>NC_135532.1:31256671-33756671 GCF_045843805.1 Urocitellus parryii
TTATCCTCTTATCAAGTCCACATGGATCTTCTTTGTAGTGTAATTTTTTTTTATAAATAGTGAAAAATTTTTTGATTGGAAAAAAAATAAAAGAGTCTAGGTCACCTAGGCCATTTGTTCTTGAAGCGCTCTGGTTGAGGGAGATCCAAGTGTGTATGTGCCTGAGTGAAAGCCTGTGGCTACCACATTCACAGCCTGTCTATCTATCAGCAGAGGCTGTTAGCACATTTATCAGAAGCCAGACAATGCCAGCTCTTTTGATATTAGGTCTCTGGGTGTAGCTTTCAAAATTATTCTTTGTTCCACTCTTCCCGTATTGTCAAACTGTGCCCAGCAGGTGGTATACAGTGTGAATTTCAAACATGTACTCTTAATATGCCCAAAACTGTTGCTGCAAAGAAAGGAAAAAACCCACATTAATCGAATCCTGCCCATTCTTTTTCGTTATGTCACAAAGGTATTTTTGATGTCCTAAAATGATATAAAATCATTTGTAAAACCATGTGATATCTTCAGGTGCTTAAAGCTACAGGTTTGAAAATATGTACTTGTTGTTATTAAAAGTAGTCGTTTTCTTACAATTCTGTAACAAAACCACATGGAGTAAGTAGGTGTCAACAACTTACAATGTTCTGGGCACTATGGCAAGTACCTATAGCCCCAGCTACTTGGAAGTCTGAGGTGGGAGGACTGTTTTGAGTCCAAGAGTTGGAGACTAGACTGGGCAATAAAGCAAGACCCTATCACAAATAAATAAATAATAATTTTGAAAACTTTTTTTCCTTTTACCCTGATCTTCCTATTGAAATACTGATGATCATTTGCAATATAACTACATCCATGGATAACTCATGTTCTAATATTTCTTTGTAATTCTCTTTGGAATATTTTTCTCACAATGTTTTTTGGAAGGTCACTATAATTCCCATTTTGTAGATGGCATATGGAGATAATAACAGCATCCACCCTCAAAGGATTGCTTGGGGGATTCTTTAAATCATCCACATTAAGAACATGAAGTATATGACCCATTATCTATTGAGTTCTCAAAACATGTCCGATACTATTAATATGCAAAAGAATCAGCAACAATATTAAAGTTTTCAGAAGTCTCTTTTAAGCAGGTTAATTTTGTTTGGGTCTTTCACTAGACCTGGAAGTTCTTCTAAAAATAAAGGTTCTACAGTTAACATATGCTAATCCATCTGTTTGGAATGTTCTTCCTCTCTTTTCTCCTGACTTAGAACCTCTTACCTGGATAATTCTTTGTCTTTAGAGCTTGGCTTGGGATAACTTTTCAGGGGCAGGCAGACCTTCCCCTCTTTTGAGTCCAGATTATATTACATATATTGAGGTACTTTCTCTACATGTTCCAGGCTATATCACAACTGTCTGCTTCTTTGCTGCACCTCCATGATACTTCATGAGAGAAGGATCACATGTCTATTTTTATATACTACCTTAGCACAACAGGTAAGCATGATGCTAGAGCATAATGAATGTTCAACAATTATCTACTGCATTATATTTATTCTCTGAAATCTATTCTCAATGATCATCTATTGCATTATATCTATTCTCTGAGAGAGAAAGCTGCAGCCAGTTATGGAGTCAGCTGAGGATGAGGATGGTGAAACAGGATGTGGCAACCTAGGAGCTTAGTAAAAGCAGAGGGCAAGAGCAATCAGCACCAGAAGACACCAGGTTCTATCTGGTCACTTAAGGCCAAAGTAGCAGAGACACACTCGAGATTCACTGATTTCTAGAAATTCAGATACCACCCCTGCAGCTTGGGAAATAAGAACCTGGGTCCACTGCACTGGTTTTTCATACATCAGGTAGAATGACTTAAAAACCAACAGAGCTCTAGATCCCAGTCTAAGAACTAACTAGAGTACTGTGTGAGTACCAGTACTAGTGTGAGTACTCTGCTGGCCACAGTGAGTCCAGTCTGACTCACAGACTCCCAAAGACTTACCAGACAGTTGGGGTGTGTTGTACTCGTCTGGCCCAGCATGGAGTTGCAGTGCTGGGGAAGAAACTTTGAGATTTTTGGTACAGCTGACGGTAAATGAATTGAAATGCTCTGATTTGTTACGGCAGTTGCATCATAGGAAGGGATGACTTTAGAATAATATCTGACAGCATGGAAGGAATTGAGAGAGAGGGCTGCACTGGGAATTCTAGTTTTATACAGATCGCCAATAGCAGCACTCTCTGAAGTGGAGTCTGATTGACCTGTAATAAGAAAAGAAACATCTGTTAATACTATGTACACAATTCCACATCTCTAGATGACCATACCATATTTGAAATATATTATCCTGTTTCATTTCCTCACATTACATACTTGTACTACTCATATGCTCAAATGCTGATGGAAAAGTGATATTTAATACAATATAGACATTATAAATTAGTTTTCATGTGTCATGAAAAAAGATTTTAGAGGAGCAGCAAATTTCTGTGCTTCTTGGAATGTGTGTGTGTGCTTCTTGGAGGGTGTGTGTGTGTGTGTGTGTTTGGCTTTCATCATCATCGAAACTGGCCATCTCTATGAAGGAAGGAAGAATGTAGGAAAGAACAACTCCATTATCCATTGATAAAGCTTAACTGATTTCTATAAATGAAGTGAGAAATAAAATCTCATTCCACAGAAATATTTAAATATATAATGTTAACACTCTAATTTCAAGTAACACTGTGAATATCAATAATTTTGACATCAATAATAATGAAAGTGAAATAATGTTATATTTTATGTATAAATGCAAATGTACCTGGAATATTTGTGAAACGTAATTAAAGAAAATGTGTACATAGATTAATGCAAAAGACAAGCTGATAAAGTCTAAACACATCTGTGTTACAGATTAGGCTTAGCACGAAGTCTTAGGGCCTTGGGTACCCATTTAGCTTCTACAGCTTTCAATTTTCTGACCTGGGTGGTAAAAGTGAAATTTGCAAGGATTAACTCACAGCAATTCTTCTGATCCTCTTTCAAAACTAATTTGGCAATATACATTAGGAGCTATATATATGTATACTCATGTTCTCTGTTCTCTAACTCATCCTTGACATACTTCCAGGAAAGCAGCTCAAAGAGAAGCCCCAAATACAGAAAACCCTATATATGGGGAAGTATTTCCAATCATGTGATGTGTACAATTTCTCTGCCCCCAAATAGAAGGACTAAATATAGCAAGTGGAAGATGGCTAAGAAAATTACTCCATAAATCATTTGCTAAACTATTAAAACCATTAAGATGATGATGAAAGCTGTGTAACAACAGATTAACAGCATATTTAATATGAAGTTAAGTAAAACAACGAGGAAACAAATGGGATGTTCAATATGTTTACTAGTATAGAAAAATATACCTGGAAAAAAGACTTGAAGAGAATATACACAAAATGAACACTTCTGAGCTTAGTCAGATTAGCACAGGATGTGTGTTGCTTTTCAAAAGGAAAAATATACATAAACAAAATAAAAATGGGGATTTGACTGATTGACCTTGCAGGTCTCCTCTGGTTTAAACATGCCGCAAGCCTCTGCTCCTAGTGAATTTGTGTCTTCCTAAGAGCAGTCTCTTTGGATGATGCAATACTGTGAGATGCAAGAAAGGCCTAAACACTGCCATGAAAATGGTTCTTTAGATTTTCTGCACAATATAAACAGTACTGCAAGTACAAGAAATAACATTGACAGGGATACACCTGTGGTCTGACCTCTATCTTATTTAATCTAGGCCAATTTAATGATGCCATGTCACATTCAGCCACAGGTACTATAAGCAATCTAACTGTGGCTCATGGTGACTTCCCCTGCTCCCTTCTCCTTCTCTCTTCCCTAGTCCAGGAAAGAAGTCTAAATTGACCAAAAATACAAAACAAAATTTTTAAAAAACAAACAAAAAACACACCCTGAGGCTTCTCCAATTACATGAACAAGGAGGACTATTTTATTTTTGATCCCTTTTTCTTCTGATCTTAGACACCAATCCTAGGGACTTCTTTTGTTCCTTTGGTCCCCACTCTACCTCCATACATGCACACAGTACCTCTACTATAGCACTTAAAATACCAGGTGAACCATGATTTGCTTTTGTGATGTTCTCTGCCACTGATTTGCAAGCTCTATGAGGAAAAAAAGAAATGCATCTTGTTCATCTTATGTGTCCTTATCATTGAGGCAGGGAAATTTAAGCTGAGAATTAAGGGACAGAATTGGAATAAAATGGAGAGTGCGAGGGGGAGACATTCTCAACACAAGGGAGGTGCTGAGAGCAGAATCTCTTGGAAGAAGTCAGCAGAAGGGTCATCTAAGACAAGCTAGCCAGAGAGAAAGGCAGTCTGGTTCCCCAGCATTCAACATTCAGGAGAGTAATTCCATGCCATACTGGTTTCTCAACTGAGATTTATCTTTAGGAATACCAAAAGTCACAAATTAAATGTGTGTTCTTTTTGTCTGGCTCTGTTCTTTCCCATCTTCTTATTTCTACAAGTACATGGGCAGATATAGGTTTATATAGCACATATAACACAAAGGCCTCCCAGTGGGCAATGAATGTTTGCATAATGAGCATTTATTGAGCACCTCCTGAGTGCTGGTAATTGTTCTAGGTATTAGAAATATGATCAATGAACAAAACAAGCAAAGACAAAAAGCAAAAAACCTCCCACCTCAAGAATCAGCATTTTAATGGGAGAAGATAGGCAATAAATAAAACATGCAAGTAAAGACTATTAGCAGGTGGTGTTATGAAGACAAATCCAGTAAAACAAGTGAGTGAGGAGTCCCCTGCAACATGTATGGTGAGGAGGTATGTGCAGCTTTAACTGGGCAGTTGAGAAGGACTCACTGAGAAGGCAATATTTAAGCAGAAATGTGAGGTGGTAAATACTACGTTAAATGCTCAGTACACAATAAGTACTGAATCAATATGAATATAATCAGCCCTGTGTATCTATGGATTCCTCATCTAGGGATCAACCAACCATGGATTGAAAAAAAAAATTTAATTACATCTGTACTGAACATGCACAGACTATTTTTCTTGTCATTATTCCCTAAGTAACACAATATAAAAACCATTTACATAGCATTTACATTGTATCAGGCATGTAAGTCACATAGAGAAGATTTCTTGTATGGGAGAGGAATACACATTCTATATGCAAATACCACGCCATTTTGCATAAAGGACTTGAGAATCCACAGAGTTTGGAATCTGCAGGTGGACCCAGAACAAATCCCCCATGGATACTGAGGGACAACTTTACTTCCCTTCCCTTTAGATTCTATTTATATAATGAACCAAATTATCAATGCGCTTATCACTGATGTGTTTTCTGGTAATTAAGGTCAACTTTGAACACAAGTTCTGGGATAACACTATTTAAATGTCCACAGCCACCTTATGAACTTCAAGCTGACAATACCGGAAGGACTCATGGTGTAATCTTTCAGCTATGCTTGATCCCCTGGTCATGGGAGCAAAGGTACAGAAGCCCAGATGTACAAAGGTTGTCCATGCAGGCCCCAGCATCCCATAAGCAGCAAAGGCATTAGATGTGGCTCACCTCTCACAACTTGATCCAAGGAGTCCCCTGCAGTAGCAATGGAATACATATTCAAGCACTTGTTAGCCAGGAACTGGATCCCTCTCACAGGGGAGTAAGTGCTTGTCAACAGACTGTTTTCCCTTAAAAGGAAACAATAAATAACAGTTTTTATATCCCTCTAGAACTTGCTGAGTTCAAATGCTCTTTAACCAATCAAGTCCTAAAAAATCCTGACAGAACCTCACCTATGGATTATTTAAAATATGAGAACAAAGAGTTGAACGGGACCCAGGAGGCTTCTCTAAAATGACTGGCTTTTCCTCTTTGTTTATGTATTCTAGTAAATCTAAATAAGTAAGCTATTGTTTGGTATGTCACATTTTGTACTAGGGAGTTCCTTTAAGGACTAACTGAAACAGGGCTGCATGCACCAGGGCCTTCAACCTCCTGGATGGAGGAGCATTAGAATCCATCATGCCCCTGCTGGGCTCCATTGTCACTATAGTCTGGGGCAGCCAACCTTATTTTAAGGTCCTTCAGTAACAAGAGGAAGAGTGAGAAGAATGATAAAACAGCCAGGAGCCTGAGAATATTACATGTGTTTATCACTATAATGAAATGATACACATCAGCAATAAGTACCTGAGTTCTCACTGTGGATGAATTCAATTCCTGTCTACACATCTGGCATCAGCATGGGAGGAAAATAACAAGCCGACTTTGGACTTGCAAGAGCCCTAATCATACCTTTGTGCCAAGACAGTGCCTGGGAGGGATAGCTGGATAGGCATTTGTTTCTTGCAAAACCTCCGATTGTTCTGAAGGGCTTCTGTAATCTGAAACATACAATGATTGACAGATAATGTTGGATAGACAATAGATATTTTTATACATATACAAAGACACATTGATTTCCAGTTTAAAAAATTGAAATAAAATTCTATAGCATTAAAGCATTGTCTATAAGGATAAAATTCAAAGCTTTAGGAGTTGAATACCTGGCCCATAATGGCTGGAGGGATTTTGTCCCGGATATATTTCACATAATCAACTGTTGCCTCAAGAATTGAAGCCGTGTCATTCTTTCTCCCCTTTATATACGGCAAGAGAGTACGCAGCTGCTCACAGCAATATTTGATTCGTTCTCTGATCAAAGAATTGCAGTAAATAAGGAATAATTAGTCTCGTTTGTTTCCTGCACACAAGGACAAACAATCCTTCCTTCCTTCCTTCTGGGTTTATTTGCAAAGGAATGGCCTATACTCCTTCCCATCTAGTCTGTTTCAGAGAAAGGACATGTCCCCACAAGACAGCGACACTCACAACTTTTGAAATCACAAACTCCCAGGTACCTGCTGCACAAGGAACTGCTGTCAAGGTCCAATGTCTGCACCTTGTACCCAGATCCCTCATCCTGGGCCTGTGCAGGGTACACACACAGTGGGGAAAACACATACTCTCACTGCCTACAGAAAACTACTGAACATTCTGCCCTCTGAGGAGAGAACCATGTCCTCTGTGTATGTGTGGTCTTGTAAAGATACATATACACGCAAAAGGATATATATATATGCTTTTGCAATTCACACTAAAAGTCAGAAGGCAAGAAGCAGTCAGCATTCTGATGTAACTGGGACTGGACCAAATTTCAACAATAGATTAATTACAACCTTGTAACACATGGGCTTTACACGTAATTCTGTGGCCTGAGCCAAAGGAAAATGAGAAGATGATTTTCTTTCCATGAGGGAAGTGTAGACAGAACAAATAAACCAATATGCAAATGAGAACAATGTGCAGGATAATATCAGAGGGAAACTAGATCTTTCAAAGTTCTGAAGGGAAATAGTCAGAAATGTAGATCTGATTTAATCCCTTGAAGCCTTCATTCATCAGTGTGCTCATTTATGAAGTATTATTAAGCATCTGTTTGGGGCTGGATACAATGATGACATACAGGGTGACTGTGCTAATTACTAGCTAGGACTGTAGGCAAGTACTAGCAGAGAAATGAAATTTTTAAAATGTAATCTGATATACAGTTAGTGGATAACAAATATTTTAGATGAGTGATATTTTCACTGGGCTTTGGGAGTTCTAGGGTTTCTTCAGAGATGTCAGAAACATTTATGAAAAGAAAAGGGTGGGAAAGTCAACAATTTATGTGACTGGATTTAAGACTTTTTATAACTTTTTTTAGTATTTTAAAATTTGTTCTTAGTTATAGATAGACACAGTACCTTTATGTTATTTATTTATTTTTATGTGGTGCTGAGGATCAAACCCAGTGCCCCACACATGAGCCACAACTGCAGCCCAAAAACTTTTTATAACTTTTGACATGGTACTTACAGGGATAAACTAAAACAAAACAAACTGTTTATAAAAAAGATAACTATTATGGAAGTACATGTTAGTAAAATATGGAAAACAGTCTAAACATTACAAGGATGCCTTAGGCCAACTACAGTGCACTAGTTCAGTAGAATAACATTTGGCAGTGGAAGGGATATTTTATAAAGCTTAGTGGAGAAAAAAACAGGATGCAAGACAGCATGTAGAATATAATCCCAGCCATTAAACAAAGCAAAAACGAAGCACAGAAAAAAAAAGACTGAAATAAATATATTAAGTAATAGTTATTTCTGGATGGCACTGCTATGGGTAATACTTCTTTTTTAAATTTTTTACACTTTCCAAATATTTTTCCTAGACATATGTCACTTTCATCATGAAAGATGCTTTTAAATATTTTCCCCAGTATTAAGTAGGAAAATGTTTGAACATAGAGAAAAGTTGAAGAATCACACAAATACCTATGTACCCACTGCTTGGTATTTAATTAATATTCACTGTATCTGCTTTGAGCATACATATATCACCTCACTATTCATTCATACATCAACCAGTTTTATCACAGAAAAGCATTTCAAATTAGGTTGTAGACTTCAACCCTGAATGTATCAATTACCAAAGCTCAAATTACTTTATTTTCAGGTAAAAGTTATGTAAGATAAAATACATGAATCTTAAAGGTCACATTCTATGAATTTGAACAAGTACATACATCTGCACATCAGAAAAGCGCATCAACAGTCTCAGAACCCCAGAAAGTTCCCTTTGTTTTTTTCCAGTCATTGCTACCATCATTCCTGTAAGAGGCAACCACATTTCTGACTTTTTTTCCATCCCACATTACTTTTGCCTGTCCTCAAGCAGCACATAAATCAAATCAAATCTTTTTATAAGGCTTCTTTTACTAGGCATGCTTTTGAGATTTTATCCATGTGGTTGCCTATATCAGAAAGAAGCCTGCTTCTTTTTGCTGAATAATAGTAATCTACAGTATCAATGTGCCACAGCATATGTATCCATTCCCTTGTTGATGAACACTTGGGCTGTTCCCAGTGTTTGGGTCATTATGAATGTGGCTTTACCATTCTGTACATCTTTTTTTGTGAATGCATGTTCTTATTTCTCTTGACTAAACATCTAGGAATAGAAATGACAGATCATTTTATAAATTTATAAAAAAACTAGAAGCACTTTTACCAAAGTAGTACCATTTGACACTCCCACCATCAATGGATCAGACTTGTTTCGTATCTTTTAGCAATATTCAATATTGTCTGTAGTTTAAATTTGTGTCTTTCTACAAAATACATGGTAATATCTCATTATTCTTTAATTTTCACTTCCCTCACAACTAATGATGTTGAACAACTTTTTCCTGTGCTTACTGATCACTTTTATACCTTCCTTTGTAAAGTGCCTGTTCAAATATTTTACCTACATTTTAACAGGAATCCTGGGTATTATTATTATTAAGTCTTAGGGATTTTTTTCCCTACCTTTGGTATTTGTCAAGCATATCTGTTTAGCAAATATTTTGTTTTTCTGTAGATGTTTTAGGACTTTATACAAAAATTATCATGACATCTACAAGTAAAAGGGCTTTGCTTCTTCCTAATTTTCACATCTGTTTCTTATTTTGTCGAATTACAATGGGTGGGACTGTCTATGTAGTGAAGAACTGAAATGATTAAGGATGGGCACACTTATCTTGTTTCTGATCTGTTTTAAACAGTCAAAATTTTAGCTATAGAGGAGGTTCTTTTCCACATGTATCTGCCAAGAGATTTTTGTTTTATCAGGAAACAATAATCCTATCAAGTTTTGTTTTGTTTTGTTTATGGTGGTGGGGACTGAACCGAGGGCCCCAATGCATGATAGGCAAGAAAGCACACAGTCTGAGCACGGAGTTGCACTGTAGCCCCAGCCCAAGTCACTTTTCTAAACCTGCTAACAACATGCTTTTTCTCCTTTATTCCTGCAAATGTGGTGGATTTCATTGGTTGATTTTTTTTTTTTTACAATTATACAAGTCTAGGATAAACTTGTGGTCATAATACATTATATCATTTTTTTATTTAGTTTGCTAAAATTATGTTAATTATATTTGTGTCTATGTTCATGAGGGATACTGATCTGTAATTTTTTTCTATAATATCTGTGTCAGACTTAGGATTATGCTAGCCTCATAAAATGGGTTAGGAGGTGTTCTCTACTTTATTTACAAGTTTGTTTTGGATTGGAGTTGCTTCTTTAAATGAAAGTTGTTGGTAAAATCAACATGAAGTTTTTCTTTTTGGTAAGGTATCAGTAGTAGCAAGTTCAATCTCTTTAAGATTAGGCTATTCATGTTTTCTGCTTCACATCAGTTTTGTCAAAATGCTTAAGAATTTGTCCATTTCACCTAAGTTGTTCAATCTATTGGCATAACATAAACCACAGTGTTTCCTCTAAATTTTGCTTTGGCTGCATCTCACAAATTTTGATATATTCTATATATTCCCATAAATCATTTGCTTTGAAATATTTTCTTTTATTTTCCTGTTGATTTTTTTCATCCATTCATAAATTATTTAGAACTTTGTTTCTAATTTCTAAGTAATACAGGTTTCCCTTTAAGTTTTACTGGTTTCTAACAATTTAATTGTGGTCAGATTACATACTTTTCATGAATTCAACTCTTTTTCAGTGAAATGAAACTTCTTATACCTTAGCACATAGTCTATGTAAGTCAATGTTCTGCATGCCCACAAAAAGGAGAGAGGAGTGCTCTGCTGCAGTTGTTGGGAGTATTCTATAAATATCCATCACATCAAGGTGATTAAGAATGTTCACACCTTCTGTATCTTAATGATTTTTTTTTTTGGTATCTAGTTGTATAAATTGCTGAGAAAGGGATGTTAAATCTATAACAATTGTTGTAAAATTGTCTATTTGTCCTTTTAATTTTGATCTAAATATTTTGACACTCTATTATAATCCATATTTATGATTTTTATCATTCTGATAAACTGACACATTTGTTATTACAAAATGTCTTTTTTAATCTCAAATGACATTGCTTTTAAGTCTATTTAATTTTATATCAACATAGCCAATTTGATGGTATACTGTTTTCACAGGGTGTATTTCTCTATTAATTTATTATATCAGTATATTTAAAGTTTATTTATTATAGACAGCAGGGAGATGATTGTTTTTTGTTTTGATGTTTTATTTTGGTGATACTGGAATTGAACCTAGGACCACATGCATGCCAGGCAAATAGGCAAGTACTTTAACACAGAGCTATATCCCCAGGTATATTGGTCTTGATTTTTGTTTGTTTTGATCTATCCTGACAATCTCTGCCTATCAATTGGATAAATATCTTCCATTTTAATGTTTTTCCTGTATGTTTTTTTTTGTTCTCTTTTCCTAGCTTCTATTTGAATATTTTTAAAACTCAAATTTTAATATTTAAAGTTTATTTGTCCTTTTTTTATTTTTATGTGCCCACCAAAATGAGAGAGGAGTGTGGCTTCTTATCTCACTATAATTGTCCTAGGGATTACCATATGTATCTGAACTTTTCATAGTATATTTAGAGTTAATATTTTATGACCACATAAAATATACAAATACTGCAGTCACATAAGGACATTTATCCCACTCACTCTTCATGTTATAATTTTCATATCTACAACCTCTACAGACATTACAAACCCCACAATACAATTGTATAATTTCTGCTTATAATATTCTTTAGTGTTTTAAATAAATGAAAAGGAAAAACATTTGCTTTTAAATATTTACTTGCATATTTACCACTTCTGGTGCTGTTCAGTCCTTCCTGGACATCTTAGTTTGTATTTGATATTATTTCCTTTCAATCTGAAGAATTTCCTTTAGCTTTCTTACCCTGCAGGTCTGGTGATATCAAAATCCCTACTTATATGAAAATGCCTTTATATCACTATTTGCTGTTGGGAAACAATATCTGATGGAAATAGGATTACCCAAAAAAGTGAGGAATATGACATGATAAAAATAGTGGCATACATAAAAGGTTCCTTTTATTAACGTTTTTTAAACCAATAACATGCATCTATGTGACAGGCCAAGAGCAAATGGATCTGTTGCTAAGATTTCTACCATGTCTTTGTACTTTCTGTTTCTCTGATTGTGACAGCCAAGATTAAACGGGGGAATATGGGAGCGAAGCATGGGAATGCAGGGAAATACATGAAGAGAGAATTTGTATAATTCAAAAATAACCTGGTAAACAGGAATTCAAATTTGAGTTTTTTTAAAAAAGTTACAGATTAACATGACTAAAAATTATTTATCACTTCTCCCAATGAAGAGTCAGAATCTATTTTCCTTTCACTTGAATCTCTGCTGGAAAGTGCCTGCTTTAGCCAAAGATATATATAAAGGGGCTCTTTGACTTTTCTGGGACTCGCAATTCAGTAGACATAGCTTCTATGTTGGTCTCACAGAACCCTGAGCTATTCTGGAAGAGGTCTAACTTGCTGGAAAGACCATGTGGAAAGATGCTGAGCCACAGTGAAAGAGGGCACAACCTGCAGCCTCCCCATTAAGAGGTCATGCATGTATGGCACCATGCTGGACTTTACAGACAGGCCATTCGCTGGCTACAGACCATGGAGTGACAACAATTAATACCATGCAAAGAACCAAGGAGCCAAATTCTGCCCAAATTGATGACCCATAAATTCATGAGATATGATAAACTTGTGGGTGCTTTCAGTTACTAAATTCTGGGATAATTTGCTACAAAGTAATAGATAACTGGAACAATAGCTTACTATTTAAAATAAAATGAATAACAATGTAAGGTTGATATTACATGTAAATGTTAAATGTATGACATATAACAAAAAGAGAATGTAAACACATGGTTGTATGTTAAGGACATATTATCAACTTAAAGTAGGTAATGGTAAATTAAGTATGAACATTATAATCCCTAGTGCAAGTAGTAAAAAATAGTTTTAGCTAAAATTTCAATGGAGGATATTTTAAAAATGCCAAAATACACTTGATGAATCTAAAAGAAAGTAGGCAATGAGAAATAAATAGAAAAGAAAAAGAAAATGGATTGGACTGGTGAAACAAAACAAAAAAATTGGAACCTAAAATCAAACTTAACAGTAATTACATCTACATAAATTTAGTAAACACTTTAATTTAATGGCAGAGATTATCAGAATGGGCAAAAAAAAAAGTGAAAACAAGGGCTCGGGTGTAGTTCAGTGGTAGAACACTTGCCTCGTATGCACAAGATCCTGGGTTCAATCCCTAGCACTTCAAATAAATTAATTCAAGATTCAACTACATGCTACAGACAAACAACACTTTTAACATGTGAAGATATATACAAGTTATAAGAAAACCACGCAAATGCTAATTACAAAAAACTATATTAATTTCAAAGTAGATTTTAAGACAAAGAGTACAAATAAAGATATCATTTCCCAATGATTCATGAATCAATTCTTCAAGAAGACAAGCACCTAACAACAAAGTTTCAAAATACACATGCGAAACAAAAACTGTCAGAAGGAAAAAAAAAAATGTCAGAAAAAGGGAAAAATGGACCAACCTATAGTCATCACTTTAACTCTCAGGGCAGGAAATAAAGGAATAAGGGTACAGAATACAAGGAAAACACTATCAGCCAATTATACCTAATTAATACTTATAAAACACCACACCCCCAAATCACAGAATGCATATTCTTTTCAAATGCATATGGATTATTCATCAAGGGAGAATATAGTCTGGATCATAAAATCTCAAAAATTATGAAAGGATGAAAACTTACAGAGGATATTCTCAGACGACAATGTAATTGTAACTCAATATCTGAAAAATTTCCAAACATGTGGAAATTAACTTACACGCTTCTAAATAGTCATTTGTAAAACAGAATGTCAGATGGGATATAAGAAGACATTTTGAACTGAATTATAGTGAAACTATACTAAAGTGTATGAGATGTAGCTAGCACTGCAATACACACACACACACACACAAACAAACCTTTGGGTTTAGTTGTAAATGCTTGCATAAGAAAATAAGAAACTGATAAAAATCAATGATCTAAGTTTCTACACACAAAAAAAATAGAGATTAAAAAGAAGAAAATGAGAAAGAACAGAAATTGGCAAAATATAAAAAATGGGCAAAAAAATACAGAAAGTTGGTAAATCAAAATCAGAGTCTGAAAAAAATCAATAAACTGGCTAAAAAAACTTTGTTATAATTAAAGGAAAAAAAGACACAAATTATCAATACCATCAGTGAAAGAAACCATTGCCACAGATCTACAAAAGTTAAAATGATAATAAGAGTATTATGAACATATAGTTGCTCAATAAGTTTAACAAACTTAGATAAAATTTCATGAAAGACATAAATTAGCCCAGACTGGCACAGGAAAAAATAGAAAATCTAGTCCTATAACTATTAAAGAAATTGAATTTGTAATTAAAAACCTTTTGGCAAAGAACAAGCATAGATGACCTCACAGCTGAATTCTATCAATTGCTACATAAACTCTTAGATAATAAAAGAGGGAAGAAAACTTTCATTTTATGAGGTAAGCTTTTCCTTGATAGAGAAATTGGATAGGCATTTTAAGAAAACTACATACCAACATCCTTCACAAACACTGATGCAAAAGTTGTTAACAAATAGCGAATCCACTACAGAAACAAATAAAAAAGATAAACACATCAAGACAAGGTGGAGTGTAGCATTTTAATCAATGTAATGGCCACATTACATTGATGAAAATCATGTAATCATCTCAATATATACAGAAAAAGACGCTGACAAAATTTTAAATCCATTCATGATAAAACTCAAAAAGGACTACCTAGAATGCTTTATAAGCTGATAAAAGGCACATACAAAAATCTACAACTTATTGTAATGGCAAAAAACTTGGCACTTTCCTTGTAAGATTGGAAACAAATCAAAGATATCTACTTGCATGTTTAAATTAAAAAATAGTAATATTTTAAAATTGACCAGTAGTTGGGCATGGTGGTACACACCTGTAATCCCAACTATTCAGGTGACTGAGGCAGGAGAATACCAAATTCCAGACCAGTCTGGGCAACTTAGCAAGACCCTGTCTCAACACAAAAAATAAACAGGACTGGAGATGTGGCTCAGTGGTAGAACACCTCTGGGTTCAATACCCAGGACTGGAAAAATAAAATGGAGAGAAGGAAGGATTAACATTGCTCAATATCAATTCTTTCCTAAACTGATCAATCGACAAATAAAACCCTAATCAAAATCCTAGCAGGATTTAAAACAAAAATAAATTTATAGGCTTATTTTAAAATTTACATGAAAAATCAAAGGACCTTTAATATCTAAAGCCAATTGAAAACAAAAAATAAAGTTGGAAGACTTTGATTTTCAGATTCATTATAAAATTACAATAAATCATGACAGTGTATACTGGAGTAAAGCAGATAAATAGTAGAATTAAATAAGGACTCTAGGAAAGTATGGATAATCATACGGTAATTGATTTTTATGAATGTGCCAAAACAATTCACCATTAACTAAAAGCCTTTTCAACAAAATGTTAAAAATAGCCATGTGAAACAAAACAAAATAAACCTTCAATATTGTCTCTGTCAAAATATTTCATCATAAAAGCTAAAACTACAAGGCTAAAACTACAAGACAACATAGAGACATGCCATAGCATCTTCATAAAAGTAGTGATTTCTACTATAAGACAAAGAAAATAATGTACATATTTTAAAATGTTAATAAATTAGAATTCATCAAAAAATTTTAAAAACTTCTGCTCATCAAAAAATCACTGTTATGGGGCTGGGGATGTGGCTCAAGCGGTAGCGCGCTCGCCTCGCATGCGTGCGGCCCGGGTTCGATCCTCAGCACCACATACCAACAAAGATGTTGTGTCCGCCGAGAACTAGAAAATAAATATTAAAAAAAAAAAAAATTAAAAAAAAAAAAAATCACTGTTACACAACTGAACAATGGGCCACAGACTGGGAGAAAATATTTTCAACAAACAAATCTGATAAAGGATTTGAATTCAGAATGTACACAGAATTCTTAGAACGCAACAGAAACACAACCAGATATTTACAAATGAGCAAAAGAATTGAACAACTGTTTCTACAAGAAAATATATAAATGACCAAAAGTGTGTCATAAGGTGCTCAACCTTGTTAATCATCAGCAAAACAAATTAAAAAATCACAATTTGGTAACATTCCACAATCATTACAATGGCTAAAATGAAAAAGACTAATAAAACCAAATGTGGGAGAGGACATGGAACAACCAGTGCACTTGAACTTTGCTGGCAGGTGTGCAAAAATGGTGCTACAGTTTTGGAAATCTGCTACAAAAATACACACATACACCCAACCTATGATATGCAAAGCTACTACTGCTATGTGGTAAGAGCAATGGAAATCTAGGTTCACAAAAACATACATTAAAAAATGTTCACAGTAGCTTTATTCTTTTTTTTTTAATGAGAGAGAGAGAGAATTTTTTAATATTTATTTTTCAGTTTTCGGCGGACACAACATCTTTGTTTGTATGTGGTGCTGAGGCTCGAACCTGGGCCACACGCATGCCAGGTGAGCGCGCTACCGCTTGAGCCACATCCCCAGCCCAAGCTTTATTCTTAATAGATAAAAATAAAAAAATGAATAACTAAATGTGGTATGTTTATATAATGGAATATTCCTAAACAATAAAAGGACCAAACTACTGATACATATAAACACATTAATGAATCTCAAAACATCTGCCAAGTTAAAGAGTCCAGATATAAGTATACACATTGACAATTCCATTTACAGAACAAGCAAAACTAATCTATGGTGACAGAAATCAGAACAGCAGTCACCTCAGGGGGATGGAAAGGATAGACCAGAAAGATGTTTCAAATGTAGGTTTCATTATTCAGGTAAAGTGAGGCCAACAGATCAGAATGTGGCTTTGACTGAAAAGCTGATTTATTGTTCACAGTTTCCCAAAAAGGAGGCCTTCCATGCAATGTAGGGCCACATAAAGAAGTCCACAGGTCAGCCAGAAGAGGCCAGAGGAAAATGTGGGCAAGATTCTCTATTTCGGTTTCTATGTGAGGCAGGGTAACAAGCTTAGGATGGGCTAGTTGGAAAAGCTTTAGTACACTGTGGGTACAGGGTCTGTCCTAAGTTGTATGGAACCTGATGTGTGATGATGAGGGCAGAGGAATATTGGCCTCAAAAATAAAGGCCCCAAACAGGAGGGGAGGGAACAGAGACTCTGGACTGGTTAGTTTGCATATGGAAGACAAGCTCCCAGGTGAGTAATTTACTATCTCTAAGAAGTGGCTAACCATGGGAGGGGCTATGTCTCCACGGTTAGAAAGGTACCAGATATCAAAACATCAGAATAAAGACATGTTTAATATACAAAGAAATATCTCAATATGAGGGAAATGTTGTGGTTTAGAGAGGCCTATGCATTTGTTTACCTCCTGACTAACCCAATGCTTCCCCATGAGGCCCTGCATGGCATGTTGTGTTCCTTCCTCATTGAAACTATATGAAACCAACTTTTCAAAATTCATCAAACCATACATTTTTGATGTTAATTTCATTGTGTGTTAATTATTTCATAATATTTTAAAACTACAGAGAAAAAAATACAGGGAGAGAAAGTTTAAAATTTTTTGAAGGATGTTAATATTGGCACAAAGAAATGCAATTACAGGCTCTAGGAACTTCAGGTAACCTTGACTTTCCTTTTATCTTTTTGTATGGAAATAGCAATAGGTGACAACGCATCAAAGGGTGTGCCTTGTCTGTTATCTTCCAAGGAAGCCAATTCAATCTGAGTTAACTTTTCTCCAGTTAGGAGTGATTCTGAGAGGCTGAAAGGGATCTGGGCTAAAGGGATATTGGTCCAGACTCCAAGTACTTGGATCTCTCTTCTGTACAAACTGAGTCTCAAGTAAACAAGAGCTCATGGGGGAACCCTCTGAGAGCTCCCTGTTCTACCTTCCTGGAATTTTAAGGCTCAACCAGTCTTGGAAAAGCCTTGATTTGTGTCATGCCATGGCAAAGCTCACTTTCACTTTAAGTAAGTAGCCATCCAGAAAATGACTAAAGCAGTATGGCTGATTCACAGCCGCACACAAAAAATGATGGCATCCCTGGGAGAAGCACATGCCCTGGAGAGAACAGCATAGCACATTTACCTACTTTTGAATATATAACAAAGGTGATTTCACCAAGACTGTCAGAATTGGTTAGCTATGTTTATTCATCTGTTCTAATAACGACAATGGGGGTGTTGGAGTGTTTTAAAAAGAAAATCCCAAATGCAGATATTCAAAAACAGTGGCAGAATCATTATTTCGTGATATTATTAATAAATGTGCTACCCTATTGTGCTTAAAAACTTAAATAAAAAGATAAAACCATATGTAAAGCAGTTGATTTGGAAGAGGAGGAAGGGAAATAAACTAGAAGCAACCTGTTAAGATTCACAGGAATAGGTAGAGGATTAAGAATAGGGAAAGGGGGGGAAAAATTAGAGATGATTTGTTTACTTTCTGTTATCTGCCAAGCAAATCTCCAGAGGGGAAGAGGAGAGGTGCTTTCCACAGCTTTTCTTTATGGGAAACAAAGAGCTTTAGTCCTTCAAATAATGCCATAGAGGCAAATACTCCAAAGCATTAATCTATTATTAGATCAGTGATTCTTAGATTTTAATGTTCATCGAAGATCAAATTAAAAAAATAAAACTAACATAAAACTTTGAAGGACCAGTAAAAGATTCCCAACATTAGATCTGCATAAGAAATATAAGTTTTAAAAAGTGTCTCCTAATATCACTTCATTATAACCATCTACTAATACCACCATTTTAATATCAAATAAATTAGGAAGAATATAATCTTATGACATAAATTTTATTTAGGCAACTTTAAAATACTAATTGTATTATATTTTCCTCTTTTGCTGCAGATCAGTGATATCTAAGCAAGATATGTGACTGAAGCCCTTAGGGACCAGACAGACTAGTCTATCTGCCATCCCATCTCATTAAGCCTCAAACCCCACCATCTTCCTACTAATCTTTTCCAGACAGTAGGGGCCATTCAGCATAGAACTTGGTCCATCTCTTCCTACAGTATGGTCCCATCAAAAACCTCATCTGTACCCACGTCTCCATTTTCAGTGGAAGAGGTGTTCTTCTGTCTGTTTCTGGATTCCCTAGCCTTCTGTCATATTAGGGACACTAAACCCATCACCAACAATCCTCCCCCTTTACCAACAGTGGTGGAGTAAACTCTTTGACATCCTTCCCACTAAGAGGTTAGGTCTATATCTCCTCCCCTTAGACCTGCGTGGGCTCTGTGACTGCTGCATGAATAGCATATGGAAGAAGTGGCTTTGGGCCCATTTTTTGGGACCAGGCAGGCCTTAAAAGAGTGGCAGCTTCCACTTTGCATCTCTTAGAATGTTCTCTCCAAGAACCCTGAGCTGCCAGGTCAGAAGTCTGACAACCCTGGAACTACCATGCGGAGAGGCCCCAGCTGAGTTCAATCTTCCATCTAGCTCTGCATTGATTGCATTGGATACTCATAACTGGACCATTCAAAGCCAAAAACTACCAAATGACCTCAGTTAATGTTACAGAGACAGAATTGCCTGACTGGGCCCTGCTCAAATGCTGACCCACAAAACCACAAGATAGGTTAAAATGAATGGTGTCAGTACATTTTGACTTAACTTTTAATGTAGCCACAGATTATCAGAACATGAGTATCTTCAAGACCTTCTCTTTCTCCCTCCCTTCAAGCTGTCTTTGTGTGTAATATACACATAACCATACTGAAGACTGGCCTGGACTTACAAAAACCTCTCACTTTACCCTAAGTTCCCTCATAGATTCATTTTTTTCCTTCCTTTCATCTATGTTTCCACCTTTCACTTCTCATCTTTCTGGAATGGTGTTTCTTCCCTAACACCATGCTGGTGAAATTATTTTTAACAAGACCAATGATGTTTAAGCTTTGCTAAATACAAGTAATCAGGGCTGGGAATATAACTCACTGGAAGGGCACTGGCCTGACACATGTGAGACCCTGGGTTCCATCTACAGCACCAAAAGGAAAAAAATACAAACAGTCAATGACAGGATCATCCCTTCCCTTCCTGCTCTCTCTGCCTTGTGATGCTCCTAACACCCACTCCTTTGGAAAATGCTTCTCCCCTGGCCTCCTCCTGACTGC
Source organism: Urocitellus parryii (assembly GCF_045843805.1). Classification (NCBI taxonomy): domain Eukaryota; kingdom Metazoa; phylum Chordata; class Mammalia; order Rodentia; family Sciuridae; genus Urocitellus; species Urocitellus parryii. The sequence continues at coordinate 31,276,896 of NC_135532.1, forward strand.
TCCCTCCCTCTTGGCCTTATCTCCTCCCTAACCCTTCTTTTTCCTCATTCACTCTCTGCTGCCTATAACTTAAATATCAAGATTTCCTCAAGGTCCTCTTCTCCATTTCTATCTTTCCCCCATGCTTTTCACAGTCCTCCTGTAGCCATCCCTATACTCACTGCTTCAAATAAATGCTGTTCCCCGACACCTCTAAGTCTGCTTTTCCAGCCTAGACCTTCCTTAAGAATCAAAGGGCCTATTCTTTATTTAAATCTGGAGGTGTTCAAACTCAACAAGAGCAAAAATTAAAATGTGCACTTTATACTCTTCAGACTACCATTTTAAAAAAGATTTTTAAATTGTATTTGGACACAATATCTTTATTTGTTTATGTAATGTGGTGCTGAGAATTAAACCCAGAGAATTGAACCCAGTGCTTCATACATGCTAGGCAAGTGCTCTACCACTTAGCCACACCCCAGCCCCAGACTTCCATTTTACTGTAACTCCTAGTCCACATCTACTTGGGAGTGACACTTGGGTCTCCCTTCAGTCATGTTCATGCTGATTTCACTTTCTTAATTTAGAACTGGCTTATTCCTCTCCCACCCATTTCTAACACTATTGCTTAGGATCTCAAAATTTCTAACTACTCCTGGACTCCAGACTCAATTCCCTCTCTAATGTCCTGTGAGAGTATTCATTCTAAGGCATAAATCCTAAACTATCATCCTTTGCTAAATTTCTCTAGTGATTCCCCAATAATCCAGGTTGCAATTATAATTCTGCAGCATGACATTCCCAACCCTTACCCTCTATGATTCATCTCTTCCCTTTTCCCACTTGAGTCCCGACAGCCAGCTTCATAGAAGTATTTACAGTTCTATAAATTCAGTGGACTCAGTGGTGCTGCCAGCCTCTGTACCTGCTCTTTCCTTCATATGAAACATCCATCTAGGGGAAAGAAAGGGAGGGCACTGGGGGATGAGACTGATCAAATTATTTTTTGTGCATGTACAAATATGGCACAACGAATCCCATTATTATGTATAATTACAATGCGCCAATAAAAATAGATCTCTCCCTGACACCTAAACCAACTGAATAGTGACTTTTTGTTGAAAGCTCAATTTGTCTATAACCTTCTCAAGAAAGCCTTCCACTCTCCCTCATTTTTCAATAACTTTCTTAGTGTGCTTACTTTGTTCTTCTCTATCATGACATCTATTGAAACATATTTTTTACTTAACAACTTATTTAGAAGTCTGCTTAAGCTCTGAACTGAAGCCTTCTTGGAAGTCAGGGATTTATTTTTTTTAATCTCAGATCTCTACTCATTCTCTACTCATCTCTACATATAGTATGTACTAACAGATATTTGTTGAATGACAGAGAGTGAGTGGCATCTATTGAGTTGCCGCATTTATGTTTCATTGAATTTCTTAACAACATTACAAGAAAACTATGAAATTCATTAAATTTCTCCCTGTAAAGAAGTAAGACTAAAAAAGGGCTGGGCCATATCAATATTCACCTTCTCAGCTTTTCTTTGCTTGAATGAAGAAAGGAAATCTTTTTGCTTTTCTCAAAATCTGGCAATGGAGTCTTTAGTTCAAGTCCAATATCATTTCTTACAGATTCAGCGCTAGAAACAAGATAAAATGATACCACATATTAAAGAGAAAAATTCTCAGGCAATATTGAACAATAAGCACAACACACTTAATCAAATAATGCTTCCTAAGTCTCTTGCTTCATACAAAGGATAACATCAATAAATGTCTCGCTTCCTACAAAGGAACAATAAATACTGAAGCACTTTACCTTATGCATTTTGTGCAGAACATTTTATCTCAAAATTTCAAAAGACTGTATTAAAATCATTGTAAGTTCAATGTTCAAAATTCTAAAATATACTGATAAAGTATAATAGATAAAAGCAGGATTAAAATGTTCTGATTTCATTGATTATGATATCCCAAATTATAGACAGTCCCCCAACCAACCTTGGTTTGGCTTATAATTTTTTCACTTCACCATGGTGTGAATATATACCAACACCACCTTTCTCTTTTCTACTTTCAGCACAGTATTCAGTAAATTACAAGACATATTCAATGCTTATGTAACGTATTACAAAACAGGCTTTATGTTAGATGACCTTGGCCAATTATAAGCTAAGATAGGTGTTCTGAGCATGTTTAAGGTAGGCTAGACTAAGCTATGCTATTCACAAGGTTAGGGGGATTTGATGCATTTTTGACTTATGGTAATTTCAACTTATAATTTAAGTTTTTATTGGGACATATCCCCATTGTAAGGAAAGGAGCATGACTGTATCTACTCTTCAGAATAAACAGTACCAGCCAAGAAATACCCTTTTCAACTTGATCAGCAGAGGGCAGGTTCTTTCTATTCCAAAATTGATTGTTTAGTGGACATTTTCTGGCTCTTCTATTTTTCAGGAACTTCTTCAGGCTTTTCAATTTATATTTTTGTTTTAAATCAACCTAAAAATCATGCAAACTAATCCCATTTCCTTTATCTAAAAGAATAAAACTTGATTTGCACATTTACTCTTATTTATAGTTATAAGATTCTGAGAAGAGACAAACATTCAAGATGAGTAGAGATGAAAAACTCTTGCAAGTAATATACGAAAATCAGGAAACCTGCCAATACCCTTCCCAACCTCATATCTGAGATATGGGATCACCTCCCAGGTACAGTAAAGCTCTTTGAGGTTAAGATGCTAAATAAGATTAAAGAAGCTGTTGCTATCTCTGTACTACTTAAGTGAGCTCATCTTTGGTTTAACCACACTTAACTGGTTGCCAAGTCCCTTCCTTGTTCAAAATAGCAGATGGCCACATTCTACAAATTCTAGATGGGACTGACTAAATTCTCAACTTAGTACCCACAGCCTAGGCACTTGCATCCACTTTGTAGCCCTAGGCTCTATTTAAACCCTCTGTGGAAATTAGCTCAAAGTAGAGAAAGAACTTCAGAAAAACTTAATCTTTATAAGAATACAATGCTAACATTGGAAGGATCTGACCTGCACTTCAACTGCCTGTTCAATGCAGATTTAACTTCCAGTTTTAAAAAAGACAGATAGCTCTGAGGATGACAGACAACACTGAGAGAAAGACACTCTATAGCTTGCCCTGTATATCAAGGGCAAGCTACATGAAGTCTGTGGAAGAATCTCTTAAGTTTTTTTTGAGGAGGGTTTTCAGTAACTGCAGCAATGAATTCAAAAAAGACAACAAGGAGAAAGTTGAGTGGGAGGGGGATAACAGGTAAGCCTGCTTTTTCTGTTTAATTATTAGCGTTCCAAGTTTTTCTTTGAAGAAAGAATTCTACTGCTTTTTAAAAGTTTGAATATCACTTCCATTATGTAACTTTGATTATTAATAACCCAGACTCAAACACTTATACATTTCCCTGGGGAACCTGCTACCTTACAATTTGACCTGTTTCCCTGTGGTCAACTACAACTGTTAATGGAAGACCTTCTTATATTGAGATATTTTTGTAATGAGTACCCACAGTTCCCACTCAGGTTTCTGCAATACAGAAAACATCACACCCCTCTTCCACAAAAGAGCTTTTTCTATTGCATCATCCACAGCACTTCAGCTATTTTCCCATAACCAACATTTTTTTTAATGATCACAGTAAAAATTGCTAATATTAAAAAAATCCACTAACCAAGTGAATAGATCAGTGGAAAAATACCCCAGGTGTTCACTGAAGGTACTCTGTAGGGGTAATTCATGTTCTTCAGCCCTTATAGCATTTTCATTCTTATCTGAAAGAAAGAGGACCATTTTAATTCTAAGCGATTTTTAGATTTCAGTCTGTGAAGCACAAAATGACCCAAGTTAGAAAGCAAAATTAAAATACTATTTACACCAGAATATCCTCTTTTTCAACCAAGTGACAGGTGTGCTTAAAACACATTCCACTGAATTTATTTATCAAATTCCTATTTATAGGTAAATGTCAAGAGAGAAAATATGCATGAATCTTCAATAAGCAGCTGCATTGTCAAAATATGGCTCTGAAAATTTTTTTCTTTTCTTTCTTTCTTGTTTTTTATTTTTATTTTTTTTTTGCAGCTGCTCATCCTTGGAACAAAGATGAGGCAACTGGAAGCAGGCGTGGTCGTGACCAATAGAAGGTTTTTGGACAGGTGATGAGCAGCTGCTCTGTTTCTACTGAGGACTAGCTAAGAACAAATTGCCAAAAGGACTTTGGCCACCACAATCATTTCCAGGAAGAACTCTCACACTGCAGGGGCTGGGTGCCGTGGGCGTATTACAAGGCAGACTCACGAATCTAAATATTTTAAAATGAGATTTAAAAAAGTCAGGCTGTACTGAACGCTGTATCTTCTGGAATATGAACGTATACAGGATAATTCTGAAAGTATCCTAAGGCATATTTTAAGAAAAATATTATCTTAATTTAAAAATTTTCTACCTTTATTGAGGTATGACTGACAATCCTAAATTGTATGTGTTTAGGATGTACAATTAGAGTTGATATATACTGTGCAATAATCACCACAATCAAATTAATTAACGTATCTACTACCTCAAATATTTATTTTCTCTTTTCTGTGTATGTCATGGGAACACTTAAGGTAAGTATACAGTACAGTATTGTTAACTACAGTCACCAAGCTGTTTGTTAGGTCTCCGGAATTTGTTCCTTTTACATAGCTGAAACTTTGTACCCCTTCACCCACATCTCCCCATTGATATCATCTTAATTCTAGAAGAGTTATCAGCTATTGTCCTAGGCCTGCAACAACCAAACAACAGTCACTGACCAACATTAATTCCAGTAGAACAGGATTTCAGAACCTGGAGCTTGTCCTTTTACAAGTAAAGCCAATTTAATTAGTTTGTGTTTAGATTCTAGCAATACACATAATACAACAGATAAAGAGATTAGAAATGTAAGGTCTAACTGAAGCATTGACACTAATTCTCTGTGTCTAGAGATTTAGAAGAGAAATATAACCATCCTATTAAAGAGACAGAATAATTTATTTTATTATTAATAAAGTAGTATTCAATAAAGTATTAATTAAGTAGTATTCAATTCATGGCTAGTGCCTCTGAATTTTAGACATTCATAGAATGACACAGCATGATTGACTCCATCTTAATGACTAAGAAAGTATGGTAGCTATGCTATAAAAAAAATTAGTCATGATCTTTTTACCAAAAAACAAAACAACAACAACAAAAAAAAAAAAACCACCTGAGTCTACCACAAACAACGCTGTATTATGCAACACATTTTAAGCCTCTAAGATGTCTTTTTCTCTTAAACAAAGTTTTCTCTTTATTTATACTTTATTTTCTTCTGACCACGATTAAACAAAGACTACATGTTTGTTAGAGTATGTAGCAAATAGTTAATCCTCAGTAAATAAGATGTGAGTACAAGTGGGGACCAATATAAAAATGTATAGGTGTGGTTTCATAGAATTTTAATGAGAATTTTTCAAACCTTTGGATATTTATTTTTCACTCACCTGTATCTGAGAAATATGTTTTCCAATATTTTACCACAAGACTCATTTTTTCCATTGTCAGTGGTTCTGTTAAAGTAATATCAGCTCCATACCCTGAAATACAATCTAAGAATTTTGTATTAAATATTGACCTTATGATTTCTGTTTGAAGAAAAAACAAATGCTATATCTAGCAGGCACATACCTTTAAAATTTTCAGGGATTATAAAAACAAACAACCAATGTGTATTTTTCTTCTTGCCAAATCTGAGAGGGAAATAAAATGTTATAATGAAGCAAAATCATCATTCACAACTTTGGAATTCAAAAGCTAAACTTACTACAAACCAAGCTAGAGTGATTTTTGTTATTTCTTTAGAACTTAAAATGATGGCATTAATATGAAAAAATTAACAAAAGTGGTATCTTTAGTCATTGAAGTGAAAGATGTACTACTTTTTCTTTAAAAACAAAACAAAACTACAACAATAAAAACACCTACAACAGCTCAGGAGGATGAGGCAGGAGGATTAGAAGTTCAAAGCCAGTCTCAACAATTTAGTGAGGCCCTGTGCAACTTAGTGAAACCCTGTCTCAAAATAAAAACAGTCTGGGGATATGGCTCAGTGCTTAAGCATCCCTGGGTTCAATCCCTGGCCTGCACAAAAAAAGAAAAAAAAGGGAATTTAAAACTCACCCAAATTTTTAAATTGCTCATTAATTTATAAAACATTAGGGGAAAGATGAACATTTTAAACAATATCATAGGGATGGGACCAGTAAAATACAGAATGTAGGAAATTTTATAAGACTTATGACCCCTTTTAAATATAGGTATATATGTAGATGTTCTTTAGGTTTTATAATTATATATATATGACAAAATTAAAAAAACATGGAAGAGAACGTTGAATCTTTATTTGTAAACACACTTTTTTAAAAAAATTGTAAGATAAGCAGGAAAAATTGAACACTGATTAGATATTTTTACAACATTAAAGGAATTATTATTAATTTTCAGGTAAATATTGGTATTGTGGTTATTTCTGAGTCCCTATCTTAGCTGTATATTAATTTATGGATAAAATAAAACAATGCCAGATTTTAAAACAAACCACCAGAGGCAGGATAGCTTGGAAAAAGAGACGAAACAAATTTGTCCAGATGTTGATAATGTCAAGCTGCATTATGGGCATGTGGAAGTTCATTATACTTTTTTGTCTACTTTTATATGCCTAAAATTTTTCAAAATAAAACTTTTACATTTTGTGCCATTATAGTTAACTATACTCAGTAGTCCATAAGCTGGCTAAACCTTAGCATTAACTGAAATGAAATATTTTTTCCACGGGCAATGTTATTTTGAGTCAAACTTTCAATTGAGTGAAATAAACAAGCTTTTTTTTTTTTTTTTTTTGAGACCAGGGACTAAACACAGGGGCACTTTACCACTGAACTATATCCCCAACTATTTTTATTTTTTAAATATTTTTGGCTGTAGGTGGACACAATACCTTTAATTAATTTATTTATTTTTATGTGATGTTGAGGCTTGAACCCAGTGCCTCACATGTGCCAGGCGAGCACTCTATCACAGAGCCACAACCCCAGCCCACCTGTTTATTTTTTGAGATAGTGTCTTGCTAAGTTGTTGATGGCCTAAGTTGCCTAGGCTGGTCTCAAATTTGTAATCCTTTTGCCTCAGCCTCCTGAGTTGCTGGAATAACAGGCATGAGACACCAAACAAGCTATTCTTAAATAACTAAAAACATCATTTATCAGTATGTGGTTATACATGCTTATAATTTATTCATTAAATCCAGAATTGGAAGAAACCCCACTACACAATATTGTTAGTTTATTTGAAAACATATATGTTTTCTGTTAGAAATATATATTATTCTGTTAGAAATTTTAACCCTAGGTATCCATGGGGGATTGGTTCCAGGAAACTATGGGGATACCAAAATCCTTGGATGCTCAAGTCTCTTATATAAATAGGATAGTATTTGCATTCAACCCCCACACATCCTCTTGTATACTTTAAATTATTTCTAGATAAATTATAATACCTAATATAATGTAAATTCTATGTAAATAGTTGTTATCTTTAGAACAACTTTGAATAATGACAAGAAAAAAAGTCTATACATGTTCAGTAAAGATGCAATTTTAAAAATTATTTTCAATCCCCAGTTGGTTGAATCTAAGGATGAAGAATGTGCAGACATGGAGAGCTGAGTGTGAATGATTTACGTATCTACATCATGTATATCGAGAACCTACTATGTACAAGACTCCAGTGTCAGCTCTGTGGTATACAGGGGTAAACAGACAAGAGTCCTGCTCTCCCGGGAGGGCAGATGTTTAACAAATCATGGAGGATAATTAAATGGACAGAACTGTGTCCAGTGCAGTGAATACAGGCCTCAGGGTCCATGGGAGCCCTGCAGCCTTTGGGGAGGCCTGCAGGCAGACAGGCTTCTACAGCTGGCTAGGAGTCAATCACACAAAAGGTGGGGGAGAAGGGAGGGAGGAAAGAAAAAGAATCAGAGAATACTCTGGGCAAAGCAACAGCATGGGCACAGGCCTTGGGAAGGTAAATGTCAGGGTAGTGTGAGAAAGTGAAGGCAGTCCAGGATAACCAAAGCATGGAGCACTAAGGGAGAGAAGCATGAGATGAGGCCAGAGAGGTAGGGAAGGCTGGGTGGGATGGTTTGAGGCCAAAGAAAAGATTTCCTGTTTTATGAAAATGGGAAATGAGAGGCTATCGAACTTGAGAGTGATGTGATTCTATTTTCATGTTAGAAAGATCACTCTGACTATGCCGAGATGGGTGGACAGGTCTGCACAGAGTGTGAAGAGACCACACTGCAATGGCCCAGGCAAGAACTAATGGTGGAGAAAGCAGACATATCTGAGAACCTTCTGTAAAAATAAGTCACTCAGAATATTTGCTATATCAATGACTCCAGACAAGCAGGACTTTGCTAAAAATGTGTCACCCAACTGAGGTCTATTAAGGCTTCATATTGTTCTGTGAACTCTGGGGAGCTGGGGCTAGAAGAGAAGACAGGAAAGGAAAGGAAACATGGCTTTCATGAGGAAATAGGCATGTGCAAGGGGAAGCTAGGAATGAACTGGCCATCTGAAGGTGGAGGTAAGAAAAGCACATCACTCTACTGATGTGGATGGAGAGCATGGTGGCCTGGAGGGACTGGGAGTACAGAATGATGCCCACCTTGATGTAAAAGTATTTTATATGTTATTTTTAAGTGATGAGCAAGGGTAGAGTATGTAGAGTTATAGAAATACAGACAACAGGATGAGGAAAGAGGAGAAAAGGAAAATGGACTGAACAGAAGAAAAAATTATTGGATGGTTCAGTTGAAATAAAAGATACTTCAGAGATTCATCAAAAGTAAACTATAAGTCAAAATACTCAAACTAGAGAACTGAACAAAATAGATTTACTTTTAGAAATCACTCTATTTTCATTTTTGCAAAATCATACCAATTGATTTTTTGACATAGAATGATAGATTTGTATATATATTTATATATATGATGACTTACAAGCTTTACATCAGTGGGGATTCCTGAATTTTTGTCATTAGCTCAGAATCAATGACCAACCCAAACACTCAAGCTACTAGTGAAACCCTAACTGTAGAGCTGTACAGGGACTCACGCAATCAATAGAGTTCCCAGAATCCAACACTCTGGTACTAAGCTCAGCTTCTCATTCACATTCTGTCTGCACAAATCAATAAGCTAAAAAAGAGTTTCTGGCTCCCAGGATCACCAAGAAAATGTCCTCTTTCTAAGGAATGAATGTTCCTTGAAACAGCACTAAGTAACACAAAAACAAAACTCTTTTATCCATCCCAACCAAAATCACTTCTTCCACATTCCAAAATCCAATTTGAGGCTGAGACAACCTGTGTGTTTTTCAATTAAAAGAGTCTTGTGTTTTAAAAATTTGCAAGTCATTTGGGACAATTCATTTGTCCTTGTGTTTCACATATTACACTGTTCAAATATTATGATGATTCCTGAGGTGCTACCCAGGATCTACCTCTAGTGTTTAGATATGAGACTGGACGGACATTCTGCTCTCCATTCCTTTGCCAGCCTCCAGTACTCTATGGAACTGAGGCCAGACATCAGCTCAAAATGCAGCATGCTTATTCTCAGTCTTGGCCCACTCCTAGGTCTGGCACCTGGTACAGTACTACTAAATAGAAAGATTATATAAAAGTGTTTTGAGCCGAGTTTAGGAGAGTCCTGACCTCTGAAATCTACCATCTAAGAAAACCAAAACAATCTTTTAAATTTTTAAATACCTAAACCTGAGCTATATTCTACCAGCCCTTTTTAGTTTTTGAGTTAGAATCTGCTGAGGCTGGCCTCGAACTTGCTACCTTCCTGCCTTAGCATCCCAAGTTGCTGGGATTACAGGTGTGTACCACTATGCCCAATGCCAAACAGTATTGTAAGTCCCCATGAAGCTTTGTTCAGGGCCAGAAGGACTTCAAAGAACCAAAGCTAGTGTTACATTTGGGTTGTAGCCTCTTGAGTACAATTATTCGTTACGCTGTCCATGGACCACATGCAGCCAAACTAATCTAGCATGGCCTATTTGAGGCTTATAACAAATAGGTTGTTTTTTTTTAACCACTTAATTAAAACAACCATTTTCAGTAAGAAAGTTAAAACTTTTACTGTGAATATGAGAACACTGAGCTCACTTTCTACCTGAGATAAAATGTAGTATTTTAACAACGTTATTCTGGCCAATAATGAAGGTCAGTGTGCCCTGCTCCCATTACATTATTCCACAGAAGAGTCCCTTTTGTAAATCTCGCAAGTTAGATGTATAAGAACCATTTCAAGAAAAGTAAAACTGCAGTTCTAGAAAGGATCCATATACTGTTGATGAATTTGAAACATATTTTAATTTTCTGTTCCTGCTTTTAGAAGATCAAGTGTCAAGATGTATCTGAATTATCATGTATCTGCTCTTTGAGTATAGCTTAATTTTGACCACTGACTTAAGCCAACAGTGAAATATTGTGGAATTCTGGAGCTAAGCCTATGAATCCTAGATTATCTTAAAAATATTTTACCACTGGATAGTGTCCGAGTTCATCTGGCTCAATAAAAATATGTTCTTTAAACACATTCATAAAATGAAAACAATTAAGGAGTACTATTAGGAATGCCGACCCATAATGCAGACGTGTCTACTGCTTGAAATAAAGTACCAATATTTTTATGAATGATTAAAATTAATTAATGATTGACACCAAGCTCAAAAGACAGTTCTTTTCTAAAAATCAGTTCAAAAATCCTTTAAGGAGACTTCTTTAATTTTATTCTAAAATAACCCTAATATTATAACTCACAGGCTAAACATCATCCTTATTTCAATAAAAATCCATATGCTTCATAGATACATAGGTTTGTGATCATGTGCTCAAATACTACAAATAAACATGCACACTTCTAGTCCACAGTAAATTCCTTATTCGCTGCTAGGAAATACAATGTGGCCAAGAAAGAAAAGTAAGGGAAATAAATAATTGTACATTTTCTTGGACCTATCCAGATTTTGAAATACTACGAAAAACAATAAATATCTAAGGGGGAAATCCACAATTTAGCAGAAGGAAAGCTAAGCCAAACTCTTCATTTTGGGTTAGTCATTAAATATTAGTCAAAGCTCAAAAGACATTATGCTTTAAAAAAAGATAAATTTTAAATGTCTTATAAAGGAGTCAGTATGTTTATAAGACTCATTGCCCTATGAAAAACTACAGGTTGAAAAACTGTAAACTTTCTCCACAATAATAAATAATTTAAGAGTTCGTAAATAATGAACTCATAATAGTTCTCAGGGCAGGGAAGGGAATTTCAGAGCCATTCCTATCTGCTGAGGCCAGCAACACAATAGCAGTTTCCACAAAGAAAACAGACCCTTTTCAAAGAGGAATACAAAAGCTAGAGTTCATTTTTTGTCTCCAGAATGGCATTTACCTCATCTGTTCATTCATTCACTTATACCTACAGCAAGGGAGATAATGCTGGCTAATAGTCAAGATCTACCCTGGGAATTGAGAATAGAGCAACAAGAGACAAGGAAAACAAATTGGTGTATTCCACAAATGATCCTTTCTTCATTTTAGACACATACTTTTACAGCAAAATAAAAGACCTACCATATGCATATCCGTAACTTAGTGCCTTCATGTGTCTTCTTTTGCCTACTATGAAATAAGCTACAGACTTGGGGTGTAGCTCAGTGGTAGAGCACTTGCCTGGTGCGCATGAAGCCCTGGGTTTGAGCTTCGGCACCACACAGGCATTTACACACACACACACACACACACACACACACACACACACAATCTTAAGCTGTCATTTAAAGTAATGAAAGCCATAGGAGGTAGAATCTGCAGATATAAGTATCAGACAGGAAAATCTGTCCTTGAATCTCCTAGGTTTTAATGACTGTGATTAAATATCAAATTTATTATTAAATAAAACTTTATTTTTACCCTGTTCTAAACATCAATAATGAGCAAATACAAAGCTTTACTCCATTCAGAGAGACAGATAGGATGTCACACCTGAAACAAGGGAAGAGATCAGCCATATATATAGTTTTCCAAAAATCACATGTGTTTGATTTATACCAAGTTTTGCATATGCTGAATCTCAGAGGTATAAAAGAAGTGGCTTCAATACAAAAGTCAAATAATTACCTACTTTTATAAAGAACCTGAAGCAAGTAGTTCTAAGTTTTGGGAAAACAAGACATGTGCTCTTAGGCAGGTCATTTCATTCTCTATTTTCTTATCCGTCAAAAGTAGGGACAATGAAATCCTGCTCTGCTCACATCACAGAACTGCTATAAAATAAAAATACTAAATGCATGAGATATCATGAAAAGTCCCCAACCAGGGAGAACTCCATCTATGGCAGATTTTTTTTAACCTTTTAGTTCATGTGACTTTAATTTTGTTTGTTTTTCAAAAGGCTGTGATAAAATAGGCACATGCTCTGGAAGGGGGCTCTTCATAATGTGTTTGGGAAGTGAAATCTACTTCTGAAGTGTGCCGGTTTGTCCAGAATTTAGATTCACAGTAGAAAGCTGAAAGAAATGCAGACCAGTGGTTCTAAGAAACCCCAGAAATAGTGTCTATCTGTCTCTCTCTAAGAAAGGACTCAATGGCTTGGGCTTTCCATTCCAACCCTTCTCCTTCTCTAATATAATTTGCTTGACCCTATATATTCAATGATCACAATATTGACTCTGAATTTTCTGAGTCCTATATTATAATTTTGACAAGCTCTCAAACACTCTAGTGCTACTTACAGTTCTATTTTCTCTATCATGTGTTTTTATGGAAACACAACAAATTTATTCTGTCCTAACCCTATTTAAACACATTCCAAATGGCTTAACATTCTATGTAGTCAGAAAGAACTGGACTCCAGTTCTTGAGAGTCCAATGCTCTTTAGAAGAAGACCTTCTGTGGACTTCCATGATGAAACAGAAATATTGGAGGTACTAGTCTCTGGGCTAGATGGACAAAGAGAACCTCAAGGCTCCAAGGGACAGTTTCAGTCCACAACCAACATGGCAGAGCTGAAAGTGCTCACTTGCTTTAATATCTGCTGTAATAATTAATGAATTCTGGAAAGATGTGTCATTTTAATGATGCTGTTATTTATAAGGCATATCTATGGGAATAATGTAAGCATTATAAACCAAGTAAATTTCTGGGACCAATTAATTCTTACTCATACCTATTCTCAAGTTAAAATAATTCTTATAATAATATGTCACAGTGGCAATAAAAATAGCAACATGTACAGAGTTGAACCATGAAGATATGCTTCATTTTAAAAATTAAAGTAGAAATAGATCATCTTTTAAGAATTTTTATAGAAATCTGTTTTTAAAACACCAGTCTAAAGATATAAAGTCAAGGTTTTGAAAGTTTACCTAATTGACCTGACAGCTTCTAGCTCCTCCACACTTAGGAAGGAAGTTGTCTTCAGGAACACCATGTCGAATGTGCAATGGTCTAAAAGTGTGGCTGCCTTCTGCACATCACTAATGGTGATGGTGACTTCTGCTGTATTTGCAAAAAGCTTCTGTAGAGCATCAGCCAGGTGATAAACAGTGTCATCTCCAACCAACAAGAGGTCTATTTTTGCCTAAAGGAGAAGGAAGAAAGCAAAAGCACTACATAATTAATATCTGGACATAGAAAAAACATTGTGCATGAGAGGATAGAATAAATAAAGGTGACAAATAACAATGATTATTGCCCCTACAGCTGTACTGGATGGTGAGCTGTAAGTACTTTAAAGGTAGGAATGTCCTCAGTACCTAGGATTCAATGGATTGGAAGGGCATTCTATTTTTTAAAGTTTTTCCTATCCATACTATTCTACTATGTTTTCCTGCAAATTTCTATCTTGTCCTATTAACAACAGACAAGAATCTTATGACCCAATTTCTCAATAGTCCATCCCACTGTAAAATCTGTTTACTGCTTAGAAAACCAAACTGGTACTCTCCCACACAATTTATTTTGGTGAAACACACATTCCAGAAAACAGCAAAAGATCAAAATTCCCGAGAAACACTCAAATAAAGTCATTTGAAGGGAATATATATGCTATTTAAATCTGAATATCAGGAACCAAAAAGTTTCTTCATTTCCATGTGGGAGTATTTTCAAATACAATTAGAAAAAACAGAATTCCCATCCTCACTTTTAATTTTGCTATCTTTTATTCCCTATAGCTAATGAACATAGCCCATGGAAAAGGCCCAAGGTTGGAAATGCTTGAATAAATGAAAGTAGTCAAAAGACAATTGGAAATGCCAAACCATGGACAGATCTATGTGAGAAAACAGATTGGGGAGTTGAGCGTCGAAGCCAAAAGTAGTAGGTGGAGGAGTTGGAAATACTTGTACAAAGAGAAAAGCAGCCTGTCGAAGATGCACCTCTTCAGGACAGGATGCTGGTATAGAGGCCTCCCTGGGCTCTCCCCAGTTTCATCTTGGTTTCCCAAGGATTGCAGGAAAGAACTGGGAGGTGTAAGAAACCAGGCAAGAGAGTGAAGTAAGCAAAGATTCTGCATTTTTACCTGCTTATCTTCTCATTTTCGTCCTTATTATTTTTTAAAGTAAGTCTTCCTTTATCATCTCATATCCTCATTCCATTCCTTCCCTTGGAGCAACCACTATTAACAATTTGCTGTCTATCCTTCCACACAATTTTTATGTCAGATGTATCAGTGTAATACACCCACGTACAGCTTTCCCTTAAAAAATGGGATATTCCATTTTAAAAAAAATAAGTTGTTTTTCTCATGTAATGATATAGTTCAACAATTCCTCAAAATTTTTGGTTCAACGAGAACATTCTCATTTTCTAGAAGGTTACACATGTATTTTCTTTAAAAAAAAAAAAAAAAAGTTTCCTATCATTTGTTGGGATCTGGGGTGGATGTGCTCATCTTCATCCAGTCTTCCTCATGTCCAGTGGTAATAACTCATTAAGCCATTTTCCAAATGTTGAACTTCAATGTTGTTGAAATGCTGTGATAATATCTTTATAAGCATTCCTTTGTGTAAATGCATAAATCCTAGCATCAAAGCTATACAGAAAAGTTTTCCATTTTCCATCTTAGATATAGCCAAATTTCTTCTTAGAAGCAAAAGTTTGTGTCCCCACCAAGAGTATAGGTGAGTTACAATTCCCTGAATTCTTAATAAGACTGGTTATTCTTAAGCTTTTAAATTTTTTTGCATTTAATTTTCCTTTTCATTGGTATTTTTCTGATCAATGTTTAATATCCTTTCATTTTAATGGCAATTTACATTTCTATTTATTCCATATTCTATTCATCATGCATGCCCATTTTATTATGCATGCCTTTGTGCACCTTCCTATTTATGGTCTTTTTCTTATTGCTTTGTTGGATTTTATGTATTGTGAATATCACTCAACTATTTTGAGTCTGTGGATCCATCTTTAAATTTAAGGTATCTTGTCGATGGTGTTTCGTATGTAGTCACAAGTCACAAATCTGTTTTCTTTGGGACTTTGGTGAATTTTGTCTTGCTTTCAAACCCATCTGTTTATATTAGAATATGGATTGATATGTTAAATGCTTTTATTTTTTTCACTTAGCTTTTTATCTTCTTTGAAATTTACTTGGTGATTAATATGAGGTAGTATTCGATTTCATCTTTCTTAAAAGGCAGAGCTAAATGCCCTGATAGCATTCTTGAGAAAGATAAACTTTCCTCAGTGCTTTTAAATGGCCACCTTTATAAGTGATTTTATTATGTTTTTCTGAAACCCATTTTGATTAATCTATTGGTATGTTCCTGGTTGATAGCATACTGTTTACTAGCTACTTATAAAGTGTTTTTCTATTTGATAGAGTACATTGACAGTTTCCTTCTTGTTATTTTAAAATTTTGTTTGCAGTTATTTCCCACAACTTTTTTTTCCAATGGAATTTTATCATCTTCTTGTCAAGGAACCCTGCTGAAGTTTTGATAATGCTTGCATTTATTTTAAATATTAGGGTATATCATCACTGTATTAAATCTCCCTATTTAGAAGATATGACTTTCAAGAGAATTTGGGTCTTTTGTGTTCATTTTTATAGTTACTTTCATATAGATTTTGCATGTATCCTTGAATATCTATCTTTAGATATTTTAACATTTAGAGATCACTGTGAAGGAAATATCTTTTCTCATTTACTGAATTTTCTCATTGATATAGCTGTCATATAGAAGTGCTGTTGATTTCTATATAAGGAAGGTGCTTCATATATTTTATGATATAACATATTTTAGTTGATTCTTCTCAGTTTCCTTGATAGACAATCATAAAATCTTCAAAAATGACATTTTTGTCTGTTTCCAGAGTTTATGCCTTTTACTTGTTGATTTTAAAGAACTGGCTGGTGCAGGGGTTTTAGAGCTAAGTAAAGTGTATTTAATACATTGAATATGTATACATATATTTTACTCATAAGTATGCATCCACATAAAATGTAAGCATAGTATATACTTTAATGCTAACAAATTGTCAAAACTACAAAAATAAATAAATAAATAAAGTGTTGGCTAGAATATCCAAAACAGAGGTGAACAGTGAAGTGAAAATGAGCATTCTAGCTTTGTTCCTGGCTTTAGTACAAATATTTTGAAATTCTCTTACCACTAAATATGATATTTTCTGAAGATTTCTAGTCAATATCCTTTATCAAAAATTAAGTTTATTTCTATTTGAAGGTAAGAATTTTAAGTCATAAATGGGTATGGAAATATACTAAATGCTTTTTCAATATGAACTTGATCATACTGTTTTTTATTTTTCCTTTAATCTGGTAGGTAGACAATCATAATAATACATTTCCTAATGCCAAGCCATCATTGCAAGTAATAAACAAATTCATAACAGATTCAATTCATTGTTCAATTTTTGTATCTATGTTCACAAGTGAAACTGGAAACATTCTTTTTACTTTATTATGTTATCTTATCATGGTTTGGGTACAAGGACTGTATGGCAACCTTGAAGAAGAAAAAACATCGATATTATTCTATTGTCTCAAATATTGTAGAAAACAGAAATTATAGGTTTACTGAGACCTATTTAAAACATGTTTATAAAAGTGCATTTAGACTACCTTTTACAGATTTTGAATGATTACAGTTAAAATTTCCAAACTTCAATTAGGTGAATTTTGTTCATGCATATTTTGAAAAATCCATTTCATCTATATTTTAAAATGTATTAACTTTTAAAAATATGTAATATGTATTACTGGGTTCTTCTTGTTTTCTAACTCAAAATTAATGGTTTTTTTTTCCTTTTTTTCTTTGTTTTTCCTCTGCTGATGCTTTATTACAGACTATAAAACTCTGTGGTCCAATACAGAAGACATAAACAATTTACACTCACGTTCATAAAAACTTATTCTGCATTCAGCCCAGTTATGTTAGCCTGTTTCAAATGCTCAATATCTATGCATAAGTGGCTACCATATCAGGCAGCACAATTACAGAATATTTTTATCATTGCCAAAGAAAGTTCTGTTGGACAGTACAGTAGAGAAGATAAGTTTCCCTTCAAGGGACACCTTGTTTTATCCCATGGATTTTGACAAATACAGAATTCATGTTCATTCACAAGTAAAAAAAATTAAACTTTCAGTTAATATTTCTATTTTAACCTGAGTTCAACTCCTATATAAAGGTGTTTTTAATTTTAAAGGATAGTATGCTTTAGTTCTTGATGTTTTGCCAATCCACCAGTTGTTCATTTCTTATTTTGATATACCATCAAAAGTGAATGTGCCCTGCATGTTGTCTATTTTTTTAGAATTTGACATTCTCTTTATATCCTACAGTCAATTTTTGTAATGTTCTATGGGTATTTGAAAACAATGTCTATATTCTAGTAAACAAGTTCTATATATCTTATAGAACAAACTTGTTAATTGTTTTCTTTTGTCAGGCCCACTCTTTCAGTTTATAAGGAGGTATGTTAAACTCTCCCTCTCTAATTATGGTTTACAATGTCTTTATCAATGTCTCTATAAGTTCTATTTGTAACTAGGGGTCATGTACATAAAGGGGTCATGTTCATGACAGTTACACAAATTTATATGGAAATATAACTATAACATTTATACTGTATAATGATCTAGATTTATGTATGTTAAACACCATATATATACACATATATATTATAAAGAAAGCTAAATATGAAATATAACTGTCACTTAATACTTCATCTGAAATTTTACTTGTTTCTATAACTATTTTTCATAGTCCCTTATTTTGAGACATTCTGTATCTTTGATTTTGTGTGACTTTTATAAATAGCATAAAGTTGAATATTTAGTATTTTTAACAATCTGAGCTTTCAATTTTTCATGTACAACTAAAAGTAACTTATTATATTTATGACATTTACTATTTCCAATAATGTAATGTGATTAATCAGCTAATATTAATTAATCATGAAACATTTACAACCTAATGTGAAATGGTCTAATTCCTTTCATTTGTCATTCCTACTTCCTATAGTTCTGTCTTTCTCCCATGTCTTTGGTTAAGCTGATCAATTTTTCCTTTTTCTACCCTGCTGTACCTATAGTGCTTTGGGAATTAAATTACTTATTTCTATTCTTTGAGTGGTCAATTTTCTTACCTTTTTATTTTGAATTAATTTTACATTTACAGAAGAGCTATAGAGGGAAAAAAATAATCCAAAAACAGGGGGGAAAAAATGAAGAGCTATAGAGAGAGAATGGCGAGTTCTCAAAAACTCTTCACCCAGCTTCTCTATTAACACCTCACATAGTCAGGCTATTTTTATAAAACCTAAGACATTGTGGTTTTTTAACCACAATTTTTAAAACTAAGAAATAAACACGGGTACAGTACTATTAGCTAAACTATAGGTTTTAATTGGATTTCATGATTTTTTTTCCACTAATGTCCCAGGATCTCTTCTAGGATAACACTGTTAGTTGTCAGTTGTCTTCTCTAATCTGTAAAGATTTCTCAGTTTTTATTTTTCCTGACTTTTCTTAAAATTTTATTTTATTTTTTTACACAAATGGAGTACAACCACAACTTTTCATTTCTCTGGTTGTACATGATGTATAGTCACACTATTTGTACAATCATACCGTATATAGGGTAATAATGTTTGTCTCATTCCACCAACTTTCCGCCGCCACACACCCTCCCCTCCACTCTGCTCAATCCAAAGTTCCTCCGTTCTTCCCTTGCTCCCCTGCATTATGGATCAGCATCCACTTATCAGAGAAAACATCTGGCCTTTGTTTTTGTTTTTTTTTTTTTAGGATTGGCTTACTTTGTTTACTGTCCCTTTACCTGTAAATGCCATAATTTCATTCTTTTTTAAGGTTGAATAATATTCCATTGTATATATATACCATTCATTTATTGAAGGGCATCTAATTTGGTTCCACAGTTTAGCTACTGTAAATTGAGCTGTGATAAATATTGAGGTGGCTGTATCACTGCAGTATGCTGATTTTAAGTCCTTTGAGTGTAGATGGAGGAGTGGGATAGCTGCGTCAAATGGTGGTTCCATTCTAAGTTTTCTAAGGAATCTCCACACTGCTTTCCAAAATGGTTGCACTTATTTTTCCTGAATTTGAGGGATGCTGGTGAGGCATTTTGTGGAATATCCACAACTTAGATTTGTCTGACATTTTCACATGATTAGACTGAGACTTTGGAAGACTACCATAGACATGAAGGACCTTTCTCCTGGTGTCATGAATCAATGACACATCTATATCTTCACCTTGGTTCCTTGGTGAAGGTGGTGTCTACAAGGGTTCTCCGCTATAACATCACTATTTTTCCCTTTCCACACCCTGTTTTCAGAAGGGAGTCCCACTAAGTCCAATCAGACTCAATAGAAGGGGTCTCAAGTAACCACCTCTTGGAGGAAGGAAGAGCAAACTGTGGAGATGTTAAAACTGTCCTAGTAATTAATGAATACATTGGGGGAGATTTTGGAGGGCTATGAAGATAACCCATTTCTCCTAAAAGTTATACTCCCTAATTTATCATTCATCAGTGGATCTTGTTTATAGGTCCATTATAATGATATCAATTTACAGTTTAGCTACTGTAAATTGAGCTGATATAAATACTGAGGTGGCTGTATCAAATGATATATATATATATAATTTCCTTCCTTTCTTCTACATTATTTGGCATTGGTTGGGGGGTACTCGGGATTGAACTCAGGGGCACTCAACCACTGAGCCACATCCCCAGGCCTTTCTTTTTTTTTTGTATTTTATTCAGAGATAGGGTCTCACTGAAGTGCTCAGCACCTTGCTTTTTGCTGAGACGGGCTTTAAACTGGAGATCCTCCTGTCTCAGCCTCCCAAGCCACTGGTTTTACAGGCATGCGCCACCCGCTGGCCATTATTCCATATTCTTATGTAAAGATTTGCCCCTTCTCCCTCATTTACTTATTCATCCAATCATTCATCTATATGGTATAGACTTATGGATATTTATTTGCTGGGTTATGATCCAATGCTACTATTTGTTAGTCAAATTACTCCAGTTTGGCCACTGGAAGCTGGGAAGGGCTTACATTTTAATAAGCAAGTGTATCTATTTGTGATTAAGATTATCTAAATCTACAGCCTCTCTTCCAACAAGGCAGTAAGTATCCTTTACATGTCTCCCTCCACCCCATACTCCACCTTAGTCCATGTACTTATATGCTAAGTCTACTGGAATTTAAATTCTAACCATTATTAAATTTTTACATTTTTATTATCATTTATACTTAATGACTTTTGGTTCTCTAATTCCTACTGTTGCTAGAAGCTCATATTTACTTCTTTCTTGGATTCATTTTATTGAATCAGGAAATTCTTTTAAAGACTAAGGGCACAAAAGGGAGTCTTAGCAAGTCTGAAAACATCTTCATGCACCTCATAATTCAGGACTAGTTTTACCTGGTGAATACTTCCAAGGTCAAAATTACTTTGCCTCTGAATTTTGAAGATATTGGTCCATTTTCTTCTGCTAACCATAGTGGCTGATGAAAAACATCAGCTGCTTTGTTTCTCTTTGGGTGACTGGGTTTTGTAGTTCTCCAAGTTGCCTCCAAGTGTAGCTTTTATTCACTGGCTCTGGAAATGTCTTCCCATTATGTCTGTGATTATTTTCTTCTCCCTCCTGCCTTGTAAATCTTCTCTTAGATACAGGAAATCCTAAATTGGTTTTTCATGTCTCAACTTCTGAGAGACTAGACTTCCTCCACTTTATTTTCTAGAGCAGGAGCTCAGTCTTTGGTCCAGAACTTCTAAAGAGTTTTGCAATTTCAGTAGTTTAATGACTTATTAATTTTTAAGATTTCTTTTTTTTGTAATTTTTCATAACTTGCTATTTTTAAGTTTCAATGTCCTAAGAATATAAATTAGAATTTTTAAAGTTTATTTCTATCCCCTTATGTCCTAGGCTCCTAACCATACTTAGGAGGAGAACTGCCAGACATCAGCAGAACTAAACATAAATGCACAAATACAACAGTTATACCAAAGACTATCATCTGTTGAAATCCTAACCCCCAAGGTGATGGTGTTAGGAGGTTGGGCTGTGGAGAAGTGATCAAGACAAGAAAGCTCCCATCATGAATAGGATTAGTGCCCTTTTGTAAAAGAGTTCCTATTAAAAAGATACAGGCTGCTATTAAAAAGATACCAAGTGCTGTGAGCACACCTGTAATCCCAGCAGCTTGTGAGGCTGAGGCTGAGGCAGGAGGATCAAGAGTTCAAAGCCAGCCTCAACAAAAGAATGGTGCTAAGCAACTCAGTGAGACCCTGTCTCACTAAATAAAATTCAAAATGGGACTGGGGATGTGGCTCAGTGAGTGCCCAGGAGTTCAATCTCTGGTACAAAAAAAAAAAAAAAAAAAAGAAACAGGGTAAACAATAGAAACTTATTAAAATTTTGGAGGCTGGGCAGTCCAAGATAAGGTGCTAGCAGATTTGGTGTCTAGTCAGGGCATGATTTAAGGTTCATACATGGCAATTTCTGTTTTCTCACATGGTAGAAGGGGCTACGGAGTCTTCCTGGAGTCTCTTTTACAAAAGGGCACTAATCCTATTCATGATGGGAGCTTTCTTGTCTTGATCTCTTCTCCACAGCCCAACCTCCTAACACCATCACCTTGGGGGTTAGGATTTCAACAGATGATTGTCTTTGGTATAACTGTTGTGTTTGTGCATTTATGTTTAGTTCTGCTGATGTCTGGCAGTTCTCCTCCTAAGTATAGCTCATTGTCCTTAGGGATCAGTTCCTGGGTTGTTCCCTGGGGTTAAAGCACCACTGCTCCTGCTATGGCAGGAATGAGCTGGGAGAGTCCAGCTAGGCAAAGAAATCCAGGCACCCATTTGGCCCAAGTGTCCTGCATCCATCCAATTCAAAACCAGGTGAGCACCCTCTCTCACTTTGTTTCTTCAAACGCTGAATCTAACCTATTACTATAATTATTTACCTCAGTATTTCTTAATGTCTGCTAAATTCTAGTTTCTCTTCTATTATTTTATTGGAAATTTGATCTTACCTGCTTTGTAAATTTCAAGTTTTCTTGTGGAATTTTGTTTTGTAATGTTGAGAGAAGCTGTTTTGTTTGAACTAAGATCCTATTAAGAACTATACGCTGCATTTGGATATTATGTCCCCCTGGACTTTTAATTTAGAATACCAACCCACTCCCACTTTTCATATTTATTTGCTGGAGTTTTTTTTTTTTTTTTTTTTTTTTTTTTTTTTTTGTACTGGGAATTGAACCCAGGGGCACTTAACTACTTAGCGACATCCCCAGCCCTTTATTTTTATTTTGAGACAGGATCTCACAAAGTAGCACAGGGCTTTGCTAAGTTGCTGAAGCTGCCCTCAGACCTGCATCCTCCCAAGCTGCTGGGAGCCACCAAACCTGGCTATTTTCACATTTTCTAAGAGTATCTCCTACATGGAATTTGGAATGAATGGAAGGTTTACCCATGTACTGAGTTTCCCATTGTGAACCAATCTCGCTCCTCTCACTCACAATTAGGATTAAAATGTAAACTCCCTAGTGCAGGCTTTTATAGCCTGGTATCAACCTACTTTGCCAATCTTATTTCCTTCTACTTCCCTCAAATACCCTACATTTTAGGAAGACAGCGTAACACTTTGAATGAGCTTTGAAGTTTGGAATTTCTATAGCAGTGTGTAGGGACCCTTCCAGTGTGTTTGTTTTTTATTTTATAAGCATTCCTCTTTCTAATAGTATTTCCGGAGCACTTTTTGAATACAGATTGTCTGTGACTCTCCACTGTAGCATGATTTATTCTATATCAATAAATTTTCTCTGTGACCCCCAAAGTTGAGCACTAAAACAAATCACTAACAAATGGTCATCATAGGAGTGATTATAGTTTTGTTTTTGAATTAACCTATTAATTGAAGCAACTTACAAATGCCCCCAAATAACAAGCTGGTATATATAATCTAACCTTTTTTGAGACACATTTTTAAGAATAAAAAAAAAGTGCTATAATTATATGAAAATATTATGTATAAATCAGGGTGTCCTGGATTATGAATAATTTGTAAAACTCTATAATAGAAACACTTTTTCTTTTAAAACACCCGGCCATTTAGTGTGCTGCTTAAATATGCTTCATATTTATTATCTCCATAGATATTGAACCCCTCCTACTGGGCAGATGCAGCCCCTGCCCTGACAGGGTTTACAATCTAGCTGCTTTTTACTGTGCTGCTGAGAAAGCATGGCCTTTCATCCTTGGAACACAGAATAGTGTTTGAGCTTCACTTTTACCAAAGCTGTTACTGTCTTCTTTTTTTTTTTTGGACAGCTTGATGCAGTGAATGGGAACAAAGGCTTTTGAGGCAGAGACCAGGGTCTGCCATTTAGTTCAGACACCTACTACTAGGGCTTTGAGTAGAATACTCATGTGGTCCTCTTCTGGAGGATAATACTTAGATTTCACATTGCAAGACTGTTATGAGGACAAATGTTTGTTCATGCTTTGTGGGAGTTATTGCCATATTTTCTCAAGCAATACCAAACCTGAGCACAAAAAAACAGAAAAATGTCAACTCAACCTGACAGGGGAAGGGGAAAGGGAGTGGTAGAATTAGAGCTGGGAATGTGTCCATGCTGGGTAGTGAAAACAGCTCTGAATGGAAATGAAGTCTGCATTGCTTGGCCTACAGAGCTCAGGAAACAGGGCAGCCGAGGAGCAAAAGGCAAGTTTGAATAACAGAAATCAGCTGCCTAACTTGAACCTTTTCCTGGTCAGCACCTGGTGGGCTGACTGCAATGTCCCCAGAATCTCAGTCTTGTGGAGAAGAGCTGAGAAAGAGCAGAAAGGGGCAGAACACAGGAAGTAGGGAGTGGAGAAGTAGAAAGGAGATCCAGAAGGGGGTTGGGAAGAACTATCACCCCAAACACACTGCCATGCACAGGAGCCTGCAGTTCTGCACAGTGCCTTGCATGGTGGCAGCAACAGCTCAAATAAAGGAGTTTTGGAAAGACCTGAATTGCTGTCCTGTCAAAGGCTTCTTTCCCTGCCCTACAAAAATCAATGCCAATAGCACACTTGGAATGTTAGTAATCAGACAAATTAGAACATTGCTCAAGTCCACCACCCAGCAACTCGAATTAAGCAAACCGCTTATAATCAACATAAATCTGAATATTTACTTAGTTAAATAAATAAATCATCATCTTTGTTGATGGTATGATATACTGAAACAGCAAAGAGAAAGATCTGATAAAAAAAGGAATAAAAGTTTCTAGTATATTCTGCTTTGCAAAACTGCCTTTTAGAACATCCAGGATTTTCACCTGTGAGCACAATTTGGCGTGATACTAGACTTCATTTGACAGCAAATCGTTTTCTGTTTGAAGTGCTTATTGCACCTTTAGAAAAAAAAGCAATACATATTCATTGGGAAAATTTAAAAGACCTAAAGTAAAATAAAAATCATCTGCAATCCCACCACTCAGGGTATATACTGTTAATGCCTTGGTATACGTCTTTTAAGTATAGGCAGTTTTAATATTGTGACATCACCACCAACCTTCTTTATCCACTTCATTTGATTTCCATGGTCACAGTAATACACAGGGCACTCCAATCTCACAATTTTTAAAACACAGGATTTCCATTTGCAGTCGGTGGCAGGCTAAACCCTTAATTAGTAACAGCAGGTGCTGAAGTGCTTAAAGCAAATCACTCTTACATTTTAGTGAGTTGTTATTTATGTCACTCTTATCACCGGGAGCAGTGCTGACAATCAGCAGCAGCTGCATGGGCCATGCTCTCAGGAGGCAATTGTGGGCTTCCAGTTTCCCCAGGAGTCAAGGGATTTAAGCAGCTCTATCTGGAGAAACTGAGCAAGCTGTTTTTCTCAAAATGGCCTACAAAAGGTTTAGTCAGGGCTTCATAGTCTCACGGGTAGGAAACCACAATTATTTATGTACTACTAGATAATCAGATATTTTATTCAGAATTCCATTTTGTGCAGCTTGCTTCATCCTGCACCACAAAATACTACTTTTCATTCTATTTTTTTGGTATTAGGGATTGAACCACACAGGGTACTCATACCACTGGGCTACATCCCGGCCCCTTTTAGTTTTTATTTTGAGGCAGGGTCTTATTCCCTCATCTTGAAAAAATTAAGAAAATCTGTTAAGCGGGTCCATTTCAAAATCACCATTCCATTTCAGGAGGTTTGTTCTGAAGAAGTGAAGTGATTAAGTGGGTAGAGTCTTCTTAGTGTTAACAAAACTGCACTCAGCCCTTGAGGCTTCCCATACTTATCTGTAAAGTCTTCGAAACCATCAGGAGAGACACCACTGGCTGCTTTGCTGTCTGGGGTGGACCCGGTCTTGTTCATGATTAAAAAACCACCTCACATTTTTATCTAAAACAGTTGCCATGATCATTTTGGGCTTTGCAAGAGAATAGCTAAACGGGGGCTTTCAGAGAGGCCAGTGATTGCCATGGGCAGGTGGAGGGTGTGTGGAGCACAGGTACCTTTCTTGAGCGCGGCTTGGGTTTCCACTCTAACATGCCTGCTTGGTCACAAGCTTGAGCCTGGGTACCTTGGGACACCATGCTAGTTAGCAAACCCGAAGGAAGCCAACTTGTGTAGCGACAGGAATGCAGGAAATAAGCTTCCTATGTGAAATAAATGTCTTCCCTATATTAACACTAAAAAATATTTGACATTTTGTCCCCAGTTATCTCCAGTACATATTAAAATTTGCTCTAGGTAACTCTCCAAGCGGCCTTCTTTAAAAAAATGATTTTAAGTTACGCAAGTGTCCAGAGCTGGGAGTCAGGTTAGCTTTATAGAACGGCTTAGCCCCCTTTCTTCTTGGCCTCTTTCCCTGACGTAATTCGGCCCCATCCCCAAAATCAAGGCTCCAAGGGCCAGGGCCTGGCGCTTGGGGGGCATCTCAAAAGCAGGGGCCACGCTCGTCATCTGGGGGCACCTGGAGGCTGCTGGCGCGCCCTTGAAGTGGCCCTCCTAGACGGCCCCTCAATGAGGGCGGCCTGAGCCGGGCTCAGAAGGCAGGGGCCTGGGCCCCCGGGCTCGCCGCGCGGTTATAAACGCAGCTGCCTCCCCTTCCTTCTCCACGTCTTCCTCCTCTTACCTGGCCCGAGATCTGGACGAGCTCCTGGCTGATAATTGAGGCGGCCATGGCCCGCAGCGCACGTGCAGAGTCCTGGGGCAGCCTCCCTGCAGGAGGAGCTCAGCGGCCCATGGCGTCCTGGCTTGCTCGCTGCACTAATGGCTCCTTGGCGCAGCAGCTGTGGGCGCGCACGCCCCGCTGCCCTTAAAGTGGCCCTGCCACTGGCTTGGCACCTGGGGGAGCTATAGTCCGCTCCAAGGAGCTCTCCCAAGGTCTCCTCAGGGCTGTCAGGAGACTGTCATGGACCCCCTGCCCAACCCCAACTCCCTTATCCAAAAGGATCTCACACCAATAGGCCTGGGGTAGAACTGCCACTGCCCCCCGCATAAATGGGAAGCCCAGCCGTACCTCAGGCTGGCCGAAAGACTTAAGTCTTCCCTTCTGGCAGAATGTTAGGAATTTAGCTAACACAGGTTTTTCTCCTTATTCAACACGCACTCGTGATCGGGAAAGCAAGTACTATGTATGGTGCTTTCTTCTCAAACTGCTAGGGAATTAAAAATTTTAGAAAGACTTGATCTTGTCCTGTGATTCCACAAACACTGTCCCCATATTATCAACTGAAAGAGTGAGGCAATAAGAAATCTTCTGGCAGAGGCTCTAACCCCTTTATTCAGCCTTCATTAAGCATTTTATCACCATCTATGGAGACCCGGGGTTCATAAAGGGTACTTCCTCTTGTCTGTCTTTACTACCACTATGATTTTTCCAGTGCTAGAAGGGAGGGGTGCTTTGGTTTGGGGTAGACACCTGATCTCACTTGAATGCGTCAAACGAAAGTGATCTATGGGAACCACCACTGCAGACAGTTGGTATCTGGGCAGGCATCCTGGTTCAGGAGCAGCAGGTGCTGTGCTCTGGGGGCCTGATTTGGATCATGAGAATATGCAAAAGTATTGCTGTGGTTTTATACTGTTTTGATAGAAAGAAAAGGTAGCAATAAAGTTCTGAAGAAATCATTCTGTTTTACTTTTGGAAGTACACTTGGCTCTCTGAATCTGTAGGTTCCCCATCTATGGATTCAACCAAAGGTAGTTTGAAAATATTAAAAAAAGAAAATTTTGTCTGTTCTAAACATATGCAAACAATTTTTCCTATTTCACAAACAATACAGTTATAACAATTATTTACATAGAATTTACATCATATTACATATCAGATTATACCTTATCTGAAATGCTTGAGATCTAAAATATTTAAGATTTTGAAGTTGTAGATTTGGGAATATTTACATGTACATAATGAGATATATTGGGTAATGGGATCCAAGTCTAAGCAATAAATTTGTGTTTCATAAATACTTTGTACACACAGTTAATTTTATTCAAAATTTTAATGATTTTCTCACTTGAGAAAAATGGTGATACAACCTGTGGGGTCATGTCAGGACTTTAAAAAATTGCAAATTTGGGGGCATTTTAGATTTTTGAATTAGGCATGTTCCACCTACACAAGTAATGTAGAGATGAAGTATATAGGATCATATGAGTAGGTTATACACAAACACTACACCATTTCATATAAGGGGCTTGAGCATCTGAAGATTTGGGTATGTGCAGCAGTTGTGGAAACAATTCCATTTAAACTAAGGGACAACTGTAAATGTTCACACTTTAATAAACACGAATATCACCTCTTTATTGCTTTTCCAACTAATCAGGGTTTGAGAGTATCTAGATAAATGCCTGGGAGGCAGTTGGTTTGCCCACCAATACAGGGCAACGAGGGAAGTCATGGCTAGACACTGGGGTGAGGTAGGAATTGAAGCAGTTTTGAGCATCTCCTCCTGAACAGTAACCAGGTTTTTGTTGCTCAAGAGGGTAAGAATAGTAAGTCTGATGCTAACAGTGTCAAGGACATTTGTTGAAATTAACAAAGACATATTGTTTTTGAGTTTGAATTTTAAAATGCCTCTAAGATTAGGTGAGAGGAAATCGTCACTCTTATGTTGGAAGAAGAAAAAAAATAACAAATTTCTTCTGTAACTAGAATATAAGTATTCATACTTCAAAAAGAATCAGCCTAAATATTTTTGTTTTCAATCTTCAGAAAGAGAAAAGAAAAAGAAAGCTTACTTTATACAAGAACAAACATTTACTAAAAAACAATGGCACTCCCTGAAGGGGATTGTGCGCCCCATGAGACATTCTGCAATATCTGGAGGCAGATTTCATCATCACAATTGTGGGGTGAACTGGCTTCAAATGAATGTAGTTCAAGGATGCTGCAAACTATCCTACAAGGCACAAGACAGCCTTTTACAACAGAATTACCTGTCCCCAAATAGCATTAGTGTAGAGGTTGGGAAAATATTTAATGAAAGAATGAATTAAGGTCATTTTAGTCATTGAGTGTGATCTTAGGAATCATATTATCTTGCCCTAATGTGGCTTTCTAGACTTAAGAGTTCAATCAGGTCAACTAGATTAGTTTTCTGTTCCCGAACAGTTCTGGGATTCCCACCAATAGTTCCCAATAAGGACACACACATCCAGCTAGAGGAACTTTTCTTGAAATTATAGTGTTAGATGAATCAGCTAAAGCCCACAGATGTCCTGGGCAGTCCTTAAGGGATGACCTTTACCATCAAATCTCTTTGACATAGTTTATGATTTGGAAACCAAGCTGGATATTTCCTCTGATCTTCCCCAGATACTAATTTATTTGTTGGTCTTCTTTGATTCTGATCCGAGCCTAAAAAAATTTTCTCGTCCCACTTTCCCTGCATCAAAGAAGTTAGAACCTCTCCTGCTTGCATACCTCCTTTCTGCCTCATGTTCAGTTTTTCATATCCTTAAAGTATAGCTCTGACAACAGCTGCATTGTCTAAGGTTTAGCACTCTTACCCCTAAACATTCTCATTTGTCCTGGCTTGGGTTTCACCCATGCTATGCACTGACTCACACTTTCCTTCTGTGGTTACTCTGGGGAGACAACAGGAAATTTTCAAAGTATTTCTAAATCTACCCACTATAGACTGAATATTTGTATCCCCCTAAAATTCATATATTGAAATCCTAATTCCCAATGTGATATTAGGAAATGGGACCTTTAAGATGTCATTAGATCATGATACAGGAATCCTCATGGATGGTATTAGTGCCCTTATAAAAGAGAGAGGTCCCTTGCCCCTTCTACCATGTGAAGTACAGTGAGAAGACACCATCTATAAACTAGGAAGCAGGGCCTCCCCAAACATAAATCTGCTGATATTGTATTGATCTTGGTCTCCCCAGCTTTCAGAACTGTGAGAAATAAATTCCTTTTCTTTATAAGCCACTCTATGGTATTTTGTTATAGTATCTCAAATAGTCTATAACAACCTCTCACACCTGTGCTCAATAATTATAACTCCATAGCAGTAGCATGATAAAGCAGACACTGTTTTACTAGATTTCAAATCCTACTATCTAATTGGTAGAAGATAAAAATAAATACATATTTTCCCCATTGAGTTAGGAACTACTGCCCTTAGGCAAAAAAGAGGTGAAGCAATAGTAACAATTTATATTGGTGCCCTGCACTAGACTTCAATAAGACTTGACAGTTTTCTCATCACCCAATATACTAATGCACTTTCTGAAACAGGACTTTGTCTAATAAATATGCCTCGTTTTAACCATAGTTCTTTGCTAGGAAGTGTGGAACTAAACCAAAGTGACATTATAACTATGGATAAGGGTCTGTGTCACATAAGGTCCAGAGCGAGGGTGTGTATTGCCATATTGTTTCATTTTTGAGGCCATTTTCCTCAGGACAGCAACCCAGCCCAGCCATTAGAAGTAGCTCCCCAGGAGCATGTGATTATAATTCTACTACCTGAGATCTGAGATCACAGAATGACAAAGTAACTCATTTTCCATTGGCTGAAAAGACAGCTGACTTGAGTCAGGAGAAATTTCATAGCCAAACAATTCAGACATTCTTAAAAACTTGTGTGTGAAGGAGAGGCATTATATGAAGTAGAAAAAAATGGCATCCATAATTCCCTTATGAACAATATGATATAAAACAATATGATTTAAAAGTCAACTAATTTTTATTGTGAAAATTGTATATGTGCTCAAGAGTGTATGTATACATATGCAATATAAAGTATTTATAACTTTAACAATAATTTTTTTGTTTTTTGCCGCAGTCTGGCTAGGCACAAAATCACGAGCCACTCAAGCAGGAACAAACTTTATTTTTTAAAACTGCCCCCAATGCCCTGACACACCCGGGAAGATTGCATGCGGCGTTCTCCCGG
Source organism: Urocitellus parryii (assembly GCF_045843805.1). Taxonomy (NCBI): domain Eukaryota; kingdom Metazoa; phylum Chordata; class Mammalia; order Rodentia; family Sciuridae; genus Urocitellus; species Urocitellus parryii. Next base: position 31,308,005 of record NC_135532.1, read on the forward strand.
ATCCCAAGAGGAAGTTCCTCCTCCGGAAATCCCTCCTACTGTATTTCCCCAACCAATGGGAACTCTCCAGGAGTCCTGTAGCAGGCTGAGGTGGACAGCAGGAATGTATATGAATGTAAATCTTAACATAATCATATCATCTCAATGGCTAGCTGGCATCACCTTCCAACCAAAAATGCCATGCATCATATTACTTGGCTGTGGCTCTTAGCAGTTTTGTTTTTGGTGGTGTTGGGAATTAGTACTGATGATTTTTAAATTCCTTATGTATCTCTCATTCCCATTTTCCTTTCTTCCCTTGGATATAAAGACCATTTTAATTTTGCTTATTTTATCCCAGAATAGATTTTTCAGTGAGAGAGAAGGAAACTTTTGTATCAAGCCTCTGAGGTTCAGGAGTTGTTTGCTACTGTCTTAAGATAGAGATTGATAATCTGAATTTAGGTGCCACCTTAATAAAATACTAAAACAAGTGGCATCAATTTAGAAGGTTTGCAGTGGGAAGCAGAGAAACAAATATAGGAGGTTAGAAGACTCCTGTTTGCCTTACCAGACCAAGTTTAGAAGTCAAGGAAAAGATGTTGGGGAAAAACTAATAACTATGTGTGATGAATGTTATTGGTTGCCTTTGATAAAGGCAAAAGAGAAAAAATACAGCTTACGATACAATTAACCAGTTTGGAAGGAGAAATAAAAGGAGAATAGAACATAAAGGGAAATCCAGAGACTGGGAGCATCAAAGGACATAAAAGGGTTTAAAAATCAACTATCTCTAGATTCTAAAGAGAAGGGTTTCGAAAAACACAAGGCCACTAAAATTATAGCTTGTGGCAAAGGAAGTGTTAGCAAGACAGATTAGGAGTGATAACCTCACCCCCTAACCTATTATTTTAATACCTTCATTGTAGCCAAATTCAGAGGAGAGTGGAATGGGCCAAAGAAACAAATCATATTCCAAAATCATGATTATTACCTGTGGATTTGGCTGCTATTTTGATAGCTATATTGTCCAGGAAACCATAAACTTGGACAAAAAAGACTTTAGAACAACAACAACAACTAACAAAAACTACCTCCAGATACCCAAGTTTGTTCAAACCAAAAATAAGCCCTGAAATCTGTGCATCCCCAAAGGAGGGCATAACTCCCAGCACCAACTTCAAATGTGAGAATGAAGATTAAAAAGGAAGAAACTCCCATGAAGTAGAGCCAGAGGCTACTGAGAAAAATGCACAGCATGTATATAACTTCTTCCTAGGAATCAGAATCATAGACTAATTGAGGAACATATCCCATTCATAGGAAAGAAGGCCTTCCCTCTCCCTGTCCACTGGCATTCCACAAATGCTATCTACCAATAATATTGCACATTCCTCTTTTCTGGGTGAAAGTTATTCTGGGCATCCTTCCCTGCTCAGACATCAATAGGTACATTCCACAGCTCTTTGGGCACAGCCAATATTTGGCTATCAGATTATACAGTATTAGAACAGAGGCTTAAAGAAGAGCATCCTAGAAAGATAATGATAAAAAAGCAAAGAGATTTTTTAGTTAAAAATAAATCATTGTTCTAGTTATGTTCAGCAGACTTGAAAATATACTAAGTTTAAATCAATTTTAAAATATCAGTTGAGTTTCTAGAATCTGAATCAGTGGTGCAGGCAGGCTTGGGGATAGCAAGTAAGCAGGTAAAACAGCTATTATACATATTTCAGTTATTTAAAGGTAACATAATATTGTGGGAAAATGGAGGATATAAGAGAAAGAATCAAAATTAAATAATGCCAAGTAGTCTACCACAGGTTATAATTAAGTTTGTAAGAAAAGAGGCAACACAAAAAGAATATAAAAATGGCCCCAAGGGGGCCAAGGCAGTGCGGTTACCTGGCACGTGTGAGGCACTGGGTTCGATTCCTAGCACCACATAAAAATGGCATGCTGTTCATATATAACTACAAAAAAAAATTTTAAATGGCCCCCAAATTTCCAAATTAGATGAAAACTTGAAACCTATAGATCTAAGAATCTTAATGAACCCATGCAGTATAAATGTAAAACCACTCTGAAGCTCATTGTAATTAATAATAGAAAAATATTAAAATCATTCCAAGGGTGATGACTCAGAAGGCTGAAGGCAGGAGGACTGCAAGTTCAAGGTCAGCATCAACAACTTTGCAAGACCATCAGCAACAATTAGCAAGATCCTGTTTCAAAATAAAATAAATAAAAATAGGTCTGGGGTGTAGCTCAGTAGTAAAGCACTGCTCGGTTTAATTCCCAGTACCCAAGAAAAGAAAAATCTTAAAAATCTCCCAGTTATAAAGATATATTATGGATAAAAGAAATTAAAAAATCATAGATTTCTCGGTCAAAAGCTTTGTATGCTGTAAAATAGTGGAATGATATCTTGAATGTATGGAAAGACTAAAACTATCAATCTACCATGTTCCCTTCTATTTCCAAGGCATTATTCCTCTCCTTCTCCTTCCATCCCTGGGATCATCATTTGAGGTCAGTCTATTTCTTTTCCTCTGTAAAGTTGATTAAACTGTACATTATACTTTGTCATTCAAAACTGGTGATGATAATTTTTCCAAACAAAAGTATAAATTCATTACCAGCAGACTTTTACTTCAAAAAACTGTTTAAGAATTCCTTCAAATGGAAGGAAGTATTGTCAGATGGAGACTGAATATATAATATATTCCATAGGAATATATTGCATAGGAATATATTACATAGGATTAAACATGTAATATATTTTGTAATATATTACATAGGAATAAACAATGCCAGAAATGGCAAATATATGAAAACATAGAAATTGAAAAGGATGGATTTCCAGGACAAGTTATTATGGTTTATTAGAATGGGGAAAAGGGGTAAATGTTAATCAAAAAATGATATCAGTAGTACTTCACAGTGCATTAGACTTAAGAGTTTACAAGTACCTTATTATTTCATTATATATTTACAAAATCTGTAATATTATACAATCATCTTTATTTTATAGATGGGTATACAGCAAAAAATTAACCTAACCCAAAGAAAGGATTGACCTTTGCTCTCAGATATTGAGAGATGATAGCCAAGTCCTTAGAACGTCTTATCTTGACAGGTCTTTTTTTTATATTCATTTTTTAGTTATAAGTGGACATAATATCTTTTACTTTATTTTTATGTGGCACTGAGGCTCAAGCTCAGTTCCTCATGCATGCTAGGCAAGTGCTCTACCTCTGAGCCACAACCTCAGCCCCTATAGGTCTCTTTGTTTGCCTGAAAGTTTTATTTATGATGGAGAAGCTGGGCTACACAGAATCAATCCCAGAGCAGGTGAGCAGTAAAGGTCTACCATGTGGTACCAGCTTTAGCTCCAAAAGGGTCAGAGACTTAAGGTCAGCCCCTTGTAGTGTAGGTAAACAAACCTCTCAATAAAACCTCCAACGAGGCTTGGGTGTTTCCCTAATTGGTAATATGCAATATATGTTGGCACACATCATGGCCAGAAAGAATTAGCACTAAGATTCATGGAGAGGAGACAACTAGAAGTCCCATGTCTGGACCTCAACTGGATTCTGTCCTGTGTGTTCTCTCCCTCCAGTGATTTTAATCCACATTTTTCCTTTGTAAGAAACTATAAACGAGTATATATGATGAGTATAATAGCATTGAGTCCTTCTAGTAAATTATTGAACTTGAGGGTAATTATGTGAACCTACCCCCAAACTTGAAATTGGTGTCAGAAGTGAGGGCAATCTTCTGTGGCCATTTATCCCTCTACTTTCTCAGTTGGCTGAACTTTTACCATGAGGTAAATAAAAAATGATAATATCAAACACATATATAGCAATTACTACATGCCAGAACCTCTTTTAAACATTTTATATGCTTAAAAGTATCAAAATAAGCCCACTATAGTTACAAATGGATGATTTGTAAATGGTTAATTTTTTCTCGATTGTTTAGCCACCTCTCAAGGGAAAAGGGAAAACTTCTCCTCTAAAATCGGAATCCCTGCACATTTTCACTTTGTAGTTCTCCCTTTATCATCCAAACTAGTGACAATAACTTAATATAAAAAGGATTTCAGTGCAATGTCTCTGTATTTCTCATTTCATTTTGGCTCTTAGCAGATTAATTTTTTAAGTGTTATCTGCCGCAAACTGCCCGGTCCCGGGCCGGCTGAGTCCCGCTCCTGCTGCCGAACACTGCCTGCGGCACCCCTGCTGAGCGATTCCCTGCTGAGCTGTCAGTGCACGCGGGCTTGCAATCTAGCAACCCGGTTGGGCACAAGAACACAAGCCAGTCAAACTGAGACAAAGTTTTATTTAGAGAGAGGCCGTGTGCGTCCCCTAACAGGTGGGTCCGCCACGTGTGTGTTCTACCTGAGCCGGGGGGTTTCCCCTTCCCCCCGAACACCCTCCTACCATCCTTTCCCAACCAATGGGAACTCTCCCATTACAAGAGTGACATGAGTAACCTGAGTCCTGAAAATGGGCCCAGCTAGACAGCATGAGTCCAATTACCATATGAATGTGAATTGCTGGCTGGCAGTCATAAAATCCAAAGGTGCCTGTATCAATATTTTTGCTGTGGCTCCTAACAGTTATCCCCAATCTAATGTTCTTAAATTTTTGATCCTTGGGTTACTAATTCATACTTTTTACTCCATTCTTATATTACTTAAATTCCAAATCTCTTTAATTCCATAGGCCCTTAAGAGTCCTTAAAGGACCCTTCCTTGCCTTATGTTTCAATCTAACCCTTCATTCCAGATATTTACTGAGCATCCAAAATATGCATTTTCCTGGGCTAATTCTTGATAGAGATACAATGATGAATAAGGCATTGCCCAATGTCACCCCTACCCTCAAAAACAAACCCTTCTACAGGTTATAGAACAAAACATGCTAATCTTTTATGATAAAAAGTGATTAGAAGCACAAAAGGAACATAAATAAGAGAGTTAAACATGGTGATTAACGAGGAGGTCAATTCAACCTAGGAAGAATTAAGTAAAGGATGGAGGTAAAGAGAAATATTCTCCTTAAAATTGTCAACTCCCCAGTGTGGCTATTTCTTTAACCTCTTCCCACTATTTATATTCCCCAACTCCTTTAACACTATATAGGCAAATTAATGTTGTTATTTTCTTTCAAAACTTAACAATTTGTATAGGATAATTCAACGTATTATTTCCAGATACTGCTTAGAATTCCATGATTACCTTTTTTTTTTTTTTTTTTTAGGGATTTGAACCCAGGGCCTTGTGCATGCCAGGCAAGTACTTCACCACTAAGCCACATTCCCAGCCCTCTATTCTATTTTTATAATACTAATATCAAAAATGTTTAATAAAATATCCTTTTCCTTCCCTTTCATACACATGCAAAGGTGCCTTTAAAATCAGTTAGTTCTATCTTTAATACACAGAGTAAAACATTTAGACAGGAAATTCAAGTAATTTCTCTTAATTATATTGCTTATTAAAACAAGTTCCCTCAGAAAGTAAATGGTCTTATGTTTTCTTTCATATGTGGAAGCTAGAGAGAAAAAAAGAGAAGTAGGGTGGCTATCATATGAAAATAGAAGGGAAACTAGTACAGTGGAGGAGGGGGACCGAGGAAGGAAGGATGGGAATGAAATTGACCAAATTATGCTGTTCATATTTTGAATGTGTAACAACAAATCCCTCTAATGTGTATAATTATAATGTACCAATAAAAAATTCATTGCACAAGATATATATGTACCAACAAATAAATAAAATATGGTGATATCTATAAAAAAAAAGTTTCCTTTTCCTATTCCACAAGTTTTCCTCCTTTTCTTCTGCTTTCTCTAGATCATTTGGAGCCTATATCACCTTACTCTGTAAAATGGAAATGGAAAATGTATACACTAGAAATACACCCAGGTCCCCTTTTTTATACCTTCCTCTACTAACATCTTTAAATAGTTAAAATCATATTGTGTATACGACTGTGCATAATGGTGTAAGATTTTAATATTAAGTCTTCTTATGATATTATAAAATCTGTTTTACAAACATCCACTTAAGTGAAACAAACATATTAAGTGCCTGTCACAGTGCTAGATACTAAAATACCTGGTGACAAATGATGCATTAGATTGTTCATTACATTAAAGTCCTGGAGATAAATACACTGAGGTGCTTTAGAATGTAGGAAACTAAGGTTTTTAATGTAAGATAGCAAATGCTGATTGCTGCATAATATTCAACATGTGGATGAATCCCCATCCACTTAAGCATTTCACTCTGATTGCATAGTAAAGAAGTCTACATTTTTTTGGTATTATAAATAATCCTGATAAATGATTGTCCTTTGTTTTCTATATGCAGGATTTCTCATTAGAATAAGTCGTTAGAAGTATAATTATTGAGTTGATGTATGAACATTAAATCTATTCAGTAACATTCAGTAACATCAAATTGTTTTCCAAAAGAATTATATTAATTTATTCTCCTACTGGTAGCATATTAGAACTTGTCTCTTACTTCAGACCTGTTATATTGAAAATAATCTTTTCAAAAGCCACTCTTTACTTTACACATGAAAAATAGTACTACTTTATTTTATGTTTATCAAATAGGCATTATTAATATTGCACCCAATTTTGTTTGTTTTTGGCTACTGGTAAAACAATGCCTAGAAAGCTCAGAATTACAACCTTCATGGTGCAATCAACATACGTTATAGGGAGTTATTATTGTGTCTAGTTTCATTACCTGATAAATGAACAAGAAATGGCAGAATCTATAGCATTAGAGGTGATACTGGCAGTCATTGAATCTGGATCTCCAACAGTGTAGGAATCTTTTCTATAATATTCCTGACCTCTATCTATTTAAACAAACAATGATGATAATCTCATGATTAGGCAGTTCTCTAGAAAATAATTCCCTGTAACTGAGACAGTAAATATGAAAGTTTTTTTTTGATAAAGTTAAAGGGATTCAATAAATCCAAGATTCTTCTAATTTATAGGTCATATTCATTGAATGTTAATTTGTTATAAAAATAGTGCTCTACTGTCAATGATATGATCTCACATGTATATAGTGTCTTGTTTTAAAGGTACTTGTTTATACCTCAATCATGTTTATAATTTTTAATACCTGTTTTTATATTCTACTTTGCTCTTTTCAAATACCAAACTATTAGCAATGTTGTTGCTGAAATCCTTTCATTCTGGCTTTTTAAAAATAAAAAGTATAAATTATTTATATATTGAATAAGAATCTATGACTTACTTATTTTATGAAAAAGGCATATAATATATGGCCTATAAGTCTAGATAGGTCCTCACTTGTGCATAGATAAAAAGAAGCCAAATAGAACTAATGATAAAATTCTATTGCAAGAATAGTTCTTAATCCTAAATAAAGAATTTCTTGTCCAGCATAATATGAATATATTAGTACAAAAACTGATAGTAGTAACTTTGCTTTGGCATCTCCAATTATAAGTGATAGAGCTAATGAAGATGATAAAAAGGTAGAAATAGTTTCTTTAAAATAAAAACTACATAGTTCTTTGTTCATTAAAATATTCAGTCCCAGCCCCAAATCAAGAGATGTTTATAAATATCTCTACAGATTTTTTAAGAGGTGGAATTATTCAAAGTTAAAGAAATCAAAGGAAAACATTGGGAAACAGCATATAAGCAACTCTCCATTATTGTTCTAGCTAGTGTAGTACCTGAAAAAGCTTCCTACTTGAAAAATTCTGCTCAAAACTATGCTCTTGACTCAAACGCACTAGTGATGATTCATTTGATTTTCAAAATCATATTTTCTGAGAAATACCAAATAACAGTTAATATTTATTTGCTAATGTACAATGAAATAAAATGTTAATGCATATTTAGCATTTGTTTTATAACAGATTTATTGACGTATAAGTTACAAAAACTACAATTAAGCTATTTAAAATGTACAATTCAACAGTTTCTAGTATATTCACAGAGTTGTACAGCTACCACTAACAATTTTAGAAATTTTTCATGGCCCCAAAAAAGAAACCCTGTTATTCAATGATTCCCCCTCATTGACCCATCCCCAAGCACTAGACAAATACTAATTTACTCTCTGTTCCTATGGCTTTGCTTATTTTGGACAGTCTGTGTAAATGTAATTATAAAATACATGGTCTTTGTGATTGGATTCTTAGGATAATGTTTTCAGGGTTTATCCATGTTGTATCATTGATCTGTACTTCATTTGTTTTTATTGACAAATAATATCCATTGTTTAAATATATGACTTTTGTTAATCCATTTATTAGTTGATGAACATTTGGGTTATTTATACTTTTGGGCTATTATGACTAATAATGCTCCAAACATTTGTACATACATTTTTATGTGTAATATGTTTCCATTCCTCTTGTTTATACATACACAGGAGTAAAATTGTTGGGTAATATGATAATTTCCATTTCTCTTGTTTATACATACACAGGAGTAAAATTGTTGGGTAATATGATAATTTCCATTTCTCTTGTTTATACATACACAGGAGTAAAATTGTTGGGTAATATGATAATTCTATGTTTAACCTTTTAAGGAACTGACAGTTTTTCAAAGTGACTATACCATTTTACATCCCTTCAGCAATAGAGTTCAAATTTCTCAACATCCTCAATACTCATTATTATATTTTTATTCTAGTAATATTTATTTTATAAAATTTTATTCATTTTTTTCTAATTTGTTACACATGACAGCAGCATGCATTTCAATTCATAGTACACATATAGAGCACAATTTTTCATGTCTCTGGTTGTTCACAAAGTAGAGTCACAGCATTCATGTATTCATACATGTACTTAGGATAATGATATCCATCTCATTCCACCGTCTTTCTTACCCCCATACCCCCTCCCTTCCCCTTTGTCCTATCTAAAGTTCCTCCATTCCTCCCATGCTCCGCACCCCATCTCCATTATGGATCAGTATCCTCATATCAGAGAAAACATTTGACATGTAGTTTCTTGGAATTGGCTAACTTCACTTAGCAAAATATTCTCCAGCTCCATCCATTTACCTGCAAATGCCATGATTTTATTTTCTTTTAATGCTGAGTAGTATTCCACTGTGTACATATACCACAGTTTCTTTATCCATTCATCTACTGAAGGGCATCTAGGTTGGTTCCACAATTGAGCTATTGTGAATTGTGCTGCTATAAACATTGATGTGGCTGTATCACTGTAGAATGCTGTTTTTAAATCCTTTGGGTATAAACCAAGAAGTGGGATAGCGGGGTCAAATGGTGGTTCCATTCTAAGTTTTCTAAGGAATCTACATACTGCTTTCCAGAGTGGTTGCACTAATTTGCAGTCCCACCAACAATGTATGAGTGTGCCTTTTCCCCCACATCCTCACCAACATTTATTGTTGTTTGTATTCTTAATAGCTGCCATTCTGACTGGAATGAGATGAAATCTTAGAGGAGTTTTGATTTGCATCTAATTGCTAGAGATGTTGAACATTTTTTCATACATTTGTTGAATTGATTGTATGTCATCTTTTGAGAAGTGTCTGTTCAGGTCATTGACTCATTTATTGACTGGGTTATTTGTGGCTTTTTTGGTGTTAAGATTTTTTGAGTTCTTTATAAATCCTAGAGATTAGTGCTCTATCTGATGTGCATGTGGTAAAACATCTGCTCCCATTCTGTAGGCTCTCTATTCCTGTCACTTATTGTTCCTTTTGCTGAGAAGAATAATTTTAGTTTGAATCCATTCCACTTATTGATTCTTGATTTTATTTCTTGTTCTGTATGAGTCTGATTAAGGAAGTTGGGGCCTAATCTGACAGGATGAAGATTTGGGCCTACTTTTTCTTCTATTAGGCGCAGGGTCTCTGGTTTAATTCCTAGGTCCTTGATCCACTTTGAGTTTTCTAGATGGTGAGAGATAGGGGCTTAATTTCATTTTGCTGCATATGGATTTCCAGTTTTCCCAGCACCATTTGTTGAAAAGGCTATTTTTTCCTCCAATGTATATTTATGGTGCCTTTGACTAGTATGAGATAACTGTATTTGTGTGGGTTTGTGTCTGTGACTTCTATTCTGTACCATTGATCTACAAGTCTATATTGGTGCCAATACTATGATTTTTTTTTTTTACCATTGTTCTATAGTATAGTTTAAGGTCTGGTATAGTGATGCCACCTGCTTCACTCTTCCTGCTAAGGATTGCTTTAGCTATTCTGGGTCTCTTATTTTTCCAGATGAATTTTATGACTACTTTTTCTATTTCTATGAGGAATGTCATTGAATTTTGATTGGAATTGCATTAAATCTGTATAATGTTTTTAATAGTATGGTCATTTGACAACATTAATTCTGCCCATTCAAGAACAAGAGAGATCTTTTCATCTTGTAAGGTCTTCTTTCTTTAGCATTCTATAGTTTTCATTGTAGAAGTCTTTCTTTTTACCTCTTTTGTTGATTCCCAAGTATTTTATTTCTTTAAGGCTATTGTAAATGGGGTAGTTTTCCTAGTTTCCTTTCGAAGGATTTGTCACTGATATACAGAAATGCCTTTGATTTATGGGTGTTGATTCGATATCCTGCTACTTTGCTGAATTCATTTATTAGTTCTAGAAGCTTTCTGGGGAATTTTTTGGATCTTCTATGTATAGAATCATATCATAAGCAAATAGTGATAGTTTTTGAGTTCTTCTTTTCCTATCCATATCCCTTTAATTTCTTTCGCCTAATTGCTCTGGCTAAAGTTTCAAGAACTATATTAAAATAGAAGTGGTGAGAGAGAATCCTGTCTTGTTCAGTTTTTACAGGGAATGCTTTCAATTTTTCCCCATTTAGAATGATATTGGCCTGGGGCTTAGCATACATAGCTTTTACGATGTTGAGATATGTTCCTGTTATCCCTAATTTTTCTAGTGTTTTGAACATGAAGGGGTATTGTATTTTGTTGAATGCTTTTTCTGCATCTATTGAGATGATCATCTGATTCTTATCTTTAAGACTATTGATATGATGAATTACACTTATTGATTTCTGTATGTTGAACCAACCTTGCATCCATGGGATGAAACCCACTTGATCGTGGTGCATGATCTTTTTGATATGTTTTTGTATTCAATTTGCCAGAATTTTATTGAGAATTTTTGCATCTATTTTCATTAGAGATATTGGTCTGAAGTTTTCTTTCTTTTATGTGTCCTTGTCTAGTTTGGGAATCAATGTGATACTGGTCTCATAGAATGCGTTTGGAGGTGTTTTCTTGTATTCTATTTCATGAAATAATTTGAGGAATATTGGTATTAGTTCTTCTTTGAAGGTCTTGTAGAACTCAGCTGTGTTTCAATCTGGTCCTGGGCTTTTCTTGATTGGTAGGCTTCTGATGGTGTCTTCCGTTTCATTGCTTGAAATTGATCTATTAAACTTGTAACATCCTGATTTCCTTTAGGCAAATCATACAACTCTAGAAATTTGTTGATGGCTCTGATATTTTTTATTTTATTGGAGTACAAATTTTCAAAATAATTTGAAATTATCTTTTGTATTTCTGCAGTGTCTATCATATTTCCTTTTTCATCATGGATATTAGTAATTTGAGTTTTCTCTCTCCTCCTCTTTGTTAGCATGACTAAGGATTTATCAATTTTACTTAGTTTTTCAAAGAATCAACTTTAGTTTTGTCAATTTTTTCAATTGTTTCTTTTATTTCAATCTTATTTATTTCAGCTCTCATTTTATTTCCTGTCTTCTACTGATTTTGATGTGATTTTGTTCTTATTTTTCTAGGGCTTTAATATGTAATGTTAGGTCATTTATTTGTTGACTTTTTAAGGAATTAATTCCATGCAATAGACTTTCCTCTTAGTACTCCCTTAATAGTGTCCTACAAAGTTTGATATGTTCTGTGTTATCATTTACCTCTAAGAATTTTTTAATCTTTGATGTCTTCTGCAACCCATTCATTCTATAGCATATTGCTTAGTTTCAAGGTGTCGGAGTAGATTCTATTTTTTATCATTGATTTCTAATTTCATTCCATTATGATCTGATAGAATGCAAGGTAGTATCTCTACTTTCTTGTATTTGCTAAGAGTTGCTTTGTGGCCTTAAATATGGTCTATTTTAGAAAAGGATCCATGTGCTGCTAAGAAAGCGTATTCACTTGCTGATGGATGAAATATTCTATATATGTCTGTTAAGTCTGAGTTTTGATTGAATTATTGAGTTCTAGTTTGTTTAGCTTTTGTTTGGAAGATCTATCCAGTGATAAAAGAGGTGTGTTAAAGTCAACCAGTATTATTGTGTTGTGGTCTATTTGACTCTTGAACTTAAGAGTTTGTTTGATGTAAATGTTCCATTGTTTGAAGCATATATATTTATAACTGTTGTCTTGATTTATGGTTCCCTTAAGTAGTATGAAATGTCCATCTTTATTCCTCTTGATTAACTTCGGCTTGAAGTTTGATATAAGGATGGAAACCCCTGCTTGTTTCTGCAGTCCATGTGAATGGTATGTTTTTTCTCAATCTTTCACCTTCAGTCCCTGGATGTCTTTTCCTATGAGACAAGTGTCTTGAAGGCAGCATATTGTTGGGTTTTTTTTAAATTCCAATTTTCCAGTCCATGTTGTTTGATTGGTGAGATTAGGACATTAACTTTCAAGTTTATTATTGAGACATGACTTGTATTCCTGGTCATGTTTATTTTTGTTATTTAACTTGATTTGGTGTCTCCTTTGATAAGTATTTCCTGTAGTGTAATACTCCTTTTGCTGATTTTCATTGTTGTTTTTCTTTTTTTTATATTTATTTTCTAGTTCTCGGCGGACACAACATCTTTGTTGGTATGTGGTGCTGAGGATCGAACCCGGGCCACACGCATGCCAGGCGAGCGCGCTACCGCTTGAGCCACATCCCCAGCCCTCATTGTTGTTTTTCATTTCTTCTTCATGGAATATTTTGCTGAGGATGTTCTGAGTTGCAGACTTTTTAATTGTAAATTCTTTTGACTTTTGGTTATTATGCAAGGTTTTTATTTCATCATCAAATCTAAAGCTTAATTTTGCAGGATGTAAGATTAGTGATTAACCATCCATTTTCTATCAGAGCTTGGTATATGTTGTTTCACGATCTTCTAGATTCCAGAGTCTAGGTTGAAATATCTGCAGATATCCTAATTGGTTTTCCCCTATATGTAATCTGATCCTTTCTTCTGTGGCTTTTAAAATTCTCTTATTTTGTATGCTAGGCATTTTCATTCTAATGTAACTTGGTGTGGATCTGTTGTGATTTTATACATTTGGTGTCCTGTAAGCCTCTTGTATTTGATTTATTCTTCATGTTTGGAAAACTTTCTGATATTATTGAATAGATTGTTCATTCCTTTGGTTTGAACTCTATGCCTTCCTCTATCCCAATAATTCTTAAATTTGATCTTTTTATGTTATTCCATATTTCTTGAATATCCTGCTCATGGTATCTTACCTTCTTCACCATGTGGCCAATATTCTTTTCAAGATTATATATTTTGTCTTCACTGTCTGAGGTCCTGTTCTCTAAGTGATCTAATCTGTTGGTGGTGCTTTCTATTGAGTTTTTAATTTGGTTTATTGTTTCCTTCATTTCAAGGATTTCTGTTGTTTTTTTTTTCCCCCAGAACCTCTATCTCCTTATTGAAGTAATCTTTTGCTTCCTGTATTTGCTTATGTAGCTCTTTATTGAAATGATCTTTTGCTGCCTGTATTTGCTCTCTTATATCTCCTTTAATTCACAGAACATTTTAATTATGTACACTCTGAACTCCTCAGTAATTTTTTCTGTTGTGCTGGCTATGGATTCTGATAATATAGTATCTTTGTTTGGGGCAATTTTATCCCTCGTTTTTTTATGTTGTTAATGTGTCTTCCTTCTAGCACTGTGAATCTGAGGCATTACAGTTTTTACCCTATAGGCTTATAGTGTCCCTGCTGGATTCTAATACCTCTCCTTTCAAGGGGAGAACAATATTAACAGATCCCAATACAAACAATATACAGCCTTAAACCAAATACCTGCTATTAAGACATTTAAGGTTTTGTCACAATACACAGAAATGGTAAGTTATTAGATCTTAGAAAGCGTCAAAGAGGAATCTAAATAGTTGGTTAGTAGCAGGAGAAGAGAGAGAAAGTGGTTTTGGGGAGACAAGTAAGTGGGAAGACAATAGAGTACAAAAAAACAAACAGAAATATTAAGAAAAATAAAAAATGTAAAAATAGGAGATAAAAGAATATATAACACAACTGTAGTATAGTATTCATACATCCCAGTCCTCAGTAGCCTAATTCATGAAAAGTACTTGGTTTCAAAAATGTCAGGGATATGAGGGTGAGAGAAGAGAAAAAAAAAATCTTGAAGGAAAATACAAGGATTGTTTTTGCTGGAGATCAGTATCTTTCCTGCTACCCTTCTTGTCCAATAGGTGGGGTTGTCTGTTGTTTGCTGGTAACTCCACCCTCAGGATGATGAAAGTTATTAGGGTGGGAGGGTTGGTCTTGGGAGCGTAGCTCCTGGAGGTGGGCTATAGCACTTGCCTGTCCCTGATGGGAGACTGCACCCCAAGGATCTCCTTTGGTGCCTGCTTGTATGATGTGTGCTCCCAGTCTTATCTCCTTATATCACCTGTAAACCTCAAATTCCTGGTCTCTAAACTATTTCACTCATCCCCTCCCTTTCTACTTCCCAATCAGAACCTTTCTCTCCAGAGGTCTTTGGGCTGTGCTCTGTGGGCTGTGTACCTGTCCTGGAGAGATGTTTTGTATTGGGCAGTTCAGAATCAGGTTTTGTGAGCTACAAGACTGATGGCGTAGCTGCAAGCACTGTGGCAGGTTAGGGAATGACAGGGAGTTGGGGACAAAAGTTACCTTGATATTGCTTTTAAGCCCCAGCCAGTGTTCCAAGTTGGGGGTTGCCCCAACTAAAGATGGCAGTGAAGGTGTCCCAAGATGAAGGTGGCTGCTTTCAGCAACAGGGTGTCCAGTCTGGTGGGGCTAGGTGGTGGTGAGGGGCAGTGTGTTCAGAGATAACAGTTCTGTGGCATGCTATGTTGTGGCTGGCAGCTATCTCCAGACCCTGTGTAGTATCCCCAGGTGTAGGCTACTGCATGTAGTGGACTATGGCAGTGGTTGCAGTTTTCCAAGATGGAGGTGACCAGGGAAACCTCCATCTTGGGATATATTTCTGTTTGTTTTTTGTACTCTATTGTCTTCCCACTTACTTGTCTCCCCAAAACCACTTTCTCTTCTCCTGCTACTAACCAACTATTTAGATTCCTCTTTCACGCTTTCAAAGATCTAATAACTTACCATTTCTGTGTATTGTGACAAAACCTTAAACATCTTAATAGCAGCTATTTGGTTTAAGATTGGTAGATGGGGGGTCCACAAGGGAGGGGCAGCCAGAGTTCCTGCATGTGGGCAGTGGCTGGGTGTCCTGTGTGGGAGCTGTGGCTGGGATTCCTGTACAGGTGCTGATGCTGGTGGCCCTGCTCGGGCACTCAGACAGAGGTCCTGCATGGGTGAGTGGCCGGGAGTTTTGCACTGCAGTGTGTGACACAGTGGCCATGATTACTGCATGGGAACAGCTGTTGGGGGTCCTCTAATCACTTGCAGAGAAACAATATTCCCACTACTTGAGTCCCAGGGTCACAGAGCGACACAGAATGCAGCAGTCCTCTACCAGCCATCTTGGATCTGAACATTTATTTTTCATAAATGGTAATTGATTATATTTTGTGATACATTTAGGTATTTTAAATTTTGAAATATATTAAATATAGCTATACTCATTTTAATATAAAATTAAAGCTTTGAAATACATTAAATATGATTTACTAATCTACTATTTTACTGTTTTTATGAATTCTAAACTTTCCAATTAAAAAAATGATATATTGATGTCAATACATATTTGAATATCAAACAAAATAAAAGATATCAAACAATTATCTTTCTTTGATTATTATAAAGATCACTTTCTTAAAAACCCTTACATGACAAATTACCTTCAGAACTTAATTACACAAAACCTTGTTCTACTTACATATTACTTCTGTAAAAAATGATAACCATGTAACTCTTTTCTTCTTTGTACTGGCAGCTAGGAGGCTTAAAGGTAAAGCTTCAATTAGATGGGGTTTCTTGCAAAGCTTCACCTTTTATTTTTATCTCTTATGTTGTGAATGTTTTTACACCTTTATATTTAGTAAAAGTTAACTCATATTCTTCTCAGAGAGAAAAGGGTTATGAAGAAATAAACAAATAGAAGGTACTTTTTTATCTTCACAGAAATCCCTATGCAGTTGTGAGTGTAAACATTCCCAGCTTTTTAAATGGGAACATAAAAAGTGATTTATTCAAGTTAGAAAATTAGAAAGGCAAACAGGTATTATAATACAGACTAGAGTCCTCCATTTCCAACTTCTTTGTACTATTCCTACCAACATACCATCACTTCGTTTTAGACATTTTCTAACATGCAGAAAGTATCCCAAAACAGCTCCTGTAGAACTAACATCTGAATGAGAGGAATCCCCATGATAAGATGTTTAACTAATACTGTCCCAGTGCTTGAGATAACTTCAAATGTTCCTCCATGTCAAATGTTCCTCCATTTGGTCACCAAATGGCTTACTTCTGTATAAAAGAAACAAATTTGTTTATTTTTCATTGATAATTATACTTGTTACATTATTTAAATAATCAATTTTCTACTAAGGCCGGGAAACATACTAAAAGACATAAAAATCTAGCATTTGTGTAATAATAAGGGTCACAGTATCTAATACCTGTAGTTTACTTAAAATCAAGGGACAATATTTCTAAAAAGTTCCAAAGCAGAACAACTTACAGGAAGTTACTTTATTTCTCTGCATTACATTTTAAAGTCACATAAAAATTATTTGGCTATATGAAATTTGTGTATTCTTCCTTAAAGAAAATAAACATCTATAGAGATGGTTGTAGAAATACCTTTGGTATTCATTACTGGTGATACTGAATAGAATTTAGGTTTAGTGCTAGATATAGGTGAGACCATTAGCTGAAAACTACACTTACCTCTTTGGTCCAAAGAACTAGACCATTATTATGAATTAATAAATATCACAAAATGACTTAAATCACTATATGTTTAGTGGCAGAATCTAATGATTAAATATTTACTTTCTAGAAATGATAAGAAACCTTAGAAAATTATATTGCCTTAATCATTTTAGAGGAATAGGAAATTAAAGATGAGATAAAGGGACTTGTCCCTCCAAGATCATCTACTTCGTGGCAGAATGGGGACTATAAACAAGCTGATTCATGATTGAAGACTGTTCTCATAACACCATAATATATCAGTCAAAATCTAACATGCATTTGATTTGAAATTTTGTTTAAACTGTGAATTAAAAGCTAAGCATGATATAGCCTAAAACAGCAAAATCTTTTTATAAACTCATATTTTTAGCTAACAGACAACTAGAAACCAAATAGCAATGTTACTGTAGGACAGCTTGTGAATATATTATTCAAAGTGAGTATAGGGCTGGGGTTCTGGCTCAGTGGTGGAGTACTTGCCTAGCATGCATAAGGCACTGAGTTTGATTCTTAGCACTGCATATATATAAAAGGTACATCAACAACTAAAAAAAAATTTAAAAAGTGAGTATAATGATGCCAAACTTGAGGTTTTCTAAGATATTTTAAAAATCACAAGTATTTCTATTAGATATTTCAGGGTTACTAGAGAAAAATGCATTCATGCAGACAAAGGAATAAACTTCTGGAAGAAAAGCTAAAGAGAAGTTTGGAAGCTCTTTCTTATCTATTCATTCCTGAAAAATGTATCGAACATTAACTTCACCAGTTGAATAGTACAGATGGAAAAAAAAAGAAGGAAGAAATACAAATCCAGTTCCGGAATTATGGATTGAGTTTTGGAAGGTGGTTTGATTTTATAATCTTTTTTACTGGTCCTTTCTTGGCATTCACTGTCTTCTGATGAACTGGATTGTATCTCCCCCTGAAATAAAATATACATTGATCATGATTTTTCAGTCACCAGTATGTATAACAAAAACATTATGTACCACACATGCAGAACTGTACATTGCAGCTTGTTCCATCTTTCACATGGAAATCTTCCTATGCATATTTTTGCTTAAAGTACAATTTTAGAGAGTTATATTTTATACCACATCATCTCACCACAGCTAAAGAGGCAGCCAACTCCAGGGTAGATTCACCAAACACTTGGAAGAAGCCCTTCAAGTGCTCTAATATGAAAAGTTCTAAAGAGAAATGACTTGCATCTTTTTTTTTTTAATTTTTAATATTTATTTTTTAGTTCTCGGCGGACACAACATCTTTGTTGGTATGTGGTGCTAAGGATCGAACCCTGGCCGCACGCATGCCAGGCGAGCGCGCTACCGCTTGAGCCACATCCCCAGCCCTGACTTGCATCTTTTTTATATTTACCCTGATAACTGAATTGAAGCTAAGGAAATAGAAATATAGATGCTATAAAATAGAACAGGAATAGTAAAGCAGTAAGTATCTAGGAATCTGTGTCCTTAAATTTTCATAGGATCCTCTTATCCCTTTGTATATAAAACTAATCTTGCTTATATTCTTATTTGAGACAGTAAGAGGGCACTTTTATCTCCTGCAATATGCTTTTAACATACAAATTAGAGACCGATGTCAGCAAAAATGACAGAACCTGTTGGTTTCCTCCTCACAAAGGAGAAAATTCTCTTCTCCATAAAAGCAATAACAAACTCAAAAATGTTGAGAAGCAATTTTCTTAGAATAATGGGGTATTAAACAACAAGCAACAAAAACAGTGAAAATTCAGTAAGAACTCTGAAATATGTAGCTTTTCTTTAACTTACCCCATTCCTATCTTCTGCCCCTCACCTCTTACTTCCCTGAATAACTCTGTAGTAGCCTTGAAAATAAATATCCCTCAATTATAGTGAAAACCAACAGTCTGAAAGACACCATAGGAGGCAAACAGAATGAAGTTGTAAATCCTTTAAAGCCTCATTATTTGTTCCCAGAGAATTTTCATTATTTAAAGTCTAGTGATTACCCAATTATAAGGCTATTTTTATTTGACCCGACTTGGAGATGATCCAGTGTAAAAAGCTTTGTCAGTTGGGCATTTGTTGGAACTATTA
The DNA here is from genome assembly GCF_045843805.1 of Urocitellus parryii. Lineage (NCBI taxonomy): Eukaryota > Metazoa > Chordata > Mammalia > Rodentia > Sciuridae > Urocitellus > Urocitellus parryii. The sequence continues at coordinate 31,327,227 of NC_135532.1, forward strand.
GAAACCACTATTTAACTTTATACTGCTTGAGTCAGTAAATAGCAATAAATAAGAGGGGCAAAAAAAAAAAATAACAAGGAAACTTAAAAGGAAAAGCAGGGGAGTAAGCATTAATAAACCGTGATAGTTCTTGGAATCTAGAAGTCCATACTCGAGTGTCTTACGTACATGTGTAGGATTGTGTGCCTTCTCAGGAAAGATATGAGAAGGCCCTTAGCTGTTGCCTCTGGTTGACCTTGAGTCTCTGTGCACAAGCAGAAAATGAAGGCTAAGGTAGAGTTCTAATTTTCCTGGATGAGTATTAAAGATATACCAAAACATACACATGCAGAAGAGTTCAACAGCAGACTAGAGGTAGAAGAGCCAGTGAAGTTGAAGATAGATCAATTAGGGTTGTTCATTTTGAGCAATGGACAATAAAGAATAAGAAAAGTGAAGAGGGCTTCATAAATCTATGGAATACAATCATATGTACTAACAAATGTATAATGGGTATACCTGAAGGAGAGGGGAGAGAAAACATGGCAGAAAGAATACTTGAAAAATAATAACTGAAAATTTCCCAAGTGTGATGAAAAACATTGATCTAAGAAATTCAATAAATTCCAAGAAGAATAAATACAAAAAGATCTACATTCAGACATATCAAAGTCAGGCTATTAAAAGAAAAAGAGAAAATCTTGAAAGCAGCTTAGACAAGTAATTCTGTATGTACAAAAAATCCTCAATAAAATTAGCAGTGAGTCCTCATCAAAAAACCATGGTCTACTTGAAGGCAGTGGGATGAAATATCCAAAGGGCTGAGGAAAAAAGACTGCTAAGACTTCAAATGCAACAAAAAATATCATTCTAAAATTTAAAAAAATTAAAATAATCCCAGAAAAACAAAAACTAGAGGAGTTCTTCCTTAGCAAACCTGCCCTACAAGAAATGGTAAAGGGAGTCTTCCAAGTTGAACACTAGAAAGTAATGCAAATTCACATGAAGAATAAAGAGACCTATTAAAAGTAGTTACATAGGGAAACATAATAAAAGATAGTAAAAATGTATTTTTGTTTATAGTTACTTTAAGTCTTCTAACTGATTAAAAATAACTCCCTCCTAAAAATGACTGTGTGAACAGGAAGAAAATCTTTACCACCTGTAAGATGAAACCACATCAAAGCATTAATATTAAGGATATACAAAGAACTCAAAAACTTAACACCAAAAAACAAATGACCCAAAGGAACTGAACAGACACTTCATAGAATAAGATGTATGAATGATCAACAAACATGTGAAAAAATGTTCAACATCTATAGCAATTAGGGAAATGCAAGTTAAAACTTCACTGAGATTCTATCTCACTCCAGTCAGAATGGGAATTATCAAGAATAAGGGTAACAATAAATGGTGGTGATAATGTGGGGGAAAAGGTTTACTCATACATTGCTGGTGGGACTGCATATTGGTGCAACCACTTTAGAAAGCAGTATGAAGATTCCTCAGAAAACTTGGAATGAAACCACCATTTGACCCAGTTTACTCACTCCTCAAAATATACCCAAAGGACTTAAAATCAGCATACTACAGTGACACAGCCACATCAGTATTTACAATAGCTTAAGTAACAATAGCTAAGTTATAGAACCAACCTAGATGCCTGTCCTTCAACAGATGAATAGATAAAGAAAATGTGATATATATGTACAGTGAAATATTACTCATCCATAAAGAAGAATAAATTATAGCATTTGCTGATAAATGGATGGATCTGGAGACTATCATGCTAAGCAAAATAAGCCAATCTCCAAAAACAAAGGCTGAATATTCTCTCTGATACATGGATGCTAACAAAACAATAAGGGGAGGCAGATAGAAGTTCATTGGATTAGACAAAAAGAAATGAAGGAAAGGGAGAGAGGATAGGAATAGGAAAGACAAAATGAATCATACATAACTTTCCTGTGTTTACATATGAATACATGACTAGTGAAACTCTACATCATGTACAACAAGAATGGGATCCTAAGTTATACTCCATGTATGTCTAATATGTCAAAATACACTCTACTGTCATGTATATCTAAACAGAACAAATAAAATTTAAAAAAAAACTGAAAAACAATACTTAGAAATCTGTGGATGGAAGGAAACAAGATGCAAAAGGAAGTGATTTGCACAACAACAGCACAAAGGAGGAGGGAACTGAGCGTAGGACAATTTTGGAATCAAGCTGTTTTTAATCTCAAGTAGATTGCTAACTAAGATATTAATTATAATCACCAGGGCAACCACTAAGACCAGGACCAGATGGCTTCACTGATTTTACAAATATACAAAATCAATCCTTTGCTAACTCTTTATAAAAATAAAAAAGAAGAGAATATTCCCTAATTTTTTTTCTATGAGGCAAACACTAGATTTATGTTTTTGCTTTTGATTGCTTTGGATTTGGTCTGTTCTTTTCGACATTTTTTTTTTCCAATACAGACATTTTCTTATAAGCACTAAGCTTGAAAATGGCATCTATTGACAAAAATCTATGACCAATATAATTTTTAAAGATTTAAAACTTTCCCTTTAAGACCAGGAACAATTTAAAGATATTTACTATTATTGCTTCTATTCAATATTATATGAGAGGTACTAGCCTGGTCAATTAAGCAAGAAAAATAAATAAAAGATATCCAATGTAAAAAGGAAATACAAATCAAAATCATAAGATATTACTTCACATATAGGAGAGTTAAAATTTTTTTGTAATGTTTTGAGCAACCAATAAAAAAATTTAAAAAAAAAAGAGTTTTTTTAAATGGCAAGTGTTAGTAAGAATGTGGAGAAACTGGAACCCTAAAATACATTACATGGGAATATAAACAGTATAGTTACTCTAGAAAACAGTTTAGCAGTCCCTTAAAAAGATAAACAGACTGGAGTTGATTTAGCAATTGCATTCCTAGGCATATACCCAGGATAAACATATACATACAAAACTTCTGCAGAAAATTCTCTGCAGCATTATTCATAATGCTGAAAAGGTGTAAATAACCCAAATATCCATTAACTGAAGAAGGATAAACAAAATGTGATATGCCGATACCTGGAATATTATTCAATCACAAAAAAGAATAAAATACTGATACATCCTACAATGTAGATGAATCTATAAGCAATTATTCTAAGTGACATACGTTAAACACACAAGCCACATGTTCCATGCTTTCATTTATATGACATAACAAGAATAGAAAAATCCATAGAAGCAAAGAAGACTATTAATTAAGAAAGGTTTGTGGGATGGATGGATAAATATTCCTTTTGGGAGATGAAAATGTTCTAAAAGTAGTTAATGGTGACAGTTGCACAACTTTGTAAATATACTGAAAATCATTGAGCTGTATTGTTTCATAAATTGTTTCAGTTATATATGAATATGTGAGCACACTAGTCATAATATGGTATCAACCAAGATCAACAAAAGTTCAGAAAGAATATTACCCTCCTGTGTATTGTGGGGTTTAAATAAATGATAGTAACTGTACCCCTTGGAATATTACGTTAGCACCTTTTTTTTCTTCTTACAAATGGATGCTTGGCTACTTTTCAGATTATTTATATTTGTAACACTAAGGATTATAGCTAATGTTTACTGAACTTAAGGTTTTTCAACAACCCCTCATTCTCATACCAACCATTCAATTTGGATTTCATCATCCTCATTTTATTGGTGATTAAACTAAATCTGAGAATAATTATCTATAGAAGCTACATTAAATAATAAAAGTTGGAGACAAAGTATATTTTTCTATCTGCTCCAAAACCAGTGCAAATTTTCAATTACCACCTTGCATTTTCACTTTTTAAAAAATATCATATAGTATTAGTTACATAAATATTTTCACTGTTATTTTGGCTTGGGGACTTCTGTAAGATATCTTGTAGATATATTTTCTCTCAATTTTTCTCTTTTAAGATAATTTTAAATGATTATAAAGGATCCATAGTCATATTGAGAATACTAGGAGTATAAATACAAATCATCCATAATCCCATTATACTATTTTTATTATAATTTTTATTTACTATTATATGTTAGCATTTTCTTTGACAGTTACATATTCTAGAAGCTAATTTTTCAACTTTATATAATACCATAGTTTTTTTAAAAAATTATTCCCTTAATGTTGGATATGTTAGTTTTCTTAACTGTAGATGTTTTCCTTCTCAAAAGAACATTTCCTTAATAATCTCCCTTTTAATGGGTCCTAAAATTAATTTCCCTTAGGTTCTTTTATTCCAGGGCATTACGGAGTGCTTCGTTATTTTCTTCCTCTAGGGCCTTTAATCACTCTAAAAAATTTTCATAAGCAGGAAAAAAAATGAGGCAGCACACTAAAGAAAAGAAATAAACTTTACAGTTTACTGCTTTTAAGAACCACTGCTTTGGGGGCTGGGGATGTGGCTCAATCGGTAGCGCGCTCGCCTGGCATGCGTGCAGCCCGGGTTCGATCCTTAGCACCACATACCAACAAAGATGTTGTGTCCGCCAAAAACTGAAAAATAAATATTAAAAAAAAAAAAGAACCACTGCTTTGGTTTCAGTTTTATGCTTCTTACTTGTAGAAATACATGCCAAGGGTCATAGTCAAAGTTACCTGTTAGTTTGTCTAGGATATTTTGGGATCATCCAAACCTAATCCCCAAAAGAAAACTTACTTATTTATCTTTAAAAAGCCTTATTTTCAAATCTACATATATAAGTATCTCTAGAATTAATCTTTCAACAGTAACAAAGATGTCTTAATGATTTGTGGCTGTGGTTTCACACAGTAGGGATATAAGAATTAGTATATTACATCAGGCACTATTCCTCTTTGATAGAGTTTTAAAATACAATTTCACATTAGTTTGTTATTTTCTAATGTCCTAATTTGCTCTGGATAATAGAAACACTTAATAAGTCAGTATTTTAAAATTAGCACTGCTATAGTTTTGATGTTTATTGGTATTGGTGGGATGTAAATTGGTGCAGCCAATATGGAAAGCAGTATGGAGATTCCTTGGAAAACTGGGAATGGAACTACCATTTGACCCAGCTATCCCTGTCCTCGGTCTATACTCAAAGGTCTTAAAAACAGAATATTACAGGGACACAGCCACATCAATGTTTATTGAAGCACAATTCACAATAGCTAAACTGTGGAACCTACCTAGATGCCCTTCAGTAGATGAATGGATAAAAAAATGTGGCATATATACACAATGGAATATTACTCAGCAATAAAAGAAAATAAAGTCATGGCATTTGCAGGTAAATGGATGACATTGGAGAAAATAATCCTCAGTGAAGTTAGCCAATCCCCCCAAAAAACAAATGCCAAATGTTTTCTCTGATATAAGGAGGCTGATTCATAGTAGGGTAGGGAGGGGGAGCATGGGAGGAATAGATGAATACTAGATAGGGCAGAGGGGTAGGAGGAGAAGGAACGGGGCAAAGGGTTAGCAAGGATGGTGGAATGTGATGGACATCATTATCCAAAGTACATGTATGAAGACACGAATTGGTGTGAACATTCTTTATATACAACCAGAGATATGAAAAATTGTGCTGTATGTGTAATAAGAATTGTAATGCATTCGCTGTCATTTATTTTTTAAAAATCAATTAAAAATTTAATAAATAAATAATTTTTAAGAACTGCATCTATATTTCAGTGACCACTGCAAATGACCATACTTCCTCACTAAAAAGATAAGGGCTGACACTTCAATTCTGTTTATACTGTTACTAATGGTGTAGTTTTAAGCTTTCATTGGATACTGCATTGTTTTAGTTAAAAAAAAAAGATTCTTCCCATGTTTAAAATCTAAAAATATTTCTGGGAATTAAAAAAAAAGTGTAAAAATAGTGAACAGAGATCACAAACTTTTTAAGTTCTCTTACCATCTGCTATTTTATACTGTTGCTATAAAATCTAGAAGTTCCACTTCCAAAATGTAATGGACACCCGTTTTGTCATTACCATTCACAAGCAAATATAATTAATTAGAAAGAAAACATATAATTAGACTTACGTTTTCACTAGATTCTCTTTCATTCTAGGCAGTTGATCCATCTGTTGCCTTTTAGAAACTTGATGTGCGCCAGAGACCTGAAATACAAAAAACTGAGTGTTTATCCTCTTCTTTAAGGATGAATTTCAGAGGGAAGAAAAAATAGTCAAATATCCAACTCCTTTACTACCAGGTCCTTTAGTAGCATGTGTAAGAGAAGCTGAATAATAATGGGAAATTCTGATTTCCAGTATAAACAAGCGTCTAAAGATTCTGGAAATACCCCTATCTCATCCCTAGAGACCATATAGAGAAATATCCACATAGAATAAATCATTACAGGTAAACATAAAAGTAAAAGTATATAAACATATACTCTGTCTTTATGATAGATAAGACAATAGAAACATAGATATAGTACAGCAGAGACAGAAAGACAAGTTAATATATTCATTTCTGTCTATTTTGAAATTCATCCATTATACAAAAGTGGTGACTTTCTGTGAATGGTGTAAATATAATCTTCCATTCAGGAACAACTAAAATTGATTAACTGAGAGATGGCAATTGAAGTCACTAAAAAAAAAAAAAATGAGATCATACAGTAAGAGTAATACAGAGAAGTAAAAGACACAATAATATAAAGCTGAAAGCAACTTTTAGGGGATAGGAGACTCATTGAAGATATGGCCATCATTTAAACATCAGAAAAACCCAAGAAAAAAAAATGTCATGCAAGTCAACTGTGTGTATTGGGGCTAGGGCATATATTCAAAGACGTGAGCAAAGACTGCTAATACCACAGGTTTTAAGAAGAGTCTTTGTATGTAGCTATGAAATGATAAACGGGGGCCACAGTATTGAGATCAGAAGACAGATGAAAAGAGATTGAGGGGTATACTCAAAGCAAAGGTAGTGAGTATACCTACTCTTTCATGAAATTTGGCTGAGAAAAAGAAATCTATGGTGGTAGTTTTATGAGGAAAGTTGTAATTAAATAAAAATTTTTTGGTTGTTATTTTGGTGGAAGAGTTGAGCATATTGCAAGCAAAGGATAAGCTATAGTCAGTAAAAGAGAAAATAAGAGGAAATTATTATTGAGTCCTAGAGGCAGCAGACAGACTTGGGAAGAAGGCTGAAATCCTTTTCTTTAAGACAAGAGGGGAAAACATGAATGGTAGATAAAGGTGTGTATAAATCTGAAGGTAAAAAGAACAACTAGATATTATATCTGATAGACCCCCCAACTCCCTCTGCCTTGCCTCCTTGCCATCTCTCTTTTTTGATCTAAGATATTAGATCATTTGCTAACAGTGACAGGTTTGAGTGTGTTGTACTGGAATTCATTCATTCCTTTATTCATGTAGCAAATGTATTGAGCATCTACCATGTGTCACCACCACATTATGGACCAGGAACAAAGACAAATAAGTCACATTTCTATTGAGGAAATAGCAAAACAAATAGAAGATTACAATTAAGGTCCTTGATAAAGATTTGCATGGGTGCTTTGTGAGCTTACAGCTTGTGAGATGCAATTAACTCAGGCTGTAGGGGACACATGTAGAAAGTAACCAGTTAAGAACTAGAGAAAGGATATTCTACATAGAAGGAACAGCAAGGACCTCAGCTAAAAAGCAGCATGATAGATGCAGGAATTGCAAATAGCATTTGGTCTAGATGCAGCACAGATGTTTGCAGGGAAAAGGCTAAGACAGGCACTGCCATGTTGGGAGAGGACTTTGTTGACAACACCAAGGAGCTCTGCTATGATCTTTTGGGCAAAGCAAACAAAGTATTATAAAAGGAAATTATGCCATGATAACTGTATTTTAGATTGATCACTTAGGCAACAGAGAAGAAAAATGGGTGTGACAGAGACAAGACTTTGCTTGATTTTAAAATGAACAATAACAAAATAGAGTTTTCCCAAAAGGCAATGGAAATGCAGGGACAGTCTGGAACCTATGTCATGAGAGATAAAATCAGTGAATTTTAAGGAAGTTTCAGGGAAGGAGAATAAGAAGTACTATCTCATGTGTTTTAAGAACAAGTCTATGAGTTAGAACTGCCTGATGATGAATTTAGAACCACCTTAGATTCCCTGTGAGTAAACCAAAATCAATATATTCAACAATCACTCAGACCCACTGCAAAATTCAGTGTTTATGGGAAACTTAAATTTAAATTTATCAGGTATTGCAACAAGCTGTAGTCAGTTTTACCACTTGATTTTTCAGAGATGCAATGTACCTGTGTATTCTTAAAAAGTAATACCTATGGGCTGGGGATGTGGCTCAAGTGGTAGCGCGCGCTCACCTGGCATGCGTGCGGCCCGGGTTTGATTCTCAGCACCACATACAAACAAAAATGTTGTGTCCACCAAAAACTAAATATTAAAAAATTCTCTCTCTCTCTCTCTCTTTAAAAAAAAAATCTCTCTCTTCTCTCTCTCTAAAAAAACATAATACCTATATTGTGCATACATTGTGCAAATTAGAATAATTCTGAGATGGGGCAATTCAGTTTCAGTCAAAACAGTGGTTTGAGAGTGAGACAAAGCCTCAGATATAGTTGCAGAAGTATAAAAAGCAGATTCAGCAAATAGCTCTAGTTATCTACCAAAGAATAAATTATTTATGTATTCAGCATGGAAAGAACTGCAAATCATCCATTAACCTTTCCAGTCACTGCAGTATCCTCATGGTCAGAACCATCTTTGACTATAAGGATTAACAATTCAGTTTAGAGTGAAAATCCTTATTAACATTATACTGGAGACAGGATTAACATCTTCCCTGGAAGCTGTTAAAATAGGCTTTGATTGTACATTCAGTGATCTTGTATAGTCAGAGTAGGCTTATTCCACCTAAATGATTTTTTTTAAAGATAAACAAAGGCAAATGAATGCTTCATGGGCAAAAGACTTTTAATTTTAACCTTTTAAAAAAAAAACCTTCAGTGTTTTACATACCACCTTTTGTTTAAGGATTTGAACTTTTCATTATCTCCATAATTTTTATTCATAAATTTTGTACTATGTTCAGTTTGGCAAATCATTTTGAACATTGATCATTTGCCACTCTTTTTGCTCAGTGTAAAGTAACAGCAAGAATGAGGCACTCTGACTGACCTCAAGAACCTACAGCTAAGTGAAGATTAGTCAAGGATCTAGAAAGCAATTTGAAATTCTGATGGTGCTGTCACTACACAATATGTAGAATATACATATGGACTAGTGTGTTCAAGAAAGAAAAAAACAGGAAAATAATATTCACCATTAATTGAAATCTAGAAACTATAATGTGCCAGGTACTATACTTAGCACTTTACATATACCATGTCTCTAAGCACTCACAGAACCCTGAGACTGATACTGACATCATAAAGATTCTCCCTTTCTACAGGTGAGGAAAGAAGTGGTCATACAGCAGTTAGGTGCAGAGCTGGGATTCAAACCCAAATTTGCAATGGCTCCACTATCTGTGGTCTTTTCATCATGTGGAGGCTTCATGAAGGAGGTGGTGTTTGTGCTATACCTTGAAGGAGATGGAATTAGCATGTATGAGAAAAAGAATATTCCATGCAAGGTATAGAGTCAGATGAAAGGCACATGGGTACCCGTACCTTTGGAGGAAGCAGTGCTTCCAACCCATTGTCAAGATCCATGAAGTTTAAGTTGATTGTCCATTTTATGGATGAGAGACTACAAGCACTGATTCTACCTTAGCTCCATTTCCTGCTTAAGCTTGGTGAACACTACAAGTCCAAGTTTCCTTTTACCCACCATTTTCCTGACTTTTATTCTCATATTTTACTATTCATCCCATTTTTGGCTCCAATTCCCAAACCTAAATCTCTTCCTCTTAATCCTTTCTTGATCCCTCTAGATACTCTAGATTTGATGAGCAGGTTACCTTTTGGATCAAGCTCACTCTCAAGGTACTCTACCTCATTGTCTAACTGCTGTGCTTTGAGGATCCCAACCATTTTTGTTACTCCCATAACTATCACTGTCTTCAGAATTATAGCCTATCTTTTCTTTTAACCTTATTTATCCTCCATGATGTATTAATTCATTCACATGACTTCTCTTACTATCTATATGATAGTAATTTCCAAATCTATCTCTAAAGTTTAACATTTTCCTGAGATTCCCATATCCAATTACTCTTTGGACTCTTCTGTTACTTTTAAAACTGAACTCATATCCTAATCTTAAAATATATGCCAAAATAAAGGTAATATAGCTTAAATATTTAAATATTGAATAATAAGCCATGTAAGTATTAAATGATGCTATAAACATTATGAAACATTGAGATGAAGATTACCTTTTAAACTATGACATAAGAAACCATAAATAAAAGAGCTCTGGCAATATAAAAATGCTCTAAAATTCCAACAATATCATAAATAAAACTGAAAGACAAATGAAAAGCTGAAAATATGTGCAAGATAATGTACTGATAATTTTCCTGTCTTATATTTCTATGAATAGCAATACTGTGTCTATAATTATGAAGTGATAGCTGAAGGATAGCAGCTTATCTGTTTGAATTCTAGTGATCATGGATCAAACTAAAAGGATAACTAAGGAAGCAGATATACAAGATAATCTCTTAATTAGGGAGACTGTTTTCTCTCTTTATAAATTATGTATTTCCCTTTCCATCTTCCATATTTAGAAACTCAGTAACATTTCCCCATAATTTCAACAACTGTTTATCTAACCAAACACACACACAAATTATAGAAAAATAAAATACATAACTTAAGGAGAAGGGAAAGCCTTAGAATTTGAAAGTAAAAGAAAAAAATTACCTGAGACATTTCAGATATGTATTTACAGCGTTCACTGTTGATCTTGTGGTAAGCCTATGTAGAACATACAAATGTAAAGAATCCAACATAAGAGAAGATTAGCAAGAAAATTGCCAAGTTAGGGTTCATGTCTCCTGCTTTTTTGTTAAAACTGTAGGAAATGGTTTTGTATCATTTTATGAAAATGATATAGTAGGTTTGTAGATAACCCTAGAAATAAAGGCAGCTTCAAATGAATTGTTTAGTAGAATAAAAACAAACCTTTGATTCTTGTTCCAGTTTAAGTGCATAGTCTTTCACTTGATTTTCAAGACTTCTTTTTTCTTTTTCTAGTTGTTTAAGTAATATATTTAAGGATTCCTGAAAGTATAAATAGTAAATTTTATATGTACTCATATCCTAAGATCCAACAATAGAAATGACAACCAAATTCTTCACCAATGAATGCCTTCTATACCTAATATTCTGTGATCTTATAATTCCAGTAATAGCAATAAAATAATCAAAATATTTGTTGAGCTCTAACACTTGTATTATATATCACATGTATTATACTAAGTTCTTTCCCTAGATTATTTCACTTAATCCTTATTACAATACTTGAGATGCCTAATGTTTGTTTCCACTTTACTGTTTAGAAAACTGTGTCTTTTAGAGTTTATATAACTGGCTCAGAGACATAAAGCTCATCAATGATAGAGCTAAAATTAGAACTCATATAAAATGACTCCAAAGGCCAGACATGCTGAAAAATTATTTGTATTAACAACAGGAGGTAGTCATACTATTGCTACCATTGTAACAAAAGAGGTACATGTAAAGACACTTAAATACTATATCCTATATAATTTAAGTCCATTTTTACATGCTGGTGAAAACTAGAGAACAGGAGAGAAACGTTCTTTATATAGAAAGAAAAGTTTATGGTTCCTCTTTCATAAAAGGAAAAAATTGGATACATTATTTTGATTCACATCAATAACTATATATATATGTATATATATATTATACATACACAGATAATTGTAAATTGTTGGAGAACTGCACAACTAAAATGCATAATTTATATCTTCCAACCAAAGTTACCCTAATTTCCTAGTAACTTGTGAAATAAATGTTAAAAACCTTTTTGTAAAAGCTTCAGCTCAGAAGTAGAGTGTCTGGACTGAGGTCTTAGTAGTTTCCAGAACTGTTCTACTCTGTAATAATCTCCCAATTGCTCTGGTTCTCAACCTTATTGCCTTTTCTACCACTCTTCTTCTCTCCTTTGGCTTAATAAATAATCTTGTTTTCCCATCATCCCTCCTACCTCTCTCTCGTCAACGTTTACCTCACAAAATCAAGAAATTTCTTTTCTAAATTCTACTTTCCCGAATAGATTCTTATCCTATCTGTTTTGATTTTTCAGAAAGGACAGATGTGAACAGTTTCCTGGGTACCACATGTAGAAATATGGGAAAATATTAAGAGAGTTTTACAATCTTCTGCCTGACTATCATGTTACTGGGGGCAGAAATCTGTACAGAGCTGATAACTGGGGGCAAAGAGCTCTGGGGAAGAGGAATGTGGCAGGTCCTATCAAAGTGGATATAAAGGTAAAATTTATTGTGTATTACATATTACACAATAATCCTTACCAGAAACCATCACCACAGATGAGGTATTAAACTAAATGGTCCAAATATTTGGCCAAGAGATATTTTCTAACTCTGTCCTTGGTCAGCCAACAGTGAGCTGATGAACAGAGTAACCACAGTGACCAAGATGGGGACTTTGCATTGTTTGGCCCAACAGCATGGGTTCCTTCTCACTAAGGGTAAGCTAATACTGCTGCTGATCAATGTTGGAAATGCTAGCAAGAGATACCAACATGAGCCCTGTAAGGGGCACTATCCCTCAATGAGATCAACCATCCACTTGGTGGCAAGTTGATTATATAAAAGGGCTTCTTATCCGTTCATCCTGATGTATGTTTCTGATACAATTTTACCTTTCTTTCCTATCCACAGCGCCTTAGCCAGCCACAAACTTTGTTAATCTATCAGTTCTGAGATGGAAAGAGATTATTTTTACCAAAAAGTCTTTAGGCAAGATACCAAAATTACCACCCTTTTTCAGGAAGGATTGACTAATCAGTGTCAAAGACTGGTGGCCTAGCTTAATTATATGTGACTTGAAAGTAGGATGGCTGAGCACAAGGCTGAATCACTGTAGCAAATAGCAAAGTTAATCAACACTGCTAGAAGGCAAGCTGGTTTCTTTTTTCTTTTCTTTTTTGCTCCTTTATTTTTGATTGGTACTTTCTACATATATATGTAGAAAAGTAAAATTCCCTCTGGTACATTTATATATGCATATAACATAATTTTATTAAATTCATTACATATTTCCTCCCCTTTCTCATTCTTCCTCCCTCTCATTCTCTACCTTCTTGATCTTTCCTACATAATTATGATATCCAAGCCTCACTTCCAGTTCCTTCTTTCCCTTATTTTTCTCTAGCTTCCACAAGAGTAACATGTGACCCTTGATTTTCTGAGTCTTGCTAATTTTGCATAGTGTGATGTTCTCCATTTCTATCTATTTACTGGCAAATGCTATTATTTCATTCTTCTTATGGCTAGCAAAACTTCACTGTATATATGTAACACATTTTCTCCATCCATTCATCTATTCACAGACATCTAGACTGGTTGTATAAATTGGCTCTTGTGAATTGTGCTGCTATAAACATGGCTATATCACTACAGTATGTTGATTTTAGTTCTTTTGGATAAATACCAAGAAATGGGATAGCTAGGTCATATGGTAGTTCCATTCCAAGTTTTTTGAGGAATATTCACACTGCTTTCCATAGTTGTACTAACTTACAGTCCCACAAACAATGTATGGGTGTATCTTTTCCCCACGTCCTCACCAGTGTTTGTTATTTGTATTCTTGGTAATTGCCATTCTGTCTGATGTGAGATGAAATCTTAGTGTAGTTTTGATTAGCATTTGATTGCTAAAAATGTTGAACATTTTTCCATATACTTGTTGGCTGTTTTGTTTCTTCTTTTGTTCATTTACTGATTGGGTCATTAGGGTTTTTGGTGTTAAATTTCCTGAGATCTTAATATGTTCTGAATATTAATTCCCTGTCAGAAGAACAAGTGGCAAAGTCTTTTTCTCCCCATTCTGTAGGCTCTCTCTTCAAGCTTAATCCTTTGCTCTGCAGAAATGTTTTTAATTTGATGGCATGACACATATTCTTGATTTTGTTTCAAGAGTCTTGTTGAGGATATTGGTGGCTGCACATATATGATGGAATGTTGACCCTATGTTTTCTTCTAGCAGTTGCCAAGTTTCTGGTCTAATGTACAAGTCTTTGATCCATTTTGATTTGACTTTCATGCAGGGTAAGAGGTAGGGATATAATTTCATTCTTCCACATATATTTATACATGCAGATATATCCAGTTTTTTGAGTACCATCTGTTAAAATGCCAGTCTTTTCTCCAACGTGTATTTTTGGTACTTTTGTCAAGTATCAGATGGCTGTAAGTATATGCATTTCTCTCTGTGTCTTCTATTCCAGTGGTCTTAATTTATATTTTGATGTCAATGCCATGCTGGTTTGCTTTTACAGCTCTGTAGTATAGTTTGAGATCAGGTATCATGATACCACCTGCATCACTCTTCTTGCTCAGAATTACTTTGGTTATTCTGGGTCTCTTATTCTTCCAAATAAATTTAAGGACTATTTTTTCTAGTTCTGTGAGGAATGTTATCAGTATTTTGATGGGGATTGCACTGAATCTGTACATTGCTTTTGATAGTATGGCCACTGTGACAATATTAATTCTGCCTATCCAAGAACATGGGAGATCTTCCCATCTTCTGAGGTCTTCTCTAATTTGTTTCTTCAGTGTTCTATAGTATTCATTGTAGAAATATTTCACCTCCTTGGTTACATTAATTCCCAATATTTTATTTTCTATAGGTTATTGCAAAAGAGATGGTTTTCCTGATTTCTTTCTCAGCTAAGTTGCTGTCATAATATAAGAATGCTATTGATTTGAATGTTGATCATGTATCCTGCTACTCGCTGAATTCATTTATCAGTTCTAGAAGTCTTCTGGTGGAATTCTTGGGGTTTTCTAGATATCCATGACATAAGCAAACAGAGACAGTTGGGATTTCTTCTTTTTCTATTTTATCTATATCCCTTTAATTTCCTTCTATTTCCTGATTGCTCTGGCTAGAGTTTCAAGAATTATATTGAATAGAAGTGTGAAAGTGGACATCCTTGTCTTGATCCTGACTTTAAAGGGAAAGCTTTCAGTTTTCTTAGGCTTTGGGTTTGTCATGTACAACCTTTAAAATGTTGAGATAAGTTCCTTCTATGCCAGTTTCTCCAGTGGTTTGTTTTTTTTTTTTAACATGAATGGGTTTTGTATTTTATCAAAGGCCTTTTCTGCATAAATTGATGCAGATGATCATATGATTCTCATATGTATTTTTTTGGTACTTTTGTCAAGTATCAGATGGCTGTAAGTATGTGTTTTTAATTCTATGTAAGTAGTAAATTACATTCATTGATTTATGTATGTTGAACCAATCTTGCATTCCTGGGATGAAGCCCACTTAATTATGGTGTATTATCTTCTTGGTGTGTTTTTTAATTTGGTGTGCTAATATTAAGGATTTTTTGCATCTATGTCCTTCAGGGATACTGTTGTGTAATTTTCTTTCCTTCATGCATCTTTGTCTCATTTGAGTACAAAACAATAATACACAGAATCAATCAATACCACAAAGAATTGTTTTGTTTTGTTTTTTGTTTGTTTGTTTGTTTGTTTTTTTGGTAAAGATAAGTATGACTGAAAAGCCCTTAGCCAAACTAACCAAAAGAGAAAAAAGACCCAAATAAAGATTAGAAAAGAAAATATCACCACAGACACTTCTGAAATCCCAAAGACCATTAGAAACTATTTTTAAAAATTATACTCCAATAAACTAGAAAATCCAGAAGACACAGACAAATTTCTAGACACATATGACCTGGCTAAATTGAACCAGGAAGATAGAGAAAACCTAAATAAATAGACTTATAATCAAACAATGAAATTAAAACAGCAATTAAAAACCTTCCAACAAAAAAAAGCCAAGGACCAGATGGATTCTCAGCTGAGTTCTACCAGACATTTAAAGAAGAACTAATACCAGTCTTTCTCAAATTATTCCATGAAACTGAAAGGGAAGAAACACTCCCAAATAAATTCTATGAAGCCAGTATAACACAAAACCAAAATTGAACAAAGATGCATCAAGGAAAGCTGATTTCTTTATCACTAGTTTTGTCTCCATAGCCAGACCAATGATCACAGAACTCAACATCAGAATATGCCACTGGGAGCTTTCTATTGGAAATACTGTGGTATATTTGTGACTTTAGGTAAATTTATTAGCTGGTTTTAGTCCAATAGACCCAGGTGCCAATTAGCTCTAAGCCTGCATAGATAAGGTTGTTTAATCATCCTACACTTTTTAGTTCTTTCTTACACTCTGGGAAGACTATGAATAGGTACCCCTGATGGGAACCTTTTTGCATGTGACAAATTTTTCCAAAAAGTCCACATAGAGGAATAACTGTCCACTCTCCTGGTATTGCCCAACCCATATCTACCATCCAAAAATGATTTATGATGGCATTTGAACCTCTTGTGCTCTTAGTCCATGTTCTGTTGCTATAACACAACACCTAAGACTGAGTAATTTATAAAGAAAGTAAGTTTATTTAGCTCATGATTCTGAAAACCAGAAGTTCAAGATCAAGCAGCTGCATCTGACAAGGGCTTTGGGCTGCATCATAGCATTGTGGAAAAGTTGAAGGGCAAATGAGAGCAATTGGAAGGTTAAAAACACACAAGAGGCAGCCTTATTTTAACTATCATTCCTGTAAAAAAATAAATCCCTCTTAACTACCTTATCACCCCTTAAAGGCCCTACCTTCCAAGACCACAATGGCAATTAAATTTCAACATTAATTTCAGTGGGGACAAACCATATCCAAGCTATAGCATTCACCAACATTTTAACACAGGCACACAGTATCCAGGTACCAAATTTTAATTCCCAAACTAGTAACATAATTTTCAATAACTCCAAATATTACTTGTGTTCTTACAAATTAAATAAAATATCTTCTAGTCAAAGTATCTCAACTCTTGTTGGTCATGATCTAGGTCACTAACTCTATTAAAAGAAGCATTCAAAGAAAAATGAAAGGAGCTGATTTAAATCTCTACAAAGCAAAACTGCAAAATAGTTTAGAGTTCATATCTTCCTGAAATATAGGTGAATATAGTTTTCAACAAAAACTTATTCTCTCATAGATACTTGTTAATAATTATTGGCATTTAAAAAAATTGTATTGAGGGTATATAGGTTGGCTGAAATGAGGCAAATTCCAGTCTCAAAATAGCATTAGTGATAAATCCCTTGGAGGTGATGATCCACCACTACGCATATTTCATTAGCATTCTTGTTAAAACATAAGCAGGTGATGTTTCTCAGGTAGGCATTATTATTCTTTGAAAGTTAATTATGCACTGGCATCTTGAATGGCTTCCAGCTCCTTTCCTCCAAACATAAACTTATTGTAGAAAAACAAATCCATTAAAGTTGAACATATGTAAGAAGCTAAACTGAATTATTTTATAGAAAATGAAACCCTCATGAATATATTGCCTATGATGAAGAACTTTTGAAGGGATAATTAGTGAGTGGTAGAAGTAGTTCAAAATGCTATTCTATGGACCCTTGCTCCAAGGACTTCAGGTTAAGCTACAATAGCAATATCAATCAGTTATATAGTTTCTTAAGTACATTTATAGATGTAAATAGAATCCAACCCATTTAAACATTATATCATTAGTAAAATGCATCTGAATTTTTAAAAGAAGTTCACTTACAAATAACCTACTATAATACAAATTATTTTTTTATTAAAGGTGACTTGAACGAGTTATGGTGCAAAACTATAGGAGCTCATACTAAATGGAAGCATAAAAAACAGCAGTTAAAATGCAAGGTATGATTAAATAGAAAATTTGAAATGGAAAATAAATGTTTCACACATTTTTAAAAGGTGTTAATCAAGGTGGGTATAACATAAAAGGTCCCCAAAATGGAAAGGGAAAAAGGACATGAAGGAAGCCAAATATTTATCATAGGCTTAAATCAGAAATGACTATTTAATGGTAGGATTAGAGCTGAAGCAATACATAAAAGGCAAATTTATAAAACAACCTGCTAGAAAAGGCAGCTTTGGGATGATAGGCATAGGGATTGAAGCACTGGGATCTACTGGAAGTTATTTAAAAAGTGACTTGATAAAAAGAATATTTAGGACTATTAATCAAGTGGCATTCTCTATATGACAGAGGATTTTTTTTGGGGGGGTGGGTGGTACTGGGGATTGAACTTGGGAGCACTTGACCACTGAGCAACATCCCCAGCCCTATTTTGTATTTTATTTAGACATAGGGTCTCACTGAGTTGCTTAGCACCTTGCTTTTGCTGAGACTGGCTTTGAACTCTTGATCCTCCTGCTTCAGCCTCCCTGGGATTACAGGCGTGGACCACTGCACTTGGCTCAGAAGGATGGTTTTTTGTTTTTGTTTTTCTAAGGTCAAATTAAGCAAATATGACCATTTTAATAAGATGTGTAAGTATGTTTATATTTATAAGAGATTTGCATCAAACCTAGCAAAATTCTATTTTTTAATAAAATGAAGATATGGGTTTTCATTATCTGGAAAATTCACCTGCATGGAATAGTTCATATTGTAACTATCAGATAAAGAATGTATTACTGTATTAAAATTATAAAGATCATTCTCCAGAAAGCTATATTTCAATCCCTGACTTCAAGTAACTTATTAAACAATTATAAATAAATAAACAATACATAGCACTTTAATATTATAAAACTCTGCCTTATATATGATCTCATTTAATCCTTGTGGAAATATAGAACATAGGGCCCTGCTTCGGAAACCATCCCAATCACTTTCCATCACTCCACCTGAGGTAACAGCAAAGAATTAGCTTCTCTCTACTCTTTCGGCCAAGCTACAAAAAAGCTGAATTCAATAAAAAGCTCTTCCCCTCTCTTTTATCACTTTCTTCTCTATTACTTTTCTAATTTTTATGACAGCAGAATGCATTACAATTCATATTACACATACAGAGCACAATTTTTCATATTTCTGGTTGTATACAAAGTATATTCACACCGTTTGTTTCTTCATACAGATACTTAGGGTAATGATGTTCATCTCATCAGAAGGATATTTTTTATTGATATTCTCAGTTCTAACCCTTGAAGCTTACACTTTTTAATATGCTTTGTGACTAACCTGTATCTTGCTGCTGTATATCATGATTAGATTTCTTGTCTTGTAACCTAATTTTATAATTTATTCATTTATTCTAAAAATATTTATCAAATGTCTTCTGTGCCAGGCATTGTGCTAGGAATATGATAACCCAGACTCCATCCTTATGAAGCTGAGAATCTATAGGGGCCTCCAAAATGTGGTCTATCTTACATGTAAGTTTGAGGAGAATCTGTGTTTTGCTGCTGTTGGATGGAATAGCCTATAATGTCACTTAGATCAAGTTGGTTGATGGTGCTTTTCAGATCAATCTCTAGTAATTTTCTGGCTGTTTGATCTATCAATTACTGACAGAGACCATTGAAGTTGTCAACTTTAATAGCAGATTTGCCTATTTTTCCTCCAGTAATTCATGAAAAATTACTACTTAAATGTCCCTACCAGCTTATAGTCCCAGCAGTGTCTGTTCCAGGTAA
Source organism: Urocitellus parryii (assembly GCF_045843805.1). Taxonomy (NCBI): domain Eukaryota; kingdom Metazoa; phylum Chordata; class Mammalia; order Rodentia; family Sciuridae; genus Urocitellus; species Urocitellus parryii. The sequence goes on from NC_135532.1 coordinate 31,346,950, forward strand.
GCAGATTTCAAGTTTGGATTCATCTGTTTATCTAGATTTCAGGGTGGAAGTCTGCCTGTCTGAAAGCTCAGTTCTCTAACGGTCCCAAGCAAAGTCATCGATTTCCAGTTTGTTCACCTTTTAAATTTTCCTCGCTGTGATAACAGAGGACTTCTGTGGTTTACTATATGCTGGAGCTGAAAGTGAAAGTAACAAACTGTTTTTGATCCTCTTTTCTAATTAAAATGAAAGAATACTTTCTCCAAGTCTATGACTAGGACTTCTGCACCTGAAACTCTGTTAATTGGCTCCACTAGTGATACCACATGTGGAAAAGCTTATGCAATTAAGACCACTAATTGGTTAAGTCTGTGGCAGCCTACAACTTTCTCCAAGATCCATCCAGTTTCTGCATGATCAGACTGGCAAATAAAACAGTGAAGACAGGCACCTGTATCCTTGAATCTTTTTAAAGTTTTAATTGTGGCTAATCTCTGCTATTTTCCCTGGAATAATAAAGTGGTTTTGACTTCTATTTTGATCTCAGTGGGGGCAGGGGCAGTTTCAGAAGTTTTTACTTGGCCTTCACAACCATGATACTTTTTCTTCCATGATGAGGGGACCTAATATGATGGGTTAACTTCAACTTTCAAAATATCTATTCTGATTATGTACTTGAGGACTGAGAAAATGACCACTGCAAGGATAGGGAAGTCTGTGGGACAATGAGTCCACTGTGATTTGGACTTTAGCCAAAGATTTCAACTCTGGGAATCAATGCCAACACAGACCCTGTGTTCAAACATCCTGGAAATATCTAGCTATCTTTCTTCCCCCAGCATTATCTGTGTAAGTGGCCAGAGATCTCTTTGAGGGAAGACTGAGAATATTGTCACAATATATACTTGAATTGGTGTTTCAGGCCCAGCCCTTCTAGGATTTCAGGCCACCTCTTTGGCCAACAATTCCTAGTTCAAGAAGTTGGTTCAGGTCCAGGGAATATGAAAACAATTGTGTTTTCTATTGCACTGACTACCCTCAACTTTCTGTTCCTCTTTTCTTTTTAAAAATTGTTATTATAGATATTGAACAACACCCTTATTAATTGGCCTAGCAGCCAGGAGAGGAAGTAAGAGGACAGTTGTTTGAGGGAGTATATGATGCCTTACTAGGAAGAGACCTTTACAGCATTTTCCAGTACAACAAGTGCTCTAGCCCTTAGGCAGGCCACTCTACATGCCCAGGGGGTGTAAGAATTGTAGAGCCAACATCTTCAGGGGCATCTATCCAGATGTTCTGCAACAATTTGAGCATCCCTAGTTATCCCTATCAGGATTCTTCCCTTCACATAACAAAACCACCTAAGTTTAGCATCCAAATGCCTCTGGAACTGTGTAGCTAACACAATGACTCCAGTCTGCTATTCTAGTGTGTCTGCCTTTCCACTGCTGGAACAGAGGCCTCCTGAGAAGCTCCCACAGGCTCTATGGTTAGATATTACTTCTTATTAACAGTTGCTGATCTCTCATTACCCTTGTGTAGAAGTCAATGTGACTTAGGAGTAACTCTATTATTTTCCAAATGCCTGCCTTGTGGCTTCTCCCATAGTATTCCCTTCTCCCAGGACATTTTCCAAGGTCATCATTAGGAAAGTCTTTTGCAAGTAACATATCCTGAGCCAGATCCATTGGTGTCACACCTACTAATCAGGACAGATCTTCTGAAGTCAGTCAGCCAGACATGAATCCCTATCTTACTCTCTGTTTTGTTTGATCCCACGCAGTACCCTTAAGTTTTATATATGCTCTTCTGAAAAACGTACACCAAAATAGGATTTAATGTACAAGGATCATAAAAGTTTCAGTGTGAAATGAAATAGGGAGGAAGGCAGAAAGAATCTGGGACAGTGGTCTCATTGTAGTCCAAGTCTAGAAGGTTCATTGGAAGCAGAAGTATTCTTGGCTGTCATGCAAAACAGTTTGGCCAAACTATCAGGGAACTTTAAGCCAAATCAGCCAACAGTGAAGTCCCTTGTATCCCAGAAAGAGGTCTGACTTAGTTATCTCCATTGCAGCCAATCATGTCCAGAAAACAACTCTTGGAAAGTGTGGCCTTGATGGATTTCAAAGTTCAGCACCTATGGTCCTCAGCCATCTAATCCTCCTGTCCTAGGAAGTCTGTGAGGCCCACTCTCTGGGTCACTACACTAACTGTCTTAAGGGCATTTCAGTTTTAAACTGAAGAAGCCTCTAATTTCCTACTCTGTATGCGTTAATGCTACCTGAGCATTTCTAGGAGAAGAGGACTGAGAGTTTTATTACGCTGACTGCATGTTTTCATTTGATCCCATTATTCTTAGTACTGTGTTTCACTCTCACCCTTTTCTATGTCTGAGCCCTAAAGTCCAAAGTTATGGAAGTTTAATTTCTCCAGAAAATAGACTCCCAACTAAAGGAGAGTGTCCTGGTTACAGGGAGTGGCAGAGGGGTTCCAGTGAACAATTCCTCACATTTCTTAAACTCACCTTCTTCCATACCTGATATGCCAAGTTCCAAGGCATTAGGCAGATCTGGAGACCCACTGCCTTGTTGCCATTGATAGCCCTTCTCTGCAGGTACTTTGCTTTTGCTTCCTCAACTTCTTGAAGTCAATTACCACTCCTCCAGCTACAGCCTTCCAAAATTTGTTTCTTTTATCCGTTTATATTTCCTTCTCTATTCTAATTTACTCCCTTCAATTATCAAGAACAATTTTTCTGCTAATAAATATCATAGTCAAAAAAAAATCCCTCAATGCCTATGTCTAACATTTTTTTTTGACACTTCACACTGTATCCAAAACAACATTATGATTTTATTTACACAAACTGTAATCAATAAAGTCAATTTTTTAATGCCACCAAGTCCAGCTTTCCAATTTTACCTGGGCTATTTAGATTTGATAAATAGGTGGAAGTATTTTATGATTTTTTTACTTAGAAAGAAAATATGGATTTGTGAGAAAGGAACATGTAAAAGTGAATATAACAAATTATCAGCTAGAGTCAAGTGAAAAAAAAAAATGTCTAACAGCTCTCAGGCCCTACCCACCTATTGCCTCCTTTACTAGTTTCACAATCAAAATGTCTTGCTAAAATGGAAACCATTCCAATTAAGTGCATTTTTTAAAAAGCACAATACTACTTTGATAATATTGAATAATTTATACTCCAACACTATAAATTCTAAAATAGATCACATTTGAAGTTAACAATATGCCTTGCTGGTTGATGTGAAGAATTCTATCATTTAAAAAAATAGTCATATACTAATTGTATAGACTTTTTATATAGCTGGTAGAAAATGAACTAAAATAGCAACTTCATATCAGATGTGAACCCTCATCCTAACATTTTTTTTGGGGGGGGTGGGACGGGGGTACCAAAGATTGAACTCAGGGCACTCAACCACTGAGCCACATCCCCAGTCCTATTTTTTTATATTTTATTTAGAGACAGGGTCTCACTGAGTTGTTTAGTGCCTTGCTTTTTGCTGAGGCTGGCTTTGAACTCAAGATCCTCCTGTATCAACCTCCACTGAGCCACTGGGTTTTCTGGCGCATACCACCGCACTCTGCTGTCCTGACTTTCTTAAATTACCACTTTCAGCTTTAATACCTTGATTTCATATTCCTTCAGCCTCTAACATATCACATACTTTATCCCTCAGCTTGTTGTTGGGTCCCTTGAGAGTCAACATACAGAATTTTTCTTTCAACTGTTAGTCTCAGCACTGTGCCCACAAGCAGTTCTAGCTGGTGTGGCCCACGTTTCCTCAGACACACCTCATTCTCCTTCTCCTTGTGCCTGATTCTTATGAGTTGACACACTATGCTTTTAAATTATATTGCAACTCAGAAAATTAGGATGGTTCACTGTAGAAGTCTCATGGGAATAGAAGCAACATAAACATATATTATTTGGGGGAGAAAAGAACACATTTTGTATTTTTGCCAAAACTATACCAGTCATTGATACCCTAGCTCATTAGTTGCAAAATATTTGTGTTTATCCATCTGTAAAAACAAATAACAGCAACACCCCCCCACACACACACAGCATTAGTCCATAGTCTAGTTAGAAGCATTGTTCTAACATAAATTTCTTGGTTTTTATAATGTTTTACAGTTCTTTAAAGGGTCATCATTGGGTAAAGGGGTCAATATATGTACTATATGTATATACTATTTTTATAACTTCCCATAAATCTACAATTACTTCATAATAATAAGGTAAGATGCATATGTACTAGATAACAAAATATATTTGGTTAGCAACTGCAAGAATTTACTGCATATAAACTTCTTTATAGTAGTAGTTGATGAAGATATTAATAAATAGAATCATTTTTGCTATTTCTTTAAATTACAACACAGGATTGCTTATGAATTTATTATGGCTTAATTTGATTAAAAGAACCTGACAAAATGTAAAAATAAAGCCAGAGAAATTCTTAAAAAATAGTAAAACTGTACTATAATAACTTCTGGGTTCATTCTAGATTTTGACTTTGATTTTATTGATTATAAAATGAACAATCTAATTATATAATCAATAGTCACAAACTAGAAAATTGCAGCCTGGAATAACAAAGTAAAGCTAAATTGATGGTTGTACAGGAAATTAGCCCCTCACCCCCAAAATATCACATAAAAAATTAATTCTTCCACTATCATAGAAGAGTTGTTTCAGAGACTGATCATTTCTTAGCATTCCAAGCAGTTATCTATTTTACCTATGTTCTTTCTAAATTTGTTTTGGAAAGGTCATTTTGTAAAAGTCGATTGAAACACAAGGTAAAAATTAGAAATTTAGGGCACTGTTTACATATCTGAAGTAAAATTTATTTAGACTTTAATTTTTGTTGTTGGTATTGGTTTTTGTGATTATGGGGATTTAACCCAGGCCTTGTACATGATGGGCAAGTTACCTCTGAGCTACATCCACAGCCCAGGATTTAAACTTTTAAAAATACTCCATATTTCAAGCAGAAAGGAAGCGCTGCTGGTCGCCTATTTTTAAAGAAACCAATGTTAATTACTAAAGAATACACCAAAAAAAAAAGAAAAAGAAAGCTACGAGTTAAAAAAAATTACTCCATTGAAGGCTTACAAGAGCAAAGCACAAGAATACAATTTAGTTCATCACAGCTTCCACATAGTACCTTTCAAAAAAGACAATTCTGATGGCGAAAGAATGCAGCATTTCTCATGTTTAGATACAGTGCCCCCTTGTGGCTAACTTCTCAACATACAAAATCTTTTCAACTTTTCTCTAGTTTGAAGACCTCCACCTGTCTCCAAACTAATCATTTGGATCTTTGGGGAGAATGTAAACCTAAGTGAGGTCTGTGGCAGAATACCTCAGGAAGCAGTCTCATATTGGATCTGCAGATCTACCAGAGCCAGGTGGGCAGTGGGAATTCCATTTCCTTTTTAAATACCACACTTTTGAGAACCCAAGATCATTTCGCTAATCCTTTTCACTATATAATTGGCATATCACTTTAATATATTTTAACTAAAACATACTTATGGGTGTCAATGGTGCTTTAAGGTCATTTATTTTAATGCCTCGTTATCGGGTTCTAAATGTATACTTAGACTTTTAGAATATTTCTTAAAAGGTTCTGAAGGTAGAAATGACAAAAATGAGAGTCCAGTGGGGCCATGCCAGTTGGATGTGAAGTGAGTGCAGTGAGATAAAGGGTCCTAGGAAGGGCCAAATTGGGCTAGATGTCCATGAGGCAGCCCACATAAAAGAAGAATTTGAATCATGACAAAGGAAAGAAGCAAGTGTCACAGGAAGAGAGTACAGGGAATCAGGATGAAGAAGCGATAGAATATGTCAATGAAGTTAGAACATAAAAAGGAGCAAAACTGGGCTGGGGTTGTGACTCATTAGTGGAGCACTCACCTACCACGTGTGAGGCACTAGGTTCGATCCTCAGCACCACATAAAAATAAAATAAAGATATTGTGTCCAACTATAACTAAAAAATAAATATTAAAAAAAGGAGCAAAACAGAGAATGATGAGGGGAGTATCTTGTTCCTCTAAAGGGCCAAGTGTATGATAAAGAGAATGGTCTGATGGTTTAAAAGGATTTTCTAAGACTTAAAACCATCTCTTACTTCAAACTTCTCCTTATAAGCAGGGTAAGGAGAGTGGGTCTTCTGGTCAGTTCTAGAGAAAACTAAAACATAGTTTGGAAGGAAAGCCAGACAAATAGCCAAAAATTAACATTTAAAAATAATTTCATTAAAGAATTAACATAAAAGAGAACAATTTTCCTAGAGATCAATTTCAAATTTACCAAAAATTTGCTTTTTAAGGAGAATCCTTTTTATATGTGAACTTACACCCTGAACATCTTTTTTTCAGAATATATTTTTCAATGATGATACTAAATGCTAAACTATTTCTATGAGTCTTTAGTTAAAAAATTGAACATTTCTTAAAATGCTATTAAATATATATTCATAAGAACATATTTAAGAATTCAAATTTCAACAAGTTGGCTTCCCATGAATTGATTTTTCCACAAATTGATCAAGAGTTTTCCAGACAATGTTTGCGGGGAGATAAAATATTTTTCTAATTAATGCTTCTTCCCCCAGTGGCTCCCACAATCAGCTAGTGTTGTAACTTTAGAAGAATGATCCCCAGTACTATATCCATCTAATTGACATGGTGTATGCACTGATGAGACATTTCCCTGAAGGATCCAAACTGTCTGGGTGTAATGTAAGACAAGGGGAGTGAATTGATGAGGAAAACAGTAACAGAGAAGAATAGGGGTCGTTAGTTTTTTGACTATGAATCAGTCAAAGAGAAAAACTTCTACTTTATGATAGAATTGACTACAGGCATATGAAAGTGCTTTTTGATAGAGTCTGTACAGGAACTCTTATCATAAGAGAAACTTTCACATCTTTTCCTGATGGACACAGATCCCCTAAATCTTTTTTTCTCAAATGTGCTTGGCAACAGAACTTATTGAAATGCCTGCTAAAATGTACAAATATCCAGGCCTTACTCCAGACCTACAGATGAGTTCCTCTATTCGAAGTCCTGGAATAATGTATATTTTAAATAAATGTACTGTGTGATCCTTATACAGTTCAAAAATTCAAGAAATCCATAGCAGGCAAGTAAGCACATAGTAATGCTGAATAACACAGGGAAGCAAGAAAGTAGTTGGGCCAACAATCATCTTTCCTGTTTATGGTATAGCATCAAAAATACTGAGCTTCAGTGGGCCTATATAAGCTAACGTAAGAAAGATAAAATCACCATCGTGTGCTAATAGCGATAGTAAAGCACTGAAATATTAATTAAAATATTATCAGGGAACTATCTGTGGCTGACGACTGGGAGCCATAAAGATCTGATGAAAGAGTTCAGCTAAATCCTTAGCTTCATAATCTAATTAGAAATGAATGAAGAAGCCTGAAGTGCCAAGCAAGAACTCAAAAACATCAGATACAACGGAACTCATTTAACCTCAACTTTTAGTTATTTAGAATTCTCAAGAAAGATTCTAATCTTGCTGTGAATTGTGATAGTTCTAGACATACTTGGAAATTCTTGGAACATTCTAACCTAATATTTCATTTCTCTAACAGATGCCAACAGGAGCTAGAAAATATACATCCAGCTAGCCCAAAGGAAGTAAATGTTCTGTGCTTTTTATTAAAAGTATTAAACTCCTGATGAAGCCCCTACTTTGTGGGTAGGTACTTAGAACCACAAAACTGTACTGCAGTTTGAAAAGGTAGCAAATATTTGTAGCTTACATAACAGCACAGCTTAAGAAAAAAATAGATTGCATATCTTTGGGCTTTACCTTTATTATTATCCTTTCCAATGGGATTAAGGTTAACTTCACAACAGATTTGTTTTTGATGAAATTTTACTTCTCCTTTACCAAGGGAAGTTAGGAAGAGAACTAACAGTACTTACTACTTCAGGCACTATGCTATTTTCTTATTAACACTAATAATCTTCACAACAGCCTGCACAAGAAAGCTAATTAACTCCATTTTACAGATGAGGAAATTAAGCCTTGGAGAGGTAAAGTGATTTCCTCAGTGTCCTCTAGTCTGGATTTGAACCAGGGCAAATCTGATTCCAAAAGCTATAATTCTAGATGAAGTAGGTTATCCTCACTTCATTTTCTTATCCCCTACTCTTCCTTTCCACAACATTTCTCCCAAAATCCTATCCTTTGACTAGTACTTGTTTTCTTATAATTAGCCTGAACTAGTGCTTTATCCTACCCTGAGCCAGAAGTTCCTTGGAGAACATTTTTCTGGTGAATAGTCATAAAATTTTCTCCTTCTTTGGCTTCTGTGATCCACTTTTCCAATTGTCCCCCTCATCCTTTCTCAATATTTTTCCTCACTATTATCTTCACCAAATTGCCTTTTTAGCCAATATCTTAATTGTTAGTATTTCCCTAGGCTTCCACCCTCAATCCTGTTTTTCAGACTCTGTCCCCACCCCACCCCCCAGCAGTCTCTTGTACTTTCATGACTTCAAGAGACACCTATGATTCCAAGATCTCTATTTTCAGAGACAACTTTCTGTAGTCTAAAACCACATCCAGTTTTAACTACTCTTACCTATATAAAATGCACAAACAAACCATAATCATCATCTCCTAACATCTCAACTACTTTTGATTCCTATAGTCCTGTTCATCACAATCCAGGAAGTTATGCATCCTTCAATCCTCTCCCAATCTCATCCTATTACCCATGTATTCATGAAATTATTTCTAAATATATCTTCAATCTGTTTCCTCTGCTCCTCCCACATATAATACCGACCAAGCTAAAAACTCACCTTCCTTTACCCAGTCTGAAAAGAATCCTAACTGGCTTCTCTGCCTCAATTCTCATCCTGGGAATCCTTTCTCCATAGGAGGGTGAGCAGAGATTTTAAAATACATAAATACTCCAACAGCTTCCCATCATATATAAAAATGTTCACATTCCCTAACATAAATATGAAACCCTTCATTATCTAGTCCCTGAATGTATTTCCAGCCATATTTTCCATCACCCCTCTTATTCATGCCAGATATCTTGGGTGTCTTTAGAGACACCCACGTTGATCCATAGAGACTTTATCACTATCTCAAATATTTTAAAGGTATAGATCCCATGATTTTTAAAAATCCACTTTTAAGTATACATGTGCTTAAATCAGTGATTCTCAAACTTTGATGTGTATCAGAATGACCTGGAGAGTTAATAAAGAACACAGAGGTGACAAGTTGGTTGAACGATGAGACCAGGCCTTTGTGTTTTTATGAAAGGCCCCCAATCTACGAATTATCAAAGTTTGCAGACTGCTTCCTAAAACAGGAGCCAACAAACTATAGCCTAAATTCAAAAGCCAGTAAATGCTTTTTTTTTTTTTCCTAAGCCAACATGTTAGAACACAGCTCACATATCTATTAGGTATTGTCTGACTCCTTTTGTACTAAAACAGCAGTGTTGAGTAATTGCAACAGAGATCAGGAATCTTATGCTTGCAAAGCTGAAAATCTAGCCTATGTATGTATCTATGTATCTGATCTATACCTCTTTGCAAGTCCAAAGTTCTTGGTTTATAATAAACTGTAAAGTGTTTTTTTAAAAATAAAACCATCAGTGCCATCTATTGCAGAAGTCCAACATCTTAAAATGTTGCTCAACAAGTTGCAGAGAAATATGTCTGGAAGCAACATATAATTACAAAGAAACTACTTGTGTCCTTACCATTTTACATTATTAGTATTATTTCTTGCAAGAGGTATTATTGCAATAATGCACTTTTCATACTTGAAATTTATTTGTATGATATAAAGTTATTACTTTAAACAAAATGCAAGTTAGGGGGGATTTGTTTATAAATTTAAACTCACCAATCAAAAGACATAGCCTGGTAGATTGGATTTAAAAAAGGACCCAACAATATGCTGCCTTCAAGAGACTCATCTCATAGGAAAAGACACCCACAGACTGAAGGTGAAAGGTTGGGATAAAATGTACCATTCACATGGCCTACCTAAGCAAGCAGGGGTTTCCATCCTCATAAAATAAAGAAGACTTCAAGCCAAAGTTAATCAAAAGAGATAAAGATGGACATTTCAGACTACTTAAGGGAACTATACATCAACATATAAATATATATGCCCCACAAAATGGAGCATCTACGTTCATCAATCAAACTCTTCTCAAGTTCAAGAGTCAAGTAGACCACAACACAATAATTCTGGGTCACTTTAACACACCTGTTTCACCACTAGATAGATCTTCCAAACAAAAGCTAAACAAACTATAGAACTCAAAAATACAATCAATAACTTAGTTTTAACTGACATATATAGAGTATATTATCCATCAATGAGCGAATACACTTTCTTCTCAACAGCACATGGATCCTTTTCTAAAATAGACCATATGTTATGCCACAAAGCAAATGTTAGTAAATACAGAAAAGTAGAAATACTACCTTGCATTCTATCAGACCACAATGGAATGAAACTAGATATCAATGATGAAATAAAAACTAAAAGCTACTCCTACGCCTGGAGACTAAATAATATGCAATTGAACGAACAATGGGTAGCAAAAAATACTAAGGAGGAGATTAAAAAATTCTTAGAAGTAAATGAGAACACTGATACAACATATCAAAATCTCTGGGACACTATTAAGACAGTGTTAAGAGGAAAGTTCACTGCATGGAGTTCATTCCTAAACAGAAGGAAAAGTCAACAAATATATTACCTAATATTACATCTCAAAGCCCTAGAAAGAAAAGAACAAATCAACCCCCAAAGCAGTAGGAGACAGGAAATAATTAAAATTAGAGCTGAAATCAATGAAATTGATACAAAAGAAACAATTGAAAAAATTGAAAAAACCTAAAGTTGGTTCTTTGAAGAAATATATAAAATTGATAAACCATTAGCCATGCTAATGAAGAGAAGGAGAGAAAACTCAAATTACTAAAATCCATGATGAAAAAGGAAACATTACGATGGATACTACAGAAATACAGAAAATAATTAGAAATTATTTTGAAAATTTGTACTCCAATAAATTAGAAAAAAATCAAAGACATCAACAAATTTCTAGAGGCATATGATATGCCTAAACTAAAACAGAATGATATACACAAGTTAAACAGATCAATTTCAAGCAAGGAAATAAAGGACACCATCAGAAGTCTACCAACCAAGAAAAGCCCAGGACTGAATGGATACATAACTGAGTTCTACAAGACCTATGAAGAAGAATTAATACCAATACTCTACAGACTATTTCATGAAATAGAATAAGATGGAACACTTCCAAACAGATTCTATGATGCCAATATCACCCTGATTCCAAAACCAAAGACACATCAAAGAAAGAAAATTTCAGACCAATATCTCTAATAAATATAGATGCAAAAATTCTCAATAAAATTCTGGCAAACCAAATACAAAAACATATCAAAAAGATAGTACATCACGATCAAGTAGGGTTCATCCTAGGAATGCAAGGTTGGTTCAACATATGGAAATAAATAAATGTAATTCATCACATCAATAGATTTAAAGATAAAAATCATATGATCATCTCAATAGATGCTGAGAAAGCATTTGATAAAATACAGCATTCCTTCAATGTTCAAAATGCTTGAAAAACTAGTAACAACATTGTACAGGCTACCTATGCTGAGCCTCAGACCGTCTGCTAAATGGAGAAAAATTGAAAGTATTCCCTCTAAAAACTGGAACAAAACAGGGATGCTCTCTGTCACCACTTCTAATTAACATAGTTCTTGAAACTCTAGCCAGAAAAATCAGACAGATGAAAGAAATTAAAGGAATATAGATAGGAAAAGAAGAACTCAAGTTATCACTATTTGCAGATGATATGATTCTATACCTAAAAGACCCAAAACATTCCTCCAAAAATCTCCTAGAACTAATAAATGAATTCAGCAAAGTAGCTGGATATAAAATCAACACCCATAAATCAAAGGCATTTCTGTACGTCAGTGACAAATCCACTGAAAGTGAAACTAGGAAAACCACCCCACTTACAACAGTCTTAAAAATAAAATACTTGGGAATAAATTTAACAAAAGAGGTGAAACACCTCTACAATGAAAACCACAACACGCTAAAGAAAGAAATTAAAGAAGATCTTAGAAGATGGAAAGAGCTACCTTGTTCTTGGATAGGCAGAATTAATACTTCAAAATGAGCATACTACCAAAAGCACTATACAGATTCACTGCAATCCCAATCAAATTCCCAATGGCATTCCTTATAGAAATAGAAAAAGCAGTCATGAAATTCATCTAGAAAAATAAGAGACCCAGAATAGCCAAAGCAATCCTTAGCAAGAAGAATGAAGCTGGTGGCATTACTATTCCAGACCTAAAACTATACTACAGAGCAAAAGTAACTAAAACAGCATGGTATTGGCACCAAAATCGACCTATAGACTAATGGTACAGAATAGAGGACATCGAGTCTAACCCATATAACTTCAGTTATCTTATTTTAGGCAAAGGCACCAAAAATGTACATTGGAGAAAAGGTAGCCTCTTCAACAAATGGTACTGGGGAAACTGGAAATCCACATGTAACAAAATGAAATTAAACCCCTATCTCCCACTATGCACAAAACTCAACCCAAAGTGGATCAAGGACCTAGGAATTAAGCCAGAGACCCTGCGCCTAATAGAAGAAAAAGTAGGCCCAAGTATCCATCATGTCAGATTAGCCCAATTTTCTTAATAAAACTCCTGTAGTACAAGAATTAAAACTAAGAATCAATAAATGGGATGGATTCAAACTAAAAAGCTTCTTCTCAGCAAAATAAGAAGTGAGGTGAATAGAGAGCCTACAGAATGGAAGCAAATCTTTACCACAAGCACATCAGATACAGCACTAATCTCCAGGATATATAAAATACACAAAAACCTTAACACCAAAAAAAAAAAAAAAACAAATAACCCAATCAATAAATGGGCCAAGAGAGTAAACAGACACTTCTCAAAAGATGACATACAATCAATCAACAAACATATGAAAAAAATGTTCAACATCTCTAGCAATTAGAGAAATGCAAATCAAAACTACTCTAAGATATCATCTCACTCCAGTCAGAATGGCAGCTATTATGAAGACAAACAACATTAAGTGTTGACAAGGATGTGGGGGAAAAGGCATGCTTATAAATTGCTGGTGGGACTGCAAATTGGTGCAGCCAATCTGGAAAGCAGTATGGAGATTCCTTGGAAAACTTGGAATGGAACCACCATTCAACACAGCTATCCCAACTCCTTGGTTTATACCCAAAGGACTTAAAAACAGCATACCACAGGGACACAGCCATATCAATGTTTATAGCAGCACAATTCACAATAGCTAAATTATGGAACCAACCTAGATGCCCTTCAGTAGATGAGTGGATAAGGAAACAGTGGTATATATATATACAATGGAACATTACTCAGAATTGAAAGAGAATAAAATCATGGCATTTGCAGGTAAATGGATGAAGTTGGAGAATATTTTGCTAAGTAAAGCAAGTCAATCCCAAAAAACCAAAGGCCTAATGTCTTTTTTGATATGAGGATGCAGATGCATAATGGCGATTGATGGGGGGAGCATGGGAGGAATGGAGGAACTTTAGAGAAGGAAAAGGGAAGAGAGGGGAAGGGAGAGGACAAGTGGGTAGAAATGATGATGGAATGAGTTAGATATAATTACCCTAAGTACATGTATATGACACAAATGGTGTGAAAATACTTTGTGTACAATCAGTGTCTTGAAAAATTGTGCTCTATATTTGTAATATGAAATGAATTGCATTCTGCCATCATGTATAGCAAATCAGATTTTAAAAAAGAAACATAAGTAGTAATTGATTTAGGTGCTCTAATATAGAATACAAAATTGTGTAGTAAGGCTAAAATTGTATTTAAAATATAAAAAACAAAACTAAGTGCAATCCTGTTTAATTCTTGCTTTTATTTCTCCTGATTTATTAGGTTATTCTTTTTAATAAATATATGCATATAAAAATTACCAAACAAATATAAATAGTAGGCACTGTTGCCTTTATGATTTCATTTTTGTCTTTAACTTTCAAATAATATCAATAAACACATAAAACTTTAAAATGAAATAACAAAAACTTTAAATAAATGCAAAGACTTTAAAATAAAATGACCTTGTATGGTAGATAAAACTAACTGCATACCCTGTATCTATTTTCTTCCTACTTACACAAAACACTGTATTTCTAGCCCCTCACACATGAGTGGAAAATGAGGAGAAGCCTGAATTCCTGAGGGCTTTATAGAGTCATTGCACCAATAAATGCAAACCTCTAATCCTTTTTATTACATGAGGGAGGAAAATAGAAAAAAAGTGATTGCTTAGAGCTTTCTCTCATATACAGCCAAATGCAATCCTTAAATGATACATAGTGCTAAAATTAAATGTGAATAACTATACCACTGAAAGATATTTTCAAGATAATATACTCTATAATACCTTCAGAGGAGAAAAGTGATTCAAAAAAACAATAAAATAAAACTAGATGAAAGCTCTAAACTAATTGAGAGTAATTTTTCAAAATATTAAAATCAAGCCCATTTAATTGATCTAGTTTGAAAATAACATTTATTTTTGTCAAATAGTATTTTTAAATATTACATGTGTGCCCGTCAAAATTGAGTATCCAGGCTAGGGATACAGCTCAGTTGGTAGAGTGCTTGCCTTGAATGCATAAGACCCTGGGTTCAATCTCCAAAATCACACACACACACACACACACACACACAAAAACCCTAGTATCCATCCCTTTTGTCATCCATAAACAAGCCTACAATTTGAAGTTACTCAAAATTAGTATTCAAGAAAATTTACATTAATTTTATAAGTATGTCTGTATATGTTAGTCCTAAAGATGGAATGATCCATGACGATAAAGATTAAATTTACAAATAATGTAAATCCATACTCTCCCACAAAAACAAATAGTGTATGTCTTCTATCAACTTAAAAGGAATTTAAAATGTTTTATAAATAAACATCATGTCTGAATTTTACAAATATTGGTCTTTATATTGAATATTATGATTTAATATATTTTTTGTTCTTATATAATAAGAGATCTCTTACTGGATATAGGATTCTTGGAAACCAGTGCTTTTTGCTGAGTAGTTGAATAGATACTTCCATCATCAACTGTAGGCCAGATTCCTAATACCTGCTGTCCAGAAAAGCCTTCCTGGACTTAATTGTTTAAGAAAACCTAAATTCTTGTGCAGGGCATCTGCCCAGAGAATAGAAGGACTAGTTCCATTTATATTGAATTTAAGTTCTCTTTCTGCTTGGCCTATGCTGTTCTTTATATCCTAGTCCTTTTCTGAAGAGAAATACTACTTATCTGCCTCTAGGTCTACAGAGAAGCACACTTTATTCAAGAATAACACCAAGAAAAATTAGTTTATCAATATAAATGTTACAGAATCTCATTCTCAGGTAGCAGGAATAAATACACTATAAAATACTTTACCATGTTATATAAATATTAGGCTGTTGATACTTAATTTCTTGAGGATTATGGCTGCCTTATCAAAATCAGGTAGCCAGAATATTTTATATTCTGTAGGGAGTATTTTATACTTTATATTCTATAGGTATTATTGAAATTCTACCTGCAATTAAGAAAGGGCACTATAGTGAAAATGGTCTAGCAGCAATTTCTGAATGCCACAAGAGGGGGATATAACTCCACTATAATGCAGAAGGAGACAAAAACAAAAAAGCTACTTTTTCCATTAAAAATAAAAAAACAGAAAAAGAAAATGTTATTTTCTTGAACTTCCAAGACACAGAAATATGAGCATTTCTGAGTTGAAAGTAACAGGAACAAATAGCCTTATTTCTCCACAATTCATTATTTTTGAAAATGCAGAATTTCCCTGTAACTTTCATAATGAATTTCAGTTATTCAAAGAAAAGCAACCATAAATGCTCTCATTCTCATTCTCTGTATATCAACTTAGTACTCTACCTATAGCTCTTTAAAAAACTTTTTTTTTGTTATTTCTGATAAGCACTACAGCAAGGTATAGTAAATGCATGAAGACTTTTTATAGAGGGAGAGAATTTGGCTCCACTTATAGACTGTGTGAGCCTGATCAAATTCTTTCATCTGTTTAAGCTTATCATCACATGCATCAAAGGAAATAAGGTTAAACTTCACCTCATGCGGTTGTTGCAAGACTGAAAAAAGGGAAATTAAATTAATTTGCATACTGTATATGTTCAATTAAAGCTGCTGCTGCTGATGATAATGATATGTTAAATCCTACAAATTTCACAGAGTATTGCATTTGCATTTTCAATAGAAGTACCCTTGGCTTTTCACAGGATTTTTTTCTGAGTATTTCTGAAATAATAATTCAGAGTTTTGAGGAAAAGGCTATTTCTAAGCAGGCTCTGAATCCAACAAGGTCATGCTTCAGGATTCTGTACATTTTAAAGTATAGATTTGAATGACTAAAAAACAATGAATCTGTTTTGTAAAACACTTTACAAAACAGATAAACTTAAGTAATTTATTATGAATTAAAATTAACTCCCAAAGAGGCAACCAGAAAAGAAAGCAGATTGGTCAGCCCATTGAGGTTTCATGATCCTCATAAGGTAACTTTATGGGTTCTCTGATGGATTTGATATCTCTCTTTAATATATTTGCATATGTAATGTGTATATGTATATGTATGTACACAAATACATCGATGTGTATATGTGAGTACATGTGTTTGTATATTACAGAGGAACTAGAATGGACATGTTTTAGAAATGAAGAAGATATATTCTTTGTGTTAAATATTAGGCTTCTTCTGATTAGAAGGAATAGACATGCTCAGGTTCCCTGCTAGCCTGACTACTCAGATTCTTTTTCTTCTATTTTGCTTATCTGTACATACACCAGAATCTATGCTCTGCTTTCCAACAGGGAGAGTAAACTGATGGCCTGCAACTAGATTCTTTGGATGCAAGGAACAGTTCTCCTGAACAAAATATTTTATTTGGATCCTGTTGACAATCTTTAAAATTTTGTTTAGAATCTGTCTGGGGGAAAATATACATACTTTCCTACAGTTATTCTTTTTAACCATCTTTTACTCACCACAGGCATTCGTTCATAGACACGAATAGAAGATAGACTGTCTACAATAAAGCAAATATAAACAATTGATATTTTATCAGTTTTAACTCAACTTATAATACATATATATAATTGCTTTTGTACCTGAAGGATTCCCACGGAATTTTTCCATTTTCTCTTTAAGAGATGCAATTTGCTTTTCTAGTTGATCATTCATTTCTAGTTGTGTCTCATAACGGGTTTTCCATTCACTGCCTGAGGTGGGGGGAGATCAAGATTAGCCCACCAACTCTTATTTATTCACTCAAATAACATGAAACAGTTCAATATTTACCTGTTAAGATCTTTTTTAGTAATACAGATAAGTCCCATTAAAAAAACAACGCCAAATAATACTTTTTCAACTATTAAAAAGAACAGTTTGGGGTTGAAAAATGGCACTATGTTTGGTCCATCTGGTGCTGCTATAACACTGTGACTGGGTCATTTACAAAGAACAGAAATTATTTATCACAGTTGTGGAAGCAAGGAAGTCCAGGATCAAGGCATTGGTAAGGTTTCTTGTTCTGTGTCTTCATGTGACAGACAAGCAAGCTAACAAAATGTGGTGTGTGAAGCCTCTTTGGTCAGGGCCTTAATCCCACTAAAAAAAAAGAGGAGCCCTCATGGCCACATCCCCTCTTAAAGGCCCAGCTTCTCTGTATTATCACATTGGGTTTTGGAGAGACACGTTCAAACCACAGCACACCACATGGGTTTTAATAATTCAGTCATGTTTTTTCTAATCACTACAGTTATAATGATGGCAACAATGAAGTTATCTTAATTTGAAAAGACTGAAAAATGAAATATTTTTATCATGGAAAGGAAAAAGACTAATGTGGTACTCTACAAGGAACTAAGGATGCAAAAATAAAATAGACATTGTCCTTGCTATCATTCAGCAATAAAAATAGGAAGAAAAAAAAACACACTTAACTAGAACATTTGAAAAATTTTTCAATTAAGTGGATCAGGACATCTGATCTGAAAGAGAAATAAGGATGGGGAGACAGATACTCATCTATGCTTTTTGTTCTTTTTTATATCAACTTTATAATCCATTTGGAAGTTTTTAGCATTAAGTATATAGAATGAGGATCTAAATGAGCATTTCTTTCTCAATATTACACCAATTTTTCAAACAGAATTTATTGAATAATTCATCACTTTTCATTTAGCTTCCTTAAATTCCAATAAAACATCAGTGGTAATAGGCTCCTTGGCTCCAGTTTTCTACCCAGAAGCCCTTTCCCAAATGCAGCAGGCAGTCTGACATTTTTATTTTGTTTCGTTTTTGATGATAGGGAGAGAGAAAATAGTACTTAGAAAGTGATGCTAAAGGATTGTTATGGACTAAGTATTTATGTGCCTGCCCCCAAAATTCATATTAAAGCTCTGTCCTCCAATTTGACTGTATGTATTTGGAGAGAGAGTCTGTGAGGAGGTGATAAAGCTTAAATGAGGTCACAACATTGAGGTTATAATTCTGTAAGATTAGTATTATTAGATGAGAAACCAGAGAGTTAACTGACTCTGTTTGATTCTGCCATGTGAGTACATGGTAAGAAGATAGGTGTCTCCAAATCAGAAAGGAGTTCTCACCATCAATTGAACTGGCCAGCACC
This sequence comes from Urocitellus parryii, assembly GCF_045843805.1. NCBI lineage: Eukaryota > Metazoa > Chordata > Mammalia > Rodentia > Sciuridae > Urocitellus > Urocitellus parryii. Next base: position 31,365,824 of record NC_135532.1, read on the forward strand.
TTGATCTACTAATTCCCAGCCACAAGAACTATGAGAAAATTAATTTCTATCATTTAAGCCACTTAAGGTATTTTGTTATAGAGCCTGAATAGAATAATGCATTGATTATTTGGGGTCTGATTTCAGAGTATTGCACAGATTTTGTTTGTAATAATCTAGTCCCCCAATTCATAAATGAAAATGGTTTTGTACTTTTTTAAAGTAACTAAAAAACTAATTTGAAAGATTCAATTTTCAAAATTAAAAATAACCTGGTCCTAAATTTTATGGTATTGCATTATGGTTTTAATAAACTAGACTCTTTTCCTGTTACAGGATGGATTGTGTTCTAACCACTCTTTCACATCCAACATACCCTGCTCCATCACCTGCACACCAAATTCATATATTGAAGTCATACACCCAAGTACCTCTGAAAGTGTATTTAGAATCAGGATTTTTTAAGAGGCAATTAAGGCAAAATGAGGTCATACATGAGCCCTAATTCAATACAACAGATGTTTTTATAAAAGGAGATTAGGTTACAGACACAAAGGGAAGACTATGTGTGAACACATACAGAGCAGGTGGCCATCTACCAGCCAAGGAGAGAGTGCTTGAAGGGAACCAACCCCGCCAATATCTTGATTTGACTTCCAGCCACAAGAAGTGTCAGAAAATAAATGTCTGTGGTTTAACCTACCCATTTTTGGTCTATGAGAATCTGAAAAGACTAATTTTACTGTTCTGTTGATTCATTTTAAGTGTTAATGAATTTATTTTCTAAGTATCTCTTTCCACAGTTATTTCTGCCTATTTATTCATCCAATTAGTTTTAGAGTTAAATTTTTCAAGTTGCGGGTGGGGGGAACCTAGGTATTTTAATAAGATATACGTGATACCAGTAAGTTAATTTGGTGAGAATGAACCCATTTATAATATTTAGTTCTCCCATAGAGGAAAAAATTTCCCTCCTTATTAACATAATAATAATGAAGGGGCTGAGATTGTAGTTCAGCGGTGGAGCACTTGCCTAGCCCATGTGAGGCAGTGGGTTTGACCCTCAGCACCAAATAATGGTAAGTAAATAGAATAAAGGTTATAACTAAAAAATATTTTTTAAAAATAATGAAGAGGAGGGCTGGGGATGTGGCTCAAGCGGTATCGAGCTCGCCTGGCATGCGTGCGGCCCAGGTTCGATTCTCAGAACCACATACAAACAAAGATGTTGAGTCCGCCGATAACTAAAAAATAAATATTAAAATTCTCTCTCTTTCTCTCTCTGCCTCTCTCACTCTCTCTTTAAAAAAAAAAATAATGAAGAGGATAAACTCAATATATTAGTCCTCAAACAACCCTACAAGTTATGTTTATTTTTCACCAATTACATGTGAGGAAATTGAGACAAAGAGGGTTTTAAGTAATTTATTCAAAGTTATACATTTAAGTCCCACAGCTGTAATATTAAAGCCAGGGGCCACCTGATTCTAAAGTCAATGTTCTTTTTACAGGCTAACTCCTAGCATTTTCCCCACTCCACTAGAGATTCTGAGATGCTCAGGGTTTGAGCACATAAATGGGTGGTACATTTTTATTAATTTAGTTTTCTTTCCAATAGAAATCTTATATGTCTAATAAAAATAAATTGAGCTCATTAACTAAAACAAAGTTCACAAAGACTTCTTGTTTCTTATTTTCGCAGTGCTGGGAATCAAACCCAAGGCCTCACACTTGCTAGGCATGTGCTCACCGCTAAGCAGCATCCCCAGTCCACCTTTTTTGCTGTTTTTTGTGTCTCCCACTAACAAAGCTTAGAATTTCAACAAGGTATGGGCTAAGGGGAAAACTTACTTTTTCAATTTCTTTTTTCCCTCACGGTTTCTGTTTGGTATGAAATCTCTTGGGTAGAATAAGGTGAGAATTCTGATTTAACAATTATTCCTTTATAGTTATAGTCTTTTGTTGTCTCTTCATACAGGTTCTGCATAATTCTTGCCAAAGAAATGATCAGATATTTTGTGGACTATGTTGAAATTGTGATTGAGGTCATTTCAACACTATATTTTTAGCTTGTTATTGCTGAAACTTATTTTTTTTAAAAAATAAACATTTATTCTATTATTATATCCAACAATTTTTGGGGGGTGTATAAGAGATTAAACCCAGGGGCCACATCCCCAGCCCTTTTTTATATTTTATTTAGTCAGGGTTCTCACCGAGTTGCTAAGTGCCTCACTAAGTTGCTGAGAGTGGCTTTGAACTCCGTGATCTTCCTTCCTTAGCCTCTCAAGCCACTGGAATTACTGGCACATGCCATTGCATCAGGCTTTATCTAATCATTTTCTAAATATTTACTAAATATTTACTAGTTTTTAGTTGATCCTCTGGAAAATTCTGGATATTAAATTATGAAAATGGAAATCATAAAAGTCTATCTCTTCCTAATAGCTATCATTCATTTCTTTTTCACATTTTATTGTTTGACTAGAACTTTGAAATCACTAATACATTTGAATGATGGCAATAGGCATCTTCCTCCCAACCCAAGGAATGGAAATCTCTCTAATTTTTCATCATTAAGTATTATACCAGAAAAAAGCATTCTTTTCTTTGTTTTGAAATATGAAAGACAAATTGAGTTTCACAAAAAAAATTAGCATTTACTAAGTTTGAAAAAATGTTTGCTCTTTTAATATATTATGAAATGGCCAAAGGTACTTGGGGTTAGAAATCAGACTTGAGGTCCAAAGTGGAGATATGGATGTGTGTTGTCAGTATATGATGGTATTTAACCCTAGAAGACCAGAAATTGCCTAAGCACATATTGAAGAAATGTCAGAAGACGGAGACTGAGCCCTGAGGCATTCTTGAGTTTTTAGAAATGAAGAAATGACAAGTGACTAATAAGTAGGACAACCAAGAGAGTATGGTGTCCCAGAGGCCAAGTGAACAAAGGGCTTCAAGGACAAGTTGAGATCAGCTGATGAGATCATATAAGATGACTCAGCTGACATGGGAGTTAGCAAACTAGAAATCATTGGTAACCTGGACAAGAATAGTTACACAGTTGAGCAGGCAAAACTTCTGATTGGAATGAGTTAAAAAAAAAAAAATTAGACAAGCATGGATGTACTAGGCAAACCTGGCCTATTTCTATTCCCAGTTGTAAACCAAGGCTCAATTTTCTAGATGAAAAATTTAAAAATTAAAAAATCAAGGTGCAAATTTAAGCTTAAGAGGTAGAAAGAAGTGGAGGCTAAGTGGATGGAATTTGACACCAGCATGCCTGGATTGAAAATTTCAGAAATATTACTCATTACCTCTGTATTTTTCAGAAAGTCATTTAGGATCTCAGTTTTCTCATCTATAAAATGGGGTAATAATACTTTTTAAAAGGGTAGTTGAAAATTCATTTAGAGCACTACACAAATACTAGCTATTCTCACTGAAACAAACAAACAAACAAACAAAAAAAGGATCACCTCACTTGACAGAGTTCCTGGCCTTGATTAAGGGACAAGTGTTTTTGCTATTCATTTAAGACTTTAGTTTAGACTACTGAGGCAAAAGCTTTCCTACTCTTTGTGGCCATATCCTACTTCCTCTCCATAAGAACAGTTTATATTATGACTAGTGAGCAATATATTACTATTGGGCATAGGTACTGGACTCCGTACTGTATGTGTGAGCATGTCTTCTGTTTTTTCTCTAACTGGGTAGGTGAGTGTATTACCCTTGCCAATACAACTATTTGGTAGGTGAACTCAAAGTCTGCCCCCACAGAGCTAATTATACCTAAAGTACAGATAGATATATAATGCTACTTCAGCCTTGGTGTAGTATTCTCCAAGCAAGCTTTAACAGAGTATTAGATTCTCATAGAAAGCAGCATTTTATTTCTCAATTAGCTACTAATCTCTTTTTGTTCATGGCTTCTTAGTATAAGAAAGAAGTACAAATGAATTTAAGAACCAAAGCACACCCCCATAATTCTAATAAACTCCTTACTCTGTTTAGTTTAAGCACTGCTTCCTCTGTAAAGGCTGTCTTTATACCTTCACTAAAATTGTGCTAGATTCTCTTTCTCTAAGATCCTGTTTCTCTATTTGCAGAACATATATCACTTCTCATAATCATATTTTAGTTTGTCACCTTCTCCCAATAGTCACTGCACCTCTTTAAAATAGGGAAAATAAAGGTCTTCCAACGTGTTGATATATGAATCTCAATTACTATTTGTGGAATTAATAAATATCTGGCATACATTATAAATTTTAAGGATATGTGGTTATGTGTACATATATATAATACACACACACACACACACACACCCCTACACACAAAAATTCTTCCAACACAAACAGATAAATCTTAGGATCAGGATTTTACAGTTAAACTGAAGATCCAGTAGTTAATATATGAAGGGTATGACATAAATTGAACAGAATATTTATGATATTTTATTATTTACAAAGGAAACAGTATATTGATGTCATATAAGAAAAGTTTTGTGAAATAACATTTTTGAATAATTATGTAGTAATGGTTTGACATTCTGAAGTATCAGTTTTAAAGCTTTTGTTATAAATTATTATTAATGCCACCAGAGAGTAATACTGAAATCTTGGTACTATTATTCAATATATGTAATTTAATGTACCATAGGTATCTTGGTAAAATGAACAATAATTATACAAGAGAGATATATATATATAAATATTTACGTATATACCTTCATTGTCAGTATTGGGTTTGGCTTCCATTTCTGCTATCTTGTGTCTTAATTCAAACACTGAGAGTTGCACTATATCCCTGTTATTAAAAATATTTTGTTAATTATGATTCAATTAAAAATAACATGGGAAAACTAATACATGTAACCCCCAGTACTTTAGGAATAATTTCTTATGAAATATTATTTATTTATTGAATATCATTAAACATTATTTATTGAACACATGGTTGAGTATCAAGAATCAGACAAATACAAGCTTCTGATTAATAAGGTCCAGAAAGGATTAAATATGCACTAAGGCTCAAAGCTCCCAGGTAATCACTGGGAAGCCAATTACCCTTAAATATGATCCCAAAGAAATTGATTACTGAGTTTCTCAGAACACTGTAAAATAAGAGTTGCAAATTATTACAGACAGGAAGAGCTAACAAGGGCAGCAGGCAACAAGTGTCAACCTGAAAAAAAGAAAAAAGAAACACTAATAAAACACACACATGTACGTACACACACACACACACACACACACACTTTCTTTAAAAAAGCATTCGTAAATATTTCTGAATGCCCTTTGTATTTAAGGCATTTTGTTAAAGACAGTACAATGAGCAATATCAACAGCAGCAGCTCAATTCCACTTGAATGCTTACCTGGAATGCACTAGCCAGTGCTAAACATTTCACACATTTCATTCCATCCTGGCAACAACAATAGGAAGTGTAACTATTTATATAACACTCTTAAGAGAAAGCTGAGGCTTAAGCAAGTTAGTTAACTTAAATAAGGTCCTATAGTTATTGAGTAATAAGAGCCGAGATTTAAATTTATGCAGAATTCCTCTAAATTCTTGCTCTGAACCCTTGCTGCCTCAGAGAAGGCAGAACCTGATCCTCAGAATGTTTATCATTTGGTTCAAGATTTAAAAAATAAGTAATAAATTAATTAGTAGTGTGACTGGAGTTATAATAGAGGAAAGCACAGGATGCTATGGGACCCACAGAAAAGTCAATTCTCATGGGGCCTGTGGGTGTGATAAGATTATCTTTTTAAAAATAGCATAGTCAGTTTTAACAAGAAATACTAATATTGTTCTAAAAAGCATAGGAGAGGCTGCTTACTCTGGAGACAGCACACATTCTCCCTTGAATGTGTTATCTATCTTGCTAAATAAACCTGTCTATGCCTTTGTTACAAGAAATGAAAAAGCATCTGAGAAACTGGAGATGAACATGCTTTCAATAGTGCCTTTGCCTACCATTGGCAAGGTCCTGAGTTCAATCCTCAGCATTGCACAAAGAAAGAGAAAAAGAAAGCATAGGAAGAAGGCCCGATTTTTACAAAAAGTTACCATTTCTTAAGTTCTTCTAAAGGATGAAATATTAAATAAATTCCTTGGGATTTTAAACTGAAAAACCCGAATTCAGTAGAACATAAAAAACAAAGACCTATTTTAAAATTACAACATATGTACCAAATACACTTGGGGGGAAGTGTTGTTGGTGGTGTTTTCTGTTTTTGTTGTTCTTGCTTTATTGTTTTTTTTTTTTTTTTTTTTTGTACCAGGGGTGCAATTTTTTTGGATACAGGGTCTCACTAAATTTGTTTAGGGCCTCCTAAATTGCTGAGGTTAGCTTTGAACTTGCGATCCTCCTGCCTCGGCCTCCCCAGAATTTATAATTGCTGGTGTGCGCCACCGCGCGGGGCCACTTAGTTTTAACCATAAGAAAGTGCAACCTGCATGCCGATAGGCATAACTAATCAAAAGGCAAATCAACCTCTAGCACAGAACACTGTTAGGGGAAGTCGTCTGACGTGCCCTCTATTAATCCCGACGCTGTCCTTCAGCAACCTTGACGGCTTCGGTCTGAAGCAAACGGACCGAGGGCCGCCCCGGGAGGCCTGGGGTCGCGCACCTGCCCCTCACGGGCGCGGGAGGCCGCGCGCCGCCGACTCACTTCTGGTAGATTTCTTCCAGCAACTCCAGTTTAAGGCGGTCGGTGCTCACACCGTCGAAGTTTTCGCCTCTTCCCTCCCCCATAGCGAGAGGTCAGAGAGCTCCCACGCCCTTCGACTCGGCACTGCTTAGAGTATAAAACCTGGAAGGGGCATCCCCAAGCTGGGAAAGAAAAAGCGTCCCCAGGAGCGGTCGCCATGGCGAAACGCCTCACAGTCACCCTCTCCCGCCCACTGCGCCGCGTCACGCGTGACGTCATAGGGCGTCGCCCGCATCGCCTTCCCAGTGGGGCGCCGAAGGGGGCGGGAATTGAGGGAGGCGGAGTTTGCAATGTTGGGTTCTGTTGGGAGCAGCCCTGTGGCTAGACTGGGGGCCCCATTCCTCCCCAACTCCCGCCTCGTTCTGGAGGCCAAGAAGGATGTGCGCCGGCTACACAGCTGAGTGGGAGGGGCTCCAGAACACCCCCCTCCTTCTTCTTACCTCCTTTTGGCCTTGCTTGCTTTCCTAAACACTGCGCAGTGCCTCAGGTTTCTTTATTCCTGGGCCTTGTTAGAGAATGCTGGGTCAAAAGTGGCCGCACCTTTCTTTGCTTCAGTTGGACGCGCATCAGAGGTTCTGGTTAGGGGTGACCCAGGAGGAGCAGACCTTGAAAAGGTACCCCCTGAAAAGAGTTTTAAACCTCATTCCGGGATGCTCTTGTCTTGAAGTTTAGGCAAATCTGAGGAATGTCCACTGCAACTTGAAATTTCATTATATATGTTAATTACATATTTTGCGTTCTGCTCGAGATACATCTGTGTTTCAATATCTTCTCCCTGTCCCCATCATTGACAGGTACACTGGCTACTTTGATTCGAATATGGCTTTTCCCCCCTCAAAATTCATGTCGGAATTATGAGATATTAAAGAGAAGAGAGCAGGGGACCTTCATGAAGTGATTAAAGCTGTGCCCACATGAGAGGAATAATCCATTCATGATTAATGGGTTGGTTAATGGCTTATCTCCAGAGACGGTCTGCTATGAAAGCCCCTTTGACTAGGACTTTCTCATACTCCCTGACTCTGGACAGTGATATCCTACACTACTACATTGGGACTTCTTGCTGGAAGGCCAACACCTTATGTTGCCCCTCGAGCTTGGAGCAAGAACCGTGAACCAAACCCTCTTCTTAACTTACCCAGTGTGTATTTATTATGGTTTGGATATGAAGTGTTCCCCAAAAGCTTCTGTGTCGCTGCAGGAATATTCAGAGTTGAAATGATCAGATTATGAGAGCTGTAAACTAATCAGTCCATCTTAGCTTGAATGAACTAACTGGGTAGTGACTGTAGACAGGTAGGATTTAGTTGGAGAAGGTGGATCAATGTGGGCCTGCCCTAGAAAGGTTCATCTTCCCTGCAGCCTATCTGCTTCCTGGCTTCCACGAATGCAGCAGCGCCCCTCCACCACACCCTGCCTCCATGATGTTCTGCTCACCTTAGCCTCAAAGCAATGGACTCTAAAAACCATGGACTAAACCACAAGCTAAAGTAAACTGTTTCTCCTCATTTTTTTTTTTTTTTGTTGTTGTTGTTGTTGTTGTTGGGTATTTTGGTCACAGCAAGGAAAAGCTAACACAATGATATTAGCTATACAAAATGGACTAAGACAAGTAATGACCTTTACTTTCTAATTTTGGTACATTTTCCTGAATCGATTTGAGAAGCTTAAGCACAGGAACGTTTTTTTGGTAGAAATCAGCACAAATGTTGTATCTGGTAAAGATTTTCTTTATTCTCTTTCTTCTCAAAAGTCTGAGGAGTGGCGCTAAATAGAGGTCAGTAAATATGTTAAATCCTATAAATAGAAAGTCTTTCAAAGGTATAAAAGCATAAAAATCATATATGTTTAAGGTGTATTTTAATTGGTTGCTGTTTACCAACAAATTTTCAGAAACTGACAACATATTATTGGAAAAATATTAAAAGACTGACTGCAATAGGGTCCTATGGATGCTGTACTTTAAAGTACTGTTCATATAAAATAAAAATTAGAATGATTTGCAAGATAGATGTTGGAGCTAAGGAAAAGTCTTCTGTTAAAACAAGGGTTTCTAAAGAAAAGAGATTTTTAGAACTTTTGAAAATCTCTGTACTAGGAAAAGTTTTAAGCTTGGAAACAGTTTGGAATTGAACTGCTTGAAAAACACACAAACATAGTAACACATTACTGGTAGTGTGCTTAATGTTCAAAAGCACTACCCAGACTTGTAGGCCAGAGATAACTTGAAGCATTTTGAGCATAAGTTCAACTAAAAACAATTGAGTTTTTGTGAACAAAGTTAAGATGCTAAATATATTGTTTTCAAAGAATCTATGAAAAAGAGAAGTGTAATATGACTTTCTCGTGTGTGTTTTTTTACTGGGTATACAACCCAGAGCCTTACACAGTTAGGTGTACACTACCACTGAGCTATATCCGCAACCCAAGAAGTATAATATGAATTCATGTTAATCTCCTCTTAAAGATACTTACCAGTCTTCTCTCCATCTTGGTGACTTCCTCCCTTCTTCCCAGCCAGAGTTGTTAATTTTTTTCTCTTTTTTAAACAGATGAGCAGAAGTAAGAATTGAGCTGGGAATAGGTGAAAAGCTAGTCAAATGTTATATATTCTTTCAAATCTTTCTTATGCACACTTTACCTACAGATTCTGTGGTATCAAAGCTAAGAACTGATGTTTTTGTTTGATTTCCTCTGTAGAACCCCATTTCTCCTTTAGGCCAGGAAGGTCAAGAATCCTTTCCTTCTATAATGCTACTTCCAAATCATATTCTTCTGCCTGAATGTAAAATACCTGCCTTTTTAGTCCTCATGCCTCCTCTGCATAACAAAATATACTCTTCCTCCTGGCTTCACTCACAGACTTCATAGTCACTGTGTATATACTAAGACAACCAAGGTTCTTTTCCTTATAAGTCTTGCCGTATTCCTAGCTGACTGGACTTCCAATCCCATCCTGCAATCTCATCTTTCAATTCACAACTCTTATCACTTGTATTTCTACTTCTCTTCCACAGCCATATTCTCAATCTTGTCATCACTGACAGTGGCTATACCTCGACATTCTCTCCCAATTCCTTTTAACCCCCAACTACACAACAGAATCCCCCCCCACACACACTTTTCCATTAAAGGTATCATGCAGAGTATTTTTAAACATGCAAATTCTAGGACCCTTTCCTATATATCAGGGGTCCTAGATTGAGCTGGTTACCAAAATCAGTCTTATAAATTTGAACAGTATATTTGGAAGTGGTGATAGACAACACTTTTCCCCACTAGTAACTGTTATCTCCAGTGAATAGCCTCCAAGGTGATCAGGCTGTTTCTTTACATATGACAGACCTTTGATAAGGTATAGTTAAGATATTATTTCATACTCTATTTTTGTATCTGACTTCTTATTTATCTTCCTGAATCTTTTAGATATATTGTGAATAGAAGTGTATGTGTGATGTCTTTAGATAAAAATGTTTTCAGAAATCAATGAAGTGTTCTCTTTCAAGTATTTGTTGCTAAAGTAAATACAAAATTGGAAAATCCACTGGAAGTCTGTTTAGACAAGTACCTATTTAGTATGGTCAGAAAAGACCAGTGAAAGTCCTTTGAGCATAGCATTATCTATCAGATTTACTTGAGAAGTAGAATATAAAATGATGTCTGGCTAACAAATCTTATATCTGGCTGAATGTCAAGCAGAGCACCATCCTCCAGTTATTGATTCTACAAACATTTCTGCTCATTGCATCTTGGCACCAGTCAGCAAGGAAAACACAACAAACACTGGATGGCACAACATAAGTTACACAGAAACAGAGCAAGTTTAGCTCCAATAGTGTGTATGGATTCTTCATGGCTAGTGGGTTCCCAGTCAGCCACAGCAGGAAAGTGCGCCTACATGCACTTCTCTTGTGCTGTTGTGAAACAACCCTGACTCCTTCCTCCAGAGATTATGAAACACGGAAAAATGGGGTACCTGAGGGCCATGGATGCATGATGAGGCAGATCAAAGCAATAGTCATCCAGTCTGAAAACAAGGAAAGGTGTTTCCACACAAGGTCTAGGCAGTGTGGTCTCTCTTTTTTCCCTCTTTAATAAGTGTTCCAGACTCGAGGCCTATTCTGATGTGGCTGGGGCAGGGTGTGGGGAATGTGAAAAGATTGTACATATGAAACTGCCTTTCCCAAAGCTTGCTTAGCTTTCCCTAAAATACCTATAGACAGGGAAGCTCACACTGTAACAAAAATCTAGAACTGATGAATTATTGCTAGTATCTTAGGAAAATTTATACCATTAAGCCAATTGTAATTTAATTTAAAAAAATGGCAACATTGTTAAGCAGCTAGTATCAGAGGAACTCTGTAAGGGCCACTTGTCTTTCTGTATCTATGTTAATGAAAGACCAGAAGACTGACCTATCATTCTACATAGGTCCTTCATTTTTGAAGCTAATATATGATCTCATCTTTCTACCAATTAATACCATTCTCTTTGATCGTGAGCAAGTTATTTAACCTCTCTATAACCTCAGTTTCCTATTCTATAAAAAGAAATATCTTAATTTTTCTAGTGCTCAGAATCATGCACATTATTTTTATATTATATCTGTTGAATCTCAACAATTCAAGCAAAGATAGGCAAAAGGTCTTAGGTCTGTTTGTGCTATTAACAAAATGCTCGAGACTGAGTAATATGTAAAAGATCAAACATTTCTTTCTCACAATTCTAGAGGCTGGAAGCCCAAGATCAAGATATTGGATGATCCAGTGTCTAGGAAGAGCCTGTTCTCTGCTTCCAAAGAGGCACCCTGTTGTGTCATTACATGGTAAAAGTATGGAGGGTGAAAGAGACAAATGGGGTGTATGCACATGGTAGAAGGCAGAATGCCAAAAAATGGCCTTGCTAGTTCCAGCCCTTTTATAAGGCACTAATCACACTAATGAGGGAAAAGACCTCATGGCTTAATCACCTCCTAAAGGCCCTGATTGTTAATATTGTTGCATTGGAGATTAAGTTTCAACATGAATTTGGGAGGAGACACAAACATTTAAACTATAGAAAGCCTCTAGACAATGAAAACTGGGCTAAAAAGTTGTGATGATTAATTTTTATGGACCATGGAGTACCCAGATATTTGGATGCTTTGAGAGGGTATGATGTACAAAATAGGTATTCGGTGTTCGTCTGTGGTTCCTGGCAGAGCTCCAGTGCTTTGGAATTTTCAAAGGAGTTTTTTTGATTATTCATAGTAATCCTTTTTCAACCATGTCTGATTTTATGAAAGATGAGTGTTGGCTGCCAAAGGAATCACTCAGGTAGTTAGAAGTTTGGATCTTTCACCTCTATATCTCTCTCCCAACTCTGACCTCTAAGAGGATGGGAGAGTGCTGGGATTCATTAATTACCAATAGTCAATGACTTAATTATGCCTATATAATGGGGCCTCTGTAAAACTCCTGAATAAGAGTTCAGAGAGCTTTTGGATTGGTAAATGCATTATACCTGGAGGGTGGTGTGGCCCAACTCCTTGGGGACAGAAGGTCCATTTTCTTTGCTCTAAGATGGAGGTCAGCACACTTTTTCTATAAAGGTTTAGATAGTAAATATTTTAGGCTTGTGGGCCCTATAGTCTCTTGCAACTATTTAACTCTGATAGGGTACTAGAGGGCAGCCATAGCCAATATGTAAATAAATGAGTTTAACTATGCTCCAATAGAACTTTCAATAGCTGGCTGGATTTGGTTAATGAGACATATCTGTGGACCTCTAGTCTAAGGTAATTTTTCAAACTTTGGCTCCACTACTTGCCATTTCATTTCTTAAACATGAACAAAGCAAAGACTGACTGGAGGCTATTTACCAATTCAAATTTTATTTCTCTTATCAACTAGTACATTATCTTTGGCCTCATGAATAAGCTCCACCAATTCTGTGTTCCTAAAAGACAAGCCCAATGAATACAATTAAGGCCAAGCGGTTCAGCAAATTTATTCACAAAGTGCTTTCTTCAGCTATTTTCAAATAAAGTCCCACAAACTAGCCACTAGAGATTTACAAATGATTGCAATAGAATATAGCTATGAAAATAATACCAATCTTTTAAAATTAGTAAACAAAAATAAAATGCCATTAAGTATTTACTTATCTATTTGTAGCTTAAATTAAGATTGGTGGATATTCTTATACCCAAAGTGGAAACTATTGTGTCTACACACCTAGTTGAGCCTAACGTTTTCATATTATTTACCTTGATCACAAATAGGATCTTCCCTTTTAATAACTTATTGGCTTTTTAAATACAAATTCTAATGGCTAAAGCCAAAAATAAAAATATATTTACCATCAGTAAATTCAACGGCTCATATATTTTTTTCCAAAAACATTTTTTTAAACAAAGTGTTTGCCTTTCTGAGAAACAATATATGGCAAAATTATTTTTTAGAGTACTTTTTGTCCAATTAAGCTGATAATAATCACTCCAAATTTTAATGCAATATCAATCATACTGAAAACTTTTCTAGGCTCTTAATAAATCAATACCATTCTCAATCCAAAAGATTTACAGATTTATTTGTATTGATTTTAAATTAAAAAAAAAATCTCATTTCAGAACCAACATATAAACTACCAAATAATTTTACAGAACCTCATTTTTCATGATCCAACTTCATCCTTGTTTTGAAAACACTTTTAAAATATTATCTAAGAATTCTTTTAGCTCAGATTATAGTTTTTGTTTAGCTTCCACACTGAAAATTCTGACAATTGTCTAAAAAGATCCACAATTAGTGCAAAAAGAGGCAGTATTTTAAGTCATTCCTTCCCACTATAAATAGAACAAAGGTTACTAAATGCCAAATTTTATGTAAATATATAATTTTCTACTTTCGGAAAGATAACATATAAAAATAATTTTATAATGTTTAATGAGGGTTATAGCACATGTATTATAAGCTTTATTTTAACTGCAAAAATATTTTGGCTGCATTTTGGGAAAAAATAAATTTACTGAGAATATAACTGCAAACTTCTAAAGGCCAGGTGCAAGAATACTGATTATTTTCCTTGTGTAAGTGGAATACATGTCATAAAACATAGGACAGTCACTTTGTAGGAATGAATGCATTTTAAAAAATACTGATTAATTTGCAGGGAATTTCACATTTGCCTATTAAATAGAATTTCCTCCATCTGGTAAGGCTTTGGTATAGGTGATTCCCAGCACTTCCACTATTTATCTTTCTTCTTTCCTTCTTTCTTTTCTACTTCTTCTGTCTTTTCATCCTTCTCTTTTCTCATATCTGCAGTTGCTGCTCCTTCTTGACTTTCTCCCCGAGAAGAACCAGGTATTTGATAGTCCTCAAGGAGTTTTTGTCCTGTTTGTTTTGCAGTTTTCTTCACCACTGCTTTGATACCAATGTTGTCAATATTATAGGCAGTTAAACCAACATTGATGGCAGAATCCACTGCATGGTGTGTAGCTTCTCCTGCATTATGCCCGTATCTTACAAAATAAAATGAAAATGAGAGAATGTATGATGAAATATAAATATGAAATAAGGTCTTCTGCATTAGTATTTAATAAATTATGTGACTACTATGTTATCCCTAAAAAGTAAAATCAAACCTTAAGGTTTAATTTAATTAACAACTCAAAATGAAATCACACTGTGACAAAGCAATAGTTTCCCTTGCAGTAAAAACCATGTTTGAAAATAAAAGACTAGCTGGGAACAATATAATAAAGACTACTGAATAATAATAAAATGTAAATTATAATAAAGTTTTTTTTCATACTCCCCCCACCTTCTGGAAATAATAAGGAAAAAATTTCACTGGAGCAACTGCAGTACAGAGAATCTAGAGCCATTATAAATGGTTTCACATTTTAGCTTAACTGTACTTTGGTGAAGACTTTTAAACCATGGGAATCTGAGTTTGCCTTTAAGCAGAGATTCTTTGACATTTTCCTTGGAACTCCACTCTACTACAAACTCACAGGTCTTCTTGCCTTTCCTTGAATCTACCTGCTGGCTGGAATCTACCTATATTTTCCTTTAGCTACTGCCTAACTTTCTTCAAGCAGGTTCAACTATTATTTTCTCAGTATTTAATTCAGTTCAAATGGCCTTATCCATATGCCCCATCTCACTGCCAATCAATTCCTCTTTGAATTACTCTTTGTTCTTCCATACTTATCATTTTCTAAATGCTATAGAATTTATCAATAACTATTATTTATTGCTTGTCTCACTAAAATATATTATTGCTTGTCTCACTAAAATATAAACTTCATTGGAAAGCAGAATCTTTCCCTTGTTAATGTATCCTAAGCACCTAGAACAGTGCCTGATCATCAATAAATATTTAAGGACTGAAATGATTAATTCCCACTCTATACAGCTCAGTTTCTTGAGCATCAAATGTATAGCAAAGTACTTGAGAAATTACAAACATATACAAAAGAAGTCATTAGTGTCAATAATCTGTCTTTAATTTTATATCTGAGAAAATACAATCTAAAATCCTATACAAGGATATTAAAACATATCTCCCTATTATTTGTTTTACTCTGTACCCCTTGTTGCAGCATCAAGCTTTTGAAGCTTTTCTTGCTTACATAATTTCCTAAGCAGGAAATTGTTTAAACAATAATCAACCACCAAAGGAAAAAATTTTACACTTTTTCCAGGACACATGAGAGTTGCACAGGTGTTTTGGGACCTACATCTGGATGTACTATATATAAACACAGGATCTGTCTTTAAATTAACAAGTCCTATTACTATTAGCCTGGCCTTAAACAGTGGGTGGTATTCCATTGGCTTATTTGTGCTTTGCTTTCCTCAAACCCAGTGCTGTGTGAGTAATCTTATTATGGCTCTGAATGATGATTACATTCTGTCCTCTGTCTGATGTTAATAATTACATTACACTAATTATATAGACAGAAGCTATAGTCATTCAAACTTTAAGTCTGGGCTAACTCTTTGTCAAGAGATTTCTCACCAGGTATGTGAGGAAAAAAGCTTCCTGTAACTGCTCTCTGTAGTTGTTTTTTTTCTCTTTTTATAGTACTGGGGGTTTGAACCCAGGGGGGTGCTTTCCACCAAGCTATATTCCCAGCCCTTTTTAAAAAAAATTAATTTATTTATTGGTATCAGGGATTAAACCCACCAGGGGCACTTAAACCACTGAGCCACATTCCCAGGCCTTTTGATATTTTATTTAGAGACAGGGTCTTGCTAAGTTGCTTAGGGCCTCACTAAATTGCTGAGGCTGGCTTTGAATTCACGAGATCTTGAATCTCGTGAAGCCTGTCTCAGCCTCCTGAGCCACTGGTATTGTAGGCATGGGCCATTGCACCCAGCTTTATTTTTTTATTTTGAGATAAGTTCTCACTAAGTTGCCAAGGTTTGCCTCACACTTGTGATCCTCCTGCTTCAGCCTCTCAAGTGGCTGGGATTAAAGGCATGTACCACCATGCATGGTCAGTCCCTATTATTTTGTAAGTCCTCAGCATTCTGCAGGATTTGCTAATGGTGCAGAACACAGTGGGGACCTTCTCATAGCCAACCAAGCCCCAGTCAGAAAATACTATTGTCAGGCGGCAATGGCTATGACTAAACAAGAAAAAGGGATAGTGGCTGTTTCAGTACTGAAAAAAGTAACTAACTCTTAGTGACAACAGTTTTTCTTAAAGCTTACTTCTCTAGGACTGGGACACCATAACAAGAATTTGGCCACATTCAGGTTTTCAAGTCCAGGAAGCACTCCAGATGAATAAACTTCCACTGCTAGATACTTACAATGTTTCCTACTCTACTACAAGTCTAATACCTCTTATTGCACTCATATTTCTATGTGTAATGCAATTCTAAAAACAACACTGTCCTTAATATTAAAACTCAATTTGTTTTGATACCCTGTTGATTTCACTTCTTATTATGTTATCACAACAATTTATGTTAAGCTAAGGAAAACAGTTATAAAATTAGGAATCAGAAAATTAGATTCTAATATCAGATGTGCAAATAACTAGCCATATGACTGTGGTCCAGTCCCAATCTCTTTGCTTCTCAACTTCTTTATATCATAAAATGATGTATATATGAAAGCACTTTGAAAATTCTAAAGTAGTACTAAATATGTTTTAAGAGACCTTTCAGTTTTATTTTTAAATATATACTCACCTCTTCCTCATCTGCTTCCCAAAGACATACAACCAGTTTTCATAAAAGTGTCTATTCTTCTCTTCATAGATAATTAACTTCTCAGTACATTTTTATTCATATTCAAACTACACTGCTAAGAACTCATAGGAAGCATATATCTGGCAAGAATATAAAGTTTATTCTTGATCTCTTTTTAATAAATTAACTTTAATAAGATTATAAGTTAGATTTTATATACTAACATTACCAAATGAATAATACAAAGTGAATATGAAATATGTTCTAAATAAATCAAAGGAATTTATATGAATCAGACTTTTCAGAAATTTTCCTAATGTGTTCAGTCATATTTTTTTTTAATATTTACTTTTTAGTTTTCGGCAGACACAACATTTTTGTTTGTATGTGGTGCTGAGGATCGAACCCGGGCCGCACGCATGCCAGGCAAGCGCGCTACCGCTTGAGCCACATCCCCAGCCCCGTGTTCAGTCATACTGACACACATAGCATATTGCCAGTGATTTTAGATTTTACTAATTATTGTAACATTTCAATTACAACTTTTAAATAAAATTTCCATGTAAATCAATTTATATGCCACCTTCAAAATTATCCTCAGATATATTACCCTGAAATATTTGAAGCATTAATAGCTTTTTTTAACCTAGTCATCAAAGGTAGATAACTTATGGTTATTTATGAAGGAATTGTAGGTGAAGCTAAGGAGTTTAAATTTTATCTTGAAATTGGTGGAAAATGAAAAAAAATTTACCAATGGAAATGGAATGATCCAACTTATGTTTTAGAAAGATTCCCCTAACTCTGGTTACATTCTAAATTTGAAGAGTATACACAACTGGAAGTAAAGGAACCAGTTAGGAAATAAGCTGTGGGCTGGATAGGAAATGATGAAGGTCTATTCTAAGGCAGTAAGGTTTGAGAGCAAGGGATGAATATAAAAAAAAAACAACAGAAAAATCTGTAGTAATGTAATTTGGATATTTGAGTCTAAAGATTAAGACATAAGTTAACAAAAAACACAAGTTTGAGAGTTGTTGGTATACAGGTCATAATTGTATCCACAAGTGTGGATAAGATTATCCATGAAAAGTAAAAGAGGACAGAACAAAGAAAAACTTTAATGAGGACCAATATGTAAAAGATAGATGTGGAAGAAAACAATCCTGAGAAACAGTCTGATAAGACCAAATGGAAAGATGGGCTAAATGAGAATGCTGTTAGATTTGCACACTAACTCATCATTCTTAACAAACATTAACTACTAAAACAAGATCAATTAGGAGAGGTAAACAAGTATGTGATTAAAAGTTATCCATGAAAATTTCAGGAAAAATGATATACATGAAAAAGTCACTATCTTTCAAATAAACTGAAAACCCATACTAGAAGGCTGGCTAACATCACATACCGAAAGCAAAAGCTAAAATGAAGAACTGACTTAATGATGGGTCAAAATCAACAAAATAAAATAAACTCTAAATTTTAGGTACAAGTAGCAAATGTCCAAAGACAAGATACCAAAAAAACATACTCTGACTTGTGTGCCATTATTTTATCAAGTGAAAAATATGAACAAGATAAGGGAAGCAAATCCCACTATATTTGATGTGATCACAATAGAGCTGGAATATTAGATTCAATTCTGTATGTCACATCTTGGAAATAATACTGATAAACTTCTATTTTTCCCTTATATATGCAGTTGTTAGAGGAACTAAGATTACATAGAAAACAAGAAAAAAAAACAGGTAAAGGACACAGTGACAGTGTTTAAATATCAGTATAGATAGTACATGGAAAAAGAAGATTCTGTATATGTAACTCCTGAGTATATGTCATAGAGAACTGGTTTCAAGTACTAATGACAACTGCCACTGGAGTTACCCCTTCACCCCATGCAAATTTTAAGGTATCTTTTAATTAAATTTCATTATAAACAAACCAAAAAAATACTGTGTCATACAACAGTAAATTTCTTGTAGGAAAATATTTATTATTACGCTTATTTTTCAAAAACAAACATTTCTTTTTTTTTTTTAAGAGAGAGTGAGAGAGGAGAGAGAGAGAGAGAGAGAATTTTTTTTAATATTTATTTTTTAGTTCTCGGCGGACACAACATCTTTGTTGGTATGTGGTGCTGAGGATCGAACCCGGGTCGCACGCATGCAAGGCGAGCGCGCTACCGCTTGAGCCACATCCCCAGCCCCAAACATTTCAATATAAAAATATTGTTAGGGGAAAATAATAATAGTCTAACCTACTGGAATTATATTATTCTCCTTAAACAACTTAAGGTGGAACTAAAGAAGCTCAATAGTGAAATCTAGAAACTATGAAGAAGAGTGATGATTAATAGGTACTATAGTGCAATTTAGTATAGCAGATTTAAAGTTATTTACCTTCATTGTTCCTATAGTAGACAAAACTACTAATGTAACTGACAAAAATAGTCTTAATAGTGCTATACATTTACCTAAAAAATGTTAAGAATGTAGCTAGCTAACCCTCTATATAGGCTTATATCACCAGAAATCAGATAATGGATTTTATGTATTTGTTTTTCTTCCAGGCATAATGCATATAGCAGTAGATTTAAAAGAAATTACTTGAGAGAGTAACATTTTATCACTAAAATAATAAATAATATACATTTACTTTGGTTTACTTTCCACAACACAAATGCTCCTCTGCTTTTTGATACTATAATAAATGTAAACAAATAAGGTTGTAAAAAAGTATAAATTTATGTAAATAACTGAGAACTCAATTAAAAGAACAACTAGATCTTCCATGTCTTCAGTTCTTTCACCAAGTTATTATTGGCTGAATACTTATTTCCATCAGTGAGAAAACCGGATATCTGAGTGTGGTGGCACATGCCTATAATCCTAGTGGCTAGGGAGGCTGAGATAGGAGAATCATGAGTTCAAAGTCAGCCTCAGCAAATCAGCAAGGGACTAAGCAATTTGGTGAGACCCTATCTCTAAATACAAAATAGGGCTGGGGATTTGGCTCAATGGTTGAGTGCCCCTGAGTTCAATCCCTCGTACTCCCCACCCCTCCTCCCCCAAAAAAAGAAAGAAAATAAGATTACCTGGACAAGATCCTTTATTCCCCATTGCCTCTCTCATCCTTTCTAAGAGGATTTGAAAATAAATTACTACGATAACTGAAAATCATCCCTACAGTTGCAAATACAAAGCTACTTAACTAAATTTTCACCTTTTTGTCATCCAAATGAAGGAAAGGATAAAAAGAATTCCAATATATACTATTACAGAAATTAATTTAGAACCACTGTTAAAATATTCTGTTTATCATATTACTAAGATCAGAAATATACTCTATATCAAAACCTAGTACGTTTTCGTTAACAGACTATCAAACTTGGAAAAACCCAACAAGTACTTTCACCTTCTGATATAACTATCTAATTATGCTAATAAATGATAATCTAAACATAACTGACTTTTGGCCTAAAAGGCACTTCTGACTTGCTCTTGCTCTTGCTTATAAAAGAAACTTTCTAATTCTGAATGACTAATCAAAATAAATTCAAGGGCATAAAAAAAAATTAGCAATATTAGAGGTCAGTGTGAGAAGAAGAGGTGAACTGGAAGGTGAGTTTTTACATTTTCATCAAAAGAATTTCAGATATACTCTATATTTTCTTTTTCAACTCTTGGTAAAACTGACTACAATATGTTGTGCCATGTTGCTTTGATTCAAAGCTATGCATGCCCCAAATCCAAATCGAGCAGATCAAATCAATTTAGGATGGAAATTAAGTTTGGTATCTCCTAAACCAAAGGGAGTCTAAAATCATTAGGTAATGCTACAAAAACTCTAGGTACTAAACTTTCACAACACAAGGTCATAGTGCCCCAGCACTATTCTCTGCACTGCAGAGCAAAGATTCTGATGATAACACTTGGTTTATATCCTAGCCCTACAATTTACTAGGGCTGAAATCTTTAACTAGGTATTTAACTCTATGCTTTGATTTCCTCATCTGTAGAATAAAAATATTAAAATACACATATGAAAAGCAATGAACACAGACAATGCCTAATATGTAAATATGAATGCCAATACTGCCAATGAATAATTAACACAAACGACCAAGAATAGTGAACATTATTAATGTTTTTTCTTTTGTAACTATGTCATAAAATCTGAACTAATTCAAAGCTAAGAAAGCAAGTCATCTCCTTCATACTACATATAGTTTTTAGATCTTGATTCCTCTAGTGCTTACTATAAAGGCAGTATAATTAGAAAGAAAAAGAGATAAAAGCAGATCTTGTTTTAAATCTCATCTTTAATACCATCTGTCATAAACTAAATATAGTTGCTGCCACAACATCTATTTTTTAGGTCTCACATAAGCTGTTTGAAATCTGTGGTATCCTAGGTCTTTTGACCTAGTTAAAACTTCCCCTGTGTTGTGGTATAGTCCTCTTGTTCCTCATCTCGCTGACTCAAAAGTCCAACACATTGCACAGTTGCTGACCATGATAAAACCTAACAGCCCACACCAGAGTCATGTGAATAAATTCTTTTCTTACACATTTTCTTTAAACTAGCTAATCCACAATTCCTAGCTAAAAGAATAATGTCCATGATCTTAAAGTCACAGTGTCACAGATCCTCTTTCCTCCCCTCTTTTACACAAATCTCTTCTCTTTCTCTTTCCTGACACACTGGTTGAGTAACCCTGATGTCTTCAGACTTCCTGACGGCTCTTGTGGGAACACCTCTTTTCTCGTGGATTTGTAACATCATGCTTTTATTATTTTCTGTTTTGTTGTACTACCTCCTCTGTGTCTCACATGACCAATGCAACCAAACCTAACTCTCCTTCCAGTTAATGGTCTCTTAGTGAATATCTCAGTAGGAATAAACTAGATACAGGTCTGACAAGAGACACAAGAATGTCTGCCAGCATAAACAAGGTTCCTGTGAGAGGGACACCACGTGGTCAGAGGTTGGAAACTTAGGTACTGGGTCATCTGCCAGGATAAAGAAGTAATACTAAAAGCTGCATTATAAAAACCCATGATTACCTACCCTGAAGCCCTAGAAGGGCAGGACTAGAGTTTATACATACTCCTCAGAGATCTCAAAAGCCAAACTAGAAAGAAATCTTAACACCATTTACCAAATAAACATGTACAAACCATTTGTTTGTTCACTTCTTAATATATGAAATAGAAGACATACCATCTGTGCTTTTTAATACAAATGTACAGTGGTTCTAGAGTCAAGATGTGTCATAAATTTGTCTTGTACAACAGTTGGATAACATTAATAAGGGGTACTATAGTTCAATTGATTCCTTTCAAACAAACATCACCATCAAAACGAAGTCATTAATAGTATAAAAAAATGCAAGCTTTTGTAAAAAAAAAAAAAATAAGCCTAGTCTTTGCACTAATGGCAAACATTTGTTATAATTAGTAACATGAAGCAAAGTCACAAGAATTCTAGTTATGTTAAAAATACAACTCTTTAAAAAAAATAAATAAAAATTTTTTTTAAAAATACTACTCTTCTCCCTATTTGAGAAACAGTGAAAAAAAATGTTTTATCAGATACTTAAAAATAATAATTATATAATCATCTTTATCAATTATATAATCATCTTTATCATCATGGATTTTAACAAATTATACAAAAGATTTAGTCATTAAAGTGATAAAATTCAACTTACTTGTATCTGACAGTTTGTACAGTTTCTGCTGAAACATTGTTAACAATGCATCTAGCTGCACATTCCAATCCCTGCCAGACAGTTGAAAATCCTGTAAATGTATTCAAAGTAAGTAAATCTCAACTCAAAGCAAACAAAGCTTCTCAATTAAAATTGCTGAGGGCTGGGGATGTAGCTCAGTCAGTGTTAAGAGAATGTGTGTATCATACAAAAGGCCTAGGTTTGAACCCCTCCAAACTAACACAGTGTAACATTCTGGGCCTTTTTATTACCTTGAATGCTACTTGCCGCAACAACCATAGCTCCATCCAGGGTAGACTTCCCATCTTTGTCTCTTTTAAGAGATTCTGGAACAAGTTTGCTTCCATGCTTCTTAACATGTGGAGCCAGTTCTTTTCCAACACAATTTGCTACACTGCAAACTCCATCAACTAATATGACCATTAAAAAAAAAAAAAAAAGTATTTAGAAAACCTGTTCTCCCTTGATTTTACCACAATCATTTAGTAAAATTCTTTATTACATAATACTACCATTTCTACTTGAAAATGAGAAGCTAGGTTGGCTAGTTTTCAAACAAAGGCTATTATTTAGCTTAAAGTGTGCTTTTTATCTACTACTGGTAACCTTACCATCCATACATGGCTATACATGTTCTTTTGGGCACTTGTGCTTAAAAGAAAATCATCCACCTTTTCTATTTGACTTTTACAATAAAAAACTGGATGTACCTTTAGTTTTTCAGCAAAGCATATTTATACTCTTTCTCTCTAGCACCAAATATTTCAAGAAATAGTAAGATATTTAAGTCTACAAAAGTAAACAACCCAAAATGTGATTCAAAGAATACTATTTAGTATCCAAATATCAAAGAAGATAATCTCACTAATTTAATGGTAATCCATTAACAATGTGACCTTCTTACAACATCAAATTTTAGTGCTGTGATTGTCAAAAGATAAAGGAAGATAAAGGAAGAAGAATATAACTTGGCAAGACTGGCACCAGAATCACTAAGTCAACATCTCATAATATATCTATCCCTTTTTCTTGACCCTTAACTACTGAGCTGTGATCCACTAAACAATGTGTCTGTCATATTCCTTAGATAGAAGCTCAAAGAATAAATAATAAATACATTTGGATCTCCTTTCCAAGATAACATATACTCTCCTTCTCAATACATCAAAACTACCCTTTTACCAATTTCTCAGATGTTAATATGCAAAAAACAATCATCTAGGGATCTTATAAAATGAAGATTCTGAATAAGTAAAGTGTGTATGGTACCTAAAATTCTGCATTTCTAGGCTCCCAGATAGGCTGATGTTGAAGATCTACAGGTCCCACCATGAATAGCAAGGTGAAATTGCTGCATTCTAATTCTGAGATTAAAACATCTAAATGAATATTTAGATTAAATGTGGGTTAAGAGATTATTTTTAATTTACTAAAAAGAAGCAACGTTATCTAGAATTAATTTACCTAGGAACTGGCTGACTTTCGCTGCTCCTCCTGTAGCCTGCTTTGCTATATAAAGTCCCTTAGTGACAGCTGGACTAACTTCCACTGGTTTTTCTTCTGGTTGAATTCGTTCTCGGAGTTTAGAGGCACCTTTCTGGATTGCTTTACCAGTAAATTCAGCACCTTTGACTAAACCCCAACTCACCCAGGAAGCACCTATTTAAAAGAAAATTATTAATTGTATAGCATTAAGTTTATATATATATATATTATATCTTGAAACCTTTTAATAAGTAATATTGACAAGAAAAACATAAAAGGAGTTTAGGTCCCACAAATACAATGCCATAAATTTTAAAGCCAAATCTGTACCTACAATTTTCTGCCTTGATTACACATCTTATTTCAAACTAAACTTATCTTTCAATACTTAGGTTTAACATTTCTCCATGACAGAATTCTGCGTTACTGTATGCTGGTATTACAACTTGTAGTTATCTCCATATGTTACTTACCACAGTTTACACTATTGTTAGATACTAATTTTGAGTTTTGGTGCCATTAAGATAGTATTTGGCAGGAGGACCCAGATATTCTTGTTCTTTTTGCCTTGGTCCAGGTACCATTTTTCTCCCATGAAATCCTGAGGGAGAAAGACACGAACAATGCAAACACAAAGGATGTCTTTCAAATACCACATAAATTCTTGCTTACTTTAAGCTAAAGGTCATTGTATCCTAAACCCAACTCCTAGATCTCAGGACCTTTTAGATTGCTAAATCTGACTGACAAAAACTTAACGTGAAAGACTGGACGAGAAGAGGAAATTTGAAAGATGAAAGGCCTAGAGAATTTGTCATTTCCCATTACTATGGTCCCTAGCTCTTTCCTTTGATCAAAAGCAGAGGGAAAAATGGAATGCCAGGGTCATCTTTGGTGAAAAGAAAAAGTCCTCAGCACTGGAAACGTCCAAGAAAAGGTAGAGTGAGAGAAGCAAGAAGTTAAGAGTATTTCACTCCTCTATAGAGAGCTTAAAATTTAAACAATCTCCTTTTTGGCCAACCCCAAAACATTGGAACTTTTAAAGCTATCCATATAAAATACTTTAGGATATTATGTCAAGGTCTATGACCTACTTTTACATGATTACTCCAGTCCATGAGTAAGCATCCAGTGATCACATGAAAATCATACCTAAATTTTTTTTTTAAGTTAGTATGAAGGAGATGACTTGCCACTTTTTTGTTTCTCCTCCTAATTCAGTCAATACCCTACTTCCATCTCTAATCCTACCCCATAGTCATGCCCAATAATTAATTCTGAAGGAGGCCCAAGTCATAAACCTAGGTGAACAACAGGTTCCCATAACAATAAAAGGCTTGAACATGTCCTTCACAAAAAAAAAAAAAAAAGATTTTAGAGTTACTAACTTGTAGGTTGAAAAATCTGAAGAAATGAAAAACTGGTTGAAAGTGAAGAGACTGAGAAATCAAACTGATAATGGAACAAAGGAGATTATAACCCCCAAATTAAACTTTGTAAAAAAGGGGGAGGGATACAGTCTACTGGTGACTGAGGAAAATAAATGGAAGTAAGATAAATGAAAGATCATAGGACTAATAAAGCAAAATACTAGATGAAAATAAGCAATATATTATCAGGCAATAGCATAACACAGGTAAATATGTTAAAACTGTAGACACAGCAATAGAAGATAAACATAATACTTTATTGGTAGCTATCTAGAACTTTTAAATGGCATGTGTAGTACCAGACATAGATTGATTCTATTCATGTTTAAATTTTATCTACTCAATAATGCCAACAAATGGCAGACAATGAATGAATGCTTAACAAATGAAAAGTTGGCAGGTAACTTGGAATTATTTCACTTAAACCCAATCACTGCAGTCCACAATTACTAAACTCCTTAAACATGTTATTAAAAATAGAAACCCCAAACCACAGCTTTCTCTCCTTGTAAAAGGCCACCTGAAATCCAAGATGATACAGATCTGAATTTTCTGAGTATTTAATAATTTTATAAAAAATATGCGATTTTTAGAACACTGATCTTTTTAATTCAGTTTTCGATATTCTATATTTGGCTAATAGAGGGGAGGAAATGGCAGCAATTCTCATCTTATGACATGAATTTTTTATTATCCTGTTTGATTTTGTCCCCTAAAAATCTACAAATGATTTATTTTAGCATTTAATCACCATGTACCCCCATCAAAGTATAAGTTGTTTGAATATAGGATTACTCTTTGATTATGCTTCATTAATTTTGTATCCCCTCTATTAGAAAAAGTTCTTTGTGGACCTAACAGCCAGATGACTATACTGGGCCAATGGAGTCCTGTAAATAATGTACTGAAGAATAAAAGAGCTTCTTTGTGACTATTCTTTGTCAGACTGAACTAACCAAAAAGGAAAATTTCTCCTGAGAGTCCAGAGGCACATGATGGTAATAAAAAACACCTACCTTGGAGAAACTATGAGTGCATTATAGTAGCTGGCTCTACATATATTAGAATATGTAAGCAGAAAGTGACTACACTTCCACACTCCATATCAACTGTTTATAGAATCCTAGATTCTATCTTTACTTATAGAATTGAGGGAGATTAGAGAATTAAGAAGGTACATTCAAATGGCCTTGATGTTATTTTGCTACCTTACAACCTTTAAAGCTTCTGCTTCTTTCATTTATATCAGATCCTTGAAAAGCATAATGAAAATATGGCATCCCAAGGACATTTTATTTTTCAGAACTGTTTAATGTAAACTGCTTCAACAGTATATTCAAATCACAGTACTGTCACCAACCTCCAAAATTAGCTTATTGGATCCTACTCCATTGAAAATATATGGCAGCTTCCTTTTTACACCAGTATTCAACACAGGCAAATTTGAAATACAGCTATTTAACTTTTTTCTTTTCATATTCATAAAACCTATGACCAGTGTTTGCTAATTTTCATTCATCCTTTAACAGTGAATAGGAACCAATCATAGGCTAGGGTGAAAGAACTCAATTTAGACAGCTGGTTACTTGTTATTTTATATAGAGTTTGCATGAGTCAGGTAGAAACAGTCTCATGACAGATCAGGAAGTTTTACCTAGAGTAAATCTTTAATATTTTCTGTCCCTTTCTTTTTCACTTATAACAAGTATATTTGGTGCACTAGTTATTATTTATTTTTCCTATTAAAAAGCACATAAAGAGAGATATATCCTGATTAGGCAGTTATTGACACCAACTATGATAGATATTACTAGGAACTCTAGTCCTGAGGACATAGAATGAAAAGGAAGTTAATAGAATGAAAAAACACAAAATGAAGAAATGGAATGAAGCCTCAAATAGCAAAGGCTGCTTACGTATTACCAGTATTCAGTTTTTGCTCACTTTTATAATAAGGCCCTGCTGTTAAAAACAAACAAACAAATACCCCCCCCCCACACACACACACCCCTCTAAAGAGACTTCTTCCCAAGATTACCTAGCTTCAAGGATATTCTACTTGTTCTGGTAGAAGAACTGTGTAGAACCTAGGAGGGACAGGGCTTTGTGATGGGTAGTATTTTCTAAAGACTGCCAAAAACCAGTATCTCCCCAATGTTTTTCTTTCAGTATGACCTTGACATTCTTCCGACTGAGATGTGAGCTATGTTATATACATCTTGATGAATATAAGCATGTAACTTACTTATAACCAAGCAATGCTGGAAATTTCACAGAATATATCAGAGAATGTAATACAGTTTCTGTTTGCTGGACAATTCACACTTGAAAGCCTGAGTTACCATGTAAGTCACACTAGCCTAAGATGACCATGTTATGAGGAAGTCAAGCCATGAGTGTCCACATGTAGGCACTACCATCTGGTCTCCCCATACTATGACCTTTCCCAACTCAGATGAGAAAGGTGTGAATAAAGGAACCTTTAGATGATTCCAGCCCCCAACATAGAATGACTAGCCACCATTTGAGTTTCTAGCAAAGACCCTGAGATATTATGTATTTGCTAAGAGTTGCTATGTGTGCTGCTGAGAAGAAAGTGTATTTAGTCATTGATGTATGAAATATTCTACATATCTTTTAAATCTAATTATCAATTGTATTTTTTTTTCTATAGCTTCTTTGTTTAGTTTTTGATTGGAGAATCTATCCAGTGGTGACAGAGGCATGTTAAAGTTACCCAGTATTGTATTGTGGTCTATATGATTCTTGAAATTGAGAAGGGTTTGTTTGATGTACATAGGTGTTCCAGTGTTTAGGGCATACATATTTATGATCATTACATACTGTTGATGTAGGATTCCCTTAAGCAGTATAAAAGTCCTTCTTTGTCTCTCTGATTAATTTTGGCTAGAAGTCTACTTTATCTGGTACAAAAATAGAAACGCCTGCATGTTTATGAGATCCATGTGAATGATGTGTTTTTTTCCATCCTTTTACCATCCTGTGGATGGTCTTTGCCTATAAGGTGAGTCTTGGGGAGGCAGCATATTGCTGGGTCTTGTTTTTAAATCCAATCTGCTGGCTTATGTCTTTTGATTGAAGAGTTTAGTTTTGCATTCAATGTTATTATTGAGAAATGATTTTTTATTCCCTATCATTTTGGTTTATTTCTGATTTTTAATTTGAATGTTTCTCTTTTGATGGACTATTCTTCTAGTGTAATTTCTTCTTTTGCTGGTTTTCACTTTTTTTTTTTGATGAAATATTTTAGTTCAGGCTTTCTAGTTGCGAATTCTTTTAACCTTTGTTTATCATGGAAGATTTTTATTTTATCAATACTGAAGCTTAATTTTGCTGGGTATAGTATTCTTGGTTGGCATCCATTTTCTTTCAGAGCTTGATATATATTATTTTAAGACCTCCAGCTTTAAGGGTCTGGGCTGAGAAATCAACTGAGATCTGGATTTGTTTCCCTCTAAATGTGACCTGTCATTTTTCTCTGGCAGCCTTTAAAATTCTATTCTTATTCTATGTTAGACATTTTCATAACAATGTGTCTTGGAATGGGTTTGTTGTAATTTTATATATTTAGAGATCTGTTAGATACCTGTATTTAATTTTCCACTTCATTCTTTAGGTTTGGGAAATTTTCTGATACTATTTCACAGAAAAGATTCCTTTGGTTTGTATCTCTGACCCTTCATCTATCCCAGTAAATCTTAAATTTGTTTTTTTCATGTTATTTCATATTTCTTGGAAGTTCTGTTCATGGTTTCCTCCATAATCAACTTCATTTTCAAGATCATGTATTTTGAAATCATTACCTGAAATTCTTGTCTTCCAAGTGGGCTAGTCTGTTGGTGATCCTTTGCTTTGAATTTTTAATCTGGTTTACTGATTCTTTCAAGAATTTCTGCTTGATTTTTTTTTCAGAATCTCTATCTCTTTATAGATCTTTCACTTTCTGTATTTTCTGATTTCACCCCTTACCATTGTCCTTTATGTTGCAGATGATTTTAACGATGGACTTTCTAAACTCCTCTAACATTTTTTCTACTGTGGTGGATTCTGCTAAGGAAATATCTTTAGTTTGTTTGGGGCCATCTGTTCCCTGTTTTTTTCACATGGTTTTTTGTGTCTATCCATCTAAAAGTATGGATCTGAGACAGCAGAGTTTCTAACCTGTGGATTTATAGTGTCCCTGAAGGTTTCCAGTATGTCATAAAGGGAGACATTAAATAACAACCACCACCAATGCAAACAATATACAGCCTTAAACAAAACAGTCCTTGCTCTGACATCTATAAAGTTAACTGTCACAATAAACAGAAATTATATGATCAGTTATTGTCTACAGTAAAAACAATAAATTTGCAAAAGGGTTTATGACTTTGAATGGTGGACAGAAATAAAATAGAAGTGATGTAGGATATTATGAGGGAAGAGGAGAAAAGACAGAAGTAAAAAAAATTAAAAGGAAGAGTGAAAGAGAATAGAGATTGGCTGTTAGTAGAAGGAGAGAAAAAGAGAATCATGGGAAACATAAGTGAGAGAAAAAATATATAAAGTAAAAATTTTTAAAAATAAGAATACAAAAAAACCCCTGAAACATACTAATGAAATATCCTAGTCTTCAAAATACTGACCCATGAAGACTAACTGGCTTCAAAAATGAGGAATAAAACCAAATATGATATGTATAAGTGTCCATGAACCATTCAGGTCACAATTAAACAGAGAAAAGAAAAAAAATCTTGATGAAAAGTTAAATAATTGTTTCTGTTGGAGTTCAAAATATTTTCAGCTTCCCTTCTCTGTAGTTTTAGGTGGGGTCATCTAGAGTGATAGTTGCTCCACCCTCACGGTGGGGTTGATGGTGTTAGGTAATCTTATGAGCAGAACTCCTGGAAGAAGGGTTTAGGCTTAGGTAGGCTCCAGGTTCTTTGCTGAATGCCATTTGATCTGGAGATTTTAAATAAGTGCACCTCCAGGGCCCACCAACTGCCAGTCCCTGCTGGAAGACTGCACCCCATGGATCTCCCTTAGGTTCAACTTGTGGGGTGGAGGAATTAATGTTTAGTCTACTTCGTCACGTGTGGAACAGGTCTCTCTCCAGTTCAGTTTCCAAATTCAACCTCTCCTACTCTTGCAAATTCCCAGCTAGGTATCTCTTTCCTAACTGGTCCTGGGAAGCAGCCAGACTGGATGGGGACAGGGAGAGCTGGGTGGGTTTCCATAACCAGTATTCCTTCTGTGTAAACCCTTGTCCACATCTGATTTTCTCCTGGTCACTTAGGCACACTCCATGTTGCACAGTGTGGGTTGTCAGGCCTCTATTTTGGGCGAAACTGGGGCATGCCAGCAACTGGTTCACCCAGCTGCAGGCCCCTATACTACAGCTGCAAAATGGGTAAACTAACACCTATTGTTTTATGTGTTTAATTTTTTTTTTTTTTTACACAACAACATGAAACAAACTTATAGCAGTACAAACTCAAAAAATTTCGGAAAATAACCTTTGAAACTAGTTATCCACATGTGTGAAGGTGATAGGCAAGTTTTCTGAATATTGACCTCCTAATGTTGGGCAGCCTGCAAAGTTAGGAGCACGGTGATAAGAGTAAAGGTTTTTCTTTAAAATTTTCTTTAAAAAAATATCTTCAAGGGTCAATATTAACTATTGCAATTATATTTGAAAGTATGGGTTTTATCTTTTCTTCTCATCTCAATCACAGTTCTTTAGCAATGGGAAAATATTTTATTAGTTCCTAATTCTCTATTTTAGCTTGTTGGTTATGTTGAAGACTTCCTTTGCTTTTGTATGGAGACGGAACCCTGAATTGATAGTCATTTAAATAAATAAATACCCATTTATTCTATCATTAATCTGCCTTATTAAAAAGTGGCAGTTTTTTTTAAATAAAAGGTATAAATCAGAATGCCACTACATTAAAAAGCAAAGTGAAATATAAACCAATTAAAGCTCTGGTTTCAGAATAATTGATCTGAAGCCTTTTGTAACTATAACTAAAGAGTAGGCCTTCTTCATAAATACATGAGTTATTACCTTTAGACCTTCTGGTGTTTGCATTGCTATGGTGTTTAGGGAGTGCTGTTTTACTTCTTGCTATAATTTGAATATAGATGGTGTCTCCCAAAATCCATGTGTTAAAAGGCTTGGTCCCCAGAATGGTGCTATTAGGAGGTGCTATGGACCTTTAGAAGGTAGGGCCTTATGGGAGAAAGGTTATTTAGGTCATTGGGATGTACCCTCAAAGGAGATGATAGAACCCCAATCTCCTCCTTTATTAGCTTGCTGGCTCATGAAGAAACCCCAATCTCTTCCTCTTTTTCTGTTTTCTTGCTCCACCATGTATATCCTATTCTCCCCACAAATGCATCTTGTGCTTTTACCACCCAATCTTGAACTGGAACCAACAGAATTCTACGTTAAATAAACCTTTCTCTTTCTAAAGAAAATTGCCTCGGTATTTCATTAGAGTAATAGAAGGCTAACTAACATACTTCCAAAATTGATGGATATTTTTTCATTTTTTTTTTTGAGGGGGTCTTTTAGACTGTTGTGCTGCTATAACAAAATACCACAAATTACTGGCTTATAAAAAATAGAAATTTATTTCTTATGGTTCTGGAGGCTGAGAAGTTTATGATCAAGGTGGCAACAGATTTAGAGTTTGATGGGGATGTACTTCCTTGTTCACCAAATGATACCTTTTAGCTGTGCCGGTGAATACTGAATGGGGCAAGGCAGCTCTCTGGAGTCTCTCTGATAAGGGACTAATCTCATTTATGAAGGCTTGTCCCTCATGATTAACCTCCTAAAAGCACCATCTCCAAATACTATCACTTTAGGGGTTTGGATTTCAACATATAAACTGAGGGGAGAGGTTGAGGGGAGAGAACACAAACATTAGACCACACTAATGGGGGAATGGGCAAGGAAAGGGAAGAAATCTCAAAGGGGAAAGGAATTTTATATTCAAATCTACTTGAGAGTATGAGGATTTTTAAAGCTTTTTACTCCCAGTTTTCCCAAGAGTAAAATAGATGATATGTCAGCAAGAATTTATATTTACTTGACAATATGTGGTTCTAAGACACTGGAGTTCCTTCTACTTTTAATTATTTCTATAATTGGTCATTTAAAAACAAAATACAAATTATAATCAAAATATTCCCTTATAAACAATACCTTCAGTAGTTATAGAGGTTTCAGGCCATAAGAGAAAAAATTCACAATACCTGATAAAATGTTTTGAGCCACTTTCTCACTCCATTCAGGCAATTCTTTTGCTTTTTCTTCTGAAACCGGCTCACAGGGTACAATGTGACTCAGATTAATTTCTTCATTTGAAGTATCTTTAGTCTAAATAGTAAAATATTTATAATGTAAAAGTTATCTTAGTAGAGGGAACAATTATTATTTTATAAAATACTGAGCCAACAAATACTAGATAGATATAATTAGTAAAAATATCTCCAGTCAGCCTAGTTATTGAAAGTATTATAGAATACTATAATGGAACAGAGTTTTGGTGCACACCTGTAATTGTAGCTATTCAGGAGTCTGAGGAAGGAGGACTCCAAGTTTAAGGCCAGTCTGGGTGACATCAGTGAGACCATGTCTCAGAATAAAAAAGGCTAGGAATGTAACTTAGTGGTAGAGTACTTTCCTAGCATGTGCCATGGCCTGGGCTTAATCCCTAGCACTGGCAAAAATAATAATAGTAAAAATAATAATACCAGAATTATTATGAAGCTGAAAATTGTTCTGCTCTTGTGAATGTTTCCACTGGAATGAACTAAATACTATTAGAACTCCAAAACACCACTTATCAAATAATATTTAAATTGACTATTTTTTTTCTTTCTTTGACCAGATTATGTGTTCCTTCACACAAATTTCATTCTTACATATTAGTATGCACACATGGTACTTAAGAGTAAAAGATTTCTGCTAAATGATTCAGTTGATAAGGAAAGAACTTTCTGAATAAACTGGTTTTGGTAGGGATCAAATAAAAGTCTTAATTTAAATAAGTAAAAATATATAAACATAGAATGACTGACCTTCCATTTAAATGGAAATGGGGAGCACAGAAATTAATGTGCTTTGCTAATATAACAGCCCATTGCTACAATAGCTAGGGCCAACCCCCAAATCTCAAAGCCAAATTAACTCACTGTAAGAAATGAGAAACGAGGAACATGTTAACATAGACCTCACAGTATTACAAAACAACCTGAAAAACTAAAATTGAAAACAACCAAAAAACAAATTCTACATGGAGGAGAAAAACCACTTGTAAGTAAAATCTGAAGACAAACTGGGTAAAATATTTACAATTTCTATCTTCAACTATGGGTCAATATCCCTAATATATAAAGAACTCCTGAAAACTGAGAAAAGATCAACAAACCAATAATAAAAATGAAGTACTTGAATAACAATATGCAGAAAACAAAACTGAAGGCCCTTTTAAGCACAGATGCTCAATATCATTCAAAATTGAATTAAGATATTCTATTATATAATTTCTCATCTATCAGACTACCAAATACAGAAAGACTGACCACCTGTCAGTCTGTTGACCGGGCTATAAGGAAATAGGTACACTATTCCCTCCTTATTTTTGGAAGATATGTTTCAAAACACTCAGTGGATGCCTGAAACCACACAGATAGCACTGAACCCTACAAATACTATTTTTTTCTATACATATATACCTATGGTAAAGTTTAACCTATTAATTAGGTACAGTTAGAAATATATTTTGTGACAGCAAAACTAGCATAATTTTTTGTTCTTTTCATAATATCACAGAAAATTTATTCTTACCATAGATCTTAGAAACTTTGCATTTGACTTTTTACCCCCTCCTTTTTACTTGAAGGAAGTTCTTTATAACTTCTCCTTAGCACCCACCTTTGCTCTTATGCGTTGGGGGAATTATTAGGTAAAATAAGAATTATTTGAATCCAACCACTGCAATCCTGCAACAGTCCATCTGATAAATAAGATGGCTACAAACTAACTAAAGGAGAGGTAGCATATACAGTTCAGACACACTTGCCAAAAAGATAATTCATGTCTCTGAAAGCATGGAGCAAGAAAGACATAAGATTTCATCAAGCTACTCAGAATGGTGCCTAATTTAAACATATTACTTCTGGAATTTTCCATAATACTTTCAGTCTGGTTGATCACAAGTAATCAAAACCACCAATGTGTGATGTGTGTGTGTGACTGCTGTACTGTAGTACAATCCTAGGAGGGCATTTTATAAAAATCTACCAAAATTACAAATGCATTTATCTTTTGACTCAGTTTTCCCACTTCTAAGAATTTATCCAATTACTTACACACTAATGAATAAACAGATTTAGAAAGTTATCATTGAAGCCTTATTTGTAATAGCAAAATAACAGAATCATGCAAAGCACTTCTCAGTAAGAGATTCATTAAAGAAACTATAATATGAATATAATATTTACTGAAATGGAACAATATCTCAAGTTTACCTCCAAAGGAAAAAACAAAAACAAAAATCCCCTCACAGGAAAATCTATTATATTTTGTAAAAGTAAAAAAAAAAAAAAAAAAAAAAAAGGGGGGTGGGGTAGGGTATGGATTAACCATTTGTACTTGGTTTTGTCTGCCTCAAGAAACTCTGGAAAGGTATATAAGATAAAAATAAAAGTGATTGGCTGGGGATGTGGCTCAGCGGTAGCGCGCTCGCCTGGCATGCGTGCGGCCCGGGGTCGATCCTCAGCACCACATACCAACAAAGATGTTGTGTCCGCCGAGAACTAAAAAAATAAATATTAAAAATTCTCTCTCTCTCTCTCTCTCTCTCTCTCTCTCTCTCTCTCTCTCTCTCTCCTCTCTCACTCTCTCTTTAAAAAAAAAAATAAATAAAAAAAAATAAAAGTGATTATAGTGGCAAGGGAAATGGTGTGGACAGGGAAAAGATGAAGTAAAAGTAAAGCTGTTTAACTGTATATTCCTTTTTAATATCATTTGATTTTTCTAACACAGAAATATTATAAAAAATGAACATCTAATGATATGGAAGAATTTCCAAATAAATATACAAGGAAGAAGCAATGCCAAAATTTTATGTTAAAATAATATCTGTGTGTATATTTGTTTGATTATGCATAAAATATAATCTGGAAGGAAAATAAGCTACTAAGAAAGTGAAGAGTGGAGATAGGTGACTGGTGGACAGGAATGAGAGGCCAACTTACTATTCACTATATATCCTTTTATACCCCCCTTTGATTTGGTTTCTTGGGATTAGCTTATTAAAAAATCTTTAAAATTAAAATAAATGTCTTGGAATCATTTTAGACTCCCAAAGTGATTATAGTGGCAGGGGAAACGGTGGTCTAAGATGTTCAACATTAGTCATAGTGACACTTTCTGAGTAAATGTGGACTATTCATGTGATATTCATTAATTCCAAAGAAAATTAACAAGCAATGACCATGAACAATACAGCAACGAACAACAGTGAACTGCCTGCAATACATAAACATACAATACTGTTTTCTTCATTGATTTGCTTATATTACTACTCCTGCCTAGAATCTCCTTTAGTGTGCTATCATACTGTATGGTCAACTTTTCTTTATCATTCAAGACTCCCCTTGGTCATGATGTCCTCTAGGATGAGGTTCCCATACCACCCATCCCATCTATCCACACTTACCTATAAGATTAGGCTGAATCTTGTAATGATTTCATTAGATAAAAATTATTTCTTTGCTTATCTGTGCTTTCAACTATATAACTCCTTGAGATAAGAAATTTATACTTTTTCCAATACATATGCCCACTATTCTAATACTCAGTAATTTACTGAATTCTAATACAAATATGCCATTTAGAGTATATTTAATAATCAGAACCTGAACAATTATAGAAGAAACTACTAAATATACTTTTAAGAAACCAAATCTCAGCTTTGTTTGCCCATCCATGAAAAATAAGGAACTGATAAAAATGGTAGAGTGCAAGAAAGAATAGCATACCCAGCCCTAAGTTCTTGGTAAATACAGGAAAGTAGAGAACAATCTAAAAAAAAAAAAAAGCAAGCACATCATTAATGATTAATTATTCAAATCTTTCAAGTACTGGAGAAAAACTATTCCCAAACACAGAATACCTTTTAAAATAGTTAAGGAACAAATACTTGGTAAGAGAAATATTAAAGCTGATTCTAAGTGTCTTTGCTAATGAAATCTGCATAAGTGAATGTGTTTCAGTAAATGTGAAACCCATGAAACTGGCGAAAGGTACCATCATAAAAGAACACACCCACTCTCTTTTGCTCTTTCATTTACCTTTTTTCCACGTTTTCCTCTATGACGCATATCCTTGTTGCCTTGGTCTAATGAAGTGGCAGCAGCTTCTTCCTTCAATTGGTCAGAGGGGCATCTTGCTCTTCCAGGGATTTGGAATTCATTTTCCCCTTCTGCCCTTTGCCAGTTGGCCTAGGTCATAAAGGACTAACCTTAGCTCAAATCAGACTTAACTTTTGTTTTTGTTTTTTTTCTCTATCATTGATTTTTATTTCCCATATTTTTTTATTGGTACATTATAATCTTACACAATGATGGGACTCACTGTTACATATTCAGACATGCACACAATAAAACAACATAATTTAGCCAATATCATTCCCCAGTATTTCCCCTTTCTCTCCACTCCTCCAATCCTCTAGTCCCTCTCCTCCACTTTTTTCATGAGATTTCCCCTCCACCTTTCTTTTCCTTTTCCTCTCTGGCTTCCACATACAAGAAACAGACAACTCTCGACTTTCTGAGTTTGGATTATTTAGCTTAACATAATGTTTTCAAGTTCCATTCATTTTCCTGCAAATGACAAAATGTCATTCTTTATGACTGAATAAAACCTCACTGTGTATGTACGTAACATTTTCTTTATCTATTCACCCACTAACAGACATCTAGGCTGGTTTTATGGTTTGACTGTTGTGAATTGTGCTGCTCATGGCAATTCATGAACCACTATGGTTCGATTACTTTAATTCTTTAGGATAAAGCTATTCCAAGGATTGGTATAGCTGGGTCATATGGTGGTTCCATTATCTTTTGAGGAACCTACATACTTATTTCCAAAGTGGTTATACTAATTTATAATCCCACCAAATGTGTAAATGTGTTCCATTTTCTTTATATCCTCTCTAGCATCGATTACTGTTTGTATTCCTGATGGCTGCCTTTCTAATTGGAGATGAATCTTAGTGAAGTTTTGATTTTCATATCCCTAACTGCTAAGGAAGCTGAAGATATTTTCATATTTATTTATTAGCCGTTAGTATTTCTTTTGAGAAGTGTCTATTTTGTCCATTTGCCTATTTACTAATTTTTCCATGTTTTTTGAGTTCTTTATATATTTCGGATTTTACTCCTCTGTCAGAACAAGAGCTAGCAAAGATTTTCTCTCATTCAGTAGCTTTTCTCTTTACATTCCTGCTAGACTGCTGTACAGAAGTTTTTTTTTTAAATTTGATGCAATCCCAATTACTAATTTCTGATTATTATTTCCTGAGCTTGATGGATCCTACTGGGAAAGCTGTGCCTATATGTTGGATTGTTGACCCTACATTTTCTTCTAGGAGTTGCATAGTTTCTCTTTTAATTCCTAGGTCTTTGATCTATTTTGAGTTGACTTTTGTATAGGGTGAAAGATAAGAATCTATTCTCATTCTTCTACATATAGATAACCAGTTTTACTAACACCATTTGTTAAAAAGATGACTTTCCTCCAGATGCATTAGATCATACTCTCATGATACAATTATGCAAAAATCAGTGTTTGACAGTCTATAAACAACTATTTTTCTCTTCCCTAAACTTTTTTACCTCATCATCAAACCTCAAATCTCTAATGATGTTTACACATATAATCTATAATAAATTTCAAAAAACAAAGCATAATGGTAACAGATTTTAGTATGTTATCTTTAAATCAGATATGATAATTATGTTTAATTAGGTAACCAATAATAAATTTTAGGAAGTATATACAAGACTAAAATTGAGTTTAGAGGCAATTAACAAAACTCATGTCCACTCTGCATTGTTAAAAGCTGACTTTTTTATTTTCTGCATTTAATATAACAGGTATTCTATCAGCATACACCTTGCTGAATGAATGCTTTAAAGTCAAAACAAATAAAAATTATGGCTATTACCTTTTGTTTACAGTTGAGGTTCTGGAACAATATAGCAAAGTAAAAATAACATACAACCAAAAACTAAAATTAGAGAAAATTACATATACTATAACATAAAGTCTATTTAATTTCTTTTCAAAAGCCCAGTAATATAAGTACAGCTCATTTTCCTGAGTCTGTAAATTCTTCCCCATGAACACACCAAGGCTACACATTTCTATACAAGTGATCATGTGTTTGCTAACATATATTAAGAACTATTGGTTATTCTTAAGTACTGCCCTTGATCACCAGGTCATTCTCAGGTACCTGAAAATAGGTATTAAATATGTACATACACACATACATATATGTACAAACACACATGTATACATATACACACATATATGCACACAAACACACACATATATATCTTTCTATTTGTCCTGATGACTTCCCATCTCACCATTTAATAAAAAAACAGGTTAAATAATGGATTCCAAATGTTTGCTGACCAAAGGGAAGAACAAAAAATTATACTACCAGGCTGTTAAATGCAATCAATCCCAGATAACTATCAACATTCATAATAAAAAAATATTTTTCCCCTCTTGTCAAACAGTAGATGAGCAAAACATTGGAAAACCTCAGATGAGTCTATTTCAACCTTCCAATGAAAGGTAAATGTGTGGGCAGAAGAAACAGATTAAATAAGGAAACTTCACAGGATGATCATATTTTATCTTATAAGTACCGCGCGCTAACCGATTGCGCCACTGGAGCTCCTTGGATGATCATATTTTAAATCACATGTTCTTTTCTTTTCATTTGGCCTTCACATACCATGAGAACAAAGACAATTTACTCAATTGATATCTATTTGTAAAACACCAATCAGACGTCTTATGTCTAACAACTTATCAGCTAAGGCTAAAATTACCTTCATTTCATTTGGCACCAATTAGTCCATTTTTCCAACCAAGCAATAACATATTAAAGGAAACAACAGCTAACATTCACAGAGCATAACCACTTGCTACTATTAATATAAATGCTTTAAAGTTTACCACAGCACCATGAAGTTTAAAACATACTGTTTGCCAAGAGGGGTAAAATATTTTTTATTATGAATGTTGACAGTTATCTGGGATTGATTGCATTTAACATCTCCATTTTAAGGAAAGAGGACATTAAAGTCCATATAAGCTCAGTGAGAGCTGAGTTAAAGAAATATTAAGTGGAAAAAGGTGAATTCCACAATCTTATCCACTATTTACAGCAAATTCCCAGCATGAAATTATGAACACAGAGGAAAATATATATTCTTATCTTCTAACTCTTATCACATCAGATGTTGTAATAATTTCTTTAAAAGCAGAAGTGCTTATGTTAAAATAGATTTTTTTACCCTAATGACTATAATACAAATTACCTGGAGCCGAAGATCAGACATTTGTCTTAACAGATCCTCAAAGAGTTCTCTATCATCTTCTGGTAACTCAGAAGACAAGACAACTCCCACAAAGCAACCTGCTGCTTGTAACATTGTATCAGGAAACATATAGGCACCTACAGTACATTTCAGAACTGGGGATCTATCAGGAACCAGAGGGTACAACCAGTCACAAACCTGAAAGAATTAGGTAAAAAAAATTATCAATAAATGGAATAATTTTTATCTATGTTATAATAAAATTGTTATAAAACAAACATTTTAAAGTCTAAAACACATTTTAAAAGATTTTATAGAACCATCAACATCAATAAATACCTAATGAAAATTAATCATTTGCTAATCTGATGTTCCTGCAAGAAAACGTTAAAAATGCTATTGCTCCCCTAATAATGGTTTTAAAACTGAAGGCCTTAAATAGTCCAGTGCTACCAATATGCTTCTAGCTTTAAATGTAAGAATCAAAGTGAATTAATTATTCAAATTAGATATCCCTTTGTGGAAATGTACAAACTCAAACTGTTTTCCAGTACTACACATGTTATTTACTAATTTAAAACAATCCTATGAAATAGGTATTTAATGATAACATGAAAATATAAAAACAGGGTACCATATAATATCTCAATACACATATACCCTGCACAATGTTCAAATCAGGTCAAACATTTATTTCCTCAAATATTTATCATTCTTTATGCTAAAAACTTTCAAAATCCTTTCTTCTAGCTTTTTTGCAATGTACATTATATTATTATCTGTAGTTACCCTACAATGCAATAGCATACCAGAATTTCTTGCTCCTAACTATAATTTGGTACCCATCGATCAATCCTACCTCATCCCTCTCCCAACCTCACCCTCATTTGTAGCCCTCTGGTAACCACCATTCAACTTCCATGAGATCAACATGTTTAGATTCCACATCAGGGAAATCCTGGTTCCTGTCTTTCTGTGCCTGGCTTATTTCACTTCACTTAATGACCTCTAGGTTCCATCAATACTGACACAAATGACAGGGTTTCATTCTTTTTTGCAGTGAATAGTATTACATTGTGCTTATATACTATATGTTATCAATTCATCAACTGATAGGCACTTAGTTTTTATTTCAAAGCAGTATTATTGTAATTTTTTTGCACATTGACACTGAAGCACAAACAG
Organism: Urocitellus parryii; assembly: GCF_045843805.1. Taxonomy (NCBI): domain Eukaryota; kingdom Metazoa; phylum Chordata; class Mammalia; order Rodentia; family Sciuridae; genus Urocitellus; species Urocitellus parryii. The sequence continues at coordinate 31,407,199 of NC_135532.1, forward strand.
GTTAACTAATTTGCTAAAGGGTCAACAATTAAAAAGTGAAGGTAGGATTTGAGATCATGCAGTCTGAATCAGAAAAGAAAAGAACTGTTTTAATTAAAAACCCAGCACTCATAATGTAAAAAAAAATTTTTTAAACCCCAAGAGAACCTACCATGACAGAGCTAGAAGAGATTAAGATATGTTTGTGTACTCACTATGTATTATGAAATTAAGACAAAATAACACAAAGTGTTCCTGCAATGCCATCTGGGGAGGGCAGTTTATCAATACACTTTGACTTAAATTCAAATCATGGCTATCTAAATTCACGAGATTAATTTTAAATCAGAATTTCCAAATGCATTCATTTCTAATATGTTAACATTCTTTCAGTAACCAAAATTTTATTGTGCACAACTTCCAGAACACTATTATCATAAAGAAAATTGGAAAGCCAATTTATTAAAACAATGTGTGATGAATGTAAGTCAAAGAGCATGAGAAATTTCATATGAAAGATGGAAAACTCTGATACACTACCATCATCTCTAACCAACAAAATAAAAACAGGCAAGAACTAGAATACTCAAGTGACTCCTAGAAAGTGCCTAATAAGCACTTTAAAATTCTTTTTATTTCACATATTCTTTTCTATTCATCCCAAAAGTCACTTCTTTTATAAAAGTCAAACTTCAGACAGCTACAAAAAAAGTAAAGTCTTCCAAAATGACGTTGGGTAATTCACAAACTCTTAATATTTGAGTAGCTATGTATTTTAATATGTACCAAGAAAAAAAAACATCCTTTCCTTGATTTCAGTTGTTACTGGTTTGATGAAATTAACAAGTGAAAATAAAAATATTAACAAAGTAATAGGATTATATTTTTGACAAAAAAAAATTGTAGATTATTGTAAAATGACCAAAGTTTGTGAAAATCTTTATGTACTTTACTACAATTTCTTTAAAATTCATTGTCACCTTGACTATTTGAACTAGATAGCCCCAATTCTTTCTAAGAAAAACCCTTAAGGGGTTGGGGCAACTTTCAATAACATCAGTTATAACATACCAATTTTCTAAGTGAAGATAATTCAATCCAGATGAGATTTAGTCTCAATGGAGGAAAAACAGTCAAGAGATTTTGGAGGTGGGGAGAATGCTGCCACATAAAACTGAAAAATTCTAGCAATTAACTCTTCATCATTATATTTTGGCAACTAATTTATCCTGAATTAAAAAATATTAATTTCTTAATAACTTCTAGGTTCTTTAAACAACATTCAAGTTAACTCCATGTAAAAGCTACATATCTTTAAAAAAGAACTTAGTATACATAAGAAAAAAATAGTGCTATAACTAAGCCACATAATCTGAACTTTGGGTGAAAATACTTTGTTTAAATAGTGATTTCTCATTGATGCAAACTCCTTTGTTATACTCAATGTATAACAAGTTCTTATTTCAAGAGTCTATCTCCCTTGTTTCTACATGCAACCTTTTAAAAGCAGGTGGTATTGAACTACCACAGAATACCTCACTAAATCCACAGCAATGCTTCTAACATTAACTATTATTTAGTGGCAGTCTTTGCACTTGGACCAACTACATTCTGGTAAACTCATCTGTAGTTTCTAACTTTATGTTAGATTTTGGGCTGGATCTTTTTTTTTTTTTTTTTTTTAATGCTTTAGTAGCCATCCTGTGTAGATGTTTGGCAACATCCCTATCCTTAACCACGATGCTGGCAGCAACCACTCTCTAGCTGCAATAACTGAAAATGTCTGCAGATGTACTCAAAAGTTTCCTGGAGGGGCAAAATTGCTCCTAGTTGAGAACTACTACTCTAGACAGTGCTGATTCTAGCCCAGGTCAGACGCTCAGCTGGGTCTTGATAACATTTGTGGATATTTACAATTACACAGCCACATGAATTACATACATAACTTGTATATATTACATAACTTGAAATTAAAGTTACTAGGTAACTCCAGGTAAAGAATTAAAAACTTAAGAATAAACACTCTGATGTTCCTTAGGTCCTATCATCACAAATACCAAAACAAGACCTCATTATCTTAAAAAATGAAAAAAAAAAAAAAAGAAAGGAAAAGAAAATCAAACAGAAATGTAGATGTTCAAAGCTCATAAATACATTTAAGAAGAAAGTAGAACTTAAATATTTTTTCACTTGTCTTACAATCCTAGATACATTATAAATGTTGTCAAAAATGATGCAAAGATGTCATTTTATATATATGATATGTAGATGTCTAAATGTATTTGAAATTATGTTTTATGTTTTCCTTTGACTTACCTGAAGAAACCCAGGAGGACGGTTTAGAACTGTATCAAGAGAATTATCCAAGAATCTCACAATTCGAAGGTACCCAGGATATGAAGGTGCACTAACCTCCCCTGCAGGATTTACAAAAAAAATCTGTACTCCATTTGGTATCAAAATCAACTCGTCTGCATCTAGCCCTAAGGTCTCAAGAGGAGGTGGCTGAGAATGATTCCTATAGAAGTCTTCTCCCACTGACGAAAACTCCCCAGAATCTGTTCCATAGGACACAGTATAGTGACCCTCTGCAGCCTGAGGAGTATAAGCAGGAGGAGCTTCTGATGGACAGCCTGGAGATGGTAAGGACAAAGGAGGTGTAGCCACTAACCCTGCACTTAAGGCTGAAGTGTTTCCATCTACTTCAGCATGCTGAAGAGGTAAATTAAAGGACTGAGGCTCTGGTGACTTTTCACCTATGTCTTTAGGTGGAAATTCTGGATATAACTTAGGTACCTCCTGAAGGTCATTCCGCAGAGAAGTATCAAGGCCCTTCTCTAGAATTTCTAACCTCGTGCGTACATTCTGTAGTGTTTCTTTCATTTTCTGTTGCATTTGTCTAGCAGATTCCCACTCAGGGCCTGTGTGTTCAGCTTCAGTTGATACAATGCTGATTCCCCTGAGCAGGTGTCCTATTCCTTGTTTATAGTAGTTCTTTGCTTCTTCCTTCTGACCTAATTCATCTGTATTCAGTCCTTTATTAACAAATAAAAAGGCTTTTTTATATGCTTCCTTGATGATCTTGATTTCAGCAGGTTCTCCATCTTGTGGCTCTTGCTCCATAACTGCAAAATAGAAAACATTCGTAATTATCTTGCTTAACTGTTTACTTCTCTAGTATCCACCTCATCTACCTGAATATATTTAAAGAGGACAGTTTTCTCTGTCTTGTTCACTATGGCATCCCCTAAGCTTACTCTTAGTTTTGACACAGAGAAAACATTCAATATGTAGCTGATGAACAGATAAAGGCTCTTGGGTCCAAATATCTTATTAGTTAAAAAACAGAATAGAATACATCAAAATATATCTAGTAAGTAATTTTTTGTTCTTGTTTCTTACAATAAATGAAATAATTCTCTATGTCAAAATTTAGCATTGGAACAAAAGAATCTCATTCTGAAATTCATTGTTAATATAAATCTAGATTAGCTAATAAAAAATGAGTTGAATCATACTTTAGAAAGGACAAATGAGAAAAATTTCAATTATGTATAGTTAGCATTATTCCCTCCCCAACCTTACTGACTTTAAAGATTATTAAAATGGCATGCCTATTTTTCATAATGAGAAAAAGAAATTAACAGGCATTTCTCACACACATACACACACAAAGACTCAAAAGCCACGTGAAAAGGTGTTCAACACATTATTTCTCAGGAAAATAAAACTAAAATCCGCAGTGATTTTCAGATGGCAAAAATTTAAAAACTGTTAGAAAAACATAAATGAAGATCTGGGAATACAGCTCAGCTGGTAGAGTACTCGATGCACAAGGCCCTGGGTTCAAACTCCAGCACCACAAAAAGAAAAAAGAAAAAAAGAAAGAAAGAAACTTTGCTGCTGGAAAAAATGGCACACCACTTTGGAAAACAGGCAATTTTATTAAAGCTGAACATTCATTTACTCTATGACCCAGCAATTCCATTTGCAGGTAGGGGTGTGTGTGTGTGTATGTGTGTGCGCCAAAATATGTACAGTTCTCCCTAATCTGCAGATTCATTTTCCATGGTTTAAGTTACATAAGGTTAACCATGTTCTGAAAATATTAAATGGAAAATTCCAGAAAGAATTCATAAGTTTTAAACTGTGCACTGTTTTGAGTAGTGTTACAAAATCTCACTCCAACCCACCAAAAATGTGAATAATCTCTCTGGCCAGCATATCCATGTATTTGCCCATCATTTAGTAGCCATCTTGGTTATCAGATCAACCTCAGTACTATAGTGCTTATATTTAAGTAACTTTTATTTTACTTAATAATGGCCCCAAAGCACAAAGCAGTTGTGCTGGTAAAAATTTGGCTGTACCAAAAAGAAGCTGTAAAAGTGCTTAATATAAGTGAAAAAGTTCCCAGCTTAATAAACAACAACAAAAAAAATCAATGTTGAGGTTGCTAAGATCTATGGTAATAATGAATCTTCTTCTATCTATGCAATTAAAAAGAAGGAAAAAGATATTCATGCCAGTATTCTGTCATATCTCTAAATTCAAAAATTACAGCTACAGTGTGCAATAAGTGCTGAGTTAAGACAGAAAAATCATTAAATTTATGGGTGGAAGACATGAACACAATGTGTCCTGACTAACTGGCAGTATGTTGCAATAGAAAGCACTGAGTCTATAGAAAGACTTAGTAAGTCTTGCTATAGCAAGGGATTCCCTAAAAAAAAATATCAAAAATCACTTAATGCAAATAAGGAGTAGTTACACAGATTCAACATTAGCTTTGGGCCAAACTGCATGTGCTGATGAGAAATTGCTGCTACAAAGAGTTGAAGAAGTCAATTAAGGAAAATGGGATACCATCCAACACAATTCTTCAACTGCAATGAAACCACTCTGGTTTTTTTGTTTGTTTGTTTGATTTATTTATTTATTTTTTGATGGGGAGGGTTACCAGGGATTGAACTCAGGGGCACTCAACCACTGAGCCACGTCCCCACCCCTACTTTGTATTTTATTTAGAGACATCGTCTCACTGAGTTAATTAGCACCTCACTTTTGCTGAGGCTGGCTTTGAACTCTCAATCCTCCTGTCTCAGCCTCCTGAGCCACTGGGATCACAGATGTGGGCCACTGCTCCCGGTGAAACCACTTTCTTCTTGAAGAAGTCCTACAAGTGCAAAGGAAGCACCGTGGCATAAAATATGGAAGGCCATACAAAAATTTCTAATTAATATTCTTCTGAACAGTTCTCAGTAAAAGACCACCTGGACTACCAAGGACCCTAAACATGGACATCATCAACTCCTGACATCCACTAATCAACATAGTCATGATTCGATGGTCCAGGATCACCCAAAGCAGAGGATACATCTAGAGTCTATCAATACATCAGAACTTAAATAGTAGCCTAATAATACCACATTAAATGCCTATGTCATTCATCTCATCACACAGACAATGTACCATCTCACATCAACAAAAGGGTGAATAAACTGCACTGTATTTTAAGAAAGACCACATTCATATAACTTTTATCAAGATATATTATAATCCTGCTATTTTATTATCATTTGTTAATTTTTATTATGCCTAAGTTTTAAGTTAACTTTATCACAGACACATATGTATAGGAAAAATAATGTATATATAGGGTTCAGTATCATCCATGACAACAAGCATCCATGTAGGGTCTGGATGTGGCTCAAGCGGCTCTCTCTCTTATTCTCCCCTGAATAAGTCTGTGTGTCTCTGTATGTGTACATACACACACATGCAAACAGTCAAGTATCACAAAAGTGAGGAAAACTTCTAACATTAAAGATAAAAATGAAAATGATGCATTTGGATGAAAAGAACGACATGCAGGGAAAAAAATTAAACCCTATCATTTATAACCACATGCAGAAATACTGAATCCATAAAATAAAAATAAGATGAAAATGCACCCCAAAGAGGAAGTGAAATTAAATAAAAATATAGCTAGAAAGAAAAAATCAGTAGAGGAATAAAAAAATAAAGATTATAGGCTGGGAGTGGTGGCACAGTAATTCAAGCTACTTTGGAGGCTGAGGAAGATCATGAGTTCAAGGCCAGCCGAGACAATTTAGTAAGAGCCTGTCTCAAAAAAATAAAAGGAGATGGAGATATAGGTCAGTGGCAGGGCAACTCTGGGTTCTCTCCCCAGTATTAAACAAATAAAAAAAGGCTATAAAATCATGCAAAAATGTGCAGAAGCAGAGCAAAGAGATTTAAAAAAGAAAGAAAAAATAGGTAAGAAAATCCAGAAAGTTCAACATCTGAAAACTAAAACTTTCAGAAAAAAAGAATAGCCAAAAAAATAAGGGATGAAAGAGTAGTATAAATAATTCACAGAATTTACCATAACTGGAAAACATAAATTTCCAGATGAAAAAAGATTCACATCAAGGAACATACAATGAAATTTCAGAAAACTGGGCTCAAAGGGACCCTCTTAAAAAGCTTAAAAAAAGAAAAATAAGAGTATAAAGGAACTTCCTCAAGGCAACAAGTAAAATTTAAAATAAAATGGTAAAATTTATTCATAATTCTTAGTAAAAATACTTCAAGCCCAGCCAAATGACTGCCCAGCTACTAGAACCTATTTCTGGGATTCCATGTTTGGAGAAAGGTATCCCAACCAAGACTCATGATGGAAAATTCTCAAGATGCAACCTATTCAGATTAGGGTAGAAATAACTCCAGAAAAGATTTCTTCAAGAAAATAAAATTGACAGATGACTTAATATACTTTTAATTTCTGAGAAAAATAGTATTAATTGTAAGAGGATTCAAAGTTTACTTTGTGACAAATACATGGATAATTAAGGAAATAATTATCAAGACAATTATTAACTCCGGGGAAAACAAGATGACTAAACTAGAAACAAAAAGTAACCATTGGGTATTAAGTTCCAGTTTTGATTAGTGTCATAATAACGAGAATGTGAATAATTCAAGGTAACAATTCATAATGTGAATCTTGATGAATCTTGATGTTAGCAAAATTATGGAAGAACCATTTTGAAAGATGGAATATGGATAGCCCTATACAACAATAGGGCTAAAACTTCTGGAGGCCCTAGTGAGAACCTATTTCTAAATTAAAAATATCTAAAAGGCTGGGGATGTGACTCAGTGGGTGAGGACCCCTGAGTTCAAACCCCTGTACCCACCCTCCTAAAAAACAAAAGAACCCTGATAACCCCCTCTCCCTGGAATTACACCTATTGCTGTGTCATCGAAATGTCTTCCCTTTACACAGACCCAAACCCCCTCTTCCTTCCAAAATCATGGGAAAACATTCTACATTCTTCCTCCTTCTTAAGGTACAAGAAAGATAAGAGTAAAAGAATATCAAGAAAGCAGGGGCCTACCATATTCCTAAGTAGTTATTGAGTATCTTGAAAAGGTAAAAAATGATTTCACATGCTTTAATTTTCAGTGTTGGAAAAGTCTTTGAAAAGTCAACCTAAGGTATTAAATAGAGTACCTTCACTAGTATAATAGTCATATGACAAATCAAAATCGATTACCAAATACTATGATAAACTTGTTATATTATTTAAACCTTCTAATAAAAGAAGTAAAAAAGGCATTTAATTTCACATATAACTATATGTATATGCCTTAAAAACCCCTCACGCTTGCAGAGGTAAAATTCTGAACCAAAATACTTGGCAACTTAATTCAATCCCATAAATAATGAAGGTAGTAAACAATTATGTTTAACAAGCAAAATTGCCAAATAGTTTTTTAATAATACAGCATTTAATCTCCCTAGAGCTAGCAGAAGTTAGTCTAATGTATGCCTGCCAGCCAATCTGGCCCTTTTAAAAAGAAACAGGGTTTTTTCTTTAAAATTTACTTTTTATTATTTAAATTATATATTGACAAATCAGTTGTATGTGTTTATGAGGTATGAAGTGATGGTATATTTGGGTTTTTAATATGGAATGATTAAATCTAATTTATCAATCACCTCAAATATTTGATAATTTTTAAAATGAAAACATTTGAGGCTTTATCTAATATTGAAATGTACAACACTCAATTAGCTATATTCACCATTCTGCGCAACAGATCTTTTAAAAAAAAAATCACTCATTTCTCCTAGTGATGTGGGGAGGGGGGGGTGGAGAAATAAAATGAGAGTGTTTTTTTCGTATTATCTGTATGCAATTCCCTCTGTAACATCCTACTCCATCTTACCCTATTCTGGCTTGCTGGGCAAATTGTTTCAATAAGCACCACATAGTATAAAGGCTTCCTGTTTCAAAGGGGTCATATGAAACCACCAAATTAAGTGAACCCAAAAGGGAGGGAATCAGAAACTGGAATATTCATTCTTTGACGGGGGGTGGGGGGGGTGGGGGGGTGAATATGTTGCCGTTATTTTTCTTTTGTCAACTTCAAAAAATGTTAAACTCTTAAATATTTGAAGCAGTAACAAATTAGCAAACCTCGAGGATCCTCAAAAGACTACTACAGCAATCCACCGGAGTGGAAAAGGGAGTGGGAAACAGGCCAACCCTACAGTAACGCAATAATGCCTTGTCATTACGGCGCGCATTCCGAGAGAAACTTTCCAGACACAGAACTAGGTCAGAGATCCTCTGCGGCGCTCAGCCCCTAGCGAACATCAACCAAAGTATTCGAAAGAGTAAAGCCCCACGTTATGCATTCCCAATATAATCACTGTTGGTTGTGGAGTCTGAGCTAAAGACACGCTTCCGACCCTCGGGAGGCCGAGAACGCTGAGGGAGGGGAAGTCGCGGTGAAGAGCGGAGGTGGGGCTGCACAACAGCCAACTGATAACCCGCGAGGACCGCGGTCTGGGAGTGGCGGGGGCGGGAGGGTGCGCACCGTCCCGACAGTCAGACGGGCGGGAAGGGAGGCCGACGATTCCTTAAACAGGGGATGGGGATTCACTTAGAACTTCTCGAACTGCTCTCCCCAGAAATGGCACCCTGTGACGAAAGTTCGCTGAGACCTGGACACCGGGCCGGCCTCCTAGGCCCCGCTTCCAGCCCTCCCACACCTGCCCGCCAGGCCGAGCCCACCCGACCCCGGGCGCCAGGCCGCCAGCCAGGCAGCGTGGGGTCCGCGCGGGGGCGACTCGCTCGCCGCCGCCCCACCTGTGCCTTCCAGACCTCGGGCGCTACGGCACCGCCCAGAGAGCTCCCCGCCTGGCCGCCGCAACCCGGGGCTCCGCAAGCCACAGTCCAGAGGCTGCGAGTGCCCGCGCGCGTCGGCGGCTCACAAAGCGTTCCAGGCCGCGCGCGCCACGTCACGCGCCGCCTCCTCGCCGCCACGTGACGCCCACGCGGGCGTCTTTCCCACGCACTCGTCACCAGCCCTCCCAGAGTAGGTTCTGCGCTCTCTGACCTTCCAAACGGTGCAGGGGAGGACGTCAGTCGGCTTTGAACCCAGGAACCACCGTAAAACCTTAGCGAGAGGAGGGAGCGAGGGTAGGAAACCCAGGAGAACCTCGTGAGTCAGCCACTCAACACGACCCCCTAAGCAGGGTCTCCGCGGCCACGTCGGCCGCCCTTGCGCCTGCGCAATCTCTACTAGCCCCACGAAAGGGAGACATCTGCAGACTCTAGGAAAACAGCAGTGGATCGTGACAGTTTGTGGCCGCTGGAGGGAGCCGCAGGCGCTGTGCACCTGGGAACAAAGGCTGATCTGCAGGTCCGGAGCCCAGCCCTCATAACTACAGGACCCAGAGAATGGTTTGCCCGCCTAAGGGTCTCAATAGGTTAGAACATTTGTACCAATGTCGTAGAAAACATAAGATTTCTGATGATAAGACAATACCACTGGGCTTATAGAATGCTAAAAGGGAAAAGTCTAAGTAAACATGCTTTACTTCTCTTCAGAAGTTCTTAAAGTTAGTAAAAAGCTATAGATGGCAGATTAATACTTTTGAATAAGCTAGACTTTAAAAAGTCTATTTGTAGTTCCTTAAATGTTTAAATATAATTACGTAACTTGTATTAAGGCAGTGGCTTGTTTCAGATGAGATATTGCTTCCCTCAATCAAAATTAATTAACGATAGGGGCTATTGGATGATGTGGGAGGAGGATCTGTTACTTTCAAAATTGGGAGTCATTTGGTAGTTCCCTCAAATCTCAGAAAGGTAACATTTATCTTAAAAGAGCAAACCCTGATAGGGTAGTGTGTATCAACTCAAAGATTTGAAATGATTTTTCTTTAATAACCAACCCTACAGAAACTCCTGAAACAAACTGTAGTTGTGTACCTTCTGTCACAATTTTAGATTGACCATCAAAATGTGTAATCTCACTTAATTAGTTGAAAAGGTTGACATTTTAAAATAAAAGTCGCATAACTTTTAAATGTAGTTGATGGGTTCTAAAATACCAATTTAAAATCATATCATCAAGTTTTAATACTGCATGTACACAATTTTCTTTATTAGGAGAAAATTTTACTTCATACCTCGAACTCCCACTTCATTCCACTCTGTGAAATTTTTTCTTAACATAATATTTATTTTTTCTTGGAAATCTTTTATTGATCATCTACTATACTTCTCTGCATAAAAATAAGTCTAATTCTAATTTTTAAAATTTCCTTTGTCCATAAAGATTAGTGCTTAAAATGGAAGTTTCTATATGTGAAGTCATTATATATGGAAAACCCAAAAGAATTTACTACAAAAGTACTAAAAGTAATAAATGAGTTCATCAAGGTTGCAAGTTAAACATACGTAAATTAATAATATTTATATACACTGGCAATGAACATTTGAAAATGAAATTAAGAATTCTATCCACAACCTGGGCAGGGTGGCACACACCTATAATACAAGTGGCTTTGGGGGCTGAGGCAAGAAGATAACAAGTTCAAAGCCAGCCTCAGCAACTTAGGGAAACTGTGTCTCAAAAATTTAAAAGATTGTGACTCAAAAACTTAAATGTGGCTAAGTGGTTAAGTGCCACTGGTTTCAGTCCCTGGTACAAAAAAAAAAAAAGAAAAATTCCACTCTCAATACTTCAGGAAGAATAATGTACTTTGAAATAATTTTAGCAAAATAAGTAAAAGACCTGTGCACTGAATACTATAAATATGACTGAAAGAATTTTTTTAATATTTATTTTTTTAGGTGTAGATGGACTCAACACAATGTCTTTATTTTTTTTACGTGGTGCTGAGGATTGAACCCCAGTCCTGTCCTTGCTAGGGGAGCGCTCAACTGCTGAGCCACAATCCCAGCCCTGACTGAAAGAATTGAATTGAAAAGATACTCCATGCTCTTGAATTGAAAGATTTAATATTGAGATGGTAATACTCCTCAAATAGATACACAGATTCAACATAATCCCTGTAAAAATCCCAGAAGACTTAGGCAGAAATTGTTAACTGATTCTAAAATTCATAAAATCATGGAAATGCAAATGACCTAGAATAGCCAAAACAATCTTAAAAACAAATGGTAGGTCCGTACACTTTCCAGTTTCAAAACTGACTAAAACTGCAGTAATAAAGTCAGTGTGGTGCTAGTGTGAGTAAAGTCATATGGAATACAATTGATCATTATATTAGAATTAATATCCCCCAAATATGTTCTTGCATTTATAGCCAACTAAGTTTTAACAAAGGTGACAAGAAAATCCAATGGGAAAAATATTTTAAACAAATGGTCAATCAGATATTTAAGCAAACAGGTGAATTTGCACGCATATCTCATGCCATATACCAAAAATAGATCCTAGACCTAAATGTAAGAACTAAAATGATAAAACTATTAGAAGAAAATATAACTTCCCAGATTATGAAATTAACTTCATGAACATGTTAGGACATGATTTCTTAGATATGACCTCCAAAGCCTAAGTGATAAAAGAAAAAAAGTTTAATTGGACTTCATCAAATTACACTTTTGCTCTTGAAAAATATACTATCAGGAAAAGGGAAACACAGTATATGAGAAAATACCTGCAAATCACTATTTTTGACTTGTATATATTAACAACATTTACAATTCAATAATTTAAGAAAGTAACAAATGAAAATGAGGAAGAAGATGTAGAAATGACCAAATCTTCAAAGAAGATGTACAAATGACCAAAAAACCCATGAAAAGATGACATCATTAGTCTTTAGGGAAAAGCAAATTAAAACTATTATAAGATAATTTCTTACCCATTAACATGACTATAATAATAATAATAATAATAAAAGTGACAGGTTTGGAAACAATGTTCAGAAACTGAAACCCACATGCATTGTTGTTAGGAATGTAAAATGATGCAATCATTTTTTGGAAAACAGTTTTTCCTTTTTAAAAAAAGTTGGTACATAGAAGTACCATATAACTTAGCAATTCCAATCTTAGGTGGAAGTTTGAGAGCAAGTCTTCAATTTTTTGATTCAAATAATTGATTGATGCTGTTATAAAACCTCTTCTGCTGCTACTTACTTTATTTAGGTACACAGAATTTTTTAGCTTACATTGTTAAAAATTAAAATTTGAATGGAATTGATATTGACCCCTGACCATTTTGAAAATAGAATATGTAAAATATTTTTTAATAATACAAATACTTGTACACAAATGTTCACAGAAGCATTAGATCAAAAGTAAAAACTGTCCATATATTCATCAACTGAAGGATGGATTTTTTTAAATACAATGTATCCATTCAATTGAATATTGTTCAGCCACAAAAATGAATAAAGTATTGATATATGATAAACATAGCTGAACCTTAAAATCATTGTGCTCACTGAAATAAATCAGACATGAATTTGTATGAGTCTTTTGTATGATTTTTTTTAAGAAGGCAAATTTGAGGAGAAAGTACCTGAGTGGTTGCTAAGGGTTAGAGTTGGTAATGGTAAATGACTATAAATGGGCAGAAAGTTTTTAGGTTAGAATGTTCTAAAATTAGATTGTAATGATAGATATCTGCCTCAGTAAATATAAAACAATTTATTGAATAGAATATTCAAAATGAGTGAAATTTATAATATGTAAATTATAACTAAAGCAGTTTTAAAGATGTATCCTATATTGAATGATTATTATTTGTATTACATATGTTCTAAATTTGGGTAAATACTTTTTGAATAAGCATCCTACAACTATAATAGTATCATAAAAATTTAGTCAACAATGTGATCTGACAGCGTTTTTAGAAAAACAGAAGTGAACTTAGTTAGCTACAGCTTAACTAGTTGTTTGCAGCCTAATTAGTTAATTGGCTACAGGGACTTCTGCAACCAACTAAAGCTGTTACTGTGATTAAACTCTAGGGCAGACGCTCAATTCAAATCCTTGTTCTCCCATAAATTTTATTTAATAGTAAAGAGTCAAAAAAAGGTATCATGATATTTTTCAATCACCTAAGTAATGTAAGAATTATGGGTTTTTTTTTCTGGATTTTGTGGTGTCTGTAGTATATCAGCTTTTTAAAATTTGTAATTTTTTATTCACTTTTTCCCTAATTTTGTGTTTTTAGAATAAAACAACAACAACTAATTCTGTATTCTTTTCATTTGTCCTTTATTGTCTATGTCTTGGAGGCTCATCTTAACTCTAGATGGCTTGCCAAAGGGATTTTCCTAAATACTAAATAACTTTGTGGAGTGTATCCACCATACAACTTGGATCTGCTTATGCTGAAACAGTGCTTGAGATTAGCAGAAAATAATAGCTTATATTTAAAAACGTGAAAATAATTTTTAACATTTAATACATCTTACTGAGATAAAAACAAAGTGTCAGATTTTTTAATCAGGCCAACAAGAATCAGCACTTTTACCCAGTCACAAGGAAATAAGATGTCTGAAACTGCCAACCCATCTTCCCTCTACCTCCTAAGAACACACTCTGACCTATGACCTAGCAATGAGGTTTCTAGATGAGGTATGCCAGCTAGCCCTTACACAAGCACAGCTATTTCAGTCATGCCCTCTCTCCATTTTATACTTATGTAAGCATACAGCTGACACTGACATTTTTCTACTGGGCCATTATATGTTTCTCTGTAAATACTAAGTCTTTGTGCTTTAAGCCATCTGGACAACCCAAGTGTACCCAGCTAAAAGCATTTCAAAGACAAGGACTTTCCATTATCTTTCCATCTGTATATATGTTGTTCCAGTTAGCATGTTTGAAGGAGCTTTGATTTGGTCATTTCTACTTGAGCATTCCAGGCTAAGAATAATTGGTTATGGACCAGCTGGTGAATACTTAACTTTTGTTCTTGTCAGTCTCTTCTAAAAAGTAATGTCTTTGTGCCAAAAATGGTATTATGTGTCTGAAGTCCCAGATACTTGGGAGGCAGAGGCAAAAAGATCATTTTAGCACAGAAATTCTAGGCTTGGGCAACATAGCAAGACCCTGTCTCAAACACAAATAAATAAGCATTCTTTAATAATAATGAAGAATTTAAAGAGGTAGGTGAAAGTTTTCAAACAAAAATTATCATTATTCACATACTCCCTGCATGCCACAATATTTCTGATTTAGTAATGTCCTAACAAAGTATTCCTCTTTTCTAAGGTCTTACCTGAAACATGTCTAGATGGGGAAAGACAAAAGTTCTAAGCTTGGTTTATGGTGGTTTGGAAGAGGCTTTCACCAAATATTTTGAGTTTTTCTTTTATTTGACACTCTTGAGGTTTTTATATCCTGAATAATGCACTAAAGTATGATTTAGGAAGGTAGAAGTGTGCATTTCTTGGGGAAAGTGAGAGAAATTTTAATGTGAAAGACGTAGAAAAAGAGATGCTAGGAAGTATCCCGTAAAACTTTAAGGATGTGGATATTGATTATCTTAAAACTTCTGTATTCTTGTAAATTTCTGTATACCTTCAGCAGTATTCATAATCCAGATTAAAATATTGTATGAATCATGTATCTATAGCTGAGCACCCCTGACTTTGGAATCCTAGTACCTGAGTTCAAATTCACCTCATCTCACTGTCGAAAATACTTAATCACTATGAACCTGTTTTCTCATTTGTAAGACAAAGCTGTGATAACAGGACCAATTTCTTAGGGTTGAATGAATTAACTGAAATAACTCATCTAAAGTTGGCACTCAAATGTTCATAAGATATATAGATATAATTTTTTTTTGTACTAGAGATTGAACCCAGGGGTACTCTACCACTGAGCTACATCCTCAACTGTTTTTCATTTTTATTTGGAGTCAGTGTCTTGGTAAGCTGCTGAGGCTGGCTTTGAACTTTCAATCCTCCTGCCTCAGCCTCCTGAGTTGCTGGAATTATACACATCTAATTGTGTCTTCCATAATTTGATGAAGTTATTTTTCCATAATTACAAAATTTACTTCACAGTATAGAAAAGAGTAAATATAAATACTATTTTAACTGTCTCACAGTGCCACTCACAAAAACAATAATATATGGCATTATTTTGATTACATGAGTGTGCTTAGAAGAAAAGTCTACCTATTAGTGGGCTTTAGGAGTGATATATGCCTATTTAGGTATGTAAGTATGTAACATCCATTACATTCATTACATCTCATGAATGATTATGCAAAAAAAGTTTGTAAAAAGATGTTGTATAGAAGCCTCCATTTTAGTTTGAAGAATTTTATAAAAAAAATTTATCATAAATTGTACTATATTCATTTTCAGGTTACCTAGTTACTTTTATCCACATGCTAAGTATGTATATATATATATTTTTTTTTTTCTCTTCATTTAATATATGATATTGTCAACCAGATATAAGAAAAACCATTAAATGACATTTAATGTTGCATGACATTAATATGAGAAATGTCCAAATTAGTTTAGCCATGAATTGAGCTAGGTGTCAGGGCATCCATCTCATGAACTGATAATCTAGGTTATCATGGTGCTGTCACCTAATTGCTCATGTTGAAATCGATAGGGACTCAGTGAAATAAAACTCCTAGTGAGCACATTATTTTGAGAGCTAATGTGATAATAATGTTTCAAGAGTCCGATTGGGTTAGGTCATCAATCTATGAGATCATTGCATTTTCTCTTCCTTTAAATCCCTTGTTATATGACAAGCATAAATTTGACAAAAGATTGACGTTCTTAGACAGCATAATTTCTTCCTTGCAGACAAAATACAGTGGCTGATAGACAAATGCAACATTTAAAAAAACTGAATCCTTAGTATAAAAGAGAATCTTTAAATACAGAATTGAAGATACATAATCAGGTTTTGAAGGTTTCCTATTTCCACATAAAGTATTCAGTCTTTAGCAAGTACACCCACTTTTTAAAAAAATCTCTTGGGGTAAGTGTTAGAAGCAATTCGGGTGATATTTCTTACTAATCTGGATTTGGTTTTGCTCTAGTCTGATTGTACTTTTTATGTTATAAAGAAGTTAATGGATTATTCAGTAAACTATTTTATTTTCTATTTACATTAGGATGGTGGGATGGAATTTAACACCAGACATCAAATTCTTCTCATAGTAATTACATGGCTTTAGGAATGGCTTTAGATGGTAAGCCATCTAGAATTAAGATGAGTCTCCAAGGCTCTGATAGGAGACAAATGAATGAAAGAATATTGTCACTACATTAGAAATGAGCAGAGATCTGCACTGGTGGAGTAGGGAATGAGGAGCAGTAAAAAATGAGGAGAGAGAAGCTAAACAATATTGTGGATTGACAAAGGACTCAGAAGGTCAGAGTTCTGAATGTCATATTTGAGGTTGTTTATGCATCATGATATAAGAAGCCTAAATTTCCAGTTTGCCAAAAAAAAGTTGTTTCTATTTTATTTTGTTTTAGCTCTAAATATAGAAAAGAGGCTTTAATATCCATTTTGTTAACTTATTACAGAAGAAGACAAATATATACAGAGCAAGACAAAGAATGATGTTGAAAGAATCTGTGAACTGAACCAAATTAGGAAAAGCAAATGATTAGAACCCAGAGGTACCCTTGAGGCTATAAGTCTGTTGGGAACTTTTGGATATTTTAAAGAGGGCATTGAATTTTCTACTAGAGGTGTGGAATCCAGGCTCAAAGCAAATGCAATGCCCTCTGATCAAAGACCCAACAAATTACCTGAAGTTTGAAAAACTCGTGAATTAGTTATTGAAGCAAGGTAAAACACACAACAGTGGAGCTATGAGACATTTCATTAAGAGGCTGTTGGGAAAGACTTATGGGACATTAAGAGGGTATTGGGAAGGACTTATGAGACGTAGGCCCATGTTAATTGATTTTGGAAGTGGATATATAGAAGAAGGACTTTGCTCTAAATTGGGTGCTGTCAGGAAGTAAAGATAATTATACAATTGAGGCTCTTAATAAATCTCATCTAGAAGGAGAGAGGACTAAAACCACACTAAAACTATCAGTTAAGAAGTCATTCATATTAGCCAGGATAGGGGGGTGTTTGGCTGTTTTTGTATGTGGTACAACATTTATGCTCCCTGTTCAGACACCATTTCAGAGTGGTTGTATTTTTGTCTTAATCCTTCATAGTCACAGAGGAGCCTTGTCTGATATGCATGTTCTATGCAGCTGCTATGTTCAATAGGATAACCCCAAAGCCTAGCTTTAAATAACAGGCCAGCCCCCGGCAATACCAAAACCTGGTCAATAGTATGAGGCCTGCTCCCAGAAGTCACAGGGTACTGTTTTCCTTTCTCACAGATTTTATCTAGATTTAATGAAGTGGAATGAGTTTAGATGATATCTGGGTTACATAGTTTCAGCAGGTTGAAGGGCTGGTTGACTACAGTCTATTCTTCTCCTTTGAATCATGCCATTAAAAGAAAAACTGAACTGTTTCATGTTTTAATCTGCCAATTAGTTGACTAAAGACATCTATTTGATGTCCTTTGAAGGTAGAAAAGTATAGCAAAAGAAGCGTAAAGAAGGTTTTTCTTTATTATAAGATTCTGACTGTGACCATGACTGCCTTAAAACAATAACCTTTCTGTGCAGGTCAAGGTTAACAACTGAGTAGACCTAGACTGCTCAGACCCTGCTCAGCTCATGAGAAGCCTGTCTCCAGGACTGGCCCTTGGCCAGCTCCTGGGTAATGAGCTCTGACCCTTGGAATAGTCTCTCTGATAAGAGTGCCTTTGTGTGCCTTATGCCTGAGGCCTTGGGCCGTGCAGTACCAGTTTTATCAGATAATTTATATTAAAAGGTGATCTATGGAGGACACCTGTTTTGCTCTCAGGTTCTGGAGTCTGAGTTGCTCAGTCAATCATAACAGGCCTACATGACTGACCCCCAGTAAAATCTCTGAACATCAAGGCCCAGTTGACCTTCCCTGGTTAGCAACCCTTCACACATCTTGTCTAGAAAAGCTAATCACTTTGGGAAAGGATTCCTTGGGTTTGCATTTGGATTCTGTGTACTTTGCCCCCCCCACACACACCATTTCCTGCTGCTAATGTTAATTTGTATTCTTTTGTTTAATAAACTGTGACTGTGAGTATAATAGTTTTCTAAGTCCTGGGAGTCCTCCTATTGAATCACTCAGCTTGAGTGTGGTCTGGGAAGGCCCTGACTCACTCCTTCACTGTATGTGTGTGTGTGTGTGTGTGTGTGTGTGTGTGTGTGTCCGTGTGTGTGTGTCCCCTTTACTGCCAGTTCTAGTCAATGTGGATTTATTTCTTTACATCCTCTTTGTTCATAACAAAATAATTTTCTGTTTCAATCTTCTTTAAGTAATAACTAAAAGAGTAACTGGAGCTAAGGATAGAAAATGGAGGTAAAGAGAAAGAGGACAAAGTCAAAGAAGACATATTTCCAATAAACCATCTTGAGAGAAATTAAGTCTGCTTTTTAGGATTGTATCCATTCAGTCATTCAAATGATATTTATTAAGAACCTGCTGTGTATCAAACTCTTGCTCTATAATGGAATTAAAATGGCTTTTAGAACAGAACTGGGTATGTGGGTTCCTAACACATGCTTTGTATAAAGTTATCATAGCAGAGTGAACTCCACATCACAGGAGCCTTGAGGGACATGCCAACTTCAAGCTCTAACACAGATTCTCGGAGTTGTTTATGCTCTGGGGTATGGTGGGTTTGGATCACCATTATCCTCCTTGATAGGGGGCAGAGTGTGGACACTCCTGCTCTTACCCCTATGGATAGCTAATAGTTTTGTTTTGGGAATGTGGATGGTCCTCATCTGGGACCTGCTTCCTGAGGAGGTAGGTGCATCACCACCAAGAGACCTGATGGGAGCAAAAATTAGATCTGACAAGTGAGATTTCTTTCCTGGTACAAGGTGAGTTGATGAAAACTGAGTAGTTTTCTCAGAAGAATGTACAGGAGTGGCCAACTTACAGAAAGGCCTTGAGACCCTGGTGGGGATTCTGCTGAGACAGAGGAATCAGAGGAAGTGTCCCACTCTGTATGTGTGGCTTTGCAGTGAGTCATACCACAGATCTTCTGCTTAAACACTGCTTTTATTTTTTTAATAGAAGGATACTGTAAGTGGAATATGAAAGAACTCCTTGGTAAAACAGCAAAGTGATTAGATTTTCTGCATTATTAGAATAGGGTTATATTTATGTAGTCAATATATACTTATAAAAGCTTTCCAAGTCCTTATAATTTGGGATTACAAGAACAAAGAGAAAGCTGGATGCAATGGCTCATTCCTGAAATCCCAGCACCTTGGGAGGCTGAGGCAGGAGGATCACAAGTTCAAAGCCAGCTTCAGCAATTTAGCAAGGTCCTGTCTCAAAATAAAATAACAACAACAACAAAGAGGAGAGAATATATTTACTGCTGGTTGGCTATAACACCAAACATTACCTCTTTCTCTTTCTTGTGTAGCTCATTTACTGGGGCGATCAAGAAGAAATATATGTGAAGAAGTGATGGATTGCTGATAAAATCCACTGCACAACACAAATTCATAATTGGACATCCTTGATTGTCTGGGGGACCAAGGTGGAGGGGGGAGGGTTCCAGAACATCTAATGCTTTTCTGGCAATATGCAGACAGTTTAATGGAAAGATCTAGATGCAGAAATTCCATCACCAGGACTGTCTGTTCTTGGGGCTGACCCATATGAGCCTGATTGCTCAAATAAAATGTTAGAGATGATGACCAGAAACCCAGCACTCAACAAGTGCATCAGCTCAAAGAATTCGTAGGTAAAGATACTGTTCTTAGAAAAAAGAAAACTACTACTATTTTATAAGACTTGGTTAAAAAATACTTCAAGGGTTGCATCTTTACAGTAAAAAAATTCAAATGATTCCCAGAAATTCTTTGTTATTAAATCATATTCCTGAACAGTCTGCATTTCTCAGTCTTTTTTTGCATGTTTGAGTTTCTAATTGCTAGTGTTTTTTATTTTTTTAAATAAAATTCTAGCCAGGTATAGTGGGTCCATACCCGTAATCCCTACTACATGGTAGGCCGAAGGAAGAGGATCAGCAGATTGAGGCCAGCCTGGGCAATTCAGGGAGGTCCTGTCTCAAACATAATTAAAATAAAATAAGTTGGAGTTGTAGCTCATCTCTGGATTCAATCCACAGTACCTCAAAAAAAGTTATTTTTCCTAGAGCAATAAAAACTTTAAAAACATGTATCTCTATGGCAGCTATGATGAATACAAACAACAATAAGTGACGAGGATGTGGGGGAAAAGGCACGGTCATACATTGTTGATGGGACTGCAAATTGATGCAGTCAATATGGAAAGCAGTATGGAAATTCCTTGGAAAGTTGGGAATGGAACCACCATTTGACCCAGCTATCTCTCTCCTCCATCTATACCCAAAGGACTTAAAAACAGCATACTATAGGGACACATCCACATCAATGTTTATAGCAGCACAATTCACAATAGCTAAATTGTGGAACCAACCTAGATGTTCCTCAGTAGATGAATTGATTAAAAAATGTGGTATTTATACACAATGGAATATTACTTCAGCAATAAAATAGAATAAAATCATGGCATTTACAGATAAATGGATGGAGTTGGAGGAGATAATGTTAAGTGAGGTTAGCCAATCTCCAAAAAACCAAATGCTGAATGTTTTCTCTGATATAAGGAGGCTGATTCATGAGTATGAAGGGGAAGCATTGGGAGGAATAGACGAACTCTAGATAGGGCAAAGGAGTGGGAAGGGAAGGGAGGGGGCATGGGGTTAGAAATGATGGTGGAATGTGATGGTCATCATTATCCAAAGTACATGTATGAAGACACAAATTGGTGTGAATATACTTTGTAAACAACCAAAACAAACAAGCAAACAAACAAACAAATCTTGTATCTTTTTAACACTGCTACAAAGATTTATTGCCATGAGAGTGAGAAATCAAACTGGCATTTACATTTTTTTTCCTCAATAGCTTCATTTGGCTTGAATAATTGGTATTGCTCTTACCAACTAAAAGAAGATATTGACTATTTTAGAATTTTAAATTTAGGATAGAAGTAGGTATTGAGAATTTAGGGTTTTTTAATTTAAATTTAATTTATTTTTAACTGATACATAAAATGATAATAATTGTACACACAAATGGGGTGTTGTGTAGTGTTCTATACATGTGCACATTGTGTGATGTGAAAATCTCATTAAACATATCTATCTCCTCAAACATTTATCATCTCTTTATGGCTTGTTTCTTTTAAAAGAGCTAGTTCTTCCACCCAAGATTTTTCCTTAGTTTAATTTATATGCAGACAAGCCACTGAGGTGTCCCAGTGTTGCATAACTGAGCATCATTGAACTCTATTTGGTTGCAAGGCTTGATTATAACAGCAGGGTGCTTCTTATGCAGCACTAAAGAGATAGATATTAAAATGCTAACAAAATTCAGTTTTAAACAGTCCATGGAAAATACATACATATATATGTATTAAACTTACTCTGCCAAGTTTATAAATTATTCCATCAGAATAAGTTAAGAACTTTGGGAATTTAAGTAACCCTTTTAGATGAAAATAATTTTCTAAAAAACTGAAATTGGTGCAATAGTAATAAAAATCATTTTCCCAAACCAAGTGGAAAACCCTCAGTTTTATTTCATCATTGTTTTCACATCCCATTCGCATGAACCTATAAAGTGGCTAACCTTAGATGAAATGAAAAGAAAGTTCAGAAAGTCCCAAACCTCACCTCAAGAACCTGAGACTTGTCCCAAAGACTATTTTCAGACCTGTAATTTTGTTGAAATTAATGTTGCATTGAACACTGTATGTTCACTACAAATAGATTTTCTTCAAATTCCCTCAAAACAATATGGAGTGGGGTTTATTCACATTAAATAGAATGGTCAAGGTCTTGCAGCTAGTAAGAGTTATAATTTAAACTGGAGTCTTTGATTTTAAAACTTGAGCATGATCTTTTATATCACAATGTCTTATTATTGGTTATCCTAACAGATAATATATTATAGAAAAATCTAAAACATATTAGTAAAAGAGTAATTTTGTCAAGGACAGGGGTGGCCTCTTCAAGTTACCCTAACAGTAGAAAAATACTTAACATTATGGACTATCAGACAAACCTGTATTTGAATCCTGGCAGGATTGACTATTACCTACTTGAACTTAAGCTAATCACTTACTCTCAAAGTTTCAGTTCCCAACATGGTGTAATTGGAATAGCAACAATTTTTTCATAGATACCTCAATTTAGGATTAAATAAGATAATGTATGCAAAGCTCTGTACCCCAAGGGAGGTAGCAAATCACCAATCCTGGAGTCAGCTGCCTGCGTTAAAATTCTGTCTGCCATTATTTGTCTCTGTGACTTTGGGCAATTTTACTGTATCTAGCTGTGCCACTGGTTTTCTCGTTGGTAAAAACTGAAACTAACTGCTTCATAAGTTTTCTTTTCTTGTTTAAAGTACTTAGGATAGTGCCTGGAACATTATACAGACTATGTTGTTGAATTTAAATAAATACTCTTTGAATGTCAGTAAATGCTAAATAAATGGTAGCAATTTTACCTACTATCATGTGAGCAAATTAACATGATTTTTTTCCTAAAACTTAAAATTTTAATTTTTGATCTTTTTTCTTTAGGGAAACATAAAATTAATTCAGCTGCCCCAGAATGATGAGATTTATTCACCCCAGTAGGTTTGTTGGAGTTGGAGAGTGGGGAGGAGAGGTGGCAAGAAAGACATTTTGGGGGTCTTCTAGATTTGTGTGACAAAGCAACTGAATGTGACATTATGTATTGCCTGAGATAGGAAAAAGGAGGATTAGACATATGGGCAAGGAGGAAGAAAGAGAACTCACATTTTATCAGTATCTCCCTAGCTCTGTGCTAGGCACATGGTATACATAGCACCTCATTTCACTCTAAGATTCAACCACCCTAGAGGTTTTCTTCTCTACAATGGTTTTATAGATTTTGGAAAATCTTTGAAGGCATATGTTTTGCCATACACACTATCTATATATGAGAATCAACTTGCTAAATAAGTTTATTGCATGAATAGGGTAAGAATTCTTTTTCTCCTGCCTCCTCACCCTTCCAAGCTCTGAATTTTTCACATCAAGGGTTAGACTGTATTATATATTAGTGTAGTCATGACTTTCAATGCAAAATGACCCTTTCGTTTTCTTGGTGATTGTTGATAACTCCATAGAGAACCTTTTGAGATGCCAAATGGGCTCTGAGAGTTCCATAATAACTTAAGAGATCTGTAATGGTCGGACAACTCTGCCTAGAAATGTCATGAGAGTTTTTGTATTTTTCTACTACAGTAGAATGTCATGAGAGTTTTTGTATTTTTCTACTACTCAAATTAGGCATACACTATCTTGGAGCTAAAATTCACAATGCAGCAATTGCCTTTAGCAACCATAGCAAAGTTGTCTAGATCAGTTTCAACATTAAAGTTCAACCAGTTTAACTAGTTCTAGTTGGCAGAAAATCAAAATATACATGTTTCTATCCCAATCTTCTGAATGATGCTTGCCAGATGTATTACCTCAAACTTTTGGGAACAAAACACATTAAAAACAACCTCAACTGGTCAAAAGAATATATGTCTCTTTAAGGGTAATATTTCTGAACTTTCTACCAAAATCCAAGTTCTGAATCACAGAACCATAAAGTTCTTAAGCACAAGCACTGCTAAAAGGAACTGTGGTTCATTTCAAAAACTAACTGTAATACAAATATCAGGTGGAACCATGTTGTCACCAGAAAAGGGTCCAAGAAGTTCTCCCAGAAGGGAGGGGATGTCAACTCAGTCCTGGAAGGTTCTTGACTTACTCCACAGAAAGGGATTGTAGAACTTGTCAAAAGAGGCACAAAGATTTATTTAAGAAAGTAAAGAGATTTATTTAGAAAAGCAGGCAATAGAGCAGGACACCAGCTCAAAGGGAGAAGGAGCACAGGTGTTTAAGAGTAAGGCATGCTTTGGGGGGGCTTGGGCTCTTCCTTTTAAAGGAATCTTTGTAAACAGTGAAACTGAGAAGTGTGTATGTGTGTGTGTGTGTGTGTGTGTGTGTGTGTGTGTGTGTGTGTGGTAGTGGTGGTGGTGGAGTGACAGCAGCCTGCTAAGTATCCTTCTCTTAATCATGGAGCACAGGGAGGGTTACCATGGTCTGGTCCTCAGGATCTAGGTTGATGTCAGCTAGTCAATAGATAATGTTTGGAATATACTTACATCATAAATCCCTAACAATATTTTCCCTTGCCTTTATCTTTTCTAAAGAATATGCATCATGTAAGCCAGCAAATTCTAAGCAGGCATTAGTCACCTAGACATGATATTTTAAGTTTCAAGGGCTTTTAAGAATTCAGGCCTAGAGGAAAACAGACCTGGGGAGTAAATGTGAGGGTGTTCATAGAGCTTCTTAGATGTCAAGTTACCATGTATTTTCCCTTCCCTGTTAGTCCTGCAACTTTCTAAACATTATATAAATATTATCACTATTATTTACATTCAAAATCATAGTACAACATTATTGGAGTAAGCAAGTATCATGGTTTAGAAATGAGGTGTCCCCCAAAAGCTCATGTGTTAGCCAATGCATGAATTGGATTATGAGAGTCTTAACGGATTAACCGAGGTAGTAACTGTAGGCAGGTAGGGTGTGGGTGGATAAGGTAGGTCACTGGGGGGCATGCCTTGGGGGTTTATATTTTGTCTCTGGTGAGCAGAGCTCACTCTGCTTCCTGGTGGCCATATCCTGAGTTGCTCTCCCCTTCCATGCCCTTTTACTTTTCCCTATCTCAGGCCCAGAGCTGTGGAGTAAGCTGTCTATGGACTGGCCTCTAAAGCCGTGAGCCCCGAATAATCTTTCCTTCCTCCATGTTGTTCTGTCAGGTCTTTTGGTCACAGTGATGAAAAGCTTACTAAAACAGCAAGCTATACTGATTACCCAAAGATATTCACAATTGGTATTTTTGCTCTTTGATTTTAAGATCAATTTTTGATATTGTGACAACAATAATAAAATTATCTTATGCTTGTATAATGTTTCAAGGTTTACAGCATGCTGTGTAAATATTACCATGTGCAATCCATTTTAGATAGGCATTATTATCACTCTAACCTCACTGGATGTATGGCAAACAGTGTCCATTAGTATAAAAGAAGAATCAGAGATTCAGAGAAGTGACCTGTTTTGAAGGGGCATAGGTAAATCCAGATCTCATGAGTCAAAACCAAGACCAATAAATTCACTACATTTCTGTTAGAAAACCTAACCACCAGTAACTCAGTTATTGAAAAAAACCAATATATTCCAGTACCACATTCTGAAAGGGACATTACTGTCAGTTAGGGACATATCTTGAGATTTAGAATATCTACTTCTATTCTCTGCTTTGGGACTCTCTGTGCATTCAGCTTTTCTTGGTTAACTTCCATACCACAGTGCAAAGAAGCTCAAGGCCTTGGACAGGTGGAAGATGTGTGGGCCACAGGTGTGCATTCTGCCCCTCTGGAAAGCTCACCCACAGAGGTTGCTTGGTGCCTGAAATAGCCCACAGCCCCACCACCTGCTGCCTCTCAGCTGCTGGCCCCAAAGCAGCAGCAACAAAGCAGATCATAATGCAGAGAAGGAAGACTTCTTTCAAAGTGAGATTTCAAAATGAGAATTTACTTTCATTAACATACCTCCATAGAAAGTATTTTAATAACATTAAATAACATTTTTAAAAATTAATGTTATTTCACTTCTTGTTTTAGTTATGTGAGGTTATTTTTCTAAAGTACTGTCAATAATTGTCCTTTGTATGAATTAATTTTCTGTTGGTGATTATTATTGTGGTGGAAAGGCAAACTTAACTAGTCAGAGTTCCGGGTACTTTAATGTGCATACCCTGAATACTCTTTAAAAATACAGAGTTGGATTGAATAGGTCTGTGGTAGGGCCTGAGATTATGCATTTATGGGATGCATCACAATTTCAGGAGCATAGGACTTCAAGTTGTCCTTATATGCCAGAGGGTCTATAAGAATAGGATAAATCTAAAGATTATTAATGAGATTTTTTTTTAATTAGATTTTCTTTTCCTGAAGGCAATAAGAACCCAAAATACTTTTAGTTGATTTAATTTTTCCCCTATTACTTTTTCTATGGAAGTATTTTAATGAAAGTAAATTCTCTTTCCAAATATCTGGAAATAAGTTATGTGTCATGTTAAATAGGTCCCTCCCCACCCCCTCATCTCCAATGCCCACACAGAAATGCTGAACTGCTGCCTCCTGGCTCTCTCTTTTCTGAATTTTCTGTGCCTCTGCTTGATTTTCTCCCCATCCCCCCCACGGATTTAGAGTTTGTATTGACTGAGACAGATTGTAGCATGAATGTCCCAGTTGTTTCAGCTTGTGACGTTGGTCACATTCTTTTGAAATTGGCCCGAAATTAGATCAATGCTCAAGATAGCCTTAAAATAACATTAGCATACAGTAGCTTACTCTAAATTATGAGGCAGCTTTGAGGCAGCCCTGTCTTAGTATGTCTAAATGGGCATGTTCCAATGTATCAGCTGTGATAGTGCTCTAGCCTGTTTTTTTTATTTGGATCTAAAGATTATAAGAAGATATAAAAATAATAATTTTGTATACCCTTCACCCAGGTTTTCTCAAAGATAACATCTCACATAACCAGTAGACATTGTCAAAAACCAGAAAATTTGCCTTGATACAGAACTAGTAACTAAACTAGGAACCTTATTTGGAGTTTTCCAGTTTTCACATGCACTCCTTAAAAATATATTTTTTTTTGAGGAAGAGGGATATGAACTCTGAAATTTAATAGATTGCATTTAGACTCATGTAACCACCATTGCAATCTGCCTGATTATTGATGCTGTGTGATGCTGAACAGTGACTCCCATCAACACTCCCTGTGTCCAGTCCCTTTCCATATACCCCTCCACTGCCAGGGATGCTCTTCTCTCATGCCCTCTAAACTTAATTCTATTTTTCATTTTTTTCCCAAAGTAATAACAGTAGTATTGCTTAATTTTACCTTATAGAAGCAACACAGAATGAATAAAAAATATACAAAAATTTTTAAAAAGCACAAAGAATTAAGTGAAACCCACCAAATCTATAACCCCATTGTCTAGGGAGAGCCATTAGCAATTTGATGTATACATTTACCATTCGTCCTACCATCAAGTGTGTGTGTTTGTGTGTGTTGTGTATTCTAGTTTATAAAATTGGGTTATGTTAAAGTTATTATTTTTTCATTTTTATCAATCTGTTAGACTCTCCCCCCCCAGAAGTTTTTATTTTGTTTTAATGCAAAGCCAAGCATCTCTTCATATATTTTTTCTCCTATGACCCACCTATTGTTATCAACCCATTTCTCTATTGAGCATATATGAGGGATAAAAATAATGATTTTACTTGTTGCAATATTTTATTTCTACAAAAAAAAAATATTTGTGGATTGTACGAGTGGGCTAAAGTCTGCACCAGAGTACTCAGCTGTGTTGGCAGTAAGAGCTCATCTTTAGGTCTCCTCATCTCTTCCACACAGAACTAGCTGTCAAATCCTGTGTATTTGACTTTCAAACTGTCTTCAAACATGCCTTGACCACCGCTCTATCAGACTTGTCATTTCTTACTTGGATTTCTGCAGTAGTCTCCTCTCACTGATCTCTCTAATTGAATCCTTTCTCCATCTGTGAGCAGTGTTTTCTAAAACACAATCTGTTCACCTCACTCTCCTGCTTAAAAGCCTTTAATGACTCCATACTGTCTGGAAAATAAATCTAATAGCTTTAGAAGGGCATTTGAGGTTTCCATACAATCTGGTGTGACTTTCGAATCAGCCTTGCCTCTCTTCCTTCTCTCTATATGGTGTCTGCCCCGTCCATATAATGCCTTCAGCTGTTCCAGAGCAACCCTTGCATTCCTCAGCTCTTTGCTTTCTAGATCTCTCTGAAATGCCACAAATTCCACAGAACCTGTTCTATGGCTCCAGTAAATTTATCCCACTACTGTCACCACTAGCCAGCACCACAATGACCTTCACTACCACTTTCATGTGACTTGCTCCCCTCCAGCCTCTTAGTAATCTATTTCCTCCCCCTCTCCAACTGCCTGCCCACACAGAAATTTTCTATATTGGCAATGTCAATGAATGCATCAAATATTATGTGCAAAGCAGTGACTCCATCTATAATAGTTTCCAGATGGAATTTTGGGTGCAGTTGAGTTTTGAAAACATATTACTCATAAAAGGCTAAAAACCTACAACATGAATCTTTTTAAATTGTTTTGTTTAAAGTAGTTTAATATGAAGGAA
Organism: Urocitellus parryii; assembly: GCF_045843805.1. Lineage (NCBI taxonomy): Eukaryota > Metazoa > Chordata > Mammalia > Rodentia > Sciuridae > Urocitellus > Urocitellus parryii. The sequence continues at coordinate 31,435,935 of NC_135532.1, forward strand.
AAATGTCCTCTAAATTCCTCTTGGAAAGGGGATCTGAAAACAAATGAGGGGGCAGATGGCAATGTTCCTCAGCCCTGTTGGGAAGCAGAGCTTCTACTTCTCTGGTAACATGTACTCATGTAAGAATGTGATCCTATAGTCATCTGGTACCAGGATCCAGTTCAATTAAAATATATTTGAAAGATCTTTTAGCTCAAATGTATAATAGACACAAATATTAAAATTATTTTTCCTAAGCTTTTAAAAAATGAAAGTATCCTCAGAAAAAGGATGGATAATCATTTGCCTCCACGAAATTAAGATGCGTGATTTATTTGTGTCTCCCCTCTTCTCATTTAATGGGCTTTAGGTCTAAAAATTATAAACAAGAAAAGGACTCAAGATACATACATTAATGCCCATAAACTTTTGCTACTAGTTAACTAATCATAACTATAAAACTTTCAGGCTTATCACATTTCTTTCATGGAAATGATCAGTTAGGATTTTTTTTTAATAAATTTTTTTAGTTGTAGAGAACACAATACCTTTATTTTAATGTGGTTCTGAGGATCGAATCCAATGCTAGGCAATATCTCTACCACTGAGCTGCAACCCCAGCCCCTGTTAGGAGTATTTTAAACATGTTAACAAGAAATGAATTATTTGTTTGTTTGTTTGTTCCTTTTTCCCTTCTAATTTGCCAATACGTTAGCTACTATATTAGCTTCTGAGGATGCAGGAATACACAACAAAGGCAAGTTTCCTCTCTGATCATGCTTGCAGAAGATTCACATGAACTCAAACCAATCCAGAAAGTTTTGAGGCAGAAAAGCCATCAAGAAAAGGACAAGATGGAGGCAGTGAGTGGCGCATGCTAGTAGAAACAGCTGCTCAGGAGGTTGAGGTGAGAGGATCATGTGGCCTAGGAGTTCAAAGCCAGTCTGGGCAACATAGTGAGACCATATTTCAATAAGAGAAAAAAAAGAAAAAAAAAGGGAAAAATTATTTTAAAAGGACAGAGAAAATTTATTGAGAACATGTTTATCGATTGCTGAAAAAGAGCATTACATTTCCACAATTTTTATGATTGTCCTGCCAAAATAGTTTTTATCCTTCTTTACTTAAAAATGCTAATAAGTTATTTCCAATATGTCATTTATATGCTTTTCCTAATAAAATATCAATTTAATCAGTTGGTTAAGTTCAGTATTAGAAAAGTCAAGCTATTTATGTATCATATATGTTTGTTTTACATTTTTCCACTATTACTAAAGCTAAAAATAAATGTCCTAATCTACTACACTGTAATGATTGAAACAAATTTCAGATTTTTTGCCTTTGAATACTTCTACGCTTTTCTAAATCAGATGATATTTACTTCCTGCTTCTTTTCTCGAAAACATCTCATCCTCTTCATTCTTCATTAATACTTTAAACAGCAAGAGACCCTTAGTCTCTTATTAGCTATAGAATAAGATATAGTAAAAAAAATAGCAGTATTATTAGGAGTACTGCAATTTATTCCTAAGTATCCTAAGGCTGACATTTTAGAGTGATAGCCTCATTATTATAGATCAAAATCTGCCTTAGTATTAGTAGACCCCTCAATTCTAAGATGACATAGAACATAATTTTGCCTCCAATCTTGCTATTATTTCATCAAGTCCTTTTGTTAGGGTTTATTTTTCATTTAAGCATGACTGCCAGCTATGACCAATATCTGGATTCTGGTTTGAAGGGTCTTCAAACCCAAGACACTTTCCTCCAAGGAAATCTGGGAAGATTTCTTTGCCCAGAAACACAGAGATCTAACTTGTCATCTAACATCACCTTCAGGGTGACATTACCATGATTCCACACCTTCTCATTATCTTTACTTCTAAGAGTAAAGACAAAGGATTCTGTTTTCAGAAACTACCCCTTTTATGCAACAGAACAAAAGAATTTCCCCTATAATTTCCATTGCCATTTTCCCTCCTGATTTCTCACAATTACTCAGGAGCTCACCAAGGACTTATGAAGCCTACATTGTGTACAAGGCAGTGAACTTGGCACTGGAGAAACAATGAAGACGGGATCCAGGATTGACTCTCCACACTCTCACCTTCTGGAGACACAGAGACCTGGCAGAGAATGATGGGTCAGAGAACAGCCCTTGAAAATAAAGGCCACCTCCCACCCCACCAATACCCTTGAAAGAAGGAGGAATAGAGAGCATAAATAAAACAATAGTGGTGAATAATGACAATAAGTTTATCCCTTTACTCACTCAAGAGCAATCCTTCCTGGCCAACTCGAGTATGCTTTCCTTCCAGAATTGAAGAATGTGTTCACAGAAGGAAGGTGGGGGCTGGTTGCTGGTGCCGTGCCTGGTGTGGAGGAGGGAGGAAACCGGGAGTGAAAAGGCTCTTTCATTCGCCTGGCAGAGGCAGCCTTGCAGCTGGGGCCCTGTCTGCTACCCTGATCCCTCTGCTGGCCTGTCACCTCCGGAGAGAACATGTGTTCCTCTAGTGAGACGTGTCTCAGCACCAGCCTGTGGCAGGAGCCAAGTGACTGGGAAGATAGTTTAAAGGAATCATAAAAGTATATAAAATAAAGGGTAGTTAAGCATTTATCCCCCCCCCCCCCGCCACCCCCAAGTCAAGAATATCTACTCGACTTAATCTTTTACCTGAGATCTTTTTACTCAGACCCAGGATCACCAACTTGCTGTTTAAGCTTGGCAAGTCAGTAAAACCTTACCCTGTTCAAATTCCTCATCTGAAAATTGAGAAGGTAGCAACAGATGTGCCAAAGGCCGCTTCCAAATTAAAACAAATATGACTTTCACATCAACAGAATTTCAAGGGGCTTACACTCAGCTGTTAAGAAAATTAAAAATGACATATTTGTATATTTTCCAGTTGTCCTTTTACTATCATTTTAGACCACTTATTGCTATTTAGTGATCCTGTTTCTGCTTATTATTTCCTTCACTAACACGACTGATTTCAAAGGAGAAAAAAATGTAAAGGTTAACATCTATTTTTAAACAATTTTAAACACCCCCCCCCCACACACACACACACACACCTCACAAATGTGGATTTTGAGCACGGAAATGAAAAGCTAATTGACACACTTCTCCAGTTGTTCACAATCAGGGCATTAAAATCACATGAAAGATTTGTTAAAACACATATTGCTGGGCCCCACCTCAAATTTCTAATTTGGTGGATAAAGTGGAACCTTAGAATGAATGTTTCTAACCCATTCCAAGTGGTACTGATGCTGTGGGTCTGGGCATGCTTAGAGAACCAACTACTACTGTTTAGCGTAGTTCCCACGGAGATGCATACATCTGTAGTGTGTATCATCTTCAAATCACTTAAAGCCAAGATGCACCGCAGGCAATCATTTCTCCCCTCTACTATTTGTCTATTATCAGAAAGTCATGATGATAATCATGTTTTTTCTTCTTCATATCAAAGCACTTTCTATCTATCCCTTATCAGTTACCTACCGATTTCTCTGTTCTTTTGATTATTTTCTTACAAAGTTTTCAACCCACCATAAAGCATGCATTTCTGTAGCTAGAATGACATTTCCCCCTTTTTAAAATTTTTTTCTTTATTTTTGCAGTAGATTAGGCCTACCCATAGCCCATGCTACTTTTTAAAACTTCAGTCATTGTGGCCAGAATTTCTGCACTGCTGGAAACACAAACTAAATGGAAGACAGGCTAATTGAGTACAAAGGTTTGCCATCATTAAGTTGATGCTCATGGAGTTATGGTATCATGTCCATGGCAGAGTTTCCATCTTTGCCTTAGAAGGATATGAGCTTAAGATTGTGGGTAGATGATTCGTAGTAAAGTAGAACCACCAACTCATACCCTAAACCTCAAGAAATGCTTCTGAGTGCACCTTTATTACCAATGTGTTCTAGGGTCTCTAAGAAGAATTGGTGGGATAAATTATTCTGGGAACTCTGTGAAATAACACATAACAAGGAAGAAGGAGCATTTTATGATGAAACAAAAACCATAATCTTCTTTAATGGTACATTGAACAATTTAATTTTTTAAACGGCTGATGATGCCCCCATACTAGAGGGACTTTCTTTTCATCTGCAGTTTAAGGACTCAAAAATCTTATGTCCTACTAGAGAGTCGGCATTAAAACACACAAGCAGCTTACTAGCAATCCTCTTTCAAGGTGATAGAACAGGATCTATTCTTGCACACCACCTTTTGCTACCTGCCTTCTCCTCCTTCCCATCTCCATTCCTGCTCATAGAGAATTTTAGCATTGGGTAGGTAGAGAAATAACTCAGGAGGCTGGAAGTGGAGGGCTGCTGAAGGCTGCTACTGCTGCTACTGCTGCTGCTGCTGATTGCATATGTTGGGGTAATTTCATCCCTGTGCCAAAAGACCCAAGCTTCAGTTGCAAACCAGCTTGCTGAAGTTAACCATCCATCCCAACCCTATCAAGTTTGGCCCACGGAGGGCCCTCTCAAACATTAAGGTATTTCTTTCATATTCATAGTTGTCTATTACATGTTAAAAAGTTACATGCGTTTTTGTGGCATGTAATGTGTTTGCATGTGAGCATATGTGCATGTGTGCCTGGGGTGAGTGTGATTATGCTTTAGGACTCACTATTCTAGATACTGTCCCTACCCCATCTACAAAATTTCTTTCATCAAATGCTTCTTGTTTGATGAATGGATAAAGAAAATGTCACACACACACACACACACACACACACACACACATATAAAGGAATATTATTCAGCCATAAAAAGAAGGAAATCCTATCATTTGTGGCAATGTAGATAAGCCTGGAAGACTTTTAGTTAAATGAAATAAGTCAGGCACAACATGTTCTCACTTTTATATGGCAGCTGAAAAATTAGATTTCATAGATGTATGGAGTAGAGGTCACCAGGGTCTGGGAAGGTAAGAGGAGGGAGAGAGGATGGTAAATGGGTGCAGGGGTGCAGTTGGATAGGAGGAATGACTCTAGAGTTTTGTAGCACAGCATGGTAACTATGATTGACATAGCTATTTCAAAATAGCTACCAGAGAGGATTTTGAAGGTTCCCAACACAAAGAAATGGTACATGTTTGAGGTAATGTATTATGCCAATTACCCTGATGCAATCATGGCATAAACATGGATTGAAATATCACGCTCTACCCTATAAACATGAACATCTTTGTGTCAATAAGAAATAAAAGTTACAAATTAGAAATGGAAATGCATCTAGTTTTTAGAAAAGTTGGCCTAGAATTCTCTACTGTCCTCTGCCTGTGATCCCAGCATCTCTGGAGTCTGAGACAGGAGGATCTTGAGTTCAAAGCCAGCCTCTGCAATGGTTAGGCACTAAGCAACTCAATGAGACTTTATCTCTAAATAACATACAAAATAGGGATGAGAATAATGTGGCTCAGTGTTCTAGTGGCAATGAGTTCAATCCCTAGTACCAGAGAGAGAGAGAGAGAGAGAGAGAGAGAGAGAGAGAGAGAGAGAGAAATAAGCTCTATTGTCCTTTTGCTATGAGGAATGACTTCAATTTAATATGAAGAGTTGTCATAAAGACTTGTCACATCAAATGTGCCCTATATGGTACTAATAAAAGTAATTATTTAACCCCATGAAAAAATGCTTCCTATTTGGACACTTGTTAAATTTAATCTGTACAATGGAGTTTTGTAAGATTGCTTAAATTCATCAACTAATTTCATTTTTTAAAAAATTATTCAATGTATTTCTGACACTTCACATTTCACAATATCTACAATATCTTACTGAACAGATTCAACTGATGCTCAGAATGTATTCAACACATGGCCTTGACTCTAGCACCTGAGCTGTGAATTATTATTGGCAGACACTATAGTATTACAACTTCTACTAGTATAGATTGGTGGAGACCTGAACATTATATTTTTAGTTTTTTAAAATATTTTATTTAGTAAGATGAGATGTTGGGGTGGTCATTCCTTTTGTATATTTGAATATCTGATTATTTTCTATTGCCACCTGTAATGCAATGTTAGGTACTTCCAAATTATTTACACTGGTCAGAGTCTTTATTTATTTATAGAGCTGATCATGTTATATGGCTCTTGTGAACTGATCTGCTTGATGGTTTTTGTTTGCTCTTAATTTTCCTTTCCATTTAGTTGTAACCTTGTGCTGATGCAGGCTTTTTATTTGCTTTTAGATTTTCTCTGGTTATTCAGGTCAAGAAGATAACAGAATTCCCATTTTCACTGTTTAAAAACTGAATATCACTGAGAAGCAACTGAAAATTGGATGTATTCAAGGCTGAAACTGCTCTTTTCATGTTTAGTAAATCTAGATAGGTATCTTTTCCAGTTTATGATGTAGTTGTAGACACTTACTGTGGAGTTGCTGAGACAAGAATAGACATTCAGGATTGGCCCCTAGTCATTAACTGCCAGAGCAGGCTGGACCCTGGCCTGGTGGGGAGAATCCACCAGGTCAAGTCCATCTGACTTTGCTTTCTGTGAAAAAATAGCATTCTCCAGAAGCAGCCTCTCCCTCCAAAGACTAAATTCCATCGCCATCAATTCAGACACATTTCAGCTTTCTGGAAAGAGGATACTTCATGATCAACATACCTCATCTAGCTGGAGCCCCTGATACTCAAGAAGACCAGGGGAGGACTTTCATTCTTTTGAAAGGTAGCCAGGCCATGTAAACCAGGGAGGTCTTTCTGAAGAGCAAAATGTTATTAGTCATGAAAATGATTTTAACCCCTTGTCCTATAACTTCAAGTCTATAAATAAAAACTGAGTAATGCTAAGAATAGTAATAATGATGATGGTGATGTCACCCTTACACATCTGGGGTTCTAAATCCCAGAGGTAGAATCTAGCAGCCACAGAAAATTTAAAAAAGTGATTGTATTCTTGGGGGCATCAAATTACTCCTAGTCTCTGTACACAAGATGAATATGAATGAAGTTAATTTTTAAACTATTTATATACTCTTGTGTTTTATTCACTGAAGAACAATAGACAAATATAATTCATAACCTGGGGTAACACTTTCTAACAATTCCTTTCTCCATTCTCCAATTTTCTTTTGAGTTATAAAATCTCTCATATGTCCCTGTTCCACCACGTCCCTTGAGGCTCTGCCTTATGTTATATATCCTTTCTTCTTTCCATCTCTTCTTGTGGTGTACACTTTGGTTTCTATTCCAACAATAAAAACCTTACTGCTTTTTATTATCTTTAAGAAACTAAAACCAAACCAAAACAACAATAACAAAAAAACCTGTATCATATCATCCAGGTATCCCACTTCTGGGTATATATGAAAAAGGAAATGAAACCAATATACCAAAGAGATATCTGTACTCTTGTCTTTATTGAGGGCACTGTTCACAATAGCTAAGATATGGAATTAGTCTAGATGCCTATTATCAGCTGAATGGATAGAGAAAATGTGGAATATATATACAACAGAGAATTATACATCCGTAAAGAAGAATGAAATTTTGTACTTTGCAGCAAAATAGATGGATTTGAGGAACATTATGTTATATGAAATAAGTCAGATACAGAAAGATAAGTACCACTTGTTCTCTCTCATAGGCAGAAGCTAAAAAATGTTGAGCTGAATATATAATAGTTATTACTAGAAATTGAGAAGTGTGGTAGGGAAGGGGGATAGAAGGAGTTTATAAAAAAATTCAAGCTGGTGAAGCTAAATGTCACCATAGATAGTTTGAGACATTAAGATTCTTCGTTGTCTTCTCTTGCTATCAAAATCACACAGTTACCCCTTTGTGTCCATGAGGAATTTCTTCCATAACCCTTATACTGATACCAAGTTTGAGAATGTTCAAGTCCTTTTTATAAAACTGCATAGTATCCGCAGATAACCAATCAGACACTTTAAATCCTCTCTAGACTATGTACTCAGGTTGAGCATCCCTAATCTGAAAATCCAAAATTATCCAAAATCCTAAATTTTTTGACTACTGACATGTCACAAATGGAATACTCCATACCTGACCTTGGGGGCATCAAATTACTCCCAGTCTCTGTACACAAGATGAATATGAATGAAGTTAATTTTTAAACTTGTGTTCTACCCCCAAAATATGCATATACAAATATCCCCAAATCTGAAAAATCCAAGCTAGTTGTTATACTGTATTGTTTGGAAAATAATGAAAAGAGTTCGCACTTCTTCAGTCAATACAGATACATTAAAAATTTTTTTTAAAAAATTTACATTTGGTTTTGCTCTTGGTTGAATCCATGCTGCAGAACCCATGGGTATGGAGGGTCAGGCCTGCAGTAGACAATAGAAGAATAGAACAATCAAAAAACAAAACAAAGGCCAAAACATCTTCTCTCCAGCAGGGGGCAGAGTGTGCTTGTTTAAATGCAAAGTAGTGAAAACTCCCTAAGAGCTCATTCTGCTCTCCAAGCATTTCCTACTCTCTCCCTTGCCTGCTCTGCCTTTCAACTTCTGGTGTCATTTGAAATGTGATTTCTGAGGAGATTGGTGTCAAATCCCTAAGCCTTGCTCCCTAAAAGAAATGGAGACTTTAAACTAAAGGGAGGTGAAGGCACTGCGGAGAAGATAAGAGGAAGCACAAAGCCAGGCTCACTGGGAGCCCCAAGGTCACCCTCTGCTGGTGGTCAGACTGCCTTCCTGAGGGGCTGTATCCTTGGAGGAAAACGTTCTCCTTTATTTTATTTTATTTTTTTTTAATGTCGTGAACTAGTGACTTTGGAAAAGGAAACTTGTCAGGAATCCACGGAGCAGCTTTCTGTGCTCCTGGGTCAGTGAAGCATTTTTCTCTGAAGACGTTTTCCTTTCTTCTGAGGTGAATATGGATTCCCTCATCCTCCTTTCTTCTGAAGTGCATGTGGATTCTCTCTTAGTAGAGAGCTGGTGTGCATGTTCAGGATTTAGCAATTCGACCATTCTCCTTGGCAGATTTATTACACATTCTGCCTTGTCTTTGTAATCCATCATAGTATGCCTCACTTTGCTCCAATATCAGACTTTGTTTCCTACTCTCCTAGGAGTGACTGGCAGGGATTATGTTTGATGGTGAGTGATTTGAGAAGGTATTTCATAAACAATATCACTTCATTGTATGCCACTCTCAATGCATTTCTATTACATTTTATGTCCATTGTATTTTTTAAAGATGCCTAAGAATGAGGAGCCAAGAGTCTTCTACTCCCATTCCATTGCTTGTGCTTTCTGTTTCACTACATGAGTCTGACCTCTGTAGAGTCTGCAGCATGGTTCTGGGTCTATACTGTGGACCAGGTAACAGCTTAGAGACGTTTTCCTTCATGAGGAATACTGGCTTGCAGAATATTGGGCTAGACATATAGAATTTAAATTGTGCAAAACTGAAATCTTACAAATCTGGAATATGAATCATATTTTGCTGTCCTTATTCTCAGAGTAGGATTGTTTGACAAACCAAAATAGTTTATTCTTTTGTTAGTTGAAGTTTGACTAGAAACAGCTATTTGAGGTGCTGGGTTTCTCACACAGCCCAAACTTCTGTCTCCCAACAGGATCGTGGGCCATTATTTCAGCCATTCCAGGTCTCACATGCAATAGAATGATGATAATAGCTATGTCACAAGATGCTATAGAGATCGATCATAGGAGGTAATGTATGTAAAAACTCTTTGTTCTTTGTCGTCTGCAATGTCCAGTTATACCTCTACCCCAAGACTGTCCTGGCCCAGGAATCTCTAGATCCATGCCATTTGGGGGGTCACCTGCAGACCAAGAACTCTCAGGATTTTCTTCAGTTCTTCTTCTTACCACTCCATGTCCACAAATCCACACCATTGTCTCTCTCCCTCTATAGCTATTCTCATTTTCAAGCACTCATCACTACTCTAACAGCCTTCAAAATCTTTGCATGGACCTTTTGGGAGTCAAAAAAGTCTCACTTTCTTAGCATTACTTCATTTTTATGTCTTTTTAATTACATTGTTGACTTTGAAAGGAAGGCTTCCTGATTTCACTTCCTTCATTTCAATGTCTCAGTTTTATCAGTTGTCATTTTCCCCAAAACATCCCTAATTATGCCACATCTCTGATTAATCTTGAATTCTTACTGCCTGAAGATCAAGGTTCAAATCCCTGAGCATGGCTTACAAGGCTATTCATGTCTGGTCTCAACCCAACTTTATTCAGCTTTCTATATTTCCTATACCCTATGACTGGTCACACTGAACTAAACACATTCCCCTATGCAGGTCATGCATTTCCAACTCTTGCTACTCTCTCTCTCTTTTTCTTTCTCCGATCTGGAATTCCTGTATGCCTCTCATAAGGCCGATAGACTCATACTGTTCTTGCAGAAACCAATTCAGAAAATCACCTTCTCTGTGACATCTTAATATTCAGTTCTTCCAGAACCTTCTAGACTGCTTCCTTCTTCGCCGCTCACATACCATGGCTGGCTTTTATTAAATGCTTACTGTGGCCTAATGAATTAGATGGGTACTACTAGCTCTACTTCAAGAGAACACATAATTTGCGGTGCTGTTAATAAGTAGAGGTGCCAAGTCTGCATGGATCTCTGTCATCGATGCTCTGCCATTCTCATGCCATTTCTAATACGTTTTTATTATACAGTTTATCATACTGAAGTATAATGTCTTATTTCCACGTCATTCTCCTATGGACCAGACTACTAGAATTTTTTATCTCACTCTCCCAGCCTCATAACTGACAACAAGTGAATTCTCAGGAACCATTAACTGAAATTGAGAGTGGGACCCTATGAAATTGGATCCAGAATCCTTTTAGATGTTGGGGCCCCTATTAGTGGTCTCATCACTAATATGGTCAGCTCTGTTGCTCACCTAACTTGGCTCTTCAAAGTATTGACACTGTTGATCACTCCCTCCTTGAAACACTTTTGTTCCTTGGTTACCATGACATTGCATTCATCTCACTTTCGTCCCTTCTCATTACTTCCACAGCTTCTTCAGTTAATGTTGACCCTCTGCCCCCTTTTCTCTAAATATTGAAGAGTTCTGTCCTGGGTACTGTTCTCTTTAATAACAATAGATTATCTTGAAGTAATTTCACTTTGACTTATGACTTTAAATATTACCACTTGTGTCAATGAATGCTAAAAGTTGTTTCTCCACCTTCATGCCGCAGTCTGGCTGGGCACAAATAACCGAGCTGCCACTAAGCACTTGTAGGTTCAAACAGCAACTCTTTATTCCGGAACTCTCCCCGGCACTCCACACATGCTCCCTAGGAACACTTTCACCCTCCACCGGGTTCCACACACTCTCTCCGAACCCCGAGAGAACTCAACGGGAACTCCAAAGTAGCGGGCGCCTGAGGCAGCAGGAGCTGCCCTATTGCCGGACAGCAAAGGTCTATATACAACTGAATACACAGCTTAACTTAACCATCATCATCTCTATGGCTCTATGGCGTCACCCACTCCTTCTGGCAAAATGCCAGGCGCCATCCTGATTCGGCTGTGGCCCTCAACACCCTCACCCAGATCCCTGTACTCATATCTTCAATGCCTGGTTGGAGTATCTATGTGGGTGTTTAATAGACAATATGATTGCATGGCCGTGATGTGACTTTTGATACCAACCCCTAAATCCACTTCTCCATTCATCTGCATCTCTGTAAAATGGTACCATTTGACTCCTCTCCCACATATCATCTGCCTAATCCATTAGTAGATTCTATTGTTTCCACCTATAGACATATTTCCACTCTCTCTGCCTGATCTGTTCTAGTCCTAGCAATCATTGTCTCTTTCCCAGACTATTACAGTGGTCTTGGCACTAGAATTCCTGCTCCAACTCTTGCCCTCTATTTTTTCTAAAGTGACCCTATGGACATAACCTGGATCAAATCCTTTCTTGATTAAAAACCTTCCACTAGCTTACCTTTATATTCAGAGTAAAATCCAAACCCTTCAGCAGAGCTTACAAAGCTTCTACAACCTGGCCTGTGGCTACTTTACTGATTTGATGGTAAACCACTTTCTACCTTGCTCACTGTGGCACAGAGAAATAAATCATTTGTCTCTTGAATGTGCCACTTTATTTCTGTCTCAGGACTTTTACAATAACTCTTCCTTATCACTCAGGACTCTACTGAAATGTCAGATCCTCAGTAGGGACATTCCCGTCACACCTAATTCAAAGCAGATCCCTTTTGTCCTCTTGTTACATTACTTTATTATTTCTCTATATTAAATTGGTCACTATCTTTTTTTTACTTATTTTGAAAAAATATTTTCTAATTTCCCAATGAAAGTTTTGTTGGATGCCTGAATTGGTCCAGTCCAAGTCCAATTCCAGAATTCCTCAATCACCTTGAGCCAGAAGAATAACAATAAGTCAGTTTCCAACCCATAGACTACAGGACCAGACCCCTAATTATTACTAAGATGTATACATGCTTGAAATATAACTGAAATTAAATTTTGATGTAGGTCCGGTGCTCCTTTCCTTTAATAAAATCTCCTTATTAAGACACAAAAAGGAAATAAAATAAAGCATTATATGCAGGACCCCAAAATATTTGTTGCATGTTTGCACCCAGAGAAAATTGCTATGATCACTGACACAGTTAAAAGGCTTCTTCCATCTGAATCATTATCCAGCCGGCACACCTATATCAAGCACAAACAGATCACTACCTTTTTGGATAGTGTGCTCTTGTGTGAAATAATTTTTCCTGAAGTGTAATAGAATCTTCTGGACATGAGGGAAATGTAATAAAAACTATTCTGCTGTCTGATGCAGCCCTGAGATTTATGCAAAGGTTCGTATTTGAGATTTTATTTCTAAAATGTTAACAGGTTCTGTTGGTCAAAGTCAAGTATTCAGTTTTCAATCTGTCCCAACACTGCTCTGCTTATTTATTCCTAACTCTGGGGAACTCCTCCTCAAATAAAAAACCCATTTCAAGAGCATCTAATATAATCTTTAAGAAAATGACCTTATCCCCATACTTAGCGCAAAAATTTTCTTTTCAGTTTCAATGGGCTATACCTTATAGAGACATTGGCATTGTTTTAATTACAAAGGGATAGAAAATAAGGCAAGGCTAAATTGCATCTAACAAAGAAGATCCTTAAAATTTTAAATGTACTTTCTCTTCCCTGAATGATCTTTATCTTTTATTTCTAAGAAACATCCTTGTTCAAAAGGGAGATTTTTCCAATGTCTGAAGTATCTATCTAGATATAATTCTTAATGCAGAAAAATTTTCTGTCATGATACATGGCTGTTAGGGACAAACTAGCTTATTCACTAAGGGACAAACCAATGTCAGATCCAGATGTTGTTGTATGTATCCTGTGTGCCCATTCCATAAAGTTGAAGTGGATTTGCTTACTCTCAATTTTTTTTCCAGGATTCTCCAAAAAGTGAAACTTTCCAGAAAAAAAACCAACATTACATCAGTAAGATCAGCTATAAATGGAAATGATTCAATTTATCTTTTAAGATCTGTTGATTGCAAGAAACAGAAACTGACTCTAACTTTTACAAGAGAGAATTTGGTAGAATGACATTTGAGCTCTTAGCATCAATTAGAGGCTATAAAACTGAAATCAGGACCAACGCAAGCAATAATTAAATGGAGTCACCATACTTTGGGTTTCTCTCTTAACTTGGTGGGTTTGGTTCAAGAACCCCATTCCTCCCTCTGAGCTAGTCCTTCTTTTAAAATTCAACATAATTTATCAGGGAATAAATATCAAACAAATAAACAAAAGCAGAAAGAACTTACAAAATAAGAACACAGGTGTATGTAGATGAGGAGCAGAGAGGTCAAGAGAAAGGCATGTCAGGCTCATTCCCCTCTACAGGATGAAGTTGACATAAACCAAAATACACACGCCCTTCTAGCAGATGATAGTTAAATGTAATGAAGAATGGATTGTTCGTTGCAGAGGGAAATGCTATAAGTAGATGTTAATTTAGAGCCTTAATTAAAAATCTTCTGGGATACTTTTATAATGTAGGAACTCAAAAAACATGAGCATGTTTTTATTGGTGGTATCCCCTCTTTTTTTTTTTTATAAATCATCAGCACCACGGCTGTTTCCATTTATCTTTCTTGCTAAAATGATTAAATAAAGCCTCTGGGAGTCTTTTTTTCTCTTCTTCTTCTTAATTGCTGATTTAGTTTTAAAACTAACAATTATATAATAAGTGTGTATACACTGACTTTTTGTTTTACTCACAAGTGAAAGATTGCTTTTTTATCAGTACTAGAACTAATACTGTGGGTTTCCATGGTTATATGAAATTGACTAAAGGTCAGTAGTGCGTGAAATTATATGTAAATATATAAAGTTCTTATGAAAACAGGAAATGATACTACTATTTCTTCAAAAATTCTTTTAAAATGTGCCTGGTGCCAGACACAGTGGTGCATGCCTGTAATCCCAGCAGCTCGGGAGGCTGAGACAGAAGGATCAGGAGTTCAAAGCCACCCTCAGCAATGGTGAAGCGCTTAGCAACTCAATGAGACCCTGTCTCTAAGTAAAATACAAACTAGGGCTGGGGATGTGGCTTGGTGGTTGAGTGCCTCTGAGTTCAATCTATCCAGTACCAAATAAAATAAAATATGCATGGTAATAGTCTGAGTTATTTTGTAAAAGGAAAAAGTGTGAAGATATTTTTTTTCAGTGATGAAAAAACATTTTTCACTGCTCAGAAACCTGTAGGATTTCCCCCTTTGAGATGGTTTGACTTTTAACTTCTGGCTTTCATTAATAGCCTAATTACTAGTTATGAACAAAAAAACAATAGCCCAATATTGTCCAGAAGACAATATATCTACATATGTTCTTGATTTATGTTAGGATAATCAGAGCCTCCAAGTTGACCTTTGCATGGGTCACAGTCACCAGTGGCTGAGGAATCCTGCCTCACCTGGTGAGTGGCAGTCACCAGGCAGAGGAAGATCACCTGGACTGTGTGAAGACAGCAAATAAACACCATGCCAGTCTTTCTCCTGGACTGGATACAGTGGAAAGAGCGTAATAACAACAGGGGGCATGAACTATGGTGACAGATCCTTGCCTGAGTCATTTTCTGTTCTGTAAGTTACAATGCCAGAGGCTGGGTAAGTTATAAAGACAAGAGATTTATTTTGGCTCACAGTCTGGTCCAAGGTTGAGTGGTTGCATCTGGTGGTGACCCTATTGCTATAAAGTCTCAAGGTAATGCAGGACATCACAAAGTGCTGTGGTTTGAATTTTAAATGTCACCACCCAAAGGCCCATGTGTTAAACACTTGGTCCCCATCTGGGTGCTATTGCAAGGTGGTGGAACCCTTCAAGATATCAGGCATAATGGAAGGTTTAACGTCAGTGGAGGTGTGCGTTGAAGGGAATTGTGGAGTGCTGGTCTCTTTCTCAATCTTTTTGGTACTGGCATGAGGTAAATAGGCTTTCTCTGCCATACACTCCTGCTGTGACCTCCAAACCATGGAGACAGACAATCATGGACTGAAACCTCCCAAACTCTGTGCCAAAATAACCCTTTTTCTATTCATTAGGTATTTGTTACAGTAACATAAAACTGACTGACACACAGTGAGAGATAAAGAGCACAAACATATATGTCTTCTGGTCTCTCTCCCTTTTCTTGTAAAGCCACCAGCGTTCAAACATGGAGGCTCTGCCCTGATGAATTTATCTAATCCTGATCACTTTCAAAGGCTCCATCTCCACACTCCATGATGAGATTAAATTTCCAATCTCTGAATACCTTACAATGGGAATTACATTTCAATATGTGTTTCAGAGGGAAGGAATCATAAAACCATAGCAAACCAGATTTGAATCCTGGCTTCCTCTTTTATTTACATGTGAACTTGAACTGGTTACCTTACTTTTATTAACCTCTCCTATTAAAAAAAGGAAAAAATCATTTACTTAATAGATTTATTGTAAAGATGAATTGGAGAATGCATTTGAAGTACTTTGGACCATGCCTACTACATAGCAAACATCCAATGAAAGCTAATTCTAGAAAACTGTAAAACCAAGACACACAAACAGAAACCATAATGATATATTATTTTATACCCACTAGGATAGCAATTATAACAAATTGGGGGTTGGTAACAAGTAGCAGTGAGGATGTGTAGAAAATGGAATGCTTATACAGTAGTGGTGGAATTATAAACTGCTTCATCTACTGTGTAAAACAATTTAGTGGTTCCTCAGAAAGTTAAATATGCAATCATCATACGATCTAGCAATTTCATTCCCAGGAATGCATACCAAATAATTGAAAGCAAAGATTTAGACACCCACAACACAAGGTTCATAGCAGCATTATTCAAAATAGACCAAAATGTGGGAACAACCCAAGTCCACCATCGGATGAATAGGTAAAAAAATATGGTACATGCATATAAGGGAATATTACTGAGCCACAAAAGGAATGAAATTTTGACACATGCTCCAATACTATGAAGACATCATTTTCAGTGAAATGAGCTAGATATGAAAGGAAAAATGTTGTTTGACTCCATTGAGATGCAGTATCAAGAATAGGAAAATTCAGAGACAGGAAATAGATAGAGCTTCCCAGGGACTGAAGGATGAGGGAACCAAGAGTAATTGTTTAATGGATCAGAATTTCTGTTTGAGATGATGAATTGTTCTGGAAATAGTGGTGATAGATCTACTAAATTGCTGATATACTTGATGTCATCCAATTGTGCACTTAAAGTATAAAAAAATGATAAATTTTATGTTACGTATATTTTACCATAATAAAAAAAAATTTACCAAACCAAGACCAAGATTGATCATGGGCCAGCTTGCCATTTCCATATCTAAAATGCCATTCTTGATATTTGTCCTTTACCAATTTCCTTGCTTCTGACTTGAATTCTACATTCCCACCCTGACCAAGCCTGTGCCAGAATCACCCTGGAGCCCATAATTACCTGACCACTGAGGCTCCTTTCCTCTTTTGCCCGCTCTCTCCAGCTCCCTGAAAACTTACCTTGTCTGATCCTTGCACCCTCCATTTATGTCCCTAACTGGCCCCGTACCTGGGATTTACGGACTGTATACCAGGCCCTCCCTGCTTTGGCTTGGGTTTCCTTCCTGAAGTTGTTTTGCTCCCCAGGATGTCACCACTAGCAGTGACGGTGTCTGTGATGCACCTTCTCTTCCTTGCTACTGTCCCCAGATGCCCCGAACACATTTATGACAACTGTGGAATTTAGGCTAAAGACACTGCTTGAAATCTCATTCTCCAAATTCAGACTTCTATGGAGAAACTGATACTTAAAATTTGGGAGGAATATGATAGATTTACCATATTCTTCATCTATATCAAATGCTAATCAAACATCTCAGCTCATTTATGAAGAAGAAAATTACACGATGCATACTGACTGCTGAAAGCGACACTCCTGTCCTGGTGACGCATCTCTATTGCAGGGAGAACAACGGATGGGCCCCAGTATTCTGTTCTCTTTCCTGCTAGACCAATAAGTCTGAAAGGCAGCCTTGAAGACAATGAGTTGCTATGAAACATGTCAAACCGTAATCTGATTCTTTATTAATAAAGAATAGCAGGTGGTTATGTGCTCCCTTGGAGAAGGCGTTGCCTTCAGAGGAAAATCTGTTAATAATGTAAGTATTCTTTGCTTGATGAAGTATCCTGTACACCCTGACACTTGAATATTTGTTTAGAATAATGGTAATTCCTTGAGGAGCATAATAAGCCTAGTTTCATTTTTGACATATTTTTAGTTATTAGAAAAAATAGGGAAGCAAAGCCTTTGCCACTCACCCATGCATTCCACAAGTACTGAGTGAGCCACGGGCCAAGCACTATTCTAGGTCCTTTGTTACAGATGAGGGTGATTCTTAAGTTCCTTTTCTTTGGTAGTATTTTAAGTATTCTTGACCCTAGGCGCTGCTAAAAACTAATTTTCTGAAAGTTGTTTGAAGGCTGCCAGGAAGGCCAGACCAAGGGAACTCCATCTTCTTTCCTTGATCTAGAAAATCCTACTAGATCAAGGCAATTTCTCTTCCTCTTTAATACAATTTCCCACATCTACCCCAAAGAATGTGCAGCACGGGTGAGGTCTTACGAAAAACAAATCATCCTCTGTAAATTGTAACATAACATCTCTTCCCCAAATAGAATCTACCACCCTTCTGTTCTCTTTCTGAAACTCTATTAGGAAACCTAATTACTAGAATTCTGAAGATTGAATATGTATACTTTGTGAGCATTAGCTTATGTGGATCCTAGGGCATTAGGGAAATTAGCATTTGAGAAATAATCTTTCTTACAAAAAGTCAATTTTCTTTCAGTTTCAATTGTACAAATTGGCTGTAGGGATTTTGGCAAAAGGCAAATCTATGATGATCACATTTGGATTTATTGAAAGCAAAAACGGGTCCAGTAGTGAAATTCAACCCAGGTTATACTTTGGTTGTTCACATTTCAGTGCAGCTGTGCAGAACAAGATGATCCCTGCAGAAAAATAAGATTTTAGACTATCAGGATAACGTTCAGGACCTACTGAGTCTTTCCCACTTGAAGTCTTTAAAAAATAATTTTGATGAAATACTAGCATATTTAATAAGGAAATGCTAATTAGTCAAGGAGTAATTAATAATTTGTCCAAGTCCAATGAGGTTGTATATTTGGGCAACTGAAAAAAAGTAGCAATTTTCTTTCTGAGCTTTGTATTTGAGAACTTCAAAGCCATGTAATTGTGTGAAAATTTCTTGCCTCTTCTTTAGAAAAAAGACTGTGTTTTGCCATAAAACCTACTACCTGATGTGAAAAATCTGAGGTTTTGGCAAGAAAATAACAATACAAACACAATGAGTGCTTAGAACTCAAAAAGCCAGCTCTACTCTGATGCTAAAAATACTGAACAGGAGCATTTCCTGAGCGCCTTAGTTACCTTGTGGCTGCTATAACAAACGACCACAAATTTAGGAGCCTAAAACAGCACACATGTATTCTCTCACAGTTCTGCATTTCAAAAGCCCAAAATATGCATTTCAAAAGCCCCAAATATGTCTTAAGGGTGAAAAAATCAAGTAATCCACAGAGCT
Organism: Urocitellus parryii; assembly: GCF_045843805.1. Taxonomy (NCBI): domain Eukaryota; kingdom Metazoa; phylum Chordata; class Mammalia; order Rodentia; family Sciuridae; genus Urocitellus; species Urocitellus parryii. The sequence goes on from NC_135532.1 coordinate 31,455,039, forward strand.
CTTGGTTGCTTCTATATCCTCCAGGGAAAAATCTGTTCCTTGCCTCTTCCAGTTTCCTGAGGCTGCCCACATTCCTTAGCTCAAAACCACTTCACCCAGCCCTCCCATCTCTTGCTTCCACCGTCATTTCTCCTACTGCTTTCCTTTACAAAGTTCCCTGTGATTACATGGGGCCCACCCAGATAAGCAGGAGAGCCTCCTAATTCAAGATCCTTCCCTAAGTCACACCTACAAAGTCTTTTACCATGTTAAGTGACACTTCTTTACAGGTTTCAGGGATTAGGGCATGGGTATCTTTAAAAATAAATTGTTCTGTTTAGATATACATGACAGTAGAGTGAATTTTGACATATTATACATACATGGAATACAACTTCCCTTTCTTGTGGTTGTACATGATGTGGAGTTACACCATTTGTATATTCATATATGAACATAGGAAAGTTTTGTCTAATCCAATAAATGTCTACTTTCCCCTACCCCTTATGTGTGTTAGCATCTGCATATCAGAGAGACCATTTAGCCTTTGGATTTTGGGTTGGCTTATTTCACTTAGCATAATAGTCTCCAGTTTCATCCATTTACTGGCAAATGTCATAATTTCATTCTTTTTTATGGCTGAGTAATATTCCATTGTGGATATCTACCACATTTTCTTTATCCATTTATCTGTCGAAGGGCACTTAGGTTGGTTCCCATAGCTTAGCTATTGTGAATTGAGTTGCTATAAACATTGATGTGGCCATGTCACTATAGCATGCTGATTTTAAGTCCTTTGAGTACATACCAAGGAGTGGGATAACTGGGTCAAATAGTGGTTCCATTTTAAGTTTTCTGAAGAATCTCCATACTGCTTTCCAGAGTAGTTGCACTAATTTGCAGTCCTACCAGCAATGTAAGAGTGTTCCTTTCCCCCCACATTCTTGCCAACATTTATTGTTGCTTGTATTCTTGATAATTGCCATTCTGACTGGAGTGAGATGAAATCTCAGTTTAGTTTTAATTTACATTTCTCTAGTTGCTAGGGATATTGAACATTTTTTTCATATATTTGTTGCTGATATTTTTTTTCTGTAAAGTGCCTGTTCAGTTCTTTTGCTCATTTATTGATTGGATTATTTGGTTTTTGATGTTAAGTTGTTTGAGTTCTTTGTATATACTGGAGATGAATGCTTTATCCATCTTGCAGGTGCAAAGATTTTCTCCCATTCTGTAGGCTATCTCTTCATATTCTTGTTCCCTTTGCTGTGAAGAAGTTTTTAGTTTGAGATAAGTCCATTTATTCTTGATTTTAGTTCTTACACTTTAGGAATCTTGTTGAGGAATGTCATAAGCTGACATGATGGAGAGTTGGGCCTGCTTTTTCTTCAAGTAAGTGCAGGGCCTCTGATTTAATGCCTAAGTCCTTGATCCACTTTGAGTTGAGTTTTGTGAAGGGTAAGAGATAGGGATCTAATCTCATTTTGTTACATATGGATTTCCAGTTTTCCCAGCACCATTTGTTAAAGAGGCCATCTTTTCTTCAATGTACGTTTATGGCGCCTTTGTTTAGTATGAGGTAACTGTATTTATGTGGGTTTGTCTCTGTGTCTTCTATTCTGTTCCGTTGAACTTCATGTCTGTTTTGGTGCCAATATCAAGGGGTATCTCTGAGGCACCATTTTTCAGCCTACCACACTGGTAAACCTCAGGCCAGTCACTGAACTTTTGCAAACTTCTCACATGGAGAGAAACATGGAACAAAGATGACATTTTGCAAACTTGACAAGGATGAGACAAATATTGCTAGTTAATGACTTCCAATTCTGTGGATCTACGAAAATCTCACTCTATATTGCTCATTAAACCTTCTGAATGTAAATACTAGGTGGGCAGGCAGCCTATACATATCACCCATGTTCTGTTGGCATTTGTTGAATAAAGTCATCATAATAGGCAATTGTTGCATGCTTTTATCTGATGAGGTGTGTTGACCTATGGTATAAAATGATATCTTTCTGCTTTATTCTTTCGCCCAATATTCCATCAACATGCAATAATAATATATCCCATATTTAAAGTCATACATCTGGCCTTCCAATTCAAACTTCTTCTTTCCCTCATGAATTATTGATAAAGTGGTATTTTTTAAATTTTCAAATGTTTAGGGGATTTTTCAAATTACTTTCGATGTTGGTTCTAAATTTACTTCCCTTTTGTTTGGAGAACATACTTTGTGTGGTTCCAGTCCTTTAAAATTCATGGACACTTGTTTTATAGCCCAGAATAGGGCCTATTTTGACAAATGTTTTGTGTGCACTTGAATGTACATTCTGCAATTACTTTCTGTCACGATTTCTCTGTACCTTGTAGGAAAACAACTTTGCCATGGTGCCTGGTAGACCATGAAGTTCATGTGAGCCCCCCATGCAAAGGTTGGAGCCATATCAAATCTGAGTCTTGGTGATTTGCCTTGGAATGTCCTGTAAAGTGAGAGGGTGGGGGGCATCTAAGAAGCTGCTCCAAGGTTATTTCCTGCTAGCTTCCTTGGCTTTCTGTCATGAGACATTTCTCATCATCTTTTCAGTTGTGGGGAGGTACGGGACTTCCTGCTTTGCCCCCCACCACCTCATAAGAATAAAGGTGCAGACTACAAAATTCTCTAGCTACCGTCTACAATGGGGTCCTCACCAACAGGGTATCCCATAACTCACATTGCCATGGTTTGTGTTTCATGGTTGTACTTTTTGGTATGTGTGATAAAAACCTGGAGGGCTATCTAGCACTCTTGGCTACTCTTCCTTTTGTTATCTGTATAAGTAATACACTGTCTGAATCAAAAAATGTCCACTTGTGTCATTACCAGCCAAATCAGTCAGGCATTGACCCTGGCTTGCCTTGCTGCATGTGTGACAGACTTGTGCAGGGCCCAACATGCTACCAGAGCTGTGCCAATAGCTAGGCCCTCTCTGAGCTCTTCTGAGCAAGTGTGTGGCCTCATGCATGTGCAGAGCCTTCTAGGCCACCAGGGGGATATGTGGGAACTTTTCAAATCCTAATATGGTAGTGTCTTTTGCAGATCTCTCTGTTAAGTTTCTGTACAGTGTCCTGATCTGCAGCTTGCCCCAACCATGATGGCAACCTCAGGCTAGCTGTAACAGAGGACTTTCCGACTTGCCTTTACCAAGATCACAACAGAGTCCGACAAAGCCCAAGGGCATGGGGATTTTCTGTGCTCTGCTTCTGTTCCGTTCTCTTTTCTGATGAACATGAAAACGCCTTTGGGAAATCAAGTCAGCCCCTTTTGGCAAGGCTTGTTTTCACAGGCTTCTCTGTCCTGGTCACTCTGAGGACTGATGGAGCTGGGGACAGGGCAGGTGGGACAGAGGTAATCTCAGACAGAAGTGCTATCGATTCCCAGTGATCAGTAACTTTTCTTCAATAAGGGAGTCTCAATTTTTATGTGCTTTTGGCCAATTCCCTGCATCCTGAAATGGTTCTTTTAAAATTTGTGCTCAGATTTATTTGTTGCTTTCTGGTGAAAGGATTTTTCAGAGCTCCTCACATCTCCAATCTGGAAATCCTGCCTCTTTAATTCTGTTTATTTAGCCTGATAATTAGATCCTGAATATTGACATATGTGTAATATATAAATCATATTCTTCTCAAGGCAGAACTTCATTTTCCTGTTTCTCTCAAAGATTAACCTATTTTTCATTCTGGTTTCTCAATGAATATTCCATGTAAAATTCAATGATTTTAATAAACATTTCATGAGGGTGGGGAGGAATCTATGGTTAAGTTATGTTTGGGAAACAAAACAGTAGGTCTCTTTGCTGCAAAAATTATCAGAGCTTTGATAAGCTCATACAAAATCTGAGTTTTTTTTTAAGTATAATAAATTTTGACCATGGAATCCATCTTCTCTAATGAACCTCAAAACACCTTTGGGAAACAAGGTGGAGAGTGTACACTTATTGGGCTGTAACTCTCTGTTGCCCTCTAATGGTAAATTGCTTAATCTTAAGCCTTCTTTTGTTTCTCTGCAGGACTGTTTTAATAGCCTCCTAGTAGTTCTCCCTGCCTTTAGCTGTTTACAACTCATCTTGCCTGGTGACTTTATTTACCTTTTTCAAACACAGATCTGATTGTATTTCTTCTCTGCTCAAAGGAGCTTTATGACCTCATCATAAACGGCTCAACTATTCCAAGAAGGTAAAGGACAGGTATTGTCGGTCATTTTTACGTATATAGAAATTATCTCTCAGTTGAAGATTCTCCTGAAACTCTTATTAGTTTAACCAAAGATGCAGATGAGATTATCTATGCCTGGTCCAAAGGCCAGCTATCACTGCCCACAATGCTAAGACAGGTCACCCAGAGAGTGGGACTCAGTAAATTCATAGAGTTGGATGCACATTGTTCATGATGATACCATCTCTAGAACCAAGCCCTGTCCTTTGGGGTGTGGTGGGGGAGATCTCAGGGACAAGTGAGAAATAACTGAGATTACAAGATGTTGTTGGAGCAAGAAAAATATCCTCTGGCTCCTTAAACCTCAACATGATCAGATATCTAAGAACAAATTTTTGTTCTCACTATTGCAGTACACCAGCAGATTAAAATAAATGGCAGTGGATCCAGTTGGGAAATATGAGGGTAGCTGTAACAGAGTGGAACAAAGGGTTGTGTGGGTAAGGAAGTGGGTACAGAAAATGGTGTGTGGGTTGGGGAAGGAATTGAAGGGCAGTGAGGTACAGACCAACTGTGCAGCTGGTATTTGCTAATTAGTACTATAATTGTGAAATAAGAGAAGAAAAAAATTATAGCGATTATTTTAGGATGAAAAACTTATGGGTGCAATTAATTAATCATTTGTTTTAAGCGTTGGTTTTTACAGAGTTTTATGCTCATTAACAACTTTTTAAAAAGTGACAAACTTCATACATAGCCTAAAGCTGACAATTAAGTGGTACAATATATTGTAATGTGACTGAAAAGAAGCATGCATTTAGCCATATGTAATTATACACAAAGGTTACAACTTCCTCGGGAGATTGATTGATGAGGTTTGGGATGCTTTCAGATCTCTAAAAAAATTTTGCTTTTTTGATATAATACAGCAAATTTAAAGATACTTAAATGTTAAAAACTTGTAAAGTATGGTTAATGATAACCTTGATAGTGGCAACTACTTATAGTCCCAGCTATTGGAGAGTCTGAGGCAGGAGGATAGATAGAGCCCAGTAGTTAGAGGCCAGACCAGGCAACAGAGAGAGACTCCATGTCAAAAAAGAAAGAGAGAGAGAGAGGAGGAAAGAAAGAAGGAGTCAAAGAAGAGAAAAAGGGAAGGAAAGTAGGAGGGAGAGAGGGAAGAAAGAAGAAAAAAAACCCACACTGCTTCATGAACATTTTGTTAAAATATATGGAATGTTAATGTACAGCATCTCAGATCCTGCTAATGAACAGAAATTGTCAAGATGAACATTGCTCTAGTTTATTTTACAACCGTCAGACCGAAAGCCAAAATATGTACTTCAAAAAAATTTCCAGTGAGTTGCAACCATTGGTTAGTTGAATAAAAGACAACCAGTCGTCCGTCAAGCAAAAATTTGAGCACAATACTGCAGGAATAGAAGCTCAGAGCACTACTTAACCGTTTTCTTTATTTTACATAGTTGGCTCTAGCATGGAGGCTCTCAGAGTAGGACATAGGACAGCTGTTTGTTAGTACATTTAGATAATAATACCATGGCGAAACTAGCTGGCAGATGAAAGAGATTTGGTCCTCAGCTTTGTTAGGCTCCAGTTCATTTGAAGTCACTTGTTTTTGAAGCTTGCTTTCAAATGGAAGAAAACTAGCCACTTTTCATGTAATTTTTCCTTTGAGATATCGGGTAATAAACCCAGCAGCACTCCTACCACTGAGCTACTCCCCTCCCCTTTTAACTTTTTCTTTTGAGGCAGGGCCTTACTCATTTGCCCAGGCTAGTTTCTAATTTGCTATCTTTCTGCTTCAGCCCTCCAAGCTGTGATAGCAGGTCTGGGCTGCTGTTTCAGGCTTCATGCAAATATCACAGATCTCTCTAGGGGTTCTTCACCAGTTTCTAGAATACAGTCTAGCAGCACATTAACCCAAAAGTCCCAATGATACTGTTGTAGTCTGAATATAATTTATCTCCCCTGACATGCATGAATTTAGTCCCCAGAATCTTATGTTAAAATGATTAAAAGGGTACAAACCTAACCTAACAATGGTTTTTAGAGGTGATGTTTTTAGAAAGTGATTAGATTAGGTTATTAGGGTAGAGCACCCATGACTGAGTCCTGGTGGCTGTAGAAGGAGAGAGAGAGAACACACACACCCAGAGTTGCAAACATATTTTCACTATAGTGCGGTGCAGCCCAGGGCAGCCCTCATCAGAATTTGTGCCAAGCTATTTGGACTTTCAGCCTCCAATACCGAGAACTAAATAAAACCTCTTTCTTTATAAAGTAGCCTACATTGGTTATGCTGTTATAAGAATGAAAACCTAGGGTTGGGGATATGGCTCAGTTGGTAGAGTGATTGCCTCGTATGCACAAGGCCTTGAGTTCAATCCCAGCATCACCAAAAATATAAAAAAAGAACGAAAAGCTGACTAATACAAACAAATATCTTATTTAAATTTACTTTGATTTTATTAGATTCATCCATGTAGGTTCAAAGACAAGCTATGAACAGAGACCCAGGAACAAACTTCTCCAACTGAGAAGTTTCTCCATGGGTTTTCAGAACCCCTGGGGGAGTTGTGAGGAATCCTAACATGTCATGGTGAAAAACTCTTTTATCTGGAAACATGGAAGCTGAAACAGATGTAGATTTGCAGGGTGCTTAGCAATAAATTAATTCTTTGGAATAATAATGCTGCTGCTGTTGCTGATTAAAGAAATAAGGCCCTCATTTCCTGCTAATCAGATACCTTGAGGTTGACTGAAGCTTCAGAGTTAGGTTAACGCTCACATATTAATTCCCCCCTTTGTGTAAGAGCCCTATGTAGTGCCTTGCTCTTGTATCCTCTAAACTACACATTTAAAATAATTTTCTTGAAATTTCTCTGGCATCTGGGTATTCTGTTGCAAGGGGTTTTTAAAAAGCCTGCCTGCTTTATTATCAGAAGCAGACTGTCTTCACTATCTCATCTCCCTTACTCTTGATGCTTAGTAGGTAAACTTTGATGTTTTTATTAAATTCAGGAACAAGCATATTCTACTTTGCATTTCTGAAAAGGTGTTTATCCCAAATACATGTTTTACCAACTAAGCTTTTTGTCCAAAGTATGACTTGGGAAATTCAAGAAGATTGCATAATTAAGTGAAATAATATTCAAACAGCTCCATATACCCTTTTAATTTTATTTCCAAATTGGGTAACATTCATCTTTGTAACTTGGTACCTTTTCTCAGATTCCTTTCTTTGCCTTGGCAACAGCAAATAGCAACAGCACCATCTCTGAAGACGCCAAATTTTCTAAACTATTTTTCCTGAAGTTTCTATGGCATCTCCTTGGTGTAGAAGTGAATCTCCAAAGCTTTTGCTGATAAATGTTTGAAAATGAGTTTTATAGCACTTCTAAAATTTGACAAGGGAAATTTTTTTTCTAAAGAGATCAATCTCATTGATTTGCCAGTTTTATTAAACTTTAATCAGTTTTCCCACATTTTCATTGTTGAAGAGCTCGTGTTCTCATTAGCTATAAATTCAGCCACCCAGGGCTTAAAGGATAAATATATAATTTAAGGTCTCATAATCCTTAGACACTGAGTAATGACACAAAATTAAATAGTGCTGCCAACACCGAATCTCTCAGTGAGAATAACAAGTCAGAGCAGGTGACGTATTTCAACAAACTGTACCAAGAGAATAGCATTACACTTGAAATAGTCAGGAAGACTAAACTTCATATTTAATTAATCCTGAAATATTTAATTATCAGACCAACTGTCATGCTAATTATTATTCTTTATATCATAGGGGAAGGGAATGATTTTGAAAGATCATAATCTGGTGTTTAAAAAAATATTCCTCATTCACAACAAATATTTAACCTCAATTTAACTCATTTCAGTGAGGAATTATGCTGTCTACTTACTTGGAATGATAAATTAGTATATATAATTTTCTAAGAGAAAATCAATTAGGGTGTCAACAGTCACATTCATTCACAATTGCAAACACTCACCCTTTGGCTTTTAGAAATAATTTTTTTCATTGTACAGAGAGATGTTGATCATCTGTCCTTCCTAACACTTTGAGTAAAATGAAATAGAATAACAATGTGTTAGTGATGGCCTAGGTCTCAAGAAACCAAATGTTAGACAAATGAAACACAAGATATAATTACTGCATAGGATCCAAAAGATAGTTTTCCTTTAAATTTGAACATTATATTGAAATAGAAAAGGAATTGTTTATTTCCACGATTTCGTTCTTCTGTGAATATAATAATATATGCATTAAAATGCATAAAACATACTAACCTATTTAATTCAGCATAGAAAAATGCCAACCTGCACAGAGAACTTTTGGAGTTAACCTGAGTTTGTGCAGGTGCGTGAACTGTGGTTCTTTTCCAATGTAATGCAGTGTGTTTGATCTTGGCTCTTCCAGGCAGCAGATCTTGTCCGGCCTTGTAGTATTCGTGCTCTCTGCCAAGGCTCTACCACTTCTTTATGACCCATGTTGGAACCATCTAAATCAAACACACTGAATTACTTTAGTGAACTCTGTTGAATGAGCCTTTGTATATGTAGCACTGAATTGGGTTGCTTGTGCTCAAAGATTAATCCTATTGATCTGTAAAATTTCATATTAGCACTCACACAATGATACAAAGTGACAAAAAAATCAATTTAGTTGCTGGGCATGGTCGAGCATACCTGTAATCCCAGCAGCTTGGGAGGCTGAGGCAGGAGGATCAGGAGTTCAAAGCCAGCCTCAGCAATGGTGAGGCGCTAAGCAACTCAGAAAGACCCTGTCTCTAAATAAAATACAAAATAGAGTGGGGATGTGGCTCAGTGGTTGAGTGCCCCTGAGTTCAATCCCTGGTACCAAAAAATAAAAATAAAAATAGAAATCAATTTAGTAAAACCATAGGTTATGTTATTCATGAATTTGGACTTAAAATAATTCTAGCATTTAAAAATATTTTACTTATAAATTAAAAGATAACCCTAAATACGAGATGATTCTCTTTTCAAAATGCAAACAGTACTAAAAAGCTTTTTGGACAATGTGAATATTGGAACATAATGTATGTTAATAAAATGGTTGATAATTACTTGAATGAGTTAGTATTGACCTGGTTACATGATCATACTTAAAAAATAATATTATAAAATGTCAACTTAGAAATATTTCTTCTCATTTCAGAAATAATTTCACTCAAATTCTTCACTTATATCTTGACACTGGTGTCTTCACCAAATATTTTTCCAACTTTAAGTCTTTGTATGTGGTAGTGGGGATTGAACCCGTGGGTGCTCTTCTACTGAGCTTCATCCCCAGATCAATTTATTTTTTTATTTTGAGAGAGGACATTGCTAAGTTGCTGAGGCTGGCCTCAAACTTGCAATCCTCCTGCCTCAGCCTCCAGAGTAGCTGGAAATAGGCTGGAAAAAACACTACTGTGCTGGTCTTATTTCTGTCTTTTGAGATAAAAATCTTTTAAGTTGTTTGAGACAAAAATACCATTGATTAGCATGTGACGCAATAGTTGGAAATTTTATTCCAAAACAAAACAGCCAATGGTGAATCAGTAGGAGAGTTGTTTTTCATTATCCCAGAAGACATACATTTGTTATCACCACCAGATACTAATTGTTTTACAAAGAAAAAAAAAGTGAACTTGATAATCTTGTTTATCTTAACAGTACAATTAGAAGGACCTATCTGGAAGAATAATTACCAAATCTGTACTAAAAGTCTTTGTCTCTTTTATGGGGTCAGTCAAATGACCTCATAAGTTCCCAGTATAAGTCTAAATGCCATCTTTTGAGGCATAATAATTCATTGTAAGGAAAGCAGAAATTGAAAGAATATCTCCATCATGTGAGAGCATTTAGGACATACTAAGATGACAGCCATCTTCAAGTCAAGGAGAGGGGCCTTAGGAGAACCTGAATCTGCCAATACCTTGATCTTGGACCACCAGTCTCCTGAACTTCTGTTGTTTAAATCCTCCAGTCTGTGGCATTCTGTTACAGTTGTAGCAAACTAGTATACAAGCCAAACAGAGCCTTTTGTCTTTGCTGGTTCCTCTGCCTGGAGCTTTCTGCTCTGATAGCCACGGAGTTTGTTCTCTTACTCAGATTTCTGCTCATGTGTTACCTCATCAGAAGCCTTCCCTACCACCGCACATGGGGCAGGTTCTCCCTCAACTGTTCATCATCCTCTTACTGCTTTGAATGTTCTTCATAGCCATTACCATTATCTCTCTCAGTTTCATATCTATCTATTTCTATATCTACATCTATATCTATATCTCTATCTATCTATCTCTATCTATCTATCTATCTATCTATCCCTTTGCTTTTCTGATCCCTCCCTTGGAAAGTAAAGTCCTTTAGTGCAAGAGTTTTCTTTTACTGCGATATCCTAGTTTCTGTAACAATGGCTGGCCCAGAGAAGCAGCTTGCTAATGTTGAATGGACATTTAAAATGCACAATTTTAGATTGATGAGGAAAAATGGATCTGGTTCCAAAAATAATACCCTTATGAAATTGCAATTAGACCCCTGCCACCTCCATATTTTTTAATGTTGCCAAAAAAAAAAAAAGGCACATTTGAAGGGTTAGGTCTCCTGCAGCTACTGGGAGAAGCAAAGCTAGAAGAAGTGAGGTGCAGCAAAAGGAACCAAGAACTCCAAAAGTCCTGTTCTTACAAAGGACATGGCCTCTCTGAGGGCAGCAAGAAGAGGTCCTGTGGAGGTGGCTAGTGAGTGGACACCTTGCAGCACCCTGTCATGACAGGTGTCAATGGGATGTTGATGGTACCTCAGTGTAGGCATTTGTGTAAGAGGAAAGGTTAGTTTAAATGTCACTGTTTTAGAGTTGAAAAAAGAATATAAAATAATTGATCAAATGGGTTCACAGCCACTATAGTAAAAGCAGAGATTAGATTGTAAATTCTGTGAGAACATCTCCCTTGTTCACTGCTGTGGTCCTGAAACCTAGGGAAGCACTTACTGAAAATGACAGGGTAAGTACACAATAGAAAGGGCAATAAATCTTATGACTGTATGTAGCTCTTGCCCACCTAACATGCTTCCATGAGTCCAAGCCCTACCATACAGCTTACCAACTTACCAATGGGAAAGTCTGACAATCAGTGTTTTAGTCAGCTTTTCACTGCTGTGACTAGAATTCCTGACAAGAACAGTTTTAAAGGAGTCAAAGTTTATTTGAGGGCTCACAGTTTCAGAGGTCTCAGTCCATAGACAGCTGGCTCCATTCCTCAGGGCTGGAGGTAAGCCTGAAATCATGGTGGAAGAGTGTGGCAGAGGGAAGCTGCTCATATGATGATCAGGAGGCTGCTCACATGATCATCAGAAAGGGGAGAGAGATGATAGAGAGAGAGAGAGAGAGAGAGAGAGAGAGAGAGAGAGAGAGACCACTCTCCAGATATAAAATAGATACCCCAAAGTCATGCCCCCAATAACCCACCTCCTCCAGCCACACCCTAACCTGTCTTCAGTTATCACTCATTACCCTAAAAGAGTAAGGCTCTCATAACCCAGTCATTCCACCTGTGAATATTCTCGCATTGTTTCACACATGAGCTTCTGTGGGACACCTAATATCTAAACCATAATAGTTATCCAGAAAATGGCAATCACTTCACTTTTGTTCTAAATATGTTTTAAAAAAGTAGGCACCCCAACATAGGTAAGCATGAAGTTAATTTTTAGAAATAAAACATTAAATTGCAAACCTAAATGTTTGTAATTTTTCCTGAAACATCCTAACAATTACAAATTACATTTCAAACTTTTATTCTTGTGAAATTATATGAAAGAATATATTCATTCAATCTTTTGAAAGGCTTGACAGACAAGTTAAATCAAAGATAGTATTAAGGGCCAGTTGGTGGTATGTTTGAAGCACATCTAGAAAACCATCATGAAAATCAGAAATGGGTGTTGGTTATGCTTATTTCTGCTCTTAAAAGTTTTTAATGATAGCCCTACTACTTCTTATAAATGTAAAATGTGAATTTCAATTCTCAAATTATAAGACTTTTGCAAACATAACATGTGTATAAAATTTTACCCCCAAAGGAACATAACCATATTCAGAAAAAAAATTAAACAATTGTTATCTTTCTCCCAAAATGTGGCTTTGAAGTAGAAATGAAGATATGGCTTGTAGAAAAAGAATAATTAAACAAAATCTTTCTGATTAATGATCTAAATCAAAATATAAAAGAATAAGTTTTAAATCAGTTCCACCCTGAAATACCCTTGGGCTACATTGCTACGGATTATTAATTCACAGCTATGAGTTAGAAATTGCATTTTACTTATCACACAGAAATCATTGCTTGCCGAAGTCTGGCTGGGCACAATTCATGAGCCACTTGTCAAGCAGAAACGAACTTTATTTTTAGAACACACACGCCAAACCACACAACTCTTCAGGAATTCCCTCAGAGCCCAACTGCCACCACCGGCTTCCCACAAGCCTCTCAACCCCCACCCCCGACTCCTCCTGCTCTTGAGGCCCATTGGCTGGGTCACGTGGGCGGAGCCAAAAAAAGTCCCCCAATGAACAGCTCCGTGGTCTGAAAGAGTGGGGAAACAGCCCAATGAGCATCACCGCAGAGGAGCCAATCAGCTGGCAGCTAGAAGTTTGCTGGGGCCCCTTCAGCTGTGGCTCTCAACAATTGCTGTTTTTGAACTGACAGATGGTTAACCCTCAGCATGCTGCATTTTATGAATATTTAGAGGCTGAAACATTGGACCACAACATATTTGAGAAGACAAACCCTGCTCTGACCATCCCAGCTTAAGGAGGTTATTTGCCTTTATTTCTTCTGGTGAGGTTCAATGTTGTGAGATGTTTACTCTTCACTTTTGCTTTGGTCTTGGCTTGAGATGGATAGAAACTTGAAATGGGATCTCAGAAATTTCTATATTGGTTTTTCCTCTTCCACTTACCAACAAAGCAAATTTATACTTGTTTTTGAACTTTTTTTTCCCCCTGTAAATTGGTCAGCTTTCTGGAAAATGTAGGCAACTTAAACATGGTTCGATATCTGTTTCTCATGGGATAAAACATTGACTGTGCACTCAAAATAAGCAAACAGAAATACTGAAAAATATGATTTTAATCATCCCAGATATTGCTTGGAAAATTCCCTTATTTCCAAATCCTATTTATACAGTTCATATTACTTCATCACTGTTTATTTGAATTGGTTTTAATTTACAGTGTAAATACATTTTCAGATTATTTTCTCAAAGGATTGGTACAACTACAAGCCATCAAACTCTTCTTTATATCTCACTAGCTTACTTTCCCTCCCTCTAGCCTCAATTGAAAACTTTTCACTTCTCTTCCTTTTTTTTTTTTTAGCAATTGTCCCTGCCAGCTTCAGAAAAAAAAATAATTTTAATTTGTTCTAAATGAATTCTCTTGGATTTGAAAGCCAAAATGAGTAACACTTCTAGCTATGTATTTTCTCAATTAATTGTAATTGAAAATATATCTCCCAAAAAATTTCTACTTGAATAATCATCATCTTAAGTAGTGTATCTAATGTCATTCCTTTCACAGCTCCAGAATTTTGAATCACAATATAGAATGCTGCTTCATCAGTTGAGAAGATATATGAAGGAAAGCACTTCAGGATGTAGGAAAATGTTACCCTACTCAATGAAGGAAACTAGTGACAAAAATTGTTTCTAGTAATATAAGAAAAGCAGAACTGTGAGCGCAGTGCTGCATGAATGAACTAGTTCTTATTTTCTGGAAAGAAGATAGGCAGCTAATTATATTCCAGGTTCATTCCTGTAATGGAGTTTTTCAGTCAGGAAGCAAGAAACAAAGCAATGTACCCCAAATAAATTTTGTTCTGGGTGCTGGTAAAGCTCTGGTTCAGAAATGAGAACTTCACAAATGCTGGTGTTAATCTGAGTGGTAAATTTTAAATTAGGGAAGAGGAGTATCAATTTGCTTATAAAGTTCAACATACAACTTTATCAACAAAAATAAAACTAAGGTAGAGTTTACATGAACTAAGTCCTGCATTTTAAGTAATAGAATGTTTATAAAATTAAATGACAAACATTTGGTTAAGGCACCTGGTTATTATACAACTTGATCTTTTATTTGTTATGGTTCTAGCTTTGGACTATTGCCTGACCCCCCCCCCCAAAAAAAAGGATGGTAAGAAAAAAAAATAATTTTTGGATAAACTTCCCTGGTTTATTAATCAGTGGGTCTTCTTTATGAATCACATGAAGTAATTGATTCTCAGAGAAGCTACACTGTGTTGATGGTTTTATATCATGTTCTTATTACAAATTATAGTCATAAAATAACTTAGGAAAAAAACAGTCAAAAAAAGATACACATTTGTGTTCACAGCAGAACTCAATTGAACACTGTATGTCTAATGTGATGTGACTGTTCTTGACCAGTGAATATTCTACCCTGTGCTGAGAAATATAGTGGCCACTAGCTGCATTGTGATTTATGTAAGTTAAGCTAAGTAAAAATAATAGGCTAAGGAGCTGAACAGACACTTTTCAGAAGAAGATATACAATCGATTAATAAATATATGAAAAAATCTTCATCATCTCTAGCAATCAGAGAAATGCAAATCAAAACTACTCTAAGATTTCATATCAGTCCAGTCAGAATGGCAGTTATCAAGAATACAAACAACAATACGTGTTGGCAAGGATGTGGGTAAAAATCATGCTCATACATTGCTGGTGGGACTGCAAATTGGTGCAACCAATCTGGAAAGCAGTATGGAGATTCCTTAGAAAGCTTGGAATATGATACTCTGGTTACTGGTGACAAGCTCTGCTCCCTCGCATGTTGAAGTGTAACATTAGAGAAGTACGCTGAGGCAAGCATATAAAACAGGGTTTATTTAAAAAGTGGTAACATAGACTTCTCCCAGGAGGGAGAAGGGGGACATAGCTGGTATCCTGATCTTCCAAGAAGTGAGGAGTTTGCCTTTTGTATACTTCTTAGGCTTCCTTTGTTCTGCTCTCTTCCCCTTTATCTTTCTCCTTCCTGAGTACATGACTACCCAGGAGATGCTTGGTGGGATGGCCAAAAAGTGAGAAGCCAATGGGCTGGAGGGGCCAAGTTGGTGTGATCTGGGAAGGATAGGGGCATATTTAACAAGTCCCTGTAGGGAGGGACAATCCCTGAGACAGGTTACCTTAGCAACAGGTTGGAGCAGAAGCAGGTTATCTTGATAAGGGTGGAAGAAGGGCTCTGAAGGAATTAACATTTCAATCTCTCTCCAACTTCCCAGACCCAAATTGGCCTCCTAGATCTGATCTGACTTGAATTACCTATAATTCTGGCTTCAGAACCACCATTTGACCTAGTTATCCCACTCCTCGGTATATACCCAAAGGACTTAAAAATCGTCATACTACAGTGACGCAGCCGCATTAATATTTATAGCAGCTCAATTCACGATAGCTAAATTGTGAAACCAACCTAGATGCCCTTTGATGGATGAATGGATAAAGAAACTGTGGTATATATATTCAATGGAATATTACTTAGCATTAAAAAAGAATAAACTTATGGCATTTGCAAGTAAATGGATGGAGTTGGAGAATATCATGCTAAGCGAAATAAGCCAATTCCAAAAAGCCAAAAACCAAATATTCTCTCTGATAAGTGGATGCTGATCCATAATGGGTGACATGGGGAAAATGGAGAAACTTTAATTGGGCAAAGGGGGGGGGAGGGGAGGGGTAGGGGCATGGGGGCAGGAAGGATGGTAGAATGAGATGGAAATCTTTACTCTAGGTACATGTATGACTGCACAAATAGTGTGATGCTACATTGTGTACAACTGGAGAAATGAAAAGTTGTGCTGCAATTGTATACAATGAATCAAAATGCATTCTGCTGTCATGTATACCTAATTAGAATAAATTAATAAACAAACTTAAACAATAAAAAAGAAGTAAATTATCATGGCAAGTTGTAGGATCAGACATTATTCAATAGAATTTTCTGTAATGATGAAAATACCCTATATCTATCTGCCTTGTCCAGTACAGTAATAGCCATATGTTGCTATTGAGCATTTGAAATGCAACCAGTGAAACTGAAGAACTAATTTTTTATTTAGCTTAATTTACATAAGCACAATGCAGCTAGTGGCCACTATATTTCTCAGCACAAGGTAGAATATTCACTGGTCAAGAACAGTCACATCACATTAAGACACATGGGGGTCAGTTGAGTTCTGCTCTGAACAAAATATATATCTTTTTCTTGACTGTTTTCTTCCTAAGTTGTTTTCCTACTATAATTTGTAATAAGAACATGATATAAAGCCATTGACACAGTGTAGTTTCTCTGAGAATCAATTACTTTCTGTGATTCATAATTTTGAGTTCTTTATATATACTGGAGATTAGTGCTGTATCTGACATGCATGTGGCAAAAATTTGCTCCCAAAGTATAGGCTCTCTTCACCTTATTGATTGTTTCTTTTGCTGAGAAGAAGCTTGAATACATCCCATTTTGATTCTTTCTTTTATATATATATATATATATTTTTAGTTGTAGATGTACACAATACCTTTATTTTATTTATTATTTTTATGTCATGCTAAGGATCAAACCCAGTGCCTCACATGTGTGAGGCAAGTGTTCTGCCACTGAGCCACAATCCCATTCCCCCATTTATTGATTCTTGATTTTATTTCTTGCATTTTAGAAGTATTGTTAAGGATGTCGGGGCCTAATAGGATGTATGAAGATTTATACCTACTTTTTCCTTTATTAGGTGTAGGGTATCTGGTCTATATTACTATGGTCCTTGATCCACTTTGAGTTGAGTTTTGTACATGGTGAGATAGGGGTTTAATGTCATTTTGCTGCATATGGATTTCCAGTTTTCCCAATACCATTTTTAAAGAGGCTATCTTTTTCCAATGTATGTTTTTGGTATCTTTTTCTAGTATGAGATAACTTTAATTATGTGGGTTTGTCTCTGTGTCTTCTATTTTGTGCCATTGGTCTACATGTCTATTTTGGTGTCAATACCATGCTGTATTTGTTACTATTACTCTGTACTATAGTTTAAGGTCTAGTATTGTGATGCCTCCTGCTTCACTCTTCTTTCTAGGGATTGCTTTGGCTATTCTGGGTCTCTTGTTTTTCCAAATGAATTTCATGATTGTTTTTCTATTTCTATAAAGAATGACATCAAGATTTTAATTGGAATTGGATTGTTAAATTGATTCCCAAGTATTTTTTATTTTTTGAGGCTATGGTGAATGGGGTAGTTTTTCTAATTTCTCTTTCAGAGGATTCATCACTGATGTATAGAAATGCATTTGATTTATGGGTATCGATTTTATATCCTGCTACTTTGCTGAATTCATTTATTAATTCTAAAAGTTTTCTGGTGGAGTTTTTTTTGCATCCTCTAATTATAGAATCATGCCGTTGGCAAATAATGATAGTCTGAGTTCTTTTTTTCCTATTCATATCCCTTTAATTTCTTTCATCTGCCTAATTGCTCTGTTTAGAGTTTCAAGAACTATGTTAAATAGAAATGGTGAAAGAGGACATTCCTGTGTTGTTCCAGTTTCTATAGGGAATGCTTCCATTTTTTTCCCATTTAGATATGATGCTAGCCTTGGATTTAGCATAGATAGTTTTTACAATGTTGACGTATATTCCTACTATCACTAGTCTTTCTATTGTTTTGAACATGAAAGTATGATGTATTTTGTTAAATGCTTTCTCTACATCAATTGATATAATCCTATGATTCTTATATTTAAGTCTATTGATGTGATGAATTACATTTATTGATTTCCATATGTTGAACCAACCTTGCATCCCTTGAATCCTACTTGATCATAGTGCACTATTTTTAAATATTTTTGTATGCAATTTGCTAGAATTTTATTGAGAATTTTTGCATCTATGTTCATCAAGGATATAGGTCTGAAATTTTCTTTCCCTGATGTGTCTCTGCCCAGTTTTGGTATCAGGATGATGCTAGCTTCATAGAATGAGTTTAGAAGGTTCCCTCCTTTTCTATTTCATGAAATGATTTGAGGAGTATTTTTATTAATTCTTTTGTGAATTGTTTAGTTTCTAGGTGTTGGAGTAGCTTCTATTTTTTATTTCATCATTGATTTCTAATTTCATTCCTTTATGGTCAGATAGAATGCAGGGTAGTATCTCTCTCTCTCTCTCTCTCTCTCTCTCTCTCTCTCTCTCTCTCTCTCTTTACTAAGACTTGCTTTGTGACATAACATATGTTCTACTTTGGAGAAGGATCCATGTGCTGCTAAGAAGAAAGTGTATTCACTCATTGATGGATGGAATATTCTATATATGTCTATTAAGTCTAAATTATTGATTGTTTTATTGAGTTCTATAGTTTCTTTTTTGTTTGGAAGATCTATCCAGTGGTGAGAGAACTGTATTAAAGTCACCCAGTATTATTGTGTTGTGGTCTATTTGATTCTTGTAGCTGAGAAGGGTTTGTTTGACATACATAGATGCCCCAAATGAGCATAGATGTTGATGATTTGTATGCCTTAAGCAGTATGAAATGTCCTTCTTTATCCATTTTCACTAGCTTTGGTTTGAAGTCCACTTTATCTGATATGAGGATGGAAACCTTGCTTATTTACATGATCCGTGTGAGTGGTACATTTTTTTTCCTACCCTTTCACCTTCAGTCTGCGGATGTCTTTTCCTATGAGATGAGTCTCTTGGAGGCAGCAAATTGTTGGGTCTTTTTTTTTTAAATCCAATCAGTCTATGTCTTTTAATTGATGAGTTTAGGCCATTCACATTGAGGGTTATTATTGAAATATGATTGATTTCCTGGACATTTTGGTTTATTTTTGTTTTTAACTTGACTTGGTTTCTTCTTTGATTGGCCTTTCCTTTAGTGTAGTTCCTCCCTGTGCTGATTTTCCTTGTTGTTTCTCATTTCCTCTTCATGGAATATTTTGCCAAAAATACTCTGTAGTGCAGGCTTTCTTGCTGTAAATTCTTCTAACTTTTGTTTATCATATTTTATTTTGTCATCAAATCTGAAACTTAATTTTGCTGGATTCTTGGTTGGCATCCATTATTTTTCAGAGCGTGGTGTATGTTGTTCAGGGATCTCCTGGCTTTGAGGATCCAGGTTGAAAAAACTGCTGAGTTCTGAATTGGTCTCCCCCTATATGAAATCTGATTCCCCTCTCTTGTGGCCTTTAAGATTCTATCCTTATTCTGTATGCTATGTGCCTTGATGTAGATGTGTTGTAATTTTGTACATTTGGTGTCCTATAAGCCTCATGTATTTGATTTTCCAATTCATTCTTCATGTTTGGGAAATTTTCTTATATTATTTCATTGAAGAGATTGGGCATGCCTTTGGTTTGAATCTCTGTGCCTTCCTCTATACCAATAAATCTTAGATTTGGTCTTTTGGTGCTTTCCCATAATTCTTGGATGTTCTATTCATGCTCTTACCATCTTCACTGTGTGGTCAGCTTCATTTTTAAGATTTTTTTTTTGTCTTCATTATCTGATGCTCTGTCTTCCAAGTGATCTAGTCTGTTGGTGATGCTTTCTATTGAGTTTTTTATTTGGTTATTGTTTCCTTCATTTCAAGGATTTCTGATTGTTTTTTCCCCCAGAATCTGTATATCTTTCATGAAGTATTCTTTTTTAAAAATTTTTTATTAGTTGCTCAAAACATTACAATGATCTTGACATATCATACATTTGATTCAAATGGGGTAAGTAATCTTAATCTTATTTTTCCACGTGTACAGATTGCAGGATCATATTGGTTATACAGCCACGTTTATACATAGGGCCATACTAGTGTCTATTGTATTAATCTTTTGCTACCTGTATATATTCCCTTTTCTCTTCGTTAGTATGATCAGTGGTTTCCTATATTTTTTTCCTTATCTCTTTGTTAGTGTATCAATGGTTACCTGTATTTGCTCTCTTATCTCTTTGTGAGAGTGATCGATTTTTGCCTGTATTTGCTCTCTTATGTCATTCTTTAATTTGCACATCATTTTAATTATGTAAATTCTGAACTCCTTCTCTGACATTTCATCTACTGTGCTGTCAATGGATTCTATTATTGTAATAATTTGGTTTGTTTGGGACACTTTCTTTCCTTGTTTTTTTTTATGTTGTCTATGTGTCTTCCTTTCTTGCAGTGGGGGTCTGAAGTATTGCAGTTTCTACCCTATAGTCTTGTAGTGTCTGTGTATATTACCTGTACCACACCTTCATGTTGTGCTTCCAGTCCCTGGCTGGTCTCCCAAGATGATGTTACTGCAACTAAAGGTTATGGTGGCAATAGTGGAGGTAACTTAAGATAGAAATGGGGGTGCCCCAAGATGGGACCACTTTCAGACTTGGAGCTGAAAGGGTGCACCTTACAAAGGCTTTCGGCTCCCTGTTCGAAGATGCAGCTGCCTCCAGGCTGTCTGTTGTCCCAAGGTGGAGGCTACTATGTGGGGAGGGCTATGGCGATGACTGTAGTGTCCCAAGATGGAAGTGGGCTAGGCCTGGGTTCCTGGGTGGATTGATGGGGGCAGTCTTGGGCCTGGGCCTGGGCTCTGCCCTGGGTCAGCATGGGTGGGACTAGGCTTGAGCATGGGCTTCAGGGTGGGTCTGCTGGTGAGCAGGGTGGTCCTGGACCTAATCTGGGCCTGGGCTCCCACATGGGTCAGAAGGGGTGATCCTAGGTCTGGGCCTGGGCTCCTGCATGGGTCAGCATATTGGTTGATAATTTACTTCTTAAATCCTTTTTCTTATGAAGTAATTAACATTTTTATTTAATTTTTTTTCAAGGTTTAAATAGACTTTATTGTTACAACAGGGATCTGACCAAGCAGGGCCAATATATGTGGTCCCAGATGTCACCATGAAAGCACAGAGAAATCATGATTACAGAAGAGGTGACTGGAATTGAATAACATGATCCAAGAGAAGCCATCCAGGAATGAAGACATGATCAGGATGTGCTGGCTGGGGTGTTCAGGTCATGGAAAACATGCTTGTTATAATGCTCCAGTGTGACAGGCCCCAAATGGCCTGCAGAAAGAAACATGGGAAGCAGGAGGTAAGCATGGTCCCCAGCTACTTTCATGGTGACTTGGAATGGACCTGGGAGGATGGCACAAGGAGCTATCCGGCTGGGCCTTTCAGGCCTCTTGGCATCAGCAGCTGCATCAAGACAGACAAGAATACAGGGATTAGTCCATAGACAACCACCAACAGGAGTCAGGAAGTCAAATCTAACATTTGACTTCTAGGTCAGGAAGTCAAATCTAACATTTTCATTATGTGACATCTAGAAACCATAGACAAACCAAATTAATTCAACTATAAACTAGTCCTATGATGCACAGATAACTCCTTAACATTTAACATTTTTGTTTTTTCTAAACATATGCAAATTTTAAACGAATTGCATAATACCAAACTTACCGTTTTATAAAATTTGTTGTATCAAATATATTTCTCTGTCATTTTTGTTTATTTCATTTCACATGGCTGCATAATAGTTATTCAGACTATTGCTGTATGGTTGTCAGTATAGACTATTATCATACTTATACTTTATTTAATACATTCCTTATTTAAGATATCTATATTTTAAATTTTTCTATTATGAAAAGCTCTGTAGGTAAATCTTTAAAGCCATTTATGATTACTTTTAAATATTAAAATTAGAATTTGTGGGTGTAAATTTACTTCAAAATGTCACTTTTATGAATTATTTGGTGGAAGGTAGTCTGAACCAATGTTTTACCTACATAGGACAGGATCTAACGAAATGATCTTCAATACCCTCCTACCTTTACGAATCTAAGAATTTTTTTCAATGAATACAAAACAAGAATTTACTAAAAAGGAAGAAAAAAGAAAATGGTAGGCTTGAGAAAGCATTGAAATACATCAGATTTCCCCTCAGGTACTCATCTAGTATTGAGGTAAGTTCAAGATTTTCCAGGCTGATGGGGGAAAGATATGACCACCAGGTGGCAGTAGCACATAGTGCACTTTCTTTGGGTGGTACTTTGTCAGGTTTGCACGTAGGAGTGGTGATAGGGGTGAGAAGTCCTTCCACTCATGAGACATACCAGATACAATGGATGGGGCCGCTGGAGCCACCACCCCAAAGTGGAAGAGGGCAAGGAATCAGAGAGGGAGGTTAATTGGTTTGGTGATGTTGCATCACATAATGGGGGACTCTGGGAAAGAGAGCTAGCAAGGGTAACAGGGACTTGGGGGCTTGTATAGCCCCAGTTTGTCTTATCTAAGGCTAACTATTGGGTACAGTTTCTGGAGTAAGCAAACCAGGAAGGCTCCAAATGATTAAAAATATTCTTATTTAGGGTATATTAGAAACAACTGGATGTACAAGAATTTGAGTTAGTTATGTGTGAGTTACAGTCCTAGGCCTGCAGGGAATAACAGGGCAGATATACAGGGGCCATCTTTGGCTCATTTTTGTAACAAGTATAACTACATCTTATTAGTGAATCATTTCATCAACAAACAGTCTTTGATTTTAAGGAACTTATTCAAGAGAGGACCTTGAAAGGGAGAGTGACATCTGATGTGATAGGTAGCAGTTAATCTTTTCATGTTTTTTTTCTAGTATAGCCACCTAGCTGCTAATATTTATCTTACAATGAGGATACCAGGCAAACATATTTGAAAAATGTATTAGAATTAATTTTCTTTTTACTTCCAACTCCATAACTAACCTCTGAATACAAGTATAATTCATTATTGTAATTCCTACACATCCAGGGATGGAAGTGAAGAGGAACATTGGTCCTTGGCAGTTATTAGACTGAATTCTGTCATAATGATACCCCAAATTAAACTCAGTATTTACCGCCTTTTAATTCAAAATTTAGCTAATCTTGTGGCATTTCTACTTTTGTCAACCCCCCTATCAACCTAATCTAGAAATTATAAAACCATGTTTCTCTCCATCTTCTCATTCAAACCCAGCATAAAATCATTTGGTAAATCACATAGATTTCATGGTCATAATGATATTATTGAGCCTCCTTTCCTTCCAGTGCCCATGGTGTGACTCTGGTTCTGGTCTTCATTTCCTTTAATAAATTTTTCCCAAAACATCTTCTACTCTAAAATCTTGAGTCAATCATTGCTCTCTGATTGGTCTTCCATCAATGAAGTTCTAAGTTCACTATTACTCTGATCAGAAGTGCCACAGTAAACTTACTCAGATATATTCGGAACCCTCTAAGACATCATCCCAATGTTCCCAATTGTTCTCACAGGTCCCATAATCTCAGGTGTTATAGAATACCAGCATTCCCCATAACATGTTTTGAAATTTTCTCAGTGTCATTATTCATGTAGTACTTGCTTCCTGAAAATAGATTCCTCAAACCCTGCATATCAAAACCAAATCCAAATTTCAAGGCTAATCACAAACCTTTAAGAAACCTTTCCTATTTCCTTAATTAACTGAACATCCCTAGCTTTTAACCAGAACTTTCTCTGAACTGCTCAGAAAGAGTTTATCTTACACTACCTTTGGACAAATTATTTGTGCCTCTTTTTTCTTTCTTTCTATATAAGACTGAACTTGGCATAAAATTCTTACTCATTATGCCAACTCTATTTCTATAACTATAATGAATTAAGATGTATTGTGCTCTTTATAGAAATTCAGGTGGACATATTTTCACTGACCATTGATACAAAATGATCAGTAATAAGAAACGGTTCTGGTGTTATGGACACAATCATCAAGCAACTTCATTCAATCAGAAAATACATAAATTCCGGGCACTTAACCTCTAAGCCACATCCTCACCCCTTTTTTGTATTTTATTTTTAGATACAGGGTTTCACCGAGTTGCTTAACACCTCATAAGTTGTTGAGGCTGGCTTTGAACATATGATCTTTCTGTCTCAGTCTCCCGAGCCAGTGGGATTTCAGGCATACCACACTGTGCCTGATTTCATAAGGAATTTATTAGACAAATTATACTATATCCATTTTATTTATTTATATTTAAGTGGTTCTGAGGATTGAACTTAGGGCCTTGCATGTGCTAGGTGAGCTCTCTACCGATGAGCCACAACCCCAGCCCCTCCTATATTCATTTGCTGGATTGGTAAATTAGAAGAAGAGGGAAAGGGAAGATACTGGGGAATGAGATTGATCAAATAATGTCATATGCATGTATGAATATAGCATAATGAATCCCACTGTTATGTAGAATTACAATGTATGAATAAAATTACTTTTTAAAAAAGAAGGTTAACCTTTAAAGTTATTGCTTTACTTTTCAGGTCAACTGCAAGTTCATGTGGTCATTTAAGGACACAGTTTTTTTTCTTATTATTTATCTGCCATCTTGTAAGGCATTAATGGTTTAAGCTCAGTTGTGGGCACATCCTTGTATTAGATTTATTGAACCTGTTCTTGCTAACCAATGATGACAATTGTTCCATCTAATAGTACATTTTCAGTGTGTAACATTTGAAGCTGATAATCCCCCCCTTTATTTATTTATTTATATTAGTTGCTCAAGACAATACAATGATCTTGACATGTCATACATTTGATTCAAATAGGGTATGAATTCTCATTTTTCCACGTGTACAGATTGCAGGATCACATTGGTTATACATCCATTTCCCCCCCCCCATTTTTTAAATAAAAAAATTAAACTTTAAAAAAAAAAAGAAAATACATAAATTCCAAGAATAAATACATATCCATGCAAACAATTTTGTGACTCATTGTTGCTACAAGAAAGTGTACAAGTTTGAGATTTCATCAATCCAAACAGAATTTTCACAAGTAATAACCATATAAATTCTTTAGGCCTGAAAATTCTGAGAGTCATGAAAAAGTCATTAACAGGTGTGTACCAGCCCCTGGATAGAATTATTATTATTTTTTTAGCATGAAAAAATCTGAATTTTAAAAAAGTAAATTTTAGAATGGAAACTACTAATTATTTGTTGCAACCATCATTGATATTATTGATTTCTGTATGAACAATTAAAGAAATGAGGCAATGCAACACAGATTTTTACAAATATTCTGTGATTTACTGGCAACAGGATTTAATTAATGAAAAATTTGATAGGCAAATTGTTTTAGTTGGCTTTTGTATCCCTGTGACCCCTAAAACTGACAAAAACAATGTAGAAGAGGGAAAGTTTATTTGGGGTTCATAGTTTCAGAGGTCTCAGTTCATAGATGGTCTAATCCATTCCTCTGGGTTCCAGGTGAGGCAGAACATCATGGCGGAAGAGTATGGAGGAGGAAAGCAGCTGGGAAATGGCACCAGGAAGGTGGGGTTGACGAGGCACTCTGCTCAACAGGGACAAAATATAAACCTCAAAGGCACACCCCCAGTGACTTACATTCTCCAGCTACACTCTGTAGTTACTGCCCAGTTAATCCATATCAGTGGATTAATCCCCTGATTAGGCTAAGGCTCTCATAACTCAATCATTTCACCTCTGAAAATTCTTGCATTGTCTGACACATGAGCTTTGGGGATACACCTCATATCCAAACTGAAACACACATAATTATTACTCAATAAATGACTGTTGGAGTTAACAACAGCAAAGTATTCATATACAACCAAATACAGACCCGTGATATGGAAAGTCCATAGCATTTTTAATTAGAGATTGACATAAATGTAAAATACAAGAAATCTATTTCATGGAATCAACTTTGTTGCAGACATGATGGTAGAATAACTGATTTGCGAAGAAAATTTGGTATAAACAGGCTTATTAATTAGAAAGGTCTAATCAATACATGATAGCTAACTTTAATGATATAATTACCTCATATTGATCTATGATTTATTAGATGAATTTTAAGTCTATAATAGATTGTGTAAAACCCAAGTTCTCAATCTCCTCTGATAATATATTTTTTTTTCCTTTTTTTTCTTTCTTTTTTTTTTTTTTTTTTAATATTCATTTTTTTTTTTTATTGTTGGTCGTTCAAAACATTACATAGTTCCTCATACATCATATTTCACAGTTTGATTCAAATGAGTTATGAACTCCCAATTTTATCCCGTATACAGATTGCTGCATCACATCAGTTACCCTTCCATTGATTGACATATTGCCTTTCTAGTGTCTGATGTATTCTGCTGTCTATATTATTCTCTACTATCCCCCCTCCCCTCCCCTCCCCTCCCCTTTTCTCTCTCTACCCCTTCTACTGTAAATCACTTCTTCCATTTGAATTATCTTGTCTTACCCCTCCTTTCCTCTTATATGTCATTTTGTATAACCCTGAGGATCGCCTTCCATTTCCATGCGATTCCCCTTCTCTTTTCCTTTCCCTCCCACCTCTCAACCCTGTTAATGAAAATCTTCGTCTCAAGCTCTTCGTCCCTACCCTGTCCTTGTTTCCTCCCCTTATATCAGAGGAGTCATTTGGTATTTGTTTTTTAAAGATTGACTAGCTTCACTTAGCATAATCTGCTCTAATGCCATCCATTTCCCTCCAAATTCTATGATTTTGTCATTTTTAAATGCAGAGTAATACTCCATTGTGTATAAATGCCACATTTTTTTAATCCATTCATCTATTGAAGGGCATCTAGGCTGATTCCACAATCTTGCTATCGTGAATTGTGCTGCTATGAACATCGATGTAGCAGTGTCCCTGTAGCATGCTCTTATTAGGTCTTTAGGGAATAGACCGAGAAGGGGAATAGCTGGGTCAAATGGTGGTTCCATTCCCAGCTTTCCAAGAAATCTCCATACTGCTTTCCAAATTGGCTGCACCAATTTGCAGTCCCACCAGCAATGAACAAGAGTGCCCTTTTCCCCATATCCTCTCCAGCACTTATTGTTGTTTGACTTCCTAATGGCTGCCAATCTTACTGGAGTGAGATGGTATCTTAGGGTAGTTTTGATTTGCATTTCTCTGACTGCTAGCGATGGTGAGCATTTTTTCATGTACTTATTGATTGATTGTATGTCCTCTTCTGAGAAGTGTCTGTTCAGGTCCTTTGCCCATTTATTGATTGGGTTACTTGTTGTCTTATTGTCTAATTTTTTGAGTTCTTTATATATTCTGGTTATTAGGGCTCTATCTGAAGTGTGTGGAGTAAAGATTTGTTCCCAGGATGTAGGCTCCCTGTTTATCTCTCTTATTGTTTCTTTTGCTGAGAAAAAACTTTTTAGTTTGAGTAAGTCCCATTTGTTGATTCTAGTTGTTAACTCTTGCGCTATGGGTGTCCTATTGAGGAATTTGGAGCCTGCTCCCACAGTATGTAGATCATAACCAACTTTTTCTTCTATCAGATGCCGTGTCTCTGATTTAATATCAAGCTCCTTGATCCATTTTGAGTTAACTTTTGTGCAAGGGAGAGATAGGGATTCAGATTCATTTTGATGCAAATGGATTTCCAGTTTTCCCAGCACCATTTGTTGAAGATGCTATCCTTCCTCCATTGCATGCTTTTAGCCCCTTTATCAAATATAAGATAGTTGTAGTTTTGTGGATTGGTTACTGTGTCCTCTATTCTATACCATTGGTCCACCCGCCTGTTTTGGTACCAGTACCATGCTGTTTTCGTTACTATTGCTCTGTAGTATAGTTTGAAGTCTGGTATCGCTATACCGCCTGATTCACACTTCCTGCTTAGTATTGTTTTTGCTATTCTGGGTCTTTTATTATTCCATATGAATTTCATGATTCTTTTATCTATTTCTACAAGAAATGCAGCTGGGATTTTGATTGGCATTGCATTGAACTTATAGAGAACTTTTGGTAATATCGCCATTTTGATGATGTTGGATCTGCCTATCCATGAGCAGGGTATATTTTTCCATCTTCTAAGGTCTTCTTCTATGTCTTTCTTTAGGGTTTTGTAATTTTCATTGTATAAATCTTTCACCTCTTTTGTTAGGTTGATTCCCAAGTATTTTATTTTTTTGGCGGATATTGTGAATGGAGTAGTTGTCCTCATTTCCGTTTCAGAGGATTTGTCGCTGATATACAGGAATGCCTTTGATTTATGCGTGTTGATTTTATATCCTGCCACTTTGCTGAATTCATTTATTAGCTCTAATAGCTTCTCTGTAGACCCTTTTGGGTCTGCTAGGTATAGAATCATATCATCTGCAAATAGTGATAATTTAAGTTCTTCTTTTCCAATTTTTATCCCTTTAATTTCTTTCGTCTGTCTAATTGCTCTTGCCAGTGTTTCGAGGACTATGTTGAACAGAAGTGGTGAGAGAGGGCATCCCTGTCTTGTACCAGATCTTAGAGGGAATGCCTTCAATTTTTCTCCATTCAGAATGATGCTGGCCTGTGGCTTATCATAGATTGCTTTTACAATGTTGAGGTATGATCCAGTTATCCCTAATTTTTCTAGAGTTTTGAACATAAAGGGATGCTGTACTTTGTCGAATGCTTTTTCTGCGTCTATCGAGACTATCATATGGTTCTTATTTTTTAGTCTATTGATGTGGTGGATAACATTTATTGATTTCCGTATATTGAACCAGCCTTGCATCCCATGGATGAATCCTACTTGATCATGGTGTATAATTTTTTTGATATGTATTTGAATCCGGTTCGCCAGAATTTTATTGAGAATTTTTGCGTCAAGGTTCATTAGAGATATTGGTCTGTAGTTTTCTTTCTTTGAAGTGTCTTTGTCTGGTTTCGGAATCAGGGTGATGTTGGCCTCGTAGAATGAATTTGGAAGTTCTCCCTCTTTTTCTATTTCCTGAAATAGCTTGAAAAGTATTGGTGTTAGTTCCTCTTTAAAGGTTTTGTAAAACTCTGCTGTATACCCATCCGGTCCTGGGCTTTTCTTAGTTGGTAGTCTTTTGATGGTTTCTTCTATTTCTTCTATTGTTATTGGTCTGTTTAGGTTGTCTATATCCTCCTGGTTCAATCTGGGCAGATCGTAAGACTTAAGGAATTTATCTATGCCTTCACTATCTTCTATTTTATTGGAGTATAAGGCTTCAAAATAGTCTCTGATTATCTTCTGTATTTCTGAAGTGTCTGTTGTGATATTGCCTTTTTCATCCCGTATGCTAGTAATCTGGGTTCTCTCTCTTCTTCTCTTTGTTAGCATGGCTAAGGGTCTGTCAATTTTATTTATTTTTTCAAAGAACCAGCTTTTAGTTTTGTCAATTTTTTCAATTGTTTCTTTTGTTTCAATTTCATTAATTTCAGCTCTGATTTTGATTATTTCTTGCCTTCTACTTCTTTTGCTGTTGTTTTGCTCCTCTTTTTCTAGGATTTTGAGATGAAGTATGAGATCATTTATTTGTTGGTTTTTTCTTTTTTTGAGGAATGAACTCCAAGCAATGAATTTTCCTCTTAGGACTGCTTTCAATGTGTCCCATAGATTCCGATATGTTGTGTCCGTGTTTTCATTTAACTCTAGGAATTTTTTAATTTCCTCCTTGATGTCTTCAATAACCCATATGTCACTCAGCAACCTGTTGTTCATTCTCCAAGTGATGCTTGATTTTTCCTTTCTTCTTTTATCATTGATTTTCAGTTTCATTCCATTATGATCAGATAAGATGCATGGTATTATCTCTACCCCTTTATATTGTCTAAGAGTTGCCCTGTGACATAATATATGGTCTATTTTTGAGAAGGTTCCATGTGCTGCTGAAAAAAAAGTGTAACTACTTGATGTTGGGTGGTAAAGTCTATATATGTCAATTAAGTCTAGGTTATTAATTGTGTTGTTGAGTTCTATAGTTTCCTTGTTTAACTTTTGTTTGGAAGATCTGTCCAGTGGTGAGAGAGGTGTGTTGAAGTCTCCCATGATGATTGTATGGTGGTCTATCAGACTCTTGCACTTGAGAAGAGTTTGCTTGATGAACACAGCTGCACCATTATTTGGGGCATATATATTTATGATTGTTATGTCTTGTTGATTTATGGTTCCCTTGAGCAGTATGAAGTGTCCTTCTTTATCCCTTTTGATTAGCTTTGGCTTGAAATCTATTTTATTAGATATGAGTATGGACACGCCTGCTTGTTTCCGCTGTCCATATGAGTGGTATGATTTTTCCCAACCTTTCACCTTCAGTCTATGGATATCTTTTTCTATCAGATGCGTCTCCTGTAGACAGCATATTGTTGGGTCTTGTTTTGTGATCCATTCTACTAGCCTGTGTCTCTTAATTGGTGAGTTTAAGCCATTGACATTTAGGGTTATTATTGAGATATGGTTTGTACTTCTATCCATATTTGTTTATTGATGTTACTAAACCTGATTTGTTATCCTCTTTGACTACTTTCCCCCCTTTACTGTCCTACCTCCCAATGTTGATTTTCAATGTTATTTTCCATTTCCTCTTCCTGCAGTGTTTTGCCAAGGATTTTTTGAAGAGATGGTTTTCTAGCTGCGAATTCTTTTAACTTTTGTTTATCATGGAAGGTTTTAATTTCATCTTCTAACCTGAAGCTTAATTTTGCCGGATACACGATTCTTGGTTGGAACCCATTTTCTTTCAGTGTTTGAAATATGTTATTCCAGGATCTTCTAGCTTTCAGAGTCTGTGTTGAGAGATCAGCTGTTATCCTGATTGGTTTACCCCTAAATGTAATCTGCTTCCTTTCCCTTGTAGCTTTTAAAATTCTTTCCTTATTCTGTATGTTGGACATCTTCACTATAATGTGTCTAGGTGTGGATCTCTTATGGTTTTGAACATTCGGCGTCCTGTAGGCTTCTAGGATTTGGGATTCTGTCTCATTCTTCAAGTCTGGGAAGTTTTCTCGTATTATTTCATTGAATAGGCTGTGTATTCCTCTGGTTTGGAGTTCTGTGCCTTCCTGTATCCCAATGACTCTTAAATTTGGTCTTTTGATATTGTCCCATATTTCTTGGATGTTCTGTTCATGGTTTCTTAGCAGACTTGCTGAGCTGTCTATGTTCTTTTCCAGTTGAAATACTTTGTCTTCATTGTCTGATGTTCTCTCTTCTAAGTGATCTACTCTGCTGGTAGTATTCTCAATTGAGTTTTTAAGTTGGTTTATTTTTTCCTGCAATTCTAGTATTTCTATTTGTTTGTTTTTTATTTCCTCTATCTCCCTGTGAAATTGATCTTTTACTTCCTGGATTTGTTTGTCAATGTGATCTTTCATTATCTGATTTTGCTGTCTCATGTCTTCCTTGAGACTCCAGATCATCTGAAGCATGTATATCCTGATCTCTCTATCTGACATTCCATCTGTTGCACCTATTACCTCTTCTAAAGTTGAGTTGACCTGCATTGCCTGTGGTCCTTTCTTTCCTTGTCTTTTCATACTGCTGGCGTTTCTTTCTGCTTGGTGAAACTGTTGTGTTTTGAAATTTTCCCTCTATTTATTTATATTGCTCTTGTATAGTTGAATAATCACCCTTGCAGGGCATGTAGTGGCTGTGATCCTCCTCCAATTGGTGTGATCCGTCTACCACGCTGGGAGGCCCTAGGTCTGCTCTGCTGGTCGGTCAAAGGTCCGCCTACCCAGCAGGCACGAGGGGCACCTCTATCACTCCGCAGGTTGCTGGGCCTAACCTCCCGATGGGTCAAAGGTTCCCCTAGCTTGCAGGGGGCTGCTCCCGGAGCGAGAGCTAGGCCTCCCGGGGGAGCCCGGATGGTGGAGGCCGACTGCCGGTTCAGGCGGGGTGGGCCAAGCCGCACTGGGTGCCGGCGGCTTGCAAACGCGGCTGGTATCAGCAGGACTTAACTCCTGCACCCGCTGCGGGGGCACCTTTATCACCGAGTAGCTGCGGTCGCGTGGTTGGGACCCGGGCGGGTGGGGCCGCTTCTCCCAGGGCGAGAGCTGGGCCTCCCGGGGGAGCCCGGATGGCGGAGGACTGCCGGTTCAGGAGGGGCGGGCCAAGCCGCTCAGGGATCCCGCTGGTTGCAAAGGCGGTTGGCGTCCGCAGGACTTAACTTCTGCACCCGCCAACGGTTCGGGCGGGGCGGGCCAAGCCGCTCAGGGTTCCCGCGAGTTGCAAAGGTGGCTGGCGTCTGCAGGACTTAACTTCTGCACCTGCCACGTGGGCACCTTTATTGTCGAGTAGCTGTGGCTGCCTGGTTAGGAACCGGGCGGGTGGGGCCGCTTTTCCCTGGGCGAGAGCTAGGCCTCCCGGGGGAGCCCGTATGGTGGAGGACTGCCGGTTCGGGCGGGGCGGGCCAAGCCGCTCAGGGATCCCGCGGGTTGCAAAGGCGGTTGGCGTCTGCAGGACTTAACTTCTGCACCCGCCGCCGGTTCGGGCGGGGCTGGCCAAGCCGCTCAGGGATCCCGCGGGTTGCAAAGGCGGTTGGCGTCTGCAGGACTTAACTTCTGCACCCGCCACGTGGGCACCTTTATCACCGAGTAGCTGCGGTCGCGTGGTTGGGACCCGGGCGGGTGGGGCCGCTTCTCCCAGGGCGAGAGCTGGGCCTCCCGGGGGAGCCCGGATGGCGGAGGACTGCCGGTTCAGGAGGGGCGGGCCAAGCCGCTCAGGGATCCCGCTGGTTGCAAAGGCGGTTGGCGTCCGCAGGACTTAACTTCTGCACCCGCCAACGGTTCGGGCGGGGCGGGCCAAGCCGCTCAGGGTTCCCGCGAGTTGCAAAGGTGGCTGGCGTCTGCAGGACTTAACTTCTGCACCTGCCACGTGGGCACCTTTATTGTCGAGTAGCTGTGGCTGCCTGGTTAGGAACCGGGCGGGTGGGGCCGCTTTTCCCAGGGCGAGAGCTAGGCCTCCCGGGGGAGCCCGTATGGCGGAGGACTGCCGGTTCCGGCGGGGCGGGCCAAGCCGCTCAGGGATCCCGCGGGTTGCAAAGGTGGCTGGCGTCTGCAGGACTTAACTTCTGCACCCACCATGAGGGCACCTTTATCTCCAAGTAGCTGAGGCCACCTGGTTAGAAACCGGGCGGGTGGGGCCGCTTCTCCCAGGGCGAGAGCTAGGCCTCCCGGGGGAGCCCGTATGGCGGAGGACTGCCGGTTCGGGCCGGGCGGGCCAAGCCACTCAGGGTTCCCGCGGGTTGCAAAGGTGGCTGGCGTCTGCAGGACTTAACTTCTGCACCCGCCACGTGAGCACCTTTATTGCCGAGTAGCTGTGGCTACCTGGTTAGGAACCGGGTGGGTGGGGCCGCTTTTCCCAGGGCGAGAGCTAGGCCTCCCGGGGGAGCCCGTATGGTGGAGGACTGCCGGTTCGGGCGGGGTGGGCCAAGCCGCCCAGGGATCCCGCGGGTTGCAAAGGTGGTTGGCGTCTGCAGGACTTAACTTCTGCACCCGCCGGTTCGGGCGGGGCGGGCTAAGCCGCTCAGGGTTCCCGCGGGTTGCAAAGGCGGCTGGCGTCTGCAGGACTTAACTTCTGCACCCGCCACGTGGGCACCTTTATCGCTGAGTAGCTGTGGCCGCCTGGTTAGGAAGCGGGCGGGTGGGGCCGCTTCTCCCAGGGCGAGAGCTAGGCCTCCAGGGGGAGCCGCCTGCCGGAGCGGCTGATGGTTGGGGGACTAGACCTCTGTGCCCGCGTGGCCTTCCAAGATCCACTTCTCTGGGGCAACCTGTCACTTCGAGTAAACCTACCAGTTCACGGCAGCTCTCCTCTTAAGGAAGTTATGCTAGAAGTTCCTCCGTAGCTAGGCTGCAGCTGTTTCGATGAGTCTTTCATATCCCGTTAAAGTGGAGACGTTGGAGTCGCTGCTTCCTCGCCGGCCGCCATGTTGATAATATATTTTTAATAAAATTCTTAAAACTCAAAAGTTTTCCAATTTTTTTCCATTTTTAAGTGGAAAATATCTCCATTGTCTTGCTGACTGACATTGATTTCCCTAGGTGCAGAATCTGTGAAAGGCCTCATCTCTGCAGTCACAGAAATCTGATTTTAATAGTGCATCTCTAGGTGAACACATTATTAAGGATTGGTTCATGGTAACTAAAGTCACCAGAACCTTATTCCTTTCACCAAGTTCTTGGGAGGTTGACTTCTTCATGAGATGGTTGCTCAGAGAGTCTGTAATAGAGCCAGGAGAGGCAATCTTGAATGGTATTTTTGAACATCACAATTTACTTCTCTCCTTTGGAAGGTGCTGGAAAAATACAGCTGGAAATTCTTGTTCTTTGGGTGTCCCCTTTCTAGGATATAAATAGATCATACTCCCATCTATATTACTTTTTAAAAGACTGTTATCATCTTAACTATTAGATCTGGATGCTGCTTCCAAATCTCCACAGCAACATGCATTGTTCTTCTCTAAGCTCCAACTGCTCCTTATTTATGTATCTGTACCCCCCAGGATGAAATAAGTACTAATTA
Organism: Urocitellus parryii; assembly: GCF_045843805.1. Classification (NCBI taxonomy): domain Eukaryota; kingdom Metazoa; phylum Chordata; class Mammalia; order Rodentia; family Sciuridae; genus Urocitellus; species Urocitellus parryii. The sequence continues at coordinate 31,489,582 of NC_135532.1, forward strand.
TGCTGCAGCATAGCTGTTATCTCTGCTTGCCTAGAACAAAAGCTCCTTGAGGGCAGGGAACATTTTAACTTGTACCCATACCCAGCTACTGCCTGTTTTAAGATAGGTACTCAAATAGATTTTGCTAAATGTCATGTATGTAGTCACATTACTTGCACTGAGAGAAGGTAAGTTTTTACAAGTTTTAATGAGAACTTTCACTCATTGTGTACTTTTTAAACTGGATAAAATATGTTTCCTAAGGTTAAATATTTTTGACTGCTTCCCAAGCTGGACTTTGCTTGATCCTTGGTCATCTTCCCTGGAGCCATGGGCTAAAATATCACAAATTATACTTGGTTGTTTTGGCTCCTTAGCACCTGTCTCCCATCTTACTATGTAGCTATGTTCTTAAGTTAAAGATACACCTGCAAATGACAGAGGCATGTCCATGAGCAGGCAAAATATGCCACCAAATGGGTCTCTGTCCTTCAATAAAATTGACTCTTTCTTCTGCTTTTTCATCTCTTTTTCAGCCCTATCCTGAAAATCTACTTGATTTCATACAAATTAATGAAAACTGAAATGTTTGAATAGGAGGTTAATAACTAGCTACACTGAGTGAATGTAATAGAAGTATTAACCACTTCTGAAAATGACAGGTAGTTACTGGCAAACAGAAAAGACTGTCTTTGAATTGTAATTAGGAAGGGGAAGGAGTCAGTTTTAATAAAATTTGGGGGTGTTAAAAATCTCTAGTAAAGAATTCAGCTGTCATTCTTATCATGGAAATTAATTCTACAGTCAAAGCTAGCTGAGCCCTCAGTACCAGGTAAGAAGTGCCACTAAAGTAATTTTATTTTTGTTTAAAAAGTTATATTAGTATTTAAGTTATGTCAAATATTATAGATATATAAAAGGTGCATTTACAATTAAATGTAATGTTAATATAATTTATTATCAGCATAATATGTAAAACAGAAAAATTTTAAAAATCAAAAGGGCAGATTAGTTTCTGTGCTTCTCCTACATAATTAAATGAATCACACTAAAACTACAAGGAAGTACTTTCTGGTCTCACTGGTTCCTATTCCTATTTCTAAGTTTAAAGATTTATATATTTTCTTTGTTGTTGTTTTGTTTTTTTGGGCTGGGACTTCCATATGTTGCCCAGGCTGATACTGAACTCCTAGGCTCAAGGGATCTTTTACCTTAGCCTCCTGAGTAGGTGGGACTGCAGATGTTTACAATCATTCCCAGCTTAGTCTTCTTTTTTCTTTAATAAAAATTGGGTACCTATTCATCAGTTGAGTTTGGTTTTAAGCCATAAATCATTGAAACACAATATTTATTGAACATTTTTTTAAAGCCAAGAAAGGAATAAGTATTGCACAAGTTACCCAACTATCTGAAATCATACTGTATGTTACACACATTTACAAAAACTAGTTCATTTACTCACCAATTTAAAATCTGACCAGAGGATTATAATGATTTGATGTGAAATTCTGAGACAGGAGGATCACAAGTTCAAAGCCAGCCTCAGCAACAGGGAGGCACTAAGCAACTCAGTGAGACCCTGTCTCTTAAGTCTCTTAAGTAAAATACAAAATAGGGCTGGGGATGTGGCTCAGTGGTTGAGTGCTCCTGAGTTCAATCACCAGTACTCAAAATAAATAAATAAATACATACATAGGGCAGATCAGTTAGTATTTAAGTTATGTCAAATATTATATATATGAAAGAAAACCATAGGTACATATTCATCTTTTCTAAGAAAGGTGTTAACATGTAATGATAATATTTTGTATGTATTAAAGAGCTAGATTAGGGAATAGCTATTTCAGTGAAGAATAAGGGTAGAAAATGAATATGAAATAATCTGAGGGTTCCATTTGATTATTTCTTTTTAAATATTTTTTCTTGCTAAAGACAGTTTAGAAACACTAGACATTTTCATAGCCTTGTCCTCTAGATCTAATTAGATTTCAGTCAGGAGCATCCAAATTTAAAGATCTGCCTCTGCCAAGCTGGGTCCCCCCCATCCCCACTCCAATCTTCAACTTAAAACCTGGAAAAGAGGTTCAAAATAATGGTTTCCAGAAGCAATCACTGCACTGGCTCCTTTGTTTTGGGGGAAAAGCAAGGGGTATGAGGTTTCAGTCATTTTTTGTCCCAAGAAAACAGATCAAAAGGAATGTACAGAGGGTTCAAATCTAGACAGCCCAGCAAATCTAGTCCTGTCCCAAGTGACCGGGGCTGTTGGCAATACTTGCTGCCTAGTCCGAGACGGAGTTAACTCCTGAGGCCTTCAGCTTCACCCGAAATAACAAGGATTTCTGGGGGTGGGAAAGAGGAGAAGCGGTGGGTGTATGTGTGTTGTGGGAAGGCTCCTGGGAAGTCTTCCACAGCGCCAGCAAGGCAGAGGACATACATACACTCTTTCCTTCACCACATAGAGCCACCATGTGAAGTAGCACCTTTGGTCCCGGTTGGCATCTGCGGCCTCTGTTATAGCATTCACAACGTTACCTGAGTTCTTGTGTTGCTTTTATATTCAAAGGCACAGGGATTGCAAAGAGCAATTAAAGTCTGCGATAAACGTGTAGAAATGTTTCATATTGAACAAGATCAGTTTCTTAAGACTCTCCTGCAATCCAGCACCAATTACCCCAGATGCTTCCCAATGTCCTCTTAACAGCCAAGTCAACCAGATGGCTTTCAATTCACACAATTGTTAGAATACTTTTATTTTTTAAGCAAAACAATTTACCCCCCCCCACACACACACACCCGTTTGCTAGTGAAAACATAAATAAAGTGCACTTAGGAAAAAATGGTTATAACTAATCGTGGTCTTTGAATGCCCTTTGAGTCTGCGTTGGGGATTTAGGGATGATTTTTTTTTAAAAAAGCAAAACCATAAACAGACAATATGGGTAATATGAGTATATATAGGTTTGAATATACACCCACACATTTTTCCCCCAAATTTAGTTTTAGATTCTTTCACCTGGTTTGCCGGTTGGCAGTCACCTCTGTAGGTGCCAGGGGCTCCCAGGATTCGAGGAGCGGCCCGTATTGAATGCCCCATTCCCGCCTCCCTGGGGGAGACTCCTCCAGAGCCTTTCCCTCCCCGCGTGGCCAGGCCGCCCGCGCAGGGATCCCAGTTCGGTGCCTCTCCACGGCTCCCAGGCCCCATCGCAGCCGCCAGCGTTCCTTCCTCTTCCTGGGCCACAATCTTGGCGTTCCGGGATTGGCTTTACCCCGTACCAGCAGGAACACGTCCGGGAAGATCTCTTGAGGGGACCTCGAGCACCACATGCGACCCTCAAAGCCCAAATCTCCTTTCCCGCCTCACTGGGCCACGGCGCCAGGAGCCAGGCAGGCGAAGCGCAGCCTCTGGTGCTCTAAGGCCCCAAATGACCGATGGCTCGCCGGCAGCGAGGACTAGGAGGCCCCCCGGGTCAAACCTGGGGCCACTCCGCCGCTCCTCGGCTGCTGTCTGGGAGGAAGTGTAGGTGTGTGAGCCGGGGAAAGGGAGCGAGCCGCGCCCTCGGGCCGGCGTGGGCAGGGCGCCGCGGCCTGCGCAGCCCCGAGGGCCCCGCGTCGCTCTCCCGAGCCAAGGTTCTCAGGAGCGGGCCGCGCAAAAGACGTTAGCGGGAGGAGTTAGCGGCTGTTGGGGGAACGGGTTGAGGGAAACAGTCCCTTCCAAAGCACGGCAATCGCGGGGTGGGGCGCCGTGCTGCCTCCCAGGCCGGGGGCGCTGGCCAGAAGGGGCGCGCGTGGCGACGGTGACCGCCTGCTGCGGCACGCCCGGGCAGGGCTGCGCAGGAAGAGCCAGGGGGCGGTCGCCCGTTGGCCCCGCTGGGGCTGAACGCCCAGGGGTCGCGGCGCGTCGGCCTGCAGCGCGTCAGGTGAGGAGGTCGCCATGGCGATGTGGCCCCAGGCGCGCAGGCCCGCTGCGGTTGGCATGGAAGCAGCCCCTGCGAGGCCCGGGGACGCCGCTGATTGGCCGATTCAACAGACGCGGGTGGGTTGAAAGTAATCTGCGCTGTGCGCCCCGCCGCCGCCGCAGGGAGCCCGGCGCCCCCGCTGGAATCTATTAACACCTCGGACCCTCCCGCCCGCCCGCCCCGCCCCCCTCAGGCGGCACCTCAGCCCCATCACGGTGTGCACTTGCTGCTTGTTGGAGATAAAGATAAAGATAAAGATAAAGCTCCGGGAGGAGCGGAGGTCCCGCTCTGGCTCCCAAGCAGGTTTTGACGTCTTCTGCTGGTAGGAGGAAGGCCGCGGGGCAGCACCTTGCTTGTCACTTGGGAAGGGTACATAACTTTCCGGCAGTCGGGTATTCCTGGATCTTTTGTTTGGGGTCAGGGGAGATGAGCTTCGCGGCAGAGGAAGACTGAGGCTCTTGGGTGTAAACTCCCAATTTACATGGGGCTTAGTATCCTGACGTGGAGGTTTGGCAGGATGTCTCGTTCCTACCAGCCCTCGGGTAGGTCTTGGATGAAATCCCGCAGAGATTCAAATCACTGTTTTGGTTCAGGGCAGCTTTGATCCCTAGTGCTGTCGCTCCTGGACCTTTCAAACCGTAATAATTTGTTGGGAAGATCAGCAATTAATGGGGATTCCAAGACTTGGTGCTCTGCCTCCTAGAGATTCACTGAATCCTTGGAGCCCTAGCTAGGGAGGGTTGACTAACAGGCTTCTCTGTTTCTCCTGGTGACAGCAGTTTGTGGCGTCCAAGGCAATGCGTCGCAGCAGCTCCAAGAGTGGAGTCGTCCTGGCTGCAGTGGCTAGAGGTCCTGAAGCTTCTCAGATGCTCACCAGAGCCCAGCTTGGCCAAGATCCCCCACAAAGGACAGTGCTAGGGGTGCTAACCGAGAATGGGCAGTACAGGAAGACCTGTGGCCAGGTAATGACCAGAAGCACTGGGAAAGATGCTGTGGAGAATGACTCTTCTATGATGGTAGTAGGTGCTTTTCTCTTGCAGTTGTACCTACTACTGTCCTAGAATATTAACAGCCTTGGATCTGGACTACAAGGAAGTTGATTTCTTAAGACCATCTTAACCAGTTCTGTTTTCAGCCAGAAACAGTGATTATTACTTTTGTTATTTTTCCAACATTAAGGAAATAAGTTTGGGAACTGTTTGTATTAAATATATGTAAAGTGATTCAGGAGATAGGCTGAAACGAAATGTGATTTGGAGCTGGAATTCCTTGGTCAGAGTTGTGTTCAAGGTAGTGCCTAAAGCAATACTGGGCAACCTTTGCTGTGTTCATTTGGGATAATGTGAGAATTGGGATTGGATCAAGCTACTTCAGATTATACTAGGTTACTTCAAAAAGGTTGCTTTGAGAGCAGATATCTTCCTGCTGACAAAGAGCAGTTGGGCAAAAAGATAATGGACCCTCAGATATTATTTGTATGTGCTAAACTTATCACAGTTACCTTCCTTTGAAGATTAAAAATAAATCCAGACACTTAAATGAGAAGGCAGGGTTTGGATCCTTAGGAATGAATTATTTAGATAGAAAAAAAATCTTCCCTCTCTGCTATTAGATTAGTCTTCATAAAAATGCCTTAAACCTGTATTGTACATCTAAGTGCTTGATGGTCACAATAGTCCAGTGAAGTAAGGTATTCTTTCTGTTTTATAGATGAAAAAGTGTGAGGTTTAATATCCCCAAAAATGTTGTGGTGGAGGCTAGATTAAAAGCTTTCTATCTGTTGCATCTTTAAATTACCTATCTTTTGATGGTTTGATTAGTGTGGAAAAAATATTCAAAGTAATCTGTTCAAATCTTTGGAGAAAATTGAGTGAAAGTGGTTTTAATAAACTTAATTTTCTTAGCAATATTTATTTTTTACAGTCTTAAGACCTGGTGCTTGTGAATTGGCAGTTGTGCCTATGCTAAGTGGTCTCATTTTAAATTCAAAATCAGTAATCTCTCACATTACCTGGTCCCACCTCTACATTTCCTTGCTCCATCCTCTACAACCTTCTTAGAAACCTATTCCCTATCCCCTTTCTCTCTTTAATCCTCCATAACCCCTATTCATCTTTACTCTCAGGTGATGACTTTATATCCTATTTTCCTGAAAATGTAGAAACAACCATTGTTTCCATGTGCCAGATACCTTGCCATTGCTATCCTGTTCTGTAAGTAAAATGTCCCTTTTAGATAAGGTGACCTTTCCCTCAAAATGTGTTCTTTTGCTTCTTCAAGGATCTCACTCCAGTAACTTTTATTCTTTTATCAGTTTTCTCTTTTTTACTGAGTCAAACCCATAAGCATATAAATAAATTATATTTTTTCATCAAAATCTTTCAACTACACATCTCTTTGCAGCTACCGTCCTGTTTATTGCAAGATTTATTGAGAATTTGTCTATCCTAATAGCACATAAGTTCTATCAGAGAGGATGTCATGTTCTCTGCTGTATTCCTAGTACTTGGAACAGTACATATACCCGAATATCATATAGGTTTTTATTGAATGAATTCTGTCTATAGTTCTTTTGACTCAATTCTTAATTCTTTCCTTACTTGACTGATCAGTAGCATTTTACATGGTTGACCAGTCTTAATAATTTATTAATAATTTCTTCTTACTCGAGAGCACTACCCTCTCCAAGGGATCTACCTTGCTCATTTGCCACTCCCTCAGTATCCTGATTCTTTATTTCTTTAATCTCTAAAAGTCACAGTGCCCCAGGGCTTAGCTTTGGTCACAGTCTGGCCTCACTCCCTCAGTAATCTCTTCAGGTGTTAAATTAAATACCATTAAAAACCATCTGTCTGTTGATGATTCATATTTTTATCTCTGGCCTACCCCCCTGAGCTATATTGTAGGATCATATACCCAGCATTCCACTTAATATCTTCACTTGAATCATGTGATAAGCATCTCATACTTGGGCAAAACCAAACACCAACCCTTTTCCCTACCTCCGACTTGCTCTTCCCAAAGTCTTGCTCATCTCAGGAAAAGAAATAGCCATTCTTCCTTTGACCAACCCTAAAACATTTTTTCATCCTTGACCCTTCTTTTTCTCCTACCTTCCATTTAATCTACTTTGAAAGTATTGTTGGTTCTACTTTTAAAAAAATGTCTAGAGCCTCTTTCCCTCTCATCCTTTTCTATCCTGCTTTAAACCTCTGTTGTGTCTCATCTGATTTGTCAGTTTTATAACTGGTTCTGTTATTGTGGTCTTGCTTCCTGCACCTAAAATGATCCTTTTATAAAGATAAGTCAGGCCAGGCATGGTGGCGCACACCTGAAATCTCAGAGGCTTGGGAGGCTGAGGCAGGAGGATTGTGAGTTCAAAACCAGTCTCAGCAACTTAGGCACCAAGCAACTCAGCAAGACCCTATCTCTAAATAAAATGTGAAAAAAGGGATGGGGATGTGGCTCAGCGGTTAAGTGCTCCTGGGTTCAATCCCTGGTAACCACCCCTCCCCCCCACCAAAAACAAACAAACATAAGTTAGATCACAGTCTTCCTCTGCCCAAAATCTTTCTGTGGCTCCCCTCTGCATGAATGCCAATCATTCTTAAATGGCCTATGGTAAGGCCTCCTTGAGCTGACCTCTATTTTCTTCCTGACCTCATGTCCTACACTCTTCTCCTTCTTACTCTGCTCTGTCTATTCCTACTTTATCTTTTGTTGTTTGTCTCCCCACCTCCGCCTCTGGGCTGAACATTTTGTTCACTCTTGAATTTTGGGCACCTAGAGCAGTGTCTGGAGCATAGTAGATTCTTAGTAAATATTTGTTTAATGAATATATACCCCAACCTAAATATCTCTATTTATGTAGGAAAGTTAAACTTGATAGTGACTTGGAGTCATAGTTATCTGATTATCGTAACTTCTGATTGTGGTCCTTTATAGTCCCTGTGATTTTTATTCCAAAACTACCATAAAGATAAGATTATTTTCTTATTAGTCATAAGCCATATATATATATATAAGTAGAAAGAAAAGTTATATAACCACATACTAACTTGGAATTAGCCTTTAATAGCATAGATTAAGTATAAGCAAAATGTTAATATAGTAGATAGAGCTAACATTTGCATAAATATAACTCAGGCTCACTTGCCCTAACTCATATGATTTCACACCATCTAACATGACTTCCTTTAAGATGCAACAGCATTTGATGTGCTATGCTTGTTCACTGTGGTGGTACCACAGTTGTTTGCACTGTTAATGTTACAAGAATAAAGAAAAGGGAGAAGTTATTTGAAAAATTTCACCAAGCATGATTGTATTATATATACAAAAAGGTTTTATAGCTTATGAGAGAAGTTAGTAGTATGAGTTTCCAAAATCATCATGTTTCTAAATAACTTAAGAATGAAACTGGGGGGCTGGGGATGTGGCTCAAGAGGTAGCGCGCTCGCCTGGCATGCGTGCGGCCCGGGTTCAATCCTCAGCACCACGTACAAAGATGTTGTGTCTGCCGAAAACTAAAAAATAAATATTAAAAACTTCTCTCTCTCTAAAAAAAAAAAAAAAGATTGAAACTGGGAACTTCATAGGTGGCTGCAACTAAATATTAAATATTTCGGGAGGGGGCTCTAGGAACTCTGTGACCATATGTTATGAACGATGCTGAGTATTTTAATGTCTTGTGATGCTGTAAACATAAAGCCAACTTGCAGTTTTCCTCCTGCAGGTTGTACCTATTTCATTTTGGAGAAGAGATATAGATTTTATTCTTTCTATAATCTTGAGTTCCCTTTGATACATATGTAAAGAAAATAGCAAATTTTAGATAGCTCTTTCTGTATATCAGATATAGACTAATATAACTTTTTGAACTTTATTTTCTGTAATTAAATTAATAACATTTCAATTTAGGATTCAATCTTACCTATTCAAGCTGCTAGGTTCACATTTCCTAGTTGATCTTTGTGGGATAGTCTCTAACAAGAAATTAACTCTTTAGGAGATCACAGCAATCAGGTGTTTTTCTGGATCAGAAAATGTCTTCCCTCCAGCTGGAAAGAAAATGCTCTCTGATTGTGGGGTCCTGGAGCCAGCCAAGCATGGATTTGATATCTACATGGACGAGCCTGAGCAGGGGGACAGAGACAGCTGCTCAGGAAGAGAGGGGATGGCATTTGAGGATGTGTATGAAGTAGACACCAGCACACTCAAGTCAGACCTTCACTTCCTGCTGGATTTTAATACAGGTAATCTGACTCATCTATAGCTAATGGTGCTCTGTATTCTCAACTGTCTGCAGTGTTCCAGTAGCAAGTATCTAGCAAGAGAAAAACATGACATAATGGCTAGTTTTCACAACTGCCTGTGGAGGGTGAGTAGAGGTAAGGAGTTTTTCAATTAAATGACTTATCTGACAATGTTGAACCTCTGCAGTTTCCCCTATGCTGGTAGATTCATCTCTCCATTTCCAGTCTGAAGAAGCGTCAGATTTGGGCACAGATGTGATAAATGTGACTGAATATGCTGAAGAAATTCATCAGTACCTTAGAGAAGCTGAAGTGAGTTTTCCCAACCTCTCCAGGATCCCAAACTCCTAATATTAAGCTACAAGTTCTTGACCATACCACTAGTGAATGGCACTATCGTGGTATCCAAATGTAAGAAATCTATGAAAAATAATGCAGGTCAAATATCTCTAGTCTGACATTTCAAAATTTAAAACTTTTTGAATGTTAATATGATGCCAGATGTGGAAAACTCCACACCATGAATCTTTGTTTTATGCACAAAATTATTAAAAGTATTATATAAAATTATCCTTGTCTGTGTGTATAAGTCATGAATTTTATGTTTAGGCTTGGGTCCCACCCCCAAGATGGCTAATAGTGTATATGTAAATATTAGAAAAAATCCCAAATCCAAGACATCATGTCCCAAGCATTATGGAAAAGGAATACTCAACCTGTAATAGTGATGGTAAGTAGCAATTGTAGGCACAATTTCTATACAAAGGATTTATGTATTAAGTATTTCACTCTTAGGAATAACCAATATTGCTATTTCCTCCTCAAGTTGTTAACTCATTACATTGTAGAACCATAATTTCATAGTTTCTTCTTTATCATGATGAAAACATTTGTCTCTAAATTAGCATCCTCCTAACCTTTGCTCATGAGATTTTAAAATAAAATAGCAACTATACTGGAGAGTGATCTTTCTGATATTACAACTTTCTACATATCCAAATTATTTTCCCAAACAGATAAGATACAGACCCAAAGCACACTACATGAGGAAACAGCCAGACATCACAGAAAGCATGCGTACGATTCTGGTGGATTGGCTGGTGGAGGTTGGCGAAGAATATAAGCTTCGATCAGAAACTCTGTACCTGGCTGTCAACTTCCTGGACAGGTTTCTTTCCTGCATGTCTGTTCTAAGAGGGAAATTGCAGCTTGTAGGGACAGCAGCTATTTTTCTGGCTTCGTAAGTAATTCTTTGAGCTTGAATAATGTAAAATTACCTCCTGTCAAAACACTTGACTTTTTTTTCACATTTATTAAAGAAATGCAATGCTTGATGATTAGAACTATTTGTGTCTCTTTTGATAAAAGATCATTATCTTTTCAGGATTTACCAAGAAACTGAATTTCACCCACATGTTCACTCTTCAATTCAGATGTTTAAGATTTATTACAACAAGTTCAATGTCGTGACTAAAGGAGCCATCAGCTCAAATGCAGGAATTTATTTTGCAGAACAGTCTTTTGGCTATATTCTAATACAAGTAAAAGTCCTATTTAAAGAGATTTTTATTTCATAAAAACTGTCTTCATGATATAGCAAATAACTCACAATAATAGTTTATTTATTTGGTTATAGTTTATAAATAATTTTAGTTGGTTCCTGTTCCTATCAGTGACTCATAGTAATACCTCATTGTGTGAGAAAAAAGAGTTGGGTTATATCTGAGCTGTCATGATGTAACCTGTTACTGCATGATGGTTTCTATTTTTCTGGTTTTAAATAGTCTAGTTATTAATATGTAAACACTTGCCAATTTTTCCTAAAGAAAGTAGAAACAAAAGCAGAAGGGAAGAAATGAAAATAGTGAAACATCATTCTCCTTCTCTTGACTATTCAGCATCAATTGCTAATTCAGCAAACAAAGTTAAACATGATGTTTTTAAAAATCAAAGGTCTATGAATTTTTTTCTCTCTTTTCCACAAAATAATTTGAAGTCTATAGAATTGATAGGAATTCACTTGTGCTGTCTGTCATTCAGAATTTTTCAGTGTATCTGAGACCAAAACCTAAACTCTCAGTTGGACATGGTGTCTCTTTCTACTCCTAGCAGTAAGTACAACATGTTCTCATAATACTCATGTTCATGATCTGGAAACAAGCTCTTAATATTTTCATAGCCCTGTGAAATTCAGTGATATTGAAGTGGATAAAGAGGGAATAAAGAACTCTGCAGGTCTCTGTTGAAAAACATGGCCTGTGGTAACACAGGAAGTAAAGTATGAGTGCCAAACTACTCCTAAAAATTCTCTACCTTTCCCAGGAAATATGAAGAGATATATCCACCTGAAGTAGATGAGTTTGTCTATATAACTGATGACACATACACAAAACGGCAACTATTAAGGATGGAACACCTGCTCCTGAAAGTCCTAGCTTTTGATCTGACAGTTCCAACCACCAACCAATTTCTCCTTCAGTACTTAAGGCGTCAAGGAGTGTGTGTCAGAACTGAGAACCTGGCCAAGGTATACCATGTGATTTCCAGGAACTTCTGGTACCAAAGAGGGTAAAAAGCAGCCTTTCCCAGTCATCCTTCAGTTCTACATTCCTTTGCAGTTTTTTTTCCCCTAGTCTTGGGCCCAGTACACCTTTTTAGCAATGAAAGACAGCTAATTTTAAGAACACAAAATCTGGTTACAGGACATTACTATTGACTACAGTTGGCAGGCACAGGTTGTCAAATCATTCAACCATCAAAGGAATTTAAACTTGGAAACTCTTCCCTTGGTGTGTATATAGAGTCACATGCAAGCAGCACTTCTTAGTTTGAGAACTAAGATGTAGTTTAATTTTGTTCTAATATCATCCTAACCTATTAACTAATGAAGTGTTGTTTGGTTATTTAATGTTATAGAAACTTAGTTGAAAGTACTAAAATATTAGTCTAATCAACTTGCTTTCTAGTCACTCCAGACTATGATATCTAGTACATTTATGCCATACAGGGAGTAATAAGGATGTCCATATACATTTCTTAAGTATATTTATTCTGACATGATATGTTCCCATCAGTACTGTTCTAGACTCAGAACCATATTCATTTGCCTAGCAAATTAATAGCTATAATATTGTCATATCTTTGCCTTTGACTGAAGGCTCTGTTCCCATTCCAGGTGCCAGAGCAATACAACTTTATCTGACCAGCATAAACCTGCACTACTAGTGTAAGACGAGAAAAGTAACCTATCATATGTACTTTGTGGATAGGCCAAATACTAGGGTATTGAAATTCTGTTAAAACATAAATATTATTCTGGTTAAGGACAGTCATACCAATTATTGACCCAGTGATTCATTTTAACTATGTCTGTACTCATCACTGGATACTGTCTGAACAAAGAGAAGACACAATTTATTACTATGACTTTTCTAGGTTTACTTATGACTTCAGTCAATTAGATCTTGTCAAATTTCTAACTCCAATGAGGTTTTTTTCTCTTGTGCTTAGTATGTAGCAGAACTGAGTCTACTTGAAGCTGATCCATTCTTGAAATATCTTCCTTCATTGATAGCTGCTGCAGCTTACTGCCTGGCAAACTATATTGTGAACAGGCACTTCTGGGTAAGTTTATTCTTCTTTCTAGATGAAATTCAAGACCTGTGTAAAATCTGTTCAGTAGTTTTTAAGGCTTACAGGCTTGCCTCTTAGAAGGGCAAGTTTGTTTAATAAGGAACTGGATGTCTTTACAGTAGACTGCAACTTGCTGCTGAATCTTGCAGGTCAGCCAGTCATCATGGCTTTGACTCAGTGGCTTTATTCTGTGTCCAGCAGAGGTTGCAAGAAGTTTAGACAATCATGTTGCAGGCCCATTCAACAGAAGCGAGCCTGAAAATCTGGGTGCCCATTGCTAATGACTTGAGATGCAGTCATTGGCTGCTTCAAGCAAAAGTTGTTGACTTTTATCATACGTGGAAAAAAAAAATCATCAGTCCAATGAGGATAGCTAGAAATTGCAGTAGGCTTTTGAGAAAACATGACATTGGTGTTGCCTCTTTCCTGAGGAGGTGGTATCATCAAAAACAGGTCCCTAGGTTTTGTTCTGAAAGCTCACTGTTATACTAAAAAAAAAAATGGGATATTTCCCTTTATTTTCTGGAATACTTAGTTTTTATGCTGCATTTAGACTAAGAAGCTTTCACTTTCTATACGAATAAGGTGGTCACAAAAGTAGGACTCTTTAAGGGACTGGTAAAAACCACGTTCATGAGGATACAGGGAAAGTGATCTGCCCTAAATTGAGAATTATGATATGAAATATGAGCAAACTTAGAAATTTAGAACTCTGCTGTATTTTAAGTATTTCATATCTAATGTCTCTGAAGAAGGTGGACTTGCTTTCTTTAAATGAATATGGACATTTACTTTTACTTTACAATTGGTTGTCTTCTGACTTCTACATCTTAAAAAGTTATGTGAAACAATTTTTTTTCTTTTGTCTTGATTAGCCAGAAACCCTTGCTGCATTTACAGGCTACTCATTAAGTGAAATTGTGCCTTGCCTGAGTGAGCTACACAAAGCATGCCTTGACATACCCCATCGACCTCAGCAAGCAATTAGGGAGAAGTATAAGGCTTCAAAGTAAGTTACTGACATTTTCTTATCTTGGCTCTGTTCAAAGCTTAATGGGTAATAGTTGTATCAGAATTAGAAGTGGAATAAATTATATATCTGGTGTTAGGTTGGTAAAGTAAGAATACATGTAAAATCAAGAAAATGAATTTGGAGAGACCTAGATTGATAATTATCAGATTGTAGTAATTATAGTCACTCAGCTTCCTTCCTATCTGCTGTGATGACTTAGAGAGTTTTCTGTAGTGCCAGGGTCCTGCACCAGCAGGGTCCAGGGGGTCCTAAAGGATGAGAGGCATCAGCACAAGGGATGAGACAAGGAGTCGTTCCATTGGAGCAATCTCCAGAGAGAGAGAGAGAGAGAGAGAGAGAGAGAGAGAGGGAGAGAGAGAGCTGTTACTGCTTTCTCTCTGGCTCCTTTTATTCTATTTTTTCTCATCATTATGGGTCCAGAATCATTAATAAAATGCGTCATCAATTTACCATTTCCAGATTTTCCCAGAATGTGACATTTCCTTATTTAACAGATGCCAAACTACGTAACCAGACTCTATGTCTCCTAACCTGTCATTAACCTTTAAGTATAAAGCACACCTGTACTTTAAGATCCCATCTAAAAGTCCCCTTATAACAATCTTATAATATATTCTAAAAGTATCTAAAAATGCCTACATTTATTCTCATAAAACTGATTAAGCTACTTTCTCAGAGAGTTTCTTTGTTTCTTAGTTAAAGTACAGCAGTTCTTAAATCTTTGTAATCTTTAACTAAAGGGCAGGCTCTGTATGTCAATCCCCCTGCAGCTAACATTAACTATGCTTATCAAAATCCCTATGTAAAGTTAAAAGAGGGTCTATTAGAAGGAAAATATATTTTAACTAACTTTTTCTCCCCTGGATGAATACCATATCCTACCCTTAATTAAATAGGCTACATATGGTGGGCTACGTGCAATGGACATGATAACTGTCTACGCAGGTTTGAAAGACTGAAGATATGAACTTGGATTCTTAGTTGATATAATCAATCGTGGTGCCTAGTGTTCCTGTAACATTTCCCAGAATGACTGTTGATATTTTTCTGTTTTGTCCTATATGTCCCGAGAGATAGTAAAGCAGCCTTTAAGTCATGAACCACCTGTTATATTCTTGGCCATCTAGAATTTAAAGTCTACTCATGCCTTTTGTTAGGCTGACTATAAAATAAAAAGTCCCAATTATATAAAAAAGGGTCTCATGATTTTGGTTTCCCACAAGTGTCCTCACTGTGACCTTGTCAAGACAGTGGGAGGTGGAATGCCTTCACCACTGTAGCCTAACTGAGATTATATAAAATGAATGTCTGTGTTTTGTGCTAACCTTGCTGTGGGTTTCATTTCAGGTACCTGCATGTGTCCCTCATGGAACCACCTGCAGTTCTTCCTCTGCAATAAGTGCTAGAACTGGAGCATTTCCAGAACCCAACCACCATATCAACAGGATTGCTCTTAGTTTCCATAAGTTTCTTCAAGTTTGGCCAACTAATGTCAATATAGATGACTTTTCAAATATGTAAATGTATTAGGTTCTATTAGACTTTAGTAGTTATAATTTAGTCTAGAATTTTTGAAGAATAAACTACTTGCTTTATGACCATGTGTTAGGCTTATTACTAGTTAGCATGGCTGACAGACTTGACTGGAATTTTAGTTGATAATATTACAAATGTCATCACTATTTCAAGCATTCTCCTAAATTGGTTTTATAAATGAGGCATGCTATTCAGATTCAGTGTTGAGGCATGCAGGGATTTTCATGCTTGGTAAATGGCTTGTTGTTTCCTATTTCTTTACTCTCCCCAAGGATCTCTGTAGATTGACAAAGAAGGGAAAGGCTAGCTCAGGCAAAATGGTGAAGAGACACCAGCAAGCACTTCTACTCCTGCTTCTTCCATAGTTTAAATCAGTGGGCTGAGGCCTAAATGTGTTCAAATATATTTGGTGGTGACTTACATTTCATTCTAATCCAGGAATGTTATGCTCATTTGTAAAAGGATGCCATCATGTCTGTATTCAGGTTGGATTTAGGAACTCATCATCATGTTTTTTTAGTTTTAGAAGATGTCTTCTGGGGTAGAAAGAGCAAACTTCATCATGAGACTTGAGACTAATGAATCCAACCCCTTTACATATGTCCTTTGAGAGATACCCACCCTAAGCTTTGCTGTTGCTTAAATTATTCATAATTTTGTATTTTACTTTCTTACACATTCATATTTGGCACTTTTCAACAGCACTGTGTAGGATACAAGATAGAAAAAATTGAAAGCAAAACATTTGTTTTGACTTTTATTTTAAAGATTGAAAGGAAAAATGAGAGTAGATTTGTTCTTAAATATGAATTATGATTATTGAGGATTAAATGTGAGCTTTGTGTTTGTGTTGTTGTTAAGCACAAAATTGGTGGTTCTGGGCCAGTAGGTCTTAATGGCTCATGAACCTTCTGTGCTGTGTGCTTGTCCTCTGGGGAGAGGCCTCTGTTTGTGGACCTGCCCCCAGGCTCAGTCTGAATGACTCTGGAGGCAAAAAGAAGGAAATATGTTTTCTGGATTCCCTTCACATAGGAAAAATTAGATTTGGGTATATTTTGGAAAAATGAGAGTAGATGAAATTCACTTCATGTTTTACACTTTTTTCAAGCTCTAATGGAATTATGAATATAAAAATATAGACATATTTTACATATTTTGTGAATAATTTTTTTATATTTGAAAGTACTCCCACACTCTTACAAGGTTTTAGCATTGCTCCCTCCTTTTCCCCTGCAGATAAACATTCTCAAGTTGTCTCCATTTGAAGAAATCAACATTTTCTTAAGTATTTTTATATTTATAACATATGTTTCATAAGGGAACATAGGTCCTATATCAATATTGAATTCTCTATGTTTGTTATATAATGAACAATTGGCAATGTCACCTGGTTTATGTCTGAGTGACATAATCTGTATATATATGCTGAACTTTCCAGCAGTCCTGCAAATGGCAGTGCAATCCCTTCTCAGTGGGGCAGGTGGCTGATTTTGGTCACAGAAGTGCTGTATTTGCCCCTTTCAAGCCTTAAAGATTTGAGCAACTCAGCCAGGGAAGCTTCCTGTCAATCTCTATCTGTTTATGTTGGCTGATCACTTACTTTCCTATGATATGTGTGTCTATCTCAGGCTGGATCCTGACACAATAACAATAACATTTGGACCCAGTTTAGAACCAGACACAGTAATATTTTCTTTTTTTTTTTTACTAGTAAGATTATGATTTTAGAATGCTTTACTTAAGCTAGAAGGGACTTTGTAGAAATAGATCATCCATTAAAAATCACTTTGCAGAGGATGTTTTTGTTTCCAAATCTGGATCCAAAATATACCATGAAACCACACTATAGGACTTAGAAGTCTGCACACATACCTTACGTTACTTGCTATTGGCAATTTGCACATACCTTATTCCCACACCCCCAACACAAATACCCACTGACTGCAAAGAACTAGACCTCAGCTTTGAACCTTCTTTTTTATTATTTTATTGCCTCCCTGAAATACATTATTTGAAAACAGAAATATAACTTTCCCCTGTGTATCTCCTGCCAAATTTGAAAGTGAATATCAGCCATCTGCATGCCCATCCTTTGATTTGTTCTTCTTTCCTAAATTTTGTGTTGATGAAGTCCATTCACTGTTTTTATGAATATATGTCTATAAACAATGCTTATTTTTAATGTTTAATGGTCATTGATAGTCTCTTGTACCCTTCTGTGTTACATATCTGAAGTAGCATTGTTTTTTGAGATTATCCATAGGGAATCAGTAGAATCTTAGTTACTTCTACTATTATAAAATATCATAAGAATATGGTTTATCTGTTCTCTTAATTTTCGCCCATCTCTCCCTTTCAAGCCACACCCACTTCTTGCCACCCAGGAAACTGGTCTGGGCAGGGCTCTGGGTTGGGAGTACTGTATCTGTCTATCTTTGGATGCTCTTTTGCATGTGGCTTTAGACAAACCCAGCCCTTTCTGAGGAACTCAGACATGACCATGAACCAATGGGCTCTTAGTGAAGTGTTCCTCAAGAAAAGATGATAGGGGCAGCATTTGATGACCCTTTGTTGAGAGCTAAAGCCCAAGATGGGATGGATATAAGCAATGTGTTCTGTTTCTGTTTTCCCTATAATCTTTCACCATCAGAGTTAAAACAGCTACATACATTTTAGTCTAAAACTTTGAAATGGAAGTATATACTATTTGTTTGAGAGAGCCCTGGCCCATGCTAATGCCAAGTTTTCTGCTCCATGTGTCAGGGCTGTGGGGATAGGTACCTGGGGCAGGGGAGGAACTCCTCAGGGTGCACGGTTGTGATTCCATGTAGCATCCTGGCACCAAGGCAAGACCCAGTGTGCAAGACCCAAAGTCTCTGATGGTTTTTCACTGCAGATGAGACATCCCTCCCTTTAGTTTCACAGGATATGTATGAATTCATTGTAGGCAGAGAGTTGTTTGTTTTTACTATGTTTTTTATTAGGCATCACTGGACTTGATGGTAATTTTTGAAAAAAAGAATGGGAAGTACTCAGGCAAAGGGAAAAGCATGTGGGAAGGGGATCAGGTTATCATTAACTGAATCATAACTGAGTATGTGGATAGAATGCCTCAAATGGAACTAGAGATCTGAGATCAGATAAATGAGGTGCTAGGGGAGGAACTGAGGTCAACTTGGGCTCATCTGACTAAACTCAAACCTGCTAGAAAAGACTCTCTCCTTTGATCTGCAAAGAGAACATAGAGAATAACATCCATATACCACCATGTGGAGCTGAGTACCTCAATTGTCATGAGTATTGGTTTCAAATGTGTCATCAAGAATATGGTTTCTTCAGTCACCTTGGTGATTCTCAGAAGCTCGTTCTTTTAGGAGAATTATAACTGAGAAGTAAATACAGTGGGAGACCAATTCTACCTTTATCTTTTTATTCAGGACTTAATTCTTAATTTTATTCTAAACAGGAGACCAGGATCCTGTTTTCAACTTGGCTATCAATTGTGTAACACTGGTTGTATTCAGGTAATCTGTTGTGTCAGCCATCTCCAAATCTCTGAGGCTCACTTTGTTGAAGACTTCTCAGTTCACCCTCCAGTCACCCTCCAGTGCATGTTGACGTTTGGGAGTTTTTGTTTCTACGTGTCCATCCTTCTGCAGGAATCCCCTGCTTGATTCTTAAACGTGGTAGAAGATGCATGAGAATGTGGAGAAGTCACACCCATCCTTACTTCAAGGAACTGGGAAATGAAACTCGGCTCTAAGCTCTGGGAGGAAAGGTGATTTCAGTGTTGATAAAGGATTTATCTTTGCCACTGTGGGCATCTCATTCATTGTTCTGAACTTTAATCTCACTGTGAATGATGAGTTTGATTGAATTGATATCTGTTGACTTTTAGGAAATTAAATAATTTTTGCTATTTCTAGCATATCTGGACAACACCTTTGAAATGACTTACTTTGGAACTTCACCCTTTTTAAACAGTAACATTTCTGAAATAATGAGTGCGTTACAAATGTTCTAACATCCATTAGAATACATAACTACTGAATGTAGGTCACTTAAAACTCTGTATATCAACCCATGGAATTCAGTAATCTGACATTCTGTGGAAAAAATTTTTAATGGTTAAAAAAAGGAAGTGCAAATATGAATTCACTTTATTACATATCTTAAACTTGAGGGTGCTTGGGCAAGATGTTTGAAAGTTGGTCACCATCTGCATTCTCCCCTGAGAATGTCATATCTTAGGATGATTAAGGACAACAGAAAGGGGTCACATTAAAGTAACGGGATAGCATTTCATTTCAGCCTTATTCCCCCTTTCCCTCCCTCGCCCTCAAACACTAGAAGCTAAAGTGGGGGAAGTGGCAAGATTGGCATGTCTGAGATGGACAATTTGATGTGGCAGTTTTGACATTTAGAGCAAGAGCAGGGCTGGGGAAAGTGCTTAAACTTGAGATGATATGTCAAACCAGAATTTCTCTTAGAAACAAAGAATAACAGGGTTACTTTCCTGATGCCTGAATCCATCTCTGTCCTCACACTCCTCCTGTCACAGCCCTAGCAGAGCCCCCTGTCATTCTCATCTGCATGAATCATAGGAATAAACTCTCCTGGATCTTTAGTTTCCTCTTCCCTTTTTCTAGAGTTCCTGCAATGAAATTGAGTATCACTTTCCTGAGTTGAATTCTTCCATCTCTTATTACCATTGGGACAAAATATGGGGCACATAGGCCCTTCAATATTCAGGCCTACCCACCCCAACAGATTCTGCTTGAGTTAACCCATTGTTCCCTTCCAGAGACTTCTTGATCTGAAAACAGTTCCCTCATCCCTAAATCTATACCACTCTGCTACTGATTCATCAGAATGAATCGTTTATTTGGCTCTCTGTCAGCCTCAGGTAAGTGTCCTTGTGGACAACTGGCTGACCCTTGCCTATGTTCTCCTCCTGGATTTTATTTCATCCTTTGCCCTCAACGTCTGACTTTATGCTAGGTATTCAGTAATGTTTTATTGAATAAATCAATTGACTATGGCTTTTTATAGACAATAACTAGCCCTTGATTTAATTAGTTACAAAGTGACATAGCTGGGAATTATACAGCTTTTCAAAGAACATT
Organism: Urocitellus parryii; assembly: GCF_045843805.1. Lineage (NCBI taxonomy): Eukaryota > Metazoa > Chordata > Mammalia > Rodentia > Sciuridae > Urocitellus > Urocitellus parryii. Next base: position 31,510,100 of record NC_135532.1, read on the forward strand.
TATATAAAATGAATTTATGAGAAAAATCATAATGGAAACAAAATATACTGCACAAAGTTCATTCTCTTCATAACTCTTACATCTCTTGTATATAAGAAGCTAGAAGGTAAAGAAAAACTTTCACTAGAAACTTGAAATAATTTTTTTTAAAGATGAGAATTGAGGATAGAATGATTCTTGAGAGACAGATTCAGGGTTTTGCTGTCTTTTTTGGCCTTTATGTATTTTCTCATCTGCTTTAGAGGGAAGATTTTTTATGTTCAAAAGGAAATCTTTCTGAGCTGCCATTTAATAAAGAATAACATCTTATTTTGCATGTATTCTGATACATCATAAATCATACTTGCTTTTGAAATGCATAAACAAAAGACCTTTAAGCAGAATGACTTATTCAATCCCTGAAAATAAAATCACTTCATGATGGCATAAATCTTGAAGCTTTGGCTTTGTGACAGAACGTTAGAGGAAGCACATTTTTCAGGTCATCTGAACCCCAGAATTGAAGGACTAATGCAAAGTTATTCATGTTTATGGAGCAGTAAAGCAGCAATGGCCAAATCAACCAGACTGAGCTCAGTCCAGGAGCAAAGGTGGTGAGACCACTGTTGGTGTCCTTTGTGGTGGGAGCAGGAAACCACTACAGAGAAAGACACTCTTCTAGTATTCACACAGCATGAAAGATGTTCATTTAGGCCTAATTGGGAGATCAAGAAAGTTCTTCTCACTTTAACAATACAGAATTAAACTTCTTGGAGAAAAAGCTTTGTAGAACTCCCCTCTCCCCAGGAATCCTGCATTGTATGGATTATTATCTTAGTTTAGATAGGCTTTGCTGAAATAACAAATATGGCCCAAATTCCAAGGCCAGTTTGTCCAAGTTCTTTTTTCAAAATTTCAAAATTCAGGGAACTGGCCCACTTCTTCCAACAGCAGCAAGGTGCTGTTCAACTCTGCCAACATGGAAATTTTTGTTTTTAGATATGCTAATAAGAGAACATGGAAAATCACACTGGAACTTTACTTCATTGCTTATATATTTCTTTTTGGATAGGAGCTGGGGAAAGTAGCTTAGCTTTTTGTCCAGAAAAGGAAATGATCAGATGAACACATATCATGGGCTGCAACAGTGAACATCTCTCTGGAGGTTCTTTGTTGAATCAGTTTGAGAGGAATTAGAAATAGCCAGGGCAAGAAAACATGCTTGCCGCACTGCAATTAGGCAGAAAGATTACTCTTCAGACATTGAACTTTGAACAACTGCAGATATGAAAGGACACAAGAGCAAAGAAAGAAAAATATCAAAACAAGAATGAGTCTCTACCCTGAGGTGGTGTTTCCCAAGCTGTGTTCTAAGGGACCCCTGTGCTCCTTGAAAAGCTGAGGACAGGGGAAGTGTGTGCATGTGGGAAGATGTGAGGTGGTTTGTGGCCATATAAACTCAAGCTAAAAACAGTTTAAATGAGTTTTCTATTGGAACTCTCAGAGCCATGATAAACACCCTGCAGATATCTCACTGGGCACTCTTGTCCCAATTGGTGCTCTGAAATCCAAGCACCGGCCCCTTGCCCTGCAGAGACCTTGGTCAGTCTCAGGCTGCTCTTGGTGGCTAAGAATATGATTCCAAAGACAAGTGGGGATTCTTTTGACTAGTGACTTCAGCTGGAGGACTCCTAGATGGACTTCTGAATACTTTGTTAATATTTTCTCTCTTAGTGTGAGCCTCTTTATATGCAAACTTTTCTTCCTTTACCTCTGCACAGAAGTCAGACCTACATTATGGTCCTGGAGGTTCTCCTGTCTCCTCCAGCTTTCTCCTTGTCTTCATCTCACGGTAGTTCCCCTAAGAAATCTACTCCTTTCTTGCTATTTGCTCTTAGGAGGTCCTAAACTAACACATATTCTTTATAAATCCTAAGAGAATAAACTGCATTTCTCAAATGTCTTTTACTCAAACCTATTCATGTTTAAAAGGACACTAATGTTTGGACAAACACAGATTGGAAATGTTGCCCTAGGGAAAAGGTATTAATTAGCAATTACAGTTACCTAAATTGATTGACATTCAATTGTTGTTTTATTTACAATTTTGCTTATACAGATATTTTAAAATTATCTGTTAGTGAATTTTGTTTAATCCTTTTCCTAGTCTTATCTAAATAATTATTTTATTATTCTGAATTAAAAGGAATCCTGCAGATGTTAGAAAAAAAGATTCCTAACTATTTACATTCAGTTGACATTATAGTTATTGCCCTGGTGCCCAAATGGGCCATCCAGACAAGAAGCAGACAAGAAGCAGCCATCTTCCTGGTGTCCCCTGTGGTGCTTTGTTGAATCCTGTTAATGCAAATCACTAAGTTAGTGGCTGTCTGCATATTAAATATTGACACAAGAGACATTTCTGAAATACTTAAAAATGTCTGATGTTATTAATGTATTATTACCTTCAGGAAAAACTAAAGTTTTGGTAACTATTATCTGACAATATAGAATGTTAAAATTTATAAATCCTTAACATTGGCTTTGAAAGCAATTTGGCCCCAAGGTACTTACAAGTGCTTGTTATAGCAGAATTTGTTAGGTACTTTTATTTTTTTCTTTACCATTGAAACACATCTTCAGCCCTTTTTATTTTTACTTTTGAGACAGGATCTGGCTTAGGGTCCCGCTGAATTGTAGAGGCTGCCCTCCAACTTGTGATATTCCTGCCTCAGCCTTCAGAGTTGCTGGGATTGCAGATGTGTACCACTCTGCGTAGCCTCAGAGATACTTATTTCTTTATTTATAGCATCCTCTGTTGTCTTGCTACTCAGTGTGGTCCATGGGTCATCACTAAAAGCATTGCTTGGGAGCCTGTTAGAAACATACAACCTCGAACTCTATTCTAGATTTACTAAATCTGAAACCTTCACTTTAATAAGACAGCCAGGCAATTTGCACACACAGTCAAGCTTAAGAAGTACTGGCCTACAGCATCCAAATCAGTGCTAGAAGTATAAGAGTTAATAGATACAGGCTTGTGTGTGTAGATTTGAACCTTTAGAAATTAATCACTGCTGTCAAGTTCTTTGAGCCCAGGGGTGTTGTGGATCTAGCCCTCACCATTATACATTTGCTAGAAATAAACAGTGAGACAAAATTTAAATAATTTTAAAATGGAACTTTTTTTGATTGGGGGGGGTACTGGGGATTGAACTCAGATGCACTGGAACACCGAGTCACATCCCCAGCCCTATTTTGTATTTGATTTAGAGACAGGGCCTCACTGAGTTGCTTAGCACCTTGCTTTTGCAGAGGCTGGCTTTGAACTCACAATCCTCCTGCCTCAGCCTCCTGAGCCACTAGGATTACAGGCATGCTCTACCATACCTGGCTTAAAGTGGAATTTTTAAGAGTCCTATTCTATTTGATTCTCCATCCTGAACTCGAAACACTGAACTCAGACAAGCTGTATCTCTACTCTCCCTTTTCCTTGCAACTATTCAGTGACCTCTGTGTGGCAGTATAATGTACAGAAAAGTTTCCAGTTACCATTTCTTGGCTGTGAACTACATAGGGGAAAGGGCCCATGGGTTAGGTCTGTACTAGCAGCACCTGGGAGTCCCTTAAAGCTTTTATTTCTTCTTTAGTTTCCTCCCTCACTAAATTAAAGAGGGTGAATTTTTCAGCATTTGCAACCATCCCATCTGCCTCAACCTAGGAAGCTTAACTAGAAAGGAACTTTAGAAACTGTAGAAATACTGGGTTCAGGATCCAGAGCATGCATAACTCCTCATCCAGGAAAAACACCTGGGCTTAGGTTGGAGTGTGTTGGTAGATGAACAGACATCAGATAGAATCCTCCAGGTGGAATCCTTGAGCAACACCTTTGTGGTGTTTTCTATTATTAATGTGAGCTCCAGATACCACAATTTTTGCAGTGTTTAGAGTAAGGGGATTTAAGCAAGAATTGTCTGTACTCATGAATTTGTCCCATGGGTGATACGCCAACATTTAGTACATGATTCAAGCTTTAAGCACAATACATTATCACAAAGAGCTTTTGTTGTCTTGGGCTGGGGAGAAAAGTTACTGCACACGTTGAAGGAGCAACAGTGCATGGCAATTTTAATGTTATAGTAACTGGAAAAATAATTAGTATCTTGTAGTTAGTTGTATTGGATATACACTTTCCAAATGCATTTTTGACCACATTACCTCATTTGATTCTCATAAGATTTTGTGTGGTTAAATAAGACAAACATTATTAACTGCATTTTACAGATAAGAAAATTGGCCCATATGCTGGCAAGTTTAGAGTTATAGTTGATAATAGTAGCCCAAATCTACTTACTTCACTCATTTCTTGACTTTGAGCAAGTAACTTAATATTTCTGTCATGCTGTTTCTTCACCTGCAAATGGGGATGCAAGTAATTGGATCTCACCCAGTTGATGAAAAATTTTAGCATAGTGCCCTTTGCATATGTTAAACGGTGATAATTATTAATTATTCATTGCAACCAGAGGTCAAAAGTTAATATGTGCAGACCTAGGGCTTGAATTATCATCTCTGATGAAAATGTCAGTCTTGTGTCTTTCCATCATGCATCAGTGTGCATAATTTTGGACATATCTCAGACATTGTATCCATCTCGAAGAATTGTATGAACACACTATTCCTGGACAAGTGCTATACCTCTCTCTCTCCTGGAGCATTCTATTCTATCACCAGGTCTCACCACACTGTGTATAAATCCACTAGCCCCAAGCTCTCTTGGGGTTGAGACCATGCCTCATTTGTCTTGATATTCCTAGAGCTAGATTTTTGCCAGCACACAAAAAGCACAATAAAGGCCGGGATTGTGGCTCAGGGGTAGAGTGCTTACCTAGCATGTGTTGGGCACTGGGTTTAATTCTCAGCACCACATATAGGTAAGTAAAATAAAGATCCATTGAAAACTAAAAAATATGTTTGAAAGCACATAAATATTTGTTAATTTGAACTCACCAATGGGACTTTAGATAGGAAGCAGTCTCAGGTACAAGCTTTGCAGCTGAGATCACACTGCATCTCTCTCCCTGAGCTTCCTTGTTCTGATAGACTGACCCCCTTTTGTCTTTTATCTCTTCTCTTGGAGGTCGGTTTATTATCTATGCCTATAATTCTCCACTTCTCATGCAGAGTCTGAATAAAATCACAGTTTCACTCCAGCTGTGTAGATTTCTACAGCCCCATGTGAAGTTCCTGTCTGCTGCTGAAAAACACACGGATTCGATATATAATCAGATTTCAGGGGAATGTGGCACATTGTCAAGGTTTCATTTCTGGCCAAACAGGAGAGAGAAACAAAAAATGAGGCTGCCAGAACAAGATGAAAATGTCAGGTACTCAAAAGAAAGCTTGAAATCTGTACTCCAAATAGTTGGATGGTGCCACACAGGATGGCCTTTTGTTTTGGGCTTTATCTGCCTAATTCAGAAAAAGTAAATTATACTTGGGGAAAACAAATTCATTGCAGCTTATGCACATTTGAGTGCATATCTTCCAGTATGTAGAGATATACATATATAGAAGGATATACATGTACATGTCTGGGTTTTGTTTCTGGGATTAGTTTTCATCCTATGTAGAAAAGCTCTGGTATACAAACCCATGTTCTCATTTAATCAGTGTTATTGATATAAATAAATTATTCAAAATCCTTATAATATCATAGAACCTATAACCATAACCCATTATTAAAAATTTTTGTTGCTTTGGGCAAGCATATTGAAAAAAAATGTGCTATTTATATATGTATTCAAAATTTTTGTGAGTCATCCATGAGCAGGAAGAAATAGTGATTGCTTAATTTGAAACATGCAAAAAGATGGGATATAATATGAAAGCTACTTTAATATATGAAATCACAAATATGGGTTTTCTGAGTTGGTAAAAACTATTTTAAAGTTCTTTTATCCCAATGAGACTAATAGTAATTTAATTTGAAATATTCGCCCCTGTTTTTCCTTAGTTTGAAAAAAAGGTAAGCAGATTTGATCCATGTTGTACTCATAAGAGCACCATTAGCTATGGAGAATGGGATGTGACATGTTAGTCAATGACAGAATCCAAGCTAACCATGAAATTGTCAGGGTAGTCTTAAAATCAATTGGTAACACATCCCCGTGGCGAAGTCAAGTGATAATTTTCTCAGACATCTAATGTTTCAAAAGAATGTCATGCGATTAATTTTGATTATGGTTGCAATTTAAACTGGCTCTCTAATTTTAAAATGATTACATAAAATCATTGATTTGGTACCTAAAACACATTTGCTCAGAAAGCTCATTTGGGTGAAGCGAGCAGGTTTTTAATGAGCAGTAGACATTTCTTTCACTTTAGAAAATACTGTAACCAGATACATAACAGATTCTTCTGTTATGAATTCTATCAATTCCAAGCTTTGATAGGTTTGTCCTTACACCTAACTTATGCTGCTGAACTGGCTGTGCTATAAGAAAAAAAAGTAGTTAATATTTTGTGTAATCTCCAAAGCCTCAACCTTAATAATTGAAGAATGCAATGCTTAAAGCATTAATACCCAAGATGTGTAATGTGCTCTTCAACTTGCCCTTCCTTTTCATATTGTTAGAGAAATTTGCAATTGAAACAGGGAGAAGCTGTTGAGAAACTGATGTGTGACTCCATTTTTGAAAATAAATAAATAACAGCAGCTTCTACCTCAAGGCCTGTACAAGGAAGGGGGTATGATCCTTGTTTTGGAAAAACCCACAGAGCACTCTTAAGCACATAACCACCCTGCTGAGTTGTTTGTCTGTAAATAATAGGAGAGATCTGAGGCTCCAGGTGGCCCTGACTCAGTCAGGCTAGGTGAGGACCCATAGCAACCCCCTAGCAACCACTAATCAGCGTGAGACAGGGAAAATACCTGGGATGCCAGATGACACCCCAGTAGTTTATGGTGGTTGACAAATGTTGGGAAACCATGTAGTTTAGCATGTACACCCCTCGTGGCCTAAACCAATCAGTTCAAACGAATCCCCCTCTTGTACTAACCAATCACCCCCTACCCAACTTGTTCCCTCCAGTGAATGTGCTAATCAAGGTTAAGAGTTGTTGTTTGATTTTCCTGTGGTATGGAATGATTTGCTGTGTGATGTTGTGACACATAGAATATCCCCCCAAAACCTATAAAATCTCACTGGATAAAGGACTGGGACTTACTCCCTGGGACTGCTGTGTCGGGAAAGATTGTTGAGTCCAGGCTTGAGCTTGCAATAAAGACTCTTGTGTGATTGCATCGTATTTGGCTCCTGGAGGTCTATTGGGGTCCCACAAATCTGGCATTACACTGTAATCCTTTCAGTTGTCTTTTACCTAAAGTTTGCCAGAGGCTGGATTCAACCTGGATGAGGACTGCTGGGTCTCAGTTTGAGAAACTTTGTTTGAGGCAAGGAAAGAAGGAAGAAGCATTCCACCAGCCAGGTTAGGAGATGTCTAAGTTTTGATGTCATTGGGAAGACTATCAAAGACTATTTCAGGAAGCATTGAAGGAAGGATTCCAGGCTAATTTTGAAAAATAAGAACAAAAGAAAGAAACAAATCAGATGAAAATTGTCTAAATCAAAACTCTGATGAGAAGTCAAGAGTACAGTTCAGGAGTTTCATTGAAATCATGTATGTAAAGGTACAGCGAAATGTTGGAGGGAGAGACCACCCAAGAGACTGACTCCATGCAATTGGCAAAAGGGGATTTATTGGGGATCCATTCCAGCGCGCTGGGACTCTGTGCTCACTCAAGAAGGGAGAGCAGCCCAGAGCCCAGAGCAAAGGTCAAGCAGAGCTTAAGTACACTTTTTGGAGAGGGCGGTGGGCTTTGCATACATCAGAACAAATCATCATGAGGCGCGGGGAAATTGAACAACAACTCTGAGACGTGATTGGCACATTCATTGGTGGGAACAGATCGGGCGGGGGTGATTGGTCATTTGTAAGCGGGTTACACATTCAAACTGATTGGTCCGGGCCCTGTGACTGCACAGGGCCCTAGGCTAAATGGCCAGTAGGGCGTTGTTTTAACTATCTCAGGAATTTCAGGTTCTGGGTGTAACAAAGGAACTTAATACCTAGTCTTTTACATTCAAGCTTTCCAGCTTAGAAACTTTACCCTTTCAATGTACACTAGGTAGTTGCTCAGGCCAGTCTTAAGAAAAAGACTCCAAGGATCCCTGGTCCTAGCTTCATTTTAGAGCCATTCTGTCCCTATACTTTTTTTTTTTTTTTTAATTTTGAGGCAGGGTCTTATCAAGTTGCTGAGGCTGACCTCAAATTTGCAATCCTCTTGCCTCCGCCTCCCTAGTCCCTGGGATTTCAAAGGGTGTGCCATCACACCCAGCCTTGACCCTAGACTCTTGAGTTGTCATTGCAGGTACCAGTGATAACACAGATAAGATCTTCTTTGAGAGAGGATTTCTAGTAAGATATAAGTCTTAGTAATACGTATGTTATGCTCAAGTTCGGGACCCCCAAAAGACCACCAGAGGCCAAAATCGATGTAAGCAGCAAAGAGGTGTTTACTGCGAGCTAGTTCTATCTTCTACGCACACAGCAACTGGTGACGCTGAGAGGCACCGAGCCCAGGGTTTGCAGCAGTTTTATACACTCTTTGGGGAAGGCAGGGACTTCATATACATCATAGCGTTATCGCTGTTGACCGGTGATGACTCCTTGCTTCCCCAATGTTGAAGTATAACACCAGAGAAGCACGCAGAGGCAAGGTCAGAGTGGAAAGTAGAAGTTTATTAAAGGACAGCAGAAAAGACTTCTCCCGGAGGAAGAAGGGGACCCAAGAGGTGGAATCTGTGGAAGTGCGGTTGTCTCCCCTTCTTATACCTAGAGTCTTCATCTGGTTCCCCCTCCCATTCCTGTCCTTTGTTCTGTTATCTTTCAGTGATGGAATGTAGGTGGGAAGGCCCGAAGGGTGGGGCACAGGTGGGCCAAAGAAGTAATCTGAGCAGGAAGAACTTTTGAGTCAGCATCTTCCAAGTTTTCTGGGAGCTGTTTCATTAACACTTCTTTGGGATGGGCTCTGGGCCTTGGGCTTTTCCTGGACTTCATTAACATTCCAAGAGTTGTTCTGCTTTTCCCGGAATTCATTCTCAACATGGCCTCCATTTTGGATCTAATTTACCTAACTACACTGACTACCTAACTTTAAATCTGGCTTCAACAGCATCTCTTAGCAAATCATCACATACCGAGGGAAAATCATAAAACAACTCTAGAACATGATTAGCACATTCACTGGAGGGAACAAGTTGGGTAGGGGTGATTGGTTAGTACAAGAGGGGGATTCGTTTGAACTGATTGGTTTAGGCTACGAGGGGAGTACATGCTGAACTATATGGTTTCCCAACATGTTATCAACCACCATAAATTACTGAGAGGGTCATCTGGCATCCCAGGTATTTTCCCTGTCTCATGCTGTTGGTGGTTGCTAGGGGGTTGCTATGGGTCCTCACCTAGCCTGAGTCTGGGACACCTGGTGCTGCAGATCTCTCCTGTTATTTGCAAACAACTCAGCAGAGTGGGTGTGTGCCTAGGAGTACTCTGTGGGTCTTTCCAAGGACAAGGGTCATACCCCCTTCCTTGGACAGGCTTTGTCTGAGGTAGAGGCTGGTTTCTCAATGGAGTCACATCAGTTTCTCAAGTATAGCAAAGATTTTCTTTTTTCTTTCCATACTAGGGATTGAACCTAGAAGGTCTCTATCATTTAGTTACATCACCAACCCTTTAATTGTTTTTTATTTTTTATTTTGAAACAGGGTCTTGCAAAATTGCAGAGGTGGACTTTGAATTTGTGATCCTCCTAACTCAGCTTCCTGAGTCACTGGGATTAAAAGCATGCACCACTGCAACCAATGCAAAGTTTATTAAAAGGGAATTAAATGAGAAAAAGACACCTTCAAGGAAGGGAGTGGATCTTCTCAGAGAAAAGAGGACAACTTTTTTCTTTGTGTCCCAGCTTTTATTGGGGAGGAGGGAGATTGCTAGAAGGTCCTATCCAAGTATCACCTCCTGGCTCTGGATTGACAGATTACATTAGCTAACAACCCTAGGGCAGATATTGGTCTCTTGGCCTGTGCTTCAGGTTCTAATGAAGCCAGATTTAAAGATAGGTAGTTAGTGTGGTTAGGTAAATCAGGTCTAACATTGATTAAGGTGAAGATGAAATGAAGGCCATTATTGAGAATGGAATCCAGGAAACCAGAACAGCACCTGGGGAATTAAAAATGTCCCAAGGCCAGGGGCCCATCCCAAGGAAATGTTAGAGAAGCAGCTCCCAGCAACCAAGGAGATGCTAATCCAAAAGTCCTCCCTGCCCAGATTACTGGGCCCACCTGTCCCCCACCCTTTGGGCCTTCCCACCTACATTTCATCACTGCAAGATAACAGAACAAAGGACGGAAATGCGACAGGAATGTGGGAAAGCTGAAAGTAGACCTTAGCTATAAAAGAGGGAAGCCCTCGCCCTTCCACAGATTCCACCTCTTGGGACCCCTTTTTCCTCTAGGGAGAAGCTTTTCTGCTGTCCTTTAAAAAAGCTTCTACTTTCCACTCTAAACTTACCTCGGCGTGCTTCTCTGGTGTTATAATTCAGCATTGGTGAAACAGCCTCATGGGTAAAACAGCGGTAACACTAACTGGAACTAGTTTTACAAAATTTGTGGTCTGTGGGCTCTGGTCTTAATTATCCTGTTTTCCTATGTCTGGGAATTTCTGGTCTGTGTTGATTGTGTAGGCTCTTAAGATCTTTTTAGCAATTAAGGCCTTTTGAACTATCATATCCTTTCCCTTTGGTTCTTACCTCATGAATTTTTTTTTTTTTAAATCCATCTTCCTTCTGTTGTAAGAGGAATAGTTTATAGGGCTGAGATCAGGCAAGGATTATGAAATAGCTACGTCACACCTTGCAGTGCCACCGAGGCAGGGCTGTTGATTAACTGATTTGTTCTTGACGAAGTATTTTCTCATACCCCTGACCCACTGCTCACGTCCTTGACCTGACTTAAGAATGAGATTGCTACAAAGAAAAGGTCACTGACTCAGCATACTAACTGGGGTTTTCCTGTGTCCTGGAGAGGTAAGAATGCTATAAGGGGAGAAAAGGAACTTACTCAGTGATGTGCTATTAAATAAATAACAATTGACTCTCTGGAGGAAGAAGAGTTTGCCTGAAGATACATAGATGCCTTTATTATACTTTATATCGTTGTAAAGAATAGTGTAATGGGGGGGCTGGGGATGTGGCTCAAGCAGTAGCGGGCTCGCCTGGCATGCGTGCGGCCCGGGTTTGATCCTCAGCACCACATACCAACAAAGATGTTGTGTCTGCCGAGAACTAAAAAATAAATATTAAAAATTCTCTCTCTCTCTCTCCTCTCTCACTCTCTCTTAAAAAAAAAAAAAAGAATAGTGTAATAGGACATGTACCCGTAATCCCAGAGACTTGGGAGGCTGAGGCAGGAGGATTACAAATTCAAGGCCTTCCTCCACCATTTAGTGATACTCTCCCTCAAAACTGAAAAATTAAAAAAAAAAATACTGGTGATGTAGCTCAGTGGTAGAACACTCTGGGTTCAATTCCAGTACCACAAAATAATAATAATAACAAGTAACAGGGGTTCACTTGATGCTATGACTACATGTTTTTCTTTTTCCTGATCTTCTTTTCCCTAAACTTCTCTGATCTTCTTTTCTCTAAACTTCTCCTCCCTAATCTTTTCCCTAAACTTCTCCTCCCAGCTTTTATTGTGGAGGAGGGAGATTGTTAGAAGGTCCTGTCCAAGTATTACCTAAACTTCTCCTGTCTGATCTCTTTTCTCTCATCTCTGAATCACCTCTATAAAACCCCGCTGTTCCTGCGAGTGGACAGAATCACAGCTTTTGGGAAGGAGTTCTCTGTGTTTCTCCTTTGCTAGCAAAGCAATAAACACTTTTCCTTTTTTTTTTTCAAATTTTTTTTCTTCATTATTGGATTGGTGTAGAGAAAGAGGACTGAACTTTCAGGTATAAATAGAAGAATGTAACACACAACTTGTAAATAATAAAAATATGTACTATGCATTGCCTGATCTCAACCCTATAAACCATTCCTCTTACTACAGGAGGAAGACAGATAAATTCATGGGGTAAATTCAATGTAGTTATTTATTCTTACTGAATACTTTTAATTAATTTTTGCTGATCCCTTGTATCTATAGTTAATTTATGGCTGCAATTGAGAAACAAATGTACTCTCACATGAATTTCGGGGGATATTTTCATTGAAGTCAATGAGTAAGATATAAAAAGACAGAGACAAAGGTAAGAACAAGGAAAATATAACTTCAACTTGAAAGCCTTGTGCTCTAACTGTTCCTCATACCTTTACTCTCCAAGCCAGTTCCTTTCCTAGGCCCAACACTCTGATGTTTCTGGGAAATGTAAAAATCTTCACTCACAATCAAAGTTATTGGAAATTCTCCCACATATAAAAATTGCCCTGTGTGCTGTTAATTAGCCAACTAATACATGCGGTTTTAGAATAGACTGAGCAGGGGGAGATAGGAAACCTACAATATCAGGCACTTTTCTAAAGTTATCTATTGATAAGATAATGGAGAAGGCAACAACTTAAGGATCCTAAGAATTTCCAGACCACCACAAAACTTCTTGTGATCAGAAGACTGGTATCATCCCCAGTACCTTCCCATGCCTACCTCTCATCAGGATTCCTTTAAAGAAGAACCCAAGAACCCCCCAAACATCCTTATTGTCCCACATTGTCCTCTGGAAGTATATTCCTTGCTTTCTGTGCCTCAATATCAGACACATGGAAAATTCTTTTCTATCATATATGCCCAGGTTCCTCTTGACCTGAGTTGAGGTTCCTCTTTCTGGGACCTCTTCTGATCCCCTTTGGTAACAGTAGGACAATCAAAACACCAGAGATGTATGTTGGAATTCACTTGTGGGTCAATGACTTTGAATACTGGAAGAATATTGGATAAATATTTCCTTAATTTTAAAACACTATTCACAGTGTTGTGGCCAGAGACATGGTACATTTAAAAAGTTCAATCATGTTTTCTCCACTACTTGTATTTTTTTATATTTATTTATTTTGGTACTGGACATTTAACCCAGGGGTACTTTACCACTAAGCTACTAACCTCAGCCATTTTTGTTTTTTATTTTGAGACAGGGTCTCACTAAGTTGCTTAAGGCCTAGCTGAGTTGCTGAGGCTGGTTTTGAACTTGTGATCCTCCTGTCTCAGTCTCCTGAGCTGCTGGAAGCACAAGTGTGTGCCACTGTGCCCTGTTCTCCATCACTTCTTAAAATCCAAACCAATCTTAATTGGCAAACTTTTGCCAATTTTTGTGTATTAAATATTCCGACCACAGCTATTTCAAGCTACCAATGTGAAACTGGGAGTAGCAATCCATTAAATAGCCTTTCTACCCTACAAATATAATAGATAAGAATAACCTCAAGAACATTGAAATGATGAGTACCAAGTGTTCATTAGCTTATTTCTATTATAGCTTAATTACTTAAAGCTTATATAATTTTATTTTTAATAATGGTAATGCTCAATAACCATTAACCATTTAACAATTGGCTCCTGAGGGTTGGTTCACCAAATTGCTAAACCTAGCACTTAATGTACAGCATATTATATCTTTGGACTTGGGGACACAACCTCACTAACTCTTCAGCCATAGGCACAGAACTGCCTTCAGAGCTGCCCTCAAAGTAGAGAGAGTCCTGGGAGTCTTGGGCCTGAGAAGCTGTAGATGACTGCTTCCACAGAGTGAGATGAGGAAGGAGAACTTTCTTGCTAGAGGAATAAGTGGGCCTTGACTTATCTCCCAAGTGGAAATTTTTTTTTTTTTTTTTTTTTTGCAATTTTAATGGTAATAGCATCTGGAAAGTACTTTCTCTGTATCACACACCCTTCTAAACTTCTACCTATGTGAATTCGTTTTATTTACTTATTTTTTTATTGGTTGTCACTCAACCCTGAGAGGGACTTTCCGTCATCATCATTTTACATTTAAGGATATTGAGACAGAGATCTGAGGATTCGTGCTTAGGGTTACATTCTCCATTACTATTAATGGAGAATGAGATCAAACTTAAGCACTATCTGTAGGTACTTGAGGAGATCAGGTACCTATACTTTATTACTTATTTGTTTATACAATAACAGGTTATCAACTTCTAAGGTATCATCTTCTCTCTCAAATCTTTTACTATCTTTTCTTTTAGACTTGTTTGCTTTAGTTAATGGCAACAATACTATACTAGACACCTTGGTATCTTGAATTCTTCCTTATTCAATCCAAACTGTTGCCAATCCTGTTAATTCATCCTCTTATCATTGTTCTTGTGTGCTCACCCTCTTTTCTATTTTCTATCTCCTTCTTTCTAGTTCATAACTTTAATACTTCCCACCCAGATTGGGAACTTTCCACTAATGAAACAAAAATACCTGAGGAAATCAACTTGAAAAGAGGAAAGGTTATTTTGTTTTTTTTTTTTTTCTAACTATCTTTTTTTTTTTTAATTGGTCATTCATAACATTACATAGTTCATAATACATCATATTACACAGTTTGATTCACGTGGATTATGAACTCCCCCTTTTACCCCATATACAAATTGCTGTATCACATCAGTTTCCCTTCCATTGCTTGACATATTGCCTTTCTAGTGTCTGATGTATTCTGCTGTCTGTCCTATTCTCTACTATCCCCCCTCCCCTCCCCTCCCCTCCCCTCCCCTTTTCTTTCTCTACCCCTTCTACTGTAAATCATTTCTTCCATTTGTATTATCTTGTCTTGCCCCTCCTTTCCTCTTATATGACATTTTGTATAACCCTGAGGATCGCCTTCCATTTCCATGCAATTTCCCTTCTCACTCCCTTTCCCTCCCACCTCTCATCCCTGTTTAATGTAAATCTTCTTCTCAAGCTCTTCGTCCCTACCCTGTCCTTGTTTACTCCCCTTATATCAAAGGAGTCATTTGGTATTTGTTTTTTAAAGATTGACTAGCTTCACTTAGCATAATCTGCTCTAATGCCATCCATTTTCCTCCAAATTCTATGATTTTGTCATTTTTTAATGCAGAATAATACTCCATAGTATATAAATGCCACATTTTTTTTATCCATTCATCTATTGAAGGGCATCTAGGCTGGTTCCACAGTCTTGCTATCGTGAATTGAGCTGCTATGAACATCGATGTAGCAGTGTCCCTGTAGCATGCTCTTGTTAGGGCTTTAGGGAATAGACCGAGAAGGGGAATAGCTGGGTCAAATGGTGGTTCCATTCCCAGCTTTCCAAGAAATCTCCATACTGCTTTCCAAATTGGCTGCACCAATTTGCAGTCCCACCAGCAATGAACAAGAGTGCCCTTTTCCCCACATCCTCTCCAGCACTTATTGTTGTTTGACTTCCTAATGGCTGCCATTCTTACTGGAGTGAGATGGTATCTTAGGGTAGTTTTGATTTGCATTTCTCTGACTGCTAGCGATGGTGAGCATTTTTTCATGTACTTGTTGATTGATTGTATGTCCTCCTCTGAGAAGTGTCTGTTCAGGTCCTTGGCCCATTTATTTATTGGGTTATTTGTTATCTTATTGTCTAATTTTTTGAGTTCTTTGTATATTCTGGTTATTAGGGCTCTATCTGAAGTGTGTGGAGTAAAGATTTGTTCCCAGAATGTAGGCTCCCTGTTTATCTCTCTTATTGTTTCTTTTGCTGAGAAAAAACTTTTTAGTTTGAGTAAGTCCCATTTGTTGATTCTATTTGTTAACTCTAGCGCTATGGGTGTCCTATTGAGGAATTTGGAGCCCGACCCCACAGCATGTAGGTCGTAGCCAACTTTTTCTTCTATCAGATGCCATGTCTCTGATTTAATATCAAGCTCCTTGATCCATTTTGAGTTAACTTTTGTGCACGGGGAGAGATAGGGATTCAGATTCATTTTGGTGCAAATGGATTTCCAGTTTTCCCAGCACCATTTGTTGAAGATGCTATCTTTCCTCCATTGCATGCTTTTAGCCCCTTTATCAAAAATAAGATAGTTGTAGTTTTGTGGATTGGTTACTGTGTCCTCAATTCTGTACCATTGGTCCACCCGCCTGTTTTGGTACCAGTACCATGCTGTTTTTGTTACTATTGCTCTGTAGTATAGTTTGAAGTCTGGTATCGCTATACCGCCTGATTCACACTTCCTGCTTAGTATTGTTTTTGCTATTCTGGGTCTTTTATTATTCCATATGAATTTCATGATTCTTTTATCGATTTCTACAAGATATGCTGTTGGGATTTTGATTGGCATTGCATTGAACTTATATAGGACTTTTGGTAATATCGCCATTTTGATGATGTTAGTTCTGCCTATCCATGAGCAGGGTATATTTTTCCATCTTCTAAGGTCTTCTTCTATGTCTTTCTTTAGGGTTCTGTAATTTTCATTGTATAATCTTTCACCTCTTTTGTTAGGTTGATTCCCAAGTATTTTATTTTTTGGGGGGATATTGTGAATGGAGTAGTTGTCCTCATTTCCGTTTCAGAGGATTTGTCGCTGATATACAGGAATGCCTTTGATTTATGCGTGTTGATCTTATATCCTGCCACTTTGCTGAATTCATTTATTAGCTCTAATAGCTTCTTTGTAGACCCTTTTGGGTCTGCTAGGTATAGAATCATATCATCTGCAAATAGTGATAATTTAAGTTCTTCTTTTCCTATTTTTATGCCTTTAATTTCTTTCGTCTGCCTTATTGCTCTGGCCAGTGTTTCGAGGACTATGTTGAACAGAAGTGGTGAGAGAGGGCATCCCTGTCTTGTACCAGATCTTAGAGGGAATGCCTTCAATTTTTCTCCATTCAGAATGATGCTGGCCTGTGGCTTATCATAGATTGCTTTTACAATGTTGAGGTATGATCCAGTTATCCCTAATTTTTCTAGAGTTTTGAACATAAAGGGATGCTGTACTTTGTCGAATGCTTTTTCTGCATCTATCGAGATGATCATATGGTTCTTATTTTTAAGTCTATTGATGTGGTGGATAACATTTATTGATTTCCGTATATTGAACCAACCTTGCATACCAGGGATGAATCCTACTTGATCATGGTGTATAATTTTTTTGATATGTATTTGAATCCGATTCGCCAGAATTTTATTGAGGATTTTTGCATCAAGGTTCATTAGAGATATTGGTCTGTAGTTTTCTTTCTTTGAAGTGTCTTTGTCTGGTTTCGGAATCAGGGTGATGTTGGCCTCGTAGAATGAATTTGGAAGTTCTCCCTCTTTTTCTATTTCCTGAAATAGCTTGAAAAGTATTGGTGTTAGTTCCTCTTTAAAGGTTTTGTAAAACTCTGCTGTATACCCATCCGGTCCTGGGCTTTTCTTAGTTGGTAGTCTTTTGATGGTTTCTTCTATTTCCTCTATTGTTATTGGTCTGTTTAGGTTGTCTATATCCTCCTGGCTCAATCTGGGCAGATCGTAAGACTCAAGGAATTTATCTATGCCTTCACTATCTTCTATTTTATTGGAGTATAAGGATTCAAAGTAATTTCTGATTATCTTCTGTATTTCTGTAGTGTCTGTTGTGATATTGCCTTTTTCATCCCGTATGCTAGTAATTTGGGTTCTCTCTCTTCTTCTCTTCGTTAGAATGGCTAAGGGTCTGTCAATTTTATTTATTTTTTCAAAGAACCAGCTTTTAGTTTTGTCAATTTTTTCAATTGTTTCTTTTGTTTCAATTTCATTAATTTCAGCTCTGATTTTAATTATTTCTTGCCTTCTACTTCTTTTGCTGTTGTTTTGCTCTTCTTTTTCTAGGATTTTGAGATGAAGTATGAGATCATTTATTTGTTGGTTTTTTCTTTTTTTGAGGAATGAACTCCAAGCAATGAATTTTCCTCTTAGAACTGCTTTCAATGTGTCCCAAAGATTCCGATATGTTGTGTCTGTGTTTTCATTTAACTCTAGGAATTTTTTAATTTCCTCCTTGATGTCTTCTAATACCCATTGATCACTCAGCAACCTATTGTTCATTCTCCAGGTGATGCTTGATTTTTCCTTTCTTCTTTTATCATTGATTTTCAGTTTCATTCCATTATGATGAGACAAGATGCATGGTATTATCTCTACCTCTTTGTATTGTCTAAGAGTTGCCCTGTGACATAGTATATGGTCTATTTTTGAGAAGGTTCCATGTGCTGCTGAGAAAAAAGTGTAGCAACTTGATGTTGGGTGGTATAGTCTATATATGTCAATTAAGTCTAGGTTGTTAATTGTGTTATTGAGTTCTATAGTTTCCTTATTTAACTTTTGTTTGGAAGATCTGTCCAGTGGTGAGAGAGGTGTGTTGAAGTCTCCCATGATTATTGTATGGTGGTCTATTAGACTCTTGAACTTGAGAAGAGTTTGCTTGATGAACACGGCTGCACCATTATTTGGGGCATATATATTTATGATTGTTATGTCTTGTTGGTGTATGGTTCCCTTGAGCAGTATGAAGTGTCCTTCTTTATCCCTTTTGATTAGCTTTGGCTTGAAATCTATTTTATTAGATATGAGTATGGACACTCCTGCTTGTTTCCGTGGTCCATATGAGTGATATGATTTTTCCCAACCTTTCACCTTCAGTCTATGTACATCTTTTCCTATCAAATGCGTCTCCTGTAGACAGCATATTGTTGGGTCTTGTTTTGTGATCCATTCTACTAGCCTGTGTCTCTTAATTGGTGAGTTTAAGCCATTAACATTTAGGGTTATTATTGAGATATGGTTTGTTCTTCTATCCATATTTGTTTATTGATGTTCCTAAACCTGATTTGTTATCCTCTTTGACTACTTTCCCCCCTTTACTGTCCAACCTCCCATTGTTGGTTATCAATGTTATTTTCCATTTCCTCTTCCTGTAATGTTTTGCCAAGGATTTTTTGAAGAGATGGTTTTCTAGCTGCGAATTCTTTTAACTTTTGTTTATCATGGAAGGTTTTAATTTCATCTTCTAACCTGAAGCTTAATTTCGCCGGATACACGATTCTTGGTTGGAATCCATTTTCTTTAAGTGTTTGAAATATGTTATTCCAGGATCTTCTAGCTTTTAGAGTCTGTGTTGAGAGATCAGCTGTTATCCTGATTGGTTTACCCCTAAATGTAATCTGCTTCCTTTCCCTTGTAGCTTTTAAAATTCTCTCCTTATTCTGTATGTTGGACATCTTCATTATAATGTGTCTAGGTGTGGATCTCTTATGATTTTGCACATTCGGCGTCCTGTAGGCTTCTAGGATTTGGGATTCTGTCTCATTCTTCAAGTCTGGGAAGTTTTCTTGTATTATTTCACTGAATAGATTGCTTAATCCTTTGGTTTGGAGCTCTGTGCCTTCCTGTATCCCAATGACTCTTAAGTTTGGTCTTTTGATATTATCCCATAGCTCTTGAATGTGCTGCTCATGGTTTCTTAGTAGACTTGCTGAGCTATCTATGTTCTTTTCAAGTTGAAATACTCTGTCTTCATTGTCTGATGTTCTATCTTCTAAGTGATCCACTCTGCTGGTAGTATTCTCAATTGAGTTTTTAAGTTGGTTTATTGTTTCCTGCATTTCTAGTATTTCTATTTGTTTGTTTTTTATTACCTCTATCTCCCTGTGAAATTGATCTTTTACTTCCTGGATTTGTTTGTCGATGTGATCTTTCATTGTCTGATTTTGCTGTCTCATGTCTTCCTTGAGACTCCAGATCATCTGAAGCATGTATGTCCTGAGCTCTCTATCTGACATTCCATCTGTTGCAGCTATTACCTCTTCTAAAGTTGAGTTGACCTGCATTGCCTGTGGTCCTTTCTTTCCTTGTCGTTTCATACCGCTGGCGTTTCTTTCTGCTTGGTGAAATTGTTGTGTCTTTGATATTTTCCCTCTATTTATTTATATTGCTCTTGTATAGTTGGAAAATCACTCTTGCAGGGCAGGTAGTGGTTGTGATCCTCCTCCAATTAGTGTGAACCATCTACCATGCTGGCAGGCCCTAGGTCTGCTTTGCTGGTCGGTCAAAGGTCCACCTACTCAGCAGGCGCCAGGGGCACCTGTGTCACTCCGTAGGTTGCTGGGCCTAACCTCCCGATGGGTTGCAGGTTCGCCTCGTTTGCAGGCACTGGGGGAGGGGCCGGTTCCGCCCCTCAGCAGGCTTTGGGCCCGCTCTGCTGTTGTTCCCAGTCCCCCGCCTACCTGCAGACACTGGGGGAGGGGACGGGCCTTGCCCTCAGCTGTCCACCGGACCTGTCCTAGTGGGTCCGGTCCGCGTTCCCTGCAGGCGCGTGTATCTGCTGTCACTTGGCTGGTTGCTGGGCCTGACCCGCCCGCCCGTGGCTTGCAGGTTCGCCTCGCTTGCAGGCACTGGGGGAGGGGCCGGTTCCGCCCCTCAGCAGGCTTTGGGCCCGCTCTGCTGTTGTTCACAGTCCCCCGCCTACCTGCAGACACTGGGGGATGGGACGGGCCTTGCCCTCAGCCGTCCACCGGACCTGTCCTAGTGGGTCCGGTCCGCGTTCCCCGCAGGCGCGTGTATCTGCTGTCTCTTGGCTGGTTGCTGGGCCTGACCCGCCCGCCCGTGGCTTGCAGGTTCGCCTCGCTTGCAGGCACTCGGTTATTTTGGATCATGTCTTCAGAGGTTTCATTCCATGGTCCACAAGCCCTGATGCTTTGAGGCCTGTAGTGAGGCAGAATATCATGGCAGGGAGCCTGTTGTAGAGCCAGCTGCTTACCCCATGGTGGCCCGGAAGCAAAGAGAAAAAAGAAAGTCATTGGCCTTCCACAGTCCTCTTCAAGGGAACACTCCCAACGACCTAAAGTCTCCCACTAGGCCCCACCTCTTAAAGTCTCCACTATCTCCCAATAGCCACAGATTGAGACAAAAATCCTTAACAGGTGAAAATTTGGGGGACAGTTCAGATCCAAACTATAGTCACAGATGATTACAGATGTCCCCTCACCATCTTTCAACTCTTCTCCTGAATTATCTTATGTACAGTGTTGCTAGGCTAAACTTCTGGAGGTAGTGCCAGAGTGTTGTTCATAAACTGTAACGACAGCCCACTGCCCATGTCTGGAGCTTTTATCCTTCCTTTTTGTTATGATTTGAATGTATGTTTCCCTAAAAATTCATATGTTAAAATATAATAACCCAGTATGATAGTATTTGAGAGGTGGGGTTGATTTATGAGTGTCCCACCCTCATAAATAGTGTTAGTGTTCTAGTTAAAGAGGTTGAGGGGAGCATTCCAGTACCTTCGGCTCTTCTGCCATGTGAGGACGCAGCATCTGCCTGTGAGGAAAATGTGACAAGACACCATCTTTGAAGCAGAGAGGGAGTCTCACTAGACTCTGAACCGGCTGGTGGTCTGATTTTCGATTTCCTGGCCTCCATAATTGGGATGAATAAGATTCCATTATTTTAAATTATCTAGTTTAAGATATTTTGTTATAGCAGCCCAACTGGGCGGGACAATTCTCTTCACCCACTTAAAGTTACAAACTTACTATTTCACTATATTTCACATGCTCCTCATGCTTGATCCACTTCCATATCTTTGTTCAAGCTGTTTCTACTACTGGAGTGTCCTTTTTCTACAGCTTTGTGTGTGTCGTGTGTGTGTGTGTGTGTGTGTGTGTGTGTTCTGTTTGTGCACTATATAAATATACTATATGTGTACTTATTCCATTTGTATATTGTATAAATATAGTGTGTGTATTTATGTGTGAGATATATATATATATATATATATATATATATATATATATATATATATATATATAATCATTTAAGTCACTAAAATTTTCATTGATTTCCCTTCTAGAAAAAGCCTCTCCTTCCAAACCACCCAACTTGAAGGGTGCAATTCACATTGTACTTGTATCCAATGCTCTACCCCAAGGATACAATGGGAATTGTGCCACCAGAGTTGTCCAGTCCAGCAATACTGGACAACTTGTTGCTATTCTCATTATTACATGATTAATTAGGAAGTGGGTGAGAAGGGGCAGTGAATAATTAAGGTAAACTTTGGTTTCCATTTGTGGCAAGACCAGAAACCTAAGTTCTGAGGTCTTTAAGGATTGTAGGACAATTTAAAAAGAAGTAAAATAATTGTCATGGTGATAGATAACTGTGAGCATTATTTTTAGAATAGATATTGTCCTTAACTATGCTGATAATAACAAACCAAGGATTTTCAGATAAATTCTCATCAAAAGAAGGATAGGGTTGAGTTGTGATTTGATTCTTAAATATCCTCCCAAAACTCATGTGCTGAAGGCTTGGTTTCCAGGTGACGGTGTTATTAGGAGATGGTGAATTCTTTAGAAGGTAAAGGGTAGTTGGAAGAAGAGAACCAGGGGCATACTCTTGAAGGGTATATTAGCTTCCCAGCCCCTTCTCTCTCTGTTTTCTGGCTATTATGAGGTGATCAAATATGCTCCACCATGACCTCTCCACCATGATTTTCTGTCTTTACCATAGGCTCAAAGTGATGGGGCCAAGTGACCATGGAGTGAAATCTGAAACCATGAGTCAAATAAATCTTTCCTCTTTTTAAATTGTTTATCTCAGGCTTTTAATCATATTAGCAGAAAATGGACTAACACAAGTTATCGTTGCTGTCATGCTTTGTGGGGTCAACACATCCTGCATCTGTTCACAAAAGGACTTACATATCTAGAGCAGGCAAAGTCTTCAGTATGGGAAGAAGACGATGTGAACCTTGAGTACTCAATATTGGACAAGCAATTTTAGATCCCTGTATAACCTAACAATAGAACAATGGTATTGTTATTATCTCAGGCTTTTGACATGTGAATATTATTAATTATAAACTTAATCATGATATCCTAGAACTGCAGCAGAATTCAGGGTATCACTTCTTAATGTCTTCTTTAACGCTGTAAATCTCAAAATAAATGCAATAATTACAAGGAAGCCTCAGCAGCTGAGGTAATTAAATACTACTTGCCTTCTGCTCTACAGAAACTGAACTGATGTGAGCTCTTCTTTACAAAAAAAATCCTTCACAGGTAAATGTTCTATGATGTAAATGTTGCTCTTTCTGCTGGAATTCATTTTTTATCAGGAAAGGTATTATTTCTGAGGTCCCTGAGAATACAGCTGGAGATGTGAGTTCAAATGCAAAAGATAAATGGAACCGTGAAAATTTTAAGCTCCTGGGGCCCCACTAGTCAGATGATTGGACACAGAGATGGGGTGTTTTCTTATTGGAGTAGAACTGTATTTGCCATAAAAAATAAACCAAAAAATCAACATATATTTATTAAAGACATACCATTATTGTCATTGTCATTAACTATACCAAACATATATTCTCTGTATACAACAGACACGTCACCCATACTAGGACAAAAGAACCATTAGATATAGATTAGGCTACACTCTAAAATCAGAGTATAGCAAGGAAACCAGATAGGAATCAAAGAAAATAAGACATAAAATTCAGTTAAAAGCATTAAACGGTAAGAGATATAGGCATAGCTACTTTAATGGGCATCATCCTAGATTCTGTGAGGCATTTAATAAGTATAAGAACTAACCTCTATATTTATGGAAATCACAGCTTAGTTGGGGGATGGACTAAATATGAAGTAATAAAATAACAATAGGATTCCATACAGAGTTAAGTAATAAGAAGCAGAATGGAGATCTGTGAAGAGTGGAAGGAAAGAGAGAAGCAATACAATGTCAGTAGTCATGCATGTTGGACAGGAGGCTTCATGAATCCTAGAAAGTTGGGGAGGGTTTTGAATAAATAGAAGGAGGAAGAGAGGATTTAAGGTCTTCGGGTTAAAAAGCTCTTCAGTTTTGGAAAACTTTGGAAAGTTGATTTGTAAAGTAATACAACATCAGTGTCCTAATGGAGAAATTGGACTATTTTGAATAGGAAATTAAGGACAGGACACTGTGTCTGTAACTGTGGGTTCAATGGGTAAGCATACTCTTGTATTTGTGAGTCATTACTTTGTTCAGTAAACATGACTAAGGGCCAATTTTGTGCTAATACAATCATGAGTCACTTAACAACAAGGATAAGTTCTGAGAAATGTGTTGTTTAGGCAATTTTGTCATTCTATGAATATCATAGAGTGTACTTACACAGATTAAGACAGCTGTAACATTGCTAGGCGATTATCATCTTGTCGAACCACTGGCATACATATGGCCCATTGTTGACCAAAATGTGGGATCTGGACTGTATTGTGCTGAGTGCTAGAATGCATTTGAGATACACATCACAAGGATATGGGAAAGTAAATGGAAAGAATTATAACAGTGAGATCCAAGCTATAGCAGATCCATACAGAAGTTTAGAGCAACACGGAGTAGCCTCAAACCCAGCCCTGGGAAGTCAGGAAAGGGTCTTTGAAGGGAACTACATTTTAATATGAGGAGGATAAATAATGGTCATCAGGTGCGGGAGTGGAGGATAACCAGGTGGCATAAATATTTGGGGTAGTAAATCTGCTGTGCCTAAGTTTAGGAACCCAAAGTTGTTCAGTATGGCTGGAGTAGGGAGGCAAGGGTGGAGCTTACAGGGAAAATGCCAAATGATAAAATATTCGGAGGCTGTGTTGAAGAATTTAGACTTTATCCTGAGGACAGTTGTGAGTGAGTGCATAATTTTAAACTTGGAGTTGACATGTATGCATTTGCTCAGAAACCCCATCCAGGAGCAATGTGGAGAAAGGATTGGATGGTGTTGCATCAAAGCTGTTATTACTTATCCATGGTACTTTCATATCCAAGCAAAACGAGAAAGGGAAAATTGTGAGCAAGTTCTGTTTCCTCTATGATCATTATTTGCCTCTTCACCACGATTATGAAGTTTGTCCTTAGGGGCATGCAATTCTGAGATTCTGATTCTCTATCCATGGGAAGGTTTTCTGTTTGTTTGTTTTAAAGTCTATCTGGGTCCACAGGTAGAATGGCTGCTCAAATTTCTGTCTGTTCAAACCCTATTCTGTAACTGAAAGGATGTCACTTTCTACCACACAAAACAATTGTATAATTTAGCACCAGGAACTGTGGAGGGAAAACCACCAGAGAATTAGAGTAATCACGTTTAAAATCTGCCAAATGCTTTGGCAAAGGATTGTGTGGTTGTTCAGAAAAAAAAAATGCATAAAATAAGAAAACCATTGTTGTCGGCACAAGACAGTATTCTGAACAAAATTCAATGCCCTCTACAGGAAAGGCTCTCCTGCCCCTTTGGACAGTGCTTTGCCTCTTAAAGTAAAGCAAAGGCAAGAGACACATGTGATAAGGCATTAGTCCAGGGTGCCTACAGAATCTGGCTTCTTTTCTGAGGGCTCCAAATTTCTTTTTTCTTTCCCTTTTCATCTTTGGCAGTGCAAGAGCAAAATTGATCTGATTTTATAAACCTCACTTCTAGTAAATTTAAAAAGTAAAGTGTTACCCTTGAAAATGAAACTAATAAAATGGGACATCTGTGCATGCTTTTTATTCTAGAATCTGAAATTATAAGCAACCCCAGCAGCATTCCAGGTAAAAGAGTCTATGTGTGATTGCAGTTGTTTAATATGCATAATTAATTAAATGCTGATTTCAATCATTATGCTGCCAGATATAAATACCATCTGGGACGGTTGTCTTATAAGATGATAATACTAACAGTGCAAACGTTGCAACACCATTCAAGGGAGGAAGGAAGTCATTCTGGAGTTTGGCTAAAAATAGGATGCTTGTACTGAGACAGGAAATTAGAAATGCATGTTCTGTTCACCAAAGTTGACCATCCACTCCATTCCAAATAGCCATACTCACTTTCAAACTATTTCTTTAAGATAAAAGAAGCTTTTTGTGAGGAGGAAAAAGAAATTGATAGGTTCTCTGTCACTTGAACAAGTGTTCCTTTCTACCTTTCCTTCTTGCAATTGTACAACTTTTAGTTGAATAAATTAGAAGCTAGTGGCATAGATAAACATTAATAAGAGAGCCTAAAGAAAGGCAAATGCTGATGGGCTGGGGTTGTATCACGATGGTACAGCACTTGACGAGCATGTGCGAGACACTGGGTTCAATTCTCAGCACCACATATAAATAAATAAAAATAAAGGTCCATTGACAACTATTTTTTTAAAAGAAAAAGGCAAATACTGCATATTCTTGTTTATATTTGAAAGCTAAAATGCTGATTTTGTAGAGGTAGAAAGTGGAATAATGGTGGCTATAGTCTAGGAAGGGTAGGAGGGAGAGGGCATGGGGGGAGGCTGGATAATGAGTAGCAAAATACAGTTATGAGGAAGAAAAAGCTCAAATATTATGCAACACAATAGGGTGATAATAGTTCACAATAATTTATTATATATTTTATAAAGAACTAGAAAAGAGGTTACTATTGTTTGGATCTTGATTCCCCCAGTAGCCCCTATGTTAGAGTCTTGATTTCTGCAGTGGCACTATTGGGATGTAGTGAAAACTTTGAGAAATGGGGCTGAATGGGAGTCTTTTTGTCATTGGGTGAGCCCTCACAGGGGACTGTAGGACCCCAGTCTCCTCTCTCTTTTTTTCTTTTGCTTCCTGGCTGTGTGGTGAATGGATTTATTTGCTCCATCAAAAACTCACCTTGGTGTCCCAGAACCTCCAAAATTGTTAGCCAAAATAAATCTTTACTATTTAAGTTCATAATCTCAGGTTCTTAGTTATAGTGACAGGAAACTCACTAAGTTGTGTTAGGTTGTTTATCTCAGGTTTTTAATCATATTCAGAAGAGTTCATAAGTTCCTCAAAGAAATGATAACTGTTTATCAGTTACCAGTTTGAGAAGAAAAAAATGCTAATTACCCTAATTTTATCATGTTACACTGTATACGTGTTTCAAATGATGAAAATGTACTCCACAAATATGTAAAATTATTATATATCAATAAAAATAAGGAGGCCTAAGCATAAAAATGCAAATGTTACTCTTAATATATATTAATTATATGCTTCTTTGGACTGATACATGCACAATTAATCTTGCTCTTAGGAACAGAATATGTTTAGTTGCATTTTGAGAACTGTATTACTGTTTTGATCCATTAGGTTTAGATTTTTATTCCAATTGTGTAAAACTATTTGCAGCAGTCCCCCCTCCCCCTTATCAATGTGGGTACATTCCAAGACATCCTAATGATACCTAAAGTCTAAATAATACCAAACCCCATATATACTATGTTTTTTCTTATACACATATGCCTAGGATAAAGTTTGATTTATGAATTAGGCATAGCAAGAATAACAGTAACTAGTAATAAAATGGAACAAATTTAACAATATTCTACAATAAGCATTAAGCAAGTATGGATTCAGTCTTTCTCTTTTGAAAGAGTTGAGCCAAATATTAATATTTTCAGACCTGGGTAACTGCAACTGGGGGAAGTGAGACTGCAGATAAGCAGGGAACTAGTATAAGGACAAAGAAGCATGATCCTGAAAAGAGAAGACAAGGAAGGGGTTTCAGGCTTCTAGCTAGACATGAGAAAAAGCACTTTATTAGACAGTATGTCATTGAAAAGTAATTACTTCTGTCATGGTGTGTATACTAAACTTCCTACTTTTTGGTACATTTAATCCAGGTTTTGAATCTTTTATCATATTACATTTCCAATATTTGAAGCTAAACACCACACAGGACACTTTCAGGGGACATGGGCTGAAACAGATATAATGCTTTGGAGAATTTTACAGAAACCCAGATGAGAGATGGTGATGTGAGAACAGGGGTGGAGAGGAGCATTCTGACTCATTACATTCAGAAGGAGCACCCAAAGAACATGCTTATTATATAAGAAGAAGAGAGGAATCGGGGTGGCTTTCCATTTTTGAGCAGCTGGATGGAGGTGATGATCCTCAAAGAGATCGGGTGATTTATGGACGGGAGAAAGGTTAAAGAGAGTCCCGTTAAGAATTCTGGCCTGGGGGCTGAGGTTGTGGCTCAGTGGTAGAGCGCTCGCCTAGCACAAGCGAGGCCCTGGGTTCGATCCTCAGCACCACATAAAAATAAATAAATAAAATAAAGGTATTGTGTCCATCTACAACTAAAAAATAAATATTAAAAAAAAAAAAAGAATTCTGGCCTGGTTGGAGAGGTCCTGCACCTACTAGAAGAAAAAGTAGGCCCACTCTCTATCATGTCAGCTTAGGAATCAAATTCCTCAACAAGACTCCTAAAGTGCAAGAAATAAAATCAAGAATCAGTAAATGGGATTGCATCAATCTAAAGAGCTTCTTCACAGCAAAGGAAGCAATCAAAAACATGAGGAAAGAGCCTACAGAATGGGAGAAAACCTTGGCCACCTGCACCTCAGAGCATTAGTTTTCAGGATATATAAAGAATTCAAAAAACTCAACACCGATAAATAAATAAATAAACAAATATAACCCAATCAATAAATGGACAAAGGAACTCAAAAGTCACTCCATAGAAGAAGAAATATGAATGGTTAAAAGTATACGAAAAATGCTCAACATCATGAGCAATTAAAGAAGTACAAATGAAAACTACACTGAATTTCATCTCACTCCAGTCACATGGCCATTAAGAAGAATATAAGTAACAATAAATGCTGATGGGACTGCAAATTGGTGCAACCACTCTGGAAAGCAGCATGGAGACTCCTCAGAAGATTTGGAATGGTACCACCATTGGACCCAGTTATCCCACTTTTTGGAATATATCCAAAGGGCTTAAAATCAGCATTCTATAGTGATATGATCACATCAATATTCATAGCAGCTCAATTCACAATAGCTATGCTATGGAACCAAAATAGGTGCCCTTCAACAGATGAATGGATAAAGAAAATGAGATACATATACATAATGGAATATTACTCAGCAATAAAGAAGAATGAGATTATGGCATTTGCCAGCAAATGGATGGAACTGCAGGCTATAATGCTAAGTGAAATAAGCCAATTCCACAAAACCAAAAGCTAATTGTTCTCTGATATGCGGATGTTGGCTCACAATAGGCCAGGGTGGGGGAGGGAGGCGTGGAGGTTCACCAGATTGGAGAGGGAGCAATGGGGGGAAGTGAGGGAGGATGGGAATGGGAAAGACAGAATGAGTTGGACATAACTTTCCTGTGTTCATATGTGAATACACAACCAGCATAACTCCATATCATGTACAACCTGAGGAATGCAAAGTTATACTCCACGTATGTATGACATGTTAAATACATTCTACTGTCATGTATAAGTAAAAGAACAAAATTTTAAAAAGAAAATAATCCAAGTTCTATATGAAAAAAGAAAAAAAAATTGTCCTGATTGGCCTTCCTTCCTTTCTTCCTTCCATAAAAGATAAGAAAGCAGTTGGACAGAGGAAGGAGCCTAGGTAGATGGTCAGAGGACTGGGGCCTGCATAAGGAGTTTGTGGAGAGCAGTGTGGTGGGGTCAGAGGTTGGCTATGTGCAAGGGATTCAACAGATTAGTAATTATATCACTATCAGAGAAGGAGGGGGCAAATATGAGAATGGGAAAGCTAGAATGAAGCCCCATGTTGTTCAGTTAGATGTAGCTGTGTGAATTCTTGGGGTATAGAGGTATGTATGTGAACACATACACACACACTGTAAGTATATAAACAAATGTGTGTCTTTGTATGTGTATGTGTGTGTATATATGTATTATATATATGTGTATTTTTATGTGTGTGTGTTTCTTTTTACTGTTCAGAAAAATCACTAGAATTAAACAGTTCAACAATATGCAAAGAAAGAACCTAGCCACAGTGATGCCCCAGTGACAATGAACATATCTGACACTCAGATCTTGCTTTCTTTTTTTTAACAGTATTTTTTAAAATTTATATATGACAGTGGAATGCATTGCAATTCTTATTACATATATAGAGCGCAATTTTTCATATCTCTGGTTGTATACAAAGTATATTCCCGCCAATTCGTGTCTTCATGCATGTACTTTGGATACCATGGGGTTAGAAATGATGGTGGAATGTGATGGTCAGATCTTGGTTTCTAAAGAGCACCTTTACAAAAACACTAAAAGTAAACAGGACGCTTTAACAAAGTAGCTGACGCCAGGAATGGGCAGGGAAACAAACAAGATGAGCTCAGAGCATCCTTTTGTACCCAAATGTAAGGAAGTGATCAAAGAATAATGGGGTCATGTCAAAAAGACTCAGAGGCTGTCATGGAGGGGTTTTGCCGGGTCAAATCTGGGACAACTGGACATCAAAAGAAGTAATACAAACAATAGATTATAAGTCCTTGAATAATAAAGGATAATATGAGTCCACACTTCCATAAATAAATATGAGGAGCAAAAGCTTCTCTTTAGTAGAATTCATTACTAGAATGATAATGAATGTAGAAAGGATGATGGAATTGGAGAAGCACTGTGCTTAGCTATCACAGTAAAAATGACTTCAGGCAAGGAACATTGATGATGCTAAAATTATGGGTGAGGAAGGCACTTTATTATAGTCTCAATATATCTCCTCATGAAATACTAATCACTAAGAATGAAATGTAACTTCACAGTGGAGACACTTTCTTAATCAATTGGTCAATGTTAAAAAAAATGAAGAGTTATCAGACATGCTCAAACTGAAGAACATTCTCCAGAATGACTTGTCTGTAAGCTTACAGGTCATAAAAACAAGAAAAGAACCAGGAAGGGTCACAAACTAAAGGTGACGCAGAGGGATGTGGCAACTCGATTCAATGCATCATCCTGGATTGGATCCTTTCTCTATTGAAAGACACAACTAGGATATTTGGGTAAGTGCAAATGTGAATTGGGGTATAGGGTACCCCGGAATTTTTTCTACTCTTCATTCTACTATTATTTAAGTTGAAGTTAAAAGTAAAAGGAGGGGCTGGGGTTGTGGCTCAGTGGTACAGCACTCGCCTAGCACGTGCGAGGCCCTGGGTTCAATCCTCAGCGCCACATAAAAATAAATAAAATAAAGATATCATGTACAACTAAAACTAAAAAATATTTTTAAAAAAGGATAAGGAAAAAATATGTTTTGTCTTAACAGGGTATATTTGAGATAAGTGCATAATAAGTGAGAAATATCCTCTATTCATTGTCATGACAGAATCAAAGAAGGTTTATTTAGGTTGTCCCAACTTTGACTCAAACTCCCGATTGAAAAACTTAACCTGAGCTGGTTTATCTTATTGAAATTGGGGAGTTGTGAAGGTTTCTCTTGGAGGCAAGGTCAATGGGAACAGAATTGACCTAAGATTCTAGTCTAGTATAAGAGTTATTGCATACAGAAAGCCAGCAGAAACTCAGTCATAATAAGAAGACTAGGATATGGTCATCTTATAAAACTTAACAAACTTAATGTGTTAGACTTGCTTTGTAAATGTAGGAAAAGCTTGGTTCTCTATTTGTAAAATATTCAACAAACATGCAAAATATACCAGTTAAAAACTTGGTTTCTGAAATCCAACATAACTTTAAAAAAGTTCAAACATACTGGAACTGTAACCATCAATGAAAGGAAATGATAACAGTTCTCTTAACCAACTTCCACTGGCTGACTCACTGGATTAAAGGGTACTCTTCATTCCCTTTTTCAAACATACTGACGGATACCCTTGGCTGACTGGCACATTGGTCACTCATGGGTAAAAAATCAAGCCTCCACAAAAGTGCTGTGGAACCTGGTAGATCCACAGCTGGTTCTTAAGACTTCAGCTCAGAAGTGGTGCAGGTTCCTGCTTCTTGGATTTGATCAGCAAAGCAAGTGACATGGCTGACCCTGATGTGTACAATCTTTCCATAGAAAGGGGTAGGGCAGGGAGTGGGACCAGCATGGTGCTTCTGGTTTCTGGTGGAATCTCAGAAAAACACAGAAGATTCCTGGTACAAACCTTGCTTTCTTAATGTGAAGTCTTCAGAAGTTCCAGGCCTGAAGTCCCTGACCTTGAGGAAGGCAAAGTTGGATCTGCCCAAGGCCCAGAATGGACTCAGGGAATGGACTCAGGGAAAGGGCAACAGCAACACTGACAAATGGTGTCATTTGAATAAATTGAGGATAAGTTTGCTTTCTCTGTCTCACAATATTGCATTCCTTCCACTACATCATTTTCCTCCTTTATCTTTTAGTTGGGTTAAAAGTAAAGGAAAAAAAAAGCTGTATTTCCCCAATTTTGAAAAATGTATCACCATTGCTACATAAGACAAATTTAGTGGTACATGGATATTTTTTTATCTTGATAATTCTACACATAAATTTCTCCTAATATAGGTTAAAATCAAGGTCACACCCAAACTATAGTTTCACAGGTGTTCTTATTAGAATTAAAGCAATTGCTTACATTTAAAATGTGAATACATTCAAATAAAAATATTGGGTAAATAACAGTGCAGGTGGTTCATGAATATGGTACAAATAAGGAGGATGGCTGACAAATGATAAAAGTTGGGAAGATGTCAGTGAGGTTTAGTTGATTAACTAGTTGTTTGAAAGCTATACAGGAAAGACATGTTGTTATAGTAGTGGGCGTGCAGACAGGAGACTTTGGGAACAGTCCTGGGGTACTGTTGAGTCTCTGGGTCCCTGAAGGTTGGGAAAACCCAGGACTGATTGAAGTAAGCAGACACAGGAAGTGAGAAGGGCCACAGAAATGTGACACACATAAAAAGATCCTATGATTTTTTTTAAAAAAATATTGTTTCTTCATATGGTTGTGCAAGGCTAGCCTGGCTCATATGAGATGCATTTTTCTTCTCAGTGGCAAATGGCAGGCTTACCAAAGGAAAGTAATATGTCTTCATGGATTTCTTTGTAATGGAGAGAGACACTCATTAGCTTGAGATGGTGTAGGTACCTGCCTAGTTCAAAGGCTGCCCAAACATCCCCAAAGGCATTATTGCTTCCATAAATCAATGTATGAGAATTTAATGACCACCAGAGTTGTAGGTGACCGAGAATCTTGTTTTTCTGAGAAAACAGCTTGACGATTTATCAGACAATCAAATTTTCCTGGATATCAAAGTATAAGTGTTTATACTGTCTTTGGAAACAAAAATGCTTCAGGTTGATAGAGGGAACCGGCCCATACTGAAAGCAGTAGCAAATACCTCTTTTCAGGCTCTCTTTTCCAGTGCCTTATGATTCAATGATTGGTGCAAACAAAAGCTTGCAGAGAGTTCTCCCAAACCTCCCCGAAGCTGTCCTTATTGTTTGATGTGCTAAACAATAATCTCAGTTTGGGAAGCAATCTTCTATTTCTCATTCCCACAGTTGGGCAGGCTGAAGCAGGAATTGCCTCAGCTGCAAGTGCTTCTGAGTTCCAGGGAGAGAGGAGGGACTTTTGACCTCCCAAAGCAATGTTCTGAAGTGTGGGTTTAATACAGGGAAAAGAATATTCGTGACTTGACTGCTTTAGGCCAGTTGGTTATAAGATTCTGACATTTCTCCCGATAACAAGATCTGAAAATCAAAGTTGCTTGCTTGCAAATTAACTGCTCCGATTTGGCTAATATATCCAATGCCCTTTAGAGGAATGGCATTTTATATCTCAAGGTCAACTAAACCGTGTAATTAGAGTTTGAGCTTTGTGATTAGGTGTACCAGGCACTGCCTGGCTGGGTCAGGCATAGCCACTAATCAGCTGTGGGATTTAGTGGATTCCACCCACCCTGGACCTTCGTTTTATCATGTTAGAGTTAGAAATTTCAACCTCTGATACCAATTGATAACTGCCCTCCCACTATAATAACCTATATCCTGGCATCTTTTTAAAGGTGGCCATCAATTTGTTCCATTGTGACAAGTGAGGGAAACTGGGGCATAGGGAAGGAAAAGGAGAGGGTATTTATTTCTCGTACCTCCAGAGGAAAGCTTTGTGAATGTCTGATAATAACTGTCCAAGGTCAATCTTTTACAAGGTCATCTAATATAGTAGACATTTCCTGTGGGCAATGAGTGACTGCTAACAAGATGGAAGAGAAACTTTGGATGTAGAAATGGCCTCTGACAATGGCACAGGTGTGCAATTGAATCTTATGACTCAAGGCATCTTTCAGAAGAGTAACCTTAAAGCACTTTTGTTCTGTTTTGCTTCTTAAAGCTCCTTTGATCTGTTCTTGTATCTGGGAAGACTTGGTCATTAGCTGCCTGTTTACTCTGAGTAAATTTGTACCCTAAGGAAATATGAGTGTTGTGTTTATTCTGCTTGAACGCATTGACATTTTGTGTTAGCCGGCTGCCCATTCTCATGAGACATCAATGGAGATGGCAGCCTTAGAGGTCTCAGATGCAATCCCCTTCCTCAAAGAAGCCTGGGATCTAAATAAAAGCTACATGTTTCTTTTTCAATGCGCTTTCCCTACAATTTCAAGAATTAAATAGCCTACTGCAAATAATCTTGGAATTTTAATTCTCTGCTCTTAGGGCTTCAAAGAAAATATACTTATTTCTATCTATTCATTTATTTGTAAGTAATTAAATTTCAGTTTAGACTAGCCACTGTGTAGCACCGGGTATACAGAGGTGACTCTGACACTCTCTGACCCCAAGAACTCACAATTGAATTTAGAAAACAGTCACAAAAATTGCTCCTTAACAAACTATATTAGTCAAATCTCTTAGTTTGTTCATGATGGAAACTCAACTTCATAATTAAATTCAGGCATATCGGGGGATTTGTTAGATCAAGAAGAGAAAGTGATGCTGCTAATATTTGGATTTTCTTACATAAAAAGTTTGAATTTTTTTTGTCTTTTTAAAAAGAGTGTATTCTAGAAACACTAGCCCATATTTCTGGATTAAAACGATGAGCTATAGCTGGTGAGTGGGTGCCCCTATATACCGCACAAGTGCTTCTATTTGCCTCAGCCCACCATTTGCAGTGCGTTTGCATATGCAATTACACTTAGCTCTGGTCATTCATTTGTGACTTTTGCTCTTCTACTCAAGCACTGGAATCATTAGACCTTTGGATGGTGAGAAAATTGCAATGGAGATGGGTAGACCAATTGGTAAGTGATCACAACATTGTCTGCAAGGAAAGGTGATGGCAGTACCGAAGGAGAGCCCAGAAGAGTGGCAAGGTATTTTGTTCATGGTTACAGAACTTGGTCACCAGAGGATTCCTATTTTTACTTTTCCAAAGATATATTTGAAAGCATCTGGGTTTATTTTCTTTGTACATTTATCTCAAACTGTTTATAGAAACCTTTCATACAGTGTGTGTGTGTGTGTGTGTGTGTGTGTGGTATTTCTACCCTACTCAAAGATCAAATTAGGGACCTAGAGAAAATATGCCAGAGATGGTGGGGAAAGGGCTGGCTAAGGAATCTCCAAACAATAAGCTGGCCCAAGCCGAGGTTGAATGCAGGGAGACCTGCTAAAGGAGTGTCAGGCAGCTATCCTGGGCATGGAGAAATAAAGCAATAACCAGAGACTCAGGTGTCAGACATAGCATCTGGAACTCAGGTAAAGGCAATGAGATGATGAGAATCAGAGCCCCAAGCTTTAAAGTCA
This sequence comes from Urocitellus parryii, assembly GCF_045843805.1. Classification (NCBI taxonomy): domain Eukaryota; kingdom Metazoa; phylum Chordata; class Mammalia; order Rodentia; family Sciuridae; genus Urocitellus; species Urocitellus parryii. Next base: position 31,545,692 of record NC_135532.1, read on the forward strand.
GAATCCATCCAGGAGTCCGTAATAGTCAAGGGATGGAAAATGAAGGAAGATGAAGCTGAGCCTTTAGGTGACAGAAGTAGGTAGAAATGAGGAATTGGGGGTGGTGGTGGCAAGAAGCAAGAGAGCATTTCGAATGGGCCTTTTCTCTTCACTTACTCTATTTTTTTTTTTTTTTTGATGTAAAAGCAATTGGTGCCCTGATAGTTGAAAATCTTCCCTCAGAGGAGTTTGTGCCTGTCTTCTGAGTATGCTACCTACTGTTGTTAACAGAACTTATCACCTAAACATCTGTAAACTGAGCATCCTGGCTTGCTTCTGCCTAAGGCAATAGGAAGAGAGAAACTGCCTCCATTGACTACTTTCATTATACCTTTGTGGTCACAGCACTCTGAAGAAGACATTTTTCTCAGAGTTGGGTAGCTTGACAGAACACATGTCAAGTTAGTGGCAGAGCTGGGATTTGAACACAGATCTGCCTATCTCTGAAGACCACACTCTTCCACATGTTCCATGTTGATGCTGTAGCTGTGAACTTTGTATGTGGTGTCATGTTGCCTCCTTGATTCTGGAGCCAAAAAATATTGTTTTGAACTTCATATATGGTATTTAGGACAGTTTGCCTTTTTACAAAGTAGCAATTGATTTTCTTTTAAATTCCAAGTAGAATGTGAACTCCTGAAATGTCTTATTGCTTTATCTCTAAGCTCATGGTGCTACCATGGTGCCTTCATAAAGGAGAGAGAGAGCGAGAGAGCGAGCGAGAGAGAGAGAGAGAGAGAGAGAGAAATTTACTCTACTTCTTTTGATGTAAAAGCAATTGGTGCCCTGGTTCTACAACTTCTGTTCTTCTGTAAGGACTGTCTGATACACAGACTTTAGCAATTTTCACTATTTGTCTTTCAGAGACTATTATTTCTAGTTTTTTTCTGTTAGATTTGGGGCCTATGGATTTCTTCTGTCTTGCACATTCTCTGTTTGCCTGGGGTATATTGTCTTCTGGGATCTTGAGTGAATTTTCCTAAATGTGAATTTGAGATTCATGGGATCAATGAAGTCTGAAAATGACTCTCCCAAGTTGGTGTCCATGGACACTGGAACATCACTGTGGTATTAGAAGATAATGCTTCAGAATGAAACCACCCAATGGTATAGTTTGTGTTTTTCTTGAAGAGTTCAGGGACAGAGGAAGCTCCCCAAGATTCATTCTAATTCTTCCCAACTTTTTGCTGACTCATATCCTCCTTCTTTTCAACTAATACCTGGTTGAAGAAAAACATTTTAGGTGGAATGAATAAAATGTCCAAAAAATCTTAAGAGTATATCCCTCAAGGATTTAAATGTTTCAAACTTACTTTGAATGGATGCTTTTTATTAGAAAACATGGGAAATCATTAAGAGTCTTGTTATCTAAATATACTTATTAACATGGTAAGGTATTTTTAGCCTTTTTTGATATGCACAATAATTTTTTATTAGTTGTTTATTAGATTTATTAATCATTTTCTCTATGTAATGTTTTTATCTATCCCTTGTATCCTCATATCCTTAATTAAAAATGATTAAAATATTGAGAAGAAAGCTTTGGTTCTATTGTGTATTTTTTCCCTCAAGCACTTTGGGAAAATATAGTTGGGCTTTTAAAGTTGAAAATGTCTACTTGAGGGAAGCCCTGGGAAACAGCATGATGTTCCAAGTGGATCAGAATCAAATGTGCCTAAAGCTTAATTTCATTTTTTTTCAATTTTGAATTTTTAGGAGAGCTTAATAATGTGGTTTAATTATTTCATATAAAACAGAGGGTATGTGTTAAATCTTCCCCATTAATCTCCACTGAGAGTTTAATTCATCCTGGCTCTGCCATTCATTGTCTCTGTGATTTGGACAAGTCATTTAGGCTCCTTATTTACCTCCTTTTTGAGAATGGGCTAATAATAAAAATGATTAGGTAAAGATTAAAATAAATAAAAAATGTTTAATTTCTTAGAACCCTTGGGACTTATTATGTGTTCAATAAGTGCCTTTTACACTTTTTAAAACTTTACCCTAGACACCTCAGAAATTATTAATATTTTACTGCTATTGCAGACAATATCAAAGTCACTGAAAATTTTGAATATAATTTTCCATTGTAATAAATTTTAGAAAACCCCTGAAATGTTAAAATTTTTCAATAATTTTGTTTAAATATGGACTTTCTAGTGCTTTCTCATTCACCCCAGTCGACAGGATCAAAGAAGGCTCTCCACCCTGAGAAGGCAAGCAAGTCCCCAGTATTCTAACAACTCTGAAGAAATGGTAATACATTCACATTCTCTCACATTCATACTCCCAGGAAATGAAGGTGGCAAAATCCAGCACTGCTTCTTCATTAGATTTAGGAACAGGACCGGTCCTTTAATTGAATTCTTATCTAATGACTCAGAGCTCCAAGGCAACCTGAGAACATTAATTCTGAAATTTATTATCTATGTTAATTAAGACAAAACCATGATTATCCAGCTCTTGTTTGCCTTCCCTCACCAGTTTCCATATTATATGCCCTATCATTTCTCGCAGCTAAAGATGTTCATTGTTGATTAATGACAATGAACATTTTTTAAATGAGAAGCATATGTTAGAGCTGGAGGTATATTGCATCCTTCCATTTTCCTCTGGGAATTTGTGATTTAGTTCTTGGGTTGATGATTGGATTGAGAATGGAAGCCATAGTGATGGAAAACAGCAGTGATTTTTTTTTTTTTTTTTAGTTTTTAAGAACTAATGTTCAGAGAGAAGTTTGTCCTCTGAGAGGGAATGAAAAAAAGGCAAATAAGTTTACAAGGCTCTACACTAATGATAAAATATATACCTCTCCAATGACAGATGATGCTTCAGTGAAACCTCCCAGGAGTGGGTATAATGGGAAAAAATTCTGACAAGTAGAAAGCAAATGTGCAGGGGAGACTGAAGGGAGAAAGCAAACTATACATCAAAATAAGTCTGCAACCCAGAAATCCAGATTTATTAAAATAGCTCCTATGTTGAAAAGCTGAGCTATTCCTAGTCATTCCGCTTGTCAGTTTGTTGCTAAGTGTTACCTGGCAAGAGGACTTTGAAACTTGGAAATTTTATTCCTGGGAATATCAGGAACATGTTTTCCTGCCATGTACATGAACACTGTTAATAGCATCAGTGTTAAGCTGGGTCCTTTTATACCTATAGATTCTTGGAGCTTAATTCTGTTCTTAAGATCTCTGGATCCCATATTCTTCCCCTGTTCATTTTATGATCCCTGAAGTGGTTGAGCTTTACCTAATAATTCTTTCTTAGTTCTGCAGTGGTTGTGATAGCTGTACTTTCAGTTACTGAAAACAAAAACAAGAGTCTGCTATAAATGCTTATTTGTGGGTTCTGAGAAATGATGGAAGAAAACAAAAGTCAAAGCTGCCTACTGCAACTCCTGTCTCTTGCTACACAGGGCAAACTGCACAGTCTTTCTTCATTGATTTTCATCTTCTCATGTCTCCATTCTATTCTCAGAAAGCCTCTTCCCAAGATTCCAGGCCATAGTTTCCACTTTCACTTCGTGTGATGATGGAAATATTCTACATTGGCAATGTCCAATGTTTTAAACGCTAGCTACTGAGCATTTGAACTTAGGCACTGTGAAAGTTTTATTGAAATATAATTGACACACAGTAAGTTGAACATATTTGAAATTGTATAATTGGTAAGTTTTAACATGTCAATCCATTTATGAAAACATTACCAATTAAGATAATAGACATATTCAGCACTCTCAGAAGTTTCCTTGTAACACTTTTCTAAAATCTTTATATCCCTCTCTTCCATCCTCAGACAACCACTAATTTATTTAATAAAAGTAAGGATTAGTTTGCATCTTCTAGAATTTTATATAAACAGAATAATAAGTATGTACTCTTTTTGTTTAGCTTCTTTTACACAGCAAAATTATTTTTAGATTCATTCATGCTATAACATATATATATTTGTATTAATTTCTTCTTATTGCAGAATAGTCTTCCATTGTATGTATATACAACTGTTCTATTTACCTGTTGATGGGCACTCAGACTTTCTCTAGTGCTCGACTATTACCTATAAAGCTGTTACCTATAAACATTCATGTTTGTTATATGGACCAGTACTTTCTTTTTTCTTGAGTAAAAATCTAGGACTGAAATCATAAAGTAAATGTGTGCTTAATGGTCAAAGAAATTGCTCTACCACTGAGCTACAGGCCAGCTCCACTGTAGTTCTTAATAATTTTGAAACCAGGTAGTGCTAGCCTTCCAATCTCTTTTTCAACTTTAATTTTTCTTCCTTTTTAATTTTTTGACTTTTTGAATTTTATTATTATTATTTTAATGATGACATAAAAGTAAAACAGGAAGGAGAGAAAGGGATGGGATGGAGAAGGGTATCGAGAGAGGGCATTGGAAGGGGTGGGTGAATATCAGCAACATATTCAACATTTTATAAAACAGTTTTGTTCTAGGTAATTTGTATTTTCACATAAATTTTAGAAAGACTGCCTATTTCTATTTTTAGAAAGTTTCCAGAGATTTTGATTATAATAGTATATTTTCTCTATCAATTGAGGAAAAATTATATTTTAACAATATTTTGCCTCTTTAATCATGATTACAGAGTATCATTCAATTGCTTCTCCTTTAATTTCAACAGCAATATTTTATTTTAAGTTTATTGGTCATTCACACCTTTTTTCAGATTAATCTCTAATATTTTTTGATGATCCTATAAATAGCATTTGTACTTTTAATTTTAATTTTATATTATTCATTTCTAGAATTCAGAAATAAATACAATTGATCTTTGAAAGTTGATAAAATATCTTGCAACCTGTTTTCTGAAAATAAACAGTTTTACTTCTTTTTTTCCAACCTGGATGTCTTTTATTTCTTTTTCTCATATTTGCAATGACTAGTAGATTCAGTTCAATATTGAATAAAAGAGTAAAAGTAGAAACCTTGTCTTGTTCCTGCTTTTAGGGGAAAGTGGGTTAGTTTTTTTTTTTTTTCCAATTCAGTATGTTATTTGTAGATGAGGAAGTTCATTTAATTTCCTGAGAGTTGTTTCTTTAAAATCAGGAATGGATGTTGAATTTTGTCAAATGTTTTATGTACATCAATTGAGATCATCATATGGCTTTTATCTTTTAGTTTATTTATGAATTACATTGAGTAAGCCTCACTTGGTCAAAATACATGAATGGATTTGATTTGATAAAATTTCTCATAATCTTTTTGCATCTGTGTTTATAAAGGTTTTTTCCTGGTTTCTTTTTCCTTTATTATTTTTTATTTGGATGACATTCATTTCATCTTTTAGAATGAGTTGAGAACTATTTCATCCTCTTCAATTTAAAAAAAATTTGTTTAGAGTTGGTATTATTTCTTCCTAAAAGGCTAGTAGAATTTATCAAAGATATTGATGCCTAGCATTTTATTTGTGGGAAATCTTTAGTCTATTATTCAGATTTATTGAATAGATATAGAGCTACTTTAGTTATCAATTTCTTCTTGAATTAACTTTGGAGATTTGTGTTTTAAGGATTTTTTCCAGTTTATCCACATCATCAATTTTATTGGCATAAAGTTGTGCAAAATATTCTTCTATTATTCTTTTAGTATGTGTGGAATCTGTGGTGATATCATTTTCTCTCACTCCTGTGTTAGTCAACTTCCATCACATGACAAAATGCCCAAGATTTGGGCATTTGGTTTGTGTTTTCAGAGGTTGCAGTCCATGGTCAGGTTTCAGTCCAATGTTTCTGGTTCTGTGATGAGGCATAACATTCTTTTTTTTTTTTCCCTTATTAGTTTGGCTACACATTTATCAATTTTATCAATCTTCTCAAGCAATCAAGTTTTGATTTTATCTTGTTTTACTTTTTTTCATTGATTTCTGCTCAGATCCTGATTATTTCTTTTCTTCTGTTTACATTGGCTTTAATCTGCTCTTATTTTTCTAATTTCCTAAGGTAGAAATTAAGGACATAGATTTGACACATTTCTTCTTTTCCAATATGGGTATTTGGTACTATTAAGGTATTGCTTTAGTAGCATTTTGACACCAACTGTGAACAGATTCAATTCTGACAGTAACCTCAGGAGTTAAAATCGCAATCCACAGATTGAAGGGTAGAGTTGAACAAGACTGCTTTCACTTCAGTGGCCTCAAATGGGGTCCCAGTCCATTTGGGTTTCTTACCAAATTTGGAAGTCCATGATCTCTTCAGTTTTGATAACTTGCTAGAATGACTCACAGAACTCAAGATATCACTGTACTTATATTTATGGTACTATTATAAAGAACACATATCAAAGAGTAAGTGAAATGAAAAGAAACATAAGAAAGAGTTGGTAGGATCCTGAATGCAAAGCTTCTATGTTCTCCCTGCTGGGATTAGGGTTCATCACTTTCCTTTCACATCACTATGTTCAATAACCAGGATGCTCAGCTGAATTTCAGTGTCCAGAATTTTTATTGGAATTTTTATTCCAAAAATATAAGTCACTGGCCATGTGATATAACCCAATATCCAGTCTTCCTTTCCTCTCCAGTGTTCGGGCTGGTTCCAAGCTCCATTCTGAGTAATCTAAGTTTTTAGCATAGACATAGGTGTGATTCAAGGGGCTTGTGAATAATAAAAAATTCTAAGAATTGATTATTTTCCCAGGAACTAGGGACAAATAATAGCCAATTTTTTCATTATATAAGTGGCATGTCAGGAATTTTTACATGTTTAAGTTTTAATTAAAAATATTTTCTCATTTCCCTTTTGATCTCTTATTTCACCCATAAGTGATTTAAAAGCATATTTTTATTTTTTATTTTTATTTATTTATTTATTTTTGGTGCTGGGATTGAACCCAGAGCTCTCTGCATGTGAGGCAGGCACTCTACCAATGGAGCTACACCCCCAGCCCTAAAAGCATATTTTTAAATTTCCAAATATTTGGAAGATTTTCTAGAGTTCTTTTCTGTTATTGATTTCTAACAGTTCCAGTGTGTTCCAAAACATACTTTATATAACTTGAAATCTTTTAAACTTATTTAAGGCAGCATATAGCCTAGAATGTGGTCTATTTTTATAAATGTTTAGTTTGCACTTAAGAATAAGAGTATACTTTCATTTGGGGAAAAATTGTCCTATAAATGTCAATTATGTTAATTGGTTGACAATATTATTTTGATACTCTATAATTGGTTTTCTAATTATTCTAGCAATTATTGAGGGAGAAATATGAAAACCTCCATCTGTAATTGTGAATTTCTTCAGTTTCCCTTGCAGTCCTATAGGTTTCTGTATTTTATTATTTGTTTGTTTATTTATTTTTTGTTAGAGTCTGTAAACAAGTCTAGATGGTGCCTGGCAAAATGCCAGAGGGAGTGGTTTGTGAAGTAAGGCCAGAGAGCCATTAAGTGTGGAGATTTCTTGTTGGTTGACTGATGTATCTAGTTTATGCTAATTAAGATAAACTGTGTGGAATGTATAAATACCGCTCCTGTCCTACAATAAATGGCTTCCACTCCTGCTGTATCAATCTACACAAGTAGTTCGTCGCCCCCCGGTTATTTTGCTGCAGCTGGACTGCGGCAATTTTTGAATTGTGGTCTCACTTGTTGCTCATGCTGGTATTAACTCCTGAACTCAACTGATCCTCCCACTTCAGCTGGGACATAGGTGCAATTTAAATCTCTGTTATTAGGTACATAAATGTTCAGGATTTTTATATCCTTCTGATGAATTGACTCATTTATTTTTATTAAATGACTATCGTTATCTTTGATTTTTTTTCTACTGAAATCTGATTTAATATAAACACAAATACTCAGATGTTCTTTTGGATAGTGTTAAAATAGTATATCCTTTTTCATCCTTTTATTTTTAACCTACTGTGTCTTTTGCTTTTCTTGAAGACAGTATTTACTTGGGTCTCTCTTTCGTAGCCTGATAATCTTGGTATTTTAATTGAGACATTCAGACCATTTCCATGAATTGGATTATTGATTTGTTTAAGTTGTCCATCTATGATTTTGCTGCTTTCTATTTGTTCCCTCTGTTCTTTCTTTTCTTTTTACTTCTCATTTTGGATTAGTTGTATATATTTATATTTTTATAATTTCATTTATTTTCTTTCTAGTCTGTTTTTGAATGTGCATGTGTGCATATGCACGTGTTTGTGTGCACGTTGGATATTAAACCCAGGGGAAATTTACCACTAGGATACATCTCTAGCATTCTTTATTTTTTTATTTTGAGATAGGGTCTCACTCAGTTGCTTAGGGCCTCACTAAATTGCTGAGGTTCACCTTGAACTTGAGACCCTCCTGCCTCAGCCTCCCTAATCAATGGCATGCACACCACACCCAGCTCTTTCTAGTCTTATAAGTAGTAACTCTTTGTTATTGTAGTTATTTAATGATAGGTTATATATATATATATATATATTTGTATTTCCTTTGCTGTACTCTTATTCTTGTGCTATTGTTTTTATATATACATACACATAAACACATACATATGTATCATTATAAATCATATGTAAATATAAAGTAATTTAAAATACTCATATATATGAAAGTTTAATGTATATTATGAACCACATTCTAACTTAATATTATTATCAATTTAAAAGACAATTATCTTTAGAGATATTTAAATAATAATAAAAATCTGTTTCTTTATTCTTGTGGTTACCATTTCCAGAGATTTTCCTTCCTTTGTGTAATTTATTTTTTAATCCAGCATCATTTTTCCTTCTGTTTGGAAGGCTGCCTAGCATTTCTTCCATATTTTAGATATTTTTATCAGTACATTAGTTAGTTTTATCAGTACATTCATTATACATAATAGGTTCATTTTGACATCTCATGTGCATGGAATATAATTTGTTCCATTTCAGTCCTCAGTACTTCCTCTTTCCTTCCCTCTATTCTTCTTCCTTAACTGTACAAGTCTTCCTTCTTTTTACTGATTTTAATGGGTACTTTACAATTATATGTAAATTTTGAGTTCACTTGGTTTATTCATATGTACATAGCATAATTTGGTCAATTTCTTTCTTTTTTTCTTTTTCTTTATTCCTTTGTACCAGGGATTGAACTCAGGGGCACTCAACCACTGAGGAACATTCCTAGCCCTTTTTATATTTTATTTAGAGACAGGGTCTCATTAAGTTGTTTAGGGTCTTGCTAAGTTGTTGAGGATGGCTTTGAACTTGTAATCCTCCTGCTTCAGCCTCCTGAGCCACTAGGATTACAGGCATGCACCGCCCCCCCCCCCCAGTAATTTGGTCAATTTCATTATCAGTTTTTTCCTTTTCCCATTCTTGCTCCCTCCTTTCACTCCTCTTCCTCTACTCCACTGATCTCCCTTTCATTTTCATGGGATTCTCCCCCTGCATTTCCCCCATATTTTGCTATCACTTCCACATATGAGAAAAAACATTTGACCTTGACTTTCTGAGTCTGGCTTACTTTGCTTTTATTTCTTCTTCTGTTTAGTTTTTTTGTTCATTTATTTTATTGGATTATCTAGTATTAAGTTTTTTTGAGTTCTTCATATATTCTGTATATTAATTCCCTGTTGAAAGAGTAGTTGGCAAACATTTGCTTCCATTCTGTAGCCTATCTCTTCACGTTCTTAATTGTTTCCTTTGCTATATAGAAACTTTAAAATTTGATGCTATCTCACTTATTGATTCTTGGTTTTATTTCTTGGGTTTTATGGGTCTTATTAAGACCGTCAGTGCTGGCACCAATATGTTGGGGTGTTTTTAGCAGTTTCTAATTTTCTGGTCTAATTCATAGGCCTTTGATCCACTTTGAGTTGAGTTTTTTGCAGGGTGAAAGATAAGAATCTAATTTTATTCTTCTATGTATGCGTATTCAGTTTTCCAAGCACCATTTGTTAAAAAGGCCATCTTTTCTGAAACCTTTGTTGAGTATAAGACAACTGCATCTATGTGGGTTTGTCTCTATGTCTTCTATTACATTGGTATTTGCATCTTTTTTAATGCCAGTATCATGTTGTTTTTGTTACTATAACTCTGTAGTATAATTTAAGACCAGATAAATTATGAGTCCTCCAATGTTCATCTTCTTACTCAGTATTGCTTTGACTATGCTGGATCTTTTATTCTTCCATATGAATTTTAAGATTGGTTTTTATAGTTCTGTGAAGAATGTTGTTAGTATTTTAATGAAGATTGCATAGAATCTATGTTACACTTTTGTTAATATGAGTGGATATGCAACGTTGGTTGGCACCCATTAATTTAGGGTCTGGGCAAGAAATTGATAGAAAGTCTAACTGGCTTATCTCTACATATGACCTGCTATTTTTCTTTTGTGGCTTTTCAAACTTTTATGCTTATTCTATGAATTAGGCATTTTAATTGTAATCTGTCTTGGAAAGGATTTTTTTTTTTTTGGATCTCTATTTGTAGTTCTAAATACATCTTGTGTTTGGATTACCATGTGATTCCTGAGGTTTGGAAATTTTTCTGATAATATTACATGGAAGTTTGTGCATTCCTTTAGTCTGGGTTTTGATGTCTTCTTCTATTCCAATGATTCATATATTTAGTCTCTTAATGCTGTTTCAGATTTCTCGAATACTCTGGTCATGGTCTCTTAACAAGTTTTCTTTGTTACTGACTTTATTTTCAAGATAATATACTTTGTCTTCAAGGTCGTAGAATCTGACTTCTATGTGGTCTAATCTCTTGGTGATGCTTTCTAATGAATTTTTAATTTGATTTATTAATTCTTTCATTTCCAGGCTTTCCATTAAGTCCTTTTTAGAACCTCTATCTTTATTGAAATGATCTTTCATTTCCTATATTTTTACATATGTATTACATCTTCTTTTAATTCATTGAACATTTTAACTGTGAACTTTCTAAACTCTTTATCTGATGTATCAATGGGATCAGTTATCGAAGTGCTGGGGGCTGTTTCATGTGATTTGTTTCTTGCTTCTTCATATTGTTTGTATGTGTTCCCATCTGCTGGATGATTATCTCTTCCACTTTTATGCAAGGGATTATTTAGTGAGGTTCTTTCTCCTAAGTGCCCCAGGTTGGAATAATATCCAGGTATTGATACTCCCACTTAACATATATCTTCTGCTACATCCATTATCAAGAAAGCAGATACTAAACCTTACTTATTGCAATCACTTCAGAATAAAGTCGTGTACTAATAAACTTCAGGGGAAATAAAAACTTAACTGCAAATGTCTCCACAGTTCCTTTAATCCAAGTACAAAATTGTAGTAATGTTCTTAAATAGGTTGTCAAATTAGTTATTAAAGATAATAAAATTATTATTATACTATATAGAATTTTAAAATGGGAGAAGAGAAAAAAATGGGCAAACAAGAAGTGGGAAAACAGAAAGAGAAAAGATAGAAAAAAATAATACAAGCTAAGAAAAAAATAATACAAGCTAAGATAAAAGAAAGAAAAACATGTGAAGTAGGGGGAGGATTTAAGGCAGATGCAGGTAATGCAAGAGAGAAAAGAGAGACCAAGAAAAGCAGGTGTAAACCTGAACTAGGAAAGCAAAAATAGAAACAATGATTTCAGTTAATGCTTTAAAACATTAGAAAAAAATACAACCCTATGGGTTGAGTGCTACAATATCAAAGGATAAGACAACTACCATTGATTCAATATGAAAAGTAATATTTGTAAGGTCAAAATTAACATTAGAGCTACTTATGATATTCCATGCTGAGGTGGGTATATTTCTTATTGAGTCTTCCTGATTTGGATTTCCTCAGGATTTGAAACCTTTGGAAGATGACCGAAACTCCTCAGCTTCACCTCTATGTTTCCCTGGGTGTGGAGGTAGTTATCATATATCTGATACAATTCTAGAAGGCCCCTCTGTTCTTTGGATGTCTAGGTAGCTGCTAGCTTTCTGGTGGGCTGAAGAAGGTTTTCCCTTATTGTCTGTGACTTAGCAGCTGGGTTACTCCCTGTTAGGGGGTTCAAACTTATGTGCCCTCCTGAAGAAAATTTATGTATATCCAGCACTGTCAAATCCAGTGTGGGCTATCCTATATAGATTTTAGTGTGGAGGTGTGTGGCAGTTGAAGGTAGAGGGTTAGAGTTAGGGTTAGGGTTGATGTGATGCTTGGTGGCCTATGGGGGTGTGCTGCACACATTGCACATTGCAGGTTGGTGGGCTTGTAACTGGGCACACTGGGTGGTAGCTAGGGTCTGTTTGGTTCTCCTCTGTAAGATCCTCTAGGCACAATATATGCACTGAGGTTCTTTGCTGACTATTTGGGGTTATCCTCAGGAAATACTTTTTGTGGATCTATATATCTGAATGAGAATTGAATTATCTAGCAACTCTGGGACTCAAGCTGCAAACCCTCCTGATATAGCTGCTGCTACAGTTTTCTTGCTATCCAGTGCTTATTAGTCAGCACAAAGGCCTGATTCTGCATGCTTGGCAGAAACTGTGTTTGCTGGATGTTTCTTTTGGGTACAGGGGTAGAGGATACAGAGCTCAGTGGAGTCACTGTCTGGTGTGGGACACTGAATGCCTTCTCACCTCTACAGGGGCTTCTTTATAGTGGCATCGAGCTTGGTGGCTGTCTGCAACTGTGGGGCCTGCAAATACAGACTGTCTGTGGATGGTCTGTGTCACAGCCTCCACCTTGGCTGACAGCTCACCAGGGTTTTTAACCCATCACTGTGACAGGGGTAAGTCTGGCCCATCTTTGTCTGAGCTCCTGTGCAGGCTGTGGGGAGTTCTGAGTTGCCGTTAGCACTCCTCAGGAGTTATTTGCTCTCTGGTCAACCTCACCCACTCTCCTTGTCCAAGGGGAAGGAGAGGGTATTTCAGTAAACTTCAGCTAGAAGCTAATCCCTCTACAAGTTCCTTTGAGACAGTGTTATGATTTGGATATGAGGTGTCTCCCCAAAGCTCACATGTGAGATAATGCAAGAAGGTTTGGAGGAGAAATGATTTGCTTATAACTTTAACCTAATCCCCTGAGGGGATTAACTGAATGGTAACTGGAGGCAGGTGGGGTATGGCTGAAGGAAGTGATTCATTGGGGTGTGGCTGTGGGGTATATATTTTGTATCTGGAGAGTGGGGTCTCTCTTTCTGTACTCTCTGGTCATGATGTGAGCTGCTTTCCTCTGCCAATCTCTTCTGCCACAATATCCTGCCTCACCTCAATCCCCAAAGAATGGAGCCTCCTGTCTATGGATTGAGACCTGTGAAACTTGCGAGCCCTCATATAAATTTCTGCTTCTCTACAATTGTTCTGGTTGGGTCTTTCAGTCACAGCAGTGAAAAAGCTGATTAAAACAGATGGATTACTGAGACAACCCATTTCAGAGGTGTTTCCTATGGTTTTGCTTTTTACTGTCTGTAGGTGGGGAGAAGCTGTATTGATTTAACTTCTTCTAGGAACACTGGCTAGATGTGGACTCTACAGAATGGCTGCCCTGCCTGACACAGCTTTCTGCCCGTAAACGGGGCTGAACTGCATGATCTTCACTGTCTTTGCTGTTCTGTTTTAACTTGGTCTGCTTTTCTCTTCAACTTTTGTTAGGGAAATAAGCTTGTGGGCTTTTTCTCTCCCTCTTTCTCTCTTTCTTACCCCTCACCCTCACCCTAACCTGGTCAAGACATTCTTTCCTTAGTTTCTGCTCTGGTAACCAAATTCCAAGTCCCTCTGAAGTCTCAAGCTGTGGATTATTGAGTTTCAGTGTTAACTCTGTCACACCTCTCTGGCCAGCTGTTCTCTCTCTGCTCTTTTCTGGGCTGTGGAGGAGTAGGGTGGCTGCCTAGACCCACTCTGCCATCATTTCCTCCTGACTTATGAAGAGGGCAGTCATGGTGGCTTGACCAGAAGTCCTCCTCTGGCATTTTTAATGGTGTGAGTGTGCCGATAATGAATTTATTCAACTTTTCTAAGTTTGAAGAAGACTCAACTTCACCTTCATTTTCTGAAAATATTCTTGCTGAGTATTGAATTCTAATCTGCTCATTTTTTTTCTCTTAGTACTTTAAAGGTGTTGTTTCATGGTCTTCTCACTTCTTTCACTTGAGATATAACTCACTGTCTGTTCCTCTGAATGTAACATGGCTTTGTTCTCAGATTTCCTCTTTGTCCCTGGTTTTGAGTGATTTCATTATCATTTGTCTAGCTTTAGTTGTTTTCATGTTTATTTTGCTTGTGGTTCATTAACTCTCTTGCACATGGGCTTTGAGTTCCTGTAAAATTTGGAAGATGTTCAGTTATGATTTAAGTATTTTTTTCTATCTTCCTTATTTCTCTTGTCCCTTAGGGCCTCCAATTACATGTATATCAGGCCATTTTAAGTTGTTCCACAATTTATCGATGCTATATTCATATTCATTGATTTTCTTTTTGTTTTATTTTCAATTGTTTCTATTGTAATGTCATCACATTCACCATCTAATGTTTCCTTAATTGTGTATTTTTCATTTCACACATTGTAGTGGTTTGATTTGGGACTCATAAAAATTTCTTCAATATCGCCACTTAGCTATTTTGAACATAAGGTCCATAAATGAAGCGTGTCTGTTAATTCTAATGTCTGTGTTATTTCTATTTCTCTGTAACTCCATGTTGGCTGGAAGCATAAGTCTAGAGCTAAAATTTTACTTAAATTTAAGTGATCACATGTGGCTGTTGAACAGGACAGTCTGGCATGAGAAGTGAGCTGAAATGTAGCAGCCTATTATCTGTTTTCATGATATGTACTGAGATGCGGTACATTAGCAGTTCCCTGGGACTTGCTTCCTTGGCCAGTGGTTTTGAGACTACAGAGTATCCCTAAAGCCATGCTTGCTGCTGAGATAAAGCCCTTTACTTCTTTTTCATGATTCCACTGTACCAATAGCATTAATTTACAAAAATCTGGTTTTCTTTTGTCTTCAACAGTCTGGTTCTAACCTCTCTGTAGGCATGTCTAGTTACTCTTGTCTTATGACCCTGGGTAGAGTGATTGGAATGGGAGCACCAAGCAAGCATTACCAGCTTACTGAGAGGGCAATACATTGTTGCTTTGGTTTCATGTTTATTAAGTGAAAAAAATTTTTTTCCACATGGGAAGTTAAGAATTGACACTACTAAATGAGACCCTGAACACTTTTACATTTACAAAGATAATTAGCCCAGACAATTTAAAGCTGAACAAATAAACAGAACAGCAAAAACCCCATTTTGTTTTGTTTTTAAAATCAGAGATGCTGTAGTTAGGGATGCAAGTAGCAGTTGTGTGCTTAATTCATTTCAATTAAAATAGTCAGAGGCTATTTGCAGGCTTATTGTGTTGAGAATCAGATTGTTGTCTAATATTGAAAGATCTGTGCTTTGATGTGGCAACTCCTCTGAGCCATAATTCTGGTAATAGACTTTTATTACAATTGAGTTTCCTAGAAGGAAAAGTTGTACCTTTTGGTGCCTCCACCAAAAGAAGTAGGCATGCTTGAGGCTGATTCATTTTCATCCCCAAATTCTTAATGATCTATAATGGTCCAGGCACTGAAGATAAAACAAACAAACAAACAGATAAAACTCTCACTTTATAGATATTATGTTCAAACTGAGGCAAATAGCAAATAAAAATAATAAACAAGTAAAATACATAAAATATAAGGGATATATATATATATATATATATATATATTATAATATAATGTGTGCTAGAAAGTGGGATAAAGCAAGAGTGGGCATGTCAGGGTGGCTACAATTTTAAGTGGGGTTGGCTAGACAGGTCTATGGAGAAGGTGACATTTGAGCAGAAACTAAAGAAGACAAGGGAGTGAACTTTTCAGATATTTGATGAATAGCATCTCAGGTGCAATGTAGGGCAAACTGTGAACAGTTTCAGACAGGAATGTGTATGGTGTGTGCTTGGGCAAGCAAAGGAACATTCTGGACACAGCAGTACGTCTTAGGTTTATAGATAGCAGACTGGTAACTTCATACTCTGTCCTTACTCTCACCATGTACATACTGCGCAAAGTCTTTATGTGTAGCTTCATGTGCATGAATTATTTATTTTTATACTCTGTTATTCCCAAAATAGATAATTTCTGACTTAACCTTTAATCTTTTGTGTCTTTTCCCTGGAACACAACTATCAGAATAATTTTTCTAACACTCTGTTTTATTAGTCACTTTCATCTTTTTCAGGAACTTGAAACTGCTTTTTTAATCAAGTTCAAAATTTGTTGTCCAAGGTCCTTTGTCACTGCTATGATATTCTATTATATACCCCACCTTCCTCTTGTCTTCCTATGCATCATGCTTACTCCCAGCCACACAGATTATGCTGGCCCTCCTGCCCTCAGAGCCCCCATTTCTCACTGTGAACTCATTTTATATATACCCTTGAAATCAAAATACAAATCTACCTCTCATTTATTTGACAAATCATTTTTTGTTATCTTCTGTACATCACGTATTGAACAGTGTGAACTTTATGCAATTAACATCAGCCCTAAATAATTGCTTTCTTTTCCTGGACTCCTTCAGATTTCTAAGGTACACCACAGACATCATCTTTCATGAAATACTCATAAGTTCATACTGTTAGTGCATCTTTTTTCTTCCGGTAAGTAGTAAGTTCCTCAAAATCCTTCTTCATCTGTTCTTACTTTGCATTTTCTATGGTGCTTAATATATTAGAAGCAAATTAAATATTTGTTAATAGACTACCTTAATTCCAAGGGTTTTATAAAAGCCATCATAGTAATCCAGTGAAGATCTACTTTTCATAATTGTATTTAATAACTCTCTCTTCTTGTTGATTAAGTAAAAAAGGCAACTTAGGCAACAGTGTGGTAAATGGAGAGAATTTCATCGACCAGAAGGATCATCTAAGTCTTTTATAACAATGGACAAAAGATACACCATCCATTTTCTCCTTTCAGTGGCTGGCATTTTGATATGTGCAAAAATTACAGAACATCAACTGATTGAAACAGTGATAAATGTGGGCTAAGGCAGGTAATGCCGAGTATTGTACCCAAGATGAGCACCCGTCTCTGAGGAGGCCAGAATAAATCCCCAGGTCTTGTTGTTTATGATGGAACAAGACACATCACCCACTTTCAAAGCATGGCAAGACAGCTGTGTAAACTTTCATGCCGTCTTTGAACTGGCAACAGAACCATGCCTTACAAGACATTTATACCTGCTGCTAGGTTCCAGCCATGTTGGACTCCTTTCTGTTCCTTAGCTGTGTCAAGCCCTTGCCTGTTCTTAGGCCTTCTATTTAGAAGGCTCTTTCCACTGCCCAAAGTGTTCTTCCCTATGTTCTGCCAAAGCTCATTTTCATTCTTTAGCTCTCAGCTCAAAAACTGACCCTCAGGGAGGCCTTTTCTGGCCAGTTATTTAAAGCTGTCCTCCTCACTCTGCAAGAACCTGTAAATTACTGTCATGTAACCTCACTATTTTTTAAAAATATTATTTATCCCAATCTAGACCAGCAGAATTCTGACACTTGACAAAGATGTGTTGAGTGAATGAATAAATAATCTGTTGTAGAAACAATCACACATTGTTTACATCCCATACTCCACATTACACACAGTGTACACAAGCCCCTTGTGCATCACTTGACTTTCCATAATTTATAACTTTAATAGTTATTATTGTTTATATTTGAGCAATTTGGAGTGCAAAAATTAGAATGAGAAATGTCCTATTGATCCACAGCCCTGTCTTGTCCTGTTTTTGTTTTCTAAATAGTCTGAGCTTCCCTTGATGACCTTCTGGTTATTGCTCAGCTCTGTGGGTGTTTAATCCTGATTAATCTTTCAAAGGCAGGGCAATCCTCCCAGGAATCAGAGTCCTTCCTGGTGCCCAGAAAGCAGATGCATCTTTAGAGCAGCTGCCTGAACTGGAAACAATGATCTCCATCACATAGATTAAGAAGAGGAACAAAGAATAAACAAATTTAAGATCCCATAGCTAGGGACCAACAGAGGCTGTTCCTGTGTTCAGAGGTATGTTCCCAGCACCCTGGATATCTTAACATCAAGGAAGTCATCAATGGTGTGGACAAAATTATCATCACCTTCTACTCCCATCATGAACTGGGGGCTTGTTTAGAAAACCTACCATTCTCCACTCTCAGCCATGTCTATTTGGTTTGTTCTCCTTTCCTCAGCTGCCCTCAATTTCTTTTGTCACTTGGCTTGCATTTATTTTAGGTTAGTCTGGGCATCTGCCATCAGACTATCTTTACAGATGTCTCTTACTGATTAATTTAGGAGTACATAATGTATCAAAAGATTATTTGATATGAAAAAAATTGACTTTTAAAAGGAAACTCCCAATTACAGTGACCCTAATAAGGTCTTTGAATTTTACTAAAATAGAATTTTATGGCCAAGAGAAAGGGGGTTGGAGAGAGGTGAAGAGAGGAGAGAAAATGAGAGGAGAGGGTGATTGCATGGGCATCCATATTTTATGGTCCTTATCTGTAGATGTCAATGCTAGGGATGTTATTGAAAGAACCCTGAGTAGGACGGAAAGAAATGATTCATGCAGCCTGCTGAGCCTGTCAGGAGTGGGATTCTATGACTTCTTTAATGTCTGCCTAGAATTCTTGGGAAGGGGATGCTCTGCTTCCAGGTCATGCAATAGTTGTGCCCTGAAATAATGTGGAGGATGTCTAACCCCGACCCGTTCAACTGACTGGATTCATAAATCAGTCATCTTCCTTTTCTGGGTCTTAGTGTCTTCACTTGAAGCTACATCATCACTACTTAACTCTATTTGCCAGGGTTGTGGGAATCACACAAGAGACAGAACTTGGGCATCCATTAAAATCTACATAGGATCATCATTCACTTATCAGAGGGAACATTCGGCCTTCGTGTTTTTGAGTGTGTGTGTGTGTGTGTGTGTGTGTGTGTGTTTTGTTTTGTTTTGTTTTTGGAAATCAAAATGCATTCTACTGTCATGTATAACTAATTAGAACAAATAAAAAATATCTACATAGAAACAGGTTTTCTTCATTCAGACATAGGTTTGCACCTTCCTAGTTCTGCTAAAGACTTCAGTGTGTCCCTCTGGTCTTTCTTCAGCCCTGATTCTGAATGGTCATTTCATTTCAGCTCAGGATGTAGAAGCTGATTATGAATCCTGCTCTCGTCTGTTCCTTCCTGTGTCTAGACTGGAGAACTGACTTGCATGAAATATAATTTTGATGCTGGCAGGCCAGCTGCTGTCGAGGATATCATGGAAAGTGACCTTATATTGCCTACATATGTTAAACACTGCTTGCAGGTGACCCAGAAATCTTGTATGTGTCTCCGTTCTGCCTACTAAATCTCTCTATCAGTCAGAACCAAGAATGGAGTATAACCTGTGTAGCTACAGTTCCCACATGAATTTATTACTATTGTTGATATAAGAAAAAGGCAAGAAAAAAAGACCAATTTATTTTCAGGTTTTTGTTAAATAGATATTTTCTGTGTAAAAGTCATATTACAGAAACATGTTATATTTATATAGCATCATATGGTTTAAAATCAAATTTTGAATGGAAAATCATACAAGGAATCATGAATATATTCTCACTGGAAAAAATTGAACTATATATATAAACCATGGTTTCCTCTGGGAACAAAGGGGGGGACTTGGGAAGATTTGGGAGGTATACTTGAAAGCTCTTAATTTTGCCTTATATAGAAATTTTATTGTATATCTTTCTGTTGATTTATACAGACATTTGTGTATATGTATCTACAGAAAAAAAATAAAGAAAAATTTCTTTACCTAAGTGGAATCATACTAAATATCTTATTTAGCATTTTAAAAACTCAATATGGCCTGAAGATATTTCCAAGTCATTAGAAAACAGAATTGCTGTGTTAAAAAGCACATGGCTATATGGTATTCTTAGAATGTGCCATAATTTAATGAATCACTTTCCTGCATACAAACATTTGTTTTGAGTTTGTTGTTATAAGAATGTGGCAATAAACATCCCGGTGCATACATCTTGCTGCAGATGTACTAGTGTTTCAGTTGGATAGACTTGGAAGGGAAATAGCTGAATACCAATGGGTAAATTACTTCTCAAAGACTCTGTTTCTTTTTTAGTAAATTAACTTTACTATTAACAACCTCTAATATCATTTTGAGCATTTAAGGTTAAAATTAAATGATTAAATGATAAGCACAAGTTTATTTTTTTCCATTGAAATTTTGTTTTTTTAATTATTTTGATCCCAGAGACTTAGAAGGCTGAGGCATGAGGACCACAAGTTCAAGATCATCCTCCGCAACTTAGTGAGGCCCTAGGCAATTTAGCAAGACCCTGTCTTGAAATAAAAAATAAAAAGAGCTAGAGATGTAGCTCGGTGATTAAGTGCTCCTGGGTTCAAACCCTGGTATAAATAAATAAATAAATAAATAAATAAATAAATAAATATTTCCCTTTCTTGCCCCTGAGAACCAAAGCACCTGCAGACACTAAATCTGAAGTCCATGCAGGGCACCTGTGCTTCCATCATCTTATACCCCTGTAGGGTCTCTTGAATTCCAGTTATTGATGACATCTTCAGGCTGGACATTGATCCTTCCATCCACTAAGTGAAGAAAGTCCTATAAAACGTTTTCACATCATCTCATACTCTTCAAATTCCCTTCCCCCAAAGAAAATATCCTCAAGATTGATTCATTTCTCCATATTTCATTCTTCTCTATTAAGGTGTTGGATGTGCAGAAGAATAAGTTAAACAACTGGTCGAGTTCCATTCCTCAGCCATCATTTCCGTTCTGTTCCTCTTGAGGTGGTATAGACTGCCCTGAAGAATGTTTGAGTTCTGAACTCTTTTGTTTTCACCTTTTTGTTTCCTTTCCTTCCTTTTCATAAGCTACATGGAGACAGCCAGCTGGTTAACCATCTATTTGAGGCTGGGGAAGTTGTAGCATGAAGGTTGGAACTGCTGTCATCTGGAGATGTAGAGAAAGGTTGAGAGCTGGGTGGTCCACCAGACTAGAACTGAGTCTCAGAGCCAAGTGCTTTTAGAAGGTTTATCTGGATGCTTCAGTCTTCAAAGCCAAAGCAATTTATGTTCTGTTTTCCTCCAGTGGGCTCATTACCAGCTTCTCTGGAACCCACAGGGGCAGGCTTAGCAGGGTAAAGACAGCATGGACACAGGCAGCGCCGGGGTGTGCTGAGGTTTGGCAGTGAAAAGAGCAGACGGTAGCTGGGACTTCACCACTGATCTGGTTGCTGCAAGCTCTAATACATGTAGTTCTCAGGGACATCCCTGGATAAAGTCAAGAGCAATGGAAGGGTACTCCCAGTCCTTATTATATGTTATTCTGTTTTGCAACATGCTGATATGTGAACCCTTTTAAACTCTGTTAAGTGTGAGCCTGTATGACATTGATTTTCTCCATAAACTTTTTCTCTCCCTTGAAATCCTTACATTCTTGAAAAAAATAATTTCTTCATTGGCTAAGGTCTTTTAGCATCTTATATATCCTTCAAACAGAAAGACTAAACCAAAGCTTTAGCCGATAGCCTGAGACCACCATGGATTAAATGACAAAGCCAAATTGTTGTTATAAAGAGATCTGTGTGGTTTAAAACAACTCAGAAAAACTGACCTGTGTGTTCCTGGCGTAGGTGCAGCCCCGAGGCAGTGAATGTTAGCCAGCTGGCTGACATACAACCTGAACCTTTTCTTTATGAGATTCAGTGCTCTATCACAGATGCCCATTAACCACTGAGATGGTGATGGAGCAGGGACTGGACCTCTTAGGATATTAAAGAGTCACCTAAACAGTTGCTTAGGAGTATTTTGGTGTTGGCACCTCTCTCACTTTGCATCTTCACATTTTTTCTCATTATTCATCTGTTCAATTGCCTGAGCACTTTAGGGCCATCTGCAAATCTAGAGTGGAAGGGCTTCATTGAGCTGATTTGCCTTGCTCTGGCCCTAACAAACACTTGATGTGTTTAATCAACACTCTGATATAAACAATGAGGTAGAGGAAATGTGGCAGATCTAAGGTTAGATCTTTGATGTTTCAATTCGTGCCTTGGAACCTCTGCAAGTGAGTCCATGCTATTCATTATGCATCCCCAAAGAACATCGTGAGCTGTTCTTGGGGGCCAGATTTTCATCCTACGATGATTTGAATAGTTCCCATATTGTGGAAGAGATGAATATCTGGTCTAGTGAGTCAAGAAGGATAAAAGCACAATCTCTTTGGGCGGGGGGTGGGGGGGAGAGCAAGGTCTGGTGGCTAGGAATGAGAATTCAGCTTTTATCCTATATATGGCATTGATTTAGTGGCTCAGGATGCCCTTTTATCTTATGTTACAGGAAACTTGGGAAACGTTACAGCTGCCTAGGTGCTAGGTTGTTCCCCAAATTTAGGCTTTCAGTGTGCTGTAGATTTTAATTCGAAGCATGCAATAACACGGCTATGAAATGCTGATGTAAGTCTTTGGGTTTTTAACTGAACTTAGGAAACTTGGAGCTTTTTTACATTTCATTTTTATGCTATCCTTTAAACCACATGCTACTCCTCTGCATTGCGTTCTGATCACACAAAGAACTCTCTCAACATTATCCTTGACTTTTCTGCCTCTTCTATCCCAGGAAAACAAAGCTCTGAGTCCCTTCTGTTCTTCTCTCCTCTTTTTTGTCTCATTGCAATATGTTTTCACACCAGACCCTACATCTAGAAATTTCTCCCACTTTCTTTCCAATAATAACTCTTCTTACCTCTTATCTTCCTATCTTATTCCATTTTTAAAATTTACTGAGCTCATTGAAAACATTTATATTTATGGTCTTGGGCATGATTTCTTCTACCAATCATGACCAAAAAAAAAAAAAAATACACAAAAACAAAACAAAACAAAGTCTCCCTTTCTTTTTGTGCCTCACATAGCACCCACCACATTCTACATGCTCTATAAATATTTTTTGACTAAGTGAATGAATGCCCCTTCACAAAAATAACTTGATTATGAAAATGAGAAATGTAACTCGTGGCTGCTGATTCACTGGGATAATAATGATACCGTGTCAAAGTGATGTACTTTGCAAGGAGCATGCTGTTTCTTCTGCCTGGAATGTTCTAGACTTTCACCCAGAGTTTTCTTGGATTCCTGACTATATCCTGTCAGTCTCTTGAACTTCATTTAGGGTCACATTTTTTCATAAAATGTCTTCCTGAACTGCCAAAGCTAAGCTAAGGGCTTTTCTGTGCTTCCAGAGCACAGTCTGCCTGTCTCTATTGAGCCCCTGTCCCATGAGATTGGCATTTATTTTTGTTTTTTTTTTTTTTTGGAGTTACTTTTCATGGAGCCTCTGGTGTCTAGAAAGGGTCCTGGGACATTGAAGGTGAACAGCGCATGTTTATAGAATGGATAAACAAAGCTGGTTCGGATGGATTTTTTTTTTTAGAAGCATGGTGAGAAGGGAGGTTGAAAGCCTTTCAGAAGAGGGAAAGAGGAACCAGGAAAGACTTTTAGGATAGGAATGGGTCAACTTTCAGATGAGCAAGGTACTCTTCAATTCAGCAGCTGATGAGTGAGACTTTAGGGAGAGCACGGCCTCTTTCTTCAGGATACACCAGCACATACCATCTTGTCATTTCTCCTCCACCATGTTTTCTGTTTCTACCATGTATCACAGTGTGGAACTGTCTTCTTGTCTTAGTCCGTTTAGGCTGCTACGGAAGAACTCCATAGGTTGGATGGCTTATAAACAACAAACATGTATTTCTCATGGTTCTGGAGGCTGGAGAGTCCAAAATGAAAGTGCTTCTAAATTTGTGTCTAGTGAAGCCTTCCTTCCTTGTTCATAGGTAACCGGCTTCTCACTGTGTCCTCTCTGACTAAAAGGGGTAATAGAGCTCACTGGGGCCTCTTTTATAAGGGCACTAATCCCATTCATGAAGGCTTTATCCTCACAATATAATCACCTCTTCAAAGGCTCCAAATACCATCACACCGGGGGAAGAGGTTTCAACATTTGCATTTGGGAGAGGATACTAATGTTTCCTCTATGGCACTTCCCCTTCCTTGCTTGTGAGTGGTCCCTTGAATCTTAAGCTCCTTCAGGCAGAAAAAACAATGTCTTTGAGTTATGTTTATGGATAACACTGTGGAACAAATGCTAAGTAAAGAAAGACCTTCTCTCTCCTTCGCCAGTATTTTCTGATGGTTTCTTAACTAAAGACCATAAATCCTATTCCTAGGATGGTTTTGGTTTCAGGGTGGCATGGTTTATATATACACTGACTGGCCTGCCCCCCAACTACTTCTTTTTACCCCATTTTCTTTCTTTATGAATCAAAGCTCTGCATCTCCCTGGTAGCTGGTCAGAGCCAAGGAGGCTGTCAAGTGTCCACACTGGCTACTCAAAATTCTCACCTCATCCATCAGGAGAAAGGCTGTATTTGGCCACACCAGGCGGCGCTCTGCCACTTTTGTATTGCGCTCTGCCACTTTTGTATTCAGAGTGTATCTTTCTTTGAGAGTTAATGCATAACTTAAAATTTTCATCTCATCTGTACAATAATTAGCTGCCTGTTTTCAAAAGGTTTAAATGACAGCAGCTCAAGCATCCTCTCCTCTGTGACAGGCCTGTTGGAAAGCAAACAGAGAAACTCATTTTGAAGCCACATTGATTTTTCTGACATTTTTAAAAAACGAAACTTTTTAAATTCAGAAAACTTGAAATGGTAAAAGCAGATGCCCAGAGACACACTAACAATTGGATGTGAAATTTTAAAAAGCATTCCAAACCTTCTATGAGACAAATCTGACTTTAAATTAGAATATTCTTACTTTTCATAAACTGTGTTTCCAGTCCATAGTCACAGTTAAAAATAATGTGCATTAAAGAATGCAAAGTCAAATAAGAAGTCATGAAAATAATTGAGTCCTTTTCAACCTGCTTTCTGGTTCCTGGTGTGAGCCCTGGGCTGCATTCCCAGTACTGCAGCAGTCAGTGTGGTCTTTCCTAACTCAGAAAGTCCTCTGGGGCTCTTCCCAACCCTCTTAAGACTCTATTACAGCAAGAGAAACCAACAGTGCTGCAGAATGTTTGAGTTTGCATTTCCTGACTTTATTGATAGGTGGTGAATTTGTACATGTGGACATGGATTTGACCTCTAAGTCAGAAGTTCCCTTGTGGGCCCATGTGAAGTCTGCAAAAGCAGCACCAGCAGCAGCACCAGCGTGTGTGTGTGTGTGTGTGTGTGTGTGTGTGTGTGTGTGTGTGTGTTTAGAGAGAGAGAGTACTGCAAATGCTGTTCAAAACTTGCATAGAGTTTGATGGAAAGAGCTTATTTGTGTAAACTAAGATATATAGGTTAACTAAACAATGTGTTTCTTGACTGTGGGCTAGAATTCTGTCTGGAGAGGCAGGGTATAGAAAAAATGGATGTATCTTAAAGCTAGAAAGATTTGGGTTTAACTAACAGCTCAGTCACTTACTTGTGCAAGTGAGTAAGACCTTTTGCAAATTCTTAACCACTGAGAAAATGGGGATAGTACCCATCCAGCTGAAGTGTTTTAAGAGAAAAAAGAATTTAATTTGTAGAGTGTCTGGCACACAGCAGTTGCTAAATAATTGAAAACTATGATGATTTTAATGACTATTTTTCTACCCAATAATGTCTCCCAGTCTGATCAGAAGCTTCAAAAGCTTTCAGTGGTATTTATAGTTGTCATGTCTGCACCAGGTACTGTGGGAAGGGACTGTCATAAATTATCTTATTTAATCCTCAAAACCACTCTCCAAAGATATGTACTGTTTATCTTTATTTTATAGAAGAGAAATCAGAGGCTTGGGAAGGTGTAAAATTTCCCCAATCACATAGGTAGTAAATAGTGGAGTAGATAGTCAGTCCAGCTAGTCTAACTACTTCAGAATTCTCCCTCTTAACTAGTGCAATTAATTCAAAAGAGTTTATATATGTTTGTGGAAAATTATGAGGAAGGAGGGTGGAAAGGAATAAAGGAAGGAAGGAAGGATCATTAATAAAATTGGTCTTAGCTGATGAAAATATTACAAATGTCTGCTTCAGACAGAGCGGAACTGTTCTTGTCTTTAGGGTATTTTCATAGTTAGCTATGAGAGAAATCTATAAAATAGATTCAGATCAAGTTTTTTAAAGGAGAAGACAAGCAATGGAGCCTCCAATGTATTTTAATTTCTATGAGATAAACTAAGCCTCGGAGAATGTTGATGTTAATATGTTCCATAACATGAAACGTGGGACCTCTAGAAATGGAAGCCAAGGATACTTATTTAGAGTAGTCAACTGTTAGGCTGTCAACATGACACTTGTAGTGTTACTAGCTTTTTAAAGTATAGTGAAATTATTACTTATTAAATATTCCATAGTTTGAAATGTGTAGATGATTAATCCACATGTAACTAAACATTTGCTAAATGGACTGACTAATTGTTGCCTTCTATATTCCAGAGTCATTCCATGGACTTCAAGTTCAGGTGCCAGTCATTTGGGCTTCTATATGAAACATACTACTCTAGGCTATGATATTATTACAAATCGATAGCATAGGTTATCACAAATGAAATGCAAAGGTGAGCATGGTTATTAATTTTAAATAAAATTTAATGAAGTTTAATCTATCATTTAAAATGTAGATTTGACAGGTCTTGATAGTGGTATGCACTTTGCACTACTATCAAAATCAAGGTACAGAACATTTCTATCACTCCAAAAAGATTATTTGTGTCTATCCCTCCCTCCACTTCTGACCATGAGCAGCCACAGATCTACTTTCAGTTGCTGTAGGTTAGCTTGCATTTTCTAAAATTTTATGTAATTACAGTCATACAATATACATTCCTTTTTCATTCAACCTAGTGATTTTGAATTTCATTTATGTTATTACATTTAACAAGAGTTCATTTCTTTTTGTTGTTGAGTAGCATTTCTTCACATGGATATACCTTATCTTGTTCATCTATGGATATGCCTTATCTTGGATATCTTCATCATGGATATGCCTTATCTTGTTCGTTACTAATGGATGGATATTTGACTTTTTTGTCCCCCACCTTTCTTCTTCCTATCATGAATATTCTTGAACCTTCAATGGACATCCAGTCTTTGAATGGACATTTCATTTCTTTTGGGTAAATATCCTAAAATGAGTCATAAGTTAATTTTTTAACATTTTAGAAAAGTTTAAATGACTTTGTATTACTACCCAAAGTGTATGGAGGTTCCAGTTGTTCCACTTTCTCATCAGTATTTGATTGTCAGTCTTTTAAATTTTAGCTAGTGGGCATGAGAGTTATCTAGTGTGATTTTACTTTACATTCTCCAATAACCAAGGACACTGACAATCTTTTTGTTTGCTTTTCACACATTTATATATCTTCTTTTGCAAAGTGTCTGTGTTCAGCTCTTTGCACATTTTAAAAATTGAATTGCCTTCGTTTTAGAGTTCTTTATATATTCTGGATGCAAGTCCTGAAAACATAAATATATTTTATTTTTATATGTTCTATGAATTCGTATAAAACACATAATATAATATATAATATAATCTGTTGCTCTCTTTATATACATATATATGTATATATGTGTGTATCCTTTCCTACTATATATATAGTAGGAAATATATATATATATATATATATATATAAAAGGATATATATATATATATATATCCTTTCCTACTCTGTGGTTTGTTCTTTTATTCCTAATGGTATCTATTGAGGATCATGACATTAATTTGTGTAAAGTCTAATTTAATTTTTTCTTTGATAGTTCATGCTTTCTATATTCTAATTAAGAAATCTTTGCCTACTCCAATATCATGAAAGTTTTCTCTTTTGCTTTCTTCTAAAAGTTTTATAGTTTTAATCTTTTATATTTAGGTCTATGATTCATTTTGATTTAATTTTCATGTATTCTATGAGATGTATTAACTTTCTGTGGCTGCATAACAAATTACTCCAAAATTTGTCAGTTAATGCAACAAATATTTATTATCTCACACAGTTGCTAAAAGTCAGGGGTCTGAGAGTGACTCATCTGGGCAGCCTGACTAATGCTGGAGGATCTTTGCAAGATGGCTCACTCACATGGCTGTTGGCAGAGGCCTCAGTTTCTCACCATACAGGAGTTTCTACAAGGATGTCTGAGTGAACTCACAATTTTTCTGCTGGCTTCCCCAGAACAGATGATCTAAGCAAGGACTAACGAGGAGGAAGCCAAGTTGTCTTTTATAACAGTGTTCAAAGCTACTCAGCATCATTTCTGCCTTACTCTGTTCACTAGAAGTGGGTGTCCAACTGCACTCAAGGTGAGAGAAATACACTTGCTTTTTTTTAAGGGAAAAGTATCAAAGAGTTTAGGGACATATTTTGAACCACCATAGAAGATCAAGTTCAAAGTTTATTGCTTTCCTACAGAATATCCAGTTGCTCTATTATCATTTGTTAAGATGAGGTTGGCATTATTAGTTCTACTTTCTTTTACAGATGAATATCGTTAATTGTTATATTTCAAAAGCAAATTGGATTTTTAAAAATTCAAGCCAATAGCAAAAGGTTACTAAAAATATACAAATGAAAAATTCAGATGATGGTATTAATTTCTAACAATATACTTTCTGTCAGTTTGCATTTTTAATTTTCAATTGAAATAGTTAATAAAATCTTGGAACATTAATGTTGGATGAAATCTAAGATATTAAGTAATTTATCTCAGTTGTTTTATGAATGTAGAAGCAGAAGTGCTGGGAGATTAAATGAATGGCTCAGGACATAATGTAATATAGAGGCAGATCTAAGAATATTAGCTATTTTGTCTCCTGTTCTAATAAACTTTCTGATAGATCAAAGGTTTAAAACCTCTTGACATGAAAAAATATGACATTGGTCTCTGAAGCAATCTTATCAAAGTCCACAAGGGGCCTTTTAAATCTCTCCTTATTAATTACATGTGTATGAGGACTGGTCTCATTCCTTCCACTTCCCCCTTATTCCTTTCTTTCTGTTTCCTCATCCATCTATGGATCCATTTTCTCACTCATTGTTTAATTATGTGAAAATGTGCTGAAAGTCTTCTATGGAGCCAACATTGGTATAAATGCTCAAGGTGCAAATATTAAAAGAATAATTTCATTGTCATCAAACAACATAGTCTGGTTTCTTCTGTAAGCACGAAAATATTTCTCTCTATGAGATAAACTTTTGGGTTCAAGGTCATTTGCCTATCAGGTCATCACCTAGAAAACAAAGCCTCTGAGAAAATCAGATTTCCGAGAATCACAGGGATTGCAAATGCTTTTCAATACTCCATATGAATGAGCAATAGAAAGGTCAAGGCCTTCTCTCACTCAGGTAGCTTTTCTCCCAGCTTTTACTGTCATCAGTATTCCTAAAGAAATTTGAAAGAAAGTGCTAGGACTTTGCAGGATTAGTCACAGGATGTTTTGCTGTTAGCTTCCTTAATTTGGCTTAATATTGGACGAATTCAGTGCTTGAGAATGTTTGATATTTTAGTGGTCAATTAATGACTCATTTTGAAATTGGAATGAAGGTAGGGTACAAACATATGATTTATTACTGTTTATGATTTAAGTCTGATTTTCCAGAGTTGTACATTATGAAGCTTCATTCCATGTATTTTAGGATTCTTCCCATCATAGTAGCATGGATGGAAGAAAGCTTGGAGATATACCCTGTGGCAGTAGTTCCCTTCCCCATCTCTCCACCCAGGCTGTTCCTCACAATTATTGCTGCCACTAGTTGTTCTGTACACTGGATAGGCATCCACTAGGGGAACCCTCACAGAGCAGGTCACATGTTATTTCTTCTTTTTCTTATAAAGTGAATAAAGACTTCTAGGAACTCTCACCTAGGATCTTAGAAAAGAGAGGTCTATTGCTTCAGTTGGTGCAGTCCGGTCAGTGTGTAGAGTCTGCTAAACAGGACTGCTGTTTTAATGGTGTAGATACCTCATGGTAAATACCATTGGTGGCTCAATCATGGGCCGGATGCAGAGTCTTAACTCAAGTTCAGCTGTGGATTGAGATTAAAAAAAAATAAAGGTCAGTTAGTCCAATTGTCTTTCCATGGAGCTGAAAGAATGGAAAAAAGTTTCAAATATGATCTCTCTGAACTTATAGCTGTTTTGTTAGGGGTATAGGTCTCATTCCAGAAGAAGCAGCTTTTCCTCAGAGAAGAGTTGGTGACATCCCCTATTGATCTATTGATGGACATGAGATCTAAGGAATCACTCTGTGTTATAAACACTGAGACAGTTTCTGGCTGATAAAAGAGGGAAAGGAATTTGTCAAATGGATGCTGTGTGCTCACAGAACCATTGACAGAACCAGGTTTGAGGCTCTGCAGCCATCATGAGAGCCACAATCACACTCCAGAAATCAACTACCACAAAATACCTGAGGTATTGATAAAAAGAGAATATTTATCTCACAGTTCTAGAGATTCCAGTGCTTGGCACCTGCATGGGCTTTTTACTGGCTAAGGCCCTCCTGGCTGCAGTTAAAACATGGCAGATAGCAATGTTGGGTTGGAGTGATGGGGTGATGACCTCTCCAACCAGGAGCCCCAAGAAAGAGAATGGGCATGGCTAGATTTGCTCTTTTCCTATCAATCCTCCGGTAAGAACTCAGGGGAATGCATGAGAGCTACCTTTCCAGAGCATGCCCCCAGTGATCTAAGGACTACCTACCAGGCCTCATCTCCTGGAGTTTACATCACCCTGGGGACTAATTTTTAGCATATAGGTCTTTGGGGATGTTCAACACCCAAACCCTAGCACTGGGAAAGTGAGGATGTGTTATTTTCAGCCTCTATGTGGGAGGTAAGCCCTGATTCTCTCTAAAACCTCAGGGGTGGGACCTAGTAAAAATAGAAAGAAAGTGGGGGCCTCCCTAAACATAGGAACAGGGTTCAGAGACTGGGCAACTCCCTTAAGGAAAAACAAAGCATGAAACTGAAAATTCTAGTTTCTGATGAGGGATAGAAGTAGGGGGTGAAGTCTAAGTAAATCTGATGCTTGGGTGATTATTTGGGAGAAAATTCCAGCTCCAAAAAAGGTCCTGGAAAGGACAGAATTTAGAGTTCAATGTTTCTCAGCTTTCGCTTAAATTAGGATCACCTAGGGAACTTTCAAAGCATGCTGCTGTGGGAGCTCTCCCCCAGACCAATTAAGCCAAAATTACTGGGAGTGCATTGTGTTTTTAAAGCTCCTCCCTGGTGATTCTAATGTGTGGCTAGGACTGAGAACTGCACAATCACATCCAAGGCACCTGTAGAAAGCAAGCAAGTGGGCTCTAGAACGCATACTGGCAGGTGCTAGGAGGTGGCATCTATTACAGCCACTTTCACATGTTTGGCAATTTTGTGATCCAGCACTGCTGAGTAACAGCAGGAATCATCTTGTAACTCATTGGCATTTTTAAAGGCCTAACATGATGCACACGTATGAGGCTTTTTAAAGCCTGAAAACATTTCTGCATGATGAATAAAAAACTCTCTTGTTCAGGTGGTAGGAAAGAGAGAGAATAGGGTGCTTGTGTCAGCCAAATCCAAGGGCTACAAAGGGCTTGGAAACCAGATCCAGAGCCCACCCGCCAAACTCTCATTTGCCCCAGGATGATTAATTCTACTCAAATGAGCTGAGTGGAGGGAGAATGAGCAAGGCCACCATTTGGGCCTTAGATACCCCAGTGTGCACAGCTGGGCAAGCCTCTTCAAGGAAATGGGAGCCTGTTCAGGACTCCCAGGCAGGAAGGAGCCATCTCCAGGCTGGCTGCTTTTGTGAATCACACAGACTCCCAACCCACTGCAGTCCTTGGCTTACCTAGAAAAATTCAGAACACCAAATACTTCCCGATTTATTGGAGAATACTGTCTTATGCAGCTGCTATAACAAAATATCAACTAAATGACAGTAATTTCTCATATTTCTAGATGTCGGAGAGTCCAAGATCAAGGCACAAGTAAAACTAAAGCCTGGTGAGGGCCCCCTTGCTGGATCATAGACCCTACCTTCTCCCTGTGTCTTCAAATGGACCTCTTTTATAAGGGCACTAATCCCGTTCATGAAGGATCTGCCTTCATGATCCAATCACCTCCTAAAAGGCCCTCACTTCTTAATATCATCACTTTGGGGGTTATGAATATGAGCGGGACACAATCAGAACCATAGCAAATACTAGCTGGGAAGAAGGAGATTTGGAATCCAAGTGAATTTCCACAATGCTAAATTTACTCCTTACATTTTAGACTAGATTGGGAGATGAAGGAAAGTAATTAAGCAAAGAATGTGTATCAAGAAGCCAAGCATTTAATGAAAAATCCAGTGGCAGCAAGTATCAATATTAGCTTTCCAAGGTTAGCAACCCAGAGAACATGATTGGAGCAAGACTGGAGAGACAGTGAGCACAGAGAGTACCAACAACCCGCCCTTGCCGGCCAGCTCCCTCATCAGTCTCTATTTACTGGTTATGAGTGTGATGGATGAAGCCGCTGCCAACAAAGAGCTGTCTCTGCCCTTTGCCTGCCCTGTTACAATGGTTTCATGTAACCTTGAAGGGTAGACTCTAAAGGACACCCGGCTGATCGATGCTCCTCATTCAACTTCCTGCCGCCACGGGTCTGTGAAGCCACCCCCTGCTCCCGTGTGGATGCCTGCTGACCTCCTCTTTTGAAATGTGAGAAAGTGGAGCTGGAATTAATAATGACAACAGGGGCCTTTCAAGTGTTTGTTTATGTTCTGGGAACAAATTATTGGCTGTAAGAGCAATTTGGGGGGGAAAAAAAAGGAAAAAGACCATTAAGAGGATTCATGGAAATGCATAGTAGTGATAAGACAGCTTTAGCACAGGGCGCTGACAATCGTTGCCCCCCCCCCTTTTTTTTTTTTTACATCTATAAATTGTTTATTTCATGATTCAAATTAAGACATTAATGTCTAGAAAAAGACAGACTTCTTCCTCAACAGCATTATTTCCCATTTAACATCTCACAAGAATTGCAGTAACCTCTTTCAATGTAGTTTCTTTTTTATTTTATTTTATTTATTTTATTTTTTTTTTACTTTTTTTTATTGGTTGTTCAAAACATTACAAAGCTCTTGACATATCATATTTCATACATTAGATTGAAGTTGGTTATGAACTCCCAAATTTACCCCAAATACAGATTGCAGAATCACGTCGGTTACACATCCACATTTTTACATAATGCCCTATTAGTAACTGTTGTATTCTGATACCTTTCCTATCCTCTACTATCCCCCCTCCTGGAGGGAAAGGGAGAGAAAAGGGAAATTGCATGGAAATGGAAGGAGACCCTCATTGTTATACAAAATTACACATAAGAGGTTGTGAGGGGAATGGGAAAATAAACAAGGAGAGAAATCACTGGCCCTTTTTAACCACCTCTAACTTGACAGAAATAATTTCACAAATTGGAGGAGGGGAAGTGGACCTTCAAAAATGGGAGACTGTCTTGGATTTTTATAATGATAAAGTTTGTGCTTGGCACATAATTTAATAAATATTCATTGATTGCTTACTATGCCGTGTTGTAGCTACTAGGGTAAATACTTCAAAATTCCCTGCCCCTGACCACAATTTTTGCAGAATTGATATTTAAAGGATAAGAAAGAGAGAGAGAGAGAGAGAGAGAGAGAGAGAGAGAGAGAGAGAGAGAGAACAAGAGAACCAAAAACAGTTAATTTCAATAAAATAATAGTGATAGGACTGAGGTAAGCACAGAATGTTCTAAAAGAAAAGCAGGGGAGCAGATATGTAAGGTGAAGCCTAAACCAGTATCTTTGCATTCTGGGCTGTGTGCATATTTTGGGGGGCTGAGCAGATGGCTAGCAATTTGTTATTAATGCAACCTAATGTACAAGTCAGAAGTGTCAGTATTAGGAGGTGATGATGTAGGGGCTCTGTATGCAAAGTTAAAGACTAAGGCCTAGCTCAGGATTCTGTATGTCAAGCTAAGCAGTTTGGACCTTTCTCAGTACATCAGAGGACTGTCAATTCATTTGCATTAGAATCATTTAGCATTTTACCACTCATAGTCCCCAGACAAGCACCAGTCTATATAGAACCTGTGATTCTATTAGAATACAGACATTTTACCACTACCTATAGCCACGGTAGCAGAATATGTATTTTAATAAAATGATCCATATGCACAGTAAATTTTGAGACAAATCACCCAGGGAGCTTGAAAAAAAAAATGAAAATTATTTGAGTCTCAATTTTTGGTTCATTACCACTGAGATAAGATGCTGGAGCCTGCATTTTTAATAAGCATCCCATTCTGAAGCAGATGGCTATTTAAAAACAAAACAAAACAACAACAACAAAACCTTGTGTTCAGACCTTCCCCGACTATCTAAACCATTTGCATCAGGATCTTAGGGAGTGAAACATGTGCATCACTATTTTTTAAAACCCCTTGGGTGATGCATATGTATAATTAAGAACCACTTGATTAGAAGGTATTAGCAGGGAAGTGGCATGATCTTCATTTTGATAGAGCTCTTTGCTTTTTCAAATCTTTCACATCTATTATCTCAACATTCCTCAATGTTTTGCATGGAAACGATTGCATTTTTGGAACATATATGTTGGGCCATTTGTCTTCTATGCTTTCCAATTGGGGTGGCACGATAGAATTCAGCCAGCCCCTGGTACCAATCCCTTTTCTGCCAAGATGTGATATGGAATGTGATTCACTCTGTTTTGACTTTAGTTCATTCATCTTGAAAATGGTAATAGCAAAACTTTACCAATTTGTGTAGTTGCAAGAATAAAATAGTACACAAGAATATTATTAAATGTACTAGTCCCATAAAAGCAAGAATTCTAAATATTATTGTACAAAGCAAGCAAAACTTAAAAATGCAATGCAAATGTCTTAATTCTGATTCTTGATATTAAGAATTAAAACACTCACAAATGCATCTAAAGTGAGGTACTATGCCAAAATCTTTACTTTCCAAATTTTATTTTTATTTGTGCATTATAATTATAAATTATAGTGTGATTTATCATGCCAAATGTATACATTCAATGACATAATTTGATCAATTATGTTCCACACTACCTCTCTTCCTCTCTTCTTCCCTTCCCTAATCTTCTTGCTGCACTCGAATTCTCCCATTATTATATTATTTTAATTAGTGCATTATAATTATATATAAAAGCAGGATTCGTTGTGGTATAATCATCCATGGACATAGGATAAGTTTGTAAATTTCATTCCCCAGTACTTCTGCATGCCCTCCCCTCCCCCATTGATCACCTTCTACTCTAAGTCACCCTCTGTTTTGGGGAGATCCCCCACTTATATCCTCCCCACTCTAGCTTTCACATATGAGAGAAAACATTCCACTCTTGCCTTTCTTAGTTTGACTTGCTTCATTTAGCACGATGTTCTCTTGTTCCATCCATTTGTCAGCAAAAGACATGAATGAAATTATGAAATTTTTTACAACTGATTAAAATTCCATTGTATGTTTGTATACAATGAGAAACATGAAAAATTGTGCTCTCTATGTATAATATAAATTGTAATGCATTCTGCTGTCACGTGTTACATATTAAAATTTTAAAAATTCTACTATATATATATAGTAGAATTTATCTGTTGATGGATCCCTAGACTGGTTTCATAACTTGGCTATTGTGAATTGTGCTACTATAAACATGGGTATGCCTGTTCACTATAATGTGCTGACATTAGTTTTGGGGGATAAATACCAAGGAGTAGCTGGATCATAGAGTGGTTCCATTTCTAGTCTTTTGAGGAATCTCAATACTGCTTTTCACAGTGGTTGAACCAACTTTCAATCCCACCAACAAACTATGTGGGTACCTTTTCCCCCATATCCTCCATTTATTTTATTTTATTTGTATTTTTAATAATTGCCATTCTGACTTATGTGAGATGGAATCTCAGTGTAGTTTTGATTTGCATTTTCCTAATTGCAAAGGATGTTAAACATGTTTTCATGTTTTTTTTTGACCATTTGTTTTTCTTCTTTTAAGAAATGTCTGTTTAGATCATTTGACTATTGACTGTTAAGTTTTTAAAAAATGTATTCTGGATATTAATCTCCTATCAGAGTAGCTGGCAAAGATTTTCTCCCATCTGTAGGCTCTTTCTTCATGTTCTTAATTGTTTCCTTTGCTTGTAGAAGTTTTTAATTTGATGCCATCCTACTTACTGATTCTTGATTTTATTTCTTGAGCTTTAGGAGTCTTAATAAGAATGTTGGTGCCTGCGCCAGTATGTTGGAGTGTTAAGCCCATGTTTTCTCCTAGAAATTGCATAGTTTCTGGTCTAATTCCCAGGTCTACTTTGAACTGATTTTTGTGCATGGTGAGAGATAGTTTTAGAGATCTAGTTTCTGCATATGAATATCCAGTGTTCCCTGCACCAATTGTAAAAGAAACCCTTTTCTCCAATACATATTTTTGGCACCTTTGTCAAGTATCAGCTGACTTTATCTATTGGGTTTGTCTCTGTCTTCTATTTTATTGGTTGCCACGTCTATTTTGATGCCAATAGAATGCTATTGTTCTGTGGTATAATTAGAGATCAGGTGTTGGGTTGTATCTAAGTATTTATCTAAGTATGGCTCCAGCATTGCTCAGTATGGCTTTGGTTATTCCATGAACTTCTTATGATGACTGGATAAGATAGTCCTTTTCATCATTTCAACCTTAACTGAGAATGTAATTAACTTATCCATACTCACACAGCTAGGAAGTAGTGGAATGAGGATTTGAATCTAATTCCAGTTGGGTCAAAATCCAATGTGTTCAAGCAATTTGCTCCATGGTCTCCTTGGGGTTTCATTTGAATATATGAAGCCTTTTGTTGGGGATGTGTAAACATCAAAATATGATCCATCACTTGAAATAAGTCCTGAGGGGTTGTTCTATATAACATTGACTGAAACAAAAGCTTAGCCCGTACCCTCAAAGGCCTGCAAAGCAGTTCTAACCATGGAAATCCTGGCCAGGACCCGAGACCCACAAATCTTCAGAGACAAGCAGATAAGCTGGGAAGATGCCCATTACTTTGCATTCTGACTGATCCTAAGTAATCTAAAAGCAACAACTAGGCTATTTAATTCTTCTGAGTTCATTTACAGGTAGACTTACTGGCTTGCCCTGAATGTCTGCAGAGACATTTGAGTGTCAAGGAATGAAAGATTCATTAGCAACCAGAACTGTGTCCCCAAAGCAGGCAGCCAATCAGACACAGATCTGCAAAGGCAAGGAGGGACGATCTTGCCCACTTCCAAAGAGTATGCAGAACCTCTGGCAGACAGCAGGCCTTGGGAGAAAAGTGGGATTCCAGGGACTCCTGGGAAATAGGTGGGAGCAGTCCATCCAACAAATAGCATTAAAACCCCCACGTGTGGGGGAATGGGTTATTCATTCTGCACATTCCTTCTTTAGACTGCTGCCCAGAGAGGTGCTCTGGCTGGTCATTTTCTACCTTTGGGAGCATCAGAGCAGAATAGAGAAGTGTACTCATGGCTAGGGGTGGGGTCAGTAATAGTTGGGGCACTTGGGCCTCACAGGAATATTACACATATTCTCCTTGTGGCTACCCTGGGAAATAAGTAGGATAGCTGCTACTTCAATGTAATTAACCTATTAGCAAATCTCTGCTTTCCAGCTGAGCACATACTACTAGGTAGTACGGTGGCTTGAAAAATCTAATGTGCATCAATCATCTGGACAGCTGAAGACATGTCTGGGGCACACCCCCGTGGCCTTGAACACAGCAGGTCTGGGCTGGGCCTGATCATTTGCATTCCTGTCAAGTTCCTAGATACTGCTGATACTGCAGATCTGGGGTTTATACCTTGAAAATCACTGGTGAGTAGCTATTGCATTGCCCTGCCCTGATCCCTCTGGAGACTGAAGGACTTACTTCTCCCAAAGTATGGGTATGGTCTGGTCATAGTTCTTATCATTCAGGGACTTATCCACAGCTGAAGAGAGCCTCCTTACCTGAGTTCATGCCCTCTCCCTACAGAATTTGCATTTAATTATTCTGGAATAAAGAGACATAAAGGGGCCTCTCACACCAGGATGAAGACTCAGGCCATCCCAGTGTCAGAGACCCTGTGGGGTTGACTAAAGCCCTTATCATGATGGCACTGCAGCTCAGCGCCTCCCTCAGTTCATACTTCTGGCTACATAGGAGCTCTCATATGACCACCATCAGGATAGGACAGAAAGCTGACCCTCCATTCATGAATCACTTTGCTATCTGTGATGAATAGAAGCAAGACAACAATAAAGCATGATTGTAGGACTCAAATTCATAGACGGCCTTGAAATACAGTGGAGGGGGAAAATCTCCAGATAGGCAGATTCCCTGGGGCAGCACAAGTCACAGAGCTAAACCCTGGGCTAGTCAATGGGTCGGCGTGACAGACAGTGCTTCTATGGGAGACTCTGCAGAGCTATATAGCAAAAGAGGGAGATGCGTCATTTCACAGCAGGAGAGTAGATGATTGGTTGGCTATAAAGATTGAATAGAGTATGGGAAACAGATGGGCTGGGCAGACTCTCAGTGGTAGAGAGTATTAAAGGGGCACAGGAAAAGGGCATCTACCCATTTCCGGAGTGAGAAGCAGAATAGGAAAATTTCTGCAAGGAAGTTGTGACTGAGAGAAAACAACAGAATAACTCTAGGCAAATTAAGGCAGAGGGTGGGCATCTGGGGACTGTTAGCAGATGAGGTTAGCAAAAGGGAAATGTGGCTAGGTGGTGGTGGATATTGAAGGCCTCAGTTTTTTTAAATTTTATTTTTAGGTGATTGATTTGTGTGAGAATTTAAACCTTACCTCTCCCAAGGCTAAAACTGAATTGTCCACACCAAGAAAGGAATAACTATTCTGTTCGATTTTTTTTTTTTAATTCATTAGAGGACAAGGGAAAGTTTTTGAGGGACACTGAGTAAAGTTCACAACCAGATATAAGTTTAAAGATGGTAATTCTGACAACAGAGTGGATATGGTTTGGATGAATTTGTGAGTCCTGGCAAGAGTGAGGAACAGAAGATATTAGGGCTGGGTCTGCCACCAAGGTTGTGAGGCATTGGATAGGTTACTTAACTTGGTAAAGCCTGGGTTTCTGTGTCTGTAAAATGAGTATTATGACAACAGATACTGCTAGAGTTTTTGTGAAGACTAAATCAGCAAACGTG
Source organism: Urocitellus parryii (assembly GCF_045843805.1). Lineage (NCBI taxonomy): Eukaryota > Metazoa > Chordata > Mammalia > Rodentia > Sciuridae > Urocitellus > Urocitellus parryii. The sequence continues at coordinate 31,585,003 of NC_135532.1, forward strand.
TAGGAGATTAATTTAGTGTCTAGAACTAGCAGTACTCAGATAGGAACTAGAAGTATTATTCCTGAAATGTCTCAACTAGAGCAAAAGTAGAAGGGCTTGGGAGAGAACTGTCAACTGATACAAAGGTCTGGGAAATATTGAAAAAGAAAGCTAATGGATTGTCCAGAGGATGAGCGCGTAGGGTGTGGTTGGTTTGGGCCTATAGCCTGGCTCTGCTCTTAGGATCATCATCCATCCATCCAACCATACGAACATATATACATACATCCCTTGATTTAGTGTTTTTTTTTCTGAGCACTTCTTCTGTGCCAGGCACTGTTCCATGTGGTGGGATCTTGCTGACATGTACCTGAACATAGGTGCTCGGTAGTCCCTCTACCAGTGATGGTGGTGTAAATTCAAACCTGGATGTCACTCTAGGGTGAAGGGACGAATTCAGTAATGTCTTCATTTCCCTCATGTGGCAGCTTTACATCTTTGTGACAGTTCATAGAGAAAAGTTAATATATTTCTCCCTCTTTTAAAAATTGCCTGTGAAGGTGGAGGGTTGTAACTATCTGAAGATATAAAGGTGCACTTTGGGATTCAAAGCCTTTCAGCTGCTTGTACTGAGAGGCTCTTGGAATCTGAGAAGCAAGCTTAGAAGCCATTGTAAGTGAGTGACCTACTGTTGATGCATATGCATTTGCAGGGTTCACTCAATTTACAGTCCTCATTGTTTGCTCTGTGTAATTTACAGTGGTTTTTTGCTTTCTGTACATGCTGTGCATTGTAGTATCTTGATTGCTCAAACTTACAGACTATAAATGGGCTGAAATTATCTACAGGAAAACCTTTCTCATGCTAGTGTGTTTCTTCTTGCACACCTGCATGTTTGGTTCTGAAATCTTTCTTCAGGAGCCTGATATGGCTTTCTCTGCTGGCATAAGTATGGGTTGTTTGAGCTGCACTACAGGAACCCATGATATTAAATTTAATTGCACTAAAACCTTCAATTACCATGTTACTTACCTGTGACAATATATTATTGTTTCAACAATTCTGAACCAGAAAGCTGGCTGGAAATAATATAAAGCAGATTATGTCAACCCACTGGTCCTGCTTTTCTTACCTATAAAGAGGAGGCTTGGGAGACTAGGAACATACAGGAACTCCTTTTGACTCTTTATATACCATTTTCTCTGCCTGTGTAGTCCTCCAAGCTTTTGGAATCCTGCTTTCCTTTAAAGCACAATTCAAGTCCTGTTATCTTCGTGGAGATCACTGTGTTTCAATCTCTTCCTGTAATGGTCCCATCTGTTAGACTATTCCCATGCTGGGGAAGGTAAGGTACAGAGGAGGGTGGGAGGCCAGAGTCAAACAAATGAAGACAACCAAATGTAAATGGGCATTGGTTATTTATTCAGATCTTACTGTAGCCGGAAGTCAGCCACCATTTTCTGTGGGTTGGCAGAGACTCAACGGTAGCAGAGAAGTGGAGAAACTTGATTGTGGAGACAAGGAAGGCTCAGGTGTGTCCTGATGGAGTCTGTTTTCATTGGGAAGCTATAGGCAGACCCACCAGAAAAGGGGCATTTATGGGATGGTTAAAAGTGCATATTGGGATTTCTCTGGTTGGTCCTAAGTTGGAATCAGGGACAAAAGTTAGTGAAATTGTTAGTTATTAATCAAGTCCTAGTCTTTTGGAGCCAATTAGTACAGGTGCTATTGTTTGGCTTTCTGGTTTCATTGTGAAAGATAATAAATAGTCTGATTTTCTACAAATCTGATTCACAGATAGCAGGCTGGCTTTCAAAGCTGGAGACAATATATAATGGATTGGTTTCCTACACAGGTTGCTGAAGATTGTGGGTCAAAGTTCCATTTTAGTATATGGTCTTGCCATTGTCTATTTGTATATTCAATCATTCGCCAGTCAGAAACTCCTACAATGGCCCAAGTTAGAGTGGCTGAGGTCAGAAGGAGTTTATATGGTTTTACATAAGTTAAAAGTAAAAGAGAGATCACTTGCTTTCAATCCCTTACCACTCTGCCACTCTGATATATTTCATGGAGTTTTTTTTTTTTTTTTTTTTTTTACTTGTACCAATAGCTGTTTAGGGCTAGGAGATGGTAGACAGATTCACTGTTAGGCTTTGCAGAAGGTGCACCTGAAAGCGTAGGTTGTCAAATATTAAATGTGTTTAGTAAGGGTGTTAAGTTTTCTTTGTATCTGGCAATTTTCACTATTCTTGTATTGTCCTCAAAAAATATGTACTCTAGGACTTTAACCCTTTCTAATGATTTTATCATCTATATATTTTTTTATTTCTCAGGAGTTAAAATTTTAGTTTTCCTACTGGGCATTAATATGTGACATTTTATTTTATTTTATTTGGTACCAGGGATTGAACTCAGGGGCACTCAGCCATGAGCCACATCTCCAGCCCTATTTTGTATGTTATTTAGAGACAGGGTCTCACTGAGTTGCTTAGCACCTCACAACTGCTGAGGCTGGCTTTGAACTCATGATCCTCCTGCCTCAACCTCCCAAGCTGCTAGGATTATAGGTGTGTTCCACCTCACCTGGCTTGTATGACAGTTATTTTTAAATTACTCATTATAGAATCAAATACATTATCAAATGATTAAAATATAGAGCTACTCACTTTAAAGATATAAATGTATTAAGTATTTGTTTTCACATAAAAAAAGGAAGAAGGGATAAAAGGACATGATTTGGTGCCAATGGGGTGAGGGAGGACTTTAAAGACCAGAACCATGATTAAGACTTTACTGCCACCAGACTGCTTGGATATAAATCTCAGCTCTGCCACTCAACTGTTGAATGCAAGGATAATAATAGTACCTATTCCTTTAGAGATATAAATGTATTTATTATATCTTATAGGGTACTATTAGTTGTTAAATGTAAATTACATTAGTTATCATATGTAAAGTATATTACGACAGGTCCTGATACTAACTATAGGTTATTACTCTGGGACAAGAGTATGTCATTACCTGATAGTAAATCAGGAGGAAGAATAGGCTATGAAGCCAACTATTCAAGTTTGGACTTCTAGGCAGTGCTCAAGAGCAAGACTGATTTGTCTCTCCATATTGAATACTCCCAACAGTGCCACAGTATCTGCTCTTTCTCCTGTTTTAGTTAAACCATCTCTTAATTATTTTTTATATTTTTACTTATTTAAGTTGCTAAAATTAATATAGACAGATAAATAGATAGATAATGTACAATATGCTGTTTTGAATTATGTACACATGGTGTAATAATTAAATCTAGCTAATTAGACTATAGAGTAACTCATAGACCTATTTTCTTGTGGTAAGAACACCTAAAATCTACTGTTTTAGACTCAGAAGTTGTGATAGGAATTAAAAACTACTGTTTAAGATTTGGAGGGAGAATATAAAACTTCAGCATAGAAAGTAGCTTCTTTTTCCCCACAAAATAAGAAATGGGTAGAGGACTTAAAGAGGGAAGGAAGATAGAATACAATAAATAATGCTAATTCTTAGAAAAAAAAAAGAACACCTAAAATCTACTGTTTTACAAGTTTCAAATATACAATATATTATTAACTATATTCAACATGTTATGTAGCTCTCTTAAACTTATTGATCCTTTTTAAATAAAATTTTGAATGCTTTAATCAATGTCTCTCTACTTCTTCTCTTCCCAACTCCTGGTGGCCACCATTTTGCTATATGCTTCTATGAGTTCAACTTCTTCAGATGCCACAGATAGTGAGATTGTATAGCATTTGTTTTTTTCTGTGCCTGGCTTAATTTTATTTAACATAATGCCCTCCAAGTTCACCCTGTTCTTAAAAATTACAGGATTTCCTTCTTTTTAAGAGCTGAATAGTATTCTGCTGTATATCTATATCAGATGTTCTTTGTGCAGTCATCTACCTATAGTTTTGTTGAATCCATATCGTGGCTATTGGCTACAGTGAACTTGAGAGTGCAGATATCTCTTCAAAATACTGATTTCTATTCCTTTGGGTATTAGAGTTGCTGTATCACATGGTAGTTCTATTTTTTAACTCCATACTGTTTTCCACAATGGCTGTACATATTTACATCTCCTTTAAATTATAATGGTAGCTTTTAGTTCTGTCCCAGGGGTTAGTAATACCATCCCCCAGAAAAATAGCATCATTATAAGTTAAAAAATTTTAAAAAGATAGACAAGTTTTAGTCATAAAAGTATGTGTTTTTAGTGCTTTACAACTTGCAAATCAATTTCTAATAATAGAGATTTTAAACAAATAAAAATAATAATTTTTGTCCCAGTGCAGTGGTGCAATGGCTCTAATTCAGGGACTTGAGACACTGAGACAGGATAATCTCAAGTTCAAGGCAAGCCTCAACAAGGCTCTGTCTCAAAATAAAGTATAAAATGGGTTGGGAACATAATTCAGTGGTAGAGAGCCCTGGGGTTCAATCCTCAATACCAAAAGAAAAAAAAGTTTTTTACTGAAAAGGAATGCAGGATATAGACTCAATATTACGAAGTCATTCAACTCCCTTTGATTCTTAGTTTTCAGTTAATTAAAATTCTAGAACTTTAAATTTATACTGGTGTTCTCTACTGTCATTTCTAGTTAGAAACTGCTTTAGTTTTCAAGTATACAATAATGACAATAAATTATTTACTAACCTGGAATCTTAAGACACCTTGTCTAATCTATATTTATTTGTTTTACATGAATCCTATTTTAAAGACTTTCATTGAAGTGAACAGCAAAAAAATCTGTGTAAACATGTATTTTCTTAAATTTCTGTCTTCTATCCTTTGATCACTTTATTGCAAGGAAAGCATGAAGTAAAACAAAAACCTAAGGAAAATCTTTTTCCATATTTTTATTGGTGCACTATAGTTGTACATAGTAAAGGGATTTGTTGTTAAATATTCACACATGTACACAATATAACAATGTAATTTGGCCAATATCACTTCCCAGTATTTCTCCTTTTCCTCCCCTCCTCTTTCACTCAGTCCCTTTCCTCCACTCTACTAATCTTCCTTCAATTTTCATGAGATCTGCCCCTTACCTTTCTTTTCTTTTTTCCTCTGTAGCTTTAAAATATGGAAGAAAACTACTACCCTTGACTTTCTGAGTTTAGCTTATTTATTTAACATAATTTTGTCAAATTTCATCCATTTTCATGCAAACTACATAATTTCATTCTTCTGTATGGCTGAATAAAACTCCACTGTGTATATACACCATATTTTATTTATTCTTTCATCCACTGATGGACACCTAGACTGAATTCATAGTTTGCTTATTGTGAATTGTGCTGCTATAAACATTGGCATGCATGTACCACTATGATATACTGTCTTTATTTTTCTAGGATAAATATGGAGGAGTGGTATATAGCTGGGTCATATTGTGGTCCCATTCTTAGTCTTTGGAGGAAACTCCATACTTGATCATATAGTTGTTCTATTTTTAACTATTTTTACTAATTTTCCATAGAGGTTGTACTAATTTAAATCCTACTAACAGTATAAAAGTGTTCCTTTTTCTCCACATCCTCTCCAACATTTATTATTGTTTATATTTGTTCTTAAACCTTTTTTCATTTTTTTAGTTGTAGATAGACACAATACTTTTAATTAATTTATTTGTTTTTATGTGGTCCTGAGGATCAAACCCAGTGCCTAACATGTCCTAGGCAAGCACTCTACCATTGAGCTACAACCCCAGCCCCTTGTTTATATTCTTGATGGCTGCCATTCTAACTGGAGTGACGTGAATATCAATGCAGTTTTGATTTCCATTTTCTTAATTGCTAACAATGTTGAACATTTTTTAAAATATAATTTTTGGTCATTCATTTGTAGTTTTTGAGAAGTATCTGTTTAGTTCATATGCCCATTTATTAATTGGGTTATTTGTTGTTTTGGTGTAAGTTTTTTGAGTTCTTTATGTATTCGGGATATTAATCCTCTACTAGAAAAGTAACTAGCAAAGATTTTCTCCCATTCTGTAGTTTCTATCTTCACATTCCGAATTGTTTCCTTTTACCATGCAGAAGCTTTTTAATCTGATCCCTTTTGGTAACTTCTGGCATTATTTTCTGAGTTTTAGGAATCCTACTGAGAAATTATTGCTTGTGCCTGTGTGTCATAGTGATAACCCTAAGTTTTCTCTAGTAGTTGCATAGTTTCAGGTCTAATTTCTAGACCTTTGTGCATGGCGAAAATAAGAATCTAGTCTTATTCTTGTACATCTGAATAACACTATATATTTAAAAGGTCATCTTTTCTCCATGTTTGTTTTGATACTTTTGTTAAGGGTCATATGACTATATCTATGCGGGTTTTTGTCTTTGTATTCTATTCTTTACCATTGGTCAATATGTCTGTTTTTATGCTAGTACCATGTAGTTTTTGTTACTGTAGCTCTCTGGTATTATTTGAAGTCAGGTATTGTGATGCCTCCAGGATTGCTTTTTCTGATTTAGAATTACGTTGGCCATTCTGGGTATTTTATTCTTATGAATCTTAGAACTTTTTTCCTAATTATGTTAGTATTTTGGTGGTAATTGCTATGAATCTGTATATTGCTTTTGCTAGTATGGCCATTTTAAGATTACCAATTCTGCTTACCCATGAACACAGAAGGTCTTCCCATTTTCTGAGGTCTTCAGTTTATTTCTTCAATGATCTATAGTTTTCATTGTGAGGTCTTTAGTCATCTTAGTTAGATTTATTCATAGGTATTTTATTTACTTTTTGAGACTATTGTGAATGGAATTGTTTTTCTGATTTCTTTCGTAGCAGATTCATTGTTGGTATCTAGGAAAGCTATTGATTGTTGTATGTTGATTTTGTAGCCTGCTCATATGCTGAATTTGTATATTATCTCTACTAGTCTTCTGGTGGAGCTTTTTGGATATTCTAAGTATAGGATTATATCTTCTGCAAGCAGTGATAATTTGACTTCTTCCTTAATAATTTTTATCCTTTCTATTTACTTCTCTTGCTTAATTTTTCTGGCTAGAACTTCTAGTACTATATTAAAATAGGAGTGGTGAGAGTGGATACCCTTGTTTTGTTACAGATTTCAAAGGAAATGCTTTCAGTTTTTCCCACTCACTATGATGTTGGCTTTGATTTATCATAAATAAGCTTTATAGTATTGAGGTAGTTTCCTTCTATCCCTAGTTTCTTAAATGTTTATATCATGAATGGGTGCTGAATTTTATTGAAGGCTCTCTCTCCATCTGTTGAGATGATTAAGTGATGATTAAGTGATTTGTGTGCTTAATTCTATTTATGCAATGAATTACATTTATTGATTTGCATATCATCTTTGTATCCCTGGTATGAAATCAACTTGTATGTGATATATAATATTCTTAATATGTTGTCAAATATGATTTGCTAATATTTTATTAAGGAGTTTTGCATTGAAATTCATTAGGGATATTGGTCTGTAGTTTTTTTCCTTGAAGAGTCCTTATTTAATTTTGTTATGAGGGTGAGAGAAGTGTTCCATCCTTTTCTATTTCATGCAATAATTTGAGGAGCATTGACATTTGTTCTTCTTTAAAGATTTAGTAGAATTCAGCTGAGAATTCATCTGGTCCTGGGTTTTCTCTGTTGGATGATTTTTATTCATTGCTAGTTATCCGTCTGTTTGGGTTTTCTGTGTCTTCTTGATTCAATTTTGGCAGGTGATATTCATCTGAAAATGTGTCCATTTCTTCTAGGTTTTCCAACTTATTGGGTGTAAACTTTCAAAATAGTTCCAATTATCCTCTGAATTTTGGTTTTAACCTCTTTTTTAAATCTCTAATTTTATTAAGAGTCTTTTCTTTTTCTTTAATTTGTTTGGTTAAGAGCTTATCAATCTTGCTTATCTTTTTGAAGAACCAACTCTTCTTTTTAGTGCTCCTTTTTTAAATTCTCAATTTTATTGATTTTGGCTCTGATCTTATTTCCTTCATTCTACTTGCTTTGGAATTAGTTTGTTATTGTTTTTCAAGGAAGTGTGTGTGTGTGTGTGTGTGTGTGTGTGTGTGTGTGATATACATATATGGAGAGAGAAAAAGAGAAAGAAAAGATTCTTAAAGGGCTGGGATTGTGGCTCAGCGGTAGGGCGCTTACCTAGCATGGGTGGGGCCCGGGTTCGATTCACAGCACCACATAAAAATAAAAAGGCATTGTGTTGTGTCCATCTACACCTCTCTCTTCTCTCTTCTCCTCTCTCTCTCTCTCTCTCTCTCTCTCTCTCTCTCTCTCTCTCCTTTAAAAAAGTTTCTTAATAAATATTAGAGAACTATCAATGATCTCTAAAATGTCTATGAGAATGGCTGGTTACCACCTATGCCCAACTATCCCTTTTGCTGTTTCTTCTAGGCTGAGATAGAAAGAGAAGGGTGCAGAGGAAAGGGTTAGGGGCTACAACCCCTTTTTCTTTCTGTGTTGCTCACCAAGCTGCCAGCTGAAGTGAGCTAAACTGAAGCTAGCTGAAATACCTCTCAGCTTTCTTTCTCATCAGTGTAATGTAGGATGAAACGGGAAATAGTTTTGACTGGAGTTTTGTCCAAAGAGTCTGGTCAGTGCACTCCAAAGGTGAAGCTGCTGCAGAGTTCTATGAAGGAGGTTCTGGCTCCTGGAAGCCTAGGTCTAATCAGGCACTAGGGGCTTATTTGAGTGGTGTCTGCCCTGAAGGGATTATGCCAACACAACCCTAGGATCAGGCAGATGCTGATCTCTGCTGGAAATCTAGATCCCAGGAGTCTCCCAAGAATCCTCTTCATGAGCCAACCCCCCACAGGTCTCACTCCACTGCCCAAATGTATGGATTTCCCAGGCTTAGTCCCTGAGCATATTCACACTTGTCTATTCAGTTTCCTGACTCTCTTCAGCTGGTCACATGAGCTGCCAGACTCAAGGAAAAGCGAGTTGTTGCATTCCTTCGGTGTTTCTTACTTGAATGCCCCTAGGTCCAATCTTATCTGTGCCTGTTTCACTCATGTTCTGCTAGGTGTACCTTAGGCCATACAGTAAGCTCTTGCTGGGACATTATGGCAATGTTTACTACAATCTCCTGGGCTTCTGCATCAGCAAGCTGCAGCAAGGCCTCTTCAAGATGGCGCCTGCTTTAGTTCTCCACTTGCCAGTTGAGAAACAGATCACTATTTAAACACTGCTGTGCAGCCTCTGGCAGTTACATTCAGGCTGCTTTTCTGATCTATAGGCATTTCCATGCCAAATTTGTCCCTTGTCTTTCTCTTTCTGTTTGTAGTATTCTTCCCCTCTGTGGATATTGCTACTGCAATATCCAAGCTTGCCTCCAGCGTACTCCTTCTTGTTCTCCTTCAATCCACCTGAATTTCTGAGAATCTGATATTGAATTCCAGTGAATTCCCTCTTTCATTCACTTAATTGAGAAGCAGTACTCTTGCTGCTTGAACACCAAGTCAGGGAACAACTGGGAACACAGCCTTCATCTAATTTGTCATCCTGAATCTTGACCCTAAGGAGCATCTTAAAATTCCTTTTTAATTCTTGTGAACTATAGTCTTTTATGTAAAAAGCTCAAGAACGCTGATAATTTATTCCATGCATACCATGGAATATCATCCAAAGTATGAATAGCCTTGCTCAAAAAATAAACGTTTATGTTCACCAAAGTGTCATTCATTTTCCCAATAATCATAAGTATTATTAAAGATATTTTAAAATCGGAATTTGTTCTACCACCATTATGAAGAACAAGAAGGATGAATCACTTCAAAAAGAGTCTAAATATCTACTAGATAGTCCAAAATAATGCTCAGCTTTTCTTGAGATTTCTATGTTAGTCTAAAAAAACACAAATCAACTAATCATTTTGCTACAGACAAAAGGGAAGCAGGCAAAATTCCAAAAAACCATAGTATAGAATCTAACATATTTGCAGAAATGCATCAAACTCTAGTGTTTTTAAAAATAATTTACTGTACCTGTGGGTGAGTGTGCCATATTTTCCAGAATTCTAGCCACAAATGCAGTGAATTTTTGTCAGGCTGTTTCACCTGGAGGGTTTGATGTCCCTTGCCTCTTTATTCTTATCCAACCACTTGAAGCTGGTGCTCATATAACCAAAGACACTTAGCAAGGATGCTTTCCCAATTAAAAAGTATTTTACACTGTCAAATGAGCTCTTTTTTCAATTACATCTTTACATGTCAAATGTTAGAGGAATCAATATTTGCCTCAATTTTGCTTCTTTTGTGGATGCCAACAAAATTAGCTAATCTCTAGATGGATTCCAATTTCCAACTATATATTTTATGCATTCCTTTTCTTTGCTTACCATAAGAAGTTGTGATAAAGTTGGCAACTCTTGATAAAAGAAATAGCTTAGCTTTGTCACCCTTTGAAAATTTGCCCCAAATTTACAATGTTTTCCCTGGTAGTTCAAAAGATGATTTATTTTAGCCAACTCACTCAAATCTTTGATTACAACACCATTGATGTTTGCAGTTTTCAAGGACTTACAACTTTCTTTTTTCTATGTTTCCAGTTCATTAAGTCTCAAAGTATATGCATTATTTCTTTTCTGAACGTACTGCGTTCTATACTTTCAGTAGACTTTCCAAATGGCTATGGGGACATTCTTTTCTACCTAATAGACCTTCTGTGATTGACTTTAGGCCTTTCATTTAACCTGAGAACTCACTTTTCATTTCTAGTCATTTTGCCTACTGTTGAGTCTTTCTGTTTCATCAGTGTTCAGCCTTCAATTCAGTTATTTGAAAAATATCCTACTATCTTATTAACTTTTTGTTCATACATAATTCATAGCTTTGTTACTGGACAACTTAACTTTGTTTTAGAGTATTTGGTATATTACACCATTTTATAAAGAGCCTATGTCTTGGATAAATCAAGCTTAAGTCCAGTGAAATTCTTTGAAGTGGGACAGACCCTGTCTGGATAGATTGAACTCTAGGAAAGAGTGTTTTATCAATATTTCTCAAGGACTGCACTCAGCTTTAGCCAGACTCTTCCCACTTACTAACTTCAGAATCCTCAGGCCAAAAAACAACAACAAAAAAAGGAAGGCAGAATTTTCCAACTATGGCCCAAAAAAATACAGAAAAGGAGAATGAAGTCAGGGAAAATTCATATCACTCTGATAGACTGATTGTTTATAGAATATGTCCATACATGTTTAGTAGAGGTGTGACTTTTTATGAATGTCTTTGATCTATAGCTGGTTAAATCCATGGATGCAGATACCCCCATACATATGGAGGGCCAACTGTGAATGTTCAGTATTTCTAGTTCTTTATCAAGTCTCATAGATTTTTCACTTACCAAAACTCAAGGGAACTTAAGGAGTTCCCTTGTAGATCTCCAAAACCCTCTTTCTAAGTGGTCCCTCCTTTCTATGTGTGGTGTATATCAAATTATCACAATGATTATTTCTTAGCCCTGAGAATGAATGACTTGTTGCTTTTTCCTTTCTTCTTCCGTATTCATTTATTGAATGGATACACTCTATGTAATAGTTGTTCTAGGTTATGAAGACATAAAGGAAGACAAAACCAAGTCCATGTCCTATAGGGTTTTCATTCTACTATTAGGAGATAGACAATGGACAACTCAATATGATATTCAATGTAGCAAAAATGTTCTATAAAGGAAAGTGAAGCAAAGCAAGGAGAGTGTCTCATTATTTTTTACTTATGAATGTTTAGTTGTTATAATATTATTTGTTGAAAAGATTCTTCTTTCTCGATTTAAACTTTTTGAACCTTTATCAAAAAGTTAGTAAGTTGTACTAGTAAGGCCTATTTATGGACTCTCAGTCTGTATATCTATCCATCTTCCAATACCACATTGTCTTGATGACTGTAGCTATATAGTAAACTTTGAAATCAGGTAGTATGAATCCTCTAATTTTATTCTTCTTTATCAAAATTATTTAACTAGTCTAGTTTCTTTGCCTTTCTACACATTGTTTTTAGAATCTATTGTCTATATGTCTAAAGAATATCCCTGGGATATTGTCAGAATTAAATAAAATGTATAAATAATTCTTGAAACAATTAACATCTATATTATATTGAGTTCCATGGTCTAATTCATGAACATATATTTCTTCATCTTCTCAGTTAAATTTTTACTTTATTTGTTTGTTTTAACTCATGCATAAAATTGTGCATATTTATGGGGCACTATGTGATGTTTTGATTGCATAATGTTTAAATTAGCGTAAACATATCTATCTCTTATAATTTCTTTATGGTGAAAATATTCAAAATAATTTTTGTCTAGCTTGAAAAATACACTGTACATTATTGTTACCTATAGTCACTCTATTTTGCAGTAGTACACCAGAACTCTAGCTCCTATCTAATTGCAACTCTGTACCCATTGATAAACTTTTTCCTCCCTTCCCCATCCCCTACTTTCTCTAGCCTCTGGTAACCACTGTTGTACTAACAACACCAATAAGATCAACTTTTTTCATTTACCTTTTTATAAATATTAAGCACATGTCATTTTTATGAAACTAAGTCATTATTCTTGAAAAAAACATTAAGCATTGACACTAATTGTGTCTCTATGTTTTTAAATTTTTTATCTTAATTAATTTAGGGAATTAGTACAGAGCTTACTGACTTCTTCACTTATTCCCAAATTATAAATGACTTAGGAATCATCTCAGGAGCTTATTAAAATTTATATTCCTGGGCTTCCCCCAGAGATTCTAATTCATTAAGTCTTGTGTGGGGGCTAGGAACCTGAGCGTTAGCAGGCAAATAAAAAGATTATGGAACAGAGATGCAACCATATTGGGAGAGCCACTTACTTAGTTTTTTTAATTTTAATTTTTTCCTTTTCTGAGTATTATCCTTTGCTGTCTATCCTTTTGTTGATATAGAATAAGAGGAAAAAAATTGGAAATGACATTCAAACAGGTCTGTTTTGCAACTTGTGAAGACCTATGGTAAAGACCTATGGTAAAGGGGCCAGGATGGTGCATGCCTGTAATCCCAGCAGTTCAGGAGGCTGAGACGGGAGGATCGGATCGTGAGCTCAAAGCCAGCCTCAGCAAAAAGTGAGGCACTAAGTTACTCAGTGAGACCCTGTCTCTAAATAAAATACAAAATCGGGCTGGGGATATGGCTCAGTGTTTGAGTGCCCCCTGAGTTCAATCCCCAGTATAAAAAAAAATGTAATAGGGCAGGCCAATGCAGTTGTCCTAGATACATTTTTTAGGCTGCTTGACTTTTGCATTTCCTGTCCATCCAGCTTTAGAGTTCCATGAAAAATGAGAGAGAACCTATCATGCACAGGAAGTCTCATTTAGGTACAGTAGAGTTTAGTGAATGTGCACAGCTTTATCAGGATTTTTCAGTTGATGTGTTCAGCCAAGCTTGACTTCAATATCAGGAGTCTCTGAGATAGTCTTACGGTCAATTGAAATTTAGAAATTTTAAGCCTCATGAAATTGATGGCATATGACCTGATTCTACAAAACGAATACTAAAAGCTGAGAGTGGTTCTGAGTATGAAATTTTGTGAGTCATGGACCTGAGTGTCCATCTAAACACGTTTTTTTTTAAATTTATGTTGATGATTGTCATTTTATATACGACACATTTATATGTTATAATTATATGTATACATATATGTATACACACACACACACACACACACACACACACACACACATAATCTGTCTCTCACCCACCCCAAGAAGGGTTGAAAACAGCCAGCAATCTGGATAAGTGATAGGGGCCACACATTAATGAAATACAAATAAATTACTAACTCTTTATTCTCCTATATCAGTAAACAAAATTCAGTGCAAGTATCTTTCTGTTTCAGTTAGAACAGGCACCTGTTCAGGTAGTAAGCAAGAACCAAGACTGGGGGACAGTATGACAAACTAGAAGCATAGGCTCTACACAGAACAGATCAGCATTTGAATCCCAATGAAGCTTCATATTAGCAGCAGGTCATTGGACCAGTAATGTAAGTTCCCTGTGCATCAGTTTTCTTATCATATTTAGAAAGTAGGGATATAATCTTTAGGATTGTTCTGAATACTAAATGAGATATTGTTATAATAATATAAGCAACAAAAAGATACTTGTGGTGGTTTTTGTTTCTTATTTTTTTTTTAAATGAAAACCCATTTTTGTTTCTAGAAAGCATCTATCTGAAACAGCTAATAATGATTGCATATTCTGATGACTGGCAGCCTGGGTTGAAAGGTATCCCCACTTGCTATAGGAATGGTGTAAAACTTCAGTGGAGACCTTGGAATTTGGACAATGTGCATTATTTGCTTATGAACGTTATTTCCCTGGGAGCAAGAAGCCTGGCAGTAGCTGGGCTGATTGCTCTGCTTTCCTAGAAAATTAGAAAAGTATAAAGGGTGGCCTTTTTTACATCAATTTCCTGGCAGGAGGACCTACCAGGAATCTCACTCACAAACCCAGAAGCTCAAGTGATCCAAGCCCAGTAAGAGGCGAGGCCACCCAACTTTCCACAGTTACCTTAGCAGCTCATGCATAATGAATCCGTCCAGCTGATCAGGATGTCTCCCTTCTTGAGCTGCAAAATATGCTGAAATGAGGAAAAGGAGAAAAGCAAATAGCTACTCTCAGGCTGTTCAATCTGCAGTAGATTTCATGCCTTCTCAAATATTTTCAAAAGTGTTAATTGGCTAATCTTGATCATTGATCATGTTTCCAAGCAGTCTTGAGGTCAATTGCAAAGTTTACTCCTTTCACCTAATACAGGGAGACTAAAAAATAACCCAATCATTGCAAATTTGCGGCAGAGACAAGAGTGTGTTTTGCTTCTCTGACATTTCTGATGAGCACAGAAGACTGTTTCCCATGAGGATAGTCTCTGCCCACATATTTGGACAATAGAAGACTGCACTTAGACCATTTGATAGCAGGGCTTTCAGCAAACACGTACTCCCACTTGCCACTCTGGAGAGGCATAACTCATTGGGATTATTTGTTCTTGGAGGAAACCAAGCACTGGAAGGAAAGAGACAGACCACAGAGACAGAGATAAATGCACCTAATTATAGACTGAGCTATTAGTGTGACATGAATTGCTGTCTCTGAAAATGATCTGACAGCCAGCAAAAGCTCCCGTCACCAGCCTAGCCTGTTAGCAAACAGGGCCCTGCCACGACTCTTCCAGCTGCCTCTGTGGCTTCGTGTCTTCTCCCTGGGCTTTGCTCATGAAAATGAATTTCATATTTCAAATGACTTCTGTTTTTCAACGTTTGAACATAGCTGCTGGCATCCTTCTGTTTTCCCTGGGTATTGTTAATATTTCTCGATTTATTTAAACAGCTCTAACCCAGGTCACCACTGACTGAGTGCAGTCACCTATGTACCTAAGGCTCTTGGCACTGCCCTGCATGGAGAACTTGCAAATCTTCTCTGCAGCATCTCCTGCTACAGAGAGAATTTTTGTCCTTTATTTGCTTAACCCTCGTAATTCATTTAGATCAAATCAAATATTTTTTCATGCCAACATGTGATAATGAATACTAATGAACATTTACTCTTCCTCTTTCTGAATTTTATTTTATAGCATTGGAATGAATGGTGAGATTTCCTCTGTTTTCAAAGCATCTGGTCCACGTGGTAGATGTGCTTGGAATACAGGATTTTCATATATTTAAAATGGGTGCACCACCTCTGGCTGAATTCATTTGGGAAAGAAGCTCTTACATAATATTTGGGGACAATTTTGGAAATAAATATAGAGCCCAAATGGAGATAGTAATAAAAATTATTAATTCCTTTTTGTTCCTGTCTGAGTTCCTCACCAATATGCAGAGATGCAGAAGGGTTTGAGAAATAATTACAGAAGATTATAAAGAGAAAGATGGAGGTAATAGTTAACTTCTCCCATGCAAATAGGATTCTGCAACAGAACAACAGTCCTGAAAACCAAGTTAACTATTATGATGAGGATTTACTTTATTCCTCTGCACTTTCACTCCATCCATCTTTGTATGTCAGCAACCATTCCTGAAAGACTGGGATTGTAGTTTTTTCCCCCTAGTAAGAAGACAATCTTTCTTTCTTTGACAGCAAAGTCAGGGGGCCTGTAAGCTAATGACATAAAACCTTCTTGGAGTTTGAGTTTGGAGAGTAGTTGATATGCTTCCTAAGAAATAACCCAACATTGACAACTCAGGAAAGAGCTGAACTTTTAGGATAGTTCTCTACCAACAACAGCCCAAAGTCAGGCTATGATCACTTAAGTCACAGGGTCAGATGGAACAGAGCCCTTGAGTTTAACTTCCCAGGATGATGTCAGTGCCAATGAACTATGGATGTTGAGTTGATGGCTAGCAGACCTGCTAATCTGCCATAGCAGGCAAGACAGCCCTGCTGCAGCTGACACAGGTCTGCAGTTAGCAGGAGTCAAGGAGAGGCCACATTATTCAAGGACTCCTTTGAGGCCTTGACTGAGCCAAAAGGGATTAAGTCATGACTTAAGTCAACCACAGGATGAGGATGAGAAGCACCCATGAGGTGGGACAGGACCATCACTCCACACCAACCTGCATACAGTCCAGGGCTACATGGGGCTAGGAGTTTCCTTCTTTCCAGTAAGATGCTGGGGATTAAGACCCCTTCTTCTCACACAATTAGACTGTACCCTAGGAGAGAAGCAGAAAGGGAAACCAGGAGGGCTATTTAAGTGACTAACTATTATTTTCCTAAGCTTCTGAACATTTGCTGAATACTCATGAACACATTATGACTAATTAAATTTATACTGATGGGATGTTTAATTAATAGTGTTCTCATTAACCTGTGAGTAGAGGCTTGGAAGAAATGGCAGGTAAGAGTTCTGCTGATGAGATTTGCCAAGAAGGCAGACAAATATGTCAAAAAAGGTGCTATGTATTATACTGAAATATACCAAGGCATTCTTTCCCTTTGCTTAAGTCTCATGCCTGAAATGATTTGCTTTCATTTCTGTTCTCTTTGCTTTTTCTTTATACTTTATTTACTTACTTTTAAAGCTTCATCCTTTTCTCTTTGAGGAAAATAAAAACTCATATTTAGCCAAATGCAAGCAATACTATGAGTAAACTAGGATACCTTACCAAGTTGGACATGAGCTTGTGATCATTCAGGGTATCAATAGGGTTTGTTCAAGAGAAGCTTCTGGGTGAATTTATTTGAAAAAAAGAGCACTCTTAAAACTTTCAGGTATGATTTGAGGAACAAGTATGGAATATGGAAATGGGTGCTCACTTACAGAACTTCCACAAACAGCCCTGTGTAGTATGAGAAAGGGTGACATTGACATGTTTCTCTGAGGCCTCATGGCATGATCTTGAGCATCCTGGGTCCTGGTTCTCAGATACTCCATAACTTGGAAAGAGTTGGAGGAACTTAACTTGATTTTTTGGCTCCTCATCTCATTGCATTAATGTCGTTAAGTGAGACACTGCCTGCAGAATTAAATCTTTCACAAATGGAGGTTGCTATTGTGATTGTCAGTTTTAATATAGCCATAGAGTACTGGTGAAAGACAATTTGAGTTCTATTTGTACATCGAAAGTTGGGACAAGCAAATTTCTTTAGCCTACTTGCTTATAAGCATCCATCCTGCCCTAGGATTTTCTGAAGGCCCCACGTTCAGAAGCCCAGGAAGATAGTAGAACTTGCATTCCTGTATTATAACACACAGGGTCATAATGGCTAGTATGTACTGAGTACTTAGTATATGGCAGGCAATGTCTGGGCATTTTACAAGAACTATCTCTTTTCATCTTCAGAGTGACCCTATGAGTCAGATACCATTTACATCCCCATTTCACGAATTAGGAAACAGACTTGGAGATATTAAATGACTTTCCCACAATCATCAGATAGTCACAGATGTGGACAAAACAACAACAATAACAAAACAAAACAGGGATAAGAGCCAGGTGATAACTTATCATGATACCCAAGCCGTGAACAATCCCAGAGAAGTCAAGGTCTTCTGTCTCATGCCTGGCAGAAACAGGCTGCTGTCCTGTCCTCCTATTGTCATCCTGTGTGCAAAAGGACCCTCAATTTAACTCTTGTACAAAACAGATTTGCAGAGAATATATAATGACTTTGCCACGTCTACAACCTAGTCTTTGTTATTGGTAAGCAAGCACACAATTAACTAAGACTCCAGTCCAGAAAAGCTATCTCAAATAAGGTGTAGATTGGGCAGAGTTACAGAGGAGAGGGTAGGCTTGGGAGGAACTGCCCTGAGGTAGGAGGACTTCTGAGCTGTGGAAAAGCCTGTGGATTCTATGTAGTTCTGGGGAGAAGGGGAAAATCCTAAAGAAGGAAGAGAGCCTGAGGAGGGTAAATTGACAGGCAGAAAAGTAGCCTCTCTTGTGTCATCTAGGAGAGCCCACATCTGTGTTTGTGCTGTTAGGTAAAGGCCATGCAATTACAGAGTGAGAAGAGGCAGAGTGGATAGTATCTATAATTTCTATAAATAACTTCCTGTATATATACGTACAGTCCTTTACAGACTATAATATGATGTCACATACATAATCTTACCAGATTCTCCAGCCATAATTGTTCTAACCTATGGGTCCTCTCCCTGTGCTGCATCAGTGACAAGCAATTAGTATGTGTATGGAACCAAGGCTGTTTACACTTCATGCTTCAGAGCTAATCATCTCCCAGTAGTTTATTTGTTCATTTGTTTTTATGTAAACTGTTTATTGTGAGTAGAATTGGGGACAGCAAGGGTTACAAGCTTATCAAAATATCCTCAATTACTTTCAAATGCTGGTACTTGTCCTTCCATATGGCCTGCCTGAGATAGCACTTAGCTGAGCCAAAGCTTGCAAATGAGTCACAAGACTGTACTAACACATCATTTATTCACTTTAAAAATATTTTATTAGTGCATTATGTTATGCATAATATCAGTGTTCATTCCGACCCAATCATACATGCATGGAATATAATTTACTCCAATTCAGTCCGGAGTACTTCCCCCTTCCCTTCCTGCTCCCTCCCGCTGTTCCCTTTCCTCTCTTATACTGGCCTTTCTTCTATTTACTTAGTTTCTATCTTAAATGAGTGCATTATAGATATATAAACAGGCATATTCATATATATACATAGGATATACATGTGGTATATTCATACATGTATGTAGGATAGTTTGGTTGGTTTCATTTCACCGTTCTTCTCTTTTCCTGTTCCTTCCCCCAACTCTCCAATAAGAGATCATTTACTTTTATAAGGAATATACAGACAGAACTCCAATGGAGACTTTTCTCATTGTCCTTCCAGGATGTTTACAAACTCTAGCAAGTCTCATCGGTCACACGTGATACTGGGTAGCTGTAACAAATGACATTTGGCAAAGAGTGAGTACAGTTAACTCCCAATTTTCCACACATGGATCACCCAGCTGGTGAGGATCATTCTTTCACACCCATCTGCTCATCTTCTGGGTCTCCTTTGAGGTCAGAGATGTGTACTACTCCTCAACCCCAAACCAGCTGGGAACATTATCTTTGATTTTCAGTTACCTATTGAGATGCTTTCTTCATCCGGAATTTGCTGCTTATGTCTCTCCACACTCCCATCATACCAGATCAACCACAACACTATAAGAGATGTGAAGTCAGGATTATTTTACAGACATTCAAAGGGAACAGCACACACAGAGGACTGCTCCATTTAAATTGGCAGATTTCCACTCCTGGATTCACTTGCTAAACATTGGGGTGGATGGAGTTGGCTGCCAGTTCGGGCTGATTTCCCATTGCTGTTGGCTGTTGGAGGCAGTGTGTCCAAGAGGTTCCTCCAACGGTAGCCAACTGCAACATTCCTGCCAGGCAGATCATGGCAGGTCAGAGAGCAGGTGGCCTTTCATGGGACTGAACACAAAGCCACCTTTTTCACTTTTTCCATATTCCCCCATGAGTCCAGTATTAAGGGTTTCTCCACCCCCATGCATAATTGTTCTGAAAGTATATGCAAATGTCTATCACCATCATCTAATCTTTATGTAAGTGTGGGTGTGTACATATGAATCAGAAAAATATCAAAAGTGAGACTCTGAGCTATGATTAAAAATAATTTTAAAAAACCTTTGGTGTTATCTTCTTTGGGTTCCTGACAAATGAAGTGTTTGCTCTTCTGACCTTTGCACAGTGGAGTAACACACACCTCTTCCCAGGGAACCAGAAAGACAGTGTCTTAGATTCATCCTTGTAGGTGGTGCAGTTTTCTCAGAGGCTAGGTAGAGACACTGAATTCCACAAGGGCTTCAAGAAAAAAAAAAAAAAAAACAATTTAAAACTGATTATAAAACCGTTTGTTCTGCAAGGGACACTTACAATCACATTTAGCAATTGTTTATTCACTCATTCATCTAATGCTCATTTATTGAGAGCTCTTTATGTTCTGAGGACATAGAAAATGTGACGTTTCTCCCCGAACTAAATTATGGTATAAATGGGAGAATTTCTCATGCTCCACCTTAAATAACCCACTTGGTGATTTTCGGAGCACTTTCACATTACTTATCTCCTTTGATGCCCTTGAATCTGTCAAGGCTGGCTTGTTCTTTTACTTGACAGATGAGGAGAGCAAGGTCTTTCTTGGTTGTGTTGTTAGTTGTTGTGGAGCCAACAACTGAATCCTCACTAGCTGTGTGATTTGGGGCAAGTTAACTAATAGCTCTGATTCTCAGCTTTCTCATCTATAACAAGGGCATGAATAATAACTACATCTTTAATAAAATAGCATTTGAAAGATGTTTAGATGAAAGATGTGGCTCAAGCTGTAGCGCGCTCGCCTGGCATGCGTGGGGCCCGGGTTCGATCCTCAGCACCACATACAGACAAAGGTGTTGTGTCTGCAGAGAACTAAAAAATAAATATTAAAATTCTCTCTCTCTCTCTTTTAAAAAAAAGTAAATGTTATGTTTATGGACTAAAATCTCAATGTTTAAAAAAAAAAGAAAGATGTTTAGCACTATGCCCAGCACATTATGTGCTCAATAAATGGTAACTATTCTTAAGTCTTGGAAGCTATTCTTAGAAAGGTTAGTAATTCTATGGTCAATTCTGAGATGTTGCTGCTATTATGAGGGTGATGAGACTCCCCTAGGTGGGCTCTCCTGGCATTTTTGGAAGCAAGATTTAGCTCATTTTTAGCCCTTGGAGTCACCAGTGGATTTTGGCTGAGCGATGGTAAAACTGGTTTAGTGAGCAGGAACCTCACCCCATTTTTTCAAGCCATCCTCTCCTCCCACAAATACACATGCGCTAGACCAGGGCCATCTCCAGCTTCAACACTACTTCAACCCTTTGCAGGCTGTGATAGAAAGGGAGTCAGGTAATTCCAAGGCAAAGGTTCCTGTGAAGGATACCTGCAGGACCTGGCTGGTTGCTGGGTTACCATCTCCTGAGACTGGTAGGCTCCAGCTGGCCTGAGACTGATAGATTCAAGCTGATTCCCAGTAACCCAGCTTCCTTGCTTTGAAGGTCCTCCAGGAATGTGTGTCTGCACCAACAGATTGGCAGTGAACTTGGGAGGGCTAAATCTGATCCTTGTGGTTGGGCTGATGCTAGCTGGGAGAAGAAAGCCAGTAGGGTGGGGAGAATGGAATCAGGAGTCCCTCCATCTGCCTGTGTCCCCTGACTCCCTAGAAAAAGGAAGGAGACCAGTGGGCTGTGTTTTGCAGGAGGAGGTTTTTTCATGGGTTTTGAAGTGAAAAGGAGTATGGGGTAGAAGGGAAAGGTTCTTTGGGAATTTTTATAAAGTAGCTTCTATGAGTATAACAGTGATGAATGGCAGCTACATTCACCACCAGAGAGAATTCCTGACACAATCGAGTCAGTTGTTCTACTCTGATCTTCGCAACTGTTATGCATTTGCTCAGTCCTGAGAATCTAGCAAAGAAGCCATTTTCAGTTCAACTCAACAAATATTTACCAAGCACTCAGGATATGCTAGACATGGTGCATGGTATATGGATACGTTGGAGCTCATGGTCTAGTGGAAGCTGAAATTGAACTAGTAATAAAACATAGCACTCAGCACTATGAAAGGCAGGAACATGGACTCATGGATGAGGAGTACCTTAAGAGACCACACAGCCTGGTGTTTTCAGTGTGAGTGCTATTACCAGATAGTTCCCATGTGAATCCTGGCTCTGCCATTTGCTAACTGTATGTTAGTCTGGCTGAGCCTTATTTGTAAAATAAGATGATGATGATGATAATAATAATAATAATAATAATAATAATAATAATAATAAATATTTAGTTTATAAGGTATCATGAGAGCTAAGTGGGTAAATACATAAAAACCTGTCAAATCAGTATGTGGCACCTAGTAAATACCCAGCTGATGTGAGTTGTTACTACAAATTCTTCCTTGGTCTAGTGGGTCATTCTTTAAGAATCATGTCCTATTACCTCTGCAGGATGAGAACGTCACAAGAGGAGGGCAAACCACTTTCTGCCTCAAGTATTATTAATTGCATAGCTGATAATCTTCTTGAGGATGTGGATTTTGATTGAAGAAGGAAACAATATCCTCAGTTGCTATTTTTTTTTGATGCAGAAAGAGAGCTTCAGTTTGAGTTTTCTGGGAGCTCAGAAAGAAGGACATTTGTGAGTATTCTCACCAGCTGGTGGTCTAAGGCTGGTCCCTGAATCCTAAGGACAAATGAGTGACATAAGAGTATCAATATGAAGTTGTTAAACTGAGCAAACATAATGGGCAAGGCTACAAATAGGCATTAAGGCTGGCTGAATTGATGTAATGTTCATCCTAAATTTGTCTGAAGACATTTTATCAGAAGGAAAAAAAGGCTAATTAATAAAGATTGACTGTTCTTCCTGCTAATGAGAGTTTCGAGTCACTCAGTGGGGCAGAAACAAAGTGATATCAATTCAGCTTTAAAGCTATATATCGAGAAGGCTACCATAGACCATCCATACAACACACTTTCCTGTCTTATAAAGAGAAAGCAGGGACCTGCCAATATTTGATTTGAAGATCTGATAAGATTTTACAAGAGCACATTAGAAATGTTTAAAGAAGGAGCTGGGCTGGGGATGTGGCTCAAGCGGTAACGCGCTCGCCTGGCATGTTTGATCCTCAGCACCACATAAAAATAAAATAAAGATGTTGTGTCCACCGAAAACTGAAAAATAAATATTAAAAAATTCTCTCTCTCCTCTCTCTCTCTCTCTCTTTAAAAAAAATAAGAAGGAGCTTAACTGCATTGCTAAGACATTCAGCAGAGGGTCACAGTCGATGGCCATCACTGCTACATCACTGTAATTCAAAGTTCTAAGTATTCTCCTTCCATTTCCATCATTTAAAAAAATCTGATTTGTTTAGTGGCCATCCAGAATGTTAGAGGTTAGAATGACTGTAGATATTTCTATTCATGTTATTACATCCAAACTCTTTGCTTTATATATAAGTCAACTAATGTTCAGAGAGTGAGTGACTTGTCCAGAGCTTCACCCACTTAATGGCAGGGCAGAAACTAGAACCCAGATGCCATGCATGGTTCACACCTCCTTATGAATTCTTGGGTATTGTTTGCCATCTGCAGGGGGATTCTCTGTGTTGGTGATAAACACCTTAAAAAAACAAAGATGAGACTGTGAAAAGATGTTTGCTGTTAGTTAATGGCTTACTTTTCATCAAGTTAACACTCTCTGATTTATTTTTTTTTACCTATTTGATGTCTAACGGTAGGCATGTCTAAGGCTGCAGGGTTTTGATAATGAAGCTTTCCTTTTTTAAATTTTTTTCTTTTTTTATTGATTTTATTTTTTTAAAAGACATGACAGCAGAATGCATTGCAATTCTTATTACACATATAGAGCACAATTTTTTGTATCTTTGTATATAAAGTATGTTCACATCAATTCATGTCTTTATACATGTACTTTTTTGCATTACAATTCTTATTACACATATATACTACAATTTTTCGTATCTCTGTATGTAAAGTATGTTGACACTCAATTCGAGTCTTCATACATGGACTTTGGATAATGATGTCCATCACATTCCACCATCCTTGCTAATCCCCTGCCACTTCCTTTTCACTCCCACCCCCTTCCCTTTCCCCTTTTCTTTTTCCTCACCTAACAGCAGTTCTACCCAACATGGCTACTTCTCTTCTACATCAACATGAATGGAAAGCCTGCCTCGGCCCTTCATGTGAGCAAACCCAAAGCTCTTTCTCTGGGGTTCCATCTGCTCTTTAGACTTCTCCTTCATGAAGTGTGAATCTTTGTTTTTTTTTAAGATTTTTTTAAAAGATGAACACGACATCTTTATTTTATTTACTTATTTATTTTTATGTGGTGCTGAGGATCGAACCCAGTGCCTCACATGCATGAGGCAAGTGCACTACTGCTGAGTTATAATCCCAGCCCCTGAAGTGTGAATCTTATCTTCATTATTTGTTTGCTTACCTGTCTTCTGCTGGAAATCATATGTGCCATGGTGTCAGGAACAGGACTTGATATTTAATCTTCCTGGAGCCAGAGTCTGAAGGCTGAAATATAGTTTATCCACCAAAGCAGGAAGAGAAACAGTGTCTGGCCACAGGCTCAGAAAAGTGAACGAGGTGGTGAGAGTGTGTGGGGGTTCTCTTCTGGTTTCTTCTGCTCTTTGAGATGGAATGAGAGGTCTTTATCTGAGAGCAAGGGGAAGGTTTGGACATCTAGGAGAAAGGGGGAAGATGTGAGGTTGTCGGGAGAGGGGCTGGAGGGCCTTGGAATGATGAAGATGTTTGTCTGGGACAGTTTGGGATAGGCTGGGCCAGGGACACGTAACAGATCTTTGATCAGCATTACCAGCTCCCTTGAAGACAGAGACCATACATTTTAGTGAGATCATTGGCAAGATAGTATTTTTAAAAGAGATTGTGCAGATGTAGATTCAACATTTATGGAGAGTTGTATCTAATATCGTTCAGAAATTTGGTGAGTGAACACTCCAGTGGGAGATGGGGGCAATGACAGAGTGGGAGTAATGTCAAGGAGTCACTGTAATGGTGAATCATGGGATCACAGCTGGTTGGAAGAAAGGAGAAAGGAGGGGGCTGAGGAACAGTGTCAGGTCCATACAAGGTCAAAGAACTCTTGAGATCACTCCTAGTTGAGGGATTGAGAAAATGTAAATGGCTAGAGGATTTGTTTCATGAAGGGTGAAGCATAAAGTTCTCCTCTTAATACTGTGGCCAAGGGCAATGCAGATGGTTGGGGCCCTAATTCAGGGAAGAGAAGAATGACTTCCACAGATTCTTGCTCCAGGTGAGCTACTGCTGAGTCTCTGCTCCCCACCACCACACTCTCTGTTTCTCCTCATCTCTTTGTTCACCCAAGCCCATAACACAAATACCTGGTAAGACAAATAGGCCTCACTCCTGAGACATAGACAGGTGTGCCACCCTGGAGCAGAGGAGGGGAAACTCCCAGGAACCAGGAATTGGCCATGAATATGAGCCAGGCTTTCACTCATAATCTCAGGCTCCTCCAGGGTGAGGAGGCATTATTTGCCCTATTTAACAGATGAAGAGACTGAGGTCCAGAGAAGTTATGTTACTTGTCAAAGTTGACACAGCAAGTAGTATGTGTTGTGTGGTTGGACTCATACCCAGTCTTTAGGTTATTTGTGCTGGAAAGAATTGAGACACTGGGCTGGGGCTGTAGCTCATTGGTATTGCGCCTGCCTCACACGTGTGAGGCACTGGGTTCAATCCTCTGCTCCACATAAAAATAAAGATATTGTGTCCAACTCCACTAAGAAATATATTTTAAAAAAAAAGAATTGAGACACTGTATGGATGTTTCCAAACCTCCTTTGAGATGACCCCTGGATTATTCCACACACTTGAACACATTGGAGTTGTTATTTTTCTTCTGATCACCCAAGAGTCTAAAAGAATATCAGTTCTGAGTGGGTTAGACTATATGAGAGCAGTGGTTTCATAGAGTTGGGCTGTGGCACTGGTTTTTGACAAAAATAATAAAATAAAGAAAGTGTATTATTTTTTATATGTAAAGATAAGAATGACTGTCCCCTGTGTTCTTTGACTTAATGATATTTTTGGTATCAAAATGTTCTTGAACTTAATTTCTTTTTGCTATTAAAACATTTCTTTCTTAATTATGATATGAAGGCAAATAAAAAAAAATAGGAATTGATTCGCTTGCTTTGGTGCCCTTACTAGGCAAAATAAATCGTTGGTACTAGATGCATTCTCATGTTTTTTGGTCATTTTACCAGTCCATGAAATTGAACGTCTGGGAAGCACTTGTTCAGAGAAAACTGTCTGGGACCCATCCTGAAGTGACTTGGCCTTAGGGTCCAGAGAGGGTGGAGCCCTTTGCCTCTTGGCTTCTCTGTCTTTCCTGAGCCAATGAAAACTCATGGATTCAATTTAAATTTTCATTCGTTTGAGTACAAATCCCTGCCTAAGTTGGATTTCTGTATCATTTACTCTGCAAGTGGATTTCAAGTTGGCATGCTCTTTCTTTAGTCCCTGAGCACCTCGAGGATAAAGTGTCCACAACAGCCTGACATCAGGCAGACTCTCTGGAGCTGGTGTTGCCAGGAAGCGTCAAGGGAGGGATGGGAAATTCAAAACTCCCACTAGTAGTTGCCTGCTGGGAACAACACACCGTGACCCTCTCTTTTAATCAGAGGTTTGTCTCCTGATGGTGCAGCATTGAACAAACTATGTTTTCTGCTTCTGTGGCAGCCAGAAAGCCACCAACAGCAACGAGAAATTGAATCATGGAGGTGTGAGGTCAAGAAAGCCATGTTTTCTTGGATCAGATGTAGAGCATTACTCCAGCCTTGCAGGATGGGGCCCAGGGAGAGCTTATCCATCACATCTTCGTGAGTAATATGAAGGGATCAGAGTAGGATGAAATGAATTCTTAGAGAAGATCACTGGATCATGGCTCCCCTGATGACGTCCTCACACCAAGTTACAACAGGACATAACTATGCTAAGCTTGGAAGAAAGGCTTTGTGACATTGGTTTTTCTCCTGGTCATTGAACTCAACATCTCCTCTTTCTTCTCTTTCTCTTCCTTCTTCATATAGTGTTCAGACTTCTTTTCATTTGGGCCATTTGTCATAGGCAATATGGTGTGGTGGCTCTCAGAGTCAGCTCTGCATTCCTGGGATTTCTCATCCTGACCCCCATTACCTACCAACGTTTGAACCTTGGGCACATTATTTAATCTCAGGAATGATTTTCTCAGCTGTAAAAGGGAATAACAGTAGCATTCACCTCTATGGTGTTATTGGGGGGGATTAAGTGGAAAAATACTTGTAAAGTACTAGAAGTGCTTACCACAGAGAAAGCCTTCAATAAATGTCAGCTGTTAGGATTATCTCTTAAAAGTATAGAATAGGCAGGAAATGGGTTGGAGAGACTCACACCAACTAGCATTTTTTTTGTGTGGTGGGGAATCCTGCAGAACTGCAGATGAAGTCTTTGCCACTGCACTGGGTTTAGTCTTTGTTGAAGGTATGAATTGAACATCTGCCTCCTGAGAGTCCTTCCTGGGGTTCCCAGTAGTGGGACAATATCTAGATGGTTAGACCTTCTTGCTTTACCATCCTACCCTTAGCCAGGGATACAATGATATAATTTAGTGATACAGATTTCTACTTTCAGTTTAAAAAAATAAAAGAAACTACTTTGAATACCCACAGACAAAAATTATCCAGGTGACCTGAAGAAAAAAATCAATGCAGTTTTCAAAAACCTCTACTTGGTTCTATCTACACAAATGAGAAATGTGACTGAATACATATCTTTCTTTTCTAAAATGCATGAAACTTATAGAATGATTTGATTCATAGCTTAGACCCTCCAGTACTATTTCCCCTGGAACAGAAATGGATGCATTAGAAGGAGAGTTATATTTGTAACAAATAAATGCTGCTCTGACTCCAGTGGCCCATGAGGCCTAAAACACTTGAGAATTTATATGGGCTGCAAAGTGTGATTGATCCCGGGCTGAGATGCAATATGTTTGGAAAGCCTTGGTGTATCAGGTGACTTGGAGCAGAAAACACGTTCCTAAAGCTTGTCCTCCTTAACAGAACTGCTTACTAATTGAAAAATCCACCAGGCCTTGCTTCCGTTTCATCCTACAAATTTCACTAAGAGAGGACATGTTGCATTAGGGAAGCAATTTTTCTTCCGTTGATTTAAAACCGTAACATTTATTCACTAATGCAAAGTGAGCAGAGATTTTAATTTATCCTTGAATGCTCAGAAGCATGTTCATCTTTGTATCAATTGATTTTAACTTTGTTTTAAAGCAAGGTGAGTTTGGCTTCACATAAAATAACGGGGTGACGTGGGACTCTGATCAATAAGCTTTTACCATGAAGAAATACTTTCATTCCAAAGAAAGTACAACAGCTTCACTTCAGTGAAAGTGCAATAAAAGATCCTTTCCAGTGATACAGACTTCAGACTTGTTCTTTGATTTTGAAAAATCTTTACAAGAAAAGAAAACCAAGCGAAATGATCAAGTAAATGGAATTTCAAATATTTTATCTTGAATGATACATGGGTAAAGTGAGGGTATGTTTATAATCCACAGGAAGACAAGGATTTTTTTTTGATCATCCATAAAAATGGTACTCAACAAACCATGTATACTTTTATGGTTTTTAAAATCTCTGGGAAATCTGAAAAAAGTGATTGTATTTTATTTTAATTATGGTGTGCAAAAGTCTCCAGATTTTCCAAATTCTGTATTTTTTAACATCCATATTATATCAAAATTATTTTTTATTGATTTTATTATTTTTTAAAATACATGACAACAGTGGAATGCATTACAATTCTCATTACACATATAGAGCACAATTTTTCGTATCTCTGTATGTAAAGTATGTTCACGCCAATTTATGACTTTATACATGTACTTTGTTGGTTTTTTTGCATTACAATTCTTAATACACATATATGTCACAATTTTTCATATCTCTATTTGTATATAAAGTATGTTGACACCCAATTCAAGTCTTCATATATGTACTTTGTATAATGATGTCCACCATATTCCACCATCCTTGCTAATCCCTAAATTTTGTAACTTATTTCTCTGAATTTTTGCTCTATTTGGACAAAGATTAGCCTTCATTATCTCCAAAAATGCCATAGCTTTCAAAGACAGGTATCTATTTTTTCTAAATTCATTTTTAAAGTTTCATGTAATCAAATTTACTCTTGTGTTACACAGTTCTATGTGTTCTGAATAAAGGTAGAGTTTTATTATCCATCATAATACAAACAGTTTTATCCCCACCTCCAAAAATCCCCCTTTGCTGCCCCTTAGTGGCCACCCCTCCCCTCTTCTCATGCTCCCATTCCCTGGCAAAAGTGGATCTGTTTTCTGTCCCTATTGTTTTGACTTTTCATAGAATGTCATATCGAGGGAATATACAGTGTGCAGGCTTTTGGGTCTGGACTCTTTTATGGAGCAAAATGTGTTTAGGAGTCACCCATGTTGGTGCACATGTCATATTTTACATCTTATTACTGCTAAATAGTATTCTATTCTACATAAAGATCACAATTTCATTATCCCTTCCCTGTTGACAGAAATTTGGGTCATTGTTAATTTTTGACAGCTGGTTATGAATAACGAATAAGCTGGTTATTAACAGTCATGTATGAGCTATTATGTGAACATAAATTTCCATTTCCTTTTGCTAAATACCTGGGACTAAGGATTGTTGGGTCATTTGGTAAGCATGTTTAACTTTTTAAGAAACTACCACGCCATTTTCCAAGGTAGTTGCACAATTTTACATTTGTTCCAGCATCATATTAGAATTCTAGTCGCTCTACATCCTCATCAGCACGTGGCATTGTCTTCATTTTTATTTAGCCACTCTAACAAGAGTGCCCTGGTTTTATTTTCCCCAATGACTAATGATACTGAGCATCTTTCCATGTGCTTATTTGCCTTTGTGTATTTTCTTTGGTAAATTTCTGTTCAGAACTTTCCCCTATTTTTATTGGATTATTTGTTTTCTTATTGTTGAGTTTTAAGGGATATTTATATATTCTGGATAAACATCTGTTGTAAGATATGTAATTAGAATATATATTCCTCTCAGTCTGTAGCTTGTTTTTCTCATCCAATTGAAAGTGTCCTTTATAGGAAAAAGATTTCAATTTTGATAAAGCCTTTTTTTTCTTTTATGGATTATACTTTTGGTTTCTTTTCCTAAGTCAATGCAACGATATCATTTATGACAAAAATTTTGGCTTCACTCCAGAGACTTGCAGTTGAACTTTTTAGTATCTGTTAATTGAAAAAAAAATGCAACATGACAAAATGTATTAATCACTACAGGTTACCCATGCTTTTGAATAAGACTGGTATATCTCCACTTGAGAGAGATGTGCTTCGACTTGGTTAGATCACCAGTTTCATGTGCAAATCCAGGACCCTCATTGTTCTAACTGTGCATTCCCTACCACAATTTTTCCTGTCTCCTTCATCAGTTAGAGTTCTTTGCGGGCAGCAGATACAGGCTGTGGTCTGGCTTTCATTTGTCAGGAATTCATAGCCTCAGTGAGGAGGGTAGAAAGCAATGCTTTGAAACAGACAAGGACTAAGGTTGTTCCTGCAGCTTCAGGAAGCCACAGTTACAAACATTAAAACACAGGTTAGTTTTACTCCACTACTGGGGTGGTCAAACCACTGTAGCTTTCATGAATTAACTCCTGTTGTTTTCAGACTCTTTGCTCATTGAGTCAGTATTCAAATTTCAGACTGTAATATAATGGATTTCCCTGATGCCTGGTCTCTTTGTTATCATGTGGCACTCAGCATTATAGATGTCCAGAGGCTAGTTTTATATCAAGAAATGGGAGTCCTAGCATCAGATGCTGTGGGATCAGAATGTCCTTGATCATCAGACCAGGGAACCAGAAACGCACATTGATATTCATTTCAACTCAACGGACAGTGATCAAGAACCTGATGAGTGAGGGCACTGTGTAGGCAGTGGTAGTGTAACTACTATTCAATTTGTATAGCTCATGAAATATTACTGTCAATATGTTGTGGTCTCTTAGGGCATGTGACTCTTACTAGGAAAGATGGAGTAGGATCCATAGATGTTGTGGCTTTTGAAAGGTAAGTAGGTGTTTACCAGAGGCAGAAGAGTAGGAAGTAATTCCAGAAGGAAGTAATTTCAGAAAGAGAAGGGTACATGGTTTATTGTAACATGGAGAGCAGTAGAATGATAATGAATAGCTGGGGAAAAGGTTGGAATAATAGGATGGAGCCAATAGTCAGGGATTCAGATTTAGACTTTTATTCCATTAACAAGTTGGAGCAAAGCCCTAAGCTGGCCTCCCAAGTGAGCTGTTGGTGAGGAAAGGCAGGGAATGAAGTAATCACAGAAATTGCTATATCAGTACAGAAAACTAATTTTTCTATGTGATGCTCTGAGATTTAAAAAAAAAAAATCTTTTGATTTGGTAATCTCTTCCTATCAAGGGACAGGGATCAAACTACAGATAGGACTTTAGATGTTGTCTAGGTGTATCTAACTTCATGTTTCAGAAAGAGAAGGTGAAACCCAGAGCGCCACAGTGACTCACAAAAAGTCACTTTTAATACCTATCCAATGTCTCTGCTGCAGCCAGGGCTCTTAGTGGCCTGGGTCACTTCCAGTGCAGAGCTGGACCTGACTTGAAGTGTCCACTTTCCAGTAAATCCCCAAACCAGTTATACAGAATATTATTTCTGTGAGTTATCTACAAGCAAAGAGTCCTATTGATAACAAAAATTGGGATATGCTATATATTCACTCTCCAGGGTGTAGTAGCATATTAAAGCTTCCGGGAGTCTGTGGAAAGGTACTTGTTTAGCTCAGATTTCCCACATTTATTTGCCTTCAGGATCAGTTTACCTAAAATCTATTAATATAAACAATCATCTGCCTGAGGGGCCGAGTCCCAGTCTAGCATAGCAGCAGAGGCAATCAATCAATAGATGATCAGCAGAAGTCCTGAATGGTCACAGCTCCCCAGAGGGTTTGCAGGGAGAACAGAGTTCTGTAAGATTGCTATTCATCACATCCTAACATCCAGCCAAATTCTATTTTTTTAGAATTCAAACATATAACTGATTGGTTTCTTTTACTTTTATGAAACAGAGACAAAACAAGCTTTCTATAAAGCTGATATTGAGTTTTACGGGTCATATATGTGACGTCATTATAGACATATACTTTTATAAGAAGAAATTGGGAGTTAGACTGTCCTAAATTCAGGCCACACTCTGTATATGTGTGCTGACATACAAACTGGCTTTCTGTCACCCAGTGTCAGAGATGAATGTGAATAAGTACAATCCCCACCAACAAGGAGCTTAGAGTTCTGTTCTAGAGTCTGACACGCTCAGAATATGTGGGATCAGGATGCCAGATGGGAGGGAGTTACAGTTTATTGTTGTTGTTGTTGTTGTTCTAATTCCCACCATAAACCCTGGGGAGTTCAGCTTTATGGAGAGCCCAGGGCTCTTTGTGAAAACTAGGTAAGAAACAGATGAAGCAACAAGCAATGACAGAGTTACTGCTTATCACCCCTTTACCCCCAGTTTGGGCTCAAACTCTATCATCCTGAGTTGCTGGTGGATTCCCTGCCCATTCTTCTGGCAGGAGCTTCTCTCAGGTGGGTCTCTGGAGGGAGCCTCCTGCCAGCATGCTTCCTGGCTCCCTACCTCTTTCACACTGCGCAACCCTCTGGAGCTTTTCCCAGACATTACCAGAAAGGACTGAAAGTCTCTCTCTCTCTCCTAATGGGGCCTCTGCCAAGCTTACTCAGAGGAATAGTCAGCTAGATCAATGCCCCTCTCTTCCTACATCTGTTTGATTGGGTATCTGCCAGGCACTGTGGTAGGTGGTGGATCCAAGGTGGACAAAACACTGTTCCTGCCCTTACAGAATTTATGGTCTATGAGGAAGCAGGTCACACTCACAGATAATTTAAATTGTCTGGCAAATGCTGCACTAGAGGTGTAAACAGAGTGCTGTGGACACAGGCCCTCGCCTGGGAGTTGTAGAAAAACACCTCCTGGTTCCAATGTAATTTTCTCTCCTGGAACATGGCCCTGCACCTGGCATACAGATGGTCTCCAGAAGGCGAGGCTTACTTTCTCAAAAAGATATTCACATCTGACTTAGATATCCTTTCTCCCTGACTGTATAGACCCCATACTCTTTAAGGATAACAACTCTTCTCTCCCAAGGAGGATGGCAAATTTGTGGCCAAATTTGTGGGAATTAGAACAACAACAACAAAAATTTCAAAATCCAGGATCACATCCAGCATGTCTGAGGACTGGATCTGTTCTCGACATGCTTATATTCTGCTATAGTTTGGATCCCCCAAAGGCCCGTGTGTTAGAGGCTTGGCTCCAGGCTTGGTGTGACTAAGAAGTGTGGTGGAAACTTTAAATACTGGGACTTACTAGGAGATTTCAAGCCATTGAGCAGACATGCCTTCAAGGGTTACTATGGGACCTTGGTCTCTTCTTCTCTCCTTTTCTTCCTGGGAATGAGATGAACAAATTTGTTCTACCACTTGCTCCCTATGGTGATGTGCTGCCTTGATGCAGTACAGGTCCACAGTGACAAGGTCACTCAGTCAAGGACAGACACCTCCAAAACAGTGAGCCAAAGTAAACTTTTCTTCTTTTTAAGCTGATTATTTGTTATAGTAACGGGAAACTGGTCAATGCACCTTCTCACAACCACCACCATTTATGTTGCTAAGGAAGATTAAATATCATTCAGAGTAACTGCAGAGTGAAAGCAATTTTATATTACACTCTTAAGTCATCAAAAGTAGTCATTAGAATACAGTGCTTGAAATACTATAATAAAGTAATGAGTTTTTAAAACAAGCATCAGAGGATAGATAAACACATAATTGTCACTGCTTTTAAAGTAGTTATGACAGTCAGTTATAAACAGTAAAGTGATGATATTATAACTAGACATAAAGTTCACACAAAACCCACTCTCATTACTTTCACAAAAATTTTATTGTGTGTGTGTTTTTTCTTTTAACTAAACAATCTTACTTCGTCTTTGACTTCTGACTTTGACTCCAGCTGCTTTTTCCTCCCTAGGTACTTAGGATTGAACTCAGGGCCTAAAGAATGCTAGGCAAGTACTCTGCCACTGAGCTACATTCTCAGCCCCTTTTAAAACTTCTTTTGAGATACACTCTTGCTAAGGTTCTCAGTCTGGCCACAAATTTGCCATCTTCCTGCCTCAGCCTTCTGAGTAGCTATGATCCAAGTAAATTTTTAAATTGGTACATTATAATTATACATAATATTGAGATTCATTATGCCATATTTGTATATTTGCATATCAATTCTATTAATCTCATTCCCCAGTATCATTACCTCCTCTCTTCCCTCCCCTGATTCACTTGCTCTGCTCTGCTGATCTCCCCTTATTATTATTTTGATTAGTGCATTATGATTTTATATATATATATATATACACACATATATATAATTCATTATGATATATTCATAAATGGACATAGCATCATTTGGTAGATTTCCTTCCTCAGTGCTTCCCCATGGCTCCCCTCCTCCCTCCCTCTCAATCCTCTTCCTCTACTCTATTGGCTTCCTTTCTGTTTTCTTAAGATCCCCTTTTATTCAATATTCTCTCTCTCTCTCTCTCTCTCTCTCTCTCTCTCTCTCTCTCTCTCTCTCCCCCCCCCTTTCCCTCTCCCTCTCTCTCTTCCTCTCTTCCACGTATAAGACAAAACATTTAACCCATGACTTTCTGAGTCTGGCTTATTTCACTTACCATGATGCTCTCTAGTTCTATCCATTTTCCAACAGATGACATAATTTCATTCTTTATGGCTGAGTAAAACTTCATTGTGTATATATATCACATTTTCATTTTTAAATTTTTTAAAGATCTTTTTTTGATATGGACACAATGTCTTTAGTTTATTTATTTTCATGTGGTGCTGAGGATGGAACCCAGTACTTCACATGTGTGAGGCAAGCGCTCTGCCACTGAGCTATAACCCCAGCCCATACCACATTTTCTTCATCCTTTCACCCACTGGTGAATACCTAGGCTTGTTCCATAATTTGGCGGAATTGTGCTACTATGAACATTGGCCTGCATGAATTTTTATTGTTTCTAAAAATAAAGTCTGATCATAAGAGATGGAGTGACATTATGACACCCCTGTGTGTTACTTTCATCTGAGGCTAGCTTCCCATCATTCTTCAGATGTGGGTTGAAATCCTTAGCACTATGTGGTAGGTTGTATTACCATTGCCAAATACTTGCTGTCCTTCCCTACCCCATCAACATTAGTCTCAACTATACCACTTGCTTTCCAATGAAATGCAAGTGGGTGTGACATATGCTAGGTTTAACAGATGCTTTGAGAGCATGTGATGGTCCTAACAAGGCTTTGTCATAAGGATGATGTACTCCAGTTAGAAATTGTTCTTTCAGCCCTGTTCCCTGCATGAAGATGTATAGCAATGTCACAGTCATCTTCCCACGAACATGTTACGTAAGCATAAAATAATCCTTTGTTGTGAGCTGCTGAAATTTGGGAGCTATCTTATTACAGCTCAACATAGTTTATGCTGAGTGAGGCCCATGGTCTACAGGGTTGTGCATGATCTGCTGCCCTCATTTTTTTCGAATACTTCTTTAACCACTCTTTCTTCTTTGTGCTCTGCTCCACTCGTTCTAACTTCTCCATACTTCTTGGAAACTCCAAACCGCTTCTTGCTTGAGGGCCTTTACACATGCTAGTCATTCTGCCTGGAAACTGACTTTTTCCCCCTGAATTCTACCACCCCTCCTACCCTCTTCACAGGGCAAATGCTTACTCATTTTTTAGGTCTTAGAGAAATCATCTCTTACCTTCACCAGAAAAAAAAAATCATGAAAACAGTTACTATAATTGTATTCCATATGCTCAAAATATTGGAAGATATAGAAAAAGTCCCACACAGAACTTTCAGAAATGTAAACCATAATGTCCAAAATAAAAAAAGTACTGGATAGCATTAGCAAATGATAAGGCATTGCAAGGGAAGAGGTTACTGAACAAAAATACAGGAAATGAACAAGGAGATAGAAGTAAACAATAATATCAAATGATTTGACTTAATTTCTAGAACACCCCACCTAATGTTTGCATAATATACAGAGAACTTGCCAAATAGACCTACTCTGGGCCATAAAACAATTAATTATACACTGAAAATAATTTAAGTCATATAAGGTAGGTATTCTAACAATACAAGGTATATATTCCAACAATAATGGATTTGAAATCAAGATAGAAAAATCCTGGAAACTCCTCAAATATTTAGAAAGTAAATAGCACTAAATGACTAATGAGTCAAAGAGGAAATTAGAAACTATTTTGAATGAATGAACATGGAAACACAATATTGATTTTGTAGAGTGTTACTAAGGGGGAATTTTTAGTTTTAAATATGTATGTTAGAAAAGAAGAAATGCTTCAGATCAGTGGCCTCAGTTTCCACAATAAAATGAAAACATCTAAGAACAAATATGATTCAAAGTAAGGAGAAGAATCAAAATCAAAGAAAAAAATTAAAATAGGAAATCCACAGAGAAAGATCAAAGAAACCAAATGCCAATATTTTTAGATCAATAAAATTAATAAATCTCTACCCAGAATGGTCAGGAAAAAGAAAAGACATAAATTAAAAATATCAGAAATGCGAAAGATGGCATCACTATGAATTCTCTAGACGTTAAAAGCATAGTAAGGAAATGTGATGAACAATTTTTGCCAATTAATTTGACAACTTAGAAGAAATGAGCAAGTTCATGGAAAGACAAAACTAACAAACATCTATCCAGGAAATAAAAAACATTTAACATAAACAGTCCTATTATATATTGAAGACATTGAATTTTTAATTAAAAACTTACAAAGAAAACAAATGTCCGAATGAGAATAAATTTTACCAAACATTTAAGGAAGAAATAATATCAATTCTACACAACATCTTCAAAAAGTTTAAGGGAATGAAATAATTCTCAACTCATTTTATAAAGCCAGCATTATCCTCATAACAAAACTATACAAGACATTACAAAAAGAAAGAAAGAAAGAAAGAAACCTATAAAGCAATATTGCACTATCCCTTATGAATGTAGACCTAATATTCTTTAAATTTTTAACAAGTTAAATACAACCAATTTTTAAAATAAATAAAAAACCATGACCAAGTGGAATGCATGCCACATATGCAAGGTTGATTTATCATCCAAAAAAATTCATGTACTTCACCATATTAATAAGCTAAACGATGATCAGACAAAACTGTCTGATAATCTCAGCCAACACAGAAAAAGCATTTGAGAAAATCTAACATTCATTTTTCTCAGCAATTTGGAGTAGAAATAAACTTTTTGGCCTTTATAAAGGGCACACCAAAAAAAGAAAACAAATAACAACCAAAAAGTAGCATCAGCCTTAATGTTGAAAGATGGGACATCTCCTCCCTAAGATAAGGAACAAGGAAGGAATGGACACCCGCATCTCTTCTAATGCAGCAAAGGTTCTGATCAGTGCAATAAGGCACAAATTTTAAAAATAAATGAAATTCTTTTCAATGAGAAAGGAAAAAGTAAAACTATACCTGAACACAAAATATTCATCTAAATACAAATCCAATAAAATTTACAAAAAACGCTGCTGGAATTAGTAAATGCATCTAGCAATATTGTTGGATATGAGGTCAATAGAAATCAACTGTATTTTTGTATACTGGGAATAAAATATTGGAAATCTAAATAAATAATACTGTTTATAACTATACTAGTCAATATGAAACACTAAAGACAAATTGGGAAAAAGCAAGGATGTGAATGATCTGTACACTAAAAGATACAAATTATTGCATAAAGAAATTAAAGAAGATCTATATAAATATTCATGCCTTGTTCTTGGGTCAGAAAACTCAATATTATTAACATGTCGAGTCCCTCAAAACCAAACCTACCTATAGATTCAATGTAATCCTCACCAAAATCCAAGCAGATATTTTTTTGTACAAATTAAGACACTGATTCTAAAATTCATATAAAAACAAGAAACTAGAGTAGCCAATGAAATTTTGAGAAAAATGTTATATGTCTTAAACTACCTGAATCTTAAGACTACAGTAATTAAGACAGATGGGATGACATTAAGCTAAACTAGTAAGTCAAATGAACTGAATACAGAGTCTAGAAAGAGGTCCAAATATATTTGAACAACTGATTTTCAACAAAGATGAAAAATAGTTCAATGTTAAAAGGACAGCTTTTTAATTTTATTTTGAATGAGCAAATAAAAATTTTTTGCATTTATCAGGTACCATGTGGTATTTGACATATGCTTAAATTGTGTAATGGTTAAATTAAGCTAGTTACCAAATCCTTCACTTGACATACTTACAATTTTTCTGTGGTAAGAATATTTTAAATCTATTATTTAATTATTTTTGAAATATACAGCGCATTATTATTATGGTCACCAAGCTGTGCAATAGAACACTAAAATTTATTCCTCCTTTTCAGTTGATATGTCATACACTTTGATCAATACCTCCCCTTTCCCCACCCATTCTATGTTCTACTTCTATGAGTTCAACATTTTTAGATTTAAGATCATGCACTATTTGTATTTTTGTGACTGGCTTCTTTGATATAGCCTAGTGTCCTCCAGATTCATCTATCTTGTTTCAAATGACAGAATTTCTTTTCCTTTTTTTCTTTTTCTTTTTGGAACTAGGGATTGGACCAGGAGCACTTAAGCAGTGAGTCACATCTCCAGCCTTTTTTATATTTTATTTTGAGAAACGATCTTGCTAAGTTGCTTAGAGCCTCACTAAGTTGCTGAAGCTGGCTTTGAACTCGTGATCCTCTGCCTCACTAAGTTGCTGAAGCTGGCTTTGAACTCGTGATCCTCTGCCTCACTAAGTTGCTGAAGCTGGCTTTGAACTCGTGATCCTCTCTCCTCTACCTCCTCTGCTGCTGAGATTCCAGGCATGTGCCACCATGCCCAGCTCATTCTTTTTTAAGGAAATCCTATCATTTGCAACAATAAAAATTATTTTCATATATATGATATATATATATATATATTTATGTATATTTAATTGTTACATATAAAACAATATTTTTATCCATTCATCTGTTAATACTCACTGAGGTTTGGCTTTTGTGAACACTGCTGCAATGCACATTGGAGTGCAGATATTCTTCAGCATGCTGATTTCCTATCCTCTGGTTATAGACCTAGAAGTGAAGTTGATGGATCATTTGGTCATTCTATTTTTAGTCTTTTGAGGAACCTCTATACTATTTGCTTAACAACTCTACTTATTTATATTCCTGCCAACAAGGTATAAGGAAGCATTCTCTTTTCTCCACATCCTCACCAGCTTATTATTATTATTATTATTACTACTACTACTACTATTATTATTTTGATAATAGCCATTCTAACAAAATAAAGGTGGTTTTAATTTACATTTCCCTGAAGACTAGTGATGTTCTGTAGTTTGTCATGTTTCAGTTGGCCATCTGAATCTCTTCTTTTGAGAAATGTCTCTTCAGGTCATTTGCCCACTCTTTTCATTGGGTTATTTTCTTGTTATTAAGTTATTTGAAATCCTTATATATTTGGATCAACCCCTTTTCAGAGGTATGATTTGCAGATGTTTTCTTCCATTCCACAGGTTGTCTCTTCACTCAATTGTTTTCTTGGCTAAAGCTTTTAAATTTGATATCATTCTATTTGTTTATTTTTACTTTTATTGCCTATGCTCTTAGGATCATATCCAAAAACTCTTTCCCAGATGAATGTCATGGTGCATTCCCACCATGTTTTCCAGGTTACTTTTATAGTTTAAGGTCTTATGTTCAAGTCTATAATCGATTTTGAGTGGATTTTTGTATATGGTGTGAGATAAGGGTCTAATTTCATTCTTTTGCTGTGGAGAGCTAATTTTCTCAACATCATTTATTGAAGAGACTGAAAAAAAAGGGTAGTGTGCAACAATTATTCTAGAACTACTGGATATCCACATAGAGAAAAAATGAGCTTTAGTATATAACCTGCACCACACATAAAAACTAACTCAAAATACATCATAAACCTCAGTTCAATCCCCCAAACACTAAAACTTCTAGATGGAAACATAAGAGAAAATTCTTGGCCATTTTAGATTATGTAGGGGCTTCTTAGATGGGACACTAAAAGCACTATTCATAAATGTTAACAATCAACAGATTTGACATTACCAAAATTGAAGTCCGTTCCCCGAAAGATAGGTAAGAGAATGAAATGCCAGCCAGGCACCTGCGCCTATAATCCAGCAACTTGGGAAGCTGAGGATCACACATTTGAGGCCAGCCTGGGCAATTTAGCAAAACCCTGTCTCAAAATAAAAAAGTGAAATGAAAAGGGCTGGGGATATAACCCAGTGGTGATGTACACATGGGTTCAATTCCTAGTACAAAACAGAAGGAGGGGGAGGAGGAGGAAGAGGAGAAGGAGGAGGAGGGGGAGGAGGAGGAGGAGGAAGAGGAGGAGGAGGGGAGAATGAAATGGTAAGCCTTGTGGGATAAAATATTTGTGCAGCATATACTTGAAAGTGGTCAAAATTCAGAATATATTTTCAACCCTCTAAATTTAATAATAAGAAACAAACACAGCCCATTAAAAACGGGTAAAATTTTGAACACTTTATCGAAGAGGACAAACATATATGGTAAGTAAACACATGGAAAGATGCTTGACATCATTAATTACTAGGCAAAGTAAATAAAAACCTCAAGGTACCACTACACATTTATTGGGATGGCTAAAATTAAAAAGGCTGACCGTTAAACGTGATGGCAGGGATATGGAGCCGCCAGAACTCATCTACACTGTTGATGGTGCTTGCAAAATGTCACAGATATTTAATAATCCAGCTTGGCAGTTGTTATGACGTTGAACACACTTCATAACCTGTCCTACCCCTAGGTGTTTCTCAGTGAAATTGGAGCACACATTCACACAAGACCTGTGTGCACATATTTATAGCAGCTTTGTTCATAATTTTCAAAACTCTGGAAATAACTGGAATGTCCTTCAATAGATGAATGGCCAAAAAAAAAATTGTGTTGGTAGTTCACACAACAGACTACCAACTAGCCAAAAAAACGTAATTAGCTACTGACATATGCAACAAAATGAATAAATCTCAAAATAATTAATGCTGAGTTAAAGAAGCCAACCAACAACAATAGAGTACATGCTGTATGATTTCATTTACCTTAGAAAATGCAAAGATACTCTACAGTGACATGAAGCAAATCAGTGGTTTCTTGGAGGGGCAGAGAAGGAGAAGATTGGGAGGGAAGAAAACGATCTATAAGCTCCATGAGGTTATGTGAATTTAACTCCAAAATTAAAAAAAAAAAAGCTTGATGCAGTACCTGACACATCAAAATCACTTAACAAAAATTAGCCCTTGGAATTCTTATTGTAGCTTTATTCATAATAGTGGAAATTAGAAGCAATCTCCATATGAAACACTAGGAAACTAAATTGAGAAATTAAGGTACATCCATACGTTGAAATATTCTAGAGTCATTCAAAAATACATAGGTTGGGTGTGGCCATGTGTGCCTGTAGTTCCAGCTACCCAGAGGTGGAAGCAGGGGGATCTCTTGGTTTTGGGAGTTAAAGACCAGCCTGGGCCATATAGTGAGATCCCATAACAAAAACAAACAAACAAAAAAATCAGAAGGAAGGAAGGAGGAAACGGAAAGGAGGGAGGGAGGGAGTCATGCCAAGGGATATTTAAATCCTGGTAATGGAAAATAATCAGTATGTTGCTAAATTTGATGTTTGTAGCCAGAAAAACATAATAAATAATGCTATGTTTAGGAGATTAACTACAAAATTTTATATTCATCTCAAGTTTTATGGTAATTCTCCAAAGTGCAAAAGCATTCAATTCCACAAACTAGAACACTCCAAATTCACATCAATTCAGGACTAAATGTATTTTTGTATCTTAGATTGAATTTAAGTCCAGTAGAAGATGAAACTTGGAATCTAAAAATTTCCACAATGTGTACCTGAACTTGCCCTTGAGCTGTTATTTCCTGGAGTTTCTACTCCCTTGGGTACCACTGTGTGTTCTGCATCCTCTGCCTTTGATCTTCCTTACCACAGATATCCTCACTTGTCACTTCTTACCTTTGTATTCTGCCAATTATTAGAACCCTATGTCTTCTGGAAAACTTCTTCTTCGATCTAGTCCTCAACTGTCCCTATAAGCCATGGCAATCTAGAGGTCACCCACACTTCTCATTCTGTCTGGTATCATGATTACTCCCACACAGCTTATTTCCCTGATTGGAGCAGAGCTGTAACTTACTCATATTTATAATTGCTAAGGCTTCTGGCAGAGAGCTCTGCTCTGATCACAGTAGGTGTTCAATAAATGTTTATGAAATTGAATGGAATTTCTGAAACATATGGGTAACTAATTCAAATGCCAAAATATAAATGTTTCCTGTAGCTCCTCTGTTTAAGAAGAAAGCTCTCTGCTCTCTGCCTTGCAGATGCTGCCACATGCTTATTCGATGCTTCATTCATCAACACTAAGCTGCAATGTCAGAGACATGAAATGGACTAAATGCAGATGATTTGCAATTTGTAGACAAATCACCATTAGCATTTTTATTTTTATTTTTTTACTTCAATCACGATTAGTAGCCCCATTTCCTCATTAGCACTAATGTATACAGAGAGCTTCCTCTCATAGTCAAATAGTCTGACCATCAT
The DNA here is from genome assembly GCF_045843805.1 of Urocitellus parryii. NCBI lineage: Eukaryota > Metazoa > Chordata > Mammalia > Rodentia > Sciuridae > Urocitellus > Urocitellus parryii. The sequence goes on from NC_135532.1 coordinate 31,627,973, forward strand.
ATTATTAGATACATTAATCAAGTTAACTTTCTATATGTGGGATATAGAGCTGTGATCCACAAATTGGAGATTAGTAATGCCTCTTGAATTGCTGCCTGATTTTTTTTTTAGTATGACATTTGGATAATGAGAGGTGTCATCAAGGGCTAGGAAGTCAACGTTTTTCTCTTTTCAGATTTGCATACAGCTGGTTTAAGGACAAACCAGTTGGTTCTGGTTTGGGAGGTGCCAATTTAAAAGGGGCACCAAAACATTACCTATTATAATCTAACCCTTTTAACTCATGTTAATGGTGGATTTAACTTATTTTATTTTCTTTGAAATAGAGAGCACCCTATAGATGAACTATTAATAGAAATAATAATAACAAATAACAATAGTTATACAAACTGAGCATTCCTAACTCCCTCCTCTCCCAAATTCTTAGATTTTAAAATATTGCAAAGCCTGAATCACTTTTTGGAGCTGACATGAAGCCACAAGAGGAAAATCCACACACACCTGACCTCATGTGATGGGTAGCAGTCAAAATGCAGGCTCAATAAAAAAATTTTTTCAGCAAGAAGATGATTTACTATAATCATTGAATTTATATTACTTATTTATTCTACATTATCTTATTTATTTATTTTTATTCTAATTTGTTACATATGAGAGCAGAATGCATTATAATTCATACTACACATATAGAGCACAATTTTCCATCTCTGTTGTATATAAAGTATATTCACACCATTCATATTTTCATGCATGTACTTAGGGTAATGATATTCATCTCATTCCACCATCTTTTTTACCCCCATCCCGAGTCTCTTCCCCTCCAACCACTCTCCCCTATCTAGAGTACGTCTACTCCTCCCATGCTCCCCTCCCAAGCCCCTATGTATCAGCCTCCTTATTTCAGAGAAAATATTTGGCATTTGGTTTTCTGGGATTGGCTAACTTCACTTAGCATTATCTTCTCCAACACCATCCATTTACCAGCAAATGCCATGATTTGATTCTCTTTTATTGCTGAATAATATTCCATTATGAATATGTACCACATTTTCTTTATCCATTCATCTACTGAGGGGCATCTAGGTTGGTTCCACAGTTTAGCTACTGTGAATTGTGCTCCTGTAAACACTGAGGTGCCTATATCCCTGTAGTAGGCTGTTTTTAAGTCCTTTGGGTATAAACCGAGGAGTGGGATAGTTGGGTCAAATGGTGGTTCCATTGCCATATTTCCAAGGAATCTACATACTGCTTTCCATATTGGCTGCACCAATTTGCAGTCCCACCAGCAATGTGTGCCTTTTCCCCCAAATCCTCATCAACACTAATTGTTGTTTCTGTTCTATTTTTTTAATATTAATTGTTTAGTTGTAGTTGGACACAATACCTTTATTTTATTTATTTATTTTTATGTGGTGCTGGGGATTGAACCCAGGGCTTAACATGTGCTAGGTAAGCACTCTACTGCTGAGCCTTTTGCATTTCTCTGATTTCTAGAGATATTGAATATTTTTTAATAATATTTGTTGATTGATTGTATATCATCTTCTGAGAGGTGTCTGTTCAGGTCCTTGGCCCATTTATTGATTGGACTATTTGTTTTTTTGGTGTTTCGCTTTTTTAGTTCTTTACATACCCTAGAGATTAGTGCTCTATCTGATATGTGAGTAGTAAAAATTTGCTCCCAGGATGTAGGCTCTCTACTCTCCTCACAGATTGTTTCTTTTGCTAAGAAGCAACTTTTTAGTTTGACTTCATCCCATTTGTTGATTCTTGATTTTTCATTCCTATCCTATAGGAGTCTCATTAAGAAAGTTGGGGCCTAATCCAACATAATAGAGATTTGGACCTACTTTTTCTTCTAATAGACTCAGTATCTCTAGTTTAATTCCTAGGTCCTTGACCAACTTTGAGTTGAGTTTTGTGCATGGTGAGAGATAGGGGTTTAATTTCACTTTGTTACATATGGATTTCCAGTTTTCCCAGCACTATTTGTTGAAAAGGCTATCTTTTCTCCAATGTATGTTTTTGGCGTCTTTGTCTAATATAAGATAACTGTAATTATGTGCGTTAGTCTCTGTATCTTCTCTTCTGTACCATTGGTCTACAAGTCTATTTTGGTGTCAATACCATGCTGTTCTGTTACTATTGCTCTGTAGTATAGTTTAAGTTCTGGTATAGTGATGCCACCTGCTTCACTTTTCTTCTTTTCTTGCTAAGAATTGCTTTAGCTATTCTGGGTCTCTTATTTTTCCAGAATGAATTTCATGGCTGCTTTTTCTATTTCTATGAGAAATGTCATTGGGATTTTGATTGGAATTGCATTAAATCTGTATAATGTTTTTGGTAGTATGGTCATTTTGATAATATTAATTCTGCCTATGCAAGAACAAGGGCGATCTCTTCAACTTCTAAGGTCTTCTTTAATTTCTTAATTCAGTGTTCTATAGTTTTTGTTGTAGAGGTCCTTCACCTCTTTGGTTAGGTTGATTCCCAAGTATTTTTTTTAGGCTATTGTAAATGGGCTGGTTTTCCTTGTTTCCCTTTCAGAGGATTTGTCACTGACATACAGAAATGCCTTTGATTTATGGGTGTTGATTTTGTATCCTGCTACTTTGCTGAATTCATTTACTAGTTCTAGAAGTTTTCTGGTGGGATTTTTTGGGTCTTCTAGATATAGAATCATATCATCAGCAAACAGTGCTAATTTGAGTTTTTCTTTACCTATCCCCTTTAATTTCTTTTGTCTACTTGCTCTGGCCAGTGTTTCAAGAACTATGTTAAATAGAAGTGGTGAAAGAGGGCATCCCTGTCTTGCCCCAGTTTTTAGAGGGAATGCTCTCAATTTTTTTCCCCATTTAGAATGATGTTGGCCTGGAACTTAGCATAGATAGCTTTTATGATGTTGAGATATGTTCCTGTTTTCCCTAGTTTTTCTAGTGTTTTGAACATGAAGTGGTGCTGTATTTTGTTGAATGCTTTTTCTGCATTGATTAAGATGATCATATGATTCTTATATTTAAGCCTATTGATATGATGAATTACATTTATTGATTTTGGAATGTTGATCCAACTTTGCATCCCTGGGAAGAACCCCACTTGATCATGGTGCACTATCTTTTTGATATGTTTTTGTATTCAATTTGCCAGAATTTTTTGAGAATTTTTGCATCTATGTTCATTAGAGATAGTGGTCTAAAATTTTATTTCTTTGATGTGTTTTGGCCTGGTTTTGAGTGATACTGATATTGGCCTCATAGAATGAATTTGGAAGTGCTCCCTCCTTTTCTACTTCATAAAATAATTTGTTGATGCCTTTAATATTTTCTATTTTATTGGAGTACAAGTTTTCAAAATAATTTATAATTATCTTCTGTATTTCTGTAGTGTCTGTTGTGATATTTCCTTTTTCATCACGTATGTTATTAGTTTGAGTTTTCTCTGCTTGCTTCCACAACTATTTTCTTTCAGAACCTGATTTTTCTCAACCTTTCACCTGCAGTCTGTGGATGTCTTTCCCTATGTGACGACTCTCTGGAGGCAGCGTATTGTTGGGTCTTTTTCAAAAATCCAATCTGCCACTCTATGTCTTTTGATTGGTGAGTTTAGGCCATTAACATTCAGGGTTATTATTGAGACATGATTTGTATACCCAGCCATTTTTGTTTATTTTTGTTCTTTAACTTGATTTGGTTTCTCATTTGGTCAGTTTTTCCTTTAGTTTAATACCTTCCTTTGCTGATTTTCATTGTTGTTTTTCAATTCCTCTTTATGGAATATTTTACTGAGGATGTTTTGTAGTGCAGGCTTTCTAGTTGTAAATTCTTTTAACTTTCCTTTATCATGGGAGGTTTTTATTTCATCATTAAATCTAAAGCTGAACTTTGCTGGATATAAGATTTTTGGTTGGCATCTATTTTCTTTCAGAACCTGATAAATGTTGTTTCAGGATCTTCTAGCTTTCAGGGTCTGGTTGAAAAATCTTCACATAATCTAATTGGTTTTCCACTGTATGTAATCTGATTCCTTTCTCTCGAGGCTTTTAATATCCTCTCCTTATTCTGAATGCTAGGCATTTTCATTATAATGTGCCTTGGTGTGAATCCGTTGTAATTTTGTACATTTGGTATCCTGTAAGCCTCTTGAATTTGGTTTTCCAATTCATTCTTCATGTTTGGAAAATTTTCCGATGTTATTTCATTGAATAGATTGTTCATTCCTTTGGTTTGGAACTCTATGCCTTCCTGTATCCCAATAACTCTTAAATTTGGTCTTTTTATGCTATTCCATATTTCTTGAATGTTCTGATCATGTTTCTTACCATTTTCAGTGTGTGATCTACATTCTTTCCAAGATTATATATTTTGTTTTCATTGTCTGAGGTCCTGTCTTCCAAGTGGTCTAATCTGTTGGTGATGCTTTCAATTGAACTTTTAATTTGGTTTATTGTTTCTTTTACTTCAAGGATTTCTATTTGGTTTTTCTTTAGACTCTCTATCTCCCTATTGAAGTAATCTTTTGCTTCTGGTATTTGCTTTTGTAGCTGTTTATTGAAATGATCTTTTGCTGCCTGTATTTGTTCTCTTATATCATCCTTTAATTCACAGAACATTTTAATTAAGTACATCCTGAACTCCTTCTCTGTAATTTCTTTTTCTGTGCTGGCCATGGATTCTAATAGTGTGGTATCTTGACTTGTTTGGGGCACTTTCTTCCCTTGTCTTTTCTTGTTGTTCATGTGTCTTCCTTTCTAGCACTGTGGATCTGAGGTGTTACTGTTTTTGCCCTATAGGCTTATAGTGCCCTCATAGGGTTCCAATACCTCTCCTTTGAAGGGAAGGACAATGTTAACAGATCCCAAAATAAACTAAATACCACCTAAAAACAAATAGTGGTTACTAAGATGTTTCCAGTTTGGTCACAGTGTACAGAAATGGTGAATTCAATTATTATCTAAAATATAATCGGTAGGTTTGTAAAAGGGTTTATAGTTTTTTGATTATGGACAAAGAACTGGAGGTGAGATGTAGGAAGATATGCTGAGGAGGTATGAGGATATGCAGTTATTATATCTTAGGAAGTGTGAAAGAGAAATCTAAAGAAGAAGGTTAGTAGCATGAGAATAGAGAGGTAGTAATTTTGGGTAGATAAGTAAGAGGGAAGACAGTGGAGTACATAAAACAAACACACATATATGTTAAGAAAAATAAAAAATGTTAAAATAGTAAATTGGAGAGAAAAAACAAAAAAGAAAAGAAAAAGAATACACAACAGAACTGTAATATACTATTCAATCGCCTCAGTTCTCAATATCCTAATTTATGCAAAGCACTTGGTTTCACATATGTTGGGGATGTGAGGGCGGGAGAATAAAGAGGGAGAGGAAAGAAAAAAAAATCTCTAAGGAAGAAACAAGGATTGCTTTGGTTGGAGATCAGTATCTTTCCTGATTCCCTTCTTGTCCAATAGGCGGGGTTGTCTGTGTTGTCTGTTCTCAGTTGGAATCTCCATCCTGAGGGAGGAAGATTGCAAGTTCAACGCCAGCCTCAGCAACTTAGTGAAGCACTAAGCAACTTAGTGAGTCCCTGTCTTGGAAAAAAAATTTAAAGCGCTAGGGATACAGCACAATGGTAAAGTGCCCCTGGGTTCAATCCCCAGTACCAAAAAAATAAATAGAGTGGAAAACCGAATATAACTTCCAGATATTATTTGATTCAAAAGCAAACAAAAGAAATGGATAAAAAACTTACTTCAAAAGAACCAGAAAGAACTCCTAACATATTTTGAACAAGACAGTATTTTAAACGAGGAAGTTTTTAACCCGTGGTCTTGTCATTTCACACTCAATGTGAGTGACTAAAGCTACAGATAAGCAGGGAATACTAATTATCAAGTGTGTGGATCAAAAAATTAGACCTACAGCATTCAAATCCGATTTTTGCCACTTGGTAGAAGCTGTGGGTGTCTTTGGGCATGTGGTAAAGCCTAAGTCTTGATTTTACCAATTAGAGGTTAGGGATAATAGTGGTACCTAATACATAGGACTGTTAATAGCATGAAATGAGATAAATCACATAAAGGCATCAATGCCTAGAATACAGTAAGCACTTGGGAAATATTAGTCTCCCATATTATTCAGTTATGAGCATCGGGAAAATTGAGAAATAAAAGATGACCCCAAACAAGTTCACATGTTATGTTCTGAACATTTACTATATCTATTTATGAATAGAAAAGCAATGTTATTCTCCCTCACTGCGTAAGTGTTAATCAAACAATTAAATGGTCTAGATTTTTTTTCAGACACCAAAGTGTTACCTTTCTGGAGGACTCACATGGCTTAGTCTAATCCTGAAGGCATACAATATGGCTCACTGAAAAAATAAATCAACACTAAAGAAAACTGATCTACAAAGAATATAACTTGCCAAAACAAAGCATACTTCCTAACAATTTTGTATTCAAATCAACACAATCTCCAGCCTACAAAATCTCAAGTAAGCTATGCCATTTTATCCACCAAAAAGGAATAAAACCCAACAAAACTGTTCCACATTGTAGATACATCATTTTTTTTTACTTCAATTCTCATCCATTAATGAAAAAGTTCCCAAACCCAGGTAATCCAGAAAAAGACATTTTTTTTTCTTTTTTGTGATTTCTTGAAAGGTCAGAGTTGAGAGCTCATGGCAATTGTGGCAAGACTTAAACAGAATAAACAAATTAGGCCCCATTATTTCATTCTTCAATGTGTGCCTAAGCCATCCTGGAGATGATTCACAGACACTGAGGGTTTTTGTCTTTTGTTTTTAATTGTGGGAGCAGAGGGTGGGGTAGAAAGACCCTTGTGTTATGATCTGGCTGTGATCTTACACCAACAGCAGCCTCTGAGTTTTAGTGGTCCACCCGTGAACACTGGATAACAATTTTATCTTCCATGTTTGGTATGAGGTTGAACAGAAATAATGTACATGAAGGCACTTTTGAAACTATAAAGCTTCTGTGAGTGTTATTCTCAGAGAGAGAGAGAGAGAATAGCTCTCTGCCCCTTTTCTCTACCCTATCCTCCAACACCCACACCCACCTACACCCAAACATACTCACAAACACACTTGCTCCAAACTTTCTGTAAAGGCTATGAATATCTTTCACCAGCACCCACTGGACTTCTGCCACCATGAAGATTCTGCAGTCAGAATCTAAGACAGATACATTAGAAAGGAGAAACTGGGTTCATCCCATTATTCTGGTTCAAATTTTCAGTGTGGAAAGAAATCTGTATTTTAGCCTGTTTTTGTTCATTTAAAAAGGGGTTGTACCTGTTGCTGGCCTTCCTTTCCAGGGTGTTGGCCCTTAAAGTACAACCTAGAGAACTAATGAGTGAGTGGGATCCAAAGCTTTGGTTTTATTAGTCTGGGAAATATACCCAAGATTCTCTCACCAAAGACTGAAAAAAAATAGAGGACACAATTTGAGACCTAATTTCACACTGGGCTTCCTACTTCCTCCCCTATCAAATGGAAGAACCCGATGGTGGAGAAACAGGGGTGACCTCTGACCCAGGTGCAATGGATGCAGCCTAATTTCACAAGGAACTCACAGGGATGTACTGCACTTTCCACATGGGGCAAAGAAACATGGAAGAACCCAATTTTCCCATAAAGAAGGTACCTTCCCTGGGTTATTTTCCTAGAGAAGAATGGATGGCGATTATGGTTGATCCATCTCCCTTCTCTCCCTTGAAACCTCTATGGACAGGGACACAAGGAGACCATCAATGCTAGATTGGTGACAATAATCAGTGGCCATGGGACAGAGAAGTCCAGAGAAGCACATAGCTTGTTTGTCTCAATTTTCCTGGAAAAATTGAGGCTTTTGAGAATCTGTCCTTAAACCCCCTCCATTGAATGCAAGTATTTGAAAACAAAGACTTTGGGGTTTTAAATTCAAATTTCTAATTTCCTCCCTTTGGATGAAAGGTAATGTATTACTCAGGATTTCCAGAGAAACAAAACCATTAGGATGTGATTGCTTGTTTGTTTGCTTGTTTATGTGTTGGAAGAAATTGGCTCACATGATGATTATAGAGGCTGACACATCCCAAGATCTGCAGGGTGAGTCAATTAGCTAGAGACTCAGGACAGCTGATGGTGTGATTCCAGTCCGAATCAAAAGGTCTGAGACCCAAGAGAACTGGTGGTATAGTTCCAGTCCAAAGGCAGACAGATTTGGGACCCAGAAAGAGCTGACGTTTTAGTGCAAATCCAAAGACAAGAGAAAATCTATTGTTCTAGTTTGAAAGCTGTCAGATAAGTACTCAAGGGGAAGGCAGCCTTTGTTGTTTTATCCAGGGCTTCCACTGATCAAATGAGGCCCACCCCCAGTAGGGCAAAGAGTATGCTTTACTCAGTCTACCAATGAAAATGTCAATATCATCCAGAAATTCCCTCACAGAAACATTCAGAATGATGTTTGATCAAATATCTGGGCACCCAATGGTCCAGTCAAGTTGACACACAGAATGAATTTTCCCATGTAATAATTAATATTTACATGCCAAATTTCTCATCTGATAATCACAAATTCTGTGGTTCCACCCAACTTTCCAATAGCCTTCCACTCATTATTAGATGAGTTGCTTACTATTCATGTTTTGTTATTACAAAATTAAGAAGAAACAACTTGATTACCTATCTCTTAAGTTATTAAGTGATCAAGGTAATTTTCCTTATTGTAATTATAAAAGCATTTTTATGCTAAGTCTCTTTCTTTGAGAGAACACCTTTTACTGGAACTGATAAATAAGTATTCAAGTTGCTATTATACTTTTAGCTCTGGATAATACTTTGAAGAAAAAACTTGCAAGCACATCATGTTACTGCCCAAAAACTTCATCAAAATTCTGGACATAATGATTTTGTTTTCAATGGGCTCTCAAGAGGTGATAATTAGCTTCCATTAAACATAATAAATATTAATGCAAGCCAGAAACAAAATACAGACAATATTGTACTATACACATTCATAGTGCAAGTACTCAGTCTGCAAATTGTGTGAAGCTTCCCAGGAGCAATAAGTAATCTAAGGCAAACTTAGGAACTCTGGTTTACACAACAGAAGTTCCATTTTTATGTGCCAGCACTTTAAGACTGAAATAAAGTCAATAATCTAAAAGTGTGTTCCCAGATTTCTCCTGAGCTTTAAATTTAAAGGGAACTGAGGTATAGTTGATGTAAATGTTTTAATTCAACTTTGTAAGCACTGTGTTCTATTTTTTTAAAAACACATTCTATATCATGATGTCAGTGACTCACATCAAACAATACCAAATGTTTAGGATTTAAATGGCATTTCTTATGTTACGATGGGGAGAGATGGTCATCGGCATTAAGGGAAGTTCCCAGAAAAAAAATCATAGAAAGTTAATTTAAAAAAAAAAATCAAACTATAATTAGTTGCTGCTACACACTAGAAAAGCTAAAATTAAAATGACTGACCACAAAGTATTGGTGAGGATTGGAGGTCTCATGTACTGCTCATTGAAATGGAGAATGCTATAACCACTTTGGAAAGCAGGTTAGAGTTTCTTACAAAATTAAATATTCACCTACCATATGGTACTGTTTCAACAATTCCACTCCAACATACTTATCTAAGAGGAATGAAAAAGATTTCTATTCAAAGAGATATCTTCATGAATGCTTTGTAACAGTTCTATTTGGCTGTTATTGATAAAAGAAATTGAATACTATCTAAATGTCCATAAATAGATGAATCGATAAATTGTGGCCCTATCACGGACTACCACTCAGCAATTAAAAGGAATCAACTGTTGATACAATGAAGATTAACTTCAAAAACATTGTGATAAGTGAAAAGAGTCATACACAGAAGAATATATTTTATAGATTTCTATTTATGTAAAATTCTAAGATAAGCAGAACTCATCCAGATTGAGAGAAAGCAAATTTGTCTGGGGCACTGGATATGGACATTGACTGCAAACATAATGGAACTTTTTGGGGTGATGGAAATATTCTGTCTCTTGATTGTAGCGGCAGTTACGTAAGTATATATTTGTCCAGACCCTTATATATGAATCATATCTCATTGCAGTTTATTTATTTATTTATTTATTGTAAATAGGCTAACAATTTGAGCAGGCACTTGAAAAAAGACAATATCTGAATGACCAACAATCCTATGAAAATATGCTCAATACTACTATTCATCAGGAAAATGCAAATTAAAACCGCAATGGGATGCCACTGCACACCCACTAAAATAACCAGCATATAAGTGCTTGACAAGTTTTGGCAAGGAAGTGAAACAATCTCTGCGACTCATAAGATGCAGCACTACTTTGAAAAACTGGGAATTTCTACTAAAACCAAACACCACCTATCTTATGAACCAGCAATTTGGCTACTAAGGTATATACACAAGAGAAATGAGTGACAACATTCACTAAAAGATAGATAGGAGTATCTTCACAGCAACTATTCATAATAACTCGAAGCTGGAAACAACCCAGGTGCAAGTTAACAGAAGAATCAATAAATAAGTTGTGGTATATTCATATGAAGTATACAGTGATATAAATAGGTAAACTAGTGGTACACACAGCTATTTGAATGAATCTCATTATATTAAGTAGAAGATCCAGACACACCCACACAAATTCTAATGCGCTCCATTTAACTCAAGAATAGGGAAAACTAATCAATAATGATAGAAAGCAAAACAGTGATTACTTCTGGTATATGCATTATGGGAAGGGACAGAGAGAACCGTGTGGGATGCTGGGGAGAGTCCTATATCTTGCTCTGGATAGGGTTAGGTAATTGTAGGTAATTAGTGAAAAAAAATTATCAAGCTATGCAGTGAACATTACTGCACGGTATACATTTACCATATGTGAATGATGCATCACTTTTTAAAAATCCATTGGGATGTGTCTTCAGCTGATGGAAGAATAAAGACTCCACTCACTGGTGACAATAGCAAAGATAAAACTGGATTTGTGAATATGAGGACTCTTTTACTGAAGAAACACACAGTACACAAAAAATATACAAGTTATTTCTTTTTTAACAAAACAGAAAGTTTATCTCAAATTCAGGTGGAACCAATTGGAAGCATATTTTGAAGTAATGTTGGATTTCAAAAGTTCCTTTGGAGTCACCAAAGTTGTTCTTGACTTTTTTTTTTAATTATTAAAACCATCTTGTTCCATTTATGTTCCTGTAAGTCTTTCTTTATTTGATTTCCTTGATGGGTTTAAAATATTTTCTTCAAGGTGACAGCCACCTTGCCTGGAAATAACAGGGTGTTCTCTAGGGAGGTGAAAGATCAGTTGGTAAGCAAAAGCTGACAGATGTGAATAGCAATTTTAACCTACAAAAAGATCGTGGATATTGGGGAATTCAATCTCCACAATCTTGCTAAAGAGCTGACAGAGCCTGGGGAAGGAATGCAGATTGGGAAAGAACTGATTTCTGCCGATCAAGAAAACCAAAGCAAGAGCTCATGAATATTGATTCTGGACCTGCCTTCTCCCTACTGAGAGAAAGGCAAACACAATGCCATCCATATTGCAGTACTGAGATCCAACCCCACAGCACGTTGCTGCTAGATCATCAACAGCTCATCAAACTGCAATCTAGACCTATTTATTCACTTTCCTATCATGTTTGCAGGGAGAGAGAACCTGTTTCACAAAATTGTTGATAGGCCCTATTCTGGGAACTCTAAAATGGAGTCCAAGAAAATAAGGATCTGCCATGTATGACATGCTCAAAAACAAAAAGAAATGCTTACCCAGAAAGACACAAACAGTGTAGACTCACAGATCCTGTCTATTTGGTAGTGGAGGATAAGGGGTGGATATCATCAGGGGAAAGAGAAATGAAAAGGGGAAAAGGAGAGTTGTTAGCTAGTTAGGAAATACACTCTAAGAGCCTTTTAATATGTCTTTTTCCCCCCATCAAATACAGAGCCCTTCTGTGGACTAATATAGTCTTTTCCTAAAGAAAATGGCAGATCCCGTTAATGAGGATTTTGTTGTTCTTGTTCTTCCCAGGAAATGTATAATCTAATCATGGGTGTGATTACTGGGGACTGAGTCAGACATTTTTCTTTGCTTATGAATAAAGCAGGGCTCAAATAGTACACATAGTCAGTGGTTTGAGCCATGGTGTCAGTGATGGGTTATTAGCAATTTATTATGTTGGAGAAATTTGATTGTTTGCCCATCAAAAAGGACAAATTCCTAGAAGGAGTTATTTAGCATTAAATAAAAATGCAAATCTCTCTGACTTCCTACCAGAGATGAGCAAAAATTGCATTTGTTATTCTTCAGATTTAAGCAACCATAGAGTTTCAGAGAATAGGACTATGTGAGCAACCTGTTTCCTACCCTGGAGGAACTGATACTAACAAAGTAAAATTTTCTCTGTGCTAGTAGTTTTAAGAAAGAGAAAGAATATATATATTAATGGTGGATTCTCTAAGCACTCCTCACCCTCACCAGGAGAATTTTAACATTTTAATACATTTGGAGACTGTCATGCTAAATGAAATAAGCCAATCCCCAAAACTCAAAGGTCAAATGTTTTCTCGGAGCTATCCCACAATAAGGGGGCTGTGGAAAAATAGAAGTTCAATGGATTAGACAGAGGGAATGAAGGAAAGATAAAGGGGATAGGAACAGGAAAGATAATAAAATGAATCTGACATAATTTTCCTATGTCCATATATGAATACATCACAGTGAATTCCCCCATTGTGTACCTCCACAACAATGGGGTCCTAATTAGGACAAGATACAGTCCATACTTGTATAATTATATCAAAATGGACTCTACTGTCATGTAAAACTAACAAAGAACCAATAAAAATAAAGAACATGATGAAATGCAATGCTGTGAACTATAGTAGACAGGATCTGGGTATGAGAATTAAATAACCTTCACCCTTATCAAACAGATTCACTTAAAGGTAGAAATACATGGCAGCAAGGAAGCCTGTAGTTAGTGTGGGCCACTAAGGACAGCAAATGAGAGTACGAGGAGTCTTCTCATTAGGAGCCAGGTTCTTCTCTGGGCCAGAATATAAGTCCTCTGGAAAGAACCAGACAGATATTTTTCTCTCCTTGATTTCTCTGCAGGAACCCCTTCCAGACAGTCAAACACTTTTAAGCCTAATTCCCAAGGCTTCCTTTGAAAGTTAGCCCATGGCTCAAATGAACAAATCTAAGTGTCAGCTCTTCCCTACAAACTGAACTCCACTGGCCCTTTGCGCTCTCTCTCATTTCTTCTTCCCAGTTCTGCTCCCTGGAACAACAAGGATTGAATCTTATCTCTTTTGACATATTTAATATCATAATGTCCCTCAAATATTTAAAGTCAGGTAATGTGTGTCCCCTTCAAAGTGATAAAGACCAAAGTCCCCAATTTGTCTCTTGAAGAACAATTTTCCCCTCCTTGGAAATTTTACTTTGTTAGTATCAGTTCCTCCAGGGTAGGAAACAGGTTGCCCTGGAAGCTCTGAATTTGTTCGTATTCATCTTAAACTGGACTTGCCCAAATTTGAAAGCAATATTTCAGTACTGATCATATCAGTGTGAAAATCCAGTGGGATTATTATTTTTGAGACTTGGATCTCACTGCCCTATCCATGCTATTGGTTTATTTTTTAATTATGACTATATTAAATTGTTGGCTTATGTTATGGACAGGAAAAAATCCCATATATTTTTATAAAAATTACTGCCAAACTATATGTCCTCATTCTGTGCTTAGGAAGTTGAATTTTTCAAAGGTAAATACAGAAGAGAACATTTGGTTTTTGCTTCTCATTCCAACCTGTCAAGACTATTTTGAATCTCGATTTTATCATCAATCATTTTCACCCCCTTTTCCAGCTTTCTGTCATCTCCCAACTTGATAAGCATGTCTTCTATATCTTCTAATAGTGCATAGCTCTGTAGCTTGCCTCTAGAGATTGCCCTCCGGTTTCATGAGCTTTTCCATCAAATATTTCTGAGCATCTTCTGTGTCCCAGGAACCATGTCAAAGAAAAAGAAACAAACCATAACAATATCTAAGATATGGTCTCTGACTTTAGAGAACATTTTCATTAAATGGATCATATAGTGAAATATTTTTAGAATGAGGAGTTTTAAGCGGCACTCATTCTATGAAACTTTGATTTTTTTATACCATACACAAGAATATGTATAATATACTGTATGACCAACCAGGATATATCACGTCTCTATACCTAGAGAACATTAACAAAAGTAAAGCTGGTATGATCAGTCATCTTGATAAAAGTGTTTCGACTCTTTGAGATTCATCATTTTTTTCTTTTTTAAACAAATAGGGCAGTAAGTCCTAGATTTAAATCCTACTTCCAGCACCTGTTAACTGTGTGACATGGAACAAAGTATCTGATTGTTATAGCCCCTCATTATACTAGGCTGCAATTTCTTCATGGGATATGTTTTCAGTTTCAGTTCTCTGTTCTCTGCATATCATTAAATACAATCATATCATTAAAGCACAATGAATGGTCCTACCTTCCTCTGAGATCAATTAACTCAGATTAGCCATGCTAATTTTAAAAACTTATGGATCTGTTAGCCTTTCTTATGCTAAAAGCTTATGGATCTGTTAATCTAAGTCCAAAACTTAATAGGTCTGTACTTATGGATTTGATTTCCAGCTACTTTTTAGGGATTAAAGTCTCACAGTTGGTGCCACCCAATGCTTCTCAAATGTTTGATTGAGAAAAATAGTACTTAGACTGGATCGTACTGTGGTAGTAGAAGCAAATGTGACTCCATTTTGTTTTATGACTTCATCCTGTAAAACAACCATGCCAAGTAGAAGAGTCATGACTGGGGCGAGATGTTCTTTTCCTTTTGCTATAGAAACCTTTAAGAACACAGAACTACCTTATGGGGCATTGTTTCTGTAACTAGGGTAACGGGGCTCTGTTTCTGTAACTGGGGTGACTGGGCTAACTGTGATTGGTTAGGCTTCCCTCCGCTTGCCTGCACTGTCCCGCTTCTGTAACCTGGCTTGCTTGCATTGGCTGGACCCCCCCCCCCACCCCCAACATCCCTTTTGCGGTTTTCAGGCTTATAAGACGTGTCCTTGTAATTGTTTGGGGCTGATCAGGAGAACAGCTTTATGTTCTGGTCAGCCGCCACGGGTGTGCTTCAATAAAGGCTTGATTCGATTATACGTGAGTGGTCTGGAAGTCAGTTTATGAAACCCTGGGATGAAGCTTTAACTATAACAGTATAGATGGTTTGCAATCCATGCCTCTGATGTTTTATATACTTCTTTCCACTTTCTTGTCCATCTCCCAAGTTTTTTTTTTATTTTATTCTTTTATTTTATTTGTTCAGCTTGATAATATTCACATCTGTTCAGAAAATAAAAGCTCCATGGTGGCTTAAGTAGTCAAATTCAGTGTGGATTTTTAGCTTCTCACCTCGGTCTCTCCATTTATGAGTCCTTTAAGTATTTCTTGTCAAGTTGTTTTTCAAGATGAGCCTCTGAGTACTAAACTCTGAGCTCTTTCTCTCCGAGCAGGACACCTGTTTTCTTTATGCTTTGAATAGCCTCAGCTTTTTCACTGCGGGGATTAAAAGACCTGACAAGAACAATTTTAGAGGAGGAACATATTATCTGGGGGCTCACAGTTTCAGAGATCTCAGTCCATAGACAGCTGGCTCCATTCCTCAGGGCTTGAGATGAGAAGCCCATGGTGGAAGAGTGTGGCCCAGAGAAGAGGCTCACATGATGATCAGGAAGCAGAGAGACACAAAATATATACCTCAAAGGCACACCCCCAGTGACCCCCCTCCTCCAGCCACACTACTGCCTTCAGTTACCTCTTAGTTAATCCCCATCAGGGTAGCAATTCACTGATTAAGTTAAGGCTGTCATAACCCAATCCACCTCCGAGTATTCTTGTATTGTCTCATACATGAGCTTTCAGGAGACACATCACTTCCAAACCATAAAAATGCCCTTTAGTCAAAGCCTCTACATGTCTTACTATAAACTGTCCCACTGTTTTCACTATGGAAGTCTAAGGCCAGCCTGACTAATCTCACCTCTTAGGGTGATTTCTTTCAGTATGCATGCATGAAAAATTCTTCTTTTTTTTTTTAATCCTCAAAGTTCAGTAGCTTAAGCAAAATGTATATTACTGTGGAACATTCTGAATCAAAATTTTCTAGAACCTAGAAATCTTGCAATCTGAAATTTTCCTTTGAAGTCTTCTTGTGTTTTATCTTTGAATATATCTTTTTTTCCATTTGTTGGGTTTTCTACTTCAAGGTTATCAATTGTCTTTATGTGGGATCCTCTTGTCTGTCCTTTATTCATGTCTCTATAGCTGTTTTGCTCTTTGTATCTTTTATCTTAATTTGTTATATTAATCTTAAGCCTTTCCTTTATTGACAGATTTGATATTAATAGTTTCTGGTTTTTTTTCTTGCTGTTTCATTTTTCAGAATGTTTAAAATGTGCTAATTTTCATAAGCTTCCAGTATTGCTATTTTCCTTTGTATATAACTTTTTTTGTTTTTTCATTTTTTCTTTTTCTTTTTTTTTTTTAAGTCTTAAAATTTTCTCTTGAGCCCAGTGCTGAAACTTTAGCTGTCATGTCTTGGAGTTGATCTTTATTCTGCCATTATGCTGGGTACTACTGGGGTTCTATCACTCTGAGGGCATGTCCTCTAGTTCTGGAGAATTTTCTTTATTATTTCTCTAATAATTATCTCCACTTCCATCTTCTCCCTTTCCTTTTCTGGAATTAACTATCATTCAGATGTTGGTCTTTCTGTCCTGGACTCTTCTTATATTTTTTCAAATCTGTTTTCATGTTTTTATCTTCTTTGCACTCTGTGAGAGATTTCTTCCTATCGTCCAAACCTTCTATTTGATGTCTCATTTCTGTTATCATATTTTTTTTTGGGGGGGGTGTTTCCAAGTAATATTTTTTTTGTTCCCCCAAGTATTTCTTTATTAGAAGTATAATGCCAATTCCTTGTTACACTATCTTATTTATTTTTTGTTTTTGTTTTTTGTTTGTTTGTTTTAGATTTCTTCCTCAATCTTGTCTCTGTCTTCTTTAATTTCATTTTCCAATTTTTGTTAGTTATTTATTGAAGGGGAGAGGAGAACTGGTTTTCATATTTGACGTGTTCCTGGGCCAGTGGTTATTATTTTCTGGTCATTTTCAAGAGTGGGGCACTGCAAGTTGATTGGGACCTTTGAATAAACAGGTAAATCTGCAAGTGATTTGGCTAAACTATTCTACTTTGGGATACACCACTGGCAATATTTTTAGATCTTTTCTCTTAGCAAGTCAGAATCGCCATGGAAAAATTTTCTAATTTCTGCTTTGAAGATGGAATCAAGGGAGGGAAGGAATCACACATTTTAGGATGTGAACTTCTGCCTAGTCCCATATTGCACCTTTTCCATCCACTCTGCCTGGTGCCCTTAGTCCTGATTCCTTCTGGCTCACCTTCTCAGAGGGTTAATCATCTAGTCTTCTGCTAGATGAAGAAGGAGGCTTCTGCCAGCTTCCTCTAGGAAATGCATTATGAACCTACTTGCTCCTTAAATAGACTTCAAATAATCCTATTTTATCAGCCCTCAACTTTCTTTCTGCTTTCAGTATCTGGTGCTACCAGTTCCTGAGCAGTTTTGTGATAGCAAAACATATTTCTGTATTTCTTGTATTCTTTCTTTATCCTTGTAGATTTTCAACATTTCTTTATCCTTATAATATTATTTAGCAAGGTTTAGACCAGTAGTGAAGATGAAAATCTGCTTATATTCTGTTGTCTTATCGTTAATTTTTCATTGTTTACCTATCTGCCTTTATGTGAATGTAATTTTCACATAAGGAAAGGTTTTAATATTTTTGTTTATGAATTAATGTTTTATTGAAGAAAAGCTTCTTATCTCAAATTTATAAAGATTTTTTGGAGCATTTTAATAGTTAAAATGTCTTCACAGGTAGATTTTTTAATCTTTATGGAATTACTGTTAAAATATGATGTGAACACTTAAAAGTGTTTGTATTTTTTTATACAAAAAAAATCTAGATGTCCTAATACCATTAATTGAATGATTCATTTTTCTCCCATTGAGTTTTAATGCTACCTCTAGCAAATTCAAGGTTTTCATACTTATTTAGTTCTGTTTCTGACCTTTCTGATTGCTATAGTTGGGATCTGGAATGTTTCCCAAAGGCTTATCTGTAGAAGGCTTGGTCTTCCGCTTGGTGCTATAGTAACCATTAAGAAGTGGGGTCTGGTGGGAGGTCTTGGGTTATTGAGGTGGTTCCTTGAAGGGGATTATGGGACCATGGTCTCTTCCTCCCCATCTTGGCTTTTCCACCAACTTGAGAGGAGACACTTTGCTCCACCATGCACTCCCCATCATGATGTTCTGATCACCACAGGCCCCAAAACAACAGGGCCAATTGTCATGGACTAAAACTTCTGAAACTGTGAGAAAAAAGAACCTTTTCCTCTTTTTAAGTTGATGTCTTGGGCATTTTGTTAATAGTAACTGAAAGTTGACTGACACACTGATCTTTGACGTTAATCTGTTTCTGCACCCTTGTCACACTGTTTTAATTATCATAATTATGCATGAGATTTATATTTAGAGGTGAAGTTCCCTCCACTTGTTCTTTCCCTTCAATTTGATTTGGTTATTTTTAGCTATTTACTATTCCAGATGGATTTTAGTATTAGATGTCAAGTAAAGTGCATTACCATTTTCTGGAATAATATTGATTGGAATTAACAAATCGATTTGTGGAGAGCCGATAGCTTCATGATATCATGTCTTTGAATCTATGAACAAATATGCCACAATAGGATGAACCATATGAAATTACCAATACTTGGCCAAATTTGACATACAAAATGGGAATTTCTTACATTTGACTCTAATTGTTTAAAAATATCCCAGAAAGTTCTTGTGTATCTTTTGTTAGATTTCATTTCATTACTTATTTTTTCTTGTTATTGAGAATAGGGTTTTTTTCCTTTTATGCATTTGAATCATGTTTTTTTCTTACAAGCTGGATTTGCAAATCTAATATAATTATTTTAATAAGTCACCCAATATCAGTGTAATTTTATAAGGCAATTTAAAAAAATTAAAGAGTTATTTATTCAGGCTTTCCATTTGTCACTCAATTTTTCTAATTTACTTTTTTTTTGCTTTTTACATTTTGGTTTACAAACTTATTGGCATTTATTTGTTCATAACAGCCTCTTTTAATTTCAAGTCCTTATTACATCTGTAGTTAGGTTACTTTATTGTTGTAAAATTGTTTAATTTTTCTCACTTCTTGATCAGTCTTGACAGAGTTGACTATTTTATGTCTTTTCAAAGAAGTTGCTTCTATTATGTTCACTCATTTTAATTTCTTATTATTTTGATTAAATACATTTCTCATTTTAATTTTCTATTATAATTTATTTAAGCTTAATTCTTAATGTCCTTTAATTCCTTTAGTTTAAAGCATAGGTTATTCTATTTTTTAGATTATTGATACTTAAACCTCTTATTTTCTAATAAATATATTTCTATAACAAAAATTTCTATGTATTTATTTATCTGCATACTATACATCATTAATGTACATTTTATTTTTCATTTCGGTTTCATACTTAATCTATGAATTAGTTATTAGATTTCTGAATATTCTTTTTAAAGGTGATTACTAATTGTATTGTATTATTATCAGAGAATGTGGCCAGAATGATACTGAGTGTTTGCAGTTTGTTGAAACTTCCTTTGGGACAGAGTTCCAATTGATTTGTATAAATATTTCAGTGTTCTTGAGAAGAATACATAGTCATCCCTCATTATCATCAGGATATTGATTTCAGGACCCTCTGTGGATACAAAAATCTGTGGATGCTCAAATTCTCTTATACAAAATGGCATGGTATCTGTGAATAGCTATGCACATCATCCTGTGGACTTTAAATCATCCCTAGATCACTTATAAGCAGTGGAAATGCTGTGGAAATAGCGGTTATACTGTATGTTTAGGGAAAAATAACAACAAAAGAAAAGGCTTACATATTCAGTACAGATGCAGGTTTTTTTCCCAAATATTTTTGATTTGGAGTTGGTTGTATCCAGAGATTCAAAACCCTCACATCTGGAAGGCCAACTCTGTATCCTCTATACATCTCTTTCTTAGTTGCAGAGTTCTATATATTTATTTTATCAAGATTTTTAATAGTGCCACTCTAATATAAGACATTCTGATTATATTTTTGTCCATTATAGCTTTTCATTTTCCCAGAAAGAAGTGTTAAAATATTCTGCAACTATTTTTTTTTAAACATTTCTCTTTGTGATTTTTCTCAGTGTTTACACATTCTGTGACTAAGTTACTCAGGATCATGATGTTCTTTGGGTGGATTAGTCTTTCTATGAATATAAAATGTCTTTCTTTTTTCCTAATAACATAATTTCCTTAGAGGTCTATTTGGACAAATACTAATTTCTCTATGTAATCTTTCTCGGTTTAGTATTTCCCTGATCTATCTTTTCATCTTTTAGGGGGTATCCACTGTGGTTTGAATCTTTGTTCTTTCCAGAATGCATGTGTAAACTTAATGGGTAGGGTAACAGCATTAACAAGAGGGATCTTTAAGTACTGCCTAGGTGGTGGGGGCTTCACTATATCTTATAGGTGGGATGGTTGCCAACATAAAAGGGTGAATTTGTCCCTCTTGCTGTCTTGTGCCTTCCTGCTTTCTGCATGTGATGATGGAGCCAGAAGACCCTTGTCAGAAGCTGGCACCTGGATATCAGACCCTCTGCTTTCCAGAACTTTGAGTCCGTAAATTTCTGTTCACTATAAATTACCCAGTCTTAACTGTTTTGTAGTAGCACTTCAGAACATACAAAGGAAATGTCTTTCTTTATTTACCAATTTGAGTCTTAATTTTAATAAGTGGGTTTACCCTATTTGCATTGGTTTTCATTACTAAACTATTTGGACTAATTTTGTCATTATTATTATTATTATTATTATTATTATTTTTGGTAATGGGGATTTAATGCAAGAACACTTAAAAACTAAGGCACATCCCCAGTCTGTTTTATTTATTTATTTTTTATTTTGAGACAGGGTTTTGCTAAGTTGCTTAGGGCCCAACTAAACTGCTGAGACTTGCTTTGAACTTGCCATCCTTCTGCCTCAGCCTCCCAACTAGTGGGATTACAGGCATGTGCCACCTTGCCTAGGACCCTTACTTTCTTATTGATTATGATTTGTTTTGGCCTTTTTCTTATTTCCCTTAGCCAGTGAATAGTTACAATCTAATAACTTGCATTCTTTTTCAAATATGGATAAATAAGTTCAGGCTTTATCTCTTCAGATATTTTATTTACTTGTGATTTTCCCTTTTATCTCTTTCCAGGTTTAAAGTATTATAACTTTTCAAGTTACCACCAAATATCTTAATTTGCATTTTATCATATATCTCTTTTAACTTCCCTGTGCTGTGTTCTTCAATTATATCTTCCTGTTCAGTTTTTTTTCCAACTGTATTAAATCAACTAGTAGTTCATCCTATCTTTTTTTGAAAAAAATATTCATGGAAATTTTGGTATTTTCATTTTTAAAAAATATCTGTCTGCTCTTGATACATAACTTTTTCTTCTCCTTGAAATGATGCTATGAGCTTGCTTATTTATTTATTTGTTTATTTTCAAATCTCAATGAATACTTTCAGCCTATTTTTAAATATTTTTCAATTTCGTTATTTTTATCTAATTTGCACTCATTCTCCATCATTACCCCAGCAAACCAGAAAAGGGAGTTTCTCTACCTCTGTTGGCAGGGAGGGTCTGCACAGGTGGGTGGCCTCTGCAATCAAGAAGTGTTGCAGTTCTTAATGGCAGGCTGTGCCCTCTAGTGTTGCAGCAGACCCCAGCAATTCACCTTCAATTCCTTCTTTATGAGTTCCTATCTCAGGAATTTGAAGAATGAAATCCAGAGACTAGGATGAGTGAGTTAGGAGTAGGATTATCCAAATATGCATAGAAACATCTCCTGCTCCATGAGAGGGGACTCAGTAGGGGTGGCCTCCTGAGTGTGCTAGTCTAGGGGTTTATGTAGCACTTGGCACAATCGCCTAAAAAAACAAAAACAAAAAACAAAACAAAACAACAACAACAACAACAAAAACTTGGGAATCAATCTGACAAAAGAAGTGAAAGACCTCTACAATGAAAACTACAGAACACTCAAGAAAGAAATTGAAGAAGACCTCAGAAATTGGAAAGATTTCTCATGTTGTTGGGGTAGGCAGAATTAATATTGTCAAAATGGCCATACTACCAAATGACTTAATGATCATTTTTTCTTCTAAATGCATTAGGCATAAGAAAAACACTAACTACAATGTTATGTGTTTAGTCGTCATTCGTAGGTGATGTGCAATGATGAAGGTAACCTGAAGTAGGAAAATGTGATGTTTAATCCATCCACAGGCAACATTTAGTTACTGCCCATAATATTGACAAATATCTGCAATACCACTTTACGATGCTGGGAGGCTATTTTTTTCTTTCCAGTGCAAGGGCAGATCACCCTACCTCTAAGCTATACCCTCAGTCATGCAAAGATGCTTTTTGACTTCTCTTTGGTGCTTTATCAGTTATCAAATTATAACATAAAGAAATTAAGAAAGTTGGGGAACACTGAGCCATGGGAATCTCCATTACCAGGAAGAATGAAGATAGAAACACACCCTTTCATTCCTTAGGTTGACATAAAGTTCCAAATTAATAGATTCAAAAGTTAATAGATCATTTATGACATGATCATTCAGCTGGGACTGAGAATTAAGGAAGGATACACAAATTTCCAAATAAATATTTATAGCAGTCTTATTTATAATAAGCAAAAATGGAAATACTCCAATTCAACAGATGAATGGATAACATTATGGTATATATCTAATTAATAGAATATTAATAAATCAAATAATATTCAACAATGTTTTTTAGTAAACAACTTTTTTTTTTTTTTAATTTGGTACTGGGGATTGAATCCAAGGGTGCTTAACCACTGAGCCACATCCCTACCTCATTTTTATATTTGATTTAGAGACAGGATCTTGCTGAGTTGCCTAGGGCCTTGCTAAATTGCTGAGACTGGCTTGGAACTCATAATCCTCCTGCCTCACCCTCAGGAGCCACTAATATTACAGGCATGTACCACTTCACCCAGCAGTAAATTACTTTTATTTGGCTTTTCCAATGCATTTAGAATAGTTTTTACTGGGAAAAAAAGGTGATCTGTTTTATTTATCTTCATACTTAATAGAAGTTTTATAGTACTTAATTAAGCCATGAATCACCAATAATATCAACATGAAAAGATTTTGGAAGAAATACAACTGACTCATCTGGAGCGTACAGTTGGTCAGGTGGAGCTGAGAATGTGCAGGCAGGCACGGAATGGCGTTCTATGTAGTTGGCAAGAGGTGAGCAAAGTTAAAGTGTTTAACAGGGATTGAACATCCTGATTATAGAGGAACATTATCACTAACCTGCTCAGTTGGTTAAGTGGTGGTAAGTTAGGAAAGCCTTTGTTATATTGTCAAATTGTCTTTTAGAAGGTGATACAAATTTAATCTTTGAGAACTCAAAAAATTAAACAGTAAGATAACAAATAACCCAATCAACAAATGGGCCAAGGACCTGAACAGACACTACTCAGAGGAGGACATACAATCAATCAACAAGTACATTAAAAAATGCTCACCATCTCTAGCAGTCAGAGAGATGCAAATCAAAACCACCCTAAGATACCATCTCACTCCAGTAAGATTGGCAGCCATTATGAAGTCAAACAACAACAAGTGCTGGCGAGGATGTGGGGAAAAGGGTACTCTTGTCTATTGCTGGTGGGACTGCAAATTGGTGCAGCCAATTTGGAAAGCAGTATGGAGATTCCTGGGAAAGCTGGGAATGGAACCACCATTTGACCCAGCTATTGCCCTTCTCGGACTATTCCCTGAAGACCTTAAAGAGCGTACTACAGGGATACTGCCACATCGATGTTCATAGCAGCACAATTCACGATAGCTAGACTGTGGAACCAACCCAGATGCCCTTCAATAGATGAATGGATAAAAAAAATGTGGCATTTATACACCATGGAGTATTATGCAGCACTAAAAAATGATAAAATCATGGAATTTGCAGGGAAATGGATGGCACTAGAGCAGATTATGCTTAGTGAAGCTAGCCAATCCCTAAAAAACAAATAGCAAATGTCTTCTTTGATATAATGAGAGCAACTAAGAACAGAGCAGGGAGGGAGAGCAGGAAGAAAAGATTAACATTAAGCAGAGACATGAGGTGGGAGGGAAAGGGAGAGAAAAGGGAAATTGCATGGAAATGGAGGGAGACCCTCATTGTTATACAAAATTACATATAAGAGGTTGTGAGGGGAATGGGAAAATAAACAAGGAGAGAAATGAATTACAGTAGATGGGGTAGAGGGAGAAGATGGGAGGGGAGGGGAGGGGGGATAGTAGAGGATAGGAAAGGTAGCAGAATACAACAGTCACTAATATGGCATTATGTAAAAATGTGAATGTGTAACTGATGTGATTCTGCAATCTGTATTTGGGGTAAAAATGGGAGTTCATAACCCACTTGAATCTAATGTATGAAATATGATATGTCAAGAGCTTTGTAATGTTTTGAACAACCAATAAAAAAAAAACAAAAAAAAAAACAAATTTAATCTTTGACAAAACAATTTTAAAAGCCCTCATTTCTCAAAATCGCTTAACATTTAAAATTCTTGCTGGGTTCAGTGTTGCACTACTGTAATCCCACCAGCTCTGGAGGATGAGGCAGGAGGATTACAAATTCAAAGTCAGTCTCAGCAACTTAGTAAGACCCTACCTCAAGATAAAAAATAAAAAGGGCTGGGGATGTGGCTCAGTGGTTAAGTGCCCCTGGGTTCAATCCCCTTCCCTGGTACCAAAAAACAAAACAAAAATAACTTTGCTTATTTTAAAGTAATTGAAATAGTATCTCATTGTTCTTTTCATTTGCATTGCTTAAATTCCTAAGGGCCATTTTGGGGTATAGTTTTAGTAACTTAGCACATTTCCAACCATTTGTTCATAGATGGGCAGCTTGCCTTTGTCACATCTGGAGGGAGGAGTAACCATAGAAAGGGTTAGAAAGAGGTCTCAGGGTCTTTGTGCCTGTGCCTGAGGCATTGTAAAGCCTAATGGTTGAACTCTAATCATATTTATATATTTTTTTTTAATTTTATAATGAAATATTAATTCTATTTAGTACAACTGATATAGAATCCATTGTTTGAAACTTGGGCCCTATATTAATTTTTGAGTTCTGAACTAAGAAAAAAACATCAGGCCCCTTACATGTTCCAGTTTTCTTATCCTGAAACCTGTCATTATTCTATTATTATGAGTGTTTGCGGAGGAGAGGAGAAAAAAATAGGTTAGAGTTATCTCACATTTTTTTTTCTTATAAACCTTAATTAGAAAGGTTTTGTGGTAATGCTTTCAGCTTCAGCTTACCTAATCCATTTCTTCCTTATAAAGCTTTTAAACTTTGCACAGTCAGGAATGGCTTTTATCTCATGCACAAATGAAATCAAAATCAAAATGCAGATTGAGCTATCAGCTACATAATACCAGTAATCCTAGTAGAGTTGAACACCAGGTGAATAATGATAGAGCCCCAAAACTGGCAGAAAAAGAAAGGGAAAATCATAGTGTGTGTGTGTGTGTATGTGTGTGTGTGTGTGTGTGTGTGTGTGTGTGTGTGTGTGTGTACACAGAGAGAATGTGTGTTCACTAACCCTTTCCAGGACCTGGATAGTAAATCCGGTCAATCTTCTACATAGTTTCTTAAGGTCTTACTTTCTCCAAGTAATTGAGGGATTCAAAGAATATCTTGTCCTTAAGAGTATAATATGGACTTCTCTAATATATGTAAAGACTGTTGCTACAGAATCACCTCGTAGTGTCTTGGAGGCATAATAGCATGTTACATCAAGTACATGGAAAAATCTATGGTGTTTTGTAGGGTATTAATAAAAATAAATTGAAGAGCTGGGGGTATAGCTCTAGTGCTAGTGTGTTTGCCTAGCAGGCAACATGACCTATGTTTGCTTCCCAGCACCACACGCGTGCGCGCGCGCACACACACACACACACACACACACACACACATACAGAAGAAGGAGGAGGAGGAAGAAGAAGAAGAAGAAAGAAGAAAAGAATTGAGATACAGTAAATTCAACAGATCAGGAATCTTGTCATTGAAAAGATAGTTCACTCTATTTACAGATCCTAAGAGGAGGGGGCACCCCATGCTAAGGGGAGTCACACAAGGAAGCATCAGGATGGGTTGGTGTCAGAGGGAGAGGGAGGAACTGGGACAAGAAACTTTATTGTAGTTTCCATAAGAAGGAACCCAGAGGCAGGGTGTGCAGGCTGCGGGTTTGAGTACTTTCAGTGGGCTGTGGGACAGAGGCTCTGTGCTGTTGTCTGGTACTGGCCCAGGAGTGGTTAGGGCAGGTGAACAATGGCCTGGAATGTGAGATAAAGGAGATGGTTGGAGTAGAGGCATTGGATTGGTTGGTTTGCTTTTATAAAGAACACTCTGCAAGTCCTGTTTACTATCCATCTCTGGGACTAGGTTCACTGTGAGAGGGGCAGTCTCTCTAGGGTCAGCAAAGCCCTAGATGTCAAAGCACCAGAATACAGAAAATGAACAATCTGGTTAATTGAGGCTCAATGTTCATAATCCTATTCATCTCTGTGTCACTTTGGATTCACTCAGCTATTCCAAGTATAAGCAGGCGTCCTACATGCACATGCACAATTTATCAGGCCCTCCTGGTCAATGGGAATGCAAACAGCAAAAGTTTTCTGTTTACTTAAGGAGCAGGATAGAAACAATAGCAGATCAGTAGTGAAAGTAGAGAAAGTCAATTCTCCACATTTTAAGGACAACACATTTTCTCAAGAGAGGGGAAGATGCACAAATCAGAAATATTGACATGAACAACTTGAAAAGAATTCGGAAAACTGCAATTACACACAGCAGAATAAAGACCTAATTTTCATTATACATCTTTTTAAAATATCAACAGCAGCTACATCTCCACATCAACTCATAAACATTTCATGAAACACACAAATATTGACCTAAGGATTTGCATGATCCATAGTAGAGATATTAGACTCAGAGGCCTGAGCACCAAGAGATAATTCTCCTGACAATTCTCCTTTTACTTAGGACTCAAAAACATCTCCTTCAGGTCACAACCTAGCTCTAGGAGAGCCTGACTACAATCCTGACTCAGGGAGAAGTGGGATAAGGTAGGCACCAGTGTGGCTGGTCACAGTGATCCTGCCATGCTCGCAGGTGTGACAATTCAACTATTGTACAGGATAAGCTTTGGTTTAGTAGCCAAGTTGCAGGACTTGAAATATCCTGCCATTTTGTTATTTTTTTACATAACAAAATATTTTTTAAAAAAGTTGAAAATTCCTTCCCAGAGAAAGAGGCAAAAATCTTTCATGGAGCTGACAGTGACCAATAGCTTTTTAAAATTCATGATCGACAATTTTATAAACACGAAACAGATCCATAGATGGCTTTGGTAACCATGATTATGCCATGGGTGGTGGAGGGGAGGAGACAGTGGACAAAATGAACAAAGTTGCCTTGCTCAAGTGAGAAAGAGAATTGTCCATGTTCTGTATGTGCAATGTTCCAGTGAGGAACCCATCCACACAACACAAAGATCGAAAACCTCACATGGGAAGGCTGGAAGCCAGGCTCCTCTCTACAGATTCCAAATGAAAAAAAAAAAATTCTAGTAAATAGAAAGCTGAGAGAGGGTTTTTCTATATGCTAACTTACTAAGGATCCACAGAATGCTACCATCTCCATTTGGCCATGAAGAGAATGATAGGTCCAGAAGAAATGCAGGCCCAAAGACCCTCCCTGCCAATAACAGAAGTTACCCTGAAGGGTGGTTTTTGTTTGTGTGTTTGACCTTGACACTCACTGATCTCAGGACTCAGGGAGACAGGATAATAACAGGCAGAGCCCCCCCAACCATAAGATCTGAAACTTTAAAACAACTAGAAGAAAACATAGTTAGTTAGGGGATCTCCCTGACATTGGTCAGGGCAATGAGTGTTTGGATGTGATCTTCAGACAACCGGCAACAAAAGCAAAGACAGACAAATGGCATTTCGTCAAGCCAAAAAGCCTCTGCACAATAAAGTTTCTGTCGTTTAAATGAGTGTCCCACAAAAGTTCATATGTAAACTCTTTGTCTCCAGAGTGGCTATATTGGGGGATCCTGTGAACATTTTTAAAATATTTTTGTTAGTTATTGATGGACCTTTATTTATTTATTTGTTTGTATGTGGTGCTGAGGATCAACCCAGGGCATCACACATGCTAGGCAAGCACTCTACCACTGAGCCACACAGCCCCAGCCCAAATTTTTTTAAAGTTACATCACAGTAGAATCCAATTTGACATAATTATAAAAGCACAGAATATATCCTGTTCTAATTCAAACTCCATTCCCTCTCTTTCCCCTTCCCTCTCCTGACCCTCTGGACTTTTAAGAATTAGAACCTACCTTTAATCACTGAAGGCGTGCCTTCAAAATAATGCACACACACACACAATTTAAAAATTAGCAAAGGACCTAAAGAGATATTTCTCAAAAAAAAATAAATAAATAAAAAAGTAGAAAGAAAAATACAAATGGCTCATGGTACATGACAAAATGCTCAGCATTGCTAACCCAGGGAGATGGGAATTAAAACCACAATGAGATGTTACCTCACACCTGTTGGAACAGTTATTATCAAAAAGATAAAATGTGTTGGCAAGAATGTAGAGAAAAGGAAAACCTTGTACACTGTTTGTGGCAGTGTGAATTAGAGCTGCCTTTATGGAAAACAGTATGGAGGTTCTCCCAAAAAATAAAAATAGAACTATCACAATTCAGCAACCCAATGGAAATGGATATGTATCCAATGGACATGGAGTCAGTGTGTCAAAGAGATGTCTGCCCCACTATGTTCAACTGTAGCATTTTTCACAACATTCAAGATACAGATTCAATCTAAGTGTCCTTCCATAAATGAATGGGTACAGAAAATGTGGTAAGCATACACACACAATGAAATACCATTGCATCTTAAAAAGAAGGAAATTCTAAAATTTGCAACATCAGGCTGAACCTGGAGGACATATACTAGGTGAAATAAATCAGTCACAGATAAACTCTGTATGATCTCACATATGAATTTAAAAATAGTGAAATCCATAGGAGGAGAGAATTAAATGATGGTTACCAGGGTTGCTAGGGGAGGTAGTGTTGGGAGATGTTGGTCAAAATTTTATTCAGCTAAGAATAAGTTTAAAAATCTATTATGCAACATCATGACTATAGTTAATAATGATGTATTGCTGAAAATTGCTGTAGAGTATATTTTAAGTGTTCTCACTACGAAAGGTAAGATGATGCATATGTTAAAAAAATAAAGGAAATAAAATACTTTGAAGGATTAAAATACACTAGAGAGAATGAAAATTCAGCTATTTGAATAAAGGTTCCTTTATATAATAATGTGACAATAATTACATAGCAGTCTGTTTTCAATCCAACTTCGTTTTCAATCCTCAGATTTTACAAAATTCAAAAAAATTCCCAAGGAACTCAACTATTGATCAGAACATTGATAGGCTCTTTTCTTTATCTTTGGTCTCATAAACATAGACGAAAATGGCAAGATCTATACCTTGTATTTTAAGTCTTTTAAAATCCGTTCTTTCTTCTCTGCTTATGTTTCAGCCATAAAGATATTATTTTTGCCATACTGTCACTCTCCTCTCCTCTAAGAAAAATCTATGCAGCCCAGTGTAATAGAAGGGGGAATTGCTAGCCACTGGGTTGGAGGGAAAATTCTGAAATGCATCCTCCCCTCATCCAAGCCCCACCATCCCCCTCACAGACAGGCAACCTTGTCCTGTTAGGCTACAACTTGAAATCTTGATATAAAAAGAAAAATACAACTTCAAAATGTTTTCTACATTTTCTCTTTCCCCACAATTTTTGAAGATTTAATCCTGACCAGGGAATATATTGAAAGAAGTTATTGTGAAACTCGTTTTGCCAGATGCAGTCTTTTTTAGAGATTACATGGCTCAATTCCTTTGAGTCAAATCATCTTCTCACTTACTTTAATTTTCTAAGTGGGCTTATTTGTTTGTCTTATTTTGACTCTAGGACCATATTAAGATTCCTTAGTTTAAAACACTCATATTAACATTTCTGTTCTCCTATTCAAAACATGAAATGTCTTGGGATTTATAGCAGAAAATTGGTGAAAGCTAGACAGAAATAAACAAAAATACTAGCACAAAATGTAGACTCAAACCCAGAAAAAAATCTATTGTGGTTGAAAATACATTATTTAAGTTCCATACTCTTAAAAATAATAATCTTTTGCTTAGTTATTTGCAGTCAGTACTGAAAGTGTTCAGAAATCAAGAGTGTTGGTTCATGAAGGCTATAGAAAAAGGGTCCTCATCAAAGATAAGGCTCAAACTTGAGACTCACTGTCAGGGAAGATGTCCCAGCATCTTTAGATTTTACTGAGTCATTTGGGGGATGGTTAGAGACTTAGAGCTAGAATGTCTCTCCAGAGAGTATGTTGTAAGAAACCATACTGTTCTAGCACATACATGGACCAGATGCCCTGTGAAGTCTTTCCACATTCTTCTAGCACCAGGATGTGCAGGTGTATACAATCCTTATATAAATTTCTAGGCACTGCAGGGTATTCTACAGGAAGGTAAAGAGAGAAGAGCTTTATTGATCTTAAGGAAACTTTTCGTGTCTGCACATATTTCAGCATCAAAGTATTTTCTAGTTTTGTGCCAAACTAGATTAAGTTTTAGTTGCATCCATAAAGTCTCTGAAGAGGCTGGGGATTATAGTGGCTTAGATCCCTTTAAAATTAATGAGGGCAGAAACAGATTGGAAAAAAACAGGTAGAAGACTCTGGAAAAAAGGGTCCTTGGCCTGTCTCCTGGGGTTCTCACTTGGTCTCTGTGATAAGGAAGGTCATGAAACTGGTCACAGTGCGTTGTCTTGCATGGAGGAAAGAAAGGCATTCTTGTCTTTAAAAAAAAAAAAAATCTGTTCCAGATGCATCACTACACTGTGTACAGCAAGTTGAGAGTAATCTAAATACCTTTTAAAATTACATTTTTAAAAAGTAATCAGAATAGCCCTACCACTCCAATTCATTTGGGGCTCTCCAAGAAGATGAAGCTCTCATCTATTTCAGGGCTGAACTTCAGCTTGCTCTCTCATTATACATCCTCTCCTGCAGTAAACCATCCAGAAATTACCTTCACATCTGAAATCTCCGTACTTGGATTTGTGCTTCTGAGGTCATTAGGCTATTGGTAAACCCTTTAACCATCTCAACATTTAGCTTTGGAAAATCAGTTTCAATCACCCATCACCAGTGATGGTGAGGAGCACAGGCAGGGGTCTGGACTGACCTCAGGTCAGTATTGGAGGGCAGACCAATGGCCCTGCAAACTCTAATCCTGCAGGAGCCTGTGTTTCTAGCCAGTTCTACAGACATTAGTTAGGACAGATCTTGAGTTCTTTCATCTCTGTCTCTTCAAACAAAATAAGGGATACAAATGGAAAGGCTAAATTCTTAACTTGTATTGGGATAAAACCTAAGGTCTTCTTCCAAATGTATCATTTTAAAACAATGACATACATGGTCATAACTTGTTTTGTAGCTCTAAAATAAGGGTAAATAAGTGTATCTCAGTAGAGTTATGAACTTTCTGAAGATATACTTAATTCTTTTGCATTGTAACTATGTACAATTTTTAATCGCAGCCTCTAAGAGGTTTCTGGTCCTTCAAAGGGTTAAAGAACCATGACTCTGAGGGAACATTTACTTCCCAAAGAAAATAATGGTATTATTTAATTCAATTCTGTAAATGGTATTATTTAATTCAATTCTGTAAATAATTGATAATTGTGAACCATCTCTTTGCCAGTATCCTGCTACATGTTGGAAGAAAAAAAAAATGAATACAGAAAGAAAAACTAGTAATACTTATTAAACTCCTACTGTGTGCCACACCAAGATTCAAGGCCTTTCTTTAAGGTTTACACAGCTTTAGGGATTGAGTATAATTATAAAGAATTTACAGATATGAACGCCACTTACACAGAGTCTCAAACTAATAAGAGGTGGGGTTGAATATTAGAAACTGAATCGATCTGAGTGACCCACACTTGCTTGTTCTATCCTGCCTGCCTGCTGATGAGATACAAGGCAGAATGAATGAGCAGTAAATAAAAGCAAGCAACATGCTACTTCAGAAAGACATCGATCATGTCTAATTCTTTCTGTCTTTGCCCTCAGTACCCTAATTGCATTCACCATATCTTTCCCCTAAACGAAAGCAACAGTGCTTTTATGTGATTTCCTTGCTTCCACCCTGGGTGGATCTAAGGCAGTTCTTTACATTGCAGCCAGATTGGTCTTTCAGATAGACCATGTCACTTCCTGGCTTAAAACCAGCAGTGGGTTCCTACTGAGATTAATAGTGATCATTAACTGTACAAAGTACTCCTCCAAGACTTGGGAAAGAGGGTTGCTCAGGGAACCTCTACACTTTGGGAGGTCTTCCTTGAAATTTTCCTCCAGACTAGTGTCTGAAGCTAGCAGGGATCAGCAGAGGTCTCCCAAAAGGGAGACTTACATGGGTGCTAGTCCCTCTTTCTCCCCATGGGGACACTCTCCAACATGCTTGTGTTGTCCTGGGCTATCCTGGCCATATTCCAGGAGTGGTACTGGTGAAAGAACTATTTTCACATTACAGAGTCAGAGAAATCTTATAAGATGGAGCCACCAGAATAGAGAGGGCACACTGATTTGGGTTGACATATACATAGCATGAAGCAAGTTTAGGGCCCTTTCTAACAAATGACCACAAACTTAGTGGCTTAAAACTACACCAATTTATTACCTTAGAGTTCTGGAGACCACAAGTCTAAGATCAGTCTGCAGAGCTGAACTCTTTCTGGATGTTTTAGGGGAGAATCTGTTTCCTTGCCTTTTCTAGCTTTAAGATTCTGCCTATATGCTTTGACTTAGGGTCCTTTTCTCTATTTTCTAAGCTACATTATAGTATCTTCTCTCCTCTTTGATCTTCTATTTCCCTTTTAGGAAAACCCTTATGATCACACAAACTCAATTATCAATGATAATTTTCCCATAACAAGACCTTGATTTAATCCTACCTGCAAAGTCTCTTTTTTAAATGTAAAATGTCATAGTTACAGGTCTGGGGGTTAGGATGTGGATATCTGGGAGGGATATTGTTTAGCCTTCTATATCTCTGGTCTACCTGGCATTCATTTGGTCATGAACTGGAAAGAGGGACAGGGTATCAAGCCTTGTCTGTTTGTGTTCCAAGCATGGTACAGTCCATGTCTCCAGTAAATGAGGGACATGAGGGGAAGTGGGAAATCATACATGTCCTTTGCCCAATCAGTCACTCTAGAGATAATGCCTGTGTTGTCAGTCACCAGCCACATTAATTCTCACTAATGTAGAGAATTTTGTGTGTAGTTCTAACACTGCTGTATTGTGGAAATCTCTCAGGCAGCTTCACTAAATGTGTGTGTGTTACTGGGGATCAAACACAGAGCCACAGGTGTGTCATTCAAGTGTTCTATTAATAAGACACATCTCCAGCCCATTAAAATTGTTTTGAAACCTACCAGACACCCTCTGCCTCCCAGTTCTAATAATACTAATTCTAGTGAATTAAAGGTCAAAATATGAAAAGTGAAAATTGCAAATCATTTTAAAAGAAACCATAAGAAATACCTTTATGATTTATGATAGGAGAGGTATTTCTTATTATAAGATACAAAAATTCACTCATCATAAAGGACAAGGTCACTAAATTTGACATTGGAATATTTCTTCATAGAGATACTATAAACAAAGTAAAAAAGATAAATCACAGAGGAGGAGATATTTTCAGCACACATAATAGACAAAGTATTAATGTCCAGAATATATGAAGAACTCCTATTTTAAAAAAAGATTAGACAAGCCAGTTTTTAAAATATGCAAAATCCTTGAACTGGCTCTGCAGATGGAAGGAAATCCAATAGCCTATTACATGAAAATAGACTCAACCTTATTAGTAACCCAGGAAATGCAAAGGAGACATATGTCAAGGAGATATGCATCCCCAAATTGGCATTCATCAGCACATTGGAAAATATCTGATATTTGCGTTTATGTGAACATGAAACATCAGATACGTTCATATACTGTTGATGGAACAGCAAATGGAACTACCACTTTAGAAAACAGAGAGTGTTATAATTAGTAAATTGGAAAAAAAAAATATATATATATATATATATATTTCTATATATCTGTATCTCCCGTCTGGCCCAGTTTTTTCATGTTGAGTTTATTCCTAGATATATTGGTATTTATGTGTAAGAGAATGCATATTAATATTAATGTTAATAGTAGTTTATAATTTCCCTAAACTAGAAACAACCCAAATGTCCATTAATAGTAGAATAAATGTGTAATTATATACACAATAGAATGTATACTATAACAATGGAAATTAATGAACCCAACGTTCAGTCACGCGTTTCATTAAACGTTTATTCATCTTTTTTTTATTCTAGGCCTTGAGCTAGAAAGTAAAAATAAATTAAGGCAAATCCTCTCCTAGAAGGAATTTCATGGGGGAAAAAACAGTTAAACAAATACGTACAATTCAGTGTCTATAAGCCAGTGAATCATTATCCTCACAAAGAGCACTTCATAGATTTACCACACTTTATCTTCTCTTTATTCTATTTTTTAAATCTCTTTTTTTTCCTTCCCTTTTCTCTTTGAAATTAAAACCAACCAAGCTGAGGTCGTATATAGTGTTTTTTTTTTTAAATGAAAATGCTAAATTATACTGCCAAAAGAAAATGTTATGGCTCAAATCCACGGACCAGCAGTCATTTCTATGTTATCTTATGATCAGGCATAGCCCTGCCTCTCTGGAACAATTGCTTTGCTTTTAATTTTATGTGCTCTGTGAATTGTGAAACTAATCAGATCTCTTTCATGAATTGGCTCCCAGATGATCACAGTCAAATTTGTGTCCACCCACGAGCATAGATTATGCATCTTTCATAAGCTTTTCTACTTTTCCTTTTTATCTGCTTCTGTGTACTTTATTGCATTTCATTACTTCCACTCTACATATAAAAGCCAGAATAAGTCCTTTCTGGAACAATCTCTGGAATAAATGAATAAAGTAGAAATAGAGTAGAATAAAATAGAATATTGGTTCACCCCCTTTTAATAACAACAAGGGTCTTGAGGGAGGAGATTGTTTGTTATTAATCTTTATCCCCCTCCAACATAATATCAGACAAGATGTGGGTGTTTCAATCAGTTATTTTCCCCTTAGGCTATGTCATAGGATAACAAGTTTAAAATCTCAGTAGCTTACAACAACAAGTTTTTATTTCTTCGTCACCTTATATGAGGTCTGAGGGTCAGCTGGACTCTGCTAGACTTGGCTCCATGTGTCTCCTCATTCTGGAATCTAGGCTGAATGGAAAGCCATTATGTAAGACATGGCACTAGGGGACAGCTTCAGCTATGCCATGCAATGACATTGAAAGCTTTTCTTCAGACATGGTAAAGACCATACCTGGTCAATCCCATTGGCAAAGCATGCTGAGGCTGGCAAAGGCAAACCATGGGTATTTAATAACGTTGGCTAAGCGAATGTTGCAGTCATGGGATGAGTTTAGCTACAATATATGGAGTGGTTCCTATGCCATCAACAACTGCTTTCAAGCAGATAACCCACTCAGATGTGCCTCATAGAAAGAAAGAAGTGGGAGAGGGATGATTCAGACTATAACAGCAGTTTTTTCTCTATTCCCTCATAGTTCAATGAGCAGAACTAATAAATATTGAGATAGGAAAGTTCAGAGGTTGATTAATTCTTCATCTCTAGAACAAAACTTCGTGTGTATAAGAATATCCTGGGGAGCTTATCAAAATACCTTTCCAATGACACGTAATCTCTGGGGCCAGACATTTCTTTCTAGAAGCTGCCCACGTGTTTGTGAAGACAGCCTGGTGTGGGAACCCCGCTCTACAGCCAGGAGCAAATCTGGCCTCGAATGGCAGCATCACCCCAGGAGAGAGAGCTACCCACCCTTTGACCCTCTTCATTGGTGGAGCGTGAGGCTCAGAAGAGGGTCTCAAAAACTTGTTGATAGTGTGAACAGTTCGTTTTTGCTCCTTCAGCCATTTCTCAAAGGGATTCTGTTCGGAAGCCCCCAAACCAGGGCTGCACTGTGGCACGTCGTCACAAGTCACATTGTCAGAAATGTAAGTTTGTTCTGATGGGAGGAAGAATGAAAACGGGTGGCAGCAGCACTCACAAAGGAACACACCCCCTGTGGCCATCTCTGTGCTGCTGTTCATTCAGCCAAGAGAACTTCAGGACACAGGTCAGAAAAGCAAAGGAAAAGGAAAACATAAATGAGTATGCTCTGAAATATGGGCACACTGGTGTGGCTGGCTCCTGCTCATTCCCATGGTGCTCCAACGTGGTTTTAGGTGCATGAAGTAGTTCTTTTTTTTTTTTTAATTCTAATTTGTTATATATAACAGCAAAGTGCATTTCAATTCATAGTACACATACAGAGCACAATTTTGCATGTCTATGGTCATACACAAAGTAGAGTCACACCATTTATGTCTTCATTTAGGTACTTAGGGTAATGATGTCCCTCTCATTCCACAATCTTTCCTATCCTCATGCCCTATCCCTTCCCCCTCCTTCCCTTTTCCTTCATTCCTCCCATGCTCCCCCCATCCCCATTATGAATCAGCATCCTCATATCAGAGAAAACATTTGACATTTGATTTTTGGGGATTGGCTTACTTCACTTAGCATAATATTCTCTTACTCCATCCATTTACCTGCAATTGCCATGATTTTATTCTCTTTTAATGCTGAGTAATATTCCATTATGTATATATACCACATTTTCTTTAACCATTCATCTACTAAAGGGCATAAGTTTAGCTATTGTGAGTTTTGCTGCTATAAACATTGGTATGGCTGCATTCCTGTAATATGCTGTTTTTTAAGCCCTTTGGGTATAGACTGAGGAGTGGTATAGCTGGATCAAATGGTGCTTCCATTCAAAGTTTTCCAAGGAATTTCCATACTGCTTTCCATATTGGCTGTAGGTACATGGGGCAGTTCTATAGTACTGAGGTAGTGTTGGCAGAAGGAAGGGACTTGTTATTGTTTGGAATTATTGCTGAGTGCCCTGCAGACATTGAATCATAACAACAGCTACAATGCTGAACCAATAGTGTGGAGATTCTGCATTTCACACAAGAGAGAACTGAAGTTTATGGAGCTTCTGTAACTTGCCCAAGACAACTCAAAATCATATTTGAACCCTGGCTCAGAACTTCCAGCCTGTGCCCTGTCCTTGGCAAACATGCTCTTTGCCTTCAAGGCCACAGTTTGGTTCAGAGCAAAGGGAGAAGAGCATCCAAGATTGACAAGTGGAACAAGCAAACCTGACCCTTGTCAGAAGCCACAACTCTGCTGGGCTTCCTGCATGATGATGTGTCTGGTTTTTTTCCTCCCTTGATGCAGTGCAATGCAGGATAAGGAGCTGAAGCCAAGACTGTGTTTTATGGTGAGCTTCTTTGGGTCAGAGGTGTCCAGAAAGGGCAGATTGTGAAAGGAGGCCAGGCCACAGAGAAGGAGATGGCCAGCAGAGAAGCCTCGCTGACATCTCTTGCAGGGAGTTTCTAAAACTGAGTTTCAACCACTCCTTTACCCAAATGTCTCCCCAAGCATGGGCATCTTTAAATTCAACTCAAAATTTTCAATTCTCCAGGAATGGGAATGAGAAGAGGGTAGGACATCTTGTTCACAGGCAATCATAGAGGGAAGTTTTCTTTGGTGCTTAAAAAAAAAAAAAAAAAAAAAAAGCAAACCTCAACAAAACCCATCAGTTTTCTTGGAGAAAATTGCTCTGTGAGCAGGGACAGTTAAAGACAAACATCCTTTCAATTTTATTTAGAAAAGTGTACCCCTTCAGTGGCCTCAGGTGACCTTCCTGACTGGTATGGGTTTCACAAAGGACCCATGTGGGATGCAGCAGAGTGGAATGTTCATCCACACTCTGAAGCAGCTGTCTGCCTTGATCCTTGCCCTGCACTCAACTTGGTCAGAGAGAACTGCACCAACTTGGGCACCGTGGTCACCTGCTGAGAACCTGCAGAGTCTTGCAAGTGGTGCAGGGCCTGGTGCTCCTGCAGGGTCCTTCTTAGGAGGGCTTGCTGCGGAATTGTGCCAAATACCACCTCTGCTCCCACCTGTTTTCTGTTCCTGTTGCTCTGCTCCATGTCAGCTCTGTGTTCCCACTTTGTAGGCTTACGTCTGTCTGATTTAGTCCAGAGAATTCACAGTCGGCACCCTGTTTGGTATTCCTCCAGTATTACTTAAAGTACATATTGCTTTGAATTTTTCCTTTTCTTTCCTTTGTGGAGTACCCATCTCTCTTAACAGCTTTCTTAACAACAATCTCTGCTATGGCTCTAAGCTATCTGTGATTAGTCAATTTCTCTCAAAGTTAGGCATGATGAAATTTATAATCTCCTGCACAAGTCATACCATGTGGTAGAAACAGAATAGATTTTGAATCAAATGCACTTATTAACTAGATGAGTTTGGGAAAATCCCTTACCTTCCTGAGGCTCGATTTCCTCACCTGTAAAATGGGTGTATGGATAATGATCTCATGCGGTCATAAGGAAAATTAAATGAGATAGAGTGCCCATCACACTGTCAGATTTCTAGGTTTTTAGGGAGATTTCCCCCCCCCCTTTTTTTCTTCTTCAAAATATTTTATGTATTTCAGAAAAATGTTATGGTTCTTTCCCTGAAATTTTTCTTCACAACCCAACAACCATCACCACATGGCTCTTGAATAGGATTTCAAAGTTTGTCTTCCAGAAAATCTCCATTCAGGCTGCAAGTTCAGAAAGGAGAAACTCTGCAATCTTTCTCTCCTTGGGCCAGCCTACCTGAGGAGAATGAGAGAAAAATTTCAATGACTTGTTCTGTCAATAGAGCTTTCTCTGTAGAACATTCTCTTTTAAAATAACAGTTACGGGATTTGAAAACGTTCTTAATCAATGGGTCAAAACCATAAACCACTTTCACATTTGTGGTCTCAGATTTCCTTTATCCATCCTCGATGATAGTTTATGTGGAGGCCAAAGCTTTCCTATGACTTCCAGCTATCTTTGAAAAAGGTCATATTTAGTGCCTACTGAATTTGGGATATTAAAAGATCTGATGTCATCTAGTATCAAAATTCCAACTTCACAGCCAGTTCATAGCTTCTTGTGGGACTCCTCCACCCCTGCCACCTTGGGCTTCTCCTTGGTTCAGAAGCTTCAGTGGGCAAGGATTGATATAAGGATTTATATTTTTTTCCACCTGATTTTTTTGGAGCATAAAATTAGGGGAAAAGAGAGGGATCATAGCAAAGCAGTAAAAAGTCTAATGCCATGGTATTCTCTGCCAGCCAGTCCTAGTTGGGTGTTGTGCCCTCACACCTGGTAGGCACACAGATCCTGGCTTGGTTACAGCATCATGCTTTTTAGAGCCTCCCACCCTACTCTGCTCCAACTCCACACCTCCAGAGTAGTAAGTCAGCAACGAACATTCTAGAAAAAATTGTGTCATTCAACGTCCTGTTGTAAATCCAAATAATAAATGATGTTGTAATGGCCACTTATATGCAATGGACAAAGTACACTATAATTGTTCTTGGGATACAACTAAAGCATTCTCATTTCCTGATATGGACAATAAACTCTTCAACAGAGCCTTAGAGGTCTGCTTCCCTCTTCAGCACCAGGCTGTCAGGCTACCCAGACCTTCTCAGGGACGCTGAGTTTCCATTTGGCGGTCCACCTTCCTTAGCAAAGGCCCATCAGGACAGCTCAAGCCTGGTGACCTTCTGCAACTGCTGTATTCTTTTTGTCCTTGAGGAACTCATGCATCTTTCCAGGTAAGGCCTACGTCTCTCCTTGCCCTGAGCCAGTGGGTTAATGGGCTTCTCCAGCTGTCCTTCCACTGTCAGAGCTTTCCAGAAAGAAACCAGGCAGCAGTCTTTGTGTTCACATGTGCCCCAATCCATGGAAAACCCATGTCAACTCCTTTCCATGCTCTGCATGTTTCATTTCTGTGCTGCTGGTGTACCCAGGAGCATCTGCAGCTCAATGCATATGAGCCAGGAGTGAGGTGCCAATGTCTGTTCCTGCAGATAACCCCAATCTTGGTGATTACACCTCCCAGCGCCCCACTATTTGACTGGAAGAATGGGAAATGCTTCACTAAGCTCTAGCTCTCCTTCCCTGGTAACCATCTTCCCTTGTGCAGCCTGATGGTGGCTAGAGGTAGGGATAGTTTTGACTACTACCACACAGGATCTGACATTTTTTTTTTTTTTATAGATCTGGCCTAGATGCATCTAGCACTTCTCTTAACATGTGAAGGCAACTTTGCCTATTTTCCCTGGCTTAAGACAGCAATGAACATTCTAGAAAAATTGTGTCATTCAACGTCCCGTTGTAAATCCAAATAATAAATGATGTTGTAATGGCTACTTTTGTGCAATGAACAAAGTACACTATAATTGTTCTTGGGATACAACTAAAGCAAAGTTTCAAGACAGAATTCAGTGATCTTTCTTAATTCACTTTTTTTTTTAAAGAAAACTGCTACTTTTTGAAAACTTGCCTTTGATTTCTACTTTAAGGGATTTAAAGCCTCTGTGGGTGATGCCAGGAAAGTCACACAGTGTACCAGCTGCTGCAAGCCAATGGCAGCAACCCTTTACTCAGCACTATGTACATATCAAGCACATACCAATGCTTGATAGATGCTCCAACTTTTTAAAACAACCTTTATTCATTTTCACAGATTATGAAAGTGAGTTTCGTGGACTCAGTAGTCAACAACTAGATCAAGGTTACACAGTTGGTTAACACTTAACTTGGGATTCTATCTGTCTAGAGTCTTTCTCTATCCCACGTTACAGTCCAAACAGCTGTTTATAACTTTGTCTATTTTCTAAGTCCCCAAATCATAATATTTTAAGAGACGTTTTTCCAAACTACGTTGTGCCAAACACTATTAAATAGAAGATAAAAAGAGATACGGGGAAGAGAAGAGGATATTGCAGGGCCCAGTAACTTTAAGCAATGGTAGTTTAATAAAATATAGTAGTCTAATGTAATGTACAATTCCTTACAGATTTTAATATGCAGATGGCTATTTTGACAAATTGGGGACCAGTATATTACAGAGTATCCCAATCTAATTGGCCCCACTGCCCTGTTTTAGGACAATCCCATTGGCCCCTCCTGGCACAGAGCTCTGTAACTCTGTGACATTTTGGATCTATGTGGAGATTAGTGGAAAATGGCAGTGACATTGGGCAGGCGCTGCTGTGGGCTACTACAACAGTAGCTGATATTTTGCCAATGGTTCTTTGGCAATACCTCCTTCAATATGTCCTTCAAAATATCTCATCTGTGTGTGTGTGTGTGTGTGTGTGTGTGTGTGTGTGTGTGTTTTATTGGGGATTGAACTCAGGGACTAGTGCAAACGAGTCAAGCACTCCATCACTAAGCTACATTCCCAACCCTGACATCTTTTTTTAAAATTTTATTTTGAAAGAGGGTCTCACTAAGTTGCTCATGCTAGTCTTGGAATTGTGATTCTCCTTCCCTAGACTCCTGAGTAGCTAGGATTACAGGTGAGCACCACCACACCTGGACAAAACCTCTCATCTTTAGACTTCCCTCTTCCAGGTCACCAATAGCAAAAAAAAAAGAGAGACCCAGATACTTTCGTTCCAAAGCATTCTTCTGTATTGCTTCGGATATGTGTGTAGTCACGGAGGCAGCTGACTTTCCATCAGATGGAGCCAGCCCCTACTCAGGCTTCTCCACAACACTCATTCTTCTGGACTTTTCAAAATAAGAAATAAAGAATCTAATAATTCTCCCTGGTAAAGGAAGTTTTTTTTTAATTCAAAGTGAATCAAATCAACTCTTTCACTGGGAGCTCCTAAGGAGTCTTAGACTTTTCTTTTCCCTTAGTGTATATTTAGAGACAGTTTTTCTGACATGCAGAACAAAATAGTACTTAAGCATCATTATATAACCATGTCCTCACTCTGATCTTCCACAACATGATATTCTTCCTTGGTCCCATCCCTCACTTGCCTTCTACTCCCACAGGGAATCCATACCCCTCAGGTCTGTGGCCCTGGGCTTCCCTCTGAGAAGCAGTAACAAACTGCATCAATTCCACTTATAATCCATAATGCTCAAATTTGTTTTAAATTTGGTTTTACTTGAAAATAATTTTAGTTTACAGCATGCTTATGAGGACGGTATAGTTTCCATTTACTGCACATCTCACTTCCCCTGTTATTATCTTACATTAAGATGGTATTTTTATTGTGATTACTGAACCAATATAGATCCATTATTATTAACTGCAGTCTATTTGGATTTCCCTGGTGTGTGTCTAATACCCATCTTTTCCCTGTCCTGGATCCCATCCAGGATGCCACATCACACTTAGTCATCATTCGCTTGGCTCC
The DNA here is from genome assembly GCF_045843805.1 of Urocitellus parryii. Classification (NCBI taxonomy): domain Eukaryota; kingdom Metazoa; phylum Chordata; class Mammalia; order Rodentia; family Sciuridae; genus Urocitellus; species Urocitellus parryii. The sequence goes on from NC_135532.1 coordinate 31,670,909, forward strand.
TGTTGCGTTGTGATAGTTTGTCATCCTGGCCTTGTTTTTGGTGACTTTCCTTGAGAGTTTTGAAGTACAATGGTTGCGAGTTGTATAGGATGCCCCTCAATTAGGATTTGTGAGATATTTTTCTTAAGATTAGTCTGGGGTGATGAGAGGAGTTTTGGAAGAAAATCATGGCACTAATATGCCATGTTCACCATATCATGGGTATAGGAAAATAAATACTCAAAGAAACCCAAACAACTGATCACTGTTGATTTTGATCTTGATCACCTGGTTAAGGCAGTGGGTAGGATTTCTGTGCTGGAAACTTTCCTTTCCTCTTTTCTGCACAATATTCTTTGTAAGGAAGCCACTCTGTGCGGCCCACACTTTAAAAGCGTGAGTTATGCTCCACCTCCTTGAGGGCAGAGAAGCTACATAAATTATTTAGCATTCTTGTGCATATAAGATATAGCTCTTCTCATTTATTTACTTATTTACTTAATCACTTATTTACATCAATGTAGACTCAAGCATATTTATTTTATATTCTGGGCTACAATTCAACACCACTTTATTTTGTTGCTCAGATTGTTCTAACTTTGGCCATTGGGAGCACTTTCAGTTGGTTCCTGTGTCTCTTGGACACTTCCCATCATTTCTGCAACTGGACTCTAGTTGCTCTAGAATCATCTTTTAATTTCTCTGACATTATGCTGATTTTTTTCCTGTCACTTGTTCTCCAGATTCTGTGACCCCCAACTCAAAGTACTTAAGCTGGAATCCAAGTCCTGTGGTAACTGGTATGTTTTTGAACGAGTACAATGATTTGACATGACAGGCTGCTCCAGTAATCTTTAATGTTAATGAAGCTGCACTTAGAAAAGATAAGAATTAGGCTCATTATGAATTATTTAATTTATATAGCCAATTATGATCTGAACGCATGAATGAAAAGAAAAGAGAATGGAAAAGAGAGATAAGCCAAAATAATTTCTATTTGACTTGAAGTAGTCTGACACCCACAGATAGTTCTTCCCCCCTCACCTATGAAAACTGCAACAGAGTGATGGGGTTCCCTTGCTATTCTGCTAAAATCTGGCTGAACAAGAATTGAAGGAATCCTCAGTTTCCCCAAAGATCAATTAAAAATAAGCATTCAAGAGTTGCAGAGAAATGAAGCATCAGAAAATAATTATTGCAAAAACACAGAATAGTTTTTCCCTGTTTCAGACTTCACAGAGTTTTGAGGGAAAACAGAGAGAGTCAAGGAGCAGGAAAATTCCTGCCTAACCTGCCTTAGTTGTCTGAATCTGGCCCATGTTTAAATGCAATCCATACTTTCTGGATGCTTTTGTGGTTTCTTGGACCCCAGCCTCATGAATGGAGATTTTCACCTTCACTTCCAGTAAGGCCAGTGATTAAAACTTGGCTCCAGCTCATCCTTACTCCTGGGCATCTAGCTAGTTTCCACCGAGGTCCTGTCATTTCTCCAAATGACCCTATTAGGACCTAAATAAATCCTCCTTAGGGGGTCCTTTTATCTAACAAACTCAGAGCCCAGGCTCATTTTTTTTTTTTTTTGGCAGCTAACTGCCTGTCCCTTGGCTCAGTTTTCATCAGCTAGCCAGTCTGTCACTCATTCTTCTGATTTCTCAGAAGGCAGTTTGTCTCTAGTATACCATGTCCTTCTAATTTCAGGGAACATCTATCAAGCTCTGAAAATGATTCCTCCAATTCCTTTCTCTCAATTTGCAATGAAGAGCTAAGCACTTAGCAAATCTCCTTGGTGGAACAGGACACACGGTGTGACTTTCCCCAGAGAAAACCTATTTAAAAACCTTTTTTTTTTTCGTTTTCTTAAATTTTAATTCATTATATATGACAGCAGAATGCATTAAAATTCATATCACACATATAGAGCACAATTTTTCATATCTCTGGTTGTACACAAAGTAGAGTCACACCATTTGTATCTTCATATATGTACTTAGGGTAACAATGTCCATCTCATTCCTCTGTCTTTCTTACCCCCAGGCACATTCTCTTCCCCTCCCCTTTTCCCCTTTGCCCTATCTAGAGTTCATGTATCCTCCTACCCCCACCCCAGCATATTATGGATCAGCATCATTAAATCAGAGAAATCATTTAGCATTTGGTTTTGAGGATTGCCTAATTTCACTTGGCATTATATTCTTCAGCTTCATTCATTTACCTACAATGCCATGATTTATCCTCTTTTAATGCTAAATAATATTCCATTGTGTATATATACCACATTTTCTTTGTCCATTCATCTACTGAAGGCATCAGTTTAGCTATTGTGAATTGTGATGGTATAAACATTGATGTAGCTGCATCACTGTAGTATGCTGTTTTTAAGTCCTTTGGGTATAGACTGAGGAGTGGGATAGCTGGGCCAACGGGTGATTCAATTCCCAGTTTTCCAAGGATTCTCCATCCTGCATTCCAGATTGGCTGCACCAATTTGCAGTCCCACAAGCAAGGTATGAGTGTGCCTTTTCCCCAAAATCCTTGCCAACACTCATTGTTGTTTGTATTCTTAATAGCTGCCATTCTGACTGGAGTGAGATGAAATCTTATAGAAGTTTTGATTTGCACTTCTCTAGTTGCTATAGAGATGTTGAACATTTTTTCATATATTTGTTGGTTCATTGTATATCTTCTTCTGAGAAGTGTCTGTTCCTTGGTCCATTTATTGATTGGGTTATTTAGTTTTTTGGTGTTAAGATTTTTAAATTCTTTATATATCTTAAAGATTAGTGCTCTATCTGATGTGTGTGTGGTAAAAATTTGTTCCCATATTGTAAGTTATCTGTTTACCTGTTTCTTTTGCTGAGAAAAAGCTTTTTAGTTTGAATCCATCCCATTTATCAGTTCTCTATATTAATTCTTGTACTATAGAAATCATATTAAGGAAGTTAGGGCCTATTCCAATATGATGGAGATTTGGACCTACTTTTTCTTCTGATAGACGCAGTGTCTCTGGTTTAATTCCTAGGTCCTTGATCCACTTTGAGTTGAGTTTTGTGCATGGTTAGAGAGAGGGGTTTAATTTCATTTTGTTGCATATGGATTTCCATTTCCCAGCACCATCTCTTCCTTAATGTCTTTTGCAACCTATTGTTCATTCAGTAGCATACTAGTCCAATGTACGTTTTTCATGCCTTTGTCTAATATAAGATAACTGTAATTATGAGGGTTAGTCTCTGTGTCCTTTATTCTGTACCATTGGTCTACAAGTCTATTTTGGAACCAATACCAAGCTGTTTTTGTTATATTGCTGTGTAGTATAGTTTAAAATCTGGTATAGTGATGCCACCTGCTTCACTTTTCTTGCTAAGGATTGCTTTAGCTATTCTGAGTCTCTTAGTTTTCCAGATGAATTTCATAACTACTTTTTCTATTTCCATGAGAAATTGGGATTTTGGGTTGGAATTGCATTAAATCTGTATGGTGTTTTTGGTAGTATGGTCATTTTGATAATATTAATTTTGTCTATCCAAGAACAAGGGAGATATTTCCATCTTCTAAGGTCTTCTTTAATTTATTTCTTTATTGTTCTATAATTTTTGTTGTAGAGGTCCTTCACCTCTTTTGTTAAGTTGATTCCTAAGTATTTTATTTTATTTTTCTGAGGCTATTGTAGATGGGGTAGTTTTCCTTGTTTCCCTTTCAGAGGATTTGTCACTGACATACATAAATGCCTTTGATTTATGGGTGTTGATTTTGTATCCTGCTACTTTGCTGAATTCATTTACTAGTTCTAGAAGTTTTCTGGTGAAATTTTTTGGGTCTTCTAGCTATAGAATCATATCATCAACAAATAGTGCTAATTTGAGTTCTTCTTTTCCTATCCATACCCCTTTAATTTCTTTCATCTGTCTAATTGCTCTGGCCAGTGTTTCAAGAACTATGTTAAATATAAGTGGTGAAAGAGGGCATCCCTGTCTTGTTCCAGTTTTTAGAGGGAATGCTTTCAATTTTTCTCCATTTAGAATGATATTGGCCTGGGACTTAGTATATAGTTTTTGTGATGTTGAGATATGTTCCTGTTGTACCTAATTTTTCTAGTGTTTTGAACATGAAGGGTGCTATATTTTGTCAAATGCTTTTTCTTCATCAATTGAGATGATCATATGATTCTTAGCTTTAAGACTATTGATGTGATGTATTTTATTGATTTCTGTATGTTGAACCAACCTTGCATACCTGGGATGAGCCCCACTTGATCATGGTACACTATCTTTTTGATATGTTTTTGTATTTGATTTGCCCAAATTTTATTGAGTATTTTTGCATCTATGTTCATTAGAGATAGTGGTCTGAAGTTTTCTCTCTTTGATGTGTCTTTGCCTGGTTTTGGTATCAGGGTGATATTGGCCTCACGAGAATGAGTTTGGAAGTGCTCCCTTTTTTTCTTTTTCCTGTAATAAATTGAAGAGTATTGGTATTAGTTCTTCTTTAAAGGTCTTGTAGAACTTGGCAGTGTATCCATTTAGTCCTTGGCTTTTCTTGGTTGGTAGGCTTCTGATGACGTCTTCTATTTCCTTGCTTGAAATTGATCCATTTAAATTGTGTATATCATCCTGATTCAATTTGGGCAAATCACATGCCTCTAGAAATTTGTTGATACCTTCCATATTTTCTATTTTATTGGAGTACAAGTTTTCAAAATAATTTCTAATTACCTTCTGTATATCTGTAGTGTCTACTGTGATATTTCCTTTTTTATCATGTATGTTAGTGATTTTAGTTTTCTCTCTCTCTTTCTTCATTAGCATGACTAAGGGTCTGTCAATTTTATTTATTTTTCTGAAGAACCAATTTTTTTGTTTTGTCAATTTTTTCAATTGTTTCTTTTTTTTTTTTTTTGTTAGCATGGCTAAGGGTCTGTCAATTTTATTTATTTTTTCAAAGAACCAGCTTTTAGTTTTGTCAATTTTTTCAATTGTTTCTTTTGTTTCAATTTCATTAATTTCAGCTCTGATTTTGATTATTTCTTGCCTTCTACTTCTTTTGCTGTTGTTTTGCTCCTCTTTTTCTAGGATTTTGAGATGAAGTATGAGATCATTTATTTGTTGGTTTTTTCTTTTTTTGAGGAATGAACTCCAAGCAATGAATTTTCCTCTTAGGACTGCTTTCAATGTGTCCCATAGATTCCGATATGTTGTGTCCGTGTTTTCATTTAACTCTAGGAATTTTTTAATTTCCTCCTTGATGTCTTCAATAACCCATATGTCACTCAGCAACCTGTTGTTCATTCTCCAAGTGATGCTTGATTTTTCCTTTCTTCTTTTATCATTGATTTTCAGTTTCATTCCATTATGATCAGATAAGATGCATGGTATTATCTCTACCCCTTTATATTGTCTAAGAGTTGCCCTGTGACATAATATATGGTCTATTTTTGAGAAGGTTCCATGTGCTGCTGAAAAAAAAGTGTAACTACTTGATGTTGGGTGGTAAAGTCTATATATGTCAATTAAGTCTAGGTTATTAATTGTGTTGTTGAGTTCTATAGTTTCCTTGTTTAACTTTTGTTTGGAAGATCTGTCCAGTGGTGAGAGAGGTGTGTTGAAGTCTCCCATGATGATTGTATGGTGGTCTATCAGACTCTTGAACTTGAGAAGAGTTTGCTTGATGAACACCGCTGCACCATTATTTGGGGCATATATATTTATGATTGTTATGTCTTGTTGGTTTATGGTTCCCTTGAGCAGTATGAAGTGTCCTTCTTTATCCCTTTTGATTAGCTTTGGCTTGAAATCTATTTTATTAGATATGAGTATGGACACGCCTGCTTGTTTCCGCTGTCCATATGAGTGGTATGATTTTTCCCAACCTTTCACCTTCAGTCTATGGATATCTTTTTCTATCAGATGCGTCTCCTGTAGACAGCATATTGTTGGGTCTTGTTTTGTGATCCATTCTACTAGCCTGTGTCTCTTAATTGGTGAGTTTAAGCCATTGACATTTAGGGTTATTATTGAGATATGGTTTGTACTTCTATCCATATTTGTTTGTTGATGTTACTAAACCTGATTTGTTATCCTCTTTGACTACTTTCCCCCCTTTACTGTCCTACCTCCCATTGTTGGTTTTCAATGTTATTTTCCATTTCCTCTTCCTGCAGTGTTTTGCCAAGGATTTTTTGAAGAGATGGTTTTCTAGCTGCGAATTCTTTTAACTTTTGTTTATCATGGAAGGTTTTAATTTCATCTTCTAACCTGAAGCTTAATTTTGCCGGATACACGATTCTTGGTTGGAACCCATTTTCTTTCAGTGTTTGAAATATGTTATTCCAGGATCTTCTAGCTTTCAGAGTCTGTGTTGAGAGATCAGCTGTTATCCTGATTGGTTTACCCCTAAATGTAATCTGCTTCCTTTCCCTTGTAGCTTTTAAAATTCTTTCCTTATTCTGTATGTTGGACATCTTCACTATAATGTGTCTAGGTGTGGATCTCTTATGGTTTTGTACATTCGGCGTCCTGTAGGCTTCTAGGATTTGGGATTCTGTCTCATTCTTCAAGTCTGGGAAGTTTTCTCGTATTATTTCATTGAATAGGCTGTGTATTCCTCTGGTTTGGAGCTCTGTGCCTTCCTGTATCCCAATGACTCTTAAATTTGGTCTTTTGATATTGTCCCATATTTCTTGGATGTTCTGTTCATGGTTTCTTAGGAGACTTGCTGAGCTGTCTATGTTCTTTTCCAGTTGAAATACTTTGTCTTCATTGTCTGATGTTCTCTCTTCTAAGTGATCTACTCTGCTGGTAGTATTCTCAATTGAGTTTTTAAGTTGGTTTATTTTTTCCTGCATTTCTAGTATTTCTATTTGTTTGTTTTTTATTTCCTCTATCTCCTCAATTGTTTCTTTTATTTCAATTTCATAGATTTAATCTCTAATTTTAATTATTTCCTGTCTTCTACTGCTCTTGGTATTGATTTGTTCTTCTTTTTCTTGGGCTTTGAGATGTAATGTTAGATCATTTATTTGTTGACTTTTTCTTCTCTTAAGGAAAAAACTCCATGTAAGAAACTTTCCTCTTAGTAATGCCTTCATAGTGTCCCAGAGATTTCAATATGTTGTATCTCTGTTCTCAATCACCTCTAAGAATTTTTTAATCTCTTCCTTATTGTCTTTTGCAACCTATTGTTCATTCAGTAGCATATTAGTCTCCAGGTGTTGGAATAGTTTTTATTTTTTATTTTATCATTGATTTCTAATTTCATTCCATTATGATCTGATATAATGCAGGGTAGTATCTCTACTTTTTTGTATTTGTTAAGAGTTGCTTGGTGGCATAGTATATGGTCTATTTTAGAGAAGAATCCATGTGCTGCTGAGAAGAAAGTGTATTCACTCATTGAAGGATGAAATATTCTATATACGTCAGTTAAGTCTAAGTTATTGATTGTATTATTGAGTTCTATAGTTTCTTTGTTCAGCTTTTGTTTGTAAGATCTATCCAGTGTTGAAAGAGATGTGTTAAAGTCACCCAGAATTATTGTGTTGTGGTCAATTTGACTCTTGAACTTGAGAAGAGTTTGTTTGATGAACATAGATGCTCCATTGTTTGGAGCATATATATTTATAATTGTCATGTCTTGTTGATGTATGTTTTTCTTAAGCAGTAAGAACTATACTTCTTTATCCCTTTTGATTAACTTTGGCTTGAAGTCTATTTTATTTGATACAAGGGTGGAAACCCCTGCTTGCTTCCACAATCCATGGAAGTGGTATGATTTTTCCCAACCTTTCACCTTCAGTCTGTGGATGTCTTTTCCTATAAGATGACTCTCTTGGAAGCAGTATATTGTTGGGTCTTTTTAAAAATTCAATCTGCCATTCTATGTCTTGTGAGTATAGGCCATTAACATTCAGGATTACTTGTATTCCCAGCCATTTTTGTTTATTTTTGTCCTTTAACTTGACTTGGTTTCCTCATTTGGTTAGTTTTTACTTTAGTTTAACATCTTCCTTTACTGATTTTCATTGTTGTTTTTCAATTCCTCTTTTTTTTTTTAAAGAGAGAGTGAGAGAGGAGAGAGAGAGAGAGAGAGAGAGAGAGAGAGAGAGAGAATTTTTTTAATATTTATTTTTTAGTTCTCGGCGGACACAACATCTTTGTTGGTATGTGGTGCTGAGGATCGAACCCGGGCCGCACGCATGCCAGGCGGGCGCGCTACCGCTGAGCCACATCTCCAGCCCTCAATTCCTCTTTATGGAATATTTTGCTGAGGATGTTCTGTAGTTCAGTTCTTTTAACTTTTGTTTCTCATGGAAAGTTTTTATTTCATCATCAAATCTAAAGCTGAATTTTGCTGGATATAAAATTCTTCGTTGGCATCCATTTTCTTTCAGAGCTTGATATATGCTGTTCCAGGATCTCCTGGCTTTGAAGGTCTGAGTTGAAAAATATGCTGAGATACAAATTAGTCTCCCCCTATATGTGATTTGATTCCTCTCTCTTGTAACTTTAAGATACTATAATTATTCTGTATGCTAGGCATTTTTATTATAATGTGCCTTGGTGTATATCTGTTGTAATTTTGTACTTTTGGTGTCCTGTAAGCCTCTTGTATTTGATTTTCCAATTCATTCTTCATGCTTGGGAAATTTTCTGATATTATCTCATTGAAGACATTGTTTTGGTTTGAAACTCTGTGCCTTCCTCTATCCCAATAACTCTTAGATTTGCTCTTTTGATGCTACCCCATAATTCTTGGATGATCTGCTCATGGCTCCTTACCATCTTCACTGTGTGGTCAACTTTATTTTCCAGGTTGTATACTTTGTCTTCATTATCTGACTTTCTGTATTCCAGGTGATCTAGTCTATTAGTTATGCTTTCTATTGAATTTTTTATTTGGTTTACTGTTTTCTTCATTTCAAGGATTTCTGATTTTTTTTTTTCAGAATCTCTCTTTCTTGAAGTAATATTTTGCTACCTATAGTTGCTCCCTTATCTCTTTTTTGCTGTGATCAATGGAAGGCCTGTATTTGCTCCTTTATCTGTTTATTGCCTGTATTTGCTCTCTTGTCTCTTTGTTGGAGTGATAAATTTTTGCCTGTATTTGCTCATTTAGGTCATTCTTTAATTCACAGATCATTTTAATTATGAATGTTCTGAACTTCTTCTCTGACATTTCATCAACTGCCCTGTCCATGGGTTCTGTTTTTGTGGTATCCTGGTTTGTTTGGGGCACTTTCCTCCCTTGCTTTTTTATGTTGCCTATGAGACTTCCTTTCCTGTAGCGTGGATCTAAGGTATTAAAGGTTCTACCCTATAATCCTGTAGTATCTATGCCAATTATCTGTACCTCACCTTGGTGTTGGGCTTCCAGACCCTGCCAGTGTCCCAGGATGGATGCTACTGCAACTATAGGTGGTGGAGACAATAGCAGGAGGTAACTGGAGATAACAGTGGAGGTGCCCCAAGATGGATGCAATGTCTTTCAGAGATGGGCTGAAAGGGTAGGCCTTACACTGGCTTTGAGATGCCTGCTCCAAGATGCAGCTGCCTCTAGGCCCTGTCTGTTATCCCAAGGTAGAGAGGCTCCTGCATGGGGAACGCTATGGGGGTGGCTGCAGTGTCCAAGATGGAAGTGAGTTAGACTTGGGCTCCCAGGTAGTGGTGGAGGGAGCGCAGTGGTCCCAAGCTTACCCTGGGTTTTGGCTCCTGTGCAGGTCATTGAGATGGGTCTCCGCTGGGCCTGAGCTCTGGTGGGTGTCTGCTGGTGGCTGGATGGCCTTGAGCCTACCCTGGGCCCAAGCTCCTACACAGGCAGCAAGGTGGACCTGGACTGAGCCTAACTCCAGCGGGTGTCTGCTGGTGGACAGAGGTGGTCCTGGGTGGAGCCTAGTTTCCGGCTAGTGTCTGCCAGTGACCGGATAGACTTGGGCCTACCCTGGGCCTGAGTTCCCACACAAGTAAGCGAGGCAGGTCTGAGCTTAAAAATCTTTTTATCCCAGTGAGCATGGTGGTGCACCCCTGTAGCCCCAGCTACTCAGGATTCTGAGGCAGAAGGATCTCTTGAGCTGAAGAGCTCCAGGCCACCTGGGCACCATAGTGAGACCTCCTCTCAAAACAACCGTCACAAACAAAAACCCCTCTTTATCTCTGACACTCTTTTTAGTAGTGTGAAATGCTTTCAAATAAAGCCTTAGAGCAAGATCTAGTTTATGTTCTGGCTCACAAATCAGTTTGGTTTTTGACATCTGACAATTTATGGTCTTGGCTGAAACTATCATTTTAACACAAAACATTCATTTCCCAACTTCATACATTCCACAAAAATCGTATTTCTAATTTTCTTTTTGCTAAAATGGCTAATATAGAATATATATTTTTACAAATTTTCAAAATGTATCCAGTCTGGAATATAATCTTTTTGTTCATTTAACAGATGGTGGGTGCAGTTTGAAGAACTGACATTTAAACTCTAGCTTCGACCCTTGGATTCTCCTGTCCTATCTGTTGGCTGAACACAGATGTCCTGAAAGATGGGCTGCTGTGCTCACTGTTCTACACATCATATCCCATTCTTGGTCCGAACATCTTAATTTCTTTCAAGATGCTTAGCTTCAATAAACCATTTCTCTCCCACAAAGTTTTTCTGCAGAGAAAACTTGCTGTTTTGATTATTGTTTTTGCTGTAGGGTTATAATTTACAATGTGAAATTCAAAGATACCAAGGCCTTTTTCACTGACTGTATTTGTTTATTCTCAGGAGGAGTCATTGAAGTGTGGCTACTGACCTTAGATTTAGGGAAGAAGCAGAGTGGGTTCAAAGATGCCAAAGAGAAGTGCTGGTTCATGTCTTGAATTAAGCTGATCTCAAACTTTAGAGGATATATAGCATTTAAATAAATACATACTCTAGTAAGCCAGCAGCTAAATAAATATATGTGCTATTTTAATTTCTTGGCATTAAATCACAAGAAATATCCTAATCCAATTTGTGAGAATCAGGAAAGATTATTTCAATTATCGACTCAATAATTAAAATTAAAGAACAGATTAGGACATCAAATGAGAAGACCTGGGATCTAGTTCAGATTTCACAATTTACCCTCAAACCTTCTAAAACGTATTTACCTCATCTATAAAACAGATGGTATAAAATAATACCCCATATTGTTTCATGAAGATTAGATTATTCTACAATAATAACAATGTTGTTATTTTACCAAGATCTAAAGGAGAGGAAGAATCTTTCAAATTACACTTCTCATAGGAGAGGTGATAGACGAAACATGGGGAATGTGCTGCAGGGGACATTTATATAAATTATTAATAATATAATATTACAATAACATAAACCTCAAATAGATCCTTTTTTTTTCTTCCAGCAGTGCTGGGGCTTGAACCCAGAGCCTCATGTATGCTGGGCAAGAGTTCTCCCACTTAGTTACATCCCCAGACCTCAAATAAATATTTGTAGTAGAGAAAAGGAAGCATAAAATCTGGGAGAGGTGAGCAGAGGTGGGGCTACAACTCTGTTTCTTTTCTGCTGGGTAATGTGTAAATGATGAAAGAGGCAGATCACAAAAGACAGCAGCGGGCTCCAAACCCAGCCGCTAAGGAAAAGGGGTTGTCAACAGACCACAGTCAGATTTAGATGGCTCACTGATTCTGTTGTCATTTAGAACGATTTCAGCTTTGGGGAGTACAAAGTCTCCATTCAACTGGCTTAAATAATATGGAATGTATACTCTCAGAGGACAAGATGTGTGAGTGAATGAGTGTGTGTGTGTGTGTGTGTGTGTGTGAGAGAGAGAGAGAGAGAGAGAGAGAGAATGTGTGTGTTTGGCAGAACATCCTCAAGAAGGAATAATATGGCAGTGTGCTAATCTAAATAAGGTCACAGCCATCCCCAGTCACACAACTGCACCCTTAGATGTGTTTCAGATGCCACTTACGACAACATCCATAGGCAAAAAAGAAAAAAAAGAAAGAAAGAAAGAGCCTTGTCTTCCCTAGCTCCCCTTTAAATACTGGGAAAGAAAATTCCCCAGAAGTCCCAACCTCAGTCCATCATCGTCTGTAATGATAACTATCTGGGACTAGGGAAGCCCCCTATAAGAAAGAACCGACCATGAGAAGGGCAGAAACCTAAGCAAAATTCGCATTTTGCTAAGGAGGAAAAGGGCTATCAGTGGGCAACCAGGAGGTCTACCTCCATCTGATTGTGGAGAAAGAACTGAGAGTTCTGGAGCAGCCCTTTTAAGAAATACCCATCCCAGTGTTGCTTTCAGACATTAAAGACTTCCTTTAAGACAAATGGAGGAGGCATCACTTTGCAGAGAAGGTGCCTCAAACTCAGAAAATCTCCCAACCAGAAAAGCTTACCTGTTTCCACCAGACTTAAGACCAGGACAATGATTAAAAAAACAATCCCCAAGGATAGAGTCCTTTAATTTCTCATAACTCTTGTATTTTGTGTGAATCATGTCCTCTGGAGTACATATAGGATTCAGTCTTGCTAGCCGCAGTGGTGCACACCTGTGATCCCAGCAGCTCAGGAGGCTGAGGCAGAAGGATGGTGAGTTCAAAGCCAGCCTCAGCAAAAGCGAGGCACTAAACAACTGTGAGATCCTATCTCTAAGTAAAATACAAAATAGGGATGGGGATGTGGCTCAGTGGTCGAGTGCCCTTTAGTTCAATCCCTGGTACCAGAAAAACGAAAAAAAGAAAGAAAGGAAGGAAGGAAGGAAGGAAGGAAGGAAGGAAGGAAGGAATAAAGAAAGAAAGAAAGAAAGAAAGAAAGAATGAATTAATTAATTAATTAATTAATTCAGTCTTGATGGGTTCCCAGAAGTAGCACATCCAGCAAGTCCTCTGATACAACTCCTAACACGGAAATATTTAATTAAGGTGATAACTCTTGGATAAAAATTTTTAATCCAATGTCTAAAAACATTACACTGTATCTATAACAGTCCTGAACTTGGAAAGAAAGCACAGGAACAGCGTGTCATGGATTAGGTCAGATAAGGCTGATAAAGACCAACTTCCAACTTCCTCCATGTTGGGACTTTCTATAACATATTTAAGTAAGATCTAGGAGCAAAGTGTCTATTTCCTGCAAACCTTTTTATACCAGAGCTTTGCTAAAGACCATCCAACATTACCTAAAATTAATCCTAATTAACTCTGACCATACAATAAAATCACACTGGAGCTTCAAAATCAAACAACAACAAAACAAAAAACACCACCACACAGATTTCAATAACATTGATTTGGGGTAAGGCCAGGATAATGATTAAAAAAAAATCCCCAATGACTCTAATGTATATCCAGGATTTTGAGCGAATGCTTAGGATACCCAGTCTATAATTATTCAAGTCCAAGGGGCAAGCTGGGAGAATTGCAGAATCTGGGAAGACCGAAGATAGCTGAATCCTATAGACAACCTGACATGTCATTTTTGCTGATGGCTTCAGCCTTTTATATGTTAACTAAGTGATAATTAGTACCAAAATTGAGCATCTTGATTTCCTTTCTTTGTATCTGTCACTCATGAGCAGATAGAGGTGCTAATTAACTGTCAAATGGCCTAAAAGCAGCCAAAAGGCAAGAAGACTGAAAAGGAATGAGAACTGTGTGAATCCAGAAATTGGTTCTTCATCCCTATAATAATAGGGTGTTATGGTTTGGATATGAAGAATCCCCCAAGTGTGAGACAATGCAGGGATGTTCAGAGGCAAAGTGATTAGATTATGAAGGTGATGACCTAATCAGTAGACAAATCCATTCAGTGGATTAATAATTTGAATGGATTAATGGTTGGTAATTGTAGGCAGGTAGGATATGGCTGGAGGAGAAAGGTCACTGGGGACATGCCCTTGGGGATTATATTATCCCTGGCTCCTTGCACTCCAGCTCTCTCTCTCTGCTTCCTGTCTGTCATGAGCTGAGTAGCTTTCCTCTGCTACCATGAGTAGCTTTCCTACTACCATGATGTTCTGACTCCTCTGGGGCCCAGAGCTATGAAGTTGGCCAACCATGAACTGAACCTCTAAAACCATGAGCCAAAATAAACTTTTTCTCCTCTAAGTTGTTCTTGCCAGGTATATTAGTCACAGCAATGAAAAATTGACTAAAGCAACGTTAATTACACATGTGGCTCTGTGTCAGACTTCAATTTAAGAATTTTACCAATAACTCATTCCTCTTCACAATAACTCTGTGGGGTATGTTCTTCTATTATCTCCATGGTACAGATGACAGTACTATATATAGTACAAATACGATATGAACTTACCCAAAATTATAAAGTGAGCCTGTGATAGAACTGAATCACACCTAGGTTATCTTGACTCCAAAGTCTTTTCTTAACAGTTATATATATATATATATATATATATATATATATATTCAGGAAGCTAGTAAGCTCATTTTAAAAAGATCTGATGGAGCTGGAGTTAGAATTCAGTGCTAGAGCACTTACCTACTATGTGCAAGGCCCTGGATTCAATCCCAGCACCACTACCACCATCCCCCCACCCCCCCCCAAAAAAAAAAAAGAAAGAAAAGAAAAAGAAAAACAGGGATGAGTGTATTAAAGAAAGGAAAAGTGGGAGAACTGTGTAATTGTTGTTCAGAAAAACTGAAAAACTTCATTTGTAAATGGATCCTGCATGCAAATTTTTTTTCATTCTATATTGCTGACTCATAACAATAATTTCTGAGTTTAACACTTTAATGAAATGATGTCTTGACACCTGAAAAATAATAGAATTTACCTTGAAACTTAATTCCTAGATTAAGTGACCAATAGACTATTGCTATTTTTCTAAAAAATATCTGCTTAAATGAATGGATTCTATATAACCTCTTTCCATACCCACCTCTGTACAGATTTCCTCAGTAATAAAATTTCCATCTTGCTTCCCTATTTGTATTCATTGCACTTATCAGGTAACAGAACTTTGATTCAATCAGGGTTTTATTAAACCCTCATCATGTAGTTAATTCCGTATTTCTTTCAAAATGTCATAATCTACTGTCTCATGATGAACTGTCCCTGTCCTAGGTGTTCATGGTGTGCTTTGCTTTCCATCATGTTAATTAAATTACTTGTTGTATAAATTATTGCAGAGTGTCCCAGATGATGGAGATCAGACAAATGTCAGGATACTCATTAATAGTTCTTCATCTCATGCAGAAAGGAAAGCATTGCTGCAAACTCTCTCACAAGTCTAAGTGATTCTGACGCAACTAGAGTTTGAATACTATAAAGTATCTACACAAAAGCACTGACAAAATAAAATTACCTTGGTCCTAGTGAATGTGGTGTGGTGAAAGTTACTTCTTAAATCTTTACAACAATCCTGGAAGGTATAAAGAGAAGATACCTACCATGAAGTCTTTTTCATATATGAAAAATAGGGCATAATTCCATAACTGAGTTACCCAAAGCATTGCAAGAAACAACAGGGCTCAGGGCTCCTGATTCAGTGCCAAGATAGCATTCCTTCTAACTTGCTCTAATACCCTACAAACCACAGTTTGGTAGTCTTCCTGGTGTAGTTTGTATTTTGCTTTTTTTTTTTTTTACAGTTATGAGAATGATCAAACCCTACATATATGCTAATTATCAATCTAATTATTATTTTCAAACAAAACTTTACTTCATTCATAACTTTACTGTCAAAATTGTAGTTAATATATATCACAAGTTCATTAAAATTAATTTAGGATTTTAGGTGCATAGTTAAGAATCAAACGCAGAAAAATTTGAAGGCATCCTTAGACACTGTGAACAAAAATCAATGCATCAATGCACAAAACTTTAACAAATGAAGAATTAAATTATGGCTGGTAAATGGATGGAGCTGGAGAATATCATGCTTATCGAAATAAGCCAATCCTAAAGAATCAAAGGCCAAATGTTTTCTCTGATATAAGGATGCTAATTCACAATAATGGGGAGGGGGGATAGGGAAGAATAGACATATTTTGGATTAGACAGAGGGAAGTGAAGGGAGGGAGGGTTATGGGGATGGATGGTAGAATGAATCTGTCATTTTGACTTTATGTTTATATATGATAACATGACAGGTGTAATTCTACATCATGTACAATCAGAAGAAAGAAAAGTTATACTCCATTTATGTATGATGTATCGAAATGCATTCTACTGTCATGTATGACTAGTTAGAACAAATTAAAAAATTAATTAAAAAACAAAACCAAAAAATAGCATTGGAGATACAAAGCAAATTGTGAAATTTAAAAAAAAAATATTACTTTTGAGACAGGGACTGTTGAAGATACTGTGAGCACTTTAAGGAGACAAATTTAAACTCACTCCTTCTCTACCAGAAATATCCTTTGGCTTTAGTTTCCTTCTGAGAAAATCCCTACCTCCACCAGCCTGATACAGGAAGTCTCTGACGTGTAAGAGCTAAACGTGAACCCTGGGGAAATAAATATTGGGGGAAGCCAAGCATTATTCAGAAAAGCCTACAGTAGCATTACAAGAAACAACTTCCCAATTGCTTCCAAAGCCTTCCCAGACATGCCGGATGTGCTGGCTACAATCACACCACACAACAAACTAAAATGCACTCTATGTTCAGAATTTTTATTAGGATTAAATATTTATCCTTTAAATCTCTGCTACTGACTTACTGACTTGCAGATTTACTTAAGGTAAAATATGTCATTGACTTTCACATTCATCAGTTTTAATATACTTTAAGGAGGTTGTTCTCAAATTTTGCCACATATTGAAATCAACTGGAGAGCTTTTAACACCCTAATGTGCAGGCTGCAACCCAGCCTAATTAAATCAGAGTTCCTAGTGATGGTCCCTATGCATTATTAGTGTTTTATAAACTCCCTAGGTGGTTCTGTTGAGGAAAAAAAACACAAAATCTTTTTTCCTTTACCTATCTTAGTTTCTCCAGCTGGGGACCATGTGAAATTAAACTAAAAAATACAGGTTAACAAGATACAACATGCAATTGTGCAATTATGCGTATGCATGGGAGCACTCAGATGTGAATAACTAGAAGAGCTGGTTAGAACTTGGGGTCTCTAAACCTCACTTAGTAGGGGAAATGGAGGACAAGGGGTACTTTTTCGAAAAGCAAATGATATTTAGCAAAATAAAGATAAATGGGCTTTTGGGAGAATAAATCCAAGATCATGATGTTTTGTGATAGCATCTTTTTAAGGATGGCAGAGGATCAGGGTGATGCTGTTGAAAACAGAGGCTTGAAGGAGATTCTGTGAGCTCCTTCTGCTTCTCTACTGGCGAAAGGGAAGGAAAGGGAATTCATGTGGGAATTGCCAAGTCCTCTCATATACACTGCTACAGTGACAACTGCTAATGGGGTGAGTCAGGGCTGCTATGGATGCTAGAACCTTGGAGAAGTAGCTGAAGACCAGTGTCAGAGGCTGATCTAGACAGCAGAGCTGTCAGGACCTGACAAAGATAATTGAGGAGCAAAAAAGGCTCTTTTCCACTATGAATTGGCTGGTAATTCATGTCAAAAGAAAAATTGCAACATTTAAAGATTGAATTGGCTTTCATTTGTGAATTTGTAATCAGGCAACACCTCAGTCTATAAAATAGAATGATGCTTCAATGATCTCAGCAGAGGTAGTTGGCTTCATAGTAGAAAATAGCTGGAAGAAATACAGAAATGGAAAGTAAACTGGTCATTTTCAAAATTAGTTTTCTTAAGGGTTAAATCAGAGTATTTCCTTAATACTCTGACTCAGGTTGACTGGAATCTCCTATTTTTGTGTGTGTGTGTGTTGTGTTGTGTTTTTTTTTTGGGGGGGGGGGCGTTGTTTGGCCCATTTCAAAGTATAGTTTGATATGTGGCACTTAGCACAAGTAACTCCATTTTGATTTGGTCTGGTCTCCTGGGCCTTGTGCAGGAGGCTAGCCCATGAACTTCATTTAACACCTGAAGAGATTGGGACTTGAAGAAGATTAATTTTGACTTGGTATTTTAAAAGCATGTGAAATTTTTTTTTTTACACTCAAAGTTACGGAGTAAATTTCACACCCATCATATTGGTATTTAACCGACTTACCTATGTACCCATCAGGATACGTCTAAATTCCAGTTTCAGAATTAAAATCACTGATACAAAGGGAGCAGGCTTTTAAATAGCCAGCATTGTCCACTTTTGGAGACATTGCCAGAATTTTCAAGATAGGCCTAAATACAAAGATTTAGCGCCAGAAGACCAGGAGTGCTGCGCTTCTTGGCTTCAAAAACCATGGCTTCTGAGGGACCTAGACCACACAGCTAAGCAGGCAATATGAACATAAATGAGGTTTGCTTTCTATAAGCATCTTTCACCTACTTGTATGGGAGGAAAAAAAAATTAATACCTTTTCCTCATTCATCACAAGGGTGGCAACAATATATTTATTTTTAAAAACAGATTAAAGAGAAAAGCATAACAAATTTATTTAACCAAAGTTTTACATGACGAAGGAGATTTCATAAATGGAGACCCAAAGACCCAGCAAAAACTGTATACTTTTTGCTTAAATTTGATACTGAGTGAATAGTTACGTGGGAGTATGATTCAACAAAAAGTATCTGATCTTACTGTTGTGATTCTGATAAGTGTCTCTAAAGGCCCATGTGTTGAAGCCTTAGTCCAAAAGGATGTGCTATGGTAGAACCTTCAGGAGGTGGACCCAGTGAGATGCCTTTAGTTCACTGGGGGTGACTCTTCAAAGGCGTCTGTGGGACTGCGCCTCTTTCTCTTCCTCTTTTGCTTCCCGGGTGTTGAGGTGAGCAGTTTTGCTCTATCGCACACTCCTGCCAGGATGTGTTGCTTCACCACAGGCCCAAAACAATAGGGCCAAGTGACCATGAATGGGAACCTCCAAAATGTGAGCCAAAATAAAATTTTTCTCTTATAATTATCTCAAGTATTTACTTAAACACACTTATCTAGGCCTCTTTGTTCATATTCTACTTGACCTCCAGGAATAGGGCAGGACCCTTCTGAAATGAGGTCTTCTGACCTACTTTCAGGCAAGATAGGTCAGGGAAGTCCTTTATGAACAGTTCTCACATAGACTGGCAGGTAAAGTCAGAGCATCCTTCGCTTCTGCAGTTTTCTCAGTTGTCAAGGTGCCATGTTCTAGAGTATTCTTCTTAGTCCTGATATATTCATCCAATAAACTTGTACTGAGTGTGCCTATTAAATGCCATGTTCTGGGGAGTAAAATCCTTAGAGCTGTGTTAGTTAAAGATGTCAGATTTAACACAGAGACATTTACCTCTGCTCCTTCTTTAATTCCCATTAAAATGATGACCAAAACCATAAACCTGAAGGGCTAAGAGAGCTAGAGCTAAGCAACAACCACAAAAAATGTGGAAGCTGAAAAGCAAATGGAAGAGAGGTAGCTGATATTTTAAACCAGAGATAGTTGAATGCCAGCAGAAGCAAAAACCAAGAAGCAATGAGGTTTGCGACATAGAACTTCAGAAAGATTCAGGATTTGGCAGCACCTGCTATTGCTAAATGGAAGGGTAAAGGCAAATCTGAAAACAGAAATATTGGTTAAAAGAGTGTTTCAGAAGCAACCTGGAAAAATGCTAGAGGTTTGCTCTATGAAGAAGGCAAACCAAAGGTATTCTGGGCTGGGAGACATGGTGCAACGAAGGACAGAGGGTGGTTACCACACAGAAAAGAGGAATTAGATGAAAGTCTACTAAGTGGTGACACTCTGCCCAGCCCCCTTCCCCCACAGGCCTCCTAGATCAGACAGGAAAGTGGGAAATAATTGGGAGATAAGGCCAGCCCAGGGGAGAAGAAGGGTTCCCAGTGGAACAAGCCAGACAGACCACCCTACAGCAAAGCCCCATGGGCAACAAGCCCCAACCGTGCATATAGAATTTCTATTCAATAACTGGATAACCTCATTCTTAGTATGACCACACAGCCAGCGATCACTGCATATCTAAGATTTACAACAGAGAAGTTGGGGAATAAAGGTAATTGAATAAACATGAAAATGCAAGGAGAAGATAATTTAAGATGAAATTTTTAAATTAATATCTTCAGAAATGCAAGAGGTTACATCAATAAAATAACAGAAAGAAATATTCAGAGAACTAAAAAAGATAAAAATTAAAAATAAACAACAAAAAATGAAAGTTCTTAAATATTACCATACTCAGGGCTGGGGATATAGTTCAGTTGGTAGAGTGCTTGCCTTGCATGCACAAGCACAAGGCCCTGGGTTCAATCCCCAGCACCACCACAAAGATAGATGATAGATAGATAGATAGATAGATAGATAGACAGACAGACAGACAATAGATAGATAACACATTGAGAGTAAGAATAAAAAGCTGACTAATAAGAATGGGCAATAAAATTTTAAAAGGCTCTAAGAAATAAGACAAAACCAAGAGAAGAAAAGTAGGAAAGGAAGGAAAAGAAAATAAACATTTATTAATAAAAATTTCAGAAAAGATTAATAGAAAAAAAAAGACAAATTCAGAATAATTTCCCATAAGAAGAATATGAATTTTCAAGTTTTTTACCACTCAGATAGGATTAAGATAAACCCAAACCAAGACACAGCATTACACAACTTTGGAATATTTTGAGCCAGAATACAGTGGTGCATGTCTTCACAAATTAAGGAGAGATATTAGTCAAATGATTCAAAATTTCAGTTAGATAGGAATAAGTTCAAGAGACCTATTCTACAACATGGTGACTATAGTTAACAGCAAGCTACTGTATTCTTGAAAACTGCTGGGAGAGTAAAAAGAAAGTGTTCTCACAACAAAAAAATTAAGTATGAGGTGATATATATGTTAATTGGTTCAATTTAGTCATTTCACAATATATACACATTTCCAAACACATCATGCACAAAATATATATATATATATATATATATATATATATATATATATATATATATATATATAATTGTTTGTCAATTAAAAGTTAAAGAAAAAAACAATTATGGGCAACTGGAGCTAAGTCCAATTGGAAAAACTATGGAAACCGTGAGAGCCAGTGAGACACACACTGCAGTTATCTCTGAAGGGGAAGGGACCCTGGACACTGATACACAGACTCAATCAGTCATTGGCTGAGGGCTGCTCAAAGGAAAGATGATTCATCAGCACTTTTGGACTTCTGTGAGAGCAGAGAAAATTCAAATGCTAGAGTAGGAAATTGGTAGGTATGTACCAAAGATGTAATGGTAAGGGGATAGGAATGAAACTCCAGTATTATCACTACACCAATGAATCCAGAATATAAGTTATCTGTTTCATTCTGCCCAGAAGAAAATAGGATGATCTCAGTAAATACTCCCCTTTGGGAAAGAGTGGGAGGCACCCAGCAATCACTGGTTCATAGAATTTTCTGTAATCCTCTGCAGCAGATAGATTTACTGTTGGGGATGGGGGAAAATGATAAAATTAAAAGAAAATTATTTTCATCCAGAATTATATATCCTGAAAATTTTTAATCAAGGGATAGTCTCAAAAATGTTATTACCACATGCCTTTTCTCAGGCAACAGTCAAAGGATGTGGTCCTTCAAAATGATGGAATAGTCAAAAAATAAAAAAGAAGGGGTAGGTAGGAAAGAACATGGGCTACAAGAAATAGCATCCAATAAGGCAAAGAGAATTAGAATGATTGTGAAGGGAGGGTCCATGGCTAGGATGGGTCTGGAAGAAACCAGACTAGATTGGAATAGGACAGCAGAAATCTGGTCTTCAGAAAGATAAAACTACAAAGATAGTAGTTCCCCTTATCCACATGTTCCAAAATCCCCAGTAGATACTTGAAACCATGGATAGTACTGACCTCTATGTGTACTAGGCTTTTCCATGTATGCATATATTCAATATAAAGTTTAATTTATAAATTGGCATGGTAAGAGATTAGCAACAATAAGGACAATTACAGTAATGGACTGAGATAAAAGTTATTTAAACTTTAGAAGTTATTTCTGGAGTTTTTCATCTAATACTTTTGGATTATGGTTGATCAAAGGTAAGTGAAACCTGTGCATAGGGAGGGGGTGCTACTTGTGATTTAACTATTTAGGGAAGATGAGGGCAAGAGAAGGAGAAGGTGGTTAAAAAAAAAAAAAAGCCTCGTCTGTCAAAGAGGAAAGTCAAAAGAGAAAACTGAAAATCGAAACATCAAGAAATAGAAGGGTAGGCATATTATGCAGAGATTTTAAAGTAACTACAAAAAAGAAACAGCAAGGGATTGAAAGGAGTTGTTTGCTGGGACGGAAGGAGATGGAAAAGATACAGAGGAAGAGATAGGAATGAAGAGGGAGGAGAAGATGTAGGACTAGAAGCTTTTTTTAAATAATACAAATGCATATGTAAAAGCTTGATAAAACTTGGAATCAAAAATTTTAAATGTAGTGAAAATGCCCTCAAATAAAACCTAGTTAACTTGGAGAGAAGCGTATCCCTATGGTGCAGTATGATAAGTGATAAGAGACTTACACACAGTTAGGATGGAAGCCCAAGTGAAAAGGGCTAAACAGCAACCAGGAGTCCCAGACACCAGTTGATGGAAGAGGTGATACTGCACTGAGTTTCAAAGGATGAGTCGGAGTTTGTTGCTTTCAAAGATGGGGAAGACAATCTCAAGTGAAGAAATGTCATGTGAAACCACACACATGCACACACCATGTACACAAAAGAACAAGGGCGTGTTTGGGGAACTCCCTCTGCTGCAGCTCACAAAGGGCACACATGTGGAAAATAGCAGATGTGGCTATGGGATGGCCAGATCATTAAGGCCATGTGTGTTAAGCAAATGTTTTGCTCTATATTAATGTACTCTATGCAGAGAATGAGGCAATAGAATAAAAAAGCACTGTAAAAAATGAACTTAGCCAGGCGCGGTGACACAGGCCTGTAATCCCAGCGGCTCGGGAGACTGAAGCAGGAGGATGGCGAATTCAAAGCCAGCCTCAGCAAAAGTGAGGCCCTAAGCAATTCAATGAGACCCTGTCTCTAAAATACAAAATAGGTTAGCGGACGTGGCTCAGTGGTCAAGTGCCCCTGAGCTCATTCCCTGGGACCCCTTCCCCCCGCCCCGCAAAATGAATTGAAATGTGATGGAGGAGAGGAGAGTAAAAAAACTGAGAAGACTGCAGTATCTCCTGCAGAAGCAAGGCTGAAGCGTGACAGTTGTAAAGGAGAGAATGAATTGCAGTTAGTAAGGGGTGGAGGGCTGAGGAAAGGAGACTGTGTCAACTCCTGGATGACTTCCACCTGGGGAACCAGAGGATACAGGTGCCATTCATCAAGACTTGGGAGGAGGAACAGATGGAGAGGGATACAATTCAAACACTTTGACTTGGAGTTGCATGGAGGACATCCAAGAGGAGGGGCTCAGTAGGCGGGTGGGCAGCTGTGTTTGTAGTTCAGCAGAGGGATGTGCTAAATTCAACATTGCACAGGTGCAGCAGAAAGCACCGGAGTGTGAAGTCATCCCCAGGCTTCATACAGTGTTTGGCTAGTTGCCCTTCCGCCTTCTACCATGTGAGGAACATGTTCATCTGCTGGAGGATGCAGTGACAAGGCATCATTCAGGATGCAGAGGGAATCCGTCAAACAGCAGATCTGCTGGTGGCTTGAGCTGTTCTTCCTAGCCTCTGCAGATCTCTCAAGATCATGTTATTGCCCATATCACCCTGTTCCACTCTTTAGGCCCATGGTTTCACCCAGAAATTTAGGAAAGGAAAGTGAAAATAAAACCTTTATTTCTCTTGATTGCATCAGATGCAGATGAAGAAAAAGTAAAATAGGACCCTTGGATATATGAGCAACTGAACAGATGAAGAGCACAGGAAACCTGGGTAGAAGAGGAATTGGCTCAGAAGATTGTTTTTCCTATCAACTCAGCTTTTTTATTTTTATTCTTTTCCCCCCCACATTCTGTATTGGTACTTTATAGTTGTATATAATAATGAGATTTGTTGTTATATACTCATACATGCATACAATCTAACAATATAATTTGATCAATATTACTCCCCAGCACTTTTCCCTCCCTCCCACTTCCCACCCTTTGACCCCTAGGAGATCTACCCTTACCTTTCTTTTTATTTTTCCTCTCTAGCTTCCACATATGAGAGAAAACATATGACCCTTGAATCTTCTTAGTTTGACTTATTTCACTTAACATGATGGTCTCTAGTTCCATCTGTTTTTCTGCAAATACCATAATTTCATCTGTATTTATGGCTGAATAAAATTCCATAAGTGTATATACATGCCACATCGTCTTTATCCATTTGTCCATTGATGGACACCTGGACTGGTTCCATAGTTTGGCTATTGTGTATTGTGCTGCTATAAACAGTTGAAGTGGCTGTAGCCCTATAGTATGCTGATTTTAGTTCTTTTGAAAAAAAATATATTTTTCCTCATTCATCACAAGGGTGGCAACAATATGCTTATAAAAAAACAGATTAAGGAAATAGATACTCCAGCTTGTTTTCAAACTCCATTTGGGTGGAATACTTTTTTTCCATCATCTTACTTCAGCCTGTGAGCATCTTTGCCTGTGAGATGAGTCTCTTGCAAACAGCATATAATTGGATGTTGGTTTTTGATCCATTCTGCTAGTCTATTGCTAAGAGCCATAGCAGAGTAGGAATGACGCATGGCATTTTTGGTTGAAAGGTGACCCCAACAAGCCATTGAGATGATAATGATTATGTTAAGATGTGCATTCAATTGGATATTAAACCCCTGCTGTCCGCCACAGCCTGCTACTTTGGAGCTCTTGCGGGACTCCCGGAGAGTTCCCATTGGTTGGGGAAGTGCGGTAGGAGGGAATTCCAGAGGAAGGATTGCCGGTTGGTGTGGTGTGTCACGGGAGAAGGCCGCATGCGTGGTGTTTGCGGGAGTTTTGGAAATAAAGTTTGTTCCTGCTTGAGTGGCTTGTGATTTTGTGCCCAGCCAAACTGCGGCAGTCTATGTCTTTTAATTGGAGAATTGAGAACATTTATATTCCATGTTATTATGGATGTATTTGTGGTTTGCTGCCATTTTTGTTGTTGTTGTTATATTTAATTCTGTCTTGGTTCTCATTTAAATGGTTATTATTCTATTGAACTTCACTTATTTGAGAGTTTTGGATTTTGGTTTTTTTTAGTTTTTCTGTGTACAGTTTATCTGTGAGGATTCTTTGCTGGCTTGGTTTCTTTAGTTAATCTTTATCATGGAAAGTTTTTATTTCCCATTGAATATGACAGAGTTTTGTTGGGTATATTAATCTTAGTCGGCAGTTGTTTTCTTCTAGAGCATGGAACATTTCATTCCCGGCCCTCCTTGATTTTAGTGTCTGCACTGAGAAGTCAGAAGGGAGCCTTATTGAGTTGCCTCTAAATGTGACCTGATGTTTCTCTCTTGCAGCTTTTAATGTTCTTTCTTTATTTTCTATGTTAGGCATTTTGATTATGATTGTCTTGGAGAACTTCTCTTTTGGTCTTGGTTATTTGGAGTTCTGTGTGCCTTTTACATGTGTATGTCCATCTCATTTCTGAGGTAGAGAAAGTTTTCTGTGACAATATCATTGAAAATGTTCTTAATACCTTTAGCTTGTACCTCTGTGTTCTATTCCAGTGATTCTTAGGTTTGGTCCCTTGATGTTGTCCCAGATTTCTTGTATATTTTGATCATGTTCTGTTATTTTTTCCCTTTCTTCTGTATGCTCAAATTCATGCATCCTGACTTTATGGTCTGATGTTCTATTTTTGAAGGCTGAAGTTCTATTTTCTACACAATCTAATCTATTAGTGATGCTTTCAAATGAATTTTTAATTTGATTAATTGTGTCTTTCATTTCTAGGAGTTCTGATTGGTTTCTTTTCACTAGTTCTATTTCCTTATTAAAATGTCTTTCATCTGCTTTTATTATCTTAAAAAGATAATTTCTTATATTTTCTTTTATTTCACTGAAACTTTTAATAATCAGTTTTTAATAATCTTTCTCTGAAATCTCAACCCACTTCTATATCTGTGAAATGTTTTGTTGGAGGGCTCTGAGTTTGGTGGGGGAGATTCATTTGCTTGTTTCTTTGTGTTTTCAGAGATTATGAACTTGTGCATCAATTGAGGTGGACTCCCCTTCCTCTTTTATATATGTGTTCTATGTGTAGTTTTTTTTTTTTTAATTCTTGTATTTCTCTGGTTTTGATGATGTATGTGTAGATTTGGTGATTGTACATGAAGTTCCCCTCTGGTTGTTCCTCCGTGGGACCCTGGTTTTTACTTTGGGGATTTTGTCTTCACACTTCTATGACTTGAAGTTATATTTAGGCTCAGATGGGGTTAGAGCTTGTGTGGCATGAGATTCATTATGTTTGGATAGCTTATAAGAATTTCTCAGCAGCCATGTCTCTACTCTGTAGGCTTGAAGTGTCCTAGTCACATTCTAGCTACCCTTAAAAAGAGAGGAAAGATAAGAGTAATACTACTGTCAGTAACTGATGTATAAAGATAGATGTCCAAAGTCTACTTTGACATCTGTAACATTGTCACCTTGCTGAGTTTTCCTCTTGCTTTGTGGGTGCAATGCTGAGGAACTGCTGTGAGATGCTTTCTTTCTCTAAACCACCATCTTCTTCACCACTATGTATCTGTTTTTATGCCAGTACCATGAAATTTTTGTTACTATAGTTCTGTAGTATAACTTGAAGTCAGGTATTGTGATGCCTCCAACATTGCTCTCTTGGCTTAAAATTTCTGTTGCTATTCTAGGTCTTTTTATTCTTCCAAATGAATCTTAGGACTTTTTTTTTCTAGTTTTGAGAAGAATGTCATTAATATTTTGATGGGGATTGCACTGAATCTGTATATTGCTTTTGTTAGTATATCCACTTTAACAACAGTAATTCTGCCTATCCATGAACATGGGAGGTCTTTCCATCTTCTGGGGTCATCTTCAATTTCTTTCTTCAATGTTTCATAGTTTTCATCATAAAAGTCTTTCGCCTCCCTGGTTAGATTTATTCCTAGGTATTTATTTTATTTCATTTTTGAGGCTATTGAATGGAACTGTTTTCCTGATTTCTTTCTCAGAATATTTTTTGTTGGTGTATAGGAAAGCTATTGATTTTTGTATGTTGACTTTGTAGCCTGCTACTTTGCCAAATTTGCATATCATCTCTAATAATCTTTTAATAGAGTTTTTGTTTGTTTTGTTTTGTGTTAATCTTCTAGATATAGGGTCAAATCATCTGAAAACAGTGATAATTCAACTTCTTCCTTTCCTATTTTTATCTATTTTCTTGCCTTCTCTTGCCCAATTGCTCTGGGCACTTTTTTCTAGCACTATATTAAATAGGAATGGTGAGAGTGAACATCCTTGTCTTGTCCCAGATCTTAAAGGAAATATTTTCAGTTTTTGCCTATTTATGATTAAGTTGGCTTTGCAATTTTTTTGTATATATGGCCTTTATGATGTGCATGATGCAAAGAACAAGATTCATGCACATGACAGCACAGATTCTCCTCCCGAGTGCTGACATGAAACCCATCAACCTTTGATTTTAACACCTTATTTTAAAAAACTGAAATTATCCTTTATTCCTTTCACATATGACCAGTGAAATCAGTCTTTCCTTTTTTTTTTTTTTGAAAACTTTAAATTCCCTACCAGCAGGTAAATAGTCAAGCATTTAGCCATATCAATGTATGCAGGTGGGCCAATTGGGTTTCTTTCTTTTTAAAACAAGTCTAGAGGATTCAAGAACTGCTAGTAAGGTTAATGACTTAATAAGGATGGGCGTTGTTTGGCCTTTGGCCCATCTACTACACACTTCTTTCCAAAGGAGTATAGTTAGAAGTTTTTGCAAATCCCACTCCTATCTCAGACATCTGTTTCCCGACCTTTGTAGCAGTGGTTTCAGGAGGGTGCATGGGAGAAAAGAAGAGGAAAACTGAGGTTGAAAAAACCAAGAGCATAAGAACATCCAGTATTCCTTGGAATTTATCGATCTAATCAAGGAAAAAATCAATGAACACATACGAGATCTGATGGATTGCTGTCAACCAGGTAAGTTATGCAGCATGGTCTGTCCTGAAGTTTGCAGCAACCTTAAGTATAAAATGATGTTCTAAACTTAATTTAACAGCAGTGGTATACACTTGGACAAAATCATTCTTTCTTGCTCAGAAACCACAGTTCTAGTAAGAATTATAATAATATTGACTCTGTAGAAAAATTATTAGGATTAACTTAGAAAATTATGAAATTATTTGGCAAACATTGTTAGAACAGAAGACATACCTTCAGGCAATATATCTTTGCAGTGGAAATCAAGTTCGAAATGTTTATGACTGTTCATCATTGTCATAAATAGATAATGGACATAAATAAAATTTCAAATATCAAAGATGCCCTTAATGAGTTTATTGGCATTAGTAGATTACATTGTTCATAGAACCATGCTAATCAATCAAATTTCAAGTTGAGTATGATACCATGCCAAATCCAGACAGAACTTTAAAAAAGATATTTGATGATTTCTATCAAATAAATTAACATTGATTTTTAGAAATTAAAGTATAAGAATACTGTATCAGACAATATGAGCATAAAAACTAGCTGATCCATGGAACATTCATGAAAATGGTAGCAGAGATAAGTAACTGACAAAAGATGTTGAGGTCCCTAGAAACTAGCCACAGAAAAAGCTGTTACCACCATTAATCTGAGGGGGCAAGGGAAACACATATTTTGGAAATCCATCAAGAACTGAAGATGTGGAAAAGAGACTGCAGGATGGAGTGTAATTGAGGAATATGAATTTTTGCCAGATAACTCTGTTTAAAGCAGAAAAGACAAGGCCCAATCTCTCTCTCTCTCTCTCTCTATCTCTCTCTCTCTCTCTCTCTCTCTCTCACACACACACACACACACACACACACACACACACACACACACACTACTTATTCATGTTGTATTCAATATTTCTATTTGATTTTAAAACCCCTGCAGATTCAGGTCACTGTCTGCCTCTGTGTGGCCATCAGTAGATCCAAGCTGATGCAGCATTAGGTATGTTTGGGAATGAAATATAAAGTCAAATGTATAGCCTAATTATGCTAATTTTGAGAAGCAAGAATAGCAGTATTAAACACTGGTACTAAACCCAAGTTTGGGGATCCAAGAAAGAAAAATAGTTATATCTAAAAAAGACAAAAGCTAATTATTCAGTTGAGATATTAGCTGTTACATCTCCAGTGACTTAAATAAATGGGATTAATTGGTGAGAAATGGTGAGGTGGCAATTTTCTGGCATTGTCAGCAACTGGGAGTTATCAGAGAATATGCTATTCTCTGGGCTTTTATCTCATGCATTTCACTACAAGGTTGCAAGATAGCTGCTGAAGCTCTGGCTTTTTCCTGAAGAAAGAAAGGAAGGAGGGAGGTATAAAAAGGAAATGCAATACAAGCTGTATCTGTCCCATGTAATAAAAAAAATGCATTTTTCTCAAAAGTTAAGCCAAATTCTACCTTTGATTCATTGTTCGCAGATTCGACACAGGCCTAAATGGCTTTTTAAGCAAATATTTAGGGGAATATTCTTGCCCTCAATAAAATCTGGCTTCTGGCAGCAATAAGAAAATGGAAAGATATTTAATAGGCAATTGAAAGTGACTGTCACCATTACATATCGGGAACACATTTTATAGTTGTTGTGTTAGGTACTCAATAGAGACCATTAATAGTTGTTAAACATTAGAGGAGAAAAACAATGTTTAGTCACTCTTACTTCTTTGAGAATAGGCCATAGGGGTGGTGCATTTTGACATCTGAAAGCCATTATCCTATCAACTGCCATCAACCCATCTCTTATGGCAGCTGGCACTGATCTAAAATGTAAACAGTTAATAAATATATCAATTTTAGTTAATAAATATATCAATTTTATTTTGTGCTCCTGAAATTTTTAGTCATTCTAGGGTTTATATTATTTTTTAAATTTTTTTTTAGTTGTTTTTATATGGTGCTAGGATCCAACCCAGTGTGAGACAAGTGCTGTACCACTGAGTTATAGCTACAGCCCCTCTAGGGTTTATATTTAATACTGATGTTTAACATAAATGTATTTGCCTCTCAAAATTTGCCCAATTGTGCATTAACTCGAGTTTGTGTTTCATTCTGCATCAACTGTGTAAGACTGTGATCTACTGATTGTCAAGTAAAGGCAGTAGCACTAGGACTTAAAAAATAAAATCAGCAAACCAGACACAGTGGTGCACATCTATAATCCCAGGTACTCAGGAGGCTCAGGCAGGAGGACTGTAAATTTAAGGCCAGCCTGGACAACTTGGTGAGACCCCTGTCTGAAAATAAAATTTAAAAAGGCTGGTTATGTAGCTCAATGCTCTAACATGTGTGAGAGCTTGGGATCAATCCCTAGTACTGGAAAAAAAAAACTGAATCAACAGAGATCTTATTATAATTAGAAATACCAGATAGGGTATCTTTAGATGAACTATTTTGATCAGTTACAAAAGATAATGTGCCATATAGCAAAAGATAACATACTCCAATTTTTGTTATATGTGCAGTGATCATACTGCCTATGTTAATGAGTAGCTGCCATTTAACAAACAAAGTACATAAACAACACTTTAGGCTTCACAGTGGCAGGAATTCATGCCACTTGTACGTGGTGGGTGACCTTGAGTTTTGGGGTTTTATTCCCTTTTATTTTAGTCTACTTGCATGTATCTATTATTCATGTGTATCTTGAAGCAAAGCTACTCTTTCTGCCACATCACCTTGTTTCTCTGTCCCACCACCTTTCTGGACACTTCTGCTCTAAAGCATTCCCGATGGAAGCATTTGTTATACAATCAAGCTATAATGTCAGCCTTGCCCTGTGGGCTTCACTTAGCACTGGATCATGATGGGAAAGAAAAAATCATATTTTGAAGCACAAAGTTGAATATCTGAACAATTCAGGTACATCTAAAACACTCAGACAACAATATTTCAAAGGCAGCCTGATGTGAAACACCAAGTGACACTCAATGTAGTAAAACGATTTACTATTAACTATTTGAGTTGATCAGTATTGTCAAAATACGACAAAGATTCTGTGATTATAGTAGACCACAGGAGACTAGAGATTTGTGATACTTTAAAAACTTAAATTTACAATGGGGTCATATGATGACAAAGGTCAGTCCTCCAAACATTGTAGGCAAAAATACCTCAAGCAATTTCTGAGATCTTTCCTTGGAAGACAGCTTGTAGAACATGCCACCATTGGCCCCTTTTCCATCATCCTTTCCTCTATCCTGCCACAGAGACGATGGCTGGAGCTCCTGGCACCATCTTAGATGATGAGATGATGGAGAGGTGATCTGCAGGGAGCCTGGGACCCCTAGGACCACTTTGGGCTGGATTCCTACTTGGGAGCCTTTATATAAAAGAGGAACAAGCTTCTATCTTGTCTAAGTCATTCCTATTATGTATCTTTGTTATTCACACTCAAATTTAATGCTAGCCAGTCGCAGTGGCCCACACCTATAAAACCCCAGTGGCTGGGGAGGCTGAGGCAGGAGGATCGTGAGTTCAAAGGCAGCCTCAGCAACGGCAAGGTCTAAACAACTCAATGAGGCCCTGTTTCTAAATAAAATACAAAATAGGGCTGGGGATGTGGCTCAGTGGTCAACTGCCCCCTGAGTTCAATCTCCCATATCTGCCCCCCACCCCCAAAATCAAATGCTAGATACAATAATGACAGCTACATTGAATCAGCCTCTCACTTGGTCAGAAATTGTGCTGAGCACTTGATTTGCATTAGCATCTTTAATCCTCATAACAACTCCATGAAGCAGGTACTATTATAATCCTCATTTTACAGAGGAGAGAGCTGGAACTTTACAATGTTAACTAATTTACCATCTGGGTACAGTCAGTAATGGTGGAAATGGTATTCAACCGAGGCATGTGACTCTGGAACTCATACTCAGAACATTAGCCATGGTGAACAATATCTTTGTAACATTGACTCATGGGTCCTCTGTACACTCCATATATCTCATTTAGAGCAATATATTTGCCTCATTTTTTGGACCTTCCCTTCTTCCAGATACCCCACCATTAAGCAAATAGTTACTTTAATAGGTTATAACACTCTGTATTATTCAAGGTTAAAGAAGGGAGGGATGACATTTATTCTGATGGAGCATATATGTAATTGACTGTGCTTTGCAGCAAAAGGCCTAATTTCATTTTCCTTACTGCTACAATAGAGAAAAAAGAAGTAAAAGAGACAACATTTCAAAGAATGATTCAGTGGGGAGAGATGTGGCCAGAGGATAATCTCCAGCCAGCCAGTATTGTTCCAATGCAAACCTCTAAGAGCTAATATTTAAAGTACTTTATAGGTAAGTATCTAGAGAAAGAAAGAAAGATGAGCTTAAAAATGTGGAAAGAGGAGTACCCTGTCAAAGAACAAGTTTTAGTGGACTAGACTGGATACCTCTGTTTCTACAACATTATAATGAATCCATTATAGTTTCCCGTTTAGGATAAATTTCTTTCAATTTCTTCCTGGATTTTTGACAAAGCATAAAAGGTTTTGGGGTTTTTGTTTTGTTTTTCCATCAGTGATACATCTTTCTTTCATCTATTATTTTCAGTCAAAATTTATTGGGCCCCTAAAAGTTGCCAACATTATGTAAGGTACAAAGATAAATCTTTGTCCCTACCCGAAGCTAGTGGCAGAGATGAAGGGGTGAAGTGCCTGTGGGTAGGAGGCAGAGATAGGGCCATGTTGGGGAGACAAGGTGGGCACCACCTGCAGAGGCTGGAACACTGGTGCTTATTCTCAATGCTAAGGGGAGAAGGGGTTTGAACACCATCCAGAGGCAAGGAGAACCTCTGATGGACTTTAGCAGAGGAGTAACACCAGCTTTGTTTTAAAATCCTAATGGCACACAGCAGCATGAAAGATGCATTAAATGAGATCAGAATGGAGGCAAGAATTCTAGTTAAGGAGCCAAGTTAGACTAATCCAGAAGAAAGATGATAGTGACTCAACTCAGGGGAGTAGAATGAGGCATAGTAGAGACTGATTGCCAAGAGAGCCCCAAGAAAAAATGAACAGGCTTAGTGTCTGACGTGATGGAAGAAGGGATCCGAGAGGAAGAAGGATAATCTAGGAAGATTTTCAAAGACATGACTTGCTGTGTCGCCTTTCTTTTTACAGCTGGATGGTGTAGAAGGAAAGAACATACAAGCTCTGACTGCTGAGAATTTTTTTCCTCTTGGCTCCACCTCTTAGCAGCAAGGGATAAGTCGTGTTGATTTCTAAACTCCAATTTCCTCATCTGTAAAATGGGGATAATTTTTTCTAGGACTTTAAGTTTTTTGTATTTTATTTTATTTATTTTTGGTACCAGGGATTGAACCCAGGGGTACTTAACCACTGAGCCACATCCAGCCCTTTTAATTTTTTATTTTGAGCCAGGGTCTCACTAAGCTGTTTAGGGTCTCACTAAATTGCTGAGGCTGATCACTGATAGCTTTGAACTTGTGATCCTCCTGCCTCATCCTCCAGAGCCACTGGGATTACAGGCATGCACTGTGCCTGGCAAGTTTTTTGTTTCTTTGTTTGTTTTGTTTTGTTTTTTTAACTGTCTTATTAAAAACTGTATATATTTATGGAATAGAATGTAGCATTTTTAATACATTACACAATGTATAAAGAGCAGATCAGGGTAATTGGTATATAGATCACATCATTTACCATTTATTTGTGTTAGGAAAATTCAAAATCCTCTAACTAATTTGAGATATACAATTAATTGCCGTCAACCAGAGTTTCTCTACTGTGCTCTGCAGCTTTAGAAGTTATTCCTCATATTCAATTGCACCCCTGTACCCATTAATCATCTCTCCATCTCCAATTCCCTGCATGTTTTTCAGCCTCTTGTAACCACTATTTTACCCTCTACTTCTATGAGATCAATTTTTTAGGAAGTATTTTAAATTGAGAAATGAAATAATGTAAGAAATAGGATGCATGTAAGGTATTGTTGCAGTTTATATATTAGGTGTCCCCCAAAAGCTCACGTGTGAGACAGTGCAAGAACATTCAGAGGTGAGATGATTAGGTTATGAGATCCTTAATCCAATCAGTGAATTAAACCCCTGGTGGAAATTAAACTGAGTGGTAACTGAAGGCAGGTAAGGTGTGGCTGGAGGAGGTAGACATTGAAGTCCTGCCTTTGGAGCATATATTTTGTATCTGGCAACTGGAGACTCCTCACTTCCTGATCACCATGTAAGCTGCTGTCACACTCTTCTGCCATGATGTTCTGCCTCACCTTGAGCCCTGAGGAATGGAGGTGGCCTTCCATAGACTGAGACCTCTGAAACCGTGAGCCCCCAAATAAAGATTTCCTCTTCTACGATTGTTCTTGTCACTCTTTTAGTCACAGCAGTGAAAAAGCTGACTAAAATAGGCATGTTAGCAAAAAGATATTGAATATGCAGAACTTCACAAAATGCCTACAAAACAATTTGAAAGACTAGAGGAATAAAGGAGAGAGATACTCAACTTTCAAGCACAGCACTGCAACTATAATCTGGAGGTTCCTGCTACCCAGAAGTCAGGAAGATTCAGGAAACTGCTGTGGATGTTATGGGTGCTCTGCAGTCACCAAAGAGTGACTGGAAGTGAAATATGAAACATGGTCATTTCTCAAGTCTGCCTAGGGTATGAGTTAGCCACCATTGCTGCTATAGGGAGAAGACTATGCCTCCTCTACTTCTCCCTAAGAAAGTACATTTCTTTGATTATCAACTGCATTGATACATGCAATTCCCAGGCTGCTGCAATGTGGGACAAAGCAAAGAAAAGATTTGAAATGAATGATTACCAACGATACTCAGCTCAGTTCTTAACAAATTGGATTTTAGATATAGTGTTTTCCTGAACAGGAGGAAAACAGCTTTGGGATGAAGTCACTTTGGGACATTTTAACTTTGAGGTGCCTATGAGACACCCAGGTAGAAGTACATGGTAAAATAATTGAAAAGGTAGGTCAGAGATATAAATAAAGATTAGGAATTCTCATCTTAGAAGTGGTAGCCAAAATTATGAAACTGGAATAATTCCCACCCATCCACTCCTCCTCCTCGGCAGGAAGAGGATACAGACTGAGAAGATCTAATTCCAAGCACAGGGCTCCAGGATCTGCCAACATTCAAGGGATGGAAAAATGTGGAGGGGTTCACAAAATCTGAGCAAATATTAAGAAGGAGGTTGTGGTCTTCAGAATGCAGGTGGGAAATGAAATTAAGCAGGGACTGACGTGGTCCATTGGGTATGTCAACCTGATGTCATAGCTCACCCTGGCAGGTTCCATTTGAATGAATCAGGCAAAGCCAAGTTTCCATACCATGTGGAGAAGAAGGCTAAGGTGTAGCCTTACACCTTAGCCTTACACCTTGTAGGCTAAGGTGAAGAAACTTGGCTATAGAGGAAAGATATGGAATAGGGAGGTACAGTCTGTTTAAATAAGGAGATCTACATCATAAAAACAACTTCCAAGGTAATACAGGGGTTTTTGTTTTGTTTTATTTTGTTTGCCTAATGATTATCTTTGGTAGCTATGTTTCTATGATATATATTCTAGAAAAACTTCCTTAAGTCAAGGATAATGATCACCTAAGATTATATAATGATTATTCTGGGTGGAGTGATTTGAAGTGATTTTTTCTTATCTTTTCATGTTTTTCACAGCTTGAAATGAGCATAAATCATTTAAGCAAAGGCAATTATCTTTATCCCTAAAAGAAAAATAAGTTTTCTCCATACTTTGTATCATTTGGAGCTTTAGATTGTTGATATAAGGATGTTTTGTTGATAAAACCTTGAAAAAGTAAACCCAGTTTCTATCAAACTTCTTCCTGGACTCAGGGATTTTTAAAGGTATTTATGATATTGAAATGTCGAATGAATGAGGACGTTGAAGGCTGAGAAGGGTTGGAAATTAACCCTTTGTCTTGATGACCCATAGCTGGAAACTTACCTAGAATTCTAGCTTCACAATTTTAAGATTCAGAATTTTGACATGGAAGGAAATTTTTTAAAAAGACCATAGTCCAGTGCCTTAAAGGACAGGTGGAAATTTGGGCCCTTCCAAGAGAAAACATCCTGGCCAAGACCACATAAAAAGAATGAGAAGCTGGAACCCCAAGCCTCCTGCAGTCTAGGGCAAAGCACAGAAGAGATTAAAAATGAATGATGCCCAACAAGAATACCCAGCTCAGACCTTGATGGATACGATTTTGGGTACAGAGGTCTGATGAACAGGCCACCTGGTTCATTAGTGAGCTAGAGCTTGCAGAGTTTGAGAAGAGGCTGAAGACTGAAAAAAGAGGGTGTAGAGTGAAAGGTGGGGGAGTTGGAATTGTTTAACTTAGAAAAGAGAAGACTGAAGGGATGCTTAATAATTTTCCAGGAAAAAAAAAGGAGCAATATTTTTTTAAATCTCTCTTAATGATATAGAAAATAAAAGTTTTCTCCACACTGGTGCCCTCCATGTTCTTTCCATGAAAAGTTTTGCTTTTCTTCATTGTCTACCTCCTCACATGCAACCCTTTGAAGGTCATTCAAGAAGCTCCAGCTTCCCAACCTTTCCCAGGCATGTCTACTCCACGTGGAACTTTATTTTCTCTGGGGTCCTGTTAGCACTCCTTGTTGGAACCACAGGGATTGACACACACATTGTCATCATGCCTCATTATTTCACTTCAACATGTCTTTCTTGTCCTTAGAGATCTCTCTGAGCCATTCATTTGTTACCCTCCAACTTCTGCCATGGCCTAGCATGGAAATTACCTTATAATTCATAATAAATACTTGGGAAATTTAAGCCAGGGCATAGGAAACTGTAAAATATAAAACACATTTTCTATTAGTTACATTAAGTAAAATATAAAATCATCTTTAAACTTCTTTAAAAACAGACATCATCTATCTAGGAAGTTTTAAGTATAATACTATCTGAAGACACAAGAATATAAGGATGAGCTACAAACTTTCTCAAGTTGGAGCCTTGTAATTCTGTTATTATCTATAAATATTAAATTAGAAAATGTGGAAAATCTCAAATATACTTCATTAAGAAATGAATGTAGAAGTTTCAGTGATTTCTCTTATACATTGTTGGTGTCCGCAAACTGGTGCAACCAATCCGAAAAGCAGTATGGAGATTCCTTAGAAAACTTGGAATGGAACCGTCATTTGACTCAACTATCCTACTCCTCAGTTTATACCCAAAGACTTAAAAACAAGCATACTGCAGTGATGCAGCCACTTCAATGTTTTTAGCAGCACAATTCACAATAGCTAAACAGTGGGACCAACCTAGATGCCCTTCAATAGATAAATGAGTAAATAAAATGTGGTATATATACACAATGGAATATTACTAAGCATTAAAAGAGAATAAAATATGGCATTTGCAGATAAATGGATGGAGTTAGAGAATATCATGCTAAGCAAAATAAGCCAATCCCCCCAAAAAGGGGATCCAATGTTTTCTCTGATAAGTGGATGCTAATCCACAGGGGGAGGCATGGGATGAGTGGAGGAACTTTGGATGGGGCAAAGGAGAGGGGGGAGGGAGCATGGGGGTAGGAAAGATGGTGGAATGAGACAGACATCATTGCCCTAGGTACATGTATGATTGCACAAATGGTATGACTCCATATACAACCAGAGAAGTGAAAAATTCTGTTCCATTTGTATACAATGAATCAAAGAGCTTTCTGCTATCATGTATAACCAACTAGAACAAACAAAAAATAAAAATTTAAAAAAAGAATTTTCAGTGATTTCTGATGTTGATTCAGGCCTCGAGAGTCAATCTATTGAATCACTCCATTGAGGAGATGTTCAGAATGATCTTCCACTGCACCTTAATAAAATAAGTGACTGAATGGTTGATTAAATGGCTATATAATCAAAATGTCCTACTAGTGTCCTGGTGATGAGAACCATATGCCAAAGGCCACATGCACCACTCTGGGACCATAAAAGTTGTGTATGAGCCAGGTGTGGTAGTGCATGCCTGTGATCCCAGTCACTCATGAGGCTGAGGCAAGAATGAGGCCAATCTCAGCAACTTAGTGAGGACCTGAGCAGCTTAAAAAGGCCCTGTCTCAAAATAAAAAAATAAAAAGGATTGGGATCTGGCTCATGGTTAAGTGCCCCTGGGTTAAATTCCCTGTGCCAAAAAAAAAAAAAAAACAAGCTGTGCTTTATGATTTGCTCTTTCATTAGCATGTAAATCTTCTAATACAATAAATATGTTAGGATAATTAATTACCTGTTATTAGATAGAGCTCATTAAAATACTGCTTCCCAAATTGCCTTCTTGAGAGGCACACTTTTTTAAAAAACTAATGGGGCCATCAATTGTGGTTGTGAGGTTTGCAGCATCTCCTTATAGTAATGATTATAACTTCATACAAATAGATGTGGGATGTTTCCACACATAGTAATGTTTAAATATAATTTTAAGATAAAGTCATATATCATCTAAAGTAGGACACAGATTCCTGAAAGGGAAAAAACAAAGTGTTTTTATGGCTTCAACAAACTTCAGACATGACTCAGTAGGACTTGAAAAAGAGACCTCCTCTTCAGCAGGATTTGAGAGACTGGCTTGTCTGGAACTGAAATTTCTCCAAAAGTACAGCTGGGTTCACTGTAAAGCTAACGAAGCTGGTGCCTCAGTGTCCCTTCCTTGCTCAGCCACTGACTATGAGCGAGTGCCCAAGCCGCTGGACTGTGGAGCATAAGAAAGACAACCAGCCAGCTTCCTATCTGGAAGCATTTCTATGTACCCATCTCTGGTAAGTTGCCTAAAGAGATCTCTAAGTCTTCAAGGCTCATATAATTTGTTATGATCTACTCACTCATTTTAAGTAAGATCATTTGTAAATCCCACCCCCTATTCATGAATCTCCAAATCATATAAATTTCAGAATTTACAAAACCTGCCCCTGTCCCACAATAAAAAGAACTTCTTTGGAAAAGGAAATTTGTTTTATAGATCTTTCTAATTGAAATGTTTTGAGTTTCATTAGCTTCACCAAAGCCCTTGATGTAATTTGTGTTAAAGTGGGCAAATGGTCTGCGTCAGTCGTCATTTGGAGATTGGCGTTTAATGAAGTGAACACTAGTCTTCAGAGGCAAATGAGAGCTCTAATTTAGATGTAGCACCACAGACCCTCATAACAACAAGGGGATCGTTGCAACAAACATGACAAGGCAGAGGCTAATTCCAATCTCATTACTAAGCAGGCTCCTTCCACAAGGCTTTGAAGGAAACAAGTAAATGTCGTGGCAAAAAGGCATGATTTGCCCCCAAATCTGTCACCAAAAGCTGAATTGAGCCCTGAGAAATCTCAGCAGCCGGCCCACACCATGATGAATAATGTGGTACAGAGATTCAAACAGTGTGAGAAGAAGAAATAAAATTAAAGAATTTCAGGGGCCTCTGAACACCATGCCTCAGGCAGGCTCTACTCCACTGAGCTAATGCATCACAGCTTTAACACAGATGCAGTTCTGATCCACTGATGTTCACCAATTACCCTGAAAGAGAAAGGCTAAGAGTTCAGAACAATGTTCAAAACCCAATTAGCAAATACATTTCCCTCACTCTTCATTTCATGACTCATTAGCATGCCCTGTACTGTAGACAATTCAACAACTTTAATAACAAGGGTATGGCAGACTTCTAATGCAATCAAGATACAGTATGTGGGGCTTTGTTTTGTTTTTGTGTATATATATATATATATTAAGTTGTTGACAGACCTTTATGTATTTATTTTATTTATTTATTTATATGTGGTGCTGAGAATCCAACCTAGTACCTCACGCATGCCAGGCAAGTACACTACTGCTGAGCCCCAACCCCAGCCCCAAGTATGTGGTTTTAAAAAATTAAAGTAACTTCTATCATCCGCACGAAATATCTTTTAATATTTAAAGTAAATATTTTCAGAAAAATTCTCCACAGAATTTAATAAGTCAGAGGATAATCTCTCCTTCAAAAAGATGGAAATCCTTCCATATTTGATAATGTTTGATAACCCGAAGGACATTATTCTAAGTTCAATCAGCAGTCACAAAGGACAAATTTTCTTCATAAAGAATCTAAAACAGTCATCTCATAAAAGAAAAGAATAGAACCATGTTTGCCAGGAGCTGAAAAGAGGGGAAAGGAGAAAATGCTAATCAACACGTATAAATTATCAGTTGTGCACATTCTTTGAACTTTAAAGATTTGTTGTACAGCATGGTGCCTGTATCATACAGTATACTGTAATGTACACTTAAAAATTCGTTAGGAGGGTAGAGCTTATCATAACATATTTTTACCATAATAACATAAAATAAAGAAGAATAAGGAGAAAGAGGAGGAGAAAGGGGGAAAGAAGAAAAGGAAAAGAAGGCAGGAAGAAGAGATATTTCTCAAGAAAAAGAATATAGTTACTTCCTCAGCTGGATGGATAGAGGCATTGGTGATTGGGAGCAGGGGGTGGGGGAGGGGTGGCAAAGATGAAACAAAGGTTCAAGCTTATGAGAGATTAATTCACTTTCTCAGGAGAAATTGGCTACTAGCCAATACCTTAGGACCCCGAAGAATTCCACATGTGGCCCATGGACCTCTGAGAGTCCCTGAGACACCTTCAGGATATTCTCAAACTCAAAATCATTTTCATGATGAGCTCTTTATTTGCCTTTTTTCATTGTGTTGATGTTTGCATTCATGGAACAAGGACAATGGTGGGTAAAACTGTTGGTGGCTTAGCACTAGTCAAGGCGGTGGCCCAAAATAATAGTGAGTTACTAGTACACAATACATTGTGCTTCACTGTCACTCACTGGTGAGGGGTGGGGAAACATCATAGAAAAGTTTCACTTTAAAACATCCTTGATGAAGCAGTATAAATGTTAACTTTATTAAATAAATATCAGCCCTGTGTATACATCATTTTTTGTATATTCTGTTTGACAAATTGAGGACTGTGCAAGAAAGTATTTCTATGCCTTTGAAGTATAATGGTTATCTCAAGGGGAAAAAAAGTCCCCCATGGAAAGTTCTAATCACAGTTTTTCCCTTGCAGTTTGGAAGTAAAAATCAATACAATCTGTTGGGGCCCAGGGAACAGTAATCTAAGAATTTAGCATCAGGTGGTCCTCACCTGGAAGAAATAAAATTAAATTGCCTCTGGAAGGATGAACCCTCAATCAAGTCCTTTAGATTTCCCCAAGAGGGAGTAAACCACCAGAAATAAGTCAGCACAAATGAGAAATAGTAGAATAAGATTCCCATGGAATTCAGATATTTGAATTATTATCCAAGGAACTGAGATCATGAAGCATGACTGAGCAGATTAAAACCAGAAAAAAATAGAATCTCTATAAATGAAAAGAGATATGTAAAAATAAAAACTCAGTGGATAAATTAAATGCAATACTGGATGAAGCTTATGAGAGAACATGAATAGACAATAAATTCAAAGGAATTATTTGTGGATAAAAAAACACTCAAAGGCAAAAGATAGAAAATATTAAAGAATTATGAAGAAATGTGAATAATAGGGAGAATAGAAAAATTAGAAAGAAGAAAAGGGAAAACCCAATATTTCAAGAGATACTTACAGAGAATTTTACAGCACTGATGAAAGACATTATTTTCCAAACATGAAAATCATAAATCTCAAACAGAATTTAGAAGAAATTCATACCTAAACACATCATAATGAAATTGCAAAGTCCTAAAGAGAAATTGAAGACATTAACACATCTAAAGAAGAAAGACTAAAGCTCTAAATAGCAATTAGACTTATAGCAGCATTTTCGATATCTTTAATGGAAGCCATCAAACAGAAGAATAAAATCTACAAATACTGGCAAAAATGTCAGGCTAGGATTATTTCTATACATGTTAAAGAAGGGGTAAATTAAAACATTTATAAAACCAAAAGTTAAAAGTTTACCACTAACTGATCCTCATAAACAAAACTCATAAAAGTTGAACTTCATTGTATTAGTTTCCTAGCCATAAACTAGGTGGGTTACAACAGAATTTTATTCTCACACTTCTGGAAGGTAAAAGTCCATACCTTTCCAAGCTGGTGTGTCAGCAATCCTTGGAATTCCATGCCATCTAAATGCAGTCATCCCTCAGTATCCATGGGGGATTTTTTAGGACCCCCTCATCGATACCAAAACCCAAAGATACTAAAATACTTTATTTAAATTGCATGGCATTTGCATATAACCTAACAAGTTGTATGCAAATGCCATGCAATTTAAAATAAATAAATTTATTTTAAAATAAATAAAATTTATTTTAATAAGTTGTCTCTAGATTACTTATAATGCCTAATATAATGTAAATGCTATGAAAATTGTTATACTGCCTAGTTATTCTGTATAAAGGAATAATGTCAAGAAGAATTCTTGACATTATTTAATATAGATGCAATTTTTCTTAGTACATTTTGATCCCCAGTTGGTTGAATCCATGTAGTCAGAACCTGTGGATATGGGGGCCAGGGGACAATGTACATTACTCAAGCTCTGCCTTTACTGTCACATGTCACTGTGGGCCTCTCTGTCTCTTCTAATAAAAACATCAGTCATCTTGGATTAAAGAACCCTCACACCAATATGACCTCATTTTAAGTTATTGCATCTAACAAGGACTCTATTTCCAAATAAGATCACATTCTAAAATACTGGGGATTCGGACTTCAATATATCTTTTTGGCAAGTGTAATTCAGCCCATAATATTCATCCATAAGAAAAATGACTTGAAAAGGAAAAACTGAAATGGAAGAAGGAATTCTGAGTGAAGAAATTGCTAAGTATGTGAGTAAAACTAAAGAAATACTGACTGTATAGAGTTATTATGAAGTAATTTCTAAACTGAGTATTAAAAATAGAACTAACTCAATAAATGGGCTAAGAAACTGAACAGACACTTCACAGAAGAATAAATACAGTTGATCAACAAATATATGAAAAAATGTTCAATATCTCTAGCAATTAGAGAAGTGCAAATCAAAACTACTCTAAGATTTCATCTCACTCCAATCAGAATGGCAATTATTAAGAATATAGACAACAATAAATGTTGGTGAGGATGTGAGGAAAAAGACACACTTGTATATTGTTGGTGGGACTGCAAGTTGGTGATGCCACTATGAAAATCAGTTTGGAGATTCCTCAGAAAACTCTGGGTCAAATAATGGTCCCATTCCCACTCTTTGGTTTACACCCAAAGGTCTTGAAATTGACATTCTGCAGCAACCCAGCATGTCAATATTTGTGGCAGCTGAATTCACAGTGGCTAGGTTGTGGAGCCAACCTGGGTGTCCTTCAATAGATGGATAGATGAGGAAAGTGTGATATGTATATTCATGGAGTATTGCTCAGCTTTAAAGAGGAATGGAATTATAGCATTTGCTAGTGGATGGATGGAGTTGGAGAATATCATGCTGAGTGGGGTGTTTTCTCTGATACTCCGGTGCTAATTCACAGTGATCAGTGTGGGCACTAGGGAAGAAGAGAGTTACCTTAGATTGGGTAGGCAGGGGTGAAGGGAGGGGAAAGGAAGGGATATGGGGCAGAAAGAATAGTAGAATGCAAACAGACATTATTACCTTATGTACATATATAACTGCATGATTGATGTGATTCTACAACATGGGGGGGTTATACCCCACCT
Organism: Urocitellus parryii; assembly: GCF_045843805.1. NCBI lineage: Eukaryota > Metazoa > Chordata > Mammalia > Rodentia > Sciuridae > Urocitellus > Urocitellus parryii. The sequence goes on from NC_135532.1 coordinate 31,714,716, forward strand.
ATGTATGATACATCAAAATGCATAAATGCATTCTACTGTCATGTATAACTAATTAAAACAAATTTTTAAAATTTAAAAAATAGAACTAAACAGGAGAAAAAGCCAATGGGAAATAGGGTAAAAAAAATCAAAGCTTAAATTATCTAAGATATTCAGAAGAAGAGTAAAGATATGGAATAGTTTTAGACCTTCAGTCAGTTTTCAGTTTAAAATTTTAAGAGTAATCACTGAGAAAATAGAAATTGAAGGTTTATCTTCCAAATACTAATGAAGGAAATAAGTCATTTAAAAAATACTCATCTTAAAAGACTTAAAGAAAGGAGGAAAAATAAATGATATTAAACAACCATGATAAGAATGATAAAAATAATTCCAAATTTTCAAAAATTATGTTAAATTTAAGGCACTCAACTCTAGTTGAAAGGCAAAGATCATCAACCAAATAAGAGTTGTTACAAGACATATCTATTATAAATTATATCTATAACAAAATTATATAGAAATCTTCAAAGTAAAAGAATGAAAGAACTATATTAAAATAGTTCTGGTGCAGATATATTAATATCAGAAAAAAACAGATTTTTGAGGCAAAATTGTTATCAGACATAAAAAGAGTCACTATATAATGAGAAAAACTAAAATTAATGAGGATAGCTAATTCTAAATGTATATGTACCTAACAATATGTTCTCAAATATATAAAAACTAAAATTACAAGATTTTCTACAAAAAAAAAATGGTGGAGAGTTTTAAGACTTCCCTCTCAAAAAAGTAGTTGAGGCACAAAATCATGAGTATAGATTTAGTATGAAAATACATTTTAAAATTGATCTCATAGACATCTTACTAATGAAAATCACATTCTTCTTAAGTACCTGAGATGAAACATTCCAAAATAAGTCAATTATTAGACCACAAAACAACACAACATATTCAAAGAAACAGGATCAGAAAGAACATTTCTCACTTAACAAAATGCAACTAATCAATAATAAAATAACTTTTTAGGACCTATTTATCTGGAAATTTTTCAATTTTTCTTCTAAAATATTAGCCATTTTATTAAATATTTTAACAGTTGGAAGTGTATGATAATAAGAATTAAATGGGGATAATACAGACTCCTGCTTCCAGGAGAGTGGAGGAGATGTGCTTTGCCTATTTCTCCTACTAAGCACAGCACAGTTAAGACTCCCTGGGCATCATGCATAAAATGATAAATATAAGAAGAGAGAAGAAAGTAGACCAGCTCCTGAGCTCAGGACTCCAGGAATGATTTTCTCTAGCTTCATAAACCTAAAAATCCCAAACCAGGTATTAGAGATGTGCTACCAGGAAATACTAGGGGAACAGAAACAAATGAACACAGAGACAAGAAAAGTCTGTTTTCTTTAGCCACAGGACCAGGCAAAGAGGAAACCAAGCAAGACAGAAAAGTTTTCAATGATTTCCATTCTATTCCAATCAAACACCATGAGAAAATCTTTCTGTCTGATCTCTGCAACTTTCTATGAATCTATAATCATTTCAAAATAAAAACTTTTTTAAAAAAAAAGAGGAAAAGATGGTGATATAACAAGGAGTAACTGAGTGGCTAATTTATTTTAGAGGTCAAAGATGGACTTCCTGAGAAGATAACATTTTGGTTGAGACCCACATAAGAAGCAGCTAGCAGAGCTGTGGAGATAAAGAACTAACAACAGAGGCTGAGGAAACATCTAGAGAAAAGCCCAAGGTAGAAATGAGTTTGGTGTGTTCTCAGGAAAGAAGAAAGTTCAAGATGAAGGGTACAGGGACAGGTGGAAAGTAGTACAAGATGAGTAATGTTAAAAGAAAAAAAAATCAGGCAACCCTCAAAACCAAAACAGGCTCCAAGAACTCCAGTTTGGAACATAGTCAGGCAACATTTATGGGCAAGAAATGGAAGTGAGAATTAGAGAGAACTAGACAGGTTACAGCTCCGTGTTTGCTTAATTTGGACATAATCTGATTAGTTGGCTGCTGTCATTGGCTGACACTCAGCTATTTGTTACAAAAGTATACATATAAACTAGATTTCAGTCAATTTACCTAGTTTGTTAGTGGATCAAATATAAAGGTCTCCTCAAGTCAAATTTAGTTTGACCTCACAGTAGGAATATCAAGGGGACAGGATATAGGAATTTGTATGTGTAAGAATTGTAATGCAAAAGTAAATAAATAAATGAGCAAATAAATGCCAAGAGATTCTAAATTTTAAAAAAAATAAGCAGCTGAATGAGATAGTCTCATTTATTAAAAGTTTTCTTTAATCACTCAAGTTTCTGAGTGGAAAAGGATTACTGTCCAAAGTGCAAGAAGAAGAACTCATTGTAGGATCTCATAAGGTGGTAAGAGATGGTAAAATTATCTTTTATATTTTCAAAGTTGCCACACACTGTGGGCAACTTTGAAAATATAAGATAATTTTTAATGTATTAAATGTGAGAATCAAGGTATAACTGCTTAGTTTGGGCTAAAAACTGGGTGGATATTCATGCCTTTAACTGGGGCTATAAATACAGGACAAAATTGAGGTATGGGAACAGAAATTCAGAGTTCTATGATAAGCAAATTGATCAAAGATTGTATAGATATAAATGAGGATTCCAAGGAGGCCCTTCTGGGGAGAAGTCAAGTTTGGTATACAGATTAGAAAGTCAATACCATAATAAAAATAAAATTTCTTTTTTTAACATTTTTTATTGGTTGTTCAAAAACATTACAAAGCTCTTGACATATCATATTTCATACTTTAGATTCAAGTGGGTTATGAACTCCCATTTTTACCCCGTATACAGATTGCAGAATCACATCGGTTACACATTCACATTTTTACATAATGCCATATTAGTAACTGTTGTATTCTGCTACCTTTCCTATCCTCTACTATCTCCCCTCCCCTCCCCTCCCATCTTCTCTTTCTATCCCATCTGCTGTAATTTAATTCTCTCCCTTGTTTTTCCCCCTTTCCCCTCACAACCACTTATATGTAATTTTGTATAACAATGAGGGTCTCCTTCCATTTCCATGCAATTTCCCTTTTCTCTACCTTTCCCTCCCACCTCATGTCTCTATTCAATGTTAATCTATTCCTCCTGCTCTTCCTCCCTGCTCTGTTCTTAGTTGCTCTCATTATATCAAAGAAGACATTTGGCATTTGTTCTTTAGGGATTGGCTAGCTTCACTGAGCATAATCTGTTCTAATGCCATCCATTTCCCTGCAAATTCCATGATTTTGTCATTTTTAGTGCTGCGTAATACTCCATTGTGTATAAATGCCACATTTTTTTTATCCATTCATCTATTGAGGGGCATCTGGGTTGGTTCCACAGTCTAGCTATTGTGAATTGTGCTGCTATGAACATTGATGTGGCAGTATCCCTGTAGTACGCTCTTTTAAGGTCTTCAGGGAATAGTCTGAGAAGAGCAATAGCTGGGTCAAATGGTGGTTCCATTCCCAGCTTTCCCAGGAATCTCCATACTGCTTTCCAAATTGGCTGCACCAATTTGCAGTCCCACCAGCAATAGACAAGAGTACCCCTTTCCCCACATCCTCGCCAGCACTTGTTGTTGTTTGACTTCATAATGGCTGCCAATCTTACTGGAGTGAGATGGTATCTTAGGGTGGTTTTAATTTGCATTTCTCTGACTGCTAGAGATGGTGAGCATTTTTTCATGTACTTGCTGATTGATTGTATGTCCTCCTCTGAGAAGTGTCTGTTCAGGTCTTTGGCCCATTTGTTGATTGGGTTATTTGTTATCTTATTGTTTAATTTTTTGAGTTCTTTGTATACTCTGGATATTTGGGCTCTATCTGAAGTGTGAGGAGTATAGGCTCCCTATTTACCTCTCTTATTGTTTCTCTTGCTGAGAAAAAACTTTTTAGTTTGAGTAAGTCCCATTTGTTGATTTTAGTTATTAACTCTTGTGCTATGGGCGTCCTATTAAGGAATTTGGAGCCCGACCCCACAATATGTAGATCGGAGCCAACTTTTTCTTCTATCAGGCGCAGAGTCTCTGATTTGATATCAAGCTCTTTGATCCATTTTGAGTTAACTTTTGTACATGGTGAGAGAAAGGGATTCAGTTTCATTTTGTTGCATATGGATTTCCAGTATAAAAATGAAATTTCAACCCCAGGATAAAATCATCCAATGAAGGTATCTACTGGTAGAAAAGAGAAACTAAAACTAAGCCAGAGAGAACTCCAAATTTATAGGTCAAGTTGAATGGAAGAACGGTGCAGGGGATTGAGAAGGAACAGCCAGTGAGGTAGGAGGAAAACCAAGATATCATAATGCCACAGAGACCAAGATTTGCTTTTCTAGGAGTGGCTGAGCAAGTCCTGGCATATAGAGAATCATGAGTGAGGATATAGGTGAAAGGGTATAAATAACGTCACGAAGCTGGGAGAGAATGGAACCCGGAGCACAAGAGGAAGCACTGGGCTCCCAGAGGAATGATGTCCACCCTGGTAAAGAGAGGGAAGGCAGAGTTTGGGGAGAGGTGCAGGCATGCTGAGAAAGTTCTTATTTTATTTCAACAGCTTTCTCAAGGAAGTATGAGGGTAGAGTTTTAAGCTGCAAGTTGAGATGTGGAAGAAGTACTATAGGATTTTTTGAGGAGAGAAAACAAGGTGTGAAATAGTTGTTTGGAGGTGAGAGCTGGAATTTGTCAGAGAGGACTGGAGGATTGCTAGGCAGCATGGCGTGCCTTCTGCATGTTGTGATCATGGCTAGAACATGAAATCCATCCGTCTGGTGTCACTCCAGCAACCTTGAACTGCTGGGCACAGGCATGGGGTCAGGGAATATTTTGATGTAACCGAGGTTGGGTGGCTGAGTTGATTGTCTGATGAGCACAAGGACAGGACAGAGGAACAAAAGACTTGAAGGTGTTTGGAAAGAAGTGACTACCATGTCTTCAAACTCTTCTGCTGGCATAGCCCCTAAAAATAGTTTTGAAAAACTGTGTGCCCTCCACACATTTTTAAGGTAACATCTACACTTTTCATTGTAAATTTAAATGTGGTAGACTTTTTGACATATAGTGTACTTTTATGTGTCACTTTTTAAGAAATGTAACCAATGAATTTAAATACCATATGATTTTGGTACCCACCATCATCCATTTAAAAATACATCTCAAAGAGCTTCTTAAATTGAAATTTTACATCTTTTTCTTTCTATTTGAGCCTGTACTTTCAGTCCACTCCCTTCACACCCACCCCCTCAACTGAATTTTATAATATATTTTTGTACTCATAAGATTTTTATTTATCACCCTCACACATTCTTCTGCAACAAAAATATGTATATAAACTAAAGTTGAATGTGATTTTTATATTTGCCATGAGCATAAGGTTCTAAGTCCTAGAAATTTTCTTCTAGACCAAGTTACTATTACAATTATTATTAAGTGCTGATGACGTTGTTTACACATCTGAACGTTTTGTCAAAACATTAAAATAATAAATTTTAATAAGTAGTTTTCAAACATAAAAACTAAGATTTTATTTAAAGTTCTTTTAATAAGAACTAGGATAGTTAAGATTAGTGAGGATACTTTTTGCCAATTATTTCATCCATGGGTACATGCTACACTTTTTGGATTAAATTACAGAAAATATAAACTAGTAACAATATTTTTACATTGTATTTACACATATGTGCTGAGAAACCACTTTCTCATACCTAAGTGGATAGGAATGGAAGATGCTTCATAGTAATGCCACCTGGATCTGAATTCCTTATGAGTTGAAAGTTAAAAAAAAAAGTGATACAAGTAATATGTTAATAATCTATCAGCTGACAACTCAATTTATGAACGGTAAAGAATTAGAAGTCTAATTTACACAATAATTGGTTATTCAGTTATTAGTATCATTTATTTTCTCAATTTCTGAGATGTATACCAAAAACTTTGCCAAGAGTTATCTGAATATAAATTTATACCAGCTATTCTGTCCCTTAGAGGTACTTTCTTTAATCCAATCCTTATGACGAGGTGTGGAAAACAAAAGAAAGGTGTGTGAGTTCTCCCTGTCTTGTTTCTTACAACTGCATGTGAATCTTATCTCAAAATAAGACTTTTAATGTAAAAAATTTGATGAAAACATTCATCAAACATACTGTATTGACAGAGTGAAATGATTATTTTGCCCACTCAGCCAGGTGGTCAGTTAGCCTCTAGTAGCCATCAGTCATATTGATAGCAAGTACCTAGATACAATGTGACAACAGCATTTTCTCCTGGGGTCTTTCTCCCCAAAGCCATAACCTCAGCCTAATCATGAGAAAAAACTTCAAACAAATCCCAACAAGGGACATTCTACAAAATACCTAGGCAGTACTCCTTTAACTTGACAAGGTTATCAAAACCAAGAAAGTCTGAGAAGTTATCCGAGCCAAGAACAGACTAAGGAGATAAGGTGACTAACTGCAAGGTGGTCTTCTGTATGGGCTTGTAGAAAAACAAACAAACAAAAATGTTAGATAAAAACAGAGAAAATTTGAATCCACTATGGCCTTTGGTTAAGAATAGTACATCAATATTGGAACATTAACTTGTTCATGAATTGTGACAAACATACCCTAACAATGTAAGTTGTTACTAATAGGAGAGCTGGGTATACAATATAGGAGAAATGCTGTACTGTCTTTGCAACTTTTCTGTAAACCTATAATTTTTCTCAAATTTCAGTTTTTATTGTATGTAAAGTCCTATGGCTAAGAACTTTGAAGATCTGAGATAAAATTTGCAAATATGTAAAAACATGTATTTAATTTTTCAGCATTTCTTGAAGATACAGCCTTTGCTTTGCTCTCATATGAGTTTCTCTCAGAGAAATACTTTCATTGATAACAGACTGCAGATGAGAGTCAAAGTCATTAAACAAAAACTGTTATGTTTTCTTCTACCATACCACTTCATATCTGAATTCAGAACATACCAACATGGGGAAAATATACTACTTATGAGACCATGTTGCTCTTTAACTAAAATATATAGAGGACAGGGAAATGAGGAAAATCCTGAGCTTTAATTAATTAATCATCAAGAAAAATGCCCCCCCCCAATAATATTTTGACATCACTTTATTTGGCACCCTGAAGATGTCATACTCTGGTTGAATACATGATGGTAAAATCTGGGATGGGGAGGTCTGTACGTTTCTCTGTTAAAGCAGGAGAAGGACACTGTAAATGACTGAGTTCTCAGGTGGATCAATTTAAGAAAAATACTTGACATGAAGGTTGAGAGTTTTCCTTACAATTGTCTTTGCACAAGTCCTTCCTTGGCCAAGTCTTCCCATACCTATGGGTAACTAGTTTGAGGACCACTGAGATGATGAACCCTGGAATCTAATTTTGGTAAGGAGGGAAGTGGAGATGCAAGGAGATTATCAATTGAGAAAAGCCATAGGGTCACTGGTTTGGTGGGTCTGATGAAGTGGAAGAAGCACTGGTATGAAAGTACCTGGAGAAGTAGGTAAACAAGGACAGAGAACAAGAAGAACAAGAAGATGAAAAATTAGATTTTTAATTTTTTTAAGAAAGGGAGAAAATAAGAAAAGGCAAGACCAACTTAGGTATCTGCATGCTACCTGGGGTGGGGGCACACTGGGAAAGTACTACCTACCATATCATTTTCAGGAAGGTCTGAAGTGTTCATGATGACCACATGTCCCCTCAGCAAGCCTATCTTGTTCTTGACTGTGTCCCCTAAACCAAGAACAGTTCCTGACATGTGAAAGGTGCTCCATAAATATTTGTTTATTAAAGAACTGTATTTATAAAATATGGACCACAAAGCACATTTGGGGATAATTTTCTCCACCTACCTGCCTTGCATATCAAAGCAAGAAGTGAAAATGTCATTATCACTGGGTCTACTTTTATTGCATCACTTCCCCAAACATTTTAATTACATGCACTTTGCACGGAAAGACCTCCTTGAACTTTTTTTAAGAACATTTTTAACATGTGAAAAATATAGTCCAATATGCAATCATAAATCTCTGAGGTATACAGCTCCCTCCTTCCCCTCCCCTGCAGTGTTTGTGAAAACGGCATGCTCTCTTATTCTGCACACACAATACACTGCTAATATTTACTGACTGAAAGAGTTAGTGTCCAATTCTGTTTTCTTCTTTCCTAGAGGTTGAGCACATTGGCTCAACACGCATATTTTCCCAGGCTACTGATAATTCATTCATTTTTACCTCTGTGTCCAGGAGGAGCTACCTGTACACCAGCTCCCCAGTTGAAAGTCAATGCCATTTAAATACGCACTTCTGGTGAGAATCCCTTCATGAAAAGCCACAAAATAAGGCAAAGAATAGAGCAGAAATGATGAACATTTTTTCATATATTTGTTGATTGATTTTATATCCTCTTCTGAGAAGTGTCTGTTCAGGTCCTTGGCCCATTTATTGATTTGTTTTAGTGGTGCTTAGCTTTTTGAGTTCTTTATATAACTAGAGATTAGTGCTCTATATGATGTGTGAGGAATAAAAATTTGCTCCCAAGATGTAGGCTCTCTATTCACCTCACAGATTGTTTCTTTTGCTGAGAAGAAACTTTTTAGTTTGAGTCCATCCCATTTATTGATTCTTGGTTTTAATTCTTGCACTATAGGAGTCTTATTAAGGAAGTTGGGGCCTAATCCCACATGATGAAGATTAGGGCCTACTTATTCTTCTAATAGATACAGTGTCTCTGGTTTACTTCCTAGGTCCTTGATCTACTTTGAGTTGAGTTTTGTGCATGGTGAGAGATAGGGGTTTAATTTCATTTTGTTGCATATGGATTTCCAGTTTTCCCAGCACCATTTGTTGAAGAGGCTATCTTTTCTCCAATGCATGTTTTTGGCACCTTTGTCTAATATGATACTTGTAATTTTGTGGGTTAGTCTCTGTGTCCTCTAAGATATCATCTCACTCCAGTTAGAATGGCAGCTATCATGAAGACAAACAACAATAAGTGTTGGCGAGGATGTGGGGGAAAAAGCACACTCATACATTACTGATGGGACTGCAAATTAGTGTAGCCAATATGGAAAGCAGTATGGAGGTTCCTTGGAAAACTGGGAATGAAATCACCATTTGACACAGCTATCCCCACTCCTAGGTCTATACTCAAAGGACTTAAAAACAGCATACTACAGGGACACAACCACATCAATGTTTATAACAGCTCAATTCACAATAGCTAAACTGTGGAACCAACCTAGATGCCCTTCAGTAGATGAATGTATTTTAAAAATGTGGCATATAAACACAATGTAATATTACTCAGCAATAAAAGAAAAATAAAACCATAGCATTTGCAGGTAAGCGGGTGGTGTTGGAGAAGATAATGCTAAGTGAAGTTAGCCAATCCCCCCAAAAAACAAATGCTGAATATTTTCTCTGATATAAGAAGTCTGACTTATAGTGGGGTATTAAGGGCAAGCATGGGAGGAATAGATGAACTCGGTATAGGGTAGAGGAGTGGGAGGGGAAGGGAATGGGCAAGGGGTTAGCAATGATGGTGGAATGTGATGGACATCATTATCCAAAGTACATGTATGAAGACATGAATTGGTGTGAACATACTTTATATACAGAGATATAAAAAATTGTGCTCTATATGTGTAATAAGAATTGTAATGCACTTCACTGTCATGTATTTAAAAATAAAGTCAATTTAAAAATAGAGCAAATATGCTCAGCTCCTAACCATCTCACTGACACTCTTCCATTTTCATATAGATCAACTCTACTATCATTAAACTTTTGGGTTTTTAACATCTTTCCACAAGAGAATACATTTTTGTCACACTGAAGGCTCTAAGTACATTTCTCAGTAGTATTTGAGGGTTAAACAGAGGAATCCATAGCAAAGCTATTGTCAGACGATGGAAATTCTGAGTACACACATTTTGGAGAATTCAGCTTGAAGATCTCAACCCCTTTAGCTTTCACTTTTTCACTTGACCCCATATTTCCTGCTAATTCTTTCAAAGTTGGTTTTTTCTATTCCAACACCCCAAGTTGCCCTTTTGCTTTATGAAATTGTAAACCACATCAAAGAAAACCTCTCTTTGAGAAGTACCTAAGTGGCACATTATGAACTGCAAAGCTCCCACAGAGCAATTTAAAATGATGAATATCCTTTTCAAACATCCTTTTCAAAATTGCACATGGACTTCAGCCAGTCACAAGACAGCGATGTGGAGGATGCATTAAAGTCCCCATCTGCTCTTCACATTGCTCATCATTGATTTATAATCCACAGTAAGTCATCTGGCCACACAGGCATTGCAGAGACTGTTACCTTTGAGAAGATTTGTCCGTGCCTTAGTAATTTTCTCCTACCTGCACCCTGATGTGACTCATTGCTATTCCAGGAACAGTTCTTCCCACTATTCTCAAAGAAGAAGAAGAAGGGGGAAAAAAACCTGTGGTACATTTTAAACTTTGAGAAAGTAAATAAAGCTCTTTAGGGATAACTTCAGACTACTGCTTTCATTAAAGGAGCTTCGACTCATCTTCACTCCTTTCGAAAGCAGCAGTCCCTTCCTGCTTGAATTCTCATTAACAAAATCACCAATATTTTTCCTAGATCAGCTATCATTTGCTCACTGGGTGACATATATAGATATTTCCTTTTTCACAAGCCACAAGAGAACACACTGTTGCAGGAGATAAAAATAAAGAATAGAGTTTCAAGTAAGTGACCCCAAGCCACAACTACTGCTGTATAATGCCAAGCAGAATCTCAAAGTGGACAGATGTGATGTCCACCGGAACTCTGACCACTTTAGCCCAGCTTTCTCTCCTGTAAGAGCTGAAGGGTAAAGGGAATTCATGCAAGTTCATGCTCTGAAGCTGGTACAAGGCAGGTTGAAAGGTAAGACTGTCTGGCATCGGTGTCCATCATGCTACAGCCACCATCTTGGCCATGTTGGACACTGGCACTCTTCATACTGGGATGACCACCCATATACCTTATGGGAATATTCCATAAGACATTCCCTTAAAATGTCCCAAAGACCTCTCATTGGTATTTTCTTTTATCTACTCTATACCCTCACCTGCCATGTCCCCAATTTTCCTGCCCTCTAACTAGATTCATCTGCTAAGTATCAGACATTTGGTAGTTAAAGAATCAAGTCACATGATCTGCTTAGACGCTAATGATCGGCACAGAGAGAAATATCTTTGACTCTTCATCCCCTTCAGGAATGCACTTTAAATAGAGCTCTCTTACAAAACATTAACTTTTCAGCTTAGATGAGGGGCCCCACCTGCTGGGAATTGGAAGAGAAGTAATATCTTGGGAAAGGCAGGCCAGTGATTCCCAAGTTACACCATTTGATGGTCATTTACTAGTTCTCAGTAATCACTGTAATCTTTGGGATCATATAGAATAAATCTTTGGTCACATACAAGAAAGATTTAGCTGGTTGCCTCAAATAACAGGAAGCAGTATGAAGAAGACATATCCAAATAAGAGCCACTGGAATTTCCAAGGAACCTATGAATAGCTAAGGTCATTTAACTTCATAGAAATGAAAATATAGTTTGTATATAGGGAAATAGTTTAGTCTTCAAGGCAGAGCTAGTGAGTGTGTTGCCTTTGTGTTCCTGAAGAGCATGAATTCATTACCTCTCCTGCCATGATGTTCCTCTTGGTTTCTATGTGCCTGATGCTATTGGCCAATCACCATGCCCTCTCTCTGCTCTGCATGGACTCTGATTTCTGCTTACTCATAATTTCAGCCTTTGCACAGCTCCCATGGTCTCTGTCTTTAGCTTAGCAAATGCTCCTAAAAGAGAAGTTACTTATCTGTTAATTAGCCATCTTCTTGTTGGAGAAGAAACATTTCCAGGCTTCAGCTAAAGTATTCTTCATTGCCAGCAGCAGAAATCAATTTGGCTGGATTAAGCAAAAAATAAATTTATTGAAATGATTAGAGAGATACTCAGAAAATGAATGTAAACAAATGGAGGCAGAGAAGCCAAACCACACCACTAAATCGGCCGAGGGAGAACTCTTTGCCATCAACCAACTGTAGGAGTTGTGACTTGTAACTTACACCTGAACACTGGAAACCAGTATCACTGCTTGTCCCCCTGACCACGCTGAGTCCTGGAAATTGAACATTGCTGCAAATTACCACCGCAAAGACGTCTCCCCATCTGAGCTTCCCTGTATCACCAATCACCTCCCAACTCCAGGGCCAGACTTGATTGCCAAGTCTGTATCACAAGCTAAGGTGAGAGGTAAAGAGTATATGGCCTTTGGAGTTTCATCAGCAGGAAATGGACTCTGCCTGCCTTTGAGTCTCAAACGGTAGGGAATATGGTAAGAGGGCTAGTTGATAGAAAATCAAGAAGAAAATGCAGGAAATGATTGCACTAACTCATGATCGGCTGCCCTCCCATTACAAGTCCATCTGAGCCAATACTCCCTGCTTAGGAAGTCAGGATGTGGCTGCTCACTTAGAAGGACCATGGGAAGAGTGGTGATCTTGACTGGCCAGTGCAAAACTACAACATAACCAACAAAGTATGGGAAATTCTTTCATGTACATTAATGATTTCAAGGCTTAATTTTTCAAAATATGAATTTATATGTCAGTTTTCTTTATTGGACTGTACATATTTTAGGGCAGGGACTTTGTCTTATTTGTTTTTATATCCCCAGTGCCTAAGACACTGCCCAGCAGATAGCAGATACCTATTAAATAAGATTTGTGGCCGAGAAATTTTTCTGTACCATTGGATAACATAAATTTCTCCGAGCTTTTTGAAGGATCATAATTATTCTTATTAACACATCAAGAAAGAGCTAAAAAAGCAAAAATGTTTTGATTTATACTCTTCCAGAGTAATTTTCTTGGAGTTCCTCTACAGAGCACAGATCTTTGAAATTGTGGCTGATACAATGAAGGAATTGCTTGATAGAAAAGAGGTTGAAGAAGAAGCGAGAAGGTAGATATTGAAAAGGGAACATCAAAAGGAGGGCAGAGATGAAGGAATAAAGAAAATGAGAGAAGAGTTAGTCCAAGGAGTATTAGCAAGAGAAGTTTCCTGATAATCTAGAAGAAAATTAATAAATGCAAAAAGGATTCTGAATACTGCTTTGAGAGCAGCGAAGTGACACTAATATTTTAAAGTATATACTACATGCAAACATTTACTAGAAACTGGATGGTGTGTGTGTGTGTGTGTGTGTGTGTGTGGTGTGTTTAACATTTCTGGCAACCACTAATATATAAGGTGGACAAAATCATTTATACTTTGTAAATGAGGAGAATGAGGCTCAAAAATATTATATGATGGGTTTCAGGACACAGATATTAAGCATCAGAATTCATTGATTCTCTATATGAATCCAAATTCCACACTTTTTTCAACAACCTATTTCTCCCTGAGTAAGACTGAAGGTGGGTAGGGAGGAATAATCCTGCTCACTAGAAACTCTGATTTCAAATTCCCCAGCCTTTGAATGGTGTCTGAGCTGCCTTTATACATTCTATAAAAGAAAATGTGACATTTAAAAATATTTAGATGTTTGGATATGAAATTTTTAAAGGTAACAGGAACTTTGTTTCTGATATCAGCCTAACTGACCTCTATTCCTCTTTGTTCTTGGAAGCAATAAAGAAATTTCATATAGTCTCAAATAGAAGATGACATTATTATTCCACTCTTAATAATAAGAGGAGTTTGATTTAATCTCTGAATTTACCAAGATCTCAAAACACATTTACATGCTTTCCCTATGCCACATCTGAGTGATCAGTTTTTTAATTTTTTTAATAGTTGCAGAATGACACTGCTGACTTTGACACTACCCAAAAGTCTAACATCACTAAAGTTTACCAGTGGTCATGCTGGGGAAGTAGAATACCCTGACTCAAGAGCAGAAGGATTGCACAAATGCTAACACTACATCAGGTTGAATGGTCCAAAATGTATGTGTACGTAGAACCTATTAATGTGGACCTGGTGGGGAGAGAGGTCTTTGAAGATATAATTAAGAATCTCAAAATGAGATCCTGTTGGATTAGGGTGCACCTTAACTCTAATGAAAGTGTCCTTAAAAGAAAAGGGAAGAAGAAACACATCACGAGATGATTTGAAGACAGAGAAAGGACCTGGGCAATGCATCTATCTACAGCCAAAGGGCACCAATGACTGCTAAAATCTATGGAAAGGTATATAATGGAATCTCTCAGAGCCTCCAAAAGGAACCAAGTGATGTTTTGATTTCTGCTCTAAGTCACCTAGTAATGGTTTAAATGGTCATTTGTTACAGAAGCCCTAGGAAACTAATACACTAACAGAGTTCAGGAAAATGTCAAGAAAATTCTTGCAGAACAGATATCAAAGACAAGGAAAAGAAAACTCACTTACTTTGTCTCCAAAGGTAAGACAAGGAAAATGAAACTGCTTTATATCAATCTAAATGAAAAGTCTTACCAGGCAATGAATAGTTCTCTTTCCCTCTCTGAAACTTGCAAGACATCTGCAGGGTTTCTCTATAGACAAAATGCATTAGCATTACGTAGGGTGTGAATGAACCAGACCATGGGGCTGAGGCTAGGACTTTTTTTTTTTTTTGGGGGGGGGGGGTACCAGGGAGGGATTGAACTCAGGGGCACTTAAACACCAAGCCACATATCCAAGCCCTTTTTGTATTTTATTTAGAGACAGGGTTTCATTGAGTTGCTTAGGACCTCACTGGCTTTGAACTTTCAATCCTCCTGCCTCAACCACCTGAGCCACTGGGATTACAGGCATGTGCCACTGTGCCTGGCTTGAGGCTAGGAATCTTAAGCGAAAAGAAGTTTGAGGGGCTGAGTTGTGGCTCAGTGGCAGAGCATTGCCTTGCATGTGTGAGGCACTGGGTTTGATCCTCAGCACCACATGAAAGAATAAATAAGTAAATTGAAGTTATAAAAATAGTTCCAATTCATTAAAAAATTTTAAAAAGAAGTTTGAGGACCACTGTCTTCAAGGTCAACATGTCTAACTGTCCTTTCATATTTCCTATGGTTTCTCAGGCAAGGTGTGACAACAACCAGTACTCTACATGATTTGGGGTTGCATAGAGGACTTACGATTTTATTGTAGGTTGAAATACAACTGGTATCTAAAACACCAATGATTTCATGGGTATTGCTTACAAAGAGGATAAGTAAAAATTCAAGGTAAATTTTATTAAGTATGTAACAGAGCAGGAGGTAGTTGGATGTAACAAACCTCATGGGAACAGCACAGGTGGAGCTTAGGATGCAAATGCAAGGGTGTTGGAAGAGAAGCAGCTCTCTGAATCTAGACCTCTTGATGATATAGCTCATTCCACCCTCCTGCATTTTAGATCAGGCACAGAAAGTTACACGTAGAAATGATGCATACACAAACACACACACACACACACACACACACACACACACACATATGAAGGAATGGAGAGACACAGCCTTTATTTAACAGGATGCCTCAAAGTTAAGCCAGATGTCCTTGCCTGTCTCTACCAGGAAAACAATTGACGGGCCCAAGTAACAGGAGTGGATAGTGGTGAATGGCAGTCTGTGTGCAAGTGTAAATGGTCACTGAGATTTGGGCAGCATGGGTCTATATTGATTTGCTTTCCTGCCACAGGTAGATAGGTCTTAGGGTGAAGACAGCAGAGGAAGGTAAACCAGGGGATCAAGGAAAAGAAAACCACACTAATATTTCCCAGGGGCTCAGGTCACTTAGGCCACAGAGCCAACAGGATTATGGAATTTCAGAGAGAAAGAGACTTCAGACATCAAATGGCCAAGACTAACATTTAAGATAAAAAAAAAAAAAAAAAAAAAAAACATAGAGTGTGGGGTGAAAGAGGTGATGGTCACCAAAGTGAGACACAGAAGTTAAGGGCTTCTTTTCCAAAGGTTCCTTTATGATATGAGATTCTCTATGCCAGTTACTCATAGGGACTTTTATCACTGGCAGCCATAGAAACTGCAATCCTATTCATTCATTTGACGTTTTGGTCGAGGAATCAGAGGGTAGCCAGAGGGGCGCTGAATGAGGGAGGACTCAGATGAAGCTCATCATGGGATAAGGTGATGCCCCCACGCTGCACAGTCAGAGCTGGGCTTGTGACGATGCACTGTCGTTGTTTGAGGGTGGGGGCTGCGCAGGACTCATAAAAGATGCAAGAGAAGAAACTTGGCAAGAAGTGAATGTTTTCGCCTGCAGAGAGGCCCCTGAGTCCCCAAGAAGCTGCACCCCCACCCCATAAACCCCCACAAAAGTTCAGAGCAGCACACCTGTCCTCCCCAGATGGGGTTCCCTGCGCAAACGCCTCCTCGCCCTCCGGGATTTTCCAGCCGTGGCGCGAGCTCCTCCCTCGCCAGAGCGGGGTGCTGTCCTAGCGCCAAGCGCCCGCCAGAGCAGTGGCTGGGGGGCGGCGGGAGTGGGCCTCGCTCACAGCCATTGGTCTAGGGGCCCGGAGGGGCGGAGGGACATGGTGAGGGCCGTGCAGAGCTAGCAGCCCCGGGCCCACTCGCGCTGCGCCCGCTGCCCGTGCGCTCCGGCCGCGCTCTGTGTCCCTGCGCTCAGCATTCCCGGGGACGGCTTTGCGGGCGCGAATCTCTGAGACAGGGGCGCCGCCCCACCCGAAGCAACAAAGCCCGGTGCAGGTGGGCTCGCGTCGCGACCAGCAGGTCAGTGAGAGCTTCCCGACCCGGCCAGTGAGCTCAGGCAGAGTGGGGAACCCGAGACGCACTGGGTGCCGGAGCACGAGGGGCTCCGGACTCCTCACCTTAGGGCGGCCTTGAGTCCATTGGCCTCCGGAGACTCCTCCCAGACTCTCTCCAGGCTCCTTGAGATTTTGCACCTTTCTGGGAAACACCTCCCGAATCTATCCTTTGCGTAGCTGACTGCGTTCTTAGGGTTCCGGAGCAGCCTCTGCAGCCCAACTCTACGGGTCTCTGGGAGACTCCTCCGGTTACAGCCAGAGCCTCGAGGGGGGCCGGCACGCAGTGTCCTTGGCCCCGGGATGACCCACCTCCTTCTCAGACGCAGGGATCAGGAAGGTCTGCTCTGAGTCTGCCGCTACAAAAGGTTGATTTCTGTGAGCAAGTGTAGTTTTACACTTTGCGCACTGTATTTCTAGCTGCATTTTGTTTGGCCTTTGTGATGTGTGTGGTCATTATTTTTGTGTTTGTTTTACGCTTATCTGAATTGTTAGGGTCTTCTGTCCCTTCCCTGAGAATCGCCACACTCACCACTGGCCGCTGACTTTGCGCCTTACGGGTTAGTGTAAGGATTTTCACCAGTCTTCCAAGTGGCTCCAGATTCAGAGAAGTTTTTCCCAGCTTTCGTTCCCCAGCTGTGGTTTCCCCGAGTTCCCGTGAAAACCCAGAAGTAACTGCACCAGCTATCTATCCCCTTTTCCGGGTCTGATGAGACGCTGAAATCCGCCGAGGTGCGTGGATTATGGGCAATTGTTAAATTCTTATTAAGACAGGGTATATTATGTGCTCTCCGCCAAGGAGCACAAAGACCCATTCATTCACAGAAACATCTTGTTGAGTACCAGGTTTGAGAACTGTGCCTGTGCGTTTTGCACAGCCAGATGCCCCGAGAGCTCGGGTTTGGTGTCAGATTCCAGATACGGGGTCTGTTTCTTAATGTCCTTCATTTCCTCTGCCGGTTAATTTTCCTTCAGAAAATTTTCTGCTAAAGTGAGTACTTCGTTGGTTCTTTGTGCTGGGTCATGAGATCCGATGGCTAGAGGACGTCTCAAAGCCTTCGCATTTTTTTTTTTTTTATGGCCACACTGCAGGTGAAGAGTATGGGGAAATGGGCAATGGTTACTGTCCCGCGACTGACCAGAGGACCACTCCCCAAGATGTTTCTCCTAGGGTGCGCTTCACTTCAGATTTCCCAGATTCATTGTTCAGACAACAGCCTGTCCAGAGGGAAAGAAGCATGATAAGAGATTGGCTTTTCCTAAAAGATTTGCCTCTTAATGCAGTTTTGCTGCTCAATGCATCCTCCTTAAAAAACAAAAAAAATTAAAAGATAATATTTTAAGTTGCTTAATTATGCAGCTAGTCTGGGCGTTTTGCATTATTTATGATCTGGCTCATAGTGGTTCTTAAATACCTTTTTGCGATTAAATATGCTTCTTGGCTAAACAGAGAATCATCATGTCCTGTATCCCCACCATACGCAGAGCAGGACAGCACCCTTTATAATCAGCAATTGTTGTTGATCAGTAGTGCAAGTGACTTTTTGTAAAGTGCATGTGAATGAAGCTGCTTTGTCACAGGCAGCATTGACAGCACGCCCTCAGGGCATGCCCTAGTCACCTTCAAAAGGTGTACATGGTGGAGATAGCAACCCATCTGCCAACCAAAGAAATGATCCGGAAATCCTGAGTTCCGGAAAGTGGGTGGATTATTGTGTTTGTGTGTTTTAAGTATGGATATCTTACTTATTATTCCTCTAAATCAGACAAGTGCTTTAAGAAGCTCAATATACATTCATGGTTGTCATTAAAGAAACCTGATGTAAGGTGAGGTCCATTCTCTTCACCTTGCTTCTGGTTAGTTCAGTTCACCAGATTTTACTAGATGTTTATGATATGAACACGCATATCAGGAGTTGAGAGACAAATGATGTGTGAACGCGTGTGGCAGTAAATCCACCAGAGATTTATTTGCAGGTTTCTTGAATTTCTTTTTCTCTCTCTCTCTCTTTTTTTTTTTTTCTTTTTTAATGAGGGCAGATGAAGGATGGCAGAGATGATTGGTAAGCATGATTAAGCATACTCGTCATTAAGTAAACCTGGAGTTATACATTCATTATAACAATGAAAAATTAACCCATCACAGGCAAAATTCTCTGATTCAGCCTGTGTTCTAAGTCAAGTCTGAGCTCATTTAATGATAACTCTTCTCTCCGGGATTACTTTTCTCCCACACTTGTATTTTAATACTCTTTTTATATAATGATTTTATGTTTAATTCATTATTAGGGAGAAGAGACAAACGTGGAATATATTGTATTATTATATTACTGTATAAATATAAGTTAGCACAGGCCTGCTTTTCATACACTATTATTACTGTTCATAATGACACCTAAAAGAAAAAAAATAATAAAGCCTTTAATGGAATGGGCAATCCAACAAAGAAGTAGCTCAAACTGTAAGTGCATGAGTTTGCAGGATTCCTTTTAGCCAATGTATGTACCTAGAAGATTGATTCAAGGCAGAGGTTTAAATGAAGAAGTCCTTGGTATGCATTTGTGGCTTAGCCTTTAATTTGGTTTCAGAAAATTTATCTGTGCATCCACTAGCCATTTCAGGTGTAGGTTATAGGAGACTGAGCCAAATTCTGTGATCCCTTCACCTCTGATTCTGATTTTTGAGATGTGTCTGCAGAATATAGTATTCTCAAAGGCTCAGTCTCCTGACACAGACTGCCTTATTCAGGAGTTTCTTAGGTATATGGCCACACTATGTTCACACTCAGAATCAGGATATAGCCATTATTTATCCTTTGCTAAGTTTGGAAATTAAAGGGAGATAGAGAAATTCTGAGCATTCAAGTAGCCATATACACTTTAACACCGATCTCTGAGCACGAAATGGCACAATTCAGCCAAAACAGTGCCAATGTTTCAAAGCTGTCAGTTCATATCAGGAACAGTATATGCCATTAATATTTCCTGAGTTCCTAATTCTTAAATTCCCACCTATTAGTTTATATTTAGATGGAAAAGTAGTCAGTCCAGGTTTACTATTTTTCTTATGGGTTTGGTTGTTGATGCTGATATTGTTATAGACAATAGTGAAAGGATCTGGAAAACGCAAGCCTAGAATAGTTGTTAAATGAGTCACTTACGAAGGTAACAGACCTGTATCCAACATCTGATGGGGAACAAAAAGAGGAGTGGCTGAAAGAACTGGCTCCAAATTCAGAAACATAGGAAGATGACTTACTTACCCATAGTTAAAACATTAACTCCTGTCATGCTGGGAGCTCCCAAGGGAAGCCAAATTAGCAGCTTTCCTGATTAATTTGCTACAGTAGTCGGTAATGTCTGGTAATTTATCAACTGCTACCCATTAAACTGGTTTTGGTTCTTACTCACTTTCAGTTTCCCAGAGATCAGGATTGTAGCACCCAGATATACTCTTCTTGTCTTTTAAATCGAATGTACAACCCCCCCTATAAAATGTAGCTTTAACTCAAAGCCCAATAAGTTCTATTGGAAAAACTTTCTGGCCTTAGACTGAGAGTCTTAAACTTTGAAAGAAATGGTGCAAACGAGCCATTTCAAAGGTTTGTGTTAAGTATTGACAGTATAGAAGGAGAAGCAAGTGGAGGAGGAAGAGGAGGAGGAGGATCACAGAGAAGGAGTGGAAAGAGTTCTGGGCTTAAAAACCAGGAGCATTTCACTGTGTATGCCATAATTAAATTTTATTTCTATTTCTTAATGAAAATACCTTTATTATTTTTCTGATTATAAAACAGTACATGTTCTTTGTATCAAAATTTAAGTACAGAAACACACAAAACAGAATATTGACATATCCATAATACTAGGTTCTAACAAAAACATACGTTAATTAAAGCTTAGTGCATAGCCTCTTATTTTGTTTTTACATCCACAATTGTGCATGTATATGTAGTAGGAACTATAGTAGTCTTACAAAAGTATAATTATACTATGCAATATTCTAAAACTTAACATTGTTTACCTAGCCACAAGACAACAATATGTGTTAGGCATCTTTCCATAATAGAAAAATATAATCCTTTGATGCTAGTATCAGAATACTCCATTGTATGATTCGTCCAGCATTTATTTAACCAATTCACCTTCAGTATTTAGTTGCAAATACGTTGTATTTTTTACCTGTAAAAAACTTTTATTGCCAATTAACATTCATGTATAAAAGTATACAAATCATAAGGACATAAGCAGTGATTTTTATGTTCAATTTGAACACGTCCAAGTCATTAGGATCCAGCTAAAAACAGAAAATATTTACCAATACCTCTGTCTTGCCCTTCATATGCCTTGGCCACCTGTCATTTCTAATAATCCTGTATGAGCTTTTTGACTTTGGTGTCCATGCTACAGGTGCTAAGTTAAGGGCACTAACTTCACGTAATATTGACTTGGAGAGGGTTCTCAGACTTCGGGAAAAACTCCTTAACAGCAAAGATGGTCTAGTACAACTAGTTGGTCAAAGTTGTTCTAGTCCAAGATATTTCATTTTTCCCCCTTATTGCTTTATTATCCTTGTCAGATTTGATCTTAAATTAGCCCCTTGGGCCCTGATTTGCATATATTTTAATGGTACCAATCATCCAAATAGAGGAAAAATTCCTGGATAACAGAAGAAACTGAATAACTTGGTTTTCGTCTACTTTCCTCTTGTTGGCTATCCAATTTGCCTATGAGTATAGAGTGGATTTGAGTTTGGAAAAGGGTTATTTGGCTTCCATTTTATAAGTTTCTGACCAACTCGAGTCTTCTGCAAATCTTTTTCAAAAGCAGACAAGGCATTAACAGTGATCTTCAAAATACACTAAACTTTTTTGGCCCCTATGTCCTGCTTTTGGGTGGATACTGGGGCTGAAAATCAGGGGATTCCACATGCTAGACAAGCAGTGAGCTTCATTCTCAGCCTTTATTTTGACTCAGGGCCTCACCAAGTTGCCCAGGCTGTCCTTGAACTAGTGATCCTCCTGCCTTGGCCTCCTCAGTAGCTGGGCTTACAGGTGTGTACCACCACATCCAGCTACAGTTTCCTGAATTTTAAGGATTTCTAGCTCTCTGATTTCATGAAAACTTTTTTCCTATGGTTACTATTTTGTTTAGTTTACTTTTTGTTTTGTTTAAGTAGAGGAAAGTTAAGACTGAGAAAGACTATAAAGAAAGAATAAATTAGATATACAACAAATGTTTGATGTTAGCAACACCATAAATGATAAGAGAAAAATACTTCTTTTGTACTCATCTGTCTTAATGTGTATTACTCTTTTTCTAAGAAGCTGAGATTTTTGTACGCATTCCCTAGCACAGAACTGCTAAGTATTCCTGTTTATACCACTGTGGCTATGATCTTCCTGTAGTGCTGCTCAAAGCATGGTCAATACCCAGTGCTCATGATAAGATGCTGAATTTGTGTCAGAATTGAAATCAAATAAGTCAGTGAGCACACTTTAGTTAATTTTATTTTTGGTAGTGAGATTTTTAAAACTTTTATTGGTGTCTATCAATTACACAGAATAGTGGGTTTCATTGTGGGATATTCATACATATATATAACATAATTGATTCTTGATGCAGGAAACAGTGTGTGCATTGCAAGTTACTGGACTCACAAGGACTTATGACCGACATGTCACTGAGGGAGCCAAGTGGCTACTTCTGGTGGCATTAGTCTCTGAAGTGACAATTTGTAGTCAAATTGAAAAAAAAATGTACAAAAATGCAAACTTTTTTTTTCTGTGCTGAATTTCTGTTGAATATTTCAGTTGTTTCTGGTTGGGTTAGTCTTAAGATAGAGTGGCTGACAGTACTGTGGTTTATGATATTCCTCAGTGTAGTGAATTACAGTGAACCTCCCCTACAGCGATTGTGAAGTAGGTGTTTTTTTTTTTATCTCCACAGATAAGCATAGTGCCATGGGTTGTG
Organism: Urocitellus parryii; assembly: GCF_045843805.1. Classification (NCBI taxonomy): domain Eukaryota; kingdom Metazoa; phylum Chordata; class Mammalia; order Rodentia; family Sciuridae; genus Urocitellus; species Urocitellus parryii. The sequence goes on from NC_135532.1 coordinate 31,737,451, forward strand.
ATTATAAATGATTTGTAATTTTCAAAGGATGGGATTATAATGGAGCTTAACTTAAAGAATATTTTTCAATGCATTTCATTACATACCCAGAGCTTCACTGATTCACTATGGTAAACTTTTAATATTTATTGTGCTCTCCGAGATACATTTTTTACAATCCTCTAGCCATGTTCACAAGAATGTATTTCAGAACTGACAACTGACTCTTGCATGTCTTCCTCAAGGGTCCTGAAAGCTTGTCCTAATAAAATCCCAGCTTTGTTAGATATTGTTAAAAGACACAACTGGTTGATAAGAAAGTATGAGCAGAACTTTCTCTGGAAACTATTAATTTTATTTCTATAGCTAAAATATTTATAAAATTTATGGAAGGTCCATTAATATTTTCTTACTGAATATTTACCTTTATGATTAATTTCCATGATTTTATGCAAGATCATTCATTCATTCATTCATTCACTCAATGAATATTCTTTTACTTATCAAAACAGACCAAATACAGGATTTCTCTCCAAGAAGCTTCAAGTTTCTTCATTATTTTGTTATTTCACTCATGCAACCATCCAACAAATGCTCATTGCTTATCCTTATGCTGTAGTCTGTTCTGGTCTATGGAGAGAAAAGTAAGTAAAATGTTATTTCCTTTCCTAGGAGTTCAGTCTATCAAAGTAGACAGACAGGTAAATACATATAATAAGTATAATGAAATGCCAGAAATGCTAGTGTTGAAAGGTATGGAGTCCTGAGAATACAGAAGAGGGAGCTAACAATTTGCCTGGAGAAAATAGGTGAAGATTATAAGATTAAATGTAAGTATTTAAAAATGATTAGGATATTAAACTTTTAACAGCTTAATATGCCTGGAACATCATTCTTAAATGCAATGATAAAAATGAGATTGGAAAAGGAGCCTGTAACCAGATAATAAAAGACACATAACAGAGGTCATATAGTGTAGGAGAAGTCTTCTAGATTTCTTACTCAATATGGCGACTGTAAAACTTACATGTATAGACTTATGCATAAAATGACAATATTTTACTCCTCTGGATGGTACATAGTTAACAAGTATTTATTGAATGCATGAATGCATGCATCAAAGAACATATCTTTTCTTAACCAAAGGCAATAGCATTGGCCATTAATTGTACAAGGAGCTGTTTTTTCCATGGGGGTCATGAGGTAGTATCTTTATTGTTGGTCACCTATTTCCACTTGAAAGCATTATGTGCATGTTTAAGTGACATTTGGTCAAGATTATCCTTATACAGTAGCAGCTCATCATATTCCAGTTTATCAGAGAATATTTTTTGTTCCATCAGTAGCTTTATCTCTTTAAACCTAATTCTCATATAAAGTAAAAATTAACCAAACATTATTTCAAACCTTCTTTCTCACCAATGTCACAAGACATTTTATATACAATTTATGCAGCTCTCAGCTTTTCAGAATTTGACTTCTTTACAAATACTTGAAGACTCATCATAAATTCTGCTGTCTCAGTACAGTGATATTTTATGTTAGTTAGTAGAAGGTAGATTATGCTACAATAACAAATAAGCCAGAACACTGGTGGCTTAAAACAACAGAAATTTATTCAATGTTGACATTAAGTGTAAGTGGAGTCAGCAAGGGATAAAGGCACTCACTGTGATCATTCAAGGATGCAAAAGAAGATGGGCAGGTAATTTCACAATTACTGCAGCAGAAGGAAGGGATATGCAAATCTCATACCAGCTCTTACATTTCCTATCTAGAGGTGAGAAATGCCATTTTTCCTACATTTCATTAGCCACCCACCCTAAATTCAGAGAGAGAGTAGGAATATATGATCCTACAACATGTCTAGAAGGAGGAACCTCAGAAACATTTCATGAACTGCTTTAAGGACTACAAGGGGTGTCCTCTTCAACTCTAGACCCCTGGAGAGAAGAAATAAAATGAATATAGAATATGGAAATATAGATTTAAATTTCATCCTTGCCTCTAAGTGGCTGAGTAATGTTGGGCAGGCCTTTGTATTTGCTGAACTTTAATTTTCCCATCTTTTAAAAAAGGTGGGGGACTTGGGAGGCTGAGGCAGGAGGATCACGAGTTCAAAGCCAGCCTCAGCAAAGTGAGGTATTAAGCAATTCAGTGAGACCTTGTCTCTAAATAAAATACAAAATAGGGCAGTGGATGTGGCTCAGTGGTCCAGTGTCCCTGAGTTCAATCCCTGGTACAAAAAAAAAAAAAAGTGGGAGATAAGAATAAATAAGAGTTGCACACACACACACACATCCAGAACTGGCATATGCTTTCTATTTAATAAGTGTTGGCAGCTATCACTTATGTTGTGATTGTAGTGGTGATTGTGATTTTCTTAAACTGGTTTGTCTGGACATTCTTTCTCCTATAATGGCATCCTGTATTTGCTTTCTTCCTATCATGTCCTGAAGATAGAGTGCCATTCCACAATGACTTAGGGATGCCCACCCCCCAACACACACCTGCTTTTCTCTACTTCCCACCAATGTTTTTGCCTGATGGGTCCTCACATCCCAGACCATACCATGGAAATCTACCAATGAAGAGCAGATATAAAAACAGTGAATGAAAGTGAATATGTGTTCTGAGCAAGGCTACTTCTACAACTGAAGAAAAACAGCACACAACCTTGAGTGTTAAGGTGAAGAGCTCAGTCTTAGTCAAAGAGAAAGTCAAAGTCAGTTCACACAACCTTGAGTGTTAAGGTGAAGAGCTCAGTCTTAGTCAAAGAGAAAGTCAAAGTCAGTTCACACAACCTTGAGTGTTAAGGTGAAGAGCTCAGTCTTAGTCAAAGAGAAAGTCAAAGTCAGTTATCTTCTATAAAAGATTGCTCATGATTTCCTAAGCAAAACCATACTTATCTACATTTTTAGGAGAATGTGTGACTATTTTTTCTATAGGTCACCAGTGCAGTAGTCTGTTTACTACAAATAATTCTAAACTATTTTTCAATTTCACTTACTTACATTTCTAAGTTGAAATACATTCTGGGAGAATTGAGCCCACACTTGCTTATTGCTTCCATATTGTCTTTGACAGAGTCTGGTCTTGAGTTGTTGTCTAAAATGACAACAGGCTGCCGGGGGTTTGCATTCCTCCCACCCTCGATAGCCTGCCATAGTGTTTTGTTCTGTGTTAGGAGGAACATGCAGACATTTTCTTTGTTAGCCAGACTTTGGAGTTGGCTGCATCTCCTACGGGAGGAAGAGAGCATTTAGGCCAGCTATGCTGCTTTGCTCACAGCAAGAATTAGCAGGACCTTGAGAAACCCCACATGCGGGAACATGCTTTTCTTATGGACACAGCATCCTCTGTTTCCTGCCTTTCCTCATCTACCTAGAAACCCAGTACTTTTATCACCTAGAGAGAGCATTTTGTCTCCTCATAGAGATGGCATTTCCTAAAACTTCATTCTAAAGCCTGACTCATCTGATACTCATCATTTCAGGGTACCTACCTTTAAACTCCATTGTATGATTGAGGAAAAACACTACTAAAATCAATGCTCCCAGTTTTTTTTTTCACCAATATCTGCATTTTGCAGTGATTGGGTCCAATTTCTAAATGATTTATTGTTTCTATTTCAAAATATTCTGACTCTGAACTGTGTATTCATGAGTTCAAGTTTAGCCTCTTGCCATGTCAGAGAACTTACCTAAACCAGGGTGATCCAGGATATGGTTGCTAGCTATGAGTTGTAAAAAGTGAGAGGTCCTCACTATTTGCATACTCTTTACTTTGGTTGCCTAGATCAAGTCTCCTATTTGTGTTTAATTTCAGTTGCTGTCATATCCTAGGTCTTTGCTTTGAACCTAGACCTTGTTGGCTATGGTGGGCTTTTCATGAATTTTACTCCTTAGTTCTCTCCTTAGTACTTAGTACTTAGTTCTCTCCTTCGTTTTACTCCTTAGTACTCTCTGGACTGACAGTAGTGCCAAAGCCCCTACCTTTGGTTATTTAAGCTGCAAAGGGATAGCCTTGGATGCTTCTCAAACTGATTAAGAGGAACATAACTGGGTCCCTGGGTCCAGGAGTCCAGTGGGAGGCGGCAGGATTGAAGTTGTGAATAAGGATGACTGGTGAGTCACTGTGCCTGTCTTCAGACAGCATCTCTCATTGCCGTGGATCCAGTTTTCGGGTCATAGGAAACTTCTTCTAACTCATCCTGCAATGCTTTACCTGTGGGTTAGTGAGCATCCTGAGCTAATCAGCAAATATTTGTACTTTTCTGGTACTACTGAAGAGTCCTGCTTTCATTCTTGTATTTCTTCAGAAGCTCCTTACATTTTAGCTGGCTTAGTGCACATTATCCAAGCATGTTTTCTTGAAATCTTTGGGGATAAATCATTTTCTCCACTTGTATGTTGAAAAATTTCAAACATACTGAAAGGTGACAAGAATATGAACAATGAACGCCTCTATAGCCTTTGATTACATTACCAGCTGTTAACATTTTGACACTTTTGCTCTTTCATTTTTCTTGCTGTGCCTGGATGTATGTGGATGTGTATATTTTTCGTTTTGTTTTGTTAGACTGAACCATTGAGAGCTAGTTGCTTATTTTATGGCACCTTATAGTTAGCTATTTCAACATATTTGATGTTCAAAAACAAGAACATTTTCCTATATCACATTTAGGAAATTTAATACTGATTTAATACAATTATCTAATGTGTAGTCTATTTTCAAATGTTGACCTTTATAACAAAACTGTTTTTTCTTTTTTTTTTTTTTTTTTTTTTTTTTAAAGAGAGAGTGAGAGAGGAGGAAGAGAGAGAGAGAGAGAGAGAGAATTTTTAATATTTATTTCTTAGTTCTCGGCAGACACAACATCTTTGTATGTGGAGCTGAGGATCGAACCCGGGCCGCACGCATGCCAGGCGAGCGCGCTACCGCTTGAGCCACATCCCTAGCCCCAAAACTGTTTTTTCTTTTAACCGATCCAAGATCCACAAAGACTTTTTGCATTGCATTTAGGGGATAAATCTTGAAATCTACATCTTACTTTTTTTTTCCCTCTGTGTATTCAGCTGACTACTAAATAATGTCCTGTGTCCAAAAGTGGATGTATCTGAAACTTAGCTTGCCTAAGCCAGCAATTACTAAGCATTATTCTTTTTAAATATCTATTTTGCTGTGAAAGTGTCATCATACTTTGAATGTCATCCATAGAAGACTGGAAGAATGAGAGAATATATTTGGCAAAATTCATATGTATATGTTATGCTAAACACTCGACTAATATTCATATGAGATGGGCAATTTACAGACCCTGTAATCAACTCGGATTCTATTTGTAGTTGCATTATGAGTGATAATGGTTCATTAATTCAAGTAAACGGTATGCTAGATTTAAAATGTTACTAAGTGAAAGACTCTATAAGCTTGAGTCCCTGTTAGGAAATACAGAGATATATTTGTGATATTCCGGTCCATTTTTAGGGAATAGACTCTAAAGTACCCTACTTCAAGCAAACCCATGAGTACAGTTGTCAATGGATATAAACATAAATAGTGGCCTTCTTATTGTTGTGCTAATACTGAAGTTTTTTTCAGGCCACCAATATCATGACTTCTCTCTTCAAATTGTGCCTATACACTTGATTTTATAGAGATGTAATAGTTTTTAGAATCTGGTGTATTCTTTTGTGCAAAGATAATAGACCATGAACTGAGGCATGTGTGTATTTATAGAAGGAGGAAGCAGTAGAAATAAAGAAGAAAGGAAAGAGTGATGTTGGTAGAGAGGGAGTAACATCGTCTCCTATTTTCCCCTTGTTCTGAATGGCTCAATGACTGGTGGCTGCTTAGATTTAGGGTGGACTTCATCAGTGATATAGCACAACCAAATTTCCAAGATATTCTTTGCTCCCTTAGAACAGTTTTGGAAGCACTCAAAGAAAGCCTAAGGATAGCTAGTAGTTTCCATGTAAAGGATTGGATTTTTTTTTTTTTTTTTTTTTGCTTTCAGGGATTTATGACAATCACAAGTAAATTTGCAAGAACAAAACCTTTCCAAATATCACACTATATCAGGAAACTGTTACAAGTATATCTTGACTGGACAGAAATATTTGTAGCAGACAGATTATTTTAACTATAGAGACAAAATAAGATGCAATAGAAAAGGAACAAACATCATTCCATTGTCCCACAACAACGTGGTTTAATGTGAATTTTTAAAAACATACCTAGTCTTGCTTAAAACCAAGCAAGTCTTTTTGAATGCTATGATTCTATATGAATGCTATGAATTAACTAATTCAAGCTGCTCTGAGAATAAAAAAAAATGTTTGGTGAATATACATCCCAAATATCAGCAATGATCAAAGCTGGGTGTAGGGAGAGAATGGAGCTTAAAATCCCTCATTAAATATGCCATAACATCTTGAAAGGCCAGTCTTGTTTTTTACCTTCTTTATTCCCACTGATTCATCACGAACTTCCCTGAGATTGTGAAATCATTATTTCTCTGGCTATTTGCTTTTCTGTAAATGAAGCATTTAGCCAATGACCTTTTCTTCTGCTCCCTAAAAATGACTTTTATCATTCCAATACTTTTTAACCAATTATATTCACATCCCATTCAGAGCTTCCTTTCAACCTTGATGATGCTGCTTTTCTCATTTTGATTTAGACTAATTATGTTAGCCAAGATGGGCCCAGTCTCTCCCAAAGTGCAGGAAGTCTCCTTCTTGGTCATTTCTAAATATCATAAAAGAAAATAAAAATGCAGACTGGTGGGTGTAGCTCCATGATAGAGAGCTTGCAACATGTTTAAGGCTCTGAGTTTGGTCCCCAGCACAAGAAAGAAAGAATTATAAATTGCTATGCCTGCAAATGGCTCTGTAATGGCTTTCTTTGTATCTGGGAGATAACCTGCTTAAATTACCTATCTTATTCTAAAATCTTATTAGTTTAAAATTCCAAGATCATATGTTTTAAAAATGATTATTCTTGCTAAGATAGTGATTTGGACATGAAACCTTCTCATGGAATATAAATATACTACAAATTTAGTAAGAATAATAGTTTGGTGCTGAGATGTGGCTCAATGGTAGAGTACTTGCCGAGCATGTGTGAGGCACTGGGTTTGATCCTCAGCACCACATAAAAAATTAATAAAATAAAGGTATTGTGTCCATCTACAACTAAAAAAAAATTTTTTTTTAAAAAGGAATCATAGTTTGATTTCGTTTCTGAAAAACAGCATTATAAATGCAAGTCCTCATACCATTTGAGACTGAACAAGCAAAAGCCAAATCAGTTATATTCACATCCCCTTTTCTCAATGATTTCTTGTGTTTTTTTAAACTATTCTCAATTTACTGTTTTATGTATTGAGCAAAGTATATCTGAACATTCTGCAAATTATACCTTAGTGGATAATTAATCATTAAATAATTTGGACAAAATAAGTTGTCTGACATAAAAATATTGAGAATAAGTGGGGAGTTTCCCTGTTATTGCTGTTTTGCTGAAAAATTATTTTGCAAAGCTTGAGGTTATACCAGGTCATCAGAAGTCATCACCAAGAGACAGAAGATTAGATTAAATCCAAAGCAACTTAATGACCTGCCTTTAAATTTATTTTGAAAATAAGTCACTGATATCAAGCTATTGCTTTGTCATCTCTCTAATTTTCACCAACATACAATGAAAAAGTTTAGATAATATTTTCTGATCATTCATTTGAACTGTAGGTAAAGAGGACTGTTAATTTTAATTTTTCATGTTACATTATCTGTCCAGATCTATGAATTTCAATGAGCTAGTTACAACCTCCACCGCTAGGCATTTCTTCTTATAAGATGACCTTCTAGCTCAATGTGTGATTGCAGAGAGATGCAGTTTATTTCCCAAACTTTATTTTGGTTTTTACCGGACTCATAGAAGGAATCATAATGGGAGTTCACATGAAATTCTACTCTCCCAAAGCACTGAACTGATAAGTAAGGGCAGTTTTAAATAGGCGAATATGTAGAGGGCTGAATCAACTTAAGAGTTAGGATAACTTAGAAGACAATAAACTTTTTTTTTTCACTGTTTCAAGCCCAGGGGTAAATGTTTGTCATTCCCTGCGATGAAGATATACTTTGAGAGAGGGTGGTAGGAAGGGTGTAATGTCAACACAGATTTTCTCCCATCCACCATGACCTAAAAGGCCAAAGCAGAGAAAAAGCATTAGAAGAAAAGATGATCCTGTGAAGGCTAAGGCAATGGCTGCAAGGTTTTATAGAAACCATGCTATTTCCTAATAAGCTAGAAACAGCTGGGCTTGGATGTTATAATTTCCCTTCTGGATTCTGGAAATGGTGGTCTCTATGTGTTCCTCCGAGAAAGAGATTCAATAAATCATCTAAAACCATTAATTACATTATTATATCTAATTTCACATTTGTGTACTATAAAAAGCATTTTGCCATGTCCTGTTAATTTTTTATTGCACCACTCCTCATGGTTTGGGGAGGATTACCTTTGGAGTGTGACACAGTAGGACTCATAGATGAAATGTTGATGTGACATTGTGGATCGTAACAGCTAGGTTCTTAAAAGAATATTGCAAGGGGACAAAGCAGCTTGTCCCAGTTTTTTTACAATAATAAAGAAAAAAAACCTTTACATGCTTGTTATTCACATAGAGATGTATTTGAATAAAGTTCTCATGGTCAAAATTGTTGTACCACATTTGAAGCAGACCAATAGGCTGAGTTTTATAAACCACTGTGCAATAGAAGTCAAGGCCATGGCACGCATGGGCTCTGCCCACATGCTGTCTCTCTGCCAGGGGTCTTGCAATGCTAATGAGAGAGGACTCTGAGAAGAGGGCCAGACAACTTTTGTTCCATTTAGAAGGAATGAAAGGATGAGGTACATGCTCTACAGTATGCCTCTGTTCTTGCCAAAGATTACAATCCTCATAACCACCCTGTAGGAAGGAAAATGTTATAGTCAACTCTGCCTGTGGAGACAAAATGCCTGACAAGAACCACTTAGAGGACAGAACTTTATTTGGGGATTCCCAGATTCAGGGTCTCAGTCCATAGATGGTCAAGTCCAATGCTCTAGGCCCAAGGGGAGGCAGAACATCATGGTAGAAGGGTGGAGGAACACTGTTCCATTCATGGAAACCAGGAAGCAGAAAGAGGGAAGGAAGAAGGGCCCACAGGGAAGATGAACTCCTCCAGAACCCGCAGTGACCCACCTCCTCTAGCCACACCCCCCTGCCTACAGTCACCACCAGTCAGTTCATTCAACTAGGATGAACTGATTAGGTTGCAGCTCTCATAACCTAATCACTTCACCTCTGAATATTCCTGCATGAACACAGGAGTTCTGGGGAGACACCTCACATCCAAATCATAATAGAAGCTTCCATCTTCCAGGAAGGATGATAACCTGGTCCTATGACATGGAACAAGATTTGCCCTATCTATGCTGTCTCTCTGGGTCCCCACTCACTGCTTTTTTGTAGATTTCTTCCTAACACACATTTTCATTCCAGAAACAAACAGAAAGCTGGCTGACCATGAGCTAAAACATTTCCACAGATATTCATTTATAATGTTGTGATCCAGATGTCTCATTTTTCCTTTTTTCAAAAATCACTCTCTGAGGATGGCTCAGGAAAAAAAAAAAAAAAAAATCCTTGCATGGCTTCCGGTGTCACCTGAAATGAGAGTTTGCCGGCGCTGCCCCAAGATGGGTCAAGGCTATACATTTGAGATGAAGTCTTTCTTTAAGCCTTATCTGGGAAAAAAGAACCAAAGAAGCATCATCTTGAAACACTCATTTGATTTCATTTCCACAGTGCCACCTGTCACAATACCTAAACACGTAGAGTTTGGTTCATCCTGAGTATTATGCAGTCACTGTCGAATAAAACATTCACCAGACAGAGAGAAGATAGGCCAATTTTGTAAGCTTCAATAAGGAAATGAGAATTAATGTTGGCAAATTAAAATCATCTCTGACAATGCATATACTCTGTTGTTTCAGAATATAACAATGAAATGAAATTTGTGTCGCTGTCATTTTAAATTAAGAAGTCTGGAAATGATATGACATCTGGAACATTGAGAAGCGATATTTAAAGGAGAGGATATTTAATTGTGAAATTTCAAATAAAGACACAAGGTTTCTTTAGTTTATATTCTACCAGTCTTCCAAAGCCAAGGAGATCGAACCCTTTCTCCAAATCTTCTTCACCTTGTTTTCTGTGAACTAATTCATGTATGGTGAAGAATGTGACCCTCAGGAAGTGGAAAGTACTCTTGGATATTTACTCTGTAAAGAGATACCTTTGTCATTACAAACAGTCTTGGAGTCAGCTGATAGTTTTGCTACTGACTTACTGATGCCACAGTGATATTGTGCCTTCAGCCCCATCCCTAGAAAGCAACCTCTTTAACACGGGCTTACCCGGAGAGGTAGGAAAGATGAGTATTAATTATTGTTGTGTAAATGGGAAAACTGAACTCTCAGGGCTGGCTGTGGACTTGCCTAAGGTAAATGGCAGATAGGAACCAATTACCCAACTCTGTGACTTCCCTCTTCCTCCCACAGTTGAGAAAACCAAGAACATGGTTCAAATATGGGTTCTGATTACTTCTCTGTCACTGACTAGCTGTGCATCCTGAGTAAATCACAATATCTTTACACCTCAGTTTTCTCATCTGCAAAATGGCACTATGTTCAAGTCAGCTTTTCATTACTGTGACAAAATGCCTGACAAAAACAACTTAAAGGATGAAAGGTTTATTCTGTTCATGATTTCAGAGGTTTCAGTCCATAGTTAGCTGGCTCCATTGCTTTGGGCCTGAGAGTGGATCACAGCAGTACAGTGGAAGGGTGTGGCAGAGGAAAGCTACTCACCTCATATAGATAAGAAGCAGAAGAGGCTGGGGCAGTCAAAATAAACCCTTAAAAGGCACACCACCAAAGGCCTGCTTATTCCAGCTAGGACCCATCTCCTAAAGTGTCCACCATCTCCTAATAGTGCCACCAGCTGGAGACCAAGCCTTCAACACATAATTTGGGGAGGAACATTCTAGATCAAAACTATAACAGGCACAATTACCACCCTACCTGCCAGAGAAACAATAGATTCATAGTGCTTACTTTCTTTCCCCATGTTAAAAAATAAAATAAAAAAGATGACATACAATCTTACTACCAAAACAATTTAAAAATTGAGACCAGATGGTATGAGGACTGGGGTGGCCAGAAGCCTAAATCCCTGGTTTATCTTCTAATTACAAATGTAATTCATATCAAATCAATTGGCATCTTTGTTTCTCTATCTCCTCTGCTACACTTTGGTTGTACCAGAACTTTTTTTTTTTTTCCTGATTTTTGGTTGTACCAGAACTTTTTTTTTTCTAACTCAGTCTATTAGGTTTCTATGCTACTTTTTTTTTTCCTGTACACCATGCTGCCTCTGAGACACTTTACCATGTTCACTAAAGATAAACAGCTAGAACGTTTGTGTGCAGTAAAAAGATTGGTATTGCCAAAACAGTGTAACACATTTGCAGTCCCACTGTGATTATTATTTTTTTAAAACTGGTTGTTAGAAGCGTGTAACAGCCTAATGGAATTAAAATCACCAGGCAAAGCATAATGAGGAGTAGGAGTCAAATTATTTTAGGAACTACTGAGACTTTGTCCCTGGCCTACTCCGAAGAGCTCACAAAGACTCTGTGTGACACCTGACAGGGACAGCCTTCTCTGAAGTGTCCTCCCTTCCAAGGGATCATTAGTGCTGCTCAGCTCTGGCCACAGTGGCAAATGTCAGCCACTCAAAGAATCAGCTGCTTAATTAGATTTGGAGAACAGAAGGAAAAGGCAAATTTTCAAGGTAAAATGCCAGATATTGTGTAGCAAGGGAAAGCCAGGGGCAGAGTGGAGGTTTTCCATTAGCATTTCACCACTGCCTGAGGTGAGTTTTAGAATTCTACAGCAAAACAATCTAGTGCCAGGAGCCAGGAAGAGCATCTTTTCTGGACTTCAAGAGAGTTCTAGAGTTCTCTACCTGGAGGGCTGCTCTTCCCTCAGGCTGCTTAAATCACAGACTGAACACAGTGAAGAGCCTTATTTTTTTTTTTTTTTTTTTTTTTTTTGCACCTGGCAAACAGGCACGGGCGCGCATGCGCATACACACACACACACAATTGTGCACTTGCTTGCACGCGTGCAGACACACACACACACACACACACACACACACCTCATTTTGGTCCAATCTTTGCATTTCACAGACTCCTTCCATGTCCAATATCTTCATGAGGAGATGGGGCAGGTGTTGAATCATTTTTCAAATGATAAAAGTAAAGCTCAGGAATTGTGGGAAAGTGTGCCCAGCTGCTCAAAGATGATGGGGAATTCAGGCCTCTCTTGACACAAACCTGGTACTCTCTCTACCATTCAGAGGCAATTCAATTTGCTCTTCTTCCAGGCAGGTTAAAGTTTTGTTTGTTGTTTTTTTTTTTTAATTCAATGCCTGAGGTATCTAAAACAAATTACATGAGTACATTTAAAGAAAATAAATAGAAATATTCGCTGATCTCGAGCAGACAAAATTTTTATAAAGAAATCAGCATATTGTGAACATCCACCAAAAGCACATTTGTGTGTTCAGGGTTCTTCAACATGTGCTAGAGGGAAACACTGGTCAGCAGTTGTGCTCTGGACTGTAGGATGTACAGAATTAATTTTCTGGAGGAGGGAGATTTGGAGCTTCTTGGGTTCTTGTCTCAGAGCATTCATTTGAAGCATCTGTTGAAATCTCAGCAGATGGGGCACATCAGAAATATATTTTTCTTTATGTTTTATCTTTAGTTCCTTAAAGAAACCTGGCACCTACTGCACTGTGGGGAGAAATAAAAGTTCACTTTATATCATCACTTGTAATATAAAGACATAAGCATTACTTATTCCTAGGGGAGTTACTTCACTGTTTTCCTTTCCTGGTCAGATTTATAGTTAAGCTTTACTGAAATAAAAACTAAAACTTCGATTTAAATGTGGTATTTCTCCCCCCAAAAATGCACTAAATGTTTTTTGTTTGTTTTTATTTCTGCAGACCTTGATGGACACCTGATCCCCTGCTGCTGCCTTTGTTTAAAAACCCAGAGGTTTTGTTGTGCTGATTTCCCAGTCTATAATTTCTACTGTGGCCACATGCAAAAGCAATGCCAATTGCATCCTTCTTAACCCCTGTGTGAAAATTTGACTTTAATATACCTGTTCATTCCTTCTCCTTCATAAAGATGTCTGAGCCTGACTCTTCATCTGGATTTGCAGGGAGTGTGGAGAATGGAACTTTCCTTGAGCTGTTTCCCACATCGCTGTCCACATCGGTGGACCCGTCCTCAGGCCACCTGTCCAATGTCTACATCTATGTGTCCATATTCCTCAGCCTTTTAGCATTTCTGCTTTTGCTTTTAATTATTGCCCTCCAGAGGCTCAAAAACATCATCTCCTCCAGCTCCTCCTACCCCGAGTACCCAAGTGATGCTGGAAGTTCTTTCACCAACTTAGAAGTCTGTAGCATTTCCTCCCAAAGGTCCACTTTTTCAAACCTTTCATCCTGAAGAAAGTGGAAGAATCCTTAAAGCAACAGCAGTTTCAGTTTTCCTTTATGGGGAGTGTTGAGTCATCAAAGAAAGGACCTCTTTGGGTTAGACCTGTTTTCCTCCTTTTTCTTTGATTTCTTTTCTGTTCCCCGATGCTTTTCATTTCTGAATGGAGAAGCAGATGCTGACAGAAATGCGTGCAAACTTGGAGGTGCAGAATTTCACACAGACCATTTGACAGATCCGGAGCTGGCTTCTTGGAGGTTGACCAGCATTTTGTTGTATGTTCACTGGGAGGCTTTCTCAGAGAATGCTGGGTATGGGCTTTTGCACTTCATTTCTCTTACAAAACCACAAGATCAACTGAGCCAGCAGCACCTGGCAAAATTGAATTATTAAGAAGATATTCTCCAAACTTGAAAGATAAAGCAGAGACACCAAATTTTAAAAAAAAGAGAGAAAAAGTGAGTCAGTCTAGAATTAATGTGTAACATTTCTAAACCGGGGGTAAAAAATACACAAAATGTTTTCTTTAATTTCACTTTAACAAATGAAAGTCGCATTTATGGATAGATATGACATTTGGAAAAGTTTTGGAAGAGTTTGACTTTCAGTAGCAAGACAAATATGCGTCATGAAGCAGTTTGTAATGTATCTGTGCCTCCTGGGCTTTTTCTTCTACTTATGTTGCAGTTATAATAGCCCTCAATTGTGGAATTCTTTATGATAATTGTTATTACTGTTACTAAGAGAAATACCAGAAGAGACACCAAGGATTTTTTATTTTCTGTCTATAATTTCTGTCAGTGGGAATTAAGCCTAGGGAAAATATTCATTTAGTTGTATTTTATACAGTCATAACTTCTGGCAGTCATGTATGTTCCTTTATTCAGCTTCCCAGTCTTTATAATTTTAGTGCAGAATTATATTAAGGCTCCAAGGCATCAGATGTTTGTTCATTCACTTCAGGTTGCAAAACGTAGAGATTAAATTGCTGATATACATGTTTTTATATGCCCTGTGAATGTTCTGTGTCTCTGACAATTAGTCATTGTATGTTAATAGAATATTCTGCATTAGGATTCCAGGATGTGTGCTTATATTAAAATTCTAGACCCTCCAGTTGTCCCTGCTGAGAGCTTTAGTTATGCCAGCAGCTGCCACACTGTGAAGAGTCAAGTACCTCTGAACTTGGAGGGGGGTCCTCAAAGTGAGGTGCTCATGAGCATAGATGCTGAATGTGGAAGAAATCAAGCTGCCCCTAAAAGCAAAACAAAGCAAATGCTACAGCTTCTTAAGAACAAGAATCTTAATTTAATTTGAAAAATAAATGGCCCACAGCATAAACACTGAACTTGATCTGCGGAAGCCACTGCACCAACATGCCAGTCTTCCCGTGGCAACAGAATCAACCTTTGCTCACAACATTTAATGGTCTTAAATGGTGGAGCTTCAACACGTCCTTAGGTTGGCCTGTGCAGTCAGCACTCTACGGTCACAAGAATGGGAAGAAGGATCCACCATGTTCCGGGGTCTGTCTTTGTCACTCTGAAATGCTGAGAGATTGAGGACCGGTAAGGAGGAACAGAAGCCTTTAACTTCCTGTTCTTTTTTCAATCCATAAGCTTCACTTAAATCTAACCCTGTTTAACTACTCATATACTCCAAACACCATACAACCTGCACAGAGTTGCTGCCCTTAAATGTATAATCAGTGAAAATTTTGCCTCTGCTGCCATTGAAAGCATTATGTAGTTTAAAATTTGGTCTAGAGAAACTCTGCTGTTTTAGATCAGTATTAGCATTCTCTGAGTATATGTATGTATGTACATGGATGTGTATATATAAATATATATGTATTGTGTGTATTCACACACACATGCAGACACACACACATACACACACAACACACACACACACACACACTTACTTTCATATGCTCCTAGTTGAAAGTTGTGTGAAAGCCACACAGGAGTACAGAGACACCTATGATGCCACTTTTTCTTTTCAGTTATTCTTGTGTTATTTCATTACTGAGAGGCAAAGGGACATGGGTGAAGTGACTTTAAAAAATAAATGGACACATGTTCCACACAGAACAGTAAAATCTGATTGTGATCTGTCCTAAGGGGTAACTTTATAGCCTTTCCTTCTGGAAGAGATATAAAGCCTTCTGACAGCAAAACTCCTTTAAAAAACAAATCAAATCAAATCTGCAAGTACACTCCCACCCCTCTCCTGCCGCACGATTTCTTGCACTCCATGTTAAGTGGAGTAATTAGGAACAACATTCAAAATGGAAAATAGGATTTGTCATTACTAGCTTGCCAAGGTAACAGATTGTACAACTTGAGATGAATTTGTGTTGTTTAAGAAGTTCAGAAAGGTTGGAAGATGGGTTTATAAATAAAGAAGTGGAGTCCATTGAAAGCCTGGTTTCTTCCCTGATTTTTTTTTTCTTGTGCAATAATCTGCTCTCTTCTCTCCTAGAGAGGATGCTTTTCCTGGAAGTTTTAAGTGTATCTATGTCTACACAGTGTGTCTATATCTAAATGTCCATAATATCGTATACGTCTTTATGTTATAGTATTATATACATCGTTCCTTTTCAGTATGTCCTCTCTGAAGTAGGGTCAATAATGTTTGACCCAAATGTTGGTCTCTCCCCACTCTGCAAGGGTCACTTCCTCTGGGACAGTGAGCTTCACATTTCCCTGATGAGAAGAATCATCTGGGGGCTTGTAAAATACACTGGTTCCCAGGCTACCCCCTGCCAGACCTCCAGGAGTGGAGCCAGGGAATGGGGATCTTTAAGAAGGAAAGTGGTGCTGCTCATGAGCAGGGCACACATGGCAGAAGCCTCAGGTTGATTGTTTGGGCATACTTGCAGGGGGGCGGGGGGGGTGTCTTCCCTCTCAGCCACTGTCCACATAACTGCAGTTCTCCAAGGTGAGCATTCTTACTCCCAACCCCAGCTCACAGGCCTCACTGGGACCTCTTCTGCTGGAGACTGAACTCCAGGCCACCCTCCTGGAAATAGATAACTGCTGTGTTGTGATGGATTCAGTGGAAATGGGATATGAACAAGGTCCCATCTCTTCCCTGTTTCCCCTCTTAGATTCCCCCAGCTCCACTTTTACAAGATGATGTGCATTTAGCAGACTAGAGGAGTGAGAGGAACTGAAGAGATTTATAATGAGAGAAAAAAAAATATTACATTGTGCTTTGAGTAAGACTATCCACTAGTCCAAAGGAAAATGAGGCAACTTGAGTATGGAATATTCAAGGAGCAGCATGTTTCTAGACTTGTTTCCCTGCCTTGAGGTCTGCCTCCCACTTCTAATTAATGCCATGTCCCACCCTCTGTTCTTCATTAGAAAGTCCCTTAGCATCCTTTATAGGACTTTTTGCCCATCTCTGCTCTATTTTTCACAAAGCCCCTAGAGTGATCTTTCTTAAACCTAAATTCCCTGCTTGCGGTCCTTCGATGGATTCCCACTGCACTCAGAATAAAACTCAAGCTCTTTCTATAATTTCTTAGCAGAACCTCAGAATTCAGAAAGCCTAAGTTATTCAGGAGAGATCTCACCTGGCTGTGTGGGAGTATGAGTCTGGGAGGAGTGTGTGTTAGAGAGGAGGCCAGAACAGAAGAGTCAGAGGGGAGCTCTGGGCTCCTGGTCCAGCTATTTTCATCAGCTCTCCATCACTGAGAAGACAATGTGCTTCTTTTGCTTCCTAGTTAGCTGATGGGTGGATCTTAAGATCAAATATGTGTCTGTGTGCATGCACTTGCACACATGTACACTAACATACTAACATACACTTGCCTTCACAAACACACTTCCCAAGAACAGACAATTATTCTCAATGTGCAAAGACACCACCTGGATTGTTAAAGTCGTCTTTCTTCAATTTAACCTTGTCCTCAATAGCAATCAGAGAACCCTAACTTTCCCTTACTTATCCTTCTACTTCAAAATACAAAAAAGGGCTGGGGATGTGGCTCAGTGGTTCAGTACCCTGAGTTCAATCCCCAATAGCAAAAAAAAGAAAAAAGGCCTAAGCATCTACTGCATTGTAAGAGACATTTCCCATTGGTACTAACCCCTGTAATCACTTTTAACTATCAGGATACCTCATCAAACCATCCCAAATGTGGCTTTTCTTTATCTTTGACTGGATCCAAGCTGAGGTAGGGTATTTATCACCCCGAACATTATAAGGAGACATTATTATCAATAGGCATCTATTAAATAAATGAAGACATCCTTTGGCACTAGATAGAACAAACAGACTTAGTTCCTGCCTCATGAAGCATATAATCTGGTAAAGAAGATACTCAGAAAAACGAATGAACACCAACATGCCTAATTGCAATTTCAATTAGCTCTATGAGAAGAATATGATTTTGAGATGATAGACCAAGAGGGAAATTTACGTAAGAAATGGTGGTCAGGAAGGGCCTTTCTGATGAGATCATATGGAAGTATTTGAAGGGTTTGGGGAAGAATAATCTCTACAAAAGAACATACAAAAACACCTCAGCTCATATGGTCAAAAAAATTCAGAATGTTGGGGTGCAGAGCCTGTGGATGCACAGGTAGGCAGGGCCTGGTAATTACAGAAGGAGCCTGGATTTTATTCTAAGTGCAACTGGAATCCATTGAAGGACTTTGAGCAGAGAATTTAGGTTTAAGAAAGATTACTCTAGTTGCTTTGTGAAAAATAGACCAGAGATGGACAAAAAGTCCTATTCAGATCCACCCCTGGTAGGATATAGGAGTGGGTGGAGAGTTGTTCTCCCTGCTACAAATATCTGTTCATCTTCTAGCCATGGAAACGGTCTTAGCTAAGAATGAGTTACCACACAACCCCCTCCCTCCTCCACTGGTTTCCAACATGCACTCACCTCGCTCTTCTCTCTCTCTCTCTCTCTCTCTCTCTCTCTCTCCCTCCCTCCTCCTAATACACATACACACACACACACACACACACACACACATACACATACACCTTCCCAAATTCTTCCTCTCCTCTATTCTCTTGTCCCTATTTGGCCCTTATTTAAAGTCTTTAATTGTCTGTAACATTGTCTGTTAAATCTCTGTAACTCTTACTCCAGAATTTTTAACATGATATGTGACTAATGTTTACTGCTAATATGGCAGTAAATTTGAAGCTTTTAAAATCTTGCTTCTTTTAACATCCCATTTCTGAAAAAACTATCATTTTTAGGTACTATGTGGTCCATTCTTTAAGACTCTAGTCCTTTTTTTTTAAGAGAGAGAATTTATATATATATATTTTTTAGTTTTCAGTAGACACAACATCTTTATTTTATTTTTATGTGGTGCTGAGGATCGAACCCAGGGCTCCACGAATGCCAGGAGAGCATGCTACCGCTTGAGCCACATCCCCAGCCCAAGATTCTAGTCCTTTTGATTCAGACAAAGGTTTGTTCAAATTCCTGAGTGTTACCTCTGTGATCTTAGGCAACCTCTCTGAGGCTTTATAAGTGTTGGTAATGAAGAGAATAATAACTCCTTTTAATGTGGTAAGGATTAAGTAGGAAATTATGTGTAAACTGACAACACATTGTTTAATACACGATGAGTAATATTACACATGCAAATGTCAAGCAAACATCATTTAGAACTTCTGATTTTGGAAAGTTCAAAATTTCCTATTTCTACCACCACTTTCTCTGCTTTCCTGTATCTAATTCCTCCTCCATTCTTCCTTTCTTCACTTAACCTAATTGCTTATACATGGAGCCCTTCTTGCTCCATTGGCATTTTCTTGCTTTGCCTATTTTCTAAGTCTCTGCATGGCCTCAGCAAAGACATGCAGGACACATGGAGAATTCAGGGCAACTGTCTCTCCAAGTAGCTCCATTAGCCAAGCCAGCCTATCCCCTTCCCATGGACTGTGGGTGTTGGGGACAGAGTCATGCGTCACAATGCAAGCAATAACCATGGAGACACAGAGGAAGAACAAGGACTGCTGGTAAGCACCCTGTGGTTTCAGAAAGCATACCAAATGCGTTGGAAGGACTTGAGGTTGAAATCAAACTTGAAATCATCCAAGGAAAGTCAGAGAAGGGGAGATGGTACCTACTACTTCAGAACCATACCTAAGCATCTATCACTGTGTAAGAGACAATTTTTATTAATGCTATGTTTTAAAGCAACCGAGCCCACTAACTCCTGTGGTCACTTCTAACTGCCCACAGGTCTCATCAAACCGTTGCAAGCATGGCTTCTCTTTATCTCTCTATTTGCTCAAATTGCCCAGAGTTGACTCAATTAACTAGCACATGTGTTAGCCGGCTCAATTAAACTGCAAGCATATCACTAATTTCCAAACTAGCCTTATTGTCTTAAGAATATTTAAAGTAGTCATCATACTGCTTATTCCTAGCATTCAAAGATGTAAAATTCTTGAAGGATTTTTGCATATTGCTACTTATAGATTACCAAATTTCAAAAAAAGAAGCTTAAAATTTCTTTATAATAAAATCTACTCAACTCCAAAGCCATAGTAACTCAGTTTAGATGATTCAGAAGCTAATTCAAGTTCTCTTGGTGCCTCAGTATTAGTGTAAACATCATCTTTTCACTCTGTGTGAATAAATGCCAGTCCAGAGGGAATTCTGGTTAAGAATATGTCAAATTAGTTTACTAAGATGCCACTCATAAAAACATTAAAAGTATCTAAACACACTACTAGGAATAAAAACAGCCTGGTTTAGTTCAAGGTGATTCATCCAGCAGAAATAAAAATAGCAATTAATAATATTATTGCTAGAACTTATATAATCATAATTATATGTCAGGCCCACTTGTGAGCACTTCACTCCATGAAGTAGGTTTTATTAATGTTCCCATTTTACATATTAGGAAACAGGAAATTCACAAAGGTAAAGATGGCAGAATGAAGGCTTCAAGCCAAAAAGTCAGGTTCTAAGTCGCAAATATGCTTCACTTTTAAATTTATTTATTGTGTTTATTTATTTATATATGACAGCGGAATGCATTACAATTCTTATTACATATATAGAAAAAAAAATGTGGCATATGTACACAACAGAAATAGACATTTCTAATAGATATGTTTGGGGAAATGTCTACTCAAAAAGTTGGTGGAGGAATAAATGGGTAACCAAACTGTGTAATAGATCCCAGACCAGTATAAACATGTACTTGCTGCAAATGGAGAAAAGAACATCTGGTGTTGCTTTTTTAAAATCTAAATGTTGACACAGGTCCCACCCAACCTCCTCACTCCTTACACACCAGAGGCCAAAGCTATGCAATCTTGAACAAGGGCTCTGCTTCTGGAGTGCGGATACTAAGGCATCTTTGCTCCATGGGCAGCCTGGGAACCATGGAGACACATCATACAAGATACAGTTGAGACCTTTCTGAGAAGATGTCATTTGAGTTTCAAAAGAATCTCCCCCAAAGTCCCAAAATTATGGCACAAAGGATGATCTTTCAGAAGATCAGTGTGAAAATGGTGGTTGGACCTCCATTATTCAAATGCTTAGATTCAGCCAAGATAAAACTACAAATTAAAATACAGATTTCAGATTTACCTGAAAAGTGAGAGAGAAAGAAAGAGAGAAATTACATTGAATTGAACTCTCATTACTGTCTTTCACCCACTGAAGAGGTGTCTATGTGACCAATTGCAAGTTCAGAGGTTCTGAAGTTTTTTTGTTTGTTTTTTTCACATAATTGAAAGGAATGCACACTTCAGTGTCCTGCCAACCTAGTCTCAGATGAAATGGTTAGAAACTGGATTCGATGGTTATTAGAACTTGCTGGATGTAGATTATCTCTACTGGAAGGAAGTATAAGGTACAGCAGACAAGCAGAGGAAGCAACCTGTCCCCAGGATGAGGAGCCTTGAGCCAGCCTTTGCCCCATGGATGGAGCTGAAGAAGGCATTTTGGTAAAACAGCCAAATCCAAAGGCATGAAGGGACGAGAAGGCTGAGTATATGGAAGGGGTTGCTGGATACACATAGTAGGAGATGGATCAGTAAATCAGCAAAGAACCACCTTCAAAGTGCCTCAACCCTTGACACCTGTTGCAGCATCTTAAATCCCAGTGTCCTTACATCTGAACAGAACCTCAGAGCTTAGCTAGATACTCCATGCAGCACTTTGACAGGATGGGATCTGAAACCCAAGATGGAGGACGAGTGGCTCCCTCTCTCTCTCACCTCACCCATGTGCCTCCATTTGTGAGGATCTGCGTGGACATTTCCTGTTAATGATTCCAAGGTGATAAAATGGCTAGAAAGAAGGGGGTATCCACCAGCTAGGTCAGTGGGTCTCCACCAGCAGGACTGTATAGGCAGACCTTGTATCTTGCATAGATTTGGGCATTATCCTGAGGCAGCTCTCATAAACAGGGGAATATCGTGATCATAGACTTCACACGTGTATTTGAATGTAAAAGTAATAACAGAGAAAAGTGTGTCATGAGCTTTAAAGACTTTTTTTTTTTTTCAGTTCTTGGGTACACAAGGTGGCTTAGTAATGTCTGTAGAATGAACAAAATACTAAAAGACAGGCCAACCATGCAGGAACAAATTCCCTCTGCTCCCAGGACAACATTGGAACTTACTGACTCACAATTTCAGTAGCGCCATCTAAAAAATCAATGGAAACCATGTAAATCAGAGGCCCTCTGAGGATCTTTCCAACGTGCCTGTGTCATTGTGGCAGCTGGAGAAATATTTATTTGCTTAGAAAAGTGAGTGGAAAGTCACACCGGGAGACACATCACCACAGGGATCACCGTTTGATAAAGCAAGGCATACCACATGCCCTGAAAAGGTCCGAGAGGACACAAAGGAAGTGGTTATAAGCCAAAGAACCAAAAATTACTGAATAGGAAAAAGGATCTTATTTGGCTCATGAAACTTGGCCTCTCTGAGACTAAACCTCTGTACTCTGCTAGTGCAGCTCTCAATCTGCTGTTCATATAAATATCAAAGTATTTCAAGCTTATTTGGACTCTTTGCTTCGTTGATCCTGCAGACAATTTATCCTACACAGCTTACTGGGCTGAATGAAATCCACAGTTCTGCCTGAATTCTTTTTCCCCTTTAGAGATTTTTGCCACCTCCTGCTTTGGGCTTCCTCCAACTTGTAAGAATAAATTGTTCTACTCCCCTTTCCCCACTTCCTTCTGATACCTTCCTTCATAATCCCCAAATGTTCTTCTCCAGGATTTTCATCAGGCTTGTCAACTTTACCTGGGAAAAGCAGACCTCTCACTTAAGGACATGTCCATATCAAAGTACCCTGTGCTCAGAGTCAGCCACCCCTTGACTTTTTCTTCTGTGTCCTGGGCTCCTGAAAACTATCTTACATATGTCCTAGAGACATTTGTACTCAGATCTATGAAACTTTCTCTATAGAATTTGTTTTTTCA
Source organism: Urocitellus parryii (assembly GCF_045843805.1). Taxonomy (NCBI): domain Eukaryota; kingdom Metazoa; phylum Chordata; class Mammalia; order Rodentia; family Sciuridae; genus Urocitellus; species Urocitellus parryii. The sequence goes on from NC_135532.1 coordinate 31,760,504, forward strand.
GTTACATTGCCATGAAAAAGTTCTGAAAGAGGATTTATGAAACAAATGTGCTTTGAAGCTGAGTAAATATCTGATAAATTTCTTTAGAATGCATTAGAATGATCATACTTGCTTTGGCAATGATTTGGCATACTGCTATAGCACTACCTCTGCTCCAAAATATAAATAAACTATGTAGTGATGTTTCACTCTAATCCTGATACCACTCTTTTTTTTCCTACTTGAATGCTACAATCATTATTTCAGATTTGTTTTGAGGTGGTAGGGATTGAATCCGGGACTTTGCCCATACCAGGTAAGTGTTCTGCCACTAACCTATAATGCCAACCCCAGTGTCTCAAACTTTACACAATAATTTGGTAAAAAACAAAATCAACAACAACAAAAATAATGTTTCATATAAAGAGCTGCATATTTATTTATTTGGTGCCAGGGATTGAACCTAAGGGCACTTTACTACTGAACTACATCCCCAGCTCCAATTTTTTTTTAAATTTTAAGATAAGTTAATTACTTAAGTCCTCACTCAGTTGCTGAGGCTGGCTTTGAACTTGTGATCTTCCTGCCTCAGCCTCTGGAACTGCTGGAATTACAGGCGCGTGCTACCACACCAGGCTAGAGTTGCATTTTTTAAGTGTGTTTATTTCCTTATAATACGTGGCTGAACTTCCCTGGTCCTAAGTTATGTTTGGAGAGAGCAAGTGGGGAGGATGGCAAGACCTGGGAGAACATGCCTTAGAGTCACCAGGAGCAGGCAGAGTGATTACAGAGGGAAACTATCAAGTCCCCACAGGAGGGTTCTTAGGTGGACACTTGAGTGAGCCAACGCCAGTGCCCACAGCAGCACTAGGGGTCTGAGCTATCACTCTCCTCTGAGCTATCACTCTCCTCTGAGCCTCCTCAGCTGGACTTTGTGAGAGTTGCCTGCTCTGCTCAGCCTCCAGCAGTCTGGTGTCTACACAAGTGCACCGCATGCATATGGTGACAGAAATTGCCATGCTCTTTGTCTTTAAATCCAGTGTCCACATCTGTGTCCTTGCCCTGTCTGAACTCCCTGTGGTATTTGACAAACTGTTGAATATCCCTCCTCAAAACTCTCCCTTCCCCTTGTTAGAAGGCCCCGTATACTCACCTGGCATTGTTCTGGCCACTCCTTTCTGATACCTTTCTCTGCATCTTTTTTTTTTTTTTCCCAGCTTTTCTTTTAAATATAAGAACGTCTGCATCACAGGTGCTCAGTCTTTTCTTTCACTGCACACCATCACTCCTCTGGCCTCATTTCCATCTACTTGCTATTTTCTCTCAATGACCAAGACTCTAACTACCTTCTCCCCCAAATTTAGCATCCCCAAAACTATATTCCTCATCTTCCTGTCCTGTGGCCCCAACCTTGCTGGCTTCCCTTTACTTGACTCTACCTGCCACCCCAACCTATATTCAATCACCAAGTCTGGACCCTCTTAAATTTACTCACTTACACTATTACCATATTTCAGGCCACTTAGCTAATAGCCTCAACCAGTCTTGGGACTTCCACTTTCATCCCCCTACAATTCTTTATTCAAAGATTCAAAGTAATCTTTCTAAAATTAAAATATGACCCACCATTTTACCACCCCCAGTGGCTTTCCATTAAGTGCAGAATAAAGATACAGTTTCTCTAGTGGTTATGAGGACTTTGGATACTCCCCCCTCAGTCCTTTATCTCTTATCACTATTCCACCTTTCTCTGTCTCCCCACCTCTTGCTTGCATAGACCTCTCCCTTTACCTGGGCCACCAGTTCCTCTCCCATCCCAAGTACCTGGCTAGCCCAGGCCTATCCTTGCATTTCTTTAGATGTCAACTCCTCCCTGGTGTTTTCCATGACCATCCCAGGCAAGGCAGGAAGAATGCTCACCACTCTGGTGGTTCATCTGTGTCCCCTCACACAGGATGCTCTGACCTTTTTGCAGGCAAGTCTGCAGATTATCCTCACAGGCCAGGCACAAAAGCCTCCCCCAGTAAAGAGGCCACAAAACGATTGAGTGACAGTTTAAGGAAACAGAAGTAAATTTTCCTTGTGTGTATCAATATACACAATTCATTTACAGTAACAAACCAAATAAAACTCACTTCTCTTGGTGGGGGGTACTGGGGATTGAACCCAGAGGCACTTTGCCAGTCAGCTAAGCCCCGAGCCCTTTTTTATTTTTTACTCTGAGATAGTATCTTGCTAAGTTGTTTATGACCTTACTAAGTTGCTGAGGCTGCCCTTGAATTTGTGATCCTCCTGCCTCAGGCTCCTGAGTTGCTGAGATTACAGGCATGCTCCATGGTGCCTGGCTAAAATCCACTTTCAAATGTTTGTTTGTGAACTACACAATACCTCATAAAACAAATGAAAACAGAAGGAAAGTCTTAGTTTAAGTGGTTTTTCTAGGTTATTTAGCTGCAGAAAGCTCAGTGCCACCCCTTTTAATGTTTGCATGTCCCGATCTAAGGATTTGGCCTGTTCCTTTTAGGTTTAGGTGAGGCAAGGGCAGCAGTATTCAACACCCCACCCTGCCCCTGCTGTGAACCGCAAGTGCTCCCACTCATTAATTTGTTCACAGACCCTCTCTCTTTCTCACTGTTGAAGGAAGCTCTCTGTGAGTCAGCAGCTTGCAGCCTTTCTCCTTCAACAACTTAGACCTTTGTATGCAAAGCAAACTTTGGGCAGCTTCCCACTGTATATCACTAGGCAATTCAGTTAGAGAAACACTGAAGACTCTTCACACTCAGAAGGCACAAGCCTCAGGTTTTTGTTTTTTTTTTTTAAAGGTGAGATCACAGTTCAGCTATGCTCGGCCACGTTGTCATAGTGAATGCTGAACTGCAGCAAACAAGTCGTCATAAAGGAACTGTGCTGTTAGTACTCAGTGTTCTGATTTTCCTCCAATAGGATAAAGATGATATTTTCCTTAGAAATAGTCTAGATCTTGTCATTCAATAGAATGCAAATGTAATAAAAGACTCTGTTAAAGATATGAAATCGTTTGCGTTCAACAAGATGCACATGGAAAACTGCTGAATTTGAGAATTTGGGGTTTCAGATTATGTTCTGAATGCATTAATAGGTTGTAGAGATGATCTGTCTCTAATACATGTGAAGACTCATCCTATATAAGACTGTGAATGAATGTTTACTGAATCACTATACAGAGTCTATCCTGAATTTTTACTTCTTCATACTTCCTTTCAGAATGAATACAGAAGATGACAAAATTGACAGCCTCAAATAATTTTAAATCTGTATCTGGAGAGTTGACAAATTTTAGGTCTGCACTACAATAATATAAGTTCTGTGATCTACTAAACAATTATCCCGCATTGACTATTAGGAAAGTGCAGACCCTGACCTTGTGTTACTGCTAGTCTAATGAAGGTGAGGAGGAAGGAAAGCAAAAGAAAAAACAAACAAATGTGTGCTGAGTATCTTCTGGGTGTCAGATGCTACATGAAATGTTACATATCATTTCTTTAATCTTCACAATAATCTCACATGGTTGGTATTATCCTCTCTAACAAAGAAAGAAAGGTTCAGAGAGATCCATTCTCCAAAATTACATAAGTGATAACTTGTTACAAAGCAATGTGAAGAGAGCTTCAAAAGCCTGAGAAGGGGTCAGATCCAAGTAATTGAGTGAAAAGAAATAGGAAGGTAGAATGATCTTGGTTGGCTGGACCAAATGAGTATGACCATCCCAATTTTGGTATCTCTGAAACTCATTCCTGAGAACACGACTTACATGGCTAAAAATATGGGTCTGGGTGTCAGAAAGAGTTGGAGCTGAAAATATAAATAAGATCCTTTGGGATTATGCACAAACCCAGGTAAAAAGGCTGAGGATTGGATATGGGGGTTAAAACGAACCACAGAAACAAAAGCAATTCATGAGAGACACATGAAAGAAGAGGAGTTTACCAAGACAAAGAAGGAGCAGGAAGACAGGGTACCATGGGGTAAAAGCTGCAAGTAAGATTGGGTGTCAAAGGAAGGCTGTGTTGAACTTTCCTGCTAATATGGGATGACTTGGATTGATTTTGGGCTGAAGAGAAACAGCCCAAATGGAGTGGAGAGTAGTAGATAGGCCTGAAGGGGATAGTCTTCTCCCACAAGATGGCAGATCTGGATTTGTCTTCTCACCTTTTTACCCCAGATATAGCGTAGCACTATACATAGAGCCTCAGAAATGATTGTTGAGTGACTGACTGAATAACTTAATTAATCAATGCTTAAAGATGTGAGGTCCAAAACAAGAGGGAAAAGAAATAAGTTCAGAAGATGCTCGGCTCTGGACAAAAGGAAGGGGATCACCTCTTCCTGAGACAACAGAATCCATGCCATGCACACTACTCAGAATAAAGGAGGCACTTGGATGTTGGTGGGTGAAATGAATGAATGTATTTAAAGCATTATCAAAATATAGCTCATTGGTTTTCCTCAATTTCACAGTTAGAAAGCTTTATTTAAAAAATAAGTGGAGCACACTAAGTTGAACATGAGTTATCAACAATGATTTTATAATATATATGCTAAAATGGCCTTGTCCTGATTTTTAACTACAAATGGCATAAGCCTCTTGCTGTTAATAGTTTGATATTACATGCTTTATAAAGAAAATGGGTTTTTGAGCATTGTGAAAATCAGATTTATTTAAAATATGACAAATATTCTCATGCTGCTGTAATATAGGTTACATTCATGGATAAATAAAAGATGAGATGCATAAACTAAGAATGAAATGTGGAAATTTACCCTTCTAACTTGGTATTAATCCAATGGGAGAGGATCCATAGGAAGAAAAATAATCATACAGGACTTTAGTCCTACAGCTATGTTGAAAGAAATAGAAATGTGTAGAGAATTTAGAAATGGAACCCAAGGGCTTATCTTTTCCATTCATTTCTCCAAGTGCCATCAGAGGCAGTACTATGACCCTGGCCCCAGATAAGAGCAGAGTCTGTCCAGAGTGTATGACCTCTGTCACAGAAACGCTGCCTGTCTTATTTCCCTCTGGATCTGAGTTTTCCTTTCTGATTGGTAAGTCTGAATTTCCACACATACTGGTTTCCACATTCCAGATGAAAGATCATGGGCTCCCTGTCCAGACTTTCACTGATTAGAATACGAAACCAGCCACTTTCCAAGGCTGAGAAGGCTGAGATGACTATCAGGGAACACTGGAGATTGTGTATCTTCCCAGATTGTTCAGTGGATAAACTTGTTCCATTTTTTCCCTAGATTGCTAATCAAAGTTCTCCAAGTTCCTCCCTCCTCAAATTTCTCAAGATTTGATGTTCAGATAATAAGTGATGATTTTTTTTTTCTTTTTCTCTCCATTCCCATTGTCTCTATTTGGTCAGCTAGAATCAAATAACTGAACAACTTGGAGAACAGCAGCAATCTCCCTATATCTCACTATTCTGAACTATACTGCCAGATACGTTTCTGAACACAGTCATCATTTATCATTTTAAGGCCCTGTTGGGAAACATACAAAGGTACCTATTTCCTTCTACATCAAGTCTTAATTTATTCACACAGCTTTTTTTAAAAAATAATTTTTTAGTTGTAGTTGGACACAATGCCTTTATTTTACTTATTTTTATGTGGTGCTAAGGATTGAACCCAGAGCCTTGCACAAGCTAGACGAGCGCTCTACCACTGAGCCACAACCCCAGGCCCTATTCACACAGCTTTTAAGGTCTTCAGAATTGGGCTCCAGTTCTACCTCTTTATGCTTCTGCCCTCCAAGGCATGGATAAATAAAAGATGAGATGCATAAACTAAGAATGAAATGGATAGAACCATCTCTTTTCTGTACAAAGTCATTCTCATCTCTTCCCTACAGCCTGTCCTTGACATTTCCTAACTCCTCCAACAGTGGGAACACCTTCCTTCCACTTCCAGCCCCTTCCCAAATACCTCCCCACTTCCAGAGAGTACTCTGAGTCTTCCTGCTGTTGCTGACCGCTCTCTTTCTGACCATGGCAGAGTCAAAACCAGGTAACATAATAAATTGCTGTAGACTATAGTTTTCCGACTGTTAAACTAACTAGAAGAGTACAAAGATTCTCAATCCATAGAAAAGATAAATTCCCAACCCACAGAAAAGATAAATGTTTGAGATGGAAATTTCATTACCCTGGTTTAATCCATGCACACTTTATACATGTATCAAATTATCACACTGTACCTCATAAATATGTACAAATAACATGTGCTAATTAAAAATAAAAGCTAAGCTGGGTACAGTGCCACATGTCTGTAACCCAGCTACTCAGCAGGCTCAGGCAGAAGTATTGGCAAGTTCAAGGCCAGTCTGGGCAACTTGGGGATCCTGTCTCAAAAAATAAAACAGTTTTTCATAAGGGCTGGGGACATAGCTCAGTGGTAGAGCACTTATCTGGCATGCATGAGGCCCTGGGCTCAACCTTCAATACAGCAAAATAAATAAATAAAAATAAACTAGGTAAATGGGGATTGGGGATAAACTTAATTGTTCTTACTGGGTCTTCCTTGGGAATTTGTCTTAAGAATCTCAATATTCCCTACCTTACCTAGGGAGGGAAAAAGCAAGTCATGTACATAACTGCTGGATCTTATCCTAGAATAAGTCTCAATTGCAGAGGAAGTAACTTTCCTTTTGCTCTGAGGCCCCAGTGTTTCTCAGGTTGAACATCAGCAACCTGAGAGTCATGCTAACATTCTTTCTACAAACCCAAACCTCACATACATCCTTAACAAATGCAAATCTATATTGGTTGATTCAGAGAGAAGCTTCTATTAATTCATTCAGCGTTATCCAAAATGTAATGTTTGCCTCTGGCAGGCTTTTGCTGCTTTCTCAGGAATGTGCAATTGGTTTGGAATCTGTGCCCTATTTGAAGTGTGATAAAAAGCTAAAGAGAATAATTGATGGGGAAACTTATGGCTGCAACAACATTAAGACTTGATCATCCTGATTACTTTATATCAGCTGCTAGCCTGGACTAAACACACTGTGTTCGTCTGACCTGAAAGTGTTTTCATGACTACAAAGGTACTTACATTTAGTACCTGTTTTAATACTTTTGGCTCATTCAAGAGAGGTATGGCTGAGGAGAACAGAACTTGGGATTCTTGGCTTAGCTCTTCAAGACCTCAGGAGCTTCCAGAAATCTTTCCTGGACTCTCCAAAATCTTTCTTCGATCATTTCCAGTATTAGAATTAGCTTCTCCCTGGATTTTTATTCTAAATGTTAATTATACATTAACAGAAGAACCAGAAATAAATAGCATTTATATTTTTGGTTTTCTGTGATTATTTATGTCTCTGTCTTCAGAATGAAATCATTTCCTTCCTGCCTAATCAGGGATGAATTTGGGTTACAGAGTATAGCTGTGGACCTAAACTAGATTTCAAAAAGGAAAAATAATTTCACAGCTGACTATGCATGGCTCCATTGCTATTACCAGTTCATCTTAACTGAATATAGTCCCTGTGCTTCTGGGTGAACCACACATTTATTCTTCAAGATCAAGTTCAGATGTATTTCTCTTCATGAAGCCGCTCCACTGGAGTTTAGCATTCCTACTTCATATCCCAACAGTATTTTTTTTTTAATTCTTGAAGATACAGATGTTTATTGAGCACCTACTTCCCAGTCTCTCATGCCCTTGCCATAATATACATTGTGGACATTACCTGTTGACCTGTCTATCCTCTCGTGCTCATCTTCCAAAAGGAAATGCTATGTTTTACTCCTTTGCATACCTGTCTCCTCAATGTCTGCCACACAGCAGAGATCCAGTGGAACAATTTACACCACAAACATAAGAAGGCTTGTGGCTCCTGAGTAGTGCTGATTAACTTCGCTAAAGATGGGCAGGTTGATTCTTCTGGGCTGAGTTTTTAAAGTGGAAGGGTTTATTTGAACATCTAGCCATGGACAACTGCAGGAATGGAATATATAGAGAAATCGGCTGGTGACCTAAAAATTTGAGCCTTCAACAGAAACCATCTGTTGAAGTTCCCAAGTTTGCTTTCTATTCCCTCTGTTACCAGTGCCTCCAACTTTTCCCGGAATTCTTCATTTCTTGCCTGAATTTACTAATAACCTCTAAATTGGTCTCCCTAACTCTATTTTAGGATTCATTCCTTTCAGTCTACTGTCTTACATCTCTAGCATGGCCTCCGGCTTGATCTTTGTAAAAACAAATCCAATATTTGTTTATTTAAAATCCTTTAGGTACCTAAAATCTTTCAATGATCACTTGCATGAGGGAAAGAATATAAAAGCCTGAATTTTTCTGAACTATTTTGAATTTTCCTGGTCTCAGAAGTATTTTTCCATTCTGCTCAACCATAAGTTGAGGCTGACTTACTAAGAAACTTCTACTTGTACTATTCCCAGAGAAATTGCAGGAGTCCTTCCACTTTTATTCATATCTAGCAATATCACCAATACCCAGTTGTGCCAAAACTCTAACAGTGCGATGCTCAAAACTTTGCTCTGGCCTTTGTTGTCAGAATGTCTATTACCTGTCCTCACACTGCTACCTGTCCAAACATTTTCACTGCGTAATCATTTTGAGGCAACTACTTCACAGGCTGTCTTCCTTGCTGCCCACCAAGTCAGTAAGAGAAAAGTTTTCCTCCTTTTTTAAATGTGCTTGCTTCAACATATTTTATAAGTTTTATTCAGTGCTAGCTTCTGAAAGTCTAGAATAGTGCCTGACACACAGCATGTGTCTATTAAACATGTGCTGAATAAGTGAATTTGTATCTTCAATGTTCAGTATAATACTTGTGTATTAGAGAACCACAATACATGTTTTTCCAAATGTGTTTTAGTTTTAAATGGACACAATAACTTTATTTATTTTTTTATGTGGAGCTGAGGATCGAACTCAGTGCCTCACACGTGATAGGCAAGTGCTCTACCACTGAGCTACAACCCAGCCTTACAAAACAGGCTAACTGAATAAATTAATGGAGTGTTGAAAGGAGTTGAGATGCAGAATGACATAAAAGAACAAAGTATATAAAAGTGTCATTCTAGGTTCTACCTTCTTTCTCATGATCTATGTCTAATCAATCACCAAGCTGCCAGTCCACATCTTTAAGACCTTTTTGGTATTTTCTTTTCTACTACTTCTACTATTCCATGCAGGCCTTTGCTCTCCCTGTCCTGGACTATTATCGTCTTCTAGTTCCCATGCTTTCAGACTTGGTCTCCTCCAACTGATCCTTCTCTGATTAGTGATGCTTCTGAAATGCCAGGGGCATCACTCTTTTGATTGATGAATCCCACTCCCAGAGGGATGAAGTTGGGATTGTTTTGCAAGAACAAGTCCCTCCATGACCTGGCCTCTTTTCAGCCCCCATTCTACTTGATGCTCCTCCTACCTTAACCCACCTGTGCTCGGCACACTTGCCATTCAAACTGCAGCTGTTCTTCCAGCACATCTCTCTCAAGCTTCTGTATCTCTGTTCTTTCCTTGGAATAGCCCTCATCTACTTTGTATACATGACATCTTTTAATTGCCCTTCAGAATTTACCTTAAATATGACTTATTCCTTGAAATCCTCTTTAATTCCCAAGTAAACTTTGTTGTTTCTTCCCACACCTCCCAAAACACTCATCAACCTATATAGTACCATGTGTCTTCCTTCTGTGAGTTCTTTGAAGGCAGAGATGATGTCTTAATCACTTTTATATACCCACAGCTTAGCTCCATGGTTGCCATCCAATAGGGGCATAGTAAGCATAAAATATGTATGTATGCACATATATATTGATATCTCACTGTGCAAGTTCTTAATAAATAAATGTATATAAAATAAAGAAATTATTGGTAGTAAATAACATACACATATACATGTGTATATAATTTTACATGTAAATGTGAATGTGTGTTTACTACCAAGACCCTGCACATTAATCTGTACATATTGAAATCCTTAGTGGAAACTATTTAGCTTATTCGTGTTTACAAAGTCCATCTAGTATATTTCACATTTTAATGACAATTGTGAAGTCTTAGTTGACCCTTTCTTTGTGGGTTTCCTGGCAAGAGGTCAAGTATTTTAAGTATTTTAGTAGGTTAAACCTTGTGTTTTTATATTAAAATGCCCTTTTCTAGGCTGACCTTATTTTAACCCGTGTTTTTCTCCTTCTGCATTAAGTGCAGTTTACGTAAATTGTAGGAAGCCAGGTTTTATAATGGATTCAAAATGATACATTAATGTTCCTCATTTATTCATTCTATAAAGTAATATCAATGCTTCAGCAATTCTCTTTGAGTTCTCACTGCAACTGGGTTCATGGTTATCCTGAAAGGAAAGGTGAGATTCCAGTATGCTTTTTTTCTAAATTACAGAAGAGTAGGCTTACGGATTTTTAAAAGCCCTTCAGTCTTTCTTCATAAGCTATTATTAGGATGAAGAGTAACACCTCCCTGGCACCATTTTTAGTAGTTCCTGCAACTATCACTATCACTTCCTGCTTAAAAAGTAAAATGGAAAATAAGATAATATAATTTTAAAAAGAAGAAGAAGAAGCTGGGTGCAGTGGCGCATGCCTGTAATCCCAGCAGCTCAGGAGGCAGAGACAGGAGGATGGCAAGTTCAAAGTCAGCCTCAGCAAAAGCAAGGAGCTAAGAAACTCAGTGAGACCTTGTCTCTAAATAAAATACAAAATAGGGCTGGGATGTGCTCAGTGGTCAAGGGCCCCTGAGTTCAATCCCAGGTACCAAAAAAAAAAAAAAAAAGGAAACTGACTTGAGGATAATTTACCAAAAGGGTACTGATAATATTAAGCAATCTAGGTAGAATTACATTATGATCCTGAGAGTTATCTGTGAAAGCAGAGTCAAGAAAAAAGACAAAATTATATTCAGGAAGGAAACAAAGTTTGAAATGCAGAAGATATAGTATAGGGCCTAGGTGACAGAGCAAGGCAAGGGCTCTGATGGGCAGTGAAGATGGTCACTTTAAGCACCAAGAAACAAAGCACTGAGTGGGGAAGGTGAGCCTTGGCTGTTCAGGAAATTGTCATGAACACTCCTTGTTCAGGGTCCTGCCTGGACACATTTCTTAAAGGTACCATACCACATTCATCACCATCTGTGCACTCAGGGTAGCATGACAGTCAGAACAAGGTCAACATTTCTCCAAGTTTCTTTAGTAGAACTTTTACAGCTTCTGCGGGTGCTTTTGAGATAAAACACATGCTCCCTGTTAGACCTCTTCCACAGTTTAAGTATGGCCAGACCTCTGCAGACCTGGATAGCCAGGTTCAGGTGGTTTACCACCACTCCACTTCCATAACTACTGCTCAGGTCCTAGGGGAACTCATGGCCCAGGAAAGGTTCCAGCTGTTCCAAGCCTAGGAAGGCAGAACAAAATGCCAGATGGATAAATTTTCATAGAGATGGGAAACAGCCAATGGCAGCCCCTGGGATGAGACCAGGGAAGCCAGTTCTTCAGTTTTCAGCAGGGCCCCATGATATAAATTAGAGAGTGGAAACTCCCATGATTCCCACACACCAGGGGTTTCCTTGCAAGTACTCCTGTCCTGCAACTATCATCTGGTCTCTGCTGAACAAAAGTGAAACTTGCCCAGGCATGGTGTGCATACCTGTAATCCCAGCTACTTGGGAGGTGGAGGCAGGAGAACCCCAAGTTTGATGCCAGCCTCAGCAACTTTTGAGATCCTGCCTCAAATGTTAAAATTAAAAGAGCTCAGTGGTATAAGTCTTGCCTAATATGCAAGGCCCTGGGTTCAATTCCCAGCCCCCGCCCCTGAAAAAAACAAACAAAAACACAAGAGTGAGGCTCATTAATGGGATTATAGAATGTGTGACATGGGGTATAAATGTCTAATATCCTGTGCACCTGAAATGTGAGGGCCTAGGGCCCATTAAAAAAGTTAAAACTTATTACAGTAAGCTTCACTGGTGGGAAACCTCAAAGTCAAGGTGTCCAGTGAAATGCCCCCAATCAAAGTGCCAAAGATTGAAACCCTTGATTTCTAACTCTTCATTCATGCTTACCTTGGACACCAACAAAATTAATATCTTTGAATAAACATAGTCTAATCAAGATTGAAATAACTTCACTTAGTTAGCAGTGTGCAAATTCATCATGTCCAATCTTCACTATAATTTTCCCTTCATGAACCCCCTACCACAATCCTGTCTCCATTCTAGCTCTTTTAGTTTAGTTATTATAAGATCACTTTTTTTCCTTTAGCTTCTTGAGACAAAAGTCAATAGAAAAGGACATGTATCTAGGAATGGAAAAGGTTAGCACTGATAAAAGTGGCCGAGGGTAATGAATATTTAAAAGCCAAAAGATAATTAATGAGGATTCCTGCTTTTGAAGCCTCATTTTCCAGTCCAAAGCAGGAAAGCAACCAACTTAAGTTAAAATTCTCTGTGTATCATCATTTTTAACATGGCCAGACATTGACAGTTGGCTAAGGCTATATAAGTGGTGGTTCTTCATCTTCCCATAAGAAATAACTTCAGGGCTTCCTGATCTTGGGATCTCTGTAAAGGCAGATGAAGCCATGGCCATTTTAAGTTGCCACAGTGATATTCCTAGTCACCTTCAAATCACAAATGAGTGGGCCGATGAATGAGATCATCCCAAGGTCAAAATATGAATCTGGAGAAGTTTGTATGCCTTTTTAGTATGCTGATCCTCACCAAACTCTCCTTGGCTCCTGAGTCCGATCCTTTTACCAGCCTCTCATGGATCTTACCTGTCCTGCAGGTAAGTTCTTGCCAAGCTTTCCAAGGGGAGGAGCTAATCTTCTCTTAATCTTCACTAGAAGATAAACAGAGGAGGCAATAAGAACTCTCATAATACCATGATTTTGGGAGCTTATTTTGTAACAGTGGCCTTCCAGAGGTAGTATCTCCAACAAGTAATTCTGGGTCAGAAAAATTTCCAGTTCTTCACAGGGACAAAGAACCAATACAGATGTGACCTTTCTGGCAGAAAGGTCCTTGCCAAGTTCCTCAGAGGCATCTGATACTCTGTGTATATGTGGAAATCCTATAGCAGTAAGGAACTGTGGACCACTCACTCCTTCACCCTGTCATTTGACAAATAGTAATGGGAAGCCTACCATGTGAGGACCTGTCCTACGCGATAGAAATACAAAGGGAATCAAAATAGATATGTCACTGCCCTCACCCTACCTGCCTACAGTTACCACCCAGTTAATTCCTATCAGAATTTAGCACATTTGACAAACAGAAACAGAGAGGCTGGAGCTTGCTATCAATGGAGAGAGGGCTTAAATATGTTAGCGAGAAAAGCAGGGAGACAGAACATGTCAATAGTAAATTGTATTAGAACGTAAGCCTTGGAGTTTATTCAAAGCAAAATGAAAAATTATCAAAAGAGTTGAATAAGAGATTAGGCTAGCAGCTTCGGAAAATGGATTGTAGGTGGATGTTTTAGTCAGCTTTTGCATCACTGTGTCCAAAATACCTGACAAAAACAATGTAGAGAAGGAAAAGTTTATTTTGGCTCATGATTTCAGAGGTTCAGACCATGGTCCATTGACTCCATATCTCTGGGCCCATGGTGAGGCAGAACATCATGGCAGAACAGCATAGCATTAAAAAAAAAAAAGCAGCTCAGGACATGACAATAAGGTAGCATAGAGAGCTGTGCTCACCAGGGAAAAATATAAACCCCAAAGGCATGCCCCCAGCCACACCCTACCTGCCTACAGTTGCCACCCAGTTAATCCCTATCAGAGGATTAATGCACTGATTAGGTTAAGGCTCTCATAACCCAATCATTTCACCTCTAAACTTTCTTGCATTGTCTCCTACATAGGCTTTTGGGGAATACCTCATATCTAAATCAAGACAGTGGACAAGAATGACCAGAAGAGCCAAGCTATTAAAACAGGTGAGGCAAGAGATGATGGTTGCCTAAAATTTGGTGGAAACACTGGATAGATGAGAGATGGGCTTTGGAGTTAGAAACAACAGGACTTGATGCATTGGAGGTATGGATTGAAGAAGGGAAAGGAATCACAGATGACTGACAGGGATTCTCCTGTGCTTATAATTCCTGATATTCTCTTGAGCTCTTCAGAACCCACGGGCCTTGGGAGCCTGTAGTTGGCAGTTCTTGCCTGGATCCATTAGAGGCTTCCTTCTCCATGAGCAAAACCACTGAAGAGACTGATTTTAAATTTTCAACAGGGACTGGGAACTTCTTCTGAAAAGGCAGACAGAAATCAAAAAGCTCCTCCCTGTGCCAACTGCATTGACATTGACATGAGAAACTGACGCATTGCTTTGCATTGCTTCAGTGGAAGATTCCTACTGAACAACCCATAGCAGTTATCAAAAGATTTAAGAAAGATGTCAAAGAAGTCCAGTAAAATATTGGTGACTAAGAATTCTGATTGTACAGCTAGGCACACTTTATTTTTCTCTGCAAACTTTGGTACTTCATGATTGTTTTTTTGTCTTGAATGCGACATATGCCTATGAATGGGCTTAAATATAATTACAAATAAACATAGATTCTTTTCCAATAGTTATCATCATCACTATCTGGTACATCTCTGAAAGCAATCCCTGATATATTTTCCCCCATTCCCTCTTAAAACAATGCCATTGCCAAAGTTCAGTGAATTAAGAAATCATAACTTATTTGGAAACCATTTTAATATTTTACTTCTCTGAAAACACTTAAATAAAATCTATTTATATACTGCAGATAGTATTTCAATATCATTACAATAAGGTAGTAACTACTACTGGTCAAGAGAGGGAGGGATGAGTGTAGAAAGGTTGTCACAAGTCCTGCTGTCTTTGGACCTAAGACAAGGCAACATATCATGGTGGGGAATGCATGATGGAGAAAAGCTGTTCACCTAGTGGCCAGGGAGAAAAAAAGAGAAGAAGAAAAGTCTGGGGTCTCCATATCCCCTTTAAGAACACTCTCCTGATTACCCAACTTCTTCCCGTAGGTCCCACTTCTCATAGGTTTCACCACCTCCCAACAGAGCCACATAGGGGACTAAAGCTTTAACAAATGGGCCTTTGGGAGACTTTCCAAATTCAAACTATGGTAATAGCTTTCTCAGTCATATTTTTTGGCAAATTCAAACCTATCTGATTCTCAGCTTCAACATCACTCTATCAGGACCTGGGGGTGAAGAAGGCATTTCCTGTCTAACACCAAATTCCTCATTACACTTCCTTCTAGCCCCCTGTGCATTCCTTCATTGTATCCACCCAAACTATTATCATGCAGATAATTATTGGAGATTTAGGGGGTGGGCACTGATGTTAGTGATGTAGTGATCATCTCCCCAACTAGACTACAAATCAGAAGAGGGAAAATTATTTACCTCATACCCCGGCACTAACATAGTGTCTGGTATGCAACGTGGTTCAATAAATCTTTGTGGAGTGAATAACTTAAAATACAAATGCTAAAAAACACTTCAAGGTGGCTGAGGGTCAGACAGCAGCTGCCTTGTGAGATTAAAAGAGGGAAACATCAACCTGGATTTGGAATGGTTGCTATCAATGCCCTGAGGAGAAGAGCTGAGATGAAGGTGAACCTAGAAGGAAGAACAGGATTTGTTCCAGATGTCATGGGGGAAGAAAATATCCCTGGTGGGAGGAATTGGATAATGTGCATGGCAAATTGAGGAGACATA
The DNA here is from genome assembly GCF_045843805.1 of Urocitellus parryii. NCBI lineage: Eukaryota > Metazoa > Chordata > Mammalia > Rodentia > Sciuridae > Urocitellus > Urocitellus parryii. The sequence goes on from NC_135532.1 coordinate 31,776,220, forward strand.
AGGACAATGGTGTGGTTGAAAGTGAGGATCCGAAGGGAACTAGTAGGATTAAGAAATTGGTCTAATTTAGGCAAAGAGCATAACATTTGTCTCTAGATCCCATTAAAGGTTTTTGAGCCAAGTAGGGTTATGTATACAAACCTGAGTTTTTAGCATTCAAACTACAAAACAGATGAAATAAAGGGTTTTATTCCAATAATGAAGATCTTTTGACTTTGCTCATTTAAAAAAAAAAAATCACTTTGGATAAGTTAAAATTTTTGTTTATAACTAAAATAGTTTGGTTACCACTTAACTAAAATGAATTTACTAAGAAGAAGCTAATAATAATAATAATAATAATAATAGACTAATAATAAAGAGCAGAGAGAATAAGTTTTAGCCACTGCTAACCAAAGATCATTTAAAAGCTAAGATAAAATAGTACTTCAATCCTGAGGCATGAAAACTGACATCTGTGATTTGGTTTACAAATTTTTACTTTACACAAAACTTTTCAGGACCACATCTGCTGCTTTTGGTAAAATGTCTTTCAGATTCTAACAGCTCTGTAGAGGAATATTCCAGAATATCTTTATTTTCATCAATATAGTCAATCAGTGACTCTGCTAATGGAAAAATAGACATTTAGCTCAGTGTTCAGCTGAGGACCCGGCCCTTCAAATGAAATTGATGTGTGCCATCCAGCCCCCTCCCTATCTCCCCAGGCTCAATGGATTTAGCTTCTACTTGTTGATTTCTCTTCTGCATCTCTTACTGTCCTGCAGAGTTGTCTATTCTTCACACCACTACATTTCCCCAAATGTAAAACAGGCAGCAAATTTTATTTTAAGAGCTGGTGAATTGATAATATATGAGAAAGAAATTATTAACATCCATGAAATTTGACATTCCCATTGCCTAAGACGAAACCTTTGATGGTTCCCTATATAGGCACACTGACTCCTAAACATACTCTTGAATCTCAGACCAATGCCCTCTTGAAGAGTAATTCTCCTTTCCAAACTCCATAAAATGCTGCTTCATCCCACTTTGGAGAAATCACATCTTTTGCCAAGAGCTCAGACCCACCTAGAAGTGCTCACTTCTACCATTTCCTCAAATTTAAGTTATTTAGGCTTAGTGGCAGCCCCACTAAGACCAACTAAATCTGATCTTTCATACTATGGAAATAATCATTAAGCTACCACTTCTCCAAAATGCTTTGAACCATAAGGGTCTAGGATTTTGGAATTTTTTCAAATTTTTTACATTAACATATATATAAAGAGATACTTCGGGGATGGAACCACAGTCCAAACCCAAAATTCCTTTACCTATACTAGTACTATCTATACTAGTCACTATAGTCACACTCAAGTGGTCTTCAGTAAATTACATTAAAACATATGCCTTTCTTTATAGATTAGCCTCTTGCAGATTTTAAAATATTATAAATTTCTGAAAATTCAATGCAAATTAATTTCAAACTAAAATTTTTAACCTACAAAAGTGCATAACTTCTTGAAGTCCATTAGAAAATGTTGAGAACTTTGCTAGAATCACAGCAACATAATTGACAGGTGTAGTAAGTACATAACCAATGAAAATTGACAAGACGATGGACACAAGAGACAAATCCATAGAAAACATTCACATTCAAGTACTTGGAGAGTCCTGAGCAAAAGCTGAAGACATTTTGCAAAAATGACCCTCTTTATGTTTATGCTTTGAAAGTCAAACTTGAAGGGAAGCAAGTTATATTTATGAGCATGTGATGCTGTTAGAATATTCACATCTAAAAAAGTCAACAATTGGGCTCTCCGAGTAAGATGACGAGCACAAATACAGCTTTTTGCTGACTACATTCAGCCCATCTGGTAAACTTGTCCAGTTTTGAATATGCTTTGGCTGCTGTAGCTGGAGGAGCCCCTTCAGTGGGAATTAAAGCTGCAAATGGTGTGGTATTAGCAACTGAGAAGAAACCGAAACCCACTCTGTATGATGAGCAAAGTGTACACAAAGTGGAACCAATTACCAAACATATAGGTTTGATCTAGTGTCATGGATTACATGCCAGATTATAGAATGCTTATGCACAGAGCTCAAAAACTTACTCAGCAATATTATCTTGTTTACCAAGAACCCATTCCCACTGCTCAGCAGGTACAGAGGGTAGCTTCTATGATGCAAGAATACACCCAGGCAGGTAGTGGTCATCCATTTGGAGTTTCTTATTTGTGGATGGAAGGAGGGATGACCATATTTATTTCAGTCAGATCCATCAGACTTTGCCTGGAAGGCCATAGCTGTGGGAAAAAACTATGTGATTGGAAAAACATTCCTTGAGAAAAGATACCATGAAGATTTGGAACTTGAAGACGCCATTCATACAGACTTCTTAACCCTAAAGGAAAGTTTTGAAGGGCAAATGACAGAAGACAACATTGAAGTTGGAATCTGCAATGAAGCTGGATTTAGGCAGCTTGCTCCAACTGAAGTTAAGGATTACTTGGCTGCTATAGTGTAATAATGAAGTGATTGAGCAATCCAGAAATTCAGATAATCTATCTACTTAAACATATTTAAAGAATGTTTTAATTTGAAGACTGTGCATACTTATTTCTGCATGGTTTAATGGACTGATGTTTTTTAAAATGACACTTACAAATCATAATAAACTCTTAAATTAAAAAAAAGTCAACAATGATTCATTCTTTACCATCCTAAAAATTAGCATATAGTTCACATTTTGAAGCCCTAATCCCAATGTGACTATATTTGGAGATAGATCTTCATGGAGGTGATTGATGTTGAAGGAGGACATAAAGGTAGGGCCCTCATCCAATGGAACTGTTGTTCTTACCAGAGGAGGAAGAGACAGAAAGGTCACAGAGTGAAGGCCATGTAAGGACATAGCAAAAAGGCATCAAATGCAAACCAGAAAGAGTAGTCTCCCCAGAAGACCACCCTGCCAGCACCCAGATCTTAAAGTTCCAGCTTTCAGAGCTAGGTTGTGATATTCTGTTTTGGAAACCCAAGAAGACTAAAAGAGGATACTATTGAATTATTTGACAAGGGCCATTCTTACCAGGTAGGAGTTACAGTGGAAAGTTACATTTTTACTGAGAGTTTCCTGCCCCAGGAACTGATGAACATTTAAAAGATGTGATCTCATTTCATACCCATATGCTTCAGAAAGTAACATTACTTTCTCCATTTACAGGTTAGGAAACAGAGGCAAAGAAAGGTCACCATCAGTCACTTGCCCAAGAATGCCAAGTGTGCTAGTCAGCTTTACATCATTCCAATAAAATACCTAAGATAATAACATATGAAAAGAAAGGTTCGTTTGTGCTCACAATGTCAAAAATTGGTTGGTCCTTTTGATTTGGACCTGTGGAAAGGCAGCACATCATGGCAGGAGCATGTGACAGAGCAAAAACCGCTCACTTCATCATGAGCCAAAGCAAAAAGATTGAGGAGAGGGCTAGGGTACCTTAGGGAGCACCTCCAACGACCAAAGGCCTCCAAAGGCCTCCCACTATTTCCTACATCCTGATAAAGATCGGTAGTGTAGCACTTGCTTAGCATGTATATGGTCCCGGGATCAACTCCCAGCACTGAAAAAAAAAAAAGAACAAAACAAACAAACAAATACCACCTATTTATTTTCTAATAGTATTTGTGGATCAGCAATCTAGGCACAGCATAACAGGATCCTTTCACAAGAATGCGATTCAGGTGTCAGCTGGGGCTATGTTCTCATCAGAGACCACTCAACAGGAAAAGATTTTCATCTAAGCTCCTTCAGGAACTAAGGTCACCATGTCCTTGTTGGCCAGACACCACTTGAACTCCTGGAAGCTGCCCAGCTCCTTTTCATGCGCCTCCTACAAGTGCTCTCAAAATATGGCAGCTTGCTTCCTCAAGGTCAGCAGAGAGAATAGAATCTCTGTTGTAGTCTGCTAAGATGGAGGCTTATACAACATAATGTGACATAGGTGTGAGTCATCTCACTTTTCTGTAAAATCTAACCTAATCAAAGTAGTGACATCTTATCATCTTTTCCTTATTCCATGGGACCTGACTCATTGGGGTATATTTGCCACTCAGGTGATTTTAATGGCAGCAAAGATTAAACCACTGCTCTAAAGCATTCTGCTCTATTTCTTTTGTGCTGCAAACACTACATATTTGAAATTCATAATTTTTACCTTTATTCCTTACCTCTCAATTTTAAATGGCATGGAAAATGAATAGAAAAGGAAAACACTACCTCCTCCAGTTATAATTACATACCTGAAATTGCCAATATTCAACCATGTTTGGCCCACAAAAACAGTAGGTTCATAAGGTTCAACTTAACATTATCCTTCCCTGATAAACCATGTGCCTGAAAATGCCTAGATGAGATCAAAGATTCATTTAGAAAAAGTCTGAGGCGCTTCACAAATCATAACCTATTCTCAGTGAATGGCATAACTATGGCGATTCCTTAACAAATCAAAACATATGACATTCCATCTATAAAGTATAATCACATTTTCAAAATGAATTTCAGTGAGACTGAAAATTTTACTATAACTATTCTGTCATGAATCTAAAACACTGTGCTGCAGAGGCAAATTTTAAATGATTTTCAACTTGAGATGTTTACAAAGATAATGTACCATGAGTTAAGGACTACTTGAGTAGAAAGTATAATAATTGGCTAAAAGAAGCTTCAGTGTGGTTTGAACAAAAAATATGAATTTAGATGAAGCATTTTCATTAACAGAGTACTGAACCATATCGCTGTGGAAGTTGTCTGGGGTGGGTGGACGTTCTCATTCCAGGCACTTCCTGAGTCTGAGCAGTGGAAGTCTCCATCTGGGGGAAGTTGAATTGGAAGATGGCGACTCTAACTTACTTATGTGGCAATTTGCCTTGAGATTTCTATTTAAAGTGGTCTCCCAGACTCTCTCCTGGGAAGAATTAAAAGTGGCTAATTCATCACTCGTAGGCTTGACTGGAATATCAGAATTAATGGATATGTTACAAGTTCAATTTCAAAAAATAAAAGCCTCATTTTGAAAATATGACTATATTGGGGCATAAATATATATTTTTTAACTTTTGTGTCACTGTGACCAAAAGACCTGATAAGGACAACTTAGGGGAGGAAAAATTTATTTTGGCTCACAGTTTCAGAGGTTCCGTCCATGTTCTGCTGACTCCACAGGCTGGGCCCAAGGTAAGGCAGAACATCTTGGTGGAGGGGAATGGCAGAGTAAAACTGCTCCACTTGTGGCATCCAGGAAGCAGAGAGTGAGATTGAGCTGTCAAGGGCAACATATAAACTCCCAAACCCCAGTCACCTACTTTCCCCAGCCACATCCTGTCTACCTACACTTATGCTCAGTTAATCCATACCAGTGGATCAATCCACTGATTAGGTTAAAGCTCTCATAACCTAATCATTTTACCTCCCAAAATTCTTGCGTTGTCTCACACATGAGCTATGGAGAGACACCTCATATCCAAACCATTAAAATGTCTAAGGATGTTTCCTTTGCCTGGTGAAAGGTACGACTTTCTATTAAAGTAGTCAGACTCAGACCTTCAATTTTCCTCACTGAAGGATCACTGGCCTTTTGAGAGGTTATGTTACCCTTGTGACAGAAGTGTCTGTAGCACAAAGAACCAATTCTCTCTAGGGAGCTTTTCACTCTGAGAACACACTGTGATTTTCTCTCACTTGTAAGTACTTTAAAACTGTATCATCTATCATAGTTACTTGCCCCTGGCCAACTGAATTGAAATGTGCTACAAATGTAAAATACACACCATTTTCTAAGACATAGTTGAAAAAATAATCAAAACATTTCATTAATAATTTTTATATCAGGCCTGGGGTTGTGGCTCAGTGGTAGAGCACTGGCCTAGCATGTACGAGGCACTGGGTTCAATTCTCAGGACCACATATAAATAACTAAGTAAAGGTCCATTGACAACTAAAAAAAAATCTAAAAAAATAATTTTTATATCAATTACTTGTTGGTATAATAATACCCTATCATATGATGATACATTGAGTGTGTCAACTTGTCATCACTGTGACCAATACTTGAGATAAACAACTTAAAGGAAGAAAACTTCATTTTGGTTCAGAGTTGACTGGCTCCATTACTTTGGTCCTTAAATGAAGCAGAACATAATGACAGAAGGGTGTGGCAGAGCTTATGGGAGGAACCGAAGTATTGGAAGGACAAGATATAGTCTCCAAAAGCATGCCTTCAGTGACCTGTGTGGCGAGCCAGACATGGGCTGTGTGTGTGAGCTGTGAGCAACTTGAGCACACAAAGCAGACTGGACTGACGATGCTGCTCTATCTGGGCTGTGCCCATATGTGTCCCTTTCCCTTGCTCTGCCTTTGATCCCCACACAGCACATGAGATAAGCGTGGCCTTCCAAGATGTCAGAAAACCTGCTGACAGCAGGACATCACGAAGCTAGATTCAACCCCCTAAAACCTGACCCCTTGCCTCATTTGAATGGCTTCTCCCCAATAAAACCCAGGGTCAAGGTATTCTCCTTCTCTTCTCTTGCCTGCCTTGCTCCCATTGTGGGAGCTGCGGCTGAGGAGCAGTCACTGTACCCAAAAGAAAAGCTACTTTCTGTGTCTGTGTCTTTATTTAGTTTCCAAATTTACTTGACCCTGATTGGTTTAGGTTTAGTTGTGTGTCGCAACAGACCTACTTCCTCAAACCATGCCCCAAATACCTACAGCTTCCACCACCTCCCAGTAGTACATTCAGCTACCAATGAATTAATCCATCGATGACCAGAGCCCTCATGATCCAGTCACCTCCCAAAAGCTCCATCCACCATTACATCTTTGGCCACCAAGTTTTCAATACATGAGATTTCAGAGATGCCGACTTTGAAGGTATGGACTGGAACTTTAGGTTCTGGGTGCTGAAATGAAGTGTTGCCCAACAGAGCAATGGGAGGATTTACCAGAGTAGACCAGGTGCTGAGCAAAGACAGGCAAAGGAACCACCAGGGCCTAGTGTCCATGAGTATTTCAGAAGGGAAGCTGTAATTTTCAAAGTATGATCCTCAGACCAGGAGCATCAGCATCACCCTGAACTTGTTAGACGTGCAACCATCTGGCTCTATCCTCCATCTGCTGAATCAGAAGCATGGGGAGGGGGAGCTGATAATCTCTGTTTCAGGGAATTCCACTGGTGTTCAAATTTCAGAACCACTGTGATATCTCACTAAACATTCCTCCTGCCTGTGGGTTGGAATTAGTCATCGTCCCACTTAACAGATGAGGTATGGGAGTCAGCTTTCCATCACCATGACAAAATACTTTAAGTGAATAACTTACAGAGAGACAAGGTTGGTTTAGGCACATAGTTTTAGAGGTTCCAGTCCATGATGAGGTGGCTCCATTGCTTGTAGGTCTACAGTGGGTGTGCCTGGTGGGTGTGGAGCATGTGATGGAGCAAAGTGGCTCACTTCACAGCCAGGAAGCAAAAAGAAAAAGAGGAAGAGATCAGGGACCCACAATCCCCTTCTTTAAAGGCATGCCTCCACTCTGCCCCGCCTCCTAAAGCCTCCACCACCTCCCATTAGCACCTCCTTGGGGACCTTTGGGGTTCGCGTATCCAAACCATAGCATGAGGAAAGAAATTACACAGCTATTTAGTGGCACCAGAAAAATGAAGTTTTCAACCCCTGTTTTTCTCATCCTAGAGAATATACCCTCAATTACCTGTCAAATCAATGAGAAAAAAAAGTCAGAGAAACAGTCGCTCTGAATTAGTGGTTGAGTTTTGGGAGTCACCAAACTAGGAATCTGATGAAGCTCTGATATCTCTTTTATAAAAATCTACTTTTACACAACAGTTACACAATTTGGGGCATCTGCTTGATGAGTTGAGGGTTCTTAGTCCTCCAATTTTATACTCACTGCTCTAGATCCCAAATTAACATTCTTCACCATAACCTAGCAGCCCTACAAGAATAAGGTTTTGTACTTAAAATGCTTTCTACTAAAGATATACTGAAAGGGAAGTTTGGTCTTAAATGTGAGATGATGGTACCTTATTCAGCTCAAGCTTCAATAATAAAATACCATACACAGGATGGCTTAATAAGAGAGGTCTGTTTTCCCGCAGATCTGGAGACTGGAAGCCCAGGATTAAGGTGTTGTTGGTAGGCTAGGATTCTGGCAAGGGCTCTTTGCCTCATTGCTGATGATCAGCTTGCTATTGTGTCCTCACAAGGCAGAGAAAAAGCCCAGGTGCCTCTTTTCTTTTCTTATAAGGGGATGAGTCCCATCATGACAGCCCACTCTCATTACTTCATCCAAACCTAATTATCTTTCAAATGCCTCATCTCCAAATGCATTGGTGGCTAGGACTTTGCAGCAGTTTTGAAGAGACAAAATTCAGTCCCAGCAGATGGATGGGAACCATGTTTCATCTATTTGCTTAACAAGGAATGAAGCAAGTGACTTATAATCCAACTGCTTATTAGTGTAAGGAGTAGTAGCATTAAACTGATTTTGAAACTGTAAGGTGCAGGGTCTCCATGGGGAAAGAGGACCTTGGACACTGGTCATGTGTGGCACTAATGTTAGAGCACTGCTACAAAACGATTAAAGGACCTTGCTAAGAACGTCTGTCTTTCTTATTTGAAGATGATGCTAATGACAGTCTTTCTACCTGTGATAGCTTTGGAAGTAAATTAGCCTGAAAAAATTGAGGTACAATAAGCATGGCTTTCTGTTCACAGTACAGAAGGCATTTGCAGAGCCTGTAGCTGTTTGATAAGCACAGCACAGCTCACTTTTAACCCTACCTGGAACTTTTATAATTTATTCCCAGACAATGGAGATCAAGCGCTTGGGGAGAGAGGCTGGTCTCTTTTTATCAACCTGCAAAAGTAAAGCTGAACATTTATTCCTTCATAAAGGGGGAAATAAGCTACCTCAAACTATATTGGTAAATCTTTATTGTTTCTTTAATAAGTAATTTCACGTTTAAGAATAGGAAAGTATTTAAGAGTGAATACATACCTCTATTTATTTGGCACTTATCGAATGCTTTGATGTAATGGGCAATTACTGATATAAATGGCTTGAATCCTGAAAGTTTGTGCGTGGGAACATTTTCCAAAAAATAATAAATTTAAAATTATCAATTGTAAAATGATTTTATAATCATATTGGCACACATGTCTGTACACACATATACATAAGTAGATTTATTTTCTTCTAACGCCATCAAGGACTAATTAAAATACATTTTAATTTCTTTTTTTCTTTCTTTTTTTTTTTTTTTTTTTTTGCTTTTGACACCATCCTGCGAACCTAACCATTATTTACAGTACTATTTTAATAGGGGAAATGCAATTAATAGCAGAGACCTATATAAACCTTCCCCTGGGGGGGGCGGAGTCTATATTTACTAACTCTGTGACTCTTGGAAGCAGATCAGGGATTTTTCTCTTGATCAGCTATAGAAAGGAGCAATTTTCTTTCCCGTTGGCAGCTAGTTTTGCTACTGAAAAGAAATTCGCCCCCTGGTGGTGATTATGTATAAACATGAACTACTTAAAAGCTCCATGTTTACTTTAAAACAAACTGCTTTATGCATTCCTTCCAGGCCATCTTGAGATTTCTCTTATACACCTTTCTATCCCCAAAGCTTCTAAGGTTTTAGCATGCGTCTTGCAGACATTCTGCAACTCTGCTGAATAATTATCAGGGACACCAGCTCTTTCCTAATAACTGGCCCAGAGTAATGATATTCTTGCAAGCTCCTGGCATATAGCTGTTCTTCCAGTATGAGTACACCATTTGCTTTAAGGTGATTCTCAATCGCATTACTGAATTACTGAATCTCAATCGCATTACAAACTAGTGTCTACATTGAAATTCTGTCTGGAGTTTTTTCAAGCACACCCCCTCCTACCTAGGGCGATACGCACACTCCCATCCTACCTGTTATATTCCTCCCGTCCAATTGCCTTCATTTGTTGAAGATTTTGCCACTTAATTCACAGGAGCCCTGACTTCCAGGATCTGTCATAATTGTAGACAGTATTAACATACTGTGAACAATTCACTCAAACTTCTGACCTCCTTGACTTTTAAAACTTTTGTTTCCATTCTGCATGAGCAATCCAAACTCAGTCTCACTCTGACCGGGAACTGATTCATTTTCTAGTTGGAAAGGTCAATATAAAAATAATCTGTGATCATAGCTTCTTAGTCTTTTCACTTTCACCCACTGCCCCTCTGGGTCCTCTAGTCCCTCAAGTGCCCATTCCCTTCATTGTTTTCCCTTCCCTGACTAAAAGCAAAGGGGCATCTCTCCAACCATTCTACTGGACCTCAGTTTCCCCCGGTGCTATCAGCTGCAAAGCTGTGACTTTGGCTAAATGTAATGGACCTTTTCTGTCCCTCTAGACAGGTATTGTGTGTTGCTGGAGGAAACCACAGGATATGGTGTACTTTTAGTCCCCAATCTCAGTGAAACCCTCAAAGAACTATCAGAAAATTGAAGATAATTTTCCTAGTAGGAAAGTTTAAATATTTTATAATTTGCTTCATTCTATGGACATACTTATATTTTCTATATAATAACTCAGAAAACATAAGTATGGTTGATAAGGGCACCAAAAATATACAAATTCAGAAACACTTAGAAATGATATGATTTTATTCTGTTTTTTTTTTAATGGGAAGTAATTTACCTGCCATGATGCAGTTCTTATCTCATTTAAAAATCACATATATTGACCAAAACCATTTTATTTCTGAACTTCCAGTAGCATGTAGGAAATCTGCTTATGGGAATTATGCTTAATTCAATTCTGTTAATGACTGGATGTGAAAATGTTCTGTCTGTATCACTTCTCATTCAGGATGCAAAGTACAAATCTTACTGCAACATGACAAACCTCCTTGAGGGTTAGAATCTAGTTTCAAAACTGAGAAAGTGTCATACTAAGTTTTTAAAATTTAAAAGGATAGAATGTGAATTCCAAGTGACAATGCTAAAGGCTAACTATTAGCAAGTCTTTATTTTTCCATCAAATACAAAAGGAAGTGCAATCTATTCCTTAGAACTTCACTATCTCCATTTTGTGAGAGAGCCCGTGGAGGGGGCTACCACTTCCATCATTTCTGCCCCTTTAAATGTTCAGGAATATCACTTGACTTACCTAGCAAATAATCAGATTGCTATTGAGACATGTCTGTCCCAGGCTAAATAATGACTGGAAAATATCAAGGTATAAAGGTACAATTCCAAGAGCATAAAACACAAGAAAGATGTGATATTCTCCATACTGTTAAGGCATTTTGGTCAGGGATGGGAAGGTTGGAGAATGAGACCAGCCAAGAAAGAACTGCAAATCACTAGGGTTGGATAGTGACCAGCTTCTTGTTGGTACTCTTAGGGTGTCCATAGGCCTATCCTTACATGAATTGAACTTCTTGATAGCCCATTGAACTATGCAAAAACACAGAAGTTTTGCAGATCAGTCTTTGCAAAAGATAATCCTACTCCTTTGCCACAGCCGCATGTCCAATTTTATACCTGCACCTCTGGGCAAACATTTTTTTTTTCACTCACCACATACCACTGAAGTTATTGTTGTGAATAACTTACTAAAGCACATTAGTTTTGTCCTATGCATAGTAAATTAAAAATCTCCTTTCTATAAATTAGGATCACTTCCCCTGTACTTCCTGCCCATCCCAACTTAATAGTTTCAATTTTTTGTGTGGTGCCAGCCACATCCATGAAACATCATGGTAAAGATTGAAGCAAATGGATTTGATAGTATTGGGTGTCTGGGCACCATACACACTTTCAATACTAGCAAAATGAACATTGTTGCCATCAATGACCCCTTCGCTGTTTTCAGCTACGTGATGCACATGTTTCTAGATGATTCCATCAATGAGTTCAGTTCCCTTCCCGTTCTTTAAGGGTGGGAAGAGGGAGTTCATCATCAATAGGAAGTTCATTTCTATCTCCCGAGAGAGATTCCACCAACATCAAATGATATGATGTTGGTGTGTGTGTGTGGGGGGGGGTCCCTTGATGTCTTCCCTATCTTTGAAAAGTCTGGGGCTACTTGATGATGGAGCCACACAAGTCCTCATCACTGCCCTTTCTGTTGATCCTCACATAGGTGCCATGGGAGTGGACAAGAGAACTCCCTCAAGGTTGTCATCAATGCCATTTGAACCACTCCCATATTACCCTTGTGCCCCAAACCATTCATGAAACTTTCACATCATGGAGGAATTCATGATCACACATCATGCCACAGCGTGATCCAAAAACTGTGGACAGACCCTCTGACAAACTATGGTATGATCATCATGGTGTTGCTTAGAGTGTCATCTTTATAGAAAGGAAGATCAGATACCCACATTCTCGCTCACAATTTCAAGGTTTGCTCCTGTGTGTGTCTGATCCCATTCCTTCCAGCTTGTTCTAGGACTTTGTTGCCTGAGTTCTTGCAACATCACATTCACCCCTTTCCTCTCTACTAGGATCTTCCAGTCTGCCAAAAGATTTGCACAGACACCCCAAAGTTAAATCATTTGATCCTTGTGCCCTTTTGTCTAGCATCCTCTTTTTAACCTTCCCCACCCAACAATTCCAGTGAACGCTATACTCCATGTTCCTTCCCTTTTGTTATGAAGACATTTCTCCATAGCCCCTTTGGCTTCCTTCTTCCCTATTTTGTTACCCCAGCTCTCAAGATTACCTAACTTTTTAAAATATGGAGGTCTTACTTTTTGGTTCCCATTCAGTGTAACCAACTTATCTTGGCACCAAACCTCTCTCCTCCTAGGAGGATGCAATCCCTTTATTTTTTCTGCCATCTTTCCAAGCACAGCCTTTCAGATGCTTATGAGGATGACTCCTCTTCTCTCTCCTCTTAACCCTCCGTATGTCTTTGGTCCTCTTCTCTTTTATTGGATATCTGACTTTCATAGTTTTAACCATCATTCCCATGTGGAGGATGAGTTCCATTTGTGAGTATTGACCTCTCTGCCAAACTCTGGCTCTGATTAAGGCCTATCTGTGCTTCCACCTACAGACACCACCAGCACAGGGGCATGTCTACAATGAATTTTCATATCTTCTCTCAGGACACCTTTGTGTCTATCACTTGCCTTCCCCTTCAAGCAGAACCACATTAAAACCACAAAAGAGAGATTAAAAAAAAAAAAAAAACCTCCCCTCATTTTTAAGCCTTCCAAAAATGATAATTCCCTATATTCCTTTGACAAACAGATTTTATAAAGCAAACCACAGAGAACGAAAGAGAAAATGATGGGTTTTACATCTTAAGGTAGACATAGTTCTGTAATCTAAGGCTACAAATCAAAAGAATCTCATTATATGAAGAAAATCAATTCTAGAAAAGCAAATAAAGTGTATTATGTGGACTCTTAAAATACAAGATGGGCTTAGGAGTGCTTACCTTAGAGGGATCATTTATTCAAGATATAAGGCAAAAAGAGATTTAGAAAATAGATGCTGTATAAGTACAAAGATTGTTTCTATTCTGATTATGTTCATTTAATTCATTTACTCCATAGGGATCATGCTACTAAAGATTTCAAAAGATTTACTGTTCTTCCTATGTTATACATTTATTTTTAATCTTTATTGTTTTTTTTTTTTTCAACTTTTTACCTTTTGGACTAGAGCTTTTTGTGCAGAAAATCCCCACTGGGAAAAAAAAATATTTCTGAAGAATTCTTTCAAATATGAACAAAATAACATCTATTCTGGATTTCTAGCTGCTTTTTGAATAATAAATTTCCCTACAGTTAAAAATGGATAATTAAAGTCTCTTTTAGAGACTTGATTTAAGAGAAGGGACGCTCCAAAATTAAAGAGGAAATGAAAAAAAAAGTGGAAATAGAAACTGGTCAGAAGTGAATAACAATTTCCCATTTCCATTTAAAAGAATCTCTCAGGCACTAAGTTTTCAACAAATTACCTAGGAGGCTACTCTATTTGCTTTCCAAGTAGTCTCAGATTTTGAATAAAGGAAATGTAAGCTATTCTGTTTTGGTTCCATAAGATAAATAGACTTGAAATGCAATTCAAAATTCATGGTGCAGTGGGGTTAAGAAAGAGGAGAAAAGCAAGATTGTGTTGATTTGGAGCCAATGGCCAAACCTCTCCTCCCCCTCCCCCTCCCCCTCCCACCATGATCTCATCCTGGGAGAATCCCAGACAGGCAAGGTCATGACTGCATGCAGGTTTATGGTTTCTGTGCCTTCAAAGCCTCTCTGTCCCTCAACCCTGCCAAGCCAGCAAGGAACTGTCAGATCTTAAGGAGCTACTGCAGCTCTAAAGGGGGAGCTTTTTCTCCCTGAGGGCCTCTGATACAACAAACCTCAAAGAAAGATGCCCTTTACCCACACTCACAGTGTAGCCGTCAAATACGTTGAAGGTCATGGTACCTAAGCATAGAATACTGCAGGAAACACTGGGAAAGAACTCCCCCAAACCTTATCCATCTCTCCAACAAAATCTTGAAACCTCATGGAAACCTATAAAAGAGAATGACAAGAGGAAAATAATTGTCACTTCACTTTTCTATACTAATAATGAGTACATTTCCAACTACAGTCTACAGCATTCACACCAAACGAAGGCAATTTTATCACATGCCATCTTTATAAAATTTTAAGTTCTACTTGAGAGGTCTGCAGAAAAAGCAAAAATCCAAGGAAAAAATACCAAACCCATTAATCACCCATTTTTAGTAGATGGAACTCCGTTTTTTAATATAACCTCCATTCCCAAACTCAGTTTAATGAGGAAACTAAAGTATTAAGGACATCCATCTTCTTAGGCAAGATTTCAAACCTTATGAAAAGTTCAGAGTTAATCAAGAAAGCCCATCATTAGAGGTTAGCTGGGGCTATGAGAGTTTGTTTGTGTACTCTGGGTAGGTTCCAAGTGGCATTTGGCTGGATGTCTGCTTGCTGACCTTGGATACTGCCTATATTAACAACCAAACCTATATGATATCAGTTTTCTTTTCCTTTCAGCGCCTCCATTGAAAAGGATAATGCGACAAGGAAAAAGCGTAACTCCCAATGTAGACAAAGTTTGATTTAGAAAACCAACTATAAGCAAAGCAAATAGGAGTCAACTATATATTAATTTATTGTATTTCATAAATCTAGACATAAACAAGTGCATGATGACTTAGTATGAATTAAATCATAGTCATATTTTGTTTGACTTTTCTAATTCTTCATATTTGCTTTTATTTATTTATTTATTTATTTTTAAATTTATTTTACAGGGGACAGATACTAGGGACTGACCCAGGGTATTTTACCCCTGAGCCACATTCCCAGCCCTTTTTATTTTTTGAGACAAGATCTTGCTATGTCACTGAGGATCTCACTAAGGTGCTAAGGCTGGCCTATAACTTGCATTCCTCCTGTCTCAGCCTCCCAAGTTGCTGGGATTACAGGGGTGTACCACCATGCCTATTTTTTGTTGTTATTTTAAATGACATGATTTATTTTGCTACATTTCCTAAATATCTGTCTCTTGTATATAGAATAAAATTAATTTTTATATTAAGTATGTATTTATTATGTATAATATGTGTCTAGTCAGCTTGCTGAAATTCTTTTTTAATTATAATAAAGTTTTCATTTTCTTTTTAGCATAATCATTATCTATGAGTAATTGTAACTTTCTTATTATTATTTTCTTACATCCTTTATATTTTTTTCTACTGCCTAGGACCTCTAATTCAATGTTGGAAAGATGCTATTATAGCAGGCCTTCTTTCCTCACCTGATCCTAAAGAGGATTTTCTGATGATTTACCAATAGGGATGATATTTGCTGAAGGTTTTTGGTAGATACATTTTACCAGTTTAATGAAGTTATTCTTAGTTTGCTAAGAAATACAACTGGAAATATGTTAAACTTTAATGCATTTTTCTATGTGGTAATAATATATTTTCTTCATTTTTATTATGATGAATTAGAGTAATATGTTTTGTTATATAAAATCATCCTTGTGTTCCTGTAATAAACTTAGTTATATAGATTACATGATTCTATCTGATAATATTCTATATGGTATTTACACATTTATGCTCATAAGGTTGGTCTTCTCAATTTTTCAGTTGGGTACTAAGGTTATACCAGCTCCATAAAGTATTCAGGAAATTTCTATTTTTCTATACTATTGAGGACATATCTATTTCTTGAATTATCTTTTCTTTGAATCTGCAACACTCTCTGGATCTAGTATTTACATTGGTGGGTAAAATTTAACTATGACTATGCTTTAATGGTATAAACTTAGTCAAGGTTTCTATTTCTTCTTGAATTCATTTTAATAAATGAGGATTAACAATTATAGGAAGGTATCAATTTCACTTAAATTTTCAGTTTTGACTATGTGGTTAACATTCATAATTGTTCCACATGTATTTAAGAAAAAAATATTCCTTTACTGTTGACTTCCTACCTGTTTATCAAATCTAGTTTATTAATTATACTGTTCAAATATTTTTTACATTTACCTATTTTTTCTGATTTATCCATACATTTCTTGAGAAGTTTGTTAAGATCACCCAGACTAAAAGCAAATCGATTAATTTCTTTTGGTAATTCTGTCAATTTTTTGTTTCATAAGGTTATACTACTGAATAAATTCCCATAAGGTGAGAGGGCCAAAGTATGAATGGACACTCTTTTGCTGAAGATCGAAGAGATCATTAAGCAAGTAAGTCATCTCTCAGCAGAATCCAGGAATAGAAATGGAGTGATCCAGGAAATATCTGTAGCCTCTTATCCATACCTCATCTCATACCTCTTATCCAATGGTCTGAGTCCCCATGACATATACCAGAGGACCACAAGATTTTTGAGAATGTTACACAAGCAAAACACTGCCACTTAAACTGAAAGGGGCGGGAAGCTGGATGAAATGGGAAAAGATCATCAGACTCCCCAAATTCTATAAATAGGAAAGGAGTGTGAGTCTCCATGGGCCAGACAGTGGAACATGGAACCTAAAAAGATATTCTCTCAGGGCTTAAAACCTATGGAATTTGCACTCCTGGGTTTTGGACTTGCTTGGAGCCAGTGAAACTTTTATTTCTTCCAATTTCTCCATTTTTTAATGGGGATATCTTTTATATGCCTGTCTTGCCACTATAGTTTGGAAGCAAACAGCATGTTTTCTAATTCATAGGCCCACAGATAGAAATTTTAAGTCTGTATGGATCATGCCTATCATCTCTTCCATACTTCAACTAGACAATTTACATGATGAGATTTGGGGCTTTTGGAATCGATGGTATTTAGTTGAGGTTTTGAATTTAGTGTTGATACTGGATTGAATGAAGACTTTGGGGGATATTGGAGTGGGATGAATGCATTTTTCAGATAGGAAAAATTTTAGGTATCCAGAGAAGAGTCTGTTTGTTGTGGGTTGAATAGTGTCTGCTCTTTCCCCATAAAATGATATATGTTTATATACTAGTCCCTTATACTTGTTACTGTGACCTTGCTGAGAACTTGTTGTTTTAGACAACATAACTAAGTAACTGTTCTCAGTATGAGATCAATCTGAATTGAGGATAGGCCCTAAGTCCTATCACTGGTATTCTTATAACAGGAAAAAAAGAAAAAAAGAAATTTGACACAGAGACATGGCAGAAGGCAAAGTTAAAATGGAGGCAGAGATTAATTTGAACAATGTGTCTATAAGCCATGGAACACCAAGACTTGCACACAAGAGTCATCAAACTTATTCCTCCTTAGATCCTTGGAAGGAAACAACCTGCCAAAGCTCCATTTTGGAATTATGGCCTCCAAAACTAATATAATAAATTTCTCTTGTTTTATGCCAATTAGTTTGTAATAATTTGTTACAGCAAGTCACTCTAGGAAATTAATACCTTTGATGAATATGGGGGGTTTTTTTGTCTTCTGCTTTCTACTTATAATTTGACATTCTTTTTCCCTAAGAGTGGCAGATTTAGTCCATTTGCATCTATTTTTATTGCTGATATATTTGAAAGTATTTCCATTGTCCTATTTTGTGTTTTCTATTTGTCCTATCATATTTCTCTCTCCTTTTAGTTTTTTTTATTCATTACATCCTAAATCTCATTTAATTTCCCTTTGAATAAAGATTATTCACCCTGTTTTTATTTTTATAGTGATAACCCTTAATAATAATATTGGTATATAACTGAAAATTGAAGTTAGTCAATATCCTTATCCTCCTCTAACAAGCAAAAGCTCTTAGAAAGTTTTACATAAAATCACTCAGCTCACTGGGTATTCTTATCCTATTTCTAATTTCTAATTCTATCTTAATTATCTTCTTGTAAATTAATTGTTAGATTAAACATTTTTTTATTTACCCATATGTTAATCTCAGTTTATCAATCCTTCGGATATCTGAGATACATCCTTGGTTTGCTTTTTCTTCTTCCTAAAGTAAGACCTTCAGAAGTTCCTTTAGTGAGGGTCTAATGGTAATAAACCCTTAATATTTGTTTGTTTGAAAATGTCTTAATTTTACTCTCATTCTTGAATAAAATATTTAGCCAGATATCTATTACCAGACAAACAATTCTTTTCTTTCAGCATTTTGAAAATACTCCTCTTCATCTTAAGGCTTCTATGATGATACTGAGAAGTCAGCTCTCACAATGAGTGCCACCCAAAAGTGTGGTCCATAGTTAAAAATGTAGATCTCATACTCCACCCTGGATCAAGTGAATCAGCCTTGAATGGAAGGCCCCAGACAACTATATGTGTTTCCTTACTAGCTTTATAGGAGTTCATTAGAAGTTAAAACCTAAGAGTATGCACAGGAAATTTTCTTCTATCTCTTCCTATTCTTAAGAACTTTAAGACATTACATGTGTTAGTCAACTTTTTGTTGCTGTGGTTAAAGTCCTGAGAAAACAACTTGAAGGAGAAAAGATTTATTTTCATTCACAGTATCAGATGTGTCAGTCCATGGCTGGCTCTCTCCTTTGTTTCTGGGCCTGTGATGAGGCAGAATATGGTGGTGAGAGGACGATGCATAGCAAAGCTGTGTCACCTCATGGGGGCAGGGAAGCAGAGAGAGACAGAGAAAGCAAGGGGCTGGAGACAAGATACCCTTCAAGGACATGTCCCTAGTGACCCACCTCCTCTGACTAAGTTCCACCTTCTAGTAGCCCATTCAGCTCTGATTAGTCACTGATGGGGTTAGTGCCTTCATAACCCAAAAACTTGCCTGAAACCCTACTGAATATTGCTGCATTGAGGATCAAGCCCTCAACACATGAGACTTTGGAGAACATTCCAGATCCAAACTACAACACTGTGATAGGTCTAGATATAGATTTATTTCACTTATTATGCTTCAGGATTTTTATGATTTTTATATCTGAAAATTCACATCTTTTAATATTTCTGGGCATTTTTCAGGTATTCTCTCATCAAATATTGCCTTTCCTGTGTTTTCTCCAGGAACTCCAATATCTGTTTTAAGCATTTTCATTTTCTGCTTCCTATGATTTTTAATGTAGATCACACCGTACACTAATATTGCTAATGCTGTCTTTAGTAGGAAGAAAAATTTCTGAATGAGAATATGTGTAAGAGACTGCACCTGTAGAAACTGAATTCAATTCAACAACTTATCCAATAGATACTCAGTGGTTCACCCACACTTCTAATCCCAGACTTTAGAGAGAACTTTCCACTAAAATAGTACAGCATTTTTACTGTTACAACAATACATGAAACCCTTACTTTAAGAGCACCACCAAAGACATGCTGTAAAATGGAATGACTGAGCCCTTCCAGTATATTTGTTAGGTGAAAACATCTTGGACAGTGTTTAAGACTAGTTTATTCAATAATGTAGTTCAACACTATATTTTTTAAAATTTTCATACTATCATGTGTTCTTTTACAGAAAGGTCCCTGGGTATCAGGCTTTCTGTCAGCATGCAACAAATTTATTTTTTAAATGCTTGTCAGTAAAGATATAGCCAAACTGAAAAAGATTCCAAAAGATTTCCCCCTGACTTTAAAATCCTGTCATTTTGTTAATAGTTGTTCATAGCCCCCCCCCCACACACACACACAGAAAATCTGCTGCCTGGTATTTCTGGGAACTTTAATCAAATTTGGTGATTCAATTATCTTCATAGGGAAAAAAAAATAGATCAGAAGGTTTAGCATGTGGAATAATAGGCCTATCAGGAAGGGCTGGAGGGAAGTCCCTCAGCACTTCTCCCCCTGGAAAATATGAAAAGCACCATCAGGGGGAGAAGCAATATGATTGGACCCAGAATCTAATAGGAGGGGATTATTTTTTCTGAACATGCTGATGCATGAATGAGAAACTTAAAATGTGAGTGTCATAAATGCTGACACTTCTAAGACTAATTATCTGTAATGGCAATATGTCTGTGTTCTATGTAAATAAGAACCAGATTGAGACACATCTGTCATAATGAAGTGTGACACAGGAAAGATGAGACTTGCCGCAGTCTGACTGGGCACAATTCAGGAGCCACAGCCAAAGGGGCCCCAGCAAACTTTATTTTTAAAACTATAAACGCCAAACAAAACAGCTCCTCAGGAAAAACCCTCAGAGCCCAACTGCCACCACCGGCTTCCAGAAGCCTCTCCCACACACCAACCCCCACCTCCCACAATCCTCCTGCTCTTGAGGCCGATTGGCTAGGTCGCGTGGGCGGAGCCAAAGAAGTCCCCCAATGAGCAGTTCCGTAGTCTGAAGGGCAGGGAAACAGCCCAATGAACATGACTGCAGAGGAGCCAATCAGCTAGATGTTGCTGGGGCCACTGTGAGCCAATCATCAGCTGGCAGCTTGAAGGGCAGGGAAACAGCCCAATGAACATCACCGCAGAGGAGCCAATCAGCTAGATGTTGCTGGGGCCACTGTGAGCCAATCATCAGCCGGCAGCTGGAAGTTTGCTGGCAGCTGGAAGTTTGCTGGGGCCCCTTTGGCTGTGGCTCTCAACATCTCCCCCTCTCTGTTTAAACAACAAGCATGTGGCTTAGGGACCGTGCCTGCCTTAGGTTGTCCAATACTACATATGGTCCTTACCCGTCTTCGGATGAGCTGACCTCAGGGCGTCAGCCTCCTGTCTTAGGTTGGTACCATTGTAATTGGATCTTACCCGTCATTGACTACCGGTCCAGTATACAGCCACACCTGTGGAGAGGTACCAGCGGGGGGGGGGTGAGGTTCTTTGCCTCACCTCTGTTGGCCCCCAAATAGCTGAACGATCATTACAAGCAGAAGGGAGGAAGATATACCAAATCAATTGACAGCTCTTGTTGGAAAAATTGTACCACCGATGACATCATCAGCAAAAATACTCCAACACTACCACAAGTCGCTGCACCAACAGATAGTTCACAATGCATACAAGTGAGTTAAGCGGTTCAGTGATGGCTATTGCAGAGACTGTAGATTAGTTTTATCTTTGTCTTCACCGGCACAGGGATGAAGATAGGAATTCTGGCAATAATGGCTAAAGAAAAAATTATATAACATTCTAGAAGGTACTAAAAGAAAACAATTTTCTTAACAATTTACATTGTCTTCACTGGCACTGGGATGAAGATAGAAATTCTGGCAATAATAGCTAAAGAAAACATTGTGTAACATTCCAGAAGGCACTAAAAGAAAACAATTTTCTTAACAATTTACATTGTCTTCACTGGCACTGGGATGAAGATAGAAATTCTGGCAATAATGGCTAAAGAAAACATTGTGTAACATTCCAGAAGGCACTAAAAGAAAACAATTTTCTTAACAATTTACATTATCTCCACCGGCACTGGGATGAAGATAAGAATTTTGTCAATAATGGTTAATATTAATAATTGTGTAACATTCTAGAAGGCACTAAAAGAAAACAATTTTCTTAACAATTTACATTATCTTGAAAAGAATTATTAAATATAATGAAAAGGATAGGTGAAAGTAAACAAACAGATCTGTTAACCTTTTTTTGTTTACATATTAAAACAATTCTTGACAGTTATTTACCCAATTTAAATTAAACCATTTAAATTACGTGAATAAAAAAAAAATTTTTGGATCCATTTTTTTTTTTTTTTTTTTATGAGCGCTCATCATATATGATATATGGACATATGTACATTCAAACATATAACACAAAACACAAGTGTGCACACATAATATAATACATACAACACATAACATAATAGTAAAGGCCTTATAACTTTTTACAGGGGAAATCTCCATTGCAATGTTTAAAAACTCTATAGTAAAAAAAAAAATATATAGAACTGATCAGCAAAACATTAACCTAGGTCTATATGAGCTCAAAAAACAAAATAGAATAAAATAGATATTGAAAAAAGCATCCTGGTTCTGTTGCAGATGTAAGGATAGCCAAATTGGAGTTTTGGATATCAGCTGTTATGGATTTGAGCCAAATCATCTTCTTTTTGGTCTGTAGAAATTGCTTTAGTTAATCTCTCTGGAATCCAAATCGGCTGCTGTTCTCCCTGTGGAAACACAAAAACAGGCCCCCGACTCCAGACAATCACTGGGTCAGGACTTTAGTTAATCTCTCCGGAATCCAAATCGGCTGCTGTTCTTCCTGTGGAAACACACAAACAGACCCCCGACTCCAGACAATTACTGGGTCAGGACCTTTCCACTGTCCTGTTAGAATATCTTTCCAAAGTACCTTGGGCTTATGTACATTTTTTGGACACATATGCCTTTCTGCAGCACTAAGTCCTGATGAATCCAAATTTAAAAAGTTTAGAGTAAAAAGGGTTATTTTAAGTTTATCTTTGGGGAATATATACCCCTTCCCAATTCCGTCTTTTTGCTTTAATAAGTACATTTTAATAGTTTGATGAGCTCTTTCAACTATGCCTTGTCCCTGTGGATTGTATGGGATTCCTGTTATATGAGTAATGCCAAATGATGAACAAAATTGTTTAAAAGAAGTAGACGTATAACCAGGGGCATTATCTGTTTTTAACTGTTTTGGAATGCCCACAGTGGCAAAATTTTGTAAGCAATGAGCTATAACATCTTTAGTTTTTTCTCCGGCATGAAGGGAGCCCATCAAAAATCCAGAAGAAGTATCAACTGTAACATGCAAATATTTTAATTTTCCAAATTCTGGCAAGTGTGTGACGTCCATCTGCCAAATATGGTTAGGTATCAATCCTCTAGGATTGACTCCAAGATTAACTTGTGGTAAAAAGGTCACACAATTTTGACATTGTTTTATTATTTGTCTAGCTTGTTCCTTAGTTATTTTAAAACGCTTTTGTAAAGTATTAGCATTGACATGGAACCTTTTATGAAAATTTATAGCTTCTTCTAGTATAGAGAAAATATGAATGTCATGTGTAGTTTTATCTGCTAAATCATTGCCCAAACTAAGGGCTCCAGGCAATCCTGTATGTGCCCTGATATGTCCTATAAAGAATGGATCTTTTCTGTCCCAGATTAAACTTTGTATAGTGGAAAACAAAGAGAAAACAGTAGAAGAAGGGGAAATCCTACCAGCATCTTCAAGGGATACTATAGCATTAACTATATACTGACTATCAGAAAATAAATTAAATACAGAATCTTTAAACATCACAAAAGTTTGTAATACTGCATTAAGCTCTACCTTTTGAGCTGATTGTTTGGGTACTAAAAATGTAAAAGTTCGATCAGGGGTAACTATTGCTGCTGTACCATTATTTGATCCATCAGTGAATATATTTGGAGCATTCATGATAGGTGTTTTTCTTGTCATTTTTGGAAAAATTACAGGATGCAATGACCAAAAAGACAATAAAGGATTAGATGGTAAGTGGTTATCAAATGAAACATTAGATTTGCACATGATTATTGCCCAAGTATTTAACTCATTAGCTAATTCATCAATTTGATTCATAGTATATGGAGTAATAATTTTATTAGGAGAAATTCCAAACACTGCCTTTGCTGTTTTTATTCCTTTGAGTATTAATTGTCCTACAGCCTCAGGATACCTAGTAAGAATATTGTTAGGAGAATAAGATAAATGTATCCATAATAATGGACCTTCTTGCCAAAATACTCCTGTAGGAATATTTTTTGTTGATAGTACAATAAATAATAAAGGCAAACTTATATCAATTCTATCCAAATGCATATTTTCCATATATGTTTCAATGATTTTTAATGCCTTTCTTGCTTCAGGCGTTAACATTCGGGGTGAATTTGGATCTGATGGACCTTTTAGGATATCAAATAAAGGTCCCAATTCTCCTGTTGGAATACCTAGATAAGGCCTTATCCAATTTATGTCTCCTAATAACTTTTGAAAGTCATTAAGTGATTTGAGTTGATCTACTCGTATTTGAATTTTTGGTGGACGGACCATGGTTGAGGATAATAGAACTCCCAAATAATTAATTGGAAAATTTAATTGTACTTTATCTATTGCTATCTCTAGATTATAATTTTTTAATAAGTTTGTAAGTGTGGCATAACATTCTAGCAATGTGTTTTTAGCTTTGTGTGCTAATAATATGTCATCCATATAGTGAAATATTTGTAGCTCAGGATTTTGATTTCTAAGTGGCTGGATTACTTTGTTAACATAAATTTGACACATAGTTGGGCTGTTAGCCATCCCTTGAGGGAGTACTTTCCATTCATATCTCTGATCAGGACCTTCATGATTCAGTGCAGGGATAGTAAATGCAAAACGTGGACTATCCTCAGGATGAATTGGAATTGAAAAAAAACAATCTTTAATATCTATAACTAAAACATACCAAGTTTTTGGCAAAGCAGACAACTGAGGAATCCCCGATTGAGCAGGTCCCATAATGACCATTTCATTATTAATGGCTCTTAAATCTTGCAATAATCTCCATTTACCAGATTTCTTTTTGATGACAAAAATGGGAGTATTATGGGGAGATACAGAAGGTTGTATATGTCCTTCCACTAATTGTTGTTTGACCAGATCATGGGCTACTTGTATCTTTTCTTTAGTCAAGGGCCACTGAGGGACCCATACTGGTTTTTCTGATTTCCAGGTAATTTTTATTGTCTCAGTGGCCCTTTGTGAAAATCCAACCCATGTTTGTCTGTTCCTTGATTTATTTGTATTGGTGCTGCTATACCTTGTTCTTGTTTTTCTAATCTTTTTCCTTTCCTAAAACCTTGTCTAGCCATAATAGTGGGTGCATTTTGATTGATATTATTTGTTAATGTTAAACCTAATTGATCTAAGACATCTCGTCCCCATAAATTTATAGGAAGATGATCCAATACATATGGCTGTATAGTTCCTTCACATCCTTCAGGATCCTTCCAATCTAATACCATTGCACTTTTATCGGGATTATTCGCCACTCCTAGGCCTCGAAGCGTTTGAGTGGCTTGTTGTAATGGCCAATGTTTTGGCCATTCTTGACGAGAGATAATGCTAAGGTCTGCACCTGTATCCAGTAGCCCATTAAATTCATGTCCTTGAATATTTAGTTTTAGCATGGGGCGAGAATCTAAATTTAAAGAAAGCATAGCCCAATCTACACCTGTGGAGCCTAATCCCTTGGAACCTCTTTCTACAGCATGACTGGAAAATTTATCATGTAGGCATGGTATTATTAGTAACTGTGCTATTCTATCTCCTGGTGAAATTACTGATATACCTTTTGGAGAACTGGCTATAATTTTTATTTCACCTTCATAATCGGGATCAATTACCCCAGGACTTATCAAAAGTCCTTTTAGAGTAGAAGAGCTGCGTCCCAATAATAAGCCTACTGTTCCTTTGGGAAGAGGTCCTTTCACCCCTGTGGGAATGATTTGAACTCCCATCTCTGGAGTTAGTACTGCTCTGGCAGAGGCGCAGATGTCCAACCCTGCGCTCCCTCTGGTTTGTCTGATGAGGGATCTGATGCCCTGGGCACTACCCTGATGGGGTTGCTGGGGTTGCTGGGTTCCTCCAGAGCTCCGTATATTTGTGGTTTGGGGCCCCGGAGCATTGGGGCCCCCTGTCCGTTTTTTGGCAACGGAGCCCGATGCCTTTGTCCACGATATTGTGGATAAAAACCTTGTCCTTGTTCGTTTTTTGATAATGGAGTACCCTCTATGGTGGTTTGAGAACGGCATTCATTAGCCCAATGTCTCCCTCTACGGCATCGTGGGCAAATACCCGGTATTCTATTCCTTTGATACCTAGTATTGTTAAACCCTCCTCCTATGGGGCAATTCCTTTTAAAATGTCCTGCTTGTTGACAATTGTAGCATGTTCTTAGCCCGGCATCTAAAGCCTGTTTTACTGCAGCTGCCACAATTTGCCCTTGTTCATTAATGTCTCTGGCATCTAAAGCCTGTTTTACTGCAGCTGCCACAATTTGCCCTTGTTCATTAATGTCTCTGGCATCTAAAGCCTGTTTTACTGCAGCTGCCATGACTTGCTCTTGTTCATTAATGTCTCTACACAATTTAATATATTTGTTTAAATCTTCCTGTTTCCATGGTCTAATGATATCTCTGCACCAACGATTCGCTTGGTCATAAGCCAGTTGTTTTATTAATGGCATTGCTTGTTCTGTATTCCCAAAAACTCTGGTAGCTGTTTGAATAAGCCTATCTACAAATTCAGCATAAGGTTCATTAGCTCCTTGTATTATCTTAGATAATTGACCTTGTAAACCTCCATGTCCTTGTAAAGTCTTCCATGCCTTAAGTGCATCTATAGCAATTTGTGCGTATACACCAGGATCATATGCAAGTTGTTGCTGCCGATCCTCATAAGGTCCCTTTCCTAACAACATATCTAGATTTCTCTGAGGATAACCAGCTGCTGCATTTCCCATAGCCGTCTCCTTGCAAAATTCCTCATTAGCAACCTTCCATAACAGGTATTGTCCTCCAGTTAGCACAGCTTTACACATATTAGCCCAATCTGCTGGCGTCATATTTAAGTTGGTAATGGATTCGATCAAGCTTACAGTGAAGGGTGCTTGAGGACCATAGGTTGTTACAGCCTCTTTTAGCTCCTTCACTGTTTTGTAAAATAAACCCTGGTGAATTCGCTGCCCTCCTACCTCAAATACAGGGCATACTTGAGATCCTGTCTCAGGATCCCAACTATCAACTGCGGGGGTTGGGAGTCTCTTAGCATATGGAGGTGGTGCTGTTGATTGGACCCTTATGCCCTCTGGTGATAGAATGCTGTTAGTAGCAGTCTCCTGTAGAGGTGGTGCTGTTGGTTGGAGACTTTCTCTCTCTGATAGAAAGGTGTTATTAGCAGTCTCCTGTTGTAACTTTTCCCCTGATGGCTTTTTCTGCTCTAAACTTCCTTCCTCTGTCTCACTAGCTTGAAAGACCTTCTCTTGTACTTGAATCTTTTCCTCATTCTGACTAACTTGAGAGACCTCTTTTACTTGAATCAATATGTCTTCTCCTTCCTCTACCTTTGTCTGATCTGAAGGCTTTGGACTAAGCAAACCAGATACGTTCGCCCACAATGTCAATGTGCCAACTGGCAGAGTCCCTGGGTTGTTCTTTTCTATTCTTTTTAAATCTTCACCATGATGGTTCCATTGTGATATATCTAACAACTCCTCCTTAAAAAGCCATGGGCTATATTTTTGTATTGTATCAACGTATGCCCTGAGTATTCTTGATTTTACTGAGATGCCTCCTTCGTCTAACAATTTACTTAACACTCTTTCGGTTTGTTTTTTACTAATTGCTGATCCCGTATTTCTACTATAATACAACCCAGCAAGATAACACCAAACCAAACCGAGACAGAATCCAATAAAAATGGAACAACAAAATTTCATTATAGCCTTTCTATCCTCCTGACATGTGCATCCGTCCTTTCTCCCTATCTGTTCCTCAGACGCAAATAGTTTTTCCTCAGTTGTGAGCGGTTTTTCTTCCATCTCACTCATCTCCAGGGACTGAAATGTCCATCCGACCTTTCTCCCTATCTGTTCCTCAAACGCAAATAGTTTTTCCTCAAATGTGAGCGGTTTTTCTTCCGTCTCACTCATCTCCAGGGATAGGCAACTTAAAACAAAAATGAAGCAAAACAAAAGAGTAAACTTAGAATGGCTACCCATCCTCTCGCCTTGCCCTCAGGGGCGAGCAGTTTACTTACCCTCAGTCGCTCCCCGTGCGGGCCACCAAATGCCGCAGTCTGACTGGGCACAATTCAGGAGCCACTTATCAAAAGAAACAAACTTTATTTTTAAAACTATAAACGCCAAACAAAACAGCTCCTCAGGAAAAACCCTCAGAGCCCAACTGCCACCACCGGCTTCCAGAAGCCTCTCCCACACACCAACCCCCACCTCCCACAATCCTCCTGCTCTTGAGGCCGATTGGCTAGGTCGCGTGGGCGGAGCCAAAGAAGTCCCCCAATGAGCAGTTCCGTAGTCTGAAGGGCAGGGAAACAGCCCAATGAACATGACTGCAGAGGAGCCAATCAGCTAGATGTTGCTGGGGCCACTGTGAGCCAATCATCAGCTGGCAGCTTGAAGGGCAGGGAAACAGCCCAATGAACATCACCGCAGAGGAGCCAATCAGCTAGATGTTGCTGGGGCCACTGTGAGCCAATCATCAGCCGGCAGCTGGAAGTTTGCTGGCAGCTGGAAGTTTGCTGGGGCCCCTTTGGCTGTGGCTCTCAACAAGACTTAAGCTTTCCTCACAGAGTGTTTTTGAATAAGCTTCTTCTCTGATTATAAAGTGATCAAGGCTGGGGTTGTAGCTCAGTGGTAAAGCGTTTGCCTAGCACATGTGAGGCACTGGGTTGGATCCTCAGCACCACGTATAAATAATAATTATTATTATTAATAAAGGTATTGTGTCCTTCTACAACTAAAATTTTTTTAAAAAATAAAATAAAATGTTGATGCCTAACATGTGTGAGGTACTGGATTCGATTCTTAAGACCACATACAAAAAAGTAAAAATAATAATTAAAAAATAAATAAATAAAATAAAGTGTTGAATTGTTTGAGACACTCCCACCAAGACTTGGATGGAAATAAAGTCAGAATGTTGCAGAAAAATTTTATGGATGAGTTAGTCATGTGGATTTAGCCTGATTAGTTCAGAACTGCTCAGCAGAGGCTATGGATATTCCATCTGCATCCGCCATTGCTGTTATTTGTGTAGAGGCACAGAGTCCTGTGGGAGCTGAAGACTAGTGCCTGACAGTGTCTTGGTTTACTTATATCAGAAAGGTAAAGTAGAAGAAGTTTCTTCTTTACCCCCCTCTTTCTTCATCTAGAAACTCTCACAAAACAAACAGAATGATCTGAACCTGATCTTTGCTTCCTTCTCTTCTCTCTCCTGTAACTTCCATGCTCTCATTGTGCTGGCTCTTTCTCTTTGCCATAAACATGGAACTGTCTCTGCCACCTTCAATAAGTAATGAGCAGAAAACAAAGAAAGCCCCCGTTGAATCCTGCTTATCCCTTTGGCAATGAGTTCTTCAGTTTCTCACTCTCTCTTCACACTTGACTCATGAAAGGCAAACACATTCTTAATGGTTGGCTTCTTTGTTTGTTTGTTTGTTTGATTTTGTTTCATTTTGTTTTTCCTCCCTCCCTCCCTCTTTCCTTCCTTCCTTCCTTCCTTCCTTCCTTCCTTCCTTCCTTCCTTCCTTATTTCTTTCTTTCTTTCTTTCAAAAAGGAAAAAGAAGGTTTATTGCTTTGCTAGCAAAGGAGAAACACAGGGACTCCTGTCCCAGAGGCTGTGATTCCTGCCATCAGCAAGAGTAGGGGCTTTTAAAAAAGTGATTCAAAGGCTACATTCCTTGTGTTCTCTGTTGTAAATGTAATTCACTTCTTAATTTGGGAGGCAGTCATTTCTGAGATCTTCTGGTGCCATCCCCAAAATCTAGATTTACTTCTTTCCTATGGTGAGTGCACACTCAGGGACAGATAAATCTGCCTAAAATGGGGAAGAAAGGTAATATTGTTTCCCCTGAGATTAGGGAGAGAGAGAAATTAGGGAGAAGCAGAGAGATGAAGAGAAAGAAACATGTCTATTTTAAAAATAAGTTACAGGGCTGGGGTTGTGGCTCATTGGTAGAGCACTTGCCTTGCAGGCATGGGGCACAGGGTTCAATCCTCAGCACTACAAAAATAAAATAAAAGTATTGTGTCCATATACAACTAAAAATAAAAAATAATACGTTACAGGGGCTGGGGTTGTGGCTCAGCAGTAGAGTGCTCACCTAGCATGTGAGAGGCCCTGGGTTCAATCCTTAGCACCACATAAAAATAAATAAAATAAAGGTATTGTGTCCAACTACAACTAAAAAAATAAATAATAATAATAATAACAAAATTGCAGTAGCAGAGCAGCAAGGGCTATATAAAGTAGATCACTGTTATATTTCCCCACTACCAATTTCTACATTCCATTTCTATGGGAAAATGGGTTATTACATTTCCAAGCTGCTTCCTGCTGAAAGAGGGTGAAGTTGGGAGAAGTAACCCAAAGTGTGTGTGTGTGTGTGTGTGTATTTATAGTTGGACCCAACACCTTTATTTTATGTATTTATTTTTATGTATTGCTGAGGATCAAACCCAGTGCCTCACACATGCTAGGCTAGTGCTCTACCACTGAGCCACAACCCTAGCCCTAAGAACCCTTCCTTTTTAGCCTCAGCTTCATTTACTTTTGGTAGGGCTGACACAAGTGTACATCTTAAGTTACATTTTAAAAAATTGTTTTTCCTTTTAAATGTCCATGTAGGACCATGCATATGCTGTACTCTCCTGCCAGGTGTTTAAAACCAAGTTGATCAAAACTGAACTTGTTCCTATCTAAGCTTAAGAATCAGTTGAGATTCCTCAGAGATCACTCTTAGGGGCCTGTGTGAAGCCTCTGGGCTCCTTTATCTTTACTCTATCAGAGGTGCCATCTGCCAGATGGGTCAGGGCTGACCTTAATCCATGTTAGAATGGCTCCAAAATAGGCTAGACTTTAACTCATTTAAAGTTATATTCAAAAGATTGATTTTTGTTGTAAAGATTATTGTGATCCCAAAATAAATAGGGAATATAATATACAATTAAGTAAAGGTTATATAAGGATTATAAAAATCATTTTTCTTGGTTCTTAGCTACTATACAAATTGAATATTTTTTGCTCTGTTAATTTCATTTTGTATTTTCTTGTAAACTTTATACCTGTTAGTTTTTTGCAGAGGTACTGCTCCTAATAAAAGCAACCTGGGTTAATAAGCCATCACCTGTAAGACAGATAATATCTAATGTTGACTTCCAGTACAAATACTAACTCCAATTAAATGTAAGGCGTAACTGTAAAAATATGGACGTTTAAGTTATAACCTGTTACTCTCACTTTAAGACTGGTTAAACTGGCCTTCTGGGTGTTTAAAACTAAAAACTTGGAGTCCAAAGTCAAGGAAATAAAAGGGCCAAGGAAAGAAAAGCAAACATTTTGGCTCTTGCCCTCTAAGGTCATCCATGACCCAGAGAATGTTGGGATTCTTCTGGGCTCTGCAACTCTGGTGAGTCACCTGATATGCTAATCAGCGAGATCCAGAGGACCCTGGAGAACAGGAAGCCAACCAGTGCACATTCTGCAAACAAGAAGGTCATTGAAGAGGGAAATGTCCCTGAGGTTTCCAAGAAAAGCCATGTATGCTCATGATTGTCTTCACTTTCAGGATATATTGACTTTGACTTTCACTCTTCAACCCATTATCATCTGGAGTCTACATAACCTGCCTATGAAATTCTCTTGTTAAGATCACGAGCAGCAACATTGAAGCTATATTTCAGTACTTACCCTGGTTGCCCTCTTCCAACCCGACTCCATTGATAACTCCTTTCTTCTGGCCCTGGGACCCAGTTCTGCTTGATCTCAGTTCCACTCTTTTCCTCTGTCTCCCCTTGTTTGTTCTCCCATTAAACATTGGTGAACCCCAGATTTCCGTCATGAGGCCACTCTTTCTTTATGCTCTTCCTGGGCAATTTTTTCCTTGCTCACAGCTTCTCCTTATGGCTAAGAATTCCCAAATCTGTACCTGCTCCTAAATTCCTCCTAAGCTCCAGATTTGTGCCTCCCTGAGTTCCCAATGGGTGTTCCAATGATACCTCAAACACAACATAACCAGGAAAAAGAAAAAAAAATTTCTTTTGTATTACTTATCCTCTCAGTTACTTCAAACAACAACAAAGGAATCAGATTTCTCCCCCAACCCTGCCCTGTCCCCAGTGTCCAACCTCAATACCACTAACTCCTATGGATTCTCCATAGCATGTCTGTCCCCTTCTCTCCACTCTCCACTCATCAGTGCTTTAGTTCACCTACTCATTGACTCTTGCCTGGAATATTACTTTCTAATCCATCTCTCCATCATTATATTTGCTCTTTTTTGGCTCATTCATTTTATTTCTGCCAGAGCAATTTTCCTAAATTTGAAAACAAACTCTGTTATTGAAACCCTTCTATATTGGACATATTTTATGTGCCTCCTCAGATTATTCCTGGCCCTGTCTCCCAGGCCTCTGCCACTTGCTCTACCTCACCCACACCCACCCCAAATATGCTGGTGCCTGCCTATCAAGCTTCTGGTCCACCACTTTCAGACTCAAAAAACATCGTATATTAGTTCAGGCCCTCCAAGATGCAAATGTGAAGATGAGGCCAGACATCAGACAATGATGCAGATCTGATCCTGACTGAAGGACAGAAGAAAGGAAGGACATTAGGTGGAAGCATCTTAGACTTAAGTGCCCAAAGTTTGGAAGGATCTTTGGGGATTCCTTGATTTAAAAGTCTCCCATGAGTACAGTCCCCTATTTATTATATTAAAAAATACTTGAAGTGCAAGGAAATCAATATAGAGAAAAGCTGAACACACTCATTTATCAGCAAATACAGCTGAAAGATTCTCAGCGAACATTACTGAAGGGTTACAGAAATAAGTATGAAAACAAATACAAATTAAACAATACAGGAGGTTCTTCTGTACAGATATAAAAAAATAAAGATACTAGCAACAAGTCAGCTTATGATATTGCTAGTTTGGGGTCAAAAAGGAATTACAAAGATAGCTCACTTTTATCAACAACTGAAAGGAAACATGTACCAAAGAAAATATATTCTCAGCAGTAACTTTTTTAATTAAAAATGTGATGAGTTGGGCTGGGGATGTGGCTCAAGCGGTAGCACACTTGCCTGGCATGCGTGCGGTGCTGGGTTTGATTCTCAGCACTACATACAAATAAAGATGTTGTGTCTGCTGAAAACTAAAAAATAAATATTTTTTAAAAATGATGAGTTATGAAAAATCATGCTTATCATAATGGCTACTTTAGGTGGAATAATACATATTCTAGGGTAAAGTCACAAAGGAAGTTCCACCTATGAAATTCTGCACGGCATCATTCAGAGCCAAGATTTTACAGCAATGAAGTTGAAACCCAAAATGTGCCAAGTGCTAGAAATGTTAAACATGTGGTTACTTTCCATGAAAACAAGACTTCTTAAATAAAGTAAACTCTAGCAGTACTTTGTAATGGAGTGGGAAATCACCTCATCTTTTGTATAATATAAAGTTCTTTTTAGCTATCTTTTGGCAAAAAAATACTTGTTGAACATAAAAGCATTCTATATCTTTATTATACAAAACATCATGCTTCAGACTTTCTGGTTGTGCTCATGAGTGGCTGTCAGGACATGCTTTTGAAGATATCTTTAAAACATAAGCACCTTTAACTCACTTCCTTCAAGGTAATGCTGTCATTTTAATAATGAGTGAGAAAAGATGCTTCTTGAAAGAAATATTCTATGGGGAGAATATTTTGAAAACTACATGCTTGAAATTAATTCCATTATTATGTGATCATACAACTGAAAATAAAATATGCCTATAACAACTCTGTTATGTGTTCACTTTTTCAGATTAGAAAATAAATATTTCAAATCTATTTTCAAATCTTCCACATGTGTAATTTCAGTGAGTCTGGACCCATCTGTAAAAAATACATAAAATTCAGGACCTTTTGATGATTTAGCCCAAATAACTGATTGATGGATATCAGGGACAAGGGACACACCTATAGGTGATTTCTATCTAAAACCTTTACAAAAGTCCATTGAGTAAAATTGAAAACCAGCATTACCATCTTCAATTTGGACACATGCATCTTTGTAAGGCATCTTTTCTATTGTGCCCACCATTAGAGTAAATTATGAAAAGAACCAAATTTAGAACCAGAACTTAAAACAAAGATCTTCAAAATCAATGTGGCTTACTCAGTCACATATGTGCAAGGATAATAAATAAAATAATATAATTCCTAATTTGATATTTGTCTCATACTTTTAAAATTTGTTTGTTTAGTTCATAATTTGATTATATTATTTATAATAAATAAATATACATCAATAAGAGTAATTTACTCTTTGGTATTAATTTCTTGGATATGACATCAAAATTAAAAGCAACTGAAGAAAAATTGATAAATTGTACTTCATCAAAATTAAAATACAAACTTTTATGTGTCAAGGGACACTATCAACTGAGTGAAAAGGCAACCTAGAGAATGGAATAAAATATTTTCAAATCATCTATCTGGTGAGAAAATACATTCTCAAAACTCCCTGTAACTCACAACACAACAACAGAAAAAGAAAAAAAAAAAGAAAAAGAAAAAAACCTCAATTTAAAAATATGCAAAGGACATAGAACATGTCTCCAAAAATATACAAATGTCAATCAGCACATGTAAAGATTCTCAACATCACTATTCATTACACTCCAAATCAAAACCACACTTCATACAAATTAGGATAGCTGTTATCTAAAAGAAAAAAAAAACTGAAAAGAAGTTACTGAAGATAATTAGAACCCTTCCTTATACATTGCTAGTGGAAATGTCAAATTGTGCAGTCACTATGAAAACAATATGGTGCCAATATGGTACAAGACTAAAATGTATATACATCTGAATAATGGAGAGTAAGGACAGAGGATCTTCATTCTCAGCACAATACATATTTAATTAATGTTTGTGGGAGGAAGGAAATGAAGTTTCTTTTAGAATTTAGACATAAAGCCATGTTTTTATCTGTGTTTCTCTTTGAAAGATAAAAGCTGAGTACCCTAGAAGACATTATCTAGATATTCTCATAAAACATATTTTTTTCAACATACATCCTGCCCTTCTCCATATTCCCCACCTTGTTTTCAACTTTATAACAGCTACCAAATTTGCAAACATTACATGGGATTCCTAGTAACTGAGAAGCATGCTTCAGAGAAGGCAATAGGAGAATCTTTGCCACTTCTTCTGAACATACAGAAGCAGCTACATTCATCAGTTTCTCTTGATACTTGCTCCAAGAGAAGGAAGATCTACCCCAGGTGCAATTCATTAACGTATGACAGTCAGACCAATGAAATGAGTGTTTTTGTGATTGATAAACCACCATCTAGAGTCCAGTTTGGAAGAATTACAATAAGCAAGCTTTTTTTTCCCCTACTCATTTTTCTTCCCCAAGAATTTATGTGTAGAACTTGATTTTAATTGACATCTTTGGAATTAAATGTTATGAACAGAGATACACCCAGTATGGGGTAATGAAAGATAATAAAAGATATCTTCTAAAAGATAATGAAATGTAAATCTTGGTCATGCTTTCAATTTAAAATATCATTCTATTCCCTGGGCAAATGTCAAAGATAACAGTCTTCTATTGATTTGGTTCCCCCCCCCCACAGTCTTCTTTTATTAAAGATCACCTTCAAGATAGATAATATTTAATGTGTGTGAAGATAAGTCTACAAAGAAAAAGAAACATCAAAAGGCTGCTGTTAGAATCTGTGACATTCCAGTGTTTCAGCACAACCAAATGCTATTCATATTTAAAGCAAGAATGCTAATCTACAGATACAGAAGTCACAGGAATTCTCCCTTAAGGAAAAAAAAACTAATAGTAAATTCTTATATTAATATTAATGCATTTTATTTTTTTAAAAAAAATTGGTATCAGTATCTCTTCCTGCTAGGATACAAAAGTTTAAATTATAGAAAGAAAATAAAATGCAGTGGAAGCATGTAGGAGAACCCTTGTTTTGCCAATATTTTTGAGTCTCCTCTTTAGAAAGTTCACGGAGGTAGAGACTATATTGCTTTGTTCATTTCTATATTCCCCAAGCTTTTCAATAATGCCTGGCACATAGTAAATATTTCATAAGCATTTATTAAATGGATAAGCAAAAGAACAAAATTAAGCAACAATTAAATGTGCTTTGAAGAAAAAAAAAACACAACTGTCTAATTGATTAACTCAAACCCCATTTCACTGACATGACTAACTTGGCATATGACTGATTAGTGGCAGAGTTTAAGCTGAGACTAGTCACTTCATTTATCTCCCCTAAAATGTGTGCTAAAATGACTTAAGCTTGCACAAGCAGAGTGGAGATCGTCCCCTATAAATTTCTATTGCTGAGCTCTTCTTCAGTTATTTCCCAGCAGCTGAGATAGAAAAGTGAAGGGTGGGCACCTGGCTTTCTTCAGCCCACCAGGAAGAAAGAAAGAGAACAAAGCTTAAACAGAAGCAGAGCAGGAATAAAGAAGAAGAGAGAGATACAGGAAGAATCATCCTCATGCGATCTGAAAATTTGCCATGGTTTTCACAGTTTTCTTTACTCCCTCTGAATTAATATTCTCTGGTGTCCTTAGTACCAATTTCCAATACCAAAGAGCTGAATTCAATCCTAAATGTCCACAAAAACTATTTTTCTATATTAAATATATATATATCATAATATTGTGCCTTAAATAGATACACTGCTAAATGCAAAGCCAAAAAATAATATTCCATATACAGTCAGCAGATTCAGCTAATCTCATATATTCAGGGGGGAAAAAGGTATATCTGGTGATTCAGGAGGCTGAGGCAAGAGGATTGCAAGTTCAAGGATAGCCTCAGCAATTTAGTGAGGCCCTAACTTTACTTTAGTGAGATCCTGTCTCAAAATAAAAAATAAAAAGGGCTAAGGATATAGCTCATTTATAAAGTACCTATGGATTTCTTAATACAAAAATGAAACAAAACAAGTATAGACCTTTTTTGTCATTATTCCCTAAATAATACTGTGTAACAAATTCACATAGCATTTACATAGCATTAAGTATTATAAGTAATCTACAGATGACTTAAAATGTATGGACTGCATGCAAATAGAAGACCATTTTATATAAGGGACTTGAGCATTTATTTGTTTTGGTATACTTGGGGATTCCTGGAATCAAATTCCCCATAGATATCAAGGGACAACTGTAATTAGGATTTTGTTTTTTTAATTACATTGTTTCTGAGAAACATCCCAAGTCTTGAAAAGACTAAGTAATTTTTGCTTTACTGGAAAAAAAACATTAAATGGAATTTCCTTTTTTTTTTTAAACTTCCTCAGCTAAGGACATGCAGTACCTGTCTTTTTGTGTCTGGCTTATTTCACTCAACGTAAGGACTTCAAGCTCCATCCATTTTTGGATGTTTCCTGCCCTAACTGAAATAGAAGGTCCTTACTCTCTTTTTACAAATTCTATCTGTTAAGAATTACAAAGAATGCTAAATGCTGGGGAGAATGTGGTGAAAGGAGCTGTATGCAGTGTTGTTGGAATGTAAATTTGTATTTACATTATGGAAAAGAGTATGGAGGCTTCTCAAAAAAACTAAAAATAGATCTACCATATGATAAACTTATCCCACTCAAAGCACATATTCAAAAGAAACAAAATAAACCTACCAAAGAATTAACTGCAAGCCCAATTTTATTACAGCCCTACTTACAATAGCTAAGATATTGAATCAACCTAAGTCCCATCCGTGGAAGGATGGATAAAGAAAATGTGATTTAGATACACAATGGAATATTATTCAGCCACAATGGAGAGTAAAATCCTGCCATTTGTACAAAAGTGGGCAGAACTTGAGGTCCTTACATTAAATAAGTCAGACACAGGAAGACAAGTTCTGCATGTCCTCATGTGTGGAAGTTAAGGAAAAAAAAAGTTTATTATAAAATAGTAATTCCTAGAGTTTGGAAAGGAGAGCCCGGTGGTCTGAGGGAGGCTGGCTTTGATCAGTCTACACTGTATGCATGTGCTGAAATACTACACTGAACCACACTGTTCAACCATGGCTGCAAAAATTCCAGTGTATAGATTATCAACCCCAATGAGCTCTATGAGGACTCCACAGAGAGGGTTTGGACACTTTATTACTCACATGCTTCTTGGCAGTGGCCAGGACAAAATGGGAAGCCGCCCTGCGCCTACAAGCAAGGAATCACCCACTGTGCAGATGTCTTCTTCAGATGGTTTATGAGAGCATTCTTTTACTTTACAACCAAGGTCGCTCCGATTTGATCCTCACCTAAAGATGGGAGGCCAGGGAAGTGGGCGGTTTCCCTTCACTGTTTCCTTTATTATTACATTCCTTGGAGTCCTTCTTACCTCATCTCCAGGAATAACAAACCTTCCTAGGCACTGACTTAAGTTTAGCCCCAAGCCCATCAATATGTACAGCTAGTACATGTTAATCAAAAATGAAATACATTTAAAACAACTTATAAATTATGTTAACAGATGCTACTAGAAAAACATGATTTGTAACTAAAAAGTTTGAAATTCCAAAAGAAAGGCTTAAAGAAAATTCAAAACTCTTTTTCTCAAAGCACCTTAGGGAGAAAGTGTGCTTTGTTTTTCTTGTGCCAGAAAACTCACCATAAGCCCTTTTAGCTCGATTCTAATTCCTTAGTGGAAATCGATTCTTTTATTACTTCCCTACTTAAAAATCTGTCAGCAGCTTAAAATACTTTGGGGTGCTATAAGGATTTAACACAAAATCCTGATTTTGGCTTATAAATCTGGCTCCTCCATGAATCTGCATGTTGCCCCCTTGGTCCTTCCATTTAAACCCCCAGGATGGCTGTGCCATCTCAGCTCTGTAAGACCCCTGGCCAGTCTGGGTATGGCTCAGCCTGGGAAAGCTTCTCCAGGGACCATGGTCTGGCCCATGTCAATCCCTTCAAGAAGGCAGTCCCTCAGGTCTGTGCTTCCACCAGGGCACAGCTCATGGCTGTGCACTTCTGTCCCCTACAGCCTTGTAGAAATGGATAGATAAAGGCAGTTTCACTTAACAGAAGCAATGGGCTAGGGAAGGAAGGAATTTAATGTCAACTGAATGTTAAAGAACAAACATTCCACTATTCAACTCTTGGTTTTCCATGTGTTTTATTATGCAGCCTGTTTAAATAAGGAACAGGCCCAAACCCTACCCATTTATGGTAAAGAGAAAATTTCACTTTTATTTTTAACTCTATTAGACATATCAACATCCTACAGCATAAAATCTATACACGTATATTCTTCCTCCCACTAGTGACTCATTCTTCTATGAATCTAATTTTCTGTTACTATTGAGTGCCCTTTCTTGACACTTGAGCATTCTAATTAGTGTGAATCTGATTATATTTTTAGTATTATCAATATTTTTTAGAAAGAAGGGGAAAAAAAGGATTCCAAGGAAATATCAAACCATGGTAGAGTGGTAGATTTATACCTTACAGCCCAGGACGTGCAGTTTGAATAGGTATTCTGGGTTCAGGATTCAGGAGCTGGGAACGTGCTCTATGCTAATGAACTAATAGAGTCTCTTTGCGTTTATGAAGCCTCATCACGTCACTCCACTGGGACCCACAGCTGACCTTCAAGGCCTCATGTTATAAGCACGTGGGGCTGCAAACACCAGTACCCTGCAACCACTAATGGATTTTTCCTGCACTTTTACTCAAGCACAACTGAAAGACTGAGCTGAAACTTCCAATTAGTAAGAAGAAATTAAAAAGAATAATTATTCTGAAATCAGAAACTAGGGATTCTTCTTTTTATCTGTTCATCCAATTGCTTTCATGTCTCCCTTCAGTTTAGTAATAATTCCAAAGTTGAATTTAAGACATGTCCTAATTTATTGCTTTTGTGGATCATGGTCATAAATGTCAGGGCTGCACTTACAGATGGACAAAGTAACCATCTGGTGTGACCACCTGTGAGATGTGCTTCCCTTCTCAAAAAGAACATCACTCTCTGTAGCCTGAAAACGTGAGACCCTGAGTCTACAATATGACTTGCCTTCATGGAAAATGTTAACAGGCTTGGCCCCATGAGATATGATGCTTCATATTAAGATTTCACTTGACACCACTTCCCTATACCTACACAGTCACACAAGAAAGGCACCAGGTACCTAGAATAGGATCAACCTATCCTAGAAAAAGAAGACTGCTCCAAGATTGCATCATCTATTCTGCAGTTTGGATTAGAAACAGAACTGGTTTGAATAACAGCTGCCAAGACAGCCTTGAAATTACCTCTACTTGTCTTATTACCAAGTACAAGCAATAAGTAAATAAATTTAACAGCATCTGTATTCATTTCTCGTAGCTTCTACAACAAATTACCACTAACTTAGTGGCTTGAAACAGCATAAATTTATTATATCACAGTTTTGAAGTCTGGAAATCTGAAATCAAAATGGCGGGGGGGGGGGGCGGGGGAGTCACACTCCCTCTGGAGGCTCCAGGGAGAAATTGGCCCTTGAATTCTCCATCTTCTGGTGGCAGCCCTCATTCCTTGGTCTTGTGCTGCTTCATTCCAATCTCCGCCTCTAGCTTCACTTTCTGTTCTATATTTCTACATTTAAATTCCTTCTGCTTCTCTCTTAAAATAGTATGTGTAACTGCATCTAGGACCCAGTTAGATAAAGGAAGATTAGCTCTTCATCTTAAGATCTTTCACTTAATCACACCTTATAAAGACTTTATTTTTTTTTTCCAAATAAGAAGGCACTCACAGGTTCCAAAGGGAGATGAGGATGTAAGTATCTCTTGGGAGCCATTTCTCAACCTATTGCACCATCACTGGATGTATCTTTAAGAGCCATGAGTGATATTTTCAATGAGGGAAAATTTGGTTTGTTGTAGGATTGGCAACTATTTTCAAAAGGTTTTTCACTGCTGTGACTAAAGAATCTGACCAGAACAATTATAGAGGAGAAAAAGTTTATTTAGGGATTCGTGGTTTTAGAGGTCTCAGTCTGTAGACAGCTGACTCCATTCCTCAGGGCTCAAGGTGAGGCAGAACACCATGGCAGAAGAAAGCAGCTCATGTGATGATTAGAAAGCGGAGAGAGAGAGACTCCACTTGCCAAATATAAATATATACCCCAAAGCCATGCCCTCAATGCCCCAACCACATTTCCTTCAACCAAACCCAACCTGCCTTCAATTATCACTCAATCCCATTAGGTGACTAACTCGCTAATTGCATTAAGTCTCTCATAATCCAATCATTTCTTCTCTGAACCTTCTTTCATTGTCTCACTTTTGAGCTTTTGGGGGACACCTCACATCCAAACCATAACAGCAACATGGAGAGAAAGAACAAGGGTTTTATCAACATAAACACAAGGCAAAGACTATACAATATCTAATTCAATACACTGTCCAGTAATCGATGTAGAGATACAGTGCCTGACAAACCAGCCCTACACACTGTCAATATGTTCAGGACAGTATCAAACCCAAGCTATTTCTTTCATTGCAATTTGTCTGCATTATCTAAGGGTCAGGAATTACTTATTCCATCTTTCCAAGACATGAATGTAAGGTCAGGCAGCAGGGACCAAAAGGAGGCAGATTTTAAAAGGCTGCTGAGCGCAAGGGGCTGGACCAGACTGGAAATTTTATTGGGCTTAGGGCAGGAAGAGAGGGCTTCAGACAGGAAAGGGAGGTTTTTAGAGTCCTTTGTCCTCCTGGGGTTGGTTGGGGGAACTTGCTAAGATCCAGGATTGGTCAGGAGACCCTGCTGATTGACAGGTAGTTTTGTTGGCACCTGATTGGTGGTTCTTTCACATGCATGAGGGTTGCTTAATCACGTCAAACTGACCTAACAATGATGAATCAAAAATGTTGACACATTTAACCCCAGTTAATTCTATCTATTTTTCAGGGAGAAAAAGGTTTGTTATAATGTTAAGCAAATACAAATACTCTTCCACCAAAATTCCTATACAGTTGCCCCCAATCCCCTCCAGTGTATTCTGTGTGACATTTTATCATCTTTCTGTGTATGCCAGGACATTAAAAAAAAAAAAAAAAGATTCAAAAGCACTGATATACCGAAACAAGTGGACTAAAACTAAATCCTTGTGAAATGTCTACATTACAGGAGAGGGTCAGTGAGGAAGAGGCATGTTGGAATAACTTTCAGTTTACAGCTAGCAGCTAGTAGCTATGAGTAGCTTGGAGTGCTTGAAGAATCTACACTCGTTCAAGCCTGATAGGAACTCCTGTTCCTAATAGGAACAGGATGGGATGCTCTGCTCTAGCGAGCCATTAGTGAAACCACATCCTTAGCATTTGTGGTTGGCATTGCCAAGTTGCCAGGCCAGGAAACTGATAGCCAGGAGCTTCGACATGGAACTTCTAACTTAGAAACCCCCTCCTCTAGGGACAAAGACTCTTCCTGATGATAGCAATATTTAGAATATCCTCATAGTGTGGTTACATTAGGCTAAAATGATT
Organism: Urocitellus parryii; assembly: GCF_045843805.1. NCBI lineage: Eukaryota > Metazoa > Chordata > Mammalia > Rodentia > Sciuridae > Urocitellus > Urocitellus parryii. Next base: position 31,818,924 of record NC_135532.1, read on the forward strand.
GGCTTATGGATACTATCTTACTTGTATATGATTGATGGGCATGCCCCACTTGAACTCTATAACAATTGTATGCATTCCAAAAATAAACTGAGCTACTGGACGAAGACCTGAGGTGGGACTCCAGCCAGTTCTCTCACCAGCTCTCAGAGTCTGTGTATTGATTCCGCATCTCTACCCCCTGCGACAAGGTAGCTGAGCAATTAATTGACCAGAACTACAGCAGAGGCAGAGAGCAGGTGTCTGGTATTCTGGCTCCTTTGCATTCAGTGGAAATCCTCCAAAGAAAGTATGTTTAGAGCTGGGCTTGCCAGAACAGATGATAACTGTCCACAACAGGACAATAATATCAGTGTCACTGAAAAGAGAAGTAGAGACTGAAACGTGTCCACTGAATTAGGTAATTAGAAATCACTACAAATGGCACAAAGAACAGTCCCAGTGTTACTGCCAGTTAATGGTGACAAGTTCTGCTCCCTCAAATGTTGAAGATTGAACATTAGAGAAGCCCCGGAGGTAAGCATATAAAGCAGAGTTTATTTAAAAAGGGGTAACAGACTTCTCCCGGGAGGGAGAAGGGAGCCATAGTTGGTATCCTGGTATCCCCCACCAAGCGAGAGTTCTGCCCTTTTTATATGTCCTAGGCTTCCTCTGTTCTCCTGCCTTTTCCTCCCTTATCTTTCTCCGTGACTAGGCCCAGGAATGCTCAGTGGGAAGGCCCAAAGGTGGGAAACAGGTGGGCTGAAGGGGAAGGGCAGGATGGAGTGGCCAAGGACACATTAGCAACCTTATAGCTCTCTGTAGGGAGGGGCCATTCCTGCTGTTGTAGGGACAAACAAGGCAAGGCACTGAAGATAGCAGGAAACAGTTTTATTTGGCTGCAGCCAGGTTCAGAGGGCACAGCTTTTGCTGTAATCAATTAATCCCCTGAACCCTGAGTTCAGGTAGTTTCAGAGTTTTATACCCAGCATATAAGAGGAGGGGCTCAAAAGTTCACTGTCTGCAGAAGTTAACATAAAAGCAGCTTTTTCTTTCACTATTTTGGGCAGGTTAACTCTTCAAGGACAACACCTGAGAAGGAGAGAGCTTCTTCTCCCCTTTATTTCCTCACCCTGCCAGCTGTTAACATGGAGCCCAATTGTAACTTATCTTAAAAATGTTGACATCTCTGTGAAGCCCCAGCTCAAGGCCAGAGGCCTTGTTTGCACATTTCTTCAAAGTACTATACTGGATACGTTTGTGAAAAACTAGTAAGGGGGTGTCCAGCACCTGGAGTGCTGGTATCTTCTTGGCCAGTGGCCAAGTAAACAGGGCGACACGAAAATAGGAAGTTTATCTACATTGGACTCTTTCACAGAGACTCTTTTGCTGACAGTCCTAAAATCAGCCATGGTGAAGAGGGCTTTTCTGTGGGGAAAGAGGGTGCCACTTCACTGCAACAGTTTACCTTAGCAACAAGTTGGAGCAGAGGCAGGTTCTTGGTAAGGGTGGAGGAAGGGCTCTGAAGGAATTAACATTTCAATCCCTCAAGGGACAGTCTCCAACTTCCTGGACTCACTCAAAATTGGCCTCCTTGATCCAAACTGACTTAGTTTACCTATCTATACTGGCTGCCTATCTAATTCTGGCTTCACCAATGGATTTACAGGGAAAGGCCACAAAGCAGGGAGTTGAGTCAGGAAGAGGAGAGTGGATGTTCACAGAACAAATAAACTGCTCTTTAAGAAGGTTATCATTGATGGTATTGAGAGAAATCAGTCAGGGGTGGAGGAAGGTCTTTTGTGAGGTTTAAGACTCTGTGCTCGGCCTTAAAGGCAAATAGTGACCCTGGAAGGAGAGTTCAGAGATGAGGATGTTGGTGACTACAGATGAACTCATACACTTGATATGTTATGTTTTGGTTTGATTTGGGGTGTTTGTTTGTTTTTTGTACCAGGGGCTGAACCCAGGGCTGCTTAACCACCGAACCACATTTCCATATGTTTTATTTTTTACTTTGAGGCAGAGTCTCACTAAGTTGCGAAGATGTTTAGGGCCTTGCTAAGTTGCTGAGGCTGGCTTTGAACTTGTGATCCTCCTGCCCCAGCCTCTCAAGCTGCTCTGCTGGAATTATAGGTAAGCACTTGATGGTTTTTTAAAGAAACTGGAAAGAGGTGAGATTGAGCCAGGAGAAAAGATCGGTCTTGAATAGATGACTGCTGGCTACAGAAAAAGGAGGAACTGGTGTGTCAAACAATTTTACCAATCAGAAATCTGGAAGTTGAAGTGGCTGAAGGTGGAGTTGAAGATAACTTGTGATATTTCTTTTCTGTTTCCCAGGGATTTAAACTGATGCATCTTAAAAATGAGCAAAGTCATTGAATTTGACTATTGGCAAGTCATTTGTGACCTTTACAAGGTCAGTTTTAGTGTTTCATTAAGCCAGCAGTTATCTATCATCCTGGTGAATGGTACACTAGACAGGATGAGAGACCTAGAGTCTAGATTTAGCCCTTTACCAAATTAGTTGTTTATAGGGAAGGCATATATTTAGGGCATATATTTTTCCAAAATGAAGGAATTGGGTGAAATGATGGCTCAAGTTATTTCAAGCCCTTTCTTCTCCTTCTCCTCCTCCTCCTCCTCCTCCTCCTCCTCCTCCTCCTCCTCCTCCTTCTTCTTCTTCTTCTTCTTCTATCTACTGTGTCTAACACACAAGACTGGCCATGCTATGAAATACAAAAGTCCTGTAAGAGGCTGGGATTGGGCCCTCAGGGACACCATAGTGTTCAAAAGTAAACAATTCTTAGAGGGCTGGGGTTATGGCTCAGTGATAGAGTGGTTGCCTTGCATGTGTGAGGCACTGGGTTCAACCCTTAGCACTACATAAAAATTTTAAAAAATAAAGGTATTGTACAACTTAAAAAATATTTAAAAAGAAAGTAAACAATTACTCATAAAAAAAATCATCCTGGAGTGCTCCTATCTGAGTCAAGGTCAGCTGTCAGGGGAAAGCATCACAATGTATATTTCAAGGGAAATAATGTAATCAATATCTGCTATGATTTTTTTTCTCCTAATTCCTCAATGTCAAACTTAGCCTGAAAATGTCAAGATCTTTGACCACGGGATGTAGTTATTCCTCGGTATGAGAAACATGAGGAAAATAGAGGCAAAAATTTAGTGAATTTTAAATCCATTAATTTGAATACTATGAGTATATTGTGAGTCAATCCTTGAGATATTTTGCAAGCCACACTAGCTGGAAAGCTGTGATTACACATGCTATCTTTTTTAAGATAGAATAGACTCTGCCAAGTCTTGAGCCAAAAGAATTGGCTCAAGCCAATTCACACATAATGGAGACTATAGAAATTTGATATTTAAAAAGATATATTATTTTGTCTGATACATCTTCCTGTCAGCGTATTCATTATAATGTGTTCCTTTGTTCTATTCAGAATTCCTAGCTGTCTGTTTGTACGTTGATTTTACACCTCCCACCACAAAGCTTAGAAACACTGACAAGCATCCTCAACTCTAAAACGATGCAGTGTGAGGAGGAGGACATTTCTATTGCATTCATCTCCATAAAATATGTGCCCATGGTTAATGTGTTCAGTTCCAAGTCTTTGGTATCTCATCCCTATTTTTGAAGAGACTGATTCCCAGGAGACGTTTTGCTCACATCAGAGTGAAGGTGCTGTCAAAACCACAAAAGGTTCTGTTAGAAGAAGTGTGGATTAATTCCAGAGATGTTTCAAAACCACTGCAATCATCCTTATCAAAACCAAAAACGTGATGATGGCATAATTAATTCCATTGTTATATATAATTATAATGCACCAATTAAAAATAGAAATATCACATGCTGGTAACTAATTATCTACCATGATGAACTTGTCTGTGGTCACTTTCTTCTTCTCTCAATGCCCTTATTTCTCTAACATCTTTTTTTTTTCTTGGTACCAGGGATATAACCCAGGGGCAACTAACCACCTAACCATACATCCCTAGCTCTTTTTAATTTTTTATTTTAAGGCAGGATCTCACTAAGTTACTTAGGGCCTCACGAAGTTGTTGAGGCTGATCTTGAACTTGGGATCCTCCTGCTTCAGCCTTCTGAGCTGCTAGGATTACAGGCGTGTGCCACTGCATTCAGTTTGCCATTTAACATCTTGAACTTCCCTCTCAGGGACTGGAGTGGCTTCCTTCTTTCACTTTGCACACTTGACGGTGTTCCCTGAGAGACTGATGGGCAGTCAACGGATTGTAGAACCTAGAGTTCCAGAGACCTGTCTGCTCACCTTTTTGCTGTCATTGTCTGTGCAGTGTTTTAGCAACCATTGAATCAGGAGCACAATGTATTTCTCTGTAAAAGGAGGATTAATAAAACTTCCTGATCTACAAAGGATGTAGTGTGAGGAACAAAAAAGATCATTGATGGGGGGGATTCTGCAAATCAATCTATGACTTGCTATAGAAAGGAAGACAAAACTAAGTAGCCTCAGTGCTGTCCTCCCAAGCCACAGGACCTTCCTTCTGACCCAGAACCACCTGCCAAGCAGCCTTTACCATTGCCACTCTGCCTGGGTCTGTGAGAGAACATCCTTTTGAGGTGAAGGGCAGCAGGTGCCAGCTCTGCTCCCTATCAGCCTCCCTTACATCCAGGTGTCCAGGAAATCACAGGTGCTCAGGCTGGCTTTTTTGAGTGGTTTCAAATCACTAATCTTGTGCCTCATTTTTCTGAATTATAAAAGCCAAAATATTATTCATATTAAGCAGATGATTCCTGTTTAACAAGGAATCATCAAATCAAACAAAGATCTGACATTTTATGTAATATGTGTGTATACATATATATGTATATTATGGAATATCTGAGATAACATGGATGGAACTGAGAATCCTTATGCTAAGTGAAATAAGCCAAGCATAGATAGACAAGTGTCACATGATCTCATTCATATTTGAAATCTAAAAAAGTCAATCTCATAGAAGTCAAAAGTAGAATGGTAGTTACCAAAGACTGAAGAAAAGTAGGGGGAGGAAGGAAGGGGAAGTTTTGGCCATGGGTACTAGATTACAATAAGACAGGAGAAATAAGTTCTGATCTTCTAATGCACAAGAGGGTGACCACAGATGATGATCATGTATGGTGTATTTCCAAAAAAGCTAGAAGAAAGGATTTTGAATATTTTCACCACAAAGAAATGATAAATGTTGAGGAGATTGATATGCTTACCCTGGTTTGAGCATTACATAGTACACATATATTTCAAAACATTCCATAGTATTCCATAAATATGTGCAGTTTTATGTACCAATTAAAAAATGAATGCTTAAATGGTAATAAGTCCCTAAATTATCAAAGGACTCCTATTTGCACCCAGTGCACTTATTAAGTCAGCACACAACCCCATTCCACTTTGGGGTCTGATATGAGGCCAAATACAGTCCATGAGTAATAGAACATGATAGAGTATGTTCTGAAAATTTTTTCTTCCAAAAGTTTATTGTTGCTACATCAATGTTACCTAATAAACTTTAATTTAAAATTTTAATTAAGTTTTCAAATAATCTATACCAAAACGGTTATCCTCTCAATCAAATTAAAATTCTATAAATGAATATCCATTTCCTGTATTATCTAAGACTTCTTAGTTTTGACTTCTTAGTTTTTTACCTACAAAAAAAGAAGCTGACTCATCATAATGTTAGAAAACAGCACTCAGGTTCACCAGTGTGAATTGTACTGGTGCAATATGTTTAACTTCCAAAGATGGAGTTATCACTTCAGAAATCAATGTTTCTTTTCTTTTAAATTTTTTTCTATACCAATCTTTTCTTGTAAATAAATGAGAGATCATTTTATGACACCACATTATAGCCAATTGCTTCTTTTAAGAAGTATTATTTTTTCTATCCATTTCATTTTTACCATAGGATACAAAATAAGTAGTGCTCAATTGTAAACAGAGTTGTCCCTTTTATTGTATCAATTAATTGTCAGATTACTATCCTTATATAAGGGAGAAGGAATCAGACTCAGCACAGTGCCTATGCAGAATATACACACACAAACACATACACACATAAATACTGAATGAATGGATCAATCAGTGAATTGATTTGTTTAAATTTGAATTGCTAGAAAATTCAGATTTGAACCTACAATTGATCCACCATTATTTCCACTGCATCACACTCTCTCTATTATAACACACACAGGAATAGTTTAAGTTAATTGTCAGGTCTAATTATAGATTTGTAAGTACCTGATTATACTTCCCCTCATGCACATGTGGAAGTGTTAATTCTAAACTCTAGGAAATTGTACAGAAATGATGTTCATTATGATTAAGATCTTAAAATTCTCTTGTCTTTCTCTCTTCCTTGAGTGTGCTCCAACGAAGGCTAAATTTTACATTTGAAAACAGATTGTTCCCTTCTTCCATTACTGGAATTTTTTCATTGTTGAGAATCCCAGAAATCATACATAGTTTTGCCATTGTGGGCTGAAGAGGAGTAGGGGAAAGTAATTTAACAACAATTGCTTTAGAAATCAACGAGATACATTTATAGACTACATGTCCTTTTCTTAGTTATATTTAGTGTAGGAGAAAAAACAGCAATCATGGTAGAAAGAGGACCCATCTCCTTATAGCAGAGGGAATTTTATCCAAACATACAAAGGCTCCAATTGAGAGACTAAGAACATTCCTTTGGGGGCTGGGATTGTGGCTCAGAGGTAGAGTGCTTGCCTAGCACGTGTGAGGCACTCAGTTCAATCTTCACACCACATAAAAATAAAATGAAGATATTGTGTCCACCTATAACTAAAAAAATAAGTATTAAAAAGAAAATACTCCTTTTTCAGGCCTTTTGCTAGAGCTCAGACTATATAACACTGAACAGAGGTTACAGAGTATAAAGCACACACCAAGTCCAGATTGTAGCCCTTTCCATAATATTTTGTGTACTCATGAAACAAGATATGGGTAAACTGCAAAGTGTAAGTATAGTCTTATTCCTTCACAACCCTATGAGCTTGTTTTCTCCCAATCTGAAGAAGCCATATAGCGTTGTATCATCTGATGAGATTACAAATGCTCTATGACTTAAAATGGGTGATGTTTAAAAATCCATCATTTATTAAAACAATTAAGTCATGGTTTTGAAATAACCATCTTGGAGTTACTGGCATTATTATGGAACCTTAAAAATATTATGCAGAAACTTTAGAGAGAACATATAGGTCCTCCTTAACTTATGATGAAGTTACATGCCAATATATCAACAGTAAATTGAAATTTTCATATGTGAAAAATGCACCAAACCTACCAAACATCCCAGCCTAGCAACACAGCACGATGTGGAGTATTGGCTCTTTTTCCTTGCGATCACATGGCTGACTGGGAGCTGTGGCTCACTGCCACTGCCCAACATTATGAAAGAGAATTGTACTGTACCACATATTGCTGGTAGTGTAAAAGATCCAAATTTAAGATTTGAAGTACATTACAAAGGGGTATAAGAAGAAAAGGGGGTTTTAAGAAGAAGAAATTCACAGTCAGTAGAGAGAATCAGTAAGCAAAAGATTGAACAGTATTCTTTGAATTTGGTAATTAAAAAGTTGTTGAGGGGCTGGGGCTGTAGCTCCGTGGTAGAGCATTTGCCTTGCATGTGTGTGGCACTGTGTTCCATTCTCAGCACCACATATAAATAAATGAATAAAAAAATTCATCATGACAAAGACAACAATTTTCAAAAAAAAATTATTGAAAACTTACTGAAGGTGGTTTGATAGTGTGTGTGAAGTTTTGGAGTACAAGAAATTTGAAATGGAAAATTCAAATAATGGTATAATCCGGTGAGGGGAGGAGTGTGTCCAGGAAAAATGGCATCGAAGTAAAAAGAAAGTAAAAATCAGTGGAGTTAAGATCAAAGAACATAAAACTAAAGGTGCTGTTGAAACATCCCAAGGTGGCTGTTTGTGCAGGGAGTTGTGGTTAGATAAGGTACCAGAGTCTCCAATGGATGTTGTAGACCACAGGCCCATCTATTAAAACAGCAGTGAGGAGGGAATGAGAGTGGTGTGGTCACCTACTCTAAGCATTCAAAGTCACCAGGCAATGAGAGACAGAGATGGGCAAAATAATGCAAATCAGCAAATGAGGAACCCGATTGATGCTAAAAACCTCACCCTCCAAACAGGCAGCAGCCTGAAATATCTTAGGTTTGGCAGAATAAGTCCTCCCCAGTACAGAAGACCAGAAGAGAAATAGACCTAGTCCAATTCCCACTAAAGTGGGCAAACCAGAAGTGTAAGATGTTCTGCTAAAGGGTAGAGGATATGTCTAGAAGAGATGATGGCTGATGAGGATGGGGTGTGCAGGAACTTGACAAGAAGTCGGATGTAACTGATGAGCCTCAAATGTCCCCACTCAGGCACTGGATGTATGGATGTCAGAATGGACCTGGTACCGCATGTGGTATTGAACCTCAAGGGAATAGGGAAGAGGGATGGCTCTCCTAGTCTCCTGGCTAAGTTTCAGTGCTTCCTCAGAGGAAATGGTTAGAAGTAGGAGAGAGACATTGAGTGTGAATTTTCTCCTTAGGATGATTAATCCAGGATCAGTTCCCTCACGCCAAAGTTTTCTTATTTTCTTTTTTAAGTTTGACTTTATTTTTGATTGACTTGTCACACAATTGTACATTTTGAATGGGATTCATCATGATATTTCAATACATGCCTATATTGTGTAATAATCACATTAGGGTAATTAGAATATTCATCACCTTAAACACTTTTCATTTCTTTGAGATAAATCTCTTCCAGCTATCTCATATATACATGTTTGTTAACTATGGTCACCTACTATGCAATTGAACATTATAAGTTTTCTTATTTCAGTGAGTGCAACAAGGATCAAGAAGGGATTTCCCCTACCATTTAGGGTCTCCTATTCTCTTTCTCATGAAGCTCCTTTCCTCCAGAATCTTTCAGACTCCACCATTATCTCCCTTCCTTAACACATGCTTTGACAATTTTCTCAGGTGTAAGTTTGATAGTACAGAAGTTATTGAAATGTCCTTAGTGTAAAGGGGAATGACAGCTGACAGGCAGTGGAGAAATAGGCAGACCCCTGAAAACAGAGTCAGGCAGCTGAGTGTGAGCCTTAGCTAACTCTATGTACCGTCATGCACGCATGATGATATTTCTGTCAATTACATAACATGTATCGATGGTGGCCCCGTGTGGTGTTATTACCTAGGAACTGCATAGTGGTTTTAGTTTGTCTTAGTTGTTTAAGGACAGTCCACGAGGGTGACACACAGTGAAGAAATTGATGAACGATGCTTTTCTCAGCATGTTTCTTTGCCATTTATCATGCATGACAGTACTAGTTTTATGGTTTGAGGCAAGTTCCCTCGACACATCTATCCAAAAAAGATATTAATATCTATTCAGAAGGAATTTTCTTGGGATTAAAAGATGTTGGCCCAAACACTTTTGATAAACAATAAAGCCTATATTATATTAAAGATGTTAGGGAATATGGTGAGTGGGGTAAGAAATGCTCAAATGGAATGATTTGGATATTCATAGAAGAGAACACACTCCCCACATATTATAGTTGATTCTTTCCTGATGATTTTACTCTTTATATGGGCATAGAAGATAGGTGGTGCCGAGCACACCTGTAATCTCAGCAAGACTGAAGCCTGAGGCAATAACACAGAAAGATGTAAAAAATCACAATTCCCTGAAAATTGTCTCAGAATCTCTTCTCAAGTCAAACAGGTCCACAGTCTCCTCAGTAATATTTTGTAAGTTAAAACTGCAAGTTACAAATGCTTATTCTTTTTTTTTAATTAAGTCACCAAATTTTCTTTCTTTTTTAAAAATATCTTTATTATATTTACTTATTCATATATGGTGCTAAGGATGGAACCCAGTGCCTCATGTGTGGGAGGCAAGCGCTCTGCCACTGAGCCACAACCCCAGCCCCCACAAATGCTTATTATTTATTTTCTTTATTCCTAGTAAAAGGCTTCAGTAAGGAAGGAGTCAAACAATTTTATTTTTTGAACCACAGCTTGGGTAAAAACTTCCTATACAGATAAGAAAATCTTGTAAATCTTTAGCCTCCAAGTGCTTTAGAACTCAAAAACAAATAACAGTGAATGTCATTGTGAGAGTTGTTCTTGTTCATTTATGATCTTAAAACCCCTTGTACCATTATCAAATCCCTTCCAAAGGCAGGGCATGGTGGCGCAGTTCTGAAATCCCAGTGGCTCAGAAGACTGAGGCAGGAGGATAAAGAGTTCAAAGCCAGCTTCAGCAAAAGCGAGGCACTAAGCAAATCAGTGAGACTCAATCTCTAAATAAAATACAAAATAGGGCTGGGGGTGTGGCTCAGTGGTTCAGTGCCCCTGAATTCAATCCCCAGTACAAAAAAAAAAAAAAAAAATCTCTTCCAACTCCAAAATAAACTAAATACGTGAATACTTTTTGAATTGCAGCAAGTTTTTCACACTCGTGAATAAGTCAATTCTGTTACTATTTTATAACCTGAATAAAATTGCAAAGGAATGCTGATTTCAGTCCAAAAAAGGCATTTTATCAGAATTCTTAGAGCATTCCTTACCCATCCATACTTGCGAATCATGGGTGCAAAAACACAGACAGAAAAATTGTCAGAAAATGTAAATGTCTTTAAAAACACTTCTATGTGAGAAATCATTAACATAAAATGGTGAGGAAAGTAAAAATGAATTGCATAGATAACAGAAAAACACATTACTCTTGAAGCAATTTAACTAGGATTTGCATTTATTTGAATGAGAGAAATAATTGCTAACATGTATTGAATGTTTGCTTGCAATAGATACAGTTGTAGTCATTATACCCTTATTAATTCATTAAATCCTCACAACACTATGAATTGCAATTACTTCCATTTTACAGAGGCACAGAAAGATTATCCCACCCAAGCTTCCAAAATGGAACTTAAAGCCAAGATTTACAGCTAGGGACTCTGGCTTGAGAGGTCATGTCCTTAGACACAAACCATATCACTTTCAGACCCTCACTTGATGAGAAGAGAAGTATTTATTAAAGCTGTGGCATCCAGAGGACATTAAAACTATGGCTTTAGAACTCAAAAACAAAGAAACAATGAATGTCATTGTGAGAGTCGTACTTATTCATTTATGATGATCTTAAAACCCCTTGTACCATTATTAAATCCCTTCTAAAGGCTGAGCACAGTGGCATGCACCTGTAATCCCAGTAGCTAGGGTTCAAGAAGAGAGTTCCAGGAAGGAGGTGGATCTCATTCCTGAATGGGGGTTCTGAAGATAGCATGCCTAAATCTGTCACTTGTTAAATGATCCCTTCTCAATTTCCCATAAGTGTCCGGATAGCCAAAAAGAATTTCTGCATTTAATAAATTAAAATTTCTGAGGAAGATGGGAAAGTGAGAGATGATTTTCACTCCATAGGGAGTTAAATTCTAGAAAGTATTTAAACCTAGATATCAAGAACTTGTGTTGAATATAGGGAAAAAAGAGATAAAAAGAAAAGAAAGAATGTAACTATTTCTGTAAGTAATTTGGTTATGTTTAAAAAAGAACTAGTGGACTTTCAGACAGACCACAGGTGACAAAGTACTGATACAGAGCCCTGTGATGATTCTGGTATGGTTAAAATAAGTAAATGATTAATCAAGGCAAAGAATACATTGTAAAAATAACATGACTGCTCTACAGAAGCAAACGGATGGTAGGAGAGAGAGAGAGAACACATTGATAGCAGATTTATCTTATAAATCAGACAATTAGAGGAAGACAAATGTCAATTACTAAATGTTTCCCAAGGCAATTGATGCTTCCAATCCAGACCATAGTTTATATATAGCAATGGTTCTCAAAAGAATAGTCCACAAACCTGATGACTTGTTAGAAATGCAACTTTTCTGGTCTTACCCCAGACCTCCTGAATTAGAAACTCTAAGCAGGAAATAACAATCTTTAATAAGACTTTTAGGGTTTTGATACACCCTAAAAATTTGGAATCTTAGTTTACAGTTTCTTTTGACCTGGAGGATCCTATTTAGATAGTCAAATTGTACTTAAAAAAAATAAATAAATAAAATAAAACCTCTATTGAACTAAATGTTCCTCTGAGAAGTATCTGAGAATTTCAACTTCAAAAGAAGTCTATAGCCTTCTGCTTATGGCCAAAATGGAATAACAGAAACTGAGTGTATCATTCCAATGAAACAATAACAAAACACACACACACACACACACACACACACACACACACATTATTTTTTAAAAATAAAAAGGCAAAATGAGTTTTTAAAAAATCCTAGACAGCAGGTAACACAAGACAGTAATTACTGAGAGATAGGAAGCAAACATGGTGAGCCTGCTAATTGCCCCAGCTTCCTTCCCCCAGAGTTTCTAGGGTATGATGTAAGAAGAGGGAACAGTAGCAGATCACAGCATACCTATTTACAGGATAGATGAAAAACTAGCAAACCTGAAACCTACAACCCAATACAAAGTGGAAAAAGGTTTGAACAGATACTTCACCAAAGAACTTTCGCACAGGTGACAAATAAATGCAGGAAAACATCATTAATCATTAGGGAAACTAAAAATCACAATGAGATGCAGTAGACCTATTCAAATACCTGAGGTGAAAAAAATTGACTATACCAAGTGTTAACAAGCATTGAAGCAACTAGAATTCACATATTCTGCTGATGAGAACCTACAGTGGTGTGCTTATTTTGGTACTGTTCTTAAAAATAGATAAATACCATCATATGATCAAGTAATTTCATTCCAAGATAATACCCAAGAGATAAGAAAGCATGTGTCTATACAAAGACATATACAAATATTCTTTGCAGCTTTATTTGTAATAAACATAAAATTGGAGACAAGGCAACAACCATTGTGTAAACAAATTTATTCTAGCAGAATGAACCTAACTATTGATGCACTCAATAACACAGATGAATCTCAAAATAATATTGCTGAGTGAAAGAAGCCAGTCCAAAAGTGTGGGGGGTGGGGTGGGGGGGGACTACACACTGTATAGTTACATTTATATTTAATTCTGGAAAATGAAAACTAAAGAAGTGACTCAGGGGGTCAATAATTGGGTGGAGATGAAGGAGAAGACAGGAGATGAAGGAGGAAGAGAGGAGAAAAGAGCATGAGGAAAACCGTGGAGGTTTGGGGTATGCTCATCTTAATTGTGGTGTCTATTCTGTGCCTCTTTTTGCCAAGACTTGTTTTCCAGAACTGGAAAATCAACTAAAGAAAGGTAAACTCAATCCTGCATTGGCTGACAAAGGCTTCAGGCGTATTTACATTTTCATAGGAAACTTAAAATCTAAGGAAACTTCTAGAAAGAAAGAATCCTCTCTAGAGACAGACTCATATGCTGGGGCAGACACTGTTCAGTAGGGAAGCAACTTTCTGGAACTGCTCCAACCATGTTTCCCCCATGAGTTATGACTTTGTTCCCAGGGTAACCAAACCTAGGTAACATATCCATTAAAACTGGATTCTACACAGATGGACATTATTAAAAAAAAAAAAAAAAAAAAAAAACCCTTTTTATGGTTACAATTAAAAAATAGTTAGTAGGGTGATATTTTCTATTTTTCAACAACTTTCCCCCCAATAGTTGTATCATATTGAACCCAGTCTTGAAAATCAGGATCAGGTCCTTGTTCCCCCAACTCCAGAAATGCCAAGGCAAAAGCAAAAAGTAAATTTTATTTAAAAAACAGAATGAAAAAAGAAAGAGACACTCCTCTGGAGCAGAGGGAGCCCAGAACTGGTGCCTGAAGGAGTGGAGGTGTCTTGCCCCTTTATAGATTTTTGGTTTCCTTTCTTTTTATGTCCCCTCCTCTTATCTTTCCTTTGTGACCAAAAGGCAAAGTGACCAAAGGGCTGGAAAGATCTGCCCACTGGGTACCTCTCCATATTTTACACACCTGCCCAAAAAGGCAGGAAAGGAGCTGCCCAGGGGGTACTCATTAACAACTCCTTGCTGGGAGGAACAATTCCCTGGAGGCTGAGGTAACCTTGGAAACCAGTTGCAAGGAAGGGGGAGTGTTCTGGGGTATTAACATTTTATTTCCTTTTGAAATAGCTCCCACCTTTCCGACTCAATTATTCCTCATCTACCCTGACTAAATGTCCTTTGCCCTAGTCTCAATATCATGAGGATTCTTGCCTCAATCATTACAGTGGGAGCATGGTGATTTTCCAGTTCTATCATTCCTAACATGTTTCCTATTTTTAACATTCAGCAAAATACCCCGTTGATGAGACAAGTTGATGTCTCTCAGGATGCGAAGAGCACACAAATCTAATTCCAACGTAAGCTCAAACATATCTGAACCATCTACTGGAGAAGGAGAAATAATCTTGCTGAGTTCTAGAATCCACACAGAAGTTCTAGGTTTTAACATTTTGAAGTACAAATATAAGATTTCTATTCCAAAACTATAGTTCTTGAGAGACTATATTCTTACTATATCATAAAATACAAACGCTTGAGGATCCAGTCACAAGATGAGGCACCCACCCCTGGAGATGATCAGAAAATACCATACAAATATGAATACTCATGCTGCCCCAGTTATAAAACCACATTTTTCATCAGGCAGTGCCTTTCTAGACATTTTAATTTAACTTGAGTCTATCTTTCTCTGCCACAGGTTGACTGTATTCCAAAAGCATGAAAACCTGCTGGAAATGAGGATGGCTTGGCACAAAGTCCTGCAGCCTCTCGGGGGACAAATGCTTGCCATGACGAGGCACACTGTCCTCAAACAATGCCATCTTTTTATTCATGCTCAGCATCAAACAGAACCAAATGCTCAAAGTTTCTTAGATTTTCTTGTGATCCTCTTCTTGGAAGAAGATTATTTTCATATCCAGTACCTGAACTTCTAAGCACACTGTCTCCTCTCTTCTCTACAGCAGGCTGCATTCCTGAGGCTTCTGTGCCTTGGATTAGTAGGAACAGTGTGTGGTTCCTTCCAGACATCCTCCCACACTTGCCCCCACCTGCCCAGACCTGGAGTTTCTGTCAGAGCCCCTGTATCTCCCGTCAGAGCCCCTGTAGCTCTCATGCACACAATTCAACATCCACCTGACTCAGGTCCCAACTATGCCCTTTGGTCCTAACTATGCCCTTTGGTCCTTGAGAGGATCATTTTATTCCTTCTCTAAGAAAAGTTTTGCTTGGAAGGAAAAATCAACAATTAACATAGGAAATGAGATGAAGTGTCAGGAAACTAGGATCATCTCTACATCTCAAGTAATGATAATAATGACTACATACTACACACTTCTCATTTTAAAAATTATTTCATATGCTGAACACCTAGATGCCTGAAATTACAATGATGATTAGCTTCCAACAGTACCAATCTATTTTTTCAAAAAGATTTAATACTCTCAAAATTTGGCCATTAACTTTCTTTTAAGGATCTTTGAGATCTGGTTAAAATAGTATGGATAATTAGCATAGAGATCCAGTCAAAGTGTGGAATGGCCCTCCCCTTCTGGACCAAAATTGCCATCACAAAGTTTGGGCTTAAAAAAATTGAGGAAACTTTGGGCTGGGGGTATAATTCAGTGGTTAGAGCACTTGCCTACTGTGCAAGAGTTTCTAAATTCAATCCCCAACACTGCAAAATAGATATTTAAGAAACTTGAGAAATTGCTAAAAGCCCCTGCTATCTATCTCCCTGATTCCTTTGTGAACACATCAAGTCTTTACTAAGACAAAATTGACACAGGAAGGACTCCACTAGAAGTAAATGATGGAAACCTAACTCATACTGGCTGAAACAAAAATGGACTTTATTAGCTCATCAAAATGAAGTCAAGATACACATTTGGCAGATGAATTCAGGAGTACAGACAGTGTTCTCTAGCTGGGTTTCCATCTCCTGAAGCCTGCTTCCCTTCCTATGTAGCTTCATCTTCAGAGGGGCTTTCTCCATGGGCCCAGAAAGGTCACACCTACTCTTTGGCATGTCCAGTCCTCATAAGCAGACATTTCAGAGGAAAGAGCAAAGCCTCCTCTTGCCTGCTGTCCACACTGTTGAAGTCCTTCCCAGTGACCTTTCTCTATAGCATCTCAGACAGTTGATCTTCTCTTTCTGCAGATTCTTAATTTCCATGTTATTACGTTCTTTGTCTTCCTTCTCAGATCTCTTCCCTTTCATGCCTCCTAAATTTTGGCATTTCCTGAAATTCTGTGCTTAGTTATTCTTTTTAATTAGAAAATGTGTAAAATAATATATACATGCATACATATTTGAAATATTAATTTTTAAATTATACATGTAAACACATTTGTAAATAATTCTACTGGATTTAGTTCACATAAAATAAAAGACATCTGTTTTCAGTGACTTTTGGCAAATGTAGTAATGTAATTACAACTACAACAAAAGTATAGAATGCTTCCTCTTCCCCCCAAAATCTCTCATACCTCTTTGCCTTCAAATCCTTTCCCCACCTACGGCCCCAGACAGCTAATCTTCTTTCTTATTCCTAAGAAATAAGAATAATTTTGTTTATTCTAGAATAAAAAATAGAATCATATATATATAATTTGTATATAACCAGAATCAAATAATATATATTCATATTTTTGTAGTACTAGGGATTGAACCAAGGGACCTACCACTGAGCTATACCCCCAATCCTTTTATTATTTTTTATTTTGAGACAGGATCTTGCTGAGTTACCCAAGCTGCCCTCCAATTTGCTATGTTCCTATCTCTGACTCACAAATTTCTGGGATTACAGGCATAGGCCACCACACCCAGCATTTTTTTTTTATGGATGGTTTCTTTTACTTGTCATGCTATTTTGATATTTACTCATGTATTGATATTTACTGCATGTATTTATAGTTCATTTTTTATTAATGTCTTATTCCTTTGTACAGATATACTAATTTATGTATCCATTTACCAACTGGTTAATGCTCAGGTTGTTATTAGTTTGAAACTAGAATAAATTATGTCACTATGAACATTCTTCTACAAGTGTTTATGTGGCTACGTATTTTCATTTTTCTTATGTAAACATGCAGGAGTGAGATTGCTGGTTGTTGGTAAGAATGTGCTTAACTAGGGCTGGGGATGTGGCTCAAGCGGTAGTGCGCACACCTGGCATGCGTGCGGCCCGGGTTCGATCCTTAGCACCACATATAAACAAACATGTTGTGTCCGCCGAAAACTAAAAAATAAATATTAAAATTCTTTCTCTCTCTCTTAAAAAAAAAAAAAGAATGTGTTTAACTATATGAAAATAGTTCTACTATTTTTCAAAATAGTTCCAAATTCCGGCACCATTTTTCATCCCCATCACCAATGAGTGGATGTTCAAGTTACTTCATATCCTTGCCAATATTGCTATTGTCCAGTTCTTTAACTCTTGATAGACATGTGGTTTTAATTTTCATTTCTCTAATGATATAGGTAACATTGAGCATCTTTTCATGTTCCTAATGACCATTCATATATATTCCTTATGAAGTCTATTCAAATGTTTTACTCACCTTTAATTAGGTATTAGTCATATTATTCAGTTAGGAGACTTTTTTATATATTCTTCATACAAGTTATTTGTCAAATATATGCCTCATCTTTGCTAAAATTTAAGCTCTCTAATGATATATTTGCCATTTATTGTTGTACTCTTAATGCCTCTCACAGTTCTTGGCATATGGTACTCAATAAATAATTGTTAATAAGCGAATGAACAAGTTTCTAAATGTGCCCAGTAAACTGCAATGGAGTGTCAAAGACAAATTTAAGAATTGCAAGATGTCTCCACCATCTTTCCTTAATTTCAGAATAAAGGGATCTTCTCATTTAAAAAGTACACCGAAGTGCCTATCATCTAGCCAGGCTCCAGCCCCAAATTCTAGCTCCCAAACCTGCTCTCTTTCTACTTGATGCTGGTGAAACCAGGGAGACAAGGACTAATTTGACTAATGGCAGATGGCCTCAGAGTTCCCTCCTGTGTTTAGTGGCTTCCAGAAAAGTGATATAGGCCAGTAGCTATCAAACTTGAGCAGTCATAATAATTCCCTGGAGAGCTGATTAAAATATAAACTGATGGGTTTCATTCCCAAAAGCCCATTCTCTAATTCTCCAAAGAATTCTCAATTATCAGTGGAGCTCCACTTTGGGAACCAGTGTTGTAGGCAAATGTTTACCAAGTAAACAGTCTAGAATGTTCTCCATCAGACACCCTCATACATAGCAAGTGGCATGGGAAAAAAAAACTCAATTTAGTTCCTAACATCAGTATAGATAAATGCATGCCAGGCACAAGGAGTTGTACACGTCAACCTGAGTTTCAGGTATAGATTTGATCAAGGAAATCTGTCAACATGTAAGTGAAAACAAAACAAAACATAAATAAAACCATAAACAAATAGGCCTATAAAAATATTGTAGGCCTGAAGGGAAAAGGATAAGTATCCTGAAAAATTAAGGAGGGAGCACATCTCCATGACACAATTCTCTACAGGAAAAGATACAAACTTAGCTCAACATTTGCTTGGTATTCTTAATAAAGAAGCATATCATTTCTGAAAATGGAGCAAGAAAAACCATGGGAAAGATTAGAAGTTCTCCAGGAAAAGTCCCAACAGGCACAAGAAGGCTGAAATAAGAGAAAATAAAACACTGAAAAGTAGAGGGCAAAAACTAGATCCAGTTTCAGATCAGGCATTTACACTACAGAATATTAAATAAGTTATCTGAAAAAAAAAATTCAAGAAGGTCTTCCAGAATACAAAGTAAAAGCACAAAATAAAAATGAAAAGAGAGAAGCTGTTGGATATGGGCAAGGTAAGTGAGAGAGAAGAGAGGAACTTAAGACTAGTAAGGCTCATGAAAGAAGTCAGAAGTGACCTAACAGAAAGGAAAACATAAGGATATAACAGAGACTTCTGTTTTCAGCAATATGGTAGACTAGACTTCCTTTAAAAAAAAATCAGCACAAAATATCTATATATGATAGATAAAACCCAACAACTATCCTTTTAAATTCATAACTGACCTTCCAAGAAAGTAGGAGGAATCCTCAAAGACTCCAAAAATGAAGCAGAATTTGGAGCTCTTTTGAGTTATTGCAAGTATACCAACCAAAAAGTTTAAATTTTTGTTAATGTAATGAAGCAGATAAGGTTTCAGGCCCATATTTTGAGTAATGTAGAAGTTAGAATTGAGACTTCATGGAAATCCTAGAGATATCAAGGATTCCTTCTCAGGAAAAGACTTCCTGTCAGCAATGGAAGAGGACATGAAAATTTGTATGTCTTATCCTAGGCTCTGAAAGAGTTGGAAATGCCTTTCCTTGAAATCATAATTTTAAACTTGACTTTGTGAGAACTTAGGGTCTAAATGCCCACTACTTGCATGATCATGAACCCCCAGGACAAAAGCTTCAAATGGCCCTAAATGGGGACACCTCGGTGAAACACCTGGTCAAAGAGGGATAAAGTCTTCTTGAAAGATACCCAAAATTTCCAAAGATGAAGCCTGGCTCTTCAAACATGATTCATAATACAAAATATAAGGAAACTAGAATTCACAAGTAAGGATGAGAAACCATCACAAACAATAGAATAAGACCCCCAAGAACTTTAGCCTAAGTAAATATTAGTTTTAGAATAGATGTTGAAGGAAATTAAAGATGAAACTGAAAACATGAGATAGGAACAAGATACTACAAAAAAGAAAAAAATTTCAAAGAATCATATAGAATATCTAAAAATAAAAATATAACAATTAGCTTGGCGTGGTGGTGCACGTCTGTAATCCCAGCAGTTTGGGAAGCTGAGACAGGAGGATTGGGAGTTCAAAGCCAGCCTTAGCAAAAGCAAGGCACTAAGCAACTCAGTGAGACCCTGTCTCTAAATAAAATACAAAATAGGGATAGGGATGTGGCTCAGTGGGTGAGTGCCCCTGAGTTCAATCCCCAGTACTCAAAACCCCCCCCCCAAAAAAAAAATATATATATATATATAAAACAATTAAATTTTAAAATTTAATGACTACAATAGAATACCAAAGTATGTAGAACTGAAAAGAGAATAACTGAACCCAAAGATGCAATTAAATAAATAATCCAGAAAGCAACACAGAAAAACAAAGAGATGGTAAATAAGAAAAGTTGATATAAACTTTTTTTTACACCAGAGTGTAAAGTTAATTTACATGTCATTGAAATTAGGAAATAGAAAAAATGGAAGAGAGGAACTCTTTTATTCCTCACTTAATTAAATTAATTTTTTATTAAAAATGTTAAATACAAAGTCATTAAGTGAAAAATATTTTATTCATGTTGACAAAATTTTGATGCATTATACCCCAATCCCAAGATAGCCAAAGCAATTTTCATATAGTAAATTATATTGATCCTCCAGTGAAAACAAGTTTATGTAATAAATTGCAATATAAAAGTAAGCAAAAATACTTTTTTCACAAACTTTAATGTAATGGAAGTTTATTATACTTGCTTTGAGCGAAGGTAGTGGAGGTAGAGAGATATAAGAAAGTCATACTTTGGGTGGTACATTTTTTTTTCCTTTACCTTTGGGAGAAATCATGATTATCTTGCATTCAAAAGAACAGAGAAAAATAACCATAGGAAAAAAATTAAGGGGCTGGGGTAATAAGTCAGTGGTAGAGTGCTTGCCTAGCATGTGTGAGGCACTTGGTTAAATTTTCAACACCACATGTAAATAAATAAAATAAAGATCCATTGAAAACTAAAGAATATTTTTTTAAAAAATCAAAGATAAACATAGTATTACTTCAAACTGGATAAATACTGCACGTGTAACTATAAATTCATGGGAGATTCTACCACGTCAACTCCATGACAGAGAACAGTTCTGGATTCACTGAAAGTGTTCAATTCAAACTTGTTTGTATGATATTCCCTGACAGTGAACTGTTGTGTTGAGTCAATTGATGAATACAGTTTTATCTGAAACAGAAATTTAAAATAAAACATCTTCTAATATATTTATTCTGTATGTTACTGGATTAAATAAAACCATTATGCTGGGAAAAAAGAAAGTAATTGTCTAAAAAGTGGTAAGGTTTTTAGGAGAGTTATTAAGGCAGAAAGTTACTAACAGAACACTTACTACAGAAGATAATATATACTTGAAGGATTAATGACTAAGACATTTTAAAAGTTGAAGGAGAATACAAATCCTTAGGTTCAGGAAGCACAGTGATTCTCAGGAAAGAACAACTAAGGAAGTCTATACCCAGACATTTCAAGGGGAAACTGCAGAACACCAAAGGCAAAGAGATAGCTTAACACTAGTCAAAGAGAAAAGACAAATTATTTACCAAAGAACAATAGGTAAGCTGACAACTTGATTTTCAACAGCAATAATAGAATAAAAAAATCAATAGAATAATGTTCTCAAAGCTATGAAAGTAAATAATTGCTAACCTAAAATATGTGCCCAGGAGAGTATATGATTAGCTCTCTGACAAAAGGTACTGATACCTCCTGGTTATACCCATCTTTTAAGAATGACAATGAAATAAAGACATTTTTAAAGAATCAACAAACAAGAAAAGTCAATTCTCTCTCTCTCTCTCTCTCTCTCTCTCTCTCTCTCTCTCTCTCACACACACACACACACACACACACACACACACACACACACACACACATACAAACTTCTAAAGGATATACTTCAAAAAAAAAAGGAGTATTTGGTCTTTGTCCACAGGTGAGTACGGTCTCTTGGTCCATGTGGTGTCAAAGTGGGAATATCTCTAAAGTAGATTGCTCCAAGTGGCACTGCCCAGTGGGCGACTTCCTTATACATCCCTGCAAACTACAGCTTCCTCCTTCAGAAGGCTGGAATCCCCAGGGATCATCCTGAGTTCTAGGATGCTACTTTGGCCCCAGCATGAACATTACAGTATTGTCATTTCCCCCTGAAGGCAGATTATAAGAGACCGAAATATGTGATCCTCCATTGAAGCAAGAAGACAAACTGGATAGTAGAGGAAACAAAGTGGAAAGAAAGTCTGTCAGAAGAAGCTTGAGAAGAGATGAACAGATAGAGAGGCAACAAGACTTGGGAGGCAAGCTGCATCCATCTCCAATAAACTATAGAATGAGGGCGGAAGGATGTGACTGTAAGAGCAGTCACAGACTATAAAGAAGGATCTTGCCTGTGCTCCAATGGCTTTCTCTACAGAATCAAATAGCAGGCTTTTTGACCACAAGGGGTCTTGTTTGTTGATCCCTGACCTAAAAGTTTAACTGTAGCTGGAGTCTGCTTCTAAAATTTGGTGCTATTGGCCAGAGACTGCAATATTCCTCATCTCCCAAGCATGAGAGATATGATGGCTTGCTTGCTTCCCCAGAGTGGGTAATCCAAAATAGCAAGAAAGAAGTGGCAATAGCCTTTAGGACATAGCCCCCAAAGTCACATATTAGCAGTTCAACTGTTTTCCCCTGGACACTCAAACCAAGATTGATACTTTGTGGGTGGGAACTACACAAGGCATGAATACCAGGAGGCAGCCATCAAGTGGCTACCACTGTCAATTCCTTAGATAAAATCCCTGTGGGTTTTGTTTCTCTCATCATACCCATACAGAAGTAAGAATAATACAAACTTTTATATTCCAAAAAATAAAATTAAAAAAAACAGTCATTTTGGAAAAATGCTTCATAATAGTCCAAGAATATTCTAAATTAATTCCAAATATTCATACTAGACATGCTTTATTTAAAAAAATAAATCTCAAGAATATTTATAAACTTGCAAATATCCAAGTAGGAGAGAGAGAAAAAAACAACCTTCTGTGAAAGAAATCAAAATTAAACTGCTTCCTCAGACCCTCCTACCCTGAGGTCCTAAAGAGGATGGGAATATTTGTAAAGACTCTGAAGGGGAAATATACGCAAAGTGACAACCATATATCCATGAGGAAGACACAGTCTTAGAAAACTGCTCATGGATACCTGGCTGGATGAGGAAATACAAAATTAAAAACTAAAACAAGAAAACCAAAATCAAGTAAATAAACAGGCCTACACATAAATAGCTGCTGTAAATATAATTAAAATTCAACATAGAAACAAAAAGAAAATCTAACTATTAAAAACAAGGAACCAAGGGTAGAGAATGAATAATTATATATAAATAATATAGGTCTGTTCCTCTGATTAACCATAAGAAGCTAAGAAGCCTGAGAAGAAAGAAATGGAAGTAAATGTGCTTTCTCCACAGGACTGGATAAAAATTATGACATCTAAGCTGAGGTTGGAAGAGCAGTGGGAGATGCTCAGGAAAATGGTGGGGAGTGGGGGGCATTGGTGGCCAACAGCAAAAATACACTCTGGATGAGACAAACAAAATTCAGTTTATGGGAAGGAGACAAGAGTTCACAGATGCAGTTCAAGGGCAATAGTGCTGAACTCAGAAAGACAAACAGCAACACTGGAGACTAATCACCAAGGTCAGCCCTGTGAACTTGTCAGAGTACTTCCCCTGACATAATGAACCCTAAGCATGTTTCTGTATTGTGTCATTCTTCCTAAGATTTGAAATCCCTGTAGGTCATACCAATGCAAGCCTGCTATTAGCCAGAGGCTGGCAGGACTGTCTTTGATGCCCGCCCCCCCCCCAGTACAGGAAATTGAAACGCTGTTATCAACAGGAGGAAGGTGGGTGCCAGGCAACTTCAAAACCGGAGAAATGAGGAAAACAGGCTGATGAGTATAGCAGAAACCAGACCACAAAGAGCCTTTTAAGTCATGCTAAAACAGGTGG
Source organism: Urocitellus parryii (assembly GCF_045843805.1). Taxonomy (NCBI): domain Eukaryota; kingdom Metazoa; phylum Chordata; class Mammalia; order Rodentia; family Sciuridae; genus Urocitellus; species Urocitellus parryii. The sequence continues at coordinate 31,842,802 of NC_135532.1, forward strand.
ATGTTTTTCCACATAAAAATGGGAATAAATAAAATTCTAGAGCAAGAGAGTAACAGATTCAGTTTCCATTTCATTAAAATGACTCTGGCTGCCAAGTGGAAAGGAAATGGGAGGAGAACTAATAAGACTGTTGCAGTAATCCAGATATAACAGGAGGTGGTCCAAATCAAAGGAGGCTCAATCCTCCTATTAGTGGTTATGCATCGGCCAGTTCAAACAACCATGGATGAGAAATATCTGGGAAAAAAATATATGTTTTTGCTGAGCACGTACAGATTTCTTTCTCTTCTTATGGCTCCCGAAACAATGCAGTATAACAACTATTTAAAAGTATTTATAGCGTATTAGGTATTACAAGGAATCTAGAGATGATGTAAAGCATATGGGAGGATGGATCTGGCTGTATGTAAATACTATGCCATTTTATATAACAGACCTGAGTATTGGTTCCAGAATCCCTCCCAGGATAGAGAGGGACAACAGTAATAGCTATGGGTCATGGAAAAACACGTAGACCCCGAAAGAGTAAAGCAACAGTGACCCAGAACCAACAGATTTGGATTGGGGCATGGTGCAAGAAAGTTAAAGTATCAGAAAACAATGTGATATAGGAAAAGCTTAGTTCTCCACCCCTCCAACTAGTTGGCATGCTACATGCTATCCATATCAGAACTACATAACTTAACATTTGGCTCAGAGGCAAATTTGAATCTCATTCACATAAACAATGTGTACTCCTGTCATTTATGACCTTCTTTTCCTTGATTCTGACTTTTACTCTCTTTATTTGTTTTAGTGACACTATGTATATATCCTTTTTTGGTACTGTCACCTAATATACCTTGAAATTTTGAAAGACCTCACCTCATCATCTCCATTTCCTCAACTGAAATCCATTTTCCTGTCTACCTGAGTTCTTAATGGCTCCATCATGTTCCCTATAACCCAAGATTTGTAGTCTCTGTCAATTAACAGTATCGTTCCCCCCTTGTCTTTCTTCTGTTGCTCACCTTGAAATTTTATGTATGTGAAGAAATTTTTGAATATTGTCACATTTTTCATTCCTATGTACTACTACTTTAATCTCTCTTTTCCTCTTACTTATACATTCCATTAGTGTCCTAATTCTCCCCTCCATCCAACTGTGCATGTTTTAGTCAACTTTTTCACAGCTGTGACCAAAAGACCTGACAACAATTTTAGAGGAAAAGTTTGGGGTTCACAGTTTCAGAGATCACAGTTCACAGACAGCCAGCTCCATTGTTCTGGGCCCACATTGAGGTAGATCATCATGGCTAAAGAGTGGGATGGAAGAAAGCACCCCAGGACAAGGCAATCTGGAAGCAAAAAGTGTTCCTCACAGGAACAAAATATATGTCCCAAAGGCAAACCCCCAGTGACCTAACTCCTCCAGCCACACTCTGACTACAGTTACCACCAGGTTAATCCCTATCAGTGATTTAACACGCTGATTAGGCTCTTATAACTCAATCATTTCACCTCTCAATGTTCTAGTATTGCCTCAAACATGAGTTTTAGGGGGACACCTCATATCTAAACCATAACAATGCACCATTGCCATATTAAATTCTTCTTTTAAACACTCATGATTTATCAGTGCTAATAAATTAGGTACAAGCCCTTCCTTATGGCATTAAAGATTCCCACTCAATATATTATGACTACACTAGGAACACTTAAGACTCCCGTAAGTTGAAATCACATATTGGGGCAGTGGGACTACTTTTCTTTGCTTCACATTTGTTTCTCAGGTCCTAGAAATACCCACAGCCTGTCACTCAAGGAAGAGGAGGAGTGAATAATACAGTAGAAGATTTGGGAGATCCAGCTCATTCTCTTTCTGTCCCCTTCTTTGAGGGACCTGCCTGCCTAGACCATGGGCTGTGAACCATTCTCAGCCTTGATATAAGCTTAGTGCAGAAGCTGTACTGGGGGAGTTTAGAAGGGCAAGGTAAGTACTGGGATTGTTCAGGATGGGCAGGTCTGTTTGGTTCTCCAGTTGAGTATCAGGAATTTCATTATTGCCACACGCTTGAATGAATCTGGAGGCATGTGAAGATTAAGGTTTTGGGGAACTGGTGGAACTGATTAGTATAACTTTTGTGGGAATTATACCAAGTTCGGGTCATGCGGGATTTTTTTTTTTTTTGGGGGGGGGAAGGGGTACCCGGGATTGAACTCAGGGACACTCTACCACTGAGCCACATCCCTAGCCCTATTTTGTATTTTTTATTTAAACAGGGTCTCACTGAGTTGCTTAGTGTCTTGCTTTTGCTGAGGCTGGCTTTGAACTAACAACCCTCCTGTCAGCCTCCCGAGCTGCTGGGATTACAGGGGTGCGCCATTGCACTGGGTCATGTGGGATTTTAAGCCTTGACAGTTTTCCATAGACGATATTGCTACCTATTGCCTGATGTTAGCTGTTTTTTAAAAATATCTTTATATTTATTTATTTTTATTTGGTGCTGAGGATCGAACCCAGGGTCTCACACCTGTGAGGCGAGCGCTCTACTGCTGAGCTACAATCCCAGTCCATGATGTTAGCTCTTTAAGCCTAGATGAGTTATCTCAGACCACCTGAAAGTTTTGACTTGGTGGCTTTGAATATGGGCAAGAGGATCTTTCTATATTGCCTCAACTGCAAGCACTGACCACTTTCAGGTGATCTTAGCAGCCTCAGTCAACATTAGCCACAAAAGCCTTAATAAGAAGACTTAGGTTAAGATAGAAAAAAAATCTTAGTCTGTAGACAGCTGTAGATAAATAAGTCACTTTTGTCCTTAATTCTATTTATGTGATGCATTACATGTAATGATTTGCATATGTTAAACCATCCTTGCATCCCTGGGATAAAACCAACTTGGTCATGATGTATAATTTTCTTAAATGTTGTGGAATACAACTTGCTAGTATCTTTTTAAAAAATATTAATTTTTTAGGTGTAGATGAACACAACAAAATGCCTTTATTTTTATGTAGTGCTGAGGATCGAACCCGGGTCCCGCCCATGCTAGGCGTGCGCTCTACCACTGAGCCACAATCTCAGCCCTTGCTAGTATCTTTTTAAAGAATTTTTTTATCTAGGTTATCATGGATATTGGTCTATCATTTTCTCTCCTTGATGAGTGCTTATTTGGTTTAGTGATGAGGGTGATACTAGTTTCATAGAATGAATTAGGAAGTGTTCCATCCCTTTCCATTTCATGGAATAATTTGAGAAACATTGGCCTTAGTTCTTTAAACATATTGTAGAATTTGGCTGAGGATTTATTTGGTCCTGACTTTTCTTTGTTGGAGGTATTTTTGTTACTGCTTCTATCTCATTGCTAGTTATTGGTCTGTTTAGGTTTGCTATATCCTCTTGATTCAATTTTGACAATTCATATATACTTAGAAGTGTATCCATTTTTTCTTATTGACATTTAAGTTTTCAAAATAGTCCTTAATGATCCTCTGGATTTCTGTGATGATTTCTGCTTTTTCATCTCTGATTTTTATTAATTTTGGTCTTTTTTTGACTATTTGGTTAAGGGCTTATCAATCTTGTTTATCTTTTCACAGAATTTTTGTATTTTTTTATTTTTAATTTCATTGATTTTGGTTCTGATCTTATTTTCTTTCATTACTGGTTTTGGAATTGGTTTGTTCTCCTTTTTCAAAGACCTTTAGATGCATCATTAGGTTGTTTATTCACATCTTTCTGATTTTTTAATGTAGCCACTCCATAGATACACACTTTTTTTTAGAACCGCCTTCACAGTGTCCCAGAAGTTGGTACATTATATCACTATTCACATTTGATTCTCCCATCAGTTCTTTGCTTGCCAGTTGAGAAACACAGAGCACTTTTCAAATGGTACTTCACTGTGCAGCCTCTAGTCAGCTAAGTTCAGTCTTCTTTCTGATCTATGCCAAATTTGTCCCTTATACTTTCTATCCCTGTGTTATCCTTCCCCCCTGCAGTTAACCAGCACAAGTGCCACTGCCACAATCAGCTGGGTTCCAATGTACTCAATGTTCTTGATTCAATGCACCCAAGTTTATGAGTCGCTAAGACACTTTGTATGATATTAAATTTCAGTGAATTTCCTCTTTCCCCGACTGCTTGAATCCAACACCATGGGGAATGCAGCCTTCCACTAGTCCACAATCTTGAATCTCGATTGATTCATTTCTAAGAAGAAAATCTGATTGTGCAGTCCCTTACTCAAAACTATACACACACACACACACACACACACACACACAAAATAGATCAAAAATTTTGGCAAACAAGGCTGAGGCAGATTGAGGAGTACTCACCACATCATTATAGTGAGTCACATTCCAGATATAATACAATCCACTATCTGGGTGTCTATGGCCAATAGAAGTTCGATGACGCCATGGCTACATACCTGATACTCCAGCATCAGATAAGCCAGGAGGCAAGCTACAAATTCCAGCTGAAAGCTGTACATGTAAGGCCAAGACCTAGCCCACACCTCTTGGATCCTTCCAGTTTCCCTGGCCTCCCAAAGAGGAGTATCAGTGAACCTGCCCTTTACAACTTCCTCTTGCCCTCTGAGCACCAGCTGCCTGAGGAGGCCAAGCAGTTAGGGCTGAGAGGCATCAGAAGGTCCAGCCTGCCTGCCGTTAATCTCTGCTTTCTGACTACATGGACCCCCACTCCTGCCATAGCCTCCCAGCATGACTCTGGGTCCCACTTGCCCAGCCCCTTGAGTATTCTCAGTAGGTGGACTGCAGCAACAGACAGTAGCAGTTCCTTCCAAGACAACTCCACAGGGCAACCCCATGACAACAGAAGAGGCCGGAAGACAGTGGCTGGGAGGATCACCACCTGCTTTCAATGGCTGTGCTGTTGCATGCCGTGTGTCAGCAAAAATGTGGCTCCCATGGAAAGAGGGCAGAAATCTCATAGGTGCAGAAACACAGTGGCTCCAATGGGGTGGACAGCCGAGACAGACCAAACCAATGGACAGCCAGAGGACCCTGTGCTCTCTGGATCCTGACATCACAGCGTGGACATCAGTCACTTGGACTCAGACAGCTGCAGGAGGGAGGTGTGCTACCTCGCACAGGCTTCTCCACATGGGTTCCACTCAGGCGTACCTCTGGATCCACTTGGACATTAGGAGTCTCTTCTGCTTCTACCTGTAAGAGACATCAGAGACTGTTTTCCCTGGGACACTCCTCCTGCCCTGTCTTCTCTGTCCTTTGTCCCATGCTTCTGGGATGGGAGAGATGTTTCTCATGACTTGTATAATAAAATTAATGCTCCAAAGATTTTTTTTAAGGCTGATTAGACAAAAGGGAGGAAGGCCTGGGGGTGAGGGCAGGAGCCCACCAGCTATCCTCTTTAAGGATTGGACTACTGCGTTTCCCTCTCCTCTTCAGCGAAGATAGACTCACTCACCTTGAGCCAGTGTAGAGAGGACTCACTCGCCTTAGACTACATAACCAGGAATTTGCTCACCTTTGCCAGCATTCATGGAAACTCACATGCCCTGAGCCAGTGTAGAGCTCTCACTTGTTTGACCTAGTATGGATTGAGACTTACTCCCCTGGGCCAAGATGGAGACTCTTCTCTTGAGCCAGAGTAGACACAACTTAATTTTAGCTGATGGCCTTTGCCACAAGGAACTCCTCTCCCAGCCTTAAGGCCCCTTGCTGAGGTGTATGGAGAGGGTGAGTAGTAGCTATTGGAGAAATCACATCTGAGAAGGCATTGGAGGGGCTAGAGTTCCTTGGCATCATTTCCATAATTCCATGTGCAGGGAATGAAGAAGTGGGACAGAGGGTAGGGGAAGGTCAGCCTGCAACAGTGACTAGGTGCTTCACCACTGTCATGCAGCCTCTCCACCCAAATCTCCTCAAGGACACTGCCACAGGTAGTAGAGAGGGAGCATATGAGATTCTTCCCAAATGTCACCTAGGTTTTACTGACTCTTATTGGGTTATTTAAAGAAGTAAACCTTTTTGTCCCAACCTCCCTTTGCTTTCTTGTGGTGGAAAAGTCTTCTTGGATTGAGTACCTTTTGGCAAGTTCATGATTTATCTCTGTTGAGTAGGTGGGGTGGAGGCCATTCTTCTCACCCATTTGCTAAGGGCTGTGAATTTTTACACTCTGGTGTTAACTGCTTCTAAATTGTCATTCTATTCTTCCCTCCAACTATGTTTCTCACATCCCAAGTCATTTTACATTTAAAATTAAATACTATATTCTGAAAATAGACCACTGTACTATCAAGTCTCCCCACAAAACTGATATTCGAGAAGATGCAACAATTCAGAGGGGAAATGATTGAGATATGAGAGCCTCAACCTAATCAGTTTGTTAATGCACTGCTGGGGATTATCTGAGTGAAACTAGAGACAGGTGGGGTGTGGTTGGAGGAGGTGGGTCATTCCTTTGGAGTCTTGCCTTTGTGGTGTATATTTTGTCCCTTTCTGCTTCCTGGTGCAATGTCCTGAGCTGCTTTCTTCTGTCATGCCCTTCCACCATGTGGTTCTGCCTCACCTCAGACCCAGAGCAACACAGTTAGCCATCTATAGATGGAGACATCTGAACCTGTGAGCCCCAAATTAACTTTTACTCCGCTCAAATTATTTTTCTCGGGTATTTTGGACACACCAGTAGAAAAACAATTGACCAGTTTCCAATTGTGAAATCATCAGGTGCTTGGAAAGTTTTTTGAAAGAAAAAGTCTTGGCATATTTTTTCTAAAGAGAAAAATTCCCAATGGTAGTAAATCCCCCTAAGTGAAAGCCACTTCCTAGACTGAGGCATGAGCATGCTGTGTGCTGCCAGGAAATGGACATTTTCTGATCCAGTCTTGCCTAGGGAATGGATTGCTTAATTGCTGCCTCCAAAATTACAATGTGCAGAAGATTCTGGGAGGCAAAAGGGGCATAATGAGGAGTGTGCCTGAGAGCAAGCTCGGTGCCAGCTGGACGACTCCATGTCTACAGGGGCATAGTAACAGAGATGTGCAGAAATCCTGGAAGATGGGAGGGAAGCAGTGTAGAGAGAAATGGCTTTTGTGAATTTTGCGTGGCTTTGTCTCGGGAGTACAAAGACAGGGTGTCTTGGGCTGGTATTTTCCTTTAGGCCCGCCACTGGACTAGGTTGTGACTTGTCGGGCAGGTGTTCTGCTTGTGACTTCTAGAAACAGATGTTGGCCTTCCTCCTGTGGACAATGTAACTCCCCCTCTCTAGGTTAGAAGGAAGGGCTGACTTAATTAAATATGCGGATACTGAGCCCCTTCATGCTGAGGCCCTTCCAGCAAGAGGTGCCCAATCTATGGGCTCCATCCCTACAGCCAGTGCTCAGTTTTCCAGTGTGGGCCCCTATTCTCCCAGAGGCCTCCTTTGGTCCACAACTTCCTATAGCCTCTTATTGCATGCTGGTCAAAAGTGCAGTCAAGTGGGAATGGATGTTTGGATCAGTGTAAGTCCCCCACTCACAGGAGGTTATGGGCAGCAGTCCAGCAACCCAGATGTGATGTTTATCTTCACAAACCCTGAGTAGAAGCAGGCCTCAGTTGCACAGGGAGAGCTAAATAGTTTCCTTTACAAAATATGAAGCCTCAGGAAACAGGAAATGGATTAATACAATAGAACTACTTTCAACACACAAGCTTTATAATTTAAATGAAATAGATCAGTTGGTGAAAAAGCAAGAACCAAAAGAACCATAAGAATGGGAACATTAAAAGAGACCCTCATCATTACACAGATTACATGTATGACGGTGTGAGGGGAAAAAAAAAGAAGTGTGTCACATTAGATTGAGTAGAGAGAAGTGAGGGGAGGGGAGGGGAGGGGGGATAGGAAGGACAACAGAATAAAATAGACACTACTATTGCTGTATGTATATATGGGACTGTACGACCAATGTGATTCAGCAACCCGTACACTCAGAAAAAGGAGTAATTATACCCCATTTGATTCAAATGTATGATATGTCAAGATCATTGTACGGTCATGTGTAACTAATTAAAAAAAAAAAAAAGAAGAATGGGAACAGTGAGATCTGCCCACACCAGCCTGTGTGGGAACCAGGCTCACAGTAGGCCCAGGTCCACTCATCCACCAGCAGGGCAGACACCCACTGGAGCCCAGCCTCTGGCACAGGACCACCCCTTCCCTCCAGCAGACTACTGCAGGAGCCCAGGCCTGGCCCAGATCCACCCATCAATTTGTGCAGGACCCGGTCCACGGTAGGTCCAAGTTTATACCCCTCCCCCCAGAGACTAAGCCTAACCCACTTCCATCTTGGGACACTGCAGTCATTGCCATAGCCTTCCCCAAGCAGTAACCCCTAACTTTTTGAGAGTAGAAAGGGCCCAGAAGCAGCTGCTTCTCAGGACAAGCATCCCAAAGAGAATGTGATGCCTACCCTTTCAGCCTCATCTCTGTAGGACATGGTTTCCTTCTTGGGGCACCATAATTATTATCTCGAGTTACATCAGCTATTGCTGCCACCACCTTTAGATGCAGTAACATACATTGAGGGACACTAGCAGGGTCTGGATGACCATCAACAAGGTGAGGTACAGACAATCTGCACGGGTACTACAAGAATACAGGGTATAACTGTAATATCTCAGATCCACACTGCAAAAAGGAAGACACATAGACAACATGAAAAAACAAGGGAGGAAAGTGCCCCAAATAAACTAACAGAACTCATGGACAGTGAAGTTGATGAAATATCAGAGAAGAAGTTCAGAATATTCATAATTAAAATGCTCTGTGAATTAAAGAATGACCTAAATGAGAAAATACAGGAAAAAAACGATCACTCCAACAAAGATATAAAAGCAAATACAAGTAGCCAAAGATTACTTCAAGAGATAGATAGAGACTCTGGGAAAAAAAAAAATCAGTCAGAAATCCTTGAAATGAAGGATACAATAAACCAAATTAAAAACTCAATAGAAAGAATAGCCAACAGACTAGATCACTTGGAAGAAAGAACGTCAGATAATGAAGACAAAGTATACAATCTGGAAAATAAAGTTGATCACACAGTGAAGATAGTAAGAAACCATGAACACAAGAATTATGGGACAGCATCAGAAGACCAAATCTAAGAGTTATTGGGATAGAGGAAGGCACAGAGTTTCAAACCAAAGAAATCTACAATCTCTTCAATGAGATAATATCAGAAAATTTCCCAAGCATGAGGAATAAATTGGAAAACCAAATACAAGAAGCATATAGGACCTACATGGAGAGCAGGGCAAGCTACTGATTCACTTTGACTTGCATCCTTGTATGATTATCTTTTCTCCTATCTAGTTGATTTTTGAAGTTAAATATTTTTTCCCATCTCTTTAATTTTAGATATGTTCTACAGGTATTTCTGTGTGTTTTCAATGGACTTTCCTTTTAACATGGGAAAAAGAAACACCATACTAATGTGAAACCATTGGAGTTACAACTTTAGTAACGTACAGAAGGCTACTCCTATACATCTCCACTCCCAACCCCCTCAGTTACTGATGTCACAATGTAACAAGTATATGCATTGTGTGTGGAATCAAGGATGAAGTGGCCTTTGAGGGCCTTTGAGTCTCCATACTATTTTCCAAATTGGCTGTACCAATTTGCAGTCCCACCAGCAACATATGAGTGTACATTTTCCCCCCTGCAACCTCGCCAGCACTTGAACAAATCTTTAGGCATCCCCTGGACCAGCAGAGGGTCCCATGATCTCTTTAAAAAATAAGCTATTCTGTTCCCTGGAGCCCTTGGTGGGGGAGGGGGGTCTTGCATATTCCTGAGATGCCCATAAGGTATCTTTCCTATTGTGTTTGTGCAAACTACTTAGCATCTCCTTAGAAGCTGAAATCTCTTCAAGAAGCACATCTTTCTAATCCCCAGCTTTACATGTACTTTTCTGGCCAAACTGCAAGTATTTAAAATTTGCTAGCTCTGTATTCTCCTCCCCATTCTCACAGTAAACCAGGCTAAAGATTGACATCAATAGCCATGTCAGTGACTGAACATTGTGCTATCCTGAAAGTTCCTCCACCAGATTAGTTAGTCCATCATTTTTACATTCAACCTCATACAGAGTCTCAAGACATGGCAAAGTATAATCAAGTTCTTGGTACCAATTTCTATTTCAGTTAGCTTTCTTTGTCACTGTAATCGAAACTCCTGAGAACAACTTAGAGGATCACAAGTTTATCCGTTTATCCACGGCTATGATTTCAGAGATCTCAGTCCATAGATGACCAACTCTATTGCTCTAAAGCCCAAGGTGAGGCAGCACATCATGGGTCAAGGGCCCAGCAGAGAGAAGCTGCTCCCCTCATGGAAGCAAGGAAGTAGAAAGAGGGGGAAAAGTCACAGGAGAGAAGCACCCCTCCAGGGCATGTCCCCAGTGACCCACCTCCTCTAGTCATGCCCCACCTGCATGTTGTTACCACCTGTTTATTCCATTGAAACTAGGAGCATCTGATTAGGTTACAACCTCACAATCCAACCATTTTACCTTTGAATATTCCTGTATTAACCTAGGAGCTTTGGGGGGACACCTCATGTCCAAACTACAAAAGGCTGTCAGCCTGTCTACTTGGGACACTGAGGCAAGAGGATCATACATTCAAGCCCAGCCTGAACAACGTAGTGAGAGCTTGTCTCAAGTTAAAAGGCTGGGGATGTACCCCAGTGGTACGGCATTGCCTAAAATGTGTGAAGCTTTGGATTCAACTGCCAGTATCTGCAGGCAGGTGGGAATGGGGGGAGATGGTGCTTAAGGGAATGAGTTCAACCCTAATGCCCCTTTCCTCATGTAAGAATAAAGCAATGAAGTGCTTTGATCTTGAACTTCCAAGTTTATAGAACTGAAAGAAGTTAATTTCTATTAATTACCCAGTCTTAGGTATTTTCTTACAGCAGCACAAAGGGACTCAGTCATCTGGGAATGCCTTTACTTCTTCCCCCTATGAGAAGAACAGTTTTGCTAGTTCTAGGATTCTTGGCTTCCACATTTTTCCTTCATCATTTTTCCTTCCACTGCATTTTGCATTCCAGGGATTCCAATGAGAAATCTGAGAAGAGGAATTAGCTGGGTCAAATGGTGCTTCCATTCCCAGCTTTCCAAGGAATCTCCATACTATTTTCCAAATTGGCTGTACCAATTTGCAGTCCTACCAGCAACATATGAGTGTACCTTTTCCCCCCTGCAACCTCGCCAGCACTTGTTGTTTGACTTCATAATGGCTGCCATTCTTACTGGAGTGAGATGGTATCTTAGAGTAGTTTTAATTTGCATTTCTCTGATTGCTAGAGATGATGTATTTGTTGATTGATTGTATATCATCTTCTGAGAAGTGTCTGTTCAGGTCCTTGGCCCATTTGTTGATTGGGTTATTTTTTTTTCTTTTTGGTCTATATCCAAGAGACCTAAAGACAGCATGCTACAGGGACACAGTCACATCAATGTTTGTAGCAGCACAATTCACAATAGCTAGACTGTGGAGCCAACCTAGATGTCCTTCAGTGGATGAATGGATAAAAAAAAAAATGTGGCATATATACACAATGGAATATTACTCATCACTAAAAAATAATAAGATCATGGCATTTGCAGGGAAATGGATGGCATTAGAGCATTACAGCAGATAATGCTAAGTGAAGTTAGCCAATCCCAGAAAAAACAAATGCCAAATGTCTTCTCTGATATAAGGGGGGTGACTCAAAATGGGGTAGGGAGAAAGAGCATGGGAAGAAGATTACCTCTAGATAGGGAAGAGAGGTGGGAGGGAAAGGGAGGGAGAAGGGGAATTGCATGGAAGGTGGAAGGAGACCCTCATTGTTATACAAAATACATGTATGAAGATGTGAGAAAAAAAAAGAATAGCATCACCTTAAATTGGGTAGAGAGAAGTGATGGGAGAGGAGGGGAGGGGATGGGGGGAAAGGAAGGATAGTAGAATGAAATAGACATTATTATTACTGTGACTGCACTACAAATGTGATTCTGCAACCTGTACACTCAGAAAAATGAAAATTATATCCCATCTGATTCAAATGTATGATATGTCAAGGTCATTGTACTGTCATGTGAAACTAATTAAAACAAATAATTTTTTTTAAAAAAAGAAATACAATGTCCATATAAAAGTAAAAAAAAAAAATCTGAGAAGACCTTATGGGGAAATCATGATTAACCCCTCCTCCCTCTCACCCTCATAGGTGTTAATACTTTACAGTGTCTTAAGGAACACAGCATTTTGTTATAGTATCACAGTGTGAGTGAGGTGTTACCACCCTTTTGAAACTAATTATTCAAGAGTTGGAAGAAAAAGGAATTGGATACCTTGAGTATAGATATGTTGAGGTCTTTCAAAGCCAAAAGTAATGATAGATTCTTAGACTTAAAATGAAAAATCCATTGAAGTTTTGTACAAATTTAAATTTCTAAACAAGTAAAATATCAGCTTAATAGCCCACTGAAGCCCAAAGCTCCTGAAATACTTTTTGTTTTTTTACCTATATGAAGTTTAATTAATGAGTCTTTTCCAGCAGTATTTAATACATCACTCAAAAGAATAAGTCTTCACTGAGAAATTCAGGATACCTCATTTTCACAGTAATTTTAAGTCCTAGTGATGAAAACTTAAGACAGCTTCCTCAAAGGAAGTTAAAACATTGATGAATCCAATGCAGCCAGTGTTTTGCACATCCAGCTTGACCGTCCTATAATTTAGACTGAGTCTTTTGGAATAGTTATTCCTTTTTATTAATTGTATTGTTTTCATGAAGCCATGGGAGGAAAAAGCTGAACATTGGAAATCATCGACAAAATACCTAAAGAAGGAGCCAGCCAATATACTATAAAAAATTGAGGGAAAGTGTATCAAAAACACATGAAATGAAGTAAAAGTGCCACTGCTGTTTTAAATAACTGCACATGTTAGATTTCCCCCTGCATAGGCTAAAGAATGATGCGTGGAACCAGCATGTGGATAGGAAGCTTGGTTCAGACCTTCTGGAAGTGCAGCAGAGCGCTGTGGAAGATAAAAGAGTAGATGGCCTCTGTGAGGATCGCTTAGGGTAAACTGGCATGGATGGGATTTGTAAACCAAGCTCCACTGGCTGAAGTAATACTTGGCCAGACCCAGATTTATGTTTATGCAGTACTAACCAGCTGAGATAATAACCACACAGCACCTATCTCAGAGGACATTCCTCCCAGCATCATCTGTGTCATCACACCACACAGGTTGCTAGAAGTGCCCACAGAAGTCGGGCCATGCACCAAGAGGAATAGATTAGCATCATTGTCCAGGTGCACTAAGCAGTTGTAACTCGTGGGTGCGGCAGCGGAGCTGGAAGGGAGCTAGAAACTCCAAGAAGAAGGTTTGGACCTGGGACCTGTGCAGCTGTGGGGGCAATCACGTGGCCCAGCCCCACCATGGACAATACAAACCCACGGGGAAGTGCAGGTTTCCTAGACCTGGGGCCAGAGCCACTGCAGCAGCGCGACGTGTCTCCCCCTACAGTCGGCTAGGGTGTCTGCCCCTGCGCAAGCCGAGGCGGTCTGGGGGCCTGAGTCTAAGTCCGCAGCCCCGCCCCTACTCACGGCTGTGGGGTGGACCGGCTCTAGGCCAGTGGGAGGCTGGGGAGGCCCAGGGCCATCATACCAGAGGGATCCTAACCCTTTCCCGGAATGGGAGTTAGGGGGTTGGAACCAGAGCCAGCGAGGAGCGGAGGTGAGGGGTGGCAAGGGAGCTGTGCTTGAGCGTTGGCCGAGGGGCCAACGGTCAGCCAAGCAGACAGCACAGCTCCGCCCCCTTCTGCTACTGGAAGCGGGTGTGGGGTGGGGGATGTAGGATCCTTTCTTAATCTTATTCAGAAAGTGGCAAAGGTCTGGGGACTCAAAATCACTGGGGGCTCTGCCCAGGCATGACTGGACCATTACTGGCCCTGACTTCACAAGGAGTAAGTGAGGAAATTTCAAAGAGCAGGTATTATAAGAGATGCTGGGCCTGGGTTTTTGTCCATCATAAGTATAGGAAGCTCTTGGTGGTGGCCTATAGCATGCTTTGTGGTTGTGGTCTTTGGATATTGGTTTTTTTGATTTGAGTTTGTTTTGGTTTGTTTTTTATTTTTGGTTTGTTGTTTTGATTTTTTTTTTTTTTTTTTTTTTGCTTTGTTTTGTTTTTAGCTAGCATTCTTAGTTGGTGTTCCTGCTTAGGATGAATTGTAAGAGTAGTCAGACTAGTGCAGTGCTGCAGGAGCCCTGCTCCTGTGATGAGATTCCCTTCACAGACCATTATCAGCTCCTAAAGACCATTGGGCATGGTGGGTTTGGCCAGGTGAAACTAGCCCGCCATCTCCTCACTGGGGCAGAGGTGGCAGTAAAAATCCTGCCAAAGGAGGGGCAGGTGTTTCCAGTCCTCTCTGAACCAGATATCATGATGACTCTGAGCCACCCACATGTGATTCAGCTATTTCAGGTTATTGAAACTGTCCAAAATGCCTACCTCGTAATGGAGTACGCAAGTGGGGGACAGCTATCTCACCACATCCAGGCTGGTGGCATGCAGGAGGAGGAGGCACGGAGACTGTTCAGGCAGATCGCAAGGGCTGTGGACTACTGCCATAAGAAGGGTGTCGTGCACCGAGACCTGAAGGTGGAAAACATCATGCTGGATGCCAGAGGCAACATCAAACTCATCGACTTTGGCCTAAGTGCCAGGTTCATAGCTGGGCTGAAGTTGAACAGGTTCTGGGGCACTCTCACATACCTTGCTCCTGAAATCGCCTTGCGGCAAGAATATGAGGGGCCCCCAGTGGATATCTGGAGCCTGGGAGTCATTCTGTATTTTATGTTGACAGGGAAATGCCCATTTATGGGGATCACCACTAAGCACCTGCTGAAGCTGATCGTGTGTGGAAGGTACCAAATCCCCCACCACATTCCTACCTATGCACAAAACCTCATCTGTAAACTACTGACTGTGAACCCCAAGCAGCGGCCCACAGTACAGCAAATCCTGCAGCACCCATGGCTGAGGCAGAGTGAATATTTATCATATAATTATCATGACCCACTCCCTAAACACCCAGATCCTGCAATAATGGCAATCCTGTTTGATATGGGCTGTGACCCATACAATACCTGGGTGTCTGTGGCCAATAGAAAGTTTGATGACGCCATGGCTACATACCTGATACTCCAGCATCAGATAAGCCAGGGGGCAAGCTACAAATTCCAGCTGAAAGCTGTGCATGTAAAGCCAAGGCCTAGCCCACACCTCTTGGATCCTTCCAATTTCCCTGACCTCCCAAAGAGGAGTATCAGTGAACCTGCCCTTTACAACTTCCTCTTGCCCTCTGAGTACCAGCTGCCTGAGGAGGCCAAGCAGTTAGGGATGAGAAGCATCAGAAGGTCCAGCCTGCCTGCCGTTAATCTCTGCTTTCTGACTACATGGACCCCCACTCCTGCCATAGCCTCCCAGCATGACTCTGTGCCCCACTTGCCCAGCCCCTTGAGTATTCTCAGTAGGTGGACTGCAGCAACAGACAGTAGCAGTTCCTTCCAAGACATCTCCACAGGGCAACCCCATGACAACAGAAGAGGCCGGAAGACAGTGGCTGGGAGGATCACCACCTGCTTTCAATGGCTGTGCTGTTGCATGCCATGTGTCAGCAAAAATGTGGCTCCCATGGAAAGAGGGCAGAAATCTCATAGGGGCAGAAACACAGTGGCTCCAGGGGGATGGACAGCTGAGACAGACCAAACCAATGGACAGCCAGAGGACCCTGTGCTCTCTGGATCCTGACATCACAGCGTGGGCATCAGTCACCTGGACTCAGACAGCTGCAGGAGGGAGGTGTGCTACCTCACACAGGCTTCTCCACATGGGTTCCACTCAGGAGTAGACCTGGACATCAGGAGTTTCCTGTGCTCCCACCTGCAAGAGACATCAGAGACTGTTTTCCCTGGGACACTCCTCCTGCCCTGTCTTCTCTGTCCTTTGTCCCATGCTTCTGGGATGGGAGAGATGTTTCTCATGACTTGTATAATAAAATTGATGCTCCAAAGATTTTTTCTTTTTTAAGGCTGATTAGACAAAAGGGAGGGAGGCCTCAGGGTGAAGACAGGAGCCCACCAGCCACACTCTTCAAGGCATGGCCTACTGTGTCCCACTCTCTTGTTCAGTTTAGAGACTTGCTCACTTTGAGCCAGTGTTATTGGGGACAAAATTAGAAAAGTTGCATTCACTTTTGCACCATCATAATGTTAAAAATCTTCATATGTTTGAGATAGTCTGTTTATATTTAAATTTAATTTCAGGTAAGAGCTTAGAGGTAATTTAGGTTAAATTCATCACTGTTGAAAGACACTAAAGGCCAAAGTCATGTTCCTGACTGGTTGATTGCACTGACATTTAGGAACAGAGCCAGCCTAGAACCAAGGGTTCTATGTCTACCCAGCCTCCTTCCTTTACCTTGACTCATTCATTTATTTATAGATTCCTTCAGGGTATACTTTTGAGGGCTTATTTTCTGATAAGCCCTAGATAGTAACACTTGTTGTTATTATTAATTGTAGCCAAAATCATAAAATAATCCAAGTGTCTATATAATAATAGCCAAATCCAATACAATAGTATGCGGCAACAAAAAGGAACAATTATACACAAACAACAAAATAGATTAATCTCAAAAATTATGCAATGTGAAATGAGCCCTGTATAAATAACATGATCACTACATTGATATAAAATATACACAAAGGAAAAATCTATATATATATAAAGTAGATTTGTGGTTTTGTAGGGCTGGAAGTAGCAAGGATTGACTGAGAAAGGACAAAAGGCTATTTTGAGGGGTGATGGACACGTTATAGAACTTTTTAATAATGGTTGTTCAACTCTAGAAATTACTGAGTCTGCATGTTTATAATTTGTGGACTTTTTGGTGTGTAACCTATAAATCTATTTGAAGGGCAGTAGGTTTGCTTGGGAGGCTGAGGTAGGAGGATCACAAGCTCAAAGCCAGAAATTTAGCAAGTCTCTAAGCAACTTTGTGAGAACCTGTCTCAAACTAAAAAATAGAAAGGGATGGGGATATGGCTCAGGGGTTAAGAGTTTCTGGGTTAAATTCCTGGTACCAGGAAATAAAATAAAATAAAAACAAAAACAGTAAGTTTAAACAAAATTGATAAAATCTTAGATTAAGAAAACAAAATAAAACCAGAGATTAAAAAGGATACATTAGGGCTGGGATTGTGGCTCAGTGGTAGAGCGCTTGCCTCGCACGTGCAAGACCCTGGGTTCAATCCTCAGCACCACATAAATAAGTGAAACTTAAGTAAACAACTGCAACTTAAAAAATATTTTTTTAAAAAGAATACATTTTGTATTAGTCACAGTGACAAAAAAATACTAAAAAGGATAACTTAAAGGAGGAAAAGTTAATTTTTCCTCAGAGCTTCAGAGGTTTAGTCCATGATGGGTGTCCCCACAGCTCTGGGCCCAAGGTAAAGCAGAACATCATCGCAGAAGGGTGTGGTAGAGGAAAGTTCCTTGGCTCATGGCAGGCAGGAAGCAAAATCAAGGTACCAGAGGCAAAATATAAACCCCAAAGGCAAACCCCCACTGACCTTTCTCCAACCACATATTACCTGCCTACAGTTACAACCCACTACAATAGTCCATTTCAAATTATTAATCCACCAAATGGATTAATCCATTAAGTAAGTTACAGCTCTCATAACTTAATTTCACATCTGAGTATTGCTACCTTGTCTAATATGAGCTTTTTAGGAGGACACCTTATATCCAAATAACATAACACATTACAACTGATAATAGAAGTACTATTGTAATGAAGTGATTTTTGTTAAAATAGAAGTACAAAGGATTATTACAGATTGTTATAAACAACTCTATGACAAGAAAATCAATAACCTAGAAAAAAGGACACATTCTCTGTATTATAAATTCCATATACCTACACCCTGATGTGACTTGCTACACTGTTGGTTTTATAATTATTTCATCAATAATAGTGTCACAAATTCAAACTACAAAATAAGTTTGATTTCTGTCCAATTCAACACATGGAGTCACACAATTGATAAATGAGTGCACCTTTGACATAAATATCCGCTGATATTTTAATTTACTTAAGGAGTAAAAAAATTGTATTTCACTGATGTCAACTACTTCTTTGCTGAATTGAATGATAGTTTTCAAATACTGAAAGAATGGTTTCTAGATTAGATTTTGGTTACTGTAAAAAAAAATACAACTTAAAGGAAGAAAGATTTATTTTGGCTTCAGAATTTTTAGTCCACGGTCATCTTGGTTTCGGCCTGTAACACCACATATATCATAGTGGGAGCATGTGGTAGAGGAGGTGAGCTCACCCAATAACAACCAGGAAATAAAAAGTCAAAAGAGAAAGGAAAGGACAGGGATCTCAATATTCCCTTCAGGGCACACCCACAATGAACTAACTTCCTTCACTAGGCCCTACCTACTAAAGCTTCTACAACCTCCCAATAAGTGACCAGCTGAGGATCAAGGCTTCCACCTATGGTTGGGTAACAGGAGGTATTCCAGATCCTAACTATAGCGGTTCCCCAGTTTGGAGGAATTCAGACATGACATATTTTAAGTTTGCTCATCATCAACATTTTAATTCTCACTCTATTTTTTTCTCTCATCACTTTCTTAAGTTTAGAGATAATAAGCAATAAGCCAAAGCTTGCTTTGCACCATTTAAAAATTTCCATGGAGGGCTGGGATTGTGGCTCAGAGGTAGAACGTTTGCCTAGCATGCATGAGGCACTAAGTTCAATCTTCAGCACCTCATAAAAATAAAATAAAGATATTGTGTCCATCTACAACTAAAAAATAAATGTTTAAAAAAAATTTTTAAAATAAATAAATAAAAATTTCCATGGAGTAAACATCCCCATCATGGCTGATTTCAAAGGATCAATACGGCATCACTGAATGCAAATTTGGAAAGAGATGTGTAAACACATACAATAAATAATCTTAAGAGTATAAATAATGGTAAAATGGAGTAAAATAATTAAAAATAATTATAACTGGAAAGTGATCAATATTGAGTTTTTAATCGTATTTGTCATACAATTTAAGTTCATGAGATTTAATTTTTTAATACTGATAGTATTTAACTCTCTGGCTCATTAAATTTCTGGAATTTTAACAACCCACCCTCATCAACTAACTCCAGGAGGCCACTGACTCCCCTGTTTTACCATTGAGAAAACTGAAATTCAAAGAGACTATTACTAACTTCCTATGGTCACACAGAACAGTGTCAACAAGTTGTCTAATTCCAAATCTCTCCCTTAACACTGTTACTGATGGTTTATCCACACCATACCCTAACATCTTCATGTGAATGGATTTATTATTTATTATATAGTCATTGCCTTCTTCTCCAATAGGTCAAATGATAAATCTAACCAGACCAAGAGTAATGAGTAAGTAGAAAAAGAACATTTATCTACGTATGCTTTGTTAAGAATACAGCAGGATCATTCCCTCCTAGGATTTGACTAAGAAAGAGATCAACATTTGCTCATGAACTGGTGAAAATGATAGATTGTTTTTTAAAAAAATATTTGTCATCTGATGTTTCTTTTCAGATATTTTCACTGTATTTAATGAAAATGTTAAGACTTACCTTAAAGAACACAATGAAGAACAATGTTCAATTGTGACCTGAATGATTCATGGACACTTATACATATTCAGACCTATGTTTGTTTGTTTAGTTTTGTCTTGCTTTGTTTGGGTTTTTGTTTTGTTTTTTGTTTTTCTCATTCCTAACATTTTTTTAAGGCAGTTCTTTCTCTTATTTTATTTTATTTTTATTTTTTAGTTGTAGTTGGACACAACACCTTTATTTCACTTGTTTATTTTTGTATGTGGTGCTGAGGATGGATCGAACCCAGGGTCTACTGCTGAGCCACAACCCCAGCCGCTAAGGCAGTTATTTCTTATAGATAAAAAGTTTGAGGACTAATATATTTCATTATACTACAGCAGTTTTGTTCTTGTATTATTTTACTTTTATTTTTACTATTAATTTTTAAGGGGCTGGGGATGTGGCTCAAGCGGTAGTGCGCTCGTCTGGCATGCGAGCGGCCCAGGTTCGATCCTCAGCACCACATACCAACAAAGATGTTGTGTCCGCCGGGAACTAAAAAATAAATAAATATTAAAAATTTTAAAAAAAGAAATATTAATTTTTAAATTTTTATTATATACACCTTTTCTCTCACCTGTTTCCCTTGAACCTCTTTATGTCTTTTCCTCTACTAATAGCCAATCTTAACTGATCTATCATTCCTCCTCTATTTTCTACTTCTATTTTCTCTCCCCCTCCCTCACAAGCATCATTTCCTACATTATTTCTTTTCTATCTCTGTTCACAACTTAAAAGTGTAAGTATGTACATAATCCTACTGTATTAACTGTGGACAATAACTAAACACATCATCTCTGTTTATTGTGACAATTAACATAATAGATATCTAAGCAGGAACTATTTGGTTGGATGCTATAAATGGTTTGTATTGGTTGATGTATTATCTGTCTCCCCCTAAATTGTAAGGTACTAGAAACCTTCAGAGTTCTTATAAGTCCACAGGGAAGAAACTCTACTGCCTCAAAATCATACTGTCAAATGAGTAGACACCCAAACAACATGAAAAAGCAAGGGAAAAAAATCATCTCAAACAAATAAATATAATTCAATAACACCACAGTAGAAGAATTGACAGAGAAGGACTTTAGAATGTTCATAGCTAAATTGATCTGCAAAGGTAAAAATGATGTAAGGAAGAAAATACAGGAAGCAAAAGATCCAATAAAGAGAGGTTCTTAAAAAAGAAAAAAAAAACGAGCAGAAATTCTCAAAAAATGAAGAAATCAATAAACCATTAAAAATTCATAGGAAGGCATCACCAGCAGACCAGACCAATTGGAAAACAGAGTTTCAGGAAATAAAGACAAATTATATAATCTAGAAGATAAAGCTGACCATGGAGATAAGATATTAAAATAACATGAACAAAACTTTCAAGAAATATGGGATTGCATGAAAAGACCAAACTTAAAAGATTTATCAGGATGGATAAGGGCTTGCAGATACAAATCAAAGGAATGCACAATCTTTTCAATAAAATCATATCTGAAAATTTCCCAAACCTTAAGGATGAAATGGAAAACCAAATACAGGAAGCTTACAGGACCACAAATACATAAAATAAAAACAACAGACCCACACCAAGTCACATTATTATGAAAATATCCAACATCCAGAATAAGGACAGAATTTTAAAGGCTGCCAGAGAAGAATGAGAGATTACTTTCAGAAGGAAACCAATCCAGATCTCAACTGATTTATTTCTCTGGGTTAATCCTTAAGGCCCAGCAGTTCACCAATACATACCAAGTGCTGCACAAAAATGGATGCCAACCAAGAATACTATACACTGCAAAATTAAGCTTCAGATGCGAAGAGAAATAAAAACCTTCCATGACGAACAAAAGTTGAAAGAATTCACAACTAAAAAGCTTGAACTACAGAACATTCTCAGTAAAATATTTCATGAAGAAGAAATAAAAAATAAAAGTGAAAAGTGAAAAAACAGCAAAAGGAGGAACTACACTAAAGGAATAGCCAATCAAAGGAGAAACTAATTCAAAATAAAAAACAGAAATAAAGCACAATGTCAGGGAATAAAAATCATTTTTCAATAATAACATTGAATGCCAATGGTCTAAACTCATCAATCAAAATACATAGACTGGCAGATTGAATTTAAAAATAAGTCCCAATAATATGCTGCCTCCAAAAGACTTACCTCATAGGCAAAGACTGAAGGTAAAAGGATGGGAAAAAAAATATCATTCACATGGATCTCATAAATAAGCAGGGGTCTCTATCCTCATATCAGATAAAGTGGACTTCAAGCCAAAAGTTAATCAGAAAGGACAAAGAAGGCCATTTTATACTTCTTAAGGGAACAATACATTGACAAGACATAACAATTTAAATATTTATGCCCCAAATAATGGAGCACCTACATACATCAAACAAACCCTTCACAATTTCAAGAACCAAATAGACCACAACACAATTATACTAAGTGACCTTAATATACCTCTCACCACTTGATAGATCTTAAAAAAAGAAACTTAATAAAGAAACTACAGAAATAAAAAATACAATTAACAATTTATACTTAACAGACATATATAAAATATTTCATCTATCAATAACTGAATGCACTTTCTTCTCAGTGGTTCATGACTCCTTCGCTAAAATAGATGATATCTTGTGCCCCGAAGCAACTCTTAACAAATACAAAAAAAAATAGAAATAATACCTTGTATTTTATCAGATCATAAAGGAATGAAATTAGAATGCAATAATAAAATAAAAAACAGAAGCTGGAGACTTAAATAATACACTGTTGAATGACCAATGGACAGCTGAAGAAATCAGGGATGAAATAAAAATATATATACTTAAATGAGAATAGCGACACAGTTACCAAAATCTCTGAGACACTATGAAGGTGGTTCTAAGAGGAAAGTTCATTGCATTGAATGTATTCTTTAAAAAGAATAGAAAGTCACCAATTAAATTGCCTAACTATATGTCTCAAAGCCCTAGAAAAAGAAGAGCAAATCAACACCAAAAGCAGTAGAAGACAGGGAATAATTAAAATCAGAGCTGAAATTAATAAAATTGAAACCGAAAAACAAGTCAAAAAGCAACAAAAAATAAGTTGTTTTTTTGAAAAAAATACATAAAAAATTGACAAACCCTTAGCCAAACTAATGAAGAGAAAGATAAATATCAAATTACTGAAATTCATGATGAAAAAGGAAATATCACCACAGACACTAGTGAAATACAGAAGACAATCAGAAACTACTTTGAAAATCTATACTCTAATAAAATAGAAAATCATTAAGACACCTACAAATTTCTAGAGATATATGACCTACCCAAATTGAATCAGGAAAACATAAAAAATTTAAACATATCAATTTCCAACAATGAAAGTGAAGACATCATCAAAAGCCTTCCAACAAAGAAAAGCCCAGGACCACAGGGCTTCTCAGCCAAGTTCTATAAACATTCAAAGAAGTATTTACACCAATACTCCTCAAATTATTCCATGAAATACAAAAGGAAAGAATCCTTCCAAACTTCTATGAAGCTAATATCACTTTGATACCAAACGAGACAAAGACACATCAAGAAAAGAAAACTTCAGACCAATATCCCTGATGAACATAGATGCAAAAATTCTTAATAAAATACTGAAAAACTGTATACAAAAAAATATATTTAAAAGATAGTGCTAAGCTAGACCTATAGCTCAGTGGTAGAGCACTTGTCTACCACAGGTGAGGCACTGGGTTCGATCCTCAGCACCACATAAAAAGTAAATAAATAAAATAAAGTTATAAAAAAGTTTTTTTAAGGGCTGGGGATGTGGCTCAAGCGGTAGCGCGCTCGCCTTACATGCGTGCGACCCGGGTTCGATCCTCAGCACCACATACAAACAAAGATGTTGTGTCCACTGAGAACTAAAAAATATTTAAAAAATTCTCTCTCTCTCTCTCTCTCTCTCTCTCTCTCTCTCTCTCTCCTCTCTCACTCTCTCTTTAAAAAAAAAAAAGTTTTTTTAAAAAATATAGTGCACCATGATCAAGTGAGGTTCATTCCAGGGATGCAAGGTTGGTTCAACATACAAAAATCAATATATGTAATTCATCACATCAATAGATTTAAGGATCAGAATCACATGATTATCTCAATAGATACAGAAAAAGCATCTGACAAAGTTCAGCATACATTCATGCTAAAAAACAGTAGAAAAACTAGGGATAGTAGGAACATACCTTGGTAAACTATATATGCTAACCAAGACCAACATGACTGTAAATGGAGAAAAATTGAAAGCATTCCCTCTAAAAACTGGAACAAGACAGGAATGCCCTCTTTCACCACTCCTATTCAACATAGTCCTGGAAATCCTAGGCAGAGCAATTAGACAAAAGAAAGAAATTAAAGGGATATAAATAGGAAAAAAAGAGCTCAAACTATCCCTATTTGCTGATGACATGATTCTATATTTAGAAGACCCAAAAAACTCCACCAGAAAGCTTCTAGAACTCATAAATGAGTTCAGCAAAGTAGTAGGATATAAAATTAACACCCAATGTGTTGTGTTTCTATACACCAAAGAAGAATCAGCTGAGTCTTCATTGGTGTATAGAAAAACTATACCATTCATAATAGCCTAAAATAAAATAAAATAAAATATTTTAGAATCAATCTAACAAAAAAATGAAATACTTCTACAATGAAAACTACAGAACACTAAAGAGAGAAATTAAAGAAGACCTTAGAAGATTTTCCATGTTCTTCGATAGGCAGAATTAATATTGTCAAAACGGCTACACTACCCAAAGCACTATACAGATTTAATGCAATTCCTACTAAAATTCCAATGATGTTCTTAATATAACTAGCAAAAGCAGTCAGAAATTCATTTTGAAAAAAAAGAGGCCCAGAATAGCCAAAATAATACTTATCAAGAAAAATGACACAGGAGGCATCACAATATCAGAGCTTAAATTATACTTCAGAGCTATAGTAACAAAAACAGCATGAAATTGACACAAAAACAGATATTAAGACCAATGGAACAGATTAGAAGACACAAAGTCATACCCACATAAATATAGTTATCTCATACTAGATAAAGGCACTATAAATATACACTGGAGAAAAGATAGCCTCTTCAACAAATGGTGCTGGGAAAACTGGAAATGCATATGTACTAGGATGAAATTGAACCTCAATCTCTCATCCTGCACAAAACTCAACTCAAAATGGATCAAGCACTTAGGCATTACACCAGAGACTCTGCACCTACTAGAAGAAGTGGGCTTAGAAACGAACTTCCTTAATAAGACTCCTATAGCACAAGAAATAAAATTAAGAATTAATAAGTGGGATGGACTCAAACTAAAAAGCTTCTTCTCAACAAAAGAAACAGTCAATGAGGTGGAGAGACAGCCTACATTTTGGAAGCAAATTTTTGCCACACACACTTCTGAACTCAAAATACTTAACACCAGGGGCTGGGTTGTGGCTCTGTGGTAGAGTATTCACCTAGCATGCCCTGGGTTCAATCCTCAGCACCATATAAATGTAAAATCAAGATATTGTGTCCACATAAAGCTAAAAAATAAATATTAAAAAATACTTAATACCAAAAAAAAAACCACAACCCAATCAATAAATGAGCTAAGGAGTTGAATAGACACTTCTCAGAAGAAGATATACATTTGATCAACAAATATATGAAAAAATGTTCAACATCTCTAGTAATTAAAGAAATGCAAATCAAAACTACTCTAAGCTTTCATCTCATGCCAATCAGAATAGCAGTTATCAAGAATACCTACAACAATAAATGTTGGCAAGGATGTGGGGGAAAAGGCACACTCATACATTGCTGGTGGGACTGCAAACTGGTGCAACCAATCTGGAAAGTAGTATGGAGATTCCTTAGAAAACTTGGAATGGAACCACCACTGGACCCAGCTATCCCACTCCTCAGTCTATACCCAAGGATCTTAAAAACAGCATACTACAGCAGGTCAATATACAATAGCTAAACTATGGAAGCAATCTAGATATCCTTCAAAAGATGACTGGATAAAGAAACTGTGGTATATACACACCATGGAGTATTATTCTGCAATAAAAGAGAATAAAATTATGGCATTTTCAGGTAAATGCATAGAGTTGAAGAATATCATGCTAAGTGAATTAAGCGAATCCAAAAAACCAAAGGCCGAATGTTCTCTCTGATAAGTGGATGCTGATCCATAATGGGTGGGGGGGGGGAGTGTGGGGGAAAATGGAGAAATTTTGATGAGGGAAAGGAGAGGGTACAGAGGGAAGGGGAATAGGGGCAGGAAAGATGATGGAATGAGATGGTCATCATTACTGTAGGTAGAAGTATGACGCACATATGGTGCGACGCATTGTGTACCACCATAGAAATGTAAAATTGTGCTGCAATTGTATACAATGAATCAAAATGCATTCTGGGGGCTGGGGTTATAGCTCAGTGGTAGAGCACTTGCCTAGCATGTGTGAGGCACTGGGTTCAATTCTCAGTACCACATAAAAAATAAATAAATAAAGGTATTGTGTTCATCTACAACTAAAAACATTTTTAAAAATGTATTCTGCTGTCATATACTCAATTAAAATAAATTAATAAAATAAAAAGGAATCAACAAGTGAGATGGTATCAAACTAAAAAGTTTCTTCACAGCAAAGGAAACAATCAAGAATATGAACAGAGGGCCTACAGAACGGGAGAAAATCTTAACCAACAGCACCTCAGACAGAGCATTAATCGCCAGGATATACAAAGAACTAAAAAAAATTAACATCAAAAAAACAAATAACTCATCAAAAAATGGGCTAAGGAACTGAATAGGCACTTCACACAAGAAATCAAAAGGTCAAAAAATATCTGAGGGCTGGGGTTTTAGCTCAGTGGTAGAGCACTTGTCTACCATGTGTGAGGCACTGGGTTTGATCCTCAGCACCACACAAAAATAAATAAATAAAGGTTATATATACATATATATATATATATATATATATATATATATATATATATATATTCCTACATCTCAGGCAATTAGAGATATGTAAATCAAAACCACATTGAGATTCCATCTCACCTTAGTCATAATGGCAATTATGAAGTATCTAAGCATCAATAAATGTTGGCGAGGATGTGGGGGAAAAGGTTCACTTATACATTGCTGGTGGGACTGCAAATTGGTGCAATCATTCTAGAAAGCAGTATGGAGATTCTTTAGAAAACTTGGAATGGAACTACCATCTGACTGTGTTATCCCACTCCTTGGAATATACCCTAAGGACTTAAAATCAGCATCTACAATGATGCAGCTCTTCAATGTTTATAGCAGCTCAATTCACAGTATGGAACCAACCTAGGTGCCCTCAGACAGATAAATGGATAAAGAAAATGTGGTATATATGTACACAATGGAATATTACTTAGCCATAAAGAAGAATGAAATTATGGCATTTTCATTTCATCCAGTAAATGGATGAAACTGGAGAATATCATGCTAAGTGAAATAAGTCAGTCCCCAAAAGCCAAAGACAGAACGTTCCTTCTGACATGTGGATGCTAACCCACAACAAGGAAAGGGAAGATTAGACTTGACTTTGATCTAGACAAAGGGTAATGAAGGGAAGGGAGGGGAGAAGCAAATAGGAAAGACGGTAGAATTAATCAGACATATATTTCCTATCCTTATATATGAATACACAACCAATGCAACACCACATCATGTACAGCCACAATAATTGGAACAAGTTATATTTATTCTATATTTGTATTTCAAAATATACTCTACTGTCAAGTAAAAAAAAAAATTTAAAGGGGGCTGTGAATATAGCTCAATTGGTAGAGTGTTTGCCTTGCATGCACAAGGCCCTGAGTTCACTCCCTAGTACCACAAAAAAGTATATATATATATATATATATATATATATATATACACACACACACACACACACATACACATACAAACTCCATTTCATCATTTTAATCCAACCATGAGATGTAGTAACTTCCAGCAGGACCAGAGTGGAACACACGGGACAATTCTTTAAGAAAAATAATCTGTTCAGTAATTATGATGTATAAAAATCAGAGTAATACTAAACCCATCAAAAAGGAATATGGTAGAGAATTCAGAGTTAGAAATAATTACAGCGCTTGCCATAGAGGAGCTAGACATGAATAGTGAAAATTGAATAAATAGCTCTCGTTCCACAACAAAGATGTGTACAAAATGTAATGTGGGGCTGGGATTGTGGCTCAGCGGTAGAGCTCCCCCTTGGCAGGGGCGGGACCCGGGTTCGATTCTCAGCACCACATTAAATAAATAAATAAATAAAGCGCGCGCGCGCTCTCTCTCTCTCTCTCTCTCTCTCTCTCTCTCTCTCTCTCTCTCTCTCTCTCTCTCTCCTTTAAAAAAAAATGTAATGTGGACCCTGGAACGATTTGAAAATGGAATTAAAATCAATCCAACCCTGAAACACACAAAAAACATGTTTAGGAAGTGTCTTAATTTACACAGTGGAATTCCAATAGAAAAGCAGTTTGAGACGTTCTAAATACAGTAAGTTCAGCCAAAAAGAGTGGTCTTGCCATACTTGACCACGCTTCAACGGCAGCGCAGGCACCTCAGCTTCTGTTTCAGCGTCTCCCGCCAGAGAATTTGGGTTGAGCCGCACATGCGCAGTCAGTCAGGTCCGGCGCCACTCGGCCCCGCCCTCAGAGACCCGAGCTCCGAGAGCCGCTGCCGTCAGGACGCTCACGAACGTGGTGCTGCGCAGACGCAGTCGGGGTCCGTTCGCGGACCTAGCGCCTTTTCCTGTGGCTTGGCTGTCTTCTGGTTTGTCAAGTGCTGTTGGGCTCCGTAGGTGCTGAAAATCTGGGGTCGTGGACCCCGGCCAAGACTCAGCAGTACGGAGGTGCCGGGTGTCGCCGAGGGCGCGGGGCCGGGCTCCGGAGGCGGCGTGCCCTGCCCCGGGCCCCCCGCCCCTGCTGCAGCCGCGGCCCTGGCTGCTGCCCCCATCGCGGCCCCGGCTTCTCAGTTCACTCTGCTGGTGATGCACCCATGTGGGGGGCAGGACGAGGCCTCCGCGGAGAGCGTCCTGCGGCAGGCCCCGCTCCCATCCGGCAGCGTCGGAGTGGGACAGCCGGTTGGGTACCCGTGTGAAGTGTCAGGGGATGCTGAGGAGGACGCAGGGGAGGATGAAGCGGACCTGTTGGACACTTCGGACCCCCCAGGGGGAGGCGAGAGCACAGCCAGCTTGGAGGATCTGGAGGACGAGGAGACACATTCAGGGGGCGAGAGCTGCAGCGGGGGAACCCGGAGACGGGGCAGCGGCGGGGGCAACATGAGCAAGACTTGTACCTATGAGGGCTGCAATGAGACCACGAGCCAAGTGGCCAAACAGCGGAAGCCGTGGATGTGCAAGAAACACCGCAACAAGATGTACAAGGACAAGTACAAAAAGAAGAAAAGCGACCAGGCCCTGAATTGTGGTGGGGCCACCTCATCTGGCAGCGCAGGAAACGTCAAACTGGAGGTATTGCAGGGGTCCTGGGGAGTGGGAGATGGAAGAAGAGACCCCACACTTGCCGAAAACCCTATTGCCAGGACATGCCCACTTATTCCTGGATGATGGAGGTTGCAGTCACATCATTTTCTGTGTGGTACTACCCTTTTGAATTATGGTTTTTGGAATTTTAACTTCTCAGAATTATTATTTTGGGGATTTTAGACATTAGAGAACTTAGGCTTAAGTGATTTTGATCTCTTGGAAGTTCAGTACTTGGAATTATGGCATTTGGGATTGTATCTTTTGGAATTGTCCTCATCACTTACTAGAGGTAAAAGGAGTCCTTTGACAATCTGATAAAACCTAATGAAGACTGTTCCAGAAAAAAAAAAATATACAGATGTTTAATGTTGCATACAAATTCATACAGTTCAGGATCCCTGTAGATCCTAGACCCACCTCTATTCTTGTAAAATAATATATTTTACCAGATCTTGGATTAAAGAATTTATGCAAATAATCATCTTAGTACAGAATAGAAGTTAGTAAAAGGAATCAGGTTTGTCCCTTATATGTTCCACAGGTACCCATACACTTCAGAATTCTTTACAGAGAAAAGATAATACTCCTCTTCAAGGAAGTATTTTATCCTTGGCTGCTTTTGTTTACTTGTTTTGTTTTTTTGTTTTTGTTTTGAATTACCATCATTTATGTCTATAGTGTGGGGGGAAATGTATAAAGGACAAATAGATAGTAAATTAGCATCTCCCTATCCATAACCCCTTGCCAAAAAGAACTTTAATAATTTCTCTGTTTTAAAATAATTTGCATGGGTTTTGTCTTTTTAGGGAGGAGAATTAATTACTGTAATACTATGCCATTTGTCTTTTCTTGTGTGACACTTCCCCAGTTTTGAGGAGATTATAAGAGCTCTAAGTCTTGATCTTTGTTGAAAATAGCCATTTAGAATATAATAAGGGCCACCATAGTACTGCTATAGTAGTTTAAGGTGGAATAGCTCATTGAAGGCTGAGATACTCTGGAAAGGCTTTGCAGAGGAAATGTGTATAGGCCAGAAAGGAGGCTGTTTCTTCTGTGCTAGGCTGTAAGTGGAGTCTCACAACTCTTCATCAGTGAGGTAGGTTCTGTATTACATAGATGGAAACTGAGTCACATGAAGGGTAAGTAGTTTGGCCTAGGTCACACAGCCAGCAAGTGTTCAAACATAAGCAGTCTAATTGTAGAGCTTCACTTTTATTCCCATACTGCTCCATAAAAGGAGAGTCAGAATACTTCAGATAATTGGAACAGTATTTTGTTATGCCAGGGAAATTGTTAAGTACTTTAGATTTTCTAAGGTAACTAGGGGTATATATTTTTAGTAAGTATGCTGATTTTGTTTAGATTTTGATATCTGAGGGTAATGGCATCATTATAGGACTTACCGGTTTTATTTATATCAGTGGCAAGAAACTATTTATGCCAGTGCTCTCTAATACTTTCAAACCAATTTATTTTTCCCCCTAGTGACTTCTACTGAATTCTGAAAGCTGTTTATCATTTGCTTGTTTAAGCAATGTTTTACTGCCTCACCCTTATTTTGGTTATAAATTGGGCTAAAAACTATCTAGTGTCTCATTAGCAGTGTAAAATTACCTCTGAGTTCATATATTTCAATCAAAGGCAGGCAGACTCTGTATCTTGACCCAGATAGCTCCATATGAGGAGAATGTTCAATTCCGCTTGACATTTTTTTATAACAATGAAGATAGCTCTGAAGTAACTCATCACCCTCCCACCCCAACTTTTCCCCCTTCAATATGCAGAAGAATCCAGGTTGAAATCCTGGAGGGCAGGAACTGAGGAGATATAGTTAACTTCCATAGCACCTCTCCTATGACAATGAGAGGCTTTCCCAAAGTTTCAGAGGAACTGGGCAAAAGGAAGAGAAGCAAAGATCAGTTCATTACATCTCTGAAATGCTTACCGTTGTGGGTTATTATACTGTTAACTATTAATATTGTTTGTTTTTATCATATCCCAGGAAAGTCCAGACAATATACTCTCTATTGTCAAACAAAGAACAGGATCTTTTGGGGATCGTCCTGCAAGACCTACTCTTCTAGAACAAGTGTTAAATCAGAAAAGACTGGTAAGAATCAGCTTGTATAGTAGTTGCAAATCTATTAATGAAAGTTGTTTGTTGTAAGTGGAACTGTTTTAGTGTTTGAGATTTTAAAACTTATTAACTGGCTACCAAAATTGTATTTTGCCACTTGCCAGCACACATTGAATCTCATAGATGTCGTGAGGACTGTAAGAGCAGGAATACTTTTAATTCTGTTTCTTCAATGACTAAACTAAACTTTGACTATCTGAGAAAGATAGAATTCTAAAAGAGACTTTCCTTGTTTTCTGAGGTTTATGGAATAATGCTTTAATGTTGAAGTATGATTAAGCCAATATTTAATACAGATCTCTATTGCAAATTTGATAGAAGGAATCAGAAGTAAATAGTAAAGGATCGAGTGTTCACTAATTATTGGAATATTAGTAATTTGAGGTCATAAAAGAACATACCTACCCACTGTACACCAAATTCCTGAGTCTTAAAATTTTTAAAAAATAGAATTGGGATTTTATCTAAAAAATTTGGAATTAGGTGTTTCTAGCTTAAAAGACAAAGTAACAAAAAAGATTATAAATTTGACCCATAAAAGTGAATGCTGTAGTCAAAAACAGTAAAAATCAAAATGCAAAGTAACAAAGGGAAAAAAATAATTGCCACAAATATAAAAGTCTGTGGTTAATATGGTTGAGATCTTTTCTTTTTTTTTCGAGATAGCATTGTTGTTGTGTTACCCTGGCTGGTCTCAAACTCCTGAACTTAGGCTCAAGCAGTCCTTTTATCTCAGCCTTCCAAGTAGCTGGGATTGTAGGCATATCCCACCCTGCCTGGCAAAAACATTCACATAATTTGATGAGGAAAAACCTTAGCCTCAATACACTGCAAAAGATAAAAAACAAAAGTATTAGTATTAAATGGAATGAAAAGGTAGTCAATATCAATAAAATGAAACAGTAAACAGTAAGTGAAAATTATTTAATAATTGCACACAATAATGGTGAAGATTTCATGAAATGGGCACTGACATTCTATTGTCCTATGTTGGTACAGCAGTTTTACAAAGCAGTCAAGTAGTATATATCAGGAGTCTAAAATGGTCACCTCTTGACTCAAATCAAAACTAATATTTTGCAAAAAGTAAATTCTAAATATGGATAAAGTTAAGTGTAAGGAGAATGCCAGAAATGTATTTATCACAAGTAGTAAAATAATAGTCAAAAAGCAATTCAAATGTCCAGAAGTATCATAACAGCTTAGTAGATAATTGTACATTTACTTAATAAGATTTTGGACTATCTTTACAAATACTTTTTAAATCAAACTGTTCAATAAAAAGTAATATAAAATAATTCATAAAATTTGAAAATATTTAATGATAATATTCCCACTTTATTTGGTTTTTCTTTTTTAACTTATTTGGGCCAAAATCACATCAAATTTTATTATTAGTTTGCAGCTTGATTGCAGTCCATCAGCTACAACAATGAGTTTGATTAAGGCATGTTTAATTTTGTAAATATAGTGTATATTGTGTAGGGACACATCAGAATAATTCTATAGCATGAATACAATCTGACCATATAAGAGTAACATTCTTAACAATTTTTTTTCTTTTTTTTCTTTAAGTCATTACTAAGAAGTCCAGAAGTAGTGCAGTTTTTGCAGAAGCAGCAGCAGCTATTAAATCAGCAAGTTTTGGAGCAAAGACAGCAGCAGTTTCCAGGAGCATCTGTGTGAGGAAACTTATCAGGATCCTCAACATGTTTTTCTCTTACTGTAATAGATGAACATATTTTTATACTAAAGATAATTGGGTAAGATATGCCAGTAGAATATAAACATTTTCCTGTAAATGTATGTGTACATTTGGGGATAAATAAGTACTGCACTTTTTGCATCCTTTCAGGTGAACATGAGTTTGAAAATATCAGTTTATCTCCCCAGAGTAGCATTTAATCAAAATTTTTTCTAAAAGTATGTTCCACTTCAGTCATTGTTACTGAAGATAATGAAGCCAGTTACTTTCTGTGCAAGTCATGAAGTTAACAGGTAATAATCTTGGAATATCTAATTCTGTGGTTCTCATCAAAAGGTAGTTGGACATATATTTTTTAGGTTGTCATAGTGGACTTAAATTGCTGGTTTTTAGTGAGTGGGCCAAGAATGCTGAATGTTTTGCAGTGTCTGGATAGTCCCACACAACTAAAAATTATCTTACCAGCAATGCTAATGATGTTTCTCTTAAGAAACACTTAAGATAGCTAGTTGTAAAGATATGATGTAGTTTGAGCACCTAGAATTGGGTTCTGACAATAATCTTTCTTTGCAGTTAAGATTGGAGCTGACAGAGAGGTAAGCATGTTTTATACGTCTAAGGAAAGTTATCATTGATCATTATTTGTCTGTGCAATTAAGAGATGTGCTGGTGGGCTGGGGTTGTGGCTCAGCGATAGAGCACTTGCCTAGCACGTGCAAGGCCCTGGGTTCGATCCTCAGCACCACATAAAAATACATAAACAAAATAATGGTATTGTGTACAACTAAAAAATAAATATTTAAAAAAAAAGAGATGTGCTAGTAAAACCTACATGAAAGATTCAAGTATGCCAGAATGAATACATCTTCTAAAGTTGGCTTCTCACTTTTCTGTTACCTATTAGTGTTGCTCTCCCATTAGACAAGACCCTTTTATGGAATGGAAAGGTAGTACAGATACAGTAGGGGCGGGGGATGTGGCTCAAATGGTAGTGCACTCGCCTAGCATGCTTGAGGCACTGGGTTCAATCCTCAGCATCACATAAAAATAAAAGATATTGTCTCCACCCAAAACTAAAAAATAAATGAAAATTTAAAAAAAAATTTTTAAATGATACAGTAAATAGTAAGTGAAAGTTATTTAATAACTTATGTGTTGATTTTATGAATAGTATAGATGTATCTCAACCCAATGCCGGGACAAACAAATCTTAATATTTATTTTTCATTAAGAAAATGAAAAAGAGATTCTTTTCAAAAAGAAGAATCTAAAAATAACAGCACTTCAACATTTCATCAATGGTTTTTGATGTTCAACTATTTTAAGACTGTGTTTTAAGACTGTGTTATTCCTAAATACTATTAAAGAATGATGGGTAATCTGAACACATTTTTTTTTTGTATTTTCTCCTAGGAAAACTTTGAAAAGGCAAAGCTACCAATAAAAATAACAAATCAAATATCAAGAGATATTAGAATAATAAATGTATGTGTCCCAAGATGAACTTACAAAAATTTGTTAGTTTCTTGTTTTTTAACTCTGAGATATATATTATGTTAAAGTTAGTCATAGCTGTTCTAAAAAGCACTTATGGAGAGAAAGAATGTTTTTCTTCATTTTTATGTATGTTTTCTACTTAAATATCTGCAGAAACACTTTTGCCAAAATTATATCATTAAAGTTCAGTTGTTGACCTTTTCAGTTGTCTTATTTATTTGTCTATTTTCTTTAATTGTTTCACATTGGATGCAGAGGAATATACTTCCTATTTGTTATTGTACTGACACTGTTGGGAGCTCTATTGAATCCTTAGAGCTTAAGTTAATTTTTATGGTAGAAAAAAAAAATCAGCTTTTGCTTCTTCAGATGGAATAAAAGGAAGAGGAAAGGAGGAAAAGTAGTAGGCCAGTGAAAGCTGAGTGAAAAGGGATGAAATATATGTAGTGAGTAGAGCTTTGAGATGATTACTGTTGTTAAACCCTAATGAAGTTCATTGAATGGCTCGGAATCTTCATCCTAGGATATATATTTTAGAATAAAGTAGCTGCCCCTTTACTATTTTGAATTAAGAATAGGCAGTTTTTGGATACAATTTAGTTTTGTTGCCTACCACATTGAAAAATTTTTTCCTTTAAAACTATGAAAACGATAGTTTTTTCTTATTTGGGATAAATTTATTTAGTCCCCAGTTTTGTGTCCTTCTGTGTACTCATGACTTTGCAGCTCCTGCCACCAAGACTGAATTTATTTTCCTACCCCTTAAATCTAGAGGACTGACCTATGATTTGTTTTGACCAAGTTAATTCAGACTAAATAACAGTGAATCAGCCACAAGTAGACTTCTTAAGGTTTTAAACTCTTCCACCTATTTTTTTAGACTTCTATCCAACAACTGGAGTAATAGCCTGACCCGCAAGATAGCTTACTGCAAATAAGTTTGATACATCCAAGATCAGCCGAGCCTAGCTCAGATTTGCAGAATGATCCTATTGACCTGTAGATTATGAAGCAATAATAAATGCTAAAAATTGTAGGGGACATAGTTCTAGGATGGTTTATTAACACAGCATTCATGTTACAGTAGGTAATCCATACACTATTGTTACAGTTACCGCTACATAGCAAGTCACTAAAAAATATGGTGGCTTAAAACAATAACATTATTTCTCATAGATATTAATATGATTACTATGATTTTAAGTGGTTATGCCCATGCTTTTGGGCTGGGAATGCCAAGTACAAGGCTCCCTCACACCTGCTCTTATGCAGTGTGACCCATTAAGAATTGGATTTTATTTTTTCACCTCCTTGAATCTGTGCAGACCCTATGATGATTGTTAACAGAATGTGGCAGGAGTGATGTTGTACCAGCTTCATATTAGATTAAAAGAAATTTTATAAGTATGGATGTGTATACTTGTAATAAAAACAAAGGAATAGTATGGAGTTGTAGCTCAGTGGTAGAGTGGTTGCTTAGTAGCATGTGTGAGGCGCCGAATTTGATTCTCAGCACTGCATATAAATAAGTAAAGATTCATTGACAACTATAAAAAATAGTTAAAAAAAACATAAAGGACTTCACAACTTCCATTTTCCAGCAAAGTTGGGAGAGAAATATGTTAATATGGGCTACAGGAAGTGGTAAAGGACTTTATAGAAAAAATGTTCAGTAACTACATTAAAGCCAATGAGAGCGGTAACCAGCAGCTGGTAGCCTGCTTTAATGGTAATGCACTTTTGATTGGAAATGAAGCCCTGCAACAATAATATATAAAATACAATTCTCACATTAATATCATGCCAAAGAATCCAGACACAAATAATGTGTGCATGATTCCACTTAATAAAATAGAAATGCAGGTGCAACTGTGCTCTGAGATCACAGAACAGTGGTTCCACTTGGCAGGAGGCTTCCAGCATTCTGGTGCTACTCTGTTGTTCAGCATTCTGGTTATGCATTCATATTCAATTAGTGAAAGTTCAACCCTTTATGTATTTATGGTTTTTACCTTTGCAGTATATGTTTTG
Source organism: Urocitellus parryii (assembly GCF_045843805.1). NCBI lineage: Eukaryota > Metazoa > Chordata > Mammalia > Rodentia > Sciuridae > Urocitellus > Urocitellus parryii. The sequence goes on from NC_135532.1 coordinate 31,879,480, forward strand.
AACTTAAATTTTTTAAATAGTTGTTTGTTTAAAGATATTCTCAGTGGTCCTTGCAGGTGGATGTGGCATGAATAAATTCTGGCCAGTGGAATATTGAGCAATAGCCGTGTGTACAACTTCCAGATAGTACCTTTAAAAAGAGAAAGCAACCAGTTTCCCCTCTTCCTCCATCCTGCTGCCTGGAATGTAGACAAAGCAGTAGATGATCCATGGGCCAAATGGTGACTCACTGGGGGAAAGTGAAATAAGATAAAAGGAAACTGTGTGCTTGGATGGCCTCAGGGAACAGAATCACAGCCCTAGCCTGGGATGTTTTGGGACTACTTACTTGAAAGAAAAATGGAATGTATTGTTCCTCCCACCCATGGTCATTTTAATGTCTATCATAATTGTTGTTAGTATAGCCAGCCAAATTTGTACCCCAAATGATACTGTAGGTAAAAGAAGTGGCAAGTGGCATTAAAGACTTGGACTCCTGGGAGCCATAAATTTCTCATGGTAATATTATTTGACAAGACTTACCCAGCCGTGATAGTAGAAAAGATAAATTATAGGTTTGATCTAGAGTTCAATTAGTTGACAGAGAGGATGAGGGTGTTAGGGTGTTTTTAACAGTACTTAATAGGAGATGAGAGTTAAGGCTGAGCAGAGAATGAATGAGACCCACAGGGACTAAAGGTTTCTGTGATGTTGCAGTGCAAGTGTAGGAAGAGAGAGGATACAAGAGATTTTTAAGGAAACTATGGGCTTGAAGGTAAATAGTAAATACTACTCATTATAATAAGTTAATGGCTACCCCAATTTTTATTATACTTTATACCAATGTATATCAATTAAGTAGGCCCTTTGCTCAACTAAAGACCCTTCCTAGTCTGCTTCTGGAAGAATTTGACTTAGAGCATTGGATAAACAAAGCCAAAGGATTTAATGACAGAAGGGGAGTCAAGGAAGGCTCACTTAGGAGGAACCCCATGGCAGTTTGTTACAGCTCATTAACCAGCAGTTCTAGAGTATGTAGAAATTTAATTTTTTTAAATGGCAAGAAAGAAAAAAACTATAAAATAGTTGTTTTGCTTCAGGAATAGTCAGCTCAAACTACTGTGGAGAAAAAGAAGGCAATCAACCAGGTATCCTTCCAAAAAAGTGTGTCTCAATATTTGCCAAGAATGGTAAGTAGATGGTAATTAAACTCTTAGTTGCTATTCATAAATAGGCAAATTGTAGATTACTAAAATTTGGATATGCATGCAGACATACATGTATATAGAATTGGAAATTGCTTTCATAAAAGAATATTGGGGGCACTGGTAGTTTGGGTAGGAGGACAGGGCCACAAGGGTGGTCAGGAGACAATCTTGTTGAAATAACCTTTTATACTATTTAAATTTTTACCATGCACATAGAATCTTTTCAAAAATATTTTTATACTACAAACTAAAAACTGTGTCAGAAATTAAAAAGAGTAGACACCTTGTACTTAATAATTATTTCTCCTTTGCTTTCTATTTGGGTTTATGGAAAAAAATAAGCTTTTACTAATGAATCTTCCTTTGCAAATATGTGCACATATTTGTAGTGAGATTCATACACCCCCCATTTCAGTCGGCTTTTTCATCATTGACAATTTTAGGGGAGGAAAGGATTATTTGGCACACACTGTTTCAGGGATCTCGGTCCATAGATGGCCAATTCCATTTCTCTGTGCCTGAGGTGAGGCAGAAAACATGGTGGAAGGGTGTGGAGGAGGAAATCAGCTCAGGACATGGTAATCAGGAAGCAAAGAAAGAAAGCTCTACTCACCAGGGACAAAATACAAACCCAAAGGCCCAGTGACCTACCTTCTCCCACCACGCCCATTCAGTTATCAACCCATTAATCCATATCAGTAGATTAGTTCCCTGATTAGGTTACAACAATAATAAACTAATTTCACCTTTAAACATTTAAAAAATTGTTTTAGGGCTGGGGATGTGGCTCAAGCAGTAGCGCGCCCGTCTGGCATGCGTGCGACCCGGGTTCGATCCTCAGCACCACATACCAACGAAGATGTTGTGTCCGCCGAGAACTAAAAAATAAATAAAATTCTCTCTCTCTCTCTCTTTCTCTCTCCTCTCTCACTCTCTCTTTAAAAAAAAAAAAAATAAAATAAAAAATTGTTTTAGATGTTGATGGACCTTTATTTTATTCATTTATTTATGTGCAGTGCTCAGAATCAAACCCAGTGCCCTACAACATGCTGGGCAAGCACTTCACCACTGACCCCCAACCCCAGCCCCTCACCTCTAAACATTCTTATACTGTCTCACACATGACCTTTTGGGGACATTACATATCCAAACTACAAACCTATCCTCACCCAGAGTTTCTTACCATCCATCTTGAGGTCCCAAATGCATACTTCCCTACTGAAAGTGCACAAAATGTAAGTTAAAGACAACATGAAAAAAAAAAAACCAGTTTCCTAGGACTTTTATAGTTTCCCAAATAATTCTACATACTTAGGTGCTCTTTGCAACAATCTATAATGCGTGCACAACTGTTATTATAGATACAGAAGCAGGATTGCAGAGTTTAAATCAGTTGTTTAAGATAGCACAGATACTGGACTTAGATGCCCTCTCATCCCAGGTTACTTATTACATACTATTGTAATCATTGCAGTGAGGCCAGTGCAATATGAAAATGCACCTTGCATCCTGAGGATATATCCACTATCACTGGACCGTAAGAAGAAAACTTTAAATATATATATATAATAAAGCTTTCAATATATATAATAAAGCTTTAAATATATAGATAGATAGTAGTTGGACACAATACCTTTATTTTTATGTGGTGCTGAAGATCAAACCCAGTGCCTCACATGAACTAGGCAAGTGCTCTGTCACTGAGCTTAATCCCAGCCCCAGAATAAATCTTTTCTACAGATTAAGCCTTGGTTTTTGCAATGTGTTAGAAGTTGAATTTTATTTAAACTAACCCTAATTATATTACTTTAGAAAGTAATTTCTTATGTGCTAATTCATTTAAACCTCAAACTATGACAAGTATTATTGTCTGTTTAGGGATGAGGAAAGAAACTCAGAGAAGTTTACAGTAACTGTAAAACAGTTCTGTTAGAGGAGAGCCAAGATTTGAACATCAGTCTACCTCCAAAAGTGGAGATCTTTCCATAGTGATATGTTGTTGCTAAAGTAAACACTTACACTTTTAAATAAGTGCCTGGTTTCTAATATAATAGGCATTTCAATAGATGGTAAACAAAAACAAACAATAGATGTACTATGACATTAAATACAACATTAAATATACCAGTTATAATCATATGTTCTGAGCTTCTTTCCAGATTCCCCCATGTTGTTTTGTTTTGTTTTCTTTTTTTTTTTTTGGTTCACCCATCCTGCCTTCCACATATCGCCCAACTTCAAGGTAATCTTTGTCACAACCCAGTATGTATTTTCCCATGCTCATTTAATTTTATATAAACACATATACGCATTTAGAATTGTCATTGTTTCATTAAAATATGGGCACATTATACATTCTGGTCCATGAATTGCTTTTTATGCACCAGTACCATGTGGCAATCCCTTGTGTAGACAGATCTTAATCACTCCTTTAGATGGTTGCAAAGCATCTCCTGATGTGAGTGTACCATTGTTCATTCGGTCCATTTCAATGGTGGTAGTCATTAACTGGTGTGGTTTTCTACACTGTAAACAATGCAGCAGCAAACATCTTTACATGTCCTTAAGTCCTGGTGTGTATTGGTGGTTTCGTGGCCTTGCAAAAGACACTCGGAAATGGCATTGCTGAATGAGGATTATATAAATTTCCTGCCAATAGATGTGGCTATATTCCTTTTTTCCAAAAAAGAGTTTTAACACTTCATATTCTTGCCACCAATGAGAGGGACAGTTCAGTTTCCTCATATCTTTACCTGAAGGAGTTAACTGTTCTTCTTAACTCTGGCCTTTCTAATGAATATGCACTGCTACTTATTATGTTTATTAGGATTTCCCAGAACAATTAGTAAATGAGAGCATCTTATTGGCTGTTTGGATTTGCTCTTTTATGAATTGTGTCTTGTCATAGCTTATGCCCACTTTTCCATTAGGCTCTCTTTTCCTAATCAATGCACTTACAGTCTGATAAACATTCTGAAAATGAACCCTTTGCCATTTTTATCCCATTTTCCCAAATCTAAAGTTTACTTTTGTGTATTGTGTTTTGCCATAACAGCTTCAAATTTTTATATTTCTCAATGTGTGCAACATTTCTTTTAGGGCTTCAGGGTTTCTAGTCTTGCTTTAAAAAGTCTCAATTTAGTATCTTTGAAATGATCCCTGACTTATAATTCTCCATTCTCTTTTATAGAAATAGAAAATATAATTAATATGGATATTGACAAATAGTCCTAATTCCTTTAGTATAACTATAATATGGAAATTTTAGTACTCTTTATCACATTACTCCCTCATTTCTTTCTTTAGCCAAGAAAATGAATGTTATCCTTAACAACAACCAGTGCTCTAGGTGGACAATGGGTATATGAGTATTATACTCGTAACAGCTGATACTGTGGTTACATTAAATCCTGTGCTCACATAGCAATATTATTGAAAATGAGCCAAACTATCATTTGTCTAACAGACTTGCCTCACATAGAAAAATGTCTGGGTTAAATGCTGCTGTTATGGAGTTTGAAGTCACCAAGTGTTTTCTTAAACATTCAATGAAAATATTTGACATATTTAATAATTAGGTAAGTTGATCTCACCTTTCAGTTAAGAGATGGGCTATTTACCCCTATTATCCTTATCATACAGTATTCCAAATAATCATTTGTATTATTCTAAAGTATTAGAGATGAGCTTTTCTTGTTATTGTCTACTACAACAGTATAAATAGGTCTCTCCTCTTCATAACTTTACCCTAGTAACAAAAGCACATGGCTTTTCTTAAGATGTATTCAATAAGAACAGATGCTGGTTTTCATGGGCTATTTGTTAACTTGGGATTAAGAGGACTGAAGAGTACAAGCAGCATGAAAACAAAAACAGAAATCAGATGAAAACAACCAAATAAATTATGACTGGTAGGATTTTCTGTTTGTTTTCCTCCTATAGTTGCACCTTAAATGATCTACTGTTCTCAAAGTGAAGATCACAGACATCACTAATAAGATTTTATACTGGTTGTCTTTGAAAAGCTAATAAGATATGTTAATATTAGTATATTAGTTAATATTAAACATTTCCACAAAAATTTATTGCCATATATTAGGGTAATATGATGGTATTAAACTTTGCATGCAAACCTATACTTGCGCTGTCATATTGATTAGATATACATCTGCAGAAACTCATGGGGACTAGTGAAAGTCATTGTCACAGCAGTATTTCCCTTCAGAAAATAAGGGAACCCCCAGGTATTAGATCCATGTTTCCTAAGATCAGCCAAGATTGTCTTAATATGGAAACTTCAGTTTGTTTTTAGTGGGGTCGTGTTCAGAGATCCTTGTTTCCAAGCTCCTATTATGCTTCCAAAAGTGGCCTTTTCTAACTATCCCTCATGGTATGTACATCATACCTTTCTCTTGTCCTAATTAGTGGACCCTAGAGCCAGGGAAATGCCTGTCTAAGAAAAATCAATCTCTTACCTGAGTGTCCCCATACTTCTCTGATGAGAGATGATGTTACTGTGTTTCCCATGTCTGTTCTATTTCTTGTTTGCCTCTTTGTGCCAGCAATAAAGAATTAAGTTTGTTCTTGGCAAAATAAAGTTTGTTCTTTGCTTACTAGTGCCAAACATTGGCATCATAAAGTCTATCCAGTATCTTACTTCTCTGAATATTTCCTGCTTTGTTAGCAATTGGGCCCCTGCCCACCCAAGCACTACCCATTCTGAAGGGCATCAAGAATATTGAACTCATTCTTAGGGACTCACTTTGGAAGGGTAGTTGGGGGGCTTTCTGACTATCAGAGCAGCTCAGACCAGCCCACTGAAGGTCAGATGCCAGGACTACCAATGCAGTGACCATGAAAAGAACAGCAGCAGCAAGAATAACAATGTCCTGAGCCAGTGCTGCCTTCCTACATGGTGCCCTTGCTAGGAGATGCATTGGAATAGGAGGCAGGAATGGATGAACTTATTTCTAGCAACCAAAATGGCAATTCTTCCTATAGAATATGAACGAGAGTAATAGGTATTTTGAACAGGATTCTTTTAAATAGCTGCTATATAGGCAGAGCAAATTGAACGAGGATACTGATCAAAAGTAGATATTGATCATAATGCATTGTAGGGTTTTATTTTTTAAATTTTGTTAAGAGTTGGGGTTCTCACTATGTTGCCTAGACTGGCCCCGATCTCTCATGCTCAAGCAGTCCTCCTCCCTCGGCCTCTCAAATATCTGGGACTACAGGTGCACAGTACTACACCTGGCTTGTGTAGATAGATATTTTCACATAATCTTGCCTATATTTTGTGATGAGCTGCTCTTATCTGACTTCTTGATTAACGAAAAGCAAAGTTTTATCAATATTCCACATATCTGATAGAATCATGACAACTGTTTCAGTTTTCTAACACGCCCTCCAAAGCATAGTGGCCTGAAGTAACTTTTGTTTTTGTTTGCTTATTTATAGTTTTTGGTTCACAATGATCTATGTTTGCTGAGCCTAGCTAAGACGTTCTTGTAATCTTTCTTGGAATGTCACGTGAGGCTGCACAATGTGGCTTGGGACTGTAGCTGTGACTGGAACATCCAAGGTGGCCTTTCATACCTACATAGCACGATGTAGTAATCCAAAGGCCCCTAGGCAAATCCGAACAATAGTTTTTGTACTTCCATAAGCAGTAGTTTTTACATTTTTGGTATTTGGTAAAACTAGCTTTTACAATATTTAAATAGATACATTTTTTTTAGAGAGAATTTTTAATATTTATTTTTTTAGTTCTCGGCGGACACAACATCTTTGTTTGTATGTGGTGCTGAGGATAGAACCTGGGCCGCACGCATGTCAGGGGAGCGCGCTACCGCTTGAGCCACATCCCCAGCCCCATAAATAGATACATTTTTAATATAAATCTCTTAAAAAGCTGACGTATAGGCATAGAAAATTGAACCAGAATACTAATCAAAACTAGAATAACAATCATAATGCATTGTAGGGCTTCTTGTTTCTTAAATACTTTTATTTTGTTTATTCAGTTTGTTTTATGTGGTGCTGGAGATCACACATTCTAGGCAAGCACTCTACCACTGAGCCACAACCCCAGCCCTCTAAATTTTATTTTTAAATTTTTGTGATGTGCAAAAGTTACAGAAACTTAAATTTCTGCATTGATAAATTTTATTGGAACAAATCATACTTGTTTATTATTTATGTCTGCTTTCTACTACAGTGGCAAAATTGAGTGCTTGAGATAATCAAAGAGCCCACACAGGCCATAGAATCAAAAACATTTACTGTTGGGCCCCTTAGGGTGTCTTCTGGCCCCTGCTTTAGAACCTCTGTTCATAGACATGTCTTCACTCAGTAGTCTAGCCAAGATTCTTATATGGGGACAAGCCACTGTGCCAGCACTTACCAAACCTCTGCTTGGTATTTGCTAACATGCCATTGGCCAAATCAGGTCACATAACTAACCCAGAGTACTACGGTAAGCAGCCAAGGATACCAGGATGTGTGGTTCACTGGAGGTCACTAAAGTAAAATCTACCACAGTTCCTCAGTTAATAGTTCAGAAACCTAGGTTTATTGGACAGCTGACTATGAGAATGACCTAAGAGCAGAACAATGGACACAATCTAATAATTTTTATCTTTAATACCAATAGTTAGTGGCTCTTATCGAGAAGCAAAATAAACTAATGTGTCCTTGTGAATACCAGCACTCAAAGGTAGATATATACTAATTCCTGTAATTGGTGGCTGTTACTTTATATGACAAAAGGTACTTTGCAGAGGTGATTAAATTGAAGATCTTGAGATGGAGAGATTAGATTGAATATCTAGGTAGGTTCTAAACATAATCCCAAATGCCCTTGTAAGAGGCAGGCACAGAGCAGGGCACGGTAGTGCACACCTGTAATCCTAGCAGCTCAGGAGGCTGAAGCAGGACAATCACAACTCAGTGAGACCCTGTCTCTAAATACAATACAAAATAGGGCTGGGGATGTGGCTTAGTGGTCGAATGCCCCTAAGTTTAATCCCTGGTCCCCTCCACCAAAAAAAAAAAAAAAAAAAGAGGCATGAAGAGGAATATTTGCCTAAAGAAGATGAAGTAGCTGTGGTGACAGAAGCAAGTTGAAGGGATTCAAGAAAAGCTTCACCAGCCAAGGAAATGCAGGCAGCCTACCAAATCCAGAAGTTAGAGAAAAACAAGAAAATGGGTTCTCTCCTAGAGTCTCCAGAAAGAACCATCCATACCAACACCTTGACATTGGCTCAGTGAGACTGATTTCAGACTTATGCCCTCCAGAATTGTAAGAGAATGTTGTCTGAAGTCATTAAATTTGTGGTACCTCTTATACAGCAGGGAATAGGAAATTAATATAAGTTTTCAAGAGGTGGCAGCGAGAGAGGCTGGATCTCATCAGGTTCTAAGCAAGCACTGCTTAGAATCTCTTGCTTCTCTTATCTAAAAGAAAAATTTATCCAATGTAAAAAAACTGATGAACTGAATTCGATGCTATAATAATTATAATTGATGGGGCTGGGGTTGTGGCTCAGTGGCAGAGTGCTTGCCTTACAAGTGTGTTGCACTGGGTTTGATCCCCAGCACCACATAAAAAAATAAAGATATTATATCCATGTATAACTAAAAAGTATTTTTAAAAAATTATAATTGAACATAAGAGAATTGATTGCATCCTTTTTTCAGTCAAAAGGCATTTCCTCTAATAATACAGAATATGTAGTATTTATTGTACCCTTAGTACAATAAATATCCTTTTCTCCTCACCAAAGCTTTCTAAACCTCAACCAGCTCTTTCTAAACCTCAACCAGCTTTTAACTGTAAAACTTATAAGCAGCAGAACAATTTGGAGCCTCAAACTCCCAAATATGGAGAGCTATTTTCCAAAGCAATTTGTAGCTTTCCTGAGGTATGATCCCGAAGGGGATTTTATCATGCTTGGCAATACTCTTGCTTTTTAACTAAATAGTAGCACAACTTTGATTTGTCATTACAGATTTAAGAATGTGTGTCCTGAAGTCTTGATTTAGTATGCAGGAACTTTACCTCCAAACTCCTGCCTATTTCTACCTCTCCTTTACTTTAGGCCATTGTGAATTATTTATATGATATAATGCCAAAGGATCACTCTATTTCACCTAAGTTCTTTCTACTACTTTGAGTTATTTTCTACTCCTTCAATAATTGAAGAAACCTTTGTAGTTCTTCAAAACCAAGCTTTATATTTCCTTTTTATTCCAGACCAGGAGAAACAAATACCAGCTTTGCCAACTTTTGTTTCCAAACCTTTTTCATAGTATCTATAATGTAATAAACTCCCTCAGGAAAAAATCTAATAAATTTAACCTTTTTTCACAATGTACAAAAAATAAATGACACTATCAAGAGAGTACAAAGTTAACCTATAGAATGGGTGGAAACATTTGCAAATCATTGATCTGTTAAGGAAATCATATTTAAAACCTGGAGAACTCTTACAATGCAATATGCACATACACAAAAAAATGATTTTAAGTGAGACATTTTCCTAAATATCAAAATCTTTTAAACATACATTATAATCATTTAAATGTACAGACGCTCCTTGACCTACAATAGGGTTCCATCCTGATAAACCCATTGCAAGTTGAAAATATCTTAAGTAAAAAATGCATTTAATACCTCTAACCTATTGTTTTAGTCAACTATTTCACTGCTATGACTAAAAGACCCAACCAGAACAACTGTAGAGGAAGAAAGGTTTATTTAGGGGCTCACGGCTTTAGAGGTCTCAATCCATAGACAACAGGCTCCATTCCTTGGCATGCAAGGTGAGGCAGAACATTATGGTAGAAAAGTGTGGCAGAGGGAAGCAGCTTACATGGTGATCAGAAAGCAGAGAGAGAGAGATTCCATTCACCAGATACAAAATATATACCCCATAGCCACACCCCCAATGAACAACTTCCTCCAGCCACAACTCACCTGCCTCCAGTTACCACTCAGTTAATCCCACCAGGGATTAATTTGCTGATTAGGTTAAGGCTATAACCCAATCATTTCTCCTCCAAACCTTCTTGCATTGCCTCAAACATCAGCTTTTAGGGGACACCTCACATCCAAACCATAACACATATGGAACATTATAGCTTAGAAACACAGTAATGTGTAGAGTGTCCATTGTTTTCCAATAATCATGTGACTGAGTTGGACCTGCGTCTCTCTGCTGCTGCCCAGCATCACCAGAGAGCAGCAAGCTACATATTGCTAGTCTGCATATGCAAACTACTGCAAATCCAAGTTTTAGCTGAATGCTATGGCTTTCACACAATTGTAAAGCCAAAAGATCATAAGTTGAGCTATTGTACATTATATTGAGATAAAATTTACTTTTAACATTCACTTAGTGATGATTTACTTTTAACATTCACATAGTGATGAATTATATTTAACTCTTTTTAAAGTAATTTTGTCAAGAAAACCAAAATTGTTAACAAATGAATTGTAAGATGGTATCATGTTTAGTCTGAAAACTAAATGTATATAAGAAAATACAGATTAAACTGTTTCATGGCATCAGAATTAACAAAATACCTTTATAACTTGATGTTTGGAATTCTTAAAATTGTTTTTTACACATCAGTGGGTTATTCGGATAATTTGGGTTTTTTTTTCTTTCTAAATTATGAAATTAGCCTGCCACTTGCAAGAATTATCTCTAAATAACACATTGCAGGTCTGAATAGTTTCTTACTGAAAAGCCAAACTGAATATAATTTTCATTATATTTGCTCCATTTTAACACAACTTTTCATTTTATTACTAGTGAAATTCTGAGGTCACATCTAACATTTTTATCAGATGCATGCAAATTATGGAGCCATTGGTGACCATGAGGAAGTAAATTTTAAAATCAACAAGATCTTTTTGTTAACTCAGCGATGCAACATCAGAGTTCCTGGTGCTTCTTGCTATTTTCAGATTCATATTTTGAGAATAAACACTTAGAATAAGCCAGTTTAGAGTTGTCAAAACTTCTGCTATTGATTGATGTGTAGCTGAAGAACTATTTTCAAACTGAATCATAAGCAGACTTACCTGATGACCTGCTGTGCATAATCAATTGACATGTATTGGAGATTTGCAATTATTATTATTTTGAAGGTGAGAAATCCAATACTTTACCAATTTTTTAAAAAAGGGAATGGGAAACAAATACCATTTCTGCCTTTAGATGCCCCAAATATCTTTCTAACCAAAGTTGGAAAATGCTGAAAATGAGTAGATGCAAACCCGGCCCTTAAAACCTCCCAGCTGCACACCTATAATCCGAGGGGCTCAGGAGGCTGAGGCAGGAGGGTCACAAGTTCAAAGCTAGCCTCAGCAGCAACTTAGTAAAGCTCAAAGCAAGTTGGCAAAACCTTGTCTCAAAATAAAAAATAAAAATGTCTGGGGATGTGGCTCAGTGGTTAAGTGCCCCTCATATAAAAAAAAAAAAAAATCTCACAGCTGATAGAGAGATGTACAAATAAACAATGTGGCACAGGAACAGATAACTAACCATTGATGGGCATAATTATTATGGGAGCACAGAGGCCAATCACCTACCCTGGCTTATGAATGTCTGGGGTGACTTGCTAAGGGAACTGATGGCAAGAAGAGAAGTTGAATCAGCCCAGGCCTGAAGAAGGTATCACTCCTCCCATCCTCCCAGCAGCCTACCATAGGTGATAGCAAACTGAATTTTAATGATTTACATATTTATCTTCCTTCACAAAGTGGTAAGCTCCTTAAAGGTAGAAAGTTTATTATCATTGTACCAGCTGCATAAAAGCAATCTGATTAATGAATATATGGAAGTTTCTAGGACGATGAAAATATTACTTCTGTAAGATGGGATATGTTTAACAAAAGTATTTTATGTCTATACCATGGTGTATTTTAAAAGATATGTTTGAGAAGGTATGTTTGAAAGCCAAATATTAGTTGCAAGAACAGGGTCAGGAACTATGGAGATACAGGAACAGAGAAGCCATTCCTGCTCTCCAGAAACAGGTTTACCATTTTTTCTTTCTTCGTACTGAAGATTGAACCCAGAACCTGGCCCATGCTAATCCAGTGTTTTACCACTGAGCTATATCCCCCGTCCTCCAAAAACTTAAACCTAAAGTTTCCTGATCCCCACCTGTTTCTAAACCTGCATGATTTGTCTTTCAACATTAATGTTTTAGGGTTTCACAAAATATTTCTTTTGAATAAAGGATTCCAGTGCTTAAAAAAAATTGAAAATTCCTGATCAAGTTAATAAGAAAGTTAATCTTTTAGAAATATCTACAAAATATTTAGATTTTTCCTCCTGTCTTTGAAGACTACATGGAAATTTATATGGAGGGATTTTAAAAATTATATTTTTAGATATGGACTTCATCTTAAGTTTTTCCTCACTATCCTTTCTTTAGCTTTTTTGTGGGATTGAACTCAGGGGCACTCAACCACTGACCCACATCCTCAGCCCTATTTTGTATTTTATTTAGAGACAGGGTCCATCTGAGTTGCTTAGCACCTCAATTTTGCTGAGGCTGGCTTTGAACTCTCGATCCTTTTGTCTCAGCCTTCTGAGCCACTGGGATTACAGATGTGTGCCACAGCGCCAGGTCTCCTTAGCATCTTTTTAATAGGCAATGTATAACATTGTACAGATGTTTATAATAGTAAAATTCATCATTCTTTCCTATACATTGTATATTGCTTAATATTTGCTACTAACCTGAAAAATCCTTCTATGTATTAATGGTTCCTGATTTAAAATGGTTTGAATTATTTTTCATGATTTTTCAACTTTAGAATAGTGTGAAAACAATATGTATTCTGAAAAAAATCACACTTCAGATTTTGAAGTTAGCCCTTTTCCCTGGCCAGTTAGAGGCAGTATGAAACTTTTGCAATGCTAAGCAGCAGGAGCAAGCCACAACTCCCAGTCACATGATCTCCAGGGAACAACCAATACTCCACAGTGTGCTGTGCTGCTAAATGGAGGATTTTGGTTTTAGATTAGGTGTATTAAATGCATTTTAGGGGTTTATTGGTATAACTCCATCATAAATTGAGCAGCATCTGTATATCATCTATAAAATTTCTACAAAATATCTTCTTTGGTTCCAAAGCCCTGGTAGCTGAAATTTTTTTTGCAGTTGCAGATGGACAGAATGCCTTTATTTTGTTTATTTTTATATGGTGCTGAGGATCAAACCCAGTGCCTCATGCGTGCTAGGCAAGCTCTCTGCCTCTGAGCTATAGCCCTAGCCCCAAGATTCTATTCTCAATGCCAGTCATCCCAAGATGCTTAATTCAGAACCACCACCTAATTTCTAGACAGCATGATGAATTTTTTAATATCCCACTTTCAAATAGAACATTTTGAGACGAATTGTCTTAGGAAGCTATAGGTCCATGTACAGTGAATCCTTGTATGAGATTTGTAGGAAAAATGAGCCAAAAGACATATCGGGTACAGTATTCTTTATTATAAACAATCAGATGACAATATAAGTATGATTTGAAGGATAATCGAGGCCAAGGTTATTATAATCAAAAGCGTTGCTCCACTCAAGTAGAGATAGTTTCTTTTTTTGTAGGTGTGTCTTACAGTCATTGGAACTTATCTTTAACATGTGCCAGGATCACCTAACCTTCTCATACAGTTCAGCTGTTAAATCATAATAGGAATGACAATTTGGAATGCATGTTATATTCTGATTATTTATTTATTGAATATATATACCAAATATTTGGGACACAAAGTTAGGAGCTTAAAGTCTACCAAGTATATTTATAAGATGCTTTGGTTACTGTTGTTGTTTGCTGTTATGGGAATATCCACATCCACAGGAGAAAATAAAAAAAGGATCCTAAATGCTAGCAGTTGGCCAACTTTTCTTGATTTATGCTGAGTATAAAAAAAATTAACATATCAAGTATATGTGTTAAACAGTGACTTCTTTTTGGTTCCAAAGCCCTGGTAGCTATTAACATATCATCTAGCTAAAACAAACTTTTCACATCTCCTTTTTAACAGACAATAAAAAATACTGGCTTTCTTGTGAGTAGGCCTAGATGTTACTGTTCTCTGTCTCATGATCTTTGTCTATTGCAACCTGAAACATGACGACGGTGGCGGTGATGCATTCAAAGGCCTACCCTGTCCACTTTGTTCACTATCCTATAAAAGAATTATATTCAATTTTTTGGCTTTTCTAACTCACAGAATGAATGCTAAATGACCACACTGAGAAGTCTAAAATTAAACACTAAATTACAATTTTTGGGAACTCCTAGCAACAAAAGAAAAAAAAAAAGTTGATTAAAATGTTACCATTACAATAAACAGAGGGTTTACTTATCAATTCTCAATTCTGAGTTTTACAAATATCCTAATAAAGTCTTTTGGTGTGACATTTGGTGATATGTGCTGATTTCATAATTTATTTTTCACCGAAAAAGTTCAGGTGCACTGCAATAAGTTGTCCTAGTTTCCTAAAGCTGCATGGAAATGTTTATATTCTTGGTCTTGTAAATGTCATTTATAAGCCATTACTACTGATTAATTCTGTGAAGATATGGATTACAAGAGGATGAGTTTGACAACTTGTGGGAAGATCAAGAAAACTGTGTTTGATCTCAATAGCAAAAGCTATGTATTCTTAATGTTCCCCCATAAAGAATGGTACTAATATGAGAACCACCATAATTATTGACCTCTCCAAGAAGGGAAAATGGGGGAATGATTAGAAAATGGGGAGGCAAGTGCCTATTTCAAAAGAGAGATAATAATAAAAAATCAGTTATACATTTTTAAGCAAAAGGAAGTTCACGTTTTGTTCTAAAAAAAAAAAAAACATGAAAATGCAAACGTCTATGCAAACGACTTCACTATTAGACTCTCTGCTCCACAAAAGTTGGGACTGTCTCGTCTGCCTTTAATTCCATAGTACCTGACATTGTACCTGGCACATATAGGTGAACAATACAGAGTTGATGAACCAATAAACTATGGGTTTTCTAAACACTAAATGGGCCATCTAGTTTTAATGTAAAATGGAATCATTACTTTCTATTATATATATGGAGTTTCTATTATATAATACTAGTCATTATAAGAGGTGAAAATAGCAGCTCACTCATATCTTTTTCACATGATCATTTCTATCTTGAATACAATTTAATGAGAAACAGCTACATGTGCACTAATGCTAGATAGAATACCTAAATGAAACAACCTTCTGGATTACTGAAGTGCTGTCTGTTATGAGCATAACTTCCATGTTAACTTAAACATTTTTAAGAGGGTGTGAAATATTTTTCCAAGCAATGTGGTGTTTTGTGGGTGGCAAGTATCTAAAAATTTCCCTTTATCATCCAAAGAAGAATATGTTTTTAATATTAGGTATATTTTAAAAGATGTCCTGTTATTCTGTACCACTGTTCTCACAAAATTATATGACCATATATGAAATTATCCTTACTGGTGAAGTTATTTCCAAGTAGGAAACTAGCTTTAGAAGAGGCTACCAGATGTAAACAGTCGATATTTTAGTCAATACAGGCACAAAGGTAATTAATTTATAAACTTCATCCAACATTGTGTCTAGATGTCTTCAGAGCTATTACTATTATTTCAATAATCTGTAAATAGTTAATATCTGCCAACCGGCAGGATAATGTAGCAGAAGGGTTCCCTGAAATAGAAGCTTTAATTTGGGAATGTGAGTAAATGTTATGATTCCCTGTTTAACCCTTTGATGTTACTGCTTCTCTGCACAGGACTTAACACATGGCAGCAGACTCAGAAGTCGAATCACCAGGAAGACCTGAACCTGATTTCCAACATGGAAACCAGGGCTCTCGTTGGGTGGTTCTTGGACTAAATTCTGGACTTACCTTATAATTGGGATTATAGTGTATTCCGTGCAACTTTCTTATTTATTTTCCCTTACTGGACTCATTTGTTTTTGTTTTTTACAGTGGTAGGTTGAGGCAATATGATTCTTGGCTTCACAGTTTCTCTCTTTTCTAATCATGGTTTAAATTCATTTAAAATGTACCATTGATATCAGCACAATAGTCCAGCAGAAATAAAATAGCTGTGGCTTACCTCACATAATTCCTTGTACAAACTTGATCATTTTTCCCCTTGCCAATAGCACTAAAAGTGAGATCATTTAACCCATATGGTTTTAATTGCTTGGTTTTGGCTTTGTCTAAAAGTGTTGTTTGCTCTAGTGCTACCAAAACCTGACTTTGGCCATATGAAGCGGTTCTGTTGGGCCATATGACATGCTGAGTTGCCTGGGCTCCATCAAAGGCCTCACATGTTGCTGATACCTTTACCTTTCATTTGTTTTCTCCCACAAAAGAAGTAGCATGGGACTGAAAACACTGCTTTTCCAATCACACTGTACAGGCCCCAGGTTAACTAGGTAGCACAAAACAAATGGTGATAAAAAATATGTATAGTGTATATTATATGTATTTACACATGTATTTAGAAACTTGGGTTAGTTGCAAATCTAAAATGATATAAGCCACTGCCTGCAATAGCATCTATTCTATAGCAATTAAGCTTAAGACATAACTGTTAAGACACTGAAGAAATAGGGTTATGCGGGGATCCCATCTGAGTCAGAACCTTGTCCAACCACTGCAGTGGTCCATGAAGGTGAATCTCAATCCAACAGGGGGTGCTCGTGACATCCTGGCGATGATACTCAGCTCCCCAACCCTGAAAAGCAAGAACAGAACCAGAGTGATTGTATCAGCCTCTAATGCCTCTAGGCAGAGCACAGGATCCTTGGCAGAACTCACACACTGGACAGGTCCTGACAACAGAGAGCCAGACCACTGCATCCACCAGATACCAGAGGAGTCTGAATCAGTGCACTTGCTCTGGGTTCACATGACTCTCTGCCAACCTGGAGGTCTGGGGTTCCAGGCCCAACACCCAGGAAATGCTGGCAAGTCATCTCCCCTCCCATAAGGGAAGAAATGCCACCTTACGTTCTTTTACCCTTTGCATTCTGCACAGAATGGTTACAGTTTATGGGCCAGTAATCTCTGTGAAGAAAACTAGAGGGCCCTCTTAACTTTCAGGGTTGATTACCAAAACTTGCTTACCTATAACTATATTTTACATATCAATAGAAAGTTATTTTAAAAAATAAAGGTAGATCACACCCAAATGTATTAATTTTGTTATTGAGAACAGTGAATCTATTCTTGGTAGAGTTATTTAAAAATTGGAATTGACCATGGATGGTCACATTTTATATTTGTGACTACGATTCTGAAGTGGCCCTCTACTGCCACCTGGCACCACATTCCCCAGTCTTGCTTCCCCTTCTAGCTGACTGCTTCACCCTCACTCCTATTCCCAAAAGCCCCTAGCACCTGCTCCCCTGTCTGCACTTGAAACTGATGATCTTTTTTTCCCCTTATTTTCATAAGAAAAATGAAGCCATTGGAAATGAGACTCTCCATCCACTTAACGTGGCTTTTCTACCTCTTACCATAGATAAATCATCCGTGTTTCCAAATAAGCCCATCCATGTACCCATTATTAGATTCACTAATCCACTTATGCATTATTAGAGTTTTGGTCCAACTGCTTTGCTGGTTGGGCTTTCTCAGTTTCCTTCACTGGCTATTTCTCCCTCACCTTCTAACACTGAAGTACCTGGGCTCAGTCGCAGACCTCCTGTGTTCTCGGTTTAAACTCAAATCTCATTCAGACTCAGGGAGTTAAATACCATCCATATGCAGACAATTCCACATTTACAAACAGACTCTTACCTCTAACTCTCCACTCAACATTTCTGCTTGAATGTGTGACAGACATCTCAAAGCTGCTGTTACCAAAACTGAACTTTATCTATAAGCCTGACTTGCCTGCATCTTCTCCCTCTTGGTCAAAGACAACATTTCATCTTCCTAATTCTCTTTCCTCACACCCACCTCAAATCTGCCTTCGAAACTGGGAATCCTTCTCCTGGAGCTCTCCTGGCAGGAGCGCACCCATCATCTCTCACCTGAATATTGCAACAGCCTTCTCACTCTCACATTTCCTGCATTCATACCTATTATCCACGCAGCAGCAGAGTGATCCTCAAAACTGTAAGTCAGACCATGAAACCTCTTCACAGGTAAATACCAAATTCCTTGTGGTGGCTTATGAAGGGTTGCTCTGATCTCCTCCCACCACACGCAGTTGACTGCAGTCACACTGGCCTGCCTATTTCTCCAAATTTCCAGGCATACCCGTAGTGTTAGACTTTTTGCTTGCTCATTCCCCAAAGAGTCCCATGACTAACTCCATCATCTGCAAGTCTCTGCTGAAACGTCTTCAGTGAAGCCTACATCATGTGACACCTTCCAACCATAGCAACCAATTCCCTTTACCTATCTATCTCTACATTTTCTCATTATTATGGCTGTTATTTATTGCCTTTCTCTCCCTCCTACAATATTGGTTCCATAAGGGCAGAGATCCATGAGTAACCATCAGAATATTCCAATGCCTAAAACAGCGCTGGGCCTGGTACATGGCAGGTGCTCAGTAAGTATTTGTTGATTGAATGAATGAAGGAGTCCTAGGATCCATCAGTAAACATCAGAGCCAAAAAGATCTTAAGAGATGATCTGAACTATCACTCCCATAGTGTTTTATCTACAATTTTTAAAAATATTATTTATATGATCTATAATTTTTTAAAATATTTTTAGTTGTGGTTGGACAATACCTTTATTTTATTTATTTATTTTTTTGTGGTTCTGAGGATAGAACCCAGGACCTCGAATGTGCTAGATGAATGCTCTACCACTGAGCCACTATGATCTATAATTTTTAAACTAATCATATATAATTATATTTTCTAGATATTTTTTAGGCACTGTAATACTAGCAACAGTTTGTTTTTTTTAATATAAATTGTCTAGCTTTACAAACTTAAAAGCTGAATACCTGAGACATATATCTAGTTGATCTTAGACAAATTCAGATTTCTATGAGATGTTGGCATTCCATCCTAATTTTAAAAATAGAGCTGGATTTAAAAAAAAAAAAAAAAAAGCCATAGGGTTGGAATTGGAATGATGGTTCATTAACAGCAATTCAATGCCCTCTGCTGGCTCTAAAGCAACAGAGCATTTGAAAAGATTTCTGAAATTTGTTAATTAAGTTACATGCAAAAATGCTATTCAAACAGTGAATGTGAATAAAGCTGCTTTGTCATCATGAAAGAGAAATGGTTTCAATAAACCATTTTTTTTAAATTTCAAACTATGAATTCTTAACATTTGCTTTTTATATAATTGCTAAAATTATTTTAAAAACAATAAGAATTTAATTTGCGCACAAAAAAAAAGAGAACAATCTTTTATCTTGGTCACTTTAAAGGGCTATTAAAATCTACTCTGAGGACTGGTGAAGCAAGTAGTTCTACATTTACAAAAATCAGCTCCTTTAACTTTTTTTTTCCCAAAAAATAACATGCTTAGGAACGTTCACAAAACTGCTAAACAATCCATACTCATAGAAGAGTTCTTCTTAAAAACTATTAACAGAATTTTTAAAAAAAGAGAGAGGATTGTTATCTACTTGAATTGGCTGTACAACTGCCACATCCACCAAAGAATGCTTCTGCAGTTTGTTCTGTTTTTTTATTTTCTAAAAGCAATTACTCCTTACCTTAACAAAACTCATCCGAATAGTGCACATCTTGGTTAACTCATAAACGACTTCAAAGCCATGGTGAACTGACTGGGCAAGCAGCTGAGCGAAGAGTTGGTTGTTGAAGACCTTGAGGCTGCACCCACTGGGGATCTTGCAGACCGTGGCTGGGTGGAAGCCGTGCTGATAGTTGCAGTTCCTGCTCTGCACAAAGATGCTGCTGTCGCTCACACACTCGGCATACACCTCTCCCCCAACGTAGTACAAATGCACGCCTGTGGACACAAAAACACAGCGCGGCCTGCAAACATTGTTCTCTTCTCAGTGACTCTTACCTGCTGGAAAGATGGGCCTCTGCTGTCAGGTGCATTTTCCTATCACCAATCAGACATGTGACCCAAATCCCCACTTGTTTTCCCATTGTCATTTCTGTCATTTCCACAAGTCCATTTAAAAATACAATCCATGGCTGGGTGAACATGTCTGTAATCCCAGAAACCCAGGAGGCTGAGGCAGAAGGATTGCAAGTTCAAGGCCAGCCTGGGCAACTTAGTGAGACCCTGTCTCAGAATTTTTAAAAAGTAATAAAAGGGGCTGGGAATATAGCTCAGTGGTAGAGCACCCTGGGTTCAATCTCCAGTAATTCCCCTCCAAAAAAGCAACCCATGTCAACAGTAGACTTTCGTATACTATTGTTTCCATCACTCTCAATCTCATGCTTATTTGTTCCAAAATAAGGTTTAATAATATTAGAAACAAAATTAATACATCATTCAAAAAATAATCCTTCATATGCATATGCAAACAAAAATTTAAATGACAATATCACAAAAATGTTACTTAAGTAGATGCAATAAATCCACTCCAGAGGAAACAATAAATAAAATTTATTTTACTAACAGTTATATCTTTTTCTCTTAATAGAACCTTCAAAGTAATCTATTTCATTTAAAAGGTGTATCACCCACTATTATAAGACAGTTCATACAATGTCTATATGACTTGTGAACAATGATGTTCCCAACACTTCAGACACAGTCATATAAAAACTCACAAGTAAATACACCACTTTACCTAACAGTATTGGAGAGAGATCATTTTAAAGAGCACCCTAAGAATGTTGCTGCTCCTGTGAATTTTTATTCCATATTAAATTTTAGTTGATTCTTTCTTACCTGATGTCAGGGTTTGAGATTAAATATAAAATTACAGCAAGGGACTGGGGTTAGAAAAAATGAAGACATTCTAGTCTAGTGAATATTAAATACAAAAATAATTTTTCTCCAATTTTAATGGAGGAAAAACTCTAACACTAGATGTCAGCACAACCACCATGCAGTTAAGAGGAATTTGTCAAAGGGATCCAGAATATACATGTCATAATATGTTTTGGGTTTCCTCAAAATGAAAATACAAAACTTTTAATGAAAAGAGTTTATAGATCGCCCCCCACGGCTTCTCAGACCCTAGTGTAGGAAACATTATGACAGAGATGCTCAGTGTGTCGGGTTATAAGAAGCACAGGAGGTGATTTTGCATGCTGTGTGACTGACTACCTCCCAGCATACTTATTTCTTTGCCCCTGTCTTCTTTCCCTTAATTTGATTTTGCCTGTATCTACAGAAGAGAGAGAAGCCTGAGCAGGTAGGCAGTAGAGAAGAAGAAATTCCAGTATTGTACTCTCCAGCCACATTGCTCAGAAGAAACTGACCCAGAGTCCCACAGATAAAGCAGAGCTCTGGATTTTCAGGCCACTGTTACACTTCCTGTGTCGGATTGGCTCCCCTTTTTATTTCCCCAGCCTTCCTCTCCCTTTTCTTTCTCATCCCCATTATTCATTTTCTCTTGAATGGCCTGACACTCAGGACCCAGGCACACTAGGTAGAGAGGAAGCAGGACAGAAGCAGGAAGTAGTGACTTGACTGGTCCATAGTGAGGCTGTGCCAGCACGGCCCCCTTAGCCACTCTGTGCTCTGGGGGGAGGCCTGCCTCTTAGGCAAAGGTGGAGTTAGGGGGCCCTAAAAGAGGGAAAGCAGGTGGAGAAAGCTAGAGTGAGGCCCACTAAGCCTTTAGTATGCATTTGAACTGAATGACCTTCAAATATATAATCCTACTGGAAACTATTAAGTAGAATAGATAAGATTTTTGTTATCTGACCCTGATCTTTATTTAGGGGATGGTTTTCAATCCTGTTAAAGGCTTATCTGCAACCACAGTACAAGTTGGCCAAGAGAGAAGAGCAGAGGAGAGCCTGGGCAGATGGATGGGTAGTGGCCCAGCATCGCGAGAGAGGAGAAGAGAGCCAAGGTGAAGAATGTGGAGACTACTGCAAACACCAGGCAAGGTCAGAACCTATGCCCACTGTGAGGAGGCCAGCTTTTGGCCAGAGACAGCGTCATCAATATAAGAATCCAGTAGACATGTGATTTTATTTGCAAAAATCTGGAAGGACAAAATTGTGGCTTCCAACCATATGTATCAGATCCAAGATGGCCACAAAGTAAAACAGTTCTCAAGCTTTAACCTGCACTCAGATCACCTGGAGGGCTCATTCTACAGATGCAGGCTGGGCAAGAAGGTGGGGTCGTGTAGCTCAGCCTCAGCAGTAGAGCGCTTGCCTCACATGTGTGAGACCCTAGATTCCATCCCCAGCACACCACAACAAAATCAAAACGAAAAGCCAGATAGCTCACTGATTCAGTAAGTCTGAAGTCAGGCAGACAATTTTTGCATTTTAGTAAATTTCCAGGAGAAGCAGACACTTCCTCACTTTGGGAAGCACAGATAAGCAACTCAGACTACCTTACAGATTAGTCTACAAAACTGGAAAGGCTGAATTTTTAAGCATGGGATACTTGACAACTATTTTCAGACAGCAATAACATAGAATTCATTATTTCATTCTGATCATGAATACTAGCAGGTGGTCCCATAAAATTTCACATCTCTGTCAGAATTGAAACCTCATTGCAAAAGGTTATTATTTGTGAATTCCCTGATTTATGTGACATTTCTTGAAGCCAGTACAGGAAAAAATGAACATGTGCAGATTTCATTACAGCTACATTTGTCAGTTGCTGATGAAATCATCCCTATTCTCGTTGCAATAAAATATGCCCTTAAAGTTTTATTATCATGGAGAAGCTTTAGACAAAGCAATGTAAACAAAGCTATTGTTATAATCCTATAATGTGGGAAGCCATTTCTGACACGTGATTGGGTGGCTCCTGTTAAGGGTCTGAGGCACTTTGGCTGTGTCGGAGCTTTCCCGGCCCTTTCCTGATGAGATAGCCCATCCATGTGGGGGTGTGCCTGACCACTGACCCGGGGGGCCCAATCACTGACCCTGACCTTGGAGTGCAGTCCCCCCTCAACCTTCATTGGATGGAATTCTCCCCTGAATCTCTTGTTCCCCAATAAAAAGCTACTCCCAGGCGTGTTCACTCTCTCTCTCTCTCTCCTGCTAGCCCTGAGTAATGCTTGCTGCCCTGCTGGGCAGTTAGAGGAGGGAACCAGAGAGGAGAGCCGTCTCCGACCTGGCAATAGAAATAAGGTAACTGAGTCTGTGTGTTTTATTTCGATCTCATCTAGCTAACTTTATGCCTAGAACCTCATTAATGAAACCACTGCGCAGGCCGCATGGTGGACTATAGCTTGTTCTAACTTCTAGCAATAGGGAATAAGAAAAAGCACTACTTGATATTGTTATATTGTGTGCCTGCACAAATATGTAATAAAGAACCCCTACTATTATATATAATTATAATGCACTAATAAAAAAATTCTGGAGGAAAAAGAGAGGTTACAAGAGAAACCAGGCAATGTGGTCCTATGGCAGATTCTGCTCACACTTGGGCTGTGTCTTTCTTTATCTAAACTTTTCATTTGTCTGGGACTGCCACTCACTTTTTATGAGAACAGTGAGTTTTATGTGGTGGCACTTTGGGTTTGATTTGGGTCTGCAGGGTCAGAATGCAAGTGTGTCCCTTTAATCCGGTTCTATTGTCTCAAAGTAGGGACACAAGGAGGGAAGAATGGAAGGAGAGCAATGCCATCATAGGGAGAGTACCCAATGCCCAGGGATCTACTCATAGTCAGGGGAGGAAGTCAGGAAAGTGTAGGTATGCACATCTATCTTCTGACTGGGACGGAGGATAAATGCCCCCTCCTGCTCAAAGAACTCAGCCTCTCTACCCTGCTAAGAGCAAAACCTCAACTTACTGTTATGGATTTGATCTGGAATGCCCCCCAAAATGGGAATGCTGCAATGTTCTCATGTGAAAATATTGGATTATGAGAGCTGTAACCTCAGCAGTGGATTAATCCGTTCAGTGAAGTAATAATTTGAATGGACTAGTGGTGGTAACTGTAGGCAGGTGGGGTACAGGGTTGGAGGAAGTTGGTTACTAGGGGCATGCCCGCAGGAACTATATCTGTTCCTGCCCCCGCCCCCCTTTCTGGCTGTCATGAGCTCTGCAGCTTTCCTCTGCTGGGCCCTCCTCCATCATGTTCCCCATGACCTCAGGCCCACAGCAATGGAGTCAGCCCATCATAGACTGAACCTCTGAAACTTTGAGCCAAAAATAAACTTTCCTTCCTCTAAGTTGTTCTTGTCAGTCCTTGGATCACAGCAACAAAAAGCTGACTCACACAACTCAATGCCTCCCTGGAGGTTACTTGACCTTGCCTTTGTCTTTGCTGCCTTCTCTTCTACACAGCTACTTTAAAGCCTAGCTGATTATCAGGATCATCTAGAGCTTTAAAAAAGTACATATTTCTAGGTATGATAGTTATATTTTTAAAAAATTTCTTATAAAGTGAGATACATACTGAAATAGATGGACAAAAGGTTATAAAGTCTGAGATTTGCTTTAAAATACTCTAGCAAGGGCTGAGCATACAGCTCAGTAGTAGAGAGCTTGCCTAGCATGTGTGAGGCCCTGGATTCAATTTCTAGCACCACAAAAATAAATAAATAGATACATAAAAATAATAAAATACTCTAGCCAAAACAGCTTGGAGGACAGATGAAAAAAAAAGAGGAAAGAATGTCAATCATTACTGGTGCTAGAGATGACACGAAGACTCATTACACCACTCTCTCTAATTTTGTGTATATTTGAAGTTTTCTACAATGATGTATAATCAAGAAAATAAAAATACAGATTTCCAAATCCACACCAGAACCTACATCAGAGGACAGGGCTGTGTCTTCCACAGGACTGTTCCTAAAGCACAACTCCAGGGTTTGCCTCATTGTCTTCCAAACTTGGTATAATTATTACCAAGAGGACAGTGATTTCTCTTAAGGAAGGGGCACCTTTTCCTATTTTGCATAATCACTTCTGGGCCGTAGTAAGTCTGTACTTGAAGACTAAGTCTTTGTGGACACAGATGACCAAGCAGGTTTGGGTCCAACTGCACTATGCTGAATGTCCCATCACTGCCAGTCACACACTCAGCTACTCAGCCTGCACTGGGCTGAACTGGGCCGTGACTCTTCTCTCTCACTACTGTGGTAGTGTTCCCAGTGCACCCTTATACCTTCAGGATCCCCATCTACACATGAGCACTATAGAAAATCTAGACATGGAAAATTAAAGCCCACCACAATCCCACAGCCCCAAAACAATCACAGCTACCATCTGCTATATATATCTTTGTCTTTTGTGAAGTACATTTTAGAAAAACAAAATTGGGGGGCTGGGATTGTGATAGAGTGCTTGTCAGTGGTAGAGTGCTTGTCTAGCATGTGTGAGGCCCTGGGTTCGTTCCTCAGTACCACATAAAAATAAATAAATAAAATAAAGGTATTATGTCCAACTATTTTGAAAAAAAAAGTTTTTAAAAAATTGGAATCATTCTCTACATGATGTTTTAAAACTCTCTTTTTCATTTAGTAATATATTATGAGGGTTTTTCCAGGATACCAGATATTCTGCAATGTCAAGTTTAATGACTGCATTAGTTATGACATTCTATGTTAAAACTTTTTTTAGGATTTGTTTTTCAAAGTTGAAGAAGCCATACCCATGCTCAAAAGCAGAATGGAAGGGTTATTTTGAGGGAGGGAAACTAAATCCTTGGGGAAAAAATAATTCTAATAACACCTGGAGGGGCAAATCCTCCTTCCAAGGAACTAACAAGGACCAGACTCTGGCATCAGGATGATTCCTTTCGTGAACAGGAAGAATTTCTAGAATTCTATGGAACTTAAAACATGAAAGAAAATTAAGATTTGTAAAAAGTGAAAGATTTGTAAAAAAGCGAAAAACTAATTCCCAAAACAATGAAATGACTTGGGATACATGAGAAATTTTGATAGGGTGATCTTGATTTACCTCAGCAAACTCAATAGCTGGGGTTAATGCCTCAGTAATTATCATAATGACATCTGTTTTCTCCCACAGAGAGAAGAACAAATATCAGACAGGTCAAATGCCACACATCTACACCTGCAGAAGGGAAATGAGCCTGTCTCTTTCAAAGTGTCACCTAGGGAAGTGAGGAAATCAATAGGGATAGCCATCATCATTACCATCATTGTTTTACTCTTTAGCAAGTCACTGGAAAGCATTCAAGTGCGTTGCTTAGTTTTCAAAGAAGAATGTGGACAGATCCCAGATTAGAATTTAGTGTTGCAGACTCTTTGAGTGTCGAGAGCCATCATGGGCTACGATGCGTTGTAACCTATTAAATAGGAGAATCTGGTGTCTGAGAATGACAGGTGGACATTTCCTCTGGTCGACTGCCCTGACTCATTGTGAGCCCTATTCAAGCTCTACCAAAGGTCCCACAGGGCACCAGAGACGGGGTAAACTGCTAAAACCACACAGATGGGTGTGTGACCTCCAAGATGCCAATCAACCTGCTGACTGCAAGACATCACGAAGCAAGACTCCACCCTTGAGACTTTATCCCTGCCTTTGATGGGACCCCACTTCAATAAACCATGGGAGCCATTTTCTATTTGTCTAGTTCCAGCTCTTGTGTGGACTGGATGTATTAAGGGCTCCGCTTTTGTAAACATATTTCTGGCTCTTTGTATTTTGTTCTTCACTAATTATTTTAAACTTTAAGTTTTCAGGTGGCTTATACCCTTCTCTGCAGGAAGAAGAAGAACCCCCACAATGAGACACTGGCCATTACCCCTGTTATTCGAGGGGTTGCTCTGCTGTTAAGAGGTGGCTCTGGTTGCTAGTGCTGGCTTGTTAGTAGCTATCTGAAACATTTTTGCTGGTGAGGTCAGAAGAATGGGTTCAATTCCCTTTGCACCAGATAACTACTGCATGGCTGCAAATGCATGCCTCCTACCAGCCCCACTGCCTCACGGTATGTCCCACTGGATAGAAAACGGAGTGAAAAGGCCTGGGCAGCCTAGCATAAACCATCCGCACCAGAGGGCACACAATCCGCAAGCATGCACTGCCATCTGGGAAACAACACTAACTTCTTTTTGGAGGGCCTGCCAGCTTGGCTAAATTTAAGTAACAAAGAACACAAAATGGTTGCAAAGCTAACAGTAATTCTTTAGAAGAGAAATGACTCATCACTAACTATAATAAAAAGAATTTTTTAAGCCATCTTCAACCTTTAGCCTCTCCCCAGTCTAATCTCAAAAAAAAATTTAAAAAAATACACATATATATGCTTGCAGTGCTCAGATCAAACTTGAGGCCTTGTGCATGCTAGGCAAGCACTATACCACTGAGTTACACCCCCAGTCCACAGGATCCTTTTATATCCTATGAACTCTTGGCTTAAATCTATCTTCCCATTTCACACTCAGTCATGCTCTACCCCTGCTCAGTTTTTCTCTATATGACATACTATATAGATTATCTCCTGTCTTTCTTTCCCTAGTTGCCCATAATCCAGGAAGGCAGGTGCTTTTGTTTTTTCTTCTGCCCTTACCCCTGGTGTCCAGTTTGGCTGAGAACAGGTGCTCAGTATGTATGTGTGAGATGAATGCATACCTCTGAAATTTGCATCTCTATTAGTTAACTCTGCAGAGCAAGTTCACTTTCTTGCTAACTTAGCAGTGCATTACAGACTTGGGCTGGTGCCCCAGGAAGCCATGCTGCTCAGAAGCAAATAATCACAGCAGTTCCTGAGAGCTATTCTTGTGATCTCATAGATCAATGCCCCTTGATTTAAAATATCCCAAGCCAAAACATTTTGCTGCCATGCTTTATGACATGCCTCATGGTGTCTCTTAAAAAAAATCTTTTTTTTTTCATATTAGAGTAATTTCTAAGCAGATTTCTGAGACTATTATGACTTTGCCTTGGAGACCCAACAAAAGTGGAGAGCCTGTCCTTCCATTTAGGTGGCACCAACAGAGCTAGGTAGCCTGGGTTTTGAAGCAGGTTGCATCCTGGCTCTTGCTTTTATAGATTAGCTCTTACTCAGCAACATAGGCACCTACTCTCCTTGTCCTCATCAATAACACCTTGAACAAGCTCTTTAATGTTTTAATTCTCTTTGGAGTCACTAGCACCAGGAGAAGTCTACTATGGAGACCAATCTGTAAGGCCTTCAGTGAACAGCTCCACAGTGCTATGTGTTAATGTTTTGTCTTTAGATTTTACTGAAGAGTCTCCTACAAAAATCATTTAAAAATAGAGCCACACCTGAGAAACTTGTTTAGGAATTCATTCAAATAAAATTATTTCTTCCTTAGAGTAACAACTATTTTGCCCGTTGGGATAAGAACTACATGGAGATTAAGTTTCCTCTTTCTGCACTCCCTCTCAGGAAACCTAGCACAAAAATCACAAGCACAGTCACAATGCTCTCTCTATGGATGACACACAGTCGTCCCTTGGTGTCTGGAAGGGTTTGGTTCCAGGACCCACGGCAGGTACCAATCTCTGAGGGTGCTCAGGTTCCTAATATAAAATGGTGTAGTGTTTGTATACTATTACACACATTCCTCCTGTATACCCTGGATGTCTAGGTGACTTAGAATACTGAATGCATTGTAAATGATACCTCGATAATTGTTACACTGCATTGTTGGGGCACAATGAAAAGAGAAAAGTCTGTACATGTTCAGTACAGAAGCAATTTTATTTCTGAATGTTTCTGATCTGAGTTTGGTTGAATCCACAGATATGAAAAACCCATAGACAGATAGTGACTGTACTTGAATTCTCTCCCTCCCCACCTTGGTTTCTGATTTTCTATTTTGTAGTTATTATTTCAAAGCAAAATTTTTCTTGTAAGCCGCCTCAAAGGTGCTACGGAAGAATCAGAATGTAAATAAACATGAAGTAACTATCTTCATTAAGCATCAACATCAATGAATGAATTCCACCTGTTTCTAATCAATGGCTGGTAGGCTTAATACAACAGGGGACATTTGGGGGGTATGCAAGAAAGACTTCAGGAAGCATCACACAGTGAAATAATGAATCTCCCTGGAAATCTGAGAAAAAAACTGAAGACTACTTTTCCAGATGGGAAGAGAAAAGATCAACCAACTCTAAAGGTTCTTTCTCTGTGACTCCTGAGTAGTATCAGGCAGACACCAACAATTCTAAAATAAAAGAAAGTATTCAAAGACCCTCAGCCTGGCCTCATACTCTGCTGGGATGTGCTACCCTTGCTAATATGGATGAGACAGGCCCCAAGGCTCACAGGTTAGAGACCAGTGAGGCCTGTGCCCACCCACAAGAACAGCCAGACACGGGAGAGCCCCAGTCACCTATCAAAGGCTTTCAAGCATAATTCTTTCATATTTTTAACTCCCTCACTTCTAAGTGGATGCAGATCATTTTACCTCATGCCGATAACCATCCAGACAGAATTCTTCTTTAGAAATCATCCTAGTTGGCATTGTTAGGCAATTCAATAGTAATACATGATACCTCCACTGAATAATCCCATCCTTCTTCCAAAGGTGTCATCTTTCTTGGGTTTGCAACACAGCACCCCCAAAGGTGGCCTGATGACTGCAAAGGCAGAGAGAGCAGGACCCTGAAAGCCCATGAGCTCTCTCCTTTGGTGACGCAAGAACCCGCCCACGGTTTGCCAGCCCTGGGTTCTTTCCACAAGGCCACACGGCCAGTTTGTGGCCACTCTTTCAGCTCAGAAGGCTACATCAAGGCCTGACACATTTGCTCTTACCCTTTCCTATGTGTCTCCTGGTGTTCTCTATGGTGGAGTTTCTGTTTACATTCGAAAGGAGTCCAAGACAGAACCTGTTCCTGTTGTTTGAAGGGTCGGTGAATCCATCTATGAGCACACTTCGGGAGGAAGCCTGGAACGTCTCCCCCACTCGGTTGTTCAGTTCATAGTAGGCGACCGAGCACCAGTGCTGGGGCTCCTCGTAACACACTGGACGGAAGTCTGAAAGAAAGGAAGTCAGAAAGCACTTCATGACTGTCATACCTGGACCCCAAAGCCCGAGATCCACAGGGAAATGGAGATGAATGCTTTCAACCAGAAGGTTGGCTGTTAAGACTAGCGAGACTACTTCACAATCTTTTAAACCTGCCTAATGGAAGCTGTTTGGGGGGTAGCTTGTGGAGCAGAGGCTTGTTAATCTTCCATGGTTATAGTATCTATAAATATGCTTACTGATCATGATGGGGACAGGGAAAAGATGATATGAACAGACTGATGTAGAAAATCAACACCCCTGAAGTAAACAGCTCAAATGAAGCTAGCAGGTAACTTCATCTTTACATATGAAAGATAGCATCTTACTCTTTATTACGCCAAACTAAATCCCTAGGCCAAAAAGTATAATTTCTTAAAATTAAAAAAAAATCATTTGGGTATGATAAAACCCAAATCAAAATAATGAACAGAATTTTATTTAAGAAAGAAAGAAAAAAAAATCTTAGAGGGGCTTACATTCTCCTGGGATATCTAGTTACAAATGGCATAAAAGTACTTTAAAGAAAGCTGGATATTTCATCTGCAAGCCCATGAATGTTATGTTTTCACCCCACACATTAATGTTAAAGCAAGTGTTCCTGTAACTGTGGCTCCCAACCACAGTACAGAGTTCTTCCTTTCTTTTCTATCCACACCCTTTCTCTTTCTATTGATATTTTGTCCTTGAATACATTAGTAATTCTCATATCTAGAATTCGTTCCTATATGCACTAAAATATAATTTTGTGAAACCAATAAATTAGGATTGCTATTTGATTTACAAAATGATCGCCACTTAATAAAGAGATCCTTTAAATAGTAAACTCCTTTAGACCCTTCCTACTCAAAATGTGGTTCATGGGACAGTTATGTCTCTATCACCTGAGATCCTGCAAGGAGTGTTGATTCTTGAACCCCCACCCCAGATCTACAGAATCAAAAACTGCATCTATATTCAGATTGCTACTTGGTTTGTAAGAACATTAAAGTTGAACAACTCCTCTACCTATAAACCTATGGTGCACATATATTTTTACAATGGAACAAAATCTCTAATCTTTTTTAAGTCCCCAATTCCATACTAAATGTTAATAACTATAAACTTCAATGCCAGGCAAGATGATGTGCACCCAGCTACAGGGAGACAGGAGATCACGTAAGCCCAGGAATTACAGGCAAGCGTGGGCAACACAGTGAGATCCAGCTTCAAAATAAACAAAAATAAGACTAAACAAAACAAAAACCATCATCACCATCACCAACAACAAAGCCCTACAAACTTCTAAATGCTAGGTTAAAATTAAAAATTAACTTACTTTTGTAACCAAGGTGATAAAACATTCATTCTAAGCACTGAAGAACACCAAATTTAAAATGCAGAGCCATGCTATCTGCCTCTTAAAACACATTTTGTTTTGTTTTTGGGTAATAGGAGACTCTCTTGGAGACATTTAGCTGTTCACCTGTGATTTATCACCGTCAGGTACTGCTTGTACTAAAAGACTATATCGGCAGTGGCATCTACAGTGCAGCCATTCTGGGTCCCTGGGGTTTATGGGGCATGATGAGGTGAGGGGGGTCAATGACAGGAAAGCAGTGAAACAAAGGCTTTGTCAGCTGATAAACTATGCAGAGTCCAGTCTGTTCTGCTGTTAAACTTGTGGGCTTGGGGGGCAGTGTTACTGCTAAAGAAAGACCATATTAACATAACAGAATGCCTCTAAAGTGACATTTTGAGTGTCTTACCAAAGAAATTGGTTGTTCTAAGATTCCCTCTGAAAAGTTGCTTAGTTTTACCTCTGACTTGTGAATTAGCATTGAGTCCAAATGACTTTAAGATCTTCAAATTGAGAAGCTGTTCTCTGAGCTTTCATCAATAGAAGAGTCTGTTACCTGGTTTGTAAAACACATAGAAAGCTGATTCTTCTTTGAAATTATTTATTTTCAGTTCCCAAATTGCCATGGATTGTACAAAGGTCACAGTAATGAATTAGTTGTTCCTGAGGAGCCTCAAGATATGCCTCCAAAACAGAAGAGTTGAAAATCGATTATAACCTTGGGCCCAGGGCATACTGAGCAGAGGGTCATTCTCCTCTAGTATCAGTCCTGATCAGACAGTGACCTTAGCATTACATAGATGGCAGCTTATCAGGAAGTCATTCATAACACAATAAAAACTCTGAGGCGGTGGGAAAACTTCAGAGAGGACCTCAGAACAACTGATTCCTTCGGTTTCCATTCCTAATGTTAGTTCAGAAGGGTCTGGAAATGCTCCTGGTGGAATCCAACAGTAGAGAAGAGCAGATCAGTACAACTACTACACAAGTAGTTCTCACACTGAGGAATGAACAAAAAAAGCCAGTGGCACTTGCTAAAAATGCAGATTCCTGATCACACGTCCAGAAATTCTGATTGATCAGATCAGTAGCCATGTACATTTTAAGAGGTCCTAAATTCTAAGAGGTCCTGCCAATTCTAATGCAGGAGCTTATGGGCCACACTAGGAAGCCATGAATAAAGTATTTCCTTATGACAAAATGGACTGTGACCCTAGTGAAAAAGTTATAAAGCAAGATGGCTCTTTTATAGGTCCTGGAGTAAATTGATCTAGACAATTCAGAAGCTGGATACAAAATTGTCATATGACTCAGCAGTCTTCTCCTAGGTCTACACCCAAAGGAACTGAAAGAAGTGACTCAAACAAATACTTGCCTGCGAGGGTTTGCAGCAGAATTCTTCACAAAAGTCAAATGGTGGAAATAAGCCAAATATCTAACAACTGATAAATGATTTTTTAAAAAAAAGTTGGTATGTCCACACAAATGGAATATTGTTAAATCACAAAAAATAAAGTATTTTTACACTCTACAACATGGATAAACTGTGAAAACACTTCATTAGGTGAAATAAGCCAGGTACAAAAGTACAAATATTGTATGCATCTTCTTATAATCAGGTACCTGGAATAGGCAAATTTGTAGGGATAGAGAGTAGGTTGGAGGTTACCAGGGCTGGGGATGGTAGGAAATAGGAAGCTATTCCTTAATAAGTAAGGCGTTTCTCCTTGGAGTGATAAAAAAAAAATTGCAAATAGATAGAAGTGATGAAGGCATGACATAGTGAATGTACTTAATGCCACTGAATTGGACTCTTAAAAATGTCTAAAATGACAATTTTTTATAATGGGCATATTTTACCACAACTTAAAAAGATTAATCTTATATATCAAAAAAAATAATCACTGAATTGTATACTTGAACTAAATCAATCATATGGCATGTGAATTAGATCTTAATAAAGCTGTCTAAAAAATTAGGGGCAAACGAATTAATCTCAAAAGTTCCTTTTACTTATGTATGGGTCTGTTATTCAGGTTGGCATTTGTGGTTTTGTGGTTAATCATTCAGAGAAGAATTGTTTTCTCTGAAATGCACAGTGCTATGCCTTCCGTGAGAACCTAATCAGCTTCTGCATCCTGGTTGGGCTCTGCCCTTCGGAGACAGAAAGTGGAGGGACAATATCACCTTGCTTATATAACCAGAGTCAAAATGCAAAGTCCGTACAGGAAATCATTATAGCAGAGATGTGTTATGTAAATATGTATTTTGCAACATATTTATCCTGTCCCTTTACCAGAGTTCTGCCCTCTCTGTAATGCCTCCCTCTCAGTGAACTTGGCCAGGTACAGGACTTCAACCACCTGCTCCCACACTCTGTGAGGACTTCTGAGATTTTGTCCAGGATCTCAGTCTGCCCTCCATATCAAGTCCCATTGATTCTGCCTCCTCTAATTCATTGCCTCTTTCCAATCCCATACCCGTATTTTACTTCAAGTCCTTGTAGTCACTGCTGGTCACAGCCTCTATCGCCTGATTTACATGATGCTCTCTATAGTCACTGCCTCGTGAAGGTCAGAGGCCAAGGTAATCATTACTGCACTTCTAGTCTTGTCGGGGTGCCGTGCATTTAACAGGTGCATAGTCATTAGTACACTGAGTCAATGAAACCTCTTATCTAGAATTCTGAGCTTTACATGTTCCAAACACCTGCGTGGTAATTTCTTTACTCAATAAGCAACTAATGAATAGCTCTATGCCGGCTCTATGCTGGACATAGAAAAAGAAAGAATCATAAAATACAAAGTGATAAATGTGAAAGTATGTATATAAATAACTTGCTGAGGAGGCAAAAAGAAAAAAGCAACTTGGAAGGGAAGAGGCAACTCCTTTATCTTTCCCCATTTTACAAGTTCTTTGAGAAAGGAACAATTTTTGTTGAACATTTAATTCCTTTTTCAGTAACCTAAGGCAATGTTTGCATTTAGAGTTTAATAAATATCTGTTTTTAAAAGTGAATTCATGGGGCTGAGGTTGTGGCTCAGTAGTAGAGCACTTGCCTAGTTTAAGTGAAGCGCTGGGTTCGATACTCAGCACAATATAAAGATAAATAAATAAAGATATTGTGTCCATCTACAAGTAAAAAATATTTTTTTTAAAAAAGTGAATTCATGAATAATAAATGAGTGCAGCAGATTGTAACCACCGCTGGCACCAAATGTATTCACGTTGACCTTAAGTAAATTGTTAGTCCTGGGATATTATTTACCTATTTATCTTACATTTTTTTTTAAATATTTATTTTTTAGTTCTCGGCGGACACAACATCTTTGTTGGTATGTGGTGCTGAGGATCGAACCTGGGCCGCACGCATGCCAGGCGAGCGCGCTACCGCTTGAGCCACATCCCCAGCCCCTATCTTACATTTATGAGTGTACTTAAATCTCTTCATATGTCAGCTTGGACCCACTTCACAGGTGTGGCAGCACATGCAACTATGGCTGTGTGCTCGATTCTCCCTTTCCCTTTTATAGGCTTTTTCAATTCAGCAAATAGTTACTGAAGAGCTCTCTATTCAAGCTGGTGCCCTGGCTTCACAGAGCAAAAAGTAAAAAGCATTGGCTGGAAGAAAGCTATGCACATATCTTTTGTAGCCAGGGACTTCCTTTGATGGTTGAAAGAAGCCACCAAAGAAAAGGCCTACCCCTGACCCTCCACTTTGCCTACCCTCAGGTCATATCTTTCTGCTTGGGCTAGAGATGTATTCTAATCTTATTTCTATTGCTTAAAAAAAAAAAAAATTCCTGGTTATTCCCAGGAATGGTGTTCAAATCTTTTTAGTTTCTGAGAGTGTTTAGAAGTGAGAATCAGAGCAAAAACACGTTGGCAAATAGGGCACAGTCCTGATCCTTTTTGGTTCATAGGCATGATGATCACACTGTTGTGTGAGCCTCCTGCTAAACATTGTTTTGATGTCAGCACATTCCCCATATGACATGGAAAAAAAAATGGGTACAGTCCTGATCATCTTACAGAGAGTCTCCAACACAGCCTATGGAGATTATCTTGTGACCTGTAGAACACTATACAAGTGTCAGTTACAATGACTATTATTGTGGTTGTCCACTATAAATAGTAGCTTCGGGTCCTAATTTCCCATAGTTTCCCACAGACCATGGCTCTTACTGACCTGAGTGTTGATATGGAGACTCTGGCTCAGAAGGACTTCCTGGGGAGTGGGGGTAGCTGGCTGAGCAGGGGGACTGTGAGAACACGTGGCTGGGCGAGGGAGGGAGCGCAGGACACGGAGGCTGCTGGAAGGACTCGGGGTAAGTGGCATTGTGTGGCATGAGTGGCTCGCTGTGCAGGGAGGCGCTTCGGAACTTGGCCAGGAGGCTGAGCTGGGGGTTGTATTCACTGTGTCTTGGCACGAGCACTGGAGGCAGCACTAGGAGCAGAAGGCGACAGGAGAGTGAGCACTGAACGTTGCTCATCAGGAGAGAACAGGGGGGACACTTGCCTTTCTCATCTGTCCGCTTGTTGATGGTAAAACCATTTTTCCTTTGGGAACTGCCCCTCTGCTATTCACTGTGCTCATCATACAACTTTCCATGACGATCCCATCTCTACCCAAGAAGTGAGTCTGTGGGTCACACCAAACCAACAGCCTTCCTCCTTGCCACCTGCATCTTAAGCAGAATGTCACAGCTGATGACAAAGTTCAAAGGAGGATCTTCCCAATGTCAGCACTTCAAAGAGACTGCCTATGCACTCCCACCTTGAAAATGACCTAATACTTGGCTTTCTAGAGACCTGATTGTTTGCATCTTCTTTAATTCTGCCAATAACGTCTTTTTTTAAAAGGCACAATTGGTTTCTATTGCTTGCAATAAAACCCTAAGTGATGCCCAGAATATTTTTCCTTCAGGGACCATGTTGAATTATTTAGACGATCAGCCTCAATTTCAGGTTCAGTAATGCTACTGGAATAAAAACATCCTATTTGTCCTTACAAAAAAGATTTAAAGATTTAAAGGAAAGATTTAAAGGCAAGGAACTAAAAGTTATCAACTAAAATATCAGTGGTAAAAAATAATAAGGATAAACAAGTAAAAGATAAGCAACAATAAGAAAATCCATAAGTAAAATTTACTCGTTTTAGTAGCTTCCTTTGGGGTTCCATTCTTTAAAAATACATAGGTGCTCCCCAGCCCTGACCTGAGCTGATAAGAAACACAGGACTGAATTCAAATTCTCAAGGGTAAGCTTTGCCTGGGCACTCAAAGCTCCCAGGGACTAAAGCATCATATGCTGGATAAAGGAGATGCCATAAGGGTTGAAGTGTAGCCTGTGACCAATATGGGCCCGGAGAAACAGAGAAAATGGGGACATGATCAAAGAAGCAAAGAACTAAAAAACAACTTATTGAAAGAAAAGGTTTCTGGAGATGTATGGGGTAGGTTTAACTTCTAAGCATACTACTGATTTATCACATGCAAGTATTGATTTTAAAGGATCTCATGAAATGTACATATTCTAACAGTGCTCTAAAAAATAAGGTCTTATAAAAGTAAATATCAGACAATAACATCAGAGGTACAGTGACATAAAACCTATCATTTGCTTTTTTTACAATACACTTATCTCTTTTAACAAGTAATAATTTTCAGTTTTATGAACAAAAAATAAACTCAAGCAGGTAAATGAAAGGTTTTAAACTAAAATCATTATAGGTGAGGGCAGTAGAGAATTAGAATATTTCTTCCCCCTTTACAAGCTAGTACTTATATATTCTGCCTTATGATATTAGAGACCAAACATTCAAGACCACCATGCAAAAGTGACATCGATGATAAACCATGATGTTTCCTTTAATGTATTTTCTGTCTCTACAGATAAAAGATGACGTAGCTCCTGAACAGAGGGGCTGACACAGTAAATGACAAATGGCTTCTTTTCAAGTGATATTTCTTCATCATAATGTTAACAGTGTTCAAATAAACACACATTTTTTTTATAAAGAAGAATTTGAATAATCTCTGTGACTTCGTTTTTAATGCAAGATGTCTAAGTGTTACCTCCTAACACTGATGAACATGACGCCTCATGCCCTTTTGAATGCAGGGACTCCCATTTCTTCAATAGTAGATCTCAGGTACCCAAACAAACAACAACAACAACAAAAACAAAAAGATAGTTTCCTCTAGGGTAAAACATATTTTTGAGAGTATGCATTTTTACCATCCAGGTAAAACCAAGGATAGTGACTGTTTGTAAAGAAAACTAATGGTCTTATTCTGGTTGTTTTGTTTGGGGCTTGTTTGGGCTTTAACTCAGTTAACCTTAGATTTGCAACTGATGGCAAATTCAAGGCTAGCCCCAACAACTCAGTGAGGCCCTAAACAACTTAGAGAGATTCTGTCTCAAGATAAAAAAATTTTTAAAAGAATGGGGATGTGGCTCAGTGGGTTAAATCCCCAGTACTCAGTACAAAAAAAAAAAAGAAAAAAGAAAAGAAAAGGATTTGCAACTGGTCATAATTTTAAACACTTTCACTTAAAACAAAGCTATCCCTAATTAGCTAATGC
This sequence comes from Urocitellus parryii, assembly GCF_045843805.1. Classification (NCBI taxonomy): domain Eukaryota; kingdom Metazoa; phylum Chordata; class Mammalia; order Rodentia; family Sciuridae; genus Urocitellus; species Urocitellus parryii. The sequence continues at coordinate 31,917,696 of NC_135532.1, forward strand.
CATTTCCACATCTCCACGACTGCTTACAAATGAGACCTGGATTACAGATTTTCATTTCTATTTTGAGCCACCTTTTAAAAACTATGCCATCTTCATATCTCGGTGTTACAAGGGGGAAATAGCAGGAGTTACTGGGCACATGGAGTGCAATGCAAAAAGCAACTTTGGTCTCTTATTCAAAAGTTGTGTGGTATTGATATAGTATGATTATTTTATATATAAAAAAATCACACTCCTGCAATAACATCCAGCCACATGGAACAAAATCATCGTGAATGATGTAAACATTTTTGCACAGCTTTTACTAGACCCGAGCCAGGCAACCTGTGGCCTGAGGACTAGAGACACTTCATCAACTGTTGGATACCAGTCTGAAAAAATTGTATTGAAATTCAGAGTTAAGTGTTTAGAAACTTTCAATAGCAATTTGATGAAGTAATTTTTGTATCTATCTCAAATAATTTTTTTTAAATTGACCTTGTATTTTGGAAGTCTTTTTTAAATTTCATTTGCCCAGCAACTCATTTTATTGTAAAAGTACTGCTTCCAAGGATTAGAAATGTAAAAATCTACAACTGGTCTCTTACTACAGATAGCTTGAAAAGCACTGAAGACAACTATTTAAGTGATCATAGGAATGAAAAGAAAATCAGAATGAAAAGAAAAATTCAATGTACCTAAAATAGACAGTCAAAAAAAAATGAGATTTCAAAGACAAAACTTAACCATTTATAACAACTAGGTATTCAACAAACTTGTTAAGATTAACATTTTTGTTGTTCTCAAACTATTTATTCTGCACATGGCTCGATAGCTAGATGTAAAAGCTGATTGTTCTATTAAAAATATCAGTTAGAAATAAAAAAACTGTATACATTAAATGTTACTTTAAATTTATACCATCCTGAGTCATTTTTTCTAGAAATTCAAACCTAAGATGATATGAAATATATCTACAGATGTAAAACATTCACATATCATCCTAAAAGAAACTTCACATGGTATGAAAATCTAAATAATCAAGTAATTCTTTAAAAGTATATTTTTTAATATCCAAGAGGAAAAATTAATATATATATATTACAAAATACTTCTTACAAGCTGTTATGTTTTTTAACTACATTACTTAGGAAGATAAATTATTTCTTTTTTCTTTTTTTTAGCACTGGGGATTGAACTCAGGGGCACTCGGGGCATCCCCAGCCCTATTTTGTCTTTTATTTAGAGACAGGGTCTCTCACTGAGTTGCTTAGCACCTCACTTTTACTGAGGCTAGGTTTGAACTTGCAATCCTCCTGCCTCAGCCTCCTGAGATGTTCTTTGGATATGCATTCTAGATGCCAAATATAATTGAAATCTTTGGAGACAAAAAAGAATCAAGCCATTTTTTGTCATAAACTCAGACATTTTTTTTTTTGAGATGGGGTCTAACTCAAGAAATTTGATGGGATAATGTTTGTATCTCAGATAAATTTTTTTTAACTTGTATTCTGGAAGGTTGTCTACATTGGCCTTGAACTCCTGGGTTCAAGGGATCCTCCCACCTCAACCTCCAGAGTAACTGGGACTAGAAGCACACCACACTACTCCACATTTTTAAAAATATGCAAAGAGTTCAAGAGAAGTAGGAAGAAGGGAAGAAAGCAAAAACCTCTGTGATCTAGGAGAAATGTATCAGATTTGCCAAGAACATAGGACCTTCTAATGGTCTTCCCAGGGTCTCTGTCTGCATGGTGGCCATAAGAAGCCACTTCGTCATGACATCCCTAACAACCACTTGGCAACATGATGGCAAATTTGGGGACCCTGAAAAGATGCCTGCCTAAGACTGACATGAGCCGGACATGGAGATATTGCATTAAGGAGAACTGGATGTTCAAGCTGCTCCCTAGACAGCCCTGTCTCCTGATGGGACCGAGACAATCTCCTGGAGCTAATGTGATCCTTCGGTTTCCTGGAATGAGGCAGATGACCAATGAAACAGAAAAGAAAAAAAAAGCATAAAAACTGTATGAATTCTGCCCAGAATTCCATAAGAACAATCAGTCCAAATAGAATTTCAATAAAACTATTGAAGTCTGTGCAAAGGAACAAAGAGATAAATACTAGACTTCTCCCAAATGGGGGTGAAATATACAGAGACACACACATACAGATATGTGAAGAGTATTAGAACAGTACTCTTCTTTAGTCAGAACCATAATTAAGGGCTGAGGGTATAGCCCAGTGGCAGAGCACTTGCCTAGCCTGTGAGAGGTACTAGGTAGAAACCCCAGCACTATAAAAAATGTCTTTAAAAACAACCACTGATCTCCCCCAACCCCGGCCCCTGGTGTTTTCAGCCCTGAAATAATTTTCAGCAACTCTTTCTTTGGCTGTTTTCAGATCCAGAGATGAGCTAACTTCCCTTTATCTAAGCTTGAATAAAGTGGAAGCACAAACAAACAAACTTTGGTTTAGCTCAATACAAATCAAAGATCAATTCAGTTCATTTAGTTCAGTGTGGTGTGTGTGTGTGTGTGTGTGTGTGTGTGTGTGTGTGTGTGTGTGTGGCGGGGGTTAATTTTCCAGGATACTTTAAGCCCTTCCAAGGCCTTAAGAATTAGGAAAAGGCCATGATGATTTCTCCAAAGTTCATCAAAATAAAATGCATTTTTCAAAATCACATAAAGCTTCCATATACTTCGAAACTAAAATATGTATTTTTTCTAAGTTTTCCTGATTACAAAATTTTGGATTCATTCCTTAAAACGTTTCAAACCTCCCTCTCTTCTCTCTATAGGTAGAAGTCCTGGTCTGGTGGGTACCCCACCATTCTCCACCAGTGGAACTTTAACTTCCACTTTGAAATAAACGGGGACATCATGAACAAAACCCACCTGGAGTCTCCACCCGGCGGTAGTGGTAAGGGTTAATGCACACCTCTTTCTGTTTGGAGCCAAAAGGGAACTCACAGCACTCCAATGGCTTCAACTCATGGTGGGACTGGAGATCTGGCCATCGCCACACCCGGCAGTAGATGACGTGCGGCAAACCCTTGCGGTGGGACACCTGCAGGCGCCCATCCAGGGACCTGGGGATGGTGACACATTTGCTGGGTTGCCCAGGACAGCTGAGGGCCCTCTCCAGCTCATCCATGGCTCCTTTCTTCTTCTTTAGTTTCTTCACTAGAGAGTCCACGGCCTTCTCTGCCCACTTCTCCTCTTCATCTCCTTGCTTCCAGCCAAGCAGTCTCTTCACTGCGGGGCTGGTGAAGGAGAAGAGGGAGCTGATGGGGGTGCTGGAGTGCATAGGAGGTGGGCCACAGACGTCCCCCCACACCGAAACCGGACTCACGGCCCTTCACGGCTGGTCAGCAGCCAGGAACTCTCCAGGGAGGGCATAGGTACAAATTGGCCTTTTCTTCTGGAAGCAACTGTGACTGATTCCAGTTGGGAATTGTGCTGACTTCTTCCTAAGCCCGTGCATGGGTTGGCCAACCCTGAAAAACAAAGTGAGACTTGCGTGAGCTTCATCAGGCTGATTTTCAGAAAAGGAAACACCGTTCCAATGTTTTAACTTGAAAATTCAATCATCTTTTGGACACTGCCCTCCCTTATACCCCTTCACCCAGGTCTTGGACACTGGTCTTAAAAACCTCTTTCAGAGTTTGTCTTTTCTCTCCATTTACCCAACACTTGGGGTCTGGACCTTGTGGTAAAAAGGACTCCCTCAGATCATAGTGGCAACTTGTGACTTCCCTCCTGCCCTCCTCCTGCTCTAAGCCATTTATCCCCAAACCTAATTTGGACCAAGTCATTTTCCCTATTTAAGAAAATGATTAAGTTCATGGATTTCCCAAGTGTAAACTTCTCCACCTGGGTCTCTAAGCTCCTGTGTTCTTCCAGCAATATAGACCTTCTTTCTTCATTTATAGGTTGCACAGGTAATCTGCCCCTCCCCATTGTACGACATATATACAAATGAAAAGGGAAAAATATGATTAGGATCACTGTAGTCTCCCCACTGGGAACAGCCACTCTTGCTTGAACCTATCTTCTTCCAAACTACCTAATAGGGTGGCAGTTCTCAAACTATGTTCCAGGGATCCCCCTGGGAGTCCCTGAGACTCTTTCAGGGGGCTGTGAGTTCCAAATTACATATCTGTGTGAGCTAAATCCACTTCTTGCTCTTCAACCAAAATAACAAATCACAATAGGCTGTGTGCGGAAGGGGATATGAGAATCTGGGTCTCTACCTGGCATTAAAGAGATCTGCAAAGGTAGAAAACAATGGCACTCTTCTCACTAAAGTCCTTTTGAAAACATAATTTCTAGTAGAATAATGTGCTTGTGTTCATATGTAATGGATTTATTTTTTTAACATTTATTTCTTAGTTGTAGTTGGACACAATACCTTTATTTTATTTATTTATTTTTATGTAGTGCTAAGGATAGAACCCAGAGCCTTGTATGTGCTAGGCGAGTACTCTACCGCTGAACCACAACCCCAGTCCGGATTTATTATGTTTAATGAATCAATAAGTAGTTCTAAAAATGTCTCAGTTTTAATTCCTAAAATGGAAAACACTGACAGACAAACCCACATACGGGTTATTTGGAGTTCTCCATAACTTCTACAGTGAACAGAGGTCATAAGAACAAAACGGGTTGAAAAGTGCTTTTCTCCAAGTCCCACACAGTCACATACATAGATGTGAACACCAAGAAGTGCTGTCCTCACATTTGATACTCTGCTGAAGATCAGCTGGATTCTTTACCCTTTCATCTGAAGGTGGCACTACTTCCTGGGCATTCAACAGACCCATTGAAGTTTCCTGGGGCAGAACTGCATTTCCTCCTCTGTGAAAGCACTGGCTTAAACAAAACCTCCTCTTTCTAACAGACTTTAAAACCAGCCACCTCATTAATGTTCAGAGTGGCTGCTTCTGAACACAGTTTGAAGAAAGCTTGACTCATTTTAATCTCTGGGAATCAGTGTAGCTCACAATCTCCAACAATTGCTTAATATGCATTAAATATAATTTTCTCCTTTGCTTCCGTGGAGGGAAAAACTGAACCCTTGCCAGTGGGCCTTTAAAACAACAATAACAACAAAAAACTAGGTATTGAACACAAGGGTTCTCTATCATTCAGCCATATCTCTAGTTCTTTTATTTATTTATTTTTTTAATTTCAAGACAGGGTCTCTCTAAACTTCTGAGGCTGGCCTTGAACTTGTGGGCCTCCTGTCTCCCTTCCAAGTTTCTGGGACTACAGTGGGGATGTTGCTTATTGGTAGAGCACTTTCCTAGTATGCACAAGGCCCTGGGTTCAACTCCCAGCATTGGGGGAAAAAAAATTAAAAAAAATTGAGGCTGGATGTAGAGACAGAGGAAATTTCTCGATGGGAGAAAATCAATGAGATTTAATGAGTAGGATGCAGTACTTACATCACTGGATTCCTCATGTGGACCTTATTTAGGATTATACAGAAGTAAACTGTGATGAAAGGAGAGTTAAGGACTCAAAAGTTGTTATTTTTCAGTTAGCAGTTTGACTTAGACCCAGTTTTATTTGGGAAGGTTGATTTTGTGGCTCAACAATTTGTGAATTTATAAAGTAGAGTGCTCAGGTTATGTTTATCTAGACAGGTCGCTTCACAGCAGTGGTTGTAGGGTTGAGGGGCTTTCAGGAGACTTGGCATGACACAGAGGAACCCAAACCCTTACAGAGCTTTAGATGCTGCTTAGCATTACATCGGATTTGTTGTTCGTAAATTGCAGCATCAATCTTTATGTTTAGGTCAGTGGTAGAGAAAAGCCTTTTATAAAAATGTTCACTAAAGTTCAACTCAATACACTTTCTTAAAAACTTTTGCTGTATAGAGCAAATGACAGTTTGCTAAAGTGGGCTGAGTTTGCCTTTTGTTTTTTTAAACTGTGAGTTCCTCTCTATCTAATGGCCTGTGAAATCAATTTATCATCGGAACAAAATAGCTTTTGGAAAACCAACAAAACAAAACAGACTATGTTGCAGGACAGCTAACAAAGAAAAAGTAAGTGTAATAAAGTACGTGTGTATAAGCTCATTCCAACTTTTCATTCAGAGGCATATGCTCTGTGTATGTGTGGTGTTTATGGTATATGTGGAGTATGAGTCCAAAATGCAAAATTTATTTACTTTTCTTATTGCACCTTGCAATCAAAACTACTTAAAAAGCATTACTCCTCAACCATACATTTCCTCAAACTCTCTGAGGTTTACCTTGATTAGTGACATGCAGGGGCCACTGAATTCCTTGGGGAATTCCCAGTTAATACTGAATCTAGGATCTAAAAAGCTCTAAGCTAATATAGCTCTTAATCCTCCTGAATTTAGGCTCTCTGCTATCTGAGGTCACTGCCCCTTTAAAATAATTAAAGTAGTCTCACAGTGGCTCCAAAACCAAGATTTTATAGTTGCAAGACAGCTCCTGTCCAATTAAACAGAGGCCTTTGCATTAAGGGAGACCCAAGAGTTAAATTTAGAATCTCAGAATGATAAACACCAAATTCATAACAATGACTTCCTGGTAACAGAACAGAAAACAGCAAAAAGTTAAACTTTGGGTACACCGAAGTTGAAACGATGATTCTCTATACTTGTTTGTATGTTTTTTGTATTTTTTATAGAAGAAATAAGTATTAAAGTGAATCAAACTTAGAAACCCACAAACACTAAGGTTCTTGTTTGTGCTAATAGTTTCTATAAAATAAATAAAATTTGGACTCTCACAAAGATTTTTGTCTATGTAAATAACTTCTGTTTATCCAGGCAGAGACGTTTAAGCTTCATAAAGATAAATTCATTCTCATTCCTATATTTTAGCCATTAAAAGAACAAAGGGCCTCTTGTTTATCCCCAACTAGCCATAACATTAGCATCAACAGTGAGGTCTCCAACTGTCCCCATCTGCTCAGTACTGTCAACCTGGCTCCCAGTAGCTTTGCCCATAGAGTTGAATGCCCATAGACTGCAGATGCTAGCCTACCATGGCCTCCTGAAGACACCACTGCCCAGGCTCACATAAACTAAAATAGAGCACTTCCACGGGAGCTTAAAACAAACAAACAAACAAAAAACTACTGTTGCAAAAATGAGAGGGTCAATTAATTCTGCTCTTACAGTTACGCTGTTTTAATAAAGTACAAAGAAGAACAAAATAAACAAACAAGGCACCTTGTATAAAGATAAATGCACAGGAGGTATTTATATAGAAACTAGCCAGTTGATTCCCACATAAGATAGCAAAAGCTATGAAAGACAGGAGGAGATGGTGGTGTATGAACAATTCTTACTCAACCTGGAAGGCTCTAGAAGGATTCCTAATAGGATAAATGAACTGTACTTCAAAAGATTAAAATCACAGTTAATAAAACTGACTTGGTAGACCAGGGAAATAGTCTAAGATTTCCTTGTGCAGTTCTAGTCTCACAAGAGAATGGTACAACCCTGCCACAGACAAGCTGTGTGGTTTTAGACAAGTCATGTGTTCTCTCTGCAGCTCCTTATTTTCTCATTTGTGGATCTGGATGGGCTCCGCCTTTGCTTCAGTGTCTGCATGGGTGACAGTGGTTCCATGATACATGGCTATTGACTGGATGTGCCACATGGGAGCATATGACTCATTCAACTGCCGTTGATGCTGCACCACTACCGCTGGTGTGAGATTTTCATGCATGACACTCTGTGGCACAGAGCAGGGCAAAACAGCAACTGTTTTCCACAAGCATCAAACTGACCCTTTGAATAACAAATGTCATCCAGCAAGCAGCACAACACAGTTTCTACTTTGTATTCCAGTTGTTTCTTTCTGGAATTACTTTTTATGTGTGCCTATGGTGCTGGGGATTGAACCCAGGGCCTTGTGTAAGTGAGGCAAGCATTCTACCAACTGAACTACATCCCCAGCCCTGGAATTACTTTTGTGACTGCAAAGGCATAAGAGTAAAAACACATGCTTGGTGTCACTGTGTTTGATGCTATTAGTTGGTGTGTCATCTGGCACTCAGAACCCCAGATCGCTCAAATGCCTTCTGCTGACCATTGGAGCTTGCTGTCTTTGGGCAGAAAGAAAAAAGTACCATGGCTGTGCTTGCTCTGAGTCACTTGTGGCTTGCTTCACATAACTGCAGCACAAAAACTGTACTTCTTTCTTTTCCTGGCATCCAAGTTTTACAATAAACTCCAACTGAGTGAGCAAAACAACTTCTCATTTTTTTTTTTTTTTAAAAACAGGCCCACTTAAAATAAAAGCAGAATTGGCCACATGCACACACGACGACTTAACTGTACGTGATTCCACGAAAAAAAAATAAAAACAATTTACCAGCTACATTAAAGTTTGGGAGACAGGGGTTTTTTTGGTAATAAGTTGTCAGTTTAAATCCCAACTTCCCTTCGCATACTAAAGATTATTTTTCACTCATTGGGGCTCCTTGAAAGAGTCAATTAAGGATTTTTAATCCTGTGGGGAAAAAATTTCTAAAAAACTATTTAAGGTGAATATGTTGATAGGCTTCTCTGGAGCAGAGCTAAGCAATGAGCACATGGAACTTTTGAGATTCTTTCATGGGCACTGCTTTGTGGTCAATCTGGCCAAGGGAAGTGTCCATCATCCGCCAGACCACGCACTGCTGTCAGCCTGGGGATCAGGTGACATTCTGCTCTACAAGGACCTGAAGAAGAGACTACCACCACGTCAGAACATCTTTGTCTTTTAATTTTTTTCAATTTTATCACTTTTGCCTCTCTAATCCTCCCTCAAAAACATTCATGGCCAACATTAAGAATACCTTGGCCTCCCCTCTAGAAAAGTTTACTAACCAAACTTAGAATCTGAACACATTTTCCAAAGGAATATTTAACCCCATTCGGGAAATAGACTGTTTTCTTGATGGCTTCTGTAGCACTTTTTAGACACTAGTAATTTTAAGCAATAAGATGTGCATTTAAAAATGTTAAAAACAAATCCAAAAGAACACCAACCTAGAAAACAGGTGGCTGCTACTATCAGCATTGGCATGTATATAGCATGTCTCATTACTGTACACATTTTAAAAGAAACTTGGTTTAAAACACACATATACAGAAGTAAATGTCTGATTAAGTCAACATTGTCCTCACTTAGTCTAGCCTGGCATCCCCATGTGTTTCCAAATGAGTAACAACCATAAGGTTGTACTGTAAAATGTAAACTACCTCATGTGTGTATCAACTTAATTTCATGCATTTGGATAAACAGAAGAATGGTATTACAATGTCATATTCTGGACAAGAAAATTCCCACCTGTATTTGAAGGTTTCCTACAAATCTGTGAAGGGACAGTCCCAGTTATCAGGTGTACCAATGAGCATCTCATTGTAGGCTGGAAGACCTTCAGTCCACAGCAACAAAGAAGAAGACAGAGATGCATTACTATAATTCTGGATCTCTGAATTATCTGCTTATTCTGTGTTTTTTAGTCAGATTTTTCATCGCTGTGAAAAATCTGTTCTGTGAACCAGAACAACTGTAGAGGAGGAAAGCATTATTTAGGAGCTCACAGTTTCAGAAGTCTCAATCCACAAAGAGCAGACTCCATTCCTCAGGGCTCAAGGTGAGGCTGAACATCATGATGGAAGAGTTTGGCAAAGGAAAGCAGCTCACATGGTGATCAGGAAGCAGAGAGGGAGAGAGACTCCACTCTCCAAGTACAACATATATACCCCATAGCCATGCCTCCAATAAATCACTTCCTCCAGCCACACCCCACCTGCCTCCAGTTACCACTCAGTTAATCCCATCAGGGATTAGTTGGGTTGAGACACAGGAATGGTATCACGTAATACTGATTGGGTTGAGATACTCACAACCCTATCATTTCTCCTCTGAAACTTCTTGCATTGTCTCACATGTGAGCTTTGGAGGACACCTCACATCCAAACCATAACACTGGGTGATAGTGTAAATATAGATTTTTCTGGGGAGACAGTCCATAGGTATTTTTCTTCAAAATCTCCAAATAGCCTGTGTGACCTACCCCCAAAGATTTTTAAAACCTACTGAATTAGAAGGAAAGGAGAAAGTGAACGAACTAAGGAATAAAAGAGAGGAGCTGATTAATCTCACTAACTGGTGCCAGGAGAGAGCCTCAAAAAGCCTACTTGCCTCAAAATAAAAAAATAAAAAGAACCACAAACTCAGTAGTTAAGCACCCCTGGGTTTAATTCCCTGTATCACAAAAAAAGAAAACGAAAAGAAAGAAAGAAAGGCTTAAAGCCACTGAGTATTCTCATGGTAAGTGCTTTATGTACACTTACATATTTAATCTCTGTCCTGGCATATGAGGAAACAAAGGCACACAGAGATCTAGTAACTTGCCCAAGATCATACAACTATAAAGGGGCCCAACTCACCATAGTTTGACTTATGATTTTTTTGGACTATGTAACTGTGTGAAAATGACACGCATTCAGTAGAAATTGTACTTCAAAGATTGAATATTGATCTTCTCCCAGGCTAGCAATACACCATCCATGCCTACCCAAGAGGCCAAGAGGCTGGGCAGCAGCAGAATCCATAGCTCCCAGGCAGCCTCGCCATCACAAGGGGAGAGGACTGACAGTCTCCCCATGCTATGCTGCCAGCACTTTGGGGATACTGTGTCTTGTGTTTTTATGTTTTTTCCTTACGATATTATCAACTCACTATAGGTTTATCAGGACATGACCCCATGGTAGGTCAAGGCACACCTGAAGCAAGTGGTAGTGCTGAAATTCAGACCTGGGCAGTCTGGCTCAGACGCACACCCTCCCCGCTCTAACACCACCTTCCTCCTAAAGGAGACGGGACAGAAGCAGCATGGGGTGTCTCCTCAATAGGTATGGGCTGAGAGTGAAAGAGCCCAGCACCCAGGGCTGGGCCTGAGCTGGACTGAAAGGGAAGACAATGTTGGAAGGAGCCTGGATGGCAAGAAGGCCCCCTCATTCTCCAAAATATGGCAATTCTAAGGGAGAAAGTGGAAGAACAGCAGCGCTGGCTCCATGTCCCAAAGGAAAGGATAAACCAGAGTTAAGCTGTGTCTGTCAATCACCATTCGTTCATTCATTTCTCTCAACATTTCTGCCTACTCTGAATACCTACTAAATGCAAAGCAGACACGGCCCTTGCCTTTCCAGAGCTTAGAAATTTGCGTGGATATTTAACAAGGAAGGATTGACAAACCATGAAGTACTATGCAGGAGACAAACATGGTGTTAGGATGGATGGAGGGGCAAGGAACTCATGTGGACCTACTGCCGAAGATTGCACTGAGGAGGAAACAACTCAGCCAAGAGGATGAGAAAGGACAGCCACTCCAGGAGAACTGCCGAAGAAAGAGTGAATAGCACAGCTTAGGGGTGGGGAGGATTGGGTGCATCCGGGTAAATGAAGGAAATGAAGCCTGAGTTCCAGGAGGAGTCAGCAGGCAGTGGCTGGAGGCAGCCCAGGCTGGGCCTGGAAGGCATCGTGCAGAAAACAGGTTTTCCTGTAAGTGCAAAGGAAGGAAGCCTTTGAATAGGTTTTGCAAGCAAAGGAATTAAATGATCTGACTGAATTTCTAAATGATTGCACTGGCTGCTTGTGGAGGGATGGATGGGAAGGGAGTGAAGGAGACGGGGCTGCTAGAGGCATTTTACAGATTGAGAGGAATTCATCAGTGAGAAGGAGAGATTCATGTTGCACAAGAGGGAGGAGGACAACAGAAGGGAAGAAAGGAGAAAGGAGCAGATGCAGGCGGGGGTCCATCAGGTCACAGCAAGACAAGACGTTTCCTCTGCAAGAGTCTCAGGGCCAGGGCGGAGGCTGATTTGAGTGAGTCTGGGAGTGGGAGTGTGTTCTGGATGGGAAGCAAAAGGCTTGTTCCCACGGGGCCAGCAGCCAGCACTGCTGACAACAAAGCCATTGTGAAGGTCACCCTCTGCCAAGGACCTTCAGAAAAAGTACTTCTGCCCTCGAAAACATGAGCCCTGACCTTTTAGGCTGCCCAGTCTAGTCCCAGAGTCCACTATGATCAGACTCACTTCCCCTTCATGACACAAGGGGACAGCTAGAGCTGGATGAAGGCGCAAGTACGTGGGGGAAAATGAGTTGGAAAAATATCTCTGCCATCAGGTAAATGGATGGAATTGGAGAAGATAATGCTAAGTGAAGTTAGCCAATCCCCTCCAAAAAATGCCGAATATTTTCTCTGACTGACTGACTCATAGTGGGGTAGGGAGCGGGGAACATGGGAGGAATAGACAAACTCTAGATAGGGTAGAGGGGTGGGAGGGGAAGGGAGGGGACAGGGGGTTAGCAATGATGATGGAATGTGGTGGACATCATTATCCAAAGTACATGTATGCAGACCTGAATTGGTGTGAATATACTTTGTGTGCAACCAGAGATATGAAAAATTGTGCTCTATATGTGTAATATGAATTGTAATGCGTTCTGCTGTCATTTATTTTAAAAAAATCAAAAAGAAAATACATATAAAAAATATCACTGCGATCAACTCTCAAAATATAAACTGGTCACATTCCTACAAATGTAGGTGGTGCCATCAAGTGGGGAAAAAAATAACACTCCTGAATATTTTTTTGTGATGAGCTGACCACTCGGCACTGGCAAGTGAGGAAGCCAGAAGTTCTGAAATGGTAACCTAGGTGTTCACATTCCTTAGAGAAAGCAGTAACTTGTCTTCTGAATCCTTTTAATATAATAGCTTAGAACAAGGGACTAAAGATAAGTACTTTCACGTCCCTCCAAGGATGCACAAAAAAACTGGTCACATTATTGACCCTGCAAAAGTCACAGGAGCCGGGGGAGAAGAAGCATAGAAAACATTTCACTTTGCATTCTATATCAGCCGGAAAATGCTTCTACCAGAAAAAATCACAATGGAAAACTGAGGAGAGGTCTGCAGAAAAGTGGGAAATATTTTGACTATTGTTTTGCCAAGCTCTGATTCTGCTTCAGAAGAAAACTCATAGAGGAATTTCTTCTTAATAAGCTTTTTCTTTTATCTTTTATTGATTTTATTTTTTTAAAAAATACATGACAGCAGTGGAATGCATTACAATTCTTATTACACATCGTGTCTCTTTATATAAAGTATGTTCACGCCAATTTATGCCTTTATACATTTACTTATTTTGCATTACAATTCTTAATACACACATATACCACAATTTTTCATACCTCTGTATATAAAGTATGTTGACACCCAATTCAAGTCTTCATACATGTACTTTGGATAATGATGTCTGTCACATTCCACGATCCTTGCTAATCCCCTGCCCCCTTCTTTTCCCTCCCATCCCTCTTCTCTATCTAGAATTCATCTAATCCTCCATGCTCTCCCTCCCTACACCACTATGAGTCAACCTCCTTATATAAGAGAAAACATTCAGCATTTGCTTTTTGGGGATTGGTTAACTTCACTTAGCATTATTTTCTCTAACGCCATCCATTTACCTGCCAATGCCATGATTTTATTCTTTTTTAATGCTGAGTGAAATTACACTGTGTATATATGCCACATTTTTAGATATCCTTCAATAGATGGATGGATAAAAAGGTGGCATATTAATAAGCTTTTTAACAAATCATGTTTCTATCTACCTCTTTCTCAACGTGTTTCAAAGCAGTACCATCTGACTAGTCTCTGGAGTGCCCAAATTTCTTGGTCCAGCTCTTGCTAAGACTATAGAAAACTGAATTTCCCTTATCCATTCAGAAAATAATGTTCCCTTTGCTCTAAAATGTGGTTCCATACTTCTTTCACTCCCAAGATAAGACCTGGGTTTCTGGATAGACAGTAAGTAGTGACCATCTTACACACACAGGAACAACCCATTTATCAGGAGTTTTTTTTTTTTTTTTTTTTTCTTCTCTCTTTTCTGGATCTGGAAGTTGAATTCAGGGTCATTTTATCACCGAGCTACATCTCCAGTCCTTTTATTTTTTATTTTGAGACAGGATCTCACCAAGTTGACCAGGTTGGCCTCAGGAGTTGCTGGGATTAAAAGTGTGCAAACCATTTACTGGGAGTTCTTACTTGTCCTAAAACGTTAAGATAGCCAGAACTAAGCAGAGAAACAATGTAAAAGGACCAAAATGGCCTTTAAGGAGCAGTCGAATCCAAACAGCATTGCAACAAAATACTCTGTCACCCAGACCCTTTCTTAATATAGACCTCAGTCTTTATTTGTATTAAATTGCTTTGATTGAAATCTCATGTATACACAAACTTATATCATCCCATTACTAACAATGCAATTCTTTCTTTCTTGCACTGTATATTTGTAACTCTTCATGTGTTTATAAAACATCCCACATTCTCAAGGAGAATAGGAGACAAGGCCAAGCATTTCAGCATGAATGATTTATGAATTACAAATTGAAGATCCTTAGAAATCTATTTTTACTGAATTGTTTATAAACTTGTGAATAACTGTTTCCCTTAAAAAAAAAAAAAAATTCTTAGCAACCTCGAAAAGAATAAACCAGACCTTAGGCAACACAAGATGACTTTCGTCCAAGCATGTCTGACCCATGAAAATCCGGATTTACCACAAATATAAACTTGGGAAAGATTATCTGTCTTAAAAAATAAGTCATAATACATGTAAAAGCATGGTTCCATTTACAAAAACCTGATTCACATTCAGCTTTTTCAGGAATAAATAGCCTTCCATTCAGTAAATATTTACCAAGCTCTCTACATTGTAGTTCTTAGAGTTAACTGCTAAGCTTTAGAAAACTGACTCCTAAAGCTATATCGAATTCTGTAGTCAGAAACAATCTAGATCCTTTGGTAGAATTAAGAGATCTCACTTTACATTTCTACTTCCAAATATAATTTTAACCTTAAAATTATATCATGCCCATCTTACCATCTAAATATTTTTGTTGGGCACCAAAGAATACCATTGTCAGCAAACTGTAGAACAAATCAAATTAGTTTTGAGGACATTTTATCTTATAAACCCTTTGCCCATCAAAACACCAAACATCCTTAAAACTTTAAGAATTTACAACCATTCCAGCTTTTGTGTAACCAATACAGTATTATTTTATTGCCATCATCAATGAACCCCCCTTTTTAAAAATGTTCCCAGCATTTCCTTCAGAAAACAGATAAGCTGTATTATTCTAAATATCAGATGATATCCATGCAGAATAGCTTAGCTCCAATATGGCAAATGGATAGTTTTCTTTTTTTAATAAGTACTTAAAATTGGTTTTGGAGATAACTTGGTATTTTTTACTTTTTTCTGGTTGTTGTAAAGTCACCTTAAAACAACTTTGATCCCATTTTTTAACCCTGAAGTACATGTAGGAACAAGAGAAATGGGCTCCCCTCTAAGATATGCATTCCCCGCTCCTTTCTCTCTTTCTCAAATGCAGTTCAGCCCAAATGGGGAATTTAAGCCACCTGCATGGAGAGAAGAGTGCCACACAGCCCCTCCACACAGAGGACAAAGCATGTCTTTGAAAACATTCCCTATGGGATGAAGGGAAGTAAGGGGAGTTGGGAAAAGGAATGGCAGTAGAATGAATCGGACATTACTACCCTATGTGCATATATGACTACACAACCAGTGTAACTCCACACCATGTACAACCAGAAGAATGGGAAGATGTACTCTATGTATGTATTAATATGTCAAAATACATTCAATTGTCACGTATAACTAAAAAGAACAACAATAACAAAAAAATATCCCTTATATTTTATTCAGGATCTCTTCTTTGCCAACACACAAATCACATTTATGGAACTTATGAAAAAAATGTATTAACTTCCTGAACTCCAGCCCGCAGTTCGTAGTTGCAAGCAACAACCATCACCTTTCCCTTCTCCTCTCTCCCACATTGGTAGTCTGAGAAATACACACCTCAGGAAGGATAAATGGACATTTTGCCTATACTACCAAGAACATTTTACTGCTTAGGAGTAAAAAGTCCTTTAAAATATCCTCTCAGAAGCCTTCCTGAACTATTTCTCAAGGCTCTCGTTCATTGTCTGAGTCTTTCACAGGCACTTATTGAGGCTCTGCCATGTGCCTGATGCTGTGCCACATGCTACAAAATGCACATGGTTTCCCAGAGTCCCCATCCTGAGCAATAGTAGCTCCAAGTCAGAATATAGTGCCATGGACCTGCTTCAAATACGGAGAGTCTTTAGAATGTCATAAAAGATATCTGAGGGCTATTTCTGCCCTTCCTAAAAGGTTTACTGGGGGGAAAAAAGATATGTTGCTTTTTATTTTTTTTAAATTTTTACCTATAGGTAGAAATGAAATGATACCTGTAGAACTCTGGGAGAAGTCCAGAAACAATGTTTATTTCTTACAATAAAGGCCTGGTGAGGGAGGCTGGAGTTGTGTCTCAGCGGTAGAGCACTCGCCTAGCACGGGCGAGGCACTGGGTTCAATCCTCAGCACCACATAACAATAAATAAAATAAAGATATTGTGTCCAACTACAACTAAAAAAAAAAATTAAAAAAAAAAAAGGCCTGGTAAGAACCACTAGCTAACTGGTACCCACAGGACAGCTTCCCTGGCTCCCTGGACGTGAGCTGGGTTAACTCCAGGACCAGCACCAGAACTGCTCCAGGTCACCACCATTTTCTCCAGGTGGAACTCCCTGAAAACACAGGTTTGATATAACTAAGGAAACGACATCAACTGGAGTCCTAATGTTTCTGCACTGCAGATTCATCCACTCCTTTTACTGTTACTTGACTACCACATAAGCAAGTGCCTCTTTGGACCTACAGTGTGGATTGTCAAAGTTGGGAAAGAATTCTAGAAATTAAAAACAAAACAAAACTCTGAAATAGCACTGGGATAAGTGAGCTCCTTTAAGTGAGCAATGAGCTCTGTACTTTATCAAGTTGAACAAACGAAGAAGAGAACAGAATGCCACACTATGTGGGAAATAGTTTTGTTGACAATGATGATAGAGTTGTTGAAATATATATAATATGACATAATTGGGGGATGAGGCTTGATTGTACCACTGACTCAAAAGATTACACTTCAGGGGAGTATAACTTCTAATAGAATCACCCAGCTCCGAAACATGTTAAGCAAAGTGCCTGACACAGTCGTAGCTGACCTCACTATGGAAATCAGCATGGAGGCTCTTCAAAAGACTAGGAATGGAACCACCAAATGACCCACCTATACCACTCCCTAGTATTTATCCTAAAGAATTAAAGTCATCACACTACAATGATACGTGCCTACCCATGTTTAGAGCAGCACAATTCACAATAGCTAAACTATAGAACCAGCCTAGGTGTCTGTCAATGGATGAATGGATAAAGAAAATGTGATACATACACACAAAAGAGGAGTTTTATTAGGGCATAAAGAAGAAGGAAATTAGGGGAGGGGGGATAGTAGAGGATAGGAAAGGTATCAGAATACAACAGTTACTAATAGGGCATTATGTAAAATTGTGGATGTGTAACCGACGTGATTCTGCAATCTGCATTTGGGGTAAAAATTGGGAGTTCATAACCCACTTGAATCTAATGTATGAAATATGATATGTCAAGAGCTTTGTAATGTTGTGAACAACCAATAAAAAAAGAAGGAAATTATGTCATCTACAGGAAAATGCACAGAATTTGAGAACATTATATTAAGTAAAATAAGCCAAACTCAAAATGTCAAGGGCAGAATGTTTTCTCTCATACATGGAAGCTAGAGAGGAAGAAGGAAAAGAAAGATTGAAGGAGGGTAGGACAGTCCCATGAAAATCCAAGGGAGATCAGTAGAGGAGCAAAAAGGGACCAGGGGAAGAGAGAAGGGGAAGGAAAGGGGGAATACTGGGAAATGGTATTGGCCAAATTATATTGTTAAATTGTGTGCATGTATGAATATGTAACAAAATCCTATCATTATGTATAATTATAGTGCACCAATAAAAATATAAAAAAATAGAAGAG
This sequence comes from Urocitellus parryii, assembly GCF_045843805.1. Taxonomy (NCBI): domain Eukaryota; kingdom Metazoa; phylum Chordata; class Mammalia; order Rodentia; family Sciuridae; genus Urocitellus; species Urocitellus parryii. The sequence goes on from NC_135532.1 coordinate 31,935,690, forward strand.
GGAAATGAAGTGTTCAGATTAAGTCACTGCATCTAGATTAACAAGTAGTTGTTATATACTGAAGAATCATGAAATACAGCAGAAGCCAAGAGGGGATAGACCAGCTTACAGAAATAGTACCCTAAAAGGATTAAAGAAAATATCAAGAAGGACATTCTCTGTCTTCCAAAAGATGATAAGTCCCATAAACTCACTAAACTAAGCTGTATCCAAGTTTTAGAGACAAAAGTGCATGTGTTGACAAAATCAACACAAACATTTCATCCAACAACCTACTTAATTAATATAACCAAACATTTGAGCTTTAAAACTAATCTCACCAAATGTCCATAAAATTCTTAGTCCTTTTAGAAATGAATTGTGTCATACCACAGCAGAACAATATGTTTTCTTAGTAGGTTTGAGTTTTACTTAGCAGATAATTTTCAGAGACACTTAACTTCAAAATAATCAAGCCCCAAACCACAACTGAATTATACCAATAGTTGCACCCTTGATGAGCAAAGCAAAGAGAATAATAAACAAGATGCACTTTTAAGCAAAGAAAATATGAGGACATTCCTATGCATGAGCTCAAATCAAATATAGGACAACTCAAGCTTGTGCAGTCTTCTAAAACACTGGCACTTTACTGGGCTAGAAATTTTCAGTTGTCAAATTAGAATATAAGAAAAAATCATTAATACGTGCTCATATCATTTGCCAAATTAAGACTTCTTATTGAAAACCTATCTTTGTCTGAAATGCCAAGTGTTGATAAGGATACAATTAAGAAGAATCTGTAGGAATGATTGGATACCACATTTTGGGAATCATCTGCCATCATCTTATAAAGTTAAAATTTGCATATCATAATAAGACCTAGCAATTCCACAACCTGGAATATAATCTCAGGTAGAAATAATAAGTGAAATCAATGTATCAGGTCTCTACCAGCATTTTAAAATATAGACTGGATTTTATCAGTCATTTCTCATAGCAGGGGAAAACAGTGGTTTTTTTGTTTGTTTGTTTGTTTTGTTTTTTATTTATTTATTTTTAAATTTATTTTTGAAGACAGAGATTTGTGTGTATGTCCTGTTGGGTTATAGTTATTAAAAAGTTTGTAAGGAAATTCTTTAAGTAAACTATTTCACACAGTATGATATTCATAGCAGAATTCTTTAAAATAGAAAGAATGTAGAAATCATCTAATCATTCCTCATCTGGAATAATGAATAGACAGAATGATGAAATAATGTCATAATGGATATTATACAGTATAAAAATACATTAACTAAACCCACAAAGATTAATCTGAGGAACATAATGTTAACTGTAAAAGGCAGAGCCTAGAAGTAATGAATATGAAATCAATTTTATAAAGTGCAAAATCAATTTTATAAAGTGCAAAAACGAACACTAAGTACCATGGGGATACATACATATGTAATTGAGTTATATTTTAAAAGTCAAGACAAAGAAAATACAAAATTCAAGACAATAATACTTCTGGGTAAGAGGCAGAGATGTGACATTAGTGATATTATAACATATTATTATATTACATTGTTATGTTATTATATTCCATTATAACTTTTATAAATGCTGCACATATTCTTTTGAATGCATCCAACATTACAAAATAAAACAATTAATTAAAACAGAATCTGAGAGGACATGTATATCATGGTTCCTTTCATAAAATTAAGGATATTTCTTAGCAGACTTTGGTTTAACTATCAAAGATTAACAAAAAAATAAGAATTCTAATCTATAACCAGAATAGTCTTAGAACAATGACCAAGAAGGTTAAAAACAAGTATCTATTGAGCATCCACTATCCACAAGTTATAAAGTTTTACAAAACTAATGTGAAACCATTAGCCCAAGAGCTAAATTATTCATTATGGACTACGAACCTTCCTGGCTCTGAGTCTTCCTTAATGCCTTTCTGCTTTCTTATCTCTTCCTCTCCCCTCTTCAAAGCCCATCACTTATAGAGTTGCTCTGATCTATTTATTCTGTTACCTCCCTGCCTGACACTCTGTAATTCTCATCCTCACTTATCCAGTGTTGTGGCACACTGATTGGGACCCAGTGGAGATCCCTCTCACCTGAGGCTGGGGTCCCTTGAACCTCCACTCTCACTTAGAATCCCGAGCAAACCCATTAAAAAGATGGCAGAGAAGAAAAACCCTTATTGATATATCATTCATATTTATTATGTCATTTACTCTTAGTTTCCATGGGAAATTTGATTATCAGTTTTTCCTGAATAGCCTGGTAATGAGGGGGGGCTCCAAACTGCCTACCTTCTACCACTTAACCTCCATCTGCTGCAGTCAGTTCCTGCCAGCCGGTTAGCTTTAGGTCAGTTAACTCCTCAAACCTATATCTTCCTCTGTATCCTCATTTCTTCCCCTTCTTCTTTTTTTTTTTTTTTTTTTTTTGTACCAGGGATTGAACTCAGGGGCACTCGACCACTGAGCCACATCCCCAGCTCTATTTTGTATTATTTAGAGATGGGGTCTCACTGAGTTGCTTAGTGCCTCGCTGGTTTTGAACTCCTAATCCTCCTGTCTCAGCCTCCTGAGCCACTGGGATTATAGACATACACCACAGGCCATGCTCATCCCATTTTAATGAGCCTCAGCTCTCTACACTCATATGCACAGTGATTGCCCATAGACAAGGCATTGTCTGGAACCATATCCCTTGCTGCAATCTGAGCGGCCATGAAAACTGTATCCATCAAAGGATCTAACACAAGTTTCTCAATCCCACCACTCCTGACATTTAGACTTGGTCTCTCACCTGGGGAACTGTTCTGTGCACTGATGAAAGTTTAAAGCATCCCTGGTCTATATCTACTTGATACCAGTAGAGCCCACCCCAACAAATGTGACAACTTAAAATTATCTGCAGGCATTGTAAAATATCTTCTGTTACCCTCTGCAGACACTGATTTAATATAAATCATGATTCTGCACGATTACTACAAAGTCTTTTAGATTTGGATCACTGTTGAGTACAAATGAAATAGAATTTCAGGGGGGGAAAGAGATGTGTTTAGTGTAGATGAAAATATTCAGAGAAAACTTGTTCAGCTAATGACTGCACATGAAGTAAGTTTTAATTCTAGTCATAGAAAATTTAGTACTTTTAAAAAAAGTTATCCTAGGGAATGTTACCTAGTACAGTTATTTAAGCTAAAGACACTAGAAGGATTTGGATCATGGTTTTATATTCATATATTAATACATGTGAAAGAAATTCCGTTTTCCTGGCCAGTTTGAAAGTTAGTGGTTCTGGGTTATTTTGAACCATCTTAGCAAAGGTCAAAGGATTCAGACTCCAGTCACTATCACAGAAAGAGAAGAATTGCAGTTTCCTATTTTATGTTACCTAAATCAAAGAGTAATGTGCAATTACAAAATAGATTTGAAATTACTTCATTTTAAATTGACAAACATAAAGGGAAGAAAACTAACCTCTTCCTCATTCTCTCATTCCACCCCCACCTACCTGTTGCTGATTTTATTCAGTTTTTACTTTCCAAACATCATCCAAACCCATCTCTTCTTCATAATCCCCTGATCTCCCATCACTCCTCCCAAATCTCATCTATAAATTGTCAGATTTCTAAAACACATTTCTAATCCTACCATCATTTTAAAATGTTCCCATACTCCCTGTACTACTGTAGCATGTTTGGAATTGCTAAGAATTTAACATTCCCTTTCCTCATTTTCCTTCCCTGAAATTCATGTTCATTTAAAAAAAAAAAAAAAAAAAGCCTAGAAAAGATTAAAAAGTTCCAGAAAAGAAGGTTCAAATAACCATTGTTCATCCAACCAGAGAAAATAATCACTATTAACATTTTTACATTTTTCTTTCTTTTTTCTACATCAACATTTTAAAAATAGGAATTCATGTATTGCTATGCCTTCAATTCTGCCTTGTTAGAGTCTGTAAACAAGTCAAGATGGCACCTGGCATTTTGCAGAGGGAGTGGTTTGTGAAGTAACACCAGCGAGCCATTAAGTGTGGAGATTCCTTATTGGTTGACTGCTGTATCTAGTTTATGTTAATTAAGATAAGCTGTGTGGAATGTATATATACCCCTCCTGACCTACAATAAACGGCTCCCACTCCTGCTGTATCAATGTACACAAGTTGCTCGTCACCCCCCAGTTATTTTGCTGCAGCCGGACTGCGGCACTGCCTGTTTCAATAAATAGCATTTTCATGTTATTAAATATTTTGCTTTTATTATTTCATGGTAGCCAGAGTAATATCCAACTTCTAATTTTAATTCTAAATTACATTTAACTTCACTGTCTTTGTGCCATAATTAAAAAAAAAAAAAACAGGTTGGTTTACAACAATTTCACAATAATTGCTAACAAAAAGAAAAACTTAGAAGCATGTCCCCTGTAGTCATAAATAAATCTATCAAGGCCATTTACAGTTCTAAAAACACAAGTTCTACAGTAAGCTATTGTTATCACAAAAATTTAAACATTTCAGAAAAAGTTAAATCTCAAGTAACCATGAACTACAATTCCCAAATTACCATTCACTCTTCCATTTAACTATTACTAATTTGTGCTTACTTCTAGATATTTTATTCTGCATATTCATAACATGTCAAGATCCTCAATATTAATTTGAATATTCATTCAAATATTATAAATATTCATTTGAAATTTTAAAAATATTTAATCATTCTTCAGCTGGATTGAAGGTATTCTCTGTTAGTATTATATAAATCTGTCATTCTTTGTGAGTGCTTCATAGTAGTCTATATATGACAAAGCCCTGCTTAAGGGCTTTGTATATATGACAAAGTTCTGCTTAAGCCAACCCTGCTATTCAAAATGGTCTATCACAGGGCTGGGGATATAGCTCAGTTGGTAGAGTGCTTGCCTTGCATGCACAAGGCCTTGGGTTCAATCCCCAGCACCACACACACATACACACATTAAAAAAAAAAAAAAAGAAAAGAAAGAAAGAAAAATAGTCTATCACAGGGTGGAAATCTAAAATATATCCATGCCCATCTGTTTGAAAACTGTCACTAACTGAGGGAATATGGGACATCTTGAGAGGAAATCCTAAGGTTAACATTTTTCCTAAACAACAAAAAAGAATAATGCAGAATTTTGATAACTTGTTTTTTTATAAAAATAAAACACAGAAAAACTTCTATTTTGATACATATTAATGAAATTAAACTACCACATGACTAGAATAAAGAAGACTGCATTTACATTTTCAGATGTAATTGCCCAGTTCACGTAGTTCTCAACTTATGGGGGTTCTTTATCCAAAGTTCATTAGGAAAAACACTCAAGGGTAATGAAAATATCTGATAGACTAATAAGAGGGTAGATTACCCTTATTAATGATAATCAACAAAGAAGTTGATTTTTTATCTTCACAGAAAGAAGCTTAAAATTTGAACTACCTTATATCTAAAAAAAAAAAAAAAAAAAAAAAAAAAAAAAAAAAACCTGAATTTTTACTTAATGGCTTGGGAGAAATCACCAGGCCCAAATGGGTTCACTGACAAATTTTATCAAGCATGTAGAAAAGAAATAATACACAATTTTTTAGATTATGGAGAAAGGAACACTTTCAAAGGCTCCAGTATAACCCTGATATAAAAATCTAATAAGAATATTATGAGAAAAAGAAAATATACACAAATATTACTAAAAAATAGAGATGTAAATATCCTTAGCATAACACTAACAAATCACATGCAGCAATATAAACAGGGTTAATGAATCATGACTAAGTGAGTTTTATCACCAAGATGCATTTGAAGATAAGCAGCATCTTTCACCATATTAACAGAATAAAGCAAAAATGTCACATTATCATCTTAAAAGAGACAAAGAAAACATTTGACAAAATTTAGTATCTATTCATGAGTTTTAAAAAAAATTGCTAACTTTTAGCAAATTAAAAATAGAAGGAAATTTCCACAATGTGAACAAGGCAACTGAAAAAACCTACAGTAATGTACTACTGAAATACTAAATGTTTTCCCATAATACAGGAAATAAAACTAGGAAACCATACTCTCCCAACTGCCATCATGATTGTACGGATGTCCTAGCCAGTGCAAGAATGCAAGAAAAGAAACAGGTCAAAAACTAGAAATCAGGATGAAAAGCTGTCTGCATTCACAGGCAACAGAAACAACAAAGGCAGGAAATCCTACAGAATCTAACCAAAAACAAACAAACAAACAAATAAAACCTCACAACAATAAAACTAGTAAATTTAGAAAGTTGCAGGATACAAGGTAAATGTACAAAACCAATTGCATTCCTAATTAAATAAAACATTTAAAATAGCATCAAAAGCCACAAAACCTTTTGGAATATAACCATTTTTTAAACAAAAAAAGGGGGGGGGGACTTTACCGTGACAACTGCAAAATACTGCAGAAAGACATTAAGCGGAGAGACGTGCCTCATTCATGGATTTTGTCTCAATATTGTTAGGATTTCAGTTCTCCCCAAATCAATCTATACATTATATATATTATTCTGACCAAATTCCTGGCAGTGTTTTTTGTATAAGTTGACAGGGAATTTTAAACTTTGTATGAGAAAACCATAGAATTTAAAATATCCCAAAATCTTGACTGTAAGGATCAAGAAGCTATAAGAAGTTCAGATTTCTTGGGCACCTGAGTGCTGGTTGGTAATGATCAAAATCCCAAAAGACATAATTCTAAACACCATAATCATGAATATTGAAGTCCTCAAAATCAAAATCTTTATAAAGTTTAAAAATCTTAAAACCATACTTATGAAAAATTAAAGTTCCATGTGTAAAATCTGGAAAATCAAATTTTCTTTTTGGCTTTTTGTTTGTTTTCTCTTTAGTTTTTTTTTTTCCTGCGCTATTTTAAATTGTCATTTTTAAAAATTTGCTATGCTATTTAATCTTTGCATAATTTCCCACAGTGGAGATATATACTGTGAAATGATTTTATGAGAGTTCTAATTTGTTTTGTGCATTTTTTTTTTTTTTTAGCAAATTTGACTCCACAAAAGGTGCATTACTGGGGCTGGGGTTCAGCGGGAGAGCACTTGCCTGGCGTGTGTGAGGCACTGGGTTCGATTCTCAGCACTACATATAAATAAATAAAATAAAGGTCTATCAGATGGACATCATTACCCTAGGTACATGTATGACTGCACATATGGTGTGGCACTACATAGTGTACAACCAGAGAAATGAAAAGTTGTGCTGCAATTGTGTACAATGAATCAAAATGTATTCTGCTGTCATATATACCTAATTAGAAAAAATAAATTAATTTTATTAAAAAAATAAATAAAGGTCTATAACAACTAAAAAAATTTTTTTAAATGCGTCACCATAACATTGACTTTGTGTGTAAACACTATACATACAGCTGTTAAAACTTCTTCAACAGATGAAGTGATGTCTTTTTGGACGTCTCTATGTATTAAAGATAAAATTTCTCAAAATCTTGACTGGACAATTGTATATGCAATGGTAACTCATCTCTCTCTCTTTTTTAACTGATCTCAAAAGACTTACATTGTACATCACAGGCAGATGACTGCAATCATAAAGTGGGGAACATGCAACTACCAACCACAGTGATATGCAATTACTCATTTTGCTTTTTGACCTATTTCTTTATGATTATGGTTCATTTGCTCTTAGCCATTAGACTCTTGTGTCTGCAGTAACTAAGCAATTCTGTTTGGAAAAAAAATCATTTTTTGCCATAATTTTATGTCTTAGAATTTTAGACAAAGAATTTTAGACTTTACAGAATGTTATTTTAGAATTTCAATACTTAGGATTATGACTTTAGGAGTAATGGCCCAAACCTGGTGATAGGATTTCATTCATTAAAATGGCAAATTCATGAAAAACTGAAGTTGCAGGTGATGTAGATGTGATGAAATCCATTTTGAACTTGCTGAGTCTGAGGTGGTGAGGTAAATAGAGGGTTGGAGGGGGAGTAAAATATCACAGCAGAATTCAATCAGCAGTTCAGTTCAATATCTGGAGCTCAGAGAATGAGGTGGAAGAGGAGGGAAGGAGTCTCTAATTTATCAGCATATAAAAACAGAAAACTATAGTTTGAATGAGACTGTATCATTCTTAAAAAGCAGAAGCAAAACAAATTTTATTGAATCATTCAAGTGGCCTTCTGATTGGTATTCCTGTTTCCCAGTTACCCCTCTGGGTTTATTTTTAACACCAACAGCCATGTCAACCCTATTAAAACAAATAGGTCAGTTCAAACCCCTCCAATGGTTTGATTCACTCCAAGTAAAATCAAAGTCCTTTCAATGGCACTCCCAATTCTATACCAATATTTCTCTCCCCTGGTGGCATATTAGAATGACCCTATTTGAGCATGGATCTGTTACAGACTCTGACCTCCTTTCTTTCTACTCTCTCCCTACTCCTCCCACAAATGCCTCCTTACTTTCTCTTGAGCCTGCCAGGCACGTAACTACCTCAGAGCATTTACTGTTTTCCCAATACTCTTCCTGCTGGTGTATACATACAGGCCATCCAAATGCCCTTCACAACTTTGCACAAATATCTCAGAGAAGCTTTCCTTAGCCATTTTATTTTAAGTTGCAGAATACCACCACTATACCACCAGCCTTTCCTTATTTATTTTCCCCCAGGGGCCTTCTCAGTAATATACTATGTGTCTTACTAACTTTTAAAAAATTTGTTAAAGTGAAATCACCCATTTTATAGCAAACAACTCAGTGGAATTCGTTACATTCATTACAATGTGCAAACACCACTTTTATCCAGTTGCAAAATATTTCCATCACTCCACAGTAAAATCACATATACATTCAGCAGTTTCCTCCTATATCTCCCTCCCTACCATGCCCTGGTAATGACCAGTATGTATTTGCCTATTCTGGATATTCAATTAAATCCTATAATAAATGATCTTTTATATTTGGCTTCTTTAACTGGGCATGTTTTCAAGGCTCATTGACACTGTACTATGCAAAAGTATTTCCTTCCTTTTTCTGACCAAATATACACCCACAATAAATAGATAAATTACACACACACACACACACACACACCCCAATATGTTCCTCCATTCAGCCATTGATAGACATTTGGTTGGTTCCATCTTCAGACTATTGTGAATAGAGCTGTTATAAACATTTGTGCACAAATATTTGTTTGAGCATTTGTCAGGGGGCATAAACCTAGTAGTGGAGTTGCTGGCTCATGTGATAATTCCGTTTCACTTTTTGAGAAACTTGTGAAACTACTTTCTATAGCAGCTGAACTATTTTGTACTCCCAGAAAAAGCAAAGTTCCAATTTCTCCACATCTTCACCAACATTTATTTTCTGTATTTGGGGGGTTGTTTGTCATTATAGCCATTGTAGAAGATGTAAAGTGGTGACCCTTGGGATTTTGATTTGCATTTTCCTGAGACTAATGATACTGAACATCTTTTCATGAGTTTGCTGGCCATTTATATATCTTCTTTAAAAATCCACAAGTCCTTTGCCTATTTTAAAATTGGGCTGTGTGGGGTTTTTTGTTGTTACATTGTACGAGTTCCTTAAATATTCTGCATACACAGACCATGAGATAACTGATCCACAAATATCTTTCTATGTATTGTCTTTTAACTTTCATGATAATGTTCTTTGATGCACAAAGGGTTTTAATTTCAATTATTTTCTGTTCTTTTCCTTTTGTTACTAATGATTCAGTGTCATATTTTTAAATCCACCATCCAACCCAAGATCCTCAAGTTTTATCCCTATATTTCCTCCTAAAAGTTTTATGGTCTTAGCTTATATATTTAGGTCATTTATCATTTCCAGATAATATTGGATATGGCAAAAGAAAGGGGTCCAACTTTGTTTGTTTGTGGGTTGTTTTATTTTGTTTTATACATGGCTGTCTAATTGTCCCATATTATTTTTTAAAGACGCTATTCTTTGCCCATTGGATGGTCTTGATACACTTGACAAAAACCAACTAGCTACAGATGTTTGAGTTTATGGAATTTCAATTCTATTCCATTGATCCCTGCCTATCCTTATGCCAACACTATACTCTTTTGATTAATGTGAGTTTGTAGTAAGTTTTGAAACTAGAAAGCATGAGTCTTCTAACATTCTTCTTCTTTTTCAAGATTGTGTTATATTTTACTTTTTTGGTTTTTTAAAGTGTTAGTTATCTATCTTTCTCCAAAAAGGGGAAACTTAGGAGGTGGATTTTTGACCATTTTGTTCACTGTTGTACATAGCACCTAATGGGCTCTGGCATATATTAGGTGTGTAACATTTTATATATATATATATTCTTATTTTATTTATTTGTTTTTATGTGGTGCTGCTGAGGATCAAACCCAGTGCTTCACACGTGCTAGGCAAGTGCTCTACCACTGAGCTACAGTCTCGGCCCCTAGGTCTGTAACATTTGTTTAATGAAATAAATGAGCTCCTGAGATGACTTCATCTCTAGCTGAGATGAGTGTGAGGGTTGGAGTTGTAGAAAGAATGGAAGAGAAAACCATGGTTGAGGGATTCCTGCTAGAGAAGAGTCCCGGGGGCAGGAAGGAGGAGTACTAAACCTTGACAGGAAAAGCAAGCAGCAGCCATTAGTCTTGTGTACAACTCTGTCTTTACTAATTCCCTTGCACTAAAACTAAAAATCTGTCACACTGAATGAACACTGGATAAGGTAAAGTAGAATAAATAACAATGTATTGTTTTCTCTGAACTGAGAGAGAAATTAGCTTTTGCATCTTATCTCAAGACTCTCCAAAGCCTTTAGTGCATATAAATAATTCCTTTTGAAGAGTTAATAAAATTTTACAATCATATCAGAAAATATACACTGCAATGCAAAAAGTGCCACAGTGACCTTTGTAAAAAATTCTGAACAAAATCTTAAATAAACACTTTAATCATGTTTAGTCAAATTAAATAACTGCACAGTGACATCAGCAAGTCTGAACACTGTTGTTGCTAATGGGACTGAAGCCAGTGAAGAAAAAGCAGAGCTCCAGGGAACATTTCATGCAGTTTAAGAAATTCAGCAGCAATTTTCTCTAATGCATATTATTTTGTTTCTTAATGTTAAAATATTTAAAATGTAAATAACTATGGAAGTCTGGAAAGCACCATTACTGTTAATATATATTATGTAAACTGCCACTGAATAATTGTATTTATCTAACATAACAGCAAATACTGCTGCTATGACAGGAAGCAATATATTGCCACTCTACAAATTAAGCCCACATGGTCCCATCTGTTTCTAGGTTCCATTACAGTATAGCGACTGTTGATTAATAAAGGAATTGATAATAAAGGACTGTTAACCAAATGATGCAATTGTGCCTCTTACTATTTAACTTTTTCAAAATCAACAATGGGTTGTCAAAACTTGGCAGGGAGTCTGACATATGAAGGAAGGAAGCTACCTACCTCCTGATACTCTTTCACCAATGAAGATATAAAACAGTACATGAAGTATATAAACCATCACTAAAATTGCAAAGCTCTGGGATTTCCAGGTGTTAACCACTCTACTCAAGCCTCAAAGAAATGCACAATTGCTCCAGGCAATCATCTCAGCCTTAATTATGTTCCAGGCCTTTTATTCCTGGGACAGACATGACAGCCTAAGAGATCTTGTTCTCAAGCTGGATCTTCAACTTAATAACCAATACGCATGGGTGATTCATTGCCTCACTGGTTTCACTGCAAAACCCAGTTCAAGGGGTAACACATCTATTCATCTTTCAAACCCAGCTCAGATCACAGGTCTCTGTGACTTCCCCAGATGGAATTCTTCTCAGCAGTGCCTCATATACATTTCCAGTTTCACTTTTTTTTTTTTTGGTGGTGGTGCTGGGGATTGAACCCAGGACCTAACACATGCTAGCCAAGCGACTGTCATTCATATCTGTACCTCCTCACATAAAATGGGTATTCAACTACCCATGTCATGACTATGACACTGAGGTCCGGTGCCTAGAATAGAATAGATGCTTGTATGTGTTAATTACTGGTAATTTCCTTTCTTCTCTCTACTTGGGATTTCTCTTGTTCTCATTCTTTCTTCACCATTCTGCTATGAGAACTCAGCTCAGGGTTTTAACACACTGGATCTCAGCTCTCAGTTAAGGAAGAGGGGTGTGATTTTGCATCCTAGAGGACATTTGGCAATGTCTGAATACAGAGTTGGGTGTCACAACTTGGGGAGGGAGGTGCCACTGGGAGGAAGCAAGAGACGCTAATGCCACAGAGTTAGTTGTACACTTAAAAATGTTTAAAATTGTAACTTTAATGTATATTTTATCACAATAAAGACAGATTCCATTCCAAATGTTGTAATAATGTGCTTCATCACCTCTTCAAGGACTTTACAAATGAAATCTCCTTTTGCCAATTAGAGGAGTTTTTTGATAAACTTGAATTTTCCAAAGGAAAATAATGTGCCACTGGTGCATGGTAATCAGAAACCCTGTAAAGTAAATGCTGGAAGATCTTCATATCCCACAGGCCCAATTATACAGGTGACCCTCCTTCCAAAAGCCTGCACTCTCTGAAGGACAGCACACTCTGTGAGGTCCCTATGCTCTGTCTGCCTTTCGGGTCTTTACCTGTACTAAATGCCAATTCATGTAAACATATCAATTTTCGACGATGGCAGTGGTTTGGGGAAAGAGGGAAGTGCTATTTTTAAAATAGCATTTGCTTCAACACTGAGAAAACAGGGAAAGTATGGAATGATCTCTGCAGAGATTGTTTTTCAAATAAGATTATCTATTTTCTATCTCAGAGCCAAACAACAATAAATTTATAGACCATTAATCAATATTATTCCACTTTCTTTTCTCAGAATCAGCTAATCTTATAAAGCAAATTATTAACCTTCTCCAGTCAAAACAAAATTAAATTCAACAGATATTCCTAGGTTCAACAACTATGAGCAATCTGAAAGAAAGCAAAAATATAAATTTATTTTTGTGTACTAACACATTTGATATTAAAATTTGTGTTTAAACTTACTAAGACACCAGGATCTCCATGACTTCAAATAATTTGAAGCTCATTCATTTATAAAATTGGCTTTATGATCCCTCCTGGAATAGGAATATAATGGAACATACTGCATGAGGACTATCATTGGATTAACCAGATTTAAGTACACTATTTAACACAAGAATATTTGGAGCTCATTTTTTTTTTTTTTTTTTTTTTTTTTTGGATTCTGACATTTTAATTTCTTTTGAACATAAGTCACTTTTTCAAGCAAAGAAATAGAATCAACCTAAGGATGTGGTCCTCCAGGGATCCAAGCCAAGTCTTGAGATCTTCAGCAGAATGACAGTATAGTACCAGGTGCTACCAAAAGAGTTATACACTCTAAATAATAACCACTTATCTTCATTTTTTTCATTAGGGAACAGCCAAAAGTTCAGTCTTTAAAGGCATGATATATAGAACATCTTGATCTACAAAGGATAGAATGACTCAAATTATATGCAGGCCATCCTATTGCGAAACAAGATCAGAGCTGGTCAAGACAGTGCTTATACTTTGAAAACTTACTCTGTGGCTCAAAAAATTCCTGGTTCCTGTCACTAAGAAACAAAGTAAAAAATATTACAGATGGATCCACATTAACATGTGGTTTTAGGGAGGTCTTCCACCAGAATGTGAAAGTAGAGTTAAGTGTAGGGGATAAGATCTTTTGATATTTTAAAAATAAATTACTTATAACTAAGAAATTAGACATACCACACTCTTCCATTTGCTACAATAACAAATTGACAAAGAAGACTACTTAAAAGAAATGCTCAATATAAAGAGGGTGGGAATGGTAACACTTTCCACTACAGGATAATCTCCTGTTTTCCCAATTAGCATTGCTATTCTTCCATGATACAAATTCATGTGGAAAAACTTGTTGAGTTTTGCCACGGCCAGATGAAAAACACAGCGTTTCCTAATTAGCTAATTAAGCTCAATGAACATTTTTGGGATGGAACCATAAACTCTGGCCATTGTTTTGTCAAACATCTGCAAACTGCATAACTCCTCAGCCCTTAGCCATAGTTTCTGTTCAATATCTTAAAGCTGAGTTTAGTTCCACTGTGACTTGTCTCAGGGCTGAAGTGAGTGTTAGTCATCAAAGTCTGGAATGTCATCATAGGAGTAACCCCGGTAGCCTTTAGACGCATAGTAGGCGATGCGCAGATGGTAAAATCCTGGCAGGAACACCAGAATGCCAATAATCAGGACAGGAACGGCCCGGTCTGCCCCCCCTTTGCTAATGTAGCCTGACAGCAGGAGGGAGCCTATGATAATGAGAAAGGCGCCAATCAAAAACAGCACAGTGGCAAGTGCAATGGCCTTATAAGGGATCTTAGGAGGGCTTTTCTTAAACTGAAGGTCAATGTAGCCATCATCTGTGCTGGAAAGCCTTGAGTATTTTACTTTACTACTGGGGATTCCAGTAGCCAGATTAGTACGAGACGGCATCATAACACACAGACACAGCTACAGTCCGAGCACTGCGCTAAGACTGGAGCTAGAGAGGAACTCGCCCACGGTTACCAGCCGAGGCGTCCCAGGCCTCATGGCACAGCCAACCTAACCGCCGACCTAGCAAGTATCCTGGAGCTCATTTTAAAAATATTTTTATCATCACTCCTGGATGTCGGTACATGTAATTCAGAAGAAGTGACATAATGCTTGTTTGAGTCTCATCTAATAAAAGACCACAAAATAGGTGACAAAAATAAGAAAAACAAAATGAAAGTAAATAAGTAAGTAAATTTAATTGGGTGGGGGGAAAAGCCAATAATACATACATAGTTTCACTTTGAAATTAGAAAAACTACAACAACAACTTGATTTCTTATATTAATACTGCATTTCACATAAAACTGAAGGCCCTAACTAAAAGTGATTTATTGGCCCAAAAGATGACTTGGTTACACCAGGCATCCTTGTGCTTGTTCTGTGAAGTATTAAGGTAGACTGGTGTCTTTGGAACTTACACTTAATAAGTCATTTAGGAATGAGTCATTTAATCCCTGAGGTACAGTTCTCTTGGCCACTCATATAGTTTGATTTTTCAGCCAGATCACTGAAGTGTATTAGACATCATTTCATTTTTTTAATGATTCTTTTTTTAAATCATTTTTCAGGCTCTCTTATTTTATTTGCTTATTTTTATGTGGTGCTAAAGATCAAACCCAGCTCCTCAGATGTGCTAGGCAAGCACCATGTCACAGAGCTATAGCCCCAGCCCTGAGATCTTTAAGTTTCAATGGAAATTTTAAATTATTTTTATTTTATTATTATTATGATGATAATTATTATTTTGTGTGTGTGGTGCTGGGGATCAAAGTCAGAGCACTGCTCATATTAGTCAAACACTCAACCACTGAGCTACATTCTCAGCCTTAAAATTATTATTTTTTAATTAAAGAGACAAAGGGGAATAAAGGGAAGGCAATGAGGATGGGAATAAGAAAGACAGTAGAATGAATCAAATATAATTTTCCTATGTTCATATACGAACACTGGACCAGTGTAACTCCACATCATGTACAACCACAAGACTGGGAAGTTAGACTCCATGTGTGTATAATGTCAAAGTATACTCTACTGTCATATATAACTAAAAAGAACATATAAAAAATTTTTTAAAGGACAAAAAAAAGAGGCTAGATAATGTTGTGGCTTGCAACCACTTCTTTTGAAGACAAAATAACTCTTCCATTCCTGTTTGCTATTTTATTAATGCCAATATACAGGAAAGGCAAAATAGAAAGGGCATGAAGCCAGCAAGGAAGAAATCTAAAGGACATGCTTAATAGTTTGGGTCACTTTTAAGGAAGAATTAGAATGCTGTATTTTTTTCAGGCAATATTTTTAGTATTGAGCACATAATTGAACATTGTAATGGTAAGCAACTCAGAAGAGAACGCCCACGTAATGGTAGTGAATTGCTTATCATTACAATGTTTAAATATGTGCCCAATACTAAAAATATTGCCTGAAAAAAATACAGCATTCTAATTCTTCCTTAAAAGTGACCCAAACTATTAAGCTTAATTTGCCAGCATTCCAACCTATATTCTTTCTGGTATATGTTTGGAAATACTTATTGAGTTTGGAAGGGCCCATGATTTAGTGCTTCCATGAACAAGAGGCAACATGAGGTAATACATAAAATACAAGATTTAGAGAAAGAAGACTGAGTCTGCATGCTAGCTCCCTTACTAACTGTGATCTTCAAGTAATTAATTACTTTGATGTGGTTTCCCCCTCTGTACAATGGAAACAATAATCTGGACCTTTCATACAGAGATGCTGAGAGGAATGTGTGACAAAGCAGTTTAAAACTGTAAACTATTGCAATATTATTTTTCATTACTAACAGATAGTTATACTTCAGTTTATTCCTCCTGCATGCCTCATTGTAAGAGTAAAAACATGCCCCCTAAATGAAAAACAATCTCAAAAATAGATCAGAGATGAAAAGGAAAAAAAAGATAAACACTCGTATTGCTAGGCAATTATTTTAGACTTGGTTTAAATAAGTGTATTTATATAATTTCCAAACTTACTGAAAATTTGAGCATCAAACTGGGAGAGGGGGATTGAGTTAATCAGATTTCTGTTGCAGTAGCAAAGTACCCGAGAAAAGCAACTTAAAGAAGGAAAGGTTTATTTTAGCTGACAGTTTTGGAGATTTCAGTCTATGGTCAGCTGCTTCCATTTCTTTTAGGCCTGTGATGAGCATCATGGTGGAGAGGGTGAGGGAAAGGAAAGCTGGTCAGCTGATGGCAGCTGGGAAGGTAGGATGGGGAGATGAGGTGGGGGGAATACCCTTTCTGAGCACACCCCAGCGACCTACTTCCTCCAACCTGGCCCCACCTCCTACAGTTTCCACTATCTGCCAACAATGCCATCAAATTATGAATCTATCAATGGGTTAATCCACTGGGGGTTTCAGAGAACTGGTGACCCAATCACCTTCCCACAGGCTCTACCTCTGAACACTGCTGTATTGGGGACCAAGATTTCAACCCAGGAGCCTTCATCTGACATTCCAGATCCAAACCAGAAGAGCGAAGCTCCCAGCAAGTGGTGCAACAGCAAAGTGACTTCAAAGCCAGAAGCCTGACCACTCTCCAACCACTTGGTCAAGCCAGAAACATGAAGTCACCCTAGACAAGGCCACTCATGTGCAAATTATCCTGATTTCTTTTCCTCAATCCCATATTCAGTAGATCACCAAATCCTGATGATGGGCCCTGCCACATTTTGCTAGACATGTCCCACCTCAGACTTCCCTAGTGAACCTGTTCCACCCCAGGTAACTGCACCTGCCCTCATCAGCCATCTCCCCAAGAGCATCCACCTGTTAGGGCCCCTCACAGGATTTCATTCCAAGCCCAAAGAGGATCCCACCACACTCCTGCAAGACACCTTGCTATGTATGACCTGCAGCACTATTCCTGTAAATTGAGATTACAAGTGTCAATATGTGTGCTTTAAAATGTTTTCCCCAAACCTCTACAAGTGTGTATCTATACATGTCACATTTATAAAACAAGCACGATGGGGTGAGGGTGTGTACCTATGACCCTAATATCAACTTCAAGCAAAGCTCTTCAAAAGTGTAGCCTCTCCAGCCCACATTCTGCCTCATCTCCCCTCGCTCCCTAGATAATCACCTGCTCCTCCTGAACCCAGGGCTTCTGTGCAGCTATATGCTGCTCCTCCTTCAGGACAAAGCTAGAAGCCAGCTTCCTGGAAACCTTCCGTGTGCCTCCCAGGCAGTGGTGGCCATGGCTGTCCTCTGCCCTGGCTTCCTTAGCATCAAGCATATGCCTTTTTAATTGCACTTGTCACACTTGACTCCTTATATGTTATGTGCTTTCCCCAAAAGATGCTGAGCATCTTTTAAAGTCCACAGGCCATGCCATATCATGACCCATACCACCAGGTCTAGCATGCAGAAGGCCAGTAATTAAATGTTGAGTGAATGAAGGTAAAATCCAGTTTTATTGATAACATTAAGCTGTAAGTGATCAGTCTAACTTCTGCACTGCTTTGTTAACGCGATACCATTATGCTGCATGTGATCAGTCTAACTCTGCACTGCTTTGTTAATGTGATACTGTTAGGTAGCTAGTGAATCACGGAATGGGTGAGCAGGATAAGAACAAGGAAGGGCAAGTGAAAACCACAGGGAGCCTTATCTGACAGGCAAACACCTAAAAGATGGGACTT
The DNA here is from genome assembly GCF_045843805.1 of Urocitellus parryii. Classification (NCBI taxonomy): domain Eukaryota; kingdom Metazoa; phylum Chordata; class Mammalia; order Rodentia; family Sciuridae; genus Urocitellus; species Urocitellus parryii. Next base: position 31,954,013 of record NC_135532.1, read on the forward strand.
GTTATGTCAAAACCTCCCCCTGCCTAAACTACATCCCCTTAAGAAAACCTATTGTGTCAAGATCATGTCACACCTGACCAGGAAGCCTGACCCCTCCCTGATCACCTAAACTATCACAACCTCCATCACCTTGGCAATTAAAACATCAAAACCCTCACAAAGAAAGCTTGCAGAGGGCCACTTAAAGGGTAGCTACTGATTCAGGGGGCAGTAAATTGAGGCAAAAACACAGCGACTCGGTTTCCTTAAATTCCAGCTATGTGAGCACCACCCCATCCTCTCTCAGAGGCAGTTGGTGCAGTTCCTGTGCTGTCAGTCTAAAGTCAAGAGGTGGACCTGGATAAATCTCTGGAAACTTCCCTAGGACCCTCAATAAATCTGGAAGGCAGGAGAGGCATGCCAGCCTTCTTTTCTCTCAGAGGACCCACTCTCTCCCTTGAGAATTACTCCCTTTTCCGTTTTCCTATTCTTTCCAATAAACTCATGCCTATTACTTTGAGTGAGGTCTGAAATCTGTCTGGCATGATCACAAGAAGTTGGGTCAAGAAGGGGCCTCTGAGCTGTCTCAGTTTTGTGGTAAAATACAATTAATTGTGTAAAAAATTGTGTGTGTGAGTTGTGTAAAAAATACACAATTTATAAATTGTGTAAAAATACAATGAATTTCTTTGAAATTAAAGTGATCTTATATAAAACACCACTGGAGCACGAATACCTGCAAAGTGTTAAGTGTCTACAAATAACATCCTAAATGTTTTAAAAGAATGGTGTGTGGGCAATTTTAAAAGTTTTATTGATGTGTATATTGAGGGCAGTTTCCTGGCCAAAGGCTGCCTGAGGGGTGGGTTTACAAGCCAACAGAGAAGACTTCAGTAATAAGCTGTTTCAGATTGCTGTTTTGGGAGCTCAGATTTATAACTGTGACAGACATCCACGCAGCAGTAGCAATGGAGTGTCAAGTTCCAGCACACCTGCTTTGCTAGGTGTTAATGTGGCCATTAAAATGAAGTATGCACACCACTGCAGTTTGTCTTCCCTCCCCCCCAGATGGCCCTTTGATCATGTCATTCTCCTAGTCATGCCCTTCAAAGGTTCTCTTGGCGACAGGTTAAAGTTTAATAATTATTCTTTGTCTGAAGATTAAAATCCAAATTGAATCTCCCCTTCCACCTTACTTACAAAAAAACCCCAAACTATTCAGGAAAGAGAAAGGAAGGTGTCAAGGATGCTAATATGAGAGTGCTAATATGCTGGGGCTGAGTAGTTCAAGGTCAGATAGAGTCCCTTTCCTCCATGACATTACAGTGCACAGGAGAAACCAGAAATCGAAACATGTGATTGGCACATAGGTAAAAGTGCACTATTTTAACTGTGATTAGAAGAGTCCCCAGCCAGCTGAAAGGGTTGGGGGAGGTTTCCTAGAAGGGGTTCAAACTCATGCTATGCCCATAGCAGGGCAGGAGGAGAAAGAGAGGATTTACTTCCTGACAGACAAGGCCCATAGCCTGGTCATACCCTCAGTGTCCTGACACTCTCACAAAACTCTATATCAAGAACCTCTGTCCCTCTTATGCCTTTTATTTTGCCTCTGTTTATATTCTCAAACCTCAAATGAGATCATCTTTCTTATCCTTGTCAAAAGTGACTTAAAATTCACACACCGTAAAAATGGAATTCTAACCAGAAAAACAAGGAGAAATACATCCAGATATGATAAAGGTATTGGGAGCCTGGGGAAGCATTCTGATGTCTGCTTTCCTGACCTCCCTCATACTCTGCAACTAGGTGATAAAACCCTGGAGACGAGGATTTTATTTTTGTTTTGTGACTTCATTTTGTGGATGTAGTCCCCCAAGACCTGGTTTGGAACCTTGTATACAATTAAAATACAACAGGCACAGAGTAAATAAAGATTGCATGAATAGCCTATAAAGCTCCATAAATGTACAAGGCCCATGTGTGTGTGTGTGTGTGTGTGTGTGTGTGTGTGTGTGTGGTGTGCTGGGGATTGAACCCAGGGCCTTGTGCATGCAAGGCAAGCACTCTACCAGCTGTATCCCCAGCCTCCAAGGACCACATTCTAAAGCAATTTCTACATCTACAACATCCTGATATTTTAAACCCCCGAAATGAAATCCACACAACATTCTGGGGGAAAAAAACACACACACAAAAAATATGTACTTAGAATATCTTGCAATGAATTTAGGCGAAATGACAACAGAAAGCATAGAACAGTATAATGTATACATTCCACTCCTTTAAAATAATATCTAGGCACTAACTTCTCATTGTTTGCAAACACAGCCAACACCTAATGATGGCTTTGCACAAACACATAATTAGTCAATGAGCTGTAAGGAAGCATTTCTGTATACAAAATTTTTGCATTCAGCAAAAACAACTCCTGTTCCTGAAAATGAAATTCTATCACCACTAGAAAACAAGGCAAGAATGATAAAAATGCATCAAGAGAAAGAAAACCTCATGAGACCTTAGACCTTTTTAACCTAAAACATTTTCTTACTTTCCACATTCCTGAGCACTATTTTTGGCTTTAGTGGTCACTCATATCATTAACAAGAATCACTCCTACTGTTGATCAGTGGTGGTTTCACTTCATGAAGAAGCTGTACTCTATTTCTAGGTTATCACTTAGAAATCAGAATTCATTTTCCCACAGACACAATGTTGTGAGTGCTGATGGACTTCCCTGGCCAGCCCACTAAGACCTTCTTCCTTCCTAAAGCAGGCAGCCCTGAATACTGCTAACCCCAGGCCAATTGTGATGCTTACCCTTGGCATCTGTCCACCTGCTTTCTACAGCACTCTCCCCTTACTCCTGAGTAACTCACACCTTCACAACTGCACTAATGCCAAAGTTATAAAATTACTTACTCTTCCTCCCTCCCTATCCAGTCAAACACCAACTCTCTCCTATGCGATTCTCAGCAAACACAAAGGCAAGATAAATTCATGGATTTATAACGAAGTACATAAGTAATAGGAGAAATCAAATATGCTACCACATGGATGAAGACAGATAGAATCTTCTAATCCTTTTCCGAGTTCTCACTATTTTCTGAAACGTGATCACTGCCAAGTAAGTTTAGATACAAAAGTTGACAACACAACTGCTCACACTTGTATCCAACTCTCCTTAAAAAACAGATCTGTAAGGGCTGGGGCTGGGGCTCAGTGGTAGAGTGCTTTTCCTAGCATGTGTGAGGCACTGGGTTCAATTCTCAGCACCATATATAAGTAAATAAATAAAATAAAGGTCCATCAACAGCTAAAAAAAAACAAAAACAAAAACAGATCTTCAAGTCTGTTCCACATCTTCTACAGCCCACAAGGACTTAGGACACAATCCTTCAAGGACTACATTAACCATTTAACATTTCCTGCATTTCATCAAAACAAGTCCAAAGATATGCATGGACACACTAAGCAAAGACCGGCTTCTGAACAATTTGACAGGTTTAAAATGAGAAATATTAGGCTGCATGGAAGAAGATATTTGATGGATTAAAATAGGGTTTAGAAGGGGAAAGGTCTGCATTATCTAGTGATGGGCTCCTGGGATCAGTGCGTTCAAGTTCTATTCCCAGACAGTGTTTGCACTTTCCTGCTTCCAAGCCTTCTCAACTCAGAATCCTAGATGTCACCAATGTAGCTGAGTGACCCCACAGCATATGTGTACATTCCAGATTCCTCTGTCCAGTGGTAGAAAACAGGGAACTGGAGTGCTGGAGTAAATGGTTATTTCTGGCAATCCTTACGTTTGTAAACCAAAGACTGCTTTTCACTACCACTGCCCTAAACCATTCCATGATGGAGGGATGCACATTTTCTATTTATAGTCCCCTCAAACTTAAACTTCAGAAAGAAGAAAAAGGAAGTGGTCAGATATTAAATATTAAATTTCCCCAGTGGGAAGTTCATGTAAAGATAATTCTATCAGTGATGTCAGCTAATGAGAACACCAGGGTCCACAGGGAGAGTGAGAGAAAGTCGGGGAGAAAGGGGAAGAAAAAGAAAAAAAAGAGAACAGAATTTGATATTTGTTATTTTTAAAAAGAAATTGAAATTGTCATTACAGGAAAAATCAGAACCATGTAGGTCTCCTTTATATTTATTTTATGGGTTCAACTTTTTTTTCTTTAAATTAAACATAGACTGTGAAATAAGGCCAAAGAACCATAACCTTTCCAGTGCTTATGCCTTCTGAAGACCTACCGCCCTGCACTGACACATTCGTAATCTATTTCTTAACAATTCTGTATTTTAAGTCAAATAGAATTTAAATTGTAGAATGTATTCTCCTTGATTCTTGGAAAATTGATTTCAAGTTGATTAGAGCTGTGATCCTGCAATCTGTACACGTGGAAAAATGAGAATTCATACCCTATTTGAATCAAATGTATGATATGTCAAGATCATTGTATTGTCTTGAGCCACTAATTAAAAAAACTGTACAATCACATATGTTAACCAGGCATGATACTTATACACAGATTCTATTTTTTTACATTATTGTGTATTAACACTATAAATACCGAATCAATGAACACAACATGATGAATGTTCAGATGGGATTTAGTACGGTAAGAAGCAAGGGAGAAGGGAGACCCAGTTCTCTGACAAAGCTGATAAGACCCTTTATACATTCTACCCCAACAAAGCTTAAGCTCATCTCAGGGACCCTCTGCTTTCTTTCTCTGAGGGGAGTTTGAAACATATACACTAAAACAGTATCAATTTTTATGTGGCTATTGGTGGGAGGGGGAGTCAGCATATGGTTAGCAATTTTCTATGGAATCACATTAGAGTTTCATGGTGGTGGCCTTATCACATTAAAATCTGCCTTTTCTTTTTTCTAAATGGCTTCCATTGTGTATTTAGTGAATCTGATATGGAAAATTGCTAATGCAATAAGGGTATCATAGAACCTTTCCTGACTGTAATGCTCAGCCACAATATTCCAGAGGAGGCCCAACTGGGCAGGGAGATCCCAGGCTTTTTGTCACAGTCTCTTGACAGGTCCTTAGCTCCAGGTCAACACTGGCTTCTTAAAAGATGGACCTTTCAGACCTAGTCTACCGGTGAAATACTTTTACAGATTTTTTTATTTCAGAAGGGACCATGGGTTCAGTGAAAATATTTGCCATTTAATTACTATTTATTGACTGACTACTCTATAGGGCTCTGTGGTCAGCATTATGGGAATTAAAAAAAAAATAGTTGAAACACAACCCCCTCCCTGCATGGATCTTGTAAGGATCATACCAGAGGAAGAAATAAATTAGTGTATGAGTAAATAATTCAAGACACAACAAAAGTGGAAAAGAAAAAGAGCCACAGAAGTTGGAAGGAGGTCACACCTGGCACAAGAGCCACCTACAGAAGGCAGCATCTGAAGGCTGCATACACACCAAGGAAATTGCTGAGGATCTGGTGGGAAGTCGGAAGCAAGGGAGGGCTATGCTATGCCTTAGTGTGAATAAAGTTACAGAGAAAAGAAAAGGGTATGCATGGAAAACTATAATTAACTCTTTTAACTGCAGTATAAAATATGGAAGGACTGGGAAGAAGAGCCCAGAAAAATGGTTTGGGGGTCGACCTGAGGCTAACACCTAAAGAGTCCGGTGAATGAGGCAGATGAGTGTGACAGTGGTGATCAGCATGGTTTTGGGGCGAGAAGTACTAGGATAAAGAGCTTTAGGAAAAGCAAGCAAGCATCCCTTAAGTTTCTTAACAGATAATTTACAGGATTTAAAAAGTTAGTTTATTGCCAGAGAATATTTGTTTATATTTTGCTATGTCATTACTCTTCACATATTCAGTTGATAGTATAACACAAAATTTTACTGAAAAAAAATATTATTATAACAAGTACTTATGAATTTATTGGTCATTTTATTTATTTTTGCTTTACAATAACTTTTCAACTCACTAGCAACAGTAACCAAGGAAATATAAATCCAACAGGCTAGAATTACAACAATTTGAGATTTGTGTTTTCAACATACGGCTATAGTTATTGTTTTATTTGGGACACTTCCCTGTTTCTGAATTTTTCTCTACTGTTTTCAAAACAATAAACAGAAAGTCTGCACTAAGCTTCAAAAAAATTTTAACATTTAATGTAGTATACAAAATAAAACCCAAACCAGTTATTTGTCATAACCTTTACCTACCCTTAAATCAGAGAATATCCTCTAGAGAATTTTCTGACATATTAAAGTGGAACACACTGAAACTACTACTTTATTTTTTACTGAGTAAATGTCAGATATAAACTGATCTGTTGCCTTCATGCTATAGTGACCACTTACTAAACATTAGCCCTCCAACTAAGCAAAGCCTATTGCACTCTTTAATCAGAATTAAACTATTTGCAAAATTAAAATTGACTATTTTTATTCTTAGGAAAGAATTTCTTGATAATTTTCTCCTCCAACTGACCACATGACTGAAAAGGATAAACAAATTTACCATTTATTTATTAATTACAGATACCCTTAGTAATGTTTCATTAAGAACAATCCAAAACTTTTCTTTCTCATACCATGTCCTTGTCAATCAGAGATGCAGTAGTTGAGATCTATGGATATTTTTTGATTACTTGTAATTTGGGGATATACAAGTAAGAAGAAAAGACTGTAAAAGGAAAAAAGTCCAAATAGCTTATGTTGACTTTTAAAAGGCTGATGTCGAAGATGTGAGAATTGAAAGTAATTAGTGGGTTAACCTAAATTTTATCTTTGATTTTTCAGTAAACATGGATAAAAACAAGGTACGGATAAAAACAAGTCTGCACAGATCAAGAACATGTTGGCATTCTCTTAAGCATAGCTTGAAACCACAGAGTTCCAGCATAAAACAGCTCTGACAAAGATAGCCAATATCAAGCATAAAAATGGGAGTTGGTTGTGTCAGAATACATGGAGGCCTAAAGGCTGTCTCCTGGACAGTTCTCCTGCCATCAAGGAAGGTGATTCTGGCCACTAAAAGTTGTTTTTCTGATATATTATTTAAAACTTCTGTCATCTTATCATATTTAAAATGTTCCTTATTTATAAATGACCACATGGGTTTCTTATCTGCAGTGTCCTTGGATAACCACAAACTTGAAACAGGTCCCAAATCACGTTGGTGGTTTCCTACAAAGCAAAGGGAAACTTATTTATTCCATCTTTGTCTATTTGGAGTGGGGAAAGTGTTTGGGTTTTATTTTTACTTTCCTTTTTAAATATAGATCACTAGTTTTTAAATGTAAACATCCAATGACATTCCCTCACCCTGACAGCCATCCTGAGGCAGAAAGCAGTCTGGAGTACTCACATTTCACTCACCCAGAAGATGCTGCGAATACTCCACTGTTACTGCCTAGGAGGTAGCCCTATTAAATGTCTTGACGACTTTACAACTATCCTCCATTATCCTTGCTAAACCACATTTCCAAAAAGATCATCCGAGAAATCCAGCAAGCCACTGAAATGTACTTGTAAATTGGATCCATCGAAAGCAACCCAAAGCGTCTGTGGGTGTGTATCCCACTGAATTACTGGGTAAAGAACTTACATACCATTTTGTTCCAAAACTAGATCTACATCATTTGTAGCTTATTTCTCAGGAGGTACCAATTCCAGCCCAGAAATAAGTCCACAGAGTATTTCCAAACTATCATTTCGAATTTTCACGGTCAAGGGTGGGAGGAGGAAGAAGAGAAGACTTGTCAGCGATTAACCATCCATAAAAATGTTTCCCCCGCGCTCCTCCTTCCGATCACCAAGCTGGCGTCAGTCAGTCTCCTGTATCTGTCCCCCACCTCGCCCCCCTCCCCTCTGCGGAGAGCTGGCACCGAATGGCAGGCGAAGGAAAAGACAAACATCCCGGCTCCCAACGCGATCCCAGCGTTAGCCCAGCGACACTTGAACAACATTCCTAACTTTCTCCCGTCACTTCGCGTGCCCCAAAGGTAAGCAAAGTTTAAAAAAAAAAAAAAAGTATAAAATAGAAGGCCAGCGAGCCAAAGGGTTTCCAGGAAGTTTAAAACATTTCCTCCAAAGAGCCACAACCTAATCTAACACACACTCCACACACACACACACACACACACACACACACACACACCCATTTATCCGCTGTCCCAGCTCTCCAGCTACAGCAAACGGTTACTCAGCTCCAGTCCGGGATCCAGAGCGTCTGTTCTCGGGGTGCTGCCCAGGCGCAGAGCTCGGGCCACCGGAGGACGGCCAGGGCGCATCTCTGCTTACGCCCTAGGCCACGGCCCCGCCCGGCCGCCGCCCCCGCCGCGGGACAGGCATCCTCTGACAGGTCCCAGGTGCTCCAGACGCCTGGGTGGCAGCGGGCGCGAATAAACGCGCGCGTCTCCTGGGCGTCCGCGATCGGCGCGGCCAAGTCCTCGGAGCAGTGCCCCTCTTACCCCTCGCCCATCACACCCTCCCCACGCCAGACAGGCTCTCCCGAGCAAGACAGGGATGAAGAGGACCAAGAGCCCAACCACTCAGCAGAGGACCTCAAACACTTGCCCTGTGCAGAAGAAAGAAAAAACTCAGCTACACACACACACACACACACACACACACACACAGCGCGTCGCCGAGGAGGCTATCTCTTACCTGTCCCCACGATGCCACTCATCCCGCCCCCCACCCCAGGTCTGGCTGTCCCCCGCCCCCTGCAGTGGGTCCCCTAGGCTCCCGCTTCGAGCACCGCGCACTCACTGGCTGGCTGCGCGTGCCCACAGGCTGCAGGGCCCGGCGGCGGCGGCGGCGGCGGCGGCGGGGACCGAGACAGCGGCTGCAGCGGCGGCGGCGACGGCGGCCCCAGCCGGCGTCAGTCAGACTGGAGCCGCGAAGCCTCATCGCCCGTATTAGTGCGCCGACCTGGAAAGCCGCCAGCGAGCCCTACTCGCGGCCCGCCCCGCCCGCCGCCGCGCGCGCTGGCCGCTCCGGGAGCCGGCGAGGAGGGGGCAGCGCGGCCGCGGGCAAGAGGCGGGGGTGCAGCCGGCCCCACAGCCACGTGCGCGGAAACTGGCGGCGGCGGCCGCCGGGGGTGTGCCCTGCAGCCGCGCGCCGCGCCGTGGCCCCCAGCCCTGAGCGTACTCCGTGTTCCTGAGCGACCCTAGGCTCGTCCCCTGCCGGAGATCACACCCTGCAGGGGGCGGCTCCAGCCCACGGGGTCACATCAGGTCTCCTTCTTCCCCCGTCATCCCCAAGACTTCTCGCCTGCACCTTGAGCTCCCGATGATGGATTGTTTTCAGAACAAGAATACAGGACCACCAACAAATCAGTCTGAAAAAGCCTCCTGAGCCGCTGTTTCTGGGCCCTGTTGGGCGCTGTTATTAGCTATTTGTTCCTTATTTGCTTTTCAAAGTAAAGGAGGTCCCTACACCCATCAAAAGTGCCAGAGCAATAGGCTTGTCCTGGCTCAGGCAGAAGAAAATCTTTAGATTTTCTCTGAGTGGTGAGCAGTGGCTCAAACTAGTCATGTAATTATGTGGATTGTAATTTCCTTACACAAGTACATAATATATAATATTATCTAATCTAATAAAGATACAACCTTGTGGGTACACAACGATGTTAATGTACAACCTTCTTGCCTCATGGCCTGGTTGCCCCTAAGTAGCATGCCTCTTAAAGTCTCAGTGGACTCCCAAAACTCGCTCCAAAATGCCACTTGGAAAATACCACCAATGTCCTGATGGCCTTTGATTCCCCATCAGCCCTGAACTCATCACAGAAAAGGAATTTGGTGCAAAGGCAAAAGTAAAATAAAGCCTCAGCTCAGCTCCATTTGTGTGTGCAAAAACCAGCCTTTCAGGAGGCTCTGATCCTCTTGAGGTGTAAATGGAAGGCCTTGAGTTTGCTTTTTCTAGTTCTAAAAGCTCTGCACTTTGGGGCAGATGCAGTTTTTGCATTATCATTCTGCTGTGGTTGAACAATGACCTTGTTTAAAACACACGGAAGTGAAACCTTAAATACCAGGCTTAAACCTCAAATTTTAATCATATTTCTACACCTGGCCCATATACATAGGCTCCAGACTAGGTATTAGGCTGAGATGGCCCTGGAAAAACCCCAGGAAGCATGTATCTTAAATCTTGTGGTGAATAGTCACTTTATTGGCAGTAAACTAATTTGGTACTCAGAACTGATACCTTGTGGCTCAGGGGTTTTTCCTGTTTTTATTTTTTTAAATAATATTAAGAATATAAATTATCTGATGCTCAGTTTCCTTCTCTTATATGAGCGCAATGCAGGGAATGTAATGCAGAGAAAGAAATTGTACCCTCTGCAGTGCTGGCTCATGCTTCTGGCATAGTCTTTTTAAATTCACGGAATTCTCTTGGCTCTAGGCAGGAATTTGATTTACAGGCTCCATGCTTGTGTGTACTCTGCTTTTTCTGTACATTCTCATTGACATACCAGGCAATGTTTGCACACTGGTGATTTTTTTCTCCCTAAAGTTTAGCCTGTCACCAATAGAATTCTTATGTATTCCTCAAAACTAGTATAGAAAGTTAATCCTTTACTCTGGAGTACAGTAAGTTCTGGTGGAATGATACCGATGAAATTATATTGTTGTGTGCATGTATGAATATATAACAATAAATCCCATCATTATGTACAACTATAATAAACCAATAAAATACATTTAAAAGCATGAAATATATATATATATATATTTTTTTTTTTTTACTTTAGTGTTCCATGAAAAAAAATAAGCAAAGAAAAAAACTTCGGTGAGTTCCAAGAGAAATGCTGGCACTAGGAAAGAAGACTCGGTGTTGCTTCCATAATTCAGAAGCTGCTTACTAGCTTCAAAACATACACTTGTAGTTATTGAAAAAAAAAAACAAACTAGTCTTTGTCTTTTCCTGTGATTTCTTGAGTTACGTTTTAGTGCTTAATAGAATTTCCTCGAAAACATTATATTATAGGAATCATATGAGAGGTGAGACTCAGTCAGCAGTTGTGATTTGGTGGGAACTTCAGTAAAATTTTGAGTCTCAAAATCATAGCAAAACTAAAATCTCCCTCTTCTGAAAGATTATAAGGACTTGGCTCCCTCAGTCTATGAAACAGTAATAGGAAGGGCACCTTTCCTGACGATGGGAGGTCTGGTTCTTCAGACTTGCCACATGCCCAGGGCTATAATTTGGATCAAAAGTGTCTTCCAAAGGCCCATGTGCTAAAGGTTTGTTCCCCAGCCCTTGGCACTTTTAGGACATAATAGAATATAGGACATAACTGTCAAACTATTTAGACACATAAGAAAAGGGGTTAAGAGAAGGGGTTAGAGAAAGTTAAGTCTTTGAGGATGTGCCCTTGAAAGGGAGACTGGGACCTTGGCTGCTTTCCTGTCTCTCTGTTTCCCAATTGCCACTAGGGAAATCCTCCTCCACGATACGTTCCTGACATGATGTACCATGCACCATAGGTCCCAAAACAACAGGGCCAGGTCAAACTTCTGAAACCATGAGCCAAAATAAATCTTTGTTAATGTTGATTATCTTAAATATTTGTTACAGGGATGGAAAACTCACGCTCAGCATAAAAGAAGATTGTAGTAAAGTCCAAAGTCGTCCATAGATGCTATTCTGGTTCCAGTATGAAGTGTCCCCCGAAAAGCTCATGTTAGACAACACAGCAATGTTATTAGATTTAAGAAAGTTGAAACTTCATCGGTGGATTAATACATTTGATGGATTAATAATTTGAATAGACGACTGGTTGGTAAAGATAGGCAGGTGGGGTGTGGCTGGAGGAAGTAGGTCACTGGGGACCTTCCCTTGAGGATTATATCTTGTTCCTTGTTCCCCCACCCAGTGCTGCTTCCTGGCTGGCCTCAGCTGAGTAGCTTTCCTTTGCACACCCTCTCACCATGATGTCTCTGTCTTGGAGCTGCAGATGATAGACGGAACCTCTAAAAACCTGAGTTCCAAATAAACTTTTTATCCCCTAAGTTGTATTTGTCAGATATTTTGGTCACAGAGCTGCAAAGCTGACTAACACAGATCCAGAGTCTGTTTGTACAGCTCTTGTACTTTGTATGTGATGTAGCATTCTAATGGTTTCACTCAAGAGTCCTAAATAGGAATTGTAGCCTCCCCTCCGCTCCCACTTCAATCTCCTTCTTGCGTTTTTGTCTGTAATTCTGTCATGACTCTGCATTTTTTCTGCTTCTCCCTCTTCCTTTTCTTGAAGTCATCATTCATTCCATAACCCCATTGAACATTTCCTTGAGCATCTGGTGCCTGGACCCTAGAGCACTGGCCCTGTCAACTCTGATCAGGAGAGATACATATACCATGATCATCACACACCATATGTGTCACTGTAGGGAAGTGGGCATGGATGGGCAAGTGTCAGGAAGGACTGCACAGAGGCAAGTTCCAGCCACACCTTGAGGAGTCAGTATGGATGTCTACCTCTCCTGCACCCCCTGCCCCTCCCCTTGAAGAATTCAGCTCTGAGAGCTCTGGCCTGGTGGCAGAGTGCAGGCTGGATTTCAGCCCCTCTCACCCCCTTGACCAGGCACTCTGATGTTGGCACAACTAGAAGAACCATAAAGGCAGACCGGAATGCCTACAATATTCGGAATTTCCTAAGGTTTTGCCTATGAAAACCTAAGTTTTTTATTTTTTCTGTGAGAACTGTCAAACTAGTGAGATACATAAGAAAAGGAATGTTAATAGTAATTAATTGCTAATAAATGCTGAGGGATTGAGACAAGATGATAGAGCATCTTCATTTAGTCATGAAAAGGAGAAAAACATCCACTGTGAAATTCCCCTGGAATTGGGCTAGCACTTTATACACTTCCTCTTTATCCACCATCATGATCTCTCTCTCTTTTTTTTTTTTAGTTGTTGATAGACTTGTATTTTATTTATTTATATGTGGTGCTGAGAATCGAACCCAGTGCCTCACACATTCCAGGCAAGTGCACTACTGCGGAACTCCAGCCCCAGCCCATGATATCTCTTGGGATGAGAATTATCCCCAGATGAGGAGCCTGAGACACGAAATTAATTTTGCCAATGCCTGAGTGCATTGGACCACTGTACTTCACTGTCTCCCTGGAACTCTAAGTGGAATGGTAAATTGAGAAGAATGAGGCACCGGCAGGGATGTTCCAGGAAGAATAATCCACATAGTTTACAAAGTGAAAGTAGCTGGGGAGGAAAGTGGGTAGCGCAAAGGTAAGGAGAACAGTGGGAAGCCACAAAAAGCAGCTAGTCATGAGACAATGAGTGTCTGCTACAGGACATCATCTGTGAGATTCTAGAAAAACAGGGAGAGAAGCATTTATGGACACAGTGAAAGGAAAATCAATAGAGGTTGGCAAAACAAAACAAAAGCTGGAGGAAGGAATCAAAGATCAAGTTTGTGAGAAAAGTGCTATCTTGGGAAGAAATGGGTGCTATAAAGCACCTTTGGAAAAAAAAAATTATCCTGTCCCACCCACATTGTCCACCCGAAAAAGCATTATTTGCTTTTTTTTTCTCTTACTTGGTAGCAACACGAAATTCCATAGTGTATTTATTTGTTTTGATCTCGTCAGTTACTACTGTGTCAGCACAGTCTGAAACAATGCTTGACAAATAGTAGGTGCTCAATAAACAGCTGTTGAGTGAATGACATGCTTGGAATGTGGTTTAAAATAGAGGAGAGGGCTGGAGTTGTAGCTCAGTGGTAGAGTGCTTGCCTAGCACATGGGAGGCATTGGGTTCAAATGTCAGCACCACAAAAAATAAATAAATAAGTAAAATAAAGGTATTGTGTCCATCTACAACTAAAAATATATTTTTAAAGCATAAAGGAAGGGTTGGGGCTGTAGCTCAGTGGCAGAGCGTTTGCCTATCATGTGTGAGGCACTGGGTTTGATCCTTAGCATCACATAAAAATAAACAAGTAAAATAAAGGCATTCTGTTCATCCACAACTACAAAAAAGTTTTTTTAAAAAAACAGAGGAGAGATGAGGTTTTTGGAATGTATCTGTAGAGGTGATGGCAGAAACCTCTAGAATGAATGAGATCCCTGACAAAAAGACTATGAGATTGAGAAGAAAAAGTAGAGGCTTCACAAAAGAGTATTAGTAAACCCCAAAAGCTCATGTGTGAGGCAATATTGGGTTATGAGAGCCTTAAACTAATCAGTGGATAAATTGATCCACTGATGGGTATTAACCCCAGTGGTATCTACAGGCAGGTAAAGAGTTGCTGGAGGAGGGGGTCACTGCAGATGTGTTCTTTGGGGTATATATTTTGTTCCTCATGAGCAGAGCTTTCTCTGCTTTCTGGTTGCCATGTCCTTTCCTCTGCCACACCCTTCTGCCATGGTGTCCTGCCTCACCACCAGCCCAGAGCAATGGAGTCAGTCATGTATGGACCAAGACTGCCAAAACCCTGAGCCAAAATCAGCTTTTCCTCTTCTATGTTATTCTTGTCAGGTATTTTGGTCTCAGTGACCACAACAGTGAGGAGTCCCTCCAGAGGTAAAAAGATGATAACTCACAGTTAGTTGTATTGCTCATCTTTCTACTCCAAATCTCTCCCACCATTCCTCACAACTTCTTCAATCCCTTCCTCTGCAAAACCAGGACCTCAACAATGATGGCCAAGACCAGGCAGGGGATGTCAATACCTGAAGTCAGTCACCTGAGACTTCAGGGCGGGGACTGAAGCAATCATGTCCCTTCCCAGGGAGCCACTGGACACATAGCTCAATCCTGCTGTTGCCCTGTGAGAATGGGGACATAGTTTCTAGAGATAACAGACATCCAGAGTTTTATGGAAAATCTTACAATTTACAAAATGTTGCCAGCTAACCCAGATTCTCTTTTAAGATACAGGCCAAAGAAAACATTTGTGAGCCAAATTTGACTAGCAGTGTACACCCTCTGAGGTTTACCCTCTCTCTAGTTCCTTCATCATCTCTCCATTTCTTTTTTCTTTTTTCTTAACATGAGAGAAACAAGACCTAAGATCTCTACATGCTGCGTTGCTCGCGACTTAAACACTCAGGGGTCTCTCCAGGGGAACTGGGCTTCACGAAATAACCACATAAGAGACAGAAATACCTTTTTCTTTAGGGGTGCTGTGATGGCTCCTCTGCCCATAAGGGTCCGCAGAGAGAGAGAGAAAGAGAGAGAGAGGGCAGGTGCTGACCCCTTTTATGGAGGAGAAGCCATTCAAATGAAGCAAGGAGTCAGGTTTCAAGGAGCTGAGTCTAGCTTCAAGATGTCTGCTGTCAGCAGGTTGACTGACATCTAGGAAGGCCACACCCAAGGGCACAGTAAGAGAAGGGGACACACAAAGGGTGTTTCCATGGGACATTCTATCCCAAACAGGGCAAGGGGTAATATCACAAAGGAACAGGTGAGGAGCGTAGCTCGACCCATGGGGCTGCAGGAAGGCACGCCTACACATGAAGACACATTTGGTTGCATTATTTCTACCCTCAAGACCTTCAGCAACTGAAGAGTAGCCAGATCATTGGGGGGATGGCCAACAGGGCCTCAAACTATCAGGAGAGGAAAAATGCTGGTCACATGATGTGATGGTCTCCCACATCTACATCAAGTTTTCTGACCTTGGAGCTGGGGACAAAGACTCTCTCTAAACTTGTATCCTTCCCTCCAGTGTTAAACTTGACATTTTCACACGGAGAGGGAGGTAGGCAAGTGTTCTCCCCCTGAGCTACATCCCCAGGCCCTACCTAGCCTATCCATTATTTCTGCCTTCCATGCCTTAATTTCAGTGAGTTCCCACTATTCTTAGAGGTCACCCAGTAATCATCAATTCAGTGAGTTTTCTTGATCCTTATTCCTCCTTTTTTTATTTTGAACCATCTTTATTATTTATTAAATTCTGCTTATTATTAGAATTAACCAAATTCATTCATTCAAATCGTTGCTTGGAAAATATGCTGTATATTTCTATTTTTTTAAATATTTGTTTTTTAGTTGTAGATGAACACAATACCTTTATTTTCATTTTTTTTTTTTAATGTGGTACTGAGGATCAAACCCAGTGCCTCACACATGCTAGGTGAGTGCTCTTTCTCTGAGCCACAACCCCAGCCCTCTATTTATTTTTATTTGGTTATTTATTTGTCTATTTAGAGACCAGATCTTACTGTGTTGCCCCAGTTGACCTGCAACTCCAGGGCTCGGGAGTCCTTCTGCATTGGCATCTATTATGGTCTAGATGTGGTGTCCCCCCAAAACTCATGTATGAGACAATGAAAGAAGGTTTGGAGGAGAAATGATTGGGCCTTAACCTAATCAGTGAATTAATCTCTGATGGGATTCACTGGGTGGTAACTGGAGGCAGGTGGGGTGTGGCTGGAGGAAGTGGTTCATTTGGGCTGTGGCTTTGGGGTAAATGTTTTGTATCTGGAGTGTGGAGTCTCTCTGCTTTCTGTTCATCAAGTCAGCTGCTTCCCCTCTGCCACATATTCCACCATGATGTTCAGCCTCCCTTTGATCCCTGAGGAATGGAACCTGCTGTCCTTGGACTGAGACCTCAGAAACTCTATAGTCCTTCTGGCCGGTTCCTTTAGTCCCAACCGCAAAAAATCCTGATTAAGCCAGCATCACAACTAGCAGGGACTGCAGGAGTGCCCCACCATACCCAGCCATGCTTGTGGGTTTGATGTTATAATTGATCCTCACTCTTGTTACCTCTGCTGCCATGAAGTTGCCGAATAAATTAAGTCAATAAGTAAATGGATGCGACGTGGATCAAAAAGAACAGAAAACATTCTACTTAATTAAATGGCAAGAACTATTCAACCATGGTTAACTCCCAATTGAAATTTCACTTGGCTCTATCATGGAGTGCTCTTCCTTCCCCTCCTTGACTCACTAACACCTATTCTTCCTCTGCATCTCAGCTCAAGTCTCACATCCTAGAGAGGCTTTCTTGATCCTTTCTGACACAGTTGGATCCTGCTTCATAATGTCATAGGTTATGTGTCTCTATTCATAATCAATACCATATTTAATTTTTTGAGTAATGTCTGTCTCACTTGAATGAACTATAATATTGAAAAGAATGGGAAGTGTGTCTAGTTTTGTTCTTATTTCCAATGACAGCTATAGTACTGTGTAGCATACAGTAAATATTGATTGACTACTTGTTAAATATATGAAAGTTTTCTAGGAATGAAAAGAGAGAGTGGTCCTGAGCTTAGAGTCACAGTCACATTTGGTATCCAGTGCCTAGCAGTGCAAGGGAAGGCAATGCTTACCTCTGGTCTTAGAAAACTGACAACTATGTGTGGGGTGGGGTGGGGAGGGGTGGAGTGGGTTGGGGGATAACTTGGAGGTGGTTTGTGGTCACAAACAGAAATGGCAGGCATGTTAAGGGGGAAGAAAGAAGCATGACTCACAAAACTTATTTCTATAAAAAGGCCCAAACCAAGGTTTATTCGTATTTTTATGTGGGATCTAATTATTCTATGGTATATGTGGCACAAACTCAAGTCCAGTTGTAAAGGGCTTTTTAGAGTTTAAAAAGATATATTTTGTATGGGTTATGAGGGGGATATTTGATTTTGTGATATCTGATCTCCATATAACTAAACAAGCTCCGTTTTTCTTTCTTTTTTTTTTTTTCTTGTTTTGGTATCAGGGATGGAATTCAGGGGCATTCGATTACTGAGCCACATCCCCAACCCTATTTTGTATTTTTATTTAGAGACAAGGTCTCACTGAGTTGCTAAGCTCCTCGCCATTGCTAGGCTGGCTTTGAACTCATGATCTTCCTGCTTCAGCCTCCCTAGCCACTGGGATTATAGGCATGTGCTACTGCGCCTGGCCTTTTTTCTGTTTTTAATGAATAATAAAACTTTGTTTTGAATTAAAGATAAATTTAATTTTAATGGGACCTGTGCAATACTTTCTGAAATAAAGAGCAAGATCCTACAGTATCATAGAATTATAGTTGGTTTAGTACTCTATTAATTGGAAATCCAAGCCATTAGTTTAAAATCAATATTTTGCTCTTGATTCAAATTGGTTAGGAAAAGTCTCTCCTTTTCCTTTGAAGGACCAGCTGAGTCCCTTAGACCAGCAAGGCCCCTGCCTATGTGCTGCCTCACTGAGAAGTTCTAATTTCTCTGCAGTAATTGATTAGTGAATGCCTTTTTGCCATTCTCTGTAGAATTACCATCTTTATAGACTTTGGTCCACCCACTGATCATTGATTTATCTTTAATTTATAGAATTTAGGAGAAATTAAAGAGATATTAAAATACTAAAAGAGGTATAAAAATACTAATAAAAGAATCTCTAAAAGCAATTTCTATATGATAAAATGTTTCATGTTCAGGGCAGGGGTTGTGGCTCAGTGGTGGAGTGCTTGCCTTGCATGTGTGAGGCCCTGGGTTTTATCCTCAGCACCATAAAAATAAACAAATACAAATAAAGAATTATAGAATTATAGTTGGTTATATTGTGTCCACATACAATTAAAAAAAATAAAAATAAATAAATAAAATGTTTCATGTTCATACAGAATTTTAAGCATTTAACTAATAAGCCACCTCATTTTGTTTCCTCTTGATGATGTGTTTCTATGTTCACATATCCTTCAACGAATACATTAAAAACTTGTTTTGGTGCAGTATTGGAGATAGAACCCTGGTCACTGCACATGCTAGGCAAGCAGCCTATCACTGACCTTCACCTTCAGCCCCATTTAATGACTCAGATTTGCTTTTAGGCCTCTATTGAAAATAGGGATAGACAATTTTAGTTAGGAGGAATAATATCAAGCCCTCTGTCCTATGATATGGTAATTATAATTAATAACAATATATTATTCTTTTGAAAATCGCTGAGTCAATCTTAAGTGTTCTTACCACAAAAAAAAAAAAAAAATGAGGTAATGAACATGTTAGTAGCTTGATTTGGCCACTCTACAATGTACCTAAATAAAAGCATCATGTTGTACACCATAAATATATACAATTTTTATTGAGTAGTCAATTTAAAAATAAATAAAAGAGGGATTGGGGAGTTTACTCAGTAGGAGACTGCTTATCTAGCATGTACAAGGCCCAGTTTTGACCTCTAACACCATAGAAAATAAGTAATAGAAGGCTGGGGGTATAGCTCAGCAGCCCAGTGCTTGCCTAGCATGTAAGAAGCTCTGGGTTCATTTGCAGAACTGCAAAGCAAAAATAATAAGTAAAATAAGTAAAGAAATTAGTTTAACAAAGAAGAAAACAGATCCAGACACTTACTTTACCCTTAGTTTTTCATTTTTTCTTCTTTTTTAAAAAATTTTTTTTAGTTGTAGATGGACACAATACCTTTATTTTATTTTATTTTTATGCAATGCTGAGGATTGAACTCAGTGCCTCACACATGCTAGGCTAGTGCTCCACCGCTGAGTCTCAACCCCAGCCCTCATTTCTTTTTTCTTTTTTAATATTTTATTTTTAGTTGTAGATGTATGTGGTGATTAGAATCGAACCCGGTGCCTCACACGTGCTAGGTGAGTACTCTACCCCAGTCCCCTAATTTCTTCCTTAAAGAAAAATTTGGGTAGAGAAATAATCTTTTAAAATTACCTTTAGAATAAGGTAGGTCACAAGCAAATAAATACAATAAATAGAATATTCTGTATTTAGCAAATACCACAATATTCTGATATGTGGATGTGTATTATCTTATATTTTCATAAAACTTTAGTTTTTGAAGCTGAAGATTATATTACTTCGTTTGATACTCATGGTTACCTTGTTGGAAGGAAGTGATGTAGTATTTTCATCTTACTACTTCATGGAGAAGAACACTGGGATGTACACAGCCTTTATCACTGAAAAAAAACTCACATGACTCACCAAAACAGTATCTGTCAACAATATCGGTTTTTCTTAGGAAAATGACTCCTAAGAAATCTGATATTTTTTAAATGAAATTAAATTTTCTAACCTGTGTTTCCTATAAGAAATAGAAAGAAGATTCTATTTCCTTTGGAAGCATCTTTTATAAAATTTACATAAAAATAGTGAATGATGTGGGTGCAGCTAAAACTCAACTATCATGTACTTACTAACAATCAGAAAGATGAATAGGTAGGTATTAGAGTAAAAAGATTTCTTAGAGTTGATGAAATGGAAGTTTTCAAATTCAAAATTTCAGTTTGTTTTTCTCTTTACATAATTGGTCTATGGGAAGAAAAAAAATTAGTCATAGCTGAGAAGTTCTAATTTCTCTGCAGTAATTGATTAGTGAATGCTTTTTTGCCACTCTCTATAGAATTACCATCTTTATACTCTTTGGTCCACCCACTGATCATTAATTTATCTTTAATTTATAGAATTTAGGAGAAATTAAAGAGATATACTAAAATACTAAAAGAGGTAATGAGCCCCAATTTTCCCCTTCTAGAGTAGTATGTATGAAGATTTTGATGCGTTCTGACTAGCTTGAATGATTTTTCTAATACTTTTTTTATTTTTTAAAAAAGACAAATCGGGTACCACTGAGCCTCAACCCCAGCCCTAAATAACTCATTTAACATACTGATTCTCCAACAATGGGGTCACAGCTCCCCACTGTGATACAGGAGTCTGCCCAAAGGGGCATAGGATCACCAGACCTCTTCCAATGTTCAAACTCACTTACATCATAAGAAGACCAGGACTTCCACCTTTTAAATAATATTTTTTAAAAATCCATGCACATTAAATTGAAATAGTTGAAATCAAACTAGCAGTTATTGTAGTTTTAAGCTTTTGTCTTCCTTTTTTTGTGGTGGTACCAGGGATTGAAGCCCAGACCTCACACATGATAGGCAAAGTGCTCTACCACTAAGCTGCATTTTGTAATTTTATTTTTTGAGAGGGTCTTGCTAAGTAACCAAACTAGCCTCAAACTTGTGATAGTCCTGCCTCAGCCTCTTGAGTAGCTGGGATTCCAGGTGTGTGCCAAAGCACCTGCCTTTTTTAAAATTAATTTTTTTAATTTATGTATATTCACATGTGCTATTAACTAAATGTATGTTCCTTCTTAAAATATTTATGTTAGTTGGGCATGATGGTGCATACCTATAACCCCAACTATTCCGGTGAATGAGGCAGGAGGATGGCAAGTTTAAGGATAGCTGGGGCAATTTAGCAAGACCCTGTCTCAAAATAAAAACATTTTTAAAAAGGACTGGGATAAAGCTCAGTGGTAGGATGCCTCTGGGCTCATAACCAATGCCACCAAAACAAAACTATGCTGAAATTCTAACACCTAAGGTGTTAGCTATAGATCCAAAGATTTTCTCTTGCTTTTCTTTCTACAAGTATGACCGTTTGCAAGTAAGCCTGATGCACTTTAAGTTTTTGTGTAAGGTATGAGACTTAGGTTGATTTTTTTTTTTTTTTTTTTTTTTGCTAAGAGTGTCCAACTGCTTCAGTACTAATTGCTGGAAAAGACTGTTTCCTTGCCAAATTGCCATTGTACTTTCCTCAAAAATCAGATGGGCATATTTGTATGGGCCTATTTCTAGATCCTCTGTTCTTTCCATTGACCTATGTCTGACTATAGTCTTGATTGCTATAGCTATGTAATAAGTTCTGAAGTCAAATAGATTGGTTCCTTCTACTGGATTCTTATTTTTAAAAATCATTTTAGCTATCCTAGTTCCTTTACTTTGACTTCACTTTTCCCTATAGATTTTAGAATAATACTGTCAACATCTAAACATCTTGCTGGGATTTTGATGGTAATCAATTTGCCGAGCATTTACATCTTTACTATGTTGAATCTTGCAATCCATGAACATGGCGTATGCTAGTCTCTATTTATTTGAATCTTCTTTGATTTATCATCAGCATTGTATAGTTTTCTGTGTATGTATCCTGTATATGCTTTGTTAGATTCACATCTAAATAAGTCATTTAATAAATATTTATTTTTTAGTTTTAGATGGACACAATAGCTTTATTTATTTTTGTTTTTGTTTTTATGTGGTGCTGAGGATTGAACCCAGTGCCTCATGCATGCTAGGTGAACACTCTACCACTGAGCCTCAACCCCAGCCCTAAATAACTCATTTTTATTGTGATATTGCATTTTTAATTTCAGTGACTATGTGTTCATTGCTAGTATCTAGAAATACAATAAATTTTTGTATGCCTATCTCTAACTTTGTCCTTCTCACTTACTAGTTCTAGGAGAATTTGTTTTATTGTAAACAGACTAGACTTCTCCATGTAAATAGTAATCTTTTCTACAAATAGGAGTTTCATTTTTTCTTTCTAATCTGTGTGCATTTCCTTTTCTTGACTTCTTACATTGACTAGAACTCTCAGCACTATATTGAATAGGAGAGGGAAGAGTTGACATCCTCACCTTATTCATGATCTTGGAGGAAAGTGTTTTTTGATGATTAAGTGTGATGGTTTTTATAGATTTTATGCATATACACTATTTCCCTTCTACTTCATTTGAAAAATGTGTGCTATTGACCTACATGATTTATGATGATAAATTCATTGCTATTTAAATAATTTTTCCTCTATAGATAAGATGTATTTTTTTTGAGTACTTTCAAGACTTTTTAAGGTTTTCAGAAATTTAAGTATGATGTATCTTGGCATGGCTAACTCTGAGTTGATCCTGTAAAGATGTGAATCTATAGGTTTACGTCTCTTGTCAAGTGTCTGAAGTTATTGCTTCAAGATTGTTTTTGACCCTTCCAGGAATTCCAGTTACATAAATGTTAGATATGTTTACAATCTGACAGGTTTCTGATATTCTGTTTTATTTTTTTCCATTAAATTTTCCCTTTGTTGCTGGGCACAGGGGTGCATGCCTGTTATCCCAGCAACTCAGAAGGCAGTGGTAGGAGGATTGCAAGTTTGAGGCCAGCCTCAGCAACTAAGTGAGACTTTAAGCACCTTAGCAAGAACCTGTCTCAATTAAAACATTAGGAAAAGGTCTGGGCATGTGGCTAAGTGGTTAAGTGTCTCTGGAATTAATGCCTGATACAAAAAAAAAAAAAAAAAAACATTATTTTTTCTCTTTGTTGGTCAGATTTTTCTGCCATCCAACTTCCTGCTTTTTTCCTTTCTCCCTTCACAGTCCAAAGAATTTTTTCAGTTTTCAATTCTAAAATTTTAATTTGGTTTTTCTGTATATCTTCTGTTATTTTGCTGAAACTTTCTCTTTGCTGCTTTCTTTGTTGTAAAACATTTAAAAGGGGATGTGGGTGTAGCTTAGTGGTAGAGCACTTGCCTGGCTTGCATGAGTCCGTGGGTTTAATCCCTGGCACCACAAAAAAAAAATAAATAAATAAAAGTTTAAGAGGGTTACTTTAAAATTTTTGTTAGATATTTCTAACATCTCAGTTATATCAGCATTAGTGTCTATTTATTGTTTCCCACACCCTTCATTCAAATGGAGATTTTTCTGATTCTTAGTTTCATCTCCTGATTTTCTTTTGAAATCTGGACAATTTTACAATGGTCTGAGATCTTAAACCTTCTGTTTTAGCTGGCATTTTCTGACCCCACTCCAGCAGGGGAAGTGGAGCACCACCCTGTTGTTGCTGAGTGGGGGTGTGAGTACAAAGCTCCCCGACTCAGCCTCGGCTAACAACCAAGAGCAGGGGTGTGCTTATTGCTGTTGGGCAGGAGTGGGAAGTCTGGCTTACTATGCAGCCTTTGCTACCGTGGTGGGGATGATCTCATCACAGAGGTAACAAGACCTCTCTGACACATGACTGGCTCTACTAGGCTTCCTCTGACACCACCTCAGTGGGGTAGGGATGGAGCTCCTTTTCCTGCAGGGTGGGCATAGAAGCCGAGACATCTCTGTTACCATGCTGGTACAGAACCCATTACTAGGTGGGGATGAAAGTCCTACTCTCTACTTGGTCTTCTCTGATATCATCCTGGAAGGATTATTTGGGTGCCTGGTTACAGCCTGATGGAGATTTGAGTCTAGTCTCCCACTCAGGGTTTGCTGGTGTCAGTAAAGTTGGGGGCCACCATTTTCCTGTCGTGTTTAGCTAGAACGGAGCAATTATTGCCCAAAAGTTTTGTCGAGACAGTTGTGGTGGCGCAGGCCTATAACCTCAGCTACTTGGGAGGCTGAGGCAGGAGGATCACAAGTTTGAGGACAGCCTGGACCGCTTAGTTAGATCCTGTCTCAAAATAAAAAGGGCTCCGTGGTAAGTGACCCTGGATTCAATCCCCAGTACTGCAACAAACAAACAACAAGCAAGTTTTCTGCCCTACTAGTCTGTCCCTTTCTTGACTCTTTGGCAAGAGAGTCATTTGGGGAGGATTTTTCCAGTCAGTGTTCATTGGCTTTCTAAGTTTCCAGCTTGAGTTCCAAGTCTGGAGCATTTTCGATGAAAATAAAATCCAGGGAGTTCAACTCCATGTTGTTCCTTGAGTCTCAAGATCCCTGGTCAGTAGTCTGCCCTCTTCTTTGTATTTCAGAGTATAACTATGTTTGTCTTAGATATAATGTCCATTATTTTCAGCTGTATTTAGCAGGAGAAATATCTACTCCATCTTCCCAGAAGTGGAAGTGCTTACTTTACTTTTTTTGGTCATTGTTTCATTATTCAGATTCAGTTGGCCCTTTTACTAAAATTCTTGGGAAAATATTTCTACAGATCTTAAGGAATGCAATGCAAAATATAAACAAGTAGGATTGCTGTTTTATTTCAGAAGAATGACAAAGACCAAATGGAACTGAGAGGATATAAACTGTCTTCCTAGATGGAGGTGAGTCTGTTTTCACTGAAGTTGTGCATTATGCTTGGAGAGTCTCATAGAGATACAGAAAATTTTCCTCATTTTGAACTACAAAAATTCATCCCTTTTCAGAATGTGTCTGGTTCCTTGAACTTACATTACTTGCATTGCTATTTATTTATTTATTTATTTTTATTGGTTGTTCAAAACATTACAAAGCTCGTGACATATCATCTTTCATACATTTGATTCAAGTGAGTTATGAACTCCCATTTTTACCCCAAATACAAATTGCAGAATCACATCGGTTACACACTCACAATTTTTACATAATGCCATATTAGTGACTGTTGTGTTCTGCTGCCTTTCCTATCCCCTACTATCCCCCTCCCCTCCCCTCCCATCTTCCCTCTCTACCTCATCTGCTGTTGTTCAATTCTCTCCCTTGTTCCCCTCCCCCTTGTCCCTCACAACCTCTTATAATTTTGTGTAACATTGAGGGTCTCCTACCATTTCCATATGCTTTCCCTTCTCTCTCCCTTTCTCTCCCCCCACTCGTCTCTGTTTAATGTTAATCTTTTCCTCACGCTCTTCCTCCCTGTTCTGTTCTTAGTTGCTCTCTTTATATCAAAGAAGACATTTGGCATTTGTTTTTTAAGGATTGGTTAGCTTCACTTAGCATAATCTGTTCTAATGCCATCTATTTCCCTGCAAATTCTATGATTTTGTCATTTTTTAGTGCTGCGTAATACTCCATTGTGTATAGATGCCACTTTTTTTTATCCATTCATCTATTGAAGGGCATCTAGGTTGGTTCCACAGTCTAGCTATTGTGAATTGTGCCGCTATGATCATTGATGTGGCAGTATCCCTATACTACGCTCTTTTAAGATCCTCAGGGAATAGTCCAAGAAGGGCGATAGCTGGATCAAATGGTGGATCCATTCCCAGCTTTCCCAGGAATCTCCATACTGCTTTCCAAATTGGCCTCACCAATTTGCAGTCCCACCAGCAGTGTACAAGTGTACCCTTTTCCCCACATCCTCGCCAACACTTATTTTTTTTTAAATTTTTTTTTAAGAGAGAGTGAGAGAGGAGAGAGAGAATTTTTTTTTTAATATTTATTTTTTAGCTCTCGGCGGACACAACATCTTTGTTGGTATGTGGTGCTGAGGATCGAACCCGGGTCACATGCATGCCAGGCGAGTGTGCTACCGCTTGAGCCACATCCCCAGCCCTCGCCAACACTTATTGTTGTTTGACTTCATAATGGCTGCCAATCTTACTGGAGTGAGATGGTATCTTAGGGTGGTTTTGATTTGCATTTCTCTGACTGCTAGAGATGGTGAGCATTTTTTCACGTGCTTGTTGATTGATTGTATGTCCTCCTCTGTGAAGTGTCTGTTCAGGTCCTTGGCCCATTTGTTGATTGGGTTATTTGTTATCTTATTGTTTAATTTTTTGAGTTCTTTGTATATTCTGGATATTAGGGCTCTATCTGAAGTGTGAGGGGTAAAAATTTGTTCCCAGGATGTAGGCTCTCTATTTACCTCTCTTATTGTTTCTCTTGCTGATAAAAAAACTTTTTAGTTTAAGTAAGTCCCATTTGTTTATTCTTGTTATTAACTCTTGGGCTATGGGTGTCCTATTAAGGAATTTGGAGCCGGACCTCACAGTATGTAGATCGTAGCCAACTTTTCCTTCTATCAGATGCAGTGTCTCTGATTTGATATCTAGGTCCTTGATCCATTTTGAGTTAACTTTTGTGCATGGCGAGAGAAAGGGATTCAGTTTCATTTTGTTGCATATGGATTTCCAATTTTCCCAGCACCATTTGTTGAAGATGCTATCCTTCCTCCATTGCATGCTTTTAGCCCCTTTATCAAATATAAGAAAGTTGTACTTTTGTGGATTGGTTTCTGTGTCCTCTATTCTGTACCATTGGTCCACCTGCCTGTTTTGGTACCAGTACCACGCTGTTTTTGTTACTATTGTTTTGTAGTACAGTTTGAACTCTGGTATTGCTATATCTCCAGATTCACACTTCCTGCTTAGAATTGCTTTTGCTATTCTGGGTCTTTTGTTTTTCCATATGAATTTCATGATGGCTTTATCTATTTCTACAAGAAATGCCATTGGGATTTTGATTGGCATCGCATTAAACCTGTAGAGAACTTTGGGTAATATTGCCATTTTGATGATGTTAGTTCTGCCTATCCATGAACAGGGTACATTTTTCCATCTTCTAAGATCTTCTTCTCTCTCTCTCTTTAGGGTTCTGTAGTTTTCATTGTATAAATCTTTCACCTCTTTTGTTAGGTTGATTCCCAAGTATCTTATTTTCTTTGAGGATATTGTGAATGGAGTGGTTTTCCTCATTTCCATTTCAGAAGTTTTGTTGCTGATATACAGGAACTTGCATTGCTATTTAAATGCTTAACATTTTCTTTTCTTTCTAAGACTATGTAAAGGTAGACACCTTTTTAAATGTAGTGCTATTGGGCACTCAGTATGTATTCACTAGGTATGTAATAGAATGGATGATTCGGGCTGGGGATGTGGCTCAAACGGTAGTGTGCTCGCCTGGCATGTGCCGGGCACTGGGTTCGATCCTCAGCACCGCATAAAAATAAAGATGTTGTGTCCACCGAAAACTAAGAAATAAATATTAAAAAATTCTCTCTTTAAGAAAAAAAAAAGAATGGATGATTCATACTTGACAGTGTATATAGTAGTCCCCCAACATCACAGTTTCACATTCTGCCATCAATCAGTTAATATGAACCATGGGTCATAACATCACAAGAAGTTATTTTGAGAAAATGCATATTTATATAAATTTTATTAGTCTATTGTCATAATTGATCTATTTTATTATTGCTCACCTTTTATGTGCCCAATTTATACATTAAACTTTACTATTGTTATGTTTGTACAGGAAAAAACATAGCATTTGTAACTACTATCAAGTTTCAGGTATCCTTGTAGAGTCCTGGCCCGTATTTTTTGGAGATAAGTGGGGGCTATTGTATGGTTACATCAAGGACTTTTACTTTGCCTAGTTTTATTTTGGAGGACTTGAATAAACTCATACGTCTAGACAGGAGGACATGTTTTGCAGTCAACATGTTTTGTAGACTCTGGGGACCTGATTAGACTGTTCCTGCGATGATTGTAGAATTATCAGCGATGATTGTAGAATTATCAGCAATGACATTCACCCGTCCTCCATGTACATACATCTTGTCACTGTAGAAATTTGAGTCAGGGACACAGAAAACTATTCGTTCAGGAGGATTTCTGAGGTATGTTGTGATAGCACTCAGGTAAGGACCATGGCTGTTCTTTTTTGTCCTTTTTTCTGCCCTCAATCCTATCAGAACCCAGATAGGCTCAAATCTAGGAAAGTATTGGACTTTATTATCCTTAAAATACTAACTGGAATTTTACTTCAAAACCAGTAAATTACAAATTGCTCTTATTGGATTAACAAAATACATTTATTAATTGTAGATTTTTTGCTTTTGAGATTCGTATAAAAACAAAGCTATCCACTAGACTATTCCTTCAGGAGATTTAGCTGTCAATAAAATGAATAACCTCATTCATATAATTATTTTTTGACAAGTGAATTGGAATGCTAGCATTACTTAGCCATTTGGGAAACCTTTATTGAGCAATCACAATTTAGGATGCTAAGGAGACACACAAATAAAATAAATAGCAAAGTTTCTGCTCCTAAGGAAATTACAGCTCAATAAAGAAAATGGAAAATAGGACTGGAGAATCAACTATAAATGGTAGAAGTACAAAATTACATGGAGATGTGATATCAAGTCAAATAAACACATATTAAAGGACAGGAGCTGACATTTTCACTTTTGCTACTGCTGCTTATTATCTTTGTTAGCAGGCTCTGTAAATTACATGAATCTATTTTTTTTTCCTGTCAGGTTCTGTACTATATATATGCTGTTAGCATATCTGTGCTTAGAAAAGTTGGTATCAAAGGTATCAGAAACCTTTAATAGTGCTCACAGATGAACTACATAAAAAGTATTGACATTTTCCTCCCAAAAACATTATGGCAGGAGTGCATGGTAGAGCAAATTGTTCAACTCATGACAACTGGGAAGGGGAGAAAGAGAGAGAGAAAAGGGGCCAAGGTTACAATATCCCTTTATTAAGCTGCAAAATATGCATTGTTATCACTAGCTTACAAAGAGCAATAACTAATCATTTCATTACCTTACAGTTCATTGGAATATGTTATTTTGGGCTCAAGGTTTATACTTTAAAATCATATAAATGCTCATGGCCTTTCATATATTAGCTTTCTATTATTTCTACTTGCATAAGCTTGATTTTGTTCATTTAAGTGACTAAATGTTCTCAAAATCTGGTAGTAAATAAAATTTGTTTATTCATTTACCTATTATTGTTTTTTTTACCCATTATTGTTTATATATGCTAAGCACTGTGCTGGGGATATTAATTTATGTGAGAAATGGCTTTTATTTTTCAGTTTATTGTTTACTGTAGCTGTGATATTATCATTGGGTGTTCAAAGTACTGGGGTCATTCTCCCACTTATAAATTACCATTAAAATGTTTAATGCAATTCTGCAACTTCATACATATATAATCCCTGATTTTCATATCCTCTGAAACTGAAGTTATAACATAATCATTAACAAATGTAGGTTCTGGATCCAGACTATTTGTGTTAGAACTATGACTCCACTATGACCTTGGGCAAATACTTGCTTATGCCTTTTTCTTCTGTTAAGATGAGTCATTATATACCTAGTGTTTAGAACAGTGGCTGGCATACAGTCAGCACTCC
Organism: Urocitellus parryii; assembly: GCF_045843805.1. NCBI lineage: Eukaryota > Metazoa > Chordata > Mammalia > Rodentia > Sciuridae > Urocitellus > Urocitellus parryii. Next base: position 31,983,616 of record NC_135532.1, read on the forward strand.
TTAAATGTTAGGTATTATGTTAATCAGCTTTCTGTTGCTGTAACAGATGCACTCAATAAATCACTTAAAAGGAAAAAAAAGGTTCATTTTGGCTGTTTTAGTCCATGGTTAGTTTGCCCTGTTGCTTTGGGGCCTGTGGTAGGACAGCACATTATGGCAGGAGTGCATTGTAGAGCAAATTGTTCACCTCATGGCAACTGGGAAGGGGAGAACCACAGAGAGAAAAGGGGCCAAGGTTACAATATCCCCTTCAAGGCCATGACTTAACTTCCAAGGTACTTATCAGCCTTCCACTAAGCCCTATCTCCTAAAGGCTCCACAACCTCGAAGTAGCACTGAAAGCTGGGGACCAATCCCTCAATACTTGGGTCTTGGGGTACATTCCGAATCCAAACTATGGCATATAATAGTAATTATTATTATTACTATTATCATCTTATTTCTCTAGGATGTCAGAAATAATCTAATTCTGATTTTTTTGAGGTTCATTATTTTATAATTGCTACTAGGCCTTATAATATCTCAATGACACAGGCTTCTGGCATTAAGTAAATATATTTATTAATATTTTAAAATCTTTATCTTTTCAATCAGAATTTCTACATCACATGAAATCGAGAGGGAAGAGTGTAGAAGGTGAGACAGTGAGTACAATGCATGTAAATAAAATTGGGAGGAAGAGAACTAAGACTGTCTTAGGATGTGGCTACTTTCCTAAGTGGTAATTGAGTCTATTTTCTTACCTTTAACATAATTAATTCTCTAGAGTTTTCACGGGCTGAAATATGGGCTTCTCTGATATGCTTAAGTTTGTGTAAATTTAGACTCATATACTAACTTCATGTTTAAATGACCGAAAACTGTTACATGAATGTGATTTATATTTAAGTTCATGAGAATTATGTGGGCACAATAGAGTAAGAATCATTGCTTCTGTCTTCTTAAAATTACATTTCTCAAAATTATAATGACTAGTAGCCTACATTTAAAAAAATGCTAGAGGAAAAGAAAATCTGACTTTTGATTCAAACCTTTTTTTTTTTTTTTAATTTCTGTCCCAAAGTATAAAATTTTTTTTATGTATGGTAGTTCTTTAAAATTACCCAAAGCCAGACAATGACAACAGGTCTATCCCAGATTTAAAATTTAATTTCAATTGAAATAATGTGACACTGATACATAAGAATCAAAGATCTCAAACAATCTAATTCACTTTCCTAGTTTGCTCAAGCCTCCAGGCACCAGTCAAATATCGAAGTCGTATAAAAAGTAGGTCCTTGCCCATTTGTAGCCAGCTCCAAAATGGAATTAATTTAGAACCTGCAATTTAAACAAATTAAAATAAATAAGCTTAAACTTAGGGGATAATGTCAGTTTAAAACCGCATCCTAGAAGTCAGTCTACATGATTGTTGTGAGCTTTTAACACTTTTTAAATCATGACCAAAAATTTTTTGAACTTCAATAGGAAAGGAGGGACTGTGTCTGAAAAGGGTTCCAGCAACACCTAGTATAAAAACTGATCACTGAAAGCTTGTTAATGAAAAACAATAATTCTATACAGAACAACAGAAAATAAAACATAATGGATGAATATAATTATCTCTATACATGACCCAACTTTTTCTTCTTTTGGAACTAGGGATTGAAAACAGGGTTTTGTACCTGCTTGGCAAGTGCTCTATCACTGAGCTACATCTTCAGTCCTATCATCCAGTCTAAATGGTGAAAAATACAGCCTGTGACTGGATTCAAATCATTTAGTCCAGACTTCGTGGTCTCAGGCTACTCAGGAATACCAGCCTAATTCCGGGTCTGATCCATTTTCCACAGTGGATTCTTAAAAGCCTTACTTGTATTATACCTTCAGGTAAGTGAAGATTTCATTACTGTTAATTACATTTTATTGCAACACCTCAAGAAAATCTTTTCACTACTCTGAATTTATATAACAGCTTTCTTCAGAAAACACTAACCAAAGGACTTTATAGATATTGGTGTTATACTTTATTATTAAGCCTAGACCAGCACAGAGAAGTTAGCAGAGTTGACCTGCTTCCCAGTCCTCTGAGTCTAGGCTAATAATGTTGGAGATAGTAAAATTTCTGTAAACTTTGTTTGACTCAGCAAGACACCAAGAGGTTTGAATCCTTCTAAACTACATGGTTTGTATAATCTCATGACTGGTCCTTAACCTTTTTTTGTTGTTGTTGTTCTAAATTGAGGTTACAGAGCAATAATGGCAATAAAATAATGGCTTACTATAACAATGACTCTCAAAGAGAAGACCATGTGTGCTCAGGAGAAAGGTGGACTTTTAAAAAAAAAAGTCTCCAGCTGATGGACAGGATGTGGGAAAAAGGGGACACTTTACATTGTTAGTGAGGTTATAAATTAGTGCAACTACTATGAAAATTAGTACACAGGCTCCTCAAGATTAGGCATGGAACCACCATATGGCCCAGCTGTACTGTAACTCATCAGTATTTAGCCTACAGAATTAAATCATACTTTAATGATATTTGCATACCCATGTTTATAGCAGCACAAATCCCAATAGACAAACTATGGAACCAGCCTAGGTGTCTGTCAGCAGATGAATGGATAAAGAAAACATGGTATACATTTACACCACATTTTAGTAGGTACATTTTATATTTATATATAAAATACAAAGTTTCACTCAGCCATAAAAAAGAATGAAATTATGTAATTTTCAGGAAAATGGATAGAACTTGAGAGTATAATGTTAAATGAAATAAGTCAAATGCAGAAAGTCAAGGGTCATGTTTTCTCTCATATGTGGAAGTCAGGGAAAAAATAATGTGTAGGGAGCTCATAAAAACAGAAGGAAGATCAGTAGAGAAAAGGGACCAGGAGGAGAGAGATGAGGAGGAAAAAGGGAGTTATTAACGAATGATCCCGACCAAATTATATTGCTGTGTGTATGCATGTACAAATATGTAACAAGAATGCCACTATTATATATATTTATAATACATCAATAAAATACATGAAAAAAAAGACTTCAGCTGGTAATAGTAATTGTTCCCCTACCATGAAATAATTTATGTTCATTCTAAGGCAAGCAAGGTAGAAAACTAGAATATATTTTAAATTCTAGGGCTGGGGATGTGGCTCAAGCGGTAGCGCGCTCGCCTGGCATGCGTGCGACCCGGGTTCGATCCTCAGCACCACATACCAACAAAGATGTTGTGTCCGCCGAGAACTAAAAAATAAATATTAAAAATTCTCTCTCTCTCCTCTCTCACTCTCTTTAAAAAAAATAAAATAAAATAAAAAATAAATAAATAAATAAATTCTATATACCAAATCAAGGTTTTTAAAATAGTAATTATTAAATTTATGATAAATTTCAAATTATTATAGATTTTATAGCTCTTTACATTTTTGGAATATGTACAGGAATAGCAAATAGTTAAAAATGGCTCTGATGGACTGTGGACGCTTGGAGTAAAACACTTATTATTTCTTATTTGGTTTGTAGGTATTCTATATCCATGGAGTGATAAAATAATGTAAAACTAAAAAATGGTGATGCTTATGATAAAAGTTTATTTCAAAAGAATATATATATATATATATATATATATATATATACACACACTATTAGCTTTTTTTTTAAGGAGAGAAAGAGAGAGAGAAAGAGAGAATGAATGAATTAATGAATATGAATCTTTTTTGTAGATGGACACAACACAATGCCTTTATTTTTATGTGGTGCTGAGAATAGAACTCAGGTCCCCCCTGTGCTAGGCAAGCGCTCTACCGCTGAGCCACAATCCCAACCCTCAGCCTTACTTCTAATGTCACATTAGTATGACCTTGTCTACTGGAGGGTTTGTTTGTTTGTTTGTTTGTTTTTAAACATTTTTAGTTATAGGTGGACACAATATCTTTATTTTATTTTTATGTGGTGCTGAGGATGGAACCCAGTGCCTCATGCATGCGAGGTGAGTACTCTCCCTCTGAGCCACAATCCCAGCCCTACTGGAGGTTTTATTAAACTTTCTTCACCAGGGTAAGAACCTTGCTGAAGACCACAAGAAGATACTGAAAACATGCAGAAGGAACAAGCCTGAAGGAGGGGATGAGTGAGCAACACTCTCATGGAACTGCCTCTCTGACAGCTGAGAAGTCCCTGATTTGAGAAGAGGGGAGAACCTTAAAACCAGCTGAACTTTACTGGTCAGTTGTACTATTTGATGTCTCCTTTCATCTGACAAAGCTCAGCAGCTGCAAATAAACAATAAACTCACCTTCAATTTCAGTCCAGTTGACAGCAATTTCTGCTATTGGAATTTTAAAGAACTGTGCTATGTAGAGAAGTTCTACATCAAATGCCCTGAAATAGAAAATATATCGACAAAAGATGAGTAATTTAATCTCTACCTTGGCAGGTTCTGAAGAAGCTTACAAGGCAGATATAAAGCTTACATTGTAAAACTGAGATCAGATTCACAGAAGGTCAAAAATTGAACACTGAGTGGTTCAGAAGCTTCAAAGCAAACAAGAGATTTAATGTCATTACTTAACAGTGAAATAAAAAAATACTGTACCTCTATCACAACTCAGAAACAATCAGAAGTGAAAATGGACATGTGGGCTCCAAGTGTGTGGCTAACTCAATATGAAAACTACCTTTAAAAAGAGTTTTTCTTATCCAAATAAAATATTTAATTAAGATGATAAAAAGTGGATTGTGTCTTTAAAAGGACTATGTAAAACTTTTGTTAACCTGTTACCAAAATTATGGTACTTACGAAAGAAGGAAATAGTTTCAATATTAAGTCTGGTGCTTAAACCTTAACTTTCTAAAGCTAGTGGACTCAGTTCTAATGATATTCAATAATCTGAATAACATTATTAAATATTTTTCTAATGGTAGTATATTAAAGATACAAAACAACACAAAAAATGAAGAATGAAAAGTAGATGGGGAAATAAGCATTGATGAGTTGAAATCATGTTGAATTTAAAAAAAAAACAAAATCCTAGACTGAAATGTTTTTTAAAACCTATCTTTTCCCTCTTTAAACAATTTAGAATGTGAATAAAGTGAATATATTCATGACAAAAAACAAAACCAAAAATTGCAGTTCACATTACTATGTTACATGTGACCCAAATTTTAACTAAAATACCATGCACTTCTGGACAGAGCCTTGTACTACCAGAAGCAATGTAAGATTATTCTCCATCAAAGACATCTTAATTTGTTTTTGCAAATGTGGATTTGGCAGAACTACCATGTTTCTTTTTGTTACTTGGCTTCTGGTATACCTGTTACCTCACTAACAGATACATCTTAAAGAAGTAAGATTATACTGAGACCCTGTTAAACACTGCAGATCCTGAAATGTCACTAAGTTAAAGCAAGAAGAATGGAAGAAACACACATGATAGTAAAAAAGTCTGGAAGTTGTAAAACAGCTGGACAGGTTATGTGGTAACTAGGGAAATGGATAATAGCAGTGGAGAAGCCTAGAAGCAGGCTAATAAGTACCAGAACCCTCCCTCTCCCCAGGCTCAGGGATCAGAGGCCTTAAATATGTCTGGGGGAGGGGATATAGGCACAGTTGCAACAGGACTCTCTCTCTCCCCATTCATTCTTTCCCCTACTTGGTTCTATGAATACTGACAGCCTGATTCATGGCTCCTAGGCAGGAGACTGAAGGATCCCACTTTAGGGAAAAGGGCCCAGTCCAAAGGATAGTAACAGGTGGGCCTTTCATGTGGCTCTACTAGTTTAACTTGTAGTGAAATCTATCAGTGAATTAGGGGCTCTGCATATGTGCACAGATACCTATGAAAATTTTACTATCATAATAAAGGCATTAGAGGAAAGATTTTAATGATAAATGAGGAAATGAAAAAAAAAGTGAAGGCAAGAGAACAATGCAGCAAACAAACAAAACATTGAAGTTTTAAATAAGACATTCAGTAAGCTAGAGAAGATACTGTAGTCATAAAACAAGAATAGATGTTTAGGGCTGGGGATGCAACACAAGACTCTGGGTTCAATCCCTAGTACTGTAAAAAAAAAAATTAAAGCAGAAACAGTTATTCAAAAGGAGAGCTGGATAATAGAATTGTTAGAATCTCCTCAAAAGAACTAAAATATAAAAGGGAAAAGATGAAATTAGAGGATCAGCAAAGACGTTCTATTATAAGAGAGGATAGAGAAAACAAAGAGACTGTCAAAGCAATGACTGAAGAATGTTTTTTTCATGTTCATGAACATGCCTCTTTCCATAAGCAGTGCTGGGAAAACTGGATATCCATATGCAGAACGTTTAAAAGTAGAGGTGTTTAAATAACAAGCACTGACAAACTACTAACTGTGGGGAAGGGTATGCTGCTAAGTAAGTTGATAAAATATTTGGTGGTTCTCCTTTACAGATGCAAAATAAACATAGCTAGACCATAAAGAAAAATGTGAGTCTAAAATTTTCAGTGGGGTCAATACAATGTTAATGAAATCCAAAACAAATAATTAAGAAGGCATGCACATAAACATAACTTTCAAAAGGAAAAAAAATCCAATACTGGTTTTTCAGCTTACAAAAAACAAAAACAAAACCCCAGAAACTTGCTGTCCAGTAGAGTGTCCAGTAGTTATACGAAACTACAGAGTACCTGAAATGTGGCTGGTCTGATCTGAGATTGCTATAAATTTGAAGATACAGTACATAAGGGAATAAAAGATACCTCAACATTTTTTTTTTCACAATGATTGCATGCTGAAATGACAATATTTTGGATATATTATGTTAAAATATATTATTAAAACTTACTTCATATGTTTCTTTTTACTTTTAATGTGGCTACAGGACTATAGCTTTAATATATTTTAATATATTGCTTGCATCTGTATCTCATGTATTTCTATTAGATAATGCTGCCTAGAATAATCCTGACAGGAAACTTCATGATTTTTAGGTAATCAACTCTAATCTTTTATATTTCAAGAAAACTAAAAGACCCTCAACAGTGAAAAACAGGGTCCTTCATTTCTAAATCCTTTCTTTCAACTACAAGGAACCAAGTTCTTTGACCCTAATTCTGCACTTGGCAGCTGTCTAGTGCAGATGGAGGACATTACTCCAGAATTGTTTCTTAAGTTAGACTTTCAGATTATGGAGTCCCATCAACTATCAGTTTAATTTATACTTTCAATATAATAAAAAACATTGAATTTGAAGATCAAATTTATATTACTTAAAATTTTTTAACCTAGGAAAAAGATTTTAAAACATGTCTAAATAATTTTAATTCTAAAACTAATTTCTTTAAAATAATTATTTGGGGATTACAAGAATGGCAGTAGGATTGCAAGTTTAAGGTCTGCCTCAAGAACTTAGTGAGATCCTAGGCAACTCAGTGAAATACTATCTCAAAAATTAAAAAAAGACTGGGGATATAACTCAGTGGTAAAGTGCTCCCAAGTTTGATCCCCAGTACAAAAATAAACAAATAAATAAATAAATAAAAATACTTTTGGGGGGATTATATGACATATGTCTTTGGAAACATAGAAAACTGGTAGAGACTATAAAAAATGGACATATACTGGAATAATTATAAAGATACCCACCAGAACTCATGACAAAATCACTGATTTTTCAAACAATATTTACTGGGCACCTATTATGTACCAGACACTCTTTCAGTGGTGGAATAAACTAGTAAGCAAAATAAAATGGGATTTTTGGTGTTGTGGAGCTCATGCTTTAACAGAGAAAAAGAAGCATTAAGAAAGAACTATAGATGTAATGGGTGACAGGAACAGAGTTCATGGTGTAGCAATAACATATTATTGGGAAATCTGAGCTAGTGTGGAGAGTGAGAGCAGGCTGCCTGCGGAGGATGTGGAGGACAAGTTGAGAAGGAAGGCATGTATGCATGGAGACACAGGTGGGGTCAGGCACCTCCACAGCCATGGGAAGCCATTGGAAGATTTTAAACAAAAGAGATGCATGATCACCTTTTAAGTTCTGAAAAGGCCCGTTTGGCTGCGACCTAGTCGTCTGGGAAAGGATGGTGTCCTGGATGGTGGTGGTGAAGATGGAGAGAAAGAGAGGGACATAAAAGGTAAAACCCAAAAGGTAAAACCAACATGCTTTGGTCACGTTGGTGGGATATATGCAGGGGCTGGGGGAAAGTCAGGACTGACACTAAGGTTTCTAGCTTCTGTATAATAGTGCCACTTACTGAATATGGGTTGAGAGCTGAGCGAGGTCTGGGGTAGATCTATTTGGAGGGAATAGTGTACTTCAAAAGAGGGAGCAGAAGTATCAAATGCCATTAATGGGTTAGGTATGAAAACATTTAACATGAACACTGGATTTAATGTCACTGAAGTAAGAGGGATAAGAAAAAAATCCATATTAAAGTGTGTTATTATTAGAGTGAGAAGGAAATGAGAAAATAGAGACAGTGAACTACAGACCAGTTTTTTAAGAAAAAGCTGGCTGTGGAAGAAGAGTAGGGTGGTAGTGGTACGGAGCTAGAAGGGCATGAGTAGGGGGCTTTGGGAAAGATGTGATTGAGAGGAAAAGGCTGAATACACAAAAGAGAAAAGGAAATGAACAGGATTAGGTTTTGGAGAAGGTGGAAAAGGATGCAGAAGGTGAAGGACTGGCCTAGGAGAAAGACATTAGCTCCTGTAAAAGGAGGGGAAGAAGTGGAAATGGAGACTTTATTTTGCTCGGTATTTCTGTGTTTTTTTTTTTTTTTAATTCAAAGGAATAAAGAAAAGAAAGCTTAAAAAACAAGATGTTTTTAGGCTTCTCAGTTGATACTGTATAAAATTAAGGTGAACATATAACTAAAGCATATGTTGGGTTTGAGTAAAGGTATAAAGGCACAGATTAAGTTTATAAATGTAAATGCACATTTGTTTAAATCTGGATGTTCATTATGAAAATACAGGACTTGCTTTTCTTATCTGGAATAATTGTTGGGTAATAAGATCTACCAGATACATTCTAGTTAAAAACCTACCATCGTTCAATGTGTAGAGATGAGAACGTCCGTGAAGCCGCTTCCCGAGTTAGTAATTTGAACCCACACTGTGTGTCCCTGATTCCTTTGACACAAAGGAACCACACCAGAAAGTGGAACCCATACATGAGAAGAGTGCGGAAGTAAGAACGCTGAAAACAAAGACAAAATAGAAATGACTTTTCCATTCATCTATAAAGTAGTAAACATCTGGCTGCACACAACTGCATTTTAATATTTCATTGACGGGGCAGGTCTTATATATGGACATCATTGTTCCATCAGCTTCACCAACAAAGTATATTAAAGGAACAGTTAGGATGATTACTGCCTAGAGCAAAGCAGAGACACTGGAGAAGCAGTCACAGATTCCCTGGAGACAGAGTCAGATGAGATAAATCACAGAACCTGTGGGAGGCCAGTGTTTCTACCTACCAGGAGAAACAGGTTTGGAGCTGTTACAAGTAAGGAGAACATCTCATCTACCTACATATTTTATGCCTCTTTGTCCCATAGACATTTTGGTTTCAAAGCAGGCCCTAGAATGTAATGGAAAAACAAAATACTAAGATTTGAACCTTTGGTTTGATACCTAGCAAATGAGAATACTGACAGAAGTAGTACAGCAGAGTTATCACAGAGGTTACAAACTACAAAGGAGTTTGAAACAAAAACCCTGTCTCTCTAATTAGGTATGCCAGATGCCTAATCAGACTGTATTCTTTAATGCAGTCTGAATTCTTTAATACTCTGGATATAACCTTAAGTAGTTTTTAATCCATCTAAGGATTCATTATTGTTATCAGGGATTACTATTGGTAGTAACAGGAAATAATATTCTTTTACTCATTCAACATTGGAAATCTTAAAGATTAAGATTATGAATTATCACTGTATTTAAGACTCATTTAGATTAAAAAAAAAAAGACAATTTCTTAAAGTGTTCTATAGTTAAGGTAATGGACCTAAGGAGTGATATATTACTATGTGCATAAACAAATTATTAAGGGTCTATGGGAAACACTATCTTATAAAATCGAGTTGCTTTCTCTTTTTTGCTTTTCATAATTATAATCTTCGGTATTACTCTTCATTCTCATGGCTTTTTCTATTATCATCAAAAAGAGTAGTAATATGACATAGTAGAAAAGGGCATACCTTTTTGAATTCTGGCTCTACTACTGATTAGCAGGGTGACCTTGAGCAGTTATTTCAACTCTCAGTTTCCTAAAATGGGCTGATGATGTATACCTCACAAAGTTATTATTAAGATTATGTTAAAGTTGTCAGCCAAGTATTTGGCACACAAAGTCAATAATGGTTTTATAGAGGAAGAAAGCTTGAGGGCTTACCTTACTCTCCTGACTACAATTACCTTCAGGAAAGGAAGGGAGAATAAAATACTTATCTATAAGGTATGTAAAGCAAACTTTAAGAAAATTATCTAGCACTTTTTATCACCTAGAATCATTATGTTTCGATGTAAATATGTCTTACCTCTCTAAGTAGATAGGGCAGAAACCTCATCTTAAAATGTTTTGGGAACCTCACAACAGCTTGCTCAGTGCATTCCATATAAAATACTTCCAATAAACACTGGTTGACTGATTAAACCTCCAAAAGAGCATTTATGCTTAGGAAAGGAACAAATAGAAATCAAAAGAAAAATAAAAATTAAAGGTAGAAAAATAATAGCTACAAACTTTTCTTCCCAAATCATTTTAAATGTGATTTGGGTAAATTTATTCATTAACAAATAAAAATCCTTGTATCTGCCTTTGTTTGGATGTTAATAACTTTTTGTTTTGTTTATTTAAAAGCAGACATGTTGTGATGCACATCTTGTTTCTTGGAGGTGGACGACCTTCTCTGATCAAGGATAATTCTATGAGAAAAATCTGGACTTGGACAGAAGCCTACTGGGCAGCAGTTATAAATAGCACCTTCAGTGGACAACTGCTGCTCTCCAGTGAATGGGCCAGGTTATCCTTTCTTTCTATAGAGCAGTAACGAATTTTTTTGGGACCAAAACCACTAAATTGATCATTATGCTTTAAAGATGGAGAAATGAATGGATGGAGGCAAGATAAATTATGAATTCCTAGATCCTGGGACAGATTCAAGAAGATTTATACCACAGCACAGTCTCATCTAAATACTATTTCTTGGAAAAATTCAAACTGTTTTCAACTACTGGAAGTTTTAAGTAAAAGGAATTTACATAATTAAAAACAGTACCAAAATAACAATTCCTTTCTACTTCTACCAACAATAAATAATTTGTCTCTTGCTTCCTATTTCTCTAGCATGTTTTCCTTCACTAAGCAAGGTATCCCTTTTCCCCTCCCATTAATATAATTTTTTAAAAAAGAAAAAAAATTATCACAAAACCATTAAATTAAGTCTATTTTCATTAATTGTTTGAAAAAAACAAATTTTTATTTTTATAATTATGCTGTATTTATATTCTTTTTTTCATACAAACTAATACTTTAGTAACATGCCATGTTATCATTTCCATTATCATCAGCATCTATTGCCTATATATTTCATGTAAGAAATACAACTGTGCTTTCTATTGTGGGAACTTAATACAGAAACTATAAAGTTTCTGTATTTTGTGGCTACAAATAATGTGTTGAACATCTTGGAAAACTTTCTCCTTTCTCTATCCTCTGTGCCTCAGTAAACAAAGTTTAGCTATAAATCCTCTTTTAGTTTTAAATTTCTAGGAGTGTTATATTCTCTAAGTTTAAATGATTAAACTTTTTCAAACACCAGTGAGAATTTATTAGGTATACAGAATACTAGACTAGATGCTGAGGGTGTTAAAATATTTATTTCCAAAAAAGCAGAGTCTAGGTTTCTATACTTATGCATAATCCTTAAGATGTTTGATTAAGATTTTAAAAAATATTAAAATTCCTTCATATCTTATTTGAATATCATTGAAAAGAGTCAACTTTTAATACCAATGGTTCTCCAAGTCCAAGGTGCATAAAGGTGATCTGTAAAACTGTTAAAAATGCAGACACCTAGTCCCAACCCAATAGTCTGATTCAGTGTGACTGTCCTGGCCTATATGCATTAAAAAAATTTTCTCCAGATAATTTTTGTCATGCATTGATTAATACAGCTTTATTATCGAATCTACTAGACCATTATACTAGATTAACCACTGAAAATATAATGAACAATCATTGGGTTTGAAACATGAAACCTACAAACATGAAAAAAATGATTAAGAATTAAAAATTTTTATAGAATAATTCTGGTCTGGAATATAGCTCAGTGGTAAAGTGCAAGGCCCTGGGTTCAATCCCTAGCACCACCCCCCCACCCTACTCCACACCAACAACAAAAATCAACTCTAAAAAACAAACAAAAATTTTGCATAGATTAATTCCTTAATAAGATATTTCTCTCTTCAAGTTGCTCTATCTTTTCTAGCATAATCTATAAAATAAAGAATTTAACATCTTCAATGATAAATCTTTTTAAAAAGGAGAGTCAGGAATTTGATAAATTTTAAGGCAAAGTGCTTTTCTAACAGAAACCAAGTTAAAACAAGAAAATATTTAAACTTTGAAAGAATCTCAAAATAGTTTGAGTATCCCTTATTCAAAAAGTTTAGGACCAGTTGTTTTATGTTTTTTCCAGATTTTAGAATATTTGCACTTATATTGTGAGATATTTTCGGGGATAGGCTTGAGCCCCAACATGAAATTAATTTATGTTTCATACATACATTATATAATAGTCTAAAGGCAAATTTTACATAGAATTTTTAATAATTTTGTATATGAAACAAAGTTTTATCTGTGAAATTTTCCATCTATGGTACCATGTTAGTGTTCAAGGTTTTAGATTTTGGGTTTTCAGGTTAAGGATGCTCTACTTGTATTTCACTTAAGTATCAAATATGCTGATATAGAAAAACTAAAGGCAAGTTGACTGGTCCAAAAAACACATAAGTCACACTTATGACTGAATGAAGATACTTTGTCTTAAAAAAAGAAAATCAAAAGAATTGTTTATCTCTTAAGTCAAAATGAAATCTATATCCTTCCTATATACTTAAAAAAAAATCAACTCAGAAATGTGCTAATGAAAATTTAAATGAGTTTGAAGGGAACCTCATTTTTAAGAGATTAAATATATGAGCCTATTTCTTGTTAAATTTACATGTAAAAAGGAGTTGGGGGAACTGCTATTCCATGCCAGTTACTGCAAACTCTCACCTGTGCAATTGATTCTTTTTCCAAATGAGCTCGAGATCCACATGCAATAGCCATTTGATCCTAAGGGAAAAAAGCAATGAAATAGTTTTTCACATTTTAAGTATTATTTCTAAATCTAAATCTTCAATGTAATATCTTATTTTTAGCAACATTAAAAAAAATAAATAACCTTAAACATTTTTAAAAGTTTACTGAGGAGGTCAAAATATGCATAGCTTTGAATAGTCTAATAATACTTGGTAAGAGGACACTGAATTTAATTTGAATAGGGCTAAATAAAGGAGAAAGCACTAGTTTAAAATGTGTATCTTTAAATGATATTTTTTCCTGAATAAAAATATCAATATCATTGGAGAGAAAAAAAATGAATGGTATTAGAAAGAAAAGAATCACCTACAAATGTTATGTACACTGCAAATCCAAGATTAATAATTTAAAAACTACTATGAACATAATTAAAGAATGAGTGGGCATAAAATGAATATATGTATAGTACTTTAGCCTTCATTTGTACAAATAATACTCGGAAGATAGAGTGGAAGTATACCATCAACAAAAGAGAAAAATTCAGAAATAAACTTTATAAGAAATGTGGCAACAAATAAATATATAAATAATACCATAGGAAACAAAAGAAACCAAAATTCAAGAAATACTAGGATCCTGGATAAGAAGATATGACAGCATTAAAAAGTTACTGCTTGTTAATCTGTGAACTTAAGGCTATGCCAATAAATATACTAAAATAAATTTCATTGAACTAGAAAAACAGATTTTAGGGTTACTATTGAAAAATAAAGAACCAAGGAGAGAGAAAGATGTTGGATTAGAGGAATGGTGGTGTACTTTCTAGTTGTTCTATCCTCAGGATTCAAGCAGCAGAAGTACTGCTTCTTTGTGAGGTAGATGACAGTGAATTCACTGAAATTCAATACTGATAAGAGAATTATAGAGATTCAGAAATTCGGGTGCTTTGAACAGAGGACAAAAGCACAACAGAACCAAGCCAGAGATGGCAGCAGTGCCAAGTCACCACAGATTGGAGGGGTAACACAGAGAGAGAAATGTAGGAGACACATTTGGCATGGGAAAACCTGTAGAACAGAAGAGCAGTCTGAACTTAGCTAAACCAGAAGCTGAATAGCTGTCTTGTGTTTGAAAAGTGCTCCATGTTTCTCAAAAGGCAAGTGGAGAGCTGAGGCACATGGCCATCTTAAAGAGCCCCTTTTGTAGTTTGCTGCTGCAGGATCCTGGGAGATCATAGTAAAACTGCATACTCTCCAGTTAGTGCCTACATGTGGCCTAGGGTGTACCTAGAGAGTGGGATTGAAACAGACACAGAGAAGATTATTCCCAGGGGGATTCACATTAATGTAGCTGGCTTTTCCTTTGAATCTGGTGGCTTATATGACCAGCTAAAGAGGGTCCAGACACAGGGGGCTGAGAATTTTTTGAGGGAAAGGTCATATTTATGGGTGGTGGAATGTGTGAGACCTATCAAGAGTTGGTTATCCCACCCTACCAGTGGAGTTCTCAGGAGGTCCGTGAGTTAAAGATACTCAGCAGAGATTGGCATCTGCCTGGCCCTAGGGGGTGTACTGGTCTAATCTTTTTAGAGTAGACATCACCCAATAAGGTCCAAAGGCCTGATCATAGTTAAACCTCAGAAATTCTGATTTAGAATTCTGCATCAGCCCTACCATGGATGTGGACAAGAACAACCTAGAGGGGAAGTTGATTTGGGTTCACAGTTTTAGAGGCAGGAGGATTGCAAGTTCAAAGGTGGGCAATTCTACTGCTCTGGGACCAAGGAGAGGCAGCAATCATGGTGGAAGGGCCGATGGGAGGAAAGTCACTCAGTTCATGAGGGGTCAGGCAGGAGGGAAGAAGTTGAAAGGCAGATGCATTCTTCTAAGACATGCTCCCTGTGACCCATCTTCTCTAAGTCACACCCCACCTACCTATAGTTATATCCAGTCAGTTCCAAATTAGGATGGGCTGATTAGGTTACATCTCTCATGTCCAATCATTTCATCAATTCACCTCAGAACATTCTTGCATTGTCTCACACATGAACTTTAGGGGGACACCTCATATCCAAACCATAATACCATCAGATACATAGTTTTCAAGTTTGCCCAATGATCACACAATTATTTTCAGTTTCTTTGACTCAAGAGCAAAAGAAAAGCTATGCAAATTGGTTAATACATCTTTTATCAATGAACTTCCCTATCTCTTTAAAATTGTTTTTCTAACCATTTGTTGAAGGAATCAATAATTTGTCCTTTCCTAGGTTTTGGAGTTTGCTACTTCCATATGGTGACATTTAACACAGCAGTTTAAATGCACAGTTAAATGTAGAGGCTTGATAAGATTCAGGTTTGATTATTTTTAGGAATTTGCCAAAACTAGGCATGTTGGTGCACACTTGTAATCCCAGCAATTCTAGAGGCTGAAGCAGAAGGATTTCATGTTCAAGACCAGCCTCAGCAATTTAGCAAAGCCATAAGCAACATAGTGAAACCCTGTCTCAAAAATAGAAAGGGCTGGGGATGTGGCTTAGCAGGGTAAAGCCCTGCTGGGTTCAATCCTCAGTATCAAACAACAAAAAACAAACAAAACCCCCAAAACTTCTCATAATAGCGATGCATAGTAGTCTTTACTTTTTATGCCAATTGAGAGGTCAAGATATTATTTAATTGGACAGATTTATCATAATTTCATTCTCTGCCTATTCATTGGACATTTCTAATTTCTAATTATAAAGGTAACTGAAAGAACATTTTCCAATATAAAACTACCTGTATTTTGGATTTCTGAATTTTGGGGGAAAAAAATAACAGAAATAGAATACGAAGTTCAAATTCTTAAGTTCAAATCTAAGTACTAAGTTAAAAGTTAAATGATTTTTTTTTTTTTAATGCACATGGGTCAAATTTTTCTTTAAAAGAGTCTTTGTATTCCCACTAATTGGACTTGATATTGACTATTTCATCACATCCTTGCCGGACATAGTAATCCAACCTGTTATCCCAGTGGCTCCAGGAGACTCGAGGCAGGAGGATCGAGAGTTGAAAACCAGCCTCAGCAACTCAGCAACTCAGTGAGACCCTATCTCTAAAGAAAATACAAAATAGGGCTGGGGATGTGGCTCAGTGGTCGAGTGCCCTTGAATTCAATCCCTGGGACCCAACCCTCAACAACAAAAATAAAACCAAAAAAAAAAAAAAAAAAAAAAAGCTGGGGATATGGCACAGGAATTAGGTGCCCCTGGGTTCAACTCCCTTCTGTCCCCAAAAAACAACAAAACTTTTGGAAAGTCTTACAATTTCTCTTGAGAATTATAGGTTATATTCTCTGCCTATTATTTTTAGTAGTAATGAAAATTTATCCCCTTCTTTCTTTGGTATTATAGTTTGGCTGTAAGTGTCCACAAAAGCTCATGTGTGAGACAATGCAAGAGGAGAAATGATCGGGTTATCTAAACCTTAATCTAATCAGTAAATTAATCTCTAGTAGGGTAACTGAAAGCAGGTAGGGTGTGGCTGGAGGATGTAAGTCATGGCGGGTATGTGGCTTTGGGCTATATATTTAGTATCTGGCAAGTGAAGTTTCTGCTTTCTGATCACCATGTGAGCCACTTCCCTCCACCATACTCTTCTGTGATGATCTTCTGCCTCACCTGGAGCTGGGAAGAATGGAGCCAGCTGCCTTTGAACTAAGACCCCTGAAACCAGAATCCCCTCCTCTACATTGTACTGGTTGGGTCTTTTAGTCACAGCAGTGACAAAGCTGACTAAAACATCTGGCTAAGGTACTTTGTACAGAAAAGGAGAGAATAGTTTTCTTAAAGAAAAACCATGTTAAAATAGTTCAAACAGAATATGGAAAATAAGCTTTAATTTTGAACCCAAAAAGAACAGTAACATTTTTTACAAGAGATAAAAATGAATTTTGACTTAAAATGTAAATCACACTAAAAACAGTTTCAAAGCAAAACCTTTCATTTAAAATCTCATTTATTCTTCCAGCATAATTCCCTAAAAGCTTTTAAGAGAATTTTGTATATAAGAAGAATTCTGAAGCAAGTACTGAATCCCTGAGACAGATCTCACTATCATTGGAATTAATCTAAATGGCTTTTCAAAAAGTTGGCTGTTTTTCAGGAATGAAAGATATTTGTATTTTAAAAATTTCCCACATTAGAAAATGTATACAGCATCAAGTCTCTTTCTTTTAAGCTTCATTTAGAACATACCTGAATTTCTTTTGATTTTTCAAAATAAACATTTATACTACTATGAAAGTCAGCTTTTAAAAGTGATAAAAAGTAGTACTATTATATTCTAGAAGGAAAAGATTTAATCAGAATCTCTAAGGCAGGAGAATTGCAAGTTCAAAGCCAGCCTCAGTAGAGGCCCTAAGCAACCTGTCTCAAAATAAAAAATAAAAAGTGCTGGGGATGTGGCTCAATGGTTAAGCATACTCCTGGTTCAATTCTTGGTACCAAAAACAAAACAAAACAAAAACAATAACAAACTCTTTTCTAGCACTTTTGCTGTTAAATATATTTTTATAAGTCACTACAGAGAAGGAATAGACTAGAAATAGATAAGTTCAATTTGTGTTAACAATCATAAACCGTAACACTAGAATTAGCTCTGATGGAAAAAAATCAAGCACAAAGACTAATATTAATCATCAGAGGTACTAGTAGTCAGGCACAGTGGCACATGCTTGTAATCCTAGCCATTCAGAAGGCTGAGGCAGGAGTATCACAAGTTTGAAGCTGGCCTCAGCAACTCTGTGAGACCTTTCTTAAAATAAAAAAGGGCTGTGGATGTAGCTCAATGGTAAAGTGCTCCTGGGTTTAATCTGCAGTATCAAAAAATTTTTAAAAGAGAGGCACTATTATAAAGTGCTGAACACAAACTAAACATTTTGCTTCAATCATGACCTCAGGATTAGGAAGTTGGGCTCATTATTCATACATCATAAAACAGGTAGGTGAGGTACATAGATTAACTCGTTCAAGATCACATCAAATTTGAACATAGGTCTGTTTGAATTCCACATCCAAAGTAAAGAAACACACTGAAATGGAAACAGAAACTGGCATAGGCATTCCAAAAGACAAAGTGGCTGCAAATGAGGTAGAGATATTGAAACAAAGCTGAATCAATTTTAGGAATTAATAACAGGAAAATCAGGTATTAAAATTAATCATTCTTATTCAATATGGGCAGAAACAGAAAAGCTAGTATTGAAAGTGAAGTACTGAGTTAAAGAGTAAAGGTTTGATTACAAAAGCTCTGTCCCCTGAGCATTTCTCAAAAGCATTGTTAAAAACAAATAATAAATTAATCTAAAGAAAAATAATTAGATATCTGTAATTCCACCATTCAGATAACTAATGCTAGTAGATTATTATGCATAAGTATTATATAATACATAAATATATTAACATGATTTCATATAAATATTATACAGCATATACATATATCAATTTATATACATTACATATAAATATTATAAATACTGCAATATGTTAACATTGATTATCTCTGAATAGCCAGTTAATATTATTACATGTTTTTCTATGTATCTCCAGGTATTTAAAATTTGCATTTTTACTTAATTATATATAATGTACAGGTATCCTATAACAGTAAATCTAGCCCGTGTAAATTAATAGTAGATATTTTATTTTAAAATTTTCACTCTTATTAAGATTTACTACTATATTTAAAAAATAAGCAAAAATTTACTTTTATACACATTTTAAATTATTTCCTTATAATAAATTTCTCAAAGATGGGTCACTGGGTATGTATTCCTGGATTGATGGATATGAATTATTTAAAACTGCTGATTCATGTTTCCAACATGTTCTAGAAACATAAATTTACACAGACTCAACATATAATTTTTATATTTACTCTTTTCTTTCTCTTATTTGATAAAAAGTGAGTATTAGGGGCTGGGGATGTGGCTCAAGCGGTAGCGCGCTCGCCTGGCATGCGTGCGGCCCGGGTTCGATCCTCAGCACCACATACAAACAAAGACGTTGTGTCCGCCAAATACTAAAAATAAATAAATATTAAAAAAAAAAAAGTGAGTATTAAAAGGCTCTAGTGGGGCTGGGGTTGTGGCTCAGTAGTAGAGCGCTTGCCTAGCATGAGCGAGGCCCTGGGTTGGATCCTCAGTACCATATTAAAAAATAAACAAATAAAATAAAGATATTGTGTCCAGTTACAACTAAAAAATAATTTTTTTTTAAAAAAAGCTCTAGTATAACATGCATTCATTTATATAAGATACTATGGTTGAAATTAGTTTTAAAAATTTCATTTGGCAAAAACAGCTTTTCAAATTGTATTTACAACCAAAAAAAAAAAAAAATAGCTATGCCCTTTCCATGCCAATAGCACTCCAACAAATGTGGTGATGTTCCTAAAACCTGCTGTACTTTCTGTAAGAAGTGTGGCAAGCACTAACCCCACAAAGTGACCCAGTGAAAAAAGGGCAAGGAGTCTCTCTGTATGCCCAGGGAAAGTGGTGTTATCACTGAAGTAGTGGTTATGGTGGAGAGACTAAGCTGAGTTTTCTGGAAGAAGGCTAGAAGTACAAAGAGTGTGCTGAGGCTTGAGTGTCTCAAGACCAACTGCACATCTAAGAGACTGATGGCTACCAAGAGATGCAAGGATCTTGAACTATGAAGAGAGAAGAAAAGAAAGGATCAAGTGATCCACTTCAGAGTTTCATCTTTTATTGTGAAGACAATTGTGGGAGGCCAACCTTACGGGTGACTGAGATTACACTCCCCAGCTGGATGCTGAGGCCCTCAGTCACAAAAATGGGTGTGTCTTCCTATAGCCCCATGGGTGAAGCTATGTTCACCTGTTCCTTTGTAATATAACCCCTTGCCCTGTTTAGGATAGAATCTTCCATGGAAGTGCCTTGTGTGTGTCCCCTCCTCTTACTGTGCCCTTGGGTATGGCCTACCCAGGTGTCAGTCAACCTGCTGACAGTGACTCAGCCTCCTGAAACCTGACCCCTTGCCTCATTTGAATAGCTTCTCCTCAATAAAAGGGGTCAGCGCTGCTCTCTCTCTCTCTCTTTCTGCAGACCCTTAAGGTCAGAGGAGCCGGCACAGCAACCTCAAAGAAAAAGGTATTTGTGTCTCTTGTGTGGTTATTTCGTGCAGCCCAGTTAGCCCAGTTTAACTAGAGTGACCCCTGAGCCTTTTAGTCGAGAGAACAGAAACCCGGCAGACAATAAAATCTTGAGGTTGTGTTAAAACAATAGAATTTTTCTTAAAAAAAAAAAAGGAGGATGAAGAATTATGTCAGAATGTTGGTAACTGTTATAACTGGCTGATGGATGCAGAGAGGAACCATTCTATTATTCACTCTACTTTTGGTATGTTCAAAATTCAGAGTAAAATGTCAAAATAAAATAAAATAAAAGCATGCCAATGTGTATCTATGCAGGAGGGCGATACATGATTTTTAGAGATAAGGCATACTCTAAATAACTTAAAAGTTTTCACTTCCTTACTACCAACGATTCCATGGTGAATCTTTATGCTTTCATATTAGTATATTTAAAACTCTACTATGTTGCTAAAATATAAATATTCAGAAAAAAACTGGTCCATTAAAAAAGTTTATTAACACTAGTTATTTCTGGGTGATGGAATGTGGCTAGTTATTTTCCTCTTGAGGCTGTTTCTAATCTTTCTTTATATAAACAATAAAACCAAACAAGAAACCAGTGCAGTGGCACATGCCTATAATCCCAATGGCTCTGGAGGTTGAGGCAGGAAGATCTTGAGTTCAAAGCCAGTCTCAGCAAAAGCAAGTCACTAAGCAACTCAGCAAGACCCTGTCTCTAAAGAAAATACAAAACAGGGCTAGGAATGTGGCTCAGTGGCCAAGTGCCCCTGAGTTCAATCCCTGGTACACCCCCACCCCCCGAAAAAAACCCAAGAACCCTATTATTCATCTGGATGTTACATCTAGTTTCTTCTTACCATTTGCCACATTGGCAGCATTTCTACAATCAGTTCTGCATCTACCTCTTCATAATGTTTTCCTAAACTCCAGATGAGTTGTTATACAAATTTGGTATTTTATTCATATATTCCTGTAAGAGAATTTGGCTTTTGGGTACCATTCATGACTACATTTTTAAATGAAAAACATGGCTTTCTCCTTGGAATTGATATATGGTAGTATTCAATTGTTCCACAAGTATATATTGAGCACCTAATATTTATACTACTTTAGTGATAAGGTTCCTTTTCTAGTGAAACTTATCTTCCACTGGGGCAGAAGGCAGTGACTAATTTAAATATTATGTACTTAAATTCCACTCGAGCCAATTTCCAATGTAACAGACTATATATCTTTAAGAACTGCAAATTTAATCTTTTCAGATAAAAGTCATTCTCCAACTCCTATATCCCTCCAACTCCTATATCCTATATCCCTCCTATATCCCTTCCTGCCTTTTATCTCTTGATAATCATTGGGTTATTAAGATTCTGAAAATTTCTGTGATTAGCACAAAAATCACATTTATTAAGATCAACGTTTAAATCTTCTAGAATGGAGGTGGCCAGTGAGTTAAAGCCAACTTGCTAACTGTTTTTTTTTTACCTTTTTAAAGGGAGGAGGTGGGAAGGAGGAAGAGAGGAAGAGGAAGAAACAAAACATAAGTGACTCACAAAGTCTAAAATATTGATTATCACCCTAACAGAGAATTTTGCTGTTCCTTATCCGCTTTTGAATTAGATTTGTTGGCATTAGAACATAGCTCTCAGAGCCAGCTCTAGTCCTGAGTCACCTTCTTTAACAATTCAGGAAACACACTGATATACTGAGAAAGACTCCTGAAACTTCTGTTATATACAGAGTATATATGTTATGTTATTATATATACTATACATGTAATTTTTATATATAATTATATAATCTGGATATATAATAAAAATTATTTTTTAAACTGCCCTTTTATTTTTGCATTCTTCCTCATTTAATTTTCACAAAAATCTCAGCAATATGTTTGTGTAACTGTCTGGTCTTTACCCACAAACTCCAAAGATAAAACAAATAGACTAGCCTCTACCATGTCCACATGGTCCATTTAAAAAAAATAAATAAATAAAGGAAAGCAGTAACTGTCTTGTTCTTTTAAGGAACAACTAAATGAAGCATATACATATGAAATATTGGTGCACCCAAATACAACTGGCTAAACCATTTGAAGGCAAAGTGACATCATGGTCATTAGTAAGTAATCACTCTAGACTGAGCTGGGTATGTGTGTGTGTGGTTAGTATCTGCTTCCTATAGTGTTTCCTAATACAATTTTACTTTGATGTGTCTCTCATGTTATTATCACTAGACATTTGTAGGGTTAAAAACAAAACTTGTTTATCTATGCCTCAATGAGAATTTAAGGGCCTGAGGAATTACTCCAATTATGAAATACAGACTTTTTGTCATCTATTTTTGCCTGTTCAGGGATTTGGGATTTTATTTTGAATACTTAATCCATGAAATAAGTAGTCATCACAGATTTTGCTTAAAAAAATCATTACAAAACCAAACATATTTTCATTAAACAAGGCAGAATAACCACTGATTAGGAAATTTAAAAGATAGGAGGAAAGCTTTGCACATTAAAAAACTGATGTAGGGGAGATACTGGGACAATTAATCCCACCAATATACATAATTACAAGGCACCAATAAAAAATGGGAAAAAAAACTATATGAAAAGAGAATACAAATAAAATATATGTAACTAATATGAAAACATTCTATTTTACTTTTGTGTGAAATAATGAGCTCTACTTAATTACATTTATTTTTAAAACCTTAAAAGAACAATTATCTTCAGAGGTAACTTTTATAAACTGACCTTGTAAGAAAAGTGAGACCAGACATGTAACCCAGTTAATCTAAAAGGAAATATAAGTATGAAACGGGAGCAAATTAAAAAAAAAATAAGTTTGGCATAGAAGCTATTGAAAATGTTACTGGAAAAAAATACTTAAGCACGTAAAATATTGTCAAAAGGCATTAAAGTTAACTACTGCCATCTAGTAAATCACTTATGTAACTTTAAGACAGGACCATGAAACCCATGTTTTTTTTTTGGGAGGGAATAGGAGGTAGTGGGGATTGAACTCAGAGGCTCTTAACCACTCTCATCCCCAGTCCTTTTTTAATATTTTATTTAGAGACAGACTCTTGTTGAGTTGCTTAGGGTCTCATTGAGTTGCTGAGGTTGGCTTTGAATTTTCAATCCTCCTGCCTCAGCCTCCCAAATTGCTGAGATTATAGGCATGCGCCACCATGCTTGGCTCCATGTTCTTGTTCATTACTTCTAGTTTTATTCCAGTTACTCCTTTTTTAGGAATTAGGGGAATCCATGTAAGGAATGCTTATCACATTTGTGGCTTAAGTGAATTAAGAAGGAAATAGCAATTGCACTAGAGACTGAAATTTAACAAGCTGATATATAATGGAGATAAAGAGTCATATTTCCACTCTGGAATAAAAAGCAAAAGAAACACCAACTGTATCACAGAACGATGGGGAGACAGAGTTCAATGGCAATGTAATGTAGTAAGAAAATTCACACAAACTGAAGCCATGGCATT
Source organism: Urocitellus parryii (assembly GCF_045843805.1). NCBI lineage: Eukaryota > Metazoa > Chordata > Mammalia > Rodentia > Sciuridae > Urocitellus > Urocitellus parryii. The sequence goes on from NC_135532.1 coordinate 32,007,561, forward strand.
GGAAAATTACCAGAATGATAAGAAAAAGAAACATACTATATTTAAAAACTTGAAGAACTGATGATAGCCCCAAACAGAGAAGACAAATGGAAAATAGTTTTGACTCTCTGAAGGGCTGTCACACCACAAAGTTGGCTATTTTGTGCAGCAATAAAAGCAGCAACTAGATGGGGTGGTTAAAAGGAAATAGACTGTACGTAATGTTAAGAGGAATTTTATAACTGAGTGGAGACAGAATGGGCTGCTTGAACATCATTAGAGCTATACAAAGCAGAAACTCAAAAGACTACTCATACTTCCCAGTCACCAGGAGGTGAGAAGGTCGTGTGTCCAAGTCCATGTCATCTTCCCCAACTGCCACCCCCAAAGGAACGCAGAAGCAGTTACCAAGTCTCTGCAGAGCCTCTAAAGAAAACCATGAAATCAAACCCAATAACATTACCAATTACATTTTTCTGTATCCTATCATGATTTGCCATAGGGTGGAAGAAACACCTTTTCAGTAAGTGTGAACTATAACATTTAAGAGTGATTTCACATCACACAGTACACGGCAACACTGTGCAAGAGAACTCTGTGGTGATGGAAAAGCTATCTAATAAGGTAGCTGCTAGCCACAATATTTGAAATGTGGTCAATGAGACAGAGGAACTATGTTTTTTAAAATTTAAATAGCCACCTATAGCTAGTGGCTAGTGTTTTCAACAGGATAGGTAGAGGGATATTTTCACAGTATATCCTTTTAAGAATTATATTAGTTAAATGACTTAGTATTTATAAAAATAAATGATACCTGCTAGGAAAAAAGGCAATGGGTATGGATGATGGTATGAGGAGAAAAATCCTTCACAAACTGAAATTAACTTTTTAAATACTTATTTATTTTTATGTGGTGCTGAGAATCGACCCAGGGCCTTGCACTTGCTAGGGGAGTGCTCTACTGCTGAGCCACAACCCCAGCCCCACAAACTAATATTAAACAAACATTTCTAGGCATATCTGCATTTCTAAAAATTATTATTAAATTTTCTGTTTTTGGTTTTGTATGTTCACTTTTTTCCACTGTTTGGTTTTTACTATAATTAATAGGAATTATTTTAGTATGTAACAAAAATATTTGCTTCTAAAACTAGGTCTATCTCATTAGGGACAGTCCTATCTATTCGTCTTCTTTTGGCCTTCAATCTTACTTTGTAAATTCTCTCTAATCTCTGTGATGCTGAATTCTAATTTTCATTAAGAATTTTGTCTTTAGCCAAAATACTCACATGTAATTTTATCCTTTTCCTTTAATGACACAGACTTTCAGATAGTTATCAGTTATCTTCTTTTTTTTTAAAAAAAATTATTTTTTAGTTGTAGTTGGACACAATACCTTTATTTTGTTTTTATGTGGTGCTGAGGAGCAAACCCAGAGCCTTGCACGTGCTAGATGAGTATTCTACTACTGAGTCGTTTTTGTGGTTTTTTAAAAATATTTTTTATTGTAGTTGGACACAATACCTTTATTTTACTTATTTATTTTTATGTGGTGCTGAGGATTGAACCGAGGGCCTCACACATGTTAGGCAAGTGCTCTACTGCTAAGCCACAACCCCAGGCCGGTTATCTTCTGTTGTATTAAACTATCTTTAGTTTTTTTTTTTTTTTTTTTGGCAGTAAAGTGTTGATGTAACTGCCATTTATTTATTTTCATTTGCGTAGATTAACATGGGCAGCTCTCCTACCATACATATGGATTCTCCTTGATATGTTTCTACTTTTGTGACACTTGTTCTTCCCTTTGAACTAGTGTTTCAAGACCTGAGTGTTACATGGAGGGGAAGTAAAGAGGGAGGAGGCTTGTGTGGCATTGTTGGCTTACTCAGGCTCCTTGCTATAACTTTTGTCAGGTGTCCTGAACAGGGGTACACTCCACTGAGGAAAGGATCTAATCTCTTGGATCTGTGCTCACAACTTAGCTTGAAACCCTGACATTGGCAAGCCCTAGCAAATTCTCTTGCTTTTGCTGAGATCCTGGCATACTGTATGGCAGAAAATAAGTGTACTGCATGATGTTGTCTAAGGGTCCTTCTTCATTCTCTCAGTTAGGTTCGTTGTAGACTGAGAAGTGTTTTGTAAAAGTTCAGGATTTGATAAGTTTACCTTCTTTCTCTAAAAGGCTTTTGAATGGTGGGAACGGCACCAGGATTTTCTTTCCTCAACCTCCATTTTTTAAATCTATGCCTTGAAGTTATATTTAACCTTTGTGAATTTATTTTTGCTTGCTTCATCAAATACAAGATTCTGATTCAGGTTCATTTCACATTTTCATCTAGACGTCTCAGGCTATGCTTTTAAATAAGACCTCATTAAATATGCATAATATTAAAACTCTAGCTGGACATAGTGGCACATGCCTATAATCTCAGCAGCTTGGGAAGCTGAGGCAGGAGGAATGTGAATTCAAAGCCAGCTTCAGCAAAAAGTAAGGCTTACGCAATTCAACGAGACCCTATGTCTAAATAAAATATAAAAGGGCTGGGATGTGGCTCAGTGGTTGAGTACCCCTGAGTTCAATCCCTGGTACTCAAAACAAAACAAAACAAAACAAAACAAAAAAACCAAGAACACTCTGGCAGAAGCAATTAGAAATAAAGCGATAGATATGGTCAGAATATTAAAAAAGTGTCCAGAATATCAGTGAATGTTTATAACAAAACACTTAGCTCCGCTATGGGACTATAACACTCATAGAGCAATTTTTTACCAAACAACAAAAAAGTAAACAACCAACCCTGATTTTTCAACTTATAAGAAAATTCCTTTTAAATTTTTAGACCCTATATTCCTTTTTTTTTTTTTTTTTTGGTACCAGGGACTGAATCCAATGGCGATTAACCACTCAGCCACATCCCCAGCCTTTTTATTTTGAGACAGGGTCTCACTATGTTGCTGAGGCTGGCTTTGAACTTTCTCTTGCCTCAGCCTTCCAAGCCAATGGGATTGCCGGTGTATAACACCATGCCTAGTTAGACCTTACATTCTTGATTGAATATCATTAACACTATATTTTTATACTCACAGGCCAAGGCTGTAGATCATTTAGTCCCTTTTCTAATTTCTCAACATCTGGAAACTTTGTGGCTCCATCAGCATCTGCCATTAGGATCTTTTTTCCTCGAGAACTGAATACACCCTATATTTAAAAATTCCAAGTAAAATAAAGTTACTTATAAATGATTAAATTCAATGACATTTCAATTTATTTGCTTTACTGAAATACCCAAGATTGAAATACTAGGTGTAAAATGGCAGTAGGTCAAAGTTCACTGTTATTCTTGCTAACATGTTCCTTAAGGTATTTATTGCCTATTTCATTTTTAAAAACTTGTTTGGTCATTCTACTAACACACTGGAAAATATCAAGTTAGTAAAATACATTTGGATAAATAAAAAGTATTCTGCATCACTAAGAATAATAAAATATCTATCATATATATGTGGATATACACACACACATTTATCAAATGTATTATTATATGTGTGTTATGGTGCTTAAAAAGAATCAAGGACAACTTAAAGCGGCATATAAAGATCATGTTAATGGAAAGATTGAACAAAAATAACATTTGCAGATTTGCTATGAAGTAAATCATAAGGTTATAGATCTTTAATATTCTTTATTAAATGTAAAGCTTTTAAATTAATCACTAAATAAAGACATAGAATGTCACTAAAATTTAGAAAGTGTGCAAATACTATATATTTGGATCATATCCAAATACTATTTTATTATTTGAAGAGTGTGACATTTAGCAAAATTATGCTAATCAATTTTGAATTTTTGAATAAATCTTTTGCATACATTATGGATATACAATTTTGTACATTTCACACAGAAATAAACTGTACATTGACTCAATTTCAATGGTGTATTCTAGTGAGTTCATTGCTTCTCAAATGTAAATATATTTGTGTTTGTGTTTTTTAGAAGGGTGGGTCTCACTATGATGCTCAGGCTGGACTTGAACTCAGGGCTCAAGTGATTATCCCACCTCAACCTCTTGAGTACCGATAACTTACAGACATAGGCAATCAAGCCTGCTTTATTCATGGTTTGTACAGTGAAATGCAGCTTTGATAATATAGTGTGACTGTAGATAAGACACATCTAAATATAGATAGAAATTTAATCATTTATTCTATGACAGAATAAACCCAGTGATTATTATCGGTGATGGCCCTTTATCAAACCCATTAAGGTTATGTGTAAAAAAGCAGAAAATAAGAAGTTATCAAATTTAGCTTCTAAACATGTATGATGTTACAGAAAAGAAAAAGCATTATAAGGTACAAAATCTGGAACTTAGTTTGAAATGAGAAAAACAACAACAATAAAGGACTAATCATTTAAATAACACATTATAATGGTGAACTGGAGGTTATTATTTAGCATTAATGGAGAATTGCACTCAAACTTGTGGAAGCTTTATCTTTTGTTTTTTCGTAAGGTTTCTTTAGAGCCTGCTATTATCCCATTCTACATATAGATATACATGGCCTGTGTGTCATTTTCAAACTCCTAGAAAAGGTTCTGTTTTCCCTGATTATCAGACCCAATTCCGTCTCATTTCTAACATCTCCCACTTATGCTTCCTCCTCTTCTGTTGTGTCACTATCATAACCTAAATAAATATTCATTATACCTTGACTTTAGGCTCCCAGCCTAAAGTTAATGACCTGAACCCATCCACTCTCAGGCCTTATCTCCATAGTCAAGCCTCATGTACAACTGGTAGGTCCCTTGTTGCGATCTGTCAACATTGCTGTGTTTTTGATCATGTTCCTCCTCTGCAAAGATCCCTCTTCCCTACTTCTATAAAGATAATTCCTAACCTCCCTTGAAGACTCCATTCAGAATTACCTTCTATGGGAAGTTTCTGCTGTTCCCTACTAGAGGGTGGTGTCAGCACTGAGTATATACTTCTATCAAAGCATTTATAACACTATCTGAAAATGTTTCCCTGCAAAATTATGATATCCTTATGGACAGAATGGGCATCTTGCATCTTAGTATCTCTATTGAGGCACAATGTTGGCTAAACAAATGGACAGATTTAAAACCCATCAGGATAACTGCATCAATTCTATATTATTTCTTTTTCTCTCTCTTTTTTTTCGTAGTGCTGGGAATTGAACCTAGGGCCTACCTATGCTAGGAAAGTACTCCACCATTGAACAACACCCCCAATCCCAATCCTATTTCCTTTTTCTCTCTTTGGCCTAACCTGTGACTTAGAGTGAACTTGCTGATTCTAGTACATATTCTAAGAGTTCCTGCTTCGGTCTTTTCTGGCCTTCCCTTCTCAAATACAGAGGGTAAAAAGCAAGAATTTCACAGTTAACTAACCTACTCCAAATATTGATTCTAATATCTATGTGACCTTGAATTACCAATCCATGCCTCACTTTCCTCATCTATATAATCAAAATGATGGGACCTAATTTATGAGAAATTCTGAGGAGGATCACAAGTGATAATTATGTTGAGCCGGGCATGGTGGCACATGCCTGTAATTCTAGTGGCTTGGAAGGCTGAGGCAGGAGGATCGTGAGTTCAAAGCCAGCCTCAGCAATGGCAAGGCGCTAAGCAACTCAGTGAGACCCTGTCTCTAAATAAAATACAAAATAGGGCTGGGAATGTTACAAAATAGGGCTGGGAATGTGGCTCAGTGGTTTAGTGCCTGTGAGTTCAATCCCTGATATCCAAAAAAAAAAAAAAGATAATTATGTTGAGGTGGTTAATTTACTCTCCAGTTCAAAATAAGCAATCAGTAAGTAAATGGAACCTAGTTTCACCATCACCAGAGACCTAGCCTCAGTGACACCTCTTTTGTGATATCGGCTATTTTCCTCAAGTGGCTGAGACTGTTAGTTACCTACCCAAGAATCACTCTTTCCTTTTTGCTTTTGAATGTAATTCTAATTTGGTTGGGAATGAAAATATTAGAAAAAAATTCTCAGTATTCCTTGGAAATCAGGGTTGCCCATGATATTGTTCTGGCTCATGAGATGTAAATAAAAGTTATTGAGTGGAGCTTCTGGGAAAGCTCCTCAAAAGGGGGCAAACTTGCTGGCATACATCTTTCCCCCTTCCAATTTGGAATGTGGATGCAATGGCTAAAAGGGAGGAGCCCAGTTTACTGATGATACCATAGAGCTACTGAACAAACAAGCCTTCTTTTCAAGGGGAAAAAATAAACCTCAAAGCCATTTAAGCCTCTATGTTATCCAAATTTTCTTTCAGTTCTCTAGATTTTTTATTTTATTTTCATTGTAACTTAATCTCTACCTGAAATGCCTCAGCTGAAAGTAGACTCTTTTGACGGGGACCTTCTTAGCACTTCATCTGTACTTCATTTCTAAGTCTTTTTCACTTATCAAAATGCTTATCTTTCCTAATAGATTGTAGATTCCATTAGGAGAGACCCATGTAGGATTTACCTTGGTTCATGCTACCAATCTCAATATACTACCTTCACACAGGTAAAACTTAATACACAAAAACATTGTGTAAAATGTAAAAAAAAAAAAATCATATAATCTTATTATTTGGTAAATATGTCAAACACACACAGAGGTATAACATTTTAAACTTTAAGACAAACAAAGATATTTTTGTGACTCAGGCAGTATGTTACAGATATGACATGAAGTTCAGATTTGATTAAGATATATAAAGTTATTATTAAAAACATAATGTAGCTAACTCAAAATATTGGTATTCATGCAGCCAGTATTACAATCTGCAAAAGAAGTTGTTCAAAATACCTTTCCATTTTAGATAAAAATTTGAAGTATATATTACCATCCTAATAGCTCCGCCTTTTCCACGATTCTTCACCAGTGTTATCACTCGTACTTTGTCACTTCCATATTTCTGACAATATTTGAAAGCTACCTGTCAAATTATATAAAAGCCAGAATAAAATTAACTGGAAAATGATAAATGTCTGGGGTGATATATATGCCAGTTATCCTGATCTGATTATTACACATTATATATGTTAATGAAATGCCACATTGTATTCCACATACATGTAGTAATTACTATGTGTCAATTTAAAATATATATATTAATAAAAAAATAAAGAAATAAGTTTGAAAATCAACTTGGATTCCAAAAATTATATAAACTGGGTTTTTCATTTGGACTCAAACACTGTAACTCTGTTTTACCCTTTCTTGTGACTAGATTCTACCCACTGTACACATTGGCAGTCCAGAGTGTAGAGCTCCTGGAGCCAAGATACAACAATGAACCACTTATTAGTCACTGAAATCACAATATAATTCCTTACAAAGACCCAGCAGAATAGATAGCTACTGTCTCTTCCTGACTCCTTGACCTAAGCTGAGCTGTCAAAAAAGGAAAGCCATGTGTTAACTGCAACACCCTACCCTTGCCAAAAAAACTCAAACTTGTGACAGGGCCCTTGATGCTGTTTCATGACTTGTTTACTTATTTTAGTCAGTAATTTATCTTATTTACCAGAGAAGTTTTCTGTACCCTGGACTATTTTCCCCAATTCTTTTTCTAAAAAAAAAAAAAAAAAAAAAAATATATATATATATATATATTTAGTTGTTGATGAACCTTTATTTTATTTTTATGTGGTGCTGAGAATTGAACCCAGTGCCTCACACATACTAGGCAAGCACTCTACCACTGAGCCACAACCCCAGCCCCTCTCCCAATTTTCATTCAAATTCCTCTCAGTAGAAAAGGACACTATAACTTGTCCTTTTCTTTGAAATCTTTCATTTCTTCTTTTCCACTGACTCCTGCACAAGCTTGCTTAAGCCTCTAGCATCCTAAATTTTTTTTTAACTGTTAAAATTTCACTATTCACTTAAGCAATTACCATTACTCTGATTTATAATCAAAGTTATGGGCTGGGGATGTAGCACATGTAGAGTGCCTGCCTAGCTTGTCCTTGGTTTAATTAGCACCAACCCTCTACCCCTGCCAAAAAAAGTCAAACAGTAATCTACATTTGCTACCTGCATTTCTTCATCTGTTATAGCATGGCTCATGCCCTTTGCTTCCCCACATCCCCGTTCTACCAATGTTGTCCCACTGAAGGCGCCCTCACCCCTTTCCTTTTGACAATCATTCTTTTTTTTTTTTTTTTTGTAGACAGCTAAGAAGCTATTCTCATCTGGCATTTTCCCTTCTCTCCTAACTGTAACTTTTCAGTTTTCATCACTAACTTCTTTTCTGTGGCTTGCTTCTTTAATGCTGAAAATCCCCCAAGTACCCTACATTGTACAACTGCATAGCTTATGTGCAGTCTTTGGTCACTTCTCAACAAGTAAGCACAATGAGTTTAATTACTTAACATGGGTTTAATTACTGCTTATATTATGTTTAAGATCTCACATGTTTATAGTCCAGACTTCTTCCCTTTGTCACCTAGATGTATATTAGATACAAAAATTCCAGAATTTCAATCATCTGTTCCTACTTTTGCTCATTCTAAATTTCTCATAGCAAATGGCATCATCATTTAGCTCAAGTTAAAAACCTGAGACTCATTTTCCAATTCTATCATCTATTATTACAATTTGATTCTAAAATGCCTCTTGAGCCAGATGTGGTGATGACACCCATAATCCCAACTACTCTAAAGATTGAGGCAGAAGGATCATAAGTTTGAGGTCAGCCTGAGCAATTTAGCAAGATTCTAGCTCAAAATAAAATAAAAAGGACTGGGGATGTAGTTAAGTGGTAGAGTGCCCCTGGGTTCAATTCCTAGTACTGAGAATAGAATAAAATAGTATAAAAATAGAATAGAATAAAAAATGCCTCTTGACTCCATAGTATCCTATCCCCTGAAGTCTCCATGTCTTTTGCCTCCCTAATTCACTCCCCTTTCTAATATGAAAATAAATCAGTTCTTAGAAGCCCTGTTCAAAAATTCTCCATGATGACCTACTTTTTAAAAGGAGTTCCTCATCATGGCATATGAAACCCTCTGCAATGTGGGCCTCACATAACTTTTTAGCCTCAGCTCTCCATGTTGCTGCATTAGCACTTTGTGTATCAGCAGTTTTGAGGTCTCCAGAACATATTTAAACCTTTCCCTAGAACATGCTTTCCTTCATGTCAACCTGTCAGGCCAGATTAGATTTAGCTCAAATATCAGTTCTTTTTCTTGGCTTCCATGCTCGTCCTCAATTTTTCCAGGAAAAAATAAGTATAATCATTTTTTTTTTCTTTTTGGTACAAGGGATTGAACCCAGGGGTGCTTAACCACTGAGCCTCAGCCCCAGACCTTTTAAATATTTTATTTAGAGACAGGGTCTTGATGAGTTGCTAAGTATCTCGCTAATGCTAAGGATGGCTTTGAACTCGTGATCCTTCTGCCTCAGCCTCCTGAGTTGCTGGGATTATAGGTGTGAGCCAGCCAAAAAAGAATCTTTATTTATTTATTTACTCTTAAGTTTTAGGTAGACACAATATCTTTATTTTACATTTATGTGGTGCTGAGGCTCGAACTCGGTGCCTTGTGCATGCTAGGCGAGCGCTCTACCACTGAGCCACAACCCCAGCCCCAAGAAGTATAATCATTTTTTTTTATTAAAAAAAAAAAAATTTAAAAAATGTTTTAATTGTTGATGGACATTTATTTTAATTATGCATGGTGCTGAGAATCAAACCCAATGCCTCACACATGCTAGGCAAGCACACTACCACTGAGCCACAGCCCCGGCCTCCCCAAAAGTATAATCTTAACACTAATTTTGTAGTTGCTTTTGCTCCAAAAGTATTTTCCCATTCAACTGTTACTTATCACATAATAGGTCTTCCTCCACAGCAGTGACTTACTTAAAGGCAAAGGTTAATACATTTATCCCTCATTTTCCACAGGGATTTGTTCAGGACCTCCCAGGAAACTGAAATCCAAGGATGCTCAAATCCCATATATAATATGGCATACTGTTTGAACAAAACCTACACATATCTTCCTGTACACTTTAAATCAACTTATAGTACTAAATACAAAGCAAACAGTATGCAAAATAGTTGTTATACTATATTTTGGGGGGAATAATCACAAGGAAAGAAACTCTACACATATTTAGTATAGGTGTATTTGTGTGTGTGTGTGTGTGTGTGTGTGTGGTGGGATTGAACCCAGAGCCCTAAGCATACTAAGAAAGCACTCTACAACTGAGCCACATCCCTAGCCCCTGATGCAAGTTTTAAAAAGTATTTTCAAATTAATGGTTGGTTGAATCTGCAGGCGTGGAACCCACAGATATGAATGGCCAGCTGTATTTGTACTGCCTGAGAGAGCATATTCTCAACGAACAAATGTGGCCATGGACCCTTATATGTACTCTTACTGGAGCACCATGACAGTTACCATTACTTAGTTGCCCACCTAACAATGCATGTTCCCTGTTTCCTTGCAGATATGGCCACAATCTTGCACAGTGACAATGTGTCCGGCCCTAGGGAATGAATCCTAACTGATCTAAATCTTTGCCAAGTACTTCCCAAGCTTCTAAGTAAGTCAGTAGCCCTTTCTCCAAGTTCTGGCTCATGAACTCTGGTATAAGTGTCCTAGGATTATAGACATGAGAGGGAAATCTCCCAGAGGTAAGACCTCCCAGAGATAAATCATCATGGAGCCTGCCAAAGGGCATACTTGAACCCAGTGGCAGATATGAGGAGAGGTTCCTATTTGTAATGACAGCTTTAGAAATCTGTAAGTCAGGGTGGAATACAAAGAAATTACACTTAGGGAAAAAAGGAAATACAAATTGGTGGGCAAAGAGGCCACAGTAAACTGTGGTTGGGTAGATTCCCTCCCTATCTGGTGATCTTCAAAGCCTCCCTAACCACGTGAAACAGTGGAACAATAAGCGTATTTTCCATAAATAAAATCTGAGCCAGGCTCAGTGGTGCATGCCTATATTCCCAGTGGCTGGGGAGGTTGAGGCAGGAGGATCGTGAGTTCAAAGCAGCCTCAGCAAAAGCAAGGTGCTAAACAACTCAGTGAGACCTTGTCTCTAAATAAAAATACAAAATAGGGATGAGGATGTGGCTCAGTGGTTGAGAGCCCCTGAGTTCAATCCCCAGTACCAATAAATAAATAAATAAGTAAATAAATAAATTAAATAAAATCTGTTTTTTTTTCCTACTTCCCACACTATAATATCAGACAGTATTAGGCACAGCTTTAACTAAAGAAAGATTTCATATGTACTAAATGAACCCAGATTTTCTACCTACTGGCAAGATTAAGAGCACATGTATTTACCTTTGAAGTCTGGTCTTTACTGCCATCATCAACTACTATCACCTCATAAGTGAATGAAGGATCTTGTTTCTGCAAGAAGAAAAAATAAACTGGCACAATAGTCAAGAATTTTAATAAAACTATAACTAAGAAACAACTGTTTTAGTGTTAATATGTACAGATAGAAGCCAGGTACTTTTGGTGCTAAGGCCCACTGGAGAGAGGCTACAAGTGTATGGGGAAAAAACCCAGGAAGACTGAAGTTGGAGAGAGCATATTCCAACGGTTGGACCACTCCTTAGTCTTATAACCATGGGCACCTTAACTTTTTGGCCCATTTTCTAATTCACGTGGCTGATATAAAGATCATATGTAATAGAAGAGGTAGATACTTCACACATACTAAGGGCTCACTCTGCTTTCTTTTTTCTCTAAATTTAATTTTTAAGTAGGTAATGGTTCCCTTTCTTTTAACAAGTCTGCTTTCTTCCTTTTACACAAAAAACTCGCAAAGCAAAGTAAATCAAAATGAAGAATTTTCTAAAACCCCAAAAAACAATAAAAAACAAAACAAACAAAAAAACAAGTTATAAAGCTCACTTAATTCTTAGCCTTTCCAAGGATTCTAAAGACAATTAATGCTATAAACAAAGGGTATGTGTTACTTTCTTGTCTTCATGAAGAAAAAAGGTGAAAATACCTGAGAGGGGAGCTTTAGAGAATAATAAAGAAACAAAAGAATTTCAATCTAAAAGAAGTCTTTTAAAAACATACTTCTTTTTTAAAAAGTTACGGAAGTAAAAACTGCATTGTTCTGTCATACAAAATGTGCAGATGTGCACTGTCACTTAACTTCAGATACATCACCAGGAGGATAAAAAGTGGATAGGAGGATACACAAAGAGAAATTTCAGCTTTCTGATTTGTCCTGGGTCACCTCCTGGCTGGCCTATGGAGGTGGCCTCCTATGTACTGCTGATGGCTAGCAGAGGGAGCCAGAAGGTGGTTCAGGGATCAGTGTGGCCAGTACTGTCTCCCATGGTGCATCTAGCTTGGTCTGGTTTTAACTGGAAACATCAAACTGAAAAAGAAAGTAAGATACCTGTCTCTTCTCTAGGTAGCCCAGGGCTTCATCCATCATCACAGGCACTTAAAGGAAAAAAAATTGAAAATTAGTTACCAAGCCCCAGCATACATTTATGTATGGAACAAGTCCCAATTTATTTGATAACTCCTTTCACAGTCCCTCCAGAGTCATTCTCATCTGTAATATCTGTCTTCATCTTACTACCTTCCTAGAACACTTCAGTTCCACTACCTCATGATGCCGTTTCCTTCTTCTGAACTATAGTTACCAAAAATGCACTCACCACAGCCCATGTCTGCAAACATAGCAAACTCAAAACACTTCAAAAATTTCCTTTTCCCCCCAAATTCCCCTTGCCAAAAAAGTTAAATGAAGCTTACACCGTTTTTCTTCATTGTAGGAAGGCACAACAACAGAAAGTTGTTTGGTAGGTGAGTCCCATATACTGGGCAAAGTTTCCTTCTGACCTTTGGCATTTAGGAAGAATTTCTCTTCTTCATGTTGATGAAGTAGTGGCACATTTGTGGCAGTTATAAATGCAACCATGGAAATCTAAAAGTAGACATGTTTTAAAAAATTATGTGATGCTGATTTTTTATATGCATTTGCCATAGAATATATAATTTACATGAGTTTTTTATTTTGGTGGAATATTCATTGTTTTTGGTTCATTAACAATGGTCTGGAGGTAATTCCGTAATAAGATGACAGTACCCTAATTAATCCTTTAATTAGTTGAAGATTTTCCTTTTTTCCAATGCTAAGGCACAAATGCTTTCGGAGGTTTTTAAAAAAAATTTATTTTCATTTATTTGTCTTTATGTGGTGCTGAGGATCAAACCCGGTGCCTCCCATGTGCTTTTGCACCCCAGCCCATGGAGGTTTTTTTTTTTTCCCACTTTTCATTCCGTAGGCCTCTATCATACCACATCAAATAGGGAATAGTCACTATAGGAAGTTCAGTGCACTCGTAGATGCCTTAAAAACTAATCCTCAGTGCACATGCATGTGTGCACATATACTAGCTGACATCCCTATTCAGAGCCTATACATAACAGAGGACAAGTTCATATTGCAGTCAGAATGTGTGAGATGAAGGCAGACCTCCTAGCCAAGACCAAACAGACCCAGAACAAGAAGGGAAGATGCTCTATCCCCCCTCAGTTGGGACCAGTAATGCTTAAAATGTATTTTGATATTCATCCCAAATTTGATTTCAGAATACAGCATTTTCTGGAGTAAAGCATAAAATTTGTAGACTCTCAGTCGAATGCACTTTGGAGCTAGTTTTGGTTTTTTCTCTCTCTCTCTCTTTTTTTTTTTTTTTTGTACTAGGGATTGAACCACCAAGTCACATCCCCAGCTCTTTTTATTATTTGAGACAAAGTCTTGCTGAATTGCTGAGGGTAGTGCTGGGATTACAGGCGTAGGCCACCATGCCCAGAAAGGAAGCAAGCTATGGAAATAAACCACTTTTATAACATTGCTTCTACAGGTGTATTTTCTGGTTTCAAAACAACTGATCTATACATTTTTGGAATTCTACTCATTTGCACTTTGATGATCACTTATGACACAGAAGTAGGCACATACTGAAACTGAATATAGTTCTGATTAGAATAAGAAAAGGGACAGTTGCCAAACTAATGGTTAAGAGTTCCTGCTTTGGGGGCTAGGATCATGGCTCAGTGGTAGAGAGCTTGCCTAGCATGTGTGAGGCACTGGGTTGGATTCTCAGAACTACATACCAATAAATAAATACATAAATAAATGGTACTGTGTCTATCACTAAAAAATATTTTTAAAAACTGTTCTTGCTTTGTACCCTAATGACATGATTGCAATTTCTAAATTTACTTTCTCACTAAAAGTAACTAGTGCTCCTAAAAAGAACAGTTGATTCAGATCTGGGACAGGAAATGTATAACTGTAGAATAACACATCATGCCACAAATCAAAGACTATCAATAATTATAAGGGCTTTGCCAAAAGGACAAAGGAGTCAGTCAACTTGAAGGGCCTCCCACTGGCCTGTCAGGGGAGGATTTCAGTATCAAAAAGGACAATAATTATAATAGATTAAAACACATGATAAGTTTTAAAAATCATGAACCCTAATAAAACTAAACATAAAAACTGGTTCACCTTTAAGATGCCAGGAAACCATCTCATAATTTTTAAAACTTTATCTTTTATATATAAAAATTATTTCAGGAAAACTAGCTAAAGATGAGATTCTTTTCATTATAAAATTCTAGGTAATCAATAAAGAATGATACAATTAGAGTATTCTACTTTGCAACTCACAGTGAAATAAAGCATTTAGATAATGATCACAAATGACCACTAAATCCATTATTAGACTGATGACAAATTTCATAACTGGAGGGCCTAATTAGCAACACCTGAACCCACTGACCATTTTTTTTTTTTTTTAAACACCAGAGACAACTAACTATCATATGCCTCTGAAACATGGGAAGTAGTAAGCATCACTCACACACTTTTCTTGGTTGAAAAACTCTTAACATGCATTTGATCAGTTCTCTAGATTCCAACTAACAGTTCACAGGAAATTCAGTAGCCACAGGAAGATATTAAAAGGCACCAACCAAGAGGATGCAATCAGTGAAATCCATACTGTGAAAAGTTCTACAGAAAAAGCAATAAAAGAAAATTTTTTAAAAGGAGTAGAAACTGTTAGTAAATAAAAAGCCTTGCAACATCAGTCAAGTGCCATGTATGGCCCTTGTTGAATACCGACCAGAACTGAGACATTTATAATGAAACATATATGGGACAACAGAGGACATTTGAATTAACAGGGTATTTGAAATAATGAAATAATTGTTAAAAAAAAAATTGGTGATCACCTAATTGCAATAACATTTTTTTTTTTTAAAGGAGGCTCCTAGCTGGGCATAGTGGGAGGCACATGTCTATAATCCCAGCAATTTGGGAGGTTAAAGCAGGAGGATTGCAAACTTGAGGACAGTCTCGGCAATTTAGTGAGACCCTCAGCAACTGAGAAAGTCCCTGTCTCTAAATAAAAAATACTTAGAATGTCCCTTGGTGGTAAAACACCCTTGGGTTCAATCCCCAGTAACAAAAAATAAAAAGAAGGCTCTTATAGAAATTAATGTTGAGGATTATAGATAATATTATCTTGGGCTTGTTTAAAATAATTAAGAAAGGAGGTAAACTGGGATAATATCAAATTAAAAGCTTCTGCACAGAAAGGAAACAAGAGTGTGAAGAAAGAACCTATACACTAGGAGAAAACCTTTGCTGGCTACTCTTCCAAAACAGATTTAATATCCAGAATATATGAAGAACTAAAATAACCTAGCACCAATAAAACAAAAACCCAATTAATAAATGGGTAAATGAACTAAACAGACATCTCTCAAAAGAAGAAACACAGAGCTGGGGTTGTGGCTCAGTGGCAGAGTGCTTGCCTAGAATTTGTGAGGCACTGGGTTTGAATCTCAGCGCTATATATAAATAAAAAATAAAGGTTCATCAATAACTAAAAAAAAATTAAAAAAGGAGAAATACAAATGGCCAACAAATATATAAAAAGTTAAACATCTTTAGTAATTAGGGAAATGCAAATCAAAACTACATTGAGATTTTATCTCACTCCAGTTAGAATGGCAGTCATCAACAATACAAAGAATAGCCATGTATGATACACATCTGTAATCCTGGCAACGCAGGAGGCTGAGGCCGGTTACAACCCTCTGGGGAAGATGGCAAAGTGGCCTTCCTGGCAGTGCTGTCTAGACAGCTGATCTGAATGCCAAGGATGCTGAAATACTCTCCATTTACTAACTAGATGTAGGCTCATTCCAAATTATGTGGAAGAGAGTTCACTTGGCAAGTATTCTGTTCTCTATAGATCAGCAAGTGTTTACAATGTTTTTATACTTCCAGATTAATGGCAGAGGAAATCTTGGTTTGAATTCTATTGTTCTGCTGTTTACAGAGGCAGCAAATCTTTAGTGTCTAATTCTGGGACCTAAGGACCCATAGCCAGAAGAGGAGAAGACAAGGCCTGTTTCTCTTGCTCGCTCTGCCTTCCCAGAGGTTCTTCTTGATCCATCGAATCATTCCAATCCTTAACATATGGCACCCTTCTGGGGGTTCAAGACCTCCCCAGGTGGGGCCGAACTGCAGAGACTGCAGGCTGGGGGAAAGGCCTTGGAGAGGTCTGAGCTGACAGGCCGGGTGGGCGAGGGCCAAGGCAGCTGTCTGGGCTGACCGGGCTGAGTGGGCGCGTCCCGAGGCTCCGGACACACAGGCAAATATAATTCCAAATAAATAAAGAGTCTTAAGTAAGTAAAGATAAATAAAAAGTATTAAAAAGAGGGGTGGGGTGAAAATCCTGGAGAGGAGCCCTGGAGGAATTGGGGGGAAAGCAGGGTGAAAAGGGACACGTCCAGGAACCCGCAGCGCTGAGTAGGAGACGCCTGGGAGCCGCAGCCTCCGGGAGGGCGTGAGTTCAGGTCGCGCCGGTCCCCAACCCGGTGCTCACCAGTATGAGGGCTGCGGCCGCCAGTGCCACGCAGAGCACCGCCAGCTGCAGCAGGAGCGGAGCCATTCTCCATGCCGAGCCGCCACCTCTCGCCCTATCCAGCACCTACACACACGCGGAAGCGCTCTAGGAGTTCCGCCTTCCGCCTCCGAGGAGGACGCGCCGGCCGGGCGCCCGCCGCCCACAGCGCCCCCGCGCGGCCAATCTCAGCCGCGGCCCCGGAGCCAGCGCTGTTCACAGCGTCCCCGCGCGGTCAAGCGAAGAACAAGCAGCTCGCTTTCCAGATTAGCAAGTAAAATGCAAAAAGCCTACTTAATTTGCGTTTCAGATAAACAACAATACAACTAATTTTTAAAAACATCCTTAGTGAGATATATTTCATATATCATACAGCTCACATATTTAAATATTTTGGTTTGTTACATTAATTTTCACAACTTTTATTGGTGCAGTGCACTGTGATTAAACAGAATAGTAGGATTCATTAAGACTCATTAGTACGTGCGTATACTTTGCTCTATAGTACAAATTTGAGTACTCACCATTTTAAATGTATAATACAGTAGCATTAATTATATTCACAATGCTGTGCATTCACCACCAATCAAACTTTCCCTGCTCCCCCATTCCCAGCACTGATAGCAACTAATAACATGCACTATTTGCGGGTATAGTCATACTAAAAAAAAAAAAAAAAACTGTTCATAATGTTAGGTAGAACTAGATACAGTAAACACCGTTTTGAAATATATCCTCCATCTTAGCACAAGAGCCACCTCACAGTCACTCTGACTCAGCCTGATTTTAAACCCCAGACAATACATCATCATGCAAAGAAACCCCAAACAAAACTTCATCATCATACAAATAAAGGAAATTGTTGTCTGGGACTGAAATACTGAAAACACCTGGATGGACATGGAATAGTGACTACCTCAAAGAATAGAGGGGACAACCCAAAGAACCTTTCATTGACAATCCCCTAACCGCAAAACTCCCTCATGCCGCTGTTATCTACTCCAGGCTGTAAGTGGAAGACAAGTCTCAGTCTCCGCTGGGCCCCTTCACTGGTTTGTCCCGAATAAACCGGTGTCACTGTTGAGCTGTCGCTCCTCTTTATTTCCTCACTCGTTTCTTTCCTTACACATAAGGCATTCCCATCTGGCCAGGTGTCCAGCATTTTACCTAGTAATCCTGCCTAGGAAGGAGCTGAAAGCCTTGTCACGGCAGTCAACCGCTGAGAATGTGAAAAGTTCGCATTTCTCAGGTGCTGGAGCGGAAAGCCGGTAACCTGGGGAGAGGCCATCCCAGGGGCCAGCCTAAGACCGGCGGGAAAAGGACGTAGAAACATTGGAATGATGTTTCGTATCAACAGACTTCTTTGCTATAAACTCGGTTTTCTTTTAAATTGTTGGCTTTATTCTGAACTACAAACCTTTTTCTAAAGAGGGACACTAGTCTAATAGCAGATTCGCTAAAAATACGCCACAGGCAAGAAAACCTAGAAAGGCTCTCGCTAGGGTAGGGCGGTGCGGAGCGCCACCAGGACCAGCTTCGCGGAGTCCAGTCTTCCGATCTCCCTCCACGGGAGTGCCAGGGAGCTCGCGTAGAAAGTGCGACCGCGGAGCTGGCGCGGGCGGGAGGTCTGCGCAGGCGCAGGCGCGCGAGCGGGAAGATGGCGGCCGGGTTCAAGTGAGTGTTGGCGGCCGGCGGGCCCTAGCGGTGCTTCCAGGCGGATGGCGGCTTCCCTTAACCCTTAGTTCAGTGCTCTGTCCTGGAGGCCGACTCCGTCAGGGTCTCGCTCCTTTCCTAGGCGACGGGAGAGGACCCGGCGGTAGTCGGGTGCCAGGAGAGGCGCTTCTTTCCCCCACGCGGGGCGGAGTAGAGGGTTTCTGTAGAGCCCGGTCCCCACCGCGCGCTAGGAACCTGGTGCCTCGTGAGCGCACAGTCCAGGGAGGTGCGGCTGTAACCCTTTAAGCCTCGTGCCGCCCGGCTTCCCACTTCCCGTAATTTATTTCTAAAAGAATTGTGCCTCCCTCGGAAGATTTCACTCTTGGTGCCACTCTGGTGAAGCCTGTGGACTGTCAAAAGTTTTTAAATGAGCGAAATAAAGATTCCAAATCTTATTTGGAACAAGTGATGCTGAAATAGTTATTTTTGTACTCGGGTTATAAACCTTGAACAAAAAAAATGTAATGGCGAGTGTTAGTGTTGGCAATTTCAAAGTAACCGTGAACATATCTCCCACAAGTACAAAAACGAAAACATTTATGATCTCGGTAGATATTGAAGTTGCAGGTACTGCTATTCAAGATTTATTACTTTGTAGCTATAGTGGAATAATATGCTAAATTTCAGTTGTAATAAATGTAAAGATCCTTTCTCATGAGCACTAGGTTAAGAATCCCCACTTCAGAGCAAGAATGACATGATTATTTTAACGACCGGATTAATAATCCTCTTTTAAAGATGTCTCAAAGGGTTTTGGATTGCAATCCTATGATTGAGAGTTAAGGACAATAGTGGAATGTGATTGCTACTGCAAGGGTATCTACTTTCAGTAATTACTTATAGGTGTTAACAATCATTAGAATTCATGAAAAAAAAGTTACAGATTGTGGTGATGTGCTGCACATCACTTAAAATCTGCTAGATTTTGGATTTATGTAAAGTGTCATTAACTTACAATAGTATATTTGTAACACATTTCAGAACTGTGGAACCTATGGAGTATTACAGGAGATTTTTGGTGAGTAAAGTGGTGATGCACATGTTACTCCTTTTGGTAAAGTGTTTGATAACAATATTATGCTTCTTTTAAAGACAGATTCATTTAATTAATTTGAATTAATGAGGTCTAATATGGTTCTCTTGTTATATGTAAAATACACATCTATTTTCCTGAAAAAAATGTTTAGAAAGAAAACTGTCGTCCTGATGGAAGAGAACTTGGTGAATTCAGAACCACAACTGTCAACATAGGTGAGGGTCTATTTTTATGTCAGCTTGTATGGCATTCCCAAGTTCTTTTTTTTTTTCCAAGTTAGATTGTACCATGTTTATGGGATTTGAGGATATTCTGTAAAGAGATTTCTATCTGTACAATAGCCCTGTGACTGAATAAAAATTACTAACATAAATTCAAGGACAGGGAAATCTTAAAACATTAGGTAACTGAAATATGTTGCAAAATAGTCATGTATTAGAAACACAGTTTATGTATAGATAATGCTATAGTTGTTTTCCCTTTAAGGACATTTCATTTTGCTTAAATACTGTACTTACGTTTTCAGGTTCAATTAGTACAGCAGATGGTTCTGCTTTAGTGAAGCTGGGGAACACTACAGTAGTTTGTGGAGTTAAAGCGGTAAGTTTAATATGTCTTGTTGACATTTGACATACTAAATCAGCTTCATATAATTATTAGATAGTATTATACATTTGTAATTCTGCTGTTGATTACAGTCATCTGTTAATTTTTTTGTATTAAGTATCCTAGGAGCTTTTACCCATGAGTTTTAGATAATATGACCCAAGCTTAATAGCTTATGATTCATGAATATTTGAAAAATGGCCACAGTAAAACATAATCCTCATCACAATTAAGTTTTTAAAGAATTTGGTTGTATCATTTGAGAAACTAATAGGGTGATGCCTTCTTAGCCAGTAATAATGTTTGTAAATGTGCAGACACTTGAGATTGTTCAAAAGAAAAGTTTGAGGGAATTAACTGAGTACCTGAGGTTTCAGGTACCTTATTAGGTTGGGTACAGAATTATCTAGTTTCCATTTCCTGTTTTAACATGTGGTTCAGGAACTTGTCCAGACACACAAGGCTCATAAATAGAACTTGAGGCATAAATCCGATTCTAAAGTCTTTGCTTTTTAACTTATTACAACCTGTTACTTAACCTGATTTTCTTCTTTGGTAAAGTTGGGGTGAAATTTTCAAGATTTGAGCTTTTATTTCTTACCAGGTTTTATGCTAGGGATTTAATCTCCTTATTTTATTTGATCATCATGAACAACCCTAAAAGTAGGCAGTATTAAATCTCTCAGTGGTCTGACATTCAAACTGGGTTAGTGATTTAAGAGCTTTGGTTCTTGACCTGTATGCTAGTGGTGCCTAAATCTGGCTGGTAGTATTGTCTGAGGAATAATTTAGATTCTTGCCTACTGAATGAGTAGAAGGGTGGGGCAGAAACCCAATTAATCTTTTTGAAAAGATCCCTAGGTAATATTCTGTACATTATTCTTTTTTAACTCACAGAGGGATTGTAAGGTTTGGTGCTAACATTCTTAGACCCTCGGACACAATTCCTCAGACATAGTAGATGCTTATGATCTGGCAATTAGCTGAGCTTGTTTTTAGTAGAGCTTTTCATAACTGTACAGTAAACTGTCTTCACAATTTTTTAGTTCCTTCTTTCAATAGAAAACATTTATTTGCTTGTATAGGAATTTGCAGCACCACCAACAGATGCCCCTGATAAAGGATATGTTGGTGAGTTCAGTGATTTTATAATTTTAATATAGTTTAACACATTTGATACTAACAATTCTTGATAAGTCCTAGTAGATGCTTTAGACAGCAATTCCTAACATTCAGAAATACAAGGAGTAAAGCATATTCTCAAAAAGTTTTCTGTGTCAAAGTCAGCTTTGAAATGTAACTTTTTGTCAAACTTGGTTATTTGTTGTGTCATCAACAAAGGAAACGGAATTTTTTTAGTCAGAGGGCTGTCATTACAAAATTTGTTTTCCCTAATACTTGTTTTTGTTGTCTTGGATGATCTGTTCTTTATGGTAGGAGCCAACATTGGGGGGAAAAAAAAGTGCTTGCCAAACATGAGCAAGGCATTGGATTCAATCCCCAGCATAACAAAAGAAAAAAGTTGGGTGTAAACAGTTTATTTTGAAATAAACCAGGAAAATTTTGGTGATGGATTTATTAGGATGATTGTATCCTAACATAGATGTTTAAAAAATTTAAAAAAGCTGGAAAAAACATCAGGGAAACAATTTCTTTTTAATCCTGAGAGTCTTACAAAGACCAAAAAGAAGGTAATTATAATGTTACAATGTTTTCCCCTTGGATAGTCTATTCATGGCCACAGTTGCCTTTACTATGGATTGATACCTTTGACACTTTAGTAAACCAGAAGATGAAGTTTAATTCATAGCTGCAGAGTGTTTCTTTAAACAGTTCCTAATGTGGATCTACCACCCCTGTGTTCATCGAGATTTCGGTCTGGACCTCCTGGAGAAGAGGCCCAAGTAGCTAGCCAGTTCATTGCAGACGTCATTGAAAAGTAAGACTATTGATAAAATTTTACTGTCATTCATTTTCAACGTTTTTGACCTTTCATTTACTGTGCTATTTGTCATTAAATCAAGTTCACAGATAATTCAGAAAAAGGACTTGTGCATTTCTTCAGGAAAGGTAAGATGTATAGAGAAGCAATGAACTTATATTAATTCAGAAGGGTTTGTGGGGATACAGCAAACAGGGCAATTAGAAGAAATCCTGATAGCCTATGTAGGCCTTTTAAATTCTAGATGGAATTCATTTAAAATCAGTCTTCCTCTGTAATTATCAAAATAAATTGTTATTCATAAAAAAACAAGTTTGATTGCCTGTCAGCTCTTTAAAGCTCATTTCCTTCCCTTAATTTTTGAAGAAAAATGTAGTCATCTTTTATTTTTTTTTTTAAACTGATTTTTGATTGTGCTAATGTGTTTAAAGTTGAATGTACATGGTGGATACCAAAAGTCTGAACACTTAAAACTAGGCTGAGGAGGACCTAGAGATTTTCCTCTTAGATTACATACAGTTAACATTTTAAAACCTAAACATTTCCTATATTGAAATATCTGTGGGAAAGTACATTTTTGAGTTTCAGATAGGGCTTTCTAAAGTACTTCCCTCATCTGTTAACCTAGCAATAAGAATGGATTTCTTCATCTATATCTCCCTTGAGGGGAATGGAGATGTTTGTCACTTATCAGGTTGGTAATCAAACAAATTTTCACTTTCTTTTTGTTTCCTCTTTATAAAGGTCAAACTTCTAAGTTTTTGAGCCTTGAAGTTTATCTTGTTTATTTAACAAAGGGCTCTGTGATTTTTAAATCCAATCAAATACTGCTTTCTGTCCACAGTAAGATTTCTTTTTTGTGCAAACCATTTTTAGCTTGCTTGGGTTCTATACTGTGATCTCATTTGCCTTGACTATGATGGAAACATTTTGGATGCCTGCACATTTGCTTTATTAGCAGCTTTAAAAAATGGTAAGCAACCATAATAAAAATTAGTATTTCTATTAATGGGGTCAAAATTCTATTTTGTGAAAACGTTTTATATATGCTCAATAAACTTTCAAAGATTTCTAATGTTTAGTTATTCGTGTGTTCTAAAATTAATGAAAATTGAGGGAATGATAGTTGTAACCACAGTTTAGGTCAACAAGTATTTTTTAAGTTCTTTGTCAGAAGGGATATGATGGATTCTGTTGTTTTTTTACTCTGAGGCCATAAATATAACCTTTAACTGTAAAGTTTCTTAGTAAGGAATCTAGGTAGTGAATCGTTAGGGGATATGCCTAGATATTAAAATCCTATCATTGTATTACTGAATTGATAACAGATAATTAGAGGAAGAAGATAATATAGTAATATTACAATATAGCAAATTTAGTATAGGACTTAAATTTGAGTTCTGGCTTTACCACTCTGAGCTGAAGCTTCTGCATGTTTATTAAAAGGGAGATAATACTTTTTATGAAATGTTGATTAAATGAATACAGAGAAAATTCTTAAAATAGTATCTAGCATGTAGAAAGTGACTAGACAATTCTTAATTTTTTTTTAAATTAACAAGAGCTAGGCGGGAACATCAGATGTTTTTGAACAATATTCATCTCCACTAATAAGATTATTAATGTTCTGGTCAAATTAGAAGAAAAAATTAACTCAAAAGTAGAGACTGACTTTACAAGTTTCTCTTTTCTTTAGTACAGTTGCCTGAAGTTACTATAAATGAAGAAACTGCTTTAGCAGAAGTTAATTTAAAGAAGAAAAGTTGTTTGAATATTAGAACTCACCCTGTGGCAACTACCTTTGCTGTGTTTGATGAGTAAGTTATTATTTTGGTATCAGGGATTAAACAAGGGGAGCTTTACCACTGAGCTACACCCCTAGCCTTTTTTTTTTACTTTTTATTTGAGACAGGATGTTGCTAAGTTGCTCAGGCTGGCTTGGAACTTGCAATCTTCCTGCCTCAGACTGAGTTGGTGGGATTACAGACATGTGCCACTGTGCCTGGCGAGTAAGTTAATGTATTTTAAAATTTTTCTATATTCAGTGTTAAGGAAATGGCTTGTTATTTTCAGCTTTCTCTCAAGAAATTTCTGTGGTGGCCATAACACCCTATTTTGCCCTGGGCAGTTTGAGTCCCTGCAACATTATTTGTAGTCACTCCTTCCACTTGCTTCATGTGTGTTCTCTATGATGTCTTTAGTATTTGCCAAGGATTTGAATACATTAAAAAACTGAACAGCTAAGAATTTTTTTCAAGTATTAGATTTTAAGTTACTACTTAATTTTTTGGTTTTTTACCAGATCTATTCTAGCTCTTTTTATACCTGAGCTAAAAAGGCAAATAGTATGTTTAATGTTCTTTTAAAGAAACAGTTGGCTGGGTTGGTACATGCCTGTAACCCCAGTGATTCAGGATGCTGAGGCCAAGTGGACTGCAAGTTTTTGAGGCCTGGTTCAGTGACATAGTGAGACCCTGTCTAAAAACAAAAAGAACTAGGGATTTAGCTTAGTGGTATATTGCCATGGGTTCAATTTAAAGAAATAAAGTACTAAAATTTGTTATGGGATAACCCACTTTTTTTTCCCCCCTTCTTTTTAAAATAGCACTTTGCTGATAGTTGACCCTACTGGAGAAGAGGAGCATTTGGCAACAGGAACCTTAACAATAGTAATGGATGAGGAAGGCAGACTCTGTTGTCTTCATAAACCAGGCATGTTCCTATCCCTTCAAGTCCTAAACATATGTAAATGGAAGCTCAGTAAACTTTATTAAGGTGGGCGAAGTGGAATGAGGGATATTTTATTATTTACCTAATGTAAGGTTACTAGTTTCTTTGCTACTTCAAGTTCCTTACACTTATGTATTGTATATGGCAGTTCTTACATTTCTTACAACTTATGTTGTAGATCAGAATCTCTTGGAGGTCATATTAAAATATAACTTGCACGTCTTGAGACCATAATTAACGTTATCCTATTACTTTTATAATTTGCTATGAACTTCATGTTTTATAAAAATAACTGAGTAATTATAATTGTTGGCACAATAATTTTTCAGGTGGCAGTGGACTCACTGGAGCTAAACTTCAGGACTGTATGAGCCGTGCAGTTACAAGACACAAAGAAGTAAAAAAACTCATGGATGAAGTAATTAATAGTATGAAACCCAAATAAAAAGTCACATATTCCGAACAGATTTGTAAAAACTATATTGTTACACTGTGCACAAACTTTTTATACTAAATAAATATCAAACTACATTCTTCTGAAAGATGTTTCTAGTATTTCTTAGGCCACTTCCATATATATTATGTACAGTGAAACCATTTTTAAAAAGCAGTGACTTAGGCAAACCAACCCTGGTTCCTTAAGCCATTTCCCCATTTTTATTTAAAAATCATAGGGTTGTGCTTCTGTATAAAGTTTGTACATCTAACAATGTAAAATACTGACACATTTTTAAAAATGAAGTAGAAACAATTATTTTGATTCAATGCTGTTGTGTTTTTAAAAAGAAAAAAATAACTCATAATTTTGGAGTGGTTGGTGTGCTTCTCTTCATTTTATTTTTTGACTGGCTGCCTGTATGCCGATGACGATGTAGCTGAGCTGTTTGTGCTGCTGCTGCTGCCATAGCCATTTGATGCTGCAAGAATCGCAACTGCTGCAAAAGGAAAGAAAAAAATCAAGTTATGTTAAAGCAGACAGATATGGAAAGGTGCTTTTTCTGAGAGTGATGAAAACAACACAACTGAAAGGGAGAAGGCACCAAGATAACAAAAAGGGACTATAACACATTGAGACAATGCACAGTCAGACAGCACCAGTGGCACAGAAGCCTGCTGAGGGCTTTAAAAATAACTCTTGGCAAACTTAAGGATTACTTTGCCCTGCCAGTCTATAATGCAGTAACTCAGCAACTTCAATTACCATTTTGTTTTATAATGATAGTTTATAGCAATATGAAACCACCCTGAATATGAAGATTGTCAACTCTAATATGCTGATTTTCCTTCCTAAATTAATAACATTTTTCTAAATGAACAGGTATGACATTGACTAATAGGAACACTTTTCTGCAGTACAATATCAGAAAGTTAACAATTGGCACTTAAAACTATTTCAAAATATACTACAAACGAAAAAATATATGGTAAGATGCCACCAGCATGTCAATAAAATTTTAAATTAGGAAAAGAGTATGGCTTAAATGTACAAAAATACATCCAGTGCTCCAAGTTGACTGGCTAAAATGTTAAGACTTTCAATAAAAGTTTACTAAATTATTTACCAATTACAGTCTTATGAGACAGTGAAATTAAAGCAAGATATTTTGAGGTACTTTTGGATCTGAGTATCAAAAAATGTATCAGAGTGAAGTTGCTGGATTACTTGTATCTGTTGCTGCTGCTGTTGAAAGGCAGAGGAGAGCTGGAATCTCTGCTGAGGAAGGCTTTGCTCAGGTCTGTTCTCGGCAGAGCCAAGCTGAGACAACACTACAGAGAGGAGAAGGGGAAAGCAGGCCAGTCAAAAAGTTTGAAGGCTACCAGAGTTAGAAAAGGACAACACAGGAAATGAAATAGAAAAGTTAGCAGTATGATTAATCTTAAGTATCAAATCACAGACATTTCAGAATAAATTTAGTCTCCTGTTAGTTGAGGATATCACCAATTATAGA
The DNA here is from genome assembly GCF_045843805.1 of Urocitellus parryii. NCBI lineage: Eukaryota > Metazoa > Chordata > Mammalia > Rodentia > Sciuridae > Urocitellus > Urocitellus parryii. The sequence continues at coordinate 32,034,473 of NC_135532.1, forward strand.
ACTTTCTGGACAAAGAAAGGTAAGGGAGTATATGTGTGCCAAAGCACGTTACCCACTCTCTTGCATCTCAATGTAATTTGATACTGGTGCTATTTTATAGAAGTATTTTGTACCATATAAAATAGAGTATTTTTAAAATATACTCAATGAAATAGGAAAAAGGAGATGAAAGAAATCCAAACTAAGGATACAGCTGGTAGACAAATGCTTTAAATAAAGGATGTAATGAATGTGAGACTATTTGCTTAATGATGGCTAAAACCTATATTTGACTGGGACCACAGTAATCAATTCAACACTTCCCTGTACAGATGAGAAGATTTAAGGAAGGCCTACATAGTTTAACTCAAAGTAATTATTGCCAAGTCTGGAGTCTGAAACACTTTATGATTTTTCACATGATTTATTTCTACTAAATTACACTACAGCTATTTTAGAAAATTTATAACTGTGTGGTAAAGATATAAAATCATAAACTTCCACTTGGAAACTTTACGTATGAATTATCTTCAAAACAAAGACCTTGATTATTCCATCCTAAAGGACTTTGAAATTCAGAAACTGGGAGTTATAGTCAGGAATGGTGGTGCAGGCCAGTAATTCCAGCAACTCGGAAAGCTGAGGCAGAAGGATTTTCATTTGTCAGCCTGGACAATTTTGTGAGACCCTGTCTCAAAAAAATAAAAACGACTAGGTAGGGATATAGTTCAGAGGTGGTGTGCTACTGGGTCCAATTCCCAGTATTACCAAAATAATAAAGGCCGGGGAGAGTGCTGTATAAAAATCTACAGACATTATAGTAAGCCCACAGGTGAGAAAATATTGACAACACATTCATTAAATTTTCAAACTTTGTATCAGAGTTTTCTTACGCACATGACTTAGTATTTTAAATAATGTGAAATTAGAATTATTGTCAATTGTTAAGACTATTCATTATTTTCATTTTATTATTTATTGCTGGAAGCACTGAGTAGTCTCTCAGTTTAATTCTTTTATTATTTTTTTTAACAAATGATAAAAGTGGCTTACAGAAGTTATGCTATGGTTAAGATTTAAGTCATGCAATCACAAACTATCAGAATGAGACAAAAGACTATGCATTCTAGGAGAAAGTAGTCCAAAATATCAAGAGTTAGAATTAATTGCTTGGAAACACTGAAAACGTGATTTGGATACATGATAAAATTTTGTCAACAAACTAACATAAGGAAAACACAACTGCTTTAACTACATGTGAGTCACAGCTCTTTTAAGTACTGAATTAACACAAACACACACACACACATACACAAATAAAAAACTAAAAAAAAAAAAAAAAAACAAACTTCAGCCAGCCACCAGTTAATTTGTTTAATAGTTCACAAATTAAATATAGCTTTACTTTTTCTAATCATACCTTGCAAGGAAGGAAAAGAAAATAATTTTAAGTGGTGAGATCTCTAATAGATTAGATACTTTTAGTAAATTCAGCATGTAAAGATACCTACCAGCTGCCTGTGACTGCATAAAACTTCCTACTCCAGTAAGGTTAATAACAGCAGCTTGCTGAGCAGATAAGGCCTGTTCTTGACTAGTTGAACCTTGTTCAGAGCCCTGAATTTAAAAAATAATGACTTATACAAAGGAAAAACAATATTGAGCTGGTGAAAAGAAATTAGTTTCTTTCCTGTATGAGAAAAAAATAGATTAATTGTATTTTTAAAAATAACATTAGAAAGACTAATAAGAGTATATAGAATTAGGTTGGGCATGGTAGCAGACATTGGTAATCCCAATTCTTGGGAGGCTGAGGCAAGAGGATCAGAAATGCAAAACTAGTCCAGGTAACTTGGCAACTTAGTGAGACCTAGTCTCCAAATAAAAAAGGACTGGAATTCGGCTCAGTGGTAGAGTAGTAACCCTGAATTCAATCCCCAGTACTACACATCCATACAAAGTAAACAGAATTAGCAAGATTTGAAAGAGAGGAAATGAAACTTTTTCAAAACTGAATCAATGCTAATTGTTTGATGCCATTTTAATAATTAAGATTTTTTTAAAGAAGACAGGGTCTCACTGTTGCCATAAGACTTTTACAAAGCTTCACTAAAGCAATTGGTTAAAGCTTAAAATACCCCTTGCAACTTAATACCAAAACTTGTTAGCTAGCAGAAAGGAAATAAAAGGCATACAGAATGTAATGGAAAAAAAAAGTCCCTATATGCAAATGGTATGAACATTTATGTAGGATATACCAAGGAAAATGCAAAAAGCTATTAAGTTTAAGTAAGAATGCAAAATACAGGTCAATATAAAAAAAAATCAATACTGTATACTAGTAGTAAACATGGAAACTGAAAATAATAGCACAATTTACAATCACAAAAAAAGATAGAATAAAAAAACTTACATATAAATGTATATCTAATATATACATTAAAAACTTCAAATGTTGATTTTGTCCTACATAGTATGTCTGTGTTCATTGATTGTAAGACTTGCAAAACAAAAAAGGCAATTCTTCCTGAAAGAGATTGATAATTCATCAATTCCTTCAAAAATTACTCAATTCCTGGGGCTGGGGTTGTGGCTCAGTGGTAGAGCGCTCGTCTAGCATGTGCAAAGCCCTGGGTTTGATCCTCAGCACCACATAAAAATAAAGGTATTGTGTCCAGCTAAAAATTAAATATTTTTTAAAAAAATTACTCAATTCCTTTAAAGACCCCAAAAAGGTTTTTGTAAATATAGGCAAGCTGATTCTAGAATCTGTACGGAAAAGTAAAGAACCTAGATTAGCAACAATTTTATAAAAAAGAATAAAGTGGGAGGAACCACTCTGCCTGATTTAAGACTTATGACAGAGTGCACAGAGATCAAGACAGTAAGATTTTGGCTGAGGGGTAGACCACAGATCAATGGAACAGAACGAAAAATCCAGGAACAGATTCACAGTCAAATAACAAAGGTGCAAAAGTAATTCAACCGAGGAAGGATAGCTTTTCAACAAATGATAACAGTGCAACTGAATATTCACAGCCAAAATTCTTAGACCTAAGTCACAGACCTTACATAAAAATTAACTAAGAAACAGGTCATAGATTTAAAATAGAAAACTGCAAAATTGTTAGAAAAAAGCAGGAGAAAATCTTAAGAGACACATGGCTAAAGTTAAGAGTTCTCAATCACGACACCCATAGGACATTATATAAAGAAATTAACTTGGATGTGATTAAGTTAAAAACTCACTCTGCAAAGTACAACCTTTGCTACCACCCCAAATAAGTGTGTGAAATAACATTTTAGTTTAAAATAAAAGCCAGACATTTCAAAAATTACTCGAGTGGTTTTTGTTAGATAAAGAAATTACACAGACAAGCATGGAACTGATGTTAAGAAGACACTCCTGAACTTGGAATCCAATTTAGGAAATGAAAAATACAAAATGCAAACTACATCAATTTCAGAACAGAACTATTATAAAACAAAAGAAAAAACAAAAATGAAAGAACTATAGCTGGGACAAATCTCCCACTAAAAACAGTCCACAAAACTAAAGAACATTATAAAATACCAAATGGAAATACAAAAAAAAAAAAAAAAAAAAAAAAAAAAAAGGCACAATAATGACTAAACACACTGAATAACAAACAAAAATACAAATAAAAACACTTGGGAAAGAATTAAAAGAAAAAGACATAATTAATATACTATCATAATCTCAAGAGAAAGCAAAAAATATTAATAAGTCCAGAGTTAAAAGAGGCCATTTATTAACTGATGGATACATCAAGTACATAACAGTCCTAAATGTATACACACCTAACAAAACAGCTTAAAAAAAAAAAAACTTTCTGCAAAAGCTGATAGAAGAGCCAAAAGGAGAAAGAGAAATTTCTATTGTTTGGGTTGAAGACTTCTTTCAGTGATTCATAGAATACATAGGAAAAAAAATCAGTAAGGATACAGGACCAGAACACTATCACCAAATGCTCTAATAAAGAACATCACTAATGTGTGACATAAATTTTTTTCAACTATATGTGGAATGTTAATCAAGACAGGCTGTATTCTGGATCATATAACAAACCTCAACAAACTTAAAGGACGTTTTTAGATGGTAGTGGATTTAAACTAGAACTCAGTTACAGAAAAATAATCTAGAAAATTCACACACATTTAGAAATCAAAGATATCTTTAAAGCCCATTTAGGAGGAATATATAATGACAGACCCTTCTTCTAGGCAATGACGATGAAGCCATAATGTATCAAAAATTATAGAAAGCAGCTTAGGAATTACTGAAAAGTAAATGCATAAAATTAAATTTTTATTTTAGGAAAGAATGGAACCTAAAGCCAATAATATAAGATTCCATTATAAGAAATCTATGATCCAATAAAATGTTTAGAAAATAAAGAAAACCTGAACCTACACAATAGGCTCTACAGGAAAGATCTAGAAAAGACTCATTCTGACACATATCATAATGAAAATATTTGACCTTGAAGGAAAAAACAGACAAACCTTTTGGGGCCTCTAGCTGACATGAACAGTTAGATACACTTACAAAAGCAAGATAATTAGTCTGACATCAGACTTCCAATATATACAAAAGCAAGTCAATGGTACGCACTCTCAACAATTTTTAAGAGACCTACAACTATACAGAGGTCTTAGTGAAAAATAGGGGAAAAGCATCATGACAATGGATTTGGAAATGATTATGATTTCTTCAACAAGACCCTAAAACACAGGCAAAGAAAGTAAAAATAAATAAAATGACCCACATCAAAAAACTTGTGTGCAAAAGATATAATCAGAGGACTGAAAAAGCAACCCACAAATGACATATGTTAACTCTGAGGAGATGGGAAAAATACAAAAAATATTTGGAAGTTATATTATCTGATATGTGTATATAAAGAATGTATACTGAACTTCTACAACTTAAGAACAACAATAAACCCCAATAATCTAATTTAAAAAATTGCAAAAGGACTTGAATAGACATTTCCCCAAAGAACATATAAAAATGATCACCACATCATTAATCACTAAGGAAATACAAACAAAGACCAATAAGATTACCACTTCCCACTTAAGAGGATGGCTGCTATTAAAAACAGCAACAACAACAACAAAAACGAGGGGGGGGGATGAGTGTAGCTTAATGCACACTTAATGTGCTCAAGGTCCTGGGTCTGATCTCCAGTACTATAAATAAACAAAACAAAACAAAACATTAGAAAATATAAGTACCAGTGAGGATTTGAACAAAATGCAACCCTATACACTGTAAGTAAAACTGTAAAATGGTGCAGCTACTATGGAAAAACAATATGGTGCTTCTCAAAAAAGTAAAAACAAAATGACCAATAAGATCCAGCAAGACAACTTCTGGGTACATATCCTAAAGAATGATATCTTTAAAGACATGATATGATTTCACATTTATGCAATAACTACAGTAGTTAAATTCACTGAAAAAAGTAGAACAGTAGTTGCCAGAGGTTAAGAGGAGGAGAAAACAGGGAGTAGTTATTTATTGGATATATAGTTTCAGTTTTGCTACATGAAAAAATTCTACAAATCTACTGCACAACAATGTTAAATACACAATGCTACTATACTGCCACTTAAAAATGGTTAAAACAGCAAATTTTTATGTTATGTGTATTTTATCGGTTAAAAATAAACAAAATGAAAGAAAGCAAATTAAGGATTTTATCAGCTACAGAATTCTTAATGTACAAAGAATAAAAATAGTTTTAAATGTGTCTTTTCTGAGGAATCTACTAGAGAATGAACTTTATTCAATCAAGATAACTTAGGAAGACTTGTGCCAATGGACTGATGAACATTTTTGTGAGCTAACAGAAACTCTGGAGATGAGACCAGGAAGAAATCAGTACTTTAGTTTCCCAGATGATTCCAAAGTGTAGCCAAGGTTCAGAAACACATGTACTCTACTTTAATTACTGCTGTTCTAATCAATCTCTATTTGTCAGTGTTCAATATGTGTATCTGCCTGTATTCATACTGCCCTACACTTCATGACAACAGAAATAACTCTATTCCAACAGCAATAAAATCCCACAGAGGGCAATGACTGAGCAGAAAATACATGGGGTACAGGGGCAAAAAGACCTCGTTCTGCCATTCAGTGTATGGCTTTATGTGATCCGTTTTCTGAACCTGATTCCTGTGTAAGACAGAGACATGTTTTATTTACCATAGCTTTTCTATCAGAAATATGCACCCTGATATAGCTCCATGGTAGAGTGCTTGCCTAGAATGCATAAGGCCCTGGGTTTCTTCCTCAGTACCACTAAGGAAAAAAAAAAAAAAAAAAGGTACACACAAACTGACTGATAGCTAGTACTGACAAATTAAACATAGGGAAGGCTGAAACACCCATACCTGTTCTCCTGGCTGCTGAGGGCTAGAAGTTGTAGGCTGCTGAGGTTGTTGTGGTGCAAACTGTGAGAGCTGTTGTTGCTGCTGCTGCTGCTGCTGCAGGGTGTTAAAAATGAGTGAACCACCAGGAAGCTATTCAGAATTTAAACAAGAATTTATTAGCCAGTTTGACATTGTTTTTCTGTGAAATATTTGTATTTCTTATTTCAAAGATAATTTTGGAGCATTTACTATGTCAGGCACTCTTCTAGGCACTGAAAAAACAGAAGTGAACAAAAAGAAAAACAGAACAAATTGACTATTCAAAAAAAAGTCTATTTAAAAGTAATTTTTAAGTGCTATTACTTTGGGGTCCCAAATACATTCACACTTCTTTTTTTTTAAATATTTACTTTTTTAGTTATCGCCGGACACAACATCTTTGTTTGTATGTGGTGCTGAGGATCGAACCTGGGCCGCATGCATGCCAGGCGAGCGCGCTACCGCTTGAGCCACATCCCCAGCCCCTACATTCACATTTCTAAACACAAATCCTTGTGCTTCAAGCTAATAGTTAGTTAAATTTAACTCTTCAGTCGTATCAATACCAAAAAGCATTAAATGCATTAGAAAAAAGTTGTGAATAAGAAATGTATATTGACAACCCAACTCAAATCTGTTCTAGCTTTGCCAAAAAAACAAAAATACATGGATTTTAATATAACATAGTGAGGACTTCTGGAGTTGAAAATAAAATGTATTAGATGTCCATAATTTGCATAGAGACTTTTACTTGCTCTCACACTCCAAACCTAAATTAATTTAAATAAAAATTAAGAAGCATTCAGAAAACTCCAGATTAAAAATTAAAGCGATGCTTTCCAAGTGTACCAGAAATAAAGTTTTTCCATTTTATGCTGTGTAAGGGTTTAAGTTATAAACATTTGAGGTCCTCAGAATAAACTCAAAGGAAATTCTAGCTACAGAACACTTAGGTTTATACAGCTGGGACCAAAATAAAAAAAGAAAAATCCTTTAGTCAAAAAAACCTACATCTAGCACAGATCACTGGTAGGTAAAATGACACATAGCATAGGCATTCAGCATAGCTGAATGTTCCTTCCCCAATTAGTAAACAGTAAATGGAGGAAAAAATATGACCTGATAAAGTGGCTCTTTTCTTGTTATAAAGGATTTCCTCACTCCTCTTAAAAGCAGAAAAAAGTAGCTGGGTGCAGCAGGTATGCCTGAAATCCCAGCGACTCAGGAGGAATAGGCAGGATTCTTGAGGGCCAAAGCAATTTAGCAAGACTCTGACTCAAAATAAAAATTAAAAAAGAAAAGGGCTGGAGATGTGCCCTTGGGTTCAATACCCAGTACCAAAAAAAAAAAAAAAAAAAAAAAGGTGGGAGAAAGTCCCCAAGAGAATTTCAAAAGCAATATGGTGTAGGAATAAACCAATGTGGGAGCTGTAGCTTACTGGTAGAGTGCCTGACTAGCTGTGCAAGGCCATGGGTCCATGGGTTCAATCCGAAGCAACACACACATGCACACACATCATGCACACACACAAGAAATAAACCAATATGATATGTAGTCTTCTCCATATTGTAAGTATACTATTCTATAATTACAGACTGCCAATATTGACACTACGTAATTTTTAAGAACTAAGTTTTACGTTTTAACTTCTAAACAAATTTCCAAATTTGTTATTCCTAAATACCAGGTTGGTTGTTATTTCCCAATAATCCACAGCTATGTCACTTCATATATCAGGTATTTATATTCATGTCTTCCTTTAAATTCTCCATAGATAATCTTATCCATTTTCCACACCACTAGCTTATATCTGACTCCTTCTTTAAATTAAAAGACCTAGCATAAGACCTGGAATATTTCAAGTCCACAATGTGTACTAAACTCTTAATATTCTACCTTTCTTTATGAATATGCTGACACAACAACATGTACAAGAAAGGCAAAGCTTCATCATTAGATACATATTATAACACAACAAATGTTTGTTTACAGAATGACCAATAAGGTAATTGCCACTGCATTGAGAAATCATACTTTCCTTGGGAAAAGAATACATATCCATTTTTAAAATCTCCATTCAAGCACAAACTATTGTAAGCAAACAGTATAATATATGTATACATAAATTATCTGTTGAGAAATTAGTAAGTTATCTACTACCATTGTCATAAATAAGTGCATTCCTGGGTAAATGTAAACTCTCCATTCAAACAGATAGTTCTAGATAAGGCAGGGCTGCTGGAGTCAAAGGAAGTGGGGTCTAAAAAGTACTGATTCTTTCTCCTTATTCACCTGACTACAGAAAGGTAGCAATAGCCATAGCTTTAGAAGATTCTGAAGGGACCTCAAAATTTCAAATGCTAATAGGTAGATCATATAAAAAAACAAAGTATATAAACTTTAATCAAAAATGATGCTTCAGTTTTACCTGGAGTAGATTTAAAGGCCTGAGACTTGAAGTATTTTTTAAACCAAATGGAACACCTGTTAAATAAAACTCATGGTTATAATGGAATTAAAATTTTATTACTTATGAAAATAATCTATACATCAGTAAAGACAAACATATTTAATATCCTTTCTCCATGATACTCTTATTTTCCATACTTCTAAAAATATCTTAAAATCAAAAAAGCACATTTTTTTCAAAATTTCAAAACTAAGATTTTATTAAAAAATGTGGAATATAGGATGTACATTATATTCTATATCTCAGAAACAGACTTCTTTTTCACTATTCTGATTGATGGCTGAACAACAGTAATCCTGAATTATGGGGACACCATCAATACAAAACTATCACTGTTGTGCAAATATATTTCAGTTACTGGCATCTATTTACACTTCTCAGTACCACATAATGTGTATATATTATAATAATCTTATCTCTGAAAACTGAAGTACAAAAGCAAATAATCAGAATGCTAAAGAATGCTGACTATTTGTTAAGGATCAAAACTTAACTGTCAGGAAACAATGCTCTGTTAATTCTGAACTTATTCCTCAAAATCAGGGACAAAATATAGAACACATCTTAGCCAGGTGCAGTGATACATATTCGTAATCTTAGAGACTCAGCAGGTGGAAGCAGGAGGATTATAAGTTCTAGGCTAGACTCAGTATATTATTGACACTCTCAGCAACTTAGTGACACCCTGTCTCAAAATAAAAAAATTTAAAAACCCAGGGATGTAGCACAGTGGTAAAGTGCCACTGGTTCAATCCCCAATGCTAAAAACAAAATACTCTCCCTTATTTACTACATCAATCTGAACGCTAATTAAAAAAATGTATCTATTCTCCGATAATTTTATTAAAAAAAAAAGATGAGCGCCAAGAAATTCATGATACTATCAAGCATTGTGTAAGTAACTGAAAAAGTATAATCAAATTATAAAAGGATAAAATTGGCTATCCTTTTCAGGAAAAATCCTTGTGAAAAGAAATTGATTAAATAAACTATCACTGTTGTGCAAATACATTTCAGGTACTGGCGTCTATTTAAATTTCTCAGTGCTATGCGGTACATAAAGGTGGATGACATTGGTATAGTCTTTCCAGCTTACCAAAGACAGTTTCACAATTCATTTATTTCTAATAAAACCAACTGAAGTTAAAATAATTTTACTCCCATTTTAAAGCAGATGAAACTTAGGCTAAGGAATAAAAAATAAAGTGAATTCTCGAAGGTCCCACATTTAGCAATTGGAGCCATTCATAACTAGTACATCTAATAGAATTACATATCAATATACATATTCTAAATTCAAGATTTGATTCTAACTCCAGGGCTTTTGCTACTAGAGCACATTTGTGCTTTTTGAAATAAGAATATAAGCTAGAATTAGGAAATCATGTTAACATGTTTAAACTATATTCTTGGAGTTCTCTTTCTTCATAATTCAAAAGTTTTGATAAATTTTTCTACACTGTTTTCTTATTAAATTTCCTCAACTACTCCAATAAAAATACCACAATGAATACTACTACTACTGCTAGAAATGATGACTATTTTTGAATGCATGTCTCAGACATAGCTTTAGCACTTCATCTTTATTAACTCATTTAATCTTTATAACCACCAGGCAAATAATTATTGCTATCCCCATTTTACTTAGAAGGAAAATGAGGCACAAGGATAATTTCCCAAGATTACTCAACAGTAAGTTGCCCAACTTGATTTCAAACTGAGGCAATCCAGCTCCAGAATGCAGGCTGTTAACTATCATACTATGTTGACGCTCTTGAACAACATATATTTTTAAAAAACATTTATTTTCCCTGGAATATGACTACATTGATAGCAATAAAGCTAGCAAAATTAATTTTATTATAATGTTTAGGAAGCAAAAGATGTAATGTGCAAAGACTTACAGGTTTACCAAGTTTCTTCACAGAGGCTTATTGTTAAGTAGTTTTCGATTCAGCTATTATAATTTTAAAGGCTTTTGAAATGAAATACCTGGGGTATGTCACAAAATAATGACATTAAATGTCTTTAGTAATAACCTTAAAATAACATTGTTAAATTTAGCATTTAATTTTTTTTTTAGAGGTTATTATTCCAATATTCTGACCTGCTTGAGAAGCTGCCTGCATTGCACTGGGCAATGCATTTGGTAGCAGACCTCCTGAGGGTAGAAGGCCACTCAGGTTTATTCCTGCAGGAGTTATGGCACCAGTATTACAGCCCAGCATGGGGTTTGAACCACTCATCAAAGCCTGGGCCCCACTGCAGGAGAACAAGACAAAGCATTAAACTTGCACTGTAAACAAGAAATCAAAAATCAGCCACATATTTCATTAGATTAAAAAACAACAAACTACAAAACAAACTCAACTAGTTATTTCTCTACCTCAGTTTCTAGGTTTGGTGTCATCTTAACGACATAAAGTGACAGCTAAATTAAGTTTTGAGTATATATCAAGATTTTAAAATACAATTTAGAGAAGTAAAGTGCTAAGCAAGGGATTAAAAGATGTTAAGAGGATAAAATGAAAGTCCAGGCTGCTGTCAATATGAAACATCTTAATGTAGGTAACAGGAATTTCTAAAATGAAAACATACATGTGAGGCAGCTTCTGTCCATACCTAAGCTATTCTCTTTCAGTTTGAGTAATACGCTATTCTTAATTTCACAAATATGAATTTAAATTGGTCAGACTATCTTTACAAAAGAAAAAAAAGAAATCAGGACATCACTGCAAACTTACCAAACAGAGCCCACTACATTGATGAAGTTAAGTCCAGCAGTGTTTGCCATGACCTGGGTGGCCGTGGTTCCTGTAGTTATAGATGTTACCATGGTGGAAAGAGGAATGGTCGTTACAGGCATTGCCTGGCTCAGAGACTTTTGCTGCTGAGCAAACTGAGTTAACAAAGTGGGCTGAGGGGTGAAGCCTGAATCTTGGGGAGTAGGGGTGGCTGAAGGGGTACTAGGAGTTGAACTCTGAGCATCAGGAGGGTGTGGGGTCGATGAAGGGGTTGGTGTAGGAGTAGATGGCTTAGGAGTTCCAGATCCTGCTCATTGAGAAAAATAAAAATTGCTAGTTTGTTATAAATGGCCAGTCCTTTTTAAAATAAGGTTAATGGAATCTTACTTAGCACTGACAATTTGTTCCAGTTTTTTTTTTTTAAGCAGTTAACTGCAAGTGTTAATTTCTACACATGATACATGAGTGTTGCTACACTCAATTACAATTAAGGATGCAGTATATCACCTAAAAATCCCATCCGAGATGCTAATAGAGTAACAGTAAAAATATACATTTGTATTCTACCACAATACCCATTTAAAAGTTAGTTTCCCACATGCTGCCTTTGGCCTAAAAAGTTCAAAAGGAATTCAAATTAATTTTTGTTATTGATGATTTCACTAATTCAAGACTTCTTTTAAAAATACTGCTTATTTAGTGTAACAGTCTGAGATAAACATTTAATAAATTACATATGGTTAACAATCTTATTTGGCACCTAAATATATGTATTTAAGTCCTAACACATCAAGTTTATCCTGACAAACAAATTTACAAAAAACAGTAGCAAAGCAAATATTTGATAGATAATACTGCATCTTTAACAGTAACTGTGTACTTCTGCTTAAATGTAGAATGTTTAGAAAATCTGTTGTGAATGAAGTATGCACAGTTTATCAATTAAAAAAAAAATGAAAACAAAAAACAAAAACCAAAAAGTAAAACCAAAAGCTCTTGAGGTGTTTTCTTTTTTAGCTTTCATGTCCTGCAGAAAGAAAGGAAAGAAATGTGAATGTCCAGAAGCTGTCACTCCACCCTTACTTAAAGTAACAACTGTGTGCAGATTACCATAATCCATACCCACAACATAAGTAGTGTGAATAGACTTTCAGAAAATTTATATATTTTTCTTTGTGCAAAACAAGAAGGCAGAAAAATGACACCTTTTGAGCTATCAAGATGAAGATGTTTATATCTAATGCAAAGACCATCCTATCACTGTGCAGTGTACTAAAACTTTCAGCACGTGATTATCTATTAAAAAATCTAAAAAACTGGAATGCTTTTTTCCCAAATTGATACATGAAACACTCTTATTCATTAATTTGAAGAGATTCTCCAAAACTAATTCCTACATTCTTGTATAACTCTTCTTCATGTTTAAAAAAAAAAAAGAAACCAGTAGTAAAAATTACACTTTAATGTCTATAGAATAATGCTTCAGGATAATCACATTTTAGTAACTGACAACAATTTATAAAAGATTATAGAAGTGTTTTTGAAATATTGGTTTTCAATTTATTATATCATCACCTTGAAACCAGTTGGCTTCTTACATATACAAAGGTAGGACCTGTAGCAACAACTCTTAATGACATTTTTTTTTCGTATCAGTCACATAGTATACATAAAATGTAAAAATGATCCTAGGGTACACTGAAATAAAAAATATTTTGGTTTCTTAATGCCCACGTGTAACTACCAGATTATTTTTTTAAGGAGAGGTGTAGGTTGCAAGTCTAAAAGGAAAGTATACTCAGAGTGCGTACATAGATACAGAAAAACAAATACAATTACAATAAAACACAGTACATACAATCAACATGAGCTCTGCCTGATGCTTCTTGCAACTTATACATTTTGAATATACAGTACATGCAGATTTCACTTTCACAGGTTGAAAAAAGTTGTCTTAAAACACTAATGCAAAAGCTTATAATAATTTAATGAAGAATTAAGTTTATGACTCACTTTGTGATGAGCTGGCAGGAGACAGGGCAGCTGGAGAAAGCATGCTAACTTGACTGAGATCCACGGATGACTTCCGAGAAAGACTTGGTGGCTTAGAAGATGGAGGAGGAGTTGGAGATTTAAGAAAGCTGCTGGCCTGCTGTGGTGTAAAATAATTACCTAAGAAGGACATAAAAGTTATTTCTTACAATTATAATCCAAAATTCCATAAATTTTATTTTTTTAGTTGTTGATAGATTTTTATTTTATTTACTTATACATGGTGCTGAGAATCGAACCCAGTGTCTCACACATGCCACACAAGTACACTACCACTGAGCCCCATCCCCAGCCCCATAAATTTTAGAAACCAAAGTATGAAGTAGTTTTTTTTTTTTTTTTTTTTACAAAAGAGGTTACAATTGTATGTTTCCCACTACTCTACATTATACGGAAACTAAGAATTTAAATACCTGATGAACTATTTCCTGAGCTTGAGGGAAGTTTGATGGGTGGAGGTCGATGTTTTACTCCTTTCCCCAATACTGAAGACTGAACTGAAACGGTCTCAGGCTGCTACAAGAGCAACAACAAACATACTTGTTAAAATTAGAATTACTATCACCATACTCCAAGATGAAAACAATTTATCAACTTTACAAAGTGATCTTAGTGGTTACAGACTTAACATCAGGTTTTTACACAGGAATATAATTTTACATGTGATCCATGAAATATTTTACAGCACACATATAGGATGAGGTAAAGACTTCAGAGTAATAGAATAATGAGAAAAAGTCTGAGAAAGAGTAGAATAGAAAGATAAAGGCAAAACTTCTAACCTCTTTATTTTTCTAAGAAAATAACAACTGTTGAGGCCAGATGATTAGCACAAAGGTGTTCATTATACTTTCCTCTATGTCTACTTTGAAATACTTTGATCATAAAAAGTAATTTAAAAAAGTAAATTCAAAACTAAACTCCCCCTAAACCCTCAAAATATGATCCTTAGATTTCTCAGATCTAATAATCAATTAGGTACAAAAAGTATCAATAACCAAACATACTTCTGTTTCTTTTCCTGGAGAAAGCTGACTCAGACTGGCTGAGCCACTAGAGATGTGCGACATCTTGACTGGACATTTAGCTTCATTCTGGATCAATTCCTGATATTGATTAACAACTCTGAAATATCAGGAGAAAATAGGTATAGGTAAGGATTTAGCTAACCTTGTTTTTTTTGAGTGGGTGGGAGTGGGGTGGAGATTCCCAGTGATTGAATTCAGAAGCACTTGGCCACTGACTCACATCCCCAACCCTATTTTTATTTAGAGACAGGGTCTCACTGAATTGCTTAGTGCCTCGCCATTGTTGAGGCTAGCCTCGAACTCATGATTCTCCTGTTTCAGCCTCCTGAGCTGCTGGGATTACAGATGTGTGCCACTGTACCTGGCCGTTAACCCTGTTTTTAACACAAATTTATTATGTAATAAATGAGTGATGCTATTATTGGAAAAAAAAATTCCACCTAATTGAACACAAAAATTAAAATTAGGCAATTTATCTTTGAGTTAAAAGTGCATTCTTCTAATCTTTTAAATGAAAAGTTAATGTGTAAAATATTTTGCTAATTAATAGTCTAAAGCTGTATTTTCAATAGAGAAATTATAAGGAACAATTTAACCAATAAGCAGTAAAGAAAGTACTCATTTTGCCTTTCTGTTAGATTTGGATTAAATAAAGTATTATCAAGAAACCATTTTCCTTAGTTATAGCAGATTATCTATGTTTTTCTTTTAATTTAAAATAAAACTAGCTGAGCATGGTGGTACATGCCTGTAATCTCAACTGTTTATGAGGCTGAGGGAGGAGGATGGCAAGTTTAAGGCTATTTTCGGCAACATAGCCAGATCCTGTCTCAAAAGAAAAAATAAGAAAGGACTGAGATAAAGTGCCCCTGGGTTCAAACCTTAATACCAAAAACAAAACAAAACAAAAAGCCCCTATATTTTAAACATAATTCTTTTAATTATTTTTTTAATTCTATGAGAAAAACACCCTAGATACTTAAAGTATCAGGAAAAAGCACTTGTGTCTTGCAATCTCATCCCATAAAAATTACAATTCTTTTTTTTTTTTTAAAAGAGATTTCTTTATTTTTTTTTAAATGGGCCTTTATTTTGTTCATTTATTTATATGCAGTGCTGATAATCAAACCCAGTGCCTTACACATGCCAGGCAAGTGCTCTACCACTGAGCCATAACCCCAGCTCCAAAAAAAATAACAATTCTTAATAGTCTAATATACCACATCTTATCAGTGATCCTAGGATCACAGGATTTTGAAGTGAGAAAAAAACCTTAAGACTTTTCATTATTCAATAATCTAATTTTACATCTGGGGCCCACAAATATTAAATGATGTTATAGTAACACAATTAAAGGCATAACTAAAATAAAAGATTATGACTCATAATATAGATCAAATCCTCTATCCTATAAAGGTAAAAAAGTTTTTCATATCTATCCTGCCCAAAATGAAAAGATGAAAAAATACATTTTTTTTTTTTTACCTTTCAGCATCAGTCTTTGACCCAATAATGAACCTAAAATATTAAAGAGACAAAAAGGATTAAACAAATGTCTTAAGAAGCCCCAAGATTAGTTTTGTGCCTTTTCTTATTTTAGTCATGATAATATTATAAACTGATTTTAAATCATTAAAATGTCTGAAAAACATTTAAAGTTATGAAGCAAAGTTTTACATGCATTATGACATAGTCACGTGATGAATTTGGCTGATTTAACTTAAGGAAATGTATTTTTGTCAGAAAAATTATTTATGAAATATAATCTGGGCTGGAAATCACCAAGTACTAGACGTGCCATAATAAAATCATTGAACTACTGTGCAAAGGCCTTTGGTGTTCTTTGCTCATTTTAATCTTCAATTCTGGAAATCATTCTTATTATCTACACAGTAGGACCTTAGGATAATTTTCAGACAAAGAAGATGGTTTATTGCCAATTCAAATAATTATCTTTACCAAATCTTTTTTAAAAAGTTTGACATTTATTATGACCTCTTAACAGATTAAAATGGTTTTTTAATTACCAATTTGAATGATCATCTGTGGATGAGCTGAAATATAAAATGAAAAAAAAAGCTTGATTAATGCAACTGAAACTGTGATTTCATAGTTTTTAAATAAGGTTATTTATGAATATAGAATAATTGGAAGATAATAAATCATGCAGCATTTTCCCAGAAACCCCCTTATGTAATGGCCAAAGATTCAAATTTTCTTCCTGTCAAACAAAGTATTAATTGGATTTTGGACCTAATTTTTCACAAGAAAACATATATTATACCTTTGTACTCCAGAAAAACTTACAAATTTTAAATAAGCAATGTAAGTCTTTATAGGAAGATTTTTAAAGCATGTAATCAAAATAACTAATCTTTGTATTCTTTTAGCTGAGGAATCCCTGACTACTACTTTCTATTCTTATTGACTTTATTTTAGGTATTGGTGACATTGCTCCACAGACCAGGTCCCCGCCTTTTTCTGCTCAGATGCTGTTTTTGCTTCTTTTCAAAGCAGTATCAATAAAAATTAAAAAACAATAAACAAGGAGAGAAATGAATTACAGTAGATGGGGTAGAGAGAGAAGATGGAGGGGAGGGGAGGGGGGATAGTAGGGGATAGGAAAGGTAGCAGAATACAACAATTACTAATTGGGCATTATGTAAAATTGTGGATGTGTGACCGACGTGATTCTGCAATCTGCATTTGGGGTAAAATTGGGAGTTCATAACCCACTTCAATCTAATGTATGAAATATGATATGTCAAGAGCTTTGTAATGTTGTGAACAACCAATAAAAATTTAAAAAAGAAAAAAAAAAGATTAAAGCTTATCATTACAAAAAAAAAAATTAAAAAACAAAATGACTCTGCTTGCTTTGGCAGTACACATACTAAAAAACAAAATGATTTAAATTGTAAAGTGCCCTAGGGTTTAATCCCAAGTATGAAATAAAGCCATAATGTGTATATAAGATCAGCAATAAAATAAAAAAAAGAAAACTAAACACTGACACTCTGTGCTAAATATGCATAGCACATACATTTTGGAAGATTAACTATATAAACTGCCAACATAAATATACCAAGAAGGATATCTCAGGAAGATCCTTTAGAGCTAACATAAAAATAATTGTACCATGGGGGTTTTATTTATTTATTTATTTATTTTTAAAGAGAGAGGAGAGAGAGAGAGAGAGAGAGAGAGAGAGAGAGAGAGAGAGAGATTAGAGAGAGAGAGAGAGAGAGAGAGAATTTTTAATATTTATTTTTTAGTTCTCGGCGGACACAACATCTTTGTTGGTATGTGGTGCTGAGGATTGAACCCGGGCCTCACGCATGCCAGGCGAGCGCACTACCGCTTGAGCCACATCCCCAGCCCTACCATGGGGGTTTTAAAAAAAGTAACTATCATTATTTTAAAAAACTCTGACAACATGGCAACTACAATATAAACTTACTCACATCAGTGCTACATATAAGAGTTATATAATTAACTAACAACTGAATCCTCAAAGGCAAATTTGTATTCATTAATAATTCAACAGCAGTTGCTAAATAAATTCTGGTTGACTGATTTTGTCCATTACATATTTAACAGAACTCACTGGGATGGAGACATCTGGCTGTCACTTTCTTCATCTGCTTTACATGGCTGTATTTTACCATAGTAAAGTGGATCACCAAGTGACTGCAAGATGGTCAGCTTTGTTTTCTGATACTGATTACCAGCTTCACATTCAAATACATAATCATCTTTTACATCCTGAAAAACATAGGGCATCCCAAACAAAACCTTCTCAAGCAAGCAATCAGAATTAGCGAAAGTTGGAAATAAATTATACTCTAAAGTCTGGCAATAGAAAGACACATGGAACTTAAACTATAGAAATGTTTAAGTCTGCCTAATAAAGCTCAGAATGGTTCTTTTCTGATAAAGTATAAACATATATGTTAGGTATGAACATGTAATGATACTAATAAATGATCAATAACATTACTTATTAATATAATCAAAATGCTAACAATAAACATTTATTGAACACTGTTCTTAACACTGTAAAGATACTGCTTCATGTAATCTTCACCACTATTACCTCCATGCTAAAGATGAAGGAAATGAGGAGAGATCTTCCACCTTGTGTTTTAAACCTTAGTGCTGCCCTGCCACTCTATGTTCTACAGGGAGGTATGGGATTTTTATATGGTACTTTAGGAATGAGAGTTCCAATGGAATAAGCCTGAGAAAAATATGGCCGAATTCCATATATTGGAGATACATATGTCTATATGTAACTTGGATGAAAAAATAGAGGATAAAATTTCGAAAACAGATCTGTTTTTGTCATAGCCTATCCTGTCACACATAAAATATTCCTATGTACAAACATCTCTTTTATTATTTCACTCCTAGGATTCATCTAATTTAATACATTATGCCTAGTTTTCCCTTTAAAAAGCTGTTATTGCAATTAGAAAAAATTAGAACGTTTCCATTAAAAAACATCCTCAGATGAATGTATTAATTCATAAAAGAAATCAAATAAGGACTAACAACATGCAACCAAAAGTAAAAATGCAGTTCTGCATTAAAATTTTTCTTAAAACAGAAACCATATAGACAAAACAGTTATTCTCTAATTTACTGAACCTGTTGGGAGAAGTGGTGCATGGCTAATCCCAGAGATTTGGGAGGCTAAGGCAGGAGGATCTCGAGGCCAGTCTTAGCAATTTAGCAAGGCTCTCAGTAACTTAATGAGACCCTGTCTCAAAATTAAAAATAAAAAGGGCTAGACATATGGCTGAGTGAGCACCCCTGAGTTTAATCCCTAGAAAATTCTTTTTCTTCTTCTTCTTCTTTTTTTTTTTAAGGTCCCAGGTTAAAAGCAATGTTTAATAAATTTATGTTTAATAAATTCAGATCTCAGATTACAAACAACATCATTAAGACAGACTAGCAAAGACTACTTACATGGGCTGGCCAAATTGTTGGTTGTGAGTCATCTGATTTGATAGATTTTTCCACTTTAGCATATTTCTCCACCTAAACAATCAAGACAACAGATATAATTGGATCAGTTTTCAGACTGAATAGAACAATGTAACTCAATAATATAACCAACATAAGAATTCTTGAATCATTATAATATACCAAATAATTAGGTTTACTAGTTTAAAATTCTCCTGTTATTTTATAAAAACATGGTTAATACAAGTCAAATTAGAATATCTTCAGCTATTACATAAATTTAATAAACACAGCTGTGTTTCTGCCTCTATTTTTTATTCCATAAGATGAATCACATTTGTTGTTTAGAGACTTTCCTTTAGGAAAACTAGAATATCAAGAGTTAAAATTCAGGATCTTGTCTTTTTTGGCAGGGTTTTAAATGAATAGGAGTTATCATGTATTCGTGGTAACACACAAACTATAAGGAGATTAGGAAAGATAAAATATTAAAATTGAAAAGATGTTTTAATTTTTTTCTACTTTCTAGTCATAATTGGGCAATATATTCTGCATTCATAAGACTGTGAACTAAATATTCTCACCATCTTGGTAACCATGATCTTAAGAAAAATTTGAGGTTGAGGTGTAGCTGAATGGTAGAGCTTGTGCTCAGCATACACAAGGACCACCCAAAAAAAACCTCAAAACAAAAAAGGAAAAAGTAATTTAGATTCACCTGAGTACCTATTTAAAATACAGATTTTTATGTTCCTCTCTTAGAGATCTCAATTAAGTAGGTCTGAACTAGGGTTTGAAACCTGTATGTCTGATATCCTGTATGATTCGGTTGACTGAGCCAGACTGAGAAACTTTGTTATTAGGGCACTGCTGTTTAAAGTTGTGGTCTATTGGCCTTACAACATAAACTAGAGGCTTGTGAAAATGGCAGCATCTCAGTTCCAGCCCAGACCTGAAACAGAACCTGGATGTTTTTTTAACTGTAATGCTGAGGATTGAACCTGAAACAGAACCTGGATGTTTTTTAATTGTAATGCTGAGGATTGAACCTACAGTCTCATGCACAATGCTCTACCACTGAAGTATATATCTTGAGAATCAACAATTCAATAAATTCTCCAGGTAATATATACACTAAAATTTGAGAAATACTGCTTTAGACGCCTACCCTTCCCTCCAAAGTTAAATTTCACCATTTTTACAACTTACACTAATGATCTATTCTCAGAGTTCTATACACACTCTATAGATGCTATTGTGTTTTTGCTTTGGACAACTTTTTACAAAATCTTAATAAGAACAGTACATGTACTAACCAAGGAAGATATGAGAGAATAGCAAATATATGAACAGAATACAATTGTAAAGAAGTGGGTGAATAATAAAAAGAACAAAAAAAGAAACAGAAAAGTAAAATATAGACCCTTTTCACAATATTCCTCTCATATCTTAAATCATTTATAGTTGATGTGTATTATGGACAAGTAAAGAATATTGCCTAAGATTGTTCCTAATTTTGGCCATTGCTCCAATATTAATAAACTCAACCAGATTCAGAAAAAAAAGCATCATTAGAAAATTATGAAGAAATACCAAAAAACAAAACAACAACAACAAAAAAAAAAACAGAGACATTTCATGTATATTATGTTATACCATATTTTTCCACATTTAAACTGTTTTGTAATTGTGGCTCCAAACATAGAAAGGGTTATGTTCTGATATAACAATGTGAAGAAAATACACCTTTTAAAAATGAGCAATTTATTAAATAAATCAATTATTGAGATAGATAGTACTAACTATCAAGGATCAAATTTAGAAACTTATGCAGACAAAAAAAAAAAAAAAGCAACTGACTTACATCCACTTCAGAAGGAATGGCCAAATTACAGGGACTCCTTTTCCACATATCTACACACTAAAAAGTGAAAAACAGTATAAATATACCAAAAATTCAAAAAGGCAAGTTTTCTGGTATGGTAATGTTCATTTAAAATACTTACATTTCCTGCTTTAGAAATCTTGAGGTCATAATGCTGACCTGCTTTTCTTTCCTTTCGTTTCTGTAAGAAATCCAGTAACCTCAGCTGAGGAGGAGGTGGACAATGAGACAGGTCTTGCTGCCGATTCAGAGAGGACCTGGAATATCTCTTGAAACACCTGTAATATTAAAAAATTTGAACTAAACAAAGGTAATAAACTCACAATATACATATGGGTTTAAAATAGCAAGCACTGACTATGTAATTAAATGATATCCAAGCAATGTCCTTGGCACTGGTAAAATAAAAATGAGCAAGACAGACAAAATTCCCATTATCGTGAGGCTAGCTAATAGTCCAGAGAGGGAGAGAGATGTTCAATTCCCAAGTAAACAGATAATTTTAGATTTTAGGGAATGGTAAGCAGTAGGAGAAAAATCAGAATACTGTGGTGTATAAGTGACAAGGAAGGCAATACTTAGGGAAGGGAAGAACCCTCTGAAGAAATGAAATAAGTTAAGCACAAATGAAGGAACTAGTCATAGAAAGACCTGGATAGGGAGGATTATTTCAGATCCACGCATGTAAGAAGCTGGAAGTCATCCCTGCATCCTAACAAGTAAAAGACTTAATAAACCCCAAAACCAACAATTCTTTGATCTATCAAAGAGGTGAGGTCACAGGACAAATCACTGTCCCCAAAATTGGAGAATAGGCCAATTGAAACATCTTGGCTTGCTGAGGAACAAACTTCCTTGGTAACCAGTGCTGGGGGCACTGTAACCTAAAGTTAACTGGAGGCTCAGCATGGTCAAGTATGAGATTAAAACTATGGGGAGATCCAGTCACTGGGAGGCCACACAGTTTTTTGAGTTTTATCTCTAAGAGGTTAAAGAGGTCTCACAGTAAATAATGGAGAAAAATCTCATTCTTCCCACAAGGAAAGGGCAAAGAAAAAATATATTTTTAAAAAATTTTTGTACTAGAGATTAAACCCAAGAGTGCTTTACCACTGGGCTACACATATGCAGCTCTTTTAATTTTTTTTTTTTTTTTTTTTTTTTTTTGTATTTTGAGATAGGGAGGGTCTTGCTAACTCATTAAAGCCAGCCTTGAATTTTCGATTCTCATAGCTGGGATTACAGGCATGCACCACCATGCCCAGAGAAAAGGAATCATTTTGAAAGATGGGAGAAAAGTATTTGAAGCAGAGAGAATAATTTTAAAAGGTACTACAATGGGAAAAAATCTGATCTGTTTCAGAAACAGAAAACTAGGTTTAACTAAAGCACTAAAGGTTAGGTAAGATTAGAGATCAAGGCAAGGATCTTACAGACCAATAGTAATGTATTTAGATTTAATGTGAAGTGCAATGCTTTGGGGGAAGTTTTATTAAGGGGCTTAAGTTTAAGTATGATCTAGTTTACTTGAATGGCAAACAAACTGGGAGGGAATAAAGGCTGAAACAGAAAAATCAATTATAAATTTATTAGAGGAGGAAGATGATGGAGGTTTGAAATAAGGTATGGGCAACAGGCCTGGAGAGATATAGACAGAGATACAAAGAAGCTACGGAACTGCCAATAAATCCTATATGGATTTACTCCAATATTTCCAATGCTGTAAACTTTTTCTCTTAATATACTATTTGTAGTAAATTATGAAACTTAGAAAATGGGTACATTTTTTAACCTTTTCGAATCTGAAGTTTCAAAGTGAATAATCCAAATAATTTCATAAAAAAATAGTTAATGATGGGCCAACCATTCCCTTAGCCCAAATATGCATTCTTTTGTTAAGTAGAAGAAATAACTAAAACATAAGACAAATTGCTATGTTATAAGAGAAACAGATTTCTAAAGCTGCTATTTTCTCAAATCTTAAAAAAACTCTGTTTCCTCAAAAGTAAAATTAACAAAAACTAAACTGGTTATTGAATATCATAAAGTAATTAAGAAATTATTCTTTTGTTCACACTTGGTCTCTTCTCAGCTTCTCTACATTTTTGGTAAACAGACTACAAATTTACAGTAAGTTCTTTTAACAGACTAGAAAATATATTACAGGAGCAAATATTACAAATTTAAAACATATAAAACAATATGAAAATACCTATTTTCCAATTAAAAAAAATCAAGAGCACTTATTCCTTTGAAGAGAAAATCACTATAAATAGCAAAATTTAGAGCTATTTATCAAATAGCTTGATATTGATTCACTCTTTTCCCCAAAGGCAATTACCGTTTCATTGGGCGAGTATTCATTTTTTGCCTATTATAGAGCAGTCTGTTTGCAGTACAAGTTACTGCAATAGAAGGATCAAGACACAGTGGTTCAGCTGTAGCTAGAATCAGTTGGCTTTCAAGTAAAAGTTTGTCTTCCTGAAATGTATAAAAGCATATGTCAGTATCGGACTAAAATAATCATACATATTTAAGCTAGAAATATTGTCTGGAACTCTATATTAAAGATCACAGTAAAACACAGTAAATCATGTTCCAAAATTAGTGTGTAAACTTTGGAACTTGATAATGTAAAATAACTCTTACTGAAATTCATCATCTGTAAAACTGTATGAAATGGTTAATTATAAAAATGAATATTCATCAATTCAACATTTATTTACTTAATACCTAAAACATGTTAGGTTCTAAGATTTGGGAATAAAAGCCATGAACAAAATAGATGAAATCCTCTGCCCTTATGAAGCTTACAAGGTCATGATGGATTACAGTTCTTTCAGTAACTGAAAAGGAACACTCCCATTCTAAACTCAGCTTGACTACTTAATAATAATAAAAAATTGACTATATTAATACTGGCAAATTCTATATATCCATGTCCAAATCCAAAGAAGATATAGCCTTTTTTTTTTTTTTTTGTGGTACCAGGGATTGAACTCAGGAGCTACTGAGCCACATCACCAGCCCTTTTTGTGTTTTATTTAGAAACAGAGTCTCACTGAGTTGCTTAGCAGTCTCGCTTTTTCCTGAGCCTGGTTTTGAACTCTCGACCATGCTGTCTCAGTCTCCAGGCTTCTGGAATTATAGGTGTATGCCCCCACACTTGACAAGATACAGGCTTTTTACTAGTATCACATAACTTTACTGAATTCTATTCTTCTGTTTAACAATTTAAATTTTTATTAATTATAATACTTTTTTTTCCACCACTGGGGATCAGAGAAAACAGTGCTTCAAACACATTAGACAAGAACTCTGCTGCTAAGGCATAACCCCAGACCTGCTATAATAATTCTTTTAAAGTCAAGTAAGTAAATTAATATTACTGAAAACTAAAACTTTTGAAAAAATTTTTTGTTTTACTCAATTTTTTATTATGGAATCTTCTACTCACAAAAGGAAAAGTGTGATGACTTAATTTCATTTAATGACCATCTTCATAAACTTTGTTTTTGTTTTGCTGGAAAAATTTAAAATACATCTTGGAAGTTGTATTATTTCACATGGGAGTCTTATTTTTTTAAAGTCTACCATTTCTCTTACACTTATTTAGTTGCAATTTCCCTAAAGAATCTTCCCTCAGATACTATCTAGCTGCCTAAAATAGTTTATACAGAAATAATAGAATAAATATTATACTCTCTACTTTCTCAATTCTCAGAATAGGAACATCCATAAATGTTAACCAATGAAGATTATGCTTGAATATTTTTAAAACCTTAGAGATGAAAAAATAATACATCAAATTAAAACACAACACTTAACAGTTACAGATGAACTCTTATTTTATAGTCACATTTCAAAGACAGAATAATTTTCTTTATTAATTATTCCTCTCTAAATTAGCAGAGAAATAAGTAAATACCCTTATAACTAGACATCTCACAAACACTGCTGAGCCAAACCTCAGGAGCAGGAGAGATCCCCTAGTGCCAAAACAACCAGTAAAAATGGAAAAAGACAAACTAAATAAAAAGATAAAAGAACTAAGTTTCACATTACACATCAGGTCAGCCTAACTGGGATCTCAGTCATAAGCAATTGGGACCAAGTCATTAAAGTTCCTCGAGGGATTTACTGCATATATAAAGATACCCTTAACTTCTAAAACTCATAAAAGAAGCCCAGTTTTTTGCAGGAAGAACTTAATACATGAGTAAAAATATGAGCACAAAGTAGCTTTTACTTACTATTTACCCTATAGTTTGCTCATTTGGAATTAAAAAACAAAGCAACAGGGCTGGGGCTATGGCTCAACAGTAGCACACTTGCCTGGCATGCGTGAGGTACTGGGTTCAATTCTTAGCACCACATATAAATAAATAAGGTCTATCAACAACTTACCAAAAAAAAAAAAAAAAAAAAAAAAAAATATATATATATATATATATATATATAAACAAAAAACAAAACAACAAACCTGGGTCCATTTATGGTTATCACTTGTTATTGAATGGACATCACAGATTAAAGTCTGGAAAAAATAAAATTTTAAAAAATCCATTAACATATATTTACTCAAACATATAAATATTTAATAAATAAGACTAACTAAAATTTTAAAAACCACTTTCTAATTAAACATTACTTACCTGCATTGTTGGACGTAAAAGAATGTGCCTACTTTGGTAACCAGGAGATTTCATATTACTGAATTGCCTGTAGTCACGAATTTCTGCTATGACACATCCACAATGAAAAATATTAACCTGTTTAGAATAAAAATATTCAAGCAAATGTCATTTTTCAACAACCTATGTAAGTATTTTGTACTGAATGTTTCACATTCTTTCAATTTTTATGCATTATTTCTGGCCACTCCTATATTCTTGGTTTCTAGTTATAGACTGATGCATCTACAATATCAACAGATCAACTTTTGACATTTTCACATTAGTGGAGTTACAGATCCTTGGATTGTATTTAGACCTTATTAATAAAAGGAGGAAAGCCAACTATAAATTCAAATTAAAAACCACCTATTTCTATACCCAAATACAAGAGCCCCTAAGGATGACTTCCCATGGTCACATTCACACCATCATGTTTTTCATCCATTTAGAACTTTTAGACTGGGACTTTCATGTTACTGTCAGTCATACCTGTGTTCAATCTTTTTAACAAGTATTTATTGACCAAGTACAATGAATACTCTGACAGGAATTATTCAAAAAGCTTCACAGATACAGTGGTAAGACAACTCTTGCTCTCAGCATAGAAAGACAGGTAGTAAACAAGATAATTTTAGACAGTGATAACTGCTTTAAAGAAAAGAAAATAAAAACCTCTCTGAGAGGAGTGAGTTTCAGCTGAAACCTGAATCACAAGAATGATCCAGGGCAAACCACTCTAGTGAGAAATAGCAGAGAAAATGCCTTCCAATAGGAATAAGCTTGGTTTGATTTAGTACAGAAAGAACACAAGGCAGGTTGGAGTGTAGTGAGTAAAAATTAGAATTAGAAGATGAAGGCAAACAGGAGAGCAGAGATTTTGTGCAGTTAAGAGTGCATAGAGAGGAGGATTTTACTTTTCCATTTTTGCTTTATAAACCTTATCTGGCTCTCTGTGATTTTAGAATGAAAGCAGGAAGTTTAGGAAGGGAACCATGGCATATCATGACCAGTTTAAAGAGAGAGATGATATTTGCTGATGGACTGAAGATGGAAGGAGAGGGTAAGGTCATCCATTAGAATGAAAGAGACTAGTGATAAAATGAGATTGGGAAGTAAAATAAAAAGTTCTGTGTTCATCAGGTTAAGTTTGGGGAACTTATATATCCAAGTAAATATGTAAGTATAAAGCTTGGTGGAATGATCATAACAACAGACATATAAGCATGGGATTAAGTAACATTTTAAAAACTAAAGGAACTGAGATTACCTTGGGAGACTGTTAATTAAAGCACAGAGGGCCTAGGACAGAACTATGAAACACACATATTTATGGGTGGAACAAAGATGATGCAAAGAGAATTGGAGGAATAGGTAAAGAAGAAAAAAAACCCAGAAATATGATATCGCAGAAGCCCAAAGAAGGGCATTTCAAGAAGAAAATAGTTATTTGCATTGAACTTTGCTAAGAGATCAATTTAGAACATAAGACTAATCAATTGATTCCCTGCCATGGAGATCACTGGTGATTTGACGAAACAGGTTCTATAGAATGTAGATATTAAAATGCCAAAAAGGTGAGTAGAGAAAACAGTGGAATATGATAGAAAGGAGACAATGACTATACACAACTCTGATTAGTTTTGCTATCAGGAGAAGGAGAATTATAAAGCAATAGCAGGAGAAGGAATTGGGGTCAAGATAGAATTTTTTAAAGTTGAGAATACAGAATATTTGCATTCTGAATCTAACAGAGAAGAAAAAAACAGAAAAGAGAGTTTATAATTGTAAGTCCTAGAAAAAGGAAGGACCTAGAAAACAAATGAAGGAACATCTTAGGAATAGCATTTGTTTATTTTAATAGAAAGGCAAAGGCAACGTGTAGAGAGAGACATAAAGTGATTTTGGTCAACTAGTCTTAGGAGAAAAATGGGAATTCTCATTTGAAGTTGTTTCTTTCCTCTTAGTGAAGTATCCAATATATTAAAGAGACCCTATATTAAAATAGTATATAAAGAAGGGCTGGGGCTGTAACTTAGTGGTAGAATACCCCTGAATTCAATCCCTAATACCATAAAAAAGAGAGAAAAACCAACTACAGATGTAAAGACCAGTTTTGGGTCCCCAATTTAAAAAACTTTCATAAATAGCCAAAGAAGCCAGGCACAGTGACCCCCCCCACTCATAATCCCAGTTGGCTCAGGAGGACTACAAGTTCAAAGCCAGCATCAACAACTTAGGCCCTAAGCAACTTAGCAAGACTGTCTCAAAAGGGCTGAGGATGTGGCCCAATGGTTAAGCACCCCTGGGTTCAATGCCTGGTTACCACTCCTCCACACCCAAATAGTCAAGAGTAGTTTCTTACATATTTTCTTGATTGTAACTATAGGGAGATTTCAGTCAATAATCTAAATGTTGTAGCCAATTTTAAAAGAACTGACTAAATCTGTACATTTCAGTACAGCAAAAATTTTAAATATTCCATAGTAAATCAATTTCTAAATAATGATGTATAATGTCTCATTTCGAGTTCTAAACACTGTAGGGAACAGTGGTAAAGATTAAATATCATTTATCACAAAATAACCATATGGTCCTTTAGATTCATATAAAATTTGCATACGGATATACTAAAGAAAAAAAACACAGTTTTAAAAACTTATTTTAGAGACTGGGTTCCGCTATGTTGCCAAAGCTGGCCTCTAACTCATAGCTCAAGAGTTCTTCCTGCCTCAGCCTTCTGAGTAACTGGAGTACAGGCATAAATCATGTACCAGCAGGACATTTTAAAGAGAAAAAATTTATACCTGAGATTTTTCTAAAAGATCAACCAAAATAGGAGGTAATTCTTCTGCATCTAAGTATTCAAGTAATTCCCCTTCTTCATAAGGCAGTCGAATGGTTTCAGAATCTTAATTTTAAAACATAAAAGTATATGAAAATGATTAGACTCACCAAAAAGCTTCTCAATAAATAAGTAAATAAAGCCAAAGGCTCTCCTAATGACCTTTAAACCTTATAAATGAACCACATTTACTAAAAAACTTGTTAACTATACTGTATATAACACTTCAAAAAAGAGGAGGACAAAACCCTGACATTTTGGAAAAACATCTGGCATAACATCACAATAAATCACAGTCAGCAGTAATCATAAATGATAAAACTCCAAGATCAAAGAAAATGAAAGTTCACTGAAGACTAGTGTCTGGAAATTAGAATGACAATTTGGTACCTCATCTGACCAAAGAAAAGAATTCTCTTGGTATCACATTTTAATTAATTTTCAACATAAGAAAAAATTCTTGACTAGCGTGACTTCCTTATAAAACTCAAATTATTATACAATATGAATTTTTTAAGAGACTCTTTAGTTAAATCTGAGTATATTTTAAAACTCAAAAGGCAGTGAGTCTGATTAATTTTGAAGTTTTAGACTCAATAATATATAAAAATGTACATACCTTAAGATACCTTATACTATCTTAAAATATTGTTCAGCAACTGAACAAAAGGAAATTTTGATATTATTTAAAAATCATGTCTTTCTCGAAGACAAATTAGAATACTTTTCAAATGCATGTTCAGGAAGGATAATTATAAGTATTAGAGTAATTTCTTACATTCTACCAAAAGTCATAAAGAAAATTTTAAGATAAAAATGTGCTTTTACCACTAAGTCATCATTGGTTCAAAGGATAAACCACTGAGCAGGTTAAGAAACTAATTTTAAAAAGCAGCACATCCTGCCTGGCAGAGGTATTTTGTGTCATTTATACTTTGTAGGGTCTTACCTGATCCATTTTTTCCCCTGAGCATCAGAGAATATCCCTCATTTCCCGGATATAGATTGACCACTAAACACGACAAAGTCTCTTGCATAACAAGCTTCTCTAACAAGTTCACATTTCTTCTTAATTTCTGCTTTAAAAGAGGCAAAGCTGATGACAATAATCCATTATAACCTTGAAAAATAATGTTATGAATTGACAAAATCCTATCTGAATAATCTTTTGGCACTTGTTCCACATTATAATCCTGAATATATGGGGAAGATCATATGCTATGGCCACTATTCATAGAAAGCAATGTAGACTTAATTTGTTTCTACTACTGTATTTTAGAAAATTAATTCATGTCAAAAAGGAAACTGGTATAACCTAGAAAACAATAAAAACAAACATAAAATATGTACTTTCAAATATATAAATAGAAAGTAAAAATCTTAAAAACCTCAATTATTTTAAAAAATCCATTAGGAAATATAATGCACATACATCAAAATCCACAATTTTAGAAAGATGTATGATTAACCTAGTTAAGTCCCATTGTTCCAGATGTCAAACAGCTATAAATACTTAAATTGAGCGGGTTATGGATACAACTGTTGGTAGAGTGCTTGCCTCTCATGCACAAGGCCCTGGGTTCAATCCCCAACACCAAAAAAAAAAAAAAAAAAAAAAAGAAAAAAAAAAACAAACTTCAATTGAGCAATAAATGTATCATTTATGGTAACTTTTGAAATAAATGTTTTTAGAGTTCTATTCTTTTGGTAAAATAGATGAATAATTAAAACATATATAAACTCTAGATTATGATTTCCAACCATTTTAAAGTATTTGGGACAATTTTGTTGAAATATTAAAATTGAAAACTTGGGACTTAATGGGCTATCCAATCGTAGATTCTTGTAGGTTGAATAATTTCTTTCATCAAATCTTATTTAGGAAAGATACATGAGCCAACAGAATATTTGTTTTTTGTAGAATAAAAACAGTTTTGAGTACCTTATATTTAACTGCACAACAATATACTAACATTAAACTGAAAGAATTATAAATTCCTATCATCATATTATAAGAACTCTATGCAATCCGAAAATGAAAACACAAAAGGCAGACAACTTTTAACCACTTTGATTTAAAGCCAGGTGCAGTGGAACATGCCTGTAATCCCAGCAACTCAGGAGGCAGAGGTGAGAGGTTGGCAAGTTCAGGTCAGCCTTAGCAACTAAGCAAGAAACTATCTCAAAATAAAATTTTAAAAAAAGGACTGGGGATGTGATCACTGGGTAAGCACCCCTGGACTCAACACCTGATACAAAAAACAAAAAAACCCTAAAAATTTTTAGTATTTTGAGGATAGAGAAAACCTTCATAATTTGAGTTAAGGCAAAAATAAATTCTGATAGCATGTGTACTTCTTAAAAAAATATGTTGGTTCCCAGTTAAGACTACGAGTTGAAAATTCCTTTCTTTAAAGGCCACTTAGTATTTTAGGCTTGTGAGCCATATTGTCTGGGTTCTCAATTATTCAATTCTGCCTTTGTATTTCAAACACAGTTATGGACAAATGTAAACAAATGAGTGTGATGAGTTCCAGTAAAGATTCATTTATGAAAAGATGAAGTGGGTCAGAGAATCTTGACATATATACGTATCTCCCCTATCTTAGTTCTGTCTTAGAGGTGATAGATGTACACTTGTACTGATTGTGCCAATGGTTTCATGTGATTATATATATGTTATGCATGTAAAAACATGAAAATGTAGACTTTAGACATATATAATACATTGCTATGTCACATGTGCTTCAATAAAACATATGAAAAACATACCACAAGATTTATTTATAAATTTAATCAATGTAAAGAGTTTAAAGCTTAGGTCAGACATGCTAACTTTTTTGGGAGGAGGGGGATACTGAAGATTAAACCCACAGCACTTAACCACTGAGACACATCTCAGCTCTTTTTATTTTTGAGACAGGGCCTTGCTAAGTTGTGGAAGCTAATTTTGACCTTGCAATCCTCCTGCCTCAGGCTCCAGAGTCATTGGGATTACAGATATGCACTACCGCACTCAGCAATATTCATTTTTGAATTAAAGACAGAACAGAAGTTCATAGAACCCTTTAAGGTCCTTCTAACCTGAGAGTTCAAAAGGTATCAAGAAGTTAATTTTATCATGTTCCTATAGCAGACACCTTTATGTTAAATAAATATGAATTAAACAGGTCATAAGCATATTTTGTGACCAAATTCACTTTTTATTACATCATCTGAATTTCCTATATGTTCTGTAATAGTTTTTGACTTTCTAGTGCAAATCACCAAGAGGAAACAGGTTACTTTTCTCCTACCTTAAGTTTACAAATCACCTCTTCAGGGAAAGAAACAGCAAAAGATACATACTATGGCTTTGCTCATGACTTGCCAGTGAGATATTCTGCTTTCAGTTAACACTGTCTCCAATTCCTACCTCAGCAGGTGACCTATGCCTGATGCCAGATTAGCCAGGATTCTGGAAAGTTGAGAACCCACTAGAGTATGGCTGGAAAAAACTGCTGGTTTACCACAAAAATATAAGTCATTAACTGTTTCAAACCTAATTCCTCCAGATTTCTCTGTTCTACTACACATTCCAAAGCCAAAATACCATAAAAAAATTCACACTTACCTTAACCTCAGGTTCTTTTTCACATTCTTCAATATATAAGTCATAAAGTTTTTGAAATACAGATTTTCTAGAAAAAAAATTAATAAAGACAATATACAAAATAACATTAATCATCATAAAATAAATGTTTCAATGGTCTCCCCACATTCCCAAAGTTGGGGGCAGAGCTGGGTTGGATATGTTATTTAAAAAAAACTTAAGATATAACTAATGCAGTCAGGCATCCTGGCACATGTCTATAATCTAACCACCTAGGAAGGCTGAGCAGGAAGATTGCCAGTTCAAGGCCAGTCTTGCAATTCAATGAGATTCTATCTCAAAATAAAAAAATAAAAAAGGGCTGTGGATGTATCTCAGTGGTAGAATACCCCCGAGTACAATTTCCACCACCAAAATAGAAAGAAATTACTAGTGCAGGTTGAATATTCCTATCTAAAAGGCTTGGGACCAAAATATTTGGATTTTTTCAGGATTTGGAATATTTGATATATATCTAATAGATTTCTTGAGACCCTAGCTTAGAAATGAAAATCATTTGTTTCATATACACTAATACAAATGAAGTGAAGGTAGTTTCATATTTTTAGTATGCCTACAATCTGCCTTGTCACAGGAGGTTAGATATGAAATTTTTCACTTGTGACCACATGTCAGGGTAAAAGGTTTCAGATTTTCCAGTATTTCAGAATTCCAGATTAGGATCTTCAAAGAAGCTATAACATTTCAAGCCCGGATCCGGGTAAGAGCAATAAATGGTGACATCATATTTCAAGGAATGTAAGATTTTATCAACTAAATGTTCATACCTTCCACTAGATAAATATTTCCTTTTAGGAGGTCTTTGTCGTGCACTTTCAATGACATACTAAAAAAGAAAAGTTTATGAAAACAGTTTGCTTTTTGCTTTGTGTATGAACAAATTAAGTACTGTATATCTAAAACATATGCAAAACTAAACAGGCCATTTAGTCACAAGTCTCTCATGTTAAATTATACCTTACAGCAAAAATAACAAAAAAACAAAACAAAAACCTGCTTAATTTATAATATTATAAACAAGTGAAATTTATGCTGCACATAAATTTATGTTGAGTACAGTATTTAATTTCTAAGAATTGTAATTACACAAATCTGAAACATTATCAATGTTTTATAAATGTTCAGAATATGTTTAATGTATAGAAAAGTATATATCTAATTGCAAGCACTATTTTTTTCAGCTGTTAGAAAACTTGTTAAAATAGAAAAACAAATGAGGATTCCAAGTTAAGAGATAATCCACACATTACCTTACATTTTTCTACGTTTACAGATTATCTACATGCTTGTCCTATATTAATGAAAATATTCCTTTGAAGATAACACACAAAAATCTCTTAAAATTGAATTTTTTGTCAATTACAAACAATACTAGTTTAATATGTAATTTAGTTGTATCTTACCTCTGCACGATCCAAAGCTAGTTCTAAGGCTTGTTGCTGTAAAAAGTATATTTGGCAGTATTATTTTCACAAAAAAATTAATTTAATAATAATTTAATAAGGATTTGACATTCCTAATTAAGTGCTTAAATGTTTCATTTTCTGAAATAAGTCCAATGTATTCTTTATTTTTCTCCTCCATTCTACTGAATGATCAAGATATGTAACTAAAGAGAAAATATAGCACCCTTGGACAGGGTAAGTGTTTTTTTTGTGAGGCTAATATATAAAATGGCTGGATATAACAACTATAATAATTGAAATTAACAGATCTGCATCTTTCATCTACTTCTTATAGACCCTCATTTTAAGGTAAGAGGGAGAAATATAAAGTTAAACTATATCTTTATTTATGAAACTTTTCTAAAGACACATAAAAAATACTACGTTCCAAACAAAGTTAAATAAATATACCATTAGTGATTTCTTTTTCTAGGGTTGCTTCAGGTACTATGTAGAGTCATAGTATTTTTCATTCACAATGACAGTCCTTTCAAAACTTCAGAGATACAGAACTTTCTATTTTTATTTACAGTATGTTTTAGATTCCAATAATTCAATCTACCAACTTGCATGTGACAAAATATCCCAGCACTGAGGCAGAAGGATGGCAAGTTCAAATTCAAAGCCAGTTTTAGCAATTTAGCAAGACCCTAAGCAACTTAGGTAGCCTCTGCCTCAAAATAAAAAGGCTAGGGATGTGGCTCAGTTGTTAAGCATCCCTAGGTTCAATTCCAGGACCAAAAAAAATCAAAGAACAGTTTCCCAGAGAAACTGGTTCCCATGATTCAGAATAAGACTCTTGAGCATAACTAATTTTCCCCAAGAAAATGTACTCTACATACATACTCTTTTTTTTCAAATATTTATTTTTAAGTTTCAGGTGGACACAATATCTTTTACATTTATGTGGTGCTGAGGATTGAACCCAGTGCCTTGTGCATGCTAGGTGAGCACTCTACCCCTGAGCCACAACTCCAGCCCCAACATACATACTCTTGACAACTATACGGTCTTTTAAATTTTGGCCACAAAACTTTAAAGTGAATTTATATAAAATTATAGTAAACAATCAAATATAAGCTCTTAGGATAATTTTAAATAACCAGTTGTCTGAAGTAAATATTTCATCTTCTGAAATTAAAACTTCAGAAGATATAATGAGATATGCTTTGCCTCATTCATTCACTTACTCCTTCAAATAGTTAAGAGAGAATATCATTAAGTAATAGAGATGCAAAATATAATATGAGGTCAGAATCCCAGTATGACAGTTCTACTTTTCTCTAACAGGGCAAGGGCACATAGGTAAGATCCCAAAAGGAAAAGGAAAGTAAGTGTTTTTTTTTTTTTTTTTTTTTTTAAGTTTGTGTGACAGAGTTTTTAGGAAAGATTATTCAACACGGTGGTTAGTGTTCACTTACTCTCCTGTCAAACTCTTTTGTTTGCTTGTAGTAGTGAGGATTGAAGCTATGGCTCTCTACCACTGAGTTATATTCCCAACCCCTTTTCATCTTTTTTTTTTTTCCTTTAAATTTCTAAGAAAAATTTTATAGGTACATTGTAGTTATATATAATAGTGGGTTTTGAGTAACTATGGCAGAACCAGGAGCCCATCTAGTGTCTGATCCAGCACTGTGAGCACTGTCCATGCATGTGGGTGTGGTGACACACTCAATGTCCCAGAAAAGCGAGGCAAATGGGTTCCTGAGGCTGTTTGGTGAAGTGTCGCTCAGCTTCACAACTTGACTTCTCTGTTTGCTTTGTGTCTGGCATACATAAGCGACTTAAGTACTTACTAAGGTGCCTGGTTAGAAAGATTCTCATAGCTGAGCAGCAGAAACCTGAACTCAGCTATCCAGTGCTGACCACCTCTCTTTAAAAACCTTTTTCTTCTGGCATGTCTTTAGCAGCGGCTATTGGGTAGTTAGTCTTTTCTGTGTAGTATGTCAGGGAATCACACCTTTTTATCTCGAGACAGAATCTAAGTTGCCCAAGTTGGTTTTAAACTGGAGATCCTCCTGCCTCAGCCCTTGGAATCACTGGGAGTACAGGTGCGTGCCACTGTGTCCAGTTCAAATGCTCCTTTTTTCAAATATTAAAAAGTACCCCCCCCCAAGTCTTTAACATCTTAATGACAAAAGTTAAATGTCTACAGGTAAGAATGCTTAGTGACTATAAATCAGTGAGTAGAAATATGACACTAGAAGGCTAGCACTGGTGCTACTTGAAATGTTGGATGCACTAACAGGGTTACATTTATTTTTAAATTTAAAAAAAATGAGCAGAGTGCAATGACTCATACCTATAATCCTAGTGACTAGGAAAGCTGAGGCAGAATTACAAGTTGGAACCAGCCTCAGCAACTTAGTGAGACCCTATTTCAAATTTTTAAAAAGGTGGAGGGTAAGTGGCACTGGGGATGAACTCAGTGGTAAAGTGCCCAGGGTTCAATCCTAGTACTGAAGGTGGGGGGCGGTAAGAACTTTAAAATGAGAAATCAACAAGGCCCCAAACTATTTGTATTTATAGCCATCCTCCTTGCCAATGACTTGGAATAAATGCAAAATAGTTAGAAATAAAATTTTAAATACACAGATTATGTATGTGACTTGGATGTGACCATCATAATAACACTAAATTGAGAAATGAGCACACATTTTATACATGACCGCTAAATAATTTACCAATAAGGATAACTAAAGCGGCTTACAAGAGCATTTCTTGATCTATAATACAGGTATTTATATTTATAAAGACAAAAATAATATTCTAAAATCCAAACTTGAACATACTGAGCCAAAGCTTACCATTGTGGCATAAGATAGGGATCCAAAAAGAGAAAACCTATGTGCGTTGATGCAGTGAGGTGAAAACCATGTCTTTAATATCAGTCATACACTGTAAAAGTAAAAACAATGAAACCCACATGTTAACATAAGGCTATAAAGAGAAATAAATAAGATTATTTAGTAGTTAACAAGGAAGATAACTTGAGGCACATATATTTCTAACACATTTTTTAAATAATCTGTAACAAAAATTCATGTACCACAACTTATCTATTCATTGCTGAAAAGTAGTTTTAGCTAGTTAGGCCAAACACAGTTTGCAAGTTAAAATCATTACTCATGGGGCTGGCACTGTGGCTCAGTGGTAGAGCGCTTGCCTGGCATGGGTGAGGCGCTAGGTTCAATTCTCAGCACCACATATAAATATATAAATAAAATAAAGGTCCATCAACAACTAAAAAATTTTTTTTTGAAAAAATAATTACTCATATTTAAAAAAAAAAAAACCTCTGGAAAGAAAATTTTTTTTTTTTAAATCTCTTCTCATAATTACTTCTGGTGCTCTTACTTTTCCTGTGGATTATTCTAATAGCCTGTCTACAGTTCACTTTATGAGTCACAGATTTCATTATGCCTGCTGATAAAAAAAAAAAAATGATATTCCTTAAACACTTCAGGCTAAATTTTTCAGATGGAGCTCCAATCCCTCTGGGCCTATTTAGACTCCTAAAGAACCTATTTCCTCTAATAAGGGGTTCTCATCTAGATTGCAAAGTGGAGTAAGCTGTTGAGCTTTAAATAGGATGCCCATGCCCTATCTCCCCAATTCTGATTAGTTGGTCTACAGTGGGCTCCAAGGGTCAGTCCTTTGAGTTCCCCTAAGTGATTGAAAGGGAATGCCAGTGTCGAAGCCCATTGTTGTAACTTCTCTGCCTACCACAGAGATGGTTCAGGTTTGCTCTCCGAGTGATGATAAATAAAGCTTAGTCTGATTCTTCATCTAACCCATGTAACTACTGCTGCATGTACGTTGCTGAGCTAAAGGACAACTTCTGGTAACAGAAAACAAGATTCCCCATGTAAATAATTTTGCAAACTTTTTTTTTTTTTTTTTTGTAAACCCCAAAGCTTAGACTTTAGCAAATTCAGGTTAAAGAAAAAACTGAAAAAAAGAAAACAAGAAAAAGGAGGTGGGGTGGGAGCTTAGCTAACATACATCACAAGCACTGTACAGGTACCAGGAACAATCATTTAAAAATAAGAATGGCATTAGTTCTACTTTCAAATAGCTCACAGAAGGTTTAAGCTGAAATTGGGTTAAGGTGAAAAAATCCCAGTCACTAAATAGAGATGAATATACATTATACTCAGAGACAAAATGTGATGATAGTAAGATCTGTTATTACTAAATTGGGGGATGGGTAACTTTAAGTATTTGCACAAACCAACAAATAACTGTATATCTCTTAGAAAGCAAACTGCCTATAGATGAGAAAACTGTTATAATCATTATCAACACCTCCATTTTACAGAAAAGGCACTCAGAACTAATGACTTTCTCAAGTTCACAGACAGACTGGAATTCAGCCTTCACAATTTTTAATTTTATCTTTTAACATTACAACCTTCACACGGTTCAAATCAACTCTCATTTTTTTTTTAGATTTTTTTTTCAGGCAAAGCATTTAAAATAAAAAATTGATTTTACTCAGACTAATATAATTTTAATTTTGATCGAACTTTACATCACGGTGAGCAACCAAAGTACACTGTACTCAATCTAATTCCGAAAATCTTTGCAAATAACTGCATATTTCTATTCCCACTAGAGACTTTGATGTACCCCCACTAAACAGTGGCTAAGGGACATGCCTTTCAGAGGCAACTATTGTGCAAGTTCATTTCTGAACGCCTAGTAACCATGGTAAGGTCCAATAATTCATTAATTTGCTTCAAAATATAGCTATCAATTCCACCTATTTCTCTGATAGACTTGGGTCTCTCCCAACTCAACTTCCGTAACAACTTAGGCTTTACCCGCAAAACGCCAATTCCACGGTGGCGCGACGCCTTTTTTCAATATGGACACCAAGAAACCCATTCCCGATCAAGAGCTACGCAAAATTCTTGTGAGTTTTTCAGAAAATACCTGTAACTGCAATTCAAAAGTCGAACTAAAATCAAAAGCGCGGCTTAGCAGCACCACAAAACGCAAGGGTGGGGTCCTCCGGAAAGGTTGGCCCGCAGCCGGGACTGCCAGGTCACTGAGGACAGTACCTTCTTCCCGCGGGATCCGGAAAGCAGCCCACTAAGCGGCTTCCTCACCTCTGCCCAACTGGGATCTCGCGAAAATAACTTATCCACCTGCCCACCACAGACCCGCCCACCTACCTGTCCCCACCCACTTTCGCCGGTCGCGGCTGCGCTGGGCCTCCACACTGGGCCCCAACGCCCACCCACCGCTTCAGCGGCTCTCAGCAGCTACGCAGCCAACCACCGGTTCAGGAGGCCGCACTTCCGACTGGCGCGGTGAGCCGGCGGAAGAGGTGAGGTTGGGAGGCGGGGCCGCGACCGGAAGACATAGACCTGGCTAGAAGTGCAGCAGTGTACAGATTCCCACCAGGCCACGGAATTTCAGGTTCCGGAGCCACGCGGGGGGGCCAGTGCCCTTGAGCATTCTTTCAGGCCCAGTTTCCGGCTTCTACAAAATGGGCCGGGCAAGCACAGATATTTGGGGGGAAGGGAGAGAGACCCTGTTGAATTTCTAGAGCCAATTATCTTTTTTGCCTGACAGCCTAATGCACATTTGCTAGCACACTCTGTACAACCGTACAACCTTCCTAGGAATATTAACTACCAATGAATTCAATGCTTTTTTGAAAAATCATTCCAGAGATGGATTGCACAATTTATTAACTGCATTATCAGTGCGTGTTGTAATTGATTGTAACTTGGTCATTGAATAATAAAAGTTTCTTTTTTTTAATTGTGAAATTA
The DNA here is from genome assembly GCF_045843805.1 of Urocitellus parryii. Classification (NCBI taxonomy): domain Eukaryota; kingdom Metazoa; phylum Chordata; class Mammalia; order Rodentia; family Sciuridae; genus Urocitellus; species Urocitellus parryii. The sequence goes on from NC_135532.1 coordinate 32,074,441, forward strand.
ACAACAAATGAACAATTTTAACGTGTACAGTTCAGTGGCAGTTAGTATATTCACAGTGTTGTGCTACCAGTACCTCTTAACTAGTTCCAAAATATTTTCATTGACCCAAAATAGATCGTGAACCCATCCAACAGTTGCTCCCGATTCTTCTCGCCCAACCTCTGGCAAATACCAATCAGCTTTCAGATTATGGATATTGCATATAAATGGAATATATGATTTTTTTTTCCACAGAGGGTTTTTTCCCGGGTTTCCCTTGTACATCTTGTAGCATATGTCAGTACTTCACTCCTTTTTTATGGCAAGTATTGATGGCAGGAGGAGACAGGAAGGATAGGGAGTGGGCTCCTGAGTAACTTCCTGGGCACCAGAGTACAAACAGCACCTGTAGATATTTGCTAAGAAACTTATGAAAAGGCTATTTTAAAATCAGGACATACTGACTGGGGTCCATGCCTCCCCAAGAAGGAAAAATGCATGGTTGTGTTGTAGGGACAGAAGGCACAGAAGATAGCAGGAAACAGTTTTATTTGGCTGCAGCCAGGTTCCCAGTGCACAGCTTTTGCTGTAATCAATCAATCCCCTGAGCCTCCAGTTCAGGTAGTTTTAGAATTTAATACCCTGCGTGTAAGGGGAGGGGCTCAGAAGTTCACAGTCTGTAGAAGTTCACATAAAAGCAGCTTTTTCTTTCACTGTTTTGGGCAGGTTAACCCTTCAATGACAACACCTGACAGGGGGAGAGCTTCATCTCCCCCTTCTCTCCTGCCCCTGCCAGCTGTTACCATGGAGCCACAATATTAACTTCCCTTATCTTAGAAATGTAGACATCTCTTTGAAGCCCAGCTCAAGGCCAGAGGCCTTGTTTACATATTTTACAAACTAGTATGCTGGATACATGTTTGTGAAAAACTAGTATGGGAGTGTCCAGCACTGGAATGCTGATTTCTTCCTGGCTGGTGGCCAAGTAAGACAGGGCAACATGAAAACAGGAAGTTTGTCCACATCAAACTCTTGTAGAGACTCTTTTGCTGACAGCCCTAAAATCAGCCATGGTGAAGATTTCTGGAGAAGCCCAGTTAAGACTTTTTTGTGGAGAAAGGGGGTGCCACTACAATTGATATTTTGTTTGGACTAAAGGCTACATGAATACTTTGTGAACACTGATTGGCATACCCCGGATTAGGTGGTGGCGGTGGGGGGTGCTGACTTCTTTAAATCTATAGGTTGAAGTGAACTCCTGGATGATAGCCACTCTTTGGTATCCCCCTCTTTGGACCCCTTCCTCTTTGGGAGTTCTGCTTTGTTTTTAAAGAATCCTGTAACTTTGCTATCACTTTTGTGTCTGTGTATTTTATTCTTCAAATTCACGAGACCCAGAACCCAACCCCAACTGTATATAGAAACCATATTTTATCCATCTAGTTTTTGATGAACATTTTGGGTTGTTTTCACCTTTGGGCCCCCATTCTGAACATTTGTGTGAAAGTATTTGTTGGAGTCTGTTTTCAGTTCCTTTGAGCATATGCATAACAGTGGAATTTCTGGGTGTTTTGCTAATTCTATATTCAAATAATTGAAGTACCATAAGCTTTTCTACAGCAGATGAGCCATTTTACACACCAACAGCATTGTAAGGGGTTTCCAATTCCTCCACATCCTCACCAACCATTATTATTTCCCAGTATTTTAACAATAGCAGTCCCAATGGGTATCAAGTGGTATTTCATTGTGGGTTTGATGTGCTTTCCCTAAGGTCAAAGAAACCATTTTTCATGTCTTTATTAGTTATTTGTATATCTTCTTTAGAGAACTCTATTCACATCCTTTGCCCATTTTTTTTACATTGAGTTACTTATCTTTTTGTTATTAGGTTGTGGTAATAATTATGATTCTGGATACTGATACTCATCAGGTTTATTGTTTACAGATACTTTTTCTCATTCTGTAGGTTGTCTTCTCACTTTTTTGTTGTTGTTGTTTTTGCTACCAGGGAATGAACCCAGGAGCACATAACCACTGAACCAAATACCCAGACCTTTTTTTTTTTTTTATTTTGAGACAGGGTCTTACTAAGTTGCTTAGAACCTTGCTAAGTTGTTAAGGTTGATCTCAAATTTATGATCCTCTTGCCTCAGCCTTCCAAGCCACTGGAATTATAGACATGTGCCACACTTTCTTAATGTCATTTGGTGTACAATTATTTATTTATTCAGTTAGGTAGTTTACTGAGGATCGAATCCAAGGGCTCTCTACTATTGAGCTCCAGCTCCAGCCCTTGTTATTTTTTTTAGTTTGAGATGGGTCTCCCTAAGTTGCCTCTGCTGGCCTCAAACTTGCAATCCACCTGCCTTAGCCTCCTGAGTGGCTGTGAAGACAGTTGTGCATCCCAGCATTTGGCTGGTTTATCTTCTTATAAAGACACTATCAAGGAGTCAGAGACCCATCCTTATGACCTCATTTAACCTTGACTGCCTCCTTATAGACCTTCCCTATCTCTAAACACAGTAACACTGGTGGTTTTGGCTTCAACATACAATTTTTGACAAGATACAATTTAGTCCATTGCAAATGTTATTATGAATGAATCATTTCTTAATTTCCTTTCTGCATTGTTCATTGCTGGTATGAAGAAACACAACTGAATTTTGAATGCTATTGTTATATCTGGAAATCTGCTAAATTCACTTGTTAGCTCTAACGTGTTTGTGTGAAGGTTAACATTTCAAGGGTGTATACATAGGGTGGTGGAATCTGTGACTTGGGATAGTTTTATGTCTTACTTATCATTTGGATTCTTGTTGTTTTTGTTTTGTTTGGGTTTTTCTTGCTTAATTTCTATAACTAAAGCCATTCTTTGATTTAAGGGTTTAGCTTATATAATATGGAAGCTAGAAGGTCTGAAATCCATAAGGAGCAGGACACTCAGGACCGAGTTAACACTACAGGCTTGAGGCAGAACTTTCAGAGAAACCTCAGGTTTTGCCATTAAGAATTTCACCTGTTGGAATGAGGTCCATCTATATCATTGAGTGTGATCTTCTTAGTCAACTTAACATGTCTACAAAATACCTTCATGACATCATTTGTTAAATGAGTATAATAGCCTATCACAATTAATATAAAAAACGGCCATACCCAGTGTGGTTTCCACTCTTCCTATGGCTTCGTGTGGGCAGAGAATACTTCCCCACCCTAGTAACTTTGCCTCTGGCTCTGTGACTTGCTTTAGTCAATAGAATGTGAGTGGATGAAAGTACATCCACCAGCTAGGTGTGGTCTTTGAGAGAAGATGAGTTTTTGTTCTTAATCCTCTGGTTTTGTGTGTATGTGTCACATTTATATGTGTATTTCTATAGGCCATGGTATAGTGTCCAACTAGAAAAGGCCTCTGCTGGCAAAAGAAGGGACAATTGGAACATCTAGAGATCAAGACTATTTTGACTAAATAGGATTAAAACACATCAAACATATTCAAGATATATGAGTTTTTAATAATGCTTTATGAAAAAACCTCTCTGGTCACATTGAAGATTGCTAGGTTAGCAACTAATCATTCTAAAATTGATAAGAGTTTTTAAAAGAAACAAAAATAAAATTTCCTGTTTTCCCACACAAGCTTAAATTAAAAGTAGTTAAATTGTTAATAAGGGATTTTTTTTTCCTTTTTTGGTACTGGAGATTGAACCCAGGGGTACTTTACCACCAAACTACATCCCCAGTTCCTTTAAATTTCTTTCTTTCTTTTTTTTTCTTTTTTTGAGACAAGTTCTTGCTAAATTGCTGAGGGCCTCCCTAAGTTGCTGAGACTGGCTTCAAACCTATGATTCTCCTGCCTCAGTCTCCCGAATTTCTGGAATTACAGGTGTGCATCACTGTGCTTGGTTGGAAATTTCTTTTTCCCTAGAAAATCTTGAGTGAATAAATGAAGAAGGGATAGTAGAATGTTGCTATTTTACAACCTGTGAGAAAATAATGCTTCTGAGAAATTATCCTTATTGTTGCTTAATAACTGTTCAGGTGAAAAGTTGAAAGAGAACTTTATACTGATCTATTTTAGAGTGGATCAGGCTTGCAACATCTTTTCAATCTTAATAATAGTAGAAGTGAAATAACCAAAAATAATGTGCTTCTTGATTTATATATTCCATATTATTACTATTTACAAAATATTTTTGCAAAAAATGAAAAAAATACCTGTTTGTGGTAGAGATTGCAACCCCAGTAACTCAGGAGGCTGAGGCAGGAGGATCACAAGTTCAAAGCCAGCCTCAGCAACCTAGTGAGATCGTGGGTGTCTCAAAAAAAGGCTGGGGACTTAGCTCCTTGTTAAAGCCACCCTAGTTAAATCATCAGTACTAAAAAAATAAAAAGAAAAATAAAAAAGAAAAGGCATAGAGTAACATGTTAAGTGACTTCGTATATCTCCCTACCATTTTATATGTTGAAGCCCCTATCTCCAGTACCTCAGAACCTGTTCTTTAAAAAAAATGGTTAATTTAAAATGAGGCCATTAGGGTTGATGAGGCCATCTAGGATTATTACTGGTGCCCTTATAAGAACAGGAGGCTAACATCAATGTTTATAACATCAATTCACAATAGCTAAGCTATGGAACCAACCTAGATGCCCTTAAGCAGTTGAATGGATAAAGAAAATATGATACACACACACACACACACACACACACAATGGAATATTACTCAGCCATAAAGAAGAATAAATTACAGCACTTGCCAGTAAATGCATGGAACTGGAGACTATCATGCTAAGTAAAATAAGCCAGACCAAAAAAAAAAAAAAAAAAAAACCAACCAAAAGCCAAGTGTTCTCTCTGATATGTGGATGCTAACACACAAAAATATTGGGGAGGGAAGAATATAAGTTTGTTGGTTTAGACAAAGGGGAGTGAAGGGAAGGGGGAATGGGAATAGAAAAGACAGTAACCTGAATTGGACATGACTTTCCTAGGTTCGTATACAAATACATGACCAGTGTAACTCCATATCATGTACAACCACTAGAATGGGTCCATGTATATATAATATATCAAAATAGACTCTACTGTCATATATATATATATAAAGAACAAATAAAGAAAAATTAAAAAAGAACAGGAGGCTAGGACACAAAGATATATACCAAAAGCTGGGTGCGGTGGTGCACACCTGTAAGCCCAGCAATTGAAGCTACTAAGGCAGGAGGATGGCAAGTTTGAGGTCAGCCTCAGCAATTTAGGGAGGTCCTCAGCAGCTTAGCAAGATGCTGTCTCGTCTCAAAATGAAAAGTAAAAAGAGCTGGGGATGTTGCTCAGTGGTAAAGTGCCCAGTACTGGAAAAAAAAAATAAAAGAAAAGTAAGGAGATACACTAAAGAATAGGAATACACAGCAAGAAGGAGGCCATCTGCAAGCCAAGGGGAGAGGCCTCCAGAGAAACCAAACCTATAGGTGATTTGACCTTGCATATCCAACTTCCTGAACTGTGAGAAAATTAATTTTTCTTTGTTTATGCCATTAGCTTGTAGCATTTTATTATGGCAGCCCAAACAGACTAATAACATAAAGTTGGGTAGAATAGAGCTTTTTTAGGTTATAAGAATAATATTCAGCCAGGCATGGTGGTACACGCCTGTAATCCCAGCAGCTCTGGAGGCCGAGGCAGGTGAATCACTAGTTCAAAGCCAGCCCCAGCAACTTAGTGTGGCCCTAAGCAACTCAGTGAGACCCTGTCTCTAAATGAAATACAAAAGAGGGCTGGGGATGTAAACCATTCTGGTTTACTGTATTCGCACCAGGATGACTAGAGGTTTTTGCAACATGCTCTTCCTATTCTGGCTCACCCACTATCTCCCATCTCAGCCTTACTCAAATTGTTGGTAAAGTTGTCTTTTTTTTTCCTTCGTAGTAATTTTTTTTTAAAAAGTTGGACAAATAATACATGAACATAATAAAAAATATCAAACAATGTGAAGGCAGGGACTCCATCATTATGGGCATGATTTGTAATAGCACAAATCTAACCGGTACCACATTTCTGTCAAAAAATGACATGAATAAGCCATGCAAAGGCTGCAAAATGGAGTAATAAGTGGCCATAAAAGGAGTAAGGAATGTTTCTTTCTAGCCTATACTTTGCCTAGCATATATTATTTTGAAAAAGAAAACAAAAAAGCTTCACACCTGTACTGAGCCCTGATCATTTTAGAGTAAAATAATCACAACCTGGGTGCTAGTAGTGCTCACGGTTCCGGGATCAGTCATTGTTTCTAGGAATTTCAATGGATGAAGCTAGGAAATAAGTGTAGATATAAATATGAATAAAAATAAAATACATATGCCATGAACATAGATCATTAACTTATATGGATATTCCAATTCAAATTCAGAACTTTAGATTTTAGGGTTTTTAGTTAACTTCCTATCTTACATCTATATGACCTCTTTCTTTCCTTCCTTCCTTCCTTCCTTCCTTCCTTCCTTCCTTCCTTCCTTCCTTCCTTCTTTCTTTCTTTCTTTCTTTCTTTCTTTCTTTCTTTCTTTCTTTCTTTCTTTCTACTGGGGATTGAACTCAGGGGCACTCAACCACTGAGCCACATCCCCAGCTCTTGTATTTTATTTAGAGACGGTCTCACTGAGTTGCTAATCGCCTTGCCATTGCTGAGGCTGGCTTTGAACTCAAGATCCTCCTGTCTCAGCCTCCCTAGCAACTGGGATTACAGGCATGCACCACTGTGCCCGGCTCTATATGACCCTTTTCCACATTAAAAATGCTGGTCTAATTGGATGTAGTTGTGCCTGCCTGTAACACCAGCGACTAAGAAGGCTGAGTGTGGCAGGAGGATCACAAGTTTGAAGCCAGTCTCAGCAACTTAGTGAGACCCTAAGCCACTTAGACCTTGACTCAAAATTTAAAAAATAAAAAGAACTCAGGGATTAGCTAAGTTGTAAAGCACAGATGGGTTAATTCCCCAGTACCAAAAAAGAAAAAAAAATACTGATTTAAAATTGTATCAAAATAATGATACATTGCCTAATTCTATGTAATATTTGCAATTGTCTTACAATAACACCAAGTTTACCACCAATAATGTAATCACTGAAACATTTAGAAAGTTGTTGAAGATTTTTTTTTGTCCTTAATGTCTATATCACTAAAGATGGATATAAAAGTCACAGGCTTCTTAAGTCATTTAAAATATTTTTTTCCAATTCATTATGCCAACAACATGATCCACAGATATATTTGTTTTGCTTTTGCTTTCAGTAATTACTCTTTTAAAAATAATGTATTTTCAAAATATGTAAAATAATTATATTGCAGTTCAAATCTATAAAACAAGGTTTAACCCAGAGAAATCTAGCTTCTGTTTTACTTCTCTCAACCTGTTCTTCCCCTCACAAGAGAAACTCTTATTTTAGTTTTTTTGGTTCATTACATATTACTTAATACATAATATTATATTAACCTATATGTATAGATGAATACTGATCTCCTTTTATTGATACTCAACAAAATATTAAAGTGATAGTATTAAGCATGTATCCTATTTTTGAATTGTGTTGTGTCTCCAGGCATTCAGTTAATTCATGACTTATAATTGTTGAAATAAGTAAATGGCAAGCCATTGTATTATTATTATTATTATTTTTTGGTACTGGGGAATGAACTCAGGGGTACTCGACCACTGAGTCACATCCCCAGCCCCTATTTTGTACTTTTTAAATTTAGAGACAAGGTCTCACTGAGTTGCTCAGCACCTCGCCGTTGCTGAGGCTGACTTTAAACTAACTATCCTCCTGTCTCAGCCTCCCTAGCCTCTGGGATTACAGGCATGCACCACTGCACCTGGCTTTGTTTTTCTTTTTCTTTTCTTTTTTTTAACGTTTGTATACATTTGAAAATTTTTTGTGATAAAATTTATTAGGGTCCCACTTCAGTTAACTTATTTTCTTTCCCAAGGTCAACCACTGTTAATGATATGTTTACTTTATGCTCCACTGATTATCTATGCATATATGACTTTGTGTGTATGCATATTTATGTATGCATATTTCTGCTTTTTGTGAAAATGGAAAAAGAAGCATTCTTGCTATACCGTTTTACCTTCTTGACAGTATGCTATAGTTTGGATTTTACATGTCCCTGAGATATGTTAATCTGTCAACTAAGCTGGATTGAAAATGCCCAGAAAATTGGTAAGACATACTTCTGAGGGTGTTTCCAGACTTAAATGGCTTGTGGGTCAGTGAGCTCAAGGGGATGACCTGCCCTCAATATGCATGGCACCATCCAGTAAGCTGGGGGCCTGGATGAAACTGTTGTAGGGACAAATGAGGCAAGGCACCGAAGACAGCAGGAAACAGTTTTATTTGGCTGCAGCCAGGTTCAGGGGGCACAACTTTTGCTGTAATCAATTAATCCCCTGAACCCTGAGTTCAGGGAGTTTCAGAGTTTTGTACCCAGTGTGTAAGAGCAGGGGTCAGATGTTCACAGTCTGCAGAAGTTCACATAAAAGCAGCTTTTTCTTTCACTGTTCTGGGCAAGTTAACTCTTCAAGGACAACACCTGAGAAGGGAGAGCTTCTTCTCCCACTGCCAGCTGTTACCATGGAGCCCAATTGTAACTTATCTTAAAAATGTAAACATCTCTGTGAAGCCCAGCTCAAGGCCAGAGGCCTTGTTTGCACATTTCTTCAAAGTACTATACTTGATATGTTTGTGAAAACTAGTAAGGGGGTGTCCCGCACCTGGAGTGCTGGTATCTTCTTGGCCAGTGGCCAAGTAAACAGGGTGACATGAAAATAGGAAGTTTATCTACATTGGACTCTTTTGCAGAGACTCTTTTGCTGACAGTCCCAAAATCAGCCATGGTGAAGAGGACTTTTCTGTGGAGAAAGGATGTGCCCACTTCAATTCCCCCTTTAATGATGCTCCCCATAATTTAGTCCTTTAAATTTAAGAGCATCATTACCATTATCTTGGCTTAAAGCCTTATACATAGTCGAAACCTTAGTTGTTGTCATTTTTTCAACAGCAGCTTTTACAGTGGACCCAATAGTTTTAATGCACAGTGGAGCCAAACATGGGAGCAATGAACAGGTTAACAGCAGAATACCCACTACACCAGTTGAGCTTTAAAATCTACCAAGAGTTGAAAACCATCTTCCAAAAGCATGTTTGGTACCCAAACTTTAATGCCCTTCGAGGTATGAACTAAAACTAACACATGTGCTAGTTCTCTTGTGTTGTTGGCTGTATTCTTAATTGCTTGTCTATTGTCATCCATTTGGATGCAACAATCTGAGCTGTTGAACTCTCCACATATATTTTTTCCTCAGCCAGTAGGTAATCTAATGCCAAGTGTTTTTGATAGTTAGCCACTCGCATCTGGTCTGTTGTGCGGCTAGGAGGTCAAAGGCTGTGGCAGTCTGATTAATAATAATTTCTAGTACAGCTTGTAAGTGAATAATTCTGTTTAACATGTAAATAGGAGTTCTATAGCTCCAACTGCCATTTTGGGCCCAGGTAGTGGGACCATAAGTGGCAATAATCCTATGGGGTGGCCAGTTACCTTCACCCCAAAATTGGTCACTTCCTAAATCAAGTTTCTTTCCGATGGACCTCTTTTTCCTTTCCAAACAGTCATCCATCTATAGCATTCCTCTGGTGGGACAGGTCCTAAATATATGTTTTACCACCTCTTAGTTATAGTGGATTGTCTTGACACATGGTTCACATGATTTCCATGGTTGGAATAAGAGAAGGGGAGAATCCCTTATGGTTATCAAAGGAAACCAAACTAAATAATAGACTAACATTTTGGTTAGCATAAGTTAAACAGCATAAATCAACAAAGCCAAACTAATAACACCAAACAAATCCTAGAAAACTTATATAAGCAAGATAAAAAGTGTAAGTGAAATTTTGTTACCCAGAGTCTAGTCAGTAGGAGTTACTGTTATCAAACCAGTAGCAAAAAAACAGAGAACTATGGATATATCTAGAAGCAAGGGGTGGAAATGCATTATAGTATAAGAACTATCTCAGAGGTTGAAAGAGTTCATTAGTCCTGGTGGGAAGTTTATCTTTCACTGTGCATTGATCAGCCAGTCCCTCCTGTGTGGCTGAAACAGAGCCGTAGTCTCCTCAAGCTTTGGCAGTGCGTAGACCAGTTAGCTTCCGGAGTGACTGGAGCAGGGCTGTTGTCCTTCTGATCCTCAAGCTTCTTTGGTGCTCCTTTTTCTTTAGGATGGTCAGCTTCAAAGGCATAGCAGCATCTGGAGAGCACTCCCAGTCCTCAGCTGCAGGCTTGATTCTGGGGTAGTGAATCCAGGGACCTATCTCTGCAAACTTTACTGCAGTTGGGGTGGATAAAATAAGAGTGAAAGGGCCCTTCCAAAGAAGTTTAGGGGTTAAATATTTCATTCTTTGACCCAGACTCAATCTCCAGGCTTGAAGGAGTGTGCACCTGGGTCAAACTTACTGGCAATCTTTCTCTAACCCATTGGTTGAGAAACTGTAAAGTTTTCCCTAAGACCTGAATCTGTAGACTCAGGGTTAATTTTCCTATCTCTCTTAAGTCTCCCTGAAGTCCCCTAATAAGGAGTGGGGGCCTCCCATAAATTATCTCAAAAGAAAAGAATCCATTCCTCCTAGTGGGAGTGGATCTAATCCTAAACAGTGTAATAGGGAGAAATTAATCACAATGTAAGTGAGTCTCCTAACACAGCTTACCCAATTGAGCCTTAAAGTCCTGTTCATCCTTTTAACTTTACCAGAACTCTGCAGCCTATAGGCAGTATGTAACTTTCATCTGATATTTACACTCTTGGTCAGTAATCATATCACCTCTGCCCAAAATCTGGCCCATTATCTGAGCCAATAGTTATTGGGACACCAAATCTGGGAATAATTTCCCAGAGAAGCATCCTAGTATCTCCCTAGCCTTTTCATTGCTGGTGGGAAAGTCTTCTACCCAGAGTGGGAACATACAAAAGCCAAAAGTTACTTATAGCCCGTGAGCATGGTAGTTCAGTGAAGTTTACTTCCAAGTCTTCAAAAGGTGCTCCTCCTATAGTTTGGATTCCTGGAGGGAGCTTTGGCCCCTGACAAGAATTGCTGTGAGCACAAACCACATATTGTTTGCAGATCATCCAGGTGTTGTTTGTGAGCCAGGGGACATAGAAATGTCGACTCAGAACTGTCTCAAGTGCTGTATGTCCAAAGTGTTCTCCTGCGAAACTGTCTGATAAAGGCTGGGGCTAGAATCTCTGGGATGGCTATGCCAGCCATCAGAAAATCTCCACCATCCACTGGGGAGAAAATTTTCTTGTTCAGTCTTACATCACTTACTTTCATGTTGGGAGTGTGTTGGCTCCCATTCTGTTAGCTAGTCGGCCAGGCAGAAGGGCAGCATTTAAACCTGGGCCTGGATTTTCTTCCCATTTCTTGCAGACAGCTAACCTGGCCTTTCTGACAGCTCTCCAGTTGCCCTGAGAAACCACAGTGTTTCCTTTTCGATGACCTTGGCAATATATAATCACAACCTTCCTGGGAGCCCACAGTGCATCCAAAAGTTTAAGAATTTCTTGACCATACATTATGCCCCCCCCCCTTTTTTTTTTCCTGAGTTAATTAGCCCCTTTTAATTACATAAGGTCCTATGAACATGAAGGGTAGTAAACGCATATTTTGAGTCTATGTAAATATCCACACAGACTCCTGCTGTCAACTGAGGTGCTTGAATCAAAGCAATAAGTTTTACCTTTTGTGTTGAAGTTCCCTGAGGCAGAAGTTTTGCCTCAACAGTAGAGTCCAGAGTGACCACTGCATATCCAGCAAAACATACCCCATCTTTTATAAAACTGCTTCCATCTGTGAAGTACTCTGCATCAGGGTCCTCGAGAGGCTGGTCTGTTAGGTCTGGTCTGCGGAGAACACTTCATCCATGACCTCAACACATTTGTGATCAGGTTTTCCAGGTCCAATGGGCAGCAAAGTTGCTGGGTTTGGAGTTCTGAGGACCTCGACATGGATACGTGGGTTTTCACATATCATGCCCTGATATTTGACCATTTTTTCATTAGTCAACCAATAGTGTCCTTTATATTTTAACAATGTCAAAATTGAGTGAAGAACTCTGACAACCAGTTCTTGTCTCATGGCCAGTTTATCAGCTTCCAACACCAGAAGAGCTGTAGCTGCAAGGGCCCGTAAAAAAGGTGGCCAGCCCTGGGCTACAGAGTCCAGCTGTTTGGACAAATAGGCCACTGGATTTTGCCATGTCCCCAGCATCTGAGTCAAAACTCCTACAGCCACTCCAGACAGATCATGGACATACAGAAAGAAAGGCTTTGTGAAGTCAGGGAGCCCTAATCCAGGTGCACTGGTGAGTGCTTGTTTACTGTCCTCAAAGGCCTTTTGCTTAGTTGGCCCCCATATCAGAGGATCTCATTCTCCCCGCTTTGTGGCTTCATAGAGGGGTTTTGCCATAACTGAAAGTTGAGGATCCATATATGGCTGAACCCAGTAGCCCCCAAGAATTCTCTATTATGATGGCAGGTTGAAGGGACTGGAATTGAGCAGATCTCCTGTTTCTTTTGAGGCTCAGTGTTTGTTCTGTTCTGTTGCCGAATCAGATGGTAACCAAGGTATTTGACTTTTTGTTGATAGATGTGGACTTTTAAGCTTTCACAATGATGGTGTGCTCAAGCTGGGAGGAAACGTCATTTAGGGAAGGGAGGCATACATAGAGCCTCTGGCGCTTTAAGATGCAGGAATTTTTTTGTTATCTCCCAGTGCAGCATCTTGGCTGCTGGTATTCTTCAACTCTTTAATCTAATGTAAATCTTAGCAGAGACTGATGACCTGGGACATCATTTGTATAAAAAGAACCTACGTCAACCTTGCCGTGGACCATCTGCCAAGGTTGGAGGGCAGCGGTGCTGTTCCGTGCAGGTCCTAGTGTGGCAGCCACATTGTGCCCACCTAGGTGTTTCTCTTTGTCTGTGTGGCTTTTCTCCTCTTGTCAGGTGGGAGCCTGCTCTAATTGTATATAGTAGCTGCCCCGCTTGTATTTTTGTTCAGTATGCCTGGGTGCATGGGGCTCGGTGGCCCTTCCTGCTGGTGGCTCACAGCGTGACCTTTTGGAGTGAGCACCCTATGGCCCACTACTGGCTGTTAACATGAACATATTCCTGGTTCATTTGGGGGCTTGCAGCAGCTGAGCCCTCCTGAGGTGCTGGGTCCTGTGCATCTGATGCAGTCCTGTGTGTCTATGGGACCCCTGCCATATTCGTCAATCATCGACTTCCGAGCAAGTGGGAAGAAACTGAAAGGAGGGGCTGGGGCCAAAACATTCACTCCTCTCTGTTCAAGGCTTAGCTTTTGAGCATGGCAGTGGGTGCTTGCCCGCCGGGGCCACTGGAGGCTTCCCCTTTTGTCTGGCCACGCTTTGTTTCCTTATAAACATTTGGAACATTGGCTTAGTTCTAGTGAGACCCCCCTTTGAGTGACCTCTGGGTTTGTAAGGAGATCCATCCTCCTCTTCATCTTTTCGGTCTGCCTGTCTTTGAGCCTCTGGATCTCAATTGATGAAAACTGTGGTGGCCACCTTAATCAGCTTACTGGCACACTTCTCAGTAAAGCCCTCTGGGATTGTAATTTTTGGCAAATGGCTCTCTGAACCTGTCCCACAAAGGCTGCATTGATCACCTGTTGCTTGCGCCTGTGCATTTCTTTACTGACAAACTTGCACTGTGGCTGCAATGTTTGTATGGTAACCCCCCGCCCCCCCGCACCTCTGGGCAGGGAGAGGGGCGGCAGCAGTGGTGGCCTGGATATTTAGCTCTGAGTCAGTTGGGCACATCTCTTTTGATCATTGCTGCCAGTTTCATAGGGCAGAGGGGCCTTAGGCAGATGTGGGACCCAGAGAAATGTTCAGGGCTATTGAGGGTGCCAGAGGGAGATGCTGGAGCAGCAGGAGGCTTATCTCGGCTTAGGCTAGGGCTCAGGGCTGGCTTCGATTCCTTCTAACTTTTGGGCACAGACAGTGTGTTTTGTTCTCTTTTTTTTCTATTTTTTAAGACTTTCTCTGAGGGCTTCTTGACATCTCTTTGTCTTTAGACCTTCTTCTTTGTTGGAGCTCCATCCTAGGTCAGGATAATGGGCTGCATCAGATCAGTCATGGCCCAGGGTTTCTCCATGTAGGAGGGAGCATGATTTTTCCAGCTTATGAGCTCAATGGTGGAGAAAGGCTGGCTCACAAAACTGCCTTGTCTCCCTCAGGCGTTTCCCTCTGGTCAATGTGGGCAGGTCCTTCAGTCCCTTGCAGGGGCATCTGGAGAATTCTCATCCGAGTTGTGGCTCTGGTCTCCGGACAAATCTCCCACCTTCATCTTGGGAGGTGAAGAGTCTTTGGTCCTAGGAAACCTTTGGCTCTGAGGACATCACAGAGGAAGGAATAGCCAGTATTGGGGGCCTCATTTGTTGCCTCTGAGGACAAGGGGGCTGAGGGGACAGTCTGCTGTCCCAGTGGTTTTGGCAAAGTTGGTCCTGGGTCTTCTTCTGGCTCACGGGGAAAACTGTTTTCTGTCCTGTCTTTCCTAGTCCGGTTTTCAGTTTAGCTGCTTTTCACTGGGTCTTAGAGACCACTATGCTCCTGGCTAACATCAGCTTGGACTGTCCATCTAGCCAGGCTCTCAACCAAGGGAGCTGTTTCTGTAGAATCTCTTGACAGCAATCAATATAAGTGAATTGGTTTAGGGGTTCCAACAATAATCAAAAGGACCTCAGCAATGACTCTCTCATCTAAAGATCCTTCTGGTGGCCAGCCCACATCTTGGGTGAGCCACTCTAATTCACAGAGTATGCAACCTTTGTGGAGTGAGTCTCACCCCACAGTTACCAAGAAAACCTTCCTAAAGGATTCTATCACACATTTCAGAAGGCTTAGTTTCCTTAGTGTGCCTCCATGTTCCACCCTGCATCTGTGTCGCACACTTAGAACAAAACACACTCAGGACAAGACTCGCCTTGTCCATCTCTGGCCTCTCCCCTCTCGGGGACTTAGGGCCCTCTTAGCCTTGCGGGTCGGTATCCACCCCGACCTGGAGCTTTCACCTAGACGTTGGTTGGTGAAATTCTGCCATAGACTGTATGAGGGGCCACGGAACCGCGGGTCAGGACTCTGAACTCGCTTCGGCCCTCGGGTTGGGTCGGAACCCTTCCCTTTGTCCGTCTCATTCACACACTTTCACACACTTTCCCACAGACATGGCCAGGACAGAATTTCTATACCGCCCAGATTCCAACAATTCCAAACCAAACAGAAAAGGGAGTCACCGTTTCCCCTCTGCTCGCTGACCCCGAACAGAGACTACTCGGGTGACTCCCCTAGTCCATTTCAGCTCCAAACACTTTGGAGGGTACTCGGGACCCAACAGAGGGTGATCGAGCCTCTCTTCCACTCGCTTAGGCCTCAAAGGGGAAGTCAGGTGGGCTGCAAAACCAAATGGACCAGGTCCAACCTGTTCAGCTGGGCGGTGCTCCAAAACCCTAATTCTGGTTCCTATTGTCTGTGGGTTCCATTGTGCTTGCTCCGAGGTGGCAGCCCCAGGGCGCTGGGTGAGTCAATCATCCTTCAGGCCAAGAGTGGCCTGGGCTTGCCAAGGGAACCGCTGTCCCCCATCGCCCCAGGGAAGCTGGTCCCCAGAGACAAGAGAGGCAGAATAGCCTTCCTTACCTCCTCTGTCCCATCTGGGTCGCCAAAAATGTTGTAGGGACAAACGAGGCAAGACACTGAAAATAGCAGGAAACAGTTTTATTTGGCTGCAGCCAGGTTTAGAGGGCACAGCTTTTGCTGTAACCAATTAATCCCCTGAACCCTGAGTTCAGGGAGTTTCAGAGTTTTATACTCAGTGTGTAAGGGGAGGGGCTCAGAAGTTCACAGTCTGCAGAAGTTCACATAAAAGCAGCTTTTTCTTTCACTGTTCTGGGCAAGTTAACTCTTCAAGGACAACACCTGAGAAGGGGAGAGCTTCTTTTCCCCCTGCCAGCTGTTACCATGGAGCCCATTTGTAACTTATCTTAAAAATGTAGACATCTCTGTGAAGCCCAGCTCAAGGCCAGAAGCCTTGTTTGCACATTTCTTCAAAGTACTATATTTGATATGTTTTATGAAAACTAGTAAGGGGGTGTCCCGCACCTGGAGTGCTGGTATCTTCTTGGCCAGTGGCCAAGTAAACAGGGTGACATGAAAATAGGAAGTTTATCTACATTGGACTCTTTTGCAGAGACTCTTTTGCTGACGGTCCCCAAATCAGCCATGGTGAAGAGGACTTTTCTGTGGAGAAAGGGTGTGCCACTTCAAAACCAAGAACAGAAAAAGGGAAGAAGCTTTTTCCTGAATGCATACAAAGCTTGAGTCTTCTTGAGCAGGAGGTTTTGTTGTTGTTGTTGTCACCTGGAGACATTAGAGTCCAGGCTCTTTAACCTTTGAATCCACGCTTATACCAGTGACTCTCCAGGGAGCATCTAGGCCTCAGCTTCAGACTGGGGCATATCAATATTCCTTCTCATTCTGAGGCTTCCAGCTTTAGGGACAGAGAAGCTACTGATTTCTCCATCTTTCTAGATGGCAGATGGCCATTGTGAAATTATCCAGGCTTTGATTGTGTAAGCCAAACTAACAGGTCCCCTCTTGTAATTCTACATGATTCTGTTCCTCTGGAGAACACTGAGTACTACAAACACCAAGAGACTGTATGTTAAAGGATTTGTCCCCAGCCCATGGCACTATAGGAAGTGGTGGAAAATGTAGGGAGGAGGTGGTGTCTAGTGGAAGGAGGAAGTTAGGCCATTGGGGTAGACCCTTGAAGGGGATATTGGGACCCTGACCTCTCTTCTTTCTCTTTCTTTGCTCCCCAACCTCATATGATACAAGCTGTTGTCTTCTGCCACCCATTCCTGGTATGATATACTGTGCTGCTACAGGTCCAAGCTACCAGACTGAAACCTCTGAAGCCATGGTCTCAAATAAAAAGGGTAATGCCACATAACATCACAAAAGCAATTAAGGAATAAAATAGAAGCAGCAAATCAAAATAAAGACTATTCGGTGATCTCTTATCTTTGGGCTTCTTGATATGTTTACAAGGAAATCTTTTGTAATACTTTGGCTAGGGTATATAAAACTCTACTATCCTCTCAGTTGTGGTTGTTTAAATTTCTATCAATGTTTCCTTACTACCAGTCAGCCTTTTTCTCTCCTTATCTTGTACTCAGAGGACCTGTTTGGTCATGGAGTTTCCACTAGCTTCAAAGAAAGTGCCTTGTTTGCTGCAGTGGTGCATGCCTGTCATCTCAGCAGCTCAGAAGGCTGAAGCAGGAGGATCTCAAGTTCAAGGTCAATCTCAGAAACTTATAGAAATCCTAAGGAGTTAGACAGACCCTGTCTTAATTATATATATATATATATATATATATAAAGGGCTGGGGATGTAGCTCAGTGGTTGAGTGCCCCTTAGTTCAATCCCCAGTACTCCACCACTCAAAAAAGAAATACAATCAGAATTTTACCACTTCCTACCACAATGGATATCTTCCCTGCCCTAGATTATTGGGGCCAATTTTAACTGGGTACCCTCTGTTCACTAATGTCTCTTAACAGTCAATCTTATTATCATGAGCCAGAATGATTTTTTTAACTATCTGCAACAGTTATAACACTCTTTTCTACATACTCTGAGGGCTTTTGATCTCATTGACCATCTTACAAAACCCATAATTATTCAATCCCCCCACTACCTTTCACTCATTTCTATTTTATCCTGCATTCACTCCACACTGCCTCCTCTCCTGTCCCTGAAAGCATCAAATGTACTTCTACCTGGGGCTTATGCCTCTGCGATTCTCTCTACTTGCAATTATCTTCTCCAATATTTAAAAAATTCCAATTGAAGAGACTGGGGTTGTGGCTCAGAGGTAGAGTGCTTGCCTAGCATGCATGAGACACTGAGTTTGATTCTCAGCACCACATAAAATAAAATAAAGGTATTGTGTCCACCTATAACTAAAAAATTTTTTTTAAATCCCATTGAAAACAGTTTGTTATATATCTCTAAGAAATAATCTTAAAACTAATTTTAACATCATACTTTAAAAGTGAACTATAATTCTATGATATACAATTCTTAGTGAGAGTTTACATTTTTCCAGATTTCATAATTAAAATAATATCGTTCAATTCAATATCCAAACAAGGTCCACATATTGCATTTACTGAATAGAATCCTTTTAATCTATCTTAAGACAATTTTAATCTACAACAATAACATTTAAAATATATAATAACTCTCTTTCTGATCCTTGCACGTTCTTCTTTTAAAAAACAACACAACAAACATGAAATTGGCCCTTAGTGCAGTAGAATTGCCCACATTTTAGACTGGTGTTATTTAATGTGTTTATTTACTTTTTTAACTTCCCCTAAACTGCACATTAGACCTGAAGGTTGAATATTATTTCAGTTTGATCTTTTTTGCACAAATAATTCATAGGTGATTGTATTTTCCTTTTGCTTTACATCAGAAAGATCATGATGTCTCTTTTAGTGACATTAAGAGTTAGTAAATTCAATTATTTAAATGCTATTTAGCCACTAGAGGTCAGGATTTCACTTACAAATAAACACCATGCTGGCCTTCATGAAGATGATAGACTTCACTTTTGACTTGTGAAGAAGTAGAAAAATCTTTATTAATGAAATGTCATTACTAGGAATTTCTGAGTAAAATTTGTTTTGGTTCTTAAATATATAAATTCCAGTTGTTTTAAAGGCCAAATATAGTTTTTCCACTATAATTTGTTTATCGTTGTCCATTATCACTGTACTAAAATCATATTTTCTAAATGTAAGCTTTCCTATATCCCAAACCCTTAAGTTAGTTTATTTGTTACTTTAGTTGTTTAAGATATTCTGGTTGAAATAAAAAATGGGAAAGGTCGGACAGTGGGAAAAATTTAGTGAAAACAAGAATCATGGAAGAAGGTTAAGCAGCAAAGGAGGGGAGACAGTCAGGTAAATTTACCTGCCTGTGGCCACAGTAGGAGCCCATGCAGTCCTTCCTCTCCAGCACTGTCCTCCACCTAGTTCCTGGCACCATCTCCACAGTGGTGCAATATGCATCGCTCTTTTGCTCTTGGCTGGATATCCCTGGGAGTCCGAAGATGTTTTCCATTTAACCAAATTAAGCTGGTGAAGTGGTACATACCTGTCATCCCAGCAACTCAGGAGGCTGAGGCAGGAGGATTGCAAGTTGAGGTTATCCTGGGCAATTTAATGAGACCCTGTCTCAAAATCATATTAAAAGGGTTGGGGATGTAGCTCAGTGGTACAGTATGCCTGATTTCAGTCCCCGGAATGCCCAGAATCAAAAACCAAAAACCAAAATTAAAATTTTGAGATGTTAGCAGTAGTATACAGATAAGTATTGTTCGCATTCTGCAGAGGTAGGACAAATTTAACTCAGTAATATAACTCTTATGATAAATTACTGCCCCTAATTAATGACAAAGCAAAAGACCAAAACTCCCTATTAGACAGTGACTTTTGCCTGTGGGCACTAAGCACACACTTGCAACTGGTAGGATACATTGCAGTAAGCTTCTGATGCAGTTAGTGATGTGCTTACCGTGAAGCATTTTGTTTGTCCTTGAATTTGTTACCACCTTTATATATAACTCAATTACATGTTATAAATGAAATGAGAGTAGGAAAACTTCCTTTTTACAAAAAACTAAGTTATCTTTTGAAGACATGATAAAGGCAAATCTTTAAATTGAAAGGTATTGCATTAGGTGTGGACAAAGCAATTGCATAAGATTTTGGGGGAAAAAAGCACATAAAAGTCCAAAAGAACTTTTACAATGGAAAGAAAAGCCATTATCTTCACATTTACAAGTCTAAGTTAATGTATTTAAAGTAGTATGAATATCTAAAAACCTTTCTTTACCTTAGCTTGTTTTATTTTAGTATTGGGGATTGAGGTCACTGATATATTTTATTTGACTTTATTTAATATCATGCCCTGGAAATGCTCATAATGGAAGATGTTAATAACTCTGAACAGGGGGATTTGGAGAAACACAAAACTTCCCTGGAAGACCTGGATTTGAACTTCATCTTTAATACTTGCCAGCTATATGATCTTTCTCTTCATCCTTATAAGTCTGCTTTTTGTAGCTTGTAAAACAGAAAGAACTGTCATCACTGTCGTCATCCTCAGTTCCTCACGGGGTAATTAGAAGGAGAAAGTAAGATTATAAGGGAAAAGTGCTTTGTAAATAGTCAGGGTCTCAGGAAATATGTTGTTGGTGGTGTTGGCTCTGAGAGCTTCTCTTATCTAACCTAAATTCACACTCTACTGCCATGGTTGAGTTTCAACCAGGGCAAGGTCTAAGAGAGTTCAGACTGCGGAGAAGGTTCACATACAGTTAATCCTAGGCATAACAACTAACACAGGAGACAGAAGCCTAGAACCGAAGCCACTAGTATTCCCAACTCCTAGGAAAGACTGGGAGGAGGAGGGGCAAATGACATACCTAGAGGTGGTTTCTAACGATAGGAAAGACTAGCAGGGCAGAAACCTTCCTGGGGATGTTTTAAACATTAGGATCTATGGAACTGGAGGGATACAGGTTGCAGAATTGTTTAACTTGAGAAAGTAGTTCTGCTCAAAAATATCTTTCTTGACATACTTTGATTAGACATACAATATTAGATAAATGGTCTAATATTTCAAAATTCATTGAACAAATCATTTTATTTGAAAATAAAAACAGCTCCTGAAATATTATATACCTCAGTGTATACAAATTTGAAAACATTTCCCTTCCTTTTACAGGGTTCCTAGTTCCCTAAAAGTAAAATTCAATTCATGTTTTCTCTTTCAAGGAACTTCACAAAATGCTCAAAGATTCTGGAGAGAGTTTTTGTGACTACATGAAATTTACAAAATCTTGTTTTTAATTTTAATTAATATTTGCATAATTCATTTAAATAATTTTAAACACCATGAGATAAGCACCTTAATTTTTTCTATAATTTAATCAACAAATAACTACTTAGATATCACTACTATGAACCAGAGCTTGTAGTTTAGACCTAAGGATGAAAAATGGGCTTCTATCTTGAAGGATCAACTGTGAGATAATTTCACATTTGATTGACTGGGTCTATGTATTCAGGGTAATGTGAACAAAAGGAGAAGACATTTGACCTAGAAAGTATGGGAAAGTTGATTCTCTGAATGCATGAAAATCAGGAATAAGAAGTCCCTTAAACAGATGGGGACTCAAGGGTCATTTGGGAGTCATGCATTTAAAAAAACAAAAAGGCAATAAGTCTGTTAAGAAGGTTGGGGGAGACTGACCTCTTGATATCAAGATTACCTTAAAATTTAAAGGGATTTGTGCATGTTTGTATTTGGCCAATGGAAAGAGAGATTTTATATACCAGAAAAGAAAATCTTTGCTATCATTTAATTGAGTTCTTGAGTATTTTAAAAAGAAGGGATTACAGGGAATAAACCAACTTCGGAGGTAAAATGGCCCATCAGGAATATTTGGAGTGATTGATGGATAAACACTCTGACATGTTTGTTTTGGATTGGGGAATATTTTAAGTACCTGGAATTTAGTTAATCCTGTTTCCCAAAGCAATAATGTTCTTCATATTAGCTTAGCAACCCAAGGAAGCCAAACAAAGACAGGCTGCCAACGCCGAATCAGGTGTGCCTTGGTATCAGTCTCAGAATTAAACAACTGCGTTGAGATTTCAACAACTTACCTTTCTGCTTTAATTGTTCCACGTGGAAAGTGTTAATGTGAGCATGGGAAACAAACACAAAGATATACAATCCTCCATGGTGAGTTGAGTAAGAAGAGATGGGTCAGCATGTGAGTAAAAGGAACTTTGTAGGAGTAAAGGCCCCTGAATGCTGGAATGGCTTATCGGATAGGTTTGTAGAATTTCTTGTTTCAAGATCTGTAAACTTACAACATAGATCCCTTTAAAATGACCTCTAGGTTTGCACATCTGATTATCCTCATTTGCTTTCTATGGCCCAGTTTAGCCATTACTAAAGAAGGCTTTTCTTACCCTTTCATGCAGATTTGGTCATTTCTTCCTCTATGTCCTCATTATTTCCTTGATGTCATTCTAACGTAGCACCACTAAAATTTGAGGACAATCCTGTTTTTTGCATCTGTCTCTCTTTATTAGATTGTAGGCTTCTAAGGGCAAGAACTCTCATTTATTTATCAGTTGCATTTCAACTTTCCAGTTCAGTGCTGGCCAAAAGCACACAAACAGTATTAAATAAATCCCCTGGTTCTTCAGTTCTAGCTAAAGTGGTCATCACATTGTTTTAGGAATTCAATAGGAACATTCCCATTTTTGGGTTGCTGTATCTCCCTCATTTTGGAAGCCAATTTCCTCTTCTCTGGAAGTCCTGCATATTTCCAGGTCCAGTAAAAGTTTCATTACCTCTATGGAGCCTTCAGGAGGTTGAATATTTGAGTGATTACTCTCCTTGGAAATCCTAAAGCATTTATTTAAGAGTTGATACATTTTTAAAAATATGCATACTCCATGACTCCCCAACTACTTGGTGGGCATCTCAAAGAGAAGGACCATGTCTTGTCCTTCATTGCCAGATGCCTAGTACACAGTTCTGTTTGAGTAGTTGGTAGCTGGAGATGAAGGAGGTGAGAAAATGGCTAATTGACCACTTATGGATTTTTCTGCTGAAGACATTAATGCTAAGTCTTGTTTACAAAACGTACATACAATGGAGAAATAGGATCAAAACTTTCAATATTATAAAACAATGACATGGTCTCCATTCTTAGGGCCAGACTGCTTTGGATTCAGAATTTTTTCTAGTCACTACAATACTTAAGGTAGCATTTCCTGTTAAACCAGATAAAGACAATACAGACTATAAATGTTATATCAGTTCAGATCAGGCTTTTAAAAAAATATTTATTTTTTAGTTGTAGTTGGATATAATACCTTTATTTATTTATTTTTATGTGGTGCTGAGGATCAAATCCAGGGCCTCTCATGTGCTAGGCAAGCACTCTACCGCTGAGCCACAACTCCAGCCCCAGATCAGGTTTTAATTAATAAAGTGAACCTTGATAATTTGGACTGCATAGAATATGATGTCAAATTGTTTTTTAGATGATTGAGCTTCATGTCATATTATTGACCTTGCCAGTTGACTGTGGCCTGAGATTTAACCTTGGTATTTCAGTTAGTTTCCATGGGGAGATTCTGTGTCAATATAAATGTCACAAACAGACAATAAATCAGGATCTCAGGATTCTGCTAAAAATCATAGTTCTTAGAGTTTGACTGACTCCAATATATTACATAGTTTATATATTTTGGCTATCAATTGGTAAGAAGTCTGGCAAGAGCTTTTAAGACTCCTTGCTCAATTATTATAAACTATCTCTTCAGAGAGAGCTTAGAAGATAATAAACTTATGAATGTATGAAGAACCTAGTTAATTGACTCCCTCATTAACACATTACTGCTTTTCTTTTCTTTTGTCTTTTTTTGCCACTGGGGATGAACCCTTGGGCACTTTACCACTGTGCTACATCCCCAGTTCTTATTATTTTGAGACTGGGTTTCCCTAAGTTGATGTGGCTGGCCTTGAACTTGCTATCCTCCTGCCTCAGCCTCCCTAGTTGGTGGGATACATTTCTATGTTTTAAGTGTTTAAAGAGGATTTAGGAATTAACTCTATTCTATTTGGACTGAATCACATAGTGTTTCTTGTTGCCAGCCTCTACTCCTCTTGGCTAGAGTTTAATTGTATTTTTCATCCAACATTCACAGATTAAGTTGAGTAATCTCTCTTGGCATGTCTTTCAGTCAGTTTATTTGTTCACAAAAATGAAGTCACTGTCATATGGAAGCATTTAGTGTATTACATAATAAATTGGAACAGTGAAACCTAGAAAGCGTTTTTTTATCAAGTTAAAAAATCAAACCATACAGTTTCCTCCTTTTTGCTTTTATCAAAAATTGCTTGAAGGGATTGTGCTGGAAAAATATGTTTTTTTCAAGTACATTTTATTTTTTAAAATATAAAAAAAATAAACATTGACAGAGGAAACCTCTACTCAGGTTAGCAACTTTTTAAAAAACAGAATAAAATAAGATCAACTGATGGGCTGGGGTTGTAGATCAGTGGTAGAGTGCTTGCCTAGCACGTGTGAGGCACTGGGTTTGATCCTTAATACCACATAAAAATAAATAAATAAGATAAAGTTATTGTGTCTACCTACAACTAAAAATACTTTAAAAATATAAGATCAACTGAGAGAATGGAGGAGAGTACTTGAATGTGGTAGGTGTGAAGGAGAAGGAGAATAAAGTACTGAGTGGTGAGGCATCTTAATCTCTTCTTTGTACTATAACAAAATACCTTAAATTGGATAAATATGAATGACAGAATTTATGGCTCACAGTTCTGGGAACTAGGAAGTCCAAGATCAGGGTACCAGTAGATTTGGTTTCTGGTGAAGGCTGGTTCCTCATAGGTAGGAAGGGAAAAATAGGTCCTCTCAAGATTCTTTTATATGGTATCAGCCACATTCCTGAAGGCAGATCCTTTATAACTAATCACCTCCTAAAAGCCTCATCTCTTTTTTTTTTTCCATTTTACTTTATTTTTTCTTTCCACATTTTTATTGGTGTATTGTAGTTGCATAATGGTGCCCACCTCTTAATACTATCACATTGGGTATTAGGTGGGGGACACCAACAGACTCCAGCATGACGTGAGAAGGTAGAGGAGCTTGGATTAAATGCAGAGGATAATGGATTTGTAAACACATTATCAGGAACCACACGATGAACTGAGAATTATTTTATATTGTCAGACCCTGGAAAAGGTCTGACATCAAAAGTAGAAAGACTGTATCAGATCCAAGAGGGCCAGTATCATGATACTTGACAAAGTGGTTAGCAAAGAATAAAGAAACTTTGCTGGAAGTGGGAAAATTGGGAAGGAACAATTATTGGTTGAGATAGGTGATATTTTTCATCTTATGATTTTTTTTTTGAACTGAGGATTCAATCTAGGGGCACACTCTACCACTGAGCTATATCCTAAGGCTATGTATACATCATTTTATTTACTTGTTTTGAGACAAGTCCTTTCCAAGTTGCTGAGGTTGGCTTCAAACTTTTGATTTTCCTGTCTCAGCCTCCTGAGTCACTAGGATTACAGGTGTGCATCACCATGTCCTGTCTCAGCCTTCTGAGTCACTGGGATTACAGGTGTGCATCACCATGCTTGGCAGTGCACTGGTTTTGCACATAGGTGATGGCTAACCATGAAAGAAAAGGATGGGTGATGCTGACAGATACAAGGTGACCTTAACTCTGTATCAGTTCCAGGCCAGTGACTGCACATCTTGCATGGCTGTCCATCTTCATCAATTACTTGGAGGCAACTTAGTGTTTAAGTTAAATTCCCCCAAAGTTGGGAATTTTTGTCATAGTTATTTAGCTAGTTGAGGTTAAAGAAAGAAAAAAAAATGCATAGTTTCTGTGCTACTCTAAAGTATATAATATTGAAATATTTTCTTTTCTTCCAAAGTGACTGTGAAGTGGAAATGGAGATCAATTGGTCAGGGCTATCTTCATTAAAAGTGATAGGAACCTAATTTGAACCAGTTTAGGCAAAAGAGAATTTATTATTGGTTCATGTAAATGAAAAGCCCAGGATTTACTGCTTCAGTTTTAACTGTCTCCAGGTGTTCGAATAATGTTGTCAGGTATTTGTTTCTCTTTCTCCATTTCTTGGCTCTCTTTTTATTGGCTACATTTCTTTATCAGTTTCTCTTTTAAAATGATAGGAAAAAATGGTCTTAAGTATAAAAGTTAAGATAAAAAATTTCCTAATAACTCTAAAGTACTCTGTAATTTCTACATTCATATCAGTGTCTCAGAAAACAAAAACAAAAGAAAACCAATTCTGATTAGTCTTCCCTGTGATATGTGCTCACTGTGGCCCAATCTACCCGCCACTGAGACCTGAAGAATGCGAGGGTGCTCTGACTGGCAGGTCTGTCTCCTGTCTGTCCCAGGGTGAAAGTGATGGGGTCTGATGAATGACATTCCTACAAAAAATACATAGAATGGAGGAAACAGGACTTCTGAAAGGAAAGAATGTAAGGCTAAAATTGACCACAAAAGGGCTTGAAGTTATTAGTAGTACAGAAACACTAAAAACTAAAATAAAAAAGCATTGGTAACTGGAAGATGGGTAAGGAAAGGAACCTAATTAATGCTCATCAAGTTAAAGGGATTTGGAAAAGATTCAGACCTGTTTAGGACTGAGGCAAAGCTTAAGGAAAGCAAGTCTAGTTAGATAATTTCCCCAGACCACACCTATGGACCTTTGGGTAGATTAACAGTTCAGAATGATTGTGAAATTATTGAGAGTTGTGATCTGTGGCCAAAACACTTGGGCCTAATTCTGAGAAACAAGAATCTGGCTAATCTAGAGTAGAACTTGATTTTTCTTATGGGCAGGTCTGTGTTGAATGGGACAGGGTTCGAATAAACCATATGATGCAGAAGTAAATCATGTTACTTTGGCAGAGACTACTGCTGGAGGTGAGGAAAAGAGTTGCCAAATCACAGATACCCTCAGTTTGGAAAGTCATAGAGAGTGAAATGGACCTAAGAACATCATGGGTCAGGCTGGGGATGTAGCTCAGTGGTAGCGTACTTCCCTCGCATGCACTGGGCCCTGGGTTTGATTCGCAGCACTGCAAACAAAATGAGACAAAGCAGAACCCATCATGGGTGAATCTGAACGTTAAGACAGTGGCCATTTGCTTTCTACTGCTTCAGAGTTTCTCAACTCAACAGTTGAACAGATTCCCAGGCCCTCTCCAGACCCACCTGTGTCAGAGTTTCTGGTGAAGGACTGAGGAGTTTGAATTTTTTTTTCATTTTCTTTCTTTTTTCCCTTGTTTTTTCTCCTCCTCCTCTTCCCCTCTCTCCCCCACCTCTCTCTCTCTCTCTCTCTCTCTCTCTCTCTCTCTCTCTCTCTCTCTCTCTCTCTTGCTAAGATTGAACCCAAAGCTTTGCTCATGCTAAGAGTGTACTCTAGGCTGAACTGCCTCTCCAGGTCTAATTATTATTATTATTTTTAATTGGCAGATAATAATTTCACACATTCAAGGGGCACAGTGATATATTGTTCCTGTGTACATGGTGTAATGGTCAATACATATATTTAGGTTATCTATCTCAAATATTTGTCATTTCCTTGTGATGAGAATTTTCAGAATCCTTCCTCCTAGATACTTTGATTTATACGACACACTTTGTTGACTATAACCACCTTCTGTATAATAATACACCAGAGCTTATTCCTCCCACATAGCTGCTTTGTACTTCTTAACCAATCTTTGTACTTATTAATCAATCTCTCTCTATCACCCCATCTTTTCTATTCTCCCACAATTCCTGGTAACCACTATTTTACTCTTTATTTCTGCAAGCTCAGACTTTTTAAACTCTTCATATGAGTGAGATCATGTGGTATTGGTTTTTCTGTGCCTGGTTTATTTCCTTTAACATTATGATCCCCACATCCCTCCACATAGAGACAAATGACAGAATTTCATTCTTTTTTTTTAATGTCGGAAGAGTATTCCATGATGCTTATATATCACATTTTCTTTGTTCATTTATTAGTTTGGTGAACACTGCAGTGGAGAATCTGTATTTTTAACAAATGTCCCATAGAGTCTAAATTACACTAAGACCCACTGCCTCAGGGAAGCTGAGACATTGGTTCACACTAAGTCTTGAGAGATAAATGGAATGACAGACACAAATCTGACTAGAGAATGGAAAAGTTCCACACAAAAGATATTATAAGCTCTGCTATTACAACATCTTCCCCAGGTACCTTCTGGTTTCCTTTCCTGTCACAAGGCAACATTCATTCATTAAATTACCCATGCAGGAGGAAAAATTTTGGAACTTATTTTCTGATTGACATTTCAAAATTAGTAACACTATTTGGGACTTTTCAATGTCAAGTTTAGTAGAGTGTTTTTGAAGATTGCTTCTCATTCTAGCTTTATAAATCAGACAGGTGTGTTCCTACTAAATATCTGTATAAATCTATCACCCTAAAAGTGTGTGGAGTGGGGAAGACTAGGAAAGAAATATTCTTTTTTAAAAAATATTTTTAATTGTAGATGGGCACAATGCCTTTCTTTTATTTATTTATTTTATGTGGTGCTGAGGGTCGATTGAACCCCGTGCCTCACACATAAGAGGCAAGTGCTCTACCACTGAGCTACAATCCCAGCCCAGAGGGGAAAAAATATTCTTATGACATCTTAAGACTCAGGCATGGGAGAGAAACCATTAGGAAAAAATGTAGGCCAATTCAAGGCTATTCCTCCTTCAGGAGATAACCGTGGGTCTGGGCTTTCAACACAAGGAATATTTGACATATTCCTATATTGATGACTAATTTTTTAGGTGAGCTTGTGAGTACCACATGGCTCACCTATTTGGTCAAACTTTATCTTGAACATTTCTGTGTAGGTTTTTTTTTCTTATGATATTAACATTTAAATTGTTAAGAAGGGTTACCTTTCATAATATGGGTGAGTCTCACCTAATCAACAGAACTTCAGAACAAAACAAAAATTGATCTTCCCTGAGAAAGAACAAGTTCTGCCAGCAGACTGTCTCTGGGTTCCTTGGGTCTCCAGCTTGCCAGCCTATCCTGCAGATAAAATCTCTCTCTGGTTCTGTTTCTCTAGAAATCTTGACTGATATACACCTTAATGTGCTAATTATTTGTAATTCTGATTGAATATTAGGCTTTAAAGTATCAAGATTAGTAACTTAAATTCTCTGTCCTCCCGCCTTACTGAGAGCTATATCTAGAGACCTGCAGTTGGGGTGTCAAGGTGCCTTGATACTTGTTCTTCCAAATGTTCCAATGCATCCTGTTGAGCATGAATGAGATAGAGTGTGTTCCCAGGTAGTAAGCTCCACAGTCCTTATTGTGGCTTTGTGGGACCTGCACTGCCAGGATCTCTAGTGGCCACCACCAGTTGGGAACAGCACTTGGACAGAACTCCTCCAGGCCCTATGTGTGCAAAGTCAAGCTTGTCCATGATTCTTGCAGATATCAAACAGTATGAACTATATGTGACATGTGCTGTGTCACCAAGGAGGCACTATGACTTCTGGATATTCTTCTAGAAGTCAGTTGCAAAATGCATCCTTTCTGTGTCAAGGGAGCCAGTGGAGCTGCTAGAGGAGTGTCAAGGTGAGTCAGGTAGAGGTAGGAAGGCTGTGGGAGGCAGGGTTGGGGTTCAGAATAGGTGCAGAGTCAGGCAGTCATCCTACATCTATGTATTTGTGGCTGATTTATTCTGCAGTAGTAAAACAGAGAAACTGTGCCTCCCATCGGAGGGAGGAAGAGGAAGAAATATATCCTCTTATCTCATATGTTCCATTAATGAAGGTTGGCTTTGGGGAATTAATTAATTATAGAGATTCGATTTCGTCATCAAACTGCTTCAGAAGTTACCAGAAGCCACAAACTATGCCTTGTTATGTAGTGGATCTTCCAAGTCTGTATGGTAGAAGAAGCCAGAAATGGAAGGTAGGTATAGGCAGACAAGAGAGACAGTCCAGCCATGCTGGGTGGGGTAGGAAGCTTCTAAAATGACTCTTAATGGTCCCTGCCCTATGTTCTTCATGCCCTGATGTGATCTCATGTCCTGGAGGGTGGACTGTTTCTAGGGATGTGCTCCCAGTGAAAGAACACTAAAAATGTGATGGGATGCTACTTCTGGCTTCCATCTTTCTTGCTGTTACTCCTTTCTTTTGCCCACTCTGATGAAGCCAGATGTTGTGTTGTGAGAAGTTCACATGGTGAGGAACTAAAAGAGGCCTCTGGCCGATAGCTTGTGAGGAACCATTACTGCTGACCACAGCAAAAAGGAGTTTGGAATGACTGCCATCTGAAAGACACCTTAATTGCAGTCTGGTGAGATACACAAAGCAAGAGAAATCACCTCATATTCCCAACCCACAAAAGCTGTGAGATAAAAAAGCATAAGCAACAGATGATACCTAATAGGCTGGGCCAGCAGCTCATCAACCACAGGCATTAGGATCATCAGGGAACCTAGTGGAACTGGTGGCCATGGTGGCAGAAGGAACGACTCAGAGAGTCTAAGGCTGGCCCCAAGAAACTGTAAGAAGGTGCATAAAATGCATGCATTATATTTTCCAAACCTCACATTCTCAGGGGTATTGAGGCGTGATAGATACAGAATAGACCCTATGATTAAAGCAAAAATTAGTTCTAATTCAAACTCTGTCACAAGGATAGGGTAGAGTGACTCAAGATGTTTAAGCCTTGATTTTCTTCTCTGTGAAGTGGGAATAATAATACCTCCTATGTAAAGGACCAGTTGAGCTGCTCAGGAAGCCCTGTGCTTGGCAGTTAGGAGATCATTACACATAGTCTTTATTGTGATGATTGCAGACTAGACTTGGTCATCTTTAACTGTTTCTCCTGTTTAAATTCTTACCAACAGAAATGTATTTGACTGAATGCTTTGAGACAGCACCCTTGTTTCTTTGATCTTTCTGGTCACCTTTTCTCCTTTTGCAGGCTTCTCTTTTTTCACCTGCTTTTATAATTTTTTTTGTTTTCTCCATAATTCCGACATTGGACCCCTCTTCTCATTACAGAGTCAGAACAAACATTGCTGACACAAGTGCTTTAAGAATTCAAAGCAGAAAACTGGTATTTACAATTTCATTCCAGATAAGGTAGACTAAAGAAATATAGTTTTATTTTTAATGTCCTAATTTAAAAAGTCTTTATACTTTTGCTGAATAATGTCATCTTTAGAGAAATTATTCTTTCCCCTTTCCTAGTTTTCTGCTGGTATAAAATGGGAACATCTACCAGCATTTTTACCCTTTATGATTATTGTTATTATTAGTAGTAGTAGTACTAGGGATTGATCCCAGGGGTGTTTAATTAGTGAGTCACATCCCCAGCCCTTTCTTATTTTTTATTTACAGGGTATTGATGTTGCATAGGTCCTTGCTAAGTTACTGAGGATATCTTTGAACTCACGATCCTCTTTCCTCAACCTCCTGAGTCACCAGGATTACCGATGTGTGCTACTGCACTGTGAACTTTCACCCATTATAAGTACCCACTTGGGAGCAAACTGCCATTCTTCACACGTTTAACCTGTCTTTCCCCAGAAGTGGAGTGCCTTGGTTTTTTTTTTTTTTTTTTTTTTTTTTTTTTTTTTTTTTTGGTAAAACAGGCACCTAACTTTTGGTGAGGTTCAGTGTGTTTAATAAACTCTGGTTTCCTAGAATTTATCCCCTCCCACCTTCTCTCTGTGGGTCTTCTGTAGCCTTCTCTTCTCTAAGGTCAGCATGTCCATTAAATCCTGATCCTCCAGGGAAAGCCTGGAATTCTTCAGATGTTTTGCCTGAATTGAGCAAGAAATGCAACCTTGTTTAAAATTAAAGAAATACAGAGTCAGAACAAACGTTGCTGACACAAGTGCTTTAAGAATTCAAAGCATAAAATTGGTATTTACAATTTCATTCCAGGTAGACTAAAGAAATATAGTTTTCTTTTTAGTGTCCTAATTTTATACTTTATAATATGAAGACTTAGTTAACCTCAAGGTTTATTCAAATGTTTGTTGTAGGAAATTGTGTTAGCTCATTGAAGTTATAAATTTTATTTGTCATAGGAAATTGAATTTGCTCACCAACCTTGTCATAATTAACCTGTGACTATAACCCCATTGATCTTACTAAAAATGACCTTACCTGTATTTAAACTTTGTAAATTTTCTGTGAGAAGGAAACTGTCTTAGACTTAGTCAACATTTTTCTTTTTGCTGGGTGTGCAGTTGAAATAAAATGTCAAATTCTCTCTCTCTCTCTCTCTCTCTCGCTCTCGCTCTCTCTCTTTTTCATACTTCCAAAGGAGGTCTCAGTCCTGTTTTTCTAACATTAAAGGCTACATTGTGGACATTTGGGGAAGATGGTGGAAGTGAGGTAGGCAGTGAGTCCCAATCTCCTCACAACACAGAAAGGAGGCAGCGAAGGCAAAGCAGAATTGAGAGGTGATAAAATAGATGCTCTAAACCTCAATATTACAAAGTGAGACCTGAGGAGATGGAGATAGGTTACCAGAGTAGAAAACAAACTGAGTCCCCTGATGCTGAACCCAAAATGTGCATGAGAAGTGGGAAGGGGCAACAGAGAGAAGAGAGGTAGTGGAAAATCTTAAGCTCACCCACTTAAAGACAGTTGGAAAGACAGACAAAATTTAAAGCATGAGGTAACAGAAGGGTCCATAAAATAGCACAAACATCTTAAAACCAAATCTTGAAAAGAAAACTGCAAAGCCATCTTGAGGAGCCCTTGGCCGATCAGTCACCCTCTTAAGTCAGCATGACATCTTTCAATGCCCAGACAGATGTGAATTAAACCAAAGGGAAAGTCCCCTGCAGTGTGACCACTCAAGAATCCATCCAGAAAGAACTTTTAGAAGGACCACTAATAGCTCAAAATTTCTGAAATCCTCTCTGCCTCCCTCACACCATGAATGAGAGGAAGGAATGGGCTGGTGGGGACCTGGGCTGAGAATTACACCTAACCCTGCTCAGCCTCTGAAACCTGGGCAAGGATGGAAAGCTCTAAGCAGCTTCCACTTGTTCAACTCAGAGAAAGCAAGGAAGCAGCTTTGGCCCTGAACAAAGGAATGCAGATTCTCTAGGCCCTGAGCAGTGGCACTGGGGGAAGGCCTTCTGGGTTGGAGAGAGACAATCCTTGGGATCCCAGGGCTGTACTGGAGCTCTCTGAATATCCAGTGACATAGAGACCCAGTGGGAAATTACCAAAACCTATGCAGTAGAAAGGGGCTGTTACCATCCTTAACTGGTACACAGCCTGAACTGTGATCACAATTGGCAAGTGACAGGGCATAGTATGGATACTTGAACCTTGCATCAGAATCAGTAAACAGGGAATCAACACCTTCCATTCACAACCTGAGGCAGTGGAAACTAGAGTCCAGGTGAACTACCTAAGACCCTTCACTACAGTACCTCAGAGAGTGGCCATGGCTGGGGGAATTCTGCTGCACCACAGAACACATGCAGAAAACCCACAACCAGAATTCCTGCACTCACAGACAGCCACCAGGATCCTCACTACCATGAAAAGGATCCTATAGAGGGGAGCAGGTACATGGTGATGCACAGCAATCACAGGGACACCCCAGAGCCTGCATCCTGAACTGCTGTGCATAACAGAAAGAGCCAGCCACTGGGCACAGTGGTGTGCACTTGTAATCTCAGTGGTTCAGGAGACCGAAGCAGAAGGATTATGAGTTCAAAACCACCCTCAGAAATTTAGCAAGGTCCAAAGCAACTCAGTGAGACCCGGTCTCTAAATCAAATCAAAAACGGGATGGGGATGTGACTCAGTGGTTAAGTGCCTCTGGGTTCAATCTTGGGTGCCTTTCTCCCCGACAAAAAAGGAAAAAGGCAACCAACAACACTGTACCCTTCCAGCAGTCAGCTGCAGGCCACTGAGCTGACAAACCAGAAGCTGTTGGTAGGAGGTTCATAGCAAATAAAAAATTCAAAAACATCTGGAGTAACAGGAAATTGGCTCCTGTGCCCTTGCAACTTGGAGAGATCCACAGCCAAAGACTGATGGTTATCTACTGAATGTCCTAATCCCAATGAAATCCAAAGCAAGACTCAACAAGAATCA
Organism: Urocitellus parryii; assembly: GCF_045843805.1. NCBI lineage: Eukaryota > Metazoa > Chordata > Mammalia > Rodentia > Sciuridae > Urocitellus > Urocitellus parryii. Next base: position 32,108,348 of record NC_135532.1, read on the forward strand.
CCTTGAAATGGTTTACTATAAACAATTCTAATGTCAACTTTGATCATATAAATAACTTGTTAACTTGAAAAATAATTGTTAACCCAATAGCCAACATTGTACCTTCAACCCCTTTAAATGTATTTTATCTAGTGGTTTAAAGCATAAGTTGGAATCAATCTTCCTATCTTTGTTTTCCTAGCTCTGGTTTATACCTGCTTCTCTTATTCCCTACCCATCCTCTTGCATTAACTACTACCCCAAATAACAACTATTTATATATTTATCCTTTCTACCTTGATATAAATGATCCTTTTCTCTTTATTTGGCTCTCTTTTTCCTTCTTCTTATTGCCCAGTCTTTCTTTATCCTCCCTTTTAGCCCTCACTTAAAGTTATAGTAAGTTTAGTAAATTTAACAACTGATTTTATGACCTATCCCAGAACATTATTATAGGTTTATACCTGAACTTGAGGAACCATGGAGAACAAATGCAATAAGATTTGGTTTTGTATAAGGGTAAATAGAACAAGTCTTGACTCTGAAATGATTATAGTATATAGGGTTTGATGGCATCTCTTAAAGTGGTGCTGATATTCAGATCAGCAGAGGTCTGAATTGACTTATTAAATATTATTTAATAAGTAATATTAAAGTAATAAGATATTCACCCAACCCAAGGCTCTTAAGAAAAAGAAGCTCACAAAGTAGTTCTTTCTTAAAAGAAGAAATTGGAACTATACTGATAGATGGATAGACATACAAACAATATGAAAAAAGCAAGGGAACAAAACACCCTAAACCACCTAGAATGTTACAACAACACATTTCATTAACACCACAGTGGAGGAAATGTCAAAGAAGGAATTTAGAAAGTTCATAGTTAAACTGTTCTATGAGTTAAAAGAGATGTAAGGAGTGATATCAGAGAAAATACATAAAGTATTTTCACTTCAATAGAGATCCTGAAAAAAAGCCAAAAGGAAATCCTTAAAATGAAGGAATCAATAAACCAAATTAAAAATCCAATGGAAAGCATCACTAATAGATTAAACCATTTTGAAGATAGATTTCCAGGCCTCAAAGACAAAGTATATAATCTTGAAAATAAAATCAACCAAAGAAAAGATGTTAAGAGACCATGAACAGAATATTCAAATCAAGACAGTAGAATGAATCAGATATAACTTTCCTATGTTCACATATGAATACACAACCAGTGTAACTCCACATCATGTACAACCACAGAATGGAAAGTTATGCTCCATGGATTATACTATGTCAGAATACATTCTACTGTCATGTATGTCTACAAGGAACAAATAAAAAACTAAAAAACATCTGGAGTAACATTAAAAGGACAAATTTAAGATTCCTTGGGATAGATGAAGTCTCTGAGATACAAAATAAAGTAATGCACAATTTTTTCAATAAAATAATATCATAAAAATTTCCAAACCTTAAGAAAGAAATGGAGAGTCTGGAGCAAGTGAGCCGAGGGGTTGTGTGTCTCAGAAATTGGTAGCACTTGCAGCATGGCTGACCAACTGACTGAAGAGCAAATTGCAGAATTCAAAGAAGCTTTTTCACTATTCACTAATCCATTTATGTATTATTAGAGTTTTGGTCCAACTGCTTTGCTGGTTGGGCTTTCTCAGTTCCCTTCACTGGCTATTTCTCCCTCACCTTCTAACACTGAAGGAATAATATTATATGAACCAATCATACACATGCATATTGGTTCATATAATATTATGAACCAATATGCATGTGTATGATTACACTACTGGAGTTACTCTGCACCAGGTACAACCAAAGGAATGAGAAGTTTTACTTCATTTGTGTACAATATGTCAAAATGCATTCTACTGTAAAATATATATATATATATATATATATATATATATATATATATATATATATATGCATGTATAGTTATTAGGACTTCATTCCTCCATATTTTTTCCCCTTATCTTACTGTCATTGTCCTGAAACCTTATTTTAGAAAATTGATCAAGTAACATGTTGCATGTGGCTTACTTTGGATATATCTAAGCCCTGTGCACATCCAAACTTTAGATGGAGTTGGTCAAATGAGAGAACATTTAAGTATGCCTTTTAAAAAAACTAGTTCTCTTTAGGAATTGTCAGAATATTGTTGCTGAAATGTGGAGTTGTAACTCTGTGCAGACTCTGAACAGTCAACAATATTTACTTAAAAATTGTGCTATTGCAAAACGGGTGTATTATTCAGGTACTTGTACACTATGTTTTTGTACTGCTGGTCTTATACCAAAAGAATTTTCTTTTATTGTTAAAAGAAAATGCTTTTTAAATTTTGTTTAGTCACTTTAGAAAAACTGCTTATGGCACAATTTGCTCAAATCAATTCCAAGTTGTATATTTGTTTTCCAATAAAAAATTAAAATTTTAAAAAAAGAAAGAAATGGAAATAAAGTAAAGGAGAAATATAGCACTCCAAATATACAAAATCACAAGAGATCCACCCAAGATACATTATTATGAAAATTGCCTAAAATACAGAATAAAAACAGAAATTTAAAATCTGCAACAGAAAAATGATAGGTCATACTTAGAGACAAACCAAACTGTATTTTAGCTGATTTCTCAACTCAGACCCTAAAAGATAGGAGGGTTTGGAATAATATATACCAAACTCTGAAAGAAAATGGATGCCAACCAAGCATATTATACCAGTAAAATTAAGCTTCAGAACTGAAGATGAAATAAGAATCTTCCATGATAAACAAAAGCTAAAAGAATTCATAACTAGAAGCCTGCAGTACAAAAGTACAAAATATACTTAATAAAATATTTCATGAAGAAGAAATTAAAAAATAAAAATTAAAACCAGAATAGAAAGGAATTTCACAATAAGGATAGTCAATTAAAGGAAAACCAACTCCAGTTTCAACATTAGAAATAAATCAAAGCGGCAGGAAACAAAAAACATCTCTGAATAGTAACATTGAATATAAATGGTTTAAACTCTTCAATCAAGAGACATAAGTTGGCAGATTGAATTAGAAAACAAGACTCAATAATATTCTGTCTGCAAAAGACTTACTTCATAGGCAAAGACATCCACAGACTAAAGGTGAAAAAATGAAAAACAATATCTTTCTCATGGGCCTTATAAACAAGTAGGATTGCTATTTATATATCAGATAAAGTGGATTTCAAGCCAAGATTAATCAGAAGAGACAAAGAAGGTCATTTCATACTACTTAAGGGAATCATATATCAACAAGATATAATGATCATAAATATTTATGCCTTAAACAACAGAGCATCTATGCACATCAAACAAATCCTTCTCAATATTAAGAATCAAATAGGCCACAATACAATAATACTAGTGACATTAACATGCCTCTCTCACCACTGGATAGATAGATCATCCAAACAAACACTAAGTAAAGATTCTATAGAACTAAAAACTATAGTTAATGTTATGGACTTAACAGACATCTATAGAATATTTCATCCATCAACAATTGAATTCATTCTCTTTCTCTGTAGCATATGGAACATTTTCTAAAATATACCATATTTTGGGTTACAAAGCAAATCTTAGCAAATACAAAAAAAATAGAGATAATATCTTGCATTCTATCAGATCATAACAGAATGAAATTAGGAATAAACAATAAGATAAAAAACAAAAGTCATTCTAGCACCTGGAGATTAAATAATATACTTTTGAGTGATGAATATATAGCAGAAGAACTCAGGTAGAAATAAAAAAAATTCTTAGAAGTAAATGAAAATAGTGATATAACATATCAAAATTTCTGGGGCATTAAGAAGGCAGTTTGAGGGCTGGGGTTGTAGCTCTGTGGTAGAGCACTTGCCTAGCATGTGTAAGGCACTGAGTTCAATTCTCAGCACCACATTAAAAAACATATAAAATAAAGATATTGTGTTCATCCACAACTAATATATATATATGGCAGTTTGAAGAGAAAAGTTCATAGCATTGAGCTCATACATTAAAAGAATACAAAGATAACAAATAAATCTAACATTACATCTCAAGGTCCTAGCACAAAAAAACAAGCCAACACCAAAATCAGTATAAGATAGGAAATAATTAAAATCAGAGCTGAAATAAATGAAATTGAGATTCAAAAACAATACAAAACATCAATGAAATAAAGAGCTGTTTTTTTGAAAGAATAAGCAAAATTGATAAACCCCTAGCCAAGCTAACAAAAATAAAAATAAAAAGGAGGGGATTCAAATTATCAAAATCTGAGATAAAAAGGACCTATCATCACAGGCACTATTGAAATCCAGAGTGTCATCAGAAACTTTTGAAAATTTATGCTTCAATAAGCTAGAAAATCTTTAAGATATTGACAAATTCCTAGAGACATATGACCTACCCAAATTGAAATGAAGAAGATATAGAAAACTTAAACAGATCAATATCAAGTAATGAAACTGAAGCAGCTACAAAAAACCTTCCAACAAAGAAAAGCCCAAGATTGGATGGATTCTCAGCTGAGTTCTTCCAGATCTTTAAAGGAGGACTAACTCCAATCCTTCTCAAATTATTCCATGAAACAGAAATAGAGAGAATATTGCCAAACTCATTCTACAAAGCCAGTATCACCCTGGTATCAAAACTAGAAAAAGAGACATCAAGGAAAAAAAATTTCAGACCAATATACTTAAGGAATACAGATGCAAAAATTCTTTTTTTTTCTTGGTACCAGGGATTGTACTCAAAGGCACTTGACCACTGAGCCACATCTCCAGCCCTTTATGGTATATTATTTAGAGACAGGGTCTCACCGAGTTGATTTACACCCAGTTTTACTGAGGCTGGCTTTGAAATCCTGATCCTCTTGCCTCAGTCACCTGAGCTGCTGGGATTACAGGCCTGTGCTACCATGCCTAGTATGATTTTTAAGATAATATGGTGATTACCTTTCTGGTTTAGACAGGAAGTGGTCAGAGACTTCTTATTCAATTTCACACTATCAGATTATTTTGTATGGACTTTTAAAAACAACTTTATTACTCTATAATAGATAATTTATACTCATTCAAAGTAACACTAAAAACATTTAGAACATCTCTAGAGAGAAGCCTGGGCCGGCTCAAATACTCTTTGCTATGGGGTGAGGCATCTATAGGGCTAGGAAGACATTTGGGTACCTGAGACCATGGGATTCTATGCCCAAACGTTTTCAAGTGTGACTCTTGAGCCTTGTTGGGCCTCTTCTGGGTCTCCATTCGCTTAAGTACTGTCTACACCACTGGTGTGCACCCCTGGGCAGTTGTTGCCTAAGGGGAAGAGTGTTGGTTCTCTCCTAACTATCAAGTTCTGGCTCAGCAGTGGGAGGATCATAGGTCATTATGAGATTATATAAAAGACATATAATAGATATGACAATAAATAGGACATATTTGAATTAACAGTTTATTATTATAACTTTTCAAATATTTAGGCCAATGGTGTATAAGCCTTCATCTGTATCTTTGCTCCAAGCTCCACACACATGAGGGGTGACCCTTTTTATTCAGCGTTTATGATTTGCCAGGCACAAATCAAGTGTCATTTGATCCACACAACAGTCTACTGGTAGTTCCTATTGCTGACCTCAGTTTACAGAAATGAAACTGGAGCCAAAGTCACTCCAGCTCGTAAGAAGCAGAATTGGACCTAGAATAGAGCTCTGACCACAGAGACTGAGCTCTTAGCCACTGTCCCTTACTCCTGGGACGACTGAAATGGTGATTGTGACTCTCATTCATTTTGAAGAGGATAAAAACACTGACTCATTAACCACAAATAGTGAGGTTGTCTGAAGATAATAATCGTCTGGGAATCTGCAACAGATTGTTCAGACTCCCAAATCTGCCTTTTTCAGAACACAGACTAATTACCATACTGCTTGCATTTATTCTGTAATTAGTCCTGCCTTAAGCCATCGACTGGCACAATGGAAAGAATAGGTAAACTTGCTCAGATGGAAGTTTCCTCAAGTAAAGGAGCAAATGAGTTACAATAATCTACTTGAAACCTGGAAGGAAGTAGCTCCCTTTCATTGTCAAGGAGTGTTTAAAGGTGCAGAGAAAGCTAGCTTTTTGCCGGAGACAGAATGGTGGTACTCAAGAATTCGAAAATTCCATTATTCGGTATTTAGTATATACACTACTGCTAGGCCGGATGCACACGGTGTGTCTTTGAACATTAGAACAGATCATTACCCCCACACATAGTAGAACTGCCATCTCATTTAGAACAGGGTGTTCTTCCTCTGCTCCTTGTTGGAGCTTAGCCCTGGTAGATCTGCAGGCAAAGCTAGGCTTAGTGCGTTGCTTTTTTGTTCATCATGCTTATGTTTGTTCTTCATAAGCTCAGTTTGTAATGTGGAGATGACATGTTTTTTTGGCTCTTCACTTGACCACAAATGTCCCAAACTCCTGATGATTTGTAAACCACAAGATACAGCAGCCGAAATGCATTAGATTAATGACAAATGCAGGGAACAGTTTGGCCTTATAAAATATCAATTATGAAATGTCTCACACTAAATAGTGGCCTTCATAGTGGCACTATTTCAGTCACAGCTGTTTCCCCAGCATACTTCCTTCAAGGACTTCCTTGAATGTGATTTTCAATTATTTCCTGGGTACTTGAGTTTGTCTGATTGCTCCGTATCACGCTTTGGGTTTCACATTATTGCTGAATATCTATCTTAGTCAAGCATGGGGAAAATCTTGAAATGTAGGTAAAATATTGGTGTTATTTTTATTCCCTAAGTGAGGAAAAGGGAGTAGTATCGGGAAAGGGTGATGGGTCTGTAAAAGGGCCTATTGGTGATAAAGCGATAATAAATGGGTCAATCAGATTCTCACTGCTGTTTAAGAGCTATCCCTCCAAATCCCTCGTGCAAGGCATCTAAATCTCAAAGACATCTGAAACTTAATTCAGGAAAATTGAACTCATCTCACTCTGCCCCCAAACAGGCCTAGCTGAGGTCTTCTACTTACTTCACGGTAACTCTTCATTACTCAGGGCAAACTTCATTAAGTCATTTTTGGCCTCTACTGAAATAGGAAAAATAATCCATTAGCTCTACCTTTCAAATAGACTCATAATCCTTTATCTTTTCCCAGACTGAAAACACCTTGGTGCCTGGATTAATGTGGTTCAGACCAGATTAACTTTCTGTTTCCAACCTTCCAATCCTTCCATCCATTTTCCACAGAGCAGTCAGAATGATTCCACCGAACCCCATGCACGGGTCATATCACTCCACTGCTGAAAACCCTGTGACAGTTGTTCATCTCATTCACAATGAAGTCCAAGTTTCTTCTCCTTCACTTTAGATTCTCTGACCTCATCTTCTTCATCCTGTAACCTTGCTCAACCTTTTACCATCCTCCAATACTTCAAATGTGTACTTGCTCCAGTGTCCTTGTCCGTGCCAAGATGGTCCTTCAATTCTGTGTCTTTCCTAAACAAAGGCATTATTTCTATTTGTGACTGTACACAACATTCTTTACCCCCTCAATTGCTTTTTCTTGTTTTCCTTCTTAGCTATTATCACCTTCTAAGCACTTTATTTGGTACTGGGAATTGAACTCAGATGTGTTCTACCACTAGCTACATTCCCAGCCCTTTTTATTTTGAAACAGGGTTTCACTAAGTTGCTGAGGCTGGTCTTGAATCTGTGATTCTCCTGCCTCAGTCTCCTGAGTTGGGGGGATTACAGGCATGAACCACTCTGCCTGGCTAACTTCCATGTAATTTAATTTATATATTTATTTCATCATTATTTTCTCTCACTGAAATGTAAATTCTACATCTGGGGAGATTTCATGTGTTTTATTCACTGTTACAACCCCAGCAACTAGAACATATCTGGCAGATAATATGTACTCAATAAACAAATAAATGAATGAATAAGTGAAGAGGTGGAAGAACTATGCTGAAACATGACTGGGGCCTCTCTCTGGCATGGAGAATAATAATGATGGGCTTTATGCATTAGAATGTGTCTGAGGCCACAGTGTCATAAACAGATGAAAATGAGTTTCTATGATTGGATATTTTCTTATACTGTGTCCATCTGTTACTTTTGTAACAGGAATAATGGAGATTGGCAACATGGGTTTTAGAGATAAACATGAGATTTATAGGTAAAAATTAATTTCATTTAGAATTTTTGAGTCAAGTCTTAGATTAATGAATGTATTCAAAGAAAATGGCAGTGGAAGCCCTTGAAGGATTTTTCCAGGGGTACATAAGCACCTCCATGTGTGTGCAAGTGTGGTCAGTGGTGGTGCTGGCAGTACTAGGTTGGGGTGAAAATGTGTATGCCCAAACTTCTTTCATCATCTCTGATGGGAAAAGTAACACTGCATATGGCTGCTCCATCCTCCTTGTAGGTCCCATAATTACCCCAGGGGTCCCTGATGCTAGAAGATGGGTAAAGGATGGAAAAAGTGAGAAAGACCTAGAAAGGCTCCACTCCTACATATTAATCGAAAAGCCAAACTTCCTTCTTTTACTTTAGGTTAAAAAAGATATAGCTGAGCAGTACGTAGTGGCACGTGACTGTCATCTCAGCTACTCAGGAGGCTGAGGCAAGAGGACGGCAAGTTGAAGTTGCCTTAGCAACTTAGCAAGATCCTGTTTCAAAACAAAAATAAAAAAGGGTCAGAGGCGTAGCTTAGTGGTAGAGCAGCCCTGGAATAAATCCTCATTACTTCTCCCAATACCTCCCCCCCAACATTTGCCTTTTTAAAAATTTCTTTTATCTCCTTTAATTTCTTTACGAGAGCCAGGCTTAGTGGCACATGCTGTAATTCCAGCAATTGGGGGAGGCTGAGGCAGGAGAATTGAAAGTTCCAGGCCAACCTTAGCAAATTTGCAAGGCCCTAAGCAGCTTAAAAAGACCCTGTTTCAAAGTGAAAAATAAAAAGGCCTGGAGATATGGCTAAGTGATTAGATCAAATCTGGGTTCAATCCCTGGTACACACACACTCAAAATTTCATTACAAAAATTTGTGACTTGCCTCAATTTTCCATTAATATTTTACATGTAGAGGGACATAGTGTTTTAAGTCCTATAATTCTCTTGTGCCTAAACAAAGTTTCTAAATGATGTCATATGTTAGGAACTGTAGCCAGGAGTTAAAAATCTGGCAGTTAAAAACTTGGATTCAGTACAGGTTTTCTACTGTTCCTTGGAATCACTTAGTATGACCTCTTGATGGGTGGGTTTCTCTCTCTTTCTCTTTGTAGTTCCTAGGGATTTCAAAGTTAGCGTGCAGAGAAATACAGAACTGATGATGTGACACTTTTGGAAAATATGTGATTTTATTTCTACATATTTGTTTCCACATATTTCAAGTGTGTATGTGTGTGTATGTGACCATGAGAAGATATAAATATGTTAAGAAAAAAAATTATCTACATATAAATGCATGCATACTTTTTTTTTTTTTAACTCTTAACAAACATAAAATATCTCTGTCTTTATGGGTAGGTTGTGGTCCCTTTTGTTACTCTGTAGGAGGTTCTCATCCCGGGAACAAAAGTGTTTGCCCATGTTTTGCTGAATTGTGGTTTGGGATACAGAGAGTAGAAGACTAATGACAGAAAAAAAAAAAAGAAAAGTAAAAAAGGAAAAAATTTTGAGCAGATGTTATCGTTCACATATTATTAGGTGCTTCACTTGCCTTATTCCATTTAGTACTTATACTAATCTTGTGAGCTAGCTTTTGCTTTCCTTAATTTCTTGGGTAAGGAAAGCAAGTTTCAAGCAAATGACATAATGCCGCACAGAGATTGTGTGGGAGCTGAGCTTCAAACCTGCCTAAGTTTGCATAATTTTAAGACCAGGACTGTCTTTCAACTTCATCATGTAGAAGTGGTAGTCACAGGTGCCTTTTGTAAGGAAGATTTTCTTGTTCTTAGGCCTGATGATTGGCCCATCTGCCTCCTTAGCTCTTATGTCTAACTGGTCTAATGTGAACCATGGTACCATCTCTTTAACTTTTTCTGCTATCTGAATGGTTACCTTTTCATCGAACTTAGTCAACATTTGTTTGCTGCTACTTAAAGTGTCTTTTTATTTTTTTAAAAAACTACTCTTAAATTGTTTTTCAAGGAATTCTTTAAGTATAAACAGGATTCTACATGGAAGCTCTGGCAAAACTTTGGCTAAACAAAGCATTCAAATAAAATTTAATCAAAATAGGGAAGGGAAACCAGATTCAGGCAGTTCTGAACACTTTGTCAGAAGAACTGGGGCCAGCACTAACATGAAAAGCGGTATCATTTAAAGATATTTTCGCTCTTCAGTAGTCTCATGGAAATTTATATCACAGATAACAAAAACCTAGGGTTATTTAATGCAGTAGGGTAAGGAGATGAGATAGAAACTGGTGATGGGGTGGCAGGTTTACATTTGGGGCACAATGGCAGAGGCACATGAGGGGGGGTACAGCTTTTCCCCTTACTTCCTCACATCACTAGTTCCAAGTTTTCTGATCTGCTAGTACCTGTGAAGAGAGTAAGAGTATTGTGATGTATGGGTAGGCATAGAACATTATAACACACTTTAAAATACTTTGTGCAAGTTCCATATCAAATATGCGCAGCGGGCGGTACAACGTATCACTTGGCTTGGCAGCAGGGAGAAGTTCCCAGGTCTCAGTGACTTTTCATGATAGAACTTGTCATTTACATTAGGCCATAGGTCAGCTGCATGTCTGCTTCCTGTGTCCTCTTCATTCTCGAATCCAGGCTTAAAAAGCTGCTTCCTTAGGGGCATGCTGTTCTCAAAAGAAAGAGAAGTGACACGTCACATTCTATCATAGAGGCCAGGCCCAAAGACACTGGGGGTGAAAATGTGTGAGGAAAAACATCTTCTCATGGGCGGGTAGTAATACAATATGCCACTGGCAAGTTTTATTGTTATGATGTTGCTTCTCGTTTTACAGAAGTGGAAGCTCAGGCATGGGAAGGTTAGATGAATTGGCCAAGGTCACACAGTTGGCTTGTGGCAGAGGCCAATTGGAAAGTCAAATCTGATCCACATCCTTCACTTTTTGTATTATGCCAACAACAATGACATGTTCTTCATTTACTCATCCATCCTTGTTGACATTTGCCTGACATTTCCTTTTGATGATCTACTAGAAAACCTATGTGGTTAATTCAAGCCCATGATGCTCCCTTCCCTTGTAATCCTCCAATCAATATTTTTAACATAATCCTTGAAATCCAAATGATCTCTGTGTAAGTGAAGTCAGTCTTCAATAAACTTATAGATTATCAATTTTTTATAAGTTATACTCCATTGTATGTATACCTTCACTGTTTTATTTTTATGTGGTGCTGAGGATCGAACCCAGTGCCTCACATGTGCTAGGTGAGCAGTGATAGACTTACCACTGAGCCACAACCTCAGCCCCAATTATCCATTTTTGAATATAAGATTGAATTTAAAAATAAAATCCCCTCTCAACCCTTGAAGTAAAACAGCTTAATTGTAGTTGATTTAAATAATGTATGCTAAGCTCCATATTTTCTTGTACCAATTAAAAGCATTGTCTGTAGAGAAAGTCCAGTGTGATTCATAATGGTGGTTGTGTGAACTTCCAATAACAGGGAATTTTGTGAGTATCTCCAGCATGGAAAGGATCACTAACTGAAGTGGTGACAGGACCTTCAGATGCCTTCAGTCCAGTTTTCCATGAATTCTCTACATCACAAGCCAGCAAGTCTGCTCACTCTTCCCAGAACAGTGGTTCCCCACACTTTCTCATTGCTGAGTCTTGGCCTAGTGTGTTGTCTCTCAGCTTTAAATGCTTTAATCTGCTTCACCTTTTTCATTATCCAAGTCTAATCCAAATAATGCTTGAGGGTTCCATCTTTAAGTGTTTTTTGTTCCAGAGAGTCTTTTCCAATCTCATCAACCAAATACAAATCCTTTTAAAATATATTTATTTATTTATTTGAAATGGATTCTTGCTGTGTTGCCCAGGTTGACCTTGAACTCTAGACCCTCTTGCCTCTGTCTTTAGAGTAGCTAGATTATAGGCATGCTTCACAGTATCTGACTTCACAAATCCTTTTTTAATTCAAATAGAGTCTTGCTTAAACTCTTGCATTCTCTCCCACATTTTGGTCCAATACCATTCTCCTGAGACAACAAATAGTTTTTTAAATTGAGATAAACTAAACTACTATGTTTGCTGAAGTTTTCTGGACAGTGTGTGGGGTTATGAATTATTTATTTAATCATTCAACAAAGAGTTATCAAATGCCTCCTATTGGCAAGGCACAACTGACTTGCTGAAGATGACACATATAGAGTAATGAACTCACGATTGAAATATAGGCTTATTTGATCCAAAGCCAGCACTTTTGTCCCTATATAAATATCAAGAGCTCCTGAATGGTGGGTGGCATGATTGTTGGACAGACATTAATTCTTTCTTTTCCTAAAAATTATATATGGGCTGAGGATGCAGCTTAATGGTAGAGCACTTGCCTAGCATGTGCAAGGCCTTGGGTTTGATCCCCTGCTACACACACATTCTCTCTCTCTCTCTCTCTCTCTCTCTCTCTCTCTCTCTCTCTCACACACACACACACACACACACACACACACACAGTTGTATAAAATATTAATGCCTTTTAGGCAATAAAAATTGCTCTTATGATCATTTAAAAAAATACAAGGTGACCCCAATAAAAATGAAATGATATTTTCTAACTAGGACTCTATATGGCAGATTGGATTCAGATTCTGAGTTTGGGCTCATATAATCTTTCCATGACCCTCTTTAAGAAAAATAACATAAACTTTAAAATGTGGAAAAACAGGCACAGCATATTTAGCATAGGAAAATAAATTGTAGTAACTTAACTGAACATTGAAGTTTCAGATTCCCTTTTTCCTAACGTCTCTTGAGGCAATTTATCAGAAATGCTTACATGGAAATGCTTCCTATTGCAAACTTGACTTCTCTCCATCTAAAATGCTTCATAACCCTTGGCCACCCCAGCACTCACAGGAGACTCTGTAAGTGAAAATTTATTCAGTTCCCTGTAAGTCTACCTCTGGTCCTGGAAACTTAAAAATAATGACCAAATGGCATTGGTGTCTCATGTGAATTATTCAGTTAATTTTCTGGAGTTCTTGGTATCTTTTCCCAGTTTATATAAAGATACTTTAATAGAAATGGCCTTTTGAGACACAAGCGTTTCTAATATTTAAACACAAACACACACTCACACACACATATATATGTTTAAAAAAAAAAATATATATATATATATATGCCATAGGATTGGGTGAACTTTAATCATTCTATAAACCATTTGGCAAGACTCTAATCTCCTTTTGGAAATATTTAAATAGAGTACAAAATGAATAATGAAAATCTGTTCTTAAATAAATAATACTGTCACTAAGGGATTTCTTGAAGTTTATGTGACTCTCCAAACATAATGTTCTGAATAACACTACACAGGATCAATCACTTCAATTTTTAAGCATTTTAGAAATTAAATTAACTTTGTAGAAGGGTTTAAGTCATTTTCCCCCTGAAAGCTTTATTGAAGTATTGACATTGAAGATTAGGCTGGTTGATGCAGTACCAAAAAATTACAGCAGAGGGCCTCATTGCAATGTGCTGTACTTTTCTTTGTTAAAAGAACATTTTATCTTCTTTGTTCCGCATCTGTTCACTCTCTTTGAAACTTGCATATGTTTATTTTTTTAAAAAATAAAACATTTTAAAATACCAATTTTACTATATTGTGAATGTATGGTGAATTAGCAGCTTTAGAAATGATTCCTTTTTTTTCTCAGTTCCTGTGAAGGTATTGAAATCTTGACAACCTTTTCTATTTCCTTCCACAGCAGTAAGGAATTGTATACTCTTTTGCTTTTCCTGGCAGGCTGTCCCTTTCTATCCAATTTGATGCCAGATCATTATAACACATTCATATAAATTATGTAACTTTTTTCAAAGATCAATTACATGGATGCAGTTCGTAACATAAATTTCACACTTATTACACTCTCCAGTTGTCTTTTAGGTAATTGTGTCTATGTTCTAACACAGGATTCTACTCTAAACAAAGAAAAATCTGGGAGTTCTATGTCAAATGTTCAAAAGTAGTGAAGTGGAGTACAGCTCATCTAATTTAAGCTGCCTTAATTATTCTATGTGCTTATGTGAGCTGTTAAGAAAAGCTGAATCACCGAGGAGGGTCCCAGGAGGCTAATGGGCCTAAATTCTAAATGGAGTCTGGTAGCCATTCACTGAGGAGGGGTCATACACTACTCTTTGTTCCTGGAAGAATCACAAATGAAAATTTGCAGCCCTTGCCTGGGCATGTTCCTGTTTCAACTGCCAAAATAAACAGCTTCCCTGACCAGTAAACTACAACCAACAGCCAACCTGTCAACCAACCAGCCAGGAAGGAGGGCTTCCTGAGGGCCTGCATCCCTGCCTTCCATAGTGGTCGAACTTGGATGTCTGGGCAGGGATGGTCTTGGTATGTCAACCCCTGTTTGTTCCTTCTTAGCTTGTTCCCTTTCATTTGCAGGTCTGACTCCCTGTTTTGCAAACTACTTTTTTTTTTAAATGAGCTGCTGCGGCTGCTTCTTTTCTTCTTCTTCTTTTGTCTTCTATTCTTTCCTAAGGAACTTTTCTTGGCAATGCTGTGATGAGTTTGTGATCAGTACTTACAATGGCCCAGAAAACAAAAGGATTGGCTGAACTACAGTTTAGTGTGCACTGGTGTATATACACAGGCTTGCACTTCATCCTAGTGAGGTCCTTTTTAACACTTTTGTCTAAGAGAGAGCATAAATATTTTGGTAACTCTGGGTTTTGCAGTCAATTATATTTATTTTTAGAGTCTCAACCTGGTTTCTTGTAATTATGTTCAGATACTTTTTTGCCTCATCCAGCCATCAAACACTGCAAAAGTACACTTCTAGAATCCTGCTTTTTTTAAAAAAAATGATGGTAATTATCCTTTGGAAAAGATGTTTTTGAGATGAAAGAGAGTTTCTGAATAATGAATTATTGCTTAGTACCAGTCTTCAGAATTCTTGTTCCTTGAAGAACTCGAATAGTTTGAATATTGGTGAATATAAATCACTATATAAACACTACATAGAACATGTCCTACTATTTATCTTTTTTTGATAAAACATTGTTCTGTGTTTTCTGATTAAACACAATACAATAATAAAATTGGAGAAAATTGTCAAAAACAACTATCTCAATGCTCTTGAAATTGATCAGAAGCATACAAGTTGAGAAGCAGTTATTCATGAAAAGAATATTAAGTAAGAGCGTTGGAGTACACAACATTGTGCTTGGACTTCTCCCATCCTGCTCCCCATTCCTAAGCTGGGTCCACTCAGAAGTTTTCAAGGGTGCTGCAGAACATGAAAAACCTGCAGTTTCCCACCAGAGGCAGTTCACTTGGTTTGGAGGCTAGTGTGGAAAAACCTTATTCCCAGCAGAAATCGCCAGGTGGTGGCAAATAAGTGAGGGAGACTTAAGGGCTATGTTAGCTTGAAGTTGTATTTCCAGTCAAGGTCAAGGCCAGCAATAGACCCACCGACTAGCAGGGAGATCCGGAAAATAAAGAAAGCCACAGAGCGCCTTGATAACCTAGCTCTACAAATATCCCATCCTAGGAGAGAGAATGGAGAGAGTTTTCCCAATCAATAAGGCCCTGACTAAGCACAGGGGCAGGGTGCCTGTGCAGAGGAGATGCCGTTTGTTCTACTGGTAGGAAGTTAAAGCTTAGTAAGAAGGCCAGCTTGGGTATTTATTGATTCAATGGAAAAACTTTCTTTAGGTTATTAGGTTAAAAAACAATGTTAGAGATTTTATAATTTTTTAAATATTTTTGTGAGTGCTTCATAAAGTCTATTCAATTAGAAATAGAAGACACAGGGAAATGATTTTTCATCTCTGAATTGTGAATCTCTGAACTATTTTGCTATCTGGATTATATCTATTGGATTTATTGCTTCCTTTAATTTTAGAGTAATAAAGAATTTTGGAATATTAATAATAGCTAATGTTTATTGAGCACGTATTATGAACCCGACATTGTGCTATAACTTCACACAGTTTACATCATATCATATTGTGATGTTATTTCTATTTCCTGGAGGAAGGATCGGAGCTTGAGCAGAATAAATAACTTTTTCAAAGTTACAACAACTAAGAAGTGAAAAGGTAGAATGCAACCCAAGGCAGATTTATTTCTGAACTCATATTCTTAAATATTATTTTATATTTTTAGTTGATGGTGCTATAAAATACAGAATATTTTTCTATGACTATCATAACACAATCGGATAACAATCAAATTACCTTATATGGAGTTATTCATACACTAAGCAGAGATATACTATCAGCTGTCTGTGTCTATGGGTTCTGAATTCACAGATTGGACTACCACAGATCAAAATATTTGAAAAAATATTGAGCCTGTTCTGAATGTCTACATACTTTTTATTGTAAGTCATCTAAAGATGATTTAAAGTGTTATTGGAGAATGTGCATAGGTCACATGTGAATACAATGCCATTTAATGTAAGGAACTTAAGCATCTGCAGAGTTTGGTATTTGCAGCAGGTCCTGCAACCTATCCCCCATGGACACAGAGGGACAATCGTACTTAGTTTCACTTTTTAGTTGAGACCACATCATCTTTATATCTTATATTAGGAACATTTTTTTCCTTTTTTTTTTGGTACTGGGGAATGAACCCAGGGTGCTTAACCACTGAGCTACATCCCCAATTGGCTCAGTTGCTGCGGCTGGCTTTGAATTTACCATCCTCCTGTCCCAGCCTCCAGAGCCTCTGGGATTACAGGTGTGCACCATCATGCTTGGCAGGGATGCTTTTAAACAATACAGAAAAAAAAATATATATGTAAACACACGCACGCACACACACACACACACACACACACACACACACACACATACAATCCTCATGTACCCATCACACAACTCCGAACTTTTTCCACAAGTGCTAAAATTACTGTGTGCTTTGTTAATCTTTGGAAAGGAAAAAGCTTATAGACTAATTTTTAGAACAACTGTTTGTGTTTGTAATTAAAAACTTAATAATGGATTTCATTAACCCCTTACACTGTAAATATTTCTTTTAAAATAGATACACCCATAATTTTTTTTAAAGAGTAGACAACTCAGTGAAAACAACTTGAGTAGAAGGAGGTCAGGTCTCTGTGCCTACTGTGGTGTAATGGAGCAAGTGTGATGTGCAGGGTGCAGTTGTGGAGTTTGGTTTCCTCGTCTTCTATTACTTAGGATGTTGTCTCTGGACCTCTATGAGTCTGGATGCCTCTATTAAGTGATCCATGGGCTAGCCCTTTTCTTTTAAAGACTTTATTTTTAAAGAATAGTTTAGGTTTTATAGCCAAATTAAATAGAAAATAGGGTTCCATATACTCCTTACCATCACATATGCACAGCTTCTCTCCCCATCCACATCTCCTGCCAGAGTGGCACTTTCATAACCATTGGTCAACTCACATTGACACATTATCTTTTTTAAGTACTTTTTTTTCAGTTGTTGGTGGATCTTTATTTTATTTATATGCGGTGCTGAGAATCAAACCCAGTGCCTCACACATGCTAGGCAAGCGCTCTACCACTGAGCTACAACCCCAGCCCCTTGACACATTATTTTCACCCAAAGTCCATGATGTTCACTCTGGGTACTATATATTCTGTGGGTTTTGACAAATGTCTAATGACACATATCCAACGTTATAGTATTATACAAATAATCTGGGCCTGTCTTTTGTTTATAACACATTCTCTGTTACAAGCCTTGTCACTGTTTTTTTCCTGTATTTCTAAAAATCATGTCCTCATTTTCAATGACTCTTGGGGAGTAACTGAGAACCAGTGCCCTGAATCTAGTTTGCCAAGTAGTATGCAACAGAGAGGTGTGGTGGCTTGTGAAACTGGAAGAAAATAATAGTATTATCCCTTTTTGTCCTTTTAAGCCACCTACAGAAATGTTTAGTGTTACAAAGAACATTTAACTGCTTTATTTGTAATTTAGGTCCCCCGAATAGGCTGTAATATTTTAAGCCATGTGTATCTGTAATAGTTCTTAAATTTTTCCATGTCAAATATATTTACAGGAACTCTGGCTCTGGACAGAAACCATTGTATTCTTCTGCTTCTCCTATAACGTCATTCTTCTGTCCCGTATCTCAGCTGTGAATATCATTGGTAAAATCTTTGATTTATTTCTGGGAAAGTTATCTTGGCTTTTTCTGCCTGCTTTTCTCAAGAGGTTGTAAACTATGTACATCCAGACTATTTTAATTTAATTTGAGAAATTACTTCCATTACATTAATTTAGAATAGTTTAGGTTACTAATGTCTGACTTGTTTCTTTTCTAGGCATCTGGATGGACTCCAGTTTGCCTGAATCCTAGAAATTGCCTTTTGATTATTTCTATAACTTATTTTCCAGGTTATAATTCTTGACTCTGTAAATATTGTCTATTACTTTTCAAGAAAACTTGAAATCATGTCAGTTAGAACTAACTACTCTGTCAACTTTGACTCCCTAGGTTTGGAGTGGGTGGTTTCGATGGTCAGAGTAAGGTTCCCAGCAGCATCCTTCCAACTGTAGCTGGGTTTCCATATTTGCAGTAGAGATATACAGGTTCCAGACATTCTATGCAGCAAGAGATCTTGCTGCTAAATTAGGTGGTTTACTCAAACTTTATAGATTGTATAATATTTTATGAAATTTTTAGATGACCTCAAGTAGGACAGTTTTCATTTTGAAGGACTTAGAAAAAGCAGTGTGAAGCATCAATTAAGAGTTTATATGTTGGGGATAGAATCTTAAACACTAGTTCTGTCACTTATAAACACAGTGATTTTAGGAAAAGTGAGCTTCGCTTTTTTTTTTTTGTTTGTTTCCATAAAGGAGATCCTATGATTTGAATTTGTCCTCCAAAAGTTCATGTGTTAGACACTTAATTCCCAAATTCATATGTTAATGGTATTTGGAGGTGGGGCCTTTGCAAACTAACCAGGATTAGATAGGATGCCCTTGAGATATTACTGGCTTTATAAGAAGAGGAAGAGACCCAAGAGCTGGCAGGATTGCTCTCTCTTGTCATGCAATGCCCTTTACCATGTTATGATGCAGCAAGAAAGCCCTACCATGTGCTGGGCAGATGCTGGTGCCATGTTCTTGGATTTTTCAGTCTCCAAAGCCATGAGCCAAATAAACTTCTCTTCTTTATAAATTGTTCAGTCTCAGATATTTGTTACAGTGACCCAAAGCAGATTAACAGAGGAGATATCAATACCAAATTTAACCTTTTCAAGGAGGATTCATTGAAATGATGCATGCAAAGCCCTTAACTTGACCTGGTAAAATTGTTTCATTATTACCTAGAACAAAAATGATTACAAAGTACTCTTGGTTTTCATAACTACAAAGTCTCTTCCTACCCTCCACAGTAAGTGCTGGTGGTAGATGAAGCAACACAAAAATGATGAGGGTCAATGGGGCTGATGTAGGTGCCTGATGTAGGTACACTGCCATAGGTGTACAGAGGGGCATCAGGGGCACCAGCAGCTATAGAACTGCAAAGTCAGAAGATGCCACCAAGTTGGAGGAAGCTATGATGATGGGTGTCTTTATAACAACCTCATAAGAAGGTAATTTTTTTCCACACTTGTTATTGGTGCATTATAGTTGTACATAATGGGATTGATTTTTTGTGACATTTTCATACATGCACACATCATAACAATATAATTTGGCCAGTATCATTCCCCAGTGTCTCCTCTTTCTCTTCCTGTTCTCCCTCTTCCTGGTGCCTTTACTCTACTGAGTTTCCTTCAACTTTTCATGAGATACATCCCCATATTTCTTTTTCCTTTTCCTCTGTAACTTCCACATATGAGAGAAAAAATATGACCCTTGAGTTTCTGAGTTTGGCTTATTCCATTTAACTTGATGTTCTCAAATTCCATTCATTTCCTACAAATGACACAATTTCATTCTTCTTTATGGCTGAATAAAACTCCATTGTGTACATATACCACATTTTCTTTATCCCTTCATTCATTGATGATCACCTAGACTGGTTCCAAGGTTTGCCTATTGTGAATTGTGTTGTTATAACCACGGGTATGCATGTATAGCTATAGCACACTTTCATTCTTGAGAATAAGTACCAAAGAATGGTATAGTCAGGTTATTTGGTGGTTCCATTCCTACTCTTTTGAGGAATCTACATGGAGAGAATTATGAACCACAAGTTCCAGATGAAAAACTGAGGCTCAGGGAAGTTATTGTAGGTAGCTAGGAAGTAACAGCCAGACTCAAAGCTAGACTGCAGCTTCCTGGGAAGGAATGGAGTTGATGCTCTTTCCTGCTCACTATATCTTGTAAGTACTCCAGCCTTAAGATTGCAGGTTTGTGTCATTTACTAGGGTATTTAAAAAAATTTCCCCTTAAATTTCTATAACACATTTTAAGTAAAAATGTATTTAAAAACACAATATGAATTTGAAATAGGAAGGACTATTTTCTGTAGTTTCCTTAACATAGACACCTCTTTCCCTCCTTATGAGATCCTCCAAGGAAGTTCCAAAGAGTAGAATATAAACTACCATTTTTACTTTTGGGATGAATATTTTGTCTGACAACAAAGCAGGTTGTTGAAAGGCCATGACTTCACTCATGGGAAGGCTAATAAATTCTGGTTAGATTACAGGAAAACTGGATTCAATTTTGTTTTTGTAAAATTAATTTGGATTATACTACTGTGTCAAAGGATATGATCTGGAGCTGGGGGAAGATGCTTTGTCTCATTTCTCTTGAGTGCTCTAACTATTCTCAGAATCTAATATAAATCTCAGGGTGATAGCAGGGCATTTGACTGTCTTTTGTACAGATTTTATTTTTTTTCTTCTAACACAAAATCTCAGGATTCAAAAACCTAAAGGGCTAGTCTTCACTTGTGGTTTGGCAGTTACTAAAAAAGCATCTACCTACTAACTTTTAATTTCAAAAATACTTTTTGTGCATATCTTCCCTCATCTGCTTTTGTAATGTTCTTTCTACCATGCAAAATTTCACTCAAGGTTCTCTGGCTTTGGTCCTAGCAGTCTGGAGATGATGAAATGTGTACTGCCAGGTATATATCATAGGACATTTCTGTACAACTGAGAAGAAAGACAGATTCATGTGGAATCAAATGAAATAATAAAGGAATCATATAAGTCTCAAAGAGCCCATCAAAATTCTTGAATGGAATTAGAGCTGGCAAATGGAAATACAGCTGTATTTTCAATAATTTATAAAAAATATTCATTATAATACTGGCAAGAGCAAAGCAGATTAAAAATTTAATATCATTTTTGGTTATGCAGTTCTTTTATGAATAGCCATAATTCTTTCACATAATTAATACAGTAAAAAAACCTTTGTTTAGCCTAAGAAGTGAGAAGAAATAGGTTAAAGTACTTGATCCTTTATTTAATAAACATGTGATCTTGGACCAATTAATGTTTCTGAATTTCCGTTTTCTCCTCTATAAAATGAGGCTAATACCCTATTTCATTTTTTGTGAGACTGAAATGAAATAGCATGTGTTATATATAAAGTACTCTATAAATAAAACATGTTAATTGTATGATTTCCAACATCCAAAACTTAGAATCATAAAATCTTGTATTAGAAAGGAACACTGGAAGAATCCAAAATATGCATCTGTTCTATAACATTAAAAAAAATTGTCCTGGGACTGGGGTTGTGGCTCAGTGGTAGAGCGCTTGCCTAACATATGTGAGGCACTGGGTTTGATTCACAGCACTACATATAAATAAATAAATAATGACTGTTGTATTCTGCTACCTTTCCTATCCCCTATTATCCCCCCTCCCCTTCCCTCTCATTTTCCCTCTCTACCCCATCTGCTGTTGTTTAATTCTCTCCCTTGTTTTTTTCCCCTTTCCCCTCAGTAGGGGATATGAAAGGTAGCAGAATACAACAGTCATTAATATGGTATTATGTAAAAATGTGGATGTATAACCGATGTGATTCTGCAACTTGTATTTGGGGTAAAAAATGGGAGTTCATAACCCAGTTGAATCAAATGTATGGAAGATGATAAGCCATGAGCTTTGTAATGTTTTGAACAACCAATAAAAAAAATAAATGAATAAAATAAAGGTCCATCAATGTCTTAAAAAATATACTTTAAAAAATAATTGCCCTATTTCTGTTGATCATTCCTAGCAATGAATTGGATACAGCCATTCTATGTTTGGCAAGTATCTCTGATAACTCACGGGGGAAATTAGGGTGCATGACACTAATTATTTGAGGAAAAGTGAAAAGGGGCTGGAATGGGCAGAGGGAGAAGTCCTGCCACCATGGAGTCCCAGTGAATGCTTCAGCTGGATAGATGCCAAGCTTGGGCCTGCAGTGGCACCTCAGAGCTTTCATGAGTTTGGGCTGGACAGCCAGTCCTTTAAACCTCAATCTTGACCATGGATGTTGGCTTCCCTTGGAAGGAGGTACCATCTTGGGCAAAGCAATTTCCTCTAGCTTAGGTAGTCTCTAAGGAAGGCTAAAATCTGAGGATGATCTTCTGGCATTGTCCAGCAGCTAGTGGAAAAAGTCCTTCCTTTCTCAAGGAAAACCTGGTTGTCCCAGCATCCACCACAGCAGGCCCAGTAGGTAAAACCTCTGCCTTGTGTTGAGCTGAAATCTTCCTCACTGTCATATCAACGATGCTCTTCTGAGTCAACATCAAGTCTTATTAATGTTTTATAATAGATAATTAACAGAAAATGTTTTCTAACCAGATAAGGAGATCATGAATTCTACTTTAGACATACTGACTATGCACTTTCAAGACATCCATGTGAAAATGTTGGGTAGGCATTGGATGTCAACATCTGGGAGCTTAAAAAAGAAGTCTGTACTAGTGATAAATAATTGAGAATTGGTGTTAATATGGTAAGACTATAGGGGCATGAGTAAGATTATGAAAAGAGAAAATAAAGAGTAGAGCAGAGCAAGGAAATGCATTCTAGTAGGCATATTTGGGTTACTTTGGTTGGCATGGGTGTTTTCTTTTCTTTTTTAATGTTTAAAATTTATTTATTTAAGCAGAATGTGGAGAGAGTTTACCTTTGAAAAATATATACATACATCTCCATATACATTGTATATATTCATGTGAATATCAGAAAAATTAAAATCAAACTGATAAAGGCAGATTGGACTGCCCCAAAATTCAAGGCCAAGAGGACATGAAAGACCAGGCTCCAGTCACATTTACCTCCAAGTAAACTGACATTTTGTAAGCTGTACATTCTTTATCCAGCAACTATTGAAACTCTACCAGGCCCAAACTTGCTGCATCCTAACAGCTAGGAGCTGTCATTTTCATTAGAACCAAACATTCTACCCACCATGTTCATCAAGCCCCTAACTCCCCTCCTTGCCCAGGCATGTCTTTGTTCTTGTCCTTCCCCATACCTTTCTGAAAACTGCTTTATGTAGTGTCTTACCCCTTCCATTTCTTAGAAGAAAGATTTCTACTCTTAAAGAAGAATGAATGATGGCATTTTCGGGTAAATAAAGTCCAAAATGGAGTTTATTTATCTGAAAATGCCATCATTTCATTCTTCTTTAAGGCTGAGTAATGTTCCATTGTGTATATATTCTACATTTTCTTTATCCATTCATCTGTTCAAGGGCATCTAGGTTGGTTCCATAGTTTAGCTATGGAGAATTGAGCTGCTAAAAACATTGAAGTGGCTGCATCATTGTAGTATGCTGCTTTTCAGTTCTTTGGGTATAAACCAAGGAATGGGATAGCTGGGTCAAATGGTGGTTCCATTCCAAGTTTTCTAAGGAATCTCCATACCGCTTTCCAGAGGGGCTGACCAATTTGCAGTCTCACCAACAATGTATTAGTGTACCTTTTCCCTGATATTCTCACCAACATTTATTGATGCATGCATTCTTGATAATTGCCAGTCTGACTGGGGTGAGATGAAATCCTAGAATAGTTTTGATTTGCATTTCTCTAATTGCTAGACATGTTGAACCGTTTTCTTTTCCCCATATATTTGTTGATTGTATATCTTTTGTGAAATGGCACTGGCCTTTTCAATCATTAAAAAAAAAAAAGTGGATTTGGGTGTCAATATTTATTTATCGGTACCAGGATTGAACTCAGCGGTGCTTAACCACTGAGCCACATCCCCAGCCCTTTTTATTTTTATTTTGAGACAGGTTCTCACTAAGTTGTTTGGGACCTTACTAAGTTTCTTAGGCTGGCTTTGAACTTGTAATCCTCCTGTGTCAGCCTCCAGAGCCACTATGATTACAAGCATGTGCCACCATGACCCGCTGGTTGTCAATATTTATTAATCAAGAGATTCTACGTAACCCAGAATTAAGATTCTCTTGAAAAACCAGAAGTTCTGACAACATTTATTTTGTATTCCTGTAGACCAATAATAAACTAGAGTTCGATTTCCCTTCAGATACGAGGTTTTCTATTCACTAGGTGTTTTTTCCTGGTCCTCCTCACTCTATAAGGCTATCTGCTTATCCTCTGAGATGTATGTGCATTTATATGTACAGAGTGAAAGAAGAAAGGGACCTATGACTCAGGCATGAGGGTCATCAACATTTAAAGGCCAGAAGATAAAGAAAAGTCTGGAACTGAGCTAGGAAAAAGAGTGGCCAAGGATGTAGGAGGATTGAATTGTAAAAGTAAGAGAAAAGAGAAGTGGTTAGCCATGTAAATTCTTCAGAGAAATCATCCCTGTGGGAGAGGGAGATAAATGATCTTAGGGAGGGTGATTTTGGTAGAGCAATAGGGGCAAAAGTGAGATCGTAGTGGGTTAAGGAGTGAATCAGAGATAGGGAAATGAAAAATATACATACACAATGCTTTAAGAAGTGTAGCTTTGAAGGTGAGTATAGAAATAGGGATCAGCTGGAGGGAAGTTAGGTGGTATTGAGGTGGGGCTGGGGGCATGGTGGTTGAAGGGTAATTAGAAGAAAAAGAAGTATTCCTCACAAATCCTTGCTTTAAATATCCGTTTCACTTTTATATAGTTTGAACTACTACGTTTGAAAACATTAGAGAAATGGAAAATGAAAGGTATTTGTGCTTTATTAAAAATAATCACTAGTAAATTACTAGTTGGTGGTCAACTTATATATTATAGCTCAAATTGAAATGGAGAGAAATAGAAGACAAAGCATTTTCTCCGTGAACTGTGTAGTTCAATGCTTCACATCCTCAATTTGCTTTTAACTAAGAAAATCTTGTCTGGCTTACTAACTTATTTATTGTTTAAAAAGGAAAAAAATATTCTAATTTAAGTCTCATATATCATTCAGATAAACAGTGTCTTTGACAAAAAAAAGGAGAAGAAAGAAGCAGTTTGGCATGATCTTAGTGCAAAGATAGATTACATGATTCTAATATACTCTTTAACAAAATTATTATTTCCCTATATGTGGGATAAAAAGTAAAAATATGGATTTTATTCCCAGCAGCATCTCAACAGATTCTTTTGTTGAACACATATATCAGGGGCCACTCTGGCTGTAGCCCCCAGGCTAGCGTCCCTTGGCAGGACAGTTCTCCTAGGAGGTCTTGGGAGCGCCTCCCAGGTACTTAGTAAGAATTCCCTCCTGGAGACTGCCCTTGACAAGGCTAGGTAGCTGCTCAGGCTGCCACCCACATTTCCTTGGTTGCTAATCATTGTCTCTTTCTCAGTGGGAAGGGTCCCAGAGTCCAGTTTTTTCCACAAGTCATGGCACAAAGACCCCAGGGCATGATGACTAAGGATGAAGTGGAGGAAAGGACTCTCTCTCCTTTTGTGCTACTTTCTGTTAGAGGTGACATAAAGTCAATCATCTTAGGACCTCATGTCTTCTGAGTAAAGAAACCTTTCCTTTTTGGGTATTTCTTTTTCCCTTAGAGTCAACTGTATGTGTTCAGAGGCAGAACAGAGATGGAGTTTCCACTTCTATACTCAATAGAACAACCTCTGTAGCTTAAAACATTAATTCTCAGGTTTATGTGCTGATCATTATTTCTATATCTTTGTCCCAAAGGCAGAGATGTGATATATACTTCCAATTGGAACCTTAACCTATCTGTTTCTGTTGTGGTTTGGATGTGAGCTGTCTCTCCCAAAGCTCAGGTTTGATCCGATGCAAGGAAGTTTAGAGGAGAAATGATTGGGTTATGAGAGTCAATCAGTGAATTACTCCCTCTAACAGGATTAACTGAGTGGTAACTGAAGCATGTAGGATGTGGCTGGAGGAGGTAGGTTCCTGGGGGCGTACCTTTGTGGTGTATATTTTGTAACTGGTGAGTGGAGTCTCTCTGCTTACTGATCATCAAGTGATTTGTTTCCCTCCACCACATTCTTCTGTCATGATGTTCTGCCTCACCTTGAGCCCTGAGGAATGAAGCCGGCCTCCTATGGATTGAGATTTCTGAAACTGTGAGCCCTCAAATAAACTTTTCCTCCACTACAATTGTTCTGGTCAGGGTCTTTTAGTTGCAGCAGAGCAAAGCTGACTAAAACATATCTTTTGTTCCCCACCCTCAAAATCAAGATAGGCATCACTTTCTCTTCAGATGGTTTCTAGACCGACTATCAAATGTGTTTCTTTGCTCAGCTCTTCCCAGTTCTTTATGTTCTTTGATCAACAGAATATTTTTAAGTTTAGGTCCCAAGAATAGACTTCCAGGCCCATGACTTTATAGCCTTTACATGAATTATCTATCTATCTATCTATCTATCTATCATCTATCTTCACATCTGTCTATTCATTTACCCATCTTTATCAGTTCATGACACGATTATTTATATTATTGAGAACCTCTTTAATTCATCCATTTTCATCACTATAATTAAATAGTTGAGTGGGCTAAATTTATAAAGAAAAAAGACTTATTTAGCTCAAAGACACAGCGCCAGCATTGGCTTAGCTCTGAGGACCACATGTGTATGGTGTTACAAAAGCAGCAGAGCTGGTGAACATGAGAACTCACACCACCAAACAGGCAGCCGGAGCAAGATGAAAGTCCCAAATCCCTTCTGAGGGCACTTGACCCAGTCGATCTGAGCACCTCCCACCAGGCCATGCTTCTTTTTTTGTCATTTGTTTTTGATTTTTGCTGGTATTTTAAAATATACTTTTTGACATATAATTATGTAAATTATTTAAATGATTTTTGCCGAAGTCTGGCTGGGCCAAATAACCGGGAAGTGACAAGCAATTTGAAGGTTGAAACAGGAACTGCTTTATTACAGAACAACAGCGGTATACATACCTAACTGATTACACACAGCTTGACTCAATTAGCATCATCCAGATACAGTAATCA
Organism: Urocitellus parryii; assembly: GCF_045843805.1. Classification (NCBI taxonomy): domain Eukaryota; kingdom Metazoa; phylum Chordata; class Mammalia; order Rodentia; family Sciuridae; genus Urocitellus; species Urocitellus parryii. The sequence continues at coordinate 32,135,830 of NC_135532.1, forward strand.
GCCAATAAGGAATTCTCACCATCTTAATGGCTCGGTGGCGTTGCCTCACAAACCACTCCTCCTGGCAAACTGCCAGGCGCCATCTTGACTTGATTCGCAGCCCTCAACAGATTTTAAGGTGAAATCTACAAAACCAAAGTCTATTCAAAGAAGTCTAATTTCTAGTTTCTGTCCCTGTCCCCTTTCTGATATGAATAATGTTTTTGTTTTGTTTCAGATTATCTTTAGGCCTCTTATCTTAAAGAGCTTACCTCTGAGCATCATCACACTGAGGACCAAACTCCAAACACATGGATCCTGGGGGACAAATTCAACCTAAACAATTACCCCTGCCAACCTGGTCCCTAACTTCAGTGGGGAGAAGTCACCAATCAAATGCTTATGAAAATATATAATTGCAAACTGTGTAAAAGCCACAAAGGTTGAAACAAGATTGTTAAAACAGGAGATTCAAATGTGTGCTCATGGTCAAGAAAAATTTTGCTGATAAAATAATTTGATCTAAAATCTGAAGGATAAACAGATGGGCCAGGGCTATTGGAGATGGGTATATATCTGAATCATGTCCTTAAGTAGGCTATTAGAAGTGAAATTTATAGGTGAAAGTTTGTGATTTTTTAAAAAATTATGTTTTCTCATAATTTTCCTCTAATTTTAAAATTTATTGAATACAATTTTTATATAATGCAAACTTAGAAATTGCAAACATAGTACAAAAAGATTTCTTGCCATGAGCCACTTAAAAGTTTCCAACATCATGCTCCCATTCCCCCCAGAATATTTTATGTGCATTTTTTTCAAATTAGGAATGAAACACAATGCAGTAGTCAAATTCTGAGAATTGGCATTGATTCATTAATACTCTCTGATCCTTCAACTTCCTTCACGTTTTGTCAGTTTTTCTAAATCCAGTCTTTTGTAATAAAAGATCTAGTTTAGAATTGTGTGTTGAATCCAGTTCTCAGGAATTCTTAGTTTGCTTCAGTCTTGACCATTTTCTCAGTCTTTCTTTGACTTTCATGAATTCAACTCTTTTGAACATCATGGTCCAGTTATTTTGTCAAATGTCCCTGCAATTGGTTTTGTCTGATGGTTTCGAACAATCAGGTTCAGTCTGTGCATTCATGGCAGGAATATCATAGAAGTGATGCTGTGTTTTCGAAGTATCCAGTGGATGGCACGAGGTATAAAATGCTCATGTTTACTTAGAGTGGCTCTGAAGTTTTCTTTCCGGAGCACCCTTTTTACTTTTGAAATTAATATGTTGAAACTATAAAAATATTCTATTCTTTAGAAAACTTTCAATTTATTCATTCATATAAGATTGGACTCATTGTTTTGTTCTTTATGCAAAGGGTTATCATCCATTACTATCATTATTTAATTTGATCCTTGCATTATCCCCTATTTGTTTGGCTTCTGTGACCTTCTGACATTTTCCTATTACTCTTTGAGCAATTTCTTATTGTACTGGTTAATTTGAATCTGCAACTTGATTGGATTAAGATATGCCAATGATTAAAAGGCCTCTGGGTGTGTCAATAAGAGTGGTGTCTAGGAATGATTGGCATGTGGGATAGCCAACTGAAATGGAGATACTCCCTAAGTGTGGCCAGCACCATCCAATAGAAACAGCGGTGATGCAAGCTTGATTCTTCTTGAACAGGTTCTTGATTGTTGCTTCCATCACCTGAGGATATTAGACTCTCCCTTCTTCACTCTTCCAAAACAGACTCTGCCAATGATTCCCCAGGGAGTTTCCTGAAGCCTTTGGTCTTGGACTAGGGTAGAACTGTTGATCCCTCTTGTTCTGAGACTTCAGCCTCTTTGACTGCATAGCTACTGGTTTCTCCAGCTCTCCAGCCTGCAGACACAGCTTCTGGTTGTATAAGCAAATCTAATAAATTCCCCTTTTATAATTACACTGCCTGTTGATTCTGTTGCTCTAGGGAACCCTGACTAATACATTTACTTTCTGGTACAAGATGTCCCAGGCTCATCTTACATTTTTCACATCTTATCCTGGAATTAGCCATTAAAAAAAGCCCTGTTACTTTTATATCATTTCAAAACTAAAATCTGGGCACCAGGTTTACTCATTCTATGGACTATCACTGCTCCCAGACCTTCTCAGTAGGTAGAGAGCGCTCTCTCTCTCTCTCCCTCTCTCTCCCTCTCTCTCTCTCTCTCTCTCTCTCTGTCTCTCATACACACACACACACACACACACACACACACACACACACATGCTTACATGTATATTTATGTACATTAAAAATATGAGTTCACTCTAATATCTCTGATTTTAATTTATTACCATAGTTTGTTCTAGTTTCTCACTTTCCATGTTTGAAATTTCCTCTTTAAAAGTGAGAAGACTGGTTCTCTTAACTCAAATTTTAATGCATGTATTAATTTATTAATCCTCCTGTATATATCTAACATCTCATTGCTACCTCTTCCCCTCTCCTCTGTGCATGTCTTTCTCAATCAACTCAGGCACTGGCATTCCTAAACTGAACTTCCTCTGCTTTCAACATAGATGCTCTCTTTTACCCTGTTTGGGCTCTGATGTCTTGCACCATCTATAAAGACCTCCTGTCTGTACATCCTCCTTACCTTGCTCATATTTTGACACTCAATGTTGGGCTGCTTCTGCCCCATTGGGGGGGTCTTCTGAAGCTATGTTCTCCCTAGCTTGCTCAGACTCTGACATCCCGTTTTGGGTCACAAGCTCAGTGAATGACCTCTTTATCTTGCTCAATCTGGGACAATGCGTGCTGAGCCATCCTTTGTGCAGAAATATCCTCCTTGGCCAGTATGGGTTCCATACACATGTTGGCTGTCACCTTCTGCTAGAACACTCTCCTATTCTCCTTAGGCTTTCACATCCTGCTTTCCTTGTTCCTCCTAAATCCTTCCCATCTATTGATCTTCCCACATTCTGCTATTTTACCATATTTACTACTAATTTTTTCTGTATGTATTTAAATATTGCTGACAAATAATAAGGCTTATAGTTTTTATCCTGTTTGTACAAAACATATTTGCTCAAGTTATTAAGAATTTTTGTTTCACATTATTTGGATATAACATTATTTGACTGTAATAGCAGGTTGATGCCTAAGGATGACAGCTCAAAGAGGAACTACCAGGTCCAAAGTATCAATATTTTAAGTGTCTTGACATACATTTTCAGATAACCATTTAAGAAAGGTTTTACATTTACTTATTCCTAAGAAAATTTATAAATGTAAGACTGTGCCAATAAAAATGATGCCAGATTTTTTAAAAAGAAGAAAGCAAGGAGATTTCAAAATTTGTTAAAAAATATAAATAGAATGGCCAGAAAAACTCTGGAAAAATAAATGCAATGGCTGCATGTAGGGAAACTACTCTTCTCAGCTTTTTTAATTATAAGAGAATGATACTGGTGAATGAGTAGACAGAAGACCAATGAACAGAATAGAAATTCAGAAATAGGCCCAAGCATATGTTGAAATTTGGTATATGAAAGGTGACATCTCAAGTAAATGTGATACGTGATATTAGGGTAACTAGATAGCCATGTGAGATCTGATCAGATTGAATCTGTTTCTCACAGTATGCCCCAGGATAAACTGTAAATGTTTCAGAGAAGTATCCATAAAAAATGAAACATGCACTCATTAGGAGAAAAGTTATTTTTTTTGAGAGAGAGAATTTTTAAAATATTTATTATTGACATAGGCGCAGACCGGTGTGTCCTTGGGCTAGAGAGTGGGACGTCCGGCTTCTGACCGGGATCCTTCTTTGCTTCTTTGCGCTAGCCACAAAAGAACGAATTAAAAATGGGTGATGTTGAGAAAGGCAAGAAGATTTTTGTTCAGAAGTGTGCCCAATGCCACACGGTGGAAAAGGGAGGCAAGCACAAGACTGGGCCAAATCTCCATGGTCTGTTTGGGCGGAAGACAGGTCAGGCTGCTGGATTCTCTTATACAGATGCCAACAAGAACAAAGGCATCACCTGGGGAGACGATACACTGATGGAGTATTTGGAGAATCACAAAAAGTACATCCCTGGAACAAAAATGATCTTTGCTGGCATTAAGAAGAAGGGAGAAAGGGCAGACCTAATAGCTTACCTCAAAAAAGCCACTAATGAGTAATAGCTACTGCCTCATTTATTACCAAACAGAAATGTCTCTTGGCTTTTTTATGTGCACCATAATTTAATTGATATGATACACCAGAAATCAGATCATGAAAGACTGAAAAAAGTATTTTTGTTGGACAATCCTGATTTAAGTAAAACGTACTTGTAGTTAAATTAATATTTTGGTTATATTCCCACTTCAGTAAATTCTATCACTGTTTCCCCTTTTTAAAGTTGTGGTTGGACTTAATTAGTAATGTTCAGTATTTCACAAAAATGGTGAGTGACATCTGAAAACTGGTTTTATATTTAGTTTTACAGAACTGATTATGTGAATATGTTTAAAATATGGGGGAAATCCCTTCACTCTCTCAGAACCAAGCATGATTCACATTTGTTTCAATTTGTGTTCATTAGCCTATTAAAGGTTGAAGATAAGGAAGCAGTGTCTGCTTTATATTTTTGTTGACCATGCCAATTTAATTAGAATTCCCTGTATCTAAAATGCTGTTCTTTCCTTATGGAAAGGCATTTTTTAGTGTGGTTTATGTATGATATTAAATAAAGAGTATTTAACACTTCTCAAATTTAAAGTTGATCTATAAGTTCAGATGCTTTTTAAGTCAGCATAATACAGTAACAAGTTAGACCTTACTTTTTAATTCTTTATTTTCTAAGACTAAGTTATCATTCAGGATTGTTTTTAAACAACTATTCAGAAACAATACTATGGAACATCTAGGTGGTTGGTAGTGGTGCTTTTTGCCAACTTATTAGATGGAAAGATTAAGGTAAAAGAGATATACCCATCAATACAAATTTGTAAAATACGTTACCATAAGATTTAAGATAATTGGAAACAATCACAGATCAAAAAAAAATATTTTTAGTTTTCCGTGGACACAACATTTTTTTATTTTTATGTGGTGCTGAGGATCCAACCCAGCGCCCAGCACATGTCAGGCGAGTATGTTATCTCTTGAGCCACATCCCCAGCCCAGAAAACTTGTTTTTTAATATGAACCTAAATAACAAATGAATAAATTTAACTACATAAAAAATTTGACCACATCAAAAAAAAATACCATAATCAAATAAAAGGATGAACGACAACTGAAAAACATATTAGTTATTTCAGAGACATAAGGCTAATAAATCCAAGAAATAAAAAAGAGAATAACCCCAAATCTGATAGGAAAATGGACAAAATATATAAAAGTTTACATAAAAAGAGTCAAAGACCCTTAGGACATATTTTAAATTGTATTGCTCATAATAAGAGAGATGCATACTAAAAATCAGGCTGGCATTTTTCAATTATTGAATTGACAAAATTCTACAAGTTGATGATATTTTGTTGGCAAGGTTGTGGGGAATACAAAATGGTGCAATTGCTACAGAGGGAAACTTGACATTACCTAGCAAAATGGCATATGATTTTTGTTTTTCAGTCAGCATTTCCACTCCAAGGAATCTATTCTAAAGATACATTGATAAAAATATATTTTTATGAAGTGGGAAGTGGGAAATACTGAAATTAATCCAAATTGCCTTCCGTTATGGTTTAGATATTAGGTGTCTTCCAAAAGCTCATGTGTAGACAATGCAAAACATTCAGAGGTGAAATGATTGTATTATGAGAGCCTTAACCCAATCAGTGAATTAATCCCCTGATGGGATTAACTGAGTGGTAGCTGAAGGCGGGAAGGGTGTGGCTGGAGGAGGTGGACATTAGGGATGCATTCAGGATATATATATTTTGCATTTGATGAATGGAGTCTCTGATTTCTGATCAACATGTCCTGAGCTGCTTCCCTCCACCACACTTTTCCTCCATGATGTTCAGCTTTACCTTAAGTCCTAAGGAACCAGGCTGATTGTCTATGGACTGAGACCTCTGAAACCATGAGCTCCCAGGAAAACTTTTCTTCCTCTAATTGTTCTTATCAAGTCTTTTAGTAATAGCAGTGAAAGGCTGACTAATATACCTTCAGTAGGATTCTGCTTGAATAAATTATAGGACCTATACATAATGGATCAATACCCATGCTGAAATAATACTCTATAACAAACCACTCCATCAATCTTTGCTGAAGGTAGGTGTTCAGGGAATGCATGCTTCCCCCATAATAGCAGAAACACACACACACACACACACACACACACACACACACACACACGATAATACATATCTTTTATTTTACACACATTATAGCTCATGATATATATTGCTTTGCCTCCGCCATTTCACTTGACTACATATATTAAAGATCCTTTTATATTTCTATCTAAAAAGCTTCCCATTCCTTGAATTCCTTGCTGCATTCAACTTCATGGTATGAAGGCATCATTATTTATAAAACCAACTTCTTATAGAAGGATATTTCTGTTGCTTCCAATTATTTATTATTAAAAATTGCTGTCATGCATCACCACATATATGTATATGTATATAAACACATACTTTTGCATATATGTGAATATGTACTAAACTACCTCCTTAGAAATGGAAATTTTCAGCACATTTGAAATGATCCTGTAATTCATCATTATAGTGTTGGTTATTCATTATTATAGATTTTATATGTAATTTTGCATTAATTCTTTGAAGAACATTTCCTGGGCTCTTATTTTTAAAGATAGTATAAAGAGATTGGGAGCAATGTATTCCTTTTTGTTTATGGAATTACCTGTGATCAACATGAAGAAGTTGGGAAGAGCTATGCTGTATAAAAGGAAATTATATTTCCTCCATGTATTCTTATTAATTCACCGATTAGAACTGAAATATTCTTTACTACAATGGATGGAAATTTGGAGAGAACCAATCAATTTTCATAATTATCAATCTATATAATATTACATAAAGGACAATGACAACAGAATTACATGTAAAACTAGATTTCAAGTTTATTTTATTTTATTTTATTTGGTACCAGGGATTGAACCCAGGGTGCCTAGCCACTGAGCCACATCCCGGGCCTTTTTTATATTTTATTCAGAGACAAGTTCTCACTAAGTTACTTAGGGCCTTGATCATTAGCTGAGGCTGGCTTTGAACCCTGATCCTCCTGCCTCAACCACTCTAGCTGCTAGGATTAATACCATGCACCACCACACCTGGCATTAGACTTCAAGTTTTGAGAAACAAAATGTAGAAGAATAATTACTATAAGTGGAACTTCTGGATGAATTTTCATGAGCTTTAGGTAGCATGGATGAAATGGAAATTAAAATGAATTTTTTAGATTTTTTCCGTGGTCTTTTTGAATGTTGATTTATCATGGTTTGAGGGACATTTAAAGAACTAATGCAATTGAAGAAATGGGCTAGATGTTGACAATAATTATGAAGAAAGGGAAATAGTTTACAACACAGAAAATATCTTGAAAGGTTGTATAGATTTAGGAAATAAAATGATCAAGACTCAGAGGATGCCCTGAATAATACAAAATAATGTAAGAAAAGAAGAGTGGGAAACAACCCCTGAAAATTAAAGCATTGTCTGATGGCCAAGAATTCTCATCAAAATCCTAACTTATGTGAACTTCCCCTTGTTTCCCTCAATCAATATGTATCTGTGTGTGTGTGTGTGTGTGTGTGTATATATATATATATATATATATATATATATACATACATATTTGTTGATTCTTTCCTTCCCTCAAAAAACTGGAAAATACTTTGCCCTGCAGTATATTCACATGTTTTGGATACAGCACCTTTGCTCCATGTGGTATGTTGGTTTTTCCCTCCATACACAACTTTTAGCTGTATATTTTCTTTTCCATTCAATAGTCTTTTCTATAATTTAAAACCAGGAGTTGGATTCCTTTCCATTCTCAGCACATCCACCCATCACACAAAGACCCTTTTGTTTTCTTGTTTGTGCAAATGTCTTGCTTTCACATTTTGGCATTTGTTCACACATGCAGCATTTGTGTATTGCTGGCAAGTGCCCATGTATCTAGTTCTAAAGAAATGCCCCCTCCAGTGTGTGTCTCATACTTCCTCTGGCCCTTTGGCCTGATTTGACTTATCTTTGTAGGTTGGTGCAGCCAGCTTCCTATTCTTTGTGAGCCAATTCAATGAAAAGGCATCAATATCAACTCCCCTTCCTGAACACATTCACATATACACAAATACTTGGGGAAAGTTACCATGATAGCATTTTGGGGTGATAGTTATAAAGAAGGTGGAGAGTAGGGTATGAATTCAGTAGATCTTTCAGGACAAATTGCTTGATTATCAAAGCCCATCCAATTCCTACTCCTGTTTATATTCTGAGTAGGCGACATAATGTATTCCCTTCTTTCTTTTTCTTGCAGCAAGTGGATACTTGTGTAAACATAGGGGAGAATAGTCCATATTTGTTTGTTCTGTTTCCTGTACTATGATCCAGACTGTTTTGTTTCCAAGAACCAGACAAGTTTGGCGCTATTGTTTGTTGACACAGCCAGTGGAGTTCAGATAGGAAACAGGAATAGCTAAACACTCCCAAAATGGAGATGGTATGGCTTCCACCAGCCCAGCAGTATAAACGAACTTTACTTAAAACTTTCTTATCTCATCATTGTCAAAACACAGAATTTCGTCTCTCATTATGACCATTTCTATAAACTAGTTTCGTTTAGCAACCCAGCACCGTATTAATTTTCTGCCATTCAGGATACTCCAGCTTTCTGCAGAGGTCTCTTTCCCCCCCTACAGTTCTCCATAGATTCCTTTTCCTATAGTTCTGCCTGGAATATTACCAACCTAGCATAATTTAAAAAAAAAAATTTTCCTACTGAGTATACAGAGGTACTTTACTACTGAGCTACATCCTTACCGCCCCCACCCCCTTAACATTTTTTTTTAATTAAAGCTTCTGTTTAATGACCATTGGCCTACTTAAAGACTGGAGGACAAATCCTAAAGCCATCTATTATCAGAATTCTTCCTAATCTGCGACAGGCCTTCAACTGAATGGACAAAGTCCGTGCATCTTAAGTAGAACAATCTGTTTTACTTGAAGTCTACTGATTTAAATGTCAACACTCTCACAGGATCATCTGGAATAATGGTGCCCAAATATCTGGGCACCATGATTGATGCATATAATTAACCATTATACTTCCCTTCCTTATTCACACCTGAGAAGTCATACCACTTTTACATGGCATGTTGGAATACCAAAGATTAATAAGGTCCCCAAATAAAAAGTGAATGTTTTTTTTATGTATATATAAGTTCCATTCAGTCCTTTTAAACTGAAGAATGTGATAATTATTTCTTCCCTTTCCCTTAAATTTAACAAAGAGTAAAGATACTTTTTTTTTTTTTTGGCACTGGGGAGTGAACACGGGCATTCAACCACTGAGCCACATCCCAGTCCTACTTTGTATATTATTTAGAGACAGGGTCTCACTGAGTTGCTCAGCGGCTCATCCTTGCTGAGGCTAGCTTTTATTATTTATTTATTTATTCTTTTTTTATTTATTTATTGAGGCTAGCTTTGAACTCACATTCTCCTGCCTCAGCCTCCGAAGCTGTTGGGATTACAGGCTTGGGCCACCACGCCCTGCATAACAATACCTCTTTATGCCATATTCTTTCAAAATTCCATCAATCAATTATGCATTCACTCTTTTGGTCTTTCAACAAGTATTTACTGAAGACATAGGCATTAGGATAACATGGTGATAGAGATAAAAGATTAGAATAGACAATATGATTGATGTATGTACATTTCATGTATGTATTATATGTCAAAATACATTATGCTGTCATGTATGACTAAAAAAAAATTAAAATTAAAAAAAAGATCAGATCCTGAAAAACAAGACCTTAAGATAGAGAATGACAGTTTGCTGTAGTTGTGAAAATAAAGGAAAATGGCAGTGTAATGTCATTAGATTTATAACTTATAACATGTGATCCAAAACTTTTATACAGAGGACTTTTTTATGTGAAAATTAAACAAATAAAAATTTATGAGTTTTATAAAATTTAAAAATCATGATGTTCACAGATACATTCCTGAATGAGGAAGAAGATAAGTGAAGACATTAATTCAAACATTTTTTAATGTTGATTAACGTGATTGGCTTTGGAATCAAATGCTTTAGTTAAGAATGTACAGACCCTAGTATTTACTTAATGACCCTTTTGTTGCTCCCTCAATCTCCTTTCTTCTGTAAGACTTTGATCTTACCTTGATCTTTCCAACTCCCCAGGAGTTTAACTGCCATAGGTATTGGAACATAACTGTATTGAGAGTAGCTAAGAGGATGATCTAGTGGCCCAGTTAGAGCATACAGTTCACAGCCTCTTTGCCATGTTTCCAAAGTGTGAATAAAATTAAAACCCTGACAGGTAGAATTCTAAATTGGCCTCCAATGACCCTTGCCTTCATCTACTCCTCTCCCCCTTGAGTGTGGGTGGAACTGGTGTTTATCCCATGATTATCCTATACCATGTGGCAGAATGGGTGCTGCTGACATGAGCAGGTAAGCCCTGTAAGAGCAAAGCATTTCCTCTGGCTGATTGCTGAAGGAAAAGTCAGAGTTTGAAGGCAAACTGTTGGCTTTAAAGAATGGAGAATGGGAAGCCCCTTGGCAGGGAGTAGCAAGAGGCCTCTGGAAGCTGAGAAGGGTCCCTGCTTGACAGTCAGCAAGGAAACAGGGAGCTCAGGCACAAAAACTCTAGGAAGGACATTCTGCTGATAATTAGAATGAGCTTGGAAGTGGATTTTGTTTCTCAAGAGCCTCCAGTGAAAACTCAGTTCATCTGATACCTTCATTTCTGCCTTGTGATGTGAGCAGAGAACCCGGCCATACCATGCCAGACTTCTGACCAACAGAACCATGACCTAAGAAAGAATGCTCTTTTAAACTGGGTGCAGTGGCACATGCCTGTAAATCCAATGACTCAGGGGGCTGAGGCAGGGAGATTACAAGTTTGAGGCCAGCCTCTGCAACTATTGAGACCCTCAGCAATTTAGTGAGACTCTGTTTTGTTTAAAAACAAAAAACAAACAAACAACAACAAAAAAAAACTTGGGGATTGAAGAGGAGGAAGAAGGGATGGGAAAGGGGAAAAGGGTTTATGGTGATGAGTTCTGCTTCCTCACATGTTGAAGTATAAAATTAGAGAAGCACTCCGAGCCTAGTATATAAAGCAGGGTTTATTTAAAAAGGGGTAAGATAGACCTCACCGGGGAGGGAGAAGGGAGCAAGAAGTGAGGGTGTTCTGCCTCTTTTATGCATTCTAGATTCTCTTTGCTCTCCCTTATCTCTCTCCTTCCTGTGTGACTAAGCGCAGGAGATGGCCCAGGTGAGATGGCCAAAAGGTAAGAAGCAGATGGGCTGGCAGGGCCATGGTGGAGTGATCCAGGCAGGAAGGGAGTCCAGGTGCATTAATTAACAATTTTTATAACTCCCTCTATGAGGGATAATTCCTGGGACAGGTTACCTTAGCAACAGTGTGGAGCAGGGCCAGTTTATCTGGGATAAGGTTGGAGGAAGGGCTCTGAAGGCATTAACATTTCAATCCCTCAGGGTGTCTCCAACTTCCTGACCCAAATCTGTATAAACCCAGGAGTTGTTTATACAGATGGTGGTTCCATTCCAAGTTTTCCAAAGAATCTCCATACTGCTTTCCAGAGTGGTTGCACCAATTCGCAGTCCGACCAGCAAGGTATGAGTGTGCATTTTCCCCCACATCCTCTCCAAAACTTATTGTTGTTTGTATTCTTGATAATTGCCATTCTGACTGGATTGAGATGAAATCTTAGAGTAGTTTTGGTTTGCATTTCTCTAATTGCTAGAGACGTTGAACATTTTTTTATATGTTTGTTGATTGATTGCATATCCTCTTCTGAGAAGTGTCTGTTCAGTTCCTTGGCCCATTTATTGATTGGGTTGTTTGTTTTCTTGGTGTTAAGGTTTTTGAGTGCTTTATATATCCTAGAGATTAGTGCTTGTGATAAAGGTTTGCTCCTATTCTTTAGGCTCTCTGTTCACCTCACTGATTGTTTCTTTTGGGAGGAAAAGCTTTTTAGTTTGAATCTATCCCATTTATTGATTGTTGGTTTTAATTCTTGCACTATAGGAGTCTTATTAAGAAAGTTGGGGCCTAATCTGAAGTCATGGAGATTTGGGCCTACTTTTTCTTCATCAGGTGCAAGGTCTCTGGCTTAATTCCTAGGTCCTTGATCCACTTTGAGTTGAGTTTTGTGCATGGTGAGAGATAGAGGTTTAATTTCATTTTGTTACATGTGGATTTCCCGTTTTCCCAGCACCTTTTGTTGAAGAGGCAATCTTTTCTCCAGTGTATGCTTTGGCACCTTTGTCTAATATAAGAATACTGTAGTTATGATACCGCTGTTGACCTGTGACGAGTTCTTGCTTCCCCGATGTTGAAGAATAACACCAAAGAAGCACGCCGAGGCAAGGTCAGAGTAGAAATTAGAAGTTTATTAAAGGACAGCAGAAAAGACTTCTCCCGGAGGAAGAAGGGGACCCAAGAGGTGGAATCCGTGGAAGTGCGGTTGTTTCCCCTTTTTATAGTTTTGGTGATGGAATGTAGGTTGGAAGGCCCGAGGGGTGGGACACAGGTGGGCCTAATTATCACCTTTTGGGATGGGATTATCACTTCTCTGGGATGGGCTTTTTCCAAATCTGTTGGGGCTGTTGGTTAACACTTCTTTGAGGTGGACTTTGTCCTAGGGCCTTTTCAGGACTTCATAAACATTCCATGAGTTGTCCTGTTTTCCCTGAGTCATTCTCAGTATGGCCTCCATTTTAGATTTCACTCGGTATTAGACCTGATTTACCTAACTACACTGACTACCTAACTTTAAATCTGGCTTTAGTTATGTGGGTTAGACTCTGTTTCCCCTATTCTGTACCATTGGTCTACACGTCTATTTTGGTGCCAATACCATGCTGTTTTTGTTACTACTGCTCAGTTTAAAGTCTTGAATGGTAATGCCACCAGCCTCACTCTTCTTGCTAAGGGTTGCTTTGGCTATTCTGGGTCTCTTATTTTTCCAGATAAATTTCATGACTGCTTTTTATATTTCTATAAGGAATGCCATTGGGATTTTGATTGGGATTGCATTGAATCTGTATAGTTCTTTTAGTAGTATGGTTATTTTGACAATATTCTGCCTATCCAAGAACAATGTAGATCTTTCCATCTTCTAAGATCTTCTTTAATTTCTTTTTTTAGCGTGTTGTAGTTTTCATTGTAGAGGTCTTTCACCTCTTTTGTTAAGTTTATTCCCAAATATTTTATTTTATTGAGGCTATTGTATGGCGTGGTTTTCCTAGTTTCTCTTTCAGTGTGTTTGTCACAGATGAACAGAAATGCCTTTGATTTATGGGTGTTGACTTTATATCCTACTACTTTGCTGAATTTATTTATTAGTTCTAGGAAATTTCTGATGGAATGTTTTGGGTCTTCTAGGTATAGAATAATATCATCTGCAAATAGTGATAATTTGAGTACTCTTCCTATTTGTGTCCCTTTAATTTCTTCTGTTTGTCTGATTGCTCTGGCTAGAGTTTCAAGAATTATTGTAAATAGAAGTGGTAAAAGAAGACTTCCCTGTCTTGTTTCAGCTTTTAGAGGGAATGCTTTTAATTTTTCTCCATTTAGAATGATGTTGTCCTGGAGCTTAGCATAGATAGCTGATAGGGTCTGTAAACAAGTCAAGATGGTGCCTGGCATTTTGCAGAGGGAGTGGTTTGTAAAGTAATGCCAGCAAGCCATTAAGTGTGGAGATTCCTTATTGGTTGACTGCTGTATCTAGTCTATGTTAATGAAGATAAGCTGTGTGGAATGTATATATACCCCTCCTGTCCTACAATAAAGGGCTCCCACTCCTGCTGTATCAATGTGCTCAAGTTGCTTGTCACCCCCCCCCCCGCCCCCGGTTATTTTGCTGCAGTCCTGGGACACTCGAGAGTAAGTGACGAAAAAAAGCTGCCCATCCCTAGATAGGACGGGAGCAAATCTGCTTGTCCCTAGGCAGATAGGGTGAGAGGAAAAATGGCCATTTTGAGAAAATGGAGAAGATTGATACAGTATGTTTGTGTCTTGTTTTGTCTCAGTGTATTGTATTGTCTTTGTGATGAAAATATGGAGGGGGTGTTAGATAAATTGATAAGGCAAAGAGGCACCCCAGTGGAACCAAGAATAGTTGGGGCATGTGTTGATGGAAGCCTGGGAACTCTAGTCAGAAAGAAGAAAGTTCAGAGGAGGAAGAATTATCAGGAAAAAAGTTGCAGCAAAAGGCTATTACTGAATACTTTTCGTTACCGGAGGGTGCGTGAATCAGCGCGGCAGCTGCCATGTGCTCGAGCCGGTCATGGTGCAGCAAGGACTTTCCAAGCGGCCGCAGCCGGCTCTTCCCCGCCCCCTGCCCGGGCAGCGGGACGCCACTCTGAGAGCCCAACTCCAAACCTGACCTGGAGGCACAGTCTCGCAGGCTCTTGCTCCCTGTGCCCAGTGGCAGTTTGAGTCCAGAACACTCCCGGGACTCTCCCCGGGGCCATCTGGGGCAGCCTAGGATGCTGCAGGTGGGAGACAGCCTGCATCCCTGAAGTTTGATCATTTCCCAGGCCAGTAACTACAATGGTTCTCCCACACCTGAAAGCTAATGAGTGATGAGCACTATTAAGGCTTATTTCAAATGTAAAAAACCTTGAGATAATGTACTAAATTGTTCAGAAGGTTGTTTTCTTAGTGGAATGCTACAGGATTTTCTTTTGCATCATTGCCAGAGTCTCTGCCTTCATCCCAGTGCCGGTGAGGACGAGGATGGAAGAATTTCCAGTGTTGCTGAAAACCGGAGGAAACTTCAGCTGAGAAACGGACGAGACTTTGGAGCTGTTGCTGTTTCTGTTGCTACAGCTTAGGCTAGCTGCCTGCAGAACTTACTTGGACTGTGATTTAAGCTAGCTGCCTGCAGAACTTACCTGGACTGTGATTTACCTGGACTGTGAGTTAATCTATTGAGACACTGCTTTACCTGGACTGAGACAACAAACTGTAATCTACAACAAATTGTAACTTGGTATCCTTGCTAATGGTGTCATTGCTGGTATAATTTTTCCAAGGGCTTCTTGCATGGAGCTATCAATTGGCTTGGTATTGTGGCATTTTGTATCCTCCCCTTCTGCTTGTAGCAGATTATTTATGGTGTTTGTGTAAAAACCACTATGGTTGTTATTTAAATTAAACAAAAGGGAGAAATGTTAGGGTCTGTAAACAAGTCAAGATGGCACCTGGCATTTTGCCAGAGGGAGTGGTTTGTGAAGTAATGCCAGTGAGCCATTAAGTGTGGAGATTCCTTATTGGTTGACTGCTGTATCTAGTTCATGTTAATGAAGATAAGCTGTGTGGAATGTATATATACCCCTCCTGTCCTACAATAAACGGCTCCCACTCCTGCTGTATCAATCTACACAAGTTGCTCATCACCCCCCGGTTATTTTGCTGCAGCTGGACTGCGGCAAATAGCCTTTACAATGTTGAGGTGTGTTCCTGTTATTCCTAGTTTTTCTAGCATTTTGAACATGAAGGGTTGCTGTATTTTATCAAATGCTTTCTCAGCATCTATTGAGATGATCATATGATTCTTATCTTTGAGTCTATTGATGTGATGAATTACACTTATTGATTTCTTTATGTTGAACCAACCTTGAATCCCTGGGATGAACCCCACTTGATCATGGTGCACAATCTTTTTGATATGTTTTTGTATTTGATTTGCCAGAATTTCATTGAGAATTTTTCATCTGTATTCATTAGAGATATTGATCTGAAGTTTTCTTTCTTTGATGTGTCTTTGCCTGGTTTTAGAAATCAGGTTGATATTGGCATCATAGAATGAGTTTGGAAGTGCTCCCTCTTTTTCTATTTCCTGAAATAAATTGAAGAGTATTGGTATTAATTTTCTTTAAAGGTCTTTAGAACTTGGCTGTGTATCCTGGGCTTTTCTTGGTTGGTAGGCTGCTGATGGCATCTTCTATTTCATTGCTTGAAATTGGTCTGTTTAAATTGTGCATATTATCCTGATTCAATTTGGTCATATCGTATGACTCTAGAAATTTGTTGATGCCTTTGATATTTTCTGTTTTATTGGAGTACAAGTTTTCAAAATAATTTCTAATTATCTTCTGTATTTCTGTAGTGATATTTCCTTTTTCATCACATATGTTAATAATTTGAATTTTCTCTCTCCTTCTCTTTGTTATCATGGCTAAAGGCCTGTCAATTTTATTTATTTTTTCAAAAAACAACTTTTTGTTTTGTCATTTTTTTGAATTGTTTCTTTTATTTCAATTTCATTGATTTCAGCTCTGATTTTAATTATTTCCTGTCTCCTACTGCTTTGGGAGTTGGTTTGTTCTTCTTTTTCTAGGGCTTTGAGATGTACTGTTAGTAATTTATTTGTTGACTTTTTCTTCTTTGAAGGAATTAACTCCATGTAATAAACATTCCTCTTAGAACTGCCTTTATAGTGTCCCAGAGATTTTGATATGTTGTATCAGTGTTCTTGTTTACCTCTAAGAATTTTTTAATCTCTTCCTTGATATCTTTTGCAATCCATTGTTCATTCAATAGCATATTATTTAGTCTCCAGGCTCTGGAGCAGCTTTTATTTTTTATTTTATCACCAATTCCTAATTTCATTCCATTGTGGTTTGATAGAATGCAGGGTAGTATCTCTACTTTTTTGTATTTACTAAGATTTGCTTTGTGGAATAATATATGGTCTATTTTAGAGAAGAATCCATGTGCTGCTGAGAAGAAAGTGTATTCGCTTGTTGATGGATAATATACTCTATATGCGTCAGTTAAGTCTAAGTTATTGGTTCCATTATTGAGTTCTATAATTTCTTTGTTTAGCTTTTGGTTGGAAGATCTATCCAGTTGTGAAAGAGGTGTGTTAATGTCACCCAGAATTATTGTGTTATGATCTATTTGACTCTTGAACTTGAGAAGAGTTTGATGAACTTAGATACTCCATTGTTTGGGGCATATATATTTATAACTGTTATGTCTTGTTGATATATGGTTCCCTTAAGCAGAATGAACTATCCTTCTTTATCCCTTTTGATTAACTTTGGCTTGAAGTCTATTTTATTTGATATAAGGATAGAAACCCCTGCTTGCTTAGATAGGCCATGTGAATGGTATATTTTATTCCAACCTTTCACATTCAGTCTGTGGGTGAGATGAGTCTCTTGAAGGCATCATACTTTTGAGTCTTCTTTAATCCAATCTACCAGTTTATGTCTTTAGATTGGTGAGTTTAGCCATTAATATTTAGGGTTATTACTGAGATATGATTTGTATTACCAGTCATTTTTGTTTATTTTTAATATTTAGCTTGACTAGGTTTCTCCTTTGGTTAGCTTTTTCTTTATTGTAGTTCTTCCCTTTGCAGAATTTCATTGTTGCTTTTTCATTTCCTCCTCGTGGAATATTTTGCCAGAATGTTCTGTAGTGCAGGGATTTCTTGCTGTAAACTCTTTTAGCTTTTGCTTATCATGGGTTTTTTTTAATTTCATCATCAAATTTGAAGGTTAATTTTGCTGGATATAAGATTCTTGCTTGGTATCCATTATGTTTTAGAGATTGGTATATGTTGTTCCAGGATCTCCTGGCTTTGAGAGTCTGGGTTGAAAAATCTGCTGAGATCTGAATCAGTCTTCTCTTATAGGTAATCTGATTTTTCTCGCTTGCAATCTTTAAAATTCTATCCTTATTCTGTATGCTAGGCATTTTCATTATAATGTATCTTGGTGTAGATCTGTTGTAATTTTGTACATTTGGTGTCCTATAGGCCTCTTCCAATTCATTCTTTATGTTGGGAAATTTTCTGATATTATTTCATTGAAGAGATTGTGAATAACTTTGGTTTGAATCTCTGAACCTTCCTCTATCTCAATAAATCTTAAATTTGGTCTTTTGATGGTATCCCATAATTCTTGGATGTTCTGTTCATGATTTCTTACCGTCTTCACTGTGAGGTCAACTTTATTTTCAAGATTGTATATTTTGTCTTCATTGTCTTCTAAGTGATCTAGTCTGTTGGTGATTCTCTCTATTGAGTTTTTAAATTGGCTTATTGTTTCTTTCATTTCAAGATTTCTGTTTGGCTTTTTTTTTCAGTAGTTCTATTTCTTTCTTGAAGTAATCTCTTGCAACCTGTATTTGCTCTCTTATCTCTTTGTTGGTGAGATCCTTTGCCTAAATTTGTTCTCTTATCTCTTTGTTGGATTGATTGATTTTTGCCTGTATCTGTTAACTTAGGTCATTCTTTGATTCCCAAATCATTTTAGTTATGTATATTATGAACTCCTTCTCTGACATTTCACCTACTTCATTATCTATGGATTCAATTGTTGTAGTATCTTGGTTTGTTTGGGGCACTTTCCTCTTTTGTTTTTTCATGATGTCTGTGTGTCTTCCCCTCTTGCAGTGTAGATCTGAGGTATTACAGCTTCTGCCCTATGGTCTTATAGTGTCCCTGCGGGTTACCAAAACCACACTTTTAAGGGAGAGATCAATATTACAGCACTCATTGTATCCAACATGCAGCCTTATATCAGTTAGCTTCTATTTTTACATTTATAGTTTTGATACTATAATCAGAAATGATGATTTTGGTTATCTTCTACCATATAGTCAATAGTTTTGCATAATGGTATACAGTTTCTGATGGTGGAAGGAGGGATTTGAGGGTTAGCTGAGATGTTTATGAGGTAGAATGTGAGAATATGGAGATATTAGATTATATGATTAGTGAGAGGGTAATCATAAAAAGCTGGCTGTTAGTAAGAGAAACAAGAGATAGGCAACTCCATGCAAGACTTCCTGTTTACTTCAGCAACAGGATAACTGTTAGCAACACTAGTAGAGAAAACTTTGGTGCAGCCAGGCCACTGGGACCTTGGTGACGTCTTACCAGGTCGTTATTTTTGTCCCTCGACAGAAGCC
The DNA here is from genome assembly GCF_045843805.1 of Urocitellus parryii. Classification (NCBI taxonomy): domain Eukaryota; kingdom Metazoa; phylum Chordata; class Mammalia; order Rodentia; family Sciuridae; genus Urocitellus; species Urocitellus parryii. Next base: position 32,154,965 of record NC_135532.1, read on the forward strand.
TTGCCAGTTTCATGGCTGTGGCAGCCTCAAGCCTATATGTATCCTGGTATTGGACTGTGGAGCCATACTTTGGTGAAAAAGTAACTCCGGCTCCCTGTGCAGCCGCAGGATGGCTCTCCCTCTGGAGCTCTGGGCCACAGTGGCCCAGTTTGGAGAAAGTTTAAAAGTCAGGAAGCAGAAATTGTAAGGATGGGACCTACAGTGGACTGAGCATAAAATCAACCTAGTCAAGAACAAATAAATTATGTTTATGTGAGGCTAATTAGGATTACAATCCAGGAAAACATAGAATATAACTCTTGAAAATGTGCTCTCTTCACCATTTACTTTTTTTTAAAAGAGAGAGAGTTTTTAAATATTTATTTTTTAGTTATCAGCAGACACAACATCTTTGTTTTGTATGTGGTGCTGAGGATGAACCTGGGCCACACGCATGCCAGGCATGAGCATTACCACTTGAACTACATCCCCAGCCCCTTACTTTTTATCCTTTGGATTGTAAAGAACTTTCCCTAGCACCTAACTACTGTCCTTTGAAATGCAAATGCACTTTGAAGACCTTAGGTTAGTCTTCCTTATGGCACTCAGCTTCTGCAAACATACCTCCCTTCCCCCCAAAAAAAGTGTTTTGCAGAAATTCTTGCTAAGAGTCTAAGAACAATTATGGTGAGGGTCTCTGGAGAACCTTAATTAAGATTTTCTGTGGATGAGGGGGATACCACTACACGATGTGGCAACTATTAAACTCTGCTTTAAAGCAGTTGTAGAAAATGTGTTAGGTTTTCATTGCTGTGACCAAATTCCTGAAAAGAGCAACTTAGAGGAGGAAAAATTTATTTTGGCTCATGGTTTCAGAGGTTGAATTCATGGTTGGCCAACTCTGTTGCTTTGGGTCAAGATGATGCAGAACATTATGGCAGAAGGGCATGGTGGAGAAACACTACTCCACTCATGGTGTTCAGAAAGCAGAGCCAGAGGAGGAGCTGCAGGGAAGATGTACCCTTCCAGGGCATGTCCCATTGACCTACATCTTTCCATCATGTTCTAGTTGTCTGTAGTTATCACTCAGGCCATTCAAACTAGGATGAACTGATTAGGTTACAATCTTCACAATTCAGTCATTTCACCTCTGAACACCCCTGAATTCACACAGGGACACATCATATTCAAAACCATAACAGAAAATGGTTCAATAAATGGACATGGCTATGTTCCAATAAAATTTTATTTATAAAAATGGAACATGGTGCAGGGGAAGCATAATTTGTGGTATAGAGTACTGAGAAAAAAGTGTTCTCTGAGGCATTTTGTGTGAATGTAATGCAGATGCAGAAAGAGCTCTAAGTCTGCATAATAAATGTTCATAAATTATCCAAAAGATAAATTCTATGTAGGATGAAAAACAACCAGTTTTCATTTACATTTTTATGAACACATGGGTTGGAAGTTTTATTTGTCAGGCATTTATTTCTCTGTTAAATCCCCTGTAAAATACACACTTGAAGATTATATATATATATAAATTATATATAAAATCTATCTCTTATATATCAAACTATGTATATTTCATGTAAAATGTTACTCTTTAATCTTATTTTAAAGTGCCCAATTTAAACAATATATTGGGATGTGCAATATGATTCTTTGGGTTAAGATGAAATTTATTCCCTTTCCTTCATAGCAACTAGCTGATATCAGGCTGATTTTTATTGGGCTTTATCTCACTAATGAAACTCAGATGGCTTGCTCAGATAAGTAATTCTTTGGAGAAAACTCTCTGTAAGCAACATTTTTGAAAAGATATGAGAAAGAGCAACAATTAGGCTATAAAAACATGATTTATATTTTCTATGGAAAAAGCTTTATAGAATCCCAAGAATATTCATTTCCTATGTATCGAATGCATTATTCCATAGCAAAATAGAAAAATATTTTGCTCTTGGAAAGCATATTTCCCTGAGTTATCAAACTCTTAAATCTTGAAAACAATCTAAAAAGACCCATATTCTTGCCCCTCCCCCCTCTTTTGGTATTGGGGATTGAATCCAGGATGCTTAACCATTGAGCCACATTCCTCTTTATATTTTATTTTGAGACAGGTTCTTGCTAAATTGCTTAGGGACTTGCTAAATTGCTGGGGCTAGCTTTGAATTTGTGGTCCTCTTGCCTCTTGTTTCTGAGTTGCTGGGATTATAGGTGTGTGCCATCATGCCCAGCTGATCTTTTTAAAGTCTGTTCTCGGGATAAAGAGTGACTACTTCAGTAAAGTCTTTATTGAGAATTGTATGCAAGAAGTGGGTGCCAATAGTGTCTTGGGCAATAGGACCTCTGGGCCTTAGTGTTCTGTGTAGGAAGCAGAATTCCTGTGGGCTCATTACCCTTGCTGCAGAGGATATTGAAGTCTGTAGTCTTTCCTTTCACCAAAGGAAGTTTATGCAGGAGTTCACACAGCTGTTCTGATTTCTTAAGACAGCTAAGGCCAGCTGTAATACTTACTGTAACACATTTTGTTTTGTAAGATTTTATATTTCAGTGAAAGCTGGCAATTAAAGATCTTGGAGGAAGGATTTAGATTTTGATTATCATTTAACACTGCTAGAAAGAAATTAAATAAATCATAGTGGGGCCAGAACTTGGTGAAAGCAAATCTATTTCTTCCATTGCACATTGATGAAAATAAAGCACAAAAATTCAAGAATTTTCTGAATTCCATTGGGTCTTCCCTGCTAATTAGTAATGACTGTTATTTGACAATGCAAAAAGTATTTTTATTTTTGGTATGAGGATTGAAAGCAGGGGTACTTTACCGCTGAGACACATCCCCAGCTTTTTCTATTTATCTTAAGATAGGGTCTTGCTAAGTTGCTTAGGTTCTCCTTAAGTTGCTGAGTTTGGCCACAAACTTGCAATCCCCCTGCCTCAGCCTCCTGAGTCATTGGGATTTCAGGAATGTACTACCACACCCTGCTGACAATATAAGAAGTATTTTAGCATTTGCTTTGACTTGCTTTTAATAATCACTCTAACTTATTATTTTTAAAATTGCTGCTAATGAATATACAAACTGTGGATAGGGCTAGCTTTATTTCTTTGTAAAATAAAGTTTTATTTTTGGTATATTTGGAGTTGATTTGGGGGCAAAGATGGGAAGCAATTAGCACCTTCCTTCTAATGTCATTTTGAAATTTTGCAAAAAAAAAAAAGTCTGGCAGAAAGTTATTTTGGGAATGCAATGGATGAAATGATTCTGAGTCCTACTCTCTGTGATGGCTTAGATGAATTTTCCTTATTTTTTAAAAATAATTATTTTATTTATTGAATTATTTTTACACAGTGCTAAGAATCAAACCTAGTGCCTCACACAAGCTAGGCAAGTACTCTGCCACTAAGCTACAACCCCAGCCCTACCTATTGGTTTTGAGGTTGAAGTGGGCATGTATTTCTATGGAGTTGGAGTCTCACATTTGTTTCTGTAATTTTCCTGTGTATGTTTTATCTGGAACAAGTACCCTAGAAAATAGTGTACTATTAAGAGGGCTGGGAGGAGGAACTTATGAACATTCAGTGACTCAATTCTACTCATCTCCTCACTATCTCTGATTTTGGCTTATTTTGATTCAAATGTGATGGGAGAGAATTTCTGAGAGAGATGAGAATTAGAATTTGATAGTTTACCTGAAAGAAGTTATTCCCAGCAGCATAAAGATTGGTTAGTGAGATATTAGAGCATTCATGCAGGTGCATGAGAGTAAACTGTTCCTTACTGAAGAGTCACCCCAGGGTCTACTAGATCTAGAACACTGCTGCTCCAAGAAAATCACTGGTTTATACCAGAGCTTGAGGTTTAAGGGCCATCTACATAATGTGCTTTAAATATAGGATTAAAAAATTTACTCTGCAGTAGAAATATTCAATGTATTATGAATTCTTATTTTTAAGCATTGGGAAGTTTTTGTTGTTGTTGTTGTTCAGATTTCTTTGGTCTATTTTCTGCTACTGAATTTTTTTCCTTTTGGTTCAAAGAAGGTGAATTCCTTTAAGCCCTGTGACTAACGTTGCTAGGTCCAGAGATTATCTAATCAGTTCCTTAGAAAACTTTGGAACAAAATTAATTCAAGACTTACTGAGCAACTAATGTAACCATAATTCTAGGGAAATAAACTGGCCCTTAATTTACTGGTTGGCTGGGAAAAGTTCTGGCAATGAACAGAACTAGGATAAACATTCTTTCTTTTTTTCTTTCTTCTTTCTTTCTTTTTTTCACCCCATTAGGGACCCTTGATGACTATATAAGACAGAAAGCCTCAGTTTAAATTTTTTCCAGAAAATATGACATTATATCTTTGGCCATCACAATTTATCTGTTGGTAGAATTCACCCTTTGTATTTAAGCAAATTTGATTTATAAAATTGATTATAAAATTTAAGGCTGGAACTTTGTCCTTTGGAATCTTTTAACAGATTCTTTTTTTGGAAGAGTAATTGATAAAAGAAATCTCGGGAATGTTTGTTCAGAGCATGAGCTGGGAAAACATATGTAACCAGGAAGGATATTAATGGAAGAGAAGGAAAAGTAACATCATCAGATTCATCTATTCCAAACTTTAATGCATCAGAAGAAATTCAATCTGTGCTCCAGAAGGCTTTTTAAGTAGACATAGGATTTTTTTTTCCACCAGACATTTTCATATTTGTGTTGAGATAATACTTCAAATGTTTTGAAAGAGTAGAGAAATGCTATGAAAAAAATGAACTTCATTTTTTTTCATTCTACTTCTAAATTCCAGATGATCATAATTTATGGTGCTAGCCAGAATTTTGTTTTCCTAAAATTACTGTCTGTATACATATTGATTTCGAATATGAGTTATTGGTCTCATACATATATATGTGTGTATGCCTAAGCACGCATGTGTGTGTGTATGGAACTTGGATGTGTGAATTAAGTCTTTTTGTACTACATGCATTTAATTTGGAATTCAGTTCCAAAAGGTTATGTCAAAGGCTAGAATACTGGACTTTGTGAATGTACCCCTGGTTTAACTTCAGCCCTGGGACATGTTGTAAAATAGGTGAAGTTGATCTTCATTGAATTATGTCTCTCTTCCTAACATTTTCCATGTGTAGGAGTTTTACTACTTTGAAGTTCTGTTTCGGGTTGGGGAAAGTATGTTGAGCCACACAGAAAGGAACTTCTGTGGGGCACTTGTATTTTGGAGAGTGATTTCTGATCCATCTCCTAACTTTCTGTACTTACTTTGTCATTCTGATTCTCTCTAGCATGCCTGCATGTGTGTGTTTTTTAGCAGGTGAATTTTAATGCCAATGTGTACTAAGATGATAAAAGATGAAAAAATTCTTCCATTTCTCCCACCTCCCAGTTCTCATTCCCCTCCTAGCATCACTGCTTACATTTTAGTATCTTTTTAGTCTTTCACATACATATTTTTAAAAAAAGTATCTTGACTTCCAAGTGCACTACATTTTCATTTTATAAATATTATTCACTTTTTAAATTGCCACTTATAAAGATAAACACATTAATCTAACAACCAAGGCAGATACATGGAAATACACTCAGTGCATTCCTTTGGTACATGGAAATACACTCAGTGCTTCAAAATCTTGCCAGACTATTTGCTATAGTTCTTATTATGGGGCACTTGAGAAACACCACAGTGGGCTGAATGCTGTCCTCCAAAAAGTCATGTTCATGTTTTGATTCCCAGAACCTCTCGTTGTCATCTCCCTCTCTTTTTTAAAAGGGTCTTTGCAGGTGTGATTTAGTTAACGGTCTTAAGCTAAAGAGATCATCCTGGACTAACCTTTGTGAGAACTAAATCCATTGAGAGTGTCTTTGTAAGACACTTGAGAAGAAGGCAGTGTGAGTACAGACAGAAGCAGAAAATGAAGTGGCCACAATTCCAGAAAGCCAAAACATGCTGGCCACCAAAAGAGGGAGGAGGAGACCAGGAAGGATTCTCTTATAGAGTCTCTAGGAGCGAGAATCAGCTGACATTTTAATTTTGGGCTCTGGCTTCCAGAGCTAAGTGAGAATAAATTTCTTGTTTAAGTCACCTCGTTAATAATATTTTGTAACAGTAGCTGCGGGGGAAAATAATACAAACACCAACAACCAAGGTAATATATTTCTACTGTTAGAAGAAAGGGAATAAATATTTGATTCACAAAATTGATTTACATTAAATAAGCAACTTTATTGTTATTCGATGATATCCTAAGAATTGTAATTCTACCAAACTTCTATTTAAACAGTTGTATAATTGACTATAGCACTTAAACTAAATAAAGTGTTTCTGGATTAATAAGAAAATGATTAAATAGCAACAACCAATACAAAATCAGTAATATTAGCCTTAGATAAACGGTTGGAACTGGATTCCAACTAAACTCATAAAATGGAAGCAATCTGTTAATAATGTCATATTTATTCAACATAATGTATGTTTATTTATGTTTTATTACCTTAAAAATTATAACTATATGAAGTTTCCATTTAAGCCATTATATGTTTGCCTGATCAATTGCAATAAAACTAAAGAGACAAAATAAAAATTATTACTATTCTGTCTTCCTATGGTCCTGGGTATTTAGTAAGCTCATTTGAAGGCTGGAATAACTCTGAAGATGACTCACTTCTATTTCCAGATTGTAGGACAGAGGATAAAATCCAGTATATGATAGAGAAACATATTTTGTTGCCAGTGGAGGTTGTGCTGGGGTAAGGAAATCACTTGGTGGAGAAAATTCTTGGGAAGATCCATATTAGAAGGGCAGAGAAGGAACAGGAGGTCTTCTTCTTAGGAATTATCTCCTGGCATCCTCTGCAGCATCTAACCTCTGTCTGAAGTGTACTGTGGGGGATGAAAGTCTGGGCTGGCAGTGTCCAGTTCAGGTGGGAGTATGGAATCAGGTGAGCTTAAATAACCAAGATCATTTGTGGTGTGGTTTCTCCTAGATTCCATTCCTGAAGATGGACAACCTTTGTGTCATCCAAAGAAGACATGGTGAAATTTACAAGTTCTGCTGATCCTGAGATTTTGGCAGTACACAGAGCACCAGGACAAGTTCTGTGATGGCCTTCTGGAGAAATTGCTGGATCATGATAGAATTGGCCCGAGGGAGAGATTCTTTTCCTGTGATTTTGATCTCATGAGAGTTTTGTCTCAGCATAATTGAACCAATCCAATTGTATGAGTTTGTTAGGACTACCATAACAAAGTACCCCAGAACATGTGGCTTAGTCAATAGAAATTTATTTTCTTATGATGGTTCTGGAGGTGAGAAGTCTAAGATCTGGGTATCTAAGATCTTGGTTTCCCCAAGGCCACTCTCATTGAGTCTTCTCAACTGTCCTCTCAGTATGTCTTCAGGTGATATTTTGTATGTATGTACTTTCCCATTTTCTATATATCTAAATTTCCTTTTCCTATTAGAAAACCAGTCAGATTGGATGAGGTCCAACACCTAATTAAAGGCTCTGTCTCTAAATACAACCACATTCTGAAGTACCTGGGGTTAGGACTTCAACATAGGGATTTTTTTTTGGGGGGGGGGAGAACACAGTTCATGCCATAACATCAGCTTAATGGTCTCTTTCTGTGGTGCTCTGGTAATCTAGGGAATTCCCTAGATTCAGATTAATTAAGAGACTATTTTTCACTTCTATTCAGTACCAGGTCTCAAAATATACAATTTCTTTTTGAGATCAGAACTGGAAGCTGTAGCAGATGCCATAGTACCCTTCCCAAATTCCTGAGGCCTTTCTACTTCTGTGTTTTTTGACTGACTTCAACTACCAGTTTAGAATGAGGGCTCTCCATGCTGCAGAAAGCTGTTTTACTTGTAAACAGTTGGGTTGGACATGGAATTAGGAGTTGCCATTACTTTAAGTGATCCACTTGAGATCCACTCTGGGGAGCTGCTGTCAACCAATGAATGAGAGAAACTGGTAGATAAATATCCCAGTTTCTTTGACCCTCAGGTAGGATAATTCTGAGGCATTTATTTTGTATCATTTCCCAGATATTCTGCAAGGGGTGGAACTGTAGTTATGGAAGGTGCTATTCAATTTGATGATGTATTTTTCATTGCCTTATCCTCCCTTTTCTGTCTCACGTCCCCCTCCTCCCACTGTCTCTTAAATGTTTACATTTGAAATATTTTCTCTGAGTCGGCTTGTTGGGGGAAGTTATATTAACACACACACACACTTATTTATCCAGACATTCTGCAAAAAACTCAGGCTGGCTTATCATTTTGATGATATTATACTAATTGGGCCTGGAAAAGGAAGCCATAAGCATTCTGGATACCTTGGTAAGACATATGCCAGGATGTGAAAGATAAATCCTACAAAGAAGCCTGCCACATTGTTGAAAGTTTTAAAAGTTCTGTGGTCCTTGCTAAAAGTAAAAAATCTATTGCACCTTTCAGTTTTTACCATTGAGGAAAATTAATAACACTGGAAAGGCTGGTTGGTAAGGGACCTGGAAGGTGTGAAACGGGAAGATCAATGTCAAACATATCTAGTGGAGAGGAAAGTGGATTGGTCAAGTATGTCAATCTTTGTATCCCCTGTCAGTACTTAAAGAGGATCACTGATATTAGAGAGGGCATTGAAAAATATCTGAAAAAGATGATTTGTCCAGTAGAGGTGAGTTAGCCTTTCTTCTTGTCCATTCCAGTGCTTGCAAAATGGCCACATGCATGTAATAGCTTGTGTCAGGAAATCAGGTAATGCGTGGACCTAGCAGCTTAGCTTCCCTCTCACCGAGGGTGCTCTGAGTACTACTGCAGGAAGTTCAAGCTGTCAATGGGAAAAACTAAGGTGGAGCCCTTACTATTATTCAAAGGATGTTATTATCCTCTGAAGACAACAAACTTGGATGTTCAGTCATTTGTCTTTTTTGAACCAATAAATATTATAGGTATAATTCTTCTTTTTCCGACACAGTGTCTTGGTCATGGCCATTATCTGAGGGATTAGTGTCTGTTAAACGGTTATTGTATCTCACATAGTTTCACCTTGGATCAGGGGACCACATTTTTTACCAAAGAGCAAGCATATGTCCACAGCATCCATTTGCCCTACTGTGTGATCCAGAAGTTGTTCAATAAAAAGCCACTTAGAAGTAAAAGAAAGGCTTCTGCTTAGGATTAGGGGGTAATATCTAAGATGTAGTATATACCTTGTACCAACATGTACTGCTATATCTCCCTTTGAAAGAATACGTGCATCCAGGATCCAAAGCATGAAATTAGAAGTTGCCATTACACTATTACTTCAAGTAGTCCTCCAGAGAGAATGTGTGCTCCCTATCCCCTCAATTTTACATTTTGTTGGACTCCAGGCAAACCTCCTTAGGAGATGAAATAATGGTTCCTATAAATTTAAGATTATAGCAGTTGCCTGGCCATTTTGGAGTCCTTACAATGGACTGGAAGAATAAGGAAGGTTTAGCATATTAGCAGAAGTAATTGATTATTGTGAGGAAAGAAGATCACTGCTAAATGATGGAGACAAGAAGAAGTCTATCTAGAACACAGAAGATTTTCTGGGAATCTTCTTAATGTCTTCAAATCTGGGGGTTACCATAAACGAAAACTGAAGGAACAACATTCTGACAGAGTCAAGGTAATCAGAGGTGCAGACATTTCCGGCATGAAGGTCTGAGTTGCCCCATCAAACAACAGACCTGGATGAGCAAAAGTGAAGCAAGAATGAAAGACAGACAGTTGGTGTAGATAGGTGATCCCTGAGATTGGATGATGAAAGCTAATTTAGGTATGGGAAGCTGGAGACTGCCTGGGGGAATTGATATGCTAAGACCTCCAGAGCCCTTTCTCCACATTTACCAAGATAACTTGCCCCAGGCAGGAATTGTTCCCCCCTGTAGGTGCTGTTAATCAATGCCTTCTGGCCTGCTTCCAGCCTGGGATCACTCCACTCTTGGCCCTTCCAGCCCATTTGCTTCTCATCTTTTGGCATCTCTTGGGCCTAGACATGTACACAGGATAGGGAGAGATAAGAGGAGGAAGAGGGCAGGAGAATATAAATAAAATATAAATATAAATAATTAAAATATAAATAAATAAATCTAAAATGTATAGAAGGGGCAGGATACTCCCACTTCTTGGGATACCAAGATGCCAGCTATGGCCCCCTTTTCCCTCCTGGAATAAGTCTGTGTTACTATTTTTAAAATAAAACTTGCCCTAGGCATGATGGCATACACCTGTATCAACTTGGGAAGCTGAGGCAGGAGGATCACGAGTTCAAAGCCAGCCTTAGCAAAAGCATGGTGCTAACCAACTCAGTGAGATGCTGTCTCTAAATAAAATACAAAACAGGGCTGGGGATGTGGCTCAGTGGCCCAGTGCCCCTGAGTTCAAGCCCCAGTACCCAAACAAACAAAACCCTTGCTTTCCAGCTTGCTTCCACATGTCTCCTGTGTTTAATCTTCACATCTGGAAAGCAGAACACTCATGTCCCTAGTAACACTGAGAAGCATCTAGAATGTCTGTCAGAAGATGAGAGAATGACTATCAGGGGTGGCCTTGGGACCAACTGAAACAGCTAGTAGACACTGTTGCTTGTACCAATGTTAATCCTGTTGTAAGTTTTTTTTTTTTTAATAAAAATTGTGACTGGCTACCACTTTGAAAAAACAATAGCAAGACAAAGTGAACTTAACATGCAGAGAGAGTGCTTTTAATTTGTGCAAAGAACGGGCTGATACCAATTGAAGTCAGTTCCACATCTATATCTCTGTGAAATTCAACTCATTTCCAGCTGCCAGCATCTGCATCAGTGACTAAACTCTTTTTTTTTCCCCACACCCGTGAAGAGCTGCCTACAAGGGGCAGGCTAGAGAATAAACAATCCCTAGAGGAAAAGCCCTCACCCAAACACTCTCATACACAAAGCGGTGTGTGAAAACCTGAGCTCCTTTGCTCCTAGAGTAGGGCCATTCTGAGGTGTAGGTTTGACATGCATTCTTGGAGTTCACTTGTGGGACTGAGTTTTGATTGCTCACAGTAGTAGCTGACTTCATAGCACAGCTCCCGCAGGCTGCTTCCTTTCCAGTCCCATATGATTTTTCTCATTTTCTTAAAAATGCTATCTGTGCTTCCGAACATTAAAAGTACCCTCACACGGGTCCTCATCTAAGATCCTGTTTCTGGAATAACCTTAAATAAGACATTTCCTAAAGCTTTCACACACACACACACACACACACACACACACACACATACAAAAAAAAAATTATAAGGAAAAAAAAGATTTATTCTGGGCTCACAGTTCCAGAGGCTGGAAAATACAAAAGCATGGTTTCCTGAGGGACTTGTGCTACTGAACCCAGAATTAAAGACAGGCAGTTAGTGTAGATAGATGGCCAGGTCGAAGCAAGAAAGTGGAGGTGGATTTGGGTCCAAGAAGTTGAAAACTGCACTCGGGAGATTGGAATGTTCATGTTTCCAGAGGCCTTTGATTTCCAATATTACCTGCTTTTTACACTACCCCTCCCAAAAGGTTGTTAATGAAGTAACTCCTGAGCAGAGCTGCTAATTAACGCTCCCTGGGCTGCCCCTCCCTTCCTGCCCAGTACTCCACCTTGGTTCTTCCAGCCCACCTGCTCACCTCCTGGCCATTTCACCAACATCCCCCGGTCAGGGAGGCTGGAAGGGAGGAAATGAACCAGGGAGAAGGATGCAGGAGAACAAAGAAAACTTTAGATGTGTAGAAGGAACATGACTTCTTCATCCCACAGATTCTGCCTTTGATTCCTCTTCTTCCTCCCAGGAGAAGCCTGTTTTACTATTCTTTAAATAAAACTTCTGACTTTCTACTCTATGCTTACCTCTGCACCTCTCTGGAGTTATATATTGTAAGAATGGCCTTAGCCTATGCAATTCCATTTTAAAATAAAACTGCAGTCCCCACCATCAAGCCTACGGAGCCCTCCAATATTGTCATCAGGCATAGCCTGATAAAATAAGTCACTTTCCACAACCCTGTTAAAACTCAGAGTCAAGTCACTGTCATTTACCTTAGCCCTGATAAGAGTCAGAGGTGAGAGATCAGGGCGGAAACCACCAGACCAGATGTCTTGATCTTAGAATGAAAGATGTCACTAAGAAACCTGGTAACAGCTGACAGAGACTTAAAGGGGAGCAGAAGCCCCAAAATTTAGTATGCATGATGGAGAAAATGAACTGACATTCAGCCAGCTGGCCCTGGTGCCTACATGCTGGAGAGCCTGATGAGGACCTGGACTGACATCCCAACTCTTCTCATCATATGCCTGATCCTCTGCATTATCCTTGCTGCATTTGACCCTGGTGAGAACAGCAACTCCTCCTTATGACTCTCTCCTCAACTGGTTGTCAACTCTACCCTAGGTGAAGCCTCTATCAGTTCCTGACCTGATCACTGTGCATCTGCTGGGCTCAAGGCCTAAGACTTGAGACTCTAGATTTGGCGTTTGAACTTAGCAAGCAGAGGGAATGTCTGTAATAAGTCTGTCATTATTAAGTGTGTTTGCAGTGCTTAGAATTCATTTAGAATTGTTTGTTTTGAATTGATTATGTTTATTGCAGTGCCCAGCATTAAGGATTATCATTTTATTAATTAAGAACCTATAAACTGAGATTGTATTGAGTGATTTGAAGCAAGAAAGCATTGAAAAGGGCATTAACACGTGGACATTTTTATTTCTCCCCTTGACTGCAGATAGCCAAGTTTGCCTATCGCAACATTCCTTAACATTTGAGGAAGCAGAACTCATCAAGGTAACTGGTAACCTGTGGCATTGCTGCTTCTGCTCTTGGCCATAAGCAGGTGTATGTAAAAGAGCAAATTTCTACATATTTACTTTTTTCTTTATCATCCAACATACATACATACATAGCTATAAATTGTCATATAATTACAAGTTATAATGCCAATATTATTGCCAACAACAAATATAATGTGGAAAGTTTAAAATTTCTTTTCTCTATTTTTGTTTTTAAGCAATATCATACTTTTGAGGTATAACTGAAAACTATGTTAAAAAATGTAAGTTGGTTGAATTACAAATCATAGACCAGTGTTTCCAGCTGTTGCAGTTGATGGTGGGAAGGGGTACTGTCTGTTTAGGGTGTCTTTTTGCCTGGAAGTTCACCCACAGGACTCTTTGATGATCTACAGCATTGTTTTCTAGTTGAGAAAGACTGCCAGGGGTCAAATGAGGAAAGAGAGGGTGGGGAGGCAGTGAAACATGGATCACAGCACACAGAATTGGGACTGGAAGACATTGCTGAGTCATATCAACCCTTTTAATGTCAAAAATTGAAAAATTGTAGGGCTAAGAAAATAGCATACTTGGTTAGGAGGAAAAAAAACCCACCTCGATCAAAGCCCCTCTTTTTCTTTTCTTTTTCAGTAAAGGGCTGAAAGGGCTGGCCACATTCAAAGATGAATGATAATATAAAGAAAAATAATCAGCATAAAGTCTGCAATAGAAGTAAAAAAGAACAACAACAAAAAAAGAAAAGAAAAAGAAAAATAGAGATGGAAAATGTTTTTCCTAAAAGGAATTATTCAGAGGAAGAGAATAAAAATTCACTCAGAACTAAGAATTTTCCTCAACTTAAACAATCAATAGTTTCTTTTTACACTAGCATCAGTCAACAAAATACTCAGTAGAATATAAGAAGCTATTCACAAAAAGAAAACAACTCAACAATTCTGTATGAATAGGCAGTGTCTTCCTGCCCCTACACCACCCCGCTCCCGTGTTACTGGGGATAAAACCCAGGGCCTCCCAAATGCTAGGCAATTGCTTGGTCACTGAGCTACATTTCCAGCAGGACTTAACTGATAAATAAATAAATAATAAATTAAAAAAGAAAAGAACAAGTGAAAAAATTCTTAAAACTTGATAGAAAATAGCCAAATATATGAAGAGTTATATGTGTGTGACATACATACACATACACAAACACACACAGATTCAGGGCAACATAAAAATAAAGATATCAATTCTTTACAAACTTGACTAAACTTAGTGTATTTTCACCAGATTTCCAGAATCATGGGTCCTACTAAAAGCACAAACCTAAGCAGTCATTTATTCTAGGTGACATCCAGTTATCCAATACCTTTTATCCTGAAGCCACCATTAGAATAACTCTAAACAGCAAAGAGATTGTAACTGTCGTCCAATAAACCAATGTTACATTCTAGTAAATGAATCTTCTTTAAGATAAAGCTGTAATAACCCTGTAATGCCAAGTGTGTGGCACATGCCTGCAACCCTAGCTACTCCTGAGGCTGAGGCAAGAGGGTTGAAAGTTCTGAGACAGCATGGATAACTGTTTCTCTCAAAATTAAAAATAAGAAAAGCTGGGGATGTAGTTCAGTGGTAGAGCAATTACCTAGCAGATGCAAAAGGCTCTGGGTTCAATTACACACACCCAATAGCAAAAACAAAAACAAAAAACAAAAAAAATCTCGTGATGTGCTGATGCTGTGGTTCCATGTCCAGGAATACTAGCTTTAGTGCTAAGCAAGGTATGACTATATTCCAACTAGGAATTGATGAGGGCTTGAGACATTTAGCTGTCTCTTCAATGAAAATTTGAAAAGGTACAAATGGAGAAGCTTTCTAACTAAGCTAGTTCATACACTGTGTTCTTGTCTAAGCAGAGAAAGCTCTTAAGGCCCCTAGCCCCTAATGCTAAGGAGATAGGAAAATTATACTGCTTTTCTACTTTACTCCAGAATTATGAGAGACCTGCTAGGGAAGCAGGGACACCGCCTTCATCTCACATGTTCACTAAAGCAGATTTTCTTTTACTTGGAATTTATAGGATCAAGCTTGCTTATCCAGGTCTCTGCCAAGAGAGCACATGCCATTACTACCATCACACGTTCAAGCTTCTCTGGAGCTTCTAATTTACTTTCTTCCTTTTGAAGTTGATTCTGTTTTTGAAGGATTGATGGGAGGAAGAAGTTCAGGGCACTGATATCATTCTCGTAAATGTCTACTTGTTTTGTTTTCACTTCAACTCTTTTTTAAAAAAAAACATAGAACAGAGCGGAGAGAGTGAGGAGGCTGCGTCTGGCTCATGCTCTTACAGCCATTGCAGTACATTGAGCTCCATAGAGACAGCGCCAGGGCAAGTGAGAGCTGGACGGGCACTGGGCGACTCTGTGCCTCGCTGAGGAAAAATAACTAAACATGGGCAAAGGAGATCCTAAGAAGCCGAGAGGCAAAATGTCATCATATGCATTCTTTGTGCAAACTTGCCGGGAGGAGCACAAGAAGAAGCACCCAGATGTTTCAGTCAACTTCTCAGAGTTTTCTAAGAAGTGCTCAGAGAGGTGGAAGACCATGTCTGCTAAAGAGAAAGGAAAATTCGAAGACATGGCAAAGGCGGACAAGGCCTGTTATGAAAGAGAAATGAAAACCTATATCCCTCCTAAAGGGGAAACAAAAAAGAAGTTCAAGGATCCCAATGCACCCAAGAGGCCTCCATCGGCCTTCTTCTTGTTCTGTTCTGAGTATCGCCCCCAAATCAAGGGAGAACATCCTGGCCTATCCATTGGTGATGTTGCAAAGAAACTGGGAGAGATGTGGAATAACACTGCTGCAGATGATAAGCAGCCTTATGAAAAGAAAGCTGCCAAGCTGAAGGAAAAATACGAAAAGGATATTGCTGCCTACCGAGCTAAAGGAAAACCTGATGCAGCAAAAAAGGGAGCTGTCAAGGCTGAAAAAAGCAAGAAAAGAAGGAAGAGGAGGAAGATGAGGAAGATGAAGATGATGATGATGAGGAGGAAGATGAAGAAGATGAAGATGAAGAAGATGATGATGAATAAGTTGGTTCTAGCGCAGTTTTTTTTCTTGTCTATAAAGCATTTAACCCCCCTGTACACAACTCACTCCTTTTAAAGAAAAAATTGAAATGTAAGGCTGTGTAAGATTTGTTTTTAAACTGTACAGTGTCTTTTTTTGTATAGTTAACACACTACCGAATGTGTCTTTAGATAGCCCTGTCCTGGTGGTATTTTCAATAGCCACTAACCTTGCCTGGTACAGTATGGGGGTTGTAAATTGGCATGGAAATTTAAAGCAGGTTCTTGTTGGTGCACAGCCCAAATTAGTTATATATGGGGACGGTAGTTTTTCATCTTCAGTTGTCTCTGATGCAGCTTATACGAAATAATTGTTGTTCTGTTAACTGAATACCACTCTGTAATTGCAAAAAAAAAAAAAAAAAGTTGCAGCTGTTTTGTTGACATTCTGAATGCTTCTAAGTAAATACAATTTTTTTATTAAAAAAAAAACATAGAAAAATCTGGGCACCATGGTGCACATCTGTAATACCAGAGGCTCGGGAGGCTGAGGCAGAGAATTGCAATTTCAAAGACAGCTTCAGCAATTTATTGAGCCCCTAAGCCACTTTGCGAGATCATGTCTCAAATAAAACATAAGAAGGTCTGGGGATATGGCTCAGTGGTTAAGTGCCCTGGGGTTAAATCCCCATTACCAAAAATAAAAAGAAAACAATGCCCAGTTCACATTGGCACCCTGATCTAGCTAACAGATCAAGTTTGAACACAGCCCCCAAGGATGGTACTAATTAGCCAGAAAGCAATCAAAACCCCTGCCACACCCAGATACAAGATCTCCTCCCACTGAAGCCTTAAACCTGTAATCCCTTTTGCTCTATACCACAATGAATAAAGCAAGTAAGGGCTTCTTCTTTGTTAAAGCCAGACACTTCTTATCAACTCAACTGGTCACACATTTTTTGCTTTATTTTCTGATATCTTAATTTCATAGTTTTTAATTTGAAGCCATTCCATCCCTTCCATGGGTGGGTAACCATTCCCTTGCCAATGTGGGACATGGGCAAAAATGCTTTGGGCTATCTTCGACACTAAAATTATCTGAGACCCAGTTTCAAGTCCAAAGACAATAATAATTGAAATGCTATCCAATCTGGTAGTCAGGGGGAGAGAGAGAGGGTATCAGAGAGTTCTGAGAGAAAAGTTAAGGACACACCTGAATCCAGGGAAAAAACCAAGAGATCCTCTTGAGTCAATCACCAGACCTTTGCTGATAGGATGAAACCAGGAATGCAAAGCTGTTCTCCCAAGGGAAATGTGATCAAACATGATGAGATTGGATTCTCAGGGATTACCACCCAACCTTGTTATAAAAGGATGAGACACAGTGTCAGGCATTCATTCCTACAAGCCACACAAGGAGAGAAGGACCACAGAAACTCAAGGAACCAGAGAAACCATGAGCAGAAAGCCTACAGGCCAAGACTCCTTCTCAGAGAGGTACTCAGAACTTCGGAAGGTGACTAGGGGGGCAGTTTATCACACTTAGCATCTAATCTGGGTTTTGGGTGTTCTATCCAGTACAGAAGCAAGTGGTACACAACACTTCCTGAAAGGCTCCAGGATTTCATGTCATTAAGGCGGAACCTTCCAGGAGGGGCACAGAACTGCCCTTAGGCTGGCCAGAGACCAACAAGGAGGTGTGTGACCCTGGCACCAGACCAGTGGGTCATGACACAATGAGGGTTGGGAGACTATAGAATCTGCGGGGGGTGAGGGGTGCGGGGGGTGGGTCCGTGTGTGTGTGGGGGGGCGAGTGTATGTAGTGAGTTCTCTGGGAAAAGCTCAGGGTAGAGAACCTGGCTCTGAGCTTGGAAAGCAGGAGGTCTTCTCTGACTCAGGCCCCGCCCTTTTCCTACAGGTGAAAGGCGGGGCCTCAGGCTGCTGTGGTTTTGCTCCAAGGTGATGGACTTAGGTGCACACAAAGACAGGAAGGCCCGGGATAATCCCCGCCCACCCGGGATTCCCCGCCCACCCTGGGCTATATTAGGGCTGAGGGGCAGGGCCCGGCCTTCATTGCTAGGAGCCAGGCCAGGAGAGCAGCCCCACTCGGGAGAGCTCCAGGACTTGGAGACACCATGATCGGGAAGCCTAGCGCCCAGGACTCCTTCTCAGCCAGGTGCCCAGAAGCTCAGAGGGCGGCTAGGGAGGCAGCTTTGCCCAGCCAGCATGGATCCTGGCCCCGTGTCGTGCCCGGGGAAGCCCACACCTGCGCCAAGGCTCCAGGATTTCTTGTCATCAAGACGGACCAGCCCAGGAGGGGCCCGGCTCTGCCCCCGGGCTGGCCCAAGCCCAATGAGGACGTGTGTGACCCTGGCGCCAGGCCTGCCCAGAGGAAAGAGTGCTGCTGGCTGCTGCCAGCCCAGCCATCGAGCGAGAATTCCACTTCTTGGCCAGTCGTCGTCTTCTTGCCCCCCGTGGAAAAGCGGAGGAGGAACTTCCTGGTAGACAACCCAGGCTTCGCCAGAGCCATCACCAGTACCAAGAGGACCTGCAGGAGCAGCAGCGGCCAGTCTGATAATGGTCCAGAGCTCAGCAGTGGGCCACGGATGTGCCCGCTCTCAGGAGCGCAAAGCAAGCTCACCACCGTGGCCTCCAGGCGAATAGGTCGTGGGACATCATTGGGGACATTCAGGAAAGCCACTGTGAAGAGAGCCTCAGAGGGACGGATTTCCACGGCCCTGCGCCAACGCTACTTCAGCCTTTTCCTGGCGGAGTGTCACAAGTTCTCGCGGCCCCAGGAGGCGGCGGAGACTGCGTGGAGCGAGGAGCAGATGGCCTACAACAGCAGCCCCAGCGAGGACGTCTACGTGCGCCTGGCCCTGGAGGTGCTCAGGAAGCTGAGGGGTCTGGTGCCCAGCGCGGTGCCGGGTCTGCACAGGGCAGCCCTGTACAGCCGCCTCCGGGACTACGTGCTGAGCCAGGAGCAGCTCCACGGGCACGGCTACCCCTTCCCCCACCCGCAGAAACCAGGGGCCGCCTTGCTCTTGGGCGCGCTGGAGGAGCCCAGGCACGGGCTGAGGATCTGCTGCCGCTGTGGCTCCCAGTACGCCGTGTCCTCCTCGGGCGGCTGTGTCAGCGCCGACCCGTGTCGCTATCACTGGGGACGGCTCCAACACCGACCCGTGGCCGCTGGCTGGGAGAGCCGCTACTCCTGCTGCTTGGCGCCTGCGGGCTCCAGGGGCTGTGAGGTGGCCAGGCGACACGTCCGCGATGGCAGGAAGGAAGACCTGCAAGGATTCGTGAGGACTGTGGAGAAACCCTTGAGGGAGGACGCCCACCCAGGAGTCTACGCCCTGGACTGCGAGATGTGCTACACCACACACGGGCTGGAGCTGACGCGCGTCACCGTGGTGGACACCGAGATGCGGGTCGTCTACGACACCTTCGTCAAGCCCAACAACCAGATCGTCGACTACAACACCAGGTTTTCCGGGGTGACCCAGGACCACCTGGCCTCCTGCCGCACCAGGCTGCCCCACGTGCAGACTGCCCTGCTGAGCCTGTTCAGCGCCGACACCATCCTTATCGGACACAGCCTCCAGTGCGACCTGCTAGCCCTGAAGCTCATCCACCACTCCGTGGTGGACACGGCTGTGCTCTTCCCGCATCCCCGCGGCCTCCCCTACAAGTGCTCCTTGCGCAGCCTCATGGCCCGCTACCTCAGCCGCAGCATCCAGACCAGCGCCAGCGGACACAGCCCTAGGGAGGACGCCAGCGCCTGCATGCACCTAGTGTTCTGGAAGTTGCAAGAAGATTCCGCCCACAAGGACACCCTGGGACCCCTGCCCTCCGTCTGACCGGCTCTCCTGCACCTCTTCTGGCCTCGCCTTGGACTCGGGCCTCCACAACCAAAAGCTCAGACTCACCCCTAGCTGCCCCTTTCCATTGATTCCCCCGTCCCTGTCCTCCTTGGATACTGCTCTCCACTGCAACTGCCTCCCGGCCAGGTGCCAGCTGCACATCCCACTGCTCTCCCCCCCCCCCGCCCCCCCCCCCACACACACATTCCGTGAACCCCCAGAGACCCGAAGGGCTTCTGCTCCTCTGTGTGGAATGCAGGGATGGAGAATGGGTGGAGGCTGGGCTGAGGCAGGGCTTCTTGAGGCCGCCCTGGGGTTGTGCTTTCCTACTTTGGGATGCTGTGTTGCTTGGAAAGGGAACCTGCCTGACGCTGTCCACAGTTACCTCCCTCCAGCTGGGGGAGCAAGGCGGCATGGCCGCCTTTCCTCTTGGGGCTGTGAACTTTCACCCCCGCCCCATGCCACCCCCCCCCCCCGAGAAAGCGGGGGTCTCGCCTCTGACAACCCACTGGAGCAGAGCTGAGGAGACACCGCTGCCAGTCCCAGAACTCTCTCATGAACCCATACCAGGGAACGGCTTGTCTTACTCCTTCCTAGAGAAGCTCCCGGGACGATTGCCCACAGGGACCTGGAGACCTCCTTGGCCTAGGAACCGCCGCCACTCCCCGTCAGAGGAGATCCCCGATGGCCCCAAGTGCCAACGAACATGGGTTGCATATGACTCGTGCCCATTTCTTTTTTTCTAATAAAACCCCTCCACTTTCCTTGGTTCCCTCCCATCCCACCCGGCCCCTTGCCTATTTGTCCCGAATCGCTGTGTGATTTTGCACTCTCCAATACAATTTGGTGGATGAGAAACTTGTCTCTCTGCTTCTGTTGGCATTTGACAGGGGATGCATGTGGGGGAGTCGGCCAGACTGGGAGTCAGCTAGGAGCCTCGGAGGCATAGGTGGCCGAGAAAGGAGATTAGCCTGAGCCTCTCTGGTCTCTCAGGGACGGGGCTGCACTGGGGCTTCCAGAATCGGCCTCTCCAAGCCTACTTGGCCTCCTGCGACCTGGCCCGACCAAGCCAGCCAAGCCCTCACCAGATGAGATCCCACACCCTCCACTTTCCGGAAGCCCCCAGAAACTGCCAGTTCTGGGCATGGTCTTCCCTCTCAGGGGGAGCTCTCTGGACCACCTCTGCCCCAGGGCAGGGACAGAAGAAATGGATGGGGAAGAGAAGTGTGGGAAAGGCAGAGCCAAAGGCCCAGGAAATGGACTTCCCGGGAGGGAGAGACAACAGGATTTCGGGGGCTTGTCACTTTGTGGGCAACAACTGAAGAATTCCTGCCCTTTGGCTGCGGGCACACGGGTGTTGGCCACGGGATTTCTTCTCATCCTCTGCACCTTGGTGGACATTTACTCATGAGGGAAATGTCAGTCCTAAAGCGCTCTCACTCCGTTCTGCAGGGGCTCATCGTTTAGGGATACCAGGATGATCTTTTTCTGGGCTACCACGAATGGAACTCAGGGGCACTCCACCACCGAACCACATCCCCAGTCCTTGGCATCCTCGGAGAGGCAGGGGCTCACTGACTTGCCTGTCACCTTGCCCTCACTCAGGCAGCTTTGCAACTCATGATCCTCCTGCTTCAGCCTCCGGAGCCCCTGGGATTCTAGGTGTAGGTCATCCCGTTGCCTGGGGGTACTCAGGATTCACCTGAGGGTTTCAACTGTACCCACCTGGGGTGTGACTACCTTGGAACAGCAAGGTTTCAGCCGCACAGAAACCAACTGTGGAACACAGGCTGTGCTTCCGTTCCTCAGAGCCAGTGCGGTGCAAGTTAGAAGGACAAATTAGAAGGAAGACCATACTGTTCATAGACCTGGTCGGCAAATCAACTTAAAACGGATCTGCACTGAGCTTTCACAGGTGCATGAAGAATTATTAACATTGAACAGAAGATTCTTCACTTTCACGGATCCCCTGGCCAATATATTTCACAACCTGGTGATTTTCACAAAAACCACACCTCTAACATTTGCACAAGTAGACATAGACACACATAGAGTATCTTTTCTTCTTTTCTTCATTTCTCTCTCTCTCTCTGTTTCTCTCTCTGTTTCTCTCTCTGTTCTCTCTCTCTCTCTCTCTCTCTCTCTCTCTCTCTCTCTCTCTCTCTCTCTCTTTCCATTTTCTCTCTCTGGTACTGAGTATTGAAGAGCCAACTTTGTGCCAACGGTGGAGTAAAGTGGCAGCCTGTCCCTCAGAAAGGCATCGCTATGAAACCTCTCTTTCATCTTTTAACGCCACAGAGCCTACCTCCCCCACAAGTGACCCTTGTCCCCTGCCTACCAAGGTCCTTGTTTGGTTTCACTCCTATTTCACGTATCATTCCTTGGGCAGTATTCAGAGCAGTGACGTTGAACCCTCGTCCCTCCAACACTGGGGGCTGGAAAGTTCTTCCTGAATTAGGGCCATGGGAAAGAGCAGTGAAATGATGGAAATGGGTGTGAGATCTCTTCCCGTCCCGATCTTCCCAAATGGAAGCATTTCTTGGAACAAAGCCACCGTCGCCCTCCCTTCAGACCCCAGACGATCGGATCTGGCCAGCACACTGTTTCTGGCTTGGGCATCGGAGTCCAAGGGGAAGCATGGCGAAGGCGAGAATGGGGAGGTTCTCACTAGTTGTGACTCCGAAGGGACGGGAAAAACCCTATCCCTAGTCTGGCATGAAAACAGTCTCATCTCGGGAAGCTTCTGGTCCCGGCCTTGGAGCTCTTTCTTCCCTCTTGCTAAATCTTGACAAGGGCTTAGGTCCGGGAGACCAGGTAAACTAGCTCCAAACCCCATAGACAGAACACATGGGAATCAACAGGGATTTCCAGCTGTTGCTTTGGTGGTGTCTTGAGGCTAGGAGGATTCCCAGTAGGACAGGGAGCTGAAACACCTCAGGGCGCCTTCCCTGTCTTTGGGCTACTCCCAGTGCAACTCCTCCTGCCCTTGGAAAACTGGCCTAGTAGGAGGAAACCAAAGAGAGCAAAGCCAGATCCCTTGGAACCCAGTTTTTCTGCTATGCTCCGGGATGCTAGCCACATTACACCTCCTTTCTCAGAGACTTTCTGAAAGTTCCTGGTGTTTTCTGGTTTGAGGATGGCTGCGAACTTGCGAAGCTTCAGTTCCAAAGGATAGCAAGAAGTAGCTAGCTTGAGAGAGGCCCGGGTCCCGGTGGGAGCTTTGGGGCCCCGCCTATAATCCCAGCTAGTGCAGAGGCTGCCCCAGGAGGAAGGCGGGCTCCGAGCCAGCCTCGGCAACTTGGCAAGGCTCCAAGCAACTCACGGAGACCCTGGATGTCAAGAAAGTACAGGACAGGACTGGGGACGTGGCTCAACGGTCGAGTGGGAATGACGTCCATCCCCCTTATCCAACCACCCAACCCAAATCCAACCCCTCACCCCCCAAGCCAAACAGAGCAACAGAGCCGAAGATAGAAAGCAATATTATCCACGGGAGAAGACACGGGTCCTAGTCCTAAGACACAAATATAAGGGAAGGAAGAGTCTGGATTTGGGTCCTTAGGTCAAGTCGGGAAGGGAGGAGGAGGGGTGTCAGTCGGGATTGGGAGGGGCTCGCGTCCTGGTCTTCCCAGCCCACCTGTCTGCAGCAGGTGTGTCCCTGTGCGCCAGGGCTGAGGGATTCTAGGTGTATGCCACAGGGCCGTGTTCATGGGAAAAGTGCATCCCGCCCACATCGTGTCCTCAGGTTGTCCACAGGCCAGCGAGGGCTCCCAGAGAAGACGAGAGAAGAGAAGCCTGAGCTCAGGCAAACAGAGGCCCCCAGGGATGGCAGACTCTAGGGACACATGGCTCCTGGTGCTTTGCGCTCTCTTGGGCACTCCAACTCTCCCAGCTGGACTTTCTTCCTGGGTCTTCCTGAGACAATGAGGGTTGGGAGGCTATAGAATCTGTGGGGGTGGGGGGTGGGGTGGGGGTGGGTGGGTGCGGGGCGTGGGTCCGTGTGGGTGTGTATGTGTGTGTGTGTGGGGGGGGCGGGGGGCGATTGAATGTAGTGAGTTCTCTGGGAAAAGCTCAGGGTAGAGAACCTGGCTCTGAGCTTGGAAAGCAGGAGGTCTTCTCTGACTCAGGCCCCGCCCTTTTCCTACAGGTGAAAGGCGGGGCCTCAGGCTGCTGTGGTTTTGCTCCAAGGTGATGGACTTAGGTGCACACAAAGACAGGAAGGCCCGGGATAATCCCCGCCCACCCGGGATTCCCCGCCCACCCTGGGCTATATTAGGGCTGAGGGGCAGGGCCCGGCCTTCATTGCTAGGAGCCAGGCCAGGAGAGCAGCCCCACTCGGGAGAGCTCCAGGACTTGGAGACACCATGATCGGGAAGCCTAGCGCCCAGGACTCCTTCTCAGCCAGGTGCCCAGAAGCTCAGAGGGCGGCTAGGGAGGCAGCTTTGCCCAGCCAGCATGGATCCTGGCCCCGTGTCGTGCCCGGGGAAGCCCACACCTGCGCCAAGGCTCCAGGATTTCTTGTCATCAAGACGGACCAGCCCAGGAGGGGCCCGGCTCTGCCCCCGGGCTGGCCCAAGCCCAATGAGGACGTGTGTGACCCTGGCGCCAGGCCTGCCCAGAGGAAAGAGTGCTGCTGGCTGCTGCCAGCCCAGCCATCGAGCGAGAATTCCACTTCTTGGCCAGTCGTCGTCTTCTTGCCCCCCGTGGAAAAGCGGAGGAGGAACTTCCTGGTAGACAACCCAGGCTTCGCCAGAGCCATCACCAGTACCAAGAGGACCTGCAGGAGCAGCAGCGGCCAGTCTGATAATGGTCCAGAGCTCAGCAGTGGGCCACGGATGTGCCCGCTCTCAGGAGCGCAAAGCAAGCTCACCACCGTGGCCTCCAGGCGAATAGGTCGTGGGACATCATTGGGGACATTCAGGAAAGCCACTGTGAAGAGAGCCTCAGAGGGACGGATTTCCACGGCCCTGCGCCAACGCTACTTCAGCCTTTTCCTGGCGGAGTGTCACAAGTTCTCGCGGCCCCAGGAGGCGGCGGAGACTGCGTGGAGCGAGGAGCAGATGGCCTACAACAGCAGCCCCAGCGAGGACGTCTACGTGCGCCTGGCCCTGGAGGTGCTCAGGAAGCTGAGGGGTCTGGTGCCCAGCGCGGTGCCGGGTCTGCACAGGGCAGCCCTGTACAGCCGCCTCCGGGACTACGTGCTGAGCCAGGAGCAGCTCCACGGGCACGGCTACCCCTTCCCCCACCCGCAGAAACCAGGGGCCGCCTTGCTCTTGGGCGCGCTGGAGGAGCCCAGGCACGGGCTGAGGATCTGCTGCCGCTGTGGCTCCCAGTACGCCGTGTCCTCCTCGGGCGGCTGTGTCAGCGCCGACCCGTGTCGCTATCACTGGGGACGGCTCCAACACCGACCCGTGGCCGCTGGCTGGGAGAGCCGCTACTCCTGCTGCTTGGCGCCTGCGGGCTCCAGGGGCTGTGAGGTGGCCAGGCGACACGTCCGCGATGGCAGGAAGGAAGACCTGCAAGGATTCGTGAGGACTGTGGAGAAACCCTTGAGGGAGGACGCCCACCCAGGAGTCTACGCCCTGGACTGCGAGATGTGCTACACCACACACGGGCTGGAGCTGACGCGCGTCACCGTGGTGGACACCGAGATGCGGGTCGTCTACGACACCTTCATCAAGCCCAACAACCAGATCGTCGACTACAACACCAGGTTTTCCGGGGTGACCCAGGACCACCTGGCCTCCTGCCGCACCAGGCTGCCCCACGTGCAGACTGCCCTGCTGAGCCTGTTCAGCGCCGACACCATCCTTATCGGACACAGCCTCCAGTGCGACCTGCTAGCCCTGAAGCTCATCCACCACTCCGTGGTGGACACGGCTGTGCTCTTCCCGCATCCCCGCGGCCTCCCCTACAAGTGCTCCTTGCGCAGCCTCATGGCCCGCTACCTCAGCCGCAGCATCCAGACCAGCGCCAGCGGACACAGCCCTAGGGAGGACGCCAGCGCCTGCATGCACCTAGTGTTCTGGAAGTTGCAAGAAGATTCCGCCCACAAGGACACCCTGGGACCCCTGCCCTCCGTCTGACCGGCTCTCCTGCACCTCTTCTGGCCTCGCCTTGGACTCGGGCCTCCACAACCAAAAGCTCAGACTCACCCCTAGCTGCCCCTTTCCATTGATTCCCCCGTCCCTGTCCTCCTTGGATACTGCTCTCCACTGCAACTGCCTCCCGGCCAGGTGCCAGCTGCACATCCCACTGCTCTCCCCCCCCCCGCCCCCCCCCCCACACACACATTCCGTGAACCCCCAGAGACCCGAAGGGCTTCTGCTCCTCTGTGTGGAATGCAGGGATGGAGAATGGGTGGAGGCTGGGCTGAGGCAGGGCTTCTTGAGGCCGCCCTGGGGTTGTGCTTTCCTACTTTGGGATGCTGTGTTGCTTGGAAAGGGAACCTGCCTGACGCTGTCCACAGTTACCTCCCTCCAGCTGGGGGAGCAAGGCGGCATGGCCGCCTTTCCTCTTGGGGCTGTGAACTTTCACCCCCGCCCCATGCCACCCCCCCCCCCCCCGAGAAAGCGGGGGTCTCGCCTCTGACAACCCACTGGAGCAGAGCTGAGGAGACACCGCTGCCAGTCCCAGAACTCTCTCATGAACCCATACCAGGGAACGGCTTGTCTTACTCCTTCCTAGAGAAGCTCCCGGGACGATTGCCCACAGGGACCTGGAGACCTCCTTGGCCTAGGAACCGCCGCCACTCCCCGTCAGAGGAGATCCCCGATGGCCCCAAGTGCCAACGAACATGGGTTGCATATGACTCGTGCCCATTTCTTTTTTTCTAATAAAACCCCTCCACTTTCCTTGGTTCCCTCCCATCCCACCCGGCCCCTTGCCTATTTGTCCCGAATCGCTGTGTGATTTTGCACTCTCCAATACAATTTGGTGGATGAGAAACTTGTCTCTCTGCTTCTGTTGGCATTTGACAGGGGATGCATGTGGGGGAGTCGGCCAGACTGGGAGTCAGCTAGGAGCCTCGGAGGCATAGGTGGCCGAGAAAGGAGATTAGCCTGAGCCTCTCTGGTCTCTCAGGGACGGGGCTGCACTGGGGCTTCCAGAATCGGCCTCTCCAAGCCTACTTGGCCTCCTGCGACCTGGCCCGACCAAGCCAGCCAAGCCCTCACCAGATGAGATCCCACACCCTCCACTTTCCGGAAGCCCCCAGAAACTGCCAGTTCTGGGCATGGTCTTCCCTCTCAGGGGGAGCTCTCTGGACCACCTCTGCCCCAGGGCAGGGACAGAAGAAATGGATGGGGAAGAGAAGTGTGGGAAAGGCAGAGCCAAAGGCCCAGGAAATGGACTTCCCGGGAGGGAGAGACAACAGGATTTCGGGGGCTTGTCACTTTGTGGGCAACAACTGAAGAATTCCTGCCCTTTGGCTGCGGGCACACGGGTGTTGGCCACGGGATTTCTTCTCATCCTCTGCACCTTGGTGGACATTTACTCATGAGGGAAATGTCAGTCCTAAAGCGCTCTCACTCCGTTCTGCAGGGGCTCATCGTTTAGGGATACCAGGATGATCTTTTTCTGGGCTACCACGAATGGAACTCAGGGGCACTCCACCACCGAACCACATCCCCAGTCCTTGGCATCCTCGGAGAGGCAGGGGCTCACTGACTTGCCTGTCACCTTGCCCTCACTCAGGCAGCTTTGCAACTCATGATCCTCCTGCTTCAGCCTCCGGAGCCCCTGGGATTCTAGGTGTAGGTCATCCCGTTGCCTGGGGGTACTCAGGATTCACCTGAGGGTTTCAACTGTACCCACCTGGGGTGTGACTACCTTGGAACAGCAAGGTTTCAGCCGCACAGAAACCAACTGTGGAACACAGGCTGTGCTTCCGTTCCTCAGAGCCAGTGCGGTGCAAGTTAGAAGGACAAATTAGAAGGAAGACCATACTGTTCATAGACCTGGTCGGCAAATCAACTTAAAACGGATCTGCACTGAGCTTTCACAGGTGCATGAAGAATTATTAACATTGAACAGAAGATTCTTCACTTTCACGGATCCCCTGGCCAATATATTTCACAACCTGGTGATTTTCACAAAAACCACACCTCTAACATTTGCACAAGTAGACATAGACACACATAGAGTATCTTTTCTTCTTTTCTTCATTTCTCTCTCTCTCTCTGTTTCTCTCTCTGTTTCTCTCTCTGTTTCTCTCTCTCTCTCTCTCTCTCTCTCTCTCTCTCTCTCTCTTTCCATTTTCTCTCTCTGGTACTGAGTATTGAAGAGCCAACTTTGTGCCAACGGTGGAGTAAAGTGGCAGCCTGTCCCTCAGAAAGGCATCGCTATGAAACCTCTCTTTCATCTTTTAACGCCACAGAGCCTACCTCCCCCACAAGTGACCCTTGTCCCCTGCCTACCAAGGTCCTTGTTTGGTTTCACTCCTATTTCACGTATCATTCCTTGGGCAGTATTCAGAGCAGTGACGTTGAACCCTCGTCCCTCCAACACTGGGGGCTGGAAAGTTCTTCCTGAATTAGGGCCATGGGAAAGAGCAGTGAAATGATGGAAATGGGTGTGAGATCTCTTCCCGTCCCGATCTTCCCAAATGGAAGCATTTCTTGGAACAAAGCCACCGTCGCCCTCCCTTCAGACCCCAGACGATCGGATCTGGCCAGCACACTGTTTCTGGCTTGGGCATCGGAGTCCAAGGGGAAGCATGGCGAAGGCGAGAATGGGGAGGTTCTCACTAGTTGTGACTCCGAAGGGACGGGAAAAACCCTATCCCTAGTCTGGCATGAAAACAGTCTCATCTCGGGAAGCTTCTGGTCCCGGCCTTGGAGCTCTTTCTTCCCTCTTGCTAAATCTTGACAAGGGCTTAGGTCCGGGAGACCAGGTAAACTAGCTCCAAACCCCATAGACAGAACACATGGGAATCAACAGGGATTTCCAGCTGTTGCTTTGGTGGTGTCTTGAGGCTAGGAGGATTCCCAGTAGGACAGGGAGCTGAAACACCTCAGGGCGCCTTCCCTGTCTTTGGGCTACTCCCAGTGCAACTCCTCCTGCCCTTGGAAAACTGGCCTAGTAGGAGGAAACCAAAGAGAGCAAAGCCAGATCCCTTGGAACCCAGTTTTTCTGCTATGCTCCGGGATGCTAGCCACATTACACCTCCTTTCTCAGAGACTTTCTGAAAGTTCCTGGTGTTTTCTGGTTTGAGGATGGCTGCGAACTTGCGAAGCTTCAGTTCCAAAGGATAGCAAGAAGTAGCTAGCTTGAGAGAGGCCCGGGTCCCGGTGGGAGCTTTGGGGCCCCGCCTATAATCCCAGCTAGTGCAGAGGCTGCCCCAGGAGGAAGGCGGGCTCCGAGCCAGCCTCGGCAACTTGGCAAGGCTCCAAGCAACTCACGGAGACCCTGGATGTCAAGAAAGTACAGGACAGGACTGGGGACGTGGCTCAACGGTCGAGTGGGAATGACGTCCATCCCCCTTATCCAACCACCCAACCCAAATCCAACCCCTCACCCCCCAAGCCAAACAGAGCAACAGAGCCGAAGATAGAAAGCAATATTATCCACGGGAGAAGACACGGGTCCTAGTCCTAAGACACAAATATAAGGGAAGGAAGAGTCTGGATTTGGGTCCTTAGGTCAAGTCGGGAAGGGAGGAGGAGGGGTGTCAGTCGGGATTGGGAGGGGCTCGCGTCCTGGTCTTCCCAGCCCACCTGTCTGCAGCAGGTGTGTCCCTGTGCGCCAGGGCTGAGGGATTCTAGGTGTATGCCACAGGGCCGTGTTCATGGGAAAAGTGCATCCCGCCCACATCGTGTCCTCAGGTTGTCCACAGGCCAGCGAGGGCTCCCAGAGAAGACGAGAGAAGAGAAGCCTGAGCTCAGGCAAACAGAGGCCCCCAGGGATGGCAGACTCTAGGGACACATGGCTCCTGGTGCTTTGCGCTCTCTTGGGCACTCCAACTCTCCCAGCTGGACTTTCTTCCTGGGTCTTCCTGAGACAATGAGGGTTGGGAGGCTATAGAATCTGTGGGGGTGGGGGGTGGGGTGGGGGTGGGTGGGTGCGGGGCGTGGGTCCGTGTGGGTGTGTATGTGTGTGTGTGTGGGGGGGGCGGGGGGCGATTGAATGTAGTGAGTTCTCTGGGAAAAGCTCAGGGTAGAGAACCTGGCTCTGAGCTTGGAAAGCAGGAGGTCTTCTCTGACTCAGGCCCCGCC
Organism: Urocitellus parryii; assembly: GCF_045843805.1. NCBI lineage: Eukaryota > Metazoa > Chordata > Mammalia > Rodentia > Sciuridae > Urocitellus > Urocitellus parryii. The sequence continues at coordinate 32,184,907 of NC_135532.1, forward strand.
CTTTTCCTACAGGTGAAAGGCGGGGCCTCAGGCTGCTGTGGTTTTGCTCCAAGGTGATGGACTTAGGTGCACACAAAGACAGGAAGGCCCGGGATAATCCCCGCCCACCCGGGATTCCCCGCCCACCCTGGGCTATATTAGGGCTGAGGGGCAGGGCCCGGCCTTCATTGCTAGGAGCCAGGCCAGGAGAGCAGCCCCACTCGGGAGAGCTCCAGGACTTGGAGACACCATGATCGGGAAGCCTAGCGCCCAGGACTCCTTCTCAGCCAGGTGCCCAGAAGCTCAGAGGGCGGCTAGGGAGGCAGCTTTGCCCAGCCAGCATGGATCCTGGCCCCGTGTCGTGCCCGGGGAAGCCCACACCTGCGCCAAGGCTCCAGGATTTCTTGTCATCAAGACGGACCAGCCCAGGAGGGGCCCGGCTCTGCCCCCGGGCTGGCCCAAGCCCAATGAGGACGTGTGTGACCCTGGCGCCAGGCCTGCCCAGAGGAAAGAGTGCTGCTGGCTGCTGCCAGCCCAGCCATCGAGCGAGAATTCCACTTCTTGGCCAGTCGTCGTCTTCTTGCCCCCCGTGGAAAAGCGGAGGAGGAACTTCCTGGTAGACAACCCAGGCTTCGCCAGAGCCATCACCAGTACCAAGAGGACCTGCAGGAGCAGCAGCGGCCAGTCTGATAATGGTCCAGAGCTCAGCAGTGGGCCACGGATGTGCCCGCTCTCAGGAGCGCAAAGCAAGCTCACCACCGTGGCCTCCAGGCGAATAGGTCGTGGGACATCATTGGGGACATTCAGGAAAGCCACTGTGAAGAGAGCCTCAGAGGGACGGATTTCCACGGCCCTGCGCCAACGCTACTTCAGCCTTTTCCTGGCGGAGTGTCACAAGTTCTCGCGGCCCCAGGAGGCGGCGGAGACTGCGTGGAGCGAGGAGCAGATGGCCTACAACAGCAGCCCCAGCGAGGACGTCTACGTGCGCCTGGCCCTGGAGGTGCTCAGGAAGCTGAGGGGTCTGGTGCCCAGCGCGGTGCCGGGTCTGCACAGGGCAGCCCTGTACAGCCGCCTCCGGGACTACGTGCTGAGCCAGGAGCAGCTCCACGGGCACGGCTACCCCTTCCCCCACCCGCAGAAACCAGGGGCCGCCTTGCTCTTGGGCGCGCTGGAGGAGCCCAGGCACGGGCTGAGGATCTGCTGCCGCTGTGGCTCCCAGTACGCCGTGTCCTCCTCGGGCGGCTGTGTCAGCGCCGACCCGTGTCGCTATCACTGGGGACGGCTCCAACACCGACCCGTGGCCGCTGGCTGGGAGAGCCGCTACTCCTGCTGCTTGGCGCCTGCGGGCTCCAGGGGCTGTGAGGTGGCCAGGCGACACGTCCGCGATGGCAGGAAGGAAGACCTGCAAGGATTCGTGAGGACTGTGGAGAAACCCTTGAGGGAGGACGCCCACCCAGGAGTCTACGCCCTGGACTGCGAGATGTGCTACACCACACACGGGCTGGAGCTGACGCGCGTCACCGTGGTGGACACCGAGATGCGGGTCGTCTACGACACCTTTGTCAAGCCCAACAACCAGATCGTCGACTACAACACCAGGTTTTCCGGGGTGACCCAGGACCACCTGGCCTCCTGCCGCACCAGGCTGCCCCACGTGCAGACTGCCCTGCTGAGCCTGTTCAGCGCCGACACCATCCTTATCGGACACAGCCTCCAGTGCGACCTGCTAGCCCTGAAGCTCATCCACCACTCCGTGGTGGACACGGCTGTGCTCTTCCCGCATCCCCGCGGCCTCCCCTACAAGTGCTCCTTGCGCAGCCTCATGGCCCGCTACCTCAGCCGCAGCATCCAGACCAGCGCCAGCGGACACAGCCCTAGGGAGGACGCCAGCGCCTGCATGCACCTAGTGTTCTGGAAGTTGCAAGAAGATTCCGCCCACAAGGACACCCTGGGACCCCTGCCCTCCGTCTGACCGGCTCTCCTGCACCTCTTCTGGCCTCGCCTTGGACTCGGGCCTCCACAACCAAAAGCTCAGACTCACCCCTAGCTGCCCCTTTCCATTGATTCCCCCGTCCCTGTCTTCCTTGGATACTGCTCTCCACTGCAACTGCCTCCCGGCCAGGTGCCAGCTGCACATCCCACTGCTCTCCCCCCCCCGCCCCCCCCCACACACATTCCGTGAACCCCCAGAGACCCGAAGGGCTTCTGCTCCTCTGTGTGGAATGCAGGGATGGAGAATGGGTGGAGGCTGGGCTGAGGCAGGGCTTCTTGAGGCCGCCCTGGGGTTGTGCTTTCCTACTTTGGGATGCTGTGTTGCTTGGAAAGGGAACCTGCCTGACGCTGTCCACAGTTACCTCCCTCCAGCTGGGGGAGCAAGACGGCATGGCCGCCTTTCCTCTTGGGGCTGTGAACTTTCACCCCTGCCCCATGCCACCCCCCCCCCCCCGAGAAAGCGGGGGTCTCGCCTCTGACAACCCACTGGAGCAGAGCTGAGGAGACACCGCTGCCAGTCCCAGAACTCTCTCATGAACCCATACCAGGGAACGGCTTGTCTTACTCCTTCCTAGAGAAGCTCCCTGGACGATTGCCCACAGGGACCTGGAGACCTCCTTGGCCTAGGAACCGCCGCCACTCCCCGTCAGAGGAGATCCCCGATGGCCCCAAGTGCCAACGAACATGGGTTGCATATGACTCGTGCCCATTTCTTTTTTTCTAATAAAACCCCTCCACTTTCCTTGGTTCCCTCCCATCCCACCCGGCCCCTTGCCTATTTGTCCCGAATCGCTGTGTGATTTTGCACTCTCCAATACAATTTGGTGGATGAGAAACTTGTCTCTCTGCTTCTGTTGGCATTTGACAGGGGATGCATGTGGGGGAGTCGGCCAGACTGGGAGTCAGCTAGGAGCCTTGGAGGCTTAGGTGGTGGAGAAAGGAGATTCTGCCTAGAGTGTGCCTGAGCCTCTCTGGTCTTGGGTTTCTCCCAAGTAATTCAGACATGCTTGGAAATCAATTTCAGTTCATCATCACTCCTTTGTCTTCATGCTTTAGTTTTAAGACTGTTGAATTTTCGGTTTGTAAAAGATATTCAGATAAAGTATTCACCAAAATCTTCACAGGACAGCACTGGAGCTTTCAAAAATTACACTAAGGAGATTTTGAACCATTAGCTAAAAGGTGATAAGATGAAATATGGTCGGATAACAAGGTAGGTACATAGGAAAGAAAAGACAAGGACTGAGATATGACTTTAAAGAACACCAATTTTTGCCGCAGTCTGGCTGGGCACAAATCACGAGCCACTGAAGCAGGAACAAACTTTATTTTTTTACTGCAAGAAAAAACCTCACACACGCTCCTGGGGAATCCTCCCGAAAGCCAGGTGGCTGGAAATAGGTCCCCGGGGAAATACCTCCTCTTGCACTTCGCCAACCAATGGGAACTCCCGGGGGAATCCCGTGAGAACTCAAAATAGCGTGAGAAGGCAAAAGTAGCGCAGAGGCAGATATTAATGCCTCGCCTGTCAATCAATACTGTTGGCAAAATGCCCAGGAGCCATACAGACTTGGCTGTGGCTCTCAGCATCTCCCCCCTTCTGTTTAATTAAACAACAGGTAATGTGGCTTAGGGACTGTGCGTGTTAGGTAGTCCAATTCAACATATGGTCCTTACCCGTCATCGAATGAACTGACCTCTAGGCGTCAGCCTCCTGTCTTAGGTTGGTACCACTGCAATCGGATCATACCCGTCACTGACTACCGGTCCAGCATACAGCCATACTTGTGGATAGGCCTTTGCACCAGTGGGGGGGTGAGGTTCTTTGCCTCACCTCTGTTGGCCCCCAAATTTGGCCTTGGTGCCAGTGGGGGGGTGAGGTTCTTTGCCTCACCTCTGTTGGCCCCCAAATTTTAGACCATCACTAGTAGAAGGGAGGAGGATGAAAAATGCCATGACACCAAGCCAATTGAGGGCTCCTTTGAAAAATTGTACTACCGGTGACACCATCAGCAAAGATGCCAGCATTACCACAATTCACTGCACCAACAGATAGTTCACAATGCATACAAGTGATACATAGTCCAGGCAAGTTCTGCAAGCAGTTCAAAGTAGAGGAATCTGTCAATATGTCCATTTCCTCCCAAAGTAAATCGACTCCTTGATTGAGCATTGCTTGTTGAGTTATTATTCACTGATGCATCAGTTTATACAGTTTGTTGTGATAGCTACCGAAGAAGCTGTAGTTTGGTTTTATCTTTGTCTTCACTGGCACTGGGATGAAGATAGGAATTCTGGCAATGATGCTAGGAAAAAAATTATGTAACATTCCAACAGGCATTAAGAAAACAATTTTTTGAACAATTTACATTATCCTGAACAGAATTATTAAATATAATGAGAAGGAAAGGTGAAAGCAAACAAACAGATCTGTTAACCTCCTTATTTGTTCACATTTTAAAACAATTTTCAACAGCTGTTTACCCAATCTAAATTAAACCATTAAAATCACATGAATACACACGCGCCTGCGGGGAACGCGGACCGGACCCACTAGGACAGGTCCGGTGGACATCTGAGGGCAAGGCCCGTCCCCTCCCCCAGTGTCTGCAGGTAGGCCGGGGACTGTGAACACCAGCAGAGCGGGCCCAAAGCCTGCTGAGGGGCGGAACCGGCCCCTCCCCCAGTGCCTGCAAGCGAGGCGAACCTGCAAGCCACGGGCGGGCGGGTCAGGCCCAGCAACCAGCCAAGTGACAGCAGATACACGCGCCTGCGGGGAACTCGGACCGGACCCACTAGGACAGGTCCGGTGGACGGCTGAGGGCAAGGCCCGTCCCCTCCCCCAGTGTCTGCAGGTAGGCGGGGGACTGTGAACACCAGCAGAGGGGGCCCAAAGCCGGACGGCTGAGGGCTAGGCCCGTCCCCTCCCCCAGTGTCTGCAGGTAGGCGGGGGACTGTGAACACCAGCTGAGCGGGCCCAAAGCCTGCTGAGGGGCGGAACCGGCCCCTCCCCCAGTGCCTGCAAGCGAGGCGAACCTGCAAGCCACGGGCGGGCGGGTCAGGCCCAGCAACCAGCCAAGTGACAGCAGATACACGCGCCAGCGGGGAACTCGGACCGGACCCACTAGGACAGGTCCGGCGGACGGCTGAGGGCAAGGCCCGTCCCCTCCCCCAGTGTCTGCAGGTAGGCGGGGGACTGTGAACACCAGCAGAGCGGGCCCAAAGCCTGCTGAGGGGCGGAACCGGCCCCTCCCCCAGTGCCTGCAAGCGAAGCGAACCTGCAACCCATCAGGAGGTTAGGCCCAGCAACCTACGGAGTGACACAGGTGCCCCTGGCGCCTGCTGGGTAGGTGGACCTTTGACCGACCAGCAAAGCAGACCTAGGGCCTGCCAGCATGGTAGATGGATCACACTAATTGGAGGAGGATCACAACCACTACCTGCCCTGCAAGAGTGATTTTCCAACTATACAAGAGCAATATAAATAAATAGAGGGAAAATATCAAAGACACAACAATTTCACCAAGCAGAAAGAAACGCCAGCGGTATGAAACGACAAGGAAAGAAAGGACCACAGGCAATGCAGGTCAACTCAACTTTAGAAGAGGTAATAGCTGCAACAGATGGAATGTCAGATAGAGAGCTCAGGACATACATGCTTCAGATGATCTGGAGTCTCAAGGAAGACATGAGACAGCAAAATCAGACAATGAAAGATCACATTGACAAACAAATCCAGGAAGTAAATGATCAATTTCACAGGGAGATAGAGGTAATAAAAAACAAACAAATAGAAATACTAGAAATGCAGGAAACAATAAACCAACTTAAAAACTCAATTGAGAATACTACCAGCAGAGTGGATCACTTAGAAGATAGAACATCAGACAATGAAGACAGAGTATTTCAACTTGAAAAGAACATAGATAGCTCAGCAAGTCTACTAAGAAACCATGAGCAGAACATTCAAGAGCTATGGGATAATATCAAAAGACCAAACTTAAGAGTCATTGGGATACAGGAAGGCACAGAGCTCCAAACCAAAGGATTAAGCAATCTATTCAGTGAAATAATACAAGAAAACTTCCCAGACTTGAAGAATGAGACAGAATCCCAAATCCTAGAAGCCTACAGGACGCCGAATGTGCAAAATCATAAGAGATCCACACCTAGACACATTATAATGAAGATGTCCAACATACAGAATAAGGAGAGAATTTTAAAAGCTACAAGGGAAAGGAAGCAGATTACATTTAGGGGTAAACCAAACAGGATAACAGCTGATCTCTCAACACAGACTCTAAAAGCTAGAAGATCCTGGAATAACATATTTCAAACGCTTAAAGAAAATGGATTCCAACCAAGAATCATGTATCTGGCGAAATTAAGCTTCAGGTTAGAAGATGAAATTAAAACCTTCCATGATAAACAAAAGTTAAAAGAATTTGCAGCTAGAAAACCATCTCTTCAAAAAATCCTTGGCAAAACATTACAGGAAGAGGAAATGGAAAATAACATTGATAACCAACAATGGGAGGTTGGACAGTAAAGGGGGGAAAGTAGTCAAAGAGGATAACAAATCAGGTTTAGTAACATCAATAAACAAATATGGATAGAAGAACAAACCATATCTCAATAATAACCCTAAATGTTAATGGCTTAAACTCACCAATTAAGAGACACAGGCTAGTAGATTGGATCACAAAACAAGACCCAACAATATGCTGTCTACAGGAGACGCATTTGATAGGAAAAGATGTACATAGACTGAAGGTGAAAGGTTGGGAAAAATCATATCACTCATATGGACCACGGAAACAAGCAGGAGTGTCCATACTCATATCTAATAAAATAGATTTCAAGCCAAAGCTAATCAAAAGGGATAAAGAAGGACACTTCATACTGCTCAAGGGAACCATACACCAACAAGACATAACAATCATAAATATATATGCCCCAAATAATGGTGCAGCTGTGTTCATCAAGCAAACTCTTCTCAAGTTCAAGAGTCTAATAGACCACCATACAATAATCATGGGAGACTTCAACACACCTCTCTCACCACTGGAGAGATCTTCCAAACAAAAGTTAAATAAGGAAACTATAGAACTCAATAACACAATTAACAACCTAGACTTAATTGACATATATAGACTATACCACCCAACATCAAGTTGCTACACTTTTTTCTCAGCAGCACATGGAACCTTCTCAAAAATAGACCATATACTATGTCACAGGGCAACTCTTAGACAATACAAAGAGGTAGAGATAATACCATGCATCTTGTCTGATCATAATGGAATGAAACTGAAAATCAATGATAAAAGAAGAAAGGAAAAAGCAAGCATCACCTGGAGAATGAACAATAGGTTGCTGAATGACCAATGGGTTTTAGAAGACATCAAGGAGGAAATTAAAAAATTCCTAGAGTTAAATGATAACACAGACACAACATATTGGAATCTATGGGACACATTGAAAGCAGTTCTAAGAGGAAAATTCATTGCTTGGAGTTCATTCCTCAAAAAAAGAAAAAACCAACAAATAAATGATCTCATACTTCATCTCAAAATCCTAGAAAAAGAAGAGCAAAACAACAGCAAAAGAAGTAGAAGGCAAGAAATAATTAAAATCAGAGCTGAAATTAATGAAATTGAAACAAAAGAAACAATTGAAAAAATTGACAAAACTAAAAGTTGGTTCTTTGAAAAAATAAATAAAATTGACAGACCCTTGGCCATGCTAACGAAGAGAAGAAGAGAGAGAACCCAAATTACTAGCATACGGGATGAAAAAGGCAATATCACAACAGACACTTCAGAAATACAGAAGATAATCAGAAATTACTTTGAATCCTTATACTCCAATAAAATAGAAGATAGTGAAGGCATAGATAAATTCCTTGAGTCTTATGATCTGCCCAGATTGAGCCAGGAGGATATAGACAACCTAAACAGACCAATAACAATAGAGGAAATAGAAGAAACCATCAAAAGACTACCAACTAAGAAAAGCCCAGGACCGGATGGGTATACAGCAGAGTTTTACAAAACCTTTAAAGAGGAACTAACACCAATACTTTTCAAACTATTTCAGGAAATAGAAAAATAGGGAGAACTTCCAAATTCATTCTACGAGGCCAACATCACCCTGATTCCGAAACCAGACAAAGACACTTCAAAGAAAGAAAACTACAGACCAATATCTCTAATGAACCTTGATGCAAAAATCCTCAATAAAATTCTGGCGAATCGGATTCAAATACATATCAAAAAAATTATACACCATGATCAAGTAGGATTCATCCCTGGTATGCAAGGTTGGTTCAATATACAGAAATCAATAAATGTTATCCACCATATCTATAGACTTAAAAATAAGAACCATATGATCATCTCGATAGATGCAGAAAAAGCTTTCGACAAAGTACAGCATCCCTTTATGTTCAAAACTCTAGAAATATTAGGGATAACTGGATCATACCTCAACATTGTAAAAGCAATCTATGATAAGCCACAGGCCAGCATCATTCTGAATGGAGAAAAATTGAAGGCATTCCCTCTAAGATCTGGTACAAGACAGGGATGCCCTCTCTCACCACTTCTGTTCAACATAGTCCTCGAAACACTGGCCAGAGCAATTAGGCAGACGAAAGAAATTAAAGGCATAAAAATAGGAAAAGAAGAACTTAAATTATCACTATTTGCAGATGATATGATTCTATACCTAGCAGACCCAAAAGGGTCTACAAAGAAGCTATTAGAGCTAATAAATGAATTCAGCAAAGTGGCAGGATATAAGATCAACACGCATAAATCAAAGGCATTCCTGTATATCAGCGACAAATCCTCTGAAACGGAAATGAGGACAACTACTCCATTCACAATATCCCCCCAAAAAATAAAATACTTGGGAATCAACCTAACAAAAGAGGTGAAAGATTTATACAATGAAAATTACAGAACCCTAAAGAAAGACATAGAAGAAGACCTTAGAAGATGGAAAAATATACCCTGCTCATGGATAGGCAGAACTAACATCATCAAAATGGCGATATTACCAAAAGTCCTATATAAGTTCAATGCAATGCCAATCAAAATCCCAACAGCATATCTTGTAGAAATCGATAAAAGAATCATGAAATTCATATGGAATAATAAGAGACCCAGAATAGCAAAAACAATACTAAGCAGGAAGTGTGAATCAGGCGGTATAGCGATACCAGACTTCAAACTATACTACAGAGCAATAGTAACAAAAACAGCATGGTACGGGTACCAAAACAGGCGGGTGGACCAATGGTACAGAATAGAGGACACAGTAACCAATCCACAAAACTACAACTATCTTATTTTTGATAAAGGGGCTAAAAGCATGCAATGGAGGAAAGATAGCATCTTCAACAAATGGTGCTGGGAAAACTGGAAATCCATTTGCACCAAAATGAATCTGAATCCCTATCTCTCGCCATGCACAAAAGTTAACTCAAAATGGATCAAGGAGCTTGATATTAAATCAGAGACATGGCATCTGATAGAAGAAAAAGTTGGTTATGATCTACACGCTGTGGGATCGGGCTCCAAATTCCTCAATAGGACACCCATAGCGCTAGAGTTAACAAATAGAATCAACAAATGGGAGTTACTCAAACTAAAAAGTTTTTTCTCAGCAAAAGAAACAATAAGAGAGATAAACAGGGAGCCTACATCCTGGGAACAAATCTTTACTCCACACACTTCAGATAGAGCCCTAATAACCAGAATATACAAAGAACTCAAAAAATTAGACAATAAGACAACAAATAACCCAATCAATAAATGGGCCAAGGACCTGAACAGACACTTCTCAGAGGAGGACATACAATCAATCAACAAGTACATGAAAATATGCTCACCATCGCTAGCAGTCAGAGAAATGCAAATCAAAACTACCCTAAGATACCATCTCACTCCAGTAAGACTGGCAGCCATTAGGAAGTCAAACAACAATAAGTGCTGGAGAGGATGTGGGGAAAAGGGCACTCTTGTTCATTGCTGGTGGGACTGCAAATTGGTGCAGCCAATTTGGAAAGCAGTATGAAGATTTCTCGGAAAGCTGGGAATGGAACCACCATTTGACCCAGCTATTCCCCTTCTCGGTCTATTCCCTAAAGCCCTAACAAGAGCATGCTACAGGGACACCACTACATCGATGTTCATAGCAGCACAATTCACGATAGCAAGACTGTGGAATCAGCCTAGATGCCCTTCAATAGATGAATGGATAAAAAAAATGTGGCATTTATATACTATGGAGTATTATTCTGCATTAAAAAAATGATAAAATCATAGAATTTGGAGGGAAATGGATGGCATTAGAGCAGATTATGCTAAGTGAAGCTAGTCAATCTTAAAAAACAAATACCAAATGACTCCTTTGATATAAGGGGAGTAAACAAGGACAGGGTAGGGACGAAGAGCTTGAGAAGAAGATTTACATTAAACAGGGATGAGAGGTGGGAGGGAAAGGGAGTGAGAAGGGAAATTGCATGGCAATGGAAGGAGATCCTCAGGGTTATACAAAATGTCATATAAGAGGAAAGGAGGGGTAAGACAAGATAATACAAATGGAAGAAATGATTTAAAGTAGAAGGGGTAGAGAAAGAAAAGGGGAGGGGAGGGGAGGGGAGGGGAGGGGAGGGGAGGGGGGATAGTAGAGAATAGGACAGACAGCAGAATACATCAGACACTAGAAAGGCAATATGTCAATCAATGGAAGGGAAACTGATGTGATACAGCAATTTGTATACGGGGTAAAAGGGGGAGTTCATAATCCACGTGAATCAAACCGTGTAATATGATGTATTAAGAACTATGTAATGTTATGAACGACCAATAAAAAAAAAATAAAATCACATGAATAAAAAAAAAATTCGGATCCATTTATTCATGAGTGCTCCTCATATAAGATATATGGACATACACACATACAGACATACAAAACAAAACAGAAGTGTGGGCACATAACATACAACACGTAAGACAATAGTAAAGGCCTTGTAGCTTTACCTAGGTGAAATCTCCATTGCAATGTTTAAAAACTCCACAGTCAAAAAATAAAACTGATCAGAAAAACATTAACCTAGGTCTGTATGAGCTCAAAAATAAAATAGAACTTTATGATGTGGGAAAAGGCAATAATAAAATAAATATTGAAAAAAGCATCCTGGTTAATCACTGTCGTAGATGTAAGAATAGCCAAACTGGAGCTCTGGATATCAGCTGTTATGGATTTGAGTCAAATCACCTTTTTTTGTTTTCGTTTTTGTTTTGGTCCATAGAATTCACTTTGGTTAGTTTCTCTGGAATCCAAATCGGCTGTTGTTTTCCCTGTAGAAACACACAAACGGAACCCCGACTCCAGACAATCACTGGGTCAGGACCTTAGTTAATCTCTCTGGAATCCAAATCGGCTGCTGTTCTCCCTGTGGAAATACACAAACAGACCCCCGATTCCAGACAATCACTGGGTCAGGACCTTTCCATTGTCCTGTTAGAATATCCTTCCAAAGTACCTTAGGCTTATGTACATTTTTTGGACACATATGCCTTTCCGCAGCACTAAGCCCTGATGAATCCAAATTTAAAAAGTTTAGAGTAAAAAGGGTTATTTTAAGTTTATCTTTGGGGGATATATACCCCTTTCCAATACCCTCTTTTTGCTTTAATAAGTACATTTTAATAGTTTGATGAGCTCTTTCAACTATGCCTTGTCCCTGAGGATTGTTTGGGATTCCTGTTATATGAGTAATGCCAAATGATGAGCAAAATTGTTTAAAAGAGGTAGAAGTATAACCAGGACCATTATCTGTTTTTAACTATTTTGGAACGCCCACAGTGGCAAAATTTTGTAAGCAATGAGCTATAACATCTTTAGTTTTTTCTCCAGCATGAAGGGAGCCCATCAAGAATCTGGAAGAAGTATCAACTGTAACATGTAAATATTTTAATTTTCCAAATTCTGGCAAGTGTGTGACGTCCATCTGCTAAATGTGGTTAGGTATCAGTCCTCTAGGATTGACTCCAAGATTAACTTGTGGTAAAAAAGTCACACAATTTTGACATTGTTTTATTATTTGTCTAGCTTGTTCCTTAGTTATTTTAAAACGCTTTTGTAAAGTATTAGCATTGACATGGAACCTTTTATGAAAATGTGTAGCTTCTTCTAGTGTAGAGAAAATATGTATGTCATGTGTAGTTTTATCTGCTAAATCATTGCCCAAACTAAGGGCTCCAGGCAATCCTGTATGTGCTCTGATATGTCCTATAAAGAATGAATCTTTTCTGTCCCAGATTAGACTTTGTATAGCAGAAAACAAACAGAAAACAGTAGAGGAAGGGGAAATCCTACCAGCATCTTCAAGGGATACTATAGCATTAACTATATACTGACTATCAGAAAATAAATCAAATACAAAATCTTTAAACATCACAAAAACTTGTAAAACTACATTAAGCTCTACCTTTTGAGCTGATTGTTTGGGTATTAAAAATGTAAAAGTTTGATCAGGGGTAACTATTGCTGCTGTACCATTATTTGACCCATCAGTGAATATATTTGGAGCATTCATGATAGGTGTTTTTCTTGTCATTTTTGGAAAAACTACAGGATGCTTAGACCAAAAAGACAACAAAGGATTAGATGGTAAGTGATTATCAAATGAAACATTAGATTTACACATGATTATTGCCCAAGTATTTAACTCATTAGCTAACTCATCAATTTGATCCATAGTATATGGAGTAATAATTTTATTGGGAGAAATTCCAAACACTCCCTTTGCTGCTTTTATTCCTTTGAGTATTAATTGTCCCACAGCCTCAGGATACCTAGTAAGAATAGTGTTAGGAGAATAAGATAAATGTATCCACAATAACGGACCATCTTGCCAAAATACTCCTGTAGGAATATTTTTTGTTGGTAGTACAATAAGTAATAAAGGCAAACTTATATCAATTCTATCCAAATGCATATTTTCCATATATGTTTCAATAATTTTTAATGCCTTTCTTGCTTCAGGAGTTAATATGCGGGGTGAATTTGGATCTGATGGACATTTTAGGATATGAAATAAAGGTCCCAACTCTCCTGTTGGTATGCCTAGATAAGGCCTTATCCAATTTATGTCTCCTAATAACTTTTGAAAGTCATTAAGTGATCTGAGTTGAGCTACTCGTATTTGAATTTTTGGTGGACGGACCATGGTTGAGGATAATAGAACTCCTAAATAATTAATTGGAAAATTTAATTGTACTTTATCTATTGCTATTTCTAGATTATAATTTTTTAATAAATTTGTAAGTATGGCATAACATTCCAGCAATGTGTTTTTATCTTTGTGTGCTAACAATACATCATCCACATAGTGAAATATTTGTAGTTCAGGATTTTGATTTCTAAGTGGCTGGATTGCTTTATTAACATAAATTTGACACATAGTTGGGCTGTTAGCCATCCCTTCAGGGAGTACTTTCCATTCATATCTCTGATCAGGACCTTCATGATTCAGTGCAGGGATAGTAAATGCAAAATGTGGACTATCCTCAGGATGAATTGGAATTGAAAAGAAACAATCTTTAATATCTATAGCTAAAACATACCAGGTTTTTGGTAAAGCAGACAATTGGGGAATCCCTGATTGAGCAGGTCCCATAATAACCATCTCATTATTAATGGCTCTTAAATCTTGTAAAAATCTCCATTTACCAGATTTCTTTTTAATGACAAAAATGGGAGTATTATAGGGAGATACAGAAGGTTGTATATGTCCCTCCGCTAATTGTTGTTTGACCAGGTCATGGGCTGCTGGTATCTTTTCTTTAGTCAGGGGCCACTGAGAAACCCATACTGGTCTATCTGATTTCCAAGTGATTTTTATTGCCTCAGTGACCCCTTCTGAAAACCCAGTCCATGTCTATTTATTCTTTGATCTATTTGTATTGGTGCTGCTATACCTTGTTCTTGTTTTTCTAATCTTTTTCCTTTCCTAAAACCTTGTCTAGCCATAATAGTGGGTGCATTTTGATTGATATTATTTGTTAATGTCAAACCTAATTGATCTAAGACATCTCGTCCCCATAAATTTACGGGAAGATGATCCAATACATATGGCTGTATAGTTCCTTGACATCCTTCAGGATCCTTCCAATCTAAGACCATTGCACTTCTATGGGGATTAGTTGCCACTCCTAGGCCTCGAAGCGTTTGATTGGCTTGTTGTAATGGCCAATGTTTTGGCCATTCTTGACGAGATATGATGCTAAGGTCTGCACCTGTATCCAGTAGCCCATTAAATTCATGTCCTTGAATATTTAGTTTTAGCATTAGGCGAGAATCTAAATTCAAAGACAGCATAGCCCAATCTACACCTGTGGAGCCTAAACCCCTGGAACCTCTTTCCATAGTACTACTGGAAATTTTATCATGTAGGCTAGATATTATTAATAACTGTGCTATTCTATCTCCTGGTGAAATTACTGATATACCCTTTGGAGAACTAGCTATAATTTTTATTTCACCTTCATAATCGGGATCAATTACCCCGGGACTTATCATAAGTCCTTTTAGCGTAGAAGAACTGCGTCCTAACAATAAGCCTACTGTTCCTTGGGGAAGAGGTCCTTTTACTCCTGTGGGAATGATTTGAATTCCCATCTCTGGAGTTAGTACTGCTCTGGCGGAGGCGCAGATGTCCAACCCTGCACTCCCTCTGGTTTGTCTGATGAGAGATCTGATGGATAATGTGTCCTGGGCACTACCCTGATGGTGTTGCTGGGTTCCTCCATGGTGTTTCTGGGTTCCTCCAGTGGCCCGTACATTTGTGGTCGTGGGCCCCGGAGCATTGGGCCCCCCTGTCCTTTTTTTGGCAATGGAGCCTGATGCCTTTCTCCATGATATCGTGGGTAACCACCTGGTCCTTGTCCATTTTTTGATAACGGAGTACCCTCTATGGTGGTTTGAGAATGGCATTCATTAGCCCAGTGTCTCCCTCTACGGCATCATGGGCAAATATCCGGTGTTCTATTCCTTTGATACCTAACTTTGTTAAACCTTCCTCCTATGGGGCAACTCCTTTTAAAATGTCCTGTTTGTTCACAAATGTAGCATGTTTTTGGCCTGGCATCTAAAGCCTGTTGTACTGCTGCCAAGACTTGTCCTTGTTCATTAATGTCTCTACATAATTTAATATATGTGTTTAAATCTTCATGTCTCCATGGTCTAATGACCTCTCTGCAGCAACGATTTGCTTGGTCATAAGCCAGTTGTTTTATAAATGGCTTTGCTTGTTCTGTATCCCCAAAAATTCTGGAAGCTGCTTGAATAAGCCTATCTACAAATTCAGCGTAAGGTTCATTAGTTCCTTGTATTACCTTAGATAATTGACCTTGTAAATCTCCATGCCCCTGTACAGTTTTCCATGCCCTAACCGCATCTACAGCAATTTGTGCGTATACGCCAGGATCATATTCAATTTGTTGCCGTTGACCCTCATAAGGTCCTTTTCCTAACAACACGTCTAGATTTCTTTGAGGGTAACCAGCTGCTGCATTTCGCCTATCTGTCTCCCTGCAAAATTCCTCATTGGCAACCTTCCATAACAAATATTGTCCTCAATTTAGCACAGATTTACACATGCTAGCCCAATCTGCTGGAGTCATGTCCAAGTTAGTAATGGATTCGACCATGCTTACAGTGAAGGGTGCTTGAGGACCATAGGTTGTTACAGCCTCCTTTAACTGCTTCACTGTTTTGAACTCTAACGCACGGTGAATTCGCTGCCCTCCTGCGTGCTCAAGTACAGGGCATACAAATCTTTGAGGTCCTGTCTCAGGATCCCATCTATCAACTACAGGGGTTGAGGGGGTTGAGGGCCACTCAGCTATCTCCATAGGTGGAGCTGTTGGCTGAATTACGCCCTCTGGTGATAGATCGGTGTTAGTAGCAGCCTCCTGTTGTTGCTTCCCCCCTGATAGCTGTTTCTCCTCTAAGCTTTCTTCCTTTAAATTTTCTTCCTCTGTCTGACTAGCTTGAGAGACCTTCTCTTTTGCTTGATCTAAAATGTCTTTCTCCATGGTTTGAACCTCTAATAATTTATTTAACACTCTTTCAGTTTGTTTTTTACTAATTTCTAATCTGTTATAAAGATAACGCAATCCAATAAGATAACACAAAACAAAAACGAAACAGAATGAAACAAAAATGGAACAAAAAATCGTTGTATCAATTTTCCTATTTTCTAGACATGTGCATTTGTGGTCTATTTCTATCTCTTCCTCAGGGGCAAACAACTTCAAACCTTGAGCCAACCATTTTTCCCAGTCTGCCTGAGAAAAGTCTAGGGATAGGCAGCTTGAAACAAAAACAAAACAAATCAAAACAAGAACATATTGTTTTTTAAAATGGTCACCCATTCTCTTGCCTTCCCTTAGGGGTAAGCAATTTCACTTACCCCGAAGCTTCAGACGTTCCCCGTGCGGGCTGCCAAATGCCGCAGTCTGGCTGGGCACAAATCACGAGCCACTGAAGCAGGAACAAACTTTATTTTTTTACTGCAAGAAAAAACCTCACACACGCTCCTGGGGAATCCTCCCGAAAGCCACGAGGCTCCTCCAGGAACCCCCAGCCGGAAATAGCTCCCCTGGGAAATCCCTCCTCCTGCACTTCGCCAACCAATGGGAACTCCCGGGGAATCCCTGTGAGAACTCAAAATAGCGCAAGAAGTCCAAAATAGCGCCAGAACGCAAAAGTAGCGGCAGAGGAGATATTAATGCCTCGCCTGTCAATCAATACTGTGGCAAAATGCCCAGGAGCCATACAGACTCGGCTGTGGCTCTCAGCACATTTTCAGAGAAAGAGCAATCTGGGGTAAGAAGGGAACATTGTTTCAGATGAGAAAGAATAAAACATTTCCAAGAATAATTCATTACTTATCACGGGATAAAATGATAGACAAATAAAGTGTTTTAGTAAGTTTTTTTGCTGCCATGACTACAGGACCCAAATAGCACAACTGTAGAGGAGAAAAAGTTTATTTGAAGGCTGATGGTTTCAGAGGTCTTAGTCCATAGAAGGCTGGATCCATTTCTCAGGGCTTCAGGTGAAGCTGAACATTGTGGAAGAGTGTGGCATAGGGAAGCACCTCACATGTTGGAAAGAAAGCACACACAAGATGAGGGCCACAACCAAGGTAAGATGGCGCCTGGCAGTATGCTTGGAGGAGTGGTTTGTGAGCCAATGCCAGGGAGCCATTAAGATGATGAGCATTCCTAAATGGCTGAACGCTGTGTCTAGATGATGTCAATTAAGTTAAGCTGTGTGTAATTAGTTGGGTATTTGTACCTCTGTGATCCGGCAGAGGTGAGGCTCCTGCTACCTTGGGTACCCGCTACTTTGAGTTCGCTCAGTTCACACTGAGTTCACTGGCAATAAAGTAGTTCCCACTTCAACCTTCAAGTTGCTTTTCAACTCTGGGTTATTTTGCCCAGCCAGACTTCGGCACACACACACACACACACTGAGAGAGAGAGAGAAAGAGAGAGAGTCCACTTTCCAGATAACAACTATATACACAAAGCCATACTCCAATTCCCACTTCCTCCATCGATACTCTACCACTTCAGTTGCCAGTCAGTTAATCCCTATCATGGGATTAAATCACTGATTTAGTTAAGGTTCTTATAACCCAGTCATTTCTCCTCTGAACCTTTTTGCATCATGTCACATGTGAGCTTTTGGGGGACACCTCACATTCAAACCATAACAGAAAAGAAGAACATTATTAATATAAATATGTTGCATTTTTCCCTTGGAAAGCCCTTGGTGATGGTTCAGAGTTGATTCTATAGAAGAGCGAAGAGAGAAAGCAGTTTGCTAGGATTAAAGGGTTAAGTCATCCTAGATAAAGCAAAGGCATCAAGTATAAACCATACTGTTGAGATGCAAAATGGTTAACCCAAAAGTGATTGAATAGTAGTTTTAAATTAGAGGAAATCCCAAGAGGTCATTCATTTTGGTGTGGATTGTGTTGTAAGTTTTTCTTAAGGCATGAGTGAAAGGCATCTACCAATGAGAACAAAAGCTCAACCAATGCAACAAGCTCTGACTTTAAAGACTGACAGAACTTAGCATGTCTATAAGAGGAGAAAGACCCAGTGAAGGAACAAAAAAAATGGAAACATATGAGATCAAGTAGATCACAGATTGAATGACTTTATGGAGGAGGTTTAAAAAAATAGTGGAAAAGAAAACATAGTGATGTGAGTCATAGGAAAAAAAGGAACAGATTTTGCATGCAGTAGAAGAAAAAAAACTAAAGGTAAAGAGGAAGATGAGGTTACAGGGACAGAGTGACAGCAGAGTTATCTGAGCACCCATTGGATGACAAACACAGGGGTTATCTGCTTCTACTGGGGGAGATGTGAGGAGACTGAAGGTTGAAAGCATAGAAAATCTAAAACAGTTGCTATGAAGAATGCAAAAAGAATTTTAAAAGCAATGAATAAAGAAAAGGATTGACAAGTAGCATTAAGAACCCAAATGAGGTCAAATAGCATGAATTTGCAGTGGACCAAGTCTGCATAGTTCTGTGATTTTCTGTAACACCAAGAAGGTTACATCATCTTATCGCCTCATCAATTTTTCCTCAATGCATACTTTCCTTTTCAATTTTTTTCCAGTCCACTTTTAAATGAATCCAAAACTGAGTTAAAAAAATGTATAATATTTTATGAAAATCCACAGGGCATAACAAAAGAAAGATGAAATTATATCTACCCAATATAGTATATTCAATTTTCCCTCTCTGATTCTTATGCTCACAGTATAATACTAGTAGATAGTCAAATGAATACTCTTGCTTATTCAAGTAAAATTCTAGAAAATATGGTTACTTAATTATCATCATCCATTTAAAATGTTAATCTCATTGCTTAATTTAACTGATATTCATATTTTATTCCAGGGGTTGGCAAGCTAAGTCTTGTTCACCATCTGTTTTTATATGTTTAATTTATTGAAACAAATCAAAAGCATTTCATAATATGTGAAATTATATGAAATCCAAATTTCAGTATCCATGAAAAATTTCATTGAAACACGTTTTTGCTCATTATTTACATTTGTTTTTGTACCAGAGATTGAACCCATGAACGCTTAACCACTGAGCCACATCCCCCAACCCTATGTTGTATTTTATTTAGAGACAGGGTATCACTGACTTGCTTAGGGCCTCACTCTATTGCTGAGGCTGGCTTTGAATGCATGATTCTCATCTCAGCCTCCCAAGCCTCTGAGATATTCTCATATTTTCTATGGCTACATTTGAAGTATGAGAGCAGCATTGAGTATTTTTGTAAGAGAGATTATATGGCTCACAAAACCTGAAATATTTACTAGTCAATCTTTTAGAGAAAAAGTTTGCTAACCCTTGTCCCATTCATCCAGTGAACCAATAGTCATTGAGCATCTACTGTCCATGAGAGACTGTGAGTGTATGATAAATGGAGATTACATTATCTTGATAGTAGTAGAGTCTTGGGAGGTTACGTTATTTTGATATCCCAGAGACTTGGGAGGCTGAGGCAGGCCAGCTTTGGCAAGTTAGGGGGGACCTAAACAACTTTGTGAGACCTTATCTCTTGAAACATAAAATAAAATAAAAAGGGCTGAGGATGTGGCTCAGTGGTAAAGTATCTCTGAGTTCAATCCCTACTACTAAAAAAAAAAAAAAGCATATTGACTGTAAAGTTGATGAGTTGGAGAACATTTTGCCAGTCCTTCTCCATTCTGGTGTTCAAATGATTCAGTTGTGTCCCATCCTAATTGCTTTTACCTGGCTTCTGAATGTTTCTGTGTGTTTACATTCCTGTTTTGATATTCTTCTAATTTGGATTCTAGGTTAGAAGACATAATGTGAAAGGGAAAAATAAACAGTACAAATAAATGACTCGGAGAGTTTCAGAGGAAGGAATAGTGTGGGTAGAGATGAAGTTAGAGGAGGCTTTATAAAAGAATCAAGGTCAAGAGCAAGAAAGATGTGGGATGATAGTGCACTCTGAATTTATAAGTCATTGTTTGTTATAACTTGGATAATTAGCATAATATCTTCCAGGAAGATAATTCAGGTCGTGTTTAGGTACACATAAATTCACACACCTCATAAAATTGCTTTTGGCATTAGCCATTAGTCAATAGAACATGTGTTCTGTCCTCTACCAGCATAAAAATAGCTCACATTTATGGAGCACACTCTGAAAAAAATTGAAATCTTTTTAAGCACCAAACCACACATACCACACACACACACACAAATCCTTCATAAATTCTCCAAACTCTATATATCAACACTTCATTGACCAAGAATAACCTGTAACATATCTATCTCGTTTGTATTTTTTGCCACATCTTTCAAAGAAATTGATATATTTTTTTTCTAGATGGTTCAAATGATCAGAGCATTCAGTATGTTTCGAATTAATTATGACTGAACTCAGCCAAAATACATGCCTTCCCTGTGAGGTATGCGTAGCACTCTCTTTTCAATACTTAAAAACCCCAAATATGGGGACCAAATAAAACAATAGCTTTGTTTAAGTGTTTCCAATGATTCATGTTTTAAAATTTAAAAAGTTTTCTAATGAGGCTGATCTAGATGTCCAAACTTCCCTCAAGGGTAGGGGATGCAGATTTGTTGGGAAAAGTGTTCATGGGTGCATTGGGGTGACCTGCAGCATGAACTACTAGGAGTGAAGACAAGATAAAGGTTGAGGACAAACCTTGTTTATAGAGATGACTAAACTCCCATATGCATGGTCTGTGAACTAGCCAATGAGCTGAAGGTACTTCTCTTGGATGCCTAACACATTGCTTTTTCTTGGATTGAGCACATGGGGTAAGAAATCAGAGAAATCATTAGTGGTAAGAAAAGCTGAGCAACTCTCCCTGTAATGTCCAGACAGTCTCTAGTTAGACCAACTCCTCAAAAATATCATCTTAATTAACTAATTCAAAGCTGAATCTAGTAGTCCACTCTACCACTTCCTGTCTTTAAATTTACCTTGACATAACTATATGGTTCTCAGTCTTTTGAAATTCTAACACTCCACCTGGCCCTTATCTGGTAAATCCTATTCGTCTTTCATGACAACTCGATTTGCACTTCCTTTGAATGGACCGTCCTAGGCTGGCTTTGGTAATCCTTGGTGCTTCCATAAAATCTTGTCAGTGAATCTCAAGTTCTGGTGTCTATCAAAATTACCTGGAAAACATTGAAGATAGAATTTTTAGGTCTCCTTCAGGCTGTATAAATTAGAATTTTTGGATGCAGAACAAAGAAATACTTTTGTGGCAACTGCCAGTGATTATGATGTACATTAATAATTGGGGACATATGTGGTTATATTTACTGTGATTATCTCTGTATATATCTGCCCATTGCCTCAGTTGAACACTCTTTCATGGAAGAGTCAATGTTTTGGCCACCTCTTTGAGTGTCCTTGGTGTCACTCAGTTGGATTCAAATCCCATCCACCTGGCTCCAGAGCTGGAGCTTTTCAAACTACATTGCCCCACTCCAGTCATCTCTG
Organism: Urocitellus parryii; assembly: GCF_045843805.1. Taxonomy (NCBI): domain Eukaryota; kingdom Metazoa; phylum Chordata; class Mammalia; order Rodentia; family Sciuridae; genus Urocitellus; species Urocitellus parryii. The sequence continues at coordinate 32,206,503 of NC_135532.1, forward strand.
TTCTCTGGTCATCTGTGTGTGAGAACAGAAATAAGAAGGCACAGCATTGATTGATTGATTGATTGATTGATTGATTTTTGATACTGGGGATTGAACCCAGGACCACTTAAGCCTAAGCCACATGTCCAGCTCTTTTTTATTTTTCATTTTGAGTCAGGGTCTTGTTAAGTTACTAAGGGGCTCCTAAGATGCTGAGGTTGGCCTCCAACTTGCAATCCTCCTGCCTCAGCCTTCCAAGTCCCTGGCATTATAGGCATGTGCCACAAACCCATGCTCGGGGCATAGCTTTTATTGATCTCAGCTGAGACCTAACACTCAGGTCCAGCCAATTTTTTTGTAGCTCTGTGCATGTCCACAAATTATTGTAAAATCTCTGGGAATATTGACATTGGGGCTACAAATAAATTTTAACAAGTAGGTGAATTCACAATCATGGCATCTGTGGATAACAAGAACTGACTTACTGTGTATATAAAAACAGCTACAAAATCTTGGTCATGTAAACATCTACCCATCCACTCATTCACTGTGTATCACTACATCTCACAAGCAAGCATTGGTACACTTGGCCAGTCATATTGATGTATTTGAGTCACAAAGCCTTGAAGAGTTTTGCCAACTGTTATAGTTTTGCTTTTCTCATTTGTTTGCAGGTCATCAGATGTGTATAAGATGATTCCAGCTATTTCCACAGCTCAGTTTGAGAGATGAAGTAATGACATTTGGCATAAACATTAAAGGTAGACTAGCTTCATATAACCTTGAACCATCAGAATATTATTCCAGACAACTTGGACTTAAGAGCAGTTGGAAGAACTCAACAAATCACAAAATTGGAGTCAGTGACAATTTCTCTGGTGGAAAATCATTTAGGTATAAAATCCATTGTCTTAGATTGTGCCTATGTGCCTTCATACGTTTGGAAAAAATAATTATTTGGAAGAAGTTTTTTGTTTTTTCATCAAGATTATTCTTTCTAGACTGTGCTGGCTAAGTTGTTGTATGAACAAATTAAATTTTATATTTAGATTGTTATAGAACAAAAAATTATTTTTGACTAATTTTTCTTCATCTTAATATAGTGTTTATATTTTGAGTAAGAATTGATTTTATTGGCTAGTACATATGTATTTTAAGAGTTATATTTGAAATCTATGATCTACAATAAGTTAATATATTTGTGGACTTAAAAAGTATAAAATAGTTAATGTTTTGTATGTGGAATCTGAGTGGTTTAAAATAAAGTCCAGATATTTTAAAAACACTGTAGTTGCTATTTTGCTTAGGGATGATAAAATTCATTTCATTAAATAGGAATTAGCTGAGACTATGAATTACTGGCAACTCTGGAATCTTTGTTCACTATTTAAATAAAAAAAATTATATTAAGCTACTGATACACAAATTGTTTATAAAATAATGTGTTTGAGGAACAGAATGAATGAAGCATTATAAGAATATATTAATAAATTGAATGAATAAATAAATTACTTTTCTGGCATGTTATTTTAAAAACAAAATGTTTCCATGTCAATGTGTATATCATATGGAATAGAAATGCCGTAGTTTACCTACCTTTTCACTTATTAAACATTTATTTAGTATTTTAAGAGTCATTGCTAGGCATTAGAGATATGAACATTAATAATGTGTTATCTTTGGCTTCCAGGGTTTACAATTTAATAGGAACATTGTATAGACCATACTGTACAGTGTGACAAATGCTGTGTTAGTGTCACAAGCAAATATATCCATTGTGAGCCAGAGCAGCAATAAAAATACATATAAATCTTCACAGAGGAGAACTTTAAGAAAATTTATGAGCTAGAAGAAAACATTGTAAACACTCTAATATTTTGGTACTGGAACAGACTTCCTTAATAAGACCCTTAAAGCTCAAGAAATAAAACCAAGAATCAATAAATGGGATAGCTGCATAACAAAGGAAACATGAGCAAGGAAAGCCTACAAAATGGGAGAAAATCTTTGCTAGCTCACCCAACAAAGGATTAATACCCAGAATTTATAAGGAATTAACACCCCCCCCTCAAAAAAATCCCAAACAATAAATGAGCAAAGGATCTAAACTAACATTTCACAAAAGAATAAATATAAATGGACAATAAATATATATCAAAATGTTCACCATTTTTAGTGATCAGGAAAATGCAACTCAAAACCACACTGAGATTTTTATCTCAGTGCAGTTAGAATGGCAATCAAAAATACAAATAACAACAATTGCTGCTGAGGGTGTGGGGGAAAAGGTACACTTATACATTGTTGGCAGATAGGTACAACCACTTTGGAAAGCAGAATGAAGATTCCTCAAAGGACTAGGAATGGGACTTATTTAGCACATTCCTTGGTATTTATCCCAAAGAACTAAAATCAGCATAGTAGGCCCCAGAAAAATGATACTGGGTTATTTCAAAACACCTTCTCAGCAATAGATAGGTCATCCAGACAGAAGTTCGGTAGACTATTTGGACCTGAAAAATATGTTAAATCAAATGGACTTAATAGACAGCTATGGACTATTATTTCAATAATAGTTGAATACACTTTATTCTCAGCAGCTCATGGAAACTTCTCTAAAATAGACCATATTTTAGGCCACAAAGCAACTCTTAGCAAATAAAAAATTTGATCAAATTCCTTACATCTCATCAAATCATAATGGAAGGAAAGTAGAAATCAATACCAAAAACCCTACAGAAACTGTATAAACACATGGAGATTGAACACTGTACTTTTGAATGATGAATGGGTGATGAAAAAATCAGGGGATAAATTTTTAAAATTCTTAAAATCAGTTGAGGATAATGATATACCAGAACTTCTGGGACTCTATGAGGGCAGTTTTAAGAGGAAAGTTTATAGAGAAATGAGTGCCTACACAAGAAAACCAGAAACATCCCAAATAAACAACCTAATGCTACATCTCAAGAACCTTGAAAAAGAAGAACAAGCCAATCCCAAAACCAGCAAAATTTGCTATGCTTTTGTTAATGTCATTCACTTTCTCAGTTCTAATACTAAGATTTTGAACTTTGGTGACTATACATATTTTTTTTTACACCATGGATGAAGACACCATAATAAGACTGGGGTGAGTGAAAAGATGGGACTTTCTTTTGAAAAAATGGGACAATACTATGGGAATGGAGGTGGAAAAGAGAATTCCTAGGGAATCAGTTTTGGAAAAAGTTCATATGATCTTTAAGATCTTGACATTGATTTCCCTAAAATGATCAGATTGTTATTGTTTTATTTTTATTTGTTCTTTTTAGGTATATATGACAGTGGAGTTTATTTTGACATATTTATACAAACATGGAGTATAACTTACACCAGTGATGTATTCAATGAACATAGAAAAGTTATGTCCAATTCATTCTACTGTCTTTCTTATTCCCATTACCCTCCCCTTACTTTCATTCCCCTTTGTCTAATTCACTGAACTTTTGTTCTCCCCACACTTCTGTTGTGTTCGCATCCACATATCAGAGAGAACATTTGACTTTTGTTTCGGAGGGATTGGATTATTTCATGTAGCATGATAGTCTCCAGATCCATTTGTTTACTGGCAAAAGTCATGCTTTTTATGGCCATGAAATATTCCCTCATGTATATATACCACATTTTATTCATCATTCATCTGTGGAAGGGCACGTAGGTTGGTTCTGTGGGGGAAAAGGTATACCAGGTTGTTTTAATATTAAAAAATTTTTCTAGTCTTAAAATATGCTACTAATAAAATATAGACCAAATCAATTAAGATCAAATAAATTGCCCTCATCTCTAATTTCTAAAAGACATCAAAATGTGATAATGGTTATAATATAATAAAAGAATTAGTGGAGATTAGATGAAGATAGGGAATATCAAACTGTCACCCTTGAAGCTACTTTCAGAAAAGAGAATAAGAGAAAACATATGCAGGCCAAGGAGAGCAAGGAGGATGAGGTAGGGAGTCTTCGTGCTCTTATTAAGCCAACAAGTAAGGGAAGCATTTCTTCTTTGGTGGGAATATTTATTAATTGATAAGAGGAAAAAGTCACTTTCTTTTTGCAGGTACTTTGGGTGGAAGACAAAGATGGCAATCTATTTTCCTTTCTGACTTGGCCAAATAATGAGTAATAAACACCATCATTTTCTCTTCTCTTCTTCTCCACCCCTCCTTTCTTTCCTTTCCATGGTATCCCCAGGGAAAAGGCTTTACTGGGTGGATTCATTAAAAACTATATAAAGTAGGCATTTAAATTTTAAATCATTTCTAAACCATGATGGTGGTATTTACTTTTGATTTCACTTGGATCTTCACCCTTGCCTCTTCAAAATTATGCTCCAAGAAGAAGGCCATGCTAGTGAGAGATCATTTTTGCTTATTGCCAAGCCCAGGGATGATTTCTTTGGCACATATATCAGATGTTTTAGGTATTGTTATGGTTTAGATATTCCATGTCCTCAAAAGCTCATGTGTGAGACTATGCAAGAAAGTTTGGTAGTGAAATGATTGGGTTATGAGAGCTGTAACCTAATCAGTGCATTAATCTGCTGGTAGGGATTAGCTGTGTGATAAACCTAATCAGTGCATTAATCTGCTGGTAGGGATTAGCTGTGTGGTAAACCTAATCAGTGCATTAATCTGCTGATAGGGATGAGCTGTGTAGTAACTGTAGGCAGGTAGGGTGTGGCTGGAGGAGATAACTTGTTAGGAGTGGATCTTTGGGTATGTGTTTTGCACCTGGTGAACAGAGGTCTCTCTGTTTCTCAGTGCTATTTCCTGAGCTGCTTTTCTCCTCTGTCACATCCTTCTGCCTTGATATTCTGTCTCACTCAGGCCCAGGGAAATGGAGTTGACCATCTATGGACTCAGACCTCTGACAGGTGAGTATCAAATACAATTTTCCTTCTCTAACATTGTTCTTATCAGGTATTTTGATCACAGTGGCAAAAAGCTGACTAAACAGGTATTATGTACTCCAAACTTTCATACCTCCTACGTATAGTGTCTTCCAAATTACAAAAGGAAAAATACAAAGGGAAGAAATTCCAGAGATGATTCAGGATTAGGGAAGAGGCTCTGCTGCCTCATTAATTTGGGGACATGCAAGAGGGTGTTTTCATAGGTCATTAGGTCATTATTATGATTAGTTTGTATTGATACAAAATATAATTAAACAATAGTATGAAATGATATTTGGGAAATAATTTTGGAACCTCCTTAAAATTAGGTTGATAGATATAATCTTCTATTATAAAGTGAAATAGGTATTTATAATGCCTCCTCCCTTTGAGAAGAGTAAAGCCTCCTAACATAAAAAATGACAATATTATAAATTAAACGTTGATGTGCAAGTCATAGATATTCACACCCAATAAAAGCACAGAAGAAAAATGAATCCTCTGACATATGTTTCCATTGTTTATATTGTATTTATTGACTTTTTATTGACTGAGTTCATTCTTTCATCATGAACTACTATGGAGTGTGAGTGTGTGATTGATGTATCAGAAAAATCACAGATGCCTTATTCTGGAAAAGCCATTTCAATATGGCAGGAAGTTGTGTCTGTGACTTTGTCTGCCTTTGTACAAAATGTCAGAATGGATATCTAGGGGTGTGGCTGATGATACTTCAGAACTAATTTCATGTCCTACAGAGGAAACACCCCTGCCAGAAGAATAAATCATTTGGGGAAAACTTTCTTCTATCAGAAACCGTAGGGACTAAATTATTCTTAGAAGGCTCGGAGACATGGATCTCATTGCTCTTGATTTTTGTTTTTCCCAGAGAAAAACACATCCAATTTCTGATAAACCAAATAAAGATGAGAAACAAATAGTGAAATCTGGTTATCCAGCTCTATATTGTACTCTGTGTGTTTGGAGGTGTAGGTGAAGTTTGTTCTTGGCCATTGATAGGGACAATTGTATTTAGGAGGGGAAAAAAAAAACATATGTCAAATATTATACTTGCATCAGTCAAATCAGCAACTTAAAAGCAGAGAATTTTGCATAGTTTTCTTGAATTTTAAAAATACAATGGACAAATCAGAACAATAAGAGCTGGAACTACGAAACATCAATCCACTTGTCATCTATTCAACAAATGTTGTGTTCTCTAGTGTTAAACTATGCCATCTCATAACTCCAAAGACACAATTTGCGTTTGTAAAGACAGGAAGAGTTTGCCTTAGTATCAGTTTTTCAGAAGGTACAAGTTGTAAACTAGATCAAAGATAGTAAAAGCCTGACATCACCTGGAAGGATATGCTAGTTTGTACATCCAGCAATCTTTTTTACTCATTTCAAATCTACAACTAACTCTTTTTGACAGAACTCACCTTTAAAGGATAGACAGCTTTTTAGTGCTTGACATGGGAAAGAGGGTTCTGGTAGTCATCATCTAATGACTTCAAGTCATGAATGCATGAAGTAAAGGCCTCCAATGACCTTTACTTCACGCATTCATGACATTTGTAATTCCTTCCCCTTAACTGTATGTTTCCTAGTGATTAAATTCTAACTAGTAAAATATGACAAAACTGGTGTACTTTCATTTCTGAGATTAGTTCACAACATACAAAAAAAAAAAAAAAAAACGCCCCACAAAAAACGAAAAATAAAAAACCCTACCTGTCTTTCCTACTCTGTTTTTTGCTCTCATTCAATCTGATGAAGCCAGCTGCCACGCTGTGAGCTGCCCTAGGCAAAGGCCCATTTTGTGAGAAACTGATGTCTCTGCCCAACAGCCATTGTGAGTAAGTTTGGAAGTGGATCTTCTGAGTTTGACAATGTGCAGTGATTAGCCTTGGAGTTGGCTCTTCCTCTGATGTGTCTCTGAAATGACTGCAACCTCCGTCAATGCTTTGATGAAGCAAACCTTGTGAAAGACTGAAACAGTGAAATCTAGCTGCATGTGGAGTCCTGATCTCCAGAAACTGCAAGATATGTTTCTTTTTAAAATTCACTAATGTTGAAGTAATTGGCAAAATGAATGCAAATATCCATGAACTAACAGACAACTGGTGGACCAGGAGATAAATATATCTTTCTTGGCAGAATCCTTTAAAACCTTTAAAATCTTGAAGTAGTTCAATATATCCAATTTCCTTTTTTTTTAAGTTCTCTTGCCATATTTAAAAAACCATTGCCTAATCCATGAAAACATTCTGTTTCCCTGTAAAAATTTTACATTGAGGCCTATGATCCATTTTTAGTTAATTTTTGTTTTAATATAAAATAGGGGTCTAACTCCCTTCTTTGCCATGTAGACATTCACTTGTCCCAACATCATTTGTTGAAAAGCCTTTTCTTTCCCTTGTTGAAATTGTATTGGCACCCTTTTCAATTATCAATTCACCATAAATATATGAGTCTATTTCTAAACTTCTAATTCTATTATAGGACATATGTGTCAATTTCTGAAAAAAAAATAAGAGTTGAGATTTTGGTAGGGATTGTGTTTATCCATAGATCAATTTGAGGAATACTGCTGTTTTAATAATGTTAAGTCTTCTGATTCATGAGCACAGAATGTCATTTTATTTGCTTAGGTCATCTTAAAAAATATTTTGCATTTTCCAGTGTACAAGTCTTTTACATATTTTGTTAAGTATATTAAGTATTTTATTCTTTCTAATGTTATTATAAATGGATTTTTTTCTTAATTTCAATTGTGGATTGTTCTTCAGTAGTGTGTAGGAATGCAGTTCATCTTTAAATAACGATCTCATATGCTGCAATTTTGGTGAACTCTTTTTTTAGTCTGTTTTCTTTTCAGAAGTTCTATTTTTTTCTCTTCATTAGACCTTATGAATCAGAAAGGAAAGGATCTGACCAGTGGAGGTACATTTTAAGTAGTCTATTAACATGTTTTATGTTTAGAAAGAATGGGAACTCTGTGCTGTGCTTGGTTCCCAGTGTACTTTGAGAAATTTACTTTGGTTATAAGTTTATGGATGATTTGTAGCTCACCTTGGTGGAATACAAAGGTTAAGACTTCATCTCTTCTCTTTGGCAGGCTTATTGTAATGATAGACAAAGAATTTAATTTATCTTTTTGATAATTAAAAGAAAAAGGACTCTAGGTTGAAAGCTATAAGGAAGTAATGCTAGAAACAATTTTCCTTGCTTGTGGATACTTTTGAGTGTTAATGCCAAAAAGAGCAGCAAGTTGAACACCATAAAACATCAGGATTATTTTCCACCCGTATGTGGTTCCTCTTCTTGAATGGGACAGAAACTCAGTAGGTTAAAATGTTAGCTCCACTGTCACACCCACCCGTGAAAGACTTTGAGGAATAGGGACAAGAGAGAAGGGATAGTGAAAGTAGTTGTGTTGCAACGTCCTATTTCTGATATAAAATGAGCGTCAAGCCTGGCAGTATAAGCAACAGGGATAAAGTTTACTCCCCCTAGGAAAGTTGCAGCAGTAAAAATTGTAAAGGTCAAGTGAAGGTAAAGGCTTTTGTCAGTCCAGACCTGCGGCATACTTCATTTGTTTTCCTGGAAAAAATTATTTGTAATACAAATAAAAAAACGATTGTTTTCAGGACTTCATGAAGAGTTGCTACATGTTAAAAAGAAAAACACTAATGACCCAATAGAAAAATGGATAAAGAATCTACACATGCAATTTAAAGAAGAGGAAACCCAAATAACAAATAAGCCTATTAAGATTAATGAGATCGTCTTTCATATTCTCCATATTAATCAATATTATATAATGGCAGGTACTTCAAAGACTTAGTAACATTGTGGGAAACAGGTTCAGTTTTAAACATTACTATTAAGAATACAAATTGGTATAACAAAATTGGAAAGCCATTAATCAATACCCAATAAAGTTGAAATGTCCACTTCCTACTTTCAGTAAGTGTTTCTAGCCAAGATAGCACTCAGGAATTATAGAAGGAAACATGCACTCCAAGAGAGTTCATTGTATAAGCTTTTGGAATAGCAAAAATGGAAAATAATTTAACTCTCCATTAGTCAATGAACTGACAAACTGGTTTATCATTATGGTGGAACACCATGCAAACCATGAAATGAACTTAAATCTCCATGTACTCAAAGTGTGTAAATACTTGAACTTATTATTTTAAGTATATTGCAAAAGGTTTCGCATAGTACCTTATATAGAGTTTTAAGAAACCCTACTTAATTATATAAATTGTTTCAGAATACATTTAGATGCAGTTGATGTGTAAAAACATACTCATTTTAGAACAGTGTCTATTTTAGGGAGGAAAAGGATAATCATAGGGAGAACATTTATTTAATTGTTAAAAATGAAAATAGGAGAAACAAAAAAAGAGACAAAACGTTAATATCTTTTTAAACTTGGTTGTGGGTACACAGATATTTGTTTTGGTACTGTTCATATTTAAGATATCTCAAAATTAGAAAATAAAAAAACAGCTTTGGTACTTTGGCTAAAATGAAACAGTATTAAATTTATTATTAATAATACTCTAAAGGCTTTCTATTACTAAGTAGTTAGAAACTCATCTGATGGTTTTATCTTTCCATTATTTTCTCCTCAAAAGATCACATTTGTTAAATGTATAGTAATTTCAAATATATATATATATATATAGAGAGAGAGAGAGGTGACATACTTATAATATATATCACATATGTGTTTGTTATTTCTGTTATTTGCTTATTTTAGGTAGTAGACAGAACTGATAATTCTGTAAAGAAATATGAGTTTGAATATAGGCAATTAATCTCTTTGAGCTATATTTATTCTTCCTAAGATTTTCTCCAACTTCACTTGCAGAAAGATCTACTTCTTACCTCAATATCTTGCTTAACTCATTGGATAGTAAATGTTCCTAAATATAAAACTTGAATACTATCAATACTTTATTTAGGAATTTGTCATTAGTAAAGAGAATCTGTGTATTTTTATTTTTGGTAAGCCCTAAACTGCTCTTTAATTTTTTACAAAGCATTTCCTTTAATTTCTGCTTTTAATGTCTAGACTAACACTCAAGAGATTAATACGTATTCCTTTATGTATTTGTTGAATATATAATGTACAAAGTATAAAATTTGTTCCTATTATTATTTAAAAATTTAAAAGTAGACATTACTTGATTTAAAAACTTTTTTTTTTAGTTGTAGATGGACACAGTACTTTTATTTTATTTATTCATTTTTTTATGTGTAGCTGAGGATCAAATCCAGTGTCTCACACATGCTAAGTGAGCACTCTACCACTGGGCCACAACCCCAGCCCTTTACTCAATATTTTTCTGTATGGAAACTCTGGCTTGTGATTTGAAGTGGGAAATTGGCTTGTCTGATTAAATATTTTCTCTCCCTAGAAAGGGCCTATGGGCCATATAAGGCAAACTAAATTAGGTATCCTGCTTCTTAAAATACACATTATAAAAAATGGAAGGATTTCCTAGAAAATTCCTGTATTGAGTAAAAAACATTTTGAAATTCTCCTTAATAGTATTTTATGTTTAATGTGGGTCTTTGGTGATAGATTCTCTTGGTTCTATTTTTCTTTTATTTTGGGGGAATAATTCGGTTAAATAACAAATTCTAGCTTAGCGTTTTTCTTTAAGCTTTTTGAACACACTATTCCTCCATTGTCTTCTAGATTTTAAGATGTTATTGAGAAGTTAGCTGTTAGTCTTACTATTGCTCCCCTGGAGGTGTGAGACTGTAAGTATATTTGTGTGCCCCTTGGTTATTTTTTTCTGTTTTTTGGTACCAAGGATTGAACGCAGGGCTGCATAATTAGTAAGCCACATCCCCATCCACTCTGTTTTTTGCTTTTTATTTTATTTTATTTTATTTTTGAGAAAGAGTCTTGCTAAGTTGCTTAGGGCCTCAATAAGTTGTTGAGGCTGGCTTTGAACTTGTGATCCTCCTGCCTCAGCCTCCTCAGTTGCTGGAATTACAGGCATGAGCTATCACACTGGCTGCCTCTGATTGTTTTAAAGATGTTTATTTGCCTTAGGTTTTCATCAGTTTAACTATCATGAGATTTTTAAAAATATTTTGTTTTTTAGTTGTAGTTGGGCACAATACCTTTATTTTATTTTTATGTGGTGCTGAGGATTAAACCCAGTGCCCTGCACATGCTAAGCAAGTGCTCTACTGCTGAGCCACAACCCCAGCCCCCACTATCATGAGCTTTGATGTGTTTTGTTCTTGTGTTTGTCTTGCCAAAAGCTTGCTGAGCTTCTCGAATTTGTGTATTGCTGTCTTTTATTGGTTTTGGAAAAATCCTAGCTGTTATCTCTTAAATGTAGTTTCTGCCTCAATTTCTCTCTTTTCCTTTCCTCTACATCAGTTTGTAGGTAGGTTAACTTTTGACTGTCTCTTGTGCTCTGTGTTTTTTCTCTTTCTATGATTTAGGCTGCATAGAGTGTTAATATTTGTTTTAACAGATTGATCTGTCTTTGATTTCAGGAAATCTGTATTTTTCTGTGGTCTATTTTGCTGTTAAGAACCTTTTGTTCAAAATTTCAGATATTTTTCTTTTCAGATTCAGAATGTCCATTTGGTCATTTCAGCCAGAAATGCTACTTGTTTTATTTGGTCAGGTGGATAATAGGAGGAATGAATCACTTCAATCTAGGATTCGCCTGAAGTGCTTTTGGATTGCAATTTTAGGAAGACAGCCAACTTGTGATTTGACCTTAATCCTTGCACATTGCCATACTAGGATTGTGATTGAAAGCCTAGCATGCCCTATCCCTAAAAGACTGTGAATTGCAGCTTTCACAATTTTTGAGTGTAATTCTTTGGTTTCCTATCTCAAGAAGCTTCAAAACCAGGCAAAGGTCTTGAGGTGGAGACAGAGGGAGTACCTGGTGTCACTGGTGCTTTCTATATACCAGGAAACGGCAGGAGGCTTTACTTCATCTCCAGCCTAGAACACAAGGCTCTTGTGCTACCCTAGAACTCAAAAAATATCTCTTGAAGGAAAAGAGTTCAGGGTAATTCCAGATTCTAATACATCAGTCCTGTTCATGCAAACTTCAAAGGCTGATATCTTCTCTACATAATCAAAGAGGAACTCTTAATCTACTCTTTTAATCAACAAATTCCCTCAGGGACACAAATAATCTGAAGATCATCTACTCACCTAGGGAAAACTAGGATTTCCATCTTCCTAATTCACTTTCTTTTAATAAAATTCAAATATGCTTGAGAATTATTATTCACCCCTCCCTTTTCCTAAAAGCTATAGTGGGTGCATTGGCCTGCAGCCACACATTTCAGCACTAGGGGCAAAGTGAAGTTCCATTTGTAAGAGCAATCAAATCTCTGAAGATATTATTTCAGGATATGGGGTGACCAGATAGGCCTGGGTATACCTTAGCAGATACAATGAGAAAAGAGGTTGTTATAGTTTAGATATGAGGTGTTCCCCGAAAGCTCATAAATGAGACAATGCAAAAAAGTCTAGAGGTGAAATGATTGGCTTATACCAGCCTTAATCTAATCATCGAGTTAATCCACTGATGTAGATTAACTGGTAACGGTAGGCAGGTAGGGTGTGGCTGAAGGAAAGAGATCATGTGTTTGGGGGTATATATTTTGTCCCTGGTGAGCAGAGACACCCCCCGACCCCAGGGTTTCATGATTGTCATGTCCAGAGATACTTTCCTCCTCCACACCCTTCTGCCATGATGTTATGCCTCACCTCAGCCCCAGAGGAATGGAGTTGGATATTTATGGACAGACCTTTAAAACTGTGAGCGCCAAATAAACTTTCCCCCCTCTAAATTGTTCTTGTCAGGTCTTTTGATCACAGTGGTAAAAAAGCTGACTAGAACAGAAATCAATGTTTTAACCAAATGGAATGAATTTCCACAAACAGAGGAAATCATGAAGACCAGACACATCTTGCCCTTTTCCAATAGGACATTTGGGTTTATCTTATACTCAGGAGAAGTTGAAGGGAAAGCAAAAATCTGGAAATGAGTAATTACTCTAAATAGACTCTTTCCAAATAAAGCCACCAGGATACATTTAGTTGGCAAACTTGAGAGCCAAGATGAGGTAAGTAATTTAAAACACAGAAAATCATATTTCTGTCTGTCTGTGTATGTAGACTAGGCTTCAATCCCTTGACAATACACGGTGAGACATAGTCTAATAATGAAGCAGGAAGTATTTTTTTTCTTTTGACTTTGGGAGACAAGAACTAAAAATTCAAAAGTTATCAACAGTATATGAAATCCTATTATACTTGAATTTTATTAATGAAAACTTTTTGTTCAGGTTGCATTTCCTTCTGGATAATAATGAACACAAAAGCATTTACTGTGAATTGAATATTTACAGAAAATATTACAAAGACCATCTCAATAAGTTTTTGTATATAGAATGCATGAACTCTAAGGAGAACACTTCCAGTTTAAATATTATTGCTTTCTGTCATTTAAAAAGCAAACTTGGAATTTCATTTGTGTGACCCACTTCCAAAAAAATAGCTTATGTAAAGGTCAACAAATAATCTTTTGGTGCTTTAGTTTAGAGTCTGAAATTTTTTTTTTTTAAAGGCAGAGAAGAGAATGTTCTAACAAGATGTTTCCTCCCTATTTAAGAAATTATCTACACAATAGAAGTCTAAATGAAAGGTTCTAGAGCACTGAGAATCAGTGTACATTAGTGAATGCTTATTCTAAGCTTAACCTGTTTATTGAATGGTCTGTACTTAGTGGTATACAAATGGGAAACGACTTCCTTTTACGCCCCACCCACCGCTAACTTCCAAATCATTTTACCACTTCCCCCTTCCTTGCCTTTGAATGACAGCTCAGCAAGATCCCTTAACCTTTTAGTGATTTTCAGCTCTAAGAATTTTGTTCTTAAGTAACATACTAGATAGAACTCCAGTCAAGGGTACTTTGAAGGTTTAATCTCAATACCTCATTCAAAGATTCTCCCTCTCTGTACACATTCCCAACTCTAGCAGTACTGGTTTCTTCATGTACCGTCTCTTCATCCAACTCATCTTCTCCTTTGTCCAGGGTTTAGGAAAAAAAGAATATGTGTTAGAGGGAAAGAGACAGCACCTTTTATTTGGTTGGGCTCTTTCTCCTTTGGGTTGCACTGACTGAACAGGGAGGCCTTCTTCTTGGTAGGAGTCTCTTCAGTGTGATATATTGGTGGGTTTTTCCGAGCACTTCCATTCCATCTCTGACTTCCACACTAAACCAGTTCCTGAGACAGGCAATGGAGTTTATGGCTAAATTGCTGTAATGTCTTGTCAAAACCTATCCTACTCAGCACTCCCACAGACTTTTATGGTGGGATGTCCTGTCCTGACAGTCCACCTATCTTGGACAAGTTTCCTCAAGATACTTGAGCTGCTCTCATGAGGTGTTCACTTGACCTTTAGCTTCAAGGAGGAGGGAGATATTTAGAAAACCAGGGAGGAATTTTGGCAGAGTAGAGACTCTTCGAGTAGATTTATATAAACAGCAATCAAGATTTTACATTAATTCTTGGGGACCGAGAAATAAGCTCTTTCCAGTTACATTTTGGTTCTAAGATTAAAGGAATTTTGTTATTCCATACCTTTGGTTTAAAAACTTATATATTCCTAAGGCAATACAGGCGAAAAACACATGATTGATTGAAAATCTGTAAGTATAACAAGGCAGGCTGTGTTTGGGGAAGTGTAGGGTGTGGGGGGAGTCAGTTTCCTCAAAGTTTAACACAAGACATTTTTTGATGCGAATATGTGAATTAAAAACATTTCTACTCAGTTAATTTGCTTTTTGTTTCTTCACTCACTTTTAGACCCTGAAAACCGATAAAAAAAAAATAGGCAACATGTGCATTTCAAATTAAGTTAAATTTATCAGAGGGTTTTGCCCCAGCCACTTCTATTTCTTCTTGAGAATGTTTTCTTTTTCCATCCCCCCTACCCTATTCCATATATGTTGCCACAAAGCACTTTTGCACATTTCTTTCCTTCCAGGAAATTATGTAGTATAGAAAGAGTCTAAAAGAGAATACACTCTTCTCAGCTTTGAAGCAAATTCCATGCATCAGACTTTCCTGTGGTAAGTCCAGATACAAGCACAGAGCAATTAAATGGTAGAAGTGAAAATCGATGAACTTGACCACGTGCGTGGCGTTTCTTCTTCCCTGTGGGAATTTGTTGAAAGCAGTTGATAACTTGTTTTTGGAAAGAAAAATCTTCGGCAGTATGAAATGCATTTGTCATTCATGTGTCATGGGGCATATTTACTTGGGCGAGAAATTCTTTGGAGAAATTCAGACTTTCTACACTGAAACAAACAACTAAAACATTACAATAAATCCATTAAAGTCTCTCTTGACTTTTTAAAAGAATGCAGTGCTGAATTCCACAACTTTTGGAATGTGTGTGTGTGTGTGTGTGTGTGTGTGTGTGTGTGTGTAAGCTGTGCTATACTTCATCCAGTACATTTGCATGTAAACATTTGTTTTCAATAAAGTCAAAATAGAAGGGTATTTTGATATCTGAAAAAGACAGTAATGTGCAGTATTTTATAGCTGTATTTTTTAAACTTGATCCAGTGTCTTACCAACTTTCAACACTTAATTCAATGCTATAATGAAAACATTATTATAATTCAGATTACTAAATGCTTTCTATATGCTAGTAATTATTTGTAGCAATCTACATGTATTCAATATTTTAGTATTGATGTTGTCACTATGAGGCAAATACAAAAATATTTTTTTTCAGATGAGAAAAATGAAACAGGAAACATTTTACAGGATTACAGAGGTAATATATGACTGAAGCTGGGTTGGAACCAGGCCTCTAGAATCTTCATTCTATGTCCTATGTTATTACTTGTTATCTGAAGTCACTAATTTTAATTTATTTCTCCAAATAAATTTGTAAATGTTTAACTAGAAAGATTAATTCCTAAGCAGTTTCTGTGAAGATACCAATGCAAGGGTTTAATGTAAGTTACTCCTTCCCTTGTTTCCATGGCATTTTCAAATTTCTGAAACTACATAGTTTTAGAGTTGAAGTTCATGTATTAAGCTTCTCCCTCCACTTTTAATTATCATCACATCAGTGGTATTTTGATCATGACACAGACTGCTTTCATCTCCTTGTACCCTAAACTGTTACCAAAGAAAAATAGAAATTTGGCATGAGACAAGGGTTGGGGGTTGGAGTTAGGTTTGGTGTGGCAACAGCGATTCCTGAAGACAAGGTTCATGGTCTAAGAGGCAGGAGTGAAACCCACTCCAGGTAATAACTGACCAGGTCTTTTCTTCATATGGCGAATCTAGATAGGAAAGAATGGGAAGGGAAGAGGAAAACCAGATTAGGGGGAGAGAATACCAAGTGCAGAGTATACTTCATTCTAGAAATATTTGTTGAATAGATAAAGATTGTGGAAGATGCATTAAATCAGGAAACCATAAACAGCTCTGAATGAGAAGGTCCTAAAGTGCTTTAGACCTCCATGTGGAGGCCTGTATTTATGTAGGTGGAGGACATTAATTATGATGAATTGTATTAACAAGAATTAGTCACCTTCTCTTTATTTTTGCATACAGAAACACACACCTGTTAAACATGTAATTGAATGTGATGGTACTCAGATTCATGTATCCATATATATTATATATTTCCCCAACTTTCAGCAATAGAGGAGTTAAAAGATGGTAGTATGACAAGTGAATTCTGAGTTTTCTGTATCTACTAATATTCTATTGGTACAAAAAATTTTCAGATTGGGCTTTTCTGAGTATGATCCCTAGAATCACAATATCTAATATTTCCAGGTAGTGACACAGGACAATTCTCTCTCCATCACCATATGCATTTTTCTTTTGTAGAGCTCTCTTACCTGCACCAGAGCTGACCAACTTTCCATATCATATTTATAAGATTACATAGTGTATGGAAATTGTTCTTGATCTGGAAGAATGAATTGGAACTAAGTCATCTGTATAAAAAATACATCCATGGAAGAAATACATAATAATAAAAGCCTAGATAAATACATTATAGCATAAATTTGATTTTTTTTTAAAATTGGAAATCTAAGAAATATCACAGACTTAATCTCTTGAATTCTATAGTCAGAATTATTCTTTCAGTGTTCTTAAACTGACCAGCATACATTTGCATTTCAGGGGAAAAAATAAAAAACAAGTGTGGAAAGTCTTGTATTTTATTAAGACTCTGTAAACTTAGGAAAGAATGATTCTTTTTGGCTAATTAGCATAGCTGTGTGTGTGTGTGTGTGTGTGTGTGTGTGTGTGTGTGTACCCATTAATTCATTATTCGGTAGAGAAGAAAACAATGTGTTTTAGATTAATTATGGCTCTTGCAAGAGCTGACATTTCTATGTGCCATTTCAATTATAATTCCATGTGATTAAGGAACTTGAATATAATTTTCCAATGGCCTGTTTACTTTTTTCACTTCGATATTTGAATAGCAAGAAAATGTGGTAGTTAGTAGCAAGCCGTGCCCTTTAAAAGTCAGACATACTTACTTCTTTTTATATATTGATTTCATTTATTTTTAAAACATGTATTTAAAAGACAATTATTTTAGAGTAGTTTTAGGTTTACAGCAAAATTGAGAGGAATGCGCAGAGATTTTCCACATATCCCCTGCCGCCAGACATAAACAGCTTCCTTTGTTAACAACATCCTCAAGGGAGTGATACATTTGTTACAATTGATGAAATACATTGACATATCACTGTCACCCCCAACTTCTAACTCCTAGTTTACTCTAGTGTTGATTCTTGTTGTACTTTCTATAGATTTGGACAAATGAATAATGACATGTATCCAACATCATAGTATCATATGGAGTAGTTTCACAGCTCTAACATTTCTAAAAATTTTCTGTGCTTCCACTGATCATTTCTACTTCCCTTCTAATTCCTGACAACTACACTTTTTAAACTGTTCCTATAGTTCTCCCTTTTCCTGTTAGTCATATAGTTTATATTATATAACATGGCATTTTTAGACTGAATTTTTTCATTTTAATAATATGTATTTAAATTTCTCCCATGTCTTTTTTTTTTTTTTTTTTTTTTTGGTACTGGGGATTTAAGCCAGGGTGCTTTACCACTGAGCTACATCCCCAGTACTTGTGATTGTTTTTTATTTTTTTTTATTTTGATATGGTCTCACTAAGCCGCTTAGGGTCTCACTAGATTGCTGAGACTGTTCTCAAACTTGCAATCCTCCTGTCTTAGCTTCCTGAGCAGCTGGGGTTATAGGATTGAGCCACTACACCTGACCTTCCATATCTTTTCATGACTTGGTGGCTCATTTCTTTTAACATTGAATGATATTTCATTGTGTGGATATATGGCAGTTTATTATCCTTTTGCCCAGTGAAGTTCATCTTGGCTACTTCCAGGTTTTGGTAATTATGAATAGCTGCTACAAATATCTATTCTTTATGTTTCTGTGTGGACACATTTTTTTCAATTCTTTGGGATAAATTTCAAGGAGCATGATTTCTGGGTTTCTGACAGAAAACATTTTAAGAGTAATGTTTAGTTTTGTTAAGAACTACCAAACCATCTTCCAAAGTGGCCGTATCATTTTTCATTCCTGTCAGCAATGAATGAGAGTTCTTGTCAATTTGCATTATTATTAGCATTTGGTGTCAGTGTTTTGGAGTGTGAGCATTAGAATAAATATGTAGTAATATCTCATAATTGTTTTTATTTATTTCCCTGATGTTATATGATGTGGAACATCTTTTCATATGCAGATTTTCCATCTATATATCTGGGGTGAGGTGTTAAAAGTCTTTGGTCTACTTAAAATAATCTTTCATTGAGACATAATAATTGTTCATATTTATGAGGTAAAATGTAACAAATGTAATTTGACATAGGTAATCAAATGAATTCCTTTCTTCCAGTTCTTTACCAAATATATATAATAAGTTCCTAAAAGAATCTCCCCTCCTATTGTAATGGAGAAAAGTAGAACTTACTCCTGACATCTAACTGTATTTTTAGACCCATTGTCAAACCTTTCTCTAGCCCCGCTTTACTTTTCCTTCCTAGCCTCTACTAACCACTCTTCTACTCTCAATTTCTATGACATTGACCTTTATAGCTTTTATATATGGGTGAGGACATGCAATATATTCCTTTCTATGCCTTGTTTATTTTTTTAAAAAAATTTTTAGTCATTGATGGACCTTAATTTAATTTATTTATTTGTACGTGATGCTGAGAATTGAACTCAGGGCCTCACACGTGCCAGGCAAGTGCTCTACCACTGAGTCACAACCCTAGCCTGTGCCTTGCTTATTTTACTTGGCATAATACTCTCTAGTTGCAAATGACAGGATTTCATTATTTTTTTGTAACTGAATATTTCACAATGTTTATCAATTGCATTTTTTAGTGCATTCATCAATTAATGGATGCCCAGGTTCATAACTTATCTTCACTAATGTGATTAGTGCTGCAGTAACATAGGAGTGCAGGTATCTCTTTGATATATTGATTTCCTTTCCTTTGGATGTATACCCAGTAGTAGAATAACCAGATCATATTTTCTGTTGAGCTTTTGAATTTTTTTGTATATTCTAGATATTAATCCCTTATTAGATGAATAGTTTGCAAATATTTTCTCCCATTCTATTGGTTATCTCTCCTATGCAGAAGACTTGTAGTTGGGTATAATTCAGCTTATGTAATTTGCTTCTGTTACTTTTGGGGTCTTGTTTAAAAACTCTTTGTCATATTGCTGTCTTGAAATATTTCCCCTATGTTCTCTTCTAGTGGTTTTCGTATTTTCAAGTTTTATATTTAGAATTTTGGTCCATTTTTAGTTGAGTTTTTGCATATGGTAAGAGAAGTCTAGTTTTATTCTTCTGCATATGGATAGCTAGTTTACTCAGCACCATTTATAGAAGATACTTGTCTTTTCTCTAATGTGTGTTTTTGGTATCTTTGTAACTGGTTAACTGTAGATGTGTGGATTTATTTCTGTTTTTTTTTTTTTTTTATTCTGTTCTCCTAGTCTATGTGTAACTTTTATGCTAGTACCCGGCTCTTTTGGTTACTAGAACTTTGTAATACTTTTTTCATGTATTGTGATGCCTCCAGCTTTGTTTTTACTTCCTTTTAAATGATTTTTTTTTCAGTATTGAGGATTGAAACCACGGGTGCTCTACCACTGAGCTGCATACATCACCAGCTCTGTTTTAATTTAATCTTTTATTTTGAGACAGGGATGCTCTAAATTACTGCGTTTAGCAAACCTCCTGTCTTAGCCTGTAGAATAGCTGGGCTTTCAGACGTTGGTCACTATACCTGACATGAAAATTTGTTCTTTTTGCTCAAGATTGCTTTGGCTATTTGGGATCTTTAGGATTTTTATTTTCTATTTCTGTGAAAAATGTTATTATCTTAATGGGTAGTTCATTGAATTTGTAAGTCAAGTTGTGTAGTATGACCATTTTAATAGGATTCTTAGGATCCATGAGCATGGAATGTCTTTCCGTATTTTTATATTCTCTTTGATTTCCTTTATTGGTGTTTTGTAATTTTCTTTGTAGAACTTATTCACATCCTTGGTTAGAGTTATTCTTAGACATATTTGTAGCTGTTATGAATTTTACTGCTCTCTGGTCCCTTAAGAGAAAGTTCATTATTAGTACATAAAAATATTATTACTTTTTGAGGGGGGTTGTTATTGTCAATTTGATATTAAAACAGGAATTTTGAGATGAAACTGGATTCTCTGCTTCTGGGGCCGGTGGGGGTCTGCACAAGGTCACAGGCCTTTACAGCCTAGAAATGTTGCAGCTCTTCAGGGTGGGGCCAAGCCCCCCAGAGTTGCAGAAGACTCCAGCAACTCCCTGTTGATTTCTTCTTTCTGGGTTCTTTTCTAGTGAACTAAACCCACAGCCTAGAATGAGTGAATGTCAGAGTAGGATTTATTGAAGAACACAAACAGGTACAGAACCCTTGCATTGCAAGAGGGGACCCAACAACAGGTTTTCTCTCTCTGAGTGTTGTACTCTGGGGGTTTAAGTGACACTTGGGTCATTGCAATTGGTCCCAACTTGTGCCAGTTAGGGTTTGGAAGAAGTATGCTGATTAGGGTGTGGAAATGTACTAAGGCTATTGGTCAGCCCTTGAGTCCCAGCTTCCATTCTGGTCTGTCCCCTTCCATTTTCTGTACAGGTCAGCAAGTGGAAGGTTGAAGTCATTGGATGGGGCTGCAGCTCTGTGAAGCAGCCTTCTGCAGCAGGCATGGGATGACAGATCAGCATGCCTTGGCTCCTCTCAGAGCTGGCTCACCTTGGGGGCTGGCTCACCTGGGGGGTGGGGCTGGCTCACCTGGGCTCTGACTCACCTGGGGGCTGGCTTTTGGGGGTGAGGGGGGCTGACTCACACTGGATATATCAGTTCCTAATAGTTTATTTAGTTATTTTTGTGTGACATCTTTAAGCTTTTTAATTTTTTTTATTTGTAAAATAATGTCCTTTGAAAGTTGGGAAAATTTGACTTCCTCTGATCCTCTTTGAGTGCCTTTTCTTTTTTATAATTGTTCTGGCTAAGTTTTCAGTACTATGTAAGAGTACTGAAAGTATCTTGTTCCTTATCTTGGAGGAGATTTTTTTTTTAATTGTAGCTTGTCTGATTTATTTGATGCAGTTTGGCCCATTTTAAAATCAGGTTGTTTATTTTCTTGTTGGTGAGCTGTAAGAGTCTTTATAAATAGTTATGTGCACACGCAAATATGTAACAACAAATTCCACTATTGTGTATGATTACAATGCACTAATAAAAAACAAAAATGAATTTAAGAAGAGTTCTTCGTATATTTTGGATAACAGTTCTTTATCAGATGCACCTTTTGCAACTATTTTCTCCAGTCTGTGGATTATATTTTTATTCTTTTGACATTGTCTTTCACAGAGCAGAATTTTTATTTCTAATAAACCCCAGATTTTCAATTCTTTATTTCATGGATTGTGCCTCTAATGCCATATTGGAAAAGTCATCATCACACTGAAGGTCATATAGATTTTCTCATGTGTTATCTTCTAATACTTTTATAATTTTGTAATGTAGACATAGGTCTATGTATTGCCTTTCCTCCTTTGTCAAAGATTAGATATTTTTGATGGTTTACTCCGGGACTCTCAATTCTTTTCCCATTTAGTTGTTTTTTTTTTTTTCTTCTGCTAATACCACACTGTCTTCATTACTGTCACTTTAAGTCTTATAAGTCTTGATGGTGAGTAACATCAGAACTCCAATTATTTTATTCTCTTTCAATATTGTATAAACTATTCTTGGTCTTTTGCTTACCCATATAAACTTTAGAATTAGTTTGTCAATATTCACAAAACAGCTTTCTGGGATTTTGATTGTGATTAAACCGAATCTAGAGATCAATTAGGGAAGAACTGATACCTTGGCAATAATGACTCTCTGAGAACCTGGATTATTTCCCCATTTATTTGGTTCTCTGATTTTTTTCATAAGTTTTGTGGATTTTCTCATATTGATGTTCTTTTTATATTTGTGCCTAAATATTTCATTTTTGGAGTACTGATGTATATTTTATTGTGCTTTTAATTTCAAGTTCTACTTGTTGCTTGCTGGTATATAGGAACACATTTAACTTATCTATTGATCTTGTATCCTGCAATCTTGCTATAATCTCTTTTTAGTTCTGATAGTTTTTTTAATGCTGTTGATGATACATTCATATTTTCCAACATTCATATTTTCCACAAAGACCATCATATCATCTGTGAAGAAAGGCTGGTTGTTTTTTTTCCCTTCCTTTCCAATCTATATACATTTTCTTTCCTTCTTTTGTCTTATTGCATCAGCCAGGACTTTCAATATGATGTTGAAAAGCAGTGGAGAGAAGGGACATCCCTGCCTCATTTCTTATCTTTGTGGGAATGTTTTGAATTTCTCACTACTAAATATTATGTTAGCTGTAGATTTTTGTAAGTGTTCTTTATCAAGTTGAGGGCATTCCCTCTATCCTAGATTACTGAGAGTTTATATTATGAATCTGTATTGGAGTTTGTCAAATACTTTTTCTGTGTTTGTTGATAGGATTGTGGGATATTTTGTGGTCCATTGGTATTATGGTAACACGAATTAAATTAGCCTTCATATTTAGGATGAATTGTACTGGGTCAAGGTGTATAATTCTTTGTATACATTTTTAGATTTTGCTTGCCTAGAATATTGTTGAGGACTTTTGCATTTATGTTCATTAGTGATTGATTTGTAGTTTTCTTCTTGTAACATTTTTTTTTGGGGGGGGGTCTGGTTTTAGCATTAGAGTCATGCTGGTCATATGGAATGGGTTAGGAATTATTTTTGTTTCTATTTTCTAATAAAGATTGTAGAGAATTGGTATACTAATTTCCTTAAATACTTGGTAGAATATACCAATGAATCCATTTATTCTTACTCATTTTTTCTTGAAGGGTTTTAAACTTTTGATTAAATTCCTTTAATAGGTACAGGCCTATTCAGATGTTCTATTTCTTCTTGCATGAAATTGGGAAGATTGTGTCTTTCAAAGAATTGGTACATTTCATCTAGGTTATAAATTTGTGGACATAGAGTTATTGATAATATTTCTTGATTCTCTTTTTTATGTTTAAGAGATCTGTAGTGATGCCCCTCCTTTTACTTCTAACACTAGCAATTCCTTCTCTCTCTTTTTTCTTAGTTGTGATGGCTAGAATCTTATTGGTTTTATTGATCTTTTCAAAGACCAGCTTTTGCTGGGTGCGGTGGTACATACCTGTGATCCCAGAAGCTTGGGAGGCAAGTTCAAAGCCAGCCTCAGCACAGCGAGCCGCCAAGCAACTCAGTGAGACCCTGTCTGTAAATAAAATACAAAATAGAGCTGGGATGTGGCTCAGGGGTTGAGTGCCTCTGAATTCAGTCCCTGGTACCCCGCCCTCTCCTGATGCTCGAAGTACCAGCTTTTGGTTTTGTTGATGTTTTTCTATTGAATTTGTATTTTTAACTTCATTAATTTCAACTCTAATTTTCATTATTTCTTCACTTTGGATTTAGCTTGTTCCTTTCCTTCTTTCTTTTTCATTTCCAGAGGTAGAAACTTAGATTGATTTTAGATCTTTCTTTTCTAATATATGCAGTCAATAATTCAAATTTTCCTTCAAGTTCTGCTTTTATTGAATCCTACAAGTTTTGATAAGTCATTTTTCATATAGTTCAAATTTATTTATTTATATATTTAAATTTCTTCTTTGACTAACATTTTCAGTATAAGGGTGTTATTTAATTTCTACATTTTGGGACTATTCAGATATCTTTCTGTTATTGATTTCTAGTTTCATTCCCTTGTGGTCTGAGAGCAGGCATTGCTTTTTTTTGGTGGGGGGGTAACCAAGAATTGAACTCAGGGGCACTCAACCACTGAGCCACCTCCCCAGTCTTATTTTGTATTTTATTTAGAGACAGTGTATCACTGAGTTGCTTAGTGCCTTGATTTTGCTGAGGCTGGCTTTGAACTAGCAATCCTCCTGCCTCAGCCTCCTGTGCCACTGGGATTATAGGTGTGTGTGTATGTGCCACTGCACCAGCTTATTGCATGTTTTATATTATTTTATTTGTTAATGTTTGTTTTGTGACTCAGAACATGGTGTGCCATCATGAATGAGATGATGAGAGCTTGAGAAAAATGTGTAATATTCTGTAGTTGGATGAAGTAGTTGATAGTTGTCCATTATATCCAGTTGATTGATGGTGCTATTCAGTTGTCTGTCTTTAAATTTTTTTTAAAAATTATGCCCTGTAATTTTTTTCCCTAGAGAACAGGGTAATAAGCACTGCTGTGAAGAGGTCTTTAGTAATGTGGAGGTAAAATGTGGGAGAGAAGAAGATTAAGTTTCAGTTTTGTAGAGAACATGTATCTGTAGATGGTGACATTTACACATATTCTCATCTCCTTCTGCCATTTAGGTGGCACAAAATTGGTTACAATGGGCTAGAATTGGCTATATCACTTCCGCCAAGTCAGTCAGGTTCGGATGGAACCCTGGAAGATTATACTCTGACTAAATAGCTTTTCCTGAGGGCAGACCTTATTCAGAAGAACAGAATACTATTGTATATTTCAAAATGGTTCATTTTCCCATCCCCCAGCTGGAAACATGAGTGTATTTTTCTCTACTGTGAGAAGCAGATTGTATTTGTTAGCTTTACATCACTGTGACCTAAATACATGACAAGGATGATTTAGAGGAAGGTAAGATTCATTTTGCCTCACGGGTTCAGAGGATTCAGTCCATGATCTGTTGCCCAAGGCAGAAACATCATAGCAGAAGAGCATGGTGGAGGAAAATGTCTCAACTCCTGGAAGCCAGTAAGCAGGGAGAGATAGCAGGTTGCTAGGGACAGATATATTCTCCCAGGTCATGTCCCCATTGACCCACTTCCTCCAGCTATCCCCTATCCACCTATAGTTTTCACCATCTTCTGGTAAATTCTTTCAAATTGGTAATCCATTGGTAATCCAAATGGATTAACCCGCTGATGAGGTCAGAACCCTCTTGAACACTGCAGTATCACCTTACACGTGAGCTTTAGGGGGACATTTCAGATCTACACCACAATACAGATGAAGATTCTAGAGGTGAAACTCAAAAGTGTGGGAGCCTCCCTATCAATGAGACCCCTGTAATTTTTAAGTTTTGCACTTTTCCAGACTGAGCCTTCAACAAGTTGTCAGTTACCAGTTTATATTTTCCTACCCTGGAACTGTTTTCTGCTGAGGTTCAGCTCCTGGGTTTCTGTTCTGGCAAGTTGTGATTCTGTTGGTTTCCCAGATTGTGGGGCTGGGGTGGTTTGCAGTTTGCTCTTTAGTTTCCTTGCATATTTCTCATCAAAGAGCTGCTATTTTTCAGTTTGTTCAGACGTTTACTTGTTAGAATCGAGTGATAACCTCTAAGATTCTTATGTGACTGACCAGAACCCGGAAGTCAATTTATTTAGTTAAAAAATTTTGCCTTCTAGAAAAAAAATTCACTTAATGTTTGGCATTGCAAATACAGTTCTCAAAGGTTCTGTAAATGTGGAGAGATAGTAGCCTATGACTCAGAGGCCCGAGAGAACTTGGAAGGAAAAAGCCAGTAAAAAAATTATTTTTTGGAATGGGGTAACTGTGTCCACAGAAGTAGTAGCTCTCTTAGCAGGCCAACTTTTGTGATTTGATTCTGGGAATTATTCCTAAGAAGCAGAGTTCTCATGATCCTGCTTCTCATATCATAGATGGGGAAGTAAAAAATATTAAGTTGTTGACTGTAGTGATTGACCCTGATGACCTAGGGATGACATATGGATGCTACTTCTTAATGTGGGCTGCTAAGAATGTGCTTGAAACCCAGGAGATCTTTCAAGTGACCACAGTGTACTGTCATGTTCAGTTATTAAAGCTTATGGGCAATGCAGGCAAGTTAACCAAGAATTAAGAACCCTCAGAGCCAAGCACAGCGGTGCACGCCTGTAATCCTAGTGGCTTGGGAGGCTGAGAGAGGAGGATCACAAGTTTAAAGCCAGCCTCAGCAAGATGAGCCACTAAGCATCTCATTGAGACCCTGTCTCTAAATAACATACAAAATAGGGCTGGGGATTTGGCTCAGTGGTTGAGTGCCCCTGAGTTCAATCCTCTGTACCCCTCCAAAAAAGAAGAACCCTCAGAAAATAATGTTTGCAATCCCATAAATAATAAATACAGACTAATGTGTTTTAGAATTGTTACTTACAATGAGAGTTTTTAAAGTACCATGTATCAACATAGATGCCCATCACAATAAAATGTGACACACACACACACACACACATGCACATGCACATACACACACACACACATATTTTTTACCCATGCAAAGAAGGCTATTCTATTATTTGGAGCAAAATGAATGGAACTGGAAGATTTTATGTGATTGAAATAAGTTAGAGAAAGGTGAATATCAACATGTTCTCTCTTCTATGTAGATGATAAAATATGTATTTGAATATTATATAATGATTTCATTCATTAATCATTTTTATACATGGGGAAGGAGGGAGACAGAAGGAGGGTACTGATCCCATTCACGAGAGCAGATCCCTCGGGACCTAATCACCTCCCTCAAGACCTACCTCTACTATCATCTCCTTGGGCTTTAGGTTTTAACATGAATTTTGGAAGGACTTAAAACATTTAAGCCATAAGTGAAACTTGATTCTCCAGTTCTTTTAGGGGATGGGAACTGTGCAAGTTGCAGGCCTCTGTTGCTGCTTAGAAAGCCCCTTTTAGTGTTAGCAGCTAATCACAGCACTGTAGGGTATGCCTACTGTTAGCTCCAAGGGTCGCAGCCCTGATTCTTCTTCACTGCCTTTGGGTGGTGTGTTGCAGCTCTAAATGATGGGCTTTGCCCCCTGTGCCTCATGGGCAACTTGTTTCTGGGTCCTTGTCTCATGAATCCAAGGAAGGATATTCACAGGACCACAGAAGGCAATAGTGAGTGTAAAGAGTAGGATTTGTTCAAGTGTAAAGAATATAAACAGAACTCTGGCAGGAGCAAGAGGGTGCCCTCCAGGAATTACGGCTTGGGTGTGCCATTTTGAGGGACTTTATAGAATTTGGGTCACACTATTGGCCCATATTTATAATCAGGGGTTTGGAAAAGTACTAATGCTATTGGTTAAAATTTATGCCAATCATGGCTTAGAAAAGGGCCAACACTATTGGTTAGCTCTGCAATCCCATAGGTCTGCCCCACTCTGTTTACCCGCCCCTCAGGGTGAAGTGGGAGGTTGAGGTCCTCTAATCCCGAGTGCTGAGGGTAGTGGTCTGCAGGGCCTCGGGGCCTGGGCGTCTGCACTGGCTCTGGGGTTCCCCGAGGACTCATCAACCCTCTGTGGATTGCTTTGGCCCTGGCATCCTGCGCCTCAGGCTCACGCTGGCAAGGCTGACTCTGGAGGCCCAGTGACTCTGGAGGCCCAGTGCCGGGAGCTGGGGCTCCACCCACCTGGGCTGGTGCTCAGCAGCTCCAGGCCCAGGGCTTGGCTTCCATGGTAAGGTTCAACTATATTACAGCTATTTATAATTTTTATTATGTAACTCACACCCTTTCTCTCATTTTAATATAATCGAAACACTAGGAAGATAAGTTATGTGTAAACTGTGCCTTTTTGTGGTATTTGAAGTGCCGCTGAGCACTTTACAGTCTTTTTATCTGAGGATTCAAAAATTATAAGTGAAAGGCGCATGGGAAGCGAATTCAGAACCCTTGAGTGCTGCCAGGTACCATCTGCATGATACTGGGCAAGCCACTTGACCTCTTCTGTGAGGTGGGAATATTAACACTTGGTTCTTGGAGGTTATTATGGCAGCGAATATAGAAGTAGGCATTTTTTATACTGCAGTAGCTCTGGTTTTTGTTTTTCCAACATTTTCCCCAATTCTGGATTCTGATTATTAAGGACTTTTCTGGTATTGACAGGTAGAAAATGGAACCTGCACAGGGTTAGCATAAAAGGGGAGTTTATTGGTTCACATGACTCAAAATTCCAGAGGATCATATGCTTCAGGAGCAATTTGATCAGAGAGCTGAAATGTGGGCTGGAGTTGTGGCTTCGTGGTAGAGCACTTACCTACCACCAGTGAGGCACTGGATTTGATCCTCAGCACCACATAAAAAGCAAGTAAATAAAATAAAATTATTTTAAAAAGAAATGAAATGCTATCATCAGGTCCTATTGCTTATCTCTTCAGCCTGCTCCTCTGTATATTGGTTTCATTTTACCTACACCCATTATCAGTATGATTGCCAGCAGCTTTAGGCCTACAGTCACCTGTAAGAAAAAAGACCGTATTTATATAAGGTAGTTTCTATACACACACTAGGGTTTACTCTACATTGGACCTATTTGAATGCTCATTTCTGACATGGTGGGCCCTGCTAAGCCTCAAAGGACTGGTCCAACATATATCACATGGTCCCTCCCCAGAACCTGGATGGGACTGTTGAATCGCAAGCACCAGGAGTGGCAAAAGATTTGGGGTGTTATATCCAAAAGAAGGGGAACAGGTTCTATATGGGAAAAAAGTCCATTCAAGAGGCACTTAATGTTCCTTAGAAGTTGTCATTTTGTCCTTAGCTTGCCCTACTCAGGAGAGAGAGTTTTTGTGGAAGAAGCTTTGCATTTTTGTTTTAAAATATTCTTCTCCCTCCCCTTGTTTATCTGAAGCTCATAATTACAACATGCTGTATATCTTTCCTCTCTCTCTGGCAACCAATTTCCTCCCATCTGTTTTTCATTGAATGATGTATGGGAAAGTCACATTTTCCTAGCTAGGAAAGTTTAGTGAGCCATTGTCTATGTCTCTGGGTTCTGTTGAGCACATTCCTATTTTTAGATTTTGGGGAAGATTTATATATATGATAGCCAGTAGTAGCTTTTAAAACTCTTTTTTAGATAATTTAAAGTTTCACTTATGCTTAAGCACTTTTCCCTGCCTACTTAGGATATTGTTTTAAATATGTAAAACTTTAGCAAATGTAAATATGCTGTTTAATATTTTATGGACATGACTGTAGTTTTCTCCAGTTAATTTCACTTATAGTTGCTTATTTTAAAATTAATTTAAATGCAGGAAACTTAAACTTGATTTTTTCCCCCCAGAAAATGGCTAAAAACTAATCACAGATAACTTCTAAATTTGAAGTATAATTTCTACCATGGAGAGAAAAAAAAAGATAACTCACTTTTAAAGCTTGTACACTATTATATGATATTTTATTATACTCACAATTTCAATTGATAAATCTGAAGAACTGCATTTAGAAAGAAGCATGGGAATCTTTGCTGTCTGTTACAGTACACCATGATGCTTAGTAAACTTTACTGGAAGATAGGAAGATAATTAGATCATTCCTGCTAGTTCTTTTCATTTAGAAACAAAGGAAAAAATTTTTGTTATTTTTGTTTTTGACTAGATTTATATTTGAATTTAGTAACCCCAGTAATGAATGATTTTTTTTGGTTACAATAGCTATTTGTGAATAAATACATAATTAAATAACTCAGTAGGCCAGTATAATTTCCTTTTTAAAATATAATGATGTAGGGCTGGGGTTGTGGCTCAGTGGTAGAGCACCCTCCTATTGGGTGCAAGGCCCTGAGTTCAATCCTCAGTATCACATAAAAATAAATAAATAAAATAAAGGTATTGTGTCCTACTACAACTAAAAAATTAATATTTAGAAAATATGTAATGATGTAATCTTTATTTTTTACTTTAATGAATTGCATTCATTCAGTTCTGCTAAGATCAAAAGTTAATGAAGGGTCTGGGTTTGTGTCTCAGTGGCCTAGCACGGGTGAGGCCCTGGGTTTGATCCTCAGTACCACATAATAAATAAATAAAATAAAGGTTAAAATCATTTTTTTTTTAAAAAAAAGATATTCCTAAAAAAATGTTAACAAATACTGCTCTTGCATTCACTGTGCTTTTACTAGCTTATGCTTGCAAAACAACAGTTACTTAGTGGCATCTACCTGAGTCTCTCATTGAGTAGATGGGAGAATATCACTTCATGTGACTGTCCTTGTCAGTCTGCTTCCTACCACCTTTAACTGCTCTGGAAAAATGAAGAAAATAAATATTGAAATGTTCAAGAAATGAATTACAGTAGATGGGGTAGAGAGAGAAGAGGGGAGGGGAGGGGAGGGGAGGGAGGATAGTAGAGGATAGGAAAGGCAGCAGAATACAACAGACAGTAGTATGGCAATATGTAAATCAGTGGATGTGTAACCGATGTGATTCTGCAATCTGTATACGGGGTAAAAATGGGAGTTCATAACCCACTTGAATCAAAGTGTGAAATATGATATATCAAGAACTATGTAATGTTTTGAACAACCAACAATAAAAATTAAAAAAAAGAAATTATTGAAAAATACATTTACATCTTCCTTACCTAAACCCAGTACTTAGAAGAATCAGGGATTGTAAGGTGTTTCTGTACTACTAGATTTTATGTTTTTTATTTATAAGCCTGGACCCACTAATTACTACCATGTGGCTATTGTAACATTATCGTTCATTGGTATTGGGCATTGTATCATCACAACTTTCAAGGCCTGTGGTCAAAATTAAGAGTTATCTGTGCATGGTATTTAGAAGAGTGGTTGCTAGATAGTAAGTACCCTATAAATGTTTATGATTATGATGCTATGGAGTACACTGCTGCAGGTAAGACCTAGGCTCTAGAGTCAAACTTACTTGATTTTATCCTGATTCTTCCCTTGGACTAACTCCTTGAGACATATTTTTCCCATTTGTAAAATTGGTACAATAACAGTACCAAGCCATAAGATTGTTTTGCATTTTAAATGAGGTACTATATACAAAGCACTTAGAATGATTTCTTGGTTCATGTGCTCATTGCACAAATATAGCCTATAATTATTATTATTGACAACATTTGTGTTAGATTATAAATTTCACAAGAGCACAAAGAAGATGTTTATTTGATTCAGTTTACTTTATTCAGTTTTCTCTAAAGGAAACACTGCTATGGACAAATGCTTTCAAATAAATAATTAGGTTTTAAATTTGAATTAGCTATGCTTTATTTTTTATGCCAAAGTCCAGTACAATGGTAAGCGGTTGAATGGTTGAATGCCACTAACAAATATAAATAAACATACATTTACTAATATGACCCAGCTAACAGTAAAGCTCTGTGTTAAACAATCTAAGTTCAGCTCCAAGACAAAATGGATCCTGAGACATAAATATTTGTATCCAGAGGCAGGAAATAATCATGAAGGAATGAGCGGCATGGAATAAAGGAATGGAGGAGAGTCACAGAAAAATCCCTCATCATGAACAAGAATAAGAGTATATTCACTAGGAGTAACTTCCTCTCCAAGAGCAGAGCACAAGAGACACATGTAAACATTCTGCATTTGCCCAGGAGAGCCCTATCTTCTGTAGTTCCTGATCAAAAGAATCTAGAAAGAGAAAAAGAAAAATTGCTCCGAAAGTGATAGGAATACAGTTGATGAACTGCATATGTATGAGTCACCGAACTCATACTTTGTTCATTGAACTTTGACCATTGGCAGGCAATAACTTTTAATTTTGCAGCTCTTGTATTAGCATTGGTGTTAGAAAAATTACCTACCTAGCAGGAATGAGCATGGGGAAAACAAAATCCTCCCCAAAAGGCTGGAAACTACTGGGATATGAAAGGAGAGTAAAAACAGGACCAATAACATGATCCCAATTATTCATGACCAAAGCTTCATAATCTGTAGTGGATAATTACTACATACCAGGTATTGTGCCAAGTGCTTTAGATACATGATTAATTCAATCTTTGCTTTCGCCTTTTAGATACTATTACTGTCAGCCTCAGTTTGTAATGGAGTAATTCTTAATCCCAGAAATGTCTTACAACAAACAGTAAAGAAAATCTTTTAATCTGCAAGGAGATGACATCATGCACTGACTGAAGTCTACCAGAGAAATGAAGAGTGACAGAAATGGTAAATACAAAAGATTCTGTGAATATTTTTCTCAGCTTCTTAAAAGGCATAAGATTATATAAAGCAATAATTATAACACTGTTGTTGAGTTTATAACACACATAAAGATAATAGTACAACATATCAGCATAAAGAAAGGGAGAGGAAAAGGAGAAACATGAGAGCAAAGGATCTGTATTTTACCAAAATTGTTATTATTGTTCTGAACAATATTAAAATACATTTTTAAAATCTCCATAACAAGCACTAAGAAAATAGCTTAACAATTTAGTAAAAAATTAAAAAAGAATTAAAATGGTTTTAGGTATATGCACACATTATGCATGAATTTTTTTCCAAAATTAGGAACTAAATGAGAAATATTAAATTAAGAAAATTAAGACATAGAAAACAAATATAAAAATGCAGACATCAGCCCAAACACAGTGTTAAGTTTTAAATGTGAATGGATTGAACATGCGACTCAAAAGACAGATGTCAGACTAAATAAAAAGACATGATAGAACAATGAAACTGTAATAAGAGACATACCTTAGGATTCAAAGACATGAATATGTTGGGAGTAAAAGGTTGGAAAAAGTTATATCATGCAAATCATGATTATAAGAGAAGTGGAGTGGTTATATTATGAAACAAAATGGATTTTACAATGAGAAACCTCGCAAAAGATAAACAAGGACATTTTATAGTGATGGAAAGAACCATCCAATCAGGATAACAATTATATAGAAACTTCACAGCAAAGACCTTAAATGAAGCTAAATGTGAGAGAATTAAAAAAAGAAATAGTTCAAAAATTATTGGAGATCTAAAATCTTTATTCTCAATGATTAATTGGACAACTAGAGAGAAAACCACTAAGCTTAAGGTCTTGAAGGATATTATAAAAAACTCAATTAATTGGTGTATACACTCAATGACTAGAGAGTACACCTTCTTTTCAAATGCACATATAACGTTCTCCAAAATATGGCATATGCTGGGCCACAAAACAGTTAAAAATATTGAAATTATTAGTATGCTCTCTTACTACCATGGAATTTGACTACACTTCCACAAGGGAAAAAAAAAGAAAAACAAAACAGCAACAGAAAACTCAGGAAAACTCCCACATATTTCAAAATTATCAACACATTTTTATACAACATGCAGGTAAAAGAAGAAATAACAATGAAAATTTTAAAATATTTAAAACTGGATGAAGACAAAACAGGACATATTAAAATTTACGGGCTGCATTAAAAAATATTTAGAGGGAAACTTACAGCCTTAAATGCTTGTATCAGAAAAAAATATTCTATTCTTTTTTTTGGATTTACTTTTTATTTGTTCTTTTCAGATACACATGACAATAGAATGTATTTTGACATATTATATGGAATACAACTTATTCTAATTAGGACCCCATTCTTGTGGTTGAGCATGATGTGGAGTTACACTGGTCATGTACTTACATATGATCATAGGAAAGTTGTATCTCATTCATTCTTTCCTATTTCCATCTAGTATTTATTCTTCTACATTAAGAACATAGAAAAAGAAAAAGAAAACCAAACAAACCCAGAGCACACAGAAAGAAAAAAATGATGATCATGGTGTAAATCAGTGAAATAGAAAACAGAACAATAGAGATAATTGATGAACTCAAAACTTGTTTCATTGAAAAGACTAGCAAAATTGAAAAGTCCATAACTAGACTGACAAAGAAAATAAGAAAGCAGATACACAGTTCTAACATCAATATGGCAAAATACTAATTTTTAGAAAAACATCAATTTCTGATACAGATTCAAGATGAAAGAGGAAATTTGTGCAAATGTTTAACAAGTACAGATATTGAAATTGTTGTTTATAATCTTCCTATAAAAAATGTTCGGCTCTAGATAGCTTCATTAGTGAGTTCTCTTTTCATTGTGGGGTTCATTTGGACGTATTCATAAATGTTTACAACATAATTTGCTCCATTTCAATCCCCAGTAGTTCCCCCTTTCCTTCCTTCTTCCTTCCCCTAATCCCCTTCCTTAACTCTATTGATTTTTTTTAATTGATGATTACACTTATAAATAAAAGTGGAATTCATTGAAAATTAGTACAGCCACTTTCATTAGTGAATTCTGTCAAATTGTTAAATAAAGGATAATTCCAAATATAAACTATTTCAAGAAACAGAGGAGGAATAATTCTCAGTCATTCTATGAGGCTGGTGTGCTGATAACCAGAGTCAGACCAAGATAGCGAAAGAAAACTGTATGAACATAAACTTAAAAATTCTTTAAAATATATTAGCCAACCAAAATGTAATAATACATGTGTTTTTGTAAAAAGGCAAAGATTTCTTAGCTATAAGACTAAAAGCCTGCACCATAAAAATAAAATATGATAAAATGGACTGAATTAAAACAAAGAACTCTCAGGAATCAAGAACAAAAAAATCAAACAACGAAAATGGGCAAAAAATTTGAAGAGATGTTTCACCAAAAAATATTGCATGAGTACTGAGTAACACCTTAAAAGGTGTTCAGCATCATTAGTCAATAGGGAAATGCAAATTAAAGCTCCAAGGGAGTACTGTTATGTTATCTATTAGAATGTCTATAATAAAAAAGGCAAATAGTACCAACTGTTGGTGAGGATGTGGGTGAACTGGAATAGTTGTTGGTGGGATTTAAAATGGGATAGTCATTTTGGAAAAATATGGCAATTTCTTGAATAGTTACATATAAGTCTATCATCCAGCAAATCCACTTCATTTCTATACTCAAAAGAAGTGAAAACCAATGTCTGTCTAAAGACTTGAATGCAAATATTCATAGCAGAATTGTTAATAAAAGATGAAAACTAGAAATCATCCAAATGTTCACAAATGTGCCTCAGAAACATTAGACCATATAAAAGAAAACAGATGCAAAGTAGTACTCATTGTATGACTCTATTTGTATTGACTGTCCACAAAAAGAAAATTTATAGACATAGAAATCATATCAGTGGGATTACTTGGGATTGTGGTGAGAGCAGATATTAACTGTAAATGGGCTTAACAGAATTTTTCTGAGAGATGAAATATTCTATTGTATTGTGGCATTGGTTGCACAATTCCATAAATTCACTGAAAAAAATTACTGATTGGTGCTTACCATGGGTAAATTACATGATACGCCAATTATTTTTCTTTTAAGCTGTAAAAAATACTGCTAGGAACACAAAATGCCAAATAGTGTTGAGCTGAATGACCAAAACTGATGGGCCTTGGTTACTTGTGTTTGCCATTTTATTATCTAATTTAAAATACAGAAAACTTTTATTTTCACACAATTAGCAGAAAGTAATGAATCTTTTCCTTATTAATCACTTAATGAACCTTCTTGAGTAGATGATATTTACCCAAATTCTCATTTTTCTCAGTTTGAATACCTTCATTGTCTGTTTTGATAATGATATTTGCATTGCAGTGAATTTTATGCTATTGAAAAAAACTGTCTCCTAGCAAGTGTTTAGGATTGGATACAGTTTTTATATGTATGTAAATAATGGAAATAAATTAATGATTATTTGTTTATTCTCTCAGTAAATACTGAGTATCCAATATAGGCTAAGCTATGGAGAGATGATGATGTAGAATAGAACAAGAAAGCTTAGCAAGACTTATAAAAACTACAGCACAATCTGAAAGCTTGCAATTTGCTCAGGAAGAGTGTATGGTTTGAATATCAGCAGCAGGATTTCCTGTTTAAATCATGACTTTAAAATGCTATCAGTGGGTGTACGCATTCGGTTCTAACATTTAAATGGATTATCTATGTTCGTTTCATCGTTTAAAGAGAAAAACTGAAGAACCACATGTGTACTATTCCCAAAATATCTTCAAGCTTCAGTGTTTAATTACAAGTTTCAACAGGAAAAGATTTTTAGCAGTATTTATGAGCTATTGAAATCATAAAACCAGAAGCTCTGTAATATTAATTATGACAGAATGTAATGCTCATTACCATACAACTTATGTAATTTTATGTTGTAACAGTTCAATCTAAAGATAGTACATCTGAGTAACTTTATTGTTATCTGAGGAATTTAGAAGCAAGAGGCTGTTGAATGTTTACTTGATGTATTTTTTGAAATGTTAAGTTATAAGAAAAAAATTTTAAATTAGGAAAAGTTAGATATAAGTCATTTTTGCTTAACTATCTTTCCTTTCAGTCATTTTCTTCTATGAATAATTCCTGTTTTTTTTCCACAATTGCAGTCATGTTACATAAGTGTTAAATAGTTTCTTTTAGTTGGTCATAATTGTTTTTCATGTTATTACCTGGATTTCTTAAGTCATCATTTAAAGTAGTTGAATAATAATTGAAGGCAGGTTGTTGGTGGGATTTAAAATTTACGTAAATATTACTGCATCATTGATCATGTTGACAATTTTCAAACTTCTAAATTCAATGTTCATAAACCTTTGCTGGTATTAACATTATTTCATCAAGAGAAATTTATAGTTAGTGGACATTTTACTATTTTGAAACATTACCAAATTTTCCACAAGATGGTATTTACACCAGCTCTATGGTATATAGCTTTTTCTCTTCTCTCTTTTTATTTTATCTTTAAATTCTTTGTTCATGTCCTTTGTTGAACTTTTAGGGTCTTAACATTTCTTTTGTTAATTTATAGATTACACATAGGTTTGAACTGTTAAGTCATGGTTATAAATACATTGCCTAATCTGTTCTTAATATTTTAACATTTTTATCTTCCCTGGTCTTTCAATTATTTTCTTTTTAGTAGGTAATTTTTCATCAACTTTATGACAATACATTAAGAAGAGTTGATGCATTCTTTTTAGTTTTCTATGTTTGATTTTGGAGTTTACTCTCTATTTTACTGCATGGTAATAATAATAGAAGTAATTTTATTTTTCTTACCATTACTAAGCAAATATTCCAAGGCCATTTGTTCTATATTTTTTCATCTTTTTGAATTTCTGGTGACACTTTTGCCACTTGCAAAATCTTGACTATAAAAAATTTCTGAGCCATTTATGATTTTTTATTAACATGTCAGTTTTCCTTTTCTTGTACAGTAAAAATATTTCTAATGTCCATCTGGAAAAATAAATAGATATAAAAGTAGGAAGCATCTCTAGTAATTATGTTTAGTTGGTTCTCCACTCACTTTTAGTCCATAC
Source organism: Urocitellus parryii (assembly GCF_045843805.1). NCBI lineage: Eukaryota > Metazoa > Chordata > Mammalia > Rodentia > Sciuridae > Urocitellus > Urocitellus parryii. Next base: position 32,244,249 of record NC_135532.1, read on the forward strand.
CTAGAACATTGCCCTACACAATAAAAATGATAGATAATTAAAAAAATAAAATTAAATGCGACAGAATATAATTAACCTGGCCATGATTTTGTATACTTTAGAATGAATATTTTTCAGTGATATTTTCTCAAAAGATGGTTCCTCAATCTGTAATTGAGATTGTATTCTGATGAAGTAGATGATGACAAACTGGGATTATTGGTTGACAGTGGATGTTTACTGGACAGGGACAAACCTATCATCTTGCTGGAGAATTTGAGTTTAACATGGATTCTTGCCTAGTGGAGGGTCATTTTGTCCTTATAGAGCAGTATGAGTGGCAGGGATACTTGAAATTGTGATATATCCATTTTTGAAAATGTTTTTGAATTTTCCCAAATAATGTTTCATGGAACACTGACAGTGGTATATATCAATCCCGTTTCCTATACCTCATTTCCTAACAGCATTTGGTATATCTAAACATTGGGCAAATATACAATCATATTAAGAAATTTAAATGGCAAAAAAAGTTTTGGGGCCAGGGTATAGGACAGTGACCAAATAGACTCCATTTTACCCTGAGACTCCATGTCATATAAGAAATGCTTTTCCCATGGGAACATACTGCCTCTGTACTTAACAATAGTTGCTTAGCATAGCATGTTTGACAACACAAAATGGCAATTCTTATACAATGTAAAATTGTCTTCTTTGGTTCCTATTTTTCTTGGACAATGTACCCTGTCAGAGATTGATTGTCTAGACGTTAGTAACCATTCTTTAACTTGTACCCAACTAGGGTCATTTTGACCCATTTCCCTTCTGCTTATGATGATGGAAAGTTCCATAGGAAATACCAATGTACCCACTGCATTATTTGGCTAATGGCTCAATTCAGCTTCTGTATCTCTGCTTGCTTGCTTGCTGCTATGCCAACCTGGATATGGTTTTTGCCTTTAAATACCTTGTAATACTCAGGCTTGGGACTGTTCCTTTCAGAGACAGTTATGGGTCTTGCAAGGAGTAGTCACTGGTCAGCTAAATAAAGACTCTCCAATTTGGACAAAAACAGACTTGGTACATTTTCTGAGCAGTCTACCCATAACAAAAATAACGACAAATCTATATTAAGAAACTTTGAAAATTGTGTTACATAATTACTGGATATTAAGTATATAGGCACATTTCTGGATAACTATTGGCATCCATGAATAAATAATTGCAATTCACTTTAGCAATATATAAAATCTGTAATTATTTCTGGTTGTCATCATGAGCTCCTAGTTTCCATTTTAGGAATATCCTCAGTATGGTACTTCTCAAAAAAATGGTAATTCTGTTTGCTTCTGATGATCTGTCTAGAGTATGCACTCAATTCTACATGTTCCTAAGTCATGAGATACACAACTGCTGAAGCATTAATATCTTTAGGAGATGTTGCCAGTTGCTTATACATTTGAAATAGGTAAAAAAGTCAATGAATTTAAGGTATTGACGTTAAAGAAGTCTCCAATAATAAACTTATTTCAGTTTTGGAATGTACTTCATTATTTAATATCTTCCATAGGAGATGGATCAGTAAGGTCTCAACTTGAAATGGATATCATGGAGGCAAATTTAATAGAGGGACTTTTATTTAGAAAGGGACTCTTTATCAAAGGTTTGGACAGAGTGTTGGAGAACCACAAGGATAGTGTATTACCTGGAGAAGAAATGGTGGAGGAGCTTTATCACTCCTAGTGTGGAAGGAATAAGACAATCTGGAATGAGGAAGTTCTATGTAGAGATGGCAGTCTTGAGCAGTAAGTGACCTTGAGAGAATGCAGACTGAAGAATAAATAATCTGGCTTACATTCCTCCTTCCTCCCAGTCACCTGGCTGGTCTCCTCATGGTTGAATGCAACAAGAAATCATGGGATGTGGAAACTTACGGATATCATCCATCAGTTAGCCTGTGGGGGGGCGGCAGTGAGCAGCACAAATAAAATATCTGGAAGAATAAATGAAAGATATTTGGCACAGGTAGGGTGAAGGTAAATTATGGAGTTTCCTGATTTACATCCAGTCATTCCATGTTCTACTAAAAGGAACCTTAGTTGTGATGTATGTTCCTGAGGGACTCTAAAGAGCTGTACTTCTGGACCACCATTCTGTAATTCCCACTAAAATAGAAAATATAACAGATACTTCATGGTATGAGGTTCATATTGATTTTAAAAGAGTCTGGATCATTTTTCACATGGGTTGGGTTTTCCAGTTGATAGGAAGAGATACAAGGAGGTGAAAAGGAAAAATGAGGGGATACTGCAAAGATTTTACCTTTAAGCTAAAAAAAAGTATGAAAGGAAAATAGTCAGAACATAAGCATAGTGTAATAAAGCCTAGTTTTTCCTTGATTTCTTCTGTTTTCTACCAAAAATAAAAATCTCTTTTCTATGCATAGGGACAATTCACTAAAGAAAAGAAGCAACTTAATGATAACTATTTTTTAAAGTTAATACCACTACTAAACAAATACAATTAAAGACATGATGGGATTTAATTTTGAAACAAGGAAAAATGTTATTCTCAAAATACTATTCTCAGATGTTGAGGTTGTGCACAACCAGGCTTTCACAGAATCCTAGGGGAGTTTATATTGGTACCATCTTTTTGAAAATCATTTTGGCAATACAAGTTAGTAACCTTAAAACAGCTCATATACCATTTAGTTTCACAGAGGGAAAATTACTAGTCATAAGATTGATTATTATGAAACTATTATGTTTTTAAAGAATTTTTAGTTCATGGAAAACATTTAGTTTAAGAGGTTTTAGTAAATCTTTTTAGTATAAACCTTTTAAAAATGTTTTAAAGCATTAAATTTTTTTTTGCTAGTTTAAAAAAGGATTCAAATTATATTTTCAATAATATAAATAAAGCGACAGAAATATATTAAAATGCCAGTAGTGAACATTTAATGGTAAATAGTGGATGACTTTTGCTTCTTATCTGTACTTTAAGTGTTTTCTATTTTATTTTGCAAGGAGTATGTGTATCTCTTAAAATCTGAAAATAATAATGAAAACATTTAAAAATAGTTGTTCCTTCCTGTTACCAGTTCTATGAACAATTGTAAAATGTTTGACACTCAGTGGGAGGCACTGGTCTTTCAATTTTCTCTTTGTACAAAAATAAGAAGAGTAGGGAAATTAAATTTAAACTGTTGTTTTGGGAGTCAGTCACAGACTTGGAAGCTTCAGAAATACAAGTATATGTATATAAAGAGAGGATATATATGTATATAGTATTTTTCTTTCCAAACAAGATATATGTATATCTGTATGCATGTGTGTGTGTGTGTGTGTGTGTGTATGTGTGTGTGTGTGTGTGTGTGTGTATGTATATATACACATATGCATACACACTTACACTTTTATATGTATATATACATATTTGGGTTGGAAATAAGAATGATTTTAATAATTTCTTTTTTATACTTTAATGTATTTTCCAAAATAAGTAATATGTTTTCCTTTTCAAAAAACCCTATTTTAAGAGTAGTTTCAGGTTCATAGCATGCTACTTTTTTATGATTAAAAACCAGTCACATGTAAATTGGTCATGGTGAGAATTAAGCAGTTAGTTATATGAAAGCTTTTTCTTGGGGCACTATGGAAGTAATTTTTAAATCCATCATAATTTTACTTATTGTATTTGGTCATTTTAATAATTTTTATAGAAGCAGAATCTATAATCAGCTGTTCTCAATTCTGTGTATCACAGGTGAAAACCACATTATTGATATTTTCTTTTGTTTCCTGAAGGTCTAATTTAGGAAGAGGGATAGAAAGAGAAAGAAAAACAATTCTTTTCTCCTTCTACTATCTCAATATTGCTACTGTATGTCCATATACAGTTACTGTATGGCTATAGTCAATATGTATTTCAGGGAATTAAAGAGGAGTAGAAGACTGCAGGTGCTTTAACAAAATTTAAGTATTACCCTTTGCTAGATACCACTGAGAGGCATAAGAAGAAAAAGAGGGGATGGGACAACCATTACTCCTCCTTGTTTCCTCTTTGCTGATTTCTTCAGCAATTCTAATAATACTTAATGAGCCCCCAATCTTCATTCCTTTTTGTTTCCTCTTCCTAACTAATTTCCACCTTCTTTTTTCTTTACTTAATAATGTTGCAATACTATACCCCTACTCTTCAAAACTCTACTTACCTTTATCTCTATCTCTTCTACTTCTGGAACTTTCTTTAATATAGGTGGTTTCATTGCCTAGTGTTGTAACAAATGACTGCAAACTGGTTTTTATTCTCTTATGATTCTGGAGGTCAGAAATTTGAAATCAGGGCATCCCCAGGGTTGGTTCTTTCTGGCAGCTCTCAGGGAGGATCTATTCTGTACCTCTGACCCAGTTCTGGAGTCTGTTAGCAGCAATTCTTGGTGTTTCTTGACTTGTAGACATTCTCTGCCTTCATCTTCACCTTGCCTGCTTCTATGTGCTCTTCCTTGCTCTTTTCTTATGAAGACACTTGTCACTGGGTTTGGGGTCTGTTGTAATCTAGGTTGATCTCATCTTGAGTTACTTACCTTAATTACATTTGTAAATAATCTGCTTAATAACATGACACTCATGAGTTCTCAGTACTCATCTCTTGGGGAGACCACCACCATTCAACCCATTACAATGGGAGATTTTTTTTTCTTTTTGCTAATCCTTCTTTCTACTTTATAACTCTTCTCTCTCCTTAATTCCTAGGCCCCTTCTTGCTATCCTTCCCTCTGAGTCCTAGAACTTGGAATCTATATTGTCTGCCTCAGGGTCCCCCTGGAACCCTGCTCTTCTAGTTGTACTGTATTGCTAAGACCCAAAGAGAGTGGGAAATGCTATGTCCTGCATCTTCCTGTTGGAAATTTGTAACATATTATGACATCAGGGCTTGAGGAATCCTTCGTTCTTATTTCCTATACCACGAAACCCCTTTCAATGTAATATCTCATAGAATCTTGTGAAATTGTGTTTTGTGGAACATGCTTTGGGAGCTTCCACAGTACAGGTGCCCTTTCTGCTATCTTCGGCACTACATTGGGTAGCCTTTGTTTATAAATCTATTTCATGTCTGGTTTTGGGCAGATCTCAGTTTTTGTTTTTCAACTCTTTCTTACCTCTTTGTTAAAAATTATGACCTTGTCATTAAAATTTTTACTCTATGCTTATGTAGGTCACGGCTAAATTCATTTTTTCATCTTTTACTTTCTAAAATAGTACACTGTTGTCAGCTTAAATTCTCTAGATTTCTTTTCATTGGATGAGAATGAGTGATTCCTGTCTTTTTTTAAGTGATGTTTTAAACTGTAGTTTTCTACTATTTTTCAAAATAATAATCTTGAAGAATTTCAAAAGAGTTTTTACTTCAATTTCTTATGGAGAGACAAAAGAAAGTAATTAGTCTAGAAATTTTAATATCTATTTGTGAACCCATAAACCTTTAAAATGATTAGAACATGGCTTCCAGAACAAACCACACTGTATCACTTAAGCTATGAAAGGAAAATGCAAGGTGGCTACGTCTTTAGACATGTGGTTCAGGCATTCGGGCTTTTCCAATTACTCATGGGGTTTTTGCTCATTTTGAGTTGGTGTTGGAGCCATTGATATTCAAAGTTTCATTTCTCTTTATATAAATTGCATGTTTTACTTTTAGTATTCCACATAATTATACTGATTTTGCTATCTATAGGGCTTAAAGCACATGGAAGTCTTAACTGTCTCAATATCTTTAAAATTAAATTTAAATTAAACCTTCAAAAATGTATAAATGTTTCTCTTTTAAGAAGCAATATGCCTAAATGATAGTGTTGTTCTGAACTATGTAATACCAAAGAAGTACCTGGTGGCTGAGACCTTATTATTGAGATGATCTTAAAACCTTTGATATATTGAAACCATGGCAGATTGACCAGAGTATCATGTAACTTTCTTTTCTCAAAATTTCCATTATCATAGATGACACATATATTTGTTTTTTTTTACATAGGCACTTACTCCATTTATTCCATTGTGCTCAGTCTCTAATGAGCTTCTGGTGATCCTGGATCCGCCCAGGGGCAGTGCTTTGAGTGGCTTGCCAAGTTCTTACTGCCAGCTTAGGTGTTTGCTGAGCCTACTCTGACAAGCTGCTGCTCTCATTTAATGATTTTGCAAGGGACTCCGTAACTCATTTTGCCATTGGCTTTGGTTTGCATATATTCTCAGTTCTTAAATTTTTATGAGTATGGAAAAAAAGCCCACTTTTTATTAGCCTTGGGAAGCAGGAAAATAGTACACTTAGAATTTCTCTGAAACTGTTGATGTATCTGTGAAAAATGAGAATCTTTACAGATAGGGGTTAATAATAAAATCACCTATCACAATGTCATTTGGGTAGTATCAAAGCTTAAATTTGAATTTAATATTCCTGTCTCTTATAATTCCAATATTGTAGAAGATATTAGAAAAACAGGCGACCAGATTCTAAGGCACTTCTTTATATAGATGAAATCTTTACATTTTCCTTATAAGTGGCTTCCAGCAGACTGATTAGATTATTCTGCACCTAAGTATGATAGACTTTTTGAAATAATTATTTACTTATGTGGATCCACTAGGAGACAATTCTATATGGATCTCTCCTGTCTCCACACATTTTGTGAATGGAGGTGAAGACTATATTTTGTCCTACTCTATTTTCCAAGGGTGTTTATGTTGAGACCTTCTATAGGAGATAAAGATAGTGTCTCCTTCTTTAACAGACATAGATTTACTTACTTTTTAGCACAATAGAGATAATATCTCTTTTCAGAGCAAAGATCAAGTAGGTCTGTTTACTGCCTATTATGTAATGTTTCCTTGTAGCATCCACCTGGCTTACTCCACATGGCCCTCGTGAGACTTGGGGGGCAAAGGGAACAGTCAAGACCATAAAGATTAATTGTCATGAGGAAAAATATTTTCTGTCTCTCACCAAGTGTCTTTACTGGGATCCATCAAGTGTTAATTCTTTAGGTTAGTTTTCAGAGACAGTTTCATTTGTCGTATTTCCAAGAATTGGGGATGATTCAGTAGTCCCTGTGACTTTTTTATAGTACTCAGCTCAGGTGACTAACAGAACTTTAAAACAGAAAGTCACTGCTGTTATTCCTTTTTCATTGTATTAGGCTATGTGTGTTGCGATAACAAATCAGCCCCAAATCTCAGTGAAGAACACAGCCAAGGTTTGTGAGGCCAGCATAACATTCACGGAGAATTAGGTGCTTAGGTGACTCTGGGGCAGCTTTATCCTTCATCCATCGTCTTCACATGATGACTGGTTCAGTATGTTTTCTTTCTTGGGGATATCACCTGAATTTGTGTATCCTAATGGTAGAAGCGTGGAGAGGAAGTGCACAACTCACCCTCATGCTTGTCTGTGTTGGCTCCTGTCACTTCCTGCTTATCACCTGGTCACAGGGTCACAGGGCTCCACCAGGCTGCCAAGTGACTGAGAATTGTGGGGGAGACCTTGGATATACAGCAAATGGTAAATGTCTGTCACTTTCACAGACAAGGTGATAAACATTTTTAAAGAGGAGGCTGAGTTGTCTCCTATTCTCATGCTACTGGCACATTTTAAAGATTATTACAATCTCATAATAAAATTCAGTAATTGATATGTTCAAATCCCTCCTTCCTTAAAAAAAGTCTTTGCTGTTTTTTGTCTGATTATTCTTCTGCACAAAACTCAAAATTTTTTGAGTGCACAAGGTTCTTTCAAAAATATTTCTGACATTTTTATTGTAATAAAATTCAAGCTAATATAGTAATTTAGAAGAATTAATATTATGTTATTCTTTCATTATAGAAACAAGACTAATTCTAACTTCTATAGCAATAAAGATGAAATTTCCTTTATAGGATTCAAATACATTTCTAAAATAATTATTCATAGGCATGTTAGTATTGAAATTGACTCTTGTGGAAGAGATTTTTTTTCATCTTATGGCTTCTTACATATGATTATGATAACTGAAACATATTTCTTTGAAAAGAATGATGAACAAAAAGAAAAACTTGTCATGAAAATGTAGAAGAAAAAACAAAATGTAGAAAACAATATTTAATGATACACATAAAATGATTTTAAAAGTCATAAATATGAATAATCATCTACTGAGTCAAAAAACAAAATGATGTGGTTACATTTCTGGAAAAATATCAAATTTCAAAAAAATACCGAATGCTGAAGTTGGTACCCAATAAAACAGAAATAGGAAAGAAACAGAAATTTGAAAAGATAATGACCACGAAATAAATTGAAATTATACTTAAACTCCTTCTAAGTACTAGGCTAACAAAGAAGAATGAAATTATGTCATTTGCAGGAAAATGGGTGGAACTTGAAAACATTTTGTTAAGTTAAATAAACCAAACTCAGAAAGTCAAGGATCATATGTTTTCTCTCATATGTGGAAACTACAGTGTGAAAAGGAAAAGAAAGGTGTTGGGGAGGAATCTCATGAAAATCATAGGGAAACCAGTATAGTAGAGGACGGTGACTAGGCGTAGGGAGGAAAAGGGGAATGACACTGATCAAATTACATTGTTATATCATCTAGGTGTACAAGCATGGAAAACAAATCCCACCATTATGTACAATTAAATACATCAGTAAAAAGAAATGGAAAAAAAGTAAAATTATTGGGCTAGATGAAAGTTCTACTAAACTGTCAGGTAAGATATAACCATAGTGTCCAATATTACTTTGTCAAAGATAAAAGAGGCTGAATTCTTCTTAGCAGGTTCCTAAAACTTACATATCCAAACACAAAAACAAAAACAAAAGAGAATTATGGGTCAATTTAATTTATGATCAGAGATTACAAATCTACAAATTTATAGATTTTACATTTTGATGAATGACTTGAAGCTTAACATAATGTTTGGTTATGAGGTGTCCTCCAAAAGGTCACTTGTGAGACATTGCAAGGAAGTTCAGAGAAGAAATGATTGGATTGTTAAGAGTCTTAATCCAATCAATGATTTAATCCCCCTGATAGGGATTAACTGAAGTGGTAGGGTGTGGCTGGAGGAGGTGGGAATTGGGGCATGGTTTTGAGTATATATTTGTATCTGGTGATTGGAGTCTCTCTCTGTTTCCTGCTGTCACATGAGCTGCTTCCCTCTGCCACAGTCTTCCACCATGATGTTCTGCCTCAAATTGAGCCCTGAGGAATGGAGCCAAGTATCTGTGGACTGAGACCTCTGAAACTCTGAGCCCCAAAATAAACTTTTCCTCCTTTAAAATTGTTGTGGTCCAGCCCGTTAGTTACAGCAGGGAAATAGCTGACTAAAACAGATAAGACCATTAAAGTGATAAAACTGCATTGCAATTAATATTATCTTGATTCCCTAACTCATTTTACCTATGTAGAGTTAAAGTGTCTATAAATGAAAGAATAATGTATATAATCTATATTATTGTGTGGCAAAGCTGTTTTGATACACATCTCAGGAAATGAGAATATGAATGATTCTGTGTTAAATCCTTTGCAATCTGTTGGTTTCCCAGGCTTTGTTTTCAATAGTGTTGCGGAAGGGCCTAATTGAGTTTTTGACTGATTGACATGAAAAATAATTTTTGATTATATTTGACAATTTGATTTTAGTGAAGGAGTACCAAAAACAGCTTGACATTTGATAAACAAAATTCTGCCACTAACAAAATTCCTACACAAACTGTTTATGTGACTGAAGTTTTTTTGTACTTATGCCTATAAAAATAAAAAAGGCTAATAGAATTGATGCTGACTGAGCATTATTTCATGTTATGAGTAAGTAATAGTCTACCATGGGTACATCAATTAATTGGGAAACAAAAACAAACCTCTCTCTAATTCAGAGATGTATAATGTTTTAGGTTTTAAACATGAAACATTTGCAAAGTTTTGATGAATTGTGTGTTAATAGTCATATTAACAAATCAGTTCGAAAGAAGGTCTTTAATCCAGTTTTGTTCCCTAATAAGCTCCCTTTGATGGCAATATTGGTGGTCTGGGAACCCACTTTGAGAAGCATGTTTCTAGTATCCTCCTGGGAAGCTAATGGGCTGGGCCAGAAAGCTCTGACTCACAGAATGAGGACAATCGGGGCACATTCACCTGTAATTCCAACCAGGGGAGGCACTAGACAACCATTCAGGAGAAAGTGAAATTGAAAACAGCCAAAGGCTAAGTCAGTTCCCTGTGTAGCCAGGGTGACAGGAGGTTGAGGTGATCAGAAACAAGTTAGTGTTCTGGGATCAATAATACCCCATGAATCAAACCCCAAAATGGGAGAAACTATACTACCTCTGACCAGTCAGATAACTTTTCTCAGACTTATCTAAAGGCTTTTGAAATATCATCTTTCTGTCTGCTTTTAAAGTGAGATCAAAAACTTAACCTTAGCAATGATGCTCTTCTTGTAAGATTATTCAGTGTTTGGTTCTTAAAAATCAGTCTTTTCTCCAGTGTAGAATTTAGCCAGAATGTATCTTTCTAGTTTTTCATTTGAGTTGAGGGCTTTTAATTATAAGCAGCCTCTGAGTACACATTTAATAACCTCATTACTTAGTGTAAAATCTGACTATTTATATGTCATATTGAATTATTAGGTTTATGAAATTGAATTAGAGAAGACTTTAATTTAAAAATGTAGTTATTAAGAAATAAAACATAACTGTTGAACTGCTAATGATATTGTAGAGCTGGATGAGTATCTTGAGAATATTTAATTACGATGCCCCAGACTAGAAGGTTTCCTGGGAAGACCATTCCTGCCTTAAGGCAATGCTACACTTTAATTAGTTCCACTGAGGTTTTTAGCATTTATCAAGTTTCCCTGTGGAGCAACTGTAAACTTGTGACATTTTTACTCCCATGTGGAAACCATTGCTAAATTAGTAGGCCTAGCAGAAATTGGTTTCACCTGCTTCATGAAGGCATTCTTGTGCTGAGATAGAAGAATTGCAAGTTTGAGGCCAGACAGTGCAATGTAGATCCTTAGCAACTTTAGTGGGACCCTATATCAAAATAAAAATAAAGAGGTCTGGGCTTCTTGTTGTTTCTATTTTTCTCATCTGTAAATTGGGAACAATAATTAGGTTAACTAAAATAACTCATGTAAAACACTTAGCATCAAGGATGGCACAGAGCAATTACCAATAAGTGCTAGCTACTATTGTTATTATATGTAATCATCTATTCATTTATATTTATTGTATGCCCATAGGTTAGTTGAATGGAAATCAGAGGTAAAGAGAAAGATATTGTTTTCAATAAATTCATTGCCTAGTTGGAGATGGAGATAAGCAAAGAAATGGATGCAATTTAGTGTCATAAGTGGCAAGACCTGAGTTTCTGAGCCACTCAACTTGTTGGGAAGTGGTGGTTATGTAAGATTAGCTGGAGGAGGTGGTACTCAGGCTGATGTTTAAAAGATGAATGGGATTTACTAGGACAGTAGGTAATAGTGTTCCCTAAAAAAGAAATGGGTTTTGTGACATATCTGAATCCTCCATGTAAATCTTGATTTAAAAGTTTTTTTTGGGTAGCATTTGTAGAATTGTTTGAATTCTTAGTTGTCAACCTGTGTCTCACTCTGTTGTTTTTAATTTGAATCCTATTAGATCATGATGTTTTTGAGATGTGGCGTCTTTATGACTGCCACATAGTATGGTGAATTAATGCTTGTTGAATTGAATGAAGTGAAATTCTCAAGAGGGGTGGTCTTTAAGAATTCAAAGCATAAATCAAAACATTTACTCCAAGGAATGTTTAGCAAGTATATAGTGGGTTGCAATGGGAAAAAATTAAGTCCAGGTTGGAAGGCTATTTTTGAGGCAAGACAATCAAAATTTGTGTTTGGAATATCAGATTACTTTAAATATAAACATGAAAGTATTTTAAAGATAATTCAAAATATATTCAGCATTTCACTTGCTTCTATTTATTAGTATAAATAATTGAGAAATATGTATAGTCTCATATATTTGAGATGAAAAATGAATATGAGGGTATAGTTTAACACATGTAAAATGTGTCTAATTTATTAAGCATCAAAAGGTAATTCTGTTTAGAAATGACAACATGGGAAGACTTGTAAATCCTTTGCTAATATGTAAATATACTTCATCTGAAGAGAAAAAAAGATTGAAAAAAAACCCTTTATTACTGAGGAACATTTTTTGGTGTTTGCTTATTTTTTGAACAGCTCAGAGTCCTAACAGATAAATAGATCTCAAGAAAGAAAATGAGAATATTTGATTTATTGAATATAACAGTCTGAGGCAGTAATTGATTTTTGAAAGAAATTTTGGGACTTATTTTTCTTCTTTCAAAGAATTTGCACTTTTTGTGTGTGAGGTGCTATCTATAGCCTCTATATAATTCTATCAACAACTTTTCTAAATATTTTATTGTCTTCATGACCTTAAATATCATTTATTTGTATATCAAATCATACAAAGTAAACTAAATAAGGGCAAGGGCCAGAGAACAGGGAACTGGAAGTCATTTCATGGGATGAGAAATGAGATCATCAAGCCAGCCTTCATGTTGGTTTCCTTCAGCCTGGGCTTCAGTCAGTTTCTTCCAGAGCCTTTTCCCTGACCCCCCTTTTTCAGCACCTGTACTTTAGAAAACTATTATTGTTATTATAAAATTTCTTTCTCTGCCCCTTTAAGATGTATGCAAATCTTTTGAAATTGAAATCTTGAATTGAAATTGAAATCTTGCCCAGTTTACAATCTAGGGATTTTTTTTCCCCCATGGACCTGGGAGTCAAATCTACATTCTGTTAAGATCAGAATAAATGATTTAATATTTGAGATACTAAAGCCAGATTGAAAAATCCCCCATCAAAAACCAACAATATAAACAAAAGTAATTATTTAAAAAGAGAGGTGGATACAAAAATGTCAGTGTGAATTAATGCAAAAGAAGGCTTGTGGTGCATCTGTAAAGTTTCTCCCAGGGAAGCGTACGCAGTACAGGTCAGGGTAGAGATGGAAGTGGAGAGAGGGCTAGGGATTCTGAAAAATCCAACTCACCACTGAGTGGAGGCAGGAGAGAGAAAATGTAGGCAGCTGTGGGAAGAGATGTGAAAATATGCTTGACATTCAAACCCTCTTGAATTTCATTTTACCTTCTAGTGTCAAGGAAAACAAGAGTTTACCATACTGGGAACCCTCTGTTAGATGAAAGAGAAGGAAAAAAAAAACAACCCAAAAAACCCAAAACAGAAGCATCATAAATATAATAAACACCTCTTCATTTGGGAGTAAGCAGAAATCAAGGGAAACAACAGGCAGAAGAGGGGATCTAAGATTAGACTAGGTCTTCCTTTTTATTTTTGTGCTGAGGATTATACCCATGGCCTCTTGCATGCTAAGCACATGCTCTATTTCTGATCTAGACCTCAGCCCTAAGATGAGACCTTTTGAGGGAGGCAGAAAAGGAGACTTACTAGGAGCATTTAGTAAGATTCTTTTGGCCAATCTGTGGCCTCAAGAAAAGGGCCCAAAACAGAAAACTAAAAGCAAACAGCAAAATCCCCAAACAAATACTAAACTTTCTTCTATCCTTTAGAGACTAGAAGTAGCTGCAGGGAAAGGAAAGGTAAAATGTGGTTGGGGAAATATCCATTCTGATCCTCATGTGGCTGGCTTTAGGGACTCATTCTGAATCGGAAAATTGGATTTCAAATTATTGTGTATTGAATTAAAGATAAATTTAAGCTTAGGTAGAGAGAACCAAGGTCCAAGACTATTTCACAAAACGTTAAAGACAGAGCTCAGTTTTTCTAAGGAAGACTACTCACAGTCCCCAGGAAAAACTGACTTTTCTCCTAATCTAAGAAATAAGGCCTGAGGCTATAGTCAATAGAACTATGAATCTGCAGTGTGTACAGGGAGTTAGGGAGAGTTCATTCACAGTCTGTCAGACTGAACAGCAACTGGACTCAGTTCTCAATCATCCTCTTTGCATGAACAACATAAAAATGAAACAAGCAGAAACATCCAGCCTGGGGGTTATATAAATAAATTGCAGTAAATACATTAGAGGAAAAAGTGGGAGAAATAGGAAGAAAAAAATATGATTGCAGGCAAAATAAAATTTAAAAAATATATAAAAGTAAACTCAATCCAGAGAAGAAACATTTCCATGAAATCATCTCATTACTGAAACATTTACAAAAATATCAATTTAACAAAATAGCTTCAAAGATCATAACATAAGAATCAGATGGAGAATGCAAACAGAAAAGATTGCACAAATTGAAGGCAAAGAATCACAGTGAAAGAACTAAGTTACCAAACAGAATAAGCATGGCTGAAGGTTTATTATCATAATAAAAGACTGATGACAATTAAAGTAAAAGTACAAGAAAAAATAAAGTTAAATCAGTTGAGAAGAGCTTAACAGAGACAAAGGAGAGATAACGAAGGTCCAACAAAAGAAAAAGTTGTGTCCCTGATATAGAGAATTCAACAGCTGGGATAGTAAAGATACCCAATTTATATTATGAGAGATTTTCCTAAATTGGAAGCATAACTTTTCTGCAAATTCAGAAGAATACTTTGTTTAAGGAAAAAGTGAAATGTAGGTGATCTACATAGGGAACTCTAAACCCTCTAAACCAATAAGCCCTCATAATGATTATATTTTATTTTAAACATGCATTTTTCTCTTCCATTTGATTGCTGATGCATTTAATTTGAATGAAGTATAATACAAACCCCTGAAAACATGTTTATAATTGATTATTTGGGCTAACTTGAAAATTTCCAAAAATGTTAGAATTTAAGTTAGTTAATTAAGATAGTTAATTTAAGTTAGTTAATCAGAAAACAACAACAAAGGAGTGTTAAATTATCAGTTAATATAAGATATATATTTGTATATATAAATATATATATATTTTTGTGGTACTGGAGGTTGACCCCCAGGAGCATTCTAATGCTGAACTGCACCCTAGTCTTTTAATTTTTTTAAAAAATATTTTTACAGGGTCTCACTGAGTTGCCCAGGAATCTTCCTGCCTCAGCTTCCTGAGTAGCCTGGGTTACAAACATGCATCACCATCCCCAGCCAGCTAATATTTGAACCACAGATTTAGTGACTTTATTTTTTTTGGCCCTAGATTTGACATATGTTCTGTAAATATGGTTACTATTTTTTCTATTATTGATTCTTAAGCATTGCTAAATAATTTTAGAAAGGGATTTCTCTAGGATTGGAGGAACTGTGGCATCAAGAAAGGCAATAACAGGTAAATCATTGAATGATGCAGTCATTCAAAATTCTCTGCCTGATGCTTACTATGTACAAGAGTCTGTTCCAGAATCTTCCTCCACCAGTGATTCTATAACTTAATGGGGGAGGCCCATCAGTGGAGGTGGTTACAAGGCTAGATGATTGGGTGGCACAGTGTGCTATGAGAGCGTAGCTCCAGAGGGCCCAGGTTTTCTTCTAGGGAAGCTGCTTACTGAGTGGAACCTTTTGAGGAGACTCTTTTCACTGTGACTCAGACCCTCCTTTAGGATACCTACTAGGTTAAAACGTAACTGAGGGTTTGACTTTTAAAAATTTTCAAAGAATTTCTGCATTTCCAGGAATTTCTGAACAGAGGTAAACTTGTTTTACAAATAAACTCGAATTTAGATTTTTTTCTATATGTGGGACAAGCATTTCTTTTCCTTTATCCTAAGGAGGCTGAGGCAGGAGATTTGCAAGTTCAAGACTGGCCTTGGCATTTTAGCAAGACCTTGTCTCAACATAAAAATAAAAAGGACTGGGGATATGTCTCAGTGGTAAAGCACCCTTGGGTTCAATTCCTCAGTACCACAAAAACATAACTAAAATGGCATATAATTAAAAATAATGCAATTATAGATAAATTATTGAAGACAGTTCTGCTAATTCCTGAGAATGAATTATGTATTCCTTATGGCTCTGACAGCATATGGTTCATTCTCCTATAGCACTTAGGGTTGTATTTAATTATTTATGCACCTAACTTCTGATACCCTCATCCTCCAAACACTGAGTATTTTCAAGTAAAGGAAGGTATCAGCTGGTTGTGGCAGCACATTCCTATCATCCTAGCTACTCAGAAGGCTGAGACAGGAGGATATCAAGTTTGAGGCCAGCCTCAGCAACTTAGAAAGACCCCATCTCTCAATAAAAATGCCTGGGGATGTGCTTCAATGGCAAGTACCCCAGGTTCCTTCTCTGACAAAGGAGGTGGTATGAAGGGGAAGGAAGGTACCATACTTACTTTTGAATTTTATCATCTAGTAGAGAGCCTGCTACATAATTAGCTTTGCAATAATTTGTTAAACTATTAAAATGTGGAATGAAGATATATGAGAATGTTAAACCAAATTTCAACTGAGGTAGATACCCGAGCCTGAGCCACATAGCTTTGAAAAAATCTTCACAGTTGATTGATTATTCAAGAACCGGTTCCAGTTCTGTGACTTTGGTTTTTAGTACTGGGAATTGAACCCAGGGGTGCTTACCACTGAGCTACATACCTAGCTTTTTACATTTTTCATTTTAAGACAGGATCTCCCGAAGTTGCTCACGGCTTTGCTAAATTGCTGAGCCTGGCCTTCAACTTTGTGATTCTCCTGCCTGTCTCCAAATTGCTGGGATTACAGGCATGGGCTACCACATCTGGCTCTAATTCTGTGACTCTTAAGCTCACTTATCAGTTTGCAGATTTGTGTGGAATGAGAAAGTGGACTTAAGTACGTTACTACCAACAGCAGGGACAAAAAGGTCAGGAGGCCATTACCTGCTTGGGAGTGGAGAGGGAACATGGCCCGTGGGAAGGGGCACAGCCCATGTCAGGGGATCTGTGCCAGAAGTGTCGGTAGGAGTGTCCACAAGAGAAAGAGAGGAGAATCCAAGCCACATCTTCCCTCTCTCCAAAGTGGATGCTCTGCCAATATAAGTCTCAGGCAGCCAAGACATTGACATTTCAATAAACATCACAGAGTTAGTTACCATGGACTGAACAGATTACACTTCCTTGCTACATTCAAGTGACTATAAAATTACTTTATACAGAAGTTAAAAAAAATTATGAGTGATTTCTGTTGAGATTTTATCCAGTGATGGGGGAAATATTCGCCCCATTGAAATGGAACACCTAAAATGCGTTTTCATTATGTTGCCACATGTTCTTGTTCAGGGTAATGTAATTATTGTTACTTATCTCTTAGTAAAGTTTCTGTCATCCTTCTTTTCCCAATTTGGGAAAAGTCTAAGTCAAGAGGCTGTGTGGATCTGATCCTGTTGCTGCCAAGAAGGAAAATTATAATGGTTGCTCAATTGTGTTGCTTTGGCTATGTGGGAAACCCAATGGAGATGTCTGGGTGATGAAGTGCAGGATGATGACAGGAGGCCAACTTTCCCTAAGACACGACAGAAGAAGGAGGAGAGACTCTTCTCTCTCCATCCTTAGTCCATATCTTCTATAGCTCTCTGAGTCCTTGATAGACTGTAGTAAATTTCAGATCTTAGGTTTGGGGCATGTTTGCAATCACACTTCAAAAACTAAGATGAAAGCCTAGGTTGGCAGCATGCTAGACAATTATATTTTTACTTTTGCAACTTTAATTTGTAGACAAACTGCCTGCTATAAAATTAAAACAGCAAAATATACATGCTGAACCACTGGGATGGCCTAACATGTGCTGCCCAGGGAATACCGGCTGGCTCACCTTCTTTTGGACTCTTAAAGTGGTGTAACACATGTTGTCTTGGTGATTTCATCTTGAGCCAACTTCCAGTCTTTATCTTTCAGAATTTTGTGATTTTTGGCAGCACTAAGGTCGGATCCACTTAATAGGAGGAGATTCTTAGAAATAAAGTTCAAAGTACTGATATGTAAGTCAAAATGCCAACAATGCAGTTTATTAGAGAAAGGAAAAAAAATCTCATGGGGGGATAGAATACTTGTATTGGCGTCAATGTCCTTTTTTCCCTGTGGTCAAATATCCCAAGCAATAAAATTATAAGCAGAAATTGCTTGATAAGAAACATTTGGCAGGAAGAATATTGATTGTGGAGTCCTGTAGTCTCAGCAGCAATAAGGTGATGGTTATGGGGATCCCTTTAATCTATTTGTTAACTGCACAATGGTCTTCTGCAATTTTTTTGCATGTCTAATGGGTCCCAAAAACAAATGCTAAAAAAGAATGTACAGTAACTCAAAGTATAAAAAATTCTGTTCATGTATTAAAAAAAACTGTAAGGAAATATATTAGCAGAGTAACACCAGTGATCATTACTGATAAAAGTTATTTACTTCTTTATAATTTTTTTACAGTGTAGTCAAACTTAATTTATGTATGGTTTATTATTTTTTATATGTTAAGTTCATTTGTTTCTATTTGTAAAATCCTACGTAAAAGAGGGAAAATGAATCAAAAAGTTTTGAGCAAAGGAAGGGAATTTTATGAGCATTTCTGTCTGCCTTTATGTTACACACACACAAGAAAAGAAAAAGAAAAAAAGCAAAAAAAAAAAAAAAATCCCACATGTTCAGATGATTATTGAAGGAATCAACAAAGAAAAGAAATGTATAGAAGTTTAATGCTGTCCCTTGTTGCACATGAATGATGATTTTACTGCATTTTGTTTACATAAATCATTTCTTTTTTACATTTTTTAATGCTCACGATAGGTCCCAAGTCATGAAAAGTATAATGAAATAATAGAATATAATGTAGCATTCTAATATCCTTAAAAATGTCAAAGCTTTTATTTTTCAGCTGTTGCAAATTTCTTGAATATATCAGCGTTACGGGTAGAAATGGAATTTACAAAGGAAAACAAATCAAACCTCCTAGCTGGCAGCCAACTTCTCTGCCTGGTATGTTTTCCATTTTCTCCTGGCTTATCTACCAACTGCATTTATATAAACTTTTTTCCTTTAAATAGCATAGCTTCAAGCCTACAGCTCTAACAGTGGAAAGGATAAACAGAAGCTAAAAAAGATTTTTCAAAGTAGCCTTTGTGTTGGATGGTGCTCCTGCCTCCTTGTTAGCCTGTCCTCCATGGGTAAAAGTGTCAGAACATTTCTGAGTCCGTGGAGATTCTGCCCCTCTGTGTCTGGTGTTAGGAAGACCATAGCCCCCCACCTGGGGTAGTCCCCAGGACTGAGACAAGCAGTACCACTTGCTGGCTCCGCAAGGAGTCCAGTTGTGTGGAGAACTTCTGCCCTCCTTAACTCAGCTTTCTCTACAAGGACCTTGGTTCTGAAAAACAGAAGAGGGATGTGCCATAGCAAAACAGAGTTGGGAGGTACAAAGGATGTGAGGATGACAGGGAGAAGAAGAAAGAAAAAGAAAAAATGTGGGGGTGGTTTATCTCATCTGCTATTTCTCTCCTTGAAGCAATGATTCTTCCAGTGGTGTTAATTACTTTTGGGCTGATGACCATCTTGCATGTGTCAAAGATGTAAAAGCTAGCCACAGATATTGATTTGATTCTTAAAAACCCGGGGGGGGGACTCTTTCAATGAAAATATCCTAGAACATTTAATGACAAGCATGATGGCATTGTATTGTATGGTAGTTTGGATTAAGTGCTAAGCAGTTCATAGCAGCTACTATAATTTATTACTTTTATAAGATCAAACTTTTTAAAATCCTTTTTTACTTTCTCTGGACTCTGCTACCATTATTAACAGTTACCATATAATTATTCCTTTGTATTCATGGGGAATTTATTTCAGAAACCTGAATGAATACTGATATCCAAAGATTTTCAAGTTTCTTATATGAAATAGTGTATATTTACTTATAACCTAATATATCCTCCTGTGTACTTTAAATCATCTCTACATATGATATCTAATACAATGGAAATATTGTGGAAAAACTTATTATTTTCCAAATACTTGTTCCTGTAATATTGAGGGAAAAATGACAAGAAAATTTATGTATGTGTTCAGTGCAGATGCAAATAAAAAACATTTTCTATCTAAAGTTGGCTGGATCTATGGATGTAGAACCATGGACATGGAGGACTGAATATGTTGCCTGAGTATCTTGTGCTATTTAATTATCCTGTGTGTGTATGTGCATGTGTGCACACACACATTCACTCCACAGTGCATGCTACACACCATACACATGTTTTCTTGGCTTCTATTCCCACTGCCACTATATTTAAGTACATCATCCTGTGTCTGTCCATCCATAATCTGTACTGATTGTTCTGCTCCCTCTGAGGGCCTCTGTCCCACACTGAGAACCCTGAAGATGCTCAATGATTTGTGAAACTGTGAACTTCCTGGGCATAGAAGCATGATCACCTTACTACAGGAGAGTAGGGAAAACTCAGGTGGACTGGTGGCATGGGAGAGGCACAGTTGAGGACGATAGGTAGGGAAGACGGATAGTTGTTTCAGGAAAAGAACATGAACAATCACGAGGAGATATGAGAATTTGGCCTGTTCAGATGATATTGTAGGTTGAACTGTGTCTATCATATACCCTACTTCCAAAAGGTAAGAGGGAACCTTAATTTTCATAACCTTGGAATGTGATCTTATTTAGAAATAGGTTCATAAGAGCCTATAAAGAAGTGATCAAGTTGAAATGCAATCCTTATGGTGGTTACTAATCCAGTATGACTTACATCCTTATAAAAGGAAATGTTAGACACAGATAGTCAGGAATAGAGGAAAGATGATGTGAAGAGACATAGGGAGAATGTCATGTGAACAGTGGCAGAGATGGCAATTATACTACCATAAGTCAGGGATAACTCAGACCACGGGAAGTTAGAAGGATAAAGTCAGGATCCTTCCCAGGTACCTTTGTTGGGAGCATATCCATACTGATTCTTCTGTTTCAGACTTCTGGCCTCCAGAACCGTGAAACAACAAAGGTCTGTCTGTATGCACCAAGTTTGTATTACTTTGCTACAGCAGCCAGACAACCAATATAGATGGCTACAATTGGTTTTCTGATGCTAGAGAATAATATATACAAGGTCAAAGTATTGATCCTTGAATTCCAAGATAAGGACATTATCTTACTCTACAAGCAAAAATTGGATGGGAGGGAAAAAAAAACCGAAGGTGAAATGTAATATATTAAAGGTATTAAAGAGAAGAATAACATGATTAGATGTGTCTAAAGAGGTACATTTTAAGGTGTTCTGGAAATAGTAAACTTCTATAATATTAAAATTATCATTAGTACAGATGCTTTGGTAACATCGATACATTTTAAAAATATATACAATGGTGGAATGGAACCTAGTTAGGAAGTTTTTGCAGTAATGCAGGAATTGAGGAAGTGACTCTGTACTAAGGCAATGGCCATGAGCTTGAGTTTGAAAAGTCATTTTTCAGAGATATTATGTTGGGTGATCTAGAGAATTTTGTGACTCATGAATGGTTGGTTTTCAAAGAGATCTGAGTTGAGAATCCCTTATAGGATTCCAGTTTTTTTTTGGCTACAGGATTGTTATTAACTATAATAATGGTCAAAGAAGAAAGAATATGTTTGGAGAAATGACAGAGTTCAGTCTCGGGCAGATTGAGTTTGAGATACCTTTACATACAATAAGATTTAGGTGGTCACTCACTACCTGAATTTAGGAGGCTGGAATTGAGATATTCTTGTTACTAGTCCAAGGTACTTTAAGTTTTATCAAAGTGGCTATGAGAAGATCTACTGAACTTCTGCTTTGTGGGGAAAGTAAGAAGGATTGGTATCGAAAAGTAATTGCAAAATGATAAGGGTTAATATAAGAGTAAAAATTAATTTAAGAGTAAAATTAATCTCTTATATTCAATAAATACTTTTTAGATACTAATACCATGGTTATAGCTTTAGTATATTATAATCCTGTGACTATTTGAAACACATACATTGGTTCTAAATATCAATTGCTTTTAGAGATATATCATGGGTTACATGAGTACATTTAAGTTTGTCCTTTATTGTTTCTATCGAGCACACTTTAGAAATATGATAAATAAGGGTGAGGAACTAAAAGTAATTATTTTTGTGAAGCCAGAACTGAAGCAAACAGGAAGGCCAAAAGAAGAGGGTTTTGAGATAAAAGAAATTTTTGAACCAGAAAATTGTGAAGACTTATATAAGAACAGGGAAAATATTTCTAGGCAAATTTCCAAGGACATCAGACTTACAGAACTTTTGGAATCACAAGAGGACACTTATTAATATTGGATGCTTTGCTTAAATTCTCATCTATAAAAAATCTTAAATTCATCTCACTGACATCTGTTAAGCAGTTAAGAACAAACTAAGGCATCCAGGCAGTTTAGCAAGTTGAAGTTGTCTGGGATGTGTATAGCTCAATGCTTATTTTTTAGAAAATCACTAAAAAGAATAATACAGTTTTACTTTGCTGTAAAATATAAACAAAATAGCAAAATAATAGGATGCATTTGTAACAATGTATAATGTGGTTTTCTCTCTTTCCTTTTTTTCTTGTTGGCCTGAGGTTCCCTTGTGCCTGAAGGAGGACTGAGGGAATAGGCATCTTCTGACATCTAAAACAGGATATTGCAACAAGCAACTGGCCTTACAATCCAGATTACTTTCTGGATGCAGGCTTTTATATATTCTATTTTCTGCCTCTTTATATGATAAGCAACACTGCCTGGGATCACAGGCTGCCAGAGTTCCACTTGCATACAGAGATGACGGTCCTCTGCCAATGGCAGCAATCTATAAAGCCTCCACTATGTTGGGGAGGGAAGACAGGACACATAGTAAGTAAATCAAGGGGCAGCCTCTTTTCCGCCATGAGGGAATTGTGGGCCAGAAAAAGAGGGAACACAGGTGGGCAGGCACATGTTCTGATTTTCTGTTCTTTAAGTTTTGGCTAAGAGAGGGGTGGGAGTAAAGGGAGGTATGCTTCAGTTGAGTGGGAGTGACATGGAGAGCGAAGGGAGTGCTCCTTCCCGCAATGACTTTGAGCTCTCTCCCTTTTCCTCACCTAATCCATAAAGTTCATTTAGTGTTCTGGAAAGGGATCGTCTTTGAGTAGAATCAAACTGGGCAGTACTGTAGGAAAGCAAAAGCAATCTCTAAGGCTATTTTCCCCGTTGGCCTTGGTTTCCCTTGAGACATGGACAGGTCTCTTAGGAGAATTTGGTCACCTTAATAGGATCATGTCTAGGGCTGGGGATGTGGCTCAAGCGGTAGCGCGCTCGCCTGGCATGCATGCGGCCCGGGTTCGATCCTCTCAGCACCACATACCAACAAAGATGTTGTGTCCGCCGAGAACTAAAAAATAAATATTCGAGTTTAAAAAAAAAATAGGATCATGTCTAAGGAGTAGAGAGAATAGACTGCTCTAAGAATCAGTGGGAGTCCCAGATGACTTCAGAGGGTTGTTAGCATCTGTGGGAACGGACATCTTAGCCGACTTTGTCAGCATCTGTGGGAGTTGAGGTGAGGCTGAGTTGGCCAGGAAGTGTCAGCAGATCTCACCCAGCAGTGGAGAGAAGGTCATGAAGGGCTCAGAAGTAGACTTCCACCACAGATGTCAGGAGGCCAAGGAGCACCCTGAGACGGGGGAGGTAGAGGACCACTGCAGGTGATAGGAGCCCTTCCTCTACCTCCCTACAGGATGGTTATAGCTTGGATCTGGAATGTTCCCCATAGTCTCCTGTGTTCAGTGGATTGATCCATTCATGCCTGAGTGGACTACTGGAAAGTGTGACCTTGGGGAAATAAATCACTAGGGGCATGTCCTAGAAGGTTTTATCTTCCTTTAGGTCCCCCCTCCTTCCCCCCCACCTCTCCTTCCCAATTCCATGAGTCCCATAGCTCTCCTCTACCACACCCTTCTGCCATGATGTTCTGCAACGGAGCTGGTGGCCCATGGACCGAGACCTCTAAACCATGAGCCAAAATAAACCTTCCCTCCTCCAAGTTGTTCTTGTCAGATGTTTTGGTTGAAGTGATGAAAAGCGAGCTAACTAGGATCTTAGGGGACCAAGCTAAGGGAGAGAAGGGCTGTCTGAGAGACTGAGTAGAGCATGTGCATTCATGAGTTAGCTAAAGGGACAGTTTAAGTGATCAGAATGGACTGAGACTTAAAGTGGATTGAACATTTGTTTCGTCTTTCCATGCTCCATCTTTGTCCTGGCTCTTACCAGAGGATTCAAAGTCATGAGGAAGACTAGGAGATATAAGCACAAAATGAAGAAGACAGATTTTTTCCATATGTATGAACTGTACTTCAGAGCATCCAATTCATGAATTTTGCAAGTAGAATTTGCTTTTCTTCATTTGCAAGTGAGGCTGTCTGTCTTTCCTTGGTGATTTTGTTTTCTATTCTACAAATTTCCTGGTCACATACTTTGTTCTTTTCTCTGTTATCCTTCCTGTTTCTTATTGGATTGAAAGATTCCTTTACAATTTGGATACTAATCCCAGGTTACATTTTTGGGTGTCACATATATCTTTTCCCAACTAATTTGTTGAGTTTTCTTTGAGGATCTTTAGCAGAAATATTTGCGGTAATTCAACCCTTATAATATGCATATTTTGTCACTGTTGTGTATACAATCCTTTCCCACTCTAAACTTCTGAAAGTATTGCTGTGTTTTCTTCTATGAGTTTTATCATGGATATTTTATCCTTTACTTGTGCACTTCTGCTCCCTGTTCTTTGTTCAACAAGGGCAACATTGCTTAACCCAAGTAGCTGTCTCCCTTAAAGTCTGCTGTCTCCAATTTGCTTTCTATTCATTATTAATTTATGACTTTTGGTCTAGTCTGCTGCAAATCTGCCCATTTTATAAGAAGACATCCAGAGAAGCCAAATAGCTGTAGGATGACAAAGCTTCTGATGGGCGTTTTCTTAAATACTTACTTGCTAAAATAATTGCCAAGAAGCAGCTGCTTTGGCTCATTCAGATGTTTAAAATGTAGATTGCAGGTGGGATAATAATATACTAGAAATGTGGACAAGGATGCCAATAATTTATAAAGAGTACTCAAAATATATCACACTGAAAAGCTATTTTTTAAAAAGTTACTTGGGAAAGCCAAGATGCCTGTGATCAGAGCAAATGATCTTCCTTCTTAAGTGTATACGTTCAGAGTTTGGTCTAAAGCAGTGGTCCTTACTCTGTGGTTATTTTTTTCTTTTCCTCAATTGCCCCACCTCCTGGAGTCACTTCACATTATCTAGAGACATCTTTGGTTGTTGTAAATGGGGTGAGGTGGTGCTGAGAGTGTTGCTACTGGCAAGTAGTGGGTAGAGACTAATGATGTCACTAAACATCCTGTGATGCACAGTGCAGCTTCCCACAGCAAGTGTTCATAGTATTATAATTAAGGAATCCCAATTTAAAGAGACCTTCTGGAGTTTGAGGAAGCAGTAAACCTAAGTTAGTGAGATGAGTGGTACGATGGTCAATTTTATGTGTCAAATTGATTGAGCTAAGACATGCCTAGATGTCTAGTAAAATATTTATTTCTGGGTGTGTCTTGTGAAGGCGTTTTGGGAAAAGACGAGCATTTGAATCAGTAAACTGAGTAAAGAAAATCTGTCCTTACCAAAGTGGGCATCCCTTATGCATTGAGGACCTGCATAGAACAAAAACATGCAGAAGGGACAAATTCACTCTGCTTCAGCTGGGACAGCCACCTTCTCCTGCCCCCCTTTTCCCATTGCTCCTGGTTCTTAGTCTTTGGACTTACATCATCACTCCTCTACCTTTCCCAATTCTTTGGCCTAGGACTCTGACTGGGACTTACACCATTGGCTCCTCAGGTTCTAAGGCCTTCAGGTTTGGACTGGAATTCTACCACTGGCTCTCCTCACCTCCAGCTTGCAGATGGGATCATGGGACTTGTGGGCTTTTATAACCATGTGAGCCAATTCCTCACAACAGATTCCTTTCTATATATCTCGCTATATCTTATCAGTTCTGTTTCTCTGGAGAACCCTGACTTAAACATGTGATAATTGCAAGGATGATGGAAATGTGGAAACTGATTTGGAAGAGTCCCTACAATGGAGGCTATGTGCAGTGATGGGAGCTCTTTATGTGGGATCTAGCCTTCTAGAGAAACAGAAATTCTAAGACTGAAAAGTAAATAACACATAAGCAGAAGCATGCATATAAGGCTATTTGTGTAAAATACAAGCTTTTAGACATAGAAGATGACCTGCAGTCCCACTCCCTCTCTGAGAAGCTTTAGAGTGCTTGTCACACCCATAGTCTCTTTCTGAGCTATCCTCTGTGCACATACTGATTATATATAATCTTCCTTGAGAACCTCCTCTTTCCACCCTCCCCAACACTGGCCGCTGCTCAATTCCATCAGACATGGATACCAAACTCCATAAGGCTTCTCTTTGTAGGGCTTCCAAGGGCCCAAATGTGACATTTGGCCCTGGGTAAATGTCAGCCTGATTAAATCCATTATTGGAAGAGTTTGAATTCTGTACCTACATAGACTGATACAGTCAGTAGCTATGCAAGAAGAGGAAGTATTAACTTTTCTTTCATGTCAAATTAAACTGAAGTTATTCAGGAGTGAGGTAAAACCTAAGGTACTCAAGGATCAGTTCTCAAAGGCTTAAGGTCTACAGGAAACTACAAGTAGAAGTCAAGAGATATCATCCCAAGAAGCCGGTTAGTAGTGCTAAGAGGGGGAGAAAAGAATTAAAAACAGGCAGCAATCAGGGTCTCCTGAAGTAAGAATGCTGGGAAGTGTAGGTAAAGACAGGCCAGGAAGTGGTTGCTGGCTCCCAGGCTGAGGCAGGTTTCTACCTGTGACGGTCACTTTGCCAACAGACAGCCTGCTGGATGCTCTGGGTGTTTACATGGCTTCAAATCCTGTGTGTTGTCTACTGGACCTCATTGTGGAAAAATATTTCAGAAAAGAACATGACGGGTGCTAAGGGCTTAGAGACAACGGGTTTCTTACTCAGTAGGTGAGATAATTTCTTTGATTTTTCTCAAATATTATTGGACCTATTAGGTTGTACAGTATTACTAATAATTCCAGAATACTAGTGATTTCCAGTGATGACTTTCAACTTTCATCTAGATTCTGGATAGCAGCATTATCATTTATTGAGTGTTTTCTGTCACAGGCATCATGATGCTTTCATTATATGTATTAACTCTTTAAATCCTGATATAGATCCTGTAAAGTTGGCACTATTTTATCTCTACTGTATGGGTTTAAAATCCAAGATAGCCCCTCCTTTCCTCTTGTATGACATTTTGTATATCCCTGAGGATCGCCTTCCATTTCCATGCAATTTCCCTTCTCACTCCCTTTCCCTCCCACCTCTCATCCCTGTTTAATGTAAATCTTCTTCTCAAGCTCTTCGTCCCTACCCTGTCCTTGTTTACTCCCCTTATATCAAAGGAGTCATTTGGTATTTGTTTTTTAAAGATTGACTAGCTTCACTTAGCATAATCTGCTCTAATGCCATCCATTTCCCTCCAAATTCTATGATTTTGTCATTTTTTAATGCAGAATAATACTCCATAGTATATAAATGCCACATTTTTTTTATCCATTCATCTATTGAAGGGCATCTAGGCTGGTTCCACAGTCTTGCTATCGTGAATTGAGCTGCTATGAACATCGATGTAGCAGTGTCCCTGTAGCATGCTCTTGTTAGGGCTTTAGGGAATAGACCGAGAAGGGGAATAGCTGGGTCGAATGGTGGTTCCATTCCCAGCTTTCCGAGAAATCTCCATACTGCTTTCCAAATTGGCTGCACCAATTTGCAGTCCCACCAGCAATGAACAAGAGTGCCCTTTTCCCCGCATCCTCTCCAGCACTTATTGTTGTTTGACTTCCTAATGGCTGCCAGTCTTACTGGAGTGAGGTGGTATCTTAGGGTAGTTTTGATTTGCATTTCTCTGACTGCTAGCGATGGTGAGCATTTTTTCATGTACGTGTTGATTGATTGTATGTCCTCCTCTGAGAAGTGTCTGTTCAGGTCCTTGGCCCATTTATTGATTGGGTTATTTGTTATCTTATTGTCTAATTTTTTGAGTTCTTTGTATATTCTGGTTATTAGGGCTCTATCTGAAGTGTGTGGAGTAAAGATTTGTTCCCAGGATGTAGGCTCCCTGTTTATCTCTCTTATTGTTTCTTTTGCTGAGAAAAAACTTTTTAGTTTGAGAAAGTCCCATTTGATTTACAGTAGAAGGGGTAGAGAGAGAAAAGGGGAGGGGAGGGAAGGGGAGGGGAGGGGGGATAGTAGAGAATAGGACAGACATCAGAATACATCAGACACTAGAAAGGCAATATGTCAATCAATGGAAGGGAAACTGATGTGATACAGCAATTTGTATATGGGGTAAAAGGGGGAGTTCATAATCCACGTGAATCAAACCGTGTAATATGATGTATTAAGAACTATGTAATGTTATGAACGACCAATTAAAAAAAAAAAAAGAAAGAAAAAAAATCCAAGATAGCAAGAGGTGAGGCAAATTGCTCAAGACCATGGAGCTAGTAAGCAGATGGCTCAGGGGAGCACCCAGGCAAGTCCGTCTCTAGACTCTGGGTCCTAAGTCTCAGCCGTTGCCCCTTGGCTGAGGCATATTTGTATCATACCACCTGTCTCTGTCAAGTACTAGGTGTGTCCACTCCATCACAGGGTGCTTAGGTATGCTCATTTTTGTTCTTTTTTTTTGTAGGTCATTTTATTTTGTTTTTGAAACAGGATCTCCCTAAGTTGCAGAGACTGACCTTGAACTTGTGATCCTTCTATCTCAGCCTCCTGAGTTGCTGAGATTACAGGTGGGCCCCTGGCTCCTTTTGACTTTCAAGTTCAGCACATAGAGCTTCTCCTCCCCATGATCCATTAGGTATTTAGAGAGTATCCTCAGTGAGTTGCTGAAGCTTAGCCTGTGTATGGCTTTGTGTATGTCAGCTTTACATTACTATAAAGAAACACCCGAGGCAATTGACTTACAAGGAATAAAGGTTTATTTTGGCTCTTGATTCTGGAGGTTGGAGCCCAAGAGCAGGTGATTCCATGCTTTAGGCCTCTAGGGAAAGTGACAAATCATGGTAGGGATACATGGCAGAGTGAAATGCTTATGTCACAAGCCAGGAAGCAGAGAAAGATGGACAGACTAGGTTAGGGTCTAACAGTCCTCTTTAAGAGCACACCCTCAAAATCCTGAGGATCTCTCAATAGGCCCTAGTTCTTAAAGGCTCACAGAACCTTCCAATTGCTTCCTTGGGGACCAACCCTTTAATACATGGACCTTTGGGGGATCCTCATCCAACCCATAGCAGGTTCTCTTGCCCATGATTATTGGGTGAGGTAATTTGTGAGCATAAGGGGAAATTCTTCTCCAGATGCAGACAGCTTGGCTTGCTGGCTAGGACTGCTTACAAACATGGCCTCTAGACTTTTGAACAGAGGCTGTGCAGTCATTCTCCTCTTGGCCACTTACCAGGATTTCCCAAAGCAGCACCCTTTTCTTGGAACTCTCTTAGCTCAGGGCCCTTCACAATTGCTTTCCTTCTGATTCTTTACAAGTTCCTTTAGTTTTGATTTTCCCTGCTCTAAATTTCCCAGTATAAAAAACCTGTTCTTTTTATTTTCTCTCATAACATTGACCTTGACATCTGATCTGGAAGGTCTGTGATATCCCATTTGAAATTTCTTCAAAAACCAACTGCAGAACAAATAGAAAACAAAACTACCACTTCGTTTAGGTGGAGAGGATTCCTCTTTAGAAACATAGTATATGGTTCTCACTCCTTGGATCTAAGAGCAAAGGTTCAAATTCTTCTGAGGGGAAGACTCTCCTCCTCCCTAGCCCAAACAATGAATGCACAGAATGTGATTGCAGTTCTATGTTAAAATAAAGTGTAAATATCTGTGTTTTGTTACAATTGGCTGATTGAAAGTTAGAAGGAATTTTAAAATCCCTCACGCCTCTTAATGGGATGTAATTAGAGCCGTTCAAACAATTCCTGAGAAAAAGATGAACAATCCTGGGAATAGGAAGAAGTTTGGATCCAGATGGTTTGGAAATGAAATCTTTGTTTCAATCACTTGAGATTTTTGGATCTGTAATAAGTAACTTAAAGTTTTCAGAGTTGTCTTAGGACACTGATTGTAATCAATTGGTGGTGAGTTTTGGGGAATGGGGAGGAGGTATCCTGTTAGTCCTTGGTTTAGTAACTCCTTCCAAGTGAAAGGGGCTTCAATTTTATTAGTGTATGACCTCAACCTACAACCAGCACCTCTCCAGGGAGGGAGTGACCTAGTAATTAGTAGGTTAGAAAGAGAAACTGGGTGTGCTTAGCTCTCTCCTTTCCTTGGGGACCCTCTCCCCACTTCCCTGCCTTTGCCATGAGATTTTTTACAGGTCAGGAGTGGACTGATGACTGGTTCCATTAGGCCCGTGACTGATGTGTAAATATGAATCTCTCTGTCTCTCTTTGTGTCCCTCAGTTGACTAATTAGTCTTACCCTCTGTGAGTTCTGACATATGTCTAAACGAATCTTTTCTGCCACAGCCCGTTTCCTCTTGTTCACATTTCAGAGGAAATAAATCAATGGTAGAAGGAAAACAGCTGGTTGCAATTTCTTTGAAGTTTTTTAATCAGAAAATTTCCAGTTTATTTCATTTGGCTCTTTTTATGGCATGACTGTTTAGACTGAACATCTAAATATCCTTCTCAGAACTCTCACTAAAGATTTGAAATCTAAAGGGAGTGAACTTAAAAGCCAAAAATGTTAGTGCACATGAAAGATGAACCTTAAAAATAAAGATATCTAAAGTATTGAGGCCCAGCCTTTCTATAATCTTAGAAAACTAGATAGATTTGTCCCTGGGAACAATTACACTGATGACACGTCCTTGCATTTATTTCCCCTGAAAGTGGGTAAGTATTATTACTAGGGCCATTTTGTTCAGAGTTATTCTTATGTCATATTTGAGACCTTATTTCTTTGGTTTAAATTTTTGTCTCAATTTAAGTACTACTCACCATTAAAATTTGATTGATCTTCAGTGTGATTGTCTCTCTTGTTGTCAAGTGAAATAAAGAAGTGATGGGAAAAGTCCTACAATTGAGGATAAAATGGATTCCTTATTTGGATTTATCAAACTGAGTACAGCTGATCTCATTTATTCTGTAGCTGTTAGTATCCAGTTGCTATTTCACAAACTCCATGAGCAATGATCCGAAAAGACAGTCAGGGAGGACACCAACTGTTGAAATGCTTATGTTCTATTTTCTCCCTTCAAATAGTTTTGCCCCCCATGCCCAATCCAGAATCTACACAGTATACAAAGTGATGTTTCCATCTGTTTATGTTGCTGTCAGCTCTTCGGTGGTTTCCTGTCTCCAAAGAGTCAAGTAAGTTCTAGTTTGTCAGCTTTGTCTAAAAAACATTGCAGGCTTTGACTGATGGATATCACCATATCTTTTCCCAAACTGTAGACTGCAAAATGTGAGAGTGTTTGTGGTTCCCTGCATTGGTTGTAAAGAAGACAAAGGTCTTGGTTCCTTTAGTTGGTCGGGTGTTAGGGTGAGGATGTGTGGGGAAGTCTGAGAAACCTCCGATGGCCTCATGGGGAAGAGGAACTGTGTCGTTCCCACTCACTACATATTTGCCCCATTCTCAAGAGCAACTCGAGTAGTCAGCTGCTCAGACACAGGCAGGCAGCCGTGGCCTCTTCTGGGCCTTGTAGTCTGGTCTCAGCTTCCTGTTTCTGCTTTTCTATTTCCTTTTCCTTCTCTTTTCCTGACTGCCTTTCCTAGAGTCTCTGCCTTGCTCTGTCACAGTCTCCATTTGGCCAGCAGAAAGAGGGATGTGAGAGTAGTAGCTGGGCATCCTCTCCTGGGTGACCTGGGCGAGAGCTTCCTCCAGGTATCTCTTGGTTTGTTCACTTCATAAAAGAATTCACAAGGGCGGAGTGAGGAGATTCCTACCAAGGAACTCATGACCAGGTACCTGGCCATGGGGGTCCTGAGGAGCATCTCTGCTAGGGTCTGCATGATGGCAGCATCTGTGACAAGAGCAGCCCCTCCCTGGAGATGAATCAGACACCCTACTAATCTTTACCCAGACCTCTAAGCTTTCAAAAATAGCAGGACTAGAGGTCAGGATGACATTCTTTTGTCCCTATAAGGAATGGGGTCAAAGAGTGGAGAGAAGTACACTTGCCTTTCTTGGGTCTTTAAGATACTTATGCCTAAGTTACCATGATACCAAGATGAAGGGGAAGTAGATAATGTTGTCTCCTTTTAGGTCTGAGGCCACTATCACTGAGACCCTTATCTAGGCAGGCTTGGCTATATCTGGGCACCTTCAACCCCCTAACAAACCTCCGTTGTTACGGCCCTCACTAAGGAATGTATTATTGTGTGTGACTAGTATGGCATATTGTCTGTG
This sequence comes from Urocitellus parryii, assembly GCF_045843805.1. NCBI lineage: Eukaryota > Metazoa > Chordata > Mammalia > Rodentia > Sciuridae > Urocitellus > Urocitellus parryii. The sequence continues at coordinate 32,276,703 of NC_135532.1, forward strand.
TGCAGCCACATTTGAGTTCATCTCTCCCCATCACCAGAATGGCTGCAATTAGGGCCATATTAGTGAGACATATACAAGACTGTGAAATTTCCTGACTGCAGGGGCCTGGTATCATTGTCTCCCCCAAATAATATCAGCTGCCTGTATAAGAAAAGAAAGAACTGCCCTCTTTGCCACGATTAAGAAAGCTGAAGTCCTCTATGAAACTATTTATGTGTTCAATAGTTCCAAGTGTCCTGTGCATAAGGCAAGGCCTTTGGTAGCTACAGAATCACCAGATGAGTTGACACAGCACCTTAATGCTGCCCCATGGTCCGGGTAGAACATAGCATTGTGATCAACACAGGTGCTCTTGCCCAAGCTGAGGGAACTTGGTATGCAGTAATTGATATCTCAAATGACCTTTCTAGCGTCACTTCCCAATCAGATGACCAAGATCAGTTTGCCTTTATCTGCAAGGGGTTGCAGTATACCTTTAGTGTCTTTCCACAAGGCCATTTAAACTCCTTGTCTCTCTGCCATCAATGGGTGTGCTATGATCTGGAAAAAAAATCCCATTTCCTAAGAGGGAACAAGCTTTCTATTCTATTGATGACCTCCTGGTTGGCCCAGGCAAGGGCAATGCCCTTACAAAGACTGGACACCTTGGTAAGCTACATGCAGCAACACAGCTGGGCCATTCAAACAAAGTACAAGGATTTTAGTGTTCAAGAGAATTTCCTGGGCATAATCAGGAAAGGAGGCAATGTCTTAAACTAGAGGAGATGATTGACAAGTTTTTATTCTCTCCACCCCACTACATAAAAAAATGACCCATTGATTGGAGATCTTATGTAGCCACTGGTATTCTCACATACCTTATATAGGTGGATCTTCATAGCACCCTTCTATTGGGTTATCAGACAGGCAGCTACCTTTGAGGGGCCATGACACACAAGATATCCTACAGACCCTCCAACAGGACACTCAAGTTGCCCTCCCTCTGAGTCTCACCAATCTTTGAGTTACAGGTCTTAGCAGCCTCTCCGTTTGCCAGTTAAAGACTATGATATAGGAACATCATAGTGAGGCAGTGATTCCCATTGAGCTTTTGGATCCATGTGTTTACAAAATTACCTAAAAGATACACAGCCATTGAGACACAATTATTGGCCTTCTACGGTTGGATTCAGAATGTGTGACTCATTCCTGTGAAATAGTTCCCTAATCCCAAATGCCAATCAAGTTGAAGGACCAAGTAGAAGTCTCAAGTACAGGATGGGAGTGATTCAGGAATCTTCTCTAGTGAAGTAGAACTATCCCATACAAGACTTTGGAAAATTCAACCTGTATTGGAATCTTCCAATTATAAGAAAGGCTCTCAGGGCACCACCCAAGAAGTTGTTGCTTCTGTTGGCCCAATGGGGTCCATGTGTGACTCTAATTCTCTGGAGCATCATCCTGGTTAATTTCTATCAGGATGTAATGGGGTGTGGCTTCCATCCAACCTGAGAGAAACCTATTATTTACCTGTGATAGTAAAAGACTTGGCACAGTGGGCAGAGATTCATGCAGTGTGAATAGCTATTTAGGCTGCAATAGCCAATAAGCCATGATATATTTTGGCTGACTCATGGGCTATAATTCATGATGTGCTCTTCCATTTGGCCCACCAGCAAACCTCTATGAAAACAAGGACCTCTGTATGGAGAAAACACGTGAATTAAAATTGGCTCTGATCCTGATAAGCTTTTGGTTTTCCATATCATGGTCACCAAAAAGGCTCCTATGCTGATGATGGGGTACCTAACCAGTGAGCAGTCCACCCTTGTCTCCTAAATATGGAGGCTCAATTTTTCTCTTCCTCAGAGTAAGCAGATTTATGAAGATCTCCTGGACCTATTAAAGGATGGCTTATGGAAATACAGATAGCAGTCTTGACCGGACTTACATGTATGAACTTCCATTATCTTCAGAAGATACTAAAATGGCATGAAAATGTGTCCTGACTTCCAGGTCCCAGCTAAAAATACTGCCCAGAAACAGATCCTCAAACAAATATGCTAGGGTTCTTGGCAGATAGATCATATTGGCATCTTACGCAGTTGAGAAGCTTCTGCTACATCCTGACTGCAGTTGATACTTTTCTATGTTTAGCCTTGCTGTCCCATATATTCCACTGATTTGGGTCATACTTTTCAGGCCTTATAGTATCACGTTTTTTTTCTGTTCAGGTTCCCTAAGTACATTGCATTTGATAATGACTGTATTTGTGGCCCAGCTTATATGTCAATGGGCCCAATCATGGAATATATAGTACTTCGTATCACTTCCAATATAGTGGTTGAACATTTTAAAGGATGTCAAAGACATGCTTTAGTGACTGCTGTATGGGAACAGAAGAGCCTCTGCCAGTATTGCACATCTCAGGGAAGTTGTCTGGGAATTCAATGTAGTGGTTCTCTGAAAAGATACTTCTTATTTATGTTACAAGTTTGAATAGGCTTGCCACCCTCTTCCAAGAGTTGTATGATAATTTTTTAAAATTTCAATAGCAAATTTAATAAACATGAATGATGGAAGAATCCACATGGAACAAACTACATATAATTTGCATATATATCGAATATACATTATTGGAGGCTGGTATTGTTTTATACATTGTTTATCAAATCTAAAATCCTAAAATTTTTCCAGACCTAATTTTATGTGATAAAAATCATACAAAGTATATTCTATTTAGAATCGGCATCTCATAAGGAGGAAGCAAAAAACTCTTCTAAACATTTTTTTGTGAACCTTTTAGTTTTTCAAATTATTATCTTTTTAAAATTTGTTCTAATTAGTTATACATGACAGTAGAATATATTTTGACACATCATACGTAAGTGGTGTATAACTTCTCATTCTTCTGGTTGTACATGATGTAAAATCACATTGGTTGTGTAGTCATATATGTACATAGGGTATAATGTCCAATTAATTCTGTTGTCTTTGCTACCCCAATACCCCCTCCCCCTCCTTTCACTCCCCTCTGCCTAATCCAAAGTAACTGTTCTTCCCTAGCTCCCCACCCTTTATTGTGAATTAGCATCCTTATATCAGAGAAAACATTTGGCCTTTGTTTTTTCAGATTGGCTTATTTTGTTCATGATATTCTCCAGTTTCATCCATTTATTTGCAAATGCCATAATTTCATTCTTTTTTAAGGCTGGGTAATATTCCATTGTGTATATGAGTTGTGTGTGTGTGTGTGTGTGTGTATACACATATACACAAATATACATATATATATTTCTTTATCAGTTCATCTGCTGAAGGACACCTAGGTTGGTTCCATAGTTTAGCTATTGTGAATTGAGCTACTATAAACATTAATATGGCTATGTCCCTGTAGAATGCTGATTTTAACTACATTGGGTATAAACCAAGGAGTGGTATATCTGGGTCAAATGTTGGTTCCATTCCAACTTTTCCGAGCAATCTCCATACCGCTTTCTGTAATGGTTGCACCAATTTGCATTCACACCAGCAATGTAAGAGTGTATCTTTTTCCCCACCTCTGGAGGCTCCCTGAAGAATCCTGCAAGGACCATCCATACTCTTTAACTCTTTCCTGAAAGGGTCAGAAGGCCTTAACATTGTAAAGCAAGGGATGGGAGAAAGTAACCTTCTTTCTTCATTTATTCTCTTGGTATAGAGAATCAGTGTGTGTGTGTGTGTGTGTGTGTGTGTGTGTGTGTGTGTGTGTTTACAGATACTTAAACAAACAAAAATTTTACTGAATCATAAGAAAACCTTAATCAGAAGGTTTTGTTTCACTACCTTGGGGATTGAATCAGGTGTTAACCTTTCCTATGGTACAGAACAGATAGCTCATATTGTATTTGATGGGCAGGAATAACTCCCTACTGGTGGATTGGATACTTAGGATTTAAGAGGTGAGATGTCATGGAAAGAGGAGAAAGGGGATGGAGGTCTAACTTCTCCTTTCTCTCCCACAAGTTAGCCTGTGTGACTCCTGCTTACTCAACCTTATTAATCTGGATCTGATGTGTTGCTGCTATTGTACAGCAGAAGGGAAGGTGTCCCTAAATGTCAGTTCACTCCTGTGAAAGATGGGGATAATGGGAACATCTGAAGAAGAGGATGTGGGATCCAACAATTGAGGCTAATTTAGCAATGGTGACAGTAGCTTTCTTCTCCACACTGGGTCCCTGGTATTACTCGGGTAGTTGTCAGATTGTGTTACTGACTTTTTGTTTATGTGGATGCTCTGAGTCTTCCTTCCAATATTGGGGGTCAACTACTTCAAAAAACTTGTACAACCTGTCCTGGGTTTCTGTGATTTTATTTTATTTTTCTTTTCTCTCCATCTATTTTCTTTCTTTATTATTTCCTTTCTTCTGCTTGTTTTGGGATTACTTTGCTCTTTGGTTACTAGTTTTTAATTTGCTAAGGTAGGTTATTGGTATGAAATATTTTTTAGTAATTAGATCTTTACTTCATAAATATAATATTTTTAAAGTCAATTTTTTCTCTAGACACTGATCTGTTGCAGCTCACAAACTTGGTATTTTTTGGTTTTCATTTATCTTAAAGTATTCTTTAATCTTAGATTGTATTTTTTCTTTGTGAGTCCCCTGCGATTTCTTTGTTGGCCCATTGATATATTTAGCGGTGTGTTTAATTTATACATATTAGTGAATTTCCTCAATTTCTTTCCTTTTAGAAATCAGAAGTCTAGATTTATTTATTGTTGTGGTTTACTTATGACACATTTATTTGTTGATTTCTAATTGATATGTAATTGTACATATTTATGGAGTACAGTGTGACATTTCAGTATATGTATATGCTATGTATGATGATTCTATTGGTGCAACTTGGCATATCCATTGCCTCAAACATTTGTCATTGAATTCCTCCAACTTTTATTGTTGGTTTCTAACTCATTCCATTATGGTTGAATGATATACTTTTTATGGTTTTGATCCTTTTAAATTTATTAGGACTGTTTTATTGCCTAAAATAAAGTATATCCTAGAAAATGTTCCATATGTATTTGAGAAGAATATGCTCTGCTGTTCTGCTGTGGTAAATTCTATAGATATTTGTTGGGCCTGTTAAGTTCACAGTGTTAAATCTTATATTTTCTTGTTGATATTCTTTCTAATTGTCCTAATCATTATTGAAAAGTGTAATGGAGTCAAAAATATTGTTGAACCACCTCTTTCCCCCTCAATTTGATAAAATCATGTATGTTGGGGATCTGTTATTAGATACGTATGTATAATTGTCATGTCTTTCTGATGGACTGAACTTTTCATATCATAAAATATCCTTTGTTTCTAGTATAGATTTTCACCTTAAAAGCCTATTTTTGACTTCCGTAAGTCTAACTGTTACTATTTAGTTTTTTTAAAAAATATTTTTTTTAGTTCTCAGTAGACCTTTCTTTTATTTATATGCAATACTGAGAATTTGACCCATTGCCTCACACATGCTAGGCAAGTGCTCTACCACTGAGCCACAACCACAGCCCTCTTACTCAGTTTTGATTACTATTTACATGAATTGTCTTTTTCATCCTTCTTTGTTCTATTTATTTCTTCAAATTTAAATTGTTTCCCTAATATGGGGAATGTAATTGAATCATGTGTTTTAATTCATGCAACCAATTTTTGTTTTTAAGTGTTGAATTCATTTATATTTGATGTAATTACTGATAAGATTTATACCTGCCATTTGTTTTTTGTAAGTCTTTGTTCCTCTATTGCTCCATTAATTATTTCTTTTGTGTTATGTAGATATTTCTATTACATTATTTAAATTTCTTTATTTCTTTTATTACAAATATTTCTCAGAGGTTTTCCTGGGGATGATAATTAAAATCTATTTGTAATTTAAATTAATTTTTATCTTATTTTATATCAGTTTGGTTTGGAGTAAAACCAACTTAATTTCAATAATACACAAAACTTTGATAGAACTCTGTGTCCTCCCACTTCTTTGTTCAGTTGTTGTTGTTAAATTACATCTGTCTATATTACAAATCTATCAACACAATTTTATAATTATTGCTTCATGCTGTTTTCTTTTAAATTAGAGAAGAAAAAGTTGCAAGTGAGAAAACATTTATGTTACATTTTTATTTACTTATATCATTAGCTTTGCTGGTGTTTTTTACGTCTGTGTGAATTTGAGTTTCTGTCTAGTGTCTTTCATATTCACCTACAGGACTTATTTTACTGTTTCTTCTTAGGGCTGTGAATTCAGGTTTGCTTATTTATTTATTTGGGAATGTCATATTTCATTTTTTGCAGGACCTTTTTGCTGTGCAATACATTTTAGTGATCTTTTTTCTGTCAGCACCTTGAATATCCCATCCCACTACCCTCTTACCTCTGTTTCTGATGAGCAGTCACTTGTAAATCTTACTGATGATTATTTGTATATGATAAATACCTTTTTTTTAGATGCTTTGAAAGTTCTCTCTGTCTTTTGACAGTTTGATTACGTCATGGTGAGGTATAGATCTTTTAGAGTTTATTCTAATTGTTATTTGTTGAGCTATTTTCATTTTCAGGTAAATGTTTGCTTTCAAATTTGGTACTGTTTCAGTCATTATTTCTTCAAATATTCTTCTTGTCCACTTCTCTTTTTTCTCTCTTTCTTTTTTTTTTTTTTGTGGTGGGACTCCCAGTGTGTGCGTTTGTGTATTTGATGATGTTCCACTTTTTTTCCCCCCAGTACTGAGGACTGAACTCAAAACCTTGTACATGGTAGGCAAATGCTCTACCACTAAGCTGCATCCCAGCCCTTATTTACAACTTTATTTTCAGACCCTTCTCTCCAAGTCTCCTCGGCTGGCTTCAAATTTACAGTCCCCCGTCTTAGTCTCCTGAAAAGCTGAGATTACAAGCATGTGCCACTGTGCCCAGATCTTTCCATTCTTTCTTTTTTACTTTCTGCTCCTCACACTGAATAATCTCAATTGGTCTGTGTTCAAGTTTATTGATTCTTTCTTCTGACAACTCAAATCTGCTGTTAGCCTCTCTAGAAAATCTATTGACTAAATCAATTTTTCAATTCCAGAATGTCTTTTTGGTTCTTTATCTTTTTGTTTGTATTCTGTGTTTAGTGAGATATCATTCTCATATTTTTATTCAGTTCTTTAGATGTCTTTTTCTTTAAAATATTTTTGTAGTCACTGACTTAAATCTTTTGTCTAGTAGCCTAAAATCTGAGCTTACTAAGGGACAAGTTTCACTGACTTTATTTATCTTTTCCTGTGTCCAGGTTATACTTTGCTATCTTTTGTGCCCCCCCCACCCCTCTCTCTCTCTCTCTCTCTCTCTCTCTCTCTCTCTCCCTCCCCCTCCCCCTCTTCCCCTCCCCCTCCCTCCCTCCCTCTCTCCCCCTCTCTCTCCCTCTCTTTCTTTCTGTCACACCTTGATTGAAAATCGAGGATCTAAAATTATACAATAAAGCAACTCTGAAACTCATGATCACTCTCTAAAGATCATTCTTATGACTATTTGTTGTAGTTGCTGCTGGTGGTTTATTTATTTTTTCTCTTCTTCTTTTTTTTTAACTATCCTGAACTAACTCTGTAAAGTTTTTATTCTTTGTCATGTGTGGCCACTGAAATATCTGCTTGGTTTACTTTTGGTCAACGGGTGGTTGGAAAGATATGTCCTTAAATGCCTTGAACCAATATGTCTCAGCTTTTGTTGAGGACCTCTGCAAATTGGGGCATGCCTTTGGTGTTCTGGTAGTTTACAAGTCTGCTTAAAATTTTATTTGGCTGGGACAGAAACTCAAGGTCAGCTCGAGGTGAGAGATTGGGCCCTTTTCAGTTCTTTCCTGGATATGCCTACAATACTCCTGTTCTGTAATCTAGTATGTGATGGTCAGTTGGGTATGTCCAGAAGAGGGAATACAAGAGAGACTCAGGAAAACAGAATTTGTCATACTCACAGGTCTTAGAAACTGGAAGCATGGTATGCACATGGGGCCATATGAGGAATCTGATCCTTGGCAAACTCACAAAGTAATAGGCATGGGATAATTTTTAGTGCATCAGTGTACCATATATATATTTTTCCTTAATCTGTGCTCCTCATGATAAGTCCAGCCTCATAAATAATATCTTGATTCCTCAAGGCAAGATAGAACCTCCTTGTATACAATCTTACCCCATTTTTCTCTAGATAACTTGTGTTCTAAATGCCTTCCGGAGGTAATATATTTTTGTTTTCCAACTCAAATTAGGAACTATAACAATGGATATATAAGGTAAGGCAGATTAAGTAAAAAAAAAAAGAGCCAAGGCAACTAAAGTGTAAAAATATTGACATAATTTGGACTTCTGTGATGTCTCTCAACGCATGCTCTTCAGAACACTGCTCATTTAGTGTATATTTAGAACTAGGTCTATATCAAACCTTCTTTTCTTAACCTAATGAATAACTTGTTCTTTCCAAATGGGAAGCTAGAAATACTTTGGAAAATGAATCAATCAGAAATTTAAATTATTGCATTAGCTGAAATCAAATTAAAACCTTTCTAGCAAGCCACATCATGCCATTGCCAATGAAAGCAGCAGACAGTGCCAACTGGTGGAGAAGCTCGGGCATCCTTGGACTTGCTTGGCATTGGCATTTGTTTCAAATCACTCTGGGAACTGGTGTGGTGGAAAATAAGTCAGAGAAAATGTGCCAGAACAGCCAACGGATCTTCTGGGAACAATCAAAGCAGGCGAGGCCCAAAGGTCCCTGATATGTCTTCAGGACATTCTGTGCAGCCTTTTGGAGCTATTACGTCACAAAAGAGGGGCCCATGTTCTTCCACTTCAGATTTGATGTTGGTTTGGATCCATAGATTATCTGCATCCGTGTTTAAAATATCTCTTTTGAAATGCCTGCAAGGGAGTGATTATCACTGACTTATCCTTTATCTGTGCAATGTCAAAGGAATTTTTCTCACATTTTGGTAAGTTTCCAAGGTTTGGGTTTAATGAAGCATGTGTAGACAGTGATTTAGAGGGAAATAAAAACCATTTACTGATATATTGGTCCTACAACTGCTGGTCCTTTATATTGTTCACTAAAACTGTGTCTGGAAGATGAAAAAATTTTTAAAAATTTATTTTAGCAGAACTGTCATGATATCAAGTATATAATTTTAATTTGCATAATGGTATGATTCAAAGGAACAGAGGTATTTATTAATGTTATCCCAAACCACTTTTTAAAAAGCTTATAATTGTTTTAAAATCTATATGCTGATATTGTGTACAGTATAATGGAATAAAATGAGTCTGGGTTATCCTTGATTCAAAATATCATTTTATATTTTCTCTTTTTGTGACTCCTTGAATAGGTTTCTTTACCTTTGGAGTCTTACTTCTTCTTCTTGTGATGTAGTTGTTTTGAGAATTTAATCATATTCAATTAAATCATTTGCTAACTTAGTAGCTTACTGTCTGACCCAGGTAGGCACTTGATAAAATTGTATTGAATCTAAATCTAATCTCTATTACTCTTCCTGTTTTACTTCCATCTAAATGGCAGGTAGATTTTTTTTTTTCAAATCACCGTAGTAATTGTAGAGCTAGTGAATGGACTTTTTTTTTAACCACCCATTGTTATTTTAGGAAGCATACTTCTTCCTCTAGTGCTTTGAAAAAGGATGAAAAGTAGAAATGAGTGTATATCCAGTGTGTGCCAAGTTTTAGAAGATAGGAAGGTAAGCATTTATGGGTATCTAGCTCATAATGTAGGCAGGAGCATGGTAACGTTTTTCAAAGCCCAGGTCAGGCCTGGGCTTTCTGCACATTGCTATTAGTGGAGAGACCTCTTTTCCATGGGCTCCATTTTTCTAAGTGGATGTAGCTTCACAATAGCAAAACTCTATCCCTGACTGCTTGGTGAATCTGGAGGGAGGAAATTTGCAAAGATAGCCTAATTCTTTCCTCTCTGGGTCTACCTGCAGAGAGCACACTCTCTTCTATGAACTTTCTTCCATTCCAGTGTCTACCCCTGATGGGGAGATCTGCAGCCTTCAAAGGCCTGTGACTGGTCTGTTTGAGGATTAAGTGGAAGAAATAAGGAAACTCATGATTACTGAACAGTCTAGCTGCATCCTCAATTCATTAATGACAAAATGCATTTTGCTTTCCTTTTACATAAATCCTACTTCATCTGTCAATCATTTGTGACCTGTGAGGAGCAAAGGTGATTTCATTTAACAGTTTTTTTTAAACCCCACATTTGTTCTGACTTAGTAGTCTCTGTCTGCATAATAGTAGTTTCTGAATTCATTACCTTCAATGTATCCCCAGCCATTTCCACACATTTCCAAAGAGATACCTCAAAATATCCACACATTTTATTGTCATTTGGTACCCAGTGTTCTTATTCTTAAGAAGCCTAATTCCCAAGTATGCATAATTGCTACCTGAAGTGGTTCAGTATTGTCAACTGGACATCATGGGAATACTTGTTTACTTTAAGAAAAATATCTCCTCAATGAAATCCACCTCCCTCAAGTTATAGCCCTTGAGCTGCTAAAGTATTATAGGGTTCTGGGCAGTAGTGGGAAGAATGGTCTCAATTTTATGACTTGACTTTAAAAAAAAAAACATGAACTCCCAGAGAACCATTTCTTGTTTTCAATATCTTATAGAATCTTTCATGACAAAGTGTTTAATCATTTTTTTGGGACCTCATCCCCCTAATTATAGGGACTTCAAAAATAGAACAAGAATTCTATTGGGAATACACCATCAGGGCATTCCTACTGTCTTTCTCTTCTTATAGTATAGACTCCAATTTCCCTTATTTTACTTGTAACACATAAGCTCCTATGGATATTACCTGACATAACTGGACATCTGGGGTGTGGAGGTCAGGGTGAGGGGTGATGGATGCTGACCTAATGATGTAACACATAAGCCTTAATTTAACCTGAGACAATATTTTGTATGCCTTTTGTTATTTTTTTTCAGTGTTCCTCTAAACACTCTTAGGTGTTTATCTTTATTTTAGGAGACAGGTTATATATGTCTGTATCTCCATAATCTGACATACACATATAAATGTGTGTGTGTGTGTGTGTGTGTGTGTGTGTGTATTCATGAATGCAAAGAGGCATGATACATCAAGAATTTGATTTAATTTACTTATTGTTGCTTAACCACAGAGCATGCAGTTTCCATGAAGATCATCCTGTGGAAGCAACTACATTCATTTCATTAAGAGGCAGTTGGTTCAAGTCCCATTAGACACAATCTTGCTCTCCTCCTTAGGTGCAGGTGTTTGGAGGCAATCCAAGCTTCCGATTTTGTGATCCAGAGAATCAGGGACTTGAGATTGCCTCCTCTTTTCCTTTGGCTGACTTCCTTTAATTTGTGGATTTGGTCTCCTGGGAGTCTGAGAACTAGCTTTCCGGTGGAGTATGTATGTATACAGGGGTCAAATGGGAGATGGGAGGAGGGCAGTGAAGAGACAGCATGACCTCAATGCTGGGAAGCCTTATCTAATCCTTGAGTTTCTCTTTGCTAAAATGGACTTTAGAAATTATCCATACTCCAACAGTAGGAAACATAGAAATAAAGTAATTTTTAAATAAAATGAAAACTACAAGAGTAAACCTCATTTTGAAGTGCATCTCCATTTTCTTAGAGATTTAAAAATGGCAACTAAAAGTATTCTTTGTCAATTGCTGGCATTGTTTACATTGGAAATATGTCGGCAAGAAAAGTTACTGGAAAACAAAAAATGTAGAGATATGTTTTGTGCCATGGACATAGGGCAACTCTGGAACCTAAGGTTTATTTAGCCTTCTCCTCATCTCTCTTTCTTTCTATCCTATTTTTTTTTTTTTTGTAAGAAGGGACCTGGAATTTAAGCAGGGGCATGGAAATAGATGTCAGATACCACTAGAAATGTAGAGGGAGCAAAGGCTAATTGGTACACAGTGTTTGAGGTGATTCTAAGATAAGGGAAAAAATCAAATTAGAAATACATGGGGCAGGTAGAGGGTCAAGCACCATGACAGATACACAGGTGTTAGAATTGGTGAAAGTCTTCAGGAGGATCACAATCTAGAATAGAAAGTCACATGGACCATTGAATAAGTTGCAATCTGTTACATTATAAGTATATTATTAGGGTTGTTTCAAAATAGCATATTAGTCATTGACAAAAAATGTAGTAAAACTACTAAGTGCTTAAGTAGGAAAGATCACTGCCTTCTGGAGTAAGTTACTTCTAACATGAGCCAACATTTATTCAGCACTTAACTTTGAGCCAGGCAATGTTCTAAGGACTTTTATGTGAATTGACTCATTTTACCCATATGACAGTGCTGTAGGGTGGAAACAATTCTCAGCATTCCATTTTTCATATGAGGACATTGAGGCCGGTGAGATTGAATAGCTTGTTCAAGGAAGTGAAGAGTCAGAATGTGAACTCAGCTCCACATCAATGTTTAGAGCAGCACAATTCAGTAGCTAAGCTATGGAGCCAATCTAGGTGTCTTTCAACAAATGAATGGGTAAAGAAAGTGTGGTATATGTACACCATGGAGTATTACTCAGCCATGAAGAAAAATGACTTTATAGCATTTGCAGGTGTTATAACTGGACATCTGGAGTGTGGGGGTCAGGGTGAGGGGTAATGGATGCTGACTGTCATGTTGAATAAAATAAGCCAATCCCCCCAAACCAAAAGTCAAATGTTTTCTCTTATAGGTCAGAGCTAACTCCCAGTAAGGGGGATGGGAGGAAGAATAGAAATTCAGTAGATTAGACAAAGGTGAATGAGGGAAGGGAATGGGCATGGGACAGGAAAGACAGTGGAATGAATCTGACCTCACTTTCCTATGTGCATATATGAATATACCACAGTGAATCCCACCATTGTGTATATCCACAGAAATTAATTTAAAAAAAATAAATAGGGGCTGGGATTGTGGCTCAGTGGTAAAGCACTCGCCTAGCACATGCAAGGCCCCAGGTTCGATCCTCAGCACCACATAACAATGAATAAAATAAAGGTATTGTGTGCAACTACGAATAAAATAAAGGTATTGTGTGCAACTACGACTAAAAAATATTAAAAAAAAAAACTGTGGGTAAATGGCAGAAAGATCAATCAAAGGAAGAGACCAGGAGATGGGGGCAGAGAAGGGGAAAGAAAGATAATGGGGACTGAATTATAACAAAATATATTCCATGATTTTATAATTTTGTCAAAATGGAGTCTATCATATATAAATAGAAAGAACCAACAAAAATTAAAAATTTAAAAAAAATGGAACTCATCTGTATAGCCCCAGAAATCATGTCTTTAATTATTGCTCAAGAGACTGCATGAAGAATTTTGCTTGCTGATCCTTGAAGTCAGTGTGATCAGTGTGATTAGGTACATACAAGAAATATAAGGAAAAGGTATTACATGGAGCACTGTGACAGAGACATGGAATGGGTGAATGTCCACAGGACAATACAAGAAATGTGTTTCTAAAATGACAATAGATATGAAATGCACAGGACACATAAATTATCCAAATTTTTTTTAAAGGCACGTTTCTTTGGAAATCAATAACCAGCCAGGATCATTTGGTTACTTATAACTATGTCCCATTCCTTTCTTTTTTTAAAAAAAATATTTAATTGATTTCATTTTTTAAATACATGACAGTGGAATGCATTACAATTATTATTATACATATAAAGCACAAATTTTCATATCTCTTTATATAAAATATGTTCATACCAATTCATGTCTTCATACATGTACTTTAAATAATGATGACCATCACATTCCACCATCATTGCTAACCCCCTGCCCTCTCCCTTCCCCTCCCACCCCTCTGCTCTATCTAGAGTTCATCTATTCCTCCCATGCTCCCCTCTCTCTACCCCATTATGGGACAGTCACCTTATATCAGAGAAAACATTTGACATTTATTTTTTTGGGATTGGCTAACTTCACTTATCACTATTTTCTTCAACACCGTCCATTTTTTTAACCATTTTTTTTAAGAACTATTAGGGAGAAAAATACTTGAGAAAGTTCCTGGGTTGGATAGTAAGACCTTAGGAAAAAATTTAGCAACAAAACAGTCATCAGATTGTTAAACCCTAGGTGAAAAAGACAATTTTGCTTTTCTTGAGATGGAAGGGGAACAAAATAATAGGGCTAAAGGTCCATGTGAAGCAAGAGAAGTTAGGAAGATGGGAGGTTGGGACAAGAGAGAGGTGTAGGCTATAAAAGGGATAAAAAAGACCCCCCCCAGTCCTAGGCTTATCAGAGATATTTTGACAAAATGGGATTAAAGATAGATTTTAAAATTTGTGATATAGCATACCTTTCTCTTCTGAAATCTTTAATGGAATCTCCATTGCTCATTATATCAGTGCAAGTAGAATTTTTTAACATTGGTTTTAATTTCTGGGAAATCAGCAAAAGGCATGAGTTCACAATTCAGTGGGCACCATAAAACCCTGAGAGAGCAGGCAAGGAAGTAGGAGGTGAAAGCAGGAGGGGGTCCCTGGGAAGGCTGCCTGCCTGCTCCACAGTAGCGCAGTTGAATGATAGGGCTCCACTATCATTCACATTCAACAGGGCAGGGAATTCATTTATCAGTAACTCGACTGACACCAGTTGACATAGTTACAAGTGATTATCATTTTCAAGTGGTTAACGATTTTCTTTTCAGTTATAATCAATGTCCACATCATCCATTGCCTCACTGCTTCAATACTGAAAATTTTCTCACAAACTGCTTTCAAATTATCATTTCTTTCAGCAGGCTTACCATGACACTCAAGTTCTATTAAACTTTTTTTTTCACTTGACTATAGTAGAAATATTAATTACCAGTTCTAAGCAGCTTTAACTTAGAGCTCTCCAGGCTATGCCTGAAGTTGTGGTGTTATAAGATTTTTTTTTTTTTTCTTTCACTGTCTGCCAGAGCTTTTGCATCAGTGTCAGTTAGACTAAGACTAAAGTGGTTCTCACTTTTTTAGTGAATTCCTTAGAGGGTAGAACTATCACTTTCAAGCCTCAGCCCCCTTTTCTCCATCAAAAGTTTTTCTCTCAGACACTATAGCAGAATTGCTGAGTATCTTTTTTCAGGTTCCATTAATTTCCATCTCTCTTCTTTTTAAAGCAAGAATCTTCTTGTTTGCTTCTTACCCAATGAAAGGGAGTTCCAAGAAGGCTCCTCTCTTTCTTTCACATATTCAGAGCAGGTGAGATCAAGAAAAAGCTTTTTGCTGAGCATCAGAGGCTTTGATTCAAGTTCTGGCTTCAGTCTCTGCATCTTCAAAGCAGTGGCTGGGACACAGGTTTCTTGGAGTTCTGGGGAGGATTAAACAAAGAAGGTGAGACAGCACTTTGTAAACTCTCAATGGCCATAAAATTTTTCAATATTTGTGTAAAAGTACAAAATATCAGTATAAGTCAAAACACTGGATTAAACAAAATGATCTATTTCTTTACCCTCTTAAACCTGTTGCCATTGTGAAATGGGTACAGGGAGAGTGTTAGTTCCACTTTGGCAAGTGAATTGACCTGAGGTGAAGTCTTTTATCCTTGTTTGCCACTTAGGAGGAGAGTTAGAATCTTTTTACTTTTACTGACATAACAATGGAAAATATAATGCACAGAAGGATGATGTGGAGCTCAAAAAAAAAAAACATGAAGAAGCATGTTAGAAGGCCCTCTTTGTTAGTGTTAAGACTTACAATAATTTTTTTGCTAAGTTTAGATCAGTATCATTTTACTTAAGTGAATATTAACGTATTTATTTGGAAACACTATACTGGTCCTGTTATAAGAAAATTGTTTTTGCTAAGGCAATATGCATCTTTTTGAAAGTTGGTGTTGGCCATTATTAATCAGAAATATTAGTGCTTGCGATATAATTAATCTTATTAGTATATCTGTACAGTTATACTTGGAAGTTCACGAAATTTTTAAAATTAATCTTTTGTTTTACATGTAAGATCTTCTGACATACTTTAATTGCTCTGTGAAGTCTAATATAATCTGCTGTAAATCAAGGATTTTCCCACTTTTGGGACAATATCTTGTTCTACATTTGCCACATGCATGCCAGCTTGTGATTGCTAGTGGCAGATGTAATTGGGCAAAAGTCACAAACCTTTAAAGTCGGTGTACAGACAACTCTCAATTATTCAGCCCAATGAAGAGAGATAATGTGAAACTCATGGTGAATTCAGTTTAGATGTAATGAATCAGTGTGTTCCCATTCTTCATGAAAAGCTTTTTATTGGAGGCATAATTTCAAGAGGTGCTTCTGGGGCAACTTTTAAAGTCTTTAAAATGAATGAAGAGAATCAGTTTTAAAGATTTGGGAATAAATATTCAATTGTAGATCTGAATAGGGTACTTGTCGCTGTGTAAGATGTGTAGGAGCACTGTTTCTAGCTTCTAAATTTGTGATTGAGTCACAAGAAGGTTGAAGGTAGATGGTGGGGTCTGGTAGGAAACATTTGTGACTTGAGTAAAGTTTTCTTTCTTTTTAATATTTTTTTTTCACTTTGAAGAGATGTGAAAACAAGGTTTCTTCTCTCTTAGCCTAAAAGGGAAAATATTTATACATATGGGTCACAAAAGCCACTTATGCTCCAAGTATTTCCTCAAAGCCAGGATCAAAATATCTCTGGCATTAGGTGATCCTGGAACAGCTCAGGGTGCACTGTTCTGCTGAAGCCTGGCTGATGTCCAAGTGGTCCTGTCATTCCTCCCTCCACCTGGCTGAGGTACATCCTCTGCACAGAGTGTGCAGTACTGTTTGTCTGCTGTTTCATTACTCACTGGAGACGGGCGTGCATGTGGTCCAGCCTCAGGGGGCCTGGGCACGCTCTACACTGTTTGAGTGGAGTTTTCCACTGAAGAGTTTGGTTTGGCCTGATCCAAGTAATATCTTGCCAAACCTGCAAACTCCTGTCAGAAGTCACTCATCCCTGGATGGGAAATGTTCCTCATGCTGTTGTCAGAAAGCTGATCTTTCATTGTAAACCTGGCGGGATGTCTATTTGGCCAGACCAAAGTTTTGAGAAGCCAGGTTTTTTCTCTGTGAAGAACGTGTCTGTAGCGGATGGTACTTGTGCTAACAAAAATATTTAGAGTTGTGGTGTTGGCCAGGCTTAGCCACTTAAAAAATGAGAAACTCATAGATGTAGAACTGAAAGTCCTTCATTTAAAAATAAGGGTGGCAATGACTAGCCTGGGTTGGCAGCCAAAAGAAAACAAGGTATGGTACAGTATGTTATCTTAGAAGCCAAATTTTTGTGTTTGAGTCTACAGTTTTAGAGAGTCAACAAAATGTTCTATGGAGTGAGCATGGAACCTGGGCACACATGGCCGTGCCTGGGGTGTAGAGATCTTGGCATAGACGTCAGAGCCTGACTTTCCCCAGCTCAAAGAAGATGTATTGGTGTATTTGTTTTTATATTATATTCTGTGCCCAGGACCCCCACCTCTCTTTTTGATGCTCTGTGTGTACAGAAAGTGAAGTCCATACATTAACTTGTGAAGTACACAGTTTGTTTCCTTTAATTTAACATTGTACTGTGCATTGAGCTTGTTAGTTTTTAGAGTAAGTACTCGGATCACAGGTACATAGCTCAATAAATTTGCTTAGAGTAAACACCTTCACATTCATACTACCCATGTCATGAGCTAGAACATCTATCCATACTCAAAGACCCCCTTTTATGCCCTCATGGTTACTATTTACTCATCCTTTCCTGAAATAATCTCCATCTAGATATTTGAAATTTATATGAATGGGATCATACAGCAAATGCCTTTTTTGTCTCTTTTTGTTAAAAATTAAGTCTCTAAGGGGCATCTGCTTTATTTCACTTTAGTTTGTCACTTTTCTTCACAAACAGTGTTACATTGTATGAATACAGCAAAATTGCTGATCTACTGTACTGTACATGGATATTTGGGTTGTTTCCAAGTGTTAAGCTATTATACCTATGCTTCTGTGATTATGTCTGTATAGGTTTTGAAGAACATTTAGGTACATTTTTGTTAGGTATCAAGCAAAAGTAGAATTGCTGGATCATAGGGTATATGTATTTCAGTTGTAAAAAATATTACCAAGAAGTTTTCCAAAGTGGTTGTATCATTTTCTGCTCCAGCCAACAATAGATGAGTATTCCAGTTACTCTAGATCCTTAGCAGCTCTCGGTATTGTTACTCTTTCTAATTTTAACCATTTGTAGACATGAAGTAAATTTTTCTAAGAGATAATGAGGTTTTATACTTTCTTATGTACTTAATGATTATTTGTGTATGTTCCACCTTTTGAAAATAGCTCTTCAGGGTCCCCCCCAAGTTTTCCATTGGGGTTGTCTATATCTTACTGATTTATAGATATTTTTGGCAAATCAGAATAAAATCCTTTGTTGATTGTTCTACTTTGTGTCTTTCTACTATCATAATATCATAAATATTATGATAGGTATCAAGTCTTTCCTTGAATAGATGATTAGTCTCTCTGTGTGTATCCTTTTTAAGAAGTCTTTGCCTATTCCAAATTTATGAATATATCACCTGTATTAATTTACAAGCATCAAACTTTTATCTTTTATATTTATATCTATAGTATACCTAGAATTCATTTTGAACATGGGATAAAATAGCTATTAAGGTTTTTCTTTGTTTACCACAGGGAGTCCTGTTGTTCAAGACCATATGTTGAGATGCCCATTCTTCCTCCACTGCTCTTCAGTATCTGCCTTGTCATAAATAAAACATCTGTAAGTATTTCTGAACCCTCTACTCTAAGTCACTGGTCTCTGGGTCTATCATTTGGCTATTTTTCCATTCTCTTAATTGCTTGGATTAATAATTTATGATTTTCTGCATGTAGATTATCCAAACTTGTTCTTCATTGTTTTTTGGAGGAAATACATGTTTGTCCTTGTGAATTTCCTTATAAAAATTAGACTCAACTTGTAAGTTTTCACAAATAGAACTTACGGAGATATCTGTTGGAATTGCTTTACATTTGTAATCAATTTAAAGTGAACATCTGTATGGCATTGACTTTCAACCTGTGAGCATGAATTTTTCTCCATTTATTTGATCTTCCTTGATCTATTTTAATAAAATTTTGCAACTTTTGGGCAGTATTTCATCTTTTGTGGGATTTATTCCTGAGTGTATAGATTTGTTTGCTGATCATCACAGATTGGGTCTTTCAGTAGCAAGTGGAAGTTTGGTGACCAGATTATTTTTAAAGATTGACACATGTGAAAGGGAGTAAAAGGAAGCAGGATTAGTCAGAGGAAGAAGTCAAACTGAACTGTAAGTGGGGCAAACACTGTGAGTTGCTCTGGAGCAAATACAGCCTGTCAGAGATATATATCCCTCATGGGCTGAAACAATCAGAACTTTATTCTCCTGCAGCATTCAGTTATTGGTACTGCCCCAGAAAGGTATCCTCTTGTGTGAGATGGTCCTTTATACTTGATACATAACCAATTCTCTTTTTCTGAATTCAAACCTAGGCAACCTGACTTCAGGATCTGTACCCTATTTTTTTTCATTTTTTAAATGTAATTTTTATTGGGCACAGTAATTATATATAATAGTGGGAGTCATGTTATATCTGTACATACATGTAACATATTTTTCTCATTCTTCTTCCCCAGGACCTTCCATTGACCTCTTCTCCCTTCCTGATTCACTTGCTTTACTCTACTTTGCAGCTGATACAAATTCTGAAGGAACTCACAGAACTCCATTAGCTGGGTCAATAAGATCTCCTTTGGAGTGGGATATGATGATACTTCTCTCTGTCCATTACAGACCAACTTCTCTGGTGTGTCCATCATAAATGACCTCTTATGCTGCTCAAATTCAATTCTTCATGCACATTCAGGCAACAGCTCCTCTAGGACTCTAGTAGACCTGTCTTACAGGAATGCTTAGAAGATGAATATAGTAGGAAGAATATACCCACAAGCAGATAGTTGGGCTAGAGCTCATATTCATTGTCTTCTTCCTCCACTCTCCATTCCAGATTTCTCCTCAGCTTACTGCTACCTTGGTCTATCTTAATGTCTTATCCCAAGATTCGCATTCCTAGTTTCCATGCTATTTTGAGGTCAAGGCTGCTATGCTTATCACAATGAGACAACATCACCTCTACTGTAAAACATCTATTCCTCTTCTTTTCTGCTGATCAGAGGCAGTTATTCCTGTCCATGCCTGCTGGTCCCAGGCTATAGTTTAGAGTTGAAAGGAACTCCATTTTGATTTTCTGGTGAAAGTGTGCTGTCTTTAGGGATTTGGTCCTATCATTTGGCAGAGTTCAGATTTGAAGTCATCTATTGGGTCATGAGGAATGATGGTAAGTGGAGCTATGACAGTTTCTATGCCCTTATGTATGTTTTTAAATCCACATTGTTATATATGGCTCCGTTCACTATATATTCTGCTCTATGGAGGATGACATTCTGTTTTCATAGAGGATTGCCTCTACACTGGCACGTCAGTTGTGACACTTAGTGATGTTACCAATTATGTTACATGTATGTACAGATACAGCACAACTCCTACTATTATGTGTAATTACAGTGCCCAGTAAAAAATAAATAAAAAATTAAAAAAAGATGTTAGCAGCTATTTTGTGGCATGATATATGATCCCCCTGGTGGCTCTCATTGTCACAAGCCCTGTCCTGTATCTCCTTTGATATAAAATGGATTATTGGCCTAATGTAATATTATATGAGTCCCCTGCTGGTAGAATAAACATTCTCTGAGCAGGCTGGTAGTGGTTCTAGCTGAGACCTGAAGGGCAGAAAAAATAAATCCGTACCTATAATATGCATCTACACTGAAGGCAAGTCACTTGTCCCTGTAGAAGCCTCTTGGTCAACTTTGTTCCATATGCTTGACTGATCTCCTCTATGAATAATGCTATGAGAAGGGCTCAGTCTTGACCTTTGTTGCTGGCAGGTTGGATGCTCAGTGGCACTAGTCAGCCTTAGTTAATGGGAACACATGCTATTGGGCTCATGTGCAGCATCCATATTTTTGACCTTGACTACTCTCTTCGTGTACATCTCTGGAGTGACTGATGCCAAGTGGCTGGATCAGTTTTTGTAACTTTGTGTATGTGTGTGTGTGTGTGTATGTGTGTTTGCTCATGTGTACATGATATGAGCACTTCTCCTGTAGTTGGTGCTTTCTGTTGCACACTAATGTGTGATGAAAAAGATTTTCATGTTTGGTTTTCCCCTGCATATGTATATATACTGACCTCTACTCTAGACTTTTGGTCTCTGTCTTCTAATTTTTCTCCATCTAGGCCTCATCAGTCAGTCCATTCTCCACCAATAAATTTGCATATATTCTAAAATGGGACTACTTCTTTCATACAAAGTGGAAATCGAACAGTCCACATCTGTGGCCATGGAGGATTTTTCCTTGCCACCATCTTTCAAGGCCTTTGCTGAATAAGGCTACAGTGTGACAGCTGTTCACTTCTGCCTTCTACTACACACTAAGGTGGTTCATATATAAAACAAGCACACTTATTTGCTGGTCATAAGAAATTATCTATATGATCATGAATATGGGTAGGGGAAGGTATCCCGGAATAATAGTGGTAAGGAACATTGGGGTCTGGACTCTTTGCTTACATAGCTTGCTCATGCAGTCTGGTCCTGTTAGAGTGTGATCCATGACACACTACTTCCATCTTAAAATGGATTATTGTAGGCTCTGCCTGTCCTGATGACTTATTGGGTCTATGAGAGTCCATCTTATGAATTTGGTTTCAGATACTTGGTGACCGAGTCTCCCAAGGTCAGACATTTATCTTCTACCAGGGAGCAATAAAATTCCAGGATTGTCTCTTTTGTACCCAGTGGTTTGTAATTGTACTGCAGATGGTATGGCTTTGCTCCAGAACATTAGGGGACGGCATAGTGACTTTCCCACAATCTCTTCAAGCTTGCCACAAACTCTACATTTGTCATGACGTATTTTTCTCACGGTTATTTCTTCTAACCCTATAGCCTCTACTGCATCATGTGGTTCAGAGCTGCTTGCATTACAGTCAAGACACAGTGCTGAGACATTTCTTCTCTGGGTCCCACTCAAGGCTAGCAACCTTCCACTTCACTTTGTCAAAGCAGTGTCCCCATATGGAATATGCTGCCTCTAGATGTTTGTCAGGCATGTACTTTCTCTTTGTGATGGGAGATGTAACATGCAATAATCTGCCTTTAACTTTGGAGAAGGCTTCTTAACATGCCTCTGATCACTAAACCTTAAAATTGTGCTGTTCTGAAAGTTCAGATCTTATCCCAAACATCCTAGTCTTGTTTTCCCTTGGACCCCATGCCCATAACCAGAGCCCTAATATTAGTGTAACAGACCTAACTTTCTTTGGAGTTTGGCCACTCCTCATCTTTCTTTGCCTATTGATTGCAGAAGATGAGACCCTCTTTGAGAGCTACGAGGGAGGTAGCTGTTACTTGTAGGTTATGGTATTTTTCTAGGGTATAATAACATGTAGTGATAGACACCCAATTCTGTTATAATTACAGGTACTATTTTAGCTGATATTTCTCAAATCCCTGCTACATGCGTTAGCTAATACATTCTTCTCCATGGCATATCTTCTAGTGATCACCTAAATAGTTTTAATAATTGAACCAGAACCGCCTTTAGAGATTGTCATTGCCCCATGTGGGTCTTCAGTGCGCATTGAACAGCAAATGATTCAACTCTTAAATCTACTTTCATTGCCTACTTTCTAGGAGCTTTCTGGTACTAATTTTTGTAAGTTGGTACAAACAAATGTTGAGGTGGAGTTGGTGTGTAGATTGTTTATTGGTGACAAACATCTGTGAAAAGGAGTGGTGGGAAGCTGGATTGGAAGAGGGGATGGTCAATTTATATTAATATAAGTCTGATATAACCTTAGCCAGCCTCCAGGGAAACCTTTAAACAAATATGTCCCATCAGAGTTGTCCCCTAGTAATGATATTAGATTATCAGTTATTAGGTGGGGATTGACTCGAGGAGAGCATGTTCTTGGGTAAAGTGAATTATTGTGTGTGAGGAATAGGTTGACTGAGAGGAAGCTCTCTGCTGATAGCACTCCTTAGCTGGGACAAGGCTTTTATTAAGAGGAATTTTAATGTCTCATCTTCTTATTTACCATAATTCTTCTATAAATATAGTACAACTTAAAATTTTTCAATTTTGAATTATTTGTTGCACACAAGAATACTATTGCTTCTTAAAGCATTTGCATCTAGCAAGCTTGCTAAATTTTCCTGTTTATTCAAATGCACAGATATGTCTATCAAAATTTATCACTAGCTGGCATATAATTGTTAATGAATTTCAAAGGATTGAAATCATGGACAGTTTGCTCTCTGGCCACAGTAAAATTAAGCTAGTAAACAATAATACCTCCCACCCTAAGTGTTTGTCAGTGAAGGTAGGCACCTGCGTGTGTGTGTGTGTGTGTATATATATATATATATATATATATAAATAACCTGGGTCAAAGAGAAGTCCAAACAGAAATAAAAAATATTTTGAAGTGAATGATAATAAAACAGGATGTATTAAAACTCATGGGACAGAACTAAGAGGCAAATTCATTGCTGTTGTTATGTATGTTAGAAAAAAAGGAAAGGTCAAAATAAAATGATCCTAAGCATCCATCTCAACAAATAAAAAATAAAAGGCAAGTTAAATTTAATTAAAACAAAGGGAAATAAATACTAAGTACAACCAGTATTTTTGCTCTAGTTCTAGTGATTGCTATAAAATTGCATATGTATCTTTGACATGTTAGATCTTTCTTAAGCTAGTATGTTTACTACTCTTTAGAACAACTTAGGATCTTATATTTCTGTCCTTTTGTACTTTATAATATATGTTTATACTCCAGTAAATTAGTATTATTTTAATGAATGAACAGTCACTTTGATTTATCTATATATTTATACTCTTCATTGTTATTTAATTCTCCCTCAATTTCCATGCTTTATCTGGGATATTTTGCCTTCTGCCTAAAGAATTCTCTTTAGCATATATTTTTAGTGCAATTCTTACTGGAGACAGTTTTTTTTTTTCTGTGTTTGTATGAAAACAACTTTCTTTTCTTTTTTTGAAAAACATTTTCTCAAGATGAAGAACTCCGGGCTAGCAGCTACTTTTTAGTATTTCCAACATGATTCTATTGTCTTAGGCTTCTATTGTTTCTGTTGAAAGTTCATCTTACTCTTTGAAGCTATTAAAATATTTTTTTCTCTTCCTACTTTAAAAAGTTTCTTTCTGGTTCTTGCTATAGTTTGGACCTGGAATAGTTCCTCCAAAGGCTTATGTGTTAAAGGCTTGGTCCCCAGCTTGGTGTTGTTGGTAGGTTTTGGAATCTTCAAGTGGTAGGTCATTGGGAGTGTGCCCTCTCTCATCCTGGAATGAGGTGAATGGCTTTGCTCTGTTCTGCATTTCTCCATGATGTGCCATCACAGGCCCAAGGCAATGGGGCCAACTGATCATGAAACTTTAACTTTTAAAATTGTGAGCCAAAATTAATCTTTTCTCTTTACAAATTAATTGTTTCAGATATTTGTTATAGTAACAGAAGTCTCTTCTGAGATACTTGTTTTACCCCACTATTTCTTTTCCTTCTTGGTCTTCAGTAAGTTTTCTGCTAGATCTTTTAACCACGTCATATGTTTCTTATGTATCTTTTATTTTTCACCCTTTTTCTGCTTCTGTATTCTTTAGATGCTATCAATTGATCTAATTCCCAGTTCTAATATTCTCTTGTTTAATCTGAAGATTCTATTTAATCTAATTAACTTACATCTTAATTTTAATAATTATTTTCTTTTTCAGTTTCACCTGGAGTCTGTTTCTACTTTTTGTTTTTAATTTTTTCTTGGTTTCTGAGCATTTCATTTTTTTTCCTGACATGTCTAATAATCTTTAAAATTAAATACCAGATGTGTTTGAAAAATATAGAGGTGATTTTCAAAGTTCTGCCCAATGTAATCTTTCTCAGAAGATTTAATGTTAATCTCCCCAGCAGTTAGAGTAGAAACAGATCACCTTTGCCCAGTCTAGGATTGAACAGATTCATACAGGACTTTGGTGAGATCTTTGACCACAGTGCAGGGAGGTCTGGGATATTTATCAGGAGCTGTCTTCTTTGAGGATTCTTGAATTCCAAATTTGTTTCCCAGTCTCATTACACTATTGACAACTCAAATAGATTTCCAGGGTTTTGGTCACGTTTTCTGTTTTGTTTCTTGGCTTCTAGACTTTTCCTTTCTTGCAGCCTTGCAGATGCCTTGAGGGAAAATCACTATGCTGCCACTGACCTTCTTCTTTGATATCTTGAATATTTAAATGGTTGCATTTTTCATATTGCATTTTCTCCAACTTTTCTAATTATTTCAAACTAACCCTTTGGAAGAATTGCTCCGTAATTCACCAACATCAGGAATATGCAATTTTGAATGCGTTTTCATTAAGAGGAATGTACCAGATTTATTGTTGTTTTTTTTAAATAATTTTTTTAGTTGTAGTAGACACAATACCTTTATTTCTTTTTATGTGGTACTGAGGATCAAATCCAGTGCCTCACACATGCTAGGCAAGTGCCCTACCACTGAGCGATAACCCCAGCCCTTATGATCATATTCTCAATGTCTTTTATAATCCTGGATACATGGGGTGCTCAGAAATTTTTCAATGCATAACAATATGCAAGAGAAGTATGAAACATGGCCTATATTCAAAGCCAGTTTTCAGTCTAATGAAATAGTCAAGACTCAGTCAATATTTCTTTAATGCTTAGTTTAATTCTAAGATGTTCCATAGCATCATTCTGTATAATTTGAACCCACCTTTATCTTTTGCATCCTCTGAAAAACATTTGGAATTCATTTGACACAATATGTCCCTTGATCTTATGTTGTATTGATAATGTATTTGATGCTATAAGCTGTAAATATATTTGAAGTATTAGTATAAGTTAAGCTCTGGAACACATGCTCTGTCATATTTCTGCTATCATTTTAAGACATCTCAAGCAGTGCTGAACACATCAGTGGCCCGAGGTAATTCCTCCTCTATACTCTAAAGTAATTGAAGTTCTATATTCTAAAATGAAAGGATTCAAAGAATGTGTATTGATGGGCACATTTTTTAATTAGAAAATTTTTCGTGTATTTGAAGAGTTTTAAGGAGTATATTGCATGCAAAGTATTATGTTTATGAGTAAGTGTTCATCCATGTGTCAATCACAGCTGGCACCAGGGTCTGGTGAGAAGAGAGCAGAGTCATTAGTTACTAAAAAGCAAGGAGAATTTTTATTGTCACTTAATATGCAGAAGTTACCATGGTACTCATCTTACATAAGCTGTCTCATTTAATCTTCATAATAATTCAATTCAGAGGCAGTATTGTTATCCCAATTTTCAAATGAGGAAACTGACCTCTTTCCTATAGGTCAAGTTAGTAACTCAAGGTCACAGACTTAGCAAGTGAGGAAGTTGGGATAGTGATTTTGATGGGACGTGGCCCCAATGAGAAAACATTACACTCTTCTATCTAGTCAGCTCCTGGTCTGGGTAATGAAGGAGAAAATAGAGATATATGATTCATTGCATTCCCTTTGCCCTCTACATGTCAAGAAAAGGAAGGATGCTTATTTGAAACTTTCCTTTCACCTTATATATAGTTATATATAAATTGCTGTAGGAAAGATGTTTCACAGTAAGTATCAGTTGATTCAATAATTTTTTTCTTTCATGTTATGGTTTCTTTTTTATCTTCATTTTCCACTGGCAAATTCTGTTAAATTCAATAAATGTGCAAACGAATGTTGAAAATGCCAGTTAAAAACACTGAAGACATTAAATGTGATTAGGGTCTTGTCCTATAGGATAGATTGAAACATCAGGCTTATGCAATTGAGAAAACACAAATGCTGAATGGATATACTCAAAGTCTAGAAAATAAAAAATCCAATTTTTTAAATGACCAAAGATCAGAACATATAAATGAATAATGCTGGTGATATTTGCATTGTTTAGGGGGGGGGGAACATGGGTTAATTCATTGGGAAGGATTGAGGACCTGCTAACCAGATGGAGGTGACAGGAATTCTATTTCCACAGAAATTTAATGTTGGAAAAAGACTGAGTGGGAAGAATGAAGGTTGGGATGGGTTCTGTGATTGTTGGACTGATAATGAGAAGAGAGTGTGGAAGGACTCCTTCAATGAGTGAATTCCAGAGCAGTGCATACCTCATGCTTCTGCAGGTTCTTCAGTTAGGGCAGGATTCTAAGAGAAGATTCCCAGTAGGATCAAGTTGGGAGAATAAAAGCATTTAATAAAATCAACTGATGGTAGATTGCAGAAGGGGACAGTGAGGAGGAACATGAAGCTATCCTGGGAATTACTGTGGTTTTTAAGCTTGCTTTATTCTGTACCTGAATATTTATGTCAATTCTGCAAAAGATTATATCAAAAGTAATTTTTGGACTTTTGCTTGAAAATCTCTGACAGATAGACATTTCCATTCGATATTACTTTAGTAATTTTTTCCCAAAGTGCTATATGAGATAAATTTAGGCATGATAGGACAATGAAGGAAGATAAATAATAAGATAAATAAAAACAATTAAAACCCTTGTAATCATAATAATTACTTGACCAAGCCTAGCCAGAGCTTGAATTATTTCATTTCACTAGTCATATAATTCTTCAAATGGACATCCTTATTTTTCTGTCATTCACTTAAATCTGTTAATTATACCAACATTTACCAGGTTATAAATATTTCAATTGTAAATATTTCCTCCTGATCAAATCTAATATCAATAGAAAGTGAATTAATTTTTTTTAGCCTTTTGTAATCTTTAGAATATGATCTAGTGTAGTGTTACCATAACTATTATACTTTCTTTTACTTATTAAATTATTTTTCAATGAAACAATTTTTCTGGATGTTCAATAATTCTTATGATTTTTGTTATTTGTTTATTTTCATTTATAAACTGTATATTTGAGATACATAACATCAAACATCATAGATTAAATTATTTGAAGTATTTTATTATCCAGGATCACTTTGGATTTTAGTGTCATCCAGAAACATGAGTATTCACCATTTTCAGAGACACAAATGGCTGTTGGGGTGTTTACTAGGACAAAGAGAAAAAGTCTTGACAGAATAATATTCTTTAAGGGCTCTTCTGTGCTCTTCATCATGTTATACTTACAGCCTCCCTCATTTTCCCTCCAAGGAACATTGACCTTATTTTTCCACATAATATGAAACAAGTAGGAAGGTACTTTTTAGAGGTGTCAATGAGAGAAAAAGTATATTATTCATCATTACATTTTCTCTCTCTCCTTGGCATGGGACACACATGCTAATCTGTTTTTTTCTCTAGCAAGAGACCTGTTTTCATTTTCTCTCCTGGCCTTTCATCTTATGGTTTGGTTCATTCCTGTGACAGCAGTTCTTTGAAACCCCCATCTAGTATTTTGATTTTCCTATAGAGTTCACAGTCTACTTTGTTCTCATTCTTTCAGCTCATCAAAAAGAGAGATAGGAGCATGTCTGAGTTATCTGTGGAAGCTTATCCTGTGGAATGTCGGGACATGCATTTGTATTAGATCTGTGCAAGCTAAGTGTTGTAGTTTGCATCTGAGGTTTTGCCCCAAATCTCTTGTTAATGCAGGACTATCCAGAGGAGAAATGATTGGATCATGATAGCTGCAACCTAACTAGTCCATACTAATTTCAATGGAGTAACTAGGTGGTGACTGTAGGCAAGTGGGGCATAGCTGGAGGAGGTGGTCACTGGGGTGTTCCCTAGAAGGGTTCATATTCTCTGAGGCCCTTTCCCCTCTCTGAGCTTTCCTGCCACCATGAGGTGAGCAGAGCTCCCCGGCCATGTCCTGCTGCCATAATGTCCTGCCTCATGTTGGGCCTAGAACAATGGATTTGGTTGACCATGGACTAAACCTCTGAAACCAGGAACCAAAATAATTTTTTTCTTCTCTAAGTTGTTCTTGTCAGATATTTTGATCACAGTGACAACTATCTGACACAGAAATTGACCCAATAGATAGTATATACATCTGGTATTGCCTCTCTGTAGGTGAATATTCAGTCCCTGTTTTCTCTTCTTCTATCTTATCAAGTGTGAACTGTCAATGACCTCATGTATTCTTTGCCCATATAACCTATTAATTTAGTCCAATAGATAGTATTGGTTCATGGGTGATGCTTGAGATGGATTATAGAAAATCCCAGACTCTTAAGGATTTGTTTGAGGTAAATTCAGATGTTTTATAGTTTATTCTCTCATCCTAAGGTAAGGACTGGCAATTTAGTAGATGATCATCCCATGCTCTTTGAAACACTTTCATGTTATTCAGTTTCCTGACAACTCTTGCATGTTGAGTTGGTTCCATGAATTGAAGTGTGCTTTGTCTTCATACAACTGTTACCTGCTGTTCAACTCCTCTTAAGGACTCTTAATAAACTTTAAGTTCTTAAATTCAGCTCATATTCTCTTAAAATATTTCTTGTTATTTGAGCCTTTCGTGGTAAGGTTCAGTGAGTACCAAAATATCAATAACTTAAAGTTACAAAAGTGAGTTGGAAAGCATGTAGGACTCAAGGGTTCTTCCATCATAGTCCCAAATTGGCAGCTGCTTCTCTAGCTATCATGTTCATATTCCAACTAGAAGTAACAGAAAACAACGAAGGAGGAGGAGAAGGTCGTGCGTCAACTGCCTAATAAGGAAATTTTTCAGAGGCTGCCTCCAGAAACTTCTGCTTATACCCAGTTTACCTGAAGAACTAGGTTACTTGGTCAAATCTACTTGTCACAGAGTGTTTGAGTGGCCAAGTGCCCAGGTAAAATTAAATGTTCTGTCACTGTGGGAAAAGAACAGACTAATTTTTGGAAGGTAGCATTTTTAGGCACGTAGGGTTTCTCATAAGTGTTCTGGTTGCCATTTTATAAGTAAATTTTAGTCTTCATTTGTCTCCTTACCAACTTAGTATTCTGGGCTGTGTAGAATAGAGATATTAATTGCTTTAATTCTCAACGCCATTTAAGAGCAGTTAGCTGTTTTGAGAATCTCCATCTTCACCATATGTCATGGTTAAGGGTAAAAGCTGTCCTCTGCCACTCTGGCCTCCCTACTATGTAACATGCAAGAAGAGGGCTGGGGTTGTGACTCAGTGGTAGAGAGTTTGCCTAACACGTGTGAGGCACTGGGTTAGAGCCTCAGCACCCCATAAAAATAAATAAAGTAAAGGTATAAAAATTGCAAGAAGTATGAAGTGTATTTAGGTCACCTAAATTTTTTTTCAGATATCATCTGAAATCACTTGAGTTGCTTCTTCTAAGATTCCATGTGAAAATAATGAAGGAATATACTTAATTCTGCCTAAATTGATTTCTTTAACATAGATATTTGATTGATACCATCACTATAACTGCCTGCTACGTCACAGTTGCTGTGTTGAATATTTTATACTCATTGTGTCTTTTAATACTCCCAACAATCCTGCGAGGAGATAGCATTGTGTCCATGTTAGAACTGCGAATACTGGTGCTCAGAAATTTAAGCAACTTACTCCAAATCTCAAAATAACACCAGAGTTGGGATTCAAATTTAACTTAGAACTTATGATTTTAATCACTATGCTATATTGACTTCAGCTGTCTGCTTCTCCTCATAAAATTAACATTTCATTAAAATGAAGAGAGATTTTTCCAGTAGAAATAAAATATATATTTTATTTGAAATATTACACTACTGCCTACACTCACACATACACACACAGTATATCATGGTGTGTATGATTTTTTTGGGGGGGTATCTAAATTATTGTAAAAACTGTATTTAGAACACATTCACAAAGCCAGATTATAAATTTCAGAGATAAAATCTGTAGCTATTATCCATGGGATTTGGGGCTTTGTGAAAACATATAGTACAGAAAATTTCTGCAAGGCCAGCAGAAATCAAGTTTATGGAAATAGACTGGGTAGAAAAATTAATGGAAAGTATAAAGCCACCACAGACTCCTTAGATTACTAGTGGATTAGAAAATGAACAGGTATTTGCATGAGCAGTAGTTTGACTGCTTATTATGTTTTTCTTTCTTCTCTGGTCACATTACATGATGTAACCGGATGAATCAGAAATTGGATCTGCATGGGGAGATGTGGATGACCACAATTCCCTCTACTCACTGCTTCTGCAGACATTCCGAAATCCCTGAAATCATTTTGGAAATCAACCAGAGCTCAAGATCTGTTTGTGACCTTTGTTAATATGCATACAGATAGAGCAGATGGCCTTTATCTGATGTCAGTTCCTCACTGGCCTTCCAAGATTTTTCTGTTATTGAAGCCCTTTCACCTTATGCAGTTCAGTTCACTGTCCTCAGTCAAAAATGCACCATGTCTCCACCATGTGCGTGCTTTTTCTCGTCATAAATTCTGTCCTCTGTGTGCTTCTAAGAAGTGGTCTTCATCCACATGGGCTTGTATTTATGAAAATGAGCTAGTTGGTAGGATTGGTAAGATTTCCTCACACATGGGTAAAAGATGGGATTGATAGGTCCCATCTCTCTACCCGTACAAGCCAACATTTTCTTAAAAAGTTGATTTTGTTAGGTATAGCAGGTTTTTTAATTTCCTTTAGGTTATTAGCATTAGAATTACTCAAGGGATTATTCCAGAACTACAGAATCAGAATGTCTGGGAGTAGGGCTCAGTAATTGGCATTTTAAATTTGTTTCCTGCCTTCTTTGATATCCACTCCATAATTAAAGTTTGTAAACTCCTACCTTGGAGAACAAAGAACCCATGTCAAGATGTTTGAGCTTTTTTTTCTTCTCCTTTTTAATGTATTCCTTCCCTTTCTCTTTATGTTTATCTCAAATGTAATAAAACTTGGGGGACAAATCTGATCCATGGAGAATTTCAAGTTCTCTTCTGCATGTGTCTTTTATCATTCAATAGGTATTGATTCTGGAGCTGATCACATATATTTGAGGGCCCTTGAATGATGTGAGACTCAGGGTGCTGGCAGATTTCCCCTGTCCCAATGAATGTCCCATTAGCCTTTTCCAATATCACCATGTCCTTCCTTGCAGACAGATATTGGGATAATAAGTGTCATGTATTTAGTGACACGGTGGCTCTCACACTTGTCCAATTGCAGGGTACATGACAGGCATAATAAAAATGTTTAATACCATAACATATAATACATTCAAAATAATTAAATTGTTTGTTAATATTATCTGCTTTGGTATAAAACCCAGTTTGGGGATTGTAGTATTTTGATAGTAGAAGCTTCAAAAATTCAGATTCAAGAAGCTTAAGACTCAAAAGTGCAAAAGGAGAAAATACAGTAGTTATGAATAAATTTAAAATAAATTTTAAATGAATTGTTGATAAATGTAAGATGCATCAGTGTAACCTAGAAAAGGGCAATCTTACATTTTTTTTTCAGTGCTCAGTAACGTTGGCACATTCATTTCTAAGACACTAATATCTAAGTCAGTACATTACATTTCTCAGGCCATGATCCTTGGCTCAGAGTTCATGAAAAATAAAAGCTGATACATCAGAGTGAATCCCAGAGCTTCTGGGGGATCTACTGGAAAAGTGGCTCTGTGTTTTCACTGTTGCTGGAACTGTGAAGACGTGAAGAGCTGTCCACACTGGGAGAGCTCATTGGATAACATAATGCAACTCATCCAGGGAAGGGGAGCCAGAAGATACAGAGAAAGAAACTGGCTTTCAGTGATATCATTTAAATCCTTCCCTCAAATACTACGAATATATATAAATGTTATCTCTGAATTTTTCTTTTGTATGAGCCAACACATTCCCCTTTTTTCCCCTTAAGCCAGGTGTGTGTGTCTGTGTGTGTGGGGTGTGTGTGTGTGTGTATGCATGTGCACATGTGTTTCATTTCTTGCTGTAGTCTGAAACCACAGACTACAATACTTCTTACAATGCTCATGGTACTGCATATTATTGCTTTTGTAACATCTATATCCCCTACCCCTGATACCAAGACTATAATCTCCCTGAGGGCAGGGTCATGTCTGTCTTGCCTGCCCTGTTGTTGTATCCCCATCCACAATCTTAGCATAGAGTAGGCATGCAGTAAACATTTTTGAATGAATGAATATATAATTTATTATACTTCCTGATAAATCCAATATTACAGCATGTCTGTGTTATAAATAATTTGTTCCACTACACTTTTTAAGGAAGGAAATTCTACATCCCAGATTCAGTTCTCCTATTTTGTGTATTTATCTTGAGATACATCTTGCCACCCACATAATTTTCTCCTGTGCTTTACTCTAGCATTAACAGGAATCAAAACAATTCTTTGTCTTTTATTTTTACCAGTTACTCCATGTACTTTCTTTTTAGCAATTCTGTTATCTGCATTCACATATATTATTTATACCTCAACTACAGCAGGTTTACCATGTATTATAATTGATAGTTTATGATTTTACTTGTTCTGCAAATGGTGAATTCTTTTTTTGGTGGGGGGAACGGGGGATTGAATCCAGAAGTGCTTTACCACTGAGTCACATCCTCAGCTTTTTAAATTTCTTATTTTAAGACAGTGTCTCTTTAAGTTGTCCAGGCTGGCCTCAAACTTGAAATCCTCCTGCCTCAGCTTTCTGAGTTGCTGGGATTACAGGTGTGTGCCATTGTGCCTAGCCAAACTTTATTCTTTGGAAATTGTAATTAAGTCTCTATTTGCCTTCATATTACCAATTACAATTATA
This sequence comes from Urocitellus parryii, assembly GCF_045843805.1. Lineage (NCBI taxonomy): Eukaryota > Metazoa > Chordata > Mammalia > Rodentia > Sciuridae > Urocitellus > Urocitellus parryii. Next base: position 32,310,594 of record NC_135532.1, read on the forward strand.
GTGTTTTTTATTTGTATTTTAAAAGTGCATGTAAATATTTTTCTTGTAGTTCTTTGTTCTCATTTTGCCAGAATCTTATGCCATCATAAAAATAACTGAACTAAATATTCCCAGATTTTTTTATTCCCATTTGAGGGTTATCATTTAAATGATCAAATTTCATCAGTTGGCCTGTTGTATATTCATCCAAAAAGCACTTCATAGATGGCCACAATATCAGAGAGTAAAGCCTGAAAAAGTTATATTTTACTGGTAATCATCCAAAATAACTGATTTTGAAAATTCCATGGAAATGGGAATTAGCCCAGGTGAAAGTGGAAGTAGAAAATCTAAGATCCGAATTGTGGAAGCAAAGACCCATGAACTCTGTTAACATTGAGGAACAGTCTTTGTGTATAAGATGTTTTAGATTACCTGGGCTTCAGGAGTGCCTTACTGGATGGTGTCATGCTAGTGTCAGTCACTGTTGCCTATTGAGTGACCATTCACTAGGTCATCTTCCTTGACAAAGAACCCACACTTTCTCAGGTATTGGGCAGGTAGTAACTGGCCATTCTCCAGAAGGTACTTTCTTTTTTCATCAGAGGAGGGGTCTTGGTTGAAGTTAGTTATAGAGAATGTCATTCCTCTCTAACCAATGATGTTCTATTTGCAAATATTTAATCCAGTTCCATTAATGAGATGTAAAATGAGATAAATAGCTACTCCTGAATGTGGTTTTATTTGTCTGGAAAACCTTAATAGAGGGTCTAAGCTCAAATTCCAAGACAGTTGAATAATTACCTATAATCACCTATTAAATAATTCTGAAAACAAGTGCAGGTAATTCTAAAAGTTCTTAATACCTCTCAGATGTTTCTTTTAACATGTGTATATACACACTTACACAAGGAGGGAAGGACAGAGAGAACTCTCCAACTCCCTGCAATATATCACACATTTAAATATAAAAATTAAACATTAGGGAAAAAGAAAAAAAACAGACAAATGTTTTTTTAAAACTATCAAAAATGAATTATTACAAATTTTGAAACTGGTGACAATTGGTTAGACCTCTATTAAATGACAGACTACTACATGAAAAAAAGTCCTTACCCTAAGTTGTAAAAAGTCTAAGAGAATTCATTAACTTAAAGATTGGTAATAGGTAATTGAGATTACTAAAAGAAAAAAATATATTTTAATAGTATAAAACAGATGGAATAGGACCATCATTAGTTCCAGATAAAGAGGATGGAAAGTAAAAACATATAATCAAGTCCTCAGTATTACAGAGCACACACTCTGGCACCCTGACCTAAGTATCCATATTTGTTTTGTATTTACTCTACTCAGAGTAAGAAAAAGAGAATCAAAAATTATAATTTGATAAACATGTTTTTCATTTCAGTTTACTCTGAATTGATTATCATTAAGCAGAAATCTGATTATGAACTAGATTCCCCAAGTAACTCCCTGTGTTAAGGGGCTACTTTATTTGACTACCATAAAGCTAGTATAGTTGGTATCAATTTATGGTAAAATAATGGGCCTTCTGGTTGATAAATTTACTTCTTATTTCTTAAGTTGTGAGTCATCTTTTCATCACTGTGACTAAAATACTCTATATAAATGGCTTAAAGGAGGCAGTATTTAGTTTGGCTCTTAGTTTCAGAGGATTCAGTCCACAGTCTGTGGGTTCCATTGCTTTCAGGCCTGTATGAGGCAGAATGCCTTTCCTCCCTCCCATGGCATGGTGGAAGGACATGGCAGAGGACAGCTGCTTACATCATGGCAGATGGGAAGGAGGGAGAGGGGAGAGAGACAAGATACAGTACCCAAGGGCGCACCTCTAAGGATCCTCCCCCTTTTACAAGGTCCCACTTCCCACCCCCTCCACCACTACCCAGTGGTCCATTTGCCTATCAATGGATGAATCCACTGATGAGGTCAGAGCCCTTACTAGTCAATTACTTCCCCAAAGCCCTGCCTCTGAACACTATTGCATTGGGGATCATACCTTTTACTTAAAAGCTTTGGGGGGACATTTCTAATTCAAACCTTCACAAGCTTATTCCTTACAGTCTGTCTTTCTTTAAAGAAATTTGATTTCTGGACCTGTGTGGTCTCGAAATATAGAGAAGCCACCTGGACAAACTATGCCAGCCATGCCTAAAACATAACGAATGCAGCTACTTTAGAGATGATCAGCAGTGCACCAAAAAGGCTTGCCCTGCAGCCGTATCTTGAGGAAAAAGGAACCTAATCAGCTATGAAGGCATGCTCCTAAATCCTCTTAACAATCCCCTTAAAGAATATTTTTTTTTATTACATGGAGTTATAAACTGATGCTTTCCTATTAGGTTCTTTGTGCCTCTTTCAGCTATCACCCACTCATCTCAGAAGTGCGTGATAGGACATGGGGAAACACACAGGTGCATGGCTCCTGGCTTTCAGAAGGACCTGGAAAAACCCTAGTTGCTTCTCAGCACAATTTAAATTGTAAACCAACAAGGTAGGCATCTAACCAACTTTTCTGTTGGGCCTATTATGAGTACTCAACTAGTGAAGGAATTCAATATTGAGCCCTTTATTCCACACAGGTGTCTTTATAGACAAAAGAGAAATGGTAAAGTGTTTGTAATACTCATTAAAGCATGCTTTCCCAAATGAAATCCCACAACATCTTAATCTCCTTTATAAACAAACCAGCACTTGACTGCCAAAATCAATGTACATTGATTCTTCCCAATTCTTTTTTAGTGAGTCATTGCTGGAATTCTTGCCAGAAGGGTGTGGTTTTTTTTTTGGGGGGGGTATAGCTTATTATACAATTGGAGTAATATATTTACTTAACATTTCTTCTCCCAATGAAAAATCAAATAAATATTTAAATGTTTTTACTTAAATCTGACTTCCAACTAGAGAATCAGGAGTAAACCTTTCAATTCTGTTCATACTGTTTTGGTTTTTGATTTTGGAGTTTCTTAACCTCTCCAAAAATGCCTTTCCAAAATACTGAATTATAATGTTGACAATGACAGTTGAAATTTGTTTTCGGATTGATTGTTTCTTAATAAAAGCTCAAGCTCTCCTATTGTCTGATACAGTCTTTTAAATGATCTTCCTCAGTCTTCATTGGTGCCCTAGTTCCTTCCCAAGTTAAAAGGAAGGAACTAGGAGCTCACCACAGGCCCAATGCCATGTCTTAACATTTCCTCAGGTGGACTAATCTTCTCACAGGCATCTTCTTGATTCTAGGCCTCTGATCACACTTTTCCTTAAAAAACCTTGTCATTCCAAATTCTCTTTGCCACTTCATGATAGAAATCTTTTTAAAAGCTTCTTGCCAATTTTACAACCCAAGGATCTGGCAACCATTTCTTTGAAGTGCAATCTTCAAGATAGACAGAGCTCCTCTGTGCTAGTCTCTGTGGGAGGGAAAAAGCCTCACTTGGTTTTATTTATTCATTCTGACAACAAAAATTGGAATCATAAATATAGGGATGAAGACTTCCTTGGAACATAAATAGGGGAATTAATGAAGGACAGAGTAAAAGGATTGTAAATTTAGGAAGATGCACATGTTGACATTTTGCAGATTAAAACCATTAGAAAACTGAAAACTAAACTCTGAATACTTCCATGCTGGTCTACTCAATAGGTTTGTACAGAGCATTCTCTACCTGAAATGTTTAATAAGTCTTGAACAAATCAAATGAAGAACTCACTTAAGGCTTAGTGATCTGTGTCTTTAGGTTTTCTTTTAAAGATAAATACATATATGTGTGTGTATATATATATATATATATATATATATAAATACATATATGGTGTATATATATATATGTATATATACATATATATATATATATATATTCTATATGTGTATATTTATGTAAGAAAAGAGAAACAATGGAATGGGAGTTAGCTTCTACAACTGAAGCTGAATGAGATCATTTTTCCTACAATAATAAAAGCCTTCTTGATAATGAAAAACTGAAAAAAATATAAAGTCATGGAGCAAAAAGAGGGGTAGAACCTCAAAAAGTAAAATGGGGAAAGTAGAGAGAAACTAAGGACTTTGATTTGGTGGAGAGAGTTTAGTTCAGTCAGTATCATACCGATGTCATAGGAGTACATCATCAAGCTTAATTTTCCTTTGGGATTGAAGCATTGGGTGCTTCAATGTTATGTTTTCCTGGAATATTTGCCAGTAAGATACCGATTTTTCTAATCAAAGAGCAAAAATCTGTTTGTCTCATTAATATATTTTGCTTTTCAGAGTACTTCAACATGTATTTCTGATAAGCATACCACAAACTGAAAGTTTTAAAGACATTTAAGATATGTTAATGTTAACCCTGCTCTTTAACAAAATAAAAGCTGAATGAAATGGGGAATGATAGCTAATCATCAAAACCAAGACCAATAGACTACCTAGACCCAGACAGCAGGAAGGCATTAGACTGAATTATGTTCAGTCATTCTGGGGAGTTACTGTCTTCCTAAGTGATTCCTCAATATGACTTGAGTAAACAGATGGGTGTTTGAATGAAAACATTCTTGTTATACATTTTTTTAATAATGTATTTACAGCTATGTTAATTCATGTGTATTGTTTATGTTAGGGCACAAAACTTTTTGTTTTTATAATAATAATAATATCACTAATACTCTTGCGAAAGAATTCAAATACCGCAAAAATTTTAGTGTGTGTTTTTGATGTAAAACTAGAAATTGTCAAAAAAAATTCTTCCAAGTTTTATGAGGTCTTTGAATCTTGCATTGCAAATGATTCTTGTTTATAAATGTTCAGATGGCTGGTTGTGAATACAATTGATTTTTTATCCCCTCGCCTATTGGAATAATAATAATAATTGTAAGTCAATCCCAACATTTGTTACATCTTCCTTTCCTCATCATTAATTGATAAGTTAAATAAAATCTTTGACATGTATTTACTTTAGTCTATGGCCATACCATCTGAATGTGCCTAATCTCATTTGACATGTATTTATTTTATATGAGAATCATGAGTATATCCTTTAAAAATTATTTAACACTAGACTATGTTGTCAAAGTATCGTTATTTATCCCCTAGAGGAGTTGAAGTGTCTGAGAATTTATTCTTACCATATCCTCTCAGAAGATGAATAAATAACAACTTGATGATTGACATGTGTGATGCTCTAAAACACTACTTATTTTTTAAAATTTTATCATTTTGGGGGGTGGTACCAGGAATTGAACCTGGGGTGCCTTAACCACTGAACCACATCTCCAGCTATTTATTATTATTATTATTGTTATTATTATTTTATTTCTTTAAATTTTGATACAGGGTCTTGCTAAATTGCTGAGGTAGGCTCTGAACTTGCATCCCTACTGCCTTGGCCCCCTGAGCTGCTGGGATTACAGTAAAATCCACTATTATAACAGATTTATATGAGTCTTTGACATTTTCTATGCATGTTAAATACTTTCTTATGATAAGTTTGGTATTGAAAACTGCTCAGTGACTCAGTGGCATTGTTGAAAGTATGATTCAATTCTTACTCTTCCTCATTTTTATTTCTATTGAATAGTTCAACCCTTACAGCTCATTCTCTTAGGTATCTTCAGATTTAGACTGTGTTGAAATTCCACTTCAGTGAAAAGCTTATTTAAGTTTTAACCCTCCCCAAATTTTAATGCTTGACTTTGAGGTTGTCTTGTAATTTAATAGATAGTTCCCACTTTCTTTAAACTTGTTTTTAAGCATGCTTGTAAGTATTGTAAAATGATGAAATGAGACTTAAATAAAGAGACTTAAATAATAAATAAATGAGACTTAAATGATGAAATGAGACTTAAATAAAGCCCATTTGGTTAGTTTGCATTACCACTTCTTCTTTTTTTTTTTTAAGAAGTGAAAAAGTGAATAAGAACAATTTGACATTCACTCAAAATATCCAGTTAAAATCATTATAAAAGTTGAAATGTGGAATGACAAGTCATGTGATTTCAAAGTATCTGATACATGGCATGAGGGAGATGGATCTTCCCATACCAGATCTACAGATTTGGATGGAAATAATATCTTGTCCATGGAAAGAACAGGTGCTTCAGTCACCTGACTGTTCTTTTGTGGGAATTCATTCTTATGCATAATAATATGTGTGGGTATGTTACAAAAGAGAAAATCTCAATGGCCAAGGAATATAACAAAGCTATGCATCTTCAAGAGTTGTCAACAAAATGCAAATAAAAAAGGCATAATAAGATAGTTTTTCTTATCCATCAATTTGACAGCAGTTAAAGGATAAAATCTAGCATCAATGAAAAGATCATGTTTCTTACATATTAAATTTTAATAATTTAAAATATAATCAGCAATATCTCTTAAAATGAAAGAATAAATGCTCTTTGGCCTATTAGTTCTACATATGGAAATCTATTTTGCAGATAAATTATCAGTTTCAAGAGTATATTTTTAAGATGTTTGTTGTAACATTGCTAATAGAGTTAAAATGTTAAAAACAAAAAAGAAGCCCAAAGTAGAAAACCTCACCAAAAAAACCCCATGATTATCCTTTAATGCATACTGTTGAAGACATTGTCTTATATCCAATCTCTGGAGTACTGTGTATCTATTAGAAAGAATGAATTAATCTTTAACAGTTTATTTGGGGAATGTTCCTGGTCTACTTTAATTGAAGAAGCATGTTGTACACTTGTAGTGTAATATGCTGCACAAGTAGATATTTGCATGTTTATGTCTGTTTGAAGTTTTAGGAGCATGGAGAAGAATGCGGAAGGGTATTTTCCAGAAGGTGGGTAGGAGATTGCTTACATTCTTCCTTCTAGCATTCATTAGTTATAATGAGCAAATAATACTTGAACAAATTAGATGACAATAATACGGAGTTTTAGAGAAGGTTTACAAGATCAGTGCTCTTCCCCCAGACCTGTGGAGTCCTTGCCTAAGAGAAAATTTGTATAGAAGTGATATAAAAAAGAATGTTTCTCTTATGTTCATATTATATTCCCCACTCCTTTTAGATTAGAATTATGTTTTATTTAAATCTTAGAACATAATCCATATATGAAGTTAAGCTGGAAAGAAGAAAAACTCATCAACTATGGGTACACTCTGTGAATTTACCTAGCTCTGACAGGCAAGTTAGGTTAGCTGCAAATGCTGTGTGATTGCATGAAAATCACTTGGCCTGCTTTGTCACCTCTAAAATGGGAAACTACTCCCCCTTGGAGTTTTTGTGAAGATGAGTGGGAAAATGAAGTGTAGCACTTGCACAGTGACTATCAGGTTGTGACCATGCAACTAATGCTCATCATTGTTATGAGTAGAGTGTTTCTCACATAGGGGCCACTCAAAATATGGTGCATATCTTATATTTTAGCTCACAGAAAAATAAATCATATAATCCTGTTTATTCATTTTTTAAAATTTCTTGATGATTCTCAGCTATTTTTAGTTGTATATTATTCTAAGTGTATGATAAACAAAATAGACAAACACCCTGCTTCTGGGGAATGTGCTTTCCAGTGTGAGAACATATGCATAAAAAAAGTAAAAAAGTCAAGTCATGTAAAGATAAAGACTGGGACAAAGCAAGGCAAGGATCAGAGGGATGAGGCTGCTAGTTCAGATGGTCAGAGATGACTCTGTAGCTATTATTAGATCTGAGTTCAGTCTTAAATCATGGAAAGGAATGAGCCACTCTGTTATCTGATGTGTCAGCTGGAGGACAAAACAATTGTGAAGGCTTTAATCATTCTTCCTGTTTGAGGAACAGCAAAGAGGCCAGTGGAGATGGAGCAGAATTAGGGAGGAGAGCAGTGGGAGATGAGATTGGAGAGGATGCCAGGGGACAAATTTGGATTTTATCCTTTGTAGGATAGAAATTCATTGAAAGGGTTTGAGGAGGCATGTACCTGAGCTAATACCCATTCTGGTGAATGTACGGTGCACATATTAAGGAGTGGGAGTAAAAACAGGAGCTATTGTAATAGCCCATGTGAGATATGACAGGGACTTAGATGATGATCCTAGAGAAGTAGTGGAAAAATACTCAGATTCTGGATGTGCTCTGGAGTTTGACTGTGAGGTATGAGGAGGAGCCAAGAATGACGCCAAACTTTTATTATGATTTGACTAACAAAGTAAATGATGTTACATTTCTGAAATGTGGAAAACAGGAGCAATATAGGATTTATGAGAGGGAATACATAGTTCTGTTTTGGTTAAGTTTCAGAGTTACCTCAAATCCAAATGGACATATTAATTAGTATGTCAGATACAATAAGGGTGACCATATATGTGTTATTTCAACCAGGGTGTTTTTGAGAGTGAGGGGGGCCAGTAAGTGGTAGGAGGTGAAGACAATAGGCATACACATAAACTATCCCAGGGATGAGTGATCACTATTGATACTGGGACTCTAGAATTTAAAGGAACGAATCAGGCTAGAGAAGTGGTGTGAGAGTCATCATTGTACAGAGAATATTTAGCCAGAGGACCAGATGAGATCACCTAGATAGCAAGTACAGAGAAGATAATAAAGAGGTCAAAAGAATAAGAACTGAACTCTAGCTACAATGTTCAGTGATTGGGAATAAAATAACAAAGAAATAAGGACCCCATCATAAATTAGATCTAAGTACTACAGACTGAAGAGAAGAAAAGGTGAAATAAAGTCTGTAATCAAGATTTATACTTTATTTAGGTTACTTATATTACTGTAGTTACAAAAATAATATATTTGGTAAGATTTATAAAATTTATGTTTTTATTTTATGAAAGTACATATTTTGGTAAAAAATTAAATAGCACTATAAAATCACATGTTAGAATTTTCCTTCCCTAGTACTTTGTATGACTTAGATTTGCCTTGAAAGAAGAATTATTTTGACCTCTTCCCTGACTTTTAATTCATATTTCTAAATATTGAAAGAATGACCTCTAATAAATAGGGATGATAGAAACATTAAATAAAGTAATACATGCAATGCTTCATTGTTTTTTGTTTGTTTTAATTTACTGTTAAGGAAGAATGGGGTGTGGTTTTAATCTTTTTCTATGCATGTGTTCTTCCACCCTCCCAACAGGTTTACAATTTAAATAAATTAGCAATTTAATGTTAAAATTAGTATAGCTCTAAAGCCACATAGCATACTATGATCACTCTTTCTTAACATTATATTGCTGTCCCCAAACTCAACAAATATCTTAGATTTTTCTTTGCTTATTTTTCTACATTGCTGTCTGTGCTGTAAATTTCTCTCACTGGAGCTGAAAATATCAGGAAATTTTTTTTTAAGTATCTTGAGTAAACAGAAGTTTAAGTTGCAATGCAGTCACATTTGTTAATGTTCTTTTTCCAAAAGGACTTTTCATATCTTTTTAAAAACATTCTTCCCTATCCCTATGCCATAAAGATCTGAGGTTTCCTCACATTTTAGAAGTATATCCTGCGGTAGCTTTCTAAGAGAGGGTATATGGAAGGGGTGCATTTCAGATTTTGCTTGTCTAGAAATGTTTTTGTGACTGTATTCCAACCCATTCATGGAATCAAAGTCTCCATATGTTCAAGTCCCTTACATAAAATAATACAATATTTGCAATAAACTATGCATATCCTCCTATATTCTTTAAATTATATCTAAATTACTTATACTGCCGAATACAATGCTATGTAAATACTTGTTATACTGTATTGTTTGGGGAATAGCAACAACAGTAAACAGAGCCTCCGTATTTACTCCAAACACAAACTTATTTTTCAGAATACTTGCCATCTGCATCTATTTGAGTCCACCAGTCTAAAACCTTGGCTATATGTATAGACGGCTGACTGCAATTTTAGGATGGATATTATTTTTCTTCAAAATATTTCTTTTCTCATTCCAACTATTACTCTTGAGAATTCAGATGCCTGATTCATGAACATTTTAGACTAAAATGTATTTCCTTCACCTCTTCTTCAACCTATGCTTTTTGTTTCCCTTTTCTGGAGCTCTAATTAGTTGAATATTGGATATTTATAATGGGATAGCTACTTTTAAAAACCTTTTCTGTCTAGTTTTCTGTCTCTTTGTCTTTCACTGGTGTCTAGGAGATTTCCTCCACTGTATTTTATAAAATCCGTGTTGAATTTTTATACTTCTACTGCCACGTTTTAAAACTTTTAATGGTTTTCTTATCTTGTGAATATTTAAAACTTTAAAAAATAGCATTCTCTCCTTCTTTCAGAGTGCAATATTAAAGTTTTGCAAAAATCACTTTTCTTCTACTCCTGGCAGCATAAAGAAACAAAGGTTTTTTAAGTATTTTAGAGAGTTTCTTTTAAGGTGGGATCTTTAAGAATCTGATTATTTTAGGCTGTCCATTTATATTTAAGAATGGGCCACTAAAAAGCTTATTGGAAATCATGGTGACGAGCATGCCTGACTCTGGACTTAAGTGTAGGGCTGAGGTTTTCTTTGAAGAACCCTGAATATTTGTATCTATGCATGTTTTCTCTTGGGTTGAGTTTCTTTAGAATCTTTATTCCTCCTTCTTTTGGGGTACATGGTCACTATTCCGTTGTGTTAACTTTTCGTATTTTTAGATTAACCCTTATTTATTGATTTTCTTTCAGATTCTTGTTTAGCTTGGAGCTTATCCAGATCAATTTCTCCAGAGAATAAATTTCACATTTAAAATCAGGGTAATGAGGGATACTTGCCTGATTGCTGGTTGTGCAGGTTAATCTAAAGGCTTAGGGATGTACCTGCCTTTTAAATCAGTTTTCTGAATGTTAGTTGCAAGCCACACACTTGAGAGTGCCCAGTGTCGCCAGCTACAAGACATACTGGCATGCTGCTGCTTTAGACTTCTCAGGTTAGCTAGATTAGATAACACTTACCCATTATCTCTTCAACTTCAAACTTGTTTCCATCACTTATTTGCTATTTTCTTAAGTCCTATTCTGCTTTTTCTTTTAACCTGGTGGTCTTATTCCTTTGTAAAATGTAACAAGTCTCTGTTTAGTGTGTATATTATCCAGGTTCTCCAGAGAAACAGAATGAATAGGATATATGTAAGTGTAAGAGCAAATTTATTAGATTGGCTCATATGATCAGTCCTATCATGGCTTTCTACAGGCTGTAGAACCATGACACTGGTAGCTGCTCAGTTCAAGATGCTGGAAAATTCAGAACAAGAAAGAGAAACAAATGTTGCAGCCTCAGTCTGAGTCTCAAGGCCTGAAAGTCCCCTGGAGAGTGACTGATGGGAGTTCACCTTAAGGCCGAAGAATCTGAACTCTGATTTCCACCAGCAGCAGAAACATTAAAAAATGCACCTGCTCCAAAAGGGTGGAACAGTGCTAGAAGGAGCTTTCCCCTTCTACTTTTCCATCCCATATGGGGCCCCCACATATTAGATGGTGACACATTCAGGGTGGGACTTCTCCAATCAGTTCATTGATCCACATGTCAGTCATCTCAGGGAATATTCTCACAGGTATATCCAGAAGTATGATTCTACTAATTCTCTAGGCATCCCTCAATCCAGTCACAGTAACAACTAAAATAAACAAAGTAAAATAAACCAAAACAGTGTATTTTCAATAGAAAGCAGATATAAACATGTAAGTTTAATTATCAAGTTTATATAGAATTTATTTCCTTTCTTTTCTTTTTCTTTTAAATTTATTCCATAAAGTCCTGGGCTCAGAATGCATTTTTTTTTAGTTCTGTAGCCTTTTAATACATCAACCTAATACTTAGTAGATTTCTCTTTTCAATAAATTGTAAAAAAGATCATGACCTATACAATTCTCTGCTACACCTAGTTAACCTCCTATGCAAAATTGCTACTGGGAAGTAATTTTGACCCTGTGGAAAACAAACATCTTCATGAACTTCTCATATATTGTACGCTTAAGAATGACTTTAGCTTTCTTTGTATATTATATCAGTGTGTGTTTGCAAGTATTTAATTTCATTGATACTGGAGAACAAATGTCCACAAATCACATATGCCATTAAGGCAAAAACTGTCAAACATCATAAGGATTTGACTACCTGGTAAGTAGGTTGGAAAATACCTAGTTTCTAATAATGGTTAAATAATAGCAGCAGTTAGATATAAAATAACTACAGATTTAGCCAAAGAAAAGGCTTTTAAAATTGGCTACATGCATCAAAAGCTGACCTTTATTTATTAGACTTAACAGAATGTACAATTGAAAATTCAACTTTTGTCACCAAGGGAAATCAATGGAATATGTTAAATATTAAACCACTCTTTAAGGCTGCATATTTTAGAGCTTTGAAGATCAGTTTTGGCACGTACTATTGCTGATTTAGCATGGAAGAAAGTTTTCTGATTCTGGCATTGCTCTCATTATTCCTCTGCATTTCTTCATATAAGTCTATTGAAAATTCAAAGAGCAAGTTGAAAAAGTAATAAGCACAAAAACCAACACAGACTTCCTAAGCCATTTTGATTTGCTTTCATAGTAGTAGGATCAGATGTTACCAAGTTTGAAGAACTTGGGCCAGTTCAAAATATATTAGCTTTGTGTCAGTAAATATGCCATTTTGGGATTCCTTTTGGCAACTGTGATAGCAAACTCTCTGGTTTTACCTCTGAAATTCTCATGCACCATAGATGTTATGGGATGATTTCACACTCAAATTAGATCAGTAATAGATACATATATGTTCCAAAGTTAGCCTGATTGAAAGACAAAGGATAGAGAAGGAGTAGGGACAGTAGAAATGTTTTTTTTTTTTTTTCCTTTTGAATAGCAACATAAAGATTAAAGTTCTCGGGTTGTTCTGTGGAAGAGGTGCCCTCCATTTTTATATGTTTTCCTTTGAATAGATGTTTATACTTGTACTGGTCACAGATATCAGTTCCCAGAGGCAAAATAGATGATTAGACCCTATTTCATACCAAAATAGGTTTTCATACTGGGCTCTGGAAGATTGGGTTTGTGAATTTTGAGCTATCCAGTCCAGTAGATGAATATTATACCCTAAATAAGCAAGAATTTATCCTCTTGGCAGTCTTGACTGTGGTACAAAATTCTGGATATGAAGTAAGCAAAAGTCACTGAAGAGTCACAATTATATTTACAAAGTCCTAGAACGAAAGTTTGCATTTTTATTCTAAAGGTTTTCATTCATGGATTATATTAATAAACTAAGCATACCAATACTATGTGTGTTATATTTCCTGCTGATTCATAAATGATAGAAGGGGGCTTTAGGTAGAAGAAACTTTACGAGGTCAAAGTGATCAATGACTGACAATTTCTTAGTGAAGGGAGAGGTAAATCAGATAAGTAAAAAGAAAAACACAAAGTTCAGGAGTTTGGGGTCATTAAGTAGAAGAACAGGACTACATGTATAGATAACCATTTGCTGTATCTCCTTCTAGAACGGAACATTAATTTTTAATAAGAATTGATCATTAGTAGGACATTATTGTGAATGTGTTTGGGACCAAGAGAGTGCTGTTGTTTCTCTCCAGCCCCTGTCCCTGCCTCCACAGAGGAGCTGGCCACTTGTTACTTCGTGACTGTACTGCAGTCTTTCATGTTTTCTTGGGTTTGCTTGTTCTGAGTTCCTCATTTGGAAGCTGGTCTTTTTATTTGGTGAATTCTGTGTCTATCTCTTAGAAAAGAGCGTAAACGTAATTTCCTTGGGGCTCCAGCATCCTTGCTGTCCTCCAACAGAATGTGTCGTAATGTGAACACACCACACACACACACACACACACACACACACACACACACTCTATGGTGAACCAATTAAGTTATCTTTTTGTGTAGGTCTTTATTATTTCGAATATTGGCAATTTCACATAATTTCTTATCCTTTGTCTATTCTCAGTTTCAAAGATACATGGAAATACTTTATGAATAAACAAACACATAAATCTCCATTTTTTGACCTTAATGTGATATGTTTCACTAATACTTGTATTATGTGAGAATTTCAGTATCAAAACAGAAATGTGACTATCTCTGATAGACACTCTCTCAGATGACATATATCCTAGCTTAAGTCCTGTCACTTAACTTGGAAGGCTACATTTAAATAAATAATTTATCTATTCAGTAACATAAAGAAACAAAAATAATGGTAATGAACATTGTAGAATAATTGTGGGGAAATGCAAATTTAAGGAAAAAGTAATGTATAAAATTTTATGATATTTTAAAATACACACTCACATATTTTAAAATACCTGTAAGGCAAAAATTATAAATGTGGTCTTTGTTGTTGTCTTTGGTTTGAAGCAATTGTTTCATAAAATATTATATGTAAAAATTTTAAAGTTAGTTCAATAATTAAAAATATTTAATTTAAAAAACCCTAAACTTTGTGACCCAAATTTTATTAATTTATATCTATTATGAATAAAATGTCATTTATTGTATTTCTATTATCAGTTTCTTCATATGCTTTTTATGAACAAATAAGATTTTAATATTTTCATCTTCATGGATTACTTTCTTTTTAAAAAATATATTTTTAGTTACAGTTGGACACAATACCTTTATTTTATTTTTATGTGGTGCTGTTGTAGGGACAAATGAGGCAAGGCACCGAAGACAGCAGGAAACAGTTTTATTTGGTTGCAGCCAGGTTCAGAGGGCACAGCTTTTGCTGTAATCAATTAATTCCCTGAACCCCGAGTTCAGGTAGTTTCAGAGTTTTATACCCAGCATATAAGGGGAGAGGCTCAGAAGTTCACAGTCTGCAGAAGTTCACATAAAAGCAGGTTTTTCTTTCACTGTTTTGGGCAAGTTAACCCTTCAAGGACAGCAACTGAGAAGGGGAGAGCTGCTTCTCCTCTCTCTTTCCTCCCCTTGCCAGCTGTTACCATGGAGCCCAGTTGATAACTTATCTTAAAAATGTAGATATCTCTGTGAAGCCCAGCTCAAGGCCAGAGGCCTTGTTTTCACATTTATTCAAAGTACTATACTGGATATGTTTGTGAAAAACTAGTAAGATACCACCTGGAGTGCTGGTATCTTCTCAGCCAGTGGCCAAGGAAATAGGGCACATGAAAATAGGAAGTTTATCTACATTGAACTCTTTCATAGAGACTCTTGATGACAGTCCTAAAATCAGCCATGGTGAAGATTTCTGGAGAGATCCAGTTAAGACTTTTCAGTGGAGAAAGGGGGTGCCATTGCAGTGCTGAGGATTGAACCCAGTGCCCCACATATGCTAGGTGAGCGCTCTACCTCTGAGCTACAACCCCAGCCCCAATCTTCATGGATTTCTATATGAAATAATCTTTTGCTTACCTTATCTGATTTCTAATGTCATTGATGGATACATTTTGATTTGAAAAGGAACTTTTTAGTTTCTTTGTTTGAAATTTCTTATACTGTAAAACAGTGTGTTCAAATTTCCTTTTCTCAATGTTCTCTTTTTAAAAAATATTATTTACAATTTTTTTACTAAGCTGAAAAAAATGATAGGTAACATAATTTGCAAATGCACAGGTTAAACATGTTCAATATAATCCTCTGGTTTTAATTTTAGTATAAAGAGAAGTATAAGGAAAATGAAATAAAATACGTTTAAATTGAAAATGAGTATTGCTACAGAGGAAGACAGAATGAAATATGAGATATTTCTGATACTTCAAAAGGGTATTTTAAATTTTTTTTTTTAGTTATTGATGGACCTTTATTTTATTCATTTATTTATAATGTGGTGCTGAGAATTGAACCCAGTGCCTTACTCATTCGAGGCAAGCGCTCTACCACTGAGCCTCAACTCTAGCCCCCAAAGGGTGTGTTTGACATACGTGGGATCACAAGCCAATATAAGAAGTACAAGAAAATGAAAGCACAAAAGGATGAGCTCACATTAGAATAAAACTCATGTTAGAATAAACAATACATACTTATTTGCATATGATGAAGGAAAGAGGGAAATAGTCTTAACTAATTATGAAGTATAGAACCAGAGTAAATGAGGAAGTGTAATGTTTTTGAAAATAAGCTGGAAGTTTGATGCTATGTCAAGACTTTCACCTGTATTATGACATGGGAGAGGGTAGAGACTTTCTTAGATGACATTCCTCCTAACTTGACTTCCCATTTGGGAGGCATATATTTAGTCATTGGTACTTAAGGGATCATGGTGACATATCCTAAGATAGGCAATTAGAAATAAGGGGTGGATGGGAAAGCAAGCAGATGTACAAGGTGTTATTAAAAGTCCATAGGACTTTTAATAACACCTTGGTTATTCCATTCCTGACACCTGGAATGGTGTCAGGAATAGAAACAATAGGCAATAATGCAGATTCCTGTTCATAGTAAGTTCTTTAAACATAAAAATATAGGTATTTAGGGGGCTGGGATTGTGGCTCAGTGGTAGAGTGCTTGCCTACCACAGGCGGGACCTGGGTTCGATCCTCAGCACCACATAAAAATAAAATGCATTGTGTTGTGTCCATCTACACCAATAAATAAATAAATAAATAAATAAATAAATATTAATATATATATAGGTATTAGTATTAAATATTTTAAAGCTTCACTAGTGAAATACAGCAAGATATATTTAATATGCTTTGCTAATTTAATAGTGTTGGTCCTATGTTCATTAAAATTAGCTTCAGATCTCCCTTGATACATTTCTGCAACAAAACCCTTCTCAACTAGATAATTTCTGTAGGGTGAGGTTGTATGTGCATGTGTGTGTACATATGTGTTTCTTGGCAAATGCCATCAGCATTTTCAGTATAAACATTTCCTGAAATCATCAAGTTAAAGTATGCATCGAGTAATCAATAATGCTGGCTCTTTGACTGGAAACGTACAGAAATTTTCCTTAGTTATGTGAAATGTTCCACTCAGCAGCATGACTAATCCTTATTAGAGCCTTCCAATTTGACTTTGATGAATAACATGAAGACTTAAAATATGAAAATGTTAGAAGTGATTTTCATAAAAGTCTCATTGTGGTTCATAAAAAGTAGTGAAAATAGGGTTTTGTGTTTAAAAGTATTTCCAAATTCTAAGAAAAAAATTCATAGTTATTTTACTTCAGAGCCCCCACTTCATTTAGGAAAATGTGGTTCATAAATTTTTAAGACCGTATACTATGTGGAAAACTTTAGGAAAATTTAGTTTTTTAAGCCAAAATGTAGCATTTCTAGATTAGTATTTAGGGCCCTAGAACATGTTATCTGAGGCAAGGCTCATTGGTAAAATATGCTATATTTATATAATCTATACATATGATATAAAGTAATAAACATAAAATATAATTATTGATGTCATTATTATTACTGAAAAGAGTGGAATTATGCAGTCTGAGGCTTGAGCCATCATTAAGAAGGTGGGATGTGGAGAGGAATTAGAACCTGGATCAAAGCATTGGATATAGAATAGTTCTTGACTGGGAGGGATTTCTTGAACTGTCATTTACATATGAAGCAATTTTTATCATATTCTTTCTTGAGCTAAGAATTTTTTTCATGTACACTTAACCTTTCTAAATACTTCCAAATGTGTTATACAAATTATGCTATTATTATTATATTGTTGGTAGGTTGGGCCAAAGCAGGAAAAAAATAATTTTCAGTGAAGGATATAGGTAGAACATTTTAAACTAGTTGATAGATCAGCAACCTTCTCTTCACTTATAATTTCTTATGCATCTGTACAAATTGTGTATGTGTATAAAACCCAAAACTAGGAGAGTTTTGTGGAGACATGGCTGACGGCAGTTGATATATCCCTGGATACTTGCCTTGTCTAATTTCCATACCTTGTAGCTAATAAAGGTATAGGCTACAGTCTGATTGCTATAGATCCCTCCTTTTTTCCATACAGCTCACTCTTCTTTCCATGGGAGCTTATTAACATTATTCATAATTCCTACAGATAACAAGTGGTAAAACATGTTAACTTGATTAAATTTTATTTTGTTTTTTATACTGGAGATTGGACTCCAGTGTTTTTACATTTTTTTTTGAGATAGCATCTCACTAAGTTGCTCAGGCCCTTGCTAAGTTGCTGAGGATAACTTTGAACTTGCAATCCTCTTGCCTCAGCTTCCCTAGCTGGTGGAATTACAGGACTGCCACAATGCCTGGATACTTTGATTAATTTTATCTGTATATCTATCTGTCTATTTATCAATCTATCTATCCACACACAGGTTTAAAATAGGTCATTTTCTTGCCATTTCATAAGTTAAAGTTAATATTCATAAATTCTGTATGTATAGAGTTATTATGTCAAATAATCTAGAAGAAGCAGAATCTATTCCAGTTTTTTTTTTCTGTGTATTGTACACATGAGCAGCTCAACTCTGATTCAATGGCTTTTTCCTGTGTGCAAAGGAACTAACATCTTTGGTTGTAAGTAGTGGATACCCAGTTTGTATTTTGCATTTTCACTGAGCCAGAAGAGAACCATTAGTGTCATTAAATGTTTGGCAAGTATCTTAACAGAATTTGGAATTTTCAAACATGAAGGCATTTTTAAGGGAAGTTTAACCCACATATATTAAATCTATGAAATTATTCAATTTAAAGCTGCCTCTTAGGAAAATTATAAGAGAAGTTTGCTATTAGAAAAATAACCTGTTGCTTTTCTCTTTCATTTGAGATCTCCTTGCTTTTCCCTCTGCTCCTTTCAATGAATCACTCCTTCTTATTTCCTGAATAGCTTCCATCATTAAAACTTGCAGTCAAAATCCACTCTCTTAGAATTTTTCAAATATACACAAATATTAACTACACTTACTATGTTGTCTAACTGTTAAGCTTATTTCTCCTAACTGCAATTTTGTATCCTTTGAGTAACATCTTCTGATATCTATACCCAGCACCTGGTAATTGCCATTCTACTCTGTTTGACTATTTTAGATTCTACATAAAAGTAAGCAGATTTTAAGTATTTTTCACTACAAATCAATAAGTATATGAGTTATTATGTTAATTTGTCATTCTGTAATATATATATATATATATATATATATTAAAACATCATAGACCATAAATACATACAATATTATTATCTAAAAATAATCTGCCCTCACTTGTACAACAAGGTATGAAGTACTCATAACTTGTTTCTAGACTAATCTCGTGTTAATAGATGTAGCCAAAATTGTAAAAGGTTTTGGGTGCTTCTTATATGAACTACAGAATAAAAAAGAGTAAAGTCTGAAATTCTCAAAGACTGTCATAGAAACTGAGTCCTAAGTCATTTTCTTAAGTGGTGTTCCATAGTCAAATGTTTGGGAAGGTTATTTATCTAATACTGGCGCTAGTAAAAACTCTGATAAAGTTCCGGGAAAATTACTCAGTTCTGGTTAACACTGCATTTGGCAATTTTATTTGTGGTGATAACACTATTATTTGTTTGTTCCTAGGTCACCTATTGATATTGTCAGAATCATTTGTTATATAAAATGGTTTCCTAGAAATGCTGGTGTAAAGGCTTTGTCTGTTAATTCTAAAACTATACCACATGAGCCAGAGATTTGCCATTATGAGATAGGGGGCAGTGGCCAGTGGTCTTTTCCAAGAGGACAAAGGAAATACGCTTAAATCGTTGGCTGATAAGAAGTATTTTGTGACATTGGCCATTTGTATTTACAATATGGAGAGGGTCGGAGGACTTTGAATCTTAATTTTTGATCATTTTGAGCTGATTGATCTAAGGTGTGAGATATTATGTTGTTTGTATAAGGTTCAATAAATGATACATGAAAGATTCCAAAGTGTTGCAGGGAGATTTTATTTCACTGGAGTTAAAATTCATTTTTTAATGTTTGAATAAATACCATCTTCTTCCCTCTGCACTGTTCTCCCCACAGCATCGCTGTCATCCAATACATTATATATTATGTATGTTTATTTTGCTTATTGTCATTTCCCCCTCTTTCTACTAGAATGTAATTTCCAAGAAGGAAAATATGCTTGGGGCTTGAATATAATATGTATCTCTCCTCTAAAAAGCCCTACTTTTAGTTATATTTTCTTTTATAAAGGTATTCTATATTTAATTTTATATGATTTATAGCAGAGAACATTTTTTTAGCAATTCCTATATGGTTTTTATAAAATTATAATTACACAGTCATTATAAAGAACTTTTTATATTACAATATGATGTAGCTATTTATTTAAAATAACATGCTCTTGATTTGTAGAGAAGTAAAGGGTTATTGAGTCAACCTTGGGGGTGACATTAGAAGTGTGATGTAGATGAGTGGAGTAAATGAAAAGTGGAGCAGAAGTCTCAACTCTGTATTATCTAAAATCTTGTGAATTCTCCTAGGGCTGATTCAAATCAAAGCCGGATATCATTTCTATTATCCTTTGAGGCAGGTCCTGGGTGGAATGATGACAGACATCGGCTTTTAATAATGTAGTGGGAGTTGGATTCTCTTGACCACACACAGGGGATGTCAAACCTCTTTATGGGAGCTTCTAGACTCATTGGTCCATCATTTGTAACATATTAATGAATTTGGGTAGTGTGCATGTACTGTGGATATTTTTTTTCTTTCAAAATAAATCTGTTCACACATCCAGAGTTCCTTAGCAGTTAGAATAGTGATGATAAAATTATTTGTACTTGGCACTATATTCAGATTAAAAATGTGGCAGTCTTTTAAGCTCAACAAGGAGGATTCTAAGAATACATATTTCTAGTGAAACCAAAAAATACTAAATTACTGTCCATATTAACCATAGCATGCATGTTTGGGGAGCTGACTTCTATCATCTGCCTTATGATTGATTTCAGGGAAATGTTAATTTACAACTTTGTATTTCTTTGTATCGAAATACAAAGAAAAGTTGTGTTTGTTACATGTGCTCTTAATATTGACAGCTTTTGGTTCTATGTACTATATACCTATATAAATGTGTGATAGCAATATAATTAATCAACATCAATTGATGAGGAATTGTATTCTTAGTGATTTTTAAAAAAATTATAGAATATGACACATAAATGCAAATGACTCACTATTCTCATGCTTTTTGAAATAATTGAAAGAATTCACAAGATTTTAGATAATACACTTTAATCCTGTGAAAGGAAAATACTTTTGCCTAGAAAAGATGTTTCCATTTATTGTATATATGCTAACATGAAATTTGACATCGTCAGCCTCTCAATGTCTTGGAAAGAAAATGAGACTCTCAGTTAGGAATTGTGGATTCCAGCTCTGGATCTGCCACCATGCATCTGTCCCTTGTTCTCTGGGCCTCTGTGTCTTTGTATGATTCCTTTCTTAGTCCTCCATATCTTCAGTATCTTATGATTATGAGTTATATTGATTGAATGAAAAAGAAACCCATGTCCAGTTGAGGATTATGTCTGCATTTGGGTTATCTGTTCAAACTGCTCCAGTTTTTAAATACAGTAAGATGAGAGAGGGAATTGACTTTTCTTTTAATGCCAGTGAATCCTCATGGGATAAAAGAGGTTCAACTCCTCTGGTAGAGAATGTTGTAAATTGTGTTAATCAACCAACAGCCTAATTCTCCAACATGTGGTTCACTTTTGCTGTTGAGGGGTTTTTTTTGAAGTTTCTGGGAAGGAATTCTCAGTGCTCCATGGGGAGACAAGCCAGGGCGAGCAGAGTTAACAAGAGGAATGTGGCACACATGCTGCAGGCTGCTAGAACTTTTTGTCACTCTTGCCAAAGCCTGTGTAGTGCTAGTTGCTAGGAAAGAGCAGCCTGGAGTCATCTCTTCACTGAAACATTAAGCCTGAGCTGAAGAATCCCTGCAGCCTTAGCTCATGCCTTGTTTGCATTAAAAATGATAAACTTTCTTCTTTTATAATCATTTTTTATGATGGTGATCCATGTTGGAAGACACTGGGGAAAATAATAAGAGTCATCTGAACTTTAAGTCTTTGGGGCACATTTGTAAATTTCTAGGTGTTTCTGTGTACAATATGTTTTTCCCTTGGCCTACTTAATTGGAAAGCTGTGCAGGAGAAAATAATATTTGCAGCTTCAAAAATATTTGCAGTTCTTGATATATGAACCATCATAAGAAAGGCATAGAACGGCACAGGTTTGTTTGATATATAAAATCCATTTTAACATTACATGAAAAAATCCCAACCCTTTGATGTGATATATCAGGAATCTCATTAAATGTTTTTCTGTTGAAATAGATAAGATAATTGCAGCCTCAGGGCTATACATTTTAGGTTATTCCATGTGTGAATATAAAAGTACTCTGAAATAGTTAGTGAATACTTACTGAATCTGTACATTCATTTGAGATGTTAAAAATATTAAGTATTGGCATATACCCAGTGCAATGAGGACAGTTTTGGAGAAGAAAAGAGAACTACAAAGTAAGGTTGCCTTGAAAGAATTTGTAATCTTATTTGGGGACAACATGAATACAGATGAAGGTGTCTCTGTAAAATAATGTTAAATTGTAGACTATAAGAAACTGAAATATAGAATTCAATTAGGTCTCCATTATAATATCCTTTTAATTTGTCTCTATTGTAGGAACATGAGATATTTCACATAGGTAAAATTTTTAAGTAGTTGAAACTTACTACCTTCATATTTTAATTTAAATTATTTTTGATTCATTTTTATGACATCATGGTCTTAAGTAAAAATCTTTTACTTATGTAACAGAATCATTTATGCACATAGATTCTTGGAGCTAGAAAATATTAGAGAAGATCTAATATTTTCATTAGGCAGTTGTTGAACCTGAGACTAGAGATTTCCCCAAGGAAGAACAGGGACTAGAGTCTAAGCATTGTTGACTTGCCCACAAGTCATGATATCATGTTGTGCTTTGATATCATCTCCTGGGTCTCTGATGTACTATGGTACACTGTGGTAAATGATCCTAGATTGTTATGAATTTATAACTTTTATCTGTGTGTGTGTGTGTTTGGGGGGGGGGTATTTATTATATTTTTTCCCCCTATAGTTAGCCTAACTTTCTAGGACTTTGAATATGTCTGAGTTTGCCTGGGAAATGGGTTCTGCCTCTCCATTACACATCCAGATGACTTCACCTGCCATATGAATGATGAATTCAAACGCTGGATTCCCAATTCTTTGAGGTCTCCACCTACAGTGTCATTCACCTCTACTCTGTGTTAGTTACCCATCCACGGCCACTCATTTGGCCTTCTCAGGACTCAGACACTTTACAATTAAAATTTTAGATTAAAAAAAATCTATCTCATTTATATCTCTCACTGTACCTATTTAAAAATGAAGAGACATTTAGGTCCTTGGGCTGATTTACATTTATTTATTTATTTATTTATTTATTTATTTATTTATTTATTTATTTATTTATTTAGTGTGTGTGTGTCCTCCTGTGTTCACTTTCTTTTCTGACCAGCTTGTAGTTCCTGCTCCTTTACTTTGACCCCTCTCTTGATATAATCCCTAAGCCTTTTGAACCTATTTTTTCATTCTCCAGACTGTGATAAGCAACTAAAAAACAAATTTCTCCAACAAAAGGCTGTTGGAAAGTTGCATAACTCCAAGATGAGTGCCTTCATAAATTCAGTCTCCAAACATACACAGTATTTTAGCACTGTTTAGAATTTCAACTACATTTGCCTAGACATTTTCTTCCCTCCTATTTCCCACAACTTGCAAAAATGTCCTTCTTTTCAAACATATTTTTCTTTCTCTTTTGCTCTCAGTATTGTTGGGTGTTGTTATCCCACAGAAAAAAAAGGAGCTGTCAAGTGAGGACATCCTCAACTTCTGCCACCAAGCCTCAAATATAGCAGCCTTTGTGTCCTTTTCCCCCAGATAACTGAATATCATAAGGTTGAGATTTAATTTTATTTTGCTTTTTCCAAAGGAATAAGTAGTTGTCCCATTACCATATGTTAACTAAGCCATTTTCCTCACAGATTTTTTTTTTGTTTTTTTATTCTCATCCCTATTTTTTCTCTTTATGCCTGGTCTGTTTCTGAGCTCTCTGTTAAGCAAGCCTATTTCTCTTTTGGAAATTAACATATAGTTTAATTACTACAACTCTTTTTTTTTTTTTTTTGGTCTTGATAGAAGGAGAAGTCCTCCTACATGATTCTTTTCTTCTAAATAATGTTATCTATTATTGGGATTTTCCACCATATGAACTTTGGAATCATATTTCTAAACTACATTAAACAAATAAACAAACACCTTTAGGGGTTTTGATTAGAATGGCACTGAATTTATTAACTTGGGAGAAAACAAAAATCTTTACAACATTGAATCTTCTAAACCATGAGTTTGGTATATCTCTCCATTTATTCAGGTCTTCTTTTATCTTCTCTAATAATGATTTATATTTTCCTCTAAAGAAGTTGCTAAACTATTTTTAGGATTTTCTCTATGTATCTTCGTTTTCAAAGCTATTTTGAATTAGAATCCCAACCCCCCCCCACCACCCGGTGATCTTTCAAACATGTGTATCAACTCAAAAAAAGATCTATGCCTAAATCCTTTAAAGTATTCTCATTACCCTTGGTATCAGTATTTAGGCTCTGCCAGGATATACATATTTCTCATAAATTGGTTATTTTCTCCCCAGCCTCATCTTTCACCACAGCCTTATCACCCAGTTTATATCCCAGCCATTTAGAGCTCTGTGTTAACCTTGATTCTGCCCATCCCCCCTTGAGCTTATGGACTGACTCACTGACAAATGCAGTCAACTGTATCTCCAAAACTGTATCCAAAATGCAGGTCACTCTTTCTCATCCTCCTGCTTCCATTCTAGAACAAAGCACCCTTATCTCTGAATGACTGAATGTCACTAGCCTCTAACTGATTTCCTTGCTTTTGTTCTCACCTGGTGGTTTATCTCTGACACAACAGCCAGAATAATCTTTAGAAAAAATGTCTATCCTATTATATACCTTTACTGCCTCAAATCCTTTGGAGGTAAATAGAATAGAAAAATGTTTACTCTGGCTAACAGAACCCATAGGATCTGATTCCTGTCCACATGTCATCTCCTTGCAGGTCCCCCTTGCTCTTGGCCGATTCATTACAGCCACTTTGTTCCATTCATTTTTTGTTCCTCATATACCTCAAGACTTTGTAGTTTTTTGTTTTTTTTTTTAACTTTCTTGAATGGACCTTGTCCCACCCAGATGTAAATGGTAGACCAGAGATCTTGCCTTTGGCCCTCTTTCCAGCCACCTTAGGGTTGAATAAATATCTGTTGAATAAATGAATGAATATATTTTTTTTGGTTCCTTAAATGCACAGGATTCTTATCTTCAGTTCATCTTATTTATTTCTACTTGTCTAAAACATCGTTCTCTGATTCGTTCTCACAATCTTTTTCATCTTTGCCTAGAAACGTTACCTAAATACTAGTTTGATTTCATTCTTGGACAGCCTTCCCTGGCCCTTACCTTGCCATCTTTTTTACAGAGTATTGGGGACAGGAGCCAATATGTGTCCTTGAACAGCATGTACAGCCCCTGCTATGCTGTTGTTTCCTGGTGGACTATAAACCCCTGTGGGAAGGGATTGCCCCCCTGCCCTGCCACTCAGTGTACTTGAAGCACTTAGCACCATACATTGCTCATGATGTAATTATTCAGCAAGTAAATGATGAATGAACAAAGGAGTGAATGAGACTGAATCATTGAATATCCAAAGGTTTTTTATCCCCCTTCTTAAATTTTTGTCTCTTGTCTATATTCCTGATTCTGATAGTATCTGAAAAATAGCCTTTGGTAAGTAAATGAAAGCATTTCATTTTCAATTAATTTTATTCAAGAATCCCAGAGAAGTTTAGAAATATTTGAAAGAAGTTTATTTTTAGGAATTTTTAATTTATCTCTAAAAAAGCTGGATAAAGCTGTTTATAGAAAGAAAAAATAATTTTGTTTCTGTGGAATTAAAGTACTAATCTCTACCATCACTTTTTTTTCCCCTAGGCCATACTAACCCTTTAAATGCCTCCAGAATGTCTTGACCCAGGAACAATAAACACTTTGGAGCAGCTAGCAATCCTGTCAGAGAAGTGTTCTGCAACTGCTCGGAATTTGATATCTTTTCTCTATTGCCTGGAGATTTTCTCTGGTTTGATCCTGGCTTCTTTCCTTGTGTCTCTGGCTTCCTGGTTTATTCTCTCTTGGCTCTGTGAAGACCAGTGCTTCTTATCTGTTGAGCTCTACTTTGGACCTGGGTGTAAGTTTTATGTTCACATTATGTTTCCCTTTCTGATACTAAAGCTATGGATCTAGCCCATAGTAATTTTCCAGTTCCTCATGTTGAAATAAATTTAAAATTTTTTTTAGTTGTTAATGGACTTTTATTTTATTCATTTATTTATATGCAACGCTGAGAATTGAACCCAGTGCCTCACATATGTGAAGCAAGCACTCTTCCACTAAGCCGTAACCCCAGCCCGAAATAAATTTTACAAAAGGAAAAAAATATTTAAAAATCTACATTTAAACAAATGTGGCTTCTTATTGGTTACTTTTATAGGAATAGTTCAAAAGCAAAAGTTTTTTTTTTTACTTCTTTATTGGTGCATTATAATTATATGGAATACTGGGATTCCTTGTGATCTATTTTTACATGCACATAATTTTGCCAGTTTCATTCTCTAGTATCTCCCTTTTATCTCTCCTTCTCCCTCCCCTGACCACCTTCATCTGATCTACTGGTCTCTCTTGTATTTTTGTGAGATCTCATTTTTATTTCCTTTTTTCTCCCTAGCTTCCACACACTAGAGAAAACATATGACCCTGGACTTTCTGATTCTGCCTATTTCACTTAACATGGTGTTCTCCAGTTCCATCCATTTTCCTGCAAATGACATAGTTGTGTTCTTTATGGCTGAGTTTAACTCCATTGTGTATGTATACCACATTTTCTTTATCCATTCTCCACTTGATGGATACCTAGGTTGATTCCATAACTTGGCTATTATGAATTGTGCTGCTATAAGCATGGGTATGCATGTATGACTACCGAATGCTGACTTTAGTTCTTTGGATAAATAGCGAGGAGTGGTATAGCTGGGTCATGTGGTGGTTCCATACCTAGTCTTTTAAGGTAATTTATACTGATTTTCATAGTGATTGTACTAATTTACAGTCCCACTAACAATGTATAACTGTTCCTCTTCCTCCACACCCTCACCAGTAGTTATTATTATTATTTGTACCCTTGATGATTACCATTCTAACTGCAGTGAGATGCAATTCAGTGTAGTTTCGATTTTCATTTCCCTGATTGCTAAGTATGTTGAATATTCTTTTCATATATTTGTTGAGAGATTTGCATTTCTTCTTTTCTTTGTTTAAAATCTTTTAATCATTTCACCTGAAGTTTTCCCACATTTTTTTTGTACATTGTGATTATACGTAATAGTAGGATTTGTTATTACATATTTGCATGTGCACATGATGTAACAATTTAATTTGGTCCATATTGTTCCCCCATTTTTTACCTTTCCTTCCCCTCCTTCTTCCCCCTGGTCACTTGTAATTCTTCTTTTGAGACATATTTGCTTGGTTCATTTGCCCATATATTGATTAGGTTATTTGTTTTTTGGGTGCTAAGGGTTTTTTTTTTTTAGTCTTTTTAAAAACTCTGGATATTAATTCTCTATCACAAAAGTAGCTAGCAAAGATTTTCTCCTATTCTGTAGGTTCTCTTTATGTATTTGTTTCCTTTGCTGTGAAGAATTTTTTTCTTTAAAATTGATTCTATCCCATTTATTAACCTTGCTTTTGTTTCCTGTGGTTTAGGAGGTTTATTGAAGAAGTTGTTGCCAGTGCCTAAATTTGGGGGCATTGACTTTTTTTTTTTCCTGGCAATTGCAAAGTTTCTGGTTTAATTTCTAGGTTTCTGGAACACTTTTGAGTTGCTTTTGTGCAGGGTGAGATAGGGATCTAGTTTCATTCTTGTATAAGTAGATATCCAGTATTCTTACCACCCTTTGTTTAAAAGATTTTTTTTTCCCTCAAAAGTATGTTTTTGGTACATTTGTCAAAGATTAGATGACACTGTGTGGGTGTGTCTCTTTATCTCCTCTTCTGTTCCATTCTGTGTGTCTGTTTTTATGCAGCTTCCCTGCTTTAACTGTTTCTGCTAGGGAGTGCCAGGGCTTTCTCTTGTGCAGGCTCTGTTCACTGTTTCTGAGCTAATTTTCTGCTGGGATTGAGAACTTGTTGGATAGCAGCTGTCTGTTTTTCTTAAACTGGGTGGGAGAATTTCCTTTGGCTCCTTGGAGAGGAGTTTCCACAACATACTTGCCTTCTACTGCTTGTATTGATTCTCTTTCTATTCTAGGAAGTGAAATTTTTGGTTTTCACCAGGTTGCTAGCTCACTGAGTGACCTACCTGAGTTT
Source organism: Urocitellus parryii (assembly GCF_045843805.1). Taxonomy (NCBI): domain Eukaryota; kingdom Metazoa; phylum Chordata; class Mammalia; order Rodentia; family Sciuridae; genus Urocitellus; species Urocitellus parryii. The sequence continues at coordinate 32,338,955 of NC_135532.1, forward strand.
TCCCACAATCTTCCTACCCCTCAGTTTGCCATGGCGGAGAAACTGTTGGAGTTTACTCTTGGTGAGCTGCTGTGGTCTTGTGGATTCCTCTGATCTGCTTTCTCTCCATTTCTCCAAAAGTCAGTCCTTAAAATCTAAATAGTAAACACTCTGTATTTAAAAGTAGTTTTATATAATGAATCATACTTATCTTTGAGTTTTGAATGGTTAAATATTAAAAGATTATAGATAAAATTTTAGCTATTAAATAAGGATTATCAAAGAAAATGACCATTATTAGAAAAATACTAAAATCACACATAATTGTGTATGAAAGAATTTATCTCCAAACTGTATCAAATCAAAGAAAAATTTAATTTTGGTGATGGCAATGTTGACACAGATGACTGTTAACTAGCCTGGCACATATTTATACTAATGAAGACAAGTTTAGTCCAGTAAATCTTTTGCTTACTTGACATTCTCAAATAGAGCATGCTGAAGTTATTTTTTTATCTTGGCTTTGATTAAAATGGTTCCTTCCAGTTTTCAGGAGGAGAAACATTTGCCAGGAAAATGATTCCATTGTCCAACTTTTAATGAGTTACTATGACTAGTGAGCCAATTTTTCTTTTGTCTGGGTAACATTTGATCAGTAACATTTTTTTTTTTTTTTTGGTACTGGGAATTTAACCCAGGGGCACTTAACCACTGAGCCACATTCCCAGTTCTTTTTATTTTTTATTTTGAGATAGGGTCTCACTAAGTGGCTTAGGGCTTTCCAGACCTAGTAAATTGACCTCATGTTATAGATTAGTTAGAATAATAATAGATTCAAAGCAAGCTTTGTAATTGTTTTGAGCAATCTATCATTACATTATTAATTATCATTCCTTATTTTCTTTAATGGTATTATCCACTGGTGGACTTTGGGTAAATGAAAAAGTTTCTGTGGTAAAGTCTAGCACAATTCATAATTGGATAGAAAAATCTTTCAAAGTCATGAATGGGGTTGATACATGGCAATCATTTTATGGGAAATGGAGAAAATAGAGGTAGTAGAAAATAGAACTAGGTGGATTTGCATGAATAATATTTAAAGAGATAGGAGACTCCAGAATCCTAGAGGGCCACTGGCCCCATTGCTCACTCTCCACTGTCTATTTCTCAGTAATTGACTAACATTTACTTTGGCCAGAATGGTGCCTCCCCATACCTTTGTTTTGGATCTTATCCCCTGCTTGCTCTAGGGGTGTTGTTTTATAGATTATCATTTCTGTCTTTTTCGGTTTAAATATCTGAAATTTCCACTTTCTTTATTGTAAGTCATAAGCATTCTCGAAGTGTTCCCCTCCAAAACCCAAAACTCCTTGTCATCAAATTCTATTCTGTTTCTTTTGTCCTTCCTACCTGCATTTTAGTGATATCTTTCCTTCTTTTAGTTTTTCCTTTAAGGTTCACAGACACCAGGTCTTCTTTATCCATGACTTATGCATCTGTGGATTCAACCAGTTACTGATAGAAAATATTTGAAATAGTGTACTGAAAATTTATACTGAACAAGTACACATTTTGTACTTGGCACTCTTCCCTAAACAACACAGTATGACAAGTATTTATGTAGCACACACATCAAATTAGGTATCATATTTAATCTAGAAATAATTCAACAGGATGCTGAGGATAACAGGAAGCATATAATTTCTCACTATTTTTTTTTTAAAGAGAGAGTGAGAGAGGGGAGAGAGAGAGAGAGAGAGAGAGAGAGAGAGAGAGAGAGAGAGAGAGAATTTTTTAATATTTATTTTTTAGTTCTCGGCGGACACAACATCTTTGTTGGTATGTGGTGCTGAGGATCGAACCCGGGCCGCACGCATGCCAGGCGAGCGCGCTACCGCTGAGCCACATCTCCAGCCCTAATTTCTCACTATTAAATATAATTTTAGTTGTAAGTTTTTTGTTTGGTTTGGTTTGGTTCATGTTCTGCATCCATTGAGCGATTTTCTAGTCTACTGAGAGTTTTTTCCCCCCATAAATTGGGATTTAATTTTTTCAAATTCTTTTTCCATAATGGATAAAAATCATTGATTATTTTCCTTTAACTTGTGGATGTGATAAATGACATTAAAAGCTTTTTAAATGTTGAACCAGCCTTGCATACTTGGAATAAAACCCACTTGGTTGAAATGTGTAATTCTTTTTATATAGCGTGGGATTCTTTTTTTTATTATTTTTTTAATTATTGGTCTTTCAAAATATTACATAGTTCTTAATACATCATATTACACGGTTTGATTCAAGTGGGTTATGAACTCCCACTTCCACCCCGTATACAGATTGCTGAATCACATCAGTTACCCTTCCATTGATTGACATATTGCCTTTCTAGTGTCTGATGTATTCTGCTGTCTGTCCTATTCTCTACTATCCCCCCTCCCCTCCCCTCCCCTCCCCTTTTCTCTCTCTACCCCTTCTACTGTAAATCATTTCTTCCATTTGTATTATCTTGTCTTACCCCTCCTTTCCTCTTATATGTCATTTTGTATAACCCTGAGGATCGCCTTCCATTTCCATGCGATTCCCCTTCTCACTCCCTTTCCCTCCCACCTCTCATCCCTGTTTAATGTAAATCTTCTTCTCAAGCTCTTCGTCCCTACCCTGTCCTTGTTTACTCCCCTTATATCAAAGGAGTCATTTGGTATTTGTTTTTTAAAGATTGACTAGCTTCACTTAGCATAATCTGCTCTAATGCCATCCATTTCCCTCCAAATTCTATGATTTTGTCATTTTTTAATGCAGAGTAATACTCCATAGTATATAAATGCCACATTTTTTTTTTATCCATTCATCTATTGAAGGGCATCTAGGCTGATTCCACAGTCTTGCTATCGTGAATTGAGCTGCTATGAACATCGATGTAGCAGTGTCCCTGTAGCATGCTCTTATTAGGTCTTTAGGGAATAGACCGAGAAGGGGAATAGCTGGGTCAAATGGGGGTTCCATTCCCAGCTTTCCAAGAAATCTCCATACTGCTTTCCAAATTGGCTGCATCAGTTTGCAGTCCCACCAGCAATGAACAAGAGTGCCCTTTTCCCCGCATCCTCTCCAGCACTTATTGTTGTTTGACTTCCTAATGGCTGCCAATCTTACTGGAGTGAGATGGTATCTTAGGGTGGTTTTGATTTGCATTTCTCTGACTGCTAGTGATGGTGAGCATTTTTTCATGTATTTATTGATTGATTGTATGTCCTCCTCTGAGAAGTGTCTGTTCAGGTCCTTGGCCCATTTATTGATTGGGTTATTTGTTATCTTACTATCTAATTTTTTGAGTTCTTTGTATATTCTGGTTATTAGGGCTCTATCTGAAGTGTGTGGAGTAAAGATTTGTTCCCAGGATGTAGGCTCCCTGTTTATCTCTCTTATTGTTTCTTTTGCTGAGAAAAAACTTTTTAGTTTGAGTAAGTCCCATTTGTTGATTCTAGTTGTTAACTCTTGCGCTATGGGTGTCCTATTGAGGAATTTGGAGCCCGATCCCACAGCATGTGGATCATAACCAACTTTTTCTTCTATCAGATGCCGTGTCTCTGATTTAATATCAAGCTCCTTGATCCATTTTGAGTTAACTTTTGTGCATGGCGAGAGATAGGGATTCAGATTCATTTTGATGCAAATGGATTTCCAGTTTTCCCAGAACCATTTGTTGAAGATACTATCCTTCCTCCATTGCATGCTTTTAGCCCCTTTATCAAATATAAGATAGTTGTAGTTTTGTGGATTGGTTACTGTGTCCTCTATTCTGTACCATTGGTCTACCCGCCTGTTTTGGTACCAGTACCATGCTGTTTTTGTTACTATTGCTCTGTAGTATAGTTTGAAGTCTGGTATCGCTATACCACCTGATTCACACTTCCTGCTTAGCATTGTTTTTGCTATTCTGGGTCTTTTATTATTCCATATGAATTTCATGATTCTTTTATCAATTTCTACAAGATATGCTGTTGGGATTTTGATTGGCATTGCATTGAACTTATAGAGAACTTTTGGTAATATCGCCATTTTGATGATGTTAGTTCTGCCTATCCATGAGCAGGGTATATTTTTCCATCTTCTAAGGTCTTCTTCAATATCTTTCTTTAGGGTTCTGTAATTTTCATTGTATAAATCTTTCACCTCTTTTGTTAGGTTGATTCCCAAGTATTTTATTTTTGGGGGGGATATTGTGAATGGAGTAGTTGTCCTCATTTCCGTTTCAGAGGATTTGTCGCTGATATACAGGAATGCCTTTGATTTATGTGTGTTGATCTTATATCCTGCCACTTTGCTGAATTCATTTATTAGCTCTAATAGCTTCCTTGTAGACCCTTTTGGGTCTGCTAGGTATAGAATCATATCATCTGCAAATAGTGATAATTTAAGTTCTTCTTTTCCTATTTTTATGCCTTTAATTTCTTTCGTCTGCCTAATTGCTCTGGCCAGTGTTTCGAGGACTATGTTGAACAGAAGTGGTGAGAGGGCATCCCTGTCTTGTACCAGATCTTAGAGGGAATGCCTTCAATTTTTCTCCATTCAGAATGATGCTGGCCTGTGGCTTATCATAGATTGCTTTTACAATGTTGAGGTATGATCCAGTTATCCCTAATTTTTCTAGAGTTTTGAACATAAAGGGATGCTGTACTTTGTCGAATGCTTTTTCTGCATCTATCGAGATGATCATATGGTTCTTATTTTTAAGTCTATTGATGTGGTGAATAACATTTATTGATTTCCGTATATTGAACCAACCTTGCATCCCAGGGATGAATCCTACTTGATCATGGTGTATAATTTTTTTGATATGTATTTGAATCCGATTCGCCAGAATTTTATTGAGGATTTTTGCGTCAAGGTTCATTAGAGATATTGGTCTGTAGTTTTCTTTCTTTGAAGTGTCTTTGTCTGGTTTCGGAATCAGGGTGATGTTGGCCTCGTAGAATGAATTTGGAAGTTCTCCATCTTTTACTATTTCCTGAAATAGCTTGAAAAGTATTGGTGTTAGTTCCTCTTTAAAGGTTTTGTAAAACTCTGCTGTATACCCGTCCCGTCCTGGGCTTTTCTTAGTTGGTAATCTTTTGATGGTTTCTTCTATTTCCTCTATTGTTATTGGTCTGTTTAGATTGTCTATATCCTCCTGCCTCAATCTGGGCAGATTGTATTACTTAAATAATTTATCGATGCCTTCACTATCTTCTATTTTATTGGAGTATAAGGATTCAAAATAATTTCTGATTATCTTCTGTATTTCTGAAGAGTCTGTTGTGATATTGCCTTTTTCATCCCGTCTGCTAGTAATTTGGGTTCTCTCTCTTCTTCTCTTCGTTAGCATGGCTAAGGGTCTGTCAATTTTATTTATTTTTTCAAAGAACCAACTTTTAGTTTTGTCAATTTTTTCAATTGTTTCTTTTGTTTCAATTTCATTAATTTCAGCTCTGATTTTAATTATTTCTTGCCTTCTACTTCTTTTGCTGTTGTTTTGCTCTTCTTTTTCTAGGATTTTGAGATGAAGTATGAGATCATTTATTTGTTGGTTTTTTCTTTTTTTGAGGAATGAACTCCAAGCAATGAATTTTCCTCTTAGAACTGCTTTCAATGTGTCCCATAGATTCCGATATGTTGTGTCTGTGTTTTCATTTAACTCTAGGAAGTTTTTAATTTCCTCCTTGATGTCTTCTAAAACCCATTGATCATTCAGCAGCCTATTGTTCATTCTCCAAGTGATGCTCGATTTTTCCTTCCTTCTTTTATCATTGATTTTCAGTTTCATTCCATTGTGGTCAGATAAGATGCATGGTATTATCTCTACCCCTTTATATTGTCTAAGAGTTGCCCTGTGACATAATATATGGTCTATTTTTGAGAAGGTTCCATGTGCTGCTGAGAAAAAAGTGTAACTACTTGATGTTGGGTGGTATAGTCTATATATGTCAATTAGGTCTAGGTTGTTAATTGTGTTATTGAGTTCTATAGTTTCCTTATTTAACTTTTGTTTGGAAGATCTGTCCAGTGGTGAGAGAGGTGTGTTGAAGTCTCCCATGATGATTGTATGGTGGTCTATTAGACTCTTGAACTTGAGAAGAGTTTGCTTGATGAACAAAGCTGCACCATTGTTTGGGGCATATATATTTATGATTGTTATGTCTTGTTGGTGTATGGTTCCCTTGAGTAGTATGAAGTGTCCTTCTTTATCCCTTTTGATTAACTTTGGCTTGAAATCTATTTTATTAGATATGAGTATGGCCACTCCTGCCTGTTTCCGCAGTCCATATGAATGGTATGATTTTTCCCAACCTTTCACCTTCAGTCTATGAATATCTTTTCCTATCAGATGCGTCTCATGTAGGCAGCATATTGTTGGGTCTTGTTTTGTGATCCATTCTACTAGCCTGTGTCTCTTGATTGGTGAGTTTAAGCCATTAACATTTAGGGTTATTATTGAGATATGGTTTGTTCTTCTAGCCATGTTTGTTTATTGATGTTACTAAACCTGATTTGTTATCCACTTTGACTACTTTCCCCCCTTTACTGTCCTACCTCCCATTGTTGGTTTTCAATGTTATTTTCCATTTCCTCTTCCTGAAATATTTTGCCAAGGATTTTTTGAAGAGATGGTTTTCTAGCTGTGAATTCTTTTAACTTTTGTTTATCATGGAAGGTTTTAATTTCATCTTCTATCCTGAAGCTTAATTTCGCCGGATACACAATTCTTGGTTGGAACCCATTTTCTTTCAGTGTTTGAAATATGTTATTCCAGGATCTTCTAGCTTTCAGAGTCTGTGTTGAGAGATCAGCTGTTATCCTGATTGATTTACCCCTAAATGTAATCTGCTTTCTTTCTCTTGCAGCTTTTAAAATACTCTCCTTATTCTGTATGTTGGACATCTTCATTATAATGTGTCTAGGTGTGGATCTCTTGTGATTTTGCACATTTGGCGTCCTGTAGGCTTCTAGGATTTGGGATTCTGTCTCATTCTTCAAGTCTGGGAAGTTTTCTCGTATTATTTCACTGAATAGACTGTTTATTCCTTTGGTATGGAGCTCTGTGCCTTCCTGTATCCCAGTGACTCTTAAATTTGGTCTTTTGATATTGTCCCATAATTCTTGGATGTTCTGCTCATGGTTTCTTAGCAGTCTTGCTGAGCTGTCTATGTTCTTTTCCAGTTGAAATACTTTGTCTTCATTGTCTGATGTTCTCTCTTCTAAGTGATCTACTCTGCTGGTAGTATTCTCAACTGAGTTTTTAAGTTGGTTTACTGTTTCCTGCATTTCTAGGATTTCTATTTGTTTGTTTTTTATTACCTCTATCTCTCTGTGAAATTGATCTTTTACTTCCTGGATTTGTTTGTCAATGTGATCTTTCATTGTCTGATTTTGCTGTCTCATGTCTTCCTTGAGACTCCAGATCATCTGAAGCATATATATCCTCAACTCTTTATCTGACATTCCATCAGTTGCAGCTATTACCTCTTCTAAAGTTGAGTTGACCTGCATTGCTTGTGGTCCTTTCTTTCCTTGTCTTTTCATACTGCTCGCGTTTCTTTCTGCTTGGTGCAACTGTTGTGTTTTTGAAATTTACCCCCTATTTATTTATATTGTTCTTGTATAGTTGGGCGGTCTCCCTTGCAGGGCGGGTAGTGGCTCTGCTCCTCCTCTAATTAGGGTGATCTGTCTACCCCGCTGATCGGTCGCAGGTCTGCCCCCCCTGCGGGTACGGGTGGCGGCTCTGCTCTGCCTCCACTCCAATTGTGGTAACGTAACTACCACGCCCTGGGGTTGTTGGTCCTGATCTGGATGTGGGTGGCGGCTCTGCTGGGTCCCCACTCCAATTGGTGTGACGTGTCTACAGCGCTGGCAGGCCTCTAGGCCGGTGGGTCGCAGTTCTGCACAGCCCCCACTCCCAATGGGGGTACCTGACTACCTCTCCAGCGGGTCGCTGAGCCCCCTCCGGACCCGGGCGGCAACCCTGCTCCGCCCCCACTCCAACCAGTGTGACGCGACTGCCTCGGTGTTGCATGTCCACCACGCTGGCCAGCTACCTGGCCTGTCTTTCCAGTGGGCCGCAAGTCTGCCTGCCCTGCTTGCTCAGATGGCAGCTCTGCACAGCCCCTACTCCAAGTGAGGTTACTTGGCTACCGCGCCTCGGGGTCGCTGGTCCTATTCTAAGCGTGGGCGGCTACTCTCTTCAGCCCCAGCTGCGTTTGGTGTGTCATGATACCACGCGGGCGGGTCACTTGGCCTGCTCTGGGCGCAGGAGGAAGCTCCACTCTGCCCCTCAGCACCCAGCAGGAGCCTGACTGAGAAACAGTCACCGCTGGTTCCCTATCCTTGGGCTGAAGTAACTTCGGTAGCCAGAACCCCGCCTCTCAGATCCCGATAAACTCACCGCTGGGAGCTGGCTCCAGCGAGCGACCCCCACGGGTTCCCCTGCCCCCAGGCCAAAACTGTTCCGGGAGTCCGAACCCAGTCGCCCCAAGCTCAGTGCACGCTCCACTTGGAGCTGGCCTCCACCGGCAGTCTCCGCAGTTTCCTCAGACCTGCGCCAGGTTAGCCCCGGGAACCAGAATCCAGCTGCTCAGTGCCCGGCGCACGCCTTGCCAGGCACGAGCCTCTAGGAGTATTCTCCACAAGATCCCCAGTCCCGAGCCTGAGCAAGAAATCTGTCTGCTAGATGCAGGCCAATACCAGCCTGAAATCACCTGTTCCGTAGCTGAATGAGCTGAGATCCCAGGAGAGCCCTGATGGCGGATGCCGGCTGCCGGTTTGGGCGGGGCGGGCCAAGCCGCTCGGGTGTCAGCCGCTTGCAAAAGTGGCCGCTGGTTTCCGGACTCGACTTCTGCACCCGCCGCGGGGCCACCTGTGAAGCCGGGTAGCTGTGGCCGCATGGTTAGGACCAGGTCAGGTGAAGTGGCTGCTCCCAGAGCGAGCTCTATGCCTCCCAGGGGAGCCCTGATGGCAGAGGCTGACTGCCGGTTCGGGCGGGGCGGGCCAAACCGATCGGGTGTCAGCCGCTTGCAAATGTGGCCGCTGGTTTCAGGACTCGACTTCTGCACCCGCTGCGGGGCCACCCGTGGAGCCAGGTAGCTGTGGTCGCGTGGTTAGGAAAGGGCCATGTGGTTAGGGACCGGGCGGGTGAGGCTGCTGCTCCCAGAGCGAGCTCTGTCTAGTGTGGGATTCTATTTACTAATATTTTGTTGAGGCTTTTTGAATCTATGTTAATAATAGATTCTGCTACTTTCCTTTATTATAAAATATTTCTGCTACAATATTGAAAATTTTTTAATTTAATTTATTTGGCAATTAAAAACTATGCATGGTGTGCAGTATGATGTTTTGAAATATGTCTACATCATGAAATGGCTAAATCAAATAAATTAGCATAGGTATTACCTCCCTCACATACTTATATTTTTGTGGTTGTAGATATCAGGATCGAATCCTCCTTACCCTGGTATTGAAGATTAGACACGTGTGCAATGCTGAGGCAAGCACAGAAAACAATTTTTATTTAAAAGATAGAACAGAGAGAGACTTCTCCAGAGAGAAGCCAAGCCCCAGAGCTGGTGCTCCTGAGAATGGTATATCTTGTCTTTTTATAGACCCCACCCTTTCCTTCCTTCCTGTGTGACCAAAAGGCAGGAAAAGTGTAGCCCCAGTGGGTAATTGCTTGTGCCAGATGTGTTAACAACCTGTTGAGCAGGGAAGAGCTATCCAGAGGTTAGCTGTTGGCAACTTATTTCCTTTTCTTTGATAATCAGCTACCTGTCCTTCGCCCTGTCTCAATAAGAAGGCCTAAAATCTACTCTTCTAACAATTTTCAAGTACCCAGTATGCTGCTATTAACTGTGGTTAACATGTGAAGGGTAAGGAAAACAACAACCCTCAGGGGAAAAGGGGACCAACAACCCCAGGGAGAAAGGAGGACAGGGGGTCCCTGGGAGAGAAGAAAAACAAGGGGCTCTTTCCCATCTCCAATATTTTCCTGACAGCCCAACCAACATCTTCTGCTATAATTAAGTCTCTAACGATCAAGTCACACTAAATGTTCTCCTCTGATCCAATCTCACTTAAACCCTCTAAAAATCAGATACATTTTGTTAATAATTGTCATTTTCTCTCTGTCATTCCACCGCTTAATAAAGAAAGCTTGCTGATCCTTTGAGGTCTGTGCCCCATTTCGGTTTTATTTTTGCTTCTACCCTGTTGTGCTCTAGATCTCTTAAATTTATTTTTCCTGTATAACTGGAATTTTGTATTCTTTGAAAATTTCCCCAATTCCTTCCACCCCCAGACCCTGGCAACCACCATTCTGTTTTCTGTTTCTGTACGTTTGATTGCCTCAGATACCTCTTGAAAGTGGAATCCTGAAGTATTTGTCCCATCTGCTGTCCTGTTTCACTTGGCCTAATGTCTGGAGGCACATTGATGAGGATGCACATGTTGGATTTTTTCACCCTTTTTAAGGTTGAATTCCATTGTGTATATGCCACATTTCCCTTATCTGTTCATCTGTAGATGGACATTCAGGCTGCCTCCACGTTGTAGCTTGTGAATAATGCTGCCATAAACATGTGTGTGCAAATAGCTCTTCTAGATCCTGATTTCAAATCTTTTGGGTAAGGACAAGAAGTAGGATTGTTGATCATTTCGCCATTCTATTTCAAAAAAAATTTTGTGGAGAAATCCCCATAGTATTTTCCATTCTGGTGGCATCATTTTACATTTCTATCAAAAATGTACAAGCATTCTCATTTCTCCACATCCTGGCTAATAGTGCCCTATTATTTTATAGAAAGACTTCCTTCCAGATGTGAAATGATATCCTAGTGTAAAATTGATTAGCAGTTCTCTGGTGATTAGTGACATTGGGCACATTTTCTTATTTCCATTGGCCATTTGTATGTTTTTTTGTGTGTGTGTGAAAATGTATGGTCAAGCTCTTTGTTGATTTTTATTTTATTTTTTTGATATTGAGTCATAGGTCTCTCACTTTTAAAGGATAATTTCTGTAGGCAGAGATTCATTGTGAGTATTTTTCTCCATGTTTAATATTTCATTCTGATCTCTTTTAGCTTGCATGATGTCGGGTATAATACCTATAGTCATTTCTATATAGGTCAAGTGTTTTTCCCCTCTGATTTCTTTCAAGATCTTTTCTATTTGTCTGATGTTCTGCAGCTTAAATACTATATACAAGATATAAATTCTTTGGTATTTATCCTGGTTGGTGTTTTCTGAGTTTCCCGATTTGAGATTTAGTGTTGGTCATTAATTCTCAGCTGTCATTATTTTAAACATTTTCCCTCCTTCTTTTTCTCTTGGTATTCCCACTACATATATGCTATGACATTGCCATCTAGAATTATTTCACAGTTCTTGGATTTTCTCTTCCTCTTTTTAAATTTCTTTTTCTTCTGACTTTTAAGTCTTAGACGTTGCTATCAACATTTCTTTGAATCCACTGATCCTTTTCCTAGCCATGTCCAATTTATTGCAGTCTCTTACAGTCATTCTTTATTTGTGCTATGCTGTTTTTTTATTTCTAAATAACCTTTTGACTTTTCTTGGAATTCCTTGGATTATCAGAGGTTCCACCTCTCTGCTTACATTATCCATCTGTTGTTGCTTTTTCCCCCCATTAGAACCATATTCTTATTTACCATAGTTGTTTTAAATTTTTGGCTTGATAATTCCTATATCTTGGCAATAGCTGATTGTAGGTCTGATTCTTGCTCCATCTCTTCGAACTGTGGGTTTTTTTTTCTTTTTATTATGTCTTGCAATTTTTTTGTGAAAACTCTGCATGGTGTATTGGGTATAAGGAGTTAGGGTAAATTGGCCTATAATGTGAGGTTTTGTGTTTATCTGCCTAGAAGTTAGGCTATGTTTATGGTTTGCCATGGCTGTATGTGTTAAAAGCTAAAATTTCTTCAGATGTCCCTGCTTCAATACTCCTATTGTCTTTGAGTTTCTGTAAAAAAATTCTTTAATAAGATGAGGTGCATTTCTTTCAGTTATAATGACCTGTTGTTATACGTGACCTTTGCTGATATGGTGGTGAGGCATGGTGGGAGGGAAAATATTCTGTATTCCTGGGATTTGATTTCTGTCTTTTTGTGAGCCTGGGCCCCTGGGCTATGACTTTCCAAGTGCTTCTCATCTTTTCCCCCTCCCTTTTGTGATGCAGGAAGGGTTAGAGAGGGCTAGAGTCTGTGTATCTTCTCTCACTGGTTAGGCTCTGATAAAACCCCAGCTTGATAGTCTCTCCTAAAGAGTTTCCCTTAAGGGCAGGGCTTCAAATGAAAAATACAATGCTGTGGGCATCTTCCAAGATGGTTTCACTTCCTCTTCTCATGCTGGGAAAGAAGTCTTTTCTCTTTGAGAACTGGTAGAACTCCTGAAGTAAAATTCAAGAAAGTATGAGCCCTCCCTCCCAAGGCCTGGTCACCCCCAGAGTTCTTAATTCTCAAATTGGTCCAGGCTGAGCCTCTAGCAATTTGTCAATTGCAATTGAAGTGTTCTTATCCCTGTACTGGTTCCTATGGCTATTTCTGCTCTTAATTTTCTATTTGGTGAGCTCTGATTCTTGGTATCTTTTTTATATGTCTTAAAATTGGGGGGAGAAGCATTTTGTCCTATGACCTCAATCTGTGGTAGATCTAAGAAGACTTGTCCATTTCAGTTTGTTCTATTTGTTTTTTTCTTGTCAGGAGTTATGAGTTCCCAGCGGCTTATATGTGGGCAAGCTCTTTTCTTCTTCTAAATATGTAAACTTATTGATGAAGTATTCTGTACTCCATCTGTCCTCTTTATTTCCTAATTTTCAACTCCCAGATATTCAGCCTTTAGCCTCACATACCAATGTTATGGCTCTTAGCTCCTAAGTGCAATTTACACCCATCTCTATGGCTGCTCCATTGAGCAAGTTTCCATTGTCTTGAACCCACCCTACTAAGATGTCTTTAGGATTCAGAGAAAGATGCAGAAGGGAACTAGGTAGCAGTACAGATTTTTCTCACATCATAGAAATAAGGCAATGAAGAAAAAGCAGAATTGAGAGGTGGGTGGTGGAATAAATGCTCTAATACTTGATGTTACATAGTCTGAGAACAGGAGAGACTGAGGATAGAGTACCAGAGTAGAAAACAAATACAGAGTTCCCTAACCCCAACCCCAAATGATGGATGAGAAGGGAGAGGGGCATCAGAGAGGGTGGCAGAGCAGACATTCTCTCAAGCTCACTTATTTAAACACAGTTGGACATAGAGACAAAACCTAAGGCGCAGCAACAACAAAAAGTTTCCTAAAGCAGTGCATATACCTTAAAGCCAAATTGTGAAAAGAAATCTGAACCAGGCATCCACAGTCATCTTGTAGAGCCAGCAGGGAACCAGTTACCCTCTTAAATCAGCAGGGTGTCTTCCCATGCCCAGAGAGCTGCAAATTATACCAGAGGGAAGTCCTGTGCAGTGGGATCTCTTAAAAATCCGGCCAGAAAGAACTTCTAGAAGTACCGCTACTAGCCCTAAATTGCTGACACTGCTGTCCCCCTTCCTCTTCACCACAAACAAGGGGGTTGAAGTGGTCTAAAGGGGACCTCTCCCAGGAAGGTGCGCATCTAGCTCTGCTAACCCTTTGTGTCTCAGGCAAGGACATCTGGTTGCTTGCTCCACATAGTCAGAGTCAATAAAGCAGAAGCTTTGGCCCTCAAAAAAGGAAGGCAGATTCACCAGGCCCCCAACCATTGACTCTGTGGGGAGACACCACAGGACAACAAGGGACAGTTTCTGGGATTCTGATTATAGGGCCAGGATTGTAGGACCTATCAGAGGGAAGCTGCCTGAATAGCCAGCGACCATAAGACTCAGTAGGAAATCGCCTCTAGTTATACAACAGATAGGGGCTGATACCAGCCTTAATAGGTGCACAGCCTGAACCAAGATCATAACTGGCAAGTGACAGGGCACTTTTTGTATCCTTATCCTTCCACTGTGCTCATGGAGGGACAGCTCTGGCTGGATCTTCTGGCCCAGCTGTGGCAGTAGCCATGCCACTGGGTGTTTTTTCTGTGTTTTATTATATGTAACCTCCTGTGTCCCCAGTCTGCTTTGAATGTCCAGTTTTAGTTTCCAGTAAGCCACTGCCCCTTTGTTTGTTCACCCACCTTCCTGAGAAGCAGCCTGTCTGCTTTCTTGATTTCACACCACAGAGCACCCAGGAACTTGACCTCCTCTATTCTACCGCCTTGGCCTCCCAACTCCAGGAAAGTTTGTTTTGGCTCATGGTTTCAGTCCATGGTTGTTTGGCCCTGTGGAAATGCAACATTATTATAGAGTAAAGCTGTTCACCACTTAGCACTGGAAGCAAAGAGGAAGGGACTGGTATCCTCATATCGCCTTCAAAGGCACTCCCCCAGTGACCTAACTGCCTCCCACTAGGCCCCACCTCTTAAAGGTTTCACATCCTCCCAGTAACACCATGGGCTGGGGACCGAGCCTTCAACACATGGACCTTTAGGGGATATTTATACAAACCACAGAAACAACAGGATTTGTTGTTGTTGTTGTTTCAGTTTATTTGTCTTAAATTTGGGTGTTTTTTAGCTGGTAATTCTGGCCCAGAGTCTCTTACAACATTGCAGTCAAACTGTAGACTGGTACTATGGTCATTTGAGGTCTGAAGATCCTCCATACTGAGGCTGGAGCCTTTGGCTTCTGGAAACCATTCACAAGAGGCCTCAGTTACTCACCATGAGAACTTCTGCATAGGTGCCTTCTCCTTGAGTCAGTAATGGAGAGGGGGTATGTGTGCAGAAACCAGGGAAATAATATACCATCGCTTCTGCTGTATTTTGATGTTTACACAAACTTACAGTGTGTATATATGTGTGTATAAATGTGTGTGTGACTATATGAGGCAGGAGTCATTTGGAGCCAGCACAGAAGCTTATTGCCACACAGTGTATGCTACCATGGTCTTTCTTTTTCTGGCATACTACTCTAAACCACATGAGGCAGAGGCTTCTCCACCAGAGTCATTCATCTATCAGTCACTGAATGATGGTCATGTCATGTGAACAAGAAATAAAATAATCTTTTATTTTATTTTTTATTTTTATTTTATTTTTTATTATTATTTTATTGTTTTAAGGCACTGATATTTTGAGGTGATATTCATGTCATATAATCCAGCCTGTTGTGACAGTGTTCATGCTGGACAGTTGCTTACTCATGTTGCTTACTCAGTAGCCATACTTTTTCATTCTTTAGTACAAAACTGATAATTTTTATCTGAGCTTATTGCACTTTGGTTGAATCATGTGTATAAATTCTGGCCAAAAGGATTTGAACTTAAAAGTGTTCAATAAATTTCCTAAAAATTTTTTAAAGGATAGATGACCCCTTTCATTTTCCCATTTTCTGTATTTCTTCCTTTTTCTTGGGACACACCATATGCTTATGATGGTTAGAACTCTAGCAGTGATCTTGGTGCACAAGGATAAGAGCCATACCTTTGCTATGCTTGACTAGTTAGCAGAAAGGATCTGGAGCCCCTCAAGACTTAACAAAGCCAGAAATCAAATTGTTTACCTATGGACTTTTATTTATATAAAAGAAATACATCTGTATTGTGCTTTAAGCTACTATTATTTTGTGTATTTACACTATATTGACTTCCCTCTGTACTTGGAATAAAATATACATCCTTTATTATGGCAAATAAAGCTCCAATGATCTGGCCTCCACCCAAATCTCTAGCCTTTCCTCTTTCTTGCTTCCTCTGTGCCGTGCCGTCCACACTGACCTCTGCTTTTATGATTGCTCACATCACTACTGTCAGTTAACCATGCTCTAGTTCAACTGTTTGGAACTCAGGTTTCATATTATGACGATTGTTCAAATCCTACTTTATGCCCCCAGTTTCTAAATGTTTTCTAAAAGGGGCCGAGAAGATTTGACTTTAGTTCCTATCATTAATATTATCAGTACAAAAGTATTTTATTCATATTCAAATCATATGTCTATATTCTGAGATTTGTATTATTGTGGCTAAGATATGGATTAGTGGCTGTGTTAAGTTTTTGTTGCTGTGACAAATACCTGAGGAAAACAACTCAGAGAAGGAAAGATTTATTTTGGCTTATAGTTTCAGAGGTTTCAGAACATGGTTGGCCAACTCCATTGTTTTGGGCCTGAGGTTAGGTGGAACATTATGATGGAAGTTTGTAGCAGAAGCTCATGGCGGGCAAGAAGCAGAGAGAGGGGAGAGGAAGAAGGTTGGGCATAAGAAATACCCTTCCAGGGCACACATCCAGTGACCTACTTCCTCCAATTAGATTCTCACTTCCTGTAGTTTCTGTAATCTCCTAATAGCCCAATGAAATTATTAATCCATTAATAATGGATTAATCTCCTGATGAAGTTAGAGCCCCACTTCTGGATATTATTGCATGGGGGACCAAGTCATCAACACATTTGTCTTTGGGGGACAATTCATACCCAAACCATAACAGTGTCAAAAGACAAATGCATATAACTTCTATAAAATCCCAGTTATTCTCAGCTAAGAATACAGAATTGAATAACAGTGAAATGACTACATTCTGCAGGAACAAACAGTCAACTCTTTGGGTTTGAGTCGGTGACAATTTTTATGTTGGTAGCATCCTGCTCCAGTTGAGAAAGAAGGCCAATCCTATACTGCTACCGCTTGACTTTATTATGCAGAATTAATCTAAGTTACATGGTTGTGTGCCTTTCTTTCCTTCCTGCAATCTAGACAAAACAGTAACAAATTTTAACTTTATGAAACTATATGTCAGGGAATTGATTAGACTGAAAACATTTCCAAGAAGTGATTACAGCATTTTTCAACACATACTTATTTTAAAAGGTTGGCTATGTAGTGGGGTGTGGTTATTTAGTACTTATTGGCAACATGCATCACTATTACTTCCTTACCAAAGTCATTGCATGACATGAAGCAAAAACATAAGTTTTTCTGGATAAACAACTTATGAAATTAATTACAGATCTAAAAATTTAAATTCTTGGGAAGTCCAAATAGATACTTTTATTTGGCAAACAAGTTTTAGCAGAGATTAGAGAAAAGAAGGATGGCATGTATTTGTTGTGCATTACTATTTTCATTTTTTCAGAAAAGGAAGGAGTACATCATTTTACAGAGTAAAAAGTGGATGACTTTCAGGTTTCAAAAAGAAGGCAGAAGCATAGAACGTTCATATGAATTTATTTAATGGGATTTATTTGTCTTTCAGTTTTTATGATTGCACATGGGGAGAACTCAGCATGGTGCCTTTGAAATAGAAAGAACTCTCTTTGTGGATGAAAAATTAAATTCATGTATATTAGTCAACAAATGTACCAATGACCATTTTGAATATATGAATGCATTTGTTGATGTGTTTTTTCAATGTTAATGAGGAAGAATTCAGAGGAATTAAGAGAAAACAGGAGTTCTTGTCATCAAGTGAAGACTTGTTTAAAATTTCAAGTTGTATACTTCAAATATTCACAAGTGTTATAAAGAGAGTTGCTATTTTTGAAATTTATTGTCTATCATAAGTGTCAATCTCACAAATTCATTTGAATTAAAATTAAATTCATTAATGTCATGGAGACAAAGGAACTAGATTAATGAAATATTCATTTAGATTGGGTTGTTTATGAATAAAGTATTAGAGAAATATATATTTAAAAATCTGGTTTTCTTTCTTTATTAGTAAATTGGAAATTAAAACACCATAGTACAGAATATTGTGAGAATTAAATAAAAGGACAGGGTTTTAAATTGTAAATGTTGTTTTATCAGTTAATCTATTCAACAAATATTTTCATTGATTCATAATGCTGGTAACATTACAATGAAAAAGATTATAAAGTTTTTGATCTTATGAAGTTCATACTTCCATGGTGCAGCCTAGATAATAAATATAGTTTAAACAAGACAGATAACTTGAAATAATGATGGTTACAATGAAGAATTATCTATAGGTAGATGACAATATGGAGAGTGGATCTTTTAAGCAGTATAGTAGAGGATGGTCTCTCCAAATTATATTTGAACTGAGGCTGTGTTCTTCATAAATTTAAAGATCTTAGTTGGAAGTTTAGTGACAAAAAGGGATTTTAGAGCTTTAAAGTAATTATCGAAGGGGGAAGATTATGATTACTTATTCTTTTGATTAGGTGTAAGAAATTATAAGCTGATTTTACAATTTATTGAAACACAGTGTATAGTAAATACCCAATCATCTGTATCCAATTACTTATTGCATTTATGCTAAATTTAAAAATGAAAATAATCTGCATATCTTTTCATCCTGTTACCCGGACTTTAATTATTGTTACATGCTGAATATTTGTGTCCCCTTAAAATCATGTGTTGAAATCTAATCTGCTATGTGATGGCATTTAGAGGTGGAAATTTAGGAAGGTAATGAGGTCATGAGGGTGGAGCCCTCCTTAATGGGATCAATGTCTAAAAGAAGAGGCTGTACTGTTAGTTCTCTCTCTTTCCACAATGTGGGGACACTGCAACCTGGTAGAAGGTCCTCACTTGGACCCGACCATATTAATACCCTGCTCTCAGGCTTCCAGCCCCCAGAACTGAGAAAAGTAAATTTGTGTGGTTTATAAGTCACCCAGTCTATGGTACTTTGCCACAGTAGCCCAAACTAAGATGATTGAATTTCACTGACTCATGCATTAATTTTGTAATTATTTATTTAAAAATCTACCATTTACAGTCCACAAAGGCATATTCATAAATATGAGAGACAAATGTATCTGTTTTAAAAGAAAGCTGGGTTAGAGAACTAGGATTTAATAAGGATATTTTAAGAATAAAAATTTGGTACTGTCTATGCTGAAATCATGCTGAAATCATCCAGTAATTCCTATTGCTTTGGGACAAAGTGCCACATGTTTAGCATGGTTTATCAGTTATCACAGGGTTGGGCCTTTGTTCACCCTAACCCTAAACTCCCACATAGAATCACATTCTCACTTGGTATGTTTTGGATACAGGACTTCTTTCAGTGCTTGACACTTGCTGGTGATCTGCTGGAGGGCTGGGTCCTTTCCTGCCCTTTTCTACTGTCAAATACCCTTCAGAATCTTTTGCTTCCCTTTCAATTCTATCTAATTCTTCAAAGTCTCAGTTTACTTCACATTCTTAGAAAATTCATCACTGATCCTCTACACCAGGTTCAGTTTCTCTGTGAAATATTTCCATGGTATTCCTTATTTATCCTTTCTGCATTATGTTTAATGATGATAGTTCTGGCTATATTACAAACACAGTATGGGGTGGGACTGAGTCAGCTTTGTTCTCTGAGATTTCTCCAGAGGTTAGAACAATGCTTAGCACATAGAAAGGGCTTAGTCTGTCAGAGATTCTACAATAAGAAATATGCTTGCCCTTTATACTTATTTCATTGAATCCTTATTATAATGCCATGAGCTAAATAATATTTGTATTTTGTTGATAAAGGAACTGAGAGTCTGAAAGCCAAGAATTGGAAGCTATGATATAAAAAAAATCCAGGATGGATTAGAGATATGCTTGGCTCTGCTTACTAATAGATTAAATAAATTTGGAAAGAAGTTGGAAAAACTGTATTGAAGGAGCCTGTGGTTAAATCAGAGGGTTGAAGACAGTGAAAAAGGTTGGAATGGCATCTGGATGAACAGGGAAAAGAAGCTAACTAAGGATGGGTAGAAGGATTATATAATTGGGGTTAGAAAGTTTAGTTTTAAAATGATGCCATTGAGGTAGGCAGGTCAGGTTTTTCCAGGAAGACTTGGCAGTTGAGGAGCAGGGGCAGCAAAAGTGCAATCTTGGTAAGATCCAGAGTAGAAATAGGTGAGAAAGTGACTGATTAGAGAGGACCAGGAAAGAGTACTTCAAAAAGAATGGTCATAGATCCAAGTGAGGTAAGGAGGGGAGTAAGAATATGATGGGGATATTGAGAAAGTCTACATCAGGTTGGAGATATCCTGAGCTTAAAACATTATGAATAGCTCCAAGCACATTACCCCTTTGGGGTAATGTCAAAAATATGAAAGATATCCCCCAATTTCAATTTAAAGTCCTACTTCTTAACCTATCTACTACTCCTGGCCACATTTTGGACTTAATTAAGGTTACCCCAGCTTATGTAAATCCAGCCAGAGTTGATTTGTTGTTTATGACAGGACTAAAAAGTCTCTGTGACTCAGAACTGGCCACCGTGATACTCTCATTTATGTCTGACAAGGAACAAGAACTACAGATCAAATAATTAAGTCAAGTCTTTCTGATTTGCTGTGCTAACATTTATTCATGTTTTTGCATACATGAAAGTATATTTTGATATCAATTTATCTGAGTAATTTTGGTACAAAATATTTAGTAATACATGTCACTTAAGCTATACATGATTATGCATTTTCCTAAGACAGAACTACACTTTGTAATGAATCTTAGCTTTTAAAATATTTGACAACTTGGAATATAAGGGAGAAAATTTAGTTAGCAGAAGAATTAAAAAAAAGAACAAAAGTAATATCCTTAGACCAGATATGGAAAAAAACCTAGAATACTTTAAGAGTAGAAAGTAACAGAAGTCCCTTATTGGTGGTTTAGCTTTCCAAATAAGTTACTTGTGGTAAACTGTACTCAGCATAGTACAAAAAGATATTAAGGAAAGAACATACACATAACTTTTTTTAAGAGAGAGAGAGAGAGAGAGAGAGAGAGAGAGAGAGTGTGTGTGTGTGTGTGTGTGTGAGAGAGAGAGAGAGAGAGAGAGAGAGAGAGAGAGAGAGAGAGAATTTTTTTTAATATTTATTTTTTAGTTTTCGGCAGACACAACATCTTTGTTTGCATGTGGTGCTGAGGATCGAACCCGGGCGGCATGCATGCCAGGCGAGCGCGCTACCACTTGAGCTACATCCCCAGCCCCACACATAACTTTTATTTCAGGGAATTATTATAATTATTCTGTTTTATTATTACTTTTTGTTGTTAGGCTCTTAGTGTATCTAATTTATAACTTAAACTCTGTCTCTATGTTCACATATGTTCATTCATATATATATATGAATGGAAAAATATAGTACATATAGAGATTAGTAGAATCATGATTACAGGCATTCACTGTGGGTCTTCGAAGTATCTCCTGCAGAAGGGGTTTCTACTATACATGGATAGAGTTCTTGGAAATTAAAAAAATTAGAGCAGGAATGAAAAATTTAGTGAGATTTGAAAGACATTAATGATACTTCCTAATAACAAAAATAAGAAAAAATGAAAAAATACAATATAAGCAAAAGGATAAAGAATAAAGCAAGGAGATAGTCAAACTAGGAAATCTAACATACAACTAATCTAATCATAGTTTCAAAAGGAGGACAGTGATTATGAAGAGAAGAAAAATACAGACATAATACTAAAAAATTTTATACAACATAAATTTTACATTCACAGGTTTTTAAATCGAAAATTCCTAGGAAATATCTAGCACAGTAAATGAGAATTACTGCTGTGAAGCCTCATGATTGTAAAAGTCTAGAATACCAAAGAAAGTAAAAAAGATTCTAAATCCTTCCAGAGAGAACTGAAACATGCATACACAAAGGAACATGATTCAGGATGACTCAGACTTCTTTAGAGAAACAGTGATAATTAGTGAACCAAGGATCAAGTTGGCCTTGGAAAATAACTTTTCAACCTCAAGTTCCTTATCCAGCTAAACTATACATCACACATGCAGCTAGACTGGACAATTTGAGACATGGGAATTCTGAAAAATATATGCATCTTCCAAATAGTCTTTTTGTTGAGGTGAGCAGATGATCTGCTATATCAAAATGTAGAAGTCATAAGTGAGAAAGACCTAGAATCCAGGAAATGGAGAACCCAGCAGGATGTCCCAGAATAAGGATAAAGAGAAATCCCATGGCAACAGCTAAATAGCAGAGGTAGTTGAAAGCAGCCTGGAGCCAAGAAAGATAATGTGGAACTGATGGATCAGGACTCTGGATTGTATTGCAAGGGAGACTATGGGAAAAAAATTACTGACAAGAATAAAGAAGACAAATAAAAAATTGGCAATTGATTCTGGGAAAAACAAAATTTTAGAGCATGATGTGGATCAGCTGTGGATAATTAATTAGCGTGAACTCCTATTAATGTGAGCAGATTTAACATTTGTGACTTGGGAGTGAGGGAGTTTGCAGAAATATAATATAGCTAAATCTTCATCTGTTATAACAGACAATATCTGAAACTATCAAATCAAGAAACAGACATACAACCTGTTATTTAGAAATATTGATACAAACACCGAAAAAATGGTGGAAAAAAAACTTGAAATAGGTTTCCTCCAGAGAAAGCCTTAGAAGGTCTGAATGGGTGGGTGGCAGGCTCCCTTTCCCATGAAAAGCTTTGAACATGAATAATCTTGATATTACAAACAGTAGTAAGAAGTTTAGGACAGCCTCTGGATTTTTTGTTGGGTGTTGTGTTATCGCTGATCCTCAAGTCTCTGAGCTTGTGTGATGGTTGTTATTGACTGGTTCTTTCTAGAGCCCTGTCAGTGAAGGAAGTGTGGAAAGTGTAGACTCCCCAGCTAACTGGCTCTGCCATCTTCTGTATGACCTTGTTGGCTGGATGCTCAGGAATGCTCACTTTTCTACACCACCCAGTGGCTGTGCTGCCCACAGAGCTCCCTCAGGTCAGATGCACAAGTACTTTCAAATTGTCAGCCCCAGTGGGAAAGCTATGAAGAAGGTCTGTGTGACACACTTGGTCACATTGCTTGCTTTTCCTGGCCTCCATTTCTCTTCTTGCTTTTTTTTTTTTTTTAATACAGAAATGGTGTAGAAATTCTACCTCAAAATCATCCACAGAAAGTGGTGCTGTCTGTGTGGAATAGAGACACTAGCAAATATTAATTTGTTTTCTACCTGGTTAGCTTCATTCAGTTGTGAAGAGTGTGGTTATGTAGACTTCGAAGACTTTCTTTGGAAAAGCACAGGCCAAGAGGGAACTGGATTCTTCACTTCTGCTGGTGGATGGGGTCTGCATAAACCACAAGCCTCTGCAGCTGAGAAATCCCCATTTAGTGTTAGCAGCTAATCACTGCAGGGAATGAGTGAAGGTGTCTGCTTCAGCGGGGTCATAGCTGCCAAAGCTGGATCCTTCTCCACTACTATGAAGTGGTGTGTTGATGCTCTTAATGGCAGGCTATGTCTTCTAGTGTCACATCAGATCCCGGCAGTTCACCACCAACTTCTTTACAGGTTCTAGTCTCACAAATTTGAAGGATAATATCCATGGACAACAACAGAAGTTGAGAGTGAAAGGAGTGGAATTAAGTGAGAAGAAAAGCAATAAAACTCTTGCAAGGTGAGAGGGGATGATAGCACGTTACCGCTTAAATGTAATAGTGCAGGGGCTTATATTTATTGCTTCTGGATAAGGGCATTGATGGAACTACATGCTAAGCAGGTATTGGAAAAGTGCTAAGGCTATTGGTCAAAACCCATGCTAAACTGTATTGGAAAGTGTTACAGCTATCAATAGCTCTTGAGTCTGTAGCTTTTACTCAGGTCTGTCCCACCCCCCTATTTTGTTTGGAATGTATCCACAGGCTCACAGAGTGGCCTCTACATTAACAAAAGTCCTAATTAGGACCAACTTACTATCTTATCTTATTCTTAACTACTTGGAGTAGTCATCTGGTATAAAATGAGGGAGGAGAAAGCTCCTAATGTTGACTTTGAGGGAGTCTATTGAACACAATTTATAAAAACTGTTAATAATTAAGAAAATAATGTTCTTTTGTAAGCAGAAAAATATAAAATTATAATCAATAACAATCTGGAGTTTAGGCCTGAAGTCCTTCCCCCAGGTCAGATGCACAAGTACTTTCAAATTGTCAAGTAGCCATATTTCTCTACAGATAGGACTTTTCAAAAGGGGCAGAAAGTCAGTAAGGAGAAGTTTGGAGCTACATGTCCCTAATGAGTTGCTCTTTGTGCTACACACAGAAAATTAAGAGTTGAATGAATCTCCCAGCTAAGAAATGCCACATTGGGTTGAATTAATATAATGTGGTAAGTAACTATGATTCATGCAGTTGAGCTTCATTACTGATCTGCAGGGAATAAAGAGGCAATAGAGTTGTTAAAATGAACAAAAGAGGCAGTTGCTAAAGTTGGCAGCAAATGAGGGAATGGCAGAGCTTTCCCAAACTCAGACTTTCTGTAGTAGATGCAGGAGCATGCAATTGAGACCCTGTCTCCTTGAAATTAATATAATTTTTTTAACCTTTGACTAGCAAGTGATTACTGTATGTCTTGAACATTAATATAATTTATTTTTTTGCATTCTAAAAGTAAATTTGAATAATGCAGATAAGCAAAAAAGGAATCACTTTGAATCTGCAGATGCAGATATAATTACTAAGAAAATTTAATACGAAACTTTTAAGAACTTTATTGTACTTATTAACCAATTTTCACGAAGATCTGTACACAATTACATTGTACTTATTCATTTTTATTTCTATTTTACACTTTTGAATGTCAAATCCACTGTTCAGGGGTAAACCCCAACCACTGCAAATGTGATTCGGGTAACTAGAATATCATTGATGATTTATTTATGAAACTATTTGCCTTTTACTGATTTAGAAAGGCTTTCTTTTGGGATGGAACATAGTGTTAACCAGAAGTAAGGCGAGATTTCTTTGTGTGTTGTAACACAGCTGAAAGAAGAGCAAGTACAGTCTTTCAGTTTACCATTCCATGAGAGAAATTTTTTAAAGCATGTATGATACCTAACATAATTTGGTTTCAAGTAGCCTACTATTTATTCAAATTATAAACCCGAGAGTCTCTATTTTTCAGTGGAATTGGTTGGGTAAGAGTACTTCTAATCTAAAAATAAGTTTTGCATGTGAATATATTATTAGGAATTGAGAAGATATGTGTTTTCCAGATGCCCAGCTTAAGTTTTTCGTTAAAACACATGTGGTCACTATACGGATGTCAACACTGGATGAATGTGTTCTCCAAACACCCACTTTCTGAGTAACAGAGGATCTTACTTGACAATAGATTTTCTTTGAAGTAAAGAGCATCAACTAGGACAATGTATTCTGGGATATTAAAAAAAATGATGAAAACATCTTAGTTTTCCAATTTACAGAGTTTTCCTTGTATTCCTCTTTGGCTTTATTTAAGAAGTTATATAGATGGGTTTAACTCCTGTGTGTGTGTGTGTGTGTGTGTGTGTGTGTATAACCAAATTAAAAAATAGCTCTGAAGTGATAACTCTTCTTTGATTTTCTACTATTTCTCTTCTCAAAAGTAGTGAAGCCAGAATTAGACAGACAGTCAGTGCAGATAGGCAAGGGTTGGATCTAGAGAAGGGAGGTCAATTTGGGTCAGGGAATTTGGAGAAATCCCTTTAAGTATTGAAATGGTAATGCCTTTAGAGTCCTTCCTCCATCTTTATCAAGATAACCTGTCCCAACTTCACCAGTTGCCAATGGAACCTGTCCCAGGTATATCCTCCTCCCTCCAAAGAGTTGTAACAGTTAATTAATGTGTCCTTCCTCCCTCTTCCTGCCTGATCTTTTCACCATGGCCTTGACCACTCCTGTCCATCTGTTCTGGCCTTTTAGCCATCCCACCTGGTCCTAGTCAAGTAACAGGAAGGAGAGGGAGATAAGGGGGAAGAGGGCAGGAAAACAAAGAAAATCTAGGATGTATGAAAGAGGCAGAACACCCTCACTTCTCAGGTTGCCAGCTATGGCCCCCTTCTCTCTCCCAGGAGAAGTCTGTATTTCCCCTTTTTAAGTAAACCCTGCTTTATATGATTGCCTTGGTGTGCCTCTCTAATGGTCAAACTTCAACATGTGAGGAAACAGAACTCATCATGGACGACTGGTGGTATCAACAGGATCCTTTTCATAAGAAAGGAGTTATTCTTTTACCCCCTGTTATGGTTTGGATGTGAGGTGTCCCCCCAAAGCTCATGTGTGAGACAATGCAAGAAAGTTCAGAGGAGAAACGATTGGGTTGTAAGAGTCTTAACCCAATGAGTGAATTAATCCCCTGACAGGGATTAACTGAGTGGGGTAAGTGAAGTGTCAGGGTGTGGCTGGAGGAGGTGGGAACTGGGGTGTGGCTTTGGGTCTGACAAGTGGAGACTCTCTTTCCTCTTTTGGCGGCCTGATCACCATGTAAGCTGCTTCTCTCTGCTGCGCTCTTTCCGCCATGTTGTTCCTGTCTCAGCTGAAGCCCTGGGGAATGGAGCTGGCCGTCTATGATCTAAGCCTCTGAAACCGGAAGCCCTCAAATAAACTTTTCCTCCTCTATGGGTTCTGGCCAGATCCTTTTAGTCACAGCAGTGAAAAAGGTGACTAAAACACCTCCTTTGCTCAAGTTACTTCTCCTCTGTGCATCCATATGTGATCATTATTTATTCATTTATGTGACAAATACTGAGGGCTCAGTTCCAGGTGAGCAATGCTCCTTGAAGAAAACAACAACAAAACAACAACAACAACAACAACAACAACAAAACACAGCACAGCAGAGAGACATCACTCTCAAGGCCTACTCTGGGGAAGATCAAAAAAACAAACTTCATTTTTGTGAGAAGTGGTTAACAAGTCGACTACGTGAAACATGTCTTTATGTTAGTACTAGCAAGAAGCGATTTGAATGAACTCTTTTAAAACAAATTCTTGACATTCCATGCTATAAAATATATAATGTAATACCTTGGTGTCTTTCCGTCAGTATTATAGTCAAATTTTGGGGGTGATGTTATTTATCGATATTAAATATATCAAGGACATATGCTAATTGTTTTCATCACATTTCTGAAACTCTTTCTTCCTTTCTACCCAAGGATTTATTTATTTTTTTTCCAATTAGACTTCATTGTTTTTTCAAAAAAGCTTTATTTCTTGGGATACATTAGGATAACACCATGAAGGCTTATATACCCTATCAAAACATTGTATTGATGTCAGTTCATGTGTGACATTTGCCCTACAAAAATAATGAAATAAGCAAGTTATCTGAGAAATTTGCAATTCACAGCACACATTTTCCTTGAATAGTTTTGAATTTCACAACACAAGAACATAGACCCAGAGGGAACTAGAAAATATATTAGTCAAAGTCTGATGGAATTGGATTTTGGCTCTGAATAGATTTGAAATACTAATGGTGAAAACAGGAAAAAAATGGAATGCATTACATATAAGCCTTAATATGAGATGTCAGTGACACTTATTTAATTTTACTTTAAATAACAAATATGTTTTGCATATCATTTAATGCCTGTCTATAGTTTTTTCTTAGAAATGTGAATTATTGTTGCATGAGTCTCTAATTTGGGGACTTGCCAGGTTTCAGACTACCTGCAGGAGAGTCAGTAACCAATGTGAATAAAGCTGTTTCCCTTTGCCACACCACTGACTGACAATGATGAGAGATGGATAGAGAGCAAGCAGTTGGGGGTTGCGTATATTCTGTTGGTATCTCGGGCCAAGGATGTGCATTGACATTGTTTCTTTGCTTGAATGTCCTGCTAAGACATTTCTGCCTGAATCCATTCAGATCAAAGAAGCCATGTTAGAGAGAAATTTCTGTTCCAAGCTGAATTAATCATTAACCTTTTTGTTGCATTCAGCTGTTTGTGACTATGGTAGAGAAACAGTTGAGAAAGAGTTGTACATAGAGGTTTCCTTGGACTCTCATCTCTCTCTTCATCTCTACCTTTGCCGTAGTCTGGCTGGGCAAAATAACCTGGGGATGACAAGCAACTTGTGAAGATTGAAACAGCAGGAGCCGCTTTATTATGGGACAGCAGAGGTATATATCTAACTAATTACACACAGCTTAACTTAATTAACATCATCTAAATACAGCAGTCAGTCATTAAGTAATCCTCATCATCTTAATGGCTTGCTGGCGTTGCTTCACAAACCACTCCTCCTGGCAAAGTGCCAGGCGCCATCTTGACTTGGTTGTGGCCCTCAACATACCTTCAATCCTCTAGTCTTACAAACTTTCTCTTTTTTCTGTTGTGACTTCCTTTCTCTTCTGATTCTGAATCTGAATCAACAAGAATCAGACGTGACATTCTGATAAACATGAAAATATCAGCTTTCTTACTACTAAAACAAGATTGGAAAATGATGTTTGAATCTGTGGTCCAAATGAAGCTTCCTACCACTTTACCTAGATCTAGATGTTAAACCTGGAAGAACCATGAGTAACTCCCTCATGGCTGCAAAGGAAATGACAACTGGTCTCACACCCTGACAGGAAGTACAAGAGAAGAGAGATGCAATGAATTATAGACCTACTGACTGCCCTAGTAAGGCAGACCTGAGACTGTCATATGGATTTTTAACACATGGAGGACTTGGGTGGAAGGAAGGCAATGACCACCTCTTGTGAAAGATCTGTCTCCAAAGGCTGAACAGTTTGGCTCAATTCATTTCCTCCATATCTTCAACTGGATCTGTGACTTCTCTTAAAGGCAGGAGCCAGCAGGTAGGTTGAGTTGGTGGATAGGAAGTTTGAAGCCACCTGGCAGTAATTTTGTTTTTGTTTTCTGTTGAGAGCCACAGCCCAGTCAGAATGATGCCTGGCATTTGCCAGAGGGAATGGTTGTAAGGTGATGCCAGCGAACCATTGAGATGATAATTTGAGTTAAGCTATATATAATTGCTGTGAAGCTGGATTGATTGTATTGTATATTTGACCTTTACTGTTGGGCTATAGGGCAGCTCTTGCTACTTTGGAGTTCCTGTGAGTGAGTTATCGTGGGGTTTCCGGGAGATTGGATGGAGCCAGGTGGAGGGAGTGTGTTGCCCTGTGGTGTGTGCAGTGCCCGTGAGAGAGGAATAAAGGGTTGCTGTTTGAATTTACAAGGCTTTGTGGAGGCTCGGTTATTTGTGCCCAGCCAGACTGCGGCAGTTTTCTCATTCTATGTGGGGAAAAAAAGAAAAGAAATAAAGTGCATTTCCATGTTATTCTTCTCAATCATGAACTTAGATTAGGATCTCAAAGCATCTATATGGAGTTTACAACTGTTCTGACTGCACTTAATCCTAGGCACTAGAGTAAATAAATGTCCAGGAGATGTTTTAGTCACCCTCTTCACTGCTGTGACATTTAAAACCCTCTCCATTAAAATTTCCCCACTGGTTTTCCGTAGTTGTTTGGGGGTAATTCACAATTCTTAGTATCTTCTTATGGCTTTATAGGTTCCTTACAATCAAGACCGTGATGAAGTGTTCAGTTGAATTTTTCATCATGCTCTTAAGTCAGCTTTTGCTCCAGGCTTATGAACTCTTTTCCCAAACATCTCTGTCATTCCCTACACTTGTCTTCATTTTTCCTGCTCCCTGTCTGAGAATTACCTTCCTTTATGATCTTGGACTGGATAGATCTCACTGAGTCTTCAAAACTCAGCTCAGAATTAGCTCAGAGAAGACACCTCCACTGAACTACTGATTCTTACCCATCCTCAAGATGGATTAAGTTCATTCCAGTGCTTCTCATATAATTTTGTGCTTCTTTACGGGAATAGGAAAGAGATCTTTCATTTCTGCATATTCTTACTGAACATAGTGCCTGGCATATAATAAGCAATTATGAATATTGTTTGCTTCTTTCCTGAAACAGAACCATTGTTTGACTATCTGTTAAAGTCCACATGTGATGACAACAAGAAAAAAAATAAAAAAAGCCTATGTGTGCAGCAGAATAGAAATGGCCTTAATTTTCATAGAAACAAACATGTAAACTGTTCATAAAAATCTGGGTGATGCTGGAAGAATGTTTTTCTCACAAAATAATGTTTTTGTTTTTCTGTTACCAAGATTCTTTTAAAATATAAGTAGCTGATTTTAATAAACTCTTCCTAGTTTTTGTGAAATAGTCACCAAATAATAATAAAAATTATATTTTTGTGGTTTGAATTTTTAAGTATTCGTTTTTAATGATTTGCAGATCCTCATGATGGGAAGTATTGACCTCAGCCCAAGTAGTTTGGATGGTGTCATTCAGAAATGGGTATCATATCACTTAGTCACATGCTGCATCAAGTAGTAACAATGACAGGAAGATCACATGGGAAACAAGACTGTGTTAGGTTAAATGGTTCTGAAAGACACAACATTCATTGAACAGATGCAAAACATTTTACACAAAATTTACACCACCTATGAGAGTTGAGACCTAATTTGTTATGTTCATTTGAAGTTTTGAAGTAGAAAGTGACTGTCTCTTTTGCCTTTTAACCTACCATTATATCCACTAGGGAGAGCAGTCAAAACAATTTTGGCATAGATTTACTTGTTTATCTTTGTACTCAAATTCATTCAATCAGGCAAAAATATTTGCATGATGTACGTGATGTGATTACTTAGGGACTGAAAAGTGTGGTTATGAATTATAAGGATGGGGATATGAATTTTAATAAATACTCTTTCACAGTTTAATTCCAACTTACACATGTTCAGAAGAAAACAACTTTATTCAACTTTTCCTTTAGTGCATATAGTCTGAGCACTTGTTTTGTTGTAGGTATTCTTCTATGCGTGAGAAAGATCATTTATGTGTACATGTATATTTATGTATGTATATTTATATATGTTACAGTTTATTTTCTGCATCATTTTGGAATAATTGCAGTGGTACTATGCATTTTATAATAATTCTTATGTATGATGAGTTAACATTATAGCTTCTATTATAGTATAATTAGTATAATAGGTAATTCATCATTGGCATAATACTATTAATAATTCATAGTCCATATTCAAATTCGATTGCTTTAATAATTTCCTTTATATATATATATATATATATAAAATTTCCTGTATATATATATTTTTCTCTACCCCCCCCCCAAAAAAAAAATCTAAAAAGTTTTTTCTCAGCAAGAGAAACAATAATAGAGGTAAATAGGGAGCCTACATTCTGGGAACAAATTTTTACTCCTCACACTTCAGATAGAGCCCTAATATCCAGAGTATACAAAGAACTCAAAAAATTAAACAATAAGATAACAAATAACCCAATCAACAAATGGGCCAAAGACCTGAACAGACACTTCTCAGAGGAGGACATACAATCAATCAACAAGTACATGAAAAAATGCTCATCATCTCTAGCAGTCAGAGAAATGCAAATCAAAACCACCTTAAGATACCATCTCACTCCAGTAACATTAGCAGCCATTATGAAGGCAAACAACAAGTGCTGAGGAGGATGTGGGGAAAAGTGTACTCTTGTACATTGCTGGTGGGACTGCAAATTGGTGCGGTCAATTTGGAAAGCAGTATGGAAATTCCTGGGAAAGCTGGGAATGGAACCACCATTTCTCCCAGCTATTTCCCTTCTTGGACTATTCCCTGAAGACCTTAAAAGAGCATACTACAGGGATACTGCCACAACGATGTTCATAGCAGCACAATTCACAATAGCTAGACTGTGGAACCAACCCAGATGCCCTTCAATAGATGAATGGATAAAAAAAAATGTGGCATTTATATACCATGGAGTATTACGCAGCACTAAAAAATGACAAAAGCATAGAATTTGCAGGGAAATGGATGGCATAAGAGCAGATTATGCTAAGTGAAGCTAGCCAATCCCTAAAAAACAAATGCCAAATGTCTTCTTTGATATAATGAGAGCAACTAAGAACACAGCAGGGACAAAGAGCAGGAGGAAAAGATCAACTTTAAACAGAGACATGAGGTGGGAGGGAAAGGGAGATAAAAGGGAAATTGCATGGAAATGGAGGGAGACCCTCATTGCTATACAAAATTACATATAAGAGAATTTGAGGGGGAAGGGGAAAAAAACAAGAGAAAGAATTAAATTGCAACAGATGGGGTAGAAAGAGAAGATGGGAGGGGAGGGGAGGGGGGATAGTAGAGGATAGGAAAGGTAGCAGAATACAACAGTCACTAATATGGCATTATGTAAAAATGTGGATGTGTAACCGATGTGATTCTGCAATCTGTATTTGTGGTAAAAATGGGAGATCATAACCCACTTGAATCGAATGTATGAAATATGATATGTCAAGAGTTTTGTAATGTTTTGAATAACCAATAAAAAAAGAAGAAAAATTATTTTCGACATCCTGTTGAATATATAAATTATACACTATTGTTTACCTAAAGAAAGAATTTACATATGATTAGGATCATATCATAATCCAACTTTTATTGGAAATGTAAACTCTCAAATTTAAATGATCCTGAAAGTCTTCCCGAATACCTAGGAGACAAAGCAGCTTATGAGTAAAGGGTCAGATGAAAATTGTATAAATGTATAAAAATGTATAAAAATTCTACTTTGTTTTAAGAAAAGTAGAGTTTTCTTGTGATAGCTTTACTGAGATATACCTTTACTGAGATACATTTTATAATAAAGTCAAAATTGAATGGCCTTTAATATGCTCTTACAGATATGCAAGTATTATTAAAATCAATTTTAAAATTTCAATCATACCATTAAAACAACTTATCTCTTAGCAGTCACACCTCATGGACAACTATTAATCTTCTTTCAGTCCTTACAAGTTTACCTATTCTGTACATTTCATATAATGGAAGAATATGATCTCTCATGACTAGATTACTTAACATAAAGTTTTGAGGGATCATCTATACTATGGCATGTATCAGTACTTTTTTCTTTTATAATCTAATTCCATCTTATGTCTATGCCAGATTTTATTTATTCATACAAAAGTTGATGGAAATCTCTGTTGTTTCTAGTTTGAGCTATGAATGAGGCTGTAATGAACACTGTGTACTTGTTTTTTTTTTTTTTTGTAAGCATACATTTTCATTTCCTTTGGCTATCACTTTCAAGTAAAAATAATGAGTAACTAAAAATAAAACTTGTGAGATATGCTAAATCAATGCTTAGAAAGAAACTGAAAGACTTAAGTGCATGTTTTGTCAAGAAAAAAGGTCTAAAATCAAAAATTTAAGTGCATCTTTATAAAAATTAGCAAATAATCACATTAAACTGACATTAAGCAGAAGGGGAAGACCAGAGAGAATTCCATGAAACAGAAAACAGACAAACTATGGAGAAAATTCACAAAGCCAAATGTCAGCTCTTTGAAACAAATTTAAAACTTTTGGAAGATTAGTAAAGAAAGAGAAAAGATCCCTCCCACACACACCAAGGGGGTGGGGAGAGAGAGAGAGAAAAAAGAGAAAAATACTGATATTAGAATGAAAAAGAGTTTCTCCCTTTTATAGATACTATTATATAAGCAACATTATGCCAACAAATTTAAAGGCATAGGATTAAAAATAAATTAAAACTGTCTCAGAAAATAACATGAAATTAGTTAACAGGTTTGAAAAGACACTACTAAAACTGATAAGTGAATTAACAGAAATGTAAGATACAAGGTTAACATACAAAATATTATTATATTCCTATATACCAACAGCAAATGTTGAGAAACTAAAATTTAATCAATTTTATTTAACGTGGTAAAAAAAAATATTTGGGAGTAATTTATCAATATACAAAAAAAATCTCTAAAAATTCTACAAAGCATTTCTGAAAGAAGCATAAGAACCAAATAAAAAGAGATATATCGTGTTTTTGATCAAAAGATGCAATTTTCTTAGTATGTCTTTCTGAAAATTACTTATAGATTTAATACAGCCTCAACACAGGGTGGATTATTTTTATATTCATTGCTAAGCTGCTTCCAAAATTTATAAGAAATGCATAACCAAAATGTTGTTTTAAAGGAACAAATTTGGAGGACTTATACTTTCCAACTTCAGATTTATTACAAACCAACAGTTATGACAATATTTTGGTATTGGTACAAAGACAGACAAAATAAGAAAAAGTCCAGAAACAGACCCACACTTAGACAATTGATTAATTTTTAATAAAGAGGTTAAAGTACTTAAATGGAAAAATAAAAATCTTTTAATCAATGAAACTGAAATAAGCTTATATTATATGTGGGAAAAAGAACCTCAACTGCTATACCAAAAAAAGATCTCTTTGAGATAGGTCTAAGAACAAATCCTAAAATGTAAAGCTTTTAGGAGAAAAAATGAAAGAATAACTCTACCACATGAGATTAGGAAAGAGACTAGATGCAGATAATAGTAATAAAGGAAAATATTAAAATGTGGGACTTAATCAAAATTAAGGCACATACTCGCCAAAAGTGATTGTTTAAAAAGCGAACAGGTAACCACTACTGGGAGAAAATATTCACAAATCATATATCTGATAAAGGACCTGTGTCCAGAACATATTAAGAATTCTTATAATTCAATAATGAAACTTTTTAAAAATTCAGATTTCAAATGACTAAACACGTTCATACTTCACAAAGATGTGAAATCATCATAAACACATTAAATGCGCTTAGTATCATTAATCATCAATACATTCAAATTAAAGCCACAATAAGATCCATTGTACACCATGAGAAAGGCTAAATGAAATCGACTGAAAATACCACGTGAGGCATGAGGCAGATACAACTGGACTCTCAGTGCTGATGAGGACGGAGACAGTACAGACCTCTTGGTGAAGTCTTCTTCAGTTTTCTATAAACACCCACCCTACAACTCAGTCCTTCCTCTTCCATTGAACAGAAATGAAAACATCTATCCCCACCAACACTCATACATAAACATTTATAGTTTTATTCATTGTAGCCCCTGAAATGGAAAAACTCAATTGTCCATTCACAGGAGAATGGATAACCAAATATTCACGTAATGGAGAGCTATTAAGCAATGAAATGAAAATACACGTTGATTATAAATCATAAATGAGCCCTATATACATTATGCCATGCTGAAGAAGTGGGATCTAAATATACATGTATGAGAAGTTTTGCAACAGGAATAAAATAATCTATAGTGAAAAATCAGGGGAAAAAATAGTCACGTGAGGGGCAAGAGTCCTGACTCACAAGGGACTTGAGGAAAATTCTAAGGCAAAGGAAATGACTCACAGGGGACTTGAGGAAAATTCTAAGGCAAAGGAAATGACTCACAGGGGACTTGAGGAAAATTCTAAGGCAAAGGAAATATTCTGAATCTTGACAGGTATATGTGTTTCATATCAGTGTGTGCATATTAAAACCTGTGCATTTTACTGTCTGTAATTTTACCTCCTAAAAGTTCTGTAAACAAATATTGAACTCTAATTAATAGAGATTACTTTTTCATAGTAATGTAGGTCAGCAAATGTGAAATTAATTTTTAGGTATTCTAGGCCAGAAGAGTGTTTTAGCATTTTCCAGAGAAACAGAAACAAAAGGGTATGTACAGATACTAATATAGACTATACAGAAATAGGTGATAGATAGATGCAGATGTGCATATAGAAAGGAAAAGTCATGCTTATTTTAAGGAATGACTCACGTGATTATGAGGGGTGGCAAGTCTAAAATCTGTGGGGCAGGCCAGGTGGGAGAGACCCAGGAAGAGTAGATGTTATGGTGTTGAGTACAAAGAGAATCTGAAGGAAGATTCCTTCTTCCTTGAGGTCTTGCAGTCTTTAAATGCCTTCCATTGATTCCTACCCACATTATGGAGGATAATATGCTTTACTCAAAGACTATTGATTTAAGTGTTAGTCATATCTAAAAATGCCTTCATAGCAATATCTAGCTGGTTTTTGACCAAATAACATGGGACCATAGTTACCACATTGTCACATAAAATACATCATCCTAAAGGGGTTTGTGCCAGGCGTGAGTGGCACATGCTCATGATCCCAGCCACTCAGGAGATTGAGATAGGATGATCCCATGTTGAAAACCAGCCCCAGTAACTTGGAGAGACCCAAAGCAACTTAGCAAGACCCTATCACAAAATTTTAAAAAGAGCTGGAATGTATCTCAGTTGTAAAGGGTCCCTGGGTTCAAACTCCAGTGTGTGCACCTGTATACACACACACACACACACACACACACACACACACACAAATCTTAACAAAAGGAGCTGCAACTATGAAAATTGGGAAGTTAAAATATATCCTATGATCCTGGAATAGAAATAAGGGCATCACTATGAACCATGATTTTTACTAAATAGATATAGATGTTTACTAAATATATATAGACTGAAGCATAGATAACTGCATTCACACCCATATACATGAACATTTCCTAGATCTGTCTACTGAGAGGAGAAAGAACAGACCAATATCAATAAATGTGAGTAGTCCTTAGGCTTTAGTTTCTAAATACCATTCTACATTATGGCATCAAAGTGTCTTAAAGAAAAGGTTGATTCAAGGGAGGGCATAAGGAAAACAAAAATTGGGCCTAGAATATCATACGGCATGAGAAAGCACACAAAAAAATTACTCAAAAAATGACAAAAGGATACAGGTGCCAGCATGAAGGGGCTCTGACAAGATAATGAATAAACTCAGGGGCAATGATAAATAGACAAGAAGAAAAAGTTCCTAAGTGGAATGCTGCTTGAGTAAATGTAGAAAAGAAGAAATAATAAAGACAGAAAAGTATTAATGGATGCTGAAAGAGGTGAGTGAGTATTTCAGTGCATCCTCCTTAAATTACTGATTAAAGCATAAGGAAGATAATGTAGTGAATGGGCTGATACCTCAACCATCAGCTGTACTGGACCAAAGCAGCACCATGTGATGCTCACAGTGACACACTAACAAGGACACAATATCATTGCTACGTTATTTCTGCCAAAAATGGTTAGGTTGAACGCAATCCTAAGAAGCTATCAGACAAACCCAAATTGAGGATGGTTCTACAAAGTAACTTGTCCACACTCTTCAACAACATCATCTGGTTCAGTCAAATAAGAGTAATAAACTGTTCTCAACTAAATCTGAGTAAAAATGATATAATGTGCATTTGGATGGATTCATTGCTAGTCCATTACTGTATGGATCTGGGGGTAGAGATATCAAGCTCTTTGATCCATTTTGAGTTAACTTTTGTGCATGGCGAGAGAAACGGATTCAGTTTCATTTTGTTGCATATGGATTTCCAGTTTTCCCAGCACCGTTTGTTGAAGATGCTATCCTTCCTCCATTGCAAGCTTTTAGCCCCTTTATCAAATATAAGAAAGTTGTAATTTTGTGGATTGGTCTCTATGTCCTCTATTCTGTACCATTGGTCCACCCGCCTGTTTTGGTACCAGTACCATGCTGTTTTTGTTACTATTGCTCTGTAGTACAGTTTGAAATCTGGTATCGCTATACCTCCTGATTCACACTTCCTGCTTAGAATTGCATTTGCTATTCTGGGTCTTTTATTTTTCCATATGAATTTCAAGATTGCTTTATCTATTTCTACAAGAAATGCCGTTGGGAGTTTGATTGGCATCGCATTAAACCTATAGAGAACTTTGGGTAATATCACCATTTTGATGATGTTAGTTCTTCCTACCCGTGAACAGGGTATATTTTTCCATCTTCTAAGGTCTTCTTCTATTTCTCTCTTTAGGGTTCTGTAGTTTTCATTGTATAAATCTTTCACCTCTTTTGTTAGGTTGATTCCCAAGCATTTTATTTTTTTTGAGGATATTGTGTATGGGGTGGTTGTCCTCATTTCCAGTTCAGAAGATTTGTGGCTGATATACAGGAATGCCTTTGATTTATGCGTGTTGATTTTATATCCTGCCACTTTGCTAAATTCACTTATTAGCTCTAGTAGTTTCTTTGTAGACCCTTTTGGGTCTGTTAGATATATTATCATATCATCCACATATAGTGATAATTTAAGTTCTTCTTTTCCTATTTTTATGCCTTTAATTTCTTTTGTCTGTATAATTGCTCTGGCTAGTATTTCAAGGACTAAATTGAATAGAAGTGGTGAGAGAGGGCATCCCTGTCTTGTTCCAGATTTTAGAGGGAATGCCTTCAGTTTTTCTCCATTCAGAATGATGCTAGCCTGAGGCTTAGCATATATAGCTTTTATAATATTGAGGTAAGTTCCTGTTATCCCTAGTT
The DNA here is from genome assembly GCF_045843805.1 of Urocitellus parryii. Lineage (NCBI taxonomy): Eukaryota > Metazoa > Chordata > Mammalia > Rodentia > Sciuridae > Urocitellus > Urocitellus parryii. Next base: position 32,377,030 of record NC_135532.1, read on the forward strand.
TTTCTAGTGTTTTGAACATAAAGGGATGCTGAACTTTGTCGAATTTTTTTTTTCTGCATCTATCCAGATGATCATGTGGTTCTTATGGTTAAGTCTATTGATGTAGTGAATAACATTTATTGTTTTCCGTATATTGAACCACATGTATCCAATTGATGATGGTTGATATATTCTATATATTTCGGTTAAGTCTAGGTTATTGATTGAGTTCTATAGTTTCTTTATTCAGCTTTTGTCTGGAGGATCTGTCCAATGGAGAGAGCAGTGTGTTGAAGTCACCCATAATTATTGTGTTGTGGTCTATTTGACTCTTGAACTTGAGGAGAGTTTGTTTTATGAATGTTGTAGCACCATTGTTTGGTGCATACATATTGATTATTGTTATGTCTTGTTGGTGGATGGTTCCTTTTAACAGTATATAGTGTCCTTCTTTTTATAGTGTCCTTCTTTTGATTAACTTAGGTTTGAAGTTGATTTTATTCGATATGAGTATGGTCACTCCTGCTTGCTTCCGAGGACCATGTGAGTGGTATGATTTTTCCCAACCTTTCACCTTCAGTCTGTGTATGTCTTTTCCTATCATATGAGTCTCCTGAAGGCAGCATATTGTTGGATTTGTTTTTTTAATCCAGGTTATTAGCCTATGTCTCTTGATTGGTGAATTTAAGCCATTAACATTTAAGGTTACTATTGATATATGGTTAGTACTATCCGTCATGCTTGTTTATTTATTTATTTTAATATGGCTAGTTTTTCCTTTTTGGTTATTATTTTTTTTCCTTCCCTTTACTGAGTTACCTCCCACTGTTAGTTTTGGGTGCTGTTTTTCAATTCCTATTTTTGTAGTGTTTTGCTCAAGATGCCTTGCAGTGCTGGTTTTCTGGCTGTGAATTCTTTTAACTTTTATCATGAAATATTTTAATTTCATTGTCAAATCTGAAGCTTAATTTTGCTGGATACAGTATTCTTGGTTGGAATTCGTTATTTTTTAGCGTTTGAAATACGTTGTTCCAGGATCTTCTTGCTTTCAATGTCTGTGATGAAAAATCAGCCCTTAACTTAATTGGTTTACCCCTGAATGTAATCTGCCTCCTTTCTCTTGTAGCTTTTAATATTCTCTCCTTGTTCTGTATGTTGGATATCTTCATAATTATGTGTCTTGGAGTTGGTCTATTACGGTTTTGTATGTTTGGGGTCCTGTAGGCTTCCAGGATTTGGCAATCCATTCCATCTTTCATATCTGGGAAGTTTTCTAAGATTATTTCATTCAACAGATTGTTTATTCATTTGGTTTTAACCTCTATACCTTCTTCTATCCCAATGACTCTCAAGTTTGGTTTTTTTTTATGACATCCCATATCTCTTGCATGGATTGCTCGTGATTTTTTAACATCCTGGGAGTTGTTCAACTGAGTCTCAGCTTCATCAATTGAAAAATGAATATGAAGTAGATTTTAGATTAAGTAAAGGAACAACATGTAAAAGATCTCTTTAATGTGCTACCAAGTGAAAGATATTAATAGTCTTAATGCAAGTCACTCCATAGTACTTCCAATTCACATGTGAACCATTTTATGCATTAATAATATATTATTTATCACTTAATGGTCTTTTAACTTTAAAACAATGTTAATTCAATAATATACTCACATAAAATGTGTATTATATTGGAGTAATTAGAATTTGACTAAACTGGTGATAAATTTAGCAGTTGATTCAGAGCTGAATCTTCTAGAGCTAGGAGAAACATTAGAAATAGTATTTTTCAGCTCCATCAGTATCAAACAATGAACCAGACACTTAAATCATTTTAGTGATTCACCTAAATTTGCACAGTTAAGACATGTGATGATTAGATGGTGTAATGTAGGTGTGATCCATGTTTGAACTTGAAGATCAATTGGATTTTCAATATATAATTCTGCCTTCCTGGTTTGTCAGTGTGTACGAAGTACCATAGTAATATGGGAACTTACATAACAAGTCTAAAACTCTTGTTTCAAAAAGTCTACTTTCTCATTAAGTGTTCCATCAAAGTGATATGGATGAATTTGAAGAGTTGCCTGGAAATATACTAATTCCAGTGTAATGATGAAAAAAATGTCAAAATGTTTGCCCATTTCTACATAAAATAAGTTTTCCAATTGAATAGGAAACACACAGAAAAGAGTTTAGAGGAATTTTTATGCCACAACATCTCAAGTTGGATATACCAATATCATCTCATCTCAAATTTAATGAACCTGAAATTGAACCTGTCTATTATTTTAGCCTTTTAAGTTAGAAACTTCAAGATCTCTTTGATTTTTCTTTGTCCTTTGATCCTTATTTTTAGTACCTAGACCTTTATTTTCCTTTTTGCCTTCACTATGTCCTTACTGTCAGTTCTCAGGTCTATACTTTGAGTCATGGAATTCCATCCTCTTTACTCTGGACTATAGGAGACATTATTGATATTAGGCTCCCAGTATTTTCCTATGAGACAAATATCCTTAAAGTCTTGCCTTCATTATCTTTCTTAAAAATTCATATTTTTTAATAAAATTATGTTTTCCTAAAGTCAATTATTTGGCTTCTGTGGCACTGCATAATCTTTCCTTGTCTTATCTGTTCAATTCTATTTCCTATGATTTCCCTGCATGCACCCTATTAATTATCTTCTGTTCATATTGTGGATACAGATACAGTGATGACCTTTCCTCGACCTGAAAGTATCCTGTTTCTGGCACTTTCTTCTCTGCCAGATGGCTTTCTTCTGCATCTGTGAATTTCCTCACGTTTTTGTAGGTATAATCAAGTCAGAGCAATATGCTCAAGTTTCCCATCCTTGGTGGTAGGTGAATTGTTCTGAAGAGTTTTCTACATGGTTTCTTTAGTGGCAAAATAATGGCTCCCCCAAAGATCTGAGCTCTCAAAACCTGTGACTAGGTTACCTAACTTGACAAAGAGGACTTTGATGATTGATGCAATTAGATTAAGAATTTTGATATGGAAAGAATCATCTTGGTGGTCCCAATGTAATCACAAGGGTCCTTATAAGAAAGATGTGATGATGGAGGCAGACTGATGACACTCTGGAAGAGGCCGTTGCTCAAAAAGTGTAAGTAACCTGTAGAAACCAGAAAAGTCAAGGAATAGATTCTCCTGTCGGACCACCAGAAGGAATGCAGTTCTCTTGACACTTTGATTTCAGCTTTGTAGACCTGTTTTTGTACCTCTGGTATCCAGAAATACATGATGTAAAAAGAAATGAATAAAATAATGGTATTGTGTCCAACTACAACCAAATGTTAAAAAAGAAATATATGATAATATGTTTGAATTAAGTCACTAACTTGGTGATTGTTTGTTATAGCAGTGAGAGTAAACTAATACAGTGTCTCTGAGTTCCCCAGGACAGTTGAGCCCATAGTGGTTGCCCACTCATTTTCATACACTGCATTGCCTTCTCTATACTGTCTGCATTACTTTCCCTCCTTCTTCACTTATGCTTCCTGGTATTACACCCAAGTAAACTACCTCCATCTCAAGATCTGCTGTGGAAAAACCCAAACTAGGACATCATAATTTCTGTTTCCCTAATTTCCCAATATATTTTTCTCCTTGCTTAGAGAGCTCTTCTTTCTCCTTTCTCTTTCCAGTTCCATTCACTGTCTTTAAGGCCAAGTTAAGAGCAACTTCCTTCTCTATACAGTGTTTTTAAGGTCCTCTTCTTTTCTTTCTCTACTCCTGATATATGAGTATAATCTTTATTCTCTTAATATTTTACATGAAATTTCTCTTTACCTATCCATTCCACATTTCAGATGCTAAAATTCTCGTTCTTCTGTGATGGACCATGTTAGCTGAGCCATGCTTCCTGCACTGCATAAGAATTTCAGTAGCTTTCAGTCAGGCTCACAGGTGAATGTTTATTATAGGTATTCTATCCTCTCGTAGTACTGGAACAAAAAACAAAACAAAACAAAACACTTTTTTACCAAATTCTTGTCTAAAAGGAGCTTATACACTTGAGTGTGTTTGTTAGAACACAGACACCAACTAAAGAGATCAGTAGAATATATGGCACATTGGATTTTGATAAGGGCTAAAAACAACAAAATAAGTTCAAAGAAGGATAGAGATCAGGTAGTTTTAGATGGTAGGTTAAAGGGAAAGTCTAACTTCAGTGAAGAAAGTAAAGACTTGAAGGAGATGAGGCAGCAAACTGAGTGGATATCTTGGAGAACACTTAAGGCAAAGAGAATTGTGGTGAAAAAGGCCTAGCCTGAAGTGTTTATATTTAGGTGTCTTCTAGGAAAGTTAAGGAGCATCATACAACCATAGAAAGGTGAGCAAGATAAAGCTAATAGGTGAGAAGTTCAGAGAATTAATGGAAGTCAGATCCTTTTCTGTTCTCTCAGAATTCAAGCACATTTGTATTTTCTGGATACAGTTATCAGTGGTGTTCCTTTTTAACCCTTCTCTTGGGTCATTGCATGGCTTAACTTTTATATAAACATGATGATAAGTCAGTCGAAGGTGGGTTTCGACCAGAGAAATGACAGAATCTAATTAACATTCTAATGGGATCAATCTAACTGTTGTATAGAGAAAAGAACAAAGAGTTGTCTCCATTATTTCAGAGAAATAGGAAGTATGGTCATCAATAGGATATGAGGATAGGTGAGAAGATATTGGAGACAGAGGAGCAAGGAGAGGAATAGAGATCAATGATCAAGGTGGTAGAAATTAGGATTTGGTAGGTCTTTCAACATTGGTAATGACAACTTCTATGACTATGACCATGAGAATGAATGGTTGAGGTGGGGCGAGGGACAAGGTCATTGGAGGTGAGTAGGGGGTCTACGCCATTGGAGAGCCAATGGAAGGGCATCTATAGTCTCACAAATACTATTAGAATCACACATTGAAGGTTTATATGGTAAAAGGTAGTGGCAACCAGTAATGAATAATTGCCAATATAGAATGTATTTGTAAATGTGATTTTTCAATGTGTTTTGTTATTCAGATGCCCTCTGTACATAAATAGAAGAGTATAAAAGAATTTTAAGTTACAAATGAGGGGTTAAGAGAGGTAATGTGGGATAAAATTTTGTGTAAGCACAATAGAGCCACCCAACAAACTAGGTCCTCTGTAATTACAATTCAGATATACTAGTTCATTATAGTTCTCATTTTAAAAAAATCTGGCAGCAAAAACAAAAGAGGGATTGGGTTTAGTTTTCCAGTTTAATTGTACACTATGTTTTTGTTTCCAGGCAGACTGTTCTGAAAACTTGGAAAACTAAGCATAGTGTTAATAAGTGGGGAGAGATCTGGGAACTCATGATCAAGGTAAAGATGAATATTTTATAATTTATTGAACTGCATGTACAAGAGTTGTATGCTTTTTGTGACATGTTGCTGTAGACAAACTTATGAAGTAGGTGTGTTTATTCTCATTTTGGTTGAAAAGCTAAATTTCAGAGAAGGTAAGCAACTTGCGCAAGGACTTCTGCCACTATGCATTATTCTAAATTTACTCATTTGTTTAATAGAAATAGTTATTATTTATTATATGACTGTGATAAGCACCTTAGACAAACTGTCTGCAAAAGGAGACAAAGTCCCTGCCTTATATAGGTTATAGACTGTTGGGAGCAAATAGAAGAAACATTCAGATAAACATTGTAAAATGTTCCCCAAATCCATTATTACTTTTATGGTCTCAGAGAAGGATTTAACAAATTAACAAAGTAATTGATTTTAACTTAGTCTTTACCTGAGAGTTTCCGTTGCCCAACTCCTCCCTGCATTGTGAAGGAGTGTCCCTCTCCTGTTATTGGCAGTTATCTACAAACTTCCACAGTATTTTGAGGTCATTGTTTTTATTCTTTCATCTTTTCTCCTAAAAGCCTTAGGATTCTAGGATTTCTTCTTAGACCTAGGATCTATCTCAAGGAGATCTTTTTGTATGATATAGCAGTTGAGGTTCTTTTTACCCCATATAATATAAGTTTATTTCAGTTTCATTGATTAAAATATTTTTCTTTTTCCATTTAATTACTTTAGCCTCTTTATCATAAATTAATTGACCGTCTTAAGTGTGGGTTTGTCTTTGTACCAATACGAAATATTGTCATCACTGTTGGTTTGTAATATACTTCTGAAGTTGGGAAGTATAAGTCCTCCAAATTTGTTCCTTTAAAACAACATTTTGGTTATGCATTTCTTATAAATTTTGGAAGAACCTCAACTGCCATACCATACAAAAAGATCTCCTTGAGATAGGTCTTAGGTCTAAGAAGAAATCCTAAAATGTAAAAGAGATGTGGACATGTGTTCTCCCAGGGCCTTGTGTTAATCTCAGAGTAGATTTCGGGATATGGGTTGCACTCTATCAGGACTAAATGCCAGTTTATCAGGACTAAATGACAGAGCCCTCCTATGTTTCTTAATACATTTTATATGTGCATGCAGGTAGGTGTGTTTGTGTGCATGTGTCTGTGTGTTTTATGGCAAAACTTCTAAGTCAGGCACAGCAGAGGCCCTAGACCTTTGGGTGTAATGGAATTACTTTAGGAAACACACATGGAAAAGGTATAAAGGGTCAAACCATGTGTGAATACATCCAAAATTTTGGGTTTCATCATAACATCAATGGGAAGCCATTGATGTTTGTTAATATGACTATTATTGCACTGTGGAAAAGAGACTAGAGGAGGGATAAAGGTAATTTGCAGAGAATCTAGTTAGTGAGAGATTGTAAGAGAAAATGGTAACTTGAGCCAAGAGAATCTTGATAAAGATGCAAAGGAGTCAGTTCATCTAATATTTAGGAAGCAAAGTAGACAACTAGATGTTAGACTATATATGACAGATTAAAGTGAGAACAGGACTCCAGGATGACTTTTAAATCTATGGCTTGTGTAACTGCATGGACATTGGTGTCATTTCTGAGATAAGAAGCATTGGAGAGAACCAGGTTAGTATTCAGGATAGGGCTGTATTAAATTTTGGGTAGATAATTATGACCTTCACTTCTGAACTATGCCAAATAATTGATTATCAGGAGTCTACATAGCAGGGAGAAGTACTGATAGGAAATATAAATGAAATATGAATCATCCATGTGTAGGTGGTAATTGAAGTTGTTAAAAAGTAAACTGAGGCACAATAACATCTATGAGAGTTTATTTCAACAAACACTCAAAAAGTAAGCAAAGGGGAAGTGGTTCACAAGATCTATTGACAGAACATGGGTGGGGGAAACTTTTATAGGATTAAATACAGAAGTAAAAAAAAAAGTAAAAAAAAGAAAAGTAAAAAAAAAGAAGATATTTAATTGGCACAGTTATGTAGTGCCTTATTTGGACCAACCCACTGAAAAATCCCTAGTTATATAAGTTTGCTGGTTGCTTCAGATTGGTTGAGTCTGAATTCCATTTATTTAATTTTTAAATATGGGCATTTACAATAAATAAATTTAGTTAATCTTCACTTATGTTTCCAAATCAAGCAAAGCTGAAGGTACAAAGTTAGAATGGAGCTTGGCAGAGATTCTCTGGGAGTATTGATATCTCAAATATCAGAAGGCTTATTGTTCTCAGTATCCCTAATGGTATACAAACTGTAGTCTAAACTGTAGTCATCTCTCTCCTGCCTTACCATATCAGCCTTCTCACTCATCTAAGTGGCAGTGGGAACCAGTAGGATACAAACTATCTAGTTAGTATAAGCTGAAAAGGTTAAGAATGTAAAAATTAAGTTCTGTTTTCCTGGAACCTGAAACTCATGTAGAAGTTGAAAACAACTCCCGGAAATGCCCACTAAATGTATGTTGAAATCTCCCCTGATCATCTGGTTGCTCTACGAAAACAACCCCTCCCAGAAAACGTGCAATGATTGGCTATGCTGTATGTGAAGTCCCTGCCCTCTCCAAGGAAAGTATATAAGCTCTGCTTAAGCTGTTCCCGGGGCTCTCTGCTTTATTCAAGTGAGCTCTGAGCCCCAGCATGCTGGACCCCCAATAAACCCTTTGCTGTATCATGAGACAGTCTCTTGGTGGTCTCTTCCTCTGACGCTCGCCCAACCTTTACATTTGGAGGTTCCACCGAGATCTGGCAGCGGCGGACAAAAGACCCCAATGGGCTCCCCTTGGGGTAAGTAAGGTGCCTCTTTCTGGTTTCAGGTTTTAGGTTAGGGCTTGGCAAAGTGGCTGTCGGTGAAGTGCGTGAGCTCTCTCCAATGGTGGCTGACAGACGTGTCACAGAGCCACAGGCCACGTCCCTGGGGGATGCCCCAGAGGACTCGGGAAATCGAGGAACAATAGTCTCCTCGACTCAGTGATATTTTGTTTCGGATTTGGTATTGCCTGCCCATCAGGTTTTGCCAGCTACTCAGTCCTGATCTCGGTGTTGGACGTCCATTGTCTGTCTTTATTGTCTTGTCTTGTCTGTGTCATATGTTGTTGCTTTCACTGTTTGTTTATCTTTCATTATGGGACAGAGCACTTCAATGCCTCTGTCCCTGACCCTTGATCACTGGAATGAAGTCTGCTTAAGGGCTCAGAATCTTTCTTTTTCAGTAAAACGCCGGACCTGGCAGACTCTCTGTGCCTCAGAATGGCCCACCTTTGGAGTCAGATGGCCCCCAGAGGGATCTTTCTACTTCCCACTAATTTGAAAAGTCAGAGAAGTTGTCTTTCATCCGGGGCCATGTGGCCACCCAGATCAACAGCCGTATATCTTAACTTTGCAGGACCTCTGCGAATCTACTCCTCCATGGGTAAATCCTTTCCTTGTCCCTGCCCGTGCTCCTACTCCTTCCCCCACGATTCTATTTCTCAAACCCTCTCCTCCTCCTCCTCCTCCACCCTCTGTTCTTCCTGAGTCTCAAGATTTGACTCTACTGGAGTCTCCTCCCCCTCCTTATCCCCTGCCCTCGTCCCTCAACCCCCAACACCCTCTAAGTGATTCCCCTGCTGCTGACTCAGCCTCTCCTCCATTGGAGGAAGCTAGGCCAGCCCAGCGCCCTCCAGATGACTCCCCTGCAGCACACACAGCCCCTCCTCCCCTGGAGGAAGCTGGCCCGGCTAAAGGAACTCGCCGGTGGCGAATGATTGAAAAGAAGCTCCCGCGATACTCCCCCTTCGTCCCTATGAGCCAATGATTAATGACGGCCATGGGGGAGAAATGCAAACCTACCAGTATTGGCCTTTCTCCTCTTCAGACCTATATAACTGGAAAAATAACAATCCCACTTTTTCCAAGGACCCCACCCAGCTCACAGGTCGGGTTGAGTCATTGATGTTTTCACACCAGCCTACTTGGGATGACTGCCAACAACTCCTAGGGACTCTCTTCACGACAGAGGAATGAGAGAGAATCCTCCTGGAAGCTAGGAAAAAAATATCCTCAGACCAGAAGGGTGACCGACACAACTTCCCAACATAATTGAAGCCGGGTTTCCCTTGAACCAACCCAACTGGGACCCCAACACCTTTGAAGGTAGGGAGCATCTGTCCACTTATCGCCGGGCTCTAATAGTAGGTCTCCAAGCGGCTGCTAGGTGACTAACTAATTTGGCCAAGATAAGAGAGATTATTCAAGGGCCTGATGAATCTCCCTTTATGTTTCTAGAGAGAATTATGGAGGCATATAGGAGATATACTCCTTTCGATCCTCAGGCAGAGGATCAAAAGGCATCTGTCATGATGGCCTTTATTGGGCAAGCTGCCCTAGATATTAAAAGAAAGTTACAATGCTTAGATGGATTACAAGATATGACTTTGAGAGATTTAGTCAGAGAAGCCGAGAAGGTATACTATAAGAGAGAAACTGAGGAAGAGAAGGGAGCAAAGGGAGAAAGAAAGGGAGCAAAGGGAGGATGAGAGAAACAAAAGACAGACTAAGGCATTGACTAAGGTCCTGGTCGCAACAGCAAATAGGCCAGAAATTAAGAAACAGGGAGACAGGAAGAGATACCTGGGCCCACGCCAGAGGCCACCCCTGGCCTCAGATCAATGTGCCTACTGTAAAGAAAAAGGACACTAAGCCAAAGAGTGCCCTAGAAAGAAGCAGCCATGCCAGCCAGCCATTCTGACTCTGGAGGATGACTAGGAAAGTCGGGGCTCGGATCCCCTCCCGGAGCTCAGGGTAACTTTTGAAGTGGAGGGGACCCCAGTAAACTTTGAAGTGGATACAGGGGCAGTATACTCAGCCCTTAAGACCCCATTGGGCCCTCTGTCAAATAAAAGGTCTCTGGTTCAAGGGGATAATGGTAGTAAGTATCGGGCTTGGACAACTAAGAGGACCATGGACCTGGGGAGAAAAAAAGTCCATCACTCCTTCCTAGTAATCCCAGAATGCCCAGCCCCATTGATGGGCAGGGACCTGCTCACCAAGCTCCAGGCCAAAATAACTTTTAACCCTGAAGGCCCCCAAGTGGAATTTCTAAATCCTTCAGTAAAAACTCCTATAGTCATGGCTTTGACTATGTCAGTAGAAAATGTACATCAACTCACTCACCTTGGTTCAAAGAAACTGTAGGCATTCCTGAAGGATCAAGAACAGAGTTTTCCACTAACCAACTCACAGCGAAAGGAAATAGCTGAACGGGTAACAAAAGCCTGTCGGGTCTGTCAATTGGTTAATGCTTACCCTTCCAAGCTTCCTGCAGGAAAGAGCCTACGAGAAACCAGACCAGGACAATTCTGAGAAGTGGACTTTACTGAAATTAAGCCAGCAAGGTCTGGACTTAAATATCTCCTAGTCTTCATAGATACATTTTCAGGATGGATTGAAGCCTTCCCCACACACAAAAAAAAGAAACGGCGCAAATGGTAGTCAAGAAGATCCTGGAAGATATTTTTCCAAGATACGGCCTGCCTAAGGTAATAGGGTCTGATTATGGACCGGCGTTCGTGGCCCAGGTAAGTCAGGGGTTAGCCAGGACCCTGGGGATTAATTGGAAGTTACACTGTGCTTACAGACCCCAGAGCTCAGGACAGATAGAGAGAATGAATAGAACCATTAAAGAGATCTTAACGAAATTAAGCTTAGAGACCCGCATAAAAGATTGGACTATGCTCCTGCCTTACGCACTGTTTCATGCAAGAAATACTCCCTCTGTTTCTTTGTGTAACCTCACCCCCTGTGAAATTCTCTATGGTGCCCCTCCTCCAGTAAGGGACCTAACCCCAACTCTAAGACCTAACAATCCCTTCCACACCCCCTTGCTTGACAGACTTAAAGCTCTTGAAAAAACCCAGAGATACCTGTGGAAACAGCTGGCCACTGCCTACCAACCTGGGGACAAAGGGACTCCACACCAATATCAAATGGGAGACTTCATCTACGTAAGATGACATCAGGTGTCATCCCTGGAACCCCGCTGGAAAGGACCATACCAGGTGCTACTTATAACACCTACAGCGGTAAAGGTAGATGGAATCACTTCCTGGATCCATGCCTCTCATCTCAAGCCTGCGCCCTGTCCAGACTCTGGCTGGAAACTGGAAAAGACTGGTAACTCTCTCAAATTGCATATTTGCCGTGTGGATAGGTCTATGGACTCTCCCCTTGACCACCAGTAGTCCTAACCCTCATCAGCCCATTCAGCAGCAATGGCTGATCACAAATCCTACTGGACAAGAAGTATGGTCTATCTCGCATACAGCCCCCTTAGGGACCTAATGGCCATCTCTCCACCCAGACATTTGTCAGCTGGCTATAGGTCTTTCCTATAGGGATATCCCTCATGAAGAGGATCCCACTAAAATTCCATTAAATCCCTTCCGTACCATAGATAATGGAAACATACATTATGGATGTAGGGACATGCAAGCCAGATGCAGGTTGGCTAGCCTAGATTACTATGTTTGCCCGGCGGACTATCGAAGCCGCAAACAGTCACGGCTGTGTGGGGGAAAAGCTGACTTCTTCTGTAAGTCATGGGGATGTGAGCATACAGGGGCTGCCTGGTGGAACCCAAACTCCCCTGATAGTCTGATTCGGGTAGGAAGAAATAATACTAAGTTAAGTCCTGAACAATGTCTCCCATTTAAATGGGACCCCCAAGCGGGGACTTCTAGACTAGCTGACCCTACTCCATGTGACACAAGTAGCCTATGTAACCCCCTAAATATAACCTTCACCTCCAAAGGAAGAAACCGAAATATCTGGACATGGCTTTCAGGAACAACCTACGGAATGTGATTTTACACCACAGGATATGATTTTGGCCTTTGGTTCACTATCTGGTTTGAAAAAATAGAAATTCCCTTAGCCATAGGGCCCAATCCCCTCAAGCCAGGAATTAAGCCTCATAGACCTCCCGAACCTACATCTACTAGGATCCCTTCACTTTCCCATACTCCTCAAGTTTCACCTTCATTTACTTCCCCAATCCAGAGTGAAGTCAACCCCTCCCCCTGGGGACTAATTGAAGGAGCCTTTGCGGTACTGAATTCCATGTAACCAGACCTCACTCAGTCTTGTTGGCTCTGTCTCTCTGCTGCTCCTCCATACTATGAAGGGATAGCAATTGATGGGACTTATGCAGTAAAAGTGCAGAGTTCCTCCTGTAATTGGGGTGGAAATCCTAAGTTAACCCTCCCAGAAGTAACCGGGGCAGGCTTATGTATAGGGTCCCCACCTAAAAGTAAACAACACTTATGTACCCAGATAAAAAAAAAAAATTAGCACCACACAGGGTTTCCTTACCCCTGAAAATGGAACCTGGTGGGCATGTGACTCAGGGTTAACTCCTTGCATTTCAGCCCAGGTATTTAACAGCTCTGTAAATTATTGTGTAATGGTGCAGATGTTTTCCAGAGTGCTCTATCATGACGCAGGTTCGTTTGAAGATCAAATAGGGGGGCATACAACCCGGTTCCGCCAGGAACCTGTATCCCTCACTTTAGCCATCCTATTAGGAATAGGAGTTGCTGCAGGGGTGGGCACAGGAGCCACTGCCCTGGTCCGTGGGACACTACAAATGACCCAATTAGAAGCAGCAATAGACCAAAACTTAAAGATATTAGAAACCTCCATCACAGCTTTGCAGGAATCTTTAACCTCTCTCTCTGAAGTTGTTTTACAGAACAGGCAAGGGTTGGACCTCCTCTTCATGAGAGAAGGGGGCCTTTGTGCTGCATTGAGGGAAGAATGTTGTTTTTATGCCGACCATACTGGAGTTGTAAAAGAATCTATGAGTAAATTAAGAAGACGCCTTGAAGAGCATCAGCGAGAGAGAGAGGCCCAAAAAGGGTGGTTTGAGTCTTGGTTCACACAGTCCCCCTGGTTCACTACGCTTTTATCAGCCCTGTATGGTCCATTAATAATCCTCATATTATTGCTAACTGTAGGACCCTGTTTGCTCAACCATGTAGTTTCCTTTCTCCAAGCTCAAATTGGACAAGTTAAACTTATGGTAATCAGACAACAATATGCCTCACTGGCAGAAATAGAGTGTGATACCCCTCAATAATTATGATTTCTTACTTTTAAGATTAAAAGTAGTCAGAAAAAGAAGTGGGGAATGAAAAGGTTAAGAATGTAAAAATTGAGTTTTCCTGGAACCTGAAACTCATGTAGAAGTTGAAAACAACTCCCGGAAATGCCCACTAAATATATATTGAAATCTCCCCTGATCATCTGGTTGCTCTATGAAAACAACCCCTCCCAGAAAACGTGCAATGATTGACTATGCTGTATGTGAAGTCCCTGCCCTCTCCAAGGAAAGTATATAAGCTCTGCTTAACCTGTTCCTGGGGCTCTCTGCTTTATTCAAGTGAGCTCTGAGCCCGAGCATGCTGGACCCCCAATAAACCCTTTGCTGTTTCATGAGACAGTCTCTTGGTGGTCTCTTCCTCCTACACTCGCCTTTACAAAGCTACTTGGAAAATAATACTATATACTGAGTGGCTTAAACAACAGAAATGTATTCCTCACAATTTTGAAGGATGCGAAGCTCACAAGTAAGGCATTTACCAATTCAGTTCTTGATGTGGGCCCTCTTCCTGGTTTGCGGATGGATACCTTTTTGCAGTATCCTCACGTGGCAGATAGATCATCTAGTATAATGGTGCTTATCCATTCATGAAGACCTTCTTCTCATGATGTTCAAAAGTCCCCATCTCCAAATTATACTACATTAGAGATAAGGGGTTCAATGTGAATTATTTTTTGGGGGGGACACAAATGTTCAGACTGTAATACCAATTATTACCTCTGCATTACTTGAAAAGTTTGTAGCCAATAGATATCTTTAGACAGATTAAGGTTAAGACGCGGTAGTTGGGGATATGTGTGGGAAATGGATGGAGGATGCAAAAGGAATTTTTTAATTATACAAAGGCAATTTTTGAGATCCCAATGACTGGGTTAGGGAGGTGGGGCTTACTGTATTCCATCTCTTAGAGGAGAGATACTAGCTAAATTAATTAGTTACCTTACCACCTGAAATTTAGGTCATGCTCATTCTCAAGGATCTAAACAACATTTTCAAAGGGTAAGTTTGAAAATGATCCTTCTATATTCTATACATGAGTGTTCCAACGTCATCTAACTACTAAAATTTCTATTAGTTGTTATCAAACCTCACTGTCTTTAAGAAACACCTGGAAACTTGTCAAAAGTGCAAGTTTCCATAATCCACCCAACGTTTTCTGTTTTAGGGTCTGAGGGATGAGATCTGCAAAATTACACTTGAACTCCCTCTGTGATACAGGGCAATTGGTGACTCGGTTTTAGGAGGCACACACTATTTAAAACTGGTGGCACTCATATAAGTAAGATATGTTCCTTGATTTCAAAAAAATTAATGTAAGAAAATCATTGCAATATTTAGTTTGAATTAAATATAATTTAAAAACAGCATGTGTAATAAGAGTTGCTTTTTTGAAACTGCACACTTTCCTGCTAGACCTTTGTTTTAAAACTACTCTTTTGTCATTACTTTTGGTTGTTATTTTATAGATGTGGGATCATAGCACTGCCTGATTTTTGGAGTTTTTGAATGCTACCACTAATTAAATTTGGTATGCCACATTTGGTGGTTGTGTCATTATCATGCCTTTTGAAAGAGAATAATTGTGACCTATATTTACTTTCTGGTGGGTTTATTGTTATCTAAAACTTTCAAATGTTTTGAAAGTCTCATTTGGACCTGGCTATGTTACAGAGACAGGAAGTGAAGATATAGAATAGTATAACAATTCCATATTTGGTTTTCTTTTCCAATAAATTAATTACTTACCTTATCACCTGAAATCTGGGTCATGCTCATTCTCGAGAATTCTCTGCACATGTTGGTGTGCACATTTTCTTTTCCTGTCGTGAATCATCCAGATGGAAGATGACAGGATAAGAAATTTCAGACGAATGTGGTTTTAAATGTTATTCATTTGAAATTCCTTGGAAAAATTATTCATTAAACAGAAGTGATTTTCTCATCATCAAGAGAAAAATTTCCTTACTGGGAAGAAAATAATAATCTATTCCTAGTTCTAAAATTTTTCATGCACATGCCATATGAGAGGACCTGGTGAACTGAGGAAAGCTGGATAAACTCAAGTTTGGTTGTGCAACAAGGGCTACTGGTGGAGAAAAACATCCAAACATCTGGATGAATGTATCTGGGAAATGAGAAAACCTAAAAAATGATTAAAATCTACCAGTCTCAAAGAGTAGAGTGAAAAGGGAGAGAAAATGTCTTTAAACTGACTAACGTCTTTTTGATGGAAATTATTGTATTACTTTCAGGGAGACAGTGGGTTTCATTCCCCTGGCCCAGACACTAGGAGAAGGCCTCAATTGTAGTCTGCCTTTGTGGGTGAACATAGCTGAAACTTAAGCACACACCATATATAGATGATCTAGAAGTGATATTACCATAAGTCAATGATACTTAGTCTCAACTAAAAGTCAGTGCAATGTACTTTTAAGTAAGGCCCATTAAATTAATTGGAAAGTTCACTAGCAAATTATCAATCATTACTATTTAATTGACAAGTTCACTCCTAAACCTGGAATTTTGTGGGTATTACAGATGGAAATTTAATCCTTTCTACTTCATCCTCTGTGCCTCAGACTCATTAGCCACTGAGTATAGGTCCATTACCTACTTAACCTTGTTTTGAACTCCTTACTTGAATGTGTTACTTGCTTTAGGTATTGGTAAAAATTATATAACAGGTCAGTGGGAATTAATTATTCTTACAATATTATTGCTAGCCTGATTGTCCCCTTATTTTTACTTTATTGAAAGTTTGTCATCTTTTAAAGAAGAAACTTCACATTACTTTTTAAATCCAAGAAAGCCTTAACTAAAATAAATTTTAGGTTATTTTAATTTATTTTAGGTTGGATGCTGTATAAATATAAGATTATCTTCTCTAGTAAAGCTATCTAACTTTTCAACTATTTTGGTTATTTTCCTAGTGCAATGTCATTACTATTTTCAAAACAATGAAAATTGCAAAAAGTCAAATATACATAAAAATGTAAGCATAAAAGTGTATTACAAATTACATTAGGGTTTGTGGTATGTAGAATTGTCTTATGCCATGTTTTTTCTCCAGGTGTGTTTGAATTTTAGTCTTGGTTATAATATCCATATTCTTTAATTTTACAGTGAAAAATATATCAACTGTTGATATCTATTAGGCACTTAAGTAGATATACAATCTTGAACAAGTTTCCTAACTCTTCTGATTAGATTGTTTTCTGTAAGAAAAGTCTTTTAAAAAAGTAAACCATTCCTCATAATGTTAAGTGAAACAATCCAGGCAGAGAGACAAGTGTCACTGTTTCCCCTCATGTGTGGAATATAGGGGGGGAAAGACATAAAAGTAGTGAGGATACTATAACAGAAGAGGAAAGAGATGGATATGATCAAAGCATGCTATTTGCATGAACAAATATGCCACAATGGAACCCACTGTTAAGGTTTAGATAGATATAAAGTGTCCCTCAAAAGCTCATATGTGAACAATGCAAGGATTTTCAGATGTAAAATGATTAGTTTGTACGAGATACAATTTAATCCACTGATGGGTTAACTGAGTGATAACCATATGCAAGTAGGGTAGAGTCCCTGGGGCTAGAGTCACTATGTCATTGGAAGTGTCCATCTCTCTGCTTCCTGTTTTCATGTCCTCAGCTACCTTTCTCTGCTACGCCTTTCAACTGTGATGTTCTGCTTCACCTTGGGCTCAGAGCAAGGGAGTCAGTGGTCTATGGACTGAAACCATGAGCTAAAATAAAGTTTTCCTACTTTACATTGTTCTTGACATGTCTTTTGGTCACAGTAATATGAAAAGCTGACTAAACCAGAAACTGGTACCATGAAATGGGGGCATTGTGTGACTAACCTAATCATGTGATTCAGAAGCTTTGGAGCTTTTTGAAATGTGGGGGAGGAATTTTGAAATATTTAGAGATTCAAGCTAAAAAAGCTCTGGAGTGTTGTAAATGGAGATTAACAGGTGATTCTGGTGGAAGTGCAGAAGACAAGAATGCTGATAGGACTGCGAACAGTAAAGACTGGGCTTATGAAGTTTCAGAGGGAGACCTTATTGGAAATTGAACTAGAAGCTGTTATGTTTTGGCAAAGAAGTTGTCCACATTTTGCCCATGTCCTGAGACTTTTCTGTGAGATTGAATTTCAAGGTGATAGACTAATTAATCTGGTGGAGGAAATTTTTTAAAACATATTTTATGAATTTAATCAAAGGCCATTAATAAACTTTCTGAAACTCATATGGTCTGATCTTTGACTAATTCAAGATTCTTCATGTTGACTTTTAATCATTTGGAATAGCTTAACAACTTTAGGACTATTGGATGTGATGGATGGTTCAGATTCAAATTATGCATGTCTAGACCCAATTATTTTGTCAGCTATTTTTCTAAGAATCCTTTTTTTAAATTGAATTTTTTTTTAGACCATAGTCTCATTGTCTTTGTGGTCATTGTTTCTTATACTCTTTTTTTTTAAAGAGAGAGTTACAGAGAGAGAGAGAGAATTTTTTAATATTTATTTTCTAGTTTTCGGCGGACACAACATCTTTGTTTGTATGTGGTGCTGAGGATCGAACCCGGGCCGCATGCATGCCAGGCGAGCGTGCTACCACTTGAGCCACATCCCCAGCCCTTCTTATACTCTTAGTTAAAGAGAATTGGCACCTACAATATATCTTGCATATGATAAAACAATATAAAGATATATAGATTATTTAGCATGCATATATAATAATATACCATATTTTATACATGTAGAATACTTCATTTTCTAACTTCCCATTTGCTAACTTCCCATTCACAGATGGGACTATGAGGTTTTTGTTTAACCAGGCTAAGAACTGAATAGTTGTGTCCTGGAAAAAATACTTTGTTGACGCCTAATTCTTAATATGATGTTATTTGAAGATTAGGCCTTTGAAATATAATTAGGTCATAAGGATGAAGCACTCATGAATGTGATTAGTGCCCATATAAAAGGAGACATGAAACCAAAGGGTGTTCTCTGTTCTTGATGGAGGAAATTTCAAGGCAGCACACATTCAGGCAATTGTATAGGTATTGCTAACAGCTTTTAGTAAAGTTTACTATGATAATCAGGAGCAGAAAGTGAAGTTGAAAAATTTGAAAAACTAGCAGTTTGATCAGAAAAGTGTGAGTAAAACTGAGGCTAAGTGTTATGGTTTAATTATTAGGTGTCCCCCAAAAGCTCATGTGTGAAACAATGCAAGAAATCTTAGAGGTGAAATGATTGGGCTGTGAGAGCCTTAATATAATCAGTGAATTAATCCCCTGATAAAGATATATTGAGTAATAACTGAAGATGGGTAAGGTGTGGCTGGAAGAGGTGGATCATTAGGAGGTATACCTTTGGAGTATATACTTTGTATCTTTGTAAGTGGAGTCCCTCTCTCTCTGTGCTTTCTGATCATCATGTGAGCCACTTCCTTCCACCACACTATTCCACCCTGATGTTTAATCTCGCTTTGAGCCCCAAGAAATAGAGCTGGCTGTTACAGACTGAGAATTCTTAAACCATGAGACCCCAAATAAAATTGTTCTTGTCAGGTCTTTTAGTCACAGCAATAAAAAGGCTGGCAAAAACATTAAGGAATGTGTGATTTTTTATATTTGTTTTTTTGTTATACTTGGAAACAATGCCTTTATTTCACTAATTTACTTACTTTTAATGTGGTGCTGAGGATTGAACCCAGGGTCTTGCACGTGGAGGCGAGCGCTCTACCGCTGAGCAACAACCCCAGCGCCCCTCCCCACCATGTGTAGTTTAAAGATATTAAAATCCCTAAAGAAATGTTAAATACTTTACCCAGAAATAATAAGAAAGATTGTTTGAAGCCATCTGAAGTATTGGAAAGACTATCTCTTCTCAGCCTTTTGGTGAAGACCAAGTATAGGACTTGGCAAGCTCATATCCATCTCAGGTTCAAGTAAAAATCATTTGAGGTCTTGGGAGAACCCTGTTTATAAATGAAGGCCTAGGAAGTTGTTTTACTGTGCTCATCCATCTAGGTACTCAGAGGCTGCTGCAGCTGTGGTCCGGGAGGCTTGGCTACTGCTCCAAATGGTAGAAGACCTTGGAATCAATCATGTGATGCTGGTTTTGTAGGAGTGTAGGATACTGGAGTTAGGGAGTCATGGAGGCTTCCACCAATATTTTGAAAGAAGGCCTAGGAGGCCAGGAAAAGTGCATCAAGGTTAGAGTTCCTTCAGGAATATGTGAGAAGGAAACTGAAGCTGTAATGGGAACTCCTAAGATTAAGAGATGCTAATAATGTAGAAAGTCTGCCAAGAAAAGCTATAAGAATATAGCAGAAACAAGCTAAGAGAGGTCATGTGGGCTGCAATCAACAAGAACGTAGGGGTGGAGCTACACAAGTTCTTTGGAGGGAACATCATGATGCCATGTGCTCTAGATACTAGACTTGGAGCTATAGAATTTATATGCCCAGCTGGATTTTGGTTTGCTTTGGTGCCATTCCTTTTTTCTATGCCCCTATTTCTCTATTGTGCAATGGAAATGTTTACTCTATGACTCTCACTCTCTCTCTCTCTCTCTCTCTCTCTATATATATATATATATATATATATATATATATATATATATATATATATATATACTAATTTTCACAGGGGCTTACCCTGAGAGTTTGCCTTGAGGTTCAGAGAGGACTTTGGACTTGTACTTTTTGATAGTGCTAAAACTTTTAAAATTGTGGGGACTCTTGTAAGTTGACTAAATGAGTTTTGCATTGTGAAATGGGCATGAGCTTTTGGGGGCCAGGGGCAGAATGTTATGGTTTACATATACAGTGTGTCCCAAAACTCGTATGTGAGACATTACAAGAATTTTCGAAAGTAAAATGCTTAGACTATGAGAGGTGTAACCTAATCAGTGGATTAATTCACCAATGGAATATTGGATGGTAACTCTGTGAAGGTAAAGTATGACTGGAGGAGATAAGTCCCTGGTGGTGTGCCTTTGGGGTTTATACTTCTGTTGAGCAGAGCTCTCTCTTCTTCCTGTTGCCATGTCCTGGGCTGCTTTCCTCTGCCATGCCTGTCCACCATGATGTTCTGCTTCACTTTGGGCCCAGAGCTATGGAGGCAACAGTTTATAGACTGAGACCCCTGAAACTATGAGCCAAAACTTAACTTTTCCTCCTCTACATCGTGCTTGTCATGTATTTTGGTTAAAAAGCTGATTAAAACACCCATCATTCTATGCATTTAAAATACATTAATGAGAAAGTCATTCAGAATTTTAATTTACATTTCCAATATTTGTTCTTTGATGTGAAAAACACTTTAGAATTATAAATTAGTGGATTTTGAAAAGTTTTTAAATAGTAAAATATACCAAAAAATGCCTTTGTGAGATTACTCTGAGGGAAACAGATGCTCAAAGAGATTTAATACAATGAAGTTACACACCAACAGTCTGATACTTTAGCCCTTCTTCCTGAATCAAAATGCTGTATTCTTTTCAATTTATAGCCTCTAGAACTCTCTAAAATATTATAAGCAGTGAAGTACTCCGTTGGTAAGTATTAATGGCACTCATGTGACTTCAGCCTCATATATAAAAGCTTATTGTCACATAGGGAAAGACATTGCGTAGTATTTAGTTCACCATTTCACAGTCTATTCTGAAAAGCCTGCATTTTGGTTAGAAAGATTTGGTTTGAGATTTTTCCAACCTCATGTATTCTTCTGTAAAATGTAAATAACAATGCACTTTGGAGAAATTTTATGGAAAATTATTGACTACAACACCCCATTTACCTCCTCCTACCATTAGATTCCATCCCACACTCTTTTCTAAGAAGCATATTGCTCCTGATGAAACTTGGGTTTCCCTTTTTAAGGCAGAGGGAAATCCTTTTCTCCTCAAAGAGGTAGTATGGGGAGCTTTTTGTGCTTTTACAAATATTGCCATTTTAAAAGTGGCCAGAGGGCTGGGGATGTGGCTCAAGCGGTGGCGCGCTCGCCTGGCATGCGTGCGGCCCAGGTTCGATCCTCAGTACCACATACCAACAAAGATGTTGTGTCCGCCGAGAACTAAAAAATAAATATTAAAAATTCTCTCTCTCTCCCCTCTCTCACTCTCTCTTTTAAAAAAAAGTGGCCAGAATGGTAAGGGAATTTTTATAAGTCATTAGTAATGTTAGAATATCAAGAGCCAGGAAGACGAAGACTAATAGGCTGGCTTTTCCTTTTGAATGTTCTCCAAATACTATCAAGCAGCAATTGAATTGTGCATATCAGTCCTACTTGATGTGTAATTATTGTGATGAGAAAAGCAGCAAAAATATGATAGCACTGAAACTTAAATTTAAAGAAATAAGAAGTTTAAATGATCTTTCATATTTCCTGTATCAATACTCACAACTGCTGTATAGTAGTTTCTCTTTCTGTATGAGCTATATACTTAGGATATTGTTTAGACTGTAATTCACTAACAAGTTAAACCACCTGTATTCTCTTTTTCATAGAAAAATAGAATCAAGGAAACAAATTACATCCATTTCCCATCTGTGAACATTGTCATACTCTGAGTTTATGATATTCGCTTTTGGTTTGGCAGGTCTGCATTTCTGATAAATACTAGGTCACTATTCTTAAATGGAAGCATTTATTTTGGATGCAGAATTTTGTGTACCATGCAGTGTTTGTGAATGTTAAGAAATCCTTTAGTTTTTTTTCTTTCCAAACTTATAATTTCCCATTGGGTATTTGATAATGTGTTTTATTGTTCTTGGGAGTCCAGTGGATTGGGAACTTCCCCTAAAATTGGAATATGAGAATTTGGTATAGGCTTGCCTTTTCAGGACTACAAATAGTTAAATTTAATGACAATTTTATGAAAATAAATGAAAGCAGAAGCCAGAACAGTCTCCCAAACTTGTGCACATGTAGGATTTTAGATGACAGAATCTACTGAAGAGAAGTACTCATTTTAACTGGAATAATTGTTTTTGTATGAAATATTTTTTAAAATACATGCATTGCTCTCTTTTCAGAATATTTTTCACAAATGTAATTTTACAAAGAATTTGTACAGATATTACAGATATTATTAGAAGGCACACAATGGATTTGGAGGGTAAACCCAGTAGAATTGACTGTGAAAACCTGCTTGTGGTCAGATTAATAGGGGCTTACTTAGAGTACTTGGGTTTCTGTTGAAATGTTTGTTCTCCAGACCTTACAGAAGTTCTGTTCACTGAATTAAAGGATTTCTAGGTGATACATTCTAGCATTCTTCAAAATCTTCTTTACACAAAGCTACCAATAGAAACCATAGACTCCTGTTCTCATCCTATTTAA
The DNA here is from genome assembly GCF_045843805.1 of Urocitellus parryii. Taxonomy (NCBI): domain Eukaryota; kingdom Metazoa; phylum Chordata; class Mammalia; order Rodentia; family Sciuridae; genus Urocitellus; species Urocitellus parryii. The sequence continues at coordinate 32,399,886 of NC_135532.1, forward strand.
ATCAAAGAGTTTCATCGTATCTTAAGTTTTGTTTTGTAATTAGTTGGATCTTGGATATAATATGACAGAGGCATCCCATCTATGGCACAAGGGCTTTGGAATTAGGAAGTCTGAGAGTGAATTTCAGCTGTCTCTTGTCAGTTATGTCGCCATAGGCAAGTTATTTAATCTTACTGAGCCCAAGTTTGCCCATCTGTGAAATGAAGATGATAGCATTTTTAAAACCTCTTAGGCATCTTTGTGAGATTTGAGATATTCTATATAAAACATGTAGTGACTGGCAGATGTTAAATAAACAATGCTAATTTTGATAATAATGCTAAATCAATGCATTACTATTGAGGACTTTTTAAGTTTGTAGAAATCAAATGTCAGTTCATAGAAATTGTTTAGAATTCATGTCAATGGCTTGCAAATGAAAGGTGACATGTATACCACATTAGGTATAGACATATATTATAATACTGTTTTGCACAATTTCGTATTCATAAGATGGCCAGATCCAAGCTTTTACTTACAATTTTCTAATATTGAGCCTTCTAAGAAGGCTTAGAACTTAATAAGAAATAAGGCCAGAACTTAATAAGAAGTCTGCCTCATTTCCTTTGTCATTGTATTACTGCCTTTTCCAGAAAGTTAAAAATGCAAAGTAATTATCTGAAGTCTTAAATGAATAGTTATCCTTGTAGGGTATTAAACTTACTTAGTCAACAGGTTCCATTTAAAGATTTAAAGAGAAGAGGAAGTGTGGAGTAATTAACTTTGAAAAGAGGAAATCAACTTGTTCAAATTCTCCAACTGGGTATCTCTACAGAAACAAATAATACTGTTTGCCTCTGCCAATCAGAAAAGCCCCATCCTAGGTCCACTTTACTTTCTTTGTGTTGAAGAGTTTTGATTAAACAGCAAAGTTCCTTTTTAAGATGAATATATGTGTGAGGATAAATAAATATATATGTGAATGTGAACATATATATTCAAAAGAGTCCTTATTAATATCCTTGATCCAATCTAAGCTAGAACAAAACTGCTTATTTTTTTTACATCATTTGTTTTTACTAACCTGATGCAAGTTGTTAATTGATGAATAAATGGTTACTCAACTATCTCTAGGGCCATAGGACAAATGATGTCCTAGACAAGATTTGTGTCTGAATTTCAGCTCTGAAATTTTGTCATAAAGATTGAGAGAAAAATCACCTGTTTAAATCATTTATTTAAAATACAGAGGCAAGGAGAGTCCTAAATTGAAATTTTATACAATAAATAGTAAAACATTTATCTACATCACTAATAGTTCAAAACATTTATTCACCTGATGGTATCCTGGGGCCACAGGACAGAGCAAGACACACCATGGGTGACCGTTTTGGCAGAAACAGGGTTATATGAGAACAGGTTAAAGGAGATGATAGACACAGATGATAACATTAATGAATTTGATTTGAAAAAAATTTTCAGAAAATAGGAAATTCCCAGAGCCCTAGAGCAGAGGTGAATGTGTATTGGTGATCTGCTGCACGTGACATAAGGTAGAGGCCGGAGTGGCAAAAGGTGACTGCTTTAGGTGATAGACACTTTATATTGTGGAGCGGAAGCCAAATTCAGGAATATGATTGATCCATCATCTCAACAGAATCAAGTTACTGGACATAAAGGAAGAGGGAGGGAGAGTAAAATGGAAGCATTTGTCATTGAGTCTGGGAGAAGAACAGGCAGGAAACAGGACAAATGAAGACATTCAGAGGAGACCTGAATCCTGCTTTGAGACAGAATGAGAACTTTCCTTTTCTCACAGGGACTTGTAAATCTGAAGCTATAGATGTATCATTTGTCTCAAGAACAGACTTATACTATCCAGGCCAACCAAGCAAAATGTTTACTAACAATCATCGTTATAAAAATGTACATTTCCTGGTTTCAGGAAGGAATGAAAATTCAGCCTATGTAAGTAGGATCTACACAATGTATTACCTGTAACTGTGTCATGGAAATAATTTCCTGTTGTTAAAAGGAAAATAGCATTTGGCTGAAGTATTTTGAAAGGATTATGAGTTACACTAGAATGTATTTATGTCTCAAGTTGCAACAACGGTTGGTATAAATAAGCACCATCTACAAAAATAAAATCATTTTGCAATCATTTATTCTTTACAGTTTTAGCAGTTCAATTTCCTGAGAAATGCTGGAGGGATTGGCTGTCAGTCAAGTGAGACAGATGGTAAGTACTTATCCTAATCTCTGTTTGCTCTAAATGATCATAATCACTAGTTTTTAATTCATTTTTAAAAGTCTTCAGTTGATTTTTAATTTATTTAATTTCAGTTCACTTCTAGAGAAAGCCTTTGACCTGCTTGAGCAAGTGTATGTTTCTGGATCATCACTGTACTCAGGGGCTAAGGACACCATATTCAATTCCTCCTGCTGGGCTGTATTTTTGAGTATGTTTTGTGCATGTGTGCATCTGTGTGTGAGTAGCTATCAAGCATACCAAAAAGGTATTAGGAAATGTGTATATAAAATTAAAACTGAAGATAAATATTTTGCGATCTGTTAACTCTTTAACATTGTTTTTCACAATTAATATGTGTCAATTAAAACCCAAACTAAACTTGGAGTGGTGGCACACATTGTAATCCTAGTGACTCAGGGGGCTGAGGCAGGAGGATCACAAATTCAAAGCCAGCTTCAGCAATTTAGTGAGATCCAAAGCAACTTAGTGAGCCTCTGTCTCAAAATAAAAAATAGAAAGTGATAGGGGTGTACCTCAGTGGTAGAGTGCCCATAAATTCAACCTCCAGGACTGCAAAATAAAAACACTAAAAACAAATGATTTTGACGTGTTACAGTGGTAGTGGATAGATATTCCAAAGTTTCTAAAGGTAAAGGCTGATTTAATATTACAATGGCTATTCAACTCTAGTCATATAACCCACTGCTCAAGGAAATTAGACTAAATAAAATTTTTCTTTTATAAATATGCTTGGGCACATAGCAGAGATCACTGCAGGGAAAATTAAGCATCAAAATTCTCTGACAAGTAACCCTACCCCAATTTGTGGGAAGCAATTGTGATTCTGTGGATCATTACTTATAGCAAAGCAAAATAAATTTCAGAAAGTTATGCATATTTTTTTCATGAAAATTTATTTTTTCATTGACACATATTTTCAGATAGCAAGAGAACCTAAAACTTTTGTTGGCAGGTAAGAATCATTTTAGATTATTATTACTATATTATTGAGGCACTTTTTGCTCAACCTGTTTTTAAACATGAAATCCTCTTTCTCAGAACTTTTGCTCAGAGAACATATCAGAGTGTGAATAGAGGAAGTTATTGGGTACTATTCTAGACACTCACGTGTTTCTTGGAAATAGGATTTGGTACTTTCTTTTGTTATCTTTTCAATACAATGTTTACTTCAAATGAATAACCAAATAACCAAGCTGTATGTTTTGAGGTGATTACAATAAGGTGAATGCAGCATGACCTTCAGAGACCAAAAAGTAGTAGATTAAGTAAAGGTTTCTACTGCTTTTTGTCAAGGCAGGATATTTTGCATGAAAATATGACTTCTCAGCTATTGTCAGAGGATGCTAGCAAACCCGACTCTGAAAACTCAGACTATGCTGGCAAAGTCATTAAGGCACTGTAATTTTGGTCTGTTGCAAGACAAATGGAGAGCATTACTTTGCGGAAAGCATATATCCAGGCTATCTGACATATACTGGCAAGGGAGGGAGTTGCTCTTCTGGCTTTAAGATTTATTAGACCTGGATTCTGAGCTATCTACTTGCATAGGCAAGGTCTACTATTTTGATTTAGATCTGTGAAAAATCATCTGGTCCTCATGCTTCAACTGCCACCTTAATTGGCTTGTTTTAAAAATAAGTTTATTGATTCACTTTCTGGATCTTTATTGAGTAATTATTTGTGCCAAACTTAGGCATGCGATTCAAGATGACTAAGGAAGATTGCCATGACTCTTGTTCAGTTTCCAGAATCCTATCGGGCATCATTCTAGAAAAAGTACCTATGATCCTAGGGTTTCTGTTACGGTGTGAAAGAACAGAAAACAAATAAATGATGCATTTACAAATGTGTTGTCTTAAGTGGTAGTCAGAGATAAGAATCATAATCTAGCAGTACAAAGAGATTGAGAGTTATTTGAAGCATTGTTGTTTTATATAGAGAGATTTGGTAAGGTGAGGAAATAATTTAGTGTAAAGAGACACATTTATATCTGGGTGAAGAATGTGCTGGTCAGAGGACAGCATAAGGGCAATTATGATGAGGCAAGGCTATTTTTTGATGGATTTGTAAAGCAGCAAGGTAAGACTGATTGTAGTAGAATGAATATGGTGTAAAAAGGCAGAGAGAGGGTATCTGAACAGTAGCTAGTGAGCAGGACTAGAGGTAACTGTGGTCCCAAGCCTGAGTACCACTCATGTTTGCCCTGTAGGATCTAGGAAAGGTCTCCCAGCTCACAATTTTGGTACTTGTCACTATTGTAAAGTCCCACCTTCACTATTACCTGTTCATTGGGGGCTGTGAATGTAAAAGTTCTAGGAAAGCAGCTACCAGTGGCCCTCAACCCTCTTGTAACTGTGCTTACCTGATGGGAACTAGAGTAAATCCTCTTCTCAGGCCTCAGCCTTAGGATGGCAGCTACAGGTACAAACAGCCTCAGCTTCATTCAAACTTGTCCCTGAGGATCAGGGAGGAGGGCTCATTCGTCGTCTTCAGCTCCAGGACTATAACAACTAATGGCACAAACCTTTTCTCCAACAGAGCTTGCCTGTCCTGTCCTGAGGACATTTTCATTCATGCCCTGGAGCTTCAGGAGTGCAGATAGCAAAGCCATATGTTCTATACCTATAAGAGAATGGATAACAGCACCTAAACCCCAAATGATTCCTGCACATGCCCTGGGAGACGGAGGGAGTCTCTTCATAGACCATGGACTTTGGACCACAGCACTGATGCCAAAACCCATGGTACCCCTTGTATATGTCCTCTGAGAACTGGGGAAGGTGTATGGATTCCACAGGTACACATAAGTGGCTAATAGTGCTATATTTATGATCAATTTCAATTGACCTAAGGGACCTAGGAAAGGTCCCTTTTTGTGTTCCAAAATCTCAAGTCCATGGTTATTAATGCCATGGTCTCTGCGACCACTTGTACTTATCCAGCAGCATCTGGGAAAGGCCCTTTTCCATCCTGTGGCTCCAAAATTTTGACTTCTGGTACCACAAGCTCAGGTACCTACACCACTTATCCTGAAAATCCTAAAGAAAATCTCCACAGCCTGTGACTCTGGGGCCATGGCTTCTTGTGTCGTTTCCCTTGATATCATCTGGGCTTGGTCTAAAAGGACTTGGGGACAGTGCTTTCCACGTGCTATCCCACCCAAACTGTGGAAACTGCCTTCACAAATTTCAGTGCCATTGGGGCTTAATTCTGTGAAGCCTGAGGACATACACTTTTGGAAACCTATGTCCACTGAAAAGTTATACACCTACCTTTATTAACTGCTTCAGTCTAGAATATTGACACCCTCATAGACCCTGCTGACAATCAAGACGAAGAAATCACAGAGACTATGCTATTGAGTTCTACTCTATCCAAAACCAAAGCATCCATTCAAGAGACATACTGTAAACCATAAAATTAAGAAGTTCCCCCGGAAAACCTATTTCATAAAATTGGAATAAATTAATGATACATTAGGTGAAGAGAAATCCATTTAAGACAAAAGAACCATGAATAGAATGACTTCCAAAGGAAAACAATAATTCCCTAGAAATAGAATTCACTTTGAAGGAAATCTATGAGAAGTCTGAAAGAGAATTTTATTTTATTATTTATTTATTTATTTTTTTTTGAAAGAGATTTTTAAATAGTAATCCTAAGTAAGCTAAGTGAGGTACAAGAAAATATGAACAAACAATAAAAATAAAGAAGAAAAACAAGACAGGATATAATTGATAAATTCACTGAAAAGATAGAAATTATAAAAAAGAACCAGAGATCTTGGGACTAAAAATTTCAACCAATGATATGAAAAATATAATAGAGGACTTCTACAACCACTAGAATAAGCAGAAGGAAAGTTTCTGGACTTGAGGATAGGCTTATAAGAGCAAGAGGGAGTGAAAGAGAAGATGAGAGCAAGAAAGAAAAAAAGAGAAAGAGAAGACTTCAAAAGAATTAAGCTTTCAAGACCTATGGGATACCATTCAGGAAAAAAATTGCCTTGTGGGAATTCCAGAAGTCGAAGAAAGGAGAAAAGGCATTGATTATTATTATATTATTTTATTAATAAAAAATATTTTTATTTCATAAAGTAATAGCCAAAGCTTCCCCAATCTTTAAAGAAATATAGACATTCATATATAAGAAGTACAAAGGACCCCAAACAGATTCAATTAGAACAGATGTTTACCAAAACATATTATGTTCAAATTTCAAAAGTACATGAAAAAGAGTTGGCCTTTGGTTTTGTGGGATTGGCTTATTTCACTTAGCATGATATTCTCCAATTCCAACCATTTACTGGCAAATGCCATAATTTTACTCTTCTTTAAAGCTGAGTAATATTCCATTGAGTATATATACTACATTTTCTTTATCCAGTCTAACTAATTAAATCAATTCAAAATTTTTTTAAAAAAAAGTACAAGAAAAAGAGAGAATTCTGAACAACAAGAGAAAATCATAAAGTCATGTATAAGGGACTGTTAGTTGACTTGTAGTAGATTTCTCAGCAGAAACCTTACAGGCTGGAAGAAAATGGATGAAATATTCTTTCATGTACTGAAAGAGAAAAAAAGTTGCTAAGAATACTGTGTTCCCCCCGAAATTCTTCAAAAATGAAGGTGAAATAAAGTCTTTCCCAAATAAGGAGACACTGAAGGAGTTTATCACCAAAACCCAGTTCTATAAGAAATACTGAAGGGAGTCTTGCACCTTAAATGAAAGGATGAAAACTACATTATGAAACTGTATAAATAAACACTACTCCCTAGAAGAATAGATACATGAAAGAGTAGAGAATCAAACCTTAACATAACATAGAACTACCAAATTACAAAATAATAAGATGTAGATATAAGTAAAAAATGTACAAAACAAGCAGAATACGATTAGCAGAGTGACAGCAGGAAGTTCATACTGATCAATTATAATCTTGAAAGTAGATGAATCAATTATAATCTTGAATTTAAATGGATAAATTCACCAATCAAAATACATAGACTCTGTGTGTGTGTGTGTGTGTGTATGAGAGAGAAACAGAGAGCTAGTGATCCTTTTATATTGATAAAAATAGATTAATTCAACAAGAAGACTGTTTTAGTCAGCTTTTTTATTGCTATGACCAAATGGCTATGACCAGGAATTATTTTAAGGAGGAAAAGTTTATTTTGGGACTCAGGGTTTCAGAGATCCCAATCCATAGATAGCTGGCTCTATTCTCACAAGCTTGAGGTGAGATAGCCAAATCATGGTGGAATAGTGAAGTGGAATAAAGAGGTTCAGGATATCACACCAAAAAGTTAAGAGAGTGTGCTCTCCTCACCAGAACAAAATAAAAACCCCAAAGGCATATCTCCATGAACTCATCTCCTCTAGACACACCCTGTCTGTCTATACCACCAAGTTAATCCCTATCATGGAATTAATGCACAGATTAGGCTAAACCTCTCATAATCCAGTTATTTTACCTCTAAATTCTCTTACATTGTTATACACATGAGCTTTTGGGGATACCACATATCTATACCATTAAAAAGACAGCAAATTAAGATATATATGCACCTAATATTGAAATTCTCAAATACATAAAGCAAATATTATTAGATCTAAACGAAGAGATAGACTCCAATATAATAACAGTGAGGGACTTCAGGGTTCTACGTTCCTCAATGGATAGATCATCCAGATAGAAAGTCAACGAAGTAACATCTGAGCTAATCCAGCATATAAAGAAAGGGAACCCAATAGATATTTATAGAACATTTCTTCCAATAGCAGCAGAGTACACATTCTTCCCATCAGCACATGAAACATTGTCCAGCATAGGGCATCAGTTAAGCCACAAATGAGTCTCAATAGATTTTAAAAAACTGAAGTCACATCATGTGTCTTCTCAGACCACAAGATAATAAAGCTATACGTCAACAAGAAGAATGAAAAGTATACAAATACATGGAAATTGAATAACATGCTCCTAAATGACAAATGGTTAATTGATGAAATTCAAAGGGAAAATTCCAAAAGCAGATTAAAGTGAAAATACAACATGTAAGTCTGTGGAATAGAGTATGGAATAGGATATGTATAACAATAAATGCATATATCAAATAAAAATAGAATGATTGCTAATAAACAACCTAAGTGTACCTCAGTGACGTAAAAAAGTAAAAACAAACCATGTACAAAATTAATAAAAAGTAAGAAATAATAAAAATCAGAGCATAGATAAAACCAAAGCTAAAAATAAAAAAAGATCAATTAAACAAAGAATTGGTTTTTTTTCAAAAGCCTAAACAAAATTAGCAACCCTTTACCAAGACTAACGAGGGAAAAAAAAAAGAGAAGACCCAAACAGATAAAATCAGAGATCAAAGTGGAAATATTGCAACAGATACCACAGAAATGCAAAGGATCACTAGAAATTACTAGAACAATTTTAATAACAATGCATGCAGTCTGCCAAAATTGAAACAAGAAGAAATAGAAAATCTGGACATGCCAATAACAAGTAATGAGATTAACAGCAATTAAAAGTCTTCATCTTAAAAAAATGGCTAGGACTTGATGGTTTTTCTCCTGAATTCCACAAAACATAAAGAAGAATTATAATTCTTCTTAAAGTATTATAAAAGATTAAAATGGAAGGAACTCTCCAAACTCTTTTTATTAGGCCGGTATATGCTCTGATCCCCAAACCAAAGATAATAACAACAAAAGAAAATTACAGACTAAATACCTGCTGAACAGGGCAAAAATTCTAATAAACCAAATTCATCGTACATCAAAAAAATCATACACCATGATCAAGTGGTATTAATCTTCTGGATGCAAGATGGTTCAACATAAGCAAATCAATAAGCTGATTCGATGCATCAGTGAAATGAAGACTAAAAACCATATGGTCATTTCAATAGATGCAGAAAAACTATTTGTTAAGGTTCAACATGTTAAAACTCTCAACCAATTAGGCATAGAAAAAATATACCCCCAAATATGAAAAGCTAGCTGGGAATGGCGGCACACACTTATAATCCCATTGACTTAGGAGCCAGGCAAGTTCCAGGCCAGATGCAACAACTTTGTGAAACCTTGTTTTGAGATAAAAATTACAAAGGAATGGGGATGTTGCTCAGTGGTTTAGCACTCCTGGATTCAATCCCTAGTATCAAAAAACCAAAACAACAAACAATACTAAAGGCTTTTTATTACCAACACTCAACCACTATCACACTGAGTGGGCTAAAAAGTTGGGAGAGTTTCCTCCAAGATGGAGAAAAACACAGGAATAGTCACTTTTGCTGCTCCTATTTCATATACTACTAGAAATCTAGAACAGTTAGGCAAGAGAAAGAAAGGGTGTCATAATTGGAAAGAAAGATGGTTATTCATATTTGCAGACAATTTCTACATAGAAAATCTCGAATGCTTTATCAGCGAATGAATTCAGAAAAGTTGCAGCATATGAAGTCAATATACAACACAGTAGCATTTTTATACAAGAAAGAACTTGCAAATAAGAAATTAAGAAAGTGATCTCTTTCACAATAGCTATGAACTACTATTTTGAAACAAATTGAACAAGGAAGTAAAAGATCTTTGAAAATTATTGACCCTGATGAGAGAAATTATAGGGGACACATACACACAAGTGGGCAGATATCCTGAATTCGTGGATCAGAAAAGTTAATTTTTAATTGTTAAAGTGGCCATACTTCCCAAAGTGCTCTATAGATTCAATGAAATTTATACCAATGACTTTCCTCACAGAAATAGAAAAAAAATTTTTCTAAAATTCATTTGGGACCACAAAAGACCCAGATGAGTCAGAACAATCCCAAGTCTGGGGCTTAGAAGGTGGGGGCAATGCTAGAGGCCTCACAATATCTGACTTCAAAACATACTACACAGCTGTAGTAACCAAAACAGCACAGTAGTAGCCTAAAAACGGACACAAGACCAATGGAACAGAATAGAGATTCCAGAAACGAATCCATCTTTAAACAGCCAACTGATTTTTGCAAAGATGCCAACAATATAAAGCAGAGTTAAGCAGTCTCTTCAACAACACATTGCAGACAGTATTGGATATGTACACGCAAAAATAAACTCGAATTGGTCAAAGACCTTCATGTAAAACCTGAAGCTATGAAAATATAGGAGAAACAGTTTGAGAATGGTACAGACATTGATTTTTTTAAAGATATGATCCCATAATACAGGCAACAAAAGAAAAAATAGTCACAAAGAATAATTGATAGACTTCAGGGACAGACCACAGAATGGGAGAAAATAGTTTTAAAGTCATTTGACAATGGATTAATAACTCCAAATGCTAACTAAACACCAAAAAAAAATGCAAATAGTGCAATTAAAAAATGGACTAGAAAACTAAACAGACACTCATGAAAAGAAGACATACAAATGGCCAAAACTTACATGAAAAAAATGCTTAATCTCACTAATCACTAGGAAAATGCAAATCAAAATTATAATAAAATATTATCTCATACCAGTTATAGTGCCTATTATCAAAAAGACAAAAAAATCAAATAATGGCAAGAATACCAAAAAATGGAGGAACATTTATATATTGTTGGTAGGAATGTAAATGAGTGTAGCCATTATAGAAAAGAATATGGATTTTCCTCAAAAAGCTAAGAACTGCCATATGGTCCAGCAACTCCATTCCTGGGTGTATACCGAATGGGCATGAAATGATTGTACCAAAAAGATACTTGCACTCTCATGTTTATGATAGCACTATTTTCAATAGCTAAAGCATGAAGTCAATGCAGATAACCTTCAGTAGATGAATGGATAAGGAAAACGTGGTATTTACATACAGAGGAATACCATTCAGCCATAAAAAGGATGAAATCTTGTCATTTACTGCAACCAGAATGGAACTGGAGGTCGTTATGTTAAACGAAGTCAGTCAGATACAGAAGACAAATAGCACACTTTCTTACTCATATGTGGAAATAAGCCAGTCTTATAGCTAGAATAAAATGGAATAATGGTAATTAGAGACCAGGAATGGAGGGGGATGAGGGAAAGAAAGTTCAATAAGAGACACCAAAATACAGTTAGAGAGGAAGAATTAAATGTGGCTTTTATTTAGCACAGTAGGGTAAGTAAAGGTTAAAACAGTGTATGATTTATTTCAAAATGACTAGAAGAGTATATGTAATTCTCAATACATAAAATGATTAATGTTTGAAGAGGTGAAAATGCTTATTATACATGGTATATATGTACTGAATTATGGACCCTATAAAGTTGTATAGATGTTATATTGCAAAGAAAAAAAGAAGAAGATAGTGAGGAACAACAGACACCCTTGCTTGTATAGTTCTCTACTATAAAGCCTGTGTATAGTGTATTCCAAAGCACCAAGATCACTATGATACCAATGACCACCTATAATTCCTATTTCTTCTTATTAACCTGAAGAATAACCATAAACAATATTTCATTAGTTATATGATATATGGCTCCACATGATTGCATTGGCTTTCTATTTGATGTAGTCCTAATAACTTGAGTGGAAATCAGATTTTGAAAAATGTATATTTTAAGGCTGAGTGGAGTAGAGTTTCGAAGAAATAATCCTGGTACTTTCAAATATTCCAAAAATAGAATCTATTTCTTTTGGTCTCTCAGATATAGAATTCTGATTTTGGAATCCTCTTCTAGCCATGTTTGTTGAAATAAAATTAGAAGGGAAATGGAACAATTCATTGTCGTAGAGGCCAGCAATGACTGAATGCAAGTTTACTGCATTTTTCCATATGGTTTATAAAAAATGGTTTCATGACTCATGAGAGGAGACAAGTTTTAGTAAATGCACTGGGTCCAATAAGCCTGAGTTTCTAAAAGAGAAGGATTTATGGAGATGGGGCAGGAGGTGTCATGAAGGAAGGTTAATGATGTTTATTTTTAGTGTACAAACCTGCTGTAGTGGGGTTGAGCATGACCAAGAGCCTGATCTTTTTCTCTTGTAACACAGTTGGTTCCCGAGGGATGGCCAAGATTGAGGCCGGAGTCTCCCCAGCCAGACTTTATTTTTTTTTTCCTGGCTTGGAGAGGCTTCCATCCATTCCAGTCCAAAAAGTGAAACATTAATGGGTTTTTATTTGATGAGTTCTAAAATTACTGGAAAGAAGACTTGGACAGATGCTCTGGTCCTTTTCAGACATCTATGGAAATCCAGCTAGGCTTCTTCAGCCATCAGTCCTGTTGAAAAGGTGGGAAACCACCTCCATCCGATTTGGTTCTGTCATTTTGTCAATTTTAAGCAGCTAACCAGTCATTTCGGCCAGGAGGAGAGAAACAGCTCACTCAAAAATTCACAAAACAAAAGTTATCAAGATGGTTTTTGTTTATTTGCTTGGACATTTATTTAAGTTCACACATGTGCTGTGAAGGAGGTGAGGGGTCAGATGTCTGCTGCTGTGGCCTCTGCTGGCAGGGAATAATGTTCTGGTCTTTCTCCCATACAAATTATTCTGCACATTTTGCCAGAATAATGATCCGAGCAGACTTTCAAACCTCAGAGGCTGTGGGCTAAGAAATCTTTACTGTCTCTCCATTGCCTACATAATAAAGTTATATACTTTTAAGGTTGGCATTCTGAACCATTTACAAAGTACTCCCTAAGTACCTTTTGTTTCTTTGTGCTTGTTGCGTGGGTAGTGCTTGAACTAGAGTGACATGTTCTCATGAAGCTTTATATTCTCCTGTGGGAAGACAGGAATTCAGCAGCACACAAATGATTAATTACCACGTGAAAACAAGAATGTGCAAAGAAAACTGAAAGGGCCCTTAGCTTTGCAATTAGGTCACTGATTTCGTTCTTTGAAGTATATTTTCTCAAAAGTAGAAGACTAGTTTCAGGAATGTAAGGGAAAATCCAGGAAACACGCAGGCTTTGGTCGAATAGGAACAAAAGTACTGGTCACACTGGCCTGGATTATCAATGGCTTCATCTTGGTTATTCCTTTACATTGTCTTTTGCTATAATGGGTGCCTCATGGCCATGGTTAAAATATTGACAAAGTGGTTACAACGTAGAACAAAAATAAAATCTTAATCTTCTGTTCAAGATGGTATGAGGTGGGATTCCGGAACCCCCCAGCAATCTACAGGTCCTGGAACATTTGATCTCCAGCATCTTCCTTTATTCTTACTTTCTTGGATGTTGACTCTCTAAATATAATAATACATCAAGTACTTTGGTCATAAGTAAGGGATACTCTTGAATTACTGTAATATAATAGGTACCTAAGTCAATATATATCACTATGGCAGAGTACTATAGATGAGGGCCGTTGGAAGAACAGGTCTGAAGACCACATGTCCAAGGGCAGGGTGCCGACTGGTGAGGGCTCTCTTCCAGAGTGCAGAATGAGAACTTCCCATTACATCTTCATGTGGCTGGAGGAGAATAAGAGAGCCCTCTGAAGACTTTTTAAAATTTATTATTTAAATAAGGGCACTAATCTCATTCTCAAGGGTTCTGCTCTGATGTACTTCCCAAGGCCTCACATCCCAGTTGTTCATCACCTTGGAGTTATAATTTCAATAAATGAATTTGAGGGGGGACATAAATATTCAGTCTATGACAGCTGACCAGGTCTAAAATGTATGCTTTTCACTTGCTTTTATATTCTTCAGAAAAATTTCAGTCATCAGCATAATCTTCCCCCAGTGGGCAGAAAATCTATACATCTGCAGGGAACCAGTTGAACCTCTTAGTTTCTACTTTTTTTCTACTGTGAGGAACCTTCTCCTGGGGTTTCCATCTTAATCAATGGCATCACTGACCTTAAGGGCAATGCATCCCTACTCCTTGAAAGTGCTGATTGAATGCTATACTAACCAGATAACCCAGACAAGAGCCCGATAGAACATTCAGACGTTATTAAATGCTAAAAGCAAGCACAAGGGAAATGACCAGACAGTACTATACACCTAGAGAAAATGATTTACGGGGCAGTACTTATAGTTTTCTGTAGTGATGGATCATTTCTCAGGGCCACAGGGAGACTGTGACTCTTAATGCTAACAATTTATTAGATGGATTAAATACTAGGTACAAGAAGATAATGACATTGTTCTTTGTGACCACTCTCCATTAAACTCTTGGTCAAATAACTCTGTCACTGTGCCTTCATCTCGGCTAAGTGCTATAATGTTTCTGGTTATTCTTAAACAATAAAGGGTCTGTTTCAGCATAATCCCATTATCACACTTTCATGGGGTTTCCAATGTATTTCTTCACCCAGCTCAGTTTCATTTCAGGCCTGGGAGACTGCCATTGAAGGGGCTAAGGCCAGTGTCTTTTCTATCTTCCCATCTTCTTCTGCTCTCCTCCTCCTTCATCATTCTGGAAGACATACAGCTCTTTTATATTCAGAGATGAAGCAGATGTAGAAGGATCTTACTTAATAAGGCAGCCCTGTTGTAGATGGTCTCTGGAAGATGCTGACTCAAAATATGGTTTTTGTTGTTGTTTTGTTATAAAATCTCTTATGATTATTTTGGAAGAACCCATCTCTGTTCCTTTCACATTGTAGTAGTAGTAACTGCTAAATGATCCTCCCCAAGGTCCCTTGGTTTTCTGTTGGATCCTCCTGTGCTTACAAGAATTCTTCCCATTCAGTCCAGCTTTCTTCCATGAAGTTTCTCTTTTCTTGCTTTGATGCCATGGGATTGCTGACTTGCCAATGCCCCCTCCCACCCCCCCGCCTTTTTTAAAGGAGACCAATATTAGTCCTCTCATTCATTAAATTGCAGTAAACACCTCTCAAATTATGAAAGTGGTTCTGTGGTTTGAGATCACAGGGAAGTATCCTGTTTCTTTTCCCTTAAGAACAGATGAAAAAAAATAGAAGACAAATCTCTCCAAAGTGATCTTTATTACTGCCATATTCACACTTTTTAAAACCTATCCAGTAAGTTTGTCTTCTTTGTTCATTTATCCTGAAGGTGGCTAATAAGCTAAAGCTACCAGAATGTTCTTTAAATTCTCTTAGCCTATCTTGTGTAGGTGACTCAATCCTTCCTTTGCTTTAAATTGCAAAAGTAGATGGTGTGTTTTATGGCTGCTATTTTTTTCCCTCTACTTCTGAGCACTCAGTTGAAATTCTGAGAAAACAGAAAAGGTCACATTTAATGTCTGCTACATTATCCAGAGGCATTTTAACATGGTTCTAGGTTTTATAAAGTCTGAAGTAATATCTGAGGAAGACCTAGAAGAGTTGAGTGGCTCCTCTTCTGCTCATTTAAAGTCAGCTCCCAAGTTGTGATGGCCTGTCCCTGGATTTGCTTCTTCTTCAGTGAACCCTATGAGCAGTGCCTTCCATTCTGGATTATTTCAGTGCGTTTCTACCCTTATCTTTTCTCTGAAGTCTCATCAGAACAGCTGTATCAGAGTACAAGGCAATAAAACCCACAGGCATGCAAAAGCACAATAGCAAGTGGTTCCCTTGTTAGAAGAATTCTTTCTCATCTATTGGCCTTTTCATCTTTATGATGCTTGGCTATGGTTAAGGATATAGTGTACTGTCACAAAATAAGAAATACATGAACAAAGCTGACCATTCCATAAGGAGATTGCAGCTGGCCTCATAATTTTCCAACAAAGGGGTCCAGCCAGAAATAGTTTCTCCATAAGGGATCATGTTATTCTTACTTAATCGTTGAATTTAAGCCAAAAAATACCGTTTTTTAAAAAATATAAAACTAGTTTCTAATGAGCTGTCAACATTTTTAATGAGTCTATATGAAAATGTTAATGTTTATGGAGATGCTTTTGAAGAAATGGACATGGAAAGTATTTTTGTGGAGTAAATTGTTTCATATTCTATAGTATTTAACCAGTACCCTACATTCCAGATGAATGAATTCATTTTTCCACCTTTTTTTGTATAAATTTCCCAAGATATGATTTTTTTTTCCATTGGCACTTCCAAACATTGAGTACTTATCATATTTTGGAAAAAAATATTCCCAAGTCTTGAAACTTCTGAAATCATTTGTAATCTAAAGAAAGGTTACAGAAAATTAAGTGAATTTAACTTGGAAATTTCATGTTCTGATTCTTGAAGAATTATTTGTATTTATGTTTATGCTAACAATAAATTTCATTTGTCTGGCTTGGAGGGGGAAAATAACAGGGTGGATTCACTGTTGCTATAAAATTTAATTTAATTTTTCCAGGTTTTCTCTCCTTAGGACCCCTAAATGGAGTCACAAGTGCCCCTGTCCCTTCAAACTCAGCAGAAGCTGACTTTACAGTACACTGTACCCTCGTGAAAGAGCTTGAATCCTAGAGATGAGCCCTGGCACCTCATTGGTTCCACTGCATTTCTACCTCCTCCTCCTGCTTTTGTACAGTAGCAGAGTAGGTGCTTGTTTATCAAAGGCCTGAAACCCATACAGCTTTTCCAGTGAGACTATTATTTCCCATTAGCTCTGTTATTGGACCAGGTCCTTCACAAACTCACTGACTATTTGGAACCTAAGTCCTCCCTGCTTCCACCACTAGGTCTTGCTTCCCAAATCTCTAGAACCCCTTGAGTGGATTAGATCCTACTGACATGAATAATCTGCAGACCATATCTGAATGCACATTGTTCAAAACAGCTGGAGAATCTCCTTTATACTCTTTTCCTTTATATCCTCTTCCATATTTCTGAGGGTCTAGAAGACCCCATTTCTGAGTTCTGGAAATTGAAGAAGATACTGGAGAAGTGATTGTTATCATACCATACCTGGCATTTCTAAGGATATGGCAGATGTAGGAAGGAAAGAGATAAGAGACCAAAAGAATAAATGGGGCTTAAAATAGTACTGGTAAATGAATTTGTAGGTGTTTTATGGTCAGCGAGTTTTGATAAAGAAGCAAAAGCTTTGCTATCAGACAGATCTGGGTTTGAATTTCTTCCACACTGCCCATTTCTCACTTTGTGACTTTCAACAGGTTATTTTGCTATTCTGAGTTCCAATTCCCTCATCTGTCAAAAGGAGTCTTGTAACAATTAGCCACATAACTATTGTGATAATTAAATAACTTATGCCACAAGCTCTGAGCACTTTATTAGTCATGTGTGAGGTGTCACATTAATATTTATCCTAGAACCCCTTGAGTGATAATCTAGATAGCTAGATAACTAGCTATCTAGCTAGTTAGATAACTCACTGATAATCTAGATTGCTTTCTCTGGTAGTGACTTAGACTTTGGATGTAAACTGATCAATATTTTACCAATGGTTTAAATTAAGACATTAGGAAGAGAATGAAGCTAACAAAGTGAGACTTGGATAATCACATAAACTTTTGAAGGAATAGAGTGGTGAAGGTGTGGAGTGGTTACATGAAAGTGATTAATAGTACATTAATACATTTAATGTTATTGGTTTGTTGAAAGTTTTCATTATGTAATTATCCCTTAGTATCTGTTGAGCGGCAGGCTGTGAGCTCAATAGCCTACCAGTGCCTAACTCAATTTTTCTCCACAGTTATTTCAAAAATGGGCAGTTGGTTCTATGACTTTATTTGAATACTAAAATTCGTGGTTGTGCAAATAAGTCTTTTATACAAAATGAGATAATATTTGCATACAAACTATTCATACACTCTTGTATACTTTAAATAATCTCTGGTTACTTATAATACCTAGTAAAACCTAATCCTATATAAATGATTTTATATTGTATTGTTTACAGAATTATGAAAAGAGGAAAAGATCTCTACAAATTCAGTACACACAGATTTTTTTCTGAATTTTTTTTTTGTCTGTAGTGGGTTGAATATAGGGATGTGGAACTGATGGATATAAAGAGCTGACTGTACAATCTGGATATATAAGCATGAAATACGTTAATTTTTTTGCAAACTTTCCTCCAATTCTGTTATTCAAACTTTTTTTCCTTTCCTTCTGCTGAATAATAGGTCCTTTAAGAGGATTTTGGACAATAATGAGGATATGTGAAAGTGAACTAATCACTTAAGGCCAGGATGGTTCAATAAGCAGGATCAAGGAGATTCTCTGTGGAAGTGTGGCTAAGTATTACATGAATGAGGTGGAGACAGCCTCTGTGTGTTGACCTCTAGGTTGTTAATTTCTTCACTGCAGGCTGTGAGTGGCAAGCTGTGAGCTCAATAGCCCACAGCGCCTAACTCAATTTTTTTCCACAGTTATTTCAAAAATTGCTCATGCTAGCAGAGTTTAACCTTTTAAGAACTGCCGACTTTGTTTTCTGCACCTTTCTTAGCTATGGACAAGCCCCAGGCCATGAAGATCCCATGCTCTTGTTGCCCTCTGGAGCTCTGATTGAGACTCCCCACCAAGCTGCTGAGCAGATGGGACCTAAATGCTTAAGCCTTGTACAAAGTCCCTCTCCCCCAGGAGTTCCCTGGTACTTCTCTGCTCCTTTGCATGCCTAAGTAATAGCACAAGAACAGACAGCTACTGTGAGGGGACGCCCTCCACCCCTGGCTTGTGAGTCTATTCAAACATCACCCAGTAAAGCTTGTGTGTGCAATCACCTATCATTATACCTTTTTCCTTGATCAGCTCCCAAGTCTCTGAACCCCCTCCAGGAGGCACGGTTGGAGAAGATGTAGTTAGCTTCTAGGGTTTGTTGAGATATTGGGGTTTGATTATCAACAAAGACTATTGGCAAGGGAGGGACATATCTTCCTTTTTGTTTGAGGAAATTGACTGTGGTTTCGAAGGTGGAGAATGAATTGAAGGAAGTAAGAATGGAGGCACAGATCCTGTTGACACTATTCAGAAAATAAGTGTTGAAGATCAGTGTTAAGGAGAAGTGGGGCTTAGAGTTTGGTGGTAAACAGGAGGTTGGGGATGGGGGAGTAAAAATGAATGAAAAGTCAAAGTGACTCCACAATTTCTGGATTTCCAGCTTGGATATCTAAAAACTGGTGTTGTCATTATCCTTGGTAGAGAAAGAGTTCACGAAGTAAGAAGTATGATAGTGATCCTTCAGCTCAGGGTAAAGTGGGTTTCATAGGAAGAGAGTAGTTGGAGCTTTTGGAATGAATAATTCTTCTCAGAAGAGTGCAGAGAGTGAGATGTTAAGAGGACTGAAGACAGAAATATAAACACCGAGATTTAAGAAGCCTGAAGATGAAGAAGAATCGTCTACAAGTGAGGCTGGGAAGAAAGGATGTGAGGGGAAGGAAGAAACTCAGATTGGAGTGTTGTTGCAGAAGCCTGCAGTACAATATTTCAAAAAGAAGCAATGATCAGCAGCAGGTCAAATTCCACAGAGCTCAAGTCACAGAAGGACCAAGAATTGTCCACAGAATTTTAGCAGCCCCTCGAACATCTGGACTTAGAGAGAGAAAGAGAGAGAGACAGAGATAGATATTCATATCTCTGATTACTTCAACTAGATATAGACATTACATGATTAAGATTCAGGAATAATGATGAAAGATGTGAAAATTTATTTTGAAAATTGGGTTCTTTAAATGGTTATAACAACTATGGGAAGCATATATATCATCTAATGATAAATTTCCAGATATATTGTTTATTGAATTGGAGAAAACAGCACTGACCTTATCTGAACTTTTGCATTTGACCTGGTGAATTAAAAATCCCATGGAGATATTAGGCAATATGGAAAGCATGTGTTACTGTATTTCATGTTAACATATGTCCCTAATTATGAGTATTGCCAAAAATTTTTTTCAAAAGAGGAAAGAATTTTCCAGAGTTTGTAATGTTTTATGTCAGTACACATACTTGTTGCTATAGATATTTTATTTAAAAAAAGAGATTTTGAAATGTTTTATTTTAGCAATAAAATCACTTAATGATCTTTCTTCATTAAAGTATTTGCATATAGACATATTAGATCAAATGATATAAATATTTTTCCAAAGAGTCATATAGAAACTATACCTAAATGATACCTTTTTACTGAGTTTCTACTAATTTTATTTCTCACTCAACATTTTGGTTATACTATAGTAAATATTTTTCTTGCACTTGAGAATGTATTATACTTGGTTGTATCCGCATATCAGCTATACATCACAAATGATTTTTTTTTGAGGAGGAGAGATAGAATTACATAAATTAGAAAAATTGAACCAGAGCACAATGTTCCTGGGTAAAATATTTCTGGAGTCTGATTAGAACATCCTTCTTCATCCTCCACCATTCCTCATTGTTTAAGTTGCAAATATTCCTTTAGTCTTTTATTTTTATTGAGTATACTATATATTTTTTATTATAATAATCAGTTCGTATTAATTGTAAAAATAATATATTTCTGTATGATATTTTTGTATATGCATATAATGTATTCCGCTTTCTCTGTAGAGTCTACTTGGTCTTACCAGGCAGTATCAGTTACCCTGCATCTCTCCAGTGTTATAACACTCATCACATGGTTTTATTGATATCTATTTGTGTATTTCTATGTTCCTCCAAATTGGTGACCATCCTGAGGGCAAAATGTGACATTTCATCTCTATATTTGTAGGGCAGTAAATGTTATCATATGTTTAGTGTACAATAATATGTGTCAAGTTCATAGTGATTCATTTTAATTTTACAATGTTAGTCATACAATGTGGTAGGCAGGTTAGGTTATCTTTGTCTAATAGATGGGGAAACTGATATCTGGCATAAACGATGGGCAGATCTGAATAAAAATAAAAATATTGTGATTTTTAGTTCTTTCTACCATAGGATTCAAACCTATTCTGAATATATGTCTTATTACCTGGTAATATTTATGCTATTTTTAGAAGCAATTCTCTATAATTACTTTTATTTGAAATTCTCATTGGAAAGTCTTGATAATTCTGAATTCTCATTTTTTTTCCTTTGGTAAACTATTTTTATATCAAGTTTGGGTCCAGGGATTGAGATGGGGAGAAGTGAAATCTCTTTATTTTCATTTACGGCTAACCAAAATTTGCCATTTCTTTTGATAACAAATGTGCACAACTTAAACCAAAAGGATTAGCAGAGCCTGTGACTTGTTACTAGTATAAATCATTGTGATGTCAATTAATATCACTACTCTTGAAATTATCTTTAAATATTTATACTCAGCAGTACTTTGAAATTATAATATTTACTAGGATAGTTGCTAGACCTTTTGTTTAGTGGCATTGCTCAATGATGGGAACACATTGAGAAGTACATTGTTAGGCTATTTCACTGTTGTGTGAATATCACAGAGTGTACGTATTCAAACTAAGGTGTCTACAATATCACTAGGTGGTATAATTTTATGAGACCACCATCGTGCATAAAGGCTTCTCCTTAATTAAAATATCATTATGCATCATGACTGTAGTAATAAAAAGCCTATGTTTGATTATATTACAAATTTAATTGTTTAATATTTTGAAAGCTTTATTTCATCATAATGCTTTCCTTTTTAATCCAAAGTATCTTGTGTATTTAAAAAATTATTCTGAGAAGGCAGACAGATTTTACCACTGTCAAAAAAATGACTGCTACAAAGGAAAACCAGTTGCACAAAATCCTTCTCTTCAAAAGCTTGACACCTGGATGAACATTCTATCATTTTTTAAATTCTTTTTGGTGATTGGATGAAACTGAGTTAAGTGTACTGAAGGCTGTGAGGTACCAGTGAGGTCCCTATCCTAGGGGGAATGTGTGTTGTGCCCCACAATTGGACAATAGCTCTCTGATGGCTCTTTCCAAGAGTGGTCCTTAGCTTGAAAGAGCAATCTGGCCCATGGTTCCTTTCCTGGAGCAGCTTAGACTCTATGACTGGCTAGCAGAAGGGTAGAAGGGCCTGTCTCCTCCCTTCCCAAATGGAGGACAAGTCTGTAGGGCCATTCAGGGTTTAGTCAAAGCATTATTATATCTACCTATATTAAAGTACTAATAGTTTAGGAATAGTAATTCTATTTTGTCTGACTCTTATGTGTTCTGCACTTTGTTACATATAATTTGGAGCTTGCTATTGAAGATGATTTTATGCCTTGGTCAGAGGCAATATTCTCAGTATATTAATGGAACATCTCACATTCCCAGAAGGCTTTGTGTTGGCTTAAGTTACTCTGAAACATAAGGATGGAGCACAGGAGGAAGTGGATTGTTGGTTTGGTGGGAATAATATTCCTTTCCAAATTTCAAAATGAGAATACTGAATTATTGAAGAGCCAGTGTGTACATTCAATAGACTACACATAGTCTATCTGAAACCAGCTTTAAAAACAGTTGATGAATCAAATGACTCTGGTATGCTGTCTTTTGAACTTCTTCCTATCATAGAGTTCAACAAATTGAACATAATAACAGTCTCTATTTTTTTAATGTCTCTTTAGACATTGCTATTTTTGGAAGGTTTCTCACCAAAAGTATGTTTTCAAGATTTATGGCAACATCTACCAAAGTAAAACAAAGACAAGGGGGAAAAAGCCATTTTCAATAATATATTTCAGTCTTAATTGCCTTTGTTACCCTTGTCAATGATACTTGTAAATAACAAGGAATAAACAAACATTTAAAATTCCCATGTAATTAAAGATGGCATACTGGAGGAAGGCTCCATTTCCAGTTGTTTCCTGGCTCAGAGTTCAACCATCAGGATTACTGCTTCTCAGTGAAATGACAGATGACAGAGGGAATTCACTGAAATTCAATATCAGACAGTCAGATTCTCTGATACTCAGAAATGCAGGTGCATTGAATGAAGAATAAGAAAGAATACATGAGAACCAAGCCAGTTGTGGCATCAACACCAGTTTATTGCAAAGGGGAGGGATAAAACAAACACAGAGAGAAACAATGTGGACAAATTTGGCACAGAAAAACTTGTACATGAGAAAAGCAGCCTGAAAGTAGCTGATCCAGAGGCTACACAGAAAAATGGTAATTGAAAATTGCTCTGTGTTTCTCAACTTGCAAGTGGAGAACTGAGGCAGGGAACCATCTTGAGGGGACCATGTTTCAGCTTGTTTGCTGTAGGAACATGGGAGATTATAGCAAATATAACCATACAGTCCTGACAAGTGCAGGGACACAGAGTAGCCAGTCTTGAATATTCAGACAACATCTATATCTATCTATATCTATATCTATATCTATATCTATATCTATATCTATATCTATATCTATATCTATATCTATATATATTTGACTAGAATATACAAGAACTCTAGGATTGTAAGATGCAGACTAATGGCATAGATAACCACCGAGGGAAATAACAACAGATAATTTTCTGAACCTTGAGGATGAGATGGACATCCAGATACAAGAGGAATTCAAAACCCCAAATCGACAAGATTTAAAAGGAACCTCTTCAAAGCACAAATTAAAATTCCTAATACAGAGAGAGAGAGGATAGAATTTTAAAAGCCTCAAGAGAAAAGTATCAGGTCACATTTAGAATCAACCCAACCAGAATTATGTCTGATTTCTCAGTATAAACTCTAAAATTCAGGAAGGCTGGGAATGATATGGTCCAAACCCTGAAAGAAAATAACTCTCAAACAAGATTGCTATATAGAGCAAAGCTGTTCTTCAAAATTGAAGAAGAAATAAAACCTTCACAGATAAGCATAAAATAAAATAATTCATCACTATTAAGCCAACACTATAGAAGAAATGCTACATAAAAAAATAGAAAATGAACCTCAGAGGTCACAAATGGACAATAGTGTTTAAACAAATTAGAAACAGGATGAAGTTAAAAATTAGAAATAAATCTAAATGGCAGGAATTAATAAACATCTCTATAATAACATTGAAATGAATCATCTCAAGTTTATAATTTAAATACATATTCTGGCAGAATGAATGGAAAAACAAGTCCCAAGTATAAATTTCTTGCAAGAAACTCACCTTACAGGCAAAGACAGTCACAGACTAAAAGAGAAAGCATGGAAATTGATATACCATTCAAATGGATTTCCAAAACAAGCAGAAGTAGCTACTCTCATATTCAACAATGCAAACTTCAAGCTAAAATTAATCAGAAGAGACAAAGAAGATCACCTTATATTGATAAAGGGAGCATTAAACAAGAAGATGTAATGATAGTAAATATTTATGCCACAATAATTGGTACACCTAAGTATGTAAGACAGCACTCAAACTTAGATATACCCCAGTATAATAATACTGTGTGATTTCAACACACCTCTCTCAGTAACAGATCATTCAGATATAAAACATAGTAAGGACTCTTTAGACCTAAAAATATTGTAAATCAAGTGGACTCTATAGTCATCTATATAATATTTTATACAAAAATAGTTGAATTCATTTTCTTCTCAGCTTCTCATGAAATCTTCTCTAAAATAGATCACATTTTGGAAATCACATATGGTCTAAGCACCTCTAAGTGATTTTTTAAAAAAGTGATATAGTTCCTTGCATCTTACCTAATCATAATGGAATGAAATTAGAAATTAATCCTCCCAAATCCCAACAAACTATATAAATTCTATAAATGTGTGGAGATTAAGCAATATACTTTTGAAAAATTAATGGATGAAGGAAGAAATCAGGTGAGAAATTTAGAAATTCTTAGAATCAAATAAAAATAGTAATATGACATACCAGGACCTCTGGGACATTATGAAGGTGGTTCTCAGTCAAAGAAACTATGAGTCCTTCCACTCATAGCTCTAAACTATGATCAATATTACTATTTTTATTTGATCATAGTTTAGAGCTATGAGTGATGACATTAGAAGATCAGAAAGACCTCAAATTAAAAAATCTAACAAAGCTTATCAAGGCCCTTGGAAAAGAAAAAGAAACCCATTTCAAAAGCAATAAAAGGAAGAAAATAATAAAGATCAGAGTCAAAATCAATGAAATAGAGAATAAAAACAATGAAAAAACCAATCAATAAAAAAGAGATGGTTCTTAAAAACAATAAATAAGATTAATAAACCCCTAGCCAAATTAGCCAATTGAGAAAGAGAAGAGCCAAATTAAAATTAGAAGCAAAAAAGGAGAATTTACCACAGATATCACAGAAATCCAAAGTATCATTAGGAACTATTTTGAAAACTTACAAACCAATAAATTGAAAAACCTAAAAGACATGGATACATTTCTAGACACATATAACCTGCTAAAATTTGATCAAGAGAATATAGAAAATCTAAACAGATCAGTAATTAGCAATGAGATAGAAGTAGTAATAAATGTCTTCCAACAAAGAAAAGTCTAGAACCAGATTTCTCAGCTGAAAACCACCAGATCTTTAAAGAAGAAATAATGTGAATGATCCACAAATTATTCCATGAAATAGAATATTCTTGATGAACTTAGATGAAAAAATTGTTAATAAAATATTAGCAAATCATATTCAAGAATATATTAACGAGATTGTACATCATGGCCATGTTGATTTTATCCCAAGGCTGTAAGGAAAGTGTAACATACACTATTTAATAAATCTACATAGTAGAGTTAAATTTTAATAAATAGAATTAAAGATAAAACTCACAGTCATCTATATAGATGCAGATAAAATATTCAAGAAAATTCAGCACCCATCATAGTAAAAATACATAAGATACTAGAGATAGAACTTACTTCATCATCATGAAGCCTATATACAAAAAACAGAAAGTCAGCATCATAGTGAATGGGAAAAACCTGAAAGCATCTCCTTTAAATCCAGAACAAGATAAGATATTCACTCTCACCACTCCTATTCAACAGAGTACTAGAAATTCTAGTCAGAGAAATTAGGCAAGAAAGAGAAATAAAAGGAATAAAAATAGGAAAGGAAGAAGTCAAAATACCACATTTGCAGATGATCCTATATTTAGAAGAGTAAAAAACAATCCACCAGAAGGCTGCTAGTGCTAATAAAAAAATTTAGCAAAGTAGCAGGTTATGAGAGTAATATGCAAAAATCAATAGCTTTCCTATACACCAGTGAGATATATCTGCTGAGAAAGAAATCAGAATAACAATTCCATTCACAATAACCTCAAGCAAGAACAAAAACATAAAACAAACAAAAAACCCTAGAAGTAAATCTAATCGAGGAGGTGAAAGACCTCTGTGATGAAAACTACAGAACACTGAAGAAAGAAACTGAATAAGACATAAGAAGATGGAAGATGGAAAGACCTCCTATGTCCATGGATAGGACAAATTAATACTGTTAAAATGGCTATATTACCTAAAGTAAAATGGAGTTTCAATGCAATCTCCATTAAAATACCATTGACATTCTTCACAGAACTAGAAAAAATAGTCCTAAATTTTCTTTTGAAAAATAAAAGATCCAGAATAGTCAAAGAAACTCCAAGTCAAAAAAGCAATTCTGGAAGCATCATAATACCTGACTTCATATTATACTACAAAGCTGTATCAAGAAAATCTGTATGGTATTGGCATAAATACAGACACACAGACCAATGGAACAGTATAGAAGGCACAGAATGAAACCCACAGAGATATAGTCATCTAATTCATGGTAATGGTGCCAAAAACATACATTGGAGAAAAGATAGCCTTTTGAATACATGGTGCTGGGAAAATATCCATATATTGAAGAATAAGATTAGATCCTTATCTATCAGCCCACACAAATGTCAAACCAAAGTGGATCAAACCTAGGAATTGTATCAGAAAGTATGCAAGTTCTAGAAGAAAACTTAGGGGGGATTCCCCAACATATAAGTTCAGGCAACAATTTTCTCATTGGGACTTCTAAAGCTCAGGAAAAAATACTAACATTAATGAATCAAATGGCATCAATTTCAAAGGCATTTGTACAACAAAAGAAACAAAGAATGTAAGGGAACCTGTTGAACAGGAGGAAAATTTGCTAGCTACTTCTCTGACAAAGGTTGATATCCATAAGATATAAAGAACTAAAATATTTAACACTCTAAAATATCCCAATTAATAAATGGGAAAATGAACTAAACACACACTTCTAGAAAGAAGAAATATAATTGGCCAACATATATGAAAAAACATTCAACATCATTAGCAATTAGGGAAATGCAAATAAAAGTACACTGAGACTTCATCTCACTCCAATTAGAATGGTAACCATCAAGAATACAAAATATATTAAATGCTGGAAAGGATATAAAGAAAAAGAACAATTTTACACTGTTGGTAGAATAGTAAATACAACCACTATGAAAATCAGTTTGGAGCTTTCTCAAAAGACTAGGCATGGAACTACCATATGACTCAGGTATATAATCCTAAATCATTAAAATCAACATACACTGAGGCAGGTCCAAAATGGCTGTAGTGAGGCTCTCTCAACAAGACGTCTGTTGGGCTATGTTAGGTTTTTAGTGTGTAAGCCAGTGCTGGAAACTGGCTTTAGTTATGGTTAGACAAGGCCAGAAACACTGTGACTCAGCATATAGACTCAAGGTCATAAACATGAACTTGTGATCATGCATGAGCCCCCTTATGTAACCTGTTGGCAATGTGGCTTTTTTGTTTGGTCAGCAAATAGAAAGGGTCTATGCAAATGAAATAGGCAGCTAAAATGGAACTGGCTGGGGGCTAAAGCTAAAGCTGGTGGCTGGCTAATGGCTGTGACCATCACTGAATAATGCATGTCTACTATATTAACTGATCTTGCATCTTCTTCCACCTGCTGAATGCTGAATCTGTTTCCTGGATCAGAGCCCCTGCACAGCAACATATTAAAGTGATACATGCCTACTCATGTTTACAGCATTGTAGAAGCATTGTAATTCACAAAAACCAATCTATGGACCCAGTCTAGGAGTTAATCAGAAGATGAACTGATAAAGAAAATGTGGTATATAGATACACACAATGGAATTTTATTCAGTCATAAAGAAGAATAAATTATGTCATTTGCAGGAAAATTGATGGAACTTGAGAACATTGAGTTAATCGACCTAAGCCAAACCAAGAAAGTCAAGGGTCATATGTTTTCTTTCATATGTGGAAGATAGGAAAAAAGGAAAAGAAAGGTATGTGTGTGTTGGGGGGGGACTCTCAAAATCAAAAAAGAGAGATCAATAGAGAAAGGGAACCCCAGAGAAGGGTTGAAGGAAAAGGGAAATACCGGGAAATGATATTAACCAAATTATATTGTTATATCATGTACATGTATAAATATATGACAAAAATCTCACCATTATGCTTGATTATAATATACCAATAAATATATAGAAAAAATAAATTCCCATGTAACATGATTTATGTTTTTGACCTTCATTCTAAATCTGAAGGATAATCAATAATTAATGTTTCTTTTAATTATGTTTTTAGAAATATTTCTAGAATTATTTTTCAATGAGTTTCTCTATTCAAATTGTGGAAACAGAAGAAGGCTAAGCTTTTGTAACATTTTAAAAATTATTTTGTTTATTTTTGTTGGGCTGGGAATTGAATTTATGGCCTTACACAGGCTAAGGAAGCTCTCTACTCCTGAGCTTCATCCTCAGCCCTTTTCATTTTGTTAAAATTTAAAGACAGAATCTTAATAAATTAACAAGACTGGCTTCCAACCTTGTGATCCTCCTACCTCAGCCTCCTGAGTAGCTGGATTATTGGTATGTCCCTCTTTGCCAACCTTATTATCTCTAATAGATATTTTTTGGAAACACAAGAGTAAAGGCATTAGAATCACATTTATAATTCTTCCTATACTGTGTAACACATGACACTTTTTGACTTTCATATCCTGTATAGTCGGATGTTTTTACATGTGTTATGTGGTCCATAAATATCTACAGGCATTAACTTTTTGCTTGATAGGTGTTAGGATCTGACTACAGATAATTCTTTCACTTAGAATCTTGGTTGACAGTGAAATTGTGGTATGTTAGAGTGTGTACTTCTCTTTTTAAGAAAAACAAAAAGCACTTTTTGAGTGTATACTTCTCTTTGTAAGAAAAATTTTAAAAAGCACTTTAAATGTTTTCAAATCCCTGGGGAAATTAGCACAAAATTCAGTAAGTTAAATACAGGGATTTGCTAAATGTTTGTTCATCAGCACCCATTTTGAAACAGTGTAATGATCGTAACAAAGGTGTCAAATCAGTATTTCTGATAAACCATGCCAACTCTTGGGGTCAATTAAGTCAATCAGTGCAGTTAATATTTAAAATAAGAACTGTTAAAAGAAGAGCTATTCCCAACATGAGTGAAGAAATAGAACACACATTTCCCTTTCTCTAAGCCCTGTGATTTATGTTTGTATAAGAGTTTATGTAAATTCTGAGGCATGAAAAAGAACAAATCTACAGATCGTACTTTAAAAGGCACTTGGAATTAATTTACTAATTTAGCATGGATGAGGTTTGAGCCCAAGAGAATCTTTAAAATCTTCTCAAGTCAGAGACCAAGACATATTATTAGTTCGTGGGATTTTTCCCTTTCCTCTTCCTTTCTGTTTTTTCTCTCTCTCTCTCCCTTTGGTACAATCCCGTAAGATGTATGATATCTGAAGTATAATATTATACAGGTTGCTAAATTGAGAAATTCTATCACTTTGGCCACAGGGATGACTTGGAGTTCTAAACAGCGGCCCAATTATGTGTCTTTTTGTGTTTTTTCCCCCTATGTAGAGATGGTGAGAAAGTGACTCTGAACAAGTCGCTGAAGCAAGACTTCTAGAGAAAATTAGTATTTATGTTTTTTATAATCTGGAGGAAAATCCTATACAACGAAAGAGAAAGGAAGCAAGGAAAAAGAACAAAATAGTGTAATCTTTAGAAATAGAAAGTTTAAGAGCCAACGGACAAAAATAGAGTCCCTCTTCTGGTCCCTGAAGTGTTCAACACTGCTCTTGTTCCCATGGCCCTTCCTCCAGTTCTATGAGATGTGACCACATTCTTCCAACAAGTCCACATGGAATCTAATCTAGTGCTCCCTGAGGTTTAGGCATTGACCCCTGAGAGTTCAGACTGACCCATCACTTCGTAGGCTAGTTTTGAGGATTGCATGATATTATGTATTTCCAATGTGTGGCACAGTGGGGAAAATAGAGGACAATTTAATGGTTGAGAGCAAAGATTTGTTAATCTGTTAATCTCACCCATTACTAGGTTATGTCCTTGGGGCAGTTACTTTATATCTGTACCTAACTTTCTTCATCTGTAAAATCAGTTAATGATAGTACCTACCTTATGGTTTTGTCATGTGAATTAAAAATGTTTTAAGGCTTATGCACAGCAAAGGAAACAACTACCATACTGAAGAGAGGACCTAAAGATTGGGAAGCAATATTTGCAATCCATACATTCTGTATGGGACTAAAACACAGAATATAGTGACTCAAATAAAGTAATTGCAAGGGAAGAAATAATATGATTAGAAACTGGGCAAAGGGTCTGAATAGATAAAAGAAGATATGCAAATGGTCAACTGATACATGAAAAAGTGCTCCACATTTCTAATCATCATGGAAACAAAAATAAAAACCACATTTAGATATCATCTTATCCCTATTAAAATGTTACTAAAAATGGTAAATAACAAGTGTCGGTGAGAATGTAGAGAAAAGGGAACCCCCTGGTACACTAATAGTAAAGCCATTTTGGAAAATAATACCGAGTTTCCTCCTGAAACTAAAAATAAAACTACCCTATGATCCATCTATCCTACTTCATGGCATATACCCATATAAATTTAATTTGGTATGTCAAGGAGACATCTGAACTCCCTGTTCATTCTGTCACTAATCACAACAGTCAGAATATGGTAGCAACTGAAATGTCCATCAATGGGTAAATGGAAAAAAGAAAAAGCTGTGGTTACACACAATGGAAGGCTATATAACCTTTAAAAATAAGGAAATTTTGTCATTTGCAACAACGTGGATGACACTGGAGGACCTTATGACTAATAAAATAACTCAGGTATAGAAAGATAAATACTAAATGATCTTTCTGTGTAATCTAAAAATGTCAATCTCATAGAAATGTTGATACTTACAAAATGTTTATCTAGTGGCTAGCAAATAATAATAATAATGTGTTTCTTGAATTGCTAAAAATAATAATGTAAAATCAAGTAGCATCATGAATACTCAAGGTATTATACACAGTTCATTTCCAAGAAATAGTTGAATGGTTTCATGTCCACATGAGGGTTAATTCAGAGGTAACGGTGACAAAATGATGGAGACTTTATGGTTAAGAAACATGTTTTATTTATTTTTTTAAATTTTCACTTTGAGACCTGTATGAGACAAGTCCCTTCTCAGGTTTCTCACCTAAGAAAAGGGAATATCAGTGAAAAAACTGCCCTGATACCTATCTAAACAGAGCTGAGTCTTTTTGAGAAAGAAACAACTGTAATTCAAACATGGCTTTTAGAGACAGGGTTTTGTACACGTAGTGAAAGGGAAGGGCCACCCTCAGATGCACATGAAGGCAAGGCTGGAGAGAAGAGAGAACTGCTGTGGGAAGGTGAAAGTTGACTTCGTGGGCCTAGGTGAAGTTGGGGGACTAATGATTTTAATTTATTTTTAAAATATGGCAGATGAATGAAAAATAGGGAGGGGTGGAGTGTCCTTTCTGACATTTCTGTGGGAACTGACTGCTTAATTTTTCTCTACAGTTTTCTACACATATGATTCTGGACATTATCTACCTCCTATTTAAGCCACTCTTCTAAGTAGGAATTGGTTTAGAATGCAGAATATTCTTTAACAGATATGCTAGAATGTGCCTTAACAAGTAAGTAGACTATGAAAATTTGGAATGCTCAAATGGCTAGATTTTTAATCTACCCAACTTTCACTTATTGATTTTATCCCATTGCTTAAAACCCTACAGCTAAGTGAAAAAAATGTAAAATGGAAAAAAGAAATTTTATTTATTTGAATGTGAAAAGTGATGTTGCATTCCATTGCAACTTCAGACTAAACCAAACAAGGGAACAATGGAGACAAGTGTATAAAAGACACAAACAATCATTTGAAAGTAAATAAAGACGACATAAAACACAATATAATCAAAACTAATTGTTTCCCCCAAGAAAGAGAAGATAACTGAGTAATGAGGCATTGTTGAGCTTGGGCTGAGAGGACAGTGTTCTTTGGAAGGTACAGAGCTGTACCATTATCTTCATTAAAGGATCTTTTTTTTTTTTTTTTTGTGGACCCAGTTTTCTTTTGTGACTATAACAAGTGATCATATTGAGTAGTTTAGGACAAGGCAAATGTATTATCTCACTGTCCTGAAATAAGAAATATAAAATCAAACGGTCAGCAGAATCAAATTCCCTCTGGAGTCTTTAGAAGGAACATCAATTTCCTGAGATTTCCAGCTTCTAGAGATTGGTTGTAGCCCATGGCCCACGCTCCTTCTTCAAAGCCAGGGGTGTCTTGTCAAGTCTTACTATCACTGTTTTATTTTTCTTTGTATATAATAAAGACCTTTTCATAAAGACCCTTGTGGTTACATTGGGATCCAAGGGGATTTCCCCAGCTCAAGTTTTCATATATGAACATAAGAAAGTAAGTCTGATTCATTCTACTATCTTTCCTATTCCCATTCCTGCTCCCCTCCCTTTTACAGCAAAAATAAAGGCTAAATATGAACACTCTATGAAACACAGGTAATGTTGCAACAGACCAAAGAGTCATAGAAGATGCGATCTTGTCTCCTCTCTCACTTGGTGCATGTGCAAGTATTCAAGGCAAATATTTAGGTTCCATCCTAACATTATACAGTTTTTTTCCCAGGAGATACTCACTAACCAGATACTCTTTTTTTTTCTTAGTTTAGTTAGACATATAATACCTGTATTTTATTTATTTATGTTTATGTGGCGCTGAGGATTGAACCCAGTTCCTCACACATGCGAGATGAGTACTCTACCACTGAGCCACATGCCCATCCCCTAGCTAGACAGTCTTATAATGAGTGGATTAGACTTTACCCAAAACTACAATGTTGAACTGTCACTTCTTATACTATGTCTATTTAACGTGCTTTTTGGTAAAAGGTTATTGTACTGAAAAATTTTTTAAAAAGTGATTGACCAAAACTTAGTATAGCTTCCCAAATTTTATTTTGGCAAGAGAAATAAACTAACCATTATTAAAAGAATGTCTCCGTTTATTGGGAAGTTTATGTTAATTAACCCAAAATGTTTGATTAAATGCAGAAAACAATTCATAAAAGCCACAAAAGAAATAATATTGATACTTACATCCAACATTTTGAAAGAACTTAAATATACTGTATTTTTCAATCACTCTTGTGGCTATGATCTTCATTTTTCCTTATGATTTTTAAGGGTTTTAGAGAAGAATACTAGAGAAGGAAACCTTTACCTTCAACTATTCACTGCTTTTCTTTTCCACTTGTATTCTTTTCTTAGGGACACTTATCCATGCTTCCTGCTGAGTGTATTCTATTCCCCAGGACTGCATCCTGGCTTGTTCTTTGGTTACAGCTGGTTGGAGCGAATTACAAAGCATAACCTAAATTGAGACTTGAAGCCATTTTATCTTCTCTCTTTGAAACTGAATTGGAGAGATTTTGCCATTTTGTTGTGGGTACAGGACTTACACTGGTACCTGAGTGGTGATGGTCATAATTTGGGGCCATGTGCTAATGGACAAATCTGTAGACGAGAGAGAGAGAGAGAGAGAGAGAGAGAGAGAGAGAGAGAGAGAGAAAAGAAGAAGAAGAAGAAGGAGGAGGAGGAGGAGGAGGAGGAGGAGGAGGGAAAGAAAGAAAGAAAGAAAGAATGAAAGAAAGAAAGAAAGAAAGAAAGAAAGAAAGAAAGAAAGAAAGAAAGAAAGAAAGAAAGAAAGAAAAGGAATATTCAAAGAGGAGATAATAAAACATTTGGCTCCAGAGAGCTGGGGAGGGAAGGAAAGTAAATGCTTTGGATTCTGTGAAGTACCATTGAGTCTTCCAATAAATGTATTTTTATGTAGATTTAAGTTATTTGCGTTCAACCCTTTCCTGACTAATATATACAGGAAATCTAAAGTCCAGACAGGTCAAGTATTTGGAAGGTACAAAGCAAGCTGTTAGAAGATCTGGGAAAACATCCAGGGCTTGAGGCTTGTGTTCTTTGAATTCCATGCCATGGAGAAGTTGGCAGAATTAGGGGCAGGGGATATTTTTCTCTTATGTCCATCTGGCCCCTTATGTAGGGGCTCCATGTTTCCTTGAGAATTATATGAATGGTCTTTATTTTTCTGAGTGTATTTTCTCACTTAAATGTAAATATTTGGTAGATGGACACTCCCTAGTTTATTAGTCTTGGACCCAATTTTCTAGTGGAAATTAAATTTATAATCAGAAGTAGAGATGGCATCCCTCTGTCTAGTATTTAAAGTTTCTACCTTCTCAGTATTTGACCATCCCTACTCAGATATTTAGTATTAGTGAATTAGGGCAAGGACCATCAAAGACCCAAAATCTGTACCAGAAAAGTAAAACTAAGTTACAGAATCCAAAGAAATAAAATGTACCAATAACTGAAGAATTTGGATCAGGAAATAAAATTATTTGGGGACCAAGATATAAGAAGTTTAGAACAGTAAAACTAATTTTTTTTTATACGTGGAATATTTGCAAATGGTCTGGGCATGTAGCTTAGTGGTAGAACATTTGGTTATATATAGAATATTTGCAATCAGTTTTTTTTTTCATGTATATTCCTGAGATTTTCCATATTAATAAAGTTAAAGCAAGTCAAAATTCAATTCCTCTATTTTCCTCTGATTTATTAAAACAAACTCTACTAGGCTATTTCAGAATATATTCTTATTTCTATTTGAGAAATATGTGGATAGTTTTAAAAATAAAAGTGCCATAAATGTACTGTTGGATCTGACAAATAGCAAAAGTAGAAAAATAATTCATTCAGAAAGTGTTTCTTTTTCCCCCTAAAGTCTTTCTCTAAAATTTTTAATTGACTCACAATAATTATATATGTATGGGTGCAATGAGATATTTCAGTATATGGGTACAAATCAGTGTGTACAAAAATCTTTAATAGTCCAGAAAGATTTCATATATTTAAAAATCCTAAAGAAAGTTCTGGACTTAGCTAGTAAGCCAACTATCAATTAACCAAGGTAAAAAAAAAAAAAAAAAAAAGCACCAAAAAAAAAAAATGTGAAAAGTACAAAAAAAAAAAAAAGAAAAAGAAAAAGAAAAACCTCTCAAATTATTTCTGAAAAAGTATTGAGAGAATGCTTATATGACTAGCTATGAGAATGTTAGTTTCTTTTAATTGGATTATTTCCATCATCATACTAATGTACTTTTATTTTACATTAAACCTACCAAAGCAGATACAATAAAACCTGTTGCTCTCTTCCTTCACAGACTGTCCAGGAACTTGCCCTCTCTCTGCTGCCTCTAGGTTTCTCTACATCCCACTAACTCTTCACCCACTCCAGTCTGGCTTCCACACCCACCACTGCATGAAAAGTGTCTTGGTCAAGGTTAAGTGTGAATTGCCCAATGAACTCTCCTTAGTCCTTTTCTTTACTGACTTCATCATCATTCACCACAATTGATTATTCCTTTTCTTGTTGAAAATCTTCTCTCTTGCCTTCAGGGACAAAACAAGTTCTTAGTATTTATTTTCTCTTTATGAGTATTTCCTTTATAATCTCTTCTGCAAAAATCTCCTCTTCTACCAAATGCTAAATGCTGGGGTCCCCAGAGGCTGTCTCTGGGAATCTTCCTAGCCTCTTTTGGGGTGATCTCATTCATTCCTCTTTGATTATCACTCTTTTGACATCTCCAAAACTTTATAAATACAACTATCATTTCTGATTTTGAGGTTCAAATTGATAAATTCAGGTGCTTATTTAACAGGTCCATGTGGGAGTTTCAAGATTTGAAATAGAATCTTGTCCCAAATAGAATCTTTGACGTACTTCATCCACCCTTATACCTGGTCTAAATCTAATGTTTCCTGTCTTAGTAAATGTCTACATTTATTTAATCCCAAAGCTTGAGATTTTTGCTTTGGACATTTCCTTTTTTCTCACTTCCCACATTTAAATATTTTTTTCAAATTTAGTTTTTTAAAAATTGACATATAAAATTGTATGGCTATCATGTTGAACATAATGTTTAGATGCTAATCTACATGATGGAATGATTAAATCTAGCTAATTAGCTATCTATATGACTTGGATGTGAGATGTCCCCCAGAAGCTCATGTGTGAGACAATGCAGGAAGGTTTACAGGAGACGTGATTCGGTTATGATAGCCTTAACCAAATCAGTGAATTCATCCCCTGATGGGAATTAACTAGTGGTAACTGAAGGTGGGTAGGTGTGGCTGCAAGAGGTGGGTCATTAGGGATGAGCTTTGCCAGGTATACATTTTGTATCTGGCAAGTGGAGTCTCTGTGTGTCTGCTTCCTGATTATCACATGAGCCACTTGCCTCTACACACTTTTCTGCCATGATGTTCTGCCTCCCCTGCAGCTCTGAAGAAAGAGCTGAGGAAAAGGAGCTAGCCTTCTATAGACCGACAACACTGAAATTGTGAACCCTCAAATAAATTTTTGCTTCTCTAAAATTGTTCTTATCAGGTCTTTTAGTCATGGCAGCAAAGAAGCTGACTAAAATATATTTCCACAGATAGTTATCATTTTTTGGTGACAAATTTAGCATCCACTCTCTTAGCAAAGGTCATTAACTACAGTCACTATGCTACATAGATCAATCCTCCTACCTACATATGCTCTGACCAACATCCACCCCTACTGGCTTCTCCCCTCTAACTACCCCAATTTCTTACCAGCATCCCCATTCTACTCTCTAATTTTATGAGTTCAGCTTTTTTAGATTCCACATCAACTGATTCACATGGTATTTGTGTTGCGTGTCTGGCTTCTTTTATTTAACATAGTATCTTTTGGGTTCATTCATGTTGTTGCAAATGACTAAACTTGTTTCCTTTTTTATTATTATTAATTAATTTACTTATTTTAATTAGGTATATATGACAGCAGAATGCAGTTTGATTCATTGTACACAATTGTAGCAAAACTCTTCATTTCTCTGGTTGTTCACCATGTAGTGTCTTACCATATGTGCAATCATACATGTACCTAGGGTAATGATGTCTATCTCATTCCACCATCTTTCCTGGCCCCATGCCCCCTCTCCCCATCTCTCCCTCCCCTTTGCCCAATCAAAAATCCTTAATTTTTCCCATGACCCCCTTTTGTTTCTTTTTCTTTTTTTTTAGAGCCGAATAGTATCACATTTAAGGCTTAAGCAACACCTGCCAGCCGAAGCATATGCTGATTCTATCAAGTTTTCTCTGCCAATTCAACTTCACTGCCAACATCTTGTTCAAGCGGCAGTGATCTCTTAACCAGCCTAGTAGAATGGATTCTGTATCTTCCAAGAAAGCTTACCTTATGTCATAATAATGCCCCAGTGGCTTGGTGATCTGTGACAATCCTTTTGGGGAACGTGCTTCTTTTCCTTCATGAATAGGCTGGGACATATCTCTTTTGAATTGGGGTTATGGGGCATGGGGTAGTCATTATTTTAAGCATCATCAGTTATTGTGGTGGAGGGGGGAAAAAGAACCCT
The DNA here is from genome assembly GCF_045843805.1 of Urocitellus parryii. NCBI lineage: Eukaryota > Metazoa > Chordata > Mammalia > Rodentia > Sciuridae > Urocitellus > Urocitellus parryii. Next base: position 32,437,703 of record NC_135532.1, read on the forward strand.
GAGTCATCTCATAATGGTAAATAAATGCTTCAGTCTGGGATTCACAAAGGCCTTATCTTCTCATAACTGTGACTAGAATTAGTTGCATGGCCTCTCTAAACCATCAAAGTGTGTGTAGTGAAGAAGGCCACAGTTTCTAACCAGATTCTCTACTTCCCACCATGCCCTTTTAGAATTAAATTTCTCAACAATGGCCAAAGGACACCTTTAACTATCTTGTTATTGCAGGTAGAATAAGATGCAACATTTCTGTGATGTATTTGAATGCTGTTCATTTTCCTGATCTGATCTCTAGATGCTCCTGATCTCCTTACTGGTGCTCTTGTTATAAGGAATTTCAGCCCAGCCTTTCCCTCCTACGGTGTTCAGAACAGGCTGTCCAGGCTGTCCTCTGCCTGGCTGCTTCATCATGTCTGTCTTCTTATCTCTTGGTCATGAATGTAAAGGTCACGATTTCAAAGACTTTCCCCCTGAAATATCATTGCAGCATATTTACTTCCTCTCAAACTCTGCTCCACCTTCTGAAAGTACTTTGCTTGCTTAATAACTATTAGCATTACTGAAGTATAGTGATAGAATATTTTTTTTTTTTGAGAGAGAGAGAGAGAGAGAGAGAGAGAGAGAGAGAGAGAGAGAATCTTTTATTTTAAATATTTATTTCTTAGTTTTCGGGGGACACAACATCTTTGTTGGTATGTGGTGCTGAGGATCGAACCCGGGCCGCACGCATGCCAGGCGAGCGCGCTACCGCTTGAGCCACATCCCCAGCCCCAGTGATAGAATATTTTATCTTCTCATCCCTTCACCTACCATGGCAACTGGCAACTAAGATACATGATATTTTTAACTAAATGAAGAAACTGATACACAAAATTCTAGACCTATGAAAGCAGCAATATTGGCCCAATAGACATAGTAGAAGGGATTAGAATAGAAATAGAGTAAAAAAGGTTGGAGTATTACCAGCTCCCAAATGCATTCTAAATATTTAAAAAATATTTTAAAGTGGCATCTGTAAGAGAAATTATGTTCAGAAAATGTGCTAGATATAAAAATTAGTGATGTATAAAGCAATACAAAAGAGAATATCAGATATGAACATATAATAATTTAAATCTTAGAAATAAAAGGTCAAAAAGACAAAGAACACCCAAAATGTTTTAACTAATATGAACAAAGGGGTTGATATGTTACATTCTTATTTGAGAATGCAATCAACTTTGGAACATGTTTGCCAAGAAAGATAAAGGCTACATCTATCAGATCGCCCTTCAGCTGAGACTGCTGTGACCTAGGTTTTGGCCTCAGGGACATGTTCAGGACAAGTCATGAATTAAAATTTGGAATATTTTTGGAATACTTGGGCAAGAAGAGCAGAAAAAAAGAATTTGGTTTTTCTTGGGCTTGGTTAGTGGCAGCAGCTTCCTCATTTGGCTGCTTTCTGACCACAGGGCAGGTCATTCCAGTAGCTGCTCTTTTAACTGAAAAATTTTACCATGTGGCTCTAGCAATTATTAATAAGTCATCTTCTATGATCTCTGTTTGTTCAGTTGTAACAAAAATAAAAGGGGATGTTAATAATTATATTCACATTCAGCTAGAATGAATTCGGTCATCTCTAAGAACACGGATTCATGTCGACAGTCTTCCCATGTCCATTGAGTAGATATTTATTGAATTCCAAGTATAAGCCAGGCAAGATGGACAGCAGACAAGAAACAAAATAAGTCAACTATAGAGTAAACTAGAAAGTGTTTAGTTACATGAAAAAAAATTTTAAAGTAGATCAAAGAAAGAAGAAAGGAAAAGGCACAGGGTTAGGAGTAAGGAGAACCTTATAATTTTAAATAGAGTGGTCAGAATAACCTGTATTAAAAAGGAGGGATTGGGAAAGAAATTAAAAGAAACAGGGATCAATCCATTCTAAGCAGAGAAAAGAACTTGTGCAAAGGCCCTGAGGTAGGCACATACCTGGAGTGCTAGAGAAATAGCAAAGAGTCCAGTGTGAAGTAAGCAAGGTGATGAGAATAGAGAGGTGATGGTACACCATTGTAAGGAACTGGGCTATTTGTCTATTAGAACTGGGAGCCTCTGGAAGCTTTTCAGAAGTGTAACGTCATTTTATTAAAATAAATATCTGTTAAAGGCATCCATCTACTTGCTTTATTGAAAATACTCTGTAGTCAAAAAAAAAAAAAAAAAAAAGAACAGAGCAGACAAGTTAAGAGTTGTTCTAATCCAAGTGAGAGATGATGGTGGCTTAAATCCAGGTGGAGTCTGCAGAGGTGTGAGAGGTGATGCATTTTGAAGTTAAAGCCAATAGTATTTAAAAGATTGAATGTACAATAAGAGAGAGGACACAGAAATGACTAAGGGTTTTAAGCTTGAGGAAATTTAAGCACAGGTTTGTCCTCAGTTGAAATACGTGGAGTAGTTTATGACCAATGGCTCTGTCAAGGAAAAGTCTTTAAATATGACATTTCAAGTCTTGAACCTGAATGCAATCTCAAAAAGAGGAAGTGAAGATGGAAGAGGGGCCAAGAACTAGTTGCTGGGAGAATCTGCCATTACTCATGGAAGAAGAGGAGTAACCAAGGAGACAGAAGGAGCACTGAGTGGGTAGGTCAGGAATCGTGGGAGGCAAGGGAGGACTGAGTACTTAGGAAGGGGGTTACGGATGGATCTGTGATGAATGCTTCTGAAGAAAGATGAAGCTTAAGGACTGACCTTTATATTTAATGTCTAGGAAGTCACTGGCACCTTGAAAGGAGTGGTCATTAGTGGAGCAATAAGTGCAAATGGAATTAAGATAATGACTGGTGAGGAATTGGTGACACTGAATACAGACAATCCCCCCAAGGGTTTTTCATGGCAAAAGACAAAAAGAAATGGGGCCATTACCAGCAAAGGACATCAGCCAAGACCAGTAAGTGACAGGATTTGGAAAGTACATCAGGAGATGAGTCTTTTGCCTTAGTAATTTAGCAGAGCTTGCTATAACAGATGGGTAATGTAAGCTATTGAGCAAGGCTGGCATGGGTACAGCAAGATGATCCGGAGATGCTAAACAGCTGCTCAAGACCCATGATCACAATGAATGGTCAATTTAGTGCTTCAGCAGATAGGGTTTGCAGGGACTGTCAGTCCATTGGGTGGCATGAAAATTACTTAACAAATATAAAACTATTTAAAGTAAAAATGGTGGTGGAAGGCTAAGGAAACTAGAAACAAAGAGTATAATAAAGGTAAAAACCTAAATTTCTTAGGGTCAGATTCTACTTCTTCCAATTCCTTAGACCCCCAAAGCCTTGGTTTTCTCTTCTTAAGTCATAGGATGATGAGAATTAAATAAAAGATTTATTCTAGAAACTGAAGTGTAATAAATCTGTCAATATCCAATAATGGGAAGCTTAGCAGTTTGTCAAGTGTATTTATGTTTTTAATCTGGCCCTGAGATTAGAAGGAAATTTATCATGTACATGTTTTCATAAGGGACAAAATGAGCAATGTTCTTGATAATATTTTTACAACAATTGGAGACAAGTGATGTGAAAGTAAAAGACATATTATGAGGTCAAGTGTGGCTTGTTCCAGTTTTTAGTTTAATGGATATCTGGTTTTGTGCAGGAATCAAGCTTGGAGACAAAAGTATTTTAGGGAAATACATGTCACTACCATGACCAGATATTTAGGTCATCCATCCATTTCCCGAAACTGAGTAAGGTAATTTGAGATGAGAGTTGCTCTAAGAAGCTAGAGTGGGTAAACTAGACTCATGTTGGCTGTGGAGATGACAATGATGGCATTTTGATATATTAATTTCAGACATGTCTTATTATATGCAAAGAGGGATATTCTAACTCTTTATGAAGGGTGGGCCAGTATTAGAGTAAGTAAGAAGCAGGGCTATGATTTATTCTTCTCTTACTCCCTTTCGGAAATAGGAATTAGCTCTGAAAGATAATATTAAGATTTATGAATGTTTATTGAATTAAGGGTATGTGGAAGTAGAAGAATATTGTCATTTAAATATATTAACAATTTCCTGTGAAGAAAATTATATTACAGCACAGAGAAACAAAGAGTATAATAATGGTAAACTCTAAATTTCCTAGGGTCAGGTCCTAGTTCTGCCAATTCCTTAGATCCCCAAAGTCTTAGTTTTCTCTTTTTAGATCATACAATGAGGAGAACTAAATAAAATTATCAGTATGAAGCCCTGATCATTGCACTGGTCAAGTTTAGCTTTTATCATAATGAGGAGTTTTGATTTAATACTGGGAAGTTTTTCCTAGTGGCATTTTTGTTAAAACTAAGATTTGTTAGGAAAGATGATGTGGAGCTTCTTTTGCTTGGCTTAAAGCAAGATGCGCTGTAAATAGTGTGAAATGACTTGTGTATAATTTTACCTGGACTTGAGTTCATAGATCAGATAAGATGATGGTCCTTTGTAACCCTGTTTCTTTGTTCCCAGCTGTCCTTATTTTTCCATTCCTGATTTTTTTTTCTTCAAAATATAGTTGTATAATCCATTCCATTTCTAGTATCTAAAAAATAATATTTATTGGCTTATACTTTTGTAGATGTCTTGTGGACCAGTTCTACACATTTGAACTAAAAACAAACAACCAAGCAAGAAAAAGATGCATGTTCTTTTTTTTTTTTTTAAAGATATTTTATGTAATTTTAGGTAAATTTAAATAATAAAACTTTAAAAATTATAATAGTGAGGAAATTACAAAAAAACCTAAAAATGACAGACCATTTAAATATATTATATTATTCTTATTATATTATTATTCAGTTATTCTTTTGTATCTTTATTTCTTCAACTCCTGCTGTGATCATTTGCTCCTGGATACAATGATCACAGATTTACCAAGTGAATACTAATTGCTCTTCTGGCAGCCTGGTTGAGCAGAGTTCTGTAGCTCATGATTCCTGTCCTAAGGAATCTAGGAAAGTCTTTGAACATGGAAACACTGGGATACTTTCACATTTAAATACCATTTCGAGAAAATAGTTTGAGATGTTTAAGAAATTATACAATGTTTAACATTTTTCTTTCAAAATAATCTGAATAAACATGAGAAAATAACCACAGCTCATCTGGCTCAGCCATATTCAGGCCACCTTCCCTCGTTTGCTTCAGAAGCACATGGAAGTTCTTATGATTTAATTACTTTGATACAATAGTCCTGTTTTTCTCAAGATGAACTCATTATACAAGGGCTATTTGAATGAATGAATTAGGGGCAAAGACCCGAAGACTAGTTAATATCAGAAGGAGAGAGAGAGAGAGAGAGAGAGAACATATAAAAATTGTCCTTTGAAACTTCTCAAGATTTTCTCTTTTATTGGCGGTTGTACTGAGTAAAGTTAAATAAAGCTGGTTATCATTATGAAATATGAGAAAATGAAAAGTCATAAATACAAAGGAGCATAAAATTGTGTATCTTAAAAATTAGTTCATTAGACTTAATGTATGTTTCTATATGCTGAGTCCTATGTCGGGTATGACCTGAAAGACACACAAAGAAACAATTATATGCACTAAATAGAATGGGGACAAGGGGGGATCAATTCTCGGGGGAGATTCACATAACATTCCACAGAGAATAAATTATGTTTTGCCTTGACGGATTGTTTTAGGAATTTGGTTCAATTCATGTTTGACTTGTCATCCCTCCTTTTATAAAAGCTAATATAGTTCAAAGGTTCTCATGTTGTTCATGAATTGGGTTAAGATGATAACTTCAGAGATCATTGCATAATAAATGAGCATGGTAAAATTTTAAGGGTTATAATTTAAAAACAAAGAAAAAAGAATAAATTACATGTTTTCAGGGCAAAATAAAATTAGAGGAAAAAAACTATGTCAACTCTATAATAGAAAAGAAAGGAAATAAAAAAGGGAACAATAGAAATCAAGAAAGATTATGGTAGAACTTGTTTAATCACAATATATCTAAATGGTCTAAATTCAGAAGTTAACTATTAGATAAGGTGCAAATCATTATCAAATGCTATTATTGAGAAATATGGATAAAATAAAAGTCAATTGAAAGTCTGATGTAAAAATGGACAAAAAAAATTCAGGGAAATTCTAACTAAAAGAAGCTTGAATTAATATGAGGGAAAAGTCTGATAATATATACAGAGGGATAGTACCTGAAGAAATAATCATAATTATATGCTTTTACAAAAATATCCTCAAATGTAAAAATTAAAAATTAAAAGAAAAAGCAAAAAACATCTCATAGTGGGGAAATTTTAATATATTAACTCTGAATGTTGATAGATATACTAACAAAAAAGTTTCACAAGCAATTAGAATGACTGACAAATACAATTAGAAACATAGAATAGGTAAATAGAGGAAGGAAAAGCAAATATGGTACATTTACACAATTCAAATATACAGCATCAAAAATGATAGCACTCATGAACACATAAAGCAAAATAATCTTTAGGAACTCAAAACCTGAAGAAAAATTTGAAAAGACTGCATGAATTACATTGCTAAAACTATATTAGGCTCTAAAATACGCAAAACTAAAAATATTACCTTGGGGTTCAAACATTTAATGAAATTATATTTTTATAAAGTCAATAGATAAACTGGCATAGTAGTGTTCCTTATCATGGTTATGATGGTGAATAAACTTTGTTAAAACTTATCAAGTAAATCTGATGTGTTATATTGTGTGTAAAATTAATGTGATTAAAGCTAACAAATAAAGAAAAAATAGTAGTATAGAAAACACAAAATTCAGAATAAAAGAAGGGATGGTTTCAGGAAGAGGGAATAAGAACAAGTCTCTAGGAAGATACAATGTCCCAGATCTTGAGTTGGGTGATGTGTTCACAGCTATTCACTTAATTTTTGATTATGCCTCATAGCCAACATATATATTATAATTAATGAATAACATATGACAAACAAGTTTTAGTAATAGAATTTTATTCATATAGAAAGAGGTTCTATAGGAAAAATAAGTGATAAAAACCAAATCCATTTAATATATTGCAACCCAAAAGTAATTATATTTTTAATTCAGTGGGATATTAGATACATACTCTTTGACTAGCGAACAAATCGTCAATGTGATAAAGGACTTCAGTCTGAAGTATTTAAAAAACTCTTAAAACTCAATCATAAGAAATCCAAATTGAAACACTGGAAAAAGATGAATAGACATTTTATACATTTGTTCCTTTGGCATCATTCACATAATTTGTTTACAATTAACACAAAGATTCAGGCAGATGTAGGCAGCTTACTGTTTATTAACAGAGAGAAACTCATGAACTATTTCCCATGATTTGTGCCACATATTTTGTTTCCATAAAACACACAGATAATATTCCCTAACACTGGGTTCGCTCTCATACTTGGCATTAAATGTGAAAATTTAGAGAGGAATTACTTTAGGATTAGAGCGATGTTTATGTCAGGTTATAAACTTTTCTCATACTAGCTAGACTGAGGTCACGAAAGTGGAGAGTCACTAGTATGGTGAAGGAGAATGAGAGGAAAATATATACCTCTGCTTAAGTCTCTCCATGAAAGCAAAAATTTCCTTGAGCCAAAGATTTAATATGTAGCCAAGTTTTCATTTATACATAAATTCAGGAGAAAGATATTATCAGACATGGATGGCACAAAACAACTTATCATCCACATAAATTAAAAGAATTGAGAAATACATAATTAAAGGGCTTTGATATGAACATTGAAAGCAATTGAATTCAGAGTTAAACTTTGTTAATAGCTTAAGAATATTTATAATTCTGATGCAAATACAGATCTCTAATTACTAAATAACATTGAAAACACAAAAACTTTCTGTTGAAAATCCCAGATCATCATAATAAGATTTGCAAAGTAATTTAGTTTATTAGGGTTCTAAGAAGCAGGAATACTAAGTACTATTTCTCTCTCTCTCTCTCTCTCTCTCTCTCTCTCTCTCTTCCACCTATCTATATTAAGGGTTTTGACATTATACAGTTTTGGAAGCTACTTAAATATCTGTGTACAGTGCTGCTGTTTCATCTGATACTGGAGCTTAGTGCCCAAAGGGCAGGTATTTGGGAAGCAAAGATTGATGTGAAGTGAGAAAGAGCCAAAACAGGTTTGAACAAATGTGTCACGGCAATTCAGTGTGGAAAAGAATAAATTTTTCAGCATGGTTCTGGAGTGAATGGATATCTTTATGCATAAAATAAACTTACACCCTTACTTTATACCATGAACAAAAATTAACTCAATATGGAATGTACAGAAAAATTGTACAAATTAAGAGATAAATCTTCTGGGAAGGCATAAAGGAGAAAATCTTCATGACTTTGCTTAGGCACAGAGTTCTTAAAGGTGGCAACAAAGGCAAACTATAGAATAAAAAATGATAATAAATTGGATCTGATAAAGATTAGAGATATTTGTGTTTCCACAGATACTCTGGTTATGGACTAGAGAAAATATTTGCAATCATATATTCAATAAAGGACTTGTGTTGTGGTTTGGATATTAAGTATCTTCCAAAAGCTCATGTATAAGACAATGCAAGAAGGTTTAGAGGTGAATGAGTTATGACAGCTTTAACCCAAACAATGAATTAATCCCATAATAGAGATTAACTGAGCAGTAACTGAAAGTGAGTAGGTCATGAGTGGACGAGATGGGTCTCTGGGAGTGCCTTGTTGTGATGTCCTGATACTCTTTTCTCTGCCAAACCCTTGTGCCATGATGTTCTGCCTCACCTTGAGTCCCAAGGGAGGGAGCTTGCCTTCTATGGACTGAGACCTCTGAAACCTTGAGCCCCCAAATTAACTAATTAATTAATTAACATTAATTAACTAATTGACTAATTTTTCTACTCTAATTATTCTTATCAGGTCTTTTGGTCACAGCAGCAAAAAAGCTGACCACAAAAACTAGGTTGAACTGAAACCAGTTATTTAGTGCCTCTGATCTTGACGGTGTAGGTGTTTTGGAGAAACCAGGGACCTTGATTGCAGAGCTAAAAACATGTACACTTGCCCAGGTGTCAGAGAAACTGAAGGAGGATTTGCTGTAATTTTTTATGACTTTAGTTCTTATGTTCAAGTCTTTCATCTATTTCAAGTTGGTTCTTGTATTTTGTTTTAAGATAAGTATTTATTTTCATTATTCTACCTGTGAACATCCATTTTCCCAGAACTACTTATTGATTGCTTTCACTATTTGCAGTCTTTTATGGTTCCAAGTAAATTTTAGGATTTTTTTCTATTTCTATAAATAATGTCATTGGGATTTTGATAGGGATTTCATTGAATTTATATATCACTTCAGTAGCATAGACATTATATCAAAATTAATTCTTCTAATCCATAAGCTCAGGGTATTTTTCCATTTATCTGTATCTTTTAAATTTTCTTTATTAATGATTTTCAGTTTGCAAATCCTTCACCACTGGGTAAATGTTTTCCTAGGTATACTATTTTTTTCATAGCTATAAGATTTTCTTTATTTCTAGGATTATTTACAGAAATGCTACAAATTTTGTGTGTTTGTTTTATGTTCTAAAACTGAATTAAATTTATTTATTAGTTCCAAGAGTTTTTGGTGGAATCTTTAGGATTTTCTATATTTAAGATGATATCATCTACATATAGGGACAATTTGACTTTGTCCTTTCTTACCTGGTTGCCTTGATTGATTTTTTTCCACTTGCCTAATTGCTTTAGTTAGGACTTTCAATCCTGTGTTGTGTAAAAGTGGTGAGAGTAGATATTCTTACCTTTTCTAGATCTTAGAGGAAAAGCTTTCCTCCCCACTGATGATGATGTTAGCTGTGATTCTTTCATGTATGGACTTTATTGTGTTGAGAAAATTTCCACTTATACCTATTTTGTTGAGAGTTTTAAAATATCATGAATTCATGTTGAGCTTTGTCAATTTTTTTTTTAAATATATTAAGGTCATTTGTGTGTTTTTTTTTCTGCTAATGGGATTTATCACATTGATTAATTCGCATATGTTGAACCACTCTTGGAGGGATAAATCCCACTTGATCATATTGTATAATCCCTCTAATATGCTGTTGAATTTGATTTGCTCATATTTGATTGAGGATTTTTGCATATATGTTGATTGAAGTTATTGGCCTGTAGTTTTCTTGTGTTGTCTTTGCCTCTCATTGATATCATGTAATGTGGCTTCTTAAAATTTGTTTGGAAGTGTTCCTTATTCTTCTGTTTTTTGGAGGAGGTTAAGAAGGACTGATAGTAATTGTCTGGATGTTTAGTAACAGCACTGTTTATAAGTACATAAACAATGAAGAACAGAAACCATACAGATCCTTCTAATTAGTCCTGATTTTTCTTGCAATAATACATTTTGTAATAGTATATGTGAACTTCAGTGGAGCATCCTGATCTTTTTATCTTAGGGAAAAAAGCATAAAGAAATGTCGAATGCTTGCAAAAGAAATTATTTTAAATGAAAAGATTTGGATTCTCAACAGGTTTTGGAGCATATTTTAAGCTGATCATTCTTTATCAGTTTTTAGAGATATTTTCAGGAAGATGTAGAACAGACTTTGCTTAGGTTGTCCAGGTGAGGAGATATGTCAATTCAACTGTGAACCAGGAAAATCCTGATTGCTCAAGGGTGAGCTTATTTTCCACATACTTACCACACCCCTTGAGGAACAGATGGAAGTAATGTGTCCTATTGTTCCTGGAAGCTCTGCCTAGTGCCTGGATATTGCACATTCTTAGGCTTCTGGACAGATGCTGTGTAACAATGCTGAGGATCACAGTGTTGCCCTTTTCACTACCCAGAGCATTATCAGTATGTCAGCATCTTTGATTTTCCTGTTTTCCTTTTGAACTATTGGCATGAAAATTCGAAATAAACCGCAGCTTTGTTGGGTACCGCGGCAATGACTTCACTCTCAATTTGTCTGCATGACCATGTTAAATGCAGTTCTTATAACACACATATTTTAAAACCCATAATGAGTCACATGTGATCTGGTCCTGTTTCCCATGAAGCAAGTCATTGAAGATGTTGCAGTCAGGGCTATGTGGAAAAAAACACTTCTCAGAGACTCTAGGATTTAAAGCAAAGTATTCCAACTTAGATCTTTTGATCGATATCCTCCTTTGGGCCTTCATAATGACCCTTCCATATCATTTCATATAGACCTAGAACATTCTAGACAGATGTCACTGCCCTTCACATATCCAACCCAAGGCATGAGAACATAGCTACATAGAGGCGGCTCTGACAATCATTAAATTTCACACTTTATTTTAGAGACTCCTAATTCAGTACATCTGTTAATAGTTTTCCTGAGGCCTGACTTTGCTAATTTTAAAGAGCAGATTTGAGGATTGCCTCTGTAGATAGATGGGTTTACTGTTACTGTCCTTCTAAACTCTAAGATTCCATGTTGATAATTACCCACATGCCCTTCAAAAATTTATCTCTATTCTTCTCTTTCTCTGCATTCCTCTATCCCTCCTTCCTCCCTCCCTCTCTTCCTTCCTCCTTCTCTTACTCATCAGTAAATAATTAAGAAATAAGAGTCATTATAATTTGTCTGGTTCTATGTAGTACAGAACCGAAATAACAGTAGTTTGCATAGACAACATTTTCTCATGTGAAAAACAGCTTTTAGAATGTTCAGGGTTCATATGGTGACTAACTAATAGTCTGGGACTCAGGCTGGTTTGAAATTTCTACAATGCCATCCCTAGGGATTCATTTTCATTTTCCTGCTTTATATTGTCTTTCCAGTCATCACTTTTGGATTCTATGCAGGGATCAAGAAATATTTTTCACTTGCATTAAGGTGTATCTTGTAATTTTTTTTTTTTTTTTACATAATATCCCCTTAGTCAGAACTTTCCAACAGGTCAAAGCTAGGTGCCAAGAGTCTGGAAAGATTATCTTTGTGTTCCTAGAGTAGCCACATGCTTAGCTTAAACAGATTTCTATTGTGGCTGAAAAAAAGAATGCTTATTGAAACATACACAGACACCACACACACACACACACACACACACACACACACACACACATTCACAGAGAGACACAAACACACACACAGATGTTTTCTAAAAAATCTCATTTTTTCACTCTATAACAGTGAGGTAGAAGTTTTTCAGATGTCAATTAAAATTTGATTCAATGGAAATGAAAAGCATGCCTAGGTAACCTTAGCCTTTGTGTTTGATGGGTGTGTATAGTGCTGACAACCATCACCTGAGCAGTATAAGCAATTTAGTCTCTGTGATTCTCCACGTCCTCACCTGAAAAGGGGTAGAAAATATATAACTTACAAATCTGTTGTCATATTTCAATGACATTGTTTATATGAAAATTAATACACATGCATGCAACAAAAAAGTTAAATTTTAAAAGTTTCCATTTGATTTTTAGTTACAGTAAGAATAAAAGATAAATGAGTAACAGTTCTTTCATTAAAAATGGGATCATGTCCATTATACTGTTCAGAAGAAAAGAGTTGGAGAAAACACAGCCAAGGACTTTTGTGATTCTTATCTGATTCTGTGATCTTGAGCAAGTCACTGCTCTTGAATCTGAGTTTTTATTTTCATTTGAAAAATGGCAATAATTATGTATCAGAGTTTCATGAGTATCAAATAATATAGAACATATGACATACTTCAAAAATTCTAGCCCACTCTTTTAACATAATGATATAATAGCTGTTAACTAATGCTATTTACCCCACAATTGTACTGAGATCTTTGTACATATTACTTCATTTATCCTGTTTTGTGGTCATTTAACATGTGTTTTATTGATACCACTTCATTGTGAGAAGAAGGTAAAATAGAGTTTCATGGTCACACCATTCTTGATGGGAGTCAAGACTTCATAGCCAGGTATGTTTGTGGCCCCTACTAACATCACACACTTTATGGTACTTCAGTTCAGGGGAAAGACATGAAGTGAAAAATGGGTAGTTTAATTTAGCCAGACCATAGAGAGTATAGTGGAAATGTGGAAGTACAGACTGGGCTGGCAACACTTTGGAGAGTTCCAGTAATGAGGAGGATTCAGTATTTAATATGAGGAACTATGGGATATTTTTATGAATATGCAAACTGTGACTTGGGCTGGAAAAGTGATTTAAAAATCAGGGGATGACTAAGAGGCTATTTTAACATTCTACTACAGACTAGGACTAGGCCACTGGTCATCAGAATATTACACAGTGAGTCTGTGTCTAGGAATGTTCAAGTGCTCACATGACATTTGTTAGGCAGTGTGTTGGGAAGGAAATTGTTCATGTGCCACTTTAAGACAATCCTCTCATATTAGCAGGAGGGCCCCAGATGCATGCCACTATCAGAATTCTGGGTTCTCGAGTTTCCTGAGCCAGACATTTGCCACATCATTCCTGCTGGTGATTTATCTCTTGCTTTTTTTTTTTTTTTTTTGACTTATTTCAAATTCATCTCTTATTTGGGAAATCTTTTTTTTTATTGGATTTTGACCTTTTGTTATAAAGTGTAGGTTTTATTATTTACTCCGGTATGACCAGGCCAATGGATCAGGAGATGACTATCATTGAAAGGACGGTTTGTTATTCAGAGTTCCCAAGAACAGAGGTCACTCCCCATATAGGGAAGCACTGGTGCCAGTTAGGAGGTAGAAATAATGAGGGGAAAATGTTGGCAGTGCCATTTATTGTAGTTTCTTCTGGAAGAGGTGGTCAAGCAGGGCATGCATGCCGAAGACTGGGTTTCAGCAGGCCTTGAGATCTTGGGTTTGTCCTTCATTACCTGGTACCAGTCTGTGTGTTGACTAGGGCAGAGGACTAGTAGTCCAGAATGTGAAAGCCTGATACAAGAGGTGATTTGGGATTGGGTTTTGGACAGGTTGGTTTTCAAATGAAAGATACATTTGAAGGTCAGTGTTTAACCATCTATGGGAATTAATTGGCCCCAGGAGGAGAAGTTCTCCAAGGTCTGCAAGGCCTTAAAATGTCAGTGTCAATTCTACAAACTAGAAAATGTGATTATCATATCTGACCCATTGCTATTCCGCCTAACTCCTAACCCATCTGTTTCTTCCTGATTCAGCAAAGTCAGACTTGCTAACAGATATTTTCAGAGCTTTCTAGCTTAGCCAAAGGCATTCATTTATAAGGCAATTCCAACGAGCAAAGTTCCAGATGAACGTTAAGGGCCAAACACCTAGGACAACAGTGGTGAAGATAGCAAGAAAAAGAACTCTTCTGTGTTCAAAATGATGTGACATGATCTGTGTGTTATGTGGCACTGATGAGTAGTTGATTGCAGTGTATGTTCTATGCATTCTTTATGCTGTAAAGTAATGCTGCACTAGAAATCAGAAAAATTGCATTTAAAAAAAATAATTTTGCTTCACTGCTTTCCAGTTTTCTTTTTTTTAAAAAAAAAAAAAAAAAAGGAAATGAGAACAGGTAACCTCTAAAGTATTTCTAGCTTCTAGCTTTAGCCCACTAGGATGCTCACACAGGGGATACATATGGTACTAAATTATGCTGTAAATTTCTTCTCAGTTTTACTTAATATTCTGACTAGACAGAGTCTTTTAGATTTTAGCTCAAAATATTCTGTTACATCCCTCATCCTTCCCTTCAAAAGAATTGCAATGTTAGGGAATTTATTACACACAACATAACATGTGTTTATGGTTCAGTATGAGAGAACCCACTAGGATTTTTTCCCCCAACGTTGGGTAAAAAAACAGAAGCTTAATCAGTGATTATGAATTCTGAGCTCAGTGTTCCATTTACAAACAGTAAGGCTGAAACGTTATAAACATTCTGACTTCTGCCTGGGGAGAGTTGAATGTTCCAGCAAATGTACATTACACTGGAAAATCCAGGATTCGTTTTCAGTGTCTCCGTAACATGTTGTTTCCACAAATACTCCTCAAGTTAGCAGAATGTCCTCAGGTTTTTTTGTGGCACTTTGCCACTGCATCCTCAGAGGTGGCGACTTTGAAATAAAATCCTGGGGGAGTTAAGAACTTGTTTTAGACCCCCTCCCACTTTTAAACCTCTTTTGCTTGGAATGAGGTTGATAAAGCAGTCTGTTAACTTACAAAGGCCTAAGACATTCTCCTTAAAAACACTCAATACATATATTTATCTTGGATGAGAACAGGTAAGGTTGCTTATTTAAATTACCTAGGTGTCGATCTGTAAATTCATCTTATTTAATGGCCAAAATAGAGAGAGGAAAGTAAGTGGTAGAGTTTGTAAATGATAGTAATGGGAAGAAGTAGAAACAAGAAGGAGACCTAGTAGAATTCTCAAGGGACCCTTTTGTTGGGTAATATTTTATTTGTTTGAATTATAGGAAAGCTCAATAAAATTATTTCTTTGCTTTAAAGTTCTTTTTTTTTTTTTTTTTTTTTGGTACTGAGGATTAAACTAGGGGCAGGGAGGCACTCAACCACTGAGGCACATCCCAGCCCTATTTTGTATTTTATTTAGAGACAGGGTCTCACTGAGTTTCTTAGGGCCTCACTGAGTTGCTGAGACTGGCTTTGAACTCACCATCCTCCTGCCTCAGCCTCCTGAGTCTCTTGAATTACAAGTGTGTGTCATTGGGCCCAGCTGTTTTTGAAATTCTTAAGTGAGCATCTTTCAAGTGTTCAAAAATAAAAATTAATAGACATTAAATGGTGGGCAATTGTTTGTAAACAATCTTTTTTTTTTTTTTTAAAGAGAGAGTGGCGAGAGAGAGAGAGAGAATTTTTTAAAAAATATTTATGTTTTAGTTTTCAGCGGACACAACATCTTCGTTTGTATGTGGTGCTGAGGATCGAACCTGGGCTGCACGCATGCCAGGTGAGCGTGCTACGGCTTGAGCCACATCCCCAGCCCCTTGTAAACAATCTTGACTCATGTCTCTCAATACCTCAGGGCAATAACAGATGCTAGGGGACTGATAAAGCTGGAAAATAAATATATCCATCGTTCACCTTCCTGGAACATCAGTTTTTAGTTGCAGATGATTTTTATATTAAAATAGATATTATAAAAATTAGAAAGTGCCTATATTTACAATAAACCATGAAATTTGAATAAAATTTCCACTGATAATGAGCTATCGGAGCTATCGGGGTTGTACTGCTTTGCCTTTTGAGGTTAAGCATTTATTTTTCTTTGTAGGTAGAAAAATTTAAGCATCACTGATCTAGACCATCCCTTTAGAGTTTAGTAAATGGTACCAGAGACAAGTTGTCATGGCAACGCAGATAGAAAACTGTTGATACTATTCATTCAAACAGGCTTCATGGTCCAAAGTTGATGGAAACAGCTTTAGCCTTACATTGTGTTATTTCAACACCAAACATGAAAAGCAAAAAAAAAAAAAAAAAAAAAAAAAAAAATCTGTTTGCCACAAATAACAGGAAGAATTTATTTCATCTTACATTCATTAAGTTTGATTGAGTCATGTGCTTATTACAAAACCAATCATCAACTTTTCTGGAGAATTACAAGGCTTTGGTTTATGCCCAGATGCTGCATTTCTTCCTGGAGTGAAGTTCCATTCAATGCATGTGTCAGCAAATAGAAGTGCATTGGTTGCTATATGTTTAGAAAAAAATGAATTATGATAGGAAGGATAACTAGATTCTGGGTAGTAAAAAGAAGAGGTCTACAATAAAAATACCCCCATGGCCATAACAATCATATATTACTGTTTTTATAGTTTAAAAAGTATAGATTTTTATAATACTGTGGCAGAGGTTTGAATTTGGTGGTATTTGGGACAAATTTAGCCTGTCTATGTATATTCTTAAAAAAATAAGTTTGTAGGGATTTTGGAGAGGTGCTATCCACAATTCACTTCTTGTTGTCTTCTACCACCACCAGTTTCAGTCCCACACATTGCTTTTGACCTCTGAGTACAGTTAAGAGAGACTCTAGGGATCCCTCAGGAAGATCATAATTAGCTAAAAATAAAATTTAAAGAATGGTTTCATCCTACAGAAAGAAATCTGGTATTCTCTGTGCCTCAAGTGATTTGCTAATAAACTCTCCCCTCCTCCATGATGTTTTATGGATCTTGGGTCAATTCTGTTCTGAAGTGTATAAAATCTTTAGCACAGACTAACAAGTGGGCCCCTGGGAAAGACTCAAATGTGTACCAGAACATATTCCCATCTACCCTGTGTTCACTCCCTGTGACTTTGACCGCTTTCCCAGTAATCCATTTCCTCCACATCCCGTAACCTTGAGATAACACAGAGGCAATCAGAGTAGAATGTCAATTCCATGTGAACAGGGTCTTTCTTTTGCAGGCTGTTCTTTCTTCAGTTCCCAGAACAGTACAGGGCATAAAGCAAGTGATGGGAATTCATTATGATAAATGAATGAGGAACATGTGTCCAGTGTGGGAGGGCCAAGTAAACAGGGAGCAGGGAATTTTCCTTCTCTCTTTACCTTCCTTTCTTCTCAGTATAACAACTTGGCATTGGTGTCTCTCTTGCTCCTTTTTCTGTCTGATCAGCATGACGCCTAGCCAGTGACTAGTAACTGATCCTGGTCTTTTTCCATGGCACCAATTGGTATACACTGGTATACACTGGCTAGTCTGGGTGAGGTGCCATGGATGAGAACTGTGTTCATATCTAAGGGTGTGGTATTGTATTTTGTCCTGCAGTTACAACTTTATTGCAAAATTCTGATATTATGAAGTTCACTAAGATCAGAAATAGTCACCTGAAATATTTGCTGTTGCCTATGTGGTGAATTATTTCACCATATTAAAAAGGGTAAATCCGTTTATGAAGCTGGTCTTAAGTCCTGAAAGCTAAATTTTCAGAAAGAGAAAATATTGATCTTTTTGACAATTTGCTCCCATTTATATGATCCTGGTGTGAATTTGGGAGTTCAGAAATTTATATTTCTTTTTCAGTGTGACTGATGTCTTCTGATCTGAGAGTACTGTCTTTGTTTTGTGCTTTCTGGAACAGTAAACATGTGCTATGTCCTTTAATCCAAGCCTACAATTGATATTTTTAATGCAGCCATTGTACCATGGGGCTCATTTTCCAAGTTACTGTGGAGTAAACTTATTTTAGATGGTGGTGAGCTTTCCTCCTTCTTATGTTCCATCAATGTGAAAAAAAATAGTATTTGATCTAGACTAAAATAAGAAATGCTCTGTGAGAATTTCTCATTGTAGGTAATGCTAGAAATTCAAACTGGCCATTTCAATTTTCTAAAATAATAATATAGCAAATGTAGGATATTTATATCTATTTTTAATACCACATATCAAACATTTAATTTTGTTCTGGCAATAAACACAAGTTCCTGCTCTCAGAAAGTGCATTTTCTTCTAAAGATGCTATAATATTTTTATGTTTTAACTTTGGGGAAGAAAAGGATGTGTTTTAGTTTGTTTATAACCACAATTCTAAGTAATGGTATTTTAAGGGAAACAAGGATAATTGACCACAAACTTGAATGCTGAATTCCTTTCTGATAAAACAAAGCCACTTTTGTGGATTAGGGGGAAAAATAAGTAACCAAACAGTTTGTGTTTATGTTCTTTCAGCTTAAACATGGAAGTGACTTCTCTTCCGATGAAAATTGTAGGCCCATGCAGAAATCCCTGCTCTTAGCTGTGTAGTGAGGAAGTCACTCTAGAGAAACCAAGAGGGGGATTGTTAAGATCCATCATGTATGGATTTAAAATGCAACCTAAAAATAGCTTTCAAAAAATATTTGATAATGGATACAACTGGTATTTATTATCAAAATATATTGCATGTTATTAAATTTTACTGTGCTTTCCAACTAAAATACACTTATTTCTTTCTGCAAACAAATGTTTCTCTTCTTAGGTGAAGCTTCATGTATTTACAAGGAGAAGATATAATCCAGGTTTCTGAGCAATGTGCTTTAGATTCAACTCAGAAATGATTATGACTACCAAATAATAATGAATCGAATTCCCACTACATAGAAATAAATGACCTACATTTCTGAGCCTCTTGTTATCCATTGTTGTTTCCTAAAGCAACACGTCCCTCTAGTTTAAAAGTTTGACGGTACAAAGGCAGTAAATGAGGTCCCTTCTGTGACAGGCCATCTCTAATTTCAGCATCTGAGTTTGCTTTAAATCTAATCGTGTGTTCTGTCAGCAGTGGCTTGGGTGGGGAGTAAGGAAGGTCTGTGGGTTGTGGAAACAGTGGAAATTGTGGGAAAAGAAATGCACAGTGAGGCAAGAAAAAGTTCCACTAAATTAGAGCCGGCAACAGCGTGGATTGGTAGAATAGGGAGACCCATTTTGCATGTGTTTTCTTCCACCCTTCCTTGGTCTGGCCTTGATGTGCTCACTCTTCCCACAGAGTCTTGGATGCATATTCCCCATTTGAAAAGGCCTGATTTAAGGGAAATTCTAGATGAGCCTTGATGCTCACAGTACTTGGCTAACACGTTTGGGTCTCAGTATCCTTCATGTCATGTTGAGGATTTCCTCTGTGTGCAGGAGTGGTTGAAGAACCCCAGGTATCCACCTAAGCCTAAGATGTGTGTGGCTGCATGTGCCATTTTCTTCGGGGCTGACTTGAATAGTGGTTTTCCAGTTTGGTATAAGTGAAAGGCATAAGTGTTTGGCAAAAAGTGAAAAGTTTGTTAATACTCTTATGATTCTGAAATGTCCAGTTATATTTCATCTTATAGCCCATGGCTGCTTGGTGGGCTGTCTTTCTTCCCTTGCATTTAATGCTTTTTGTTTGTTTGTTTGTTTGTTTGTTTGTTTTCTCCAAGTATATCCATCTTCACACTGGCAATTGCCTCTTAAGTCTTTGCTTTTGTCATTCAGTGTGGCAGAGATCTTCTCAAATTTTACCATGTGCATCCAAGAAATGTAAGCACTAGTAAATATGGATAATAAATAAATAAATAAATAAATAAATAAATAAATATATTGAATCTTATTCCACTTGTACCTTATTAACTCGTACCTCATATAGAAAAATATCCTCAAAGGCTAATATCTTTGGTAATTGTTGATACTTGTACCTCAAATTTGACTGTTGACCCAGAGTTTTAAAAAAATGTGCATGTTAGTAATGGAGAAAATTTGGGGTAATATTTACTTAACATTCTCAAGACAAAACAACCAAGGGAGAAGTTCCTTGAATCTCTTGGGGGAATTTCTCAACTTCCTTTCTAAGTTCAGAAGGTTATGAATCAGAGCATAGAAGAACATTTTGCCTCATTTCAATCTGTGATCTTTGCCCATGTCCTCCGTGTTCTCTACTAAAAGTGAGATGTCATTCCAAGATTCATGTTTGTCTCAGACTCTTTTCTCTCTCACCAAGAACTATCTATTAAGTCTTTGTTTTAATTCTGTCCTCCATATTTTGTCTCACTATCATTTTTCGATAATACGTGATAGCATAGAAGTTGTTGTTTGATTGGGGACAGTGTGACTTTTACAAATGTGTGTTGCACCCAGCACCTTTACTCTCAGAAACTTTGGTGTACGCGCAGAAGGCTATTCTTTGATGCAATTAATACATATGTTTTAAAAGGAAGAAAAAAGGTAGATAGAAAAGTAAAGAAAAAGCTACATTTTTCTTATGAACACACAATTTATTAGTACATGGCTCTTTTAAATATTATTAATATGTTGGTTTAAGACAGAATACATTTAATACTTCAGTTTAGAAGAATGAAAAAACAAAGGATGATTTTAATTAAGAAGTCATCATTTGGGCTGGGGTTGTGGCTCAGCAGTAGAACACTTGCCTAGTAGGTTGGAGGTCCTGGGTTCAATCCTCAGCATCACATAAAAAAAATAAAAAATAAATAAAAAGTCTTGTGTCCAACTAAAAAATAAATAAATAAATAAGTCATCATTCAAAAGATGGTATTTTACTGAGAATTGAAAAGTAAATAACATCTCACCAAGAAGAGAAGGAATAGAGGGACTTCTGCACATACAGCATAAAAATATATGGCTTTGGGGGTCTAGGTAAACTGAGGCCTCAGTGGCATGCAGTAGTGTGGTTATAATGGACAAGGAAGTTGGCAATGCTGTGGGGGAATGAATATGGGCTACAGAGTTTGGAACAATGAATAAGTTTAGACAATTAATAAACTTTCTTGATAAACAATGAATAAAATCATGTGGATCAAACATGATTCGATCTGATTTTGGAAAATAGTTTTGATAAGTGTATTGTTAGAAAATAGATAGGACATTCAAATAAGGTAATTTGAGAAAAGTTTAATAAAGGGGTTCTGTAAAAAAATTGTTGACAAAACATATAGAAATTGAAAGAAATACAGCCTTTAGGTCTTGAAATTGGAGCCAGGGGCAGGGTTTTTACCATCCATAGCTCTAAATAAGAAAATGGACAAAGATCACCTGATAAGATCAGAAACATCAGTGGGTATCATTACTCTGTTGCCCTCTCTGCCTACCCTGAGCTCTACCACACTTCCCAATGGTCATGTTCAACTAGAAGCTCGAGGACAGTAGTATTGTTGATGTGTTCCACATAGTCCAGCTTTCAGGAGAATAGATCAGTGTGGAAAAGGCAAAGAGTAGATTTGAAGGAGCCCATGGAGGACCTTCAACCCAGTTAAAATTTGAAAAGTCATTTGGGATGTCAAGAGAATGAGGCAGATAACCCATTGATTGAAGGAGATTGTCATAACGGTCCAGACAAAGACACCAAGGGTCTCAACTTGATCAGCACTATTAATCACAAAGGAAAAGGGGATGGGGGAAGGTGTGTAGAGATGGAGCTGTCACAACATGGCAAGGTTTGGGATCTGGTAGATGAAGGAAAGAAATGAAACAAAATGGAGAGGGTTAGATAATCCTGCTCTTCTCCAAAATATAGATCACAGAAGAAAGTGCTGTGTTTAGGGATGGTAATAGGTTTAACTACAGATGAGCAAAATTGTACATTCATCTCTGGGCTTAGAAAAGAAGGCAGAGTGGGGATGTCCAGTCAATCATAACTACTGTAGAGTCATCCACTGAAGTGTGTGAATACTGTCCAAGGAGTTAATTTAGCAAAAGTAAATCAGACTGAGCATAATCCCTTGGAAGTTGTCACTGTTTGTGGGGAGTAAAGAGGCAAAGGAATCCAAGAAAAAGGCATCAGAAGGTATAGAAAAAGAGCAGACAGGTGCATGAAATTTTCAGTGGTGGAAAGTAATCACATTGATGTGTCTTTTACTCCTGTCTTACGTTCAAGAGATGGCTTGGGGAGCAGATTCAATCTTATTTTTTTTTTCTGTTTAGAATTCTGGATGATCTTGCTAGTTATGATTGTTTGATATTTCTCTTTAGAGAATAGTGAATAATTTATTTCCTTCAACAAATTTCTGGTGTGCATGTACTGTGCACTGAGATCTGAGTCAGGCAATATGATGGGTATAAAATTAATGTGGAGTGTGCAGTAGATCTCTAGGGATGTAGAGCCTCTTTAAAATTATTGGACCATAGCACAAGTCAATATTACATAATAAAGAACTAAATTGAATATTTCCAATGTTAAAATATATGACCAAGATAATTCTGTCACCAGTCAGAAAAAGGAAGTAACTAGTGTTACATAGAGACATAAATAATACACATCAGGTGGGTGGCGCATGTCTGTAATCCCAGAAGCTCGGGAGGCTGAGGCAGGAGGATCACAAGGTCAAAGCCAGCCTCAGCAAAAGTGAAGCAATAAACAACTCAGTGAGACTCTGTCTCTAAATAAAATAAAAAATGGGGCTTGGGATGTGGCTTAGTGTTCTGGTGCTCCTGAATTCAATCTCCCATACCCCCTGTCCAAAAAAAAAAAAAAAAAAGAAAATAGACCTCAGGATATCTGGCATATAGTTTACTAGAATATATTAGGGCTGTCACCAAACACCACCACTAACACTTCTTTTGTGATTTCTTTCCCATTTTAAAATTTGAAAACGGTAAACTGAAGCAAAAATTAACTGCAGGACTACTTGTGACGAGTGAAATGGAGTGAAATGTGGAGACTGAAGCTGGCTTTGGAGCATTAGAGCTGATTCTCATTAATCATGATCCTTCTTTATGTGAAGTCACTGTGAACACGAAGTCAGCAAACATTGAACTATTGTTCCAGGGGAAGTACAGGTTTAGGGTCCTGGGATGCTCTGGTCACAAAATTTTCATCAACCAAACAACATATAACCTTATTTTATGTGTATTTCTGTTTGCACAGATCAGTAAATATATATTATTGATTCATTAACATTAAACTCATGGCCAACAGTGCTGTAACTCAGTCCTGACTGAACAAAGCTGATCTAAGCATGTATTTCCTCATTCTCGCTCTCTTGCCCTCATAATGAAGACAGAATTAAAGACAGGTAGGCAGTACGGATAGACCAGGTCTGGGAAGTTGGAGAGGGGTTGAAATGTTAATGCCTTCAGAGCCCTTTCTCCACCCTTATCAAGAAAACCTGCCCTGTTGTCACCTGTTGCTAAGGTAACCTGTCCCAGGGATTGCCCCTCCCGTTAGGGAGTTATAAAAGTTGTTAATACACCCTGGGTCCCCCTTCCTGCTGAATCACTCCACCTTGGTCCCTCCTGTCCATCTGCTTCTCACCTTTTGGCCATCCTACCAGAGCATCGGGGACTGAGTCATGTATGCAGGAAGTGGAGAGACAAGGGGAGGAGAGCAGGAGAACAAAGAACACCTAGGACATAGAAAAAAAGGCAGAATGCTCTAATTTCTTGGGAAACTAGGATACCAGCTATGCCTCCCTTCTTCCTCCCAGGAGAAGTATGTATTACCCATTTTTAAATAAACACTATTTTATATGCTTGCCTTGGCATTCTTCCCTAATGTTATATTTCATCCTGTGACTTGTCACCAATAACCAGCAGGACTTGTCACCGATAACCAGAGGTATCAGTAATGCTTAGGTTCAAACTTAGGTTTTCTAGCTACTCTTCGGAACAGATTAGCTGTGACACACCTTCCAACTTTTGTCACACTTCATGTGTTTGTTATTCTGTGGCTGAGAGTGACTTTGTCTTCCTTTCAGGCTCGCATATCTTTACAGGCATGTGATTGAAGTTGAATTCATATATTAAAGTCCTAGCCTCCAGGGTCTCAGGCTGTGACCTGATTTGGAAGCAGGATTGTTGCAGATGTAATTAGTTGAGGTCAGACTTGAGTGTGGTGTTTTCATAAAAAGGGAGAAATTTGGACAGAGGCAAGCACACAGGGAGAACTCCTTCGAAAGTCTGGAGTTATGTGGCCATAAGCCAAGGAACTTCCAGAAGCTAGGAGGGAGGCCTGAAACCGATCTTTCCCTGGTGCCTTCAAAGGGAGCATGGCTCTGCTGACACCTCCATCTCCTATTTCTCTCCTCTAGAATTGTGAGAGAATAAACTTGTGTTGTTTAAGATACTCAGTTTGTAGTGCTCTGTTTTAACATCAATCTCAGAACGCTAATACGACATCTTATCCCCATCCCAGGTTTCATCTGCCCTTAGAAGCCTATAGTATGTAAGCAGAAAGCTTCCAAAGTGTGTGCCTTCAGAACACTAGTCCCTAGAGAGGCTTCACAAAGAAGGTTTTATGGCCAAACCCTTCCTGCCTTCCTGGAGCTCTAAGTCACTCTGTAAAAAACTGTCTCTCCAGGACTCCTGCAGCCAAGAACCCAGAATCCTTTTCAGATGTGACCACAGAAAAAACACTTTTTCATTATAACATCTCTTGAGATGTTTCGCTCCTCATATATGAGCCCTAGTGTAATAAACTGCAGCCTTTCAAATGTTTATTGCCATCTGTCTTAAGAAGCAATCCATCCCAAAGCAGTTGAGGTCACAAATAAATGTTTTTAAAGTGCATTATTTTAAAAATTGAGACAATTTAAACAAACTTTATAATAACCTGTAATGTTTTTTGAACTCTTTTAAACATGTTTTGCTAATTGATGCTCTACAAACATTCTAATAACCAACCACAACTTCAAATAAGACATTCTGTGTTCTAAAATAAAGAATCACATCTTTTGCATCACTAAAAATGCAATAACTTTTATTTCAAGGGTATATTTTCTCAATTCATTTCTGTAAATAAATTGGAGAATTGGAAAAAAATTTCAGGGGGACACATTGAATTAATAATTACAGTTCTTCAGCTAATTTTGTTTTATAAAAACACTGCTTTAAAAGAAGCTTATTGGGCTGATGGTATACCTCAGTGGTAAAGTGCTTTCCCCGCTTGCAAGAAGCCCTGGGTTCACTCCCCAGCTCTAAATAAACAAATTCATAAATAATTATCATGTTATTGGAAGGAACCTCAAGGGTCAAATTTTCCCTTTAGCCAGTAGCAGAAAGGAAACCACTTCCTAGTAATTTTGTCAATCATGATTCTGCTTATTAATATGATGATGGCATCATGATTTTTTTCCCTCGGGAATATTTCATTCATTTTTTCATAAGATAAATTTTTTTCAATTTTTTTTTCTGGTTTGGAAGTTTTTATGTGCATGTGGGATATCTGCTTAAACTTGTTATTAATTAGCTGTACTGTGGTTGTGTTGTACTGGTTGAGTGGCAACTGATTCACCTGTTCCAAAAATGTTTCTTCAGCCACGTAGACACGATTTTTGAACAGAATAAGCAAACATAAAATACTGAAAATGTAAAGCAATTATAATAAGTCTTTCAGTCAGCCAGGATTTGCTCTTCACGACCTATCTTTCACATCTTAACACAATTAGAATTTATGAGAACTGTAAAGAGATGCCAACAATGTTGAATATATTGTACTTCACATGAAGGTTCCAACTCAGAAAACTAGCAGATTTGAGTTTTACTGAAGGATAATTGGTATTCATCACCCACTTTTTCCCAAGAAGAGGGAGGTAACTTTCAAGAAAGTCTAGCATTGCCTCACCTGTAGTAAAAGAAAATCAACAGAAGACTATTTCTAATTTGCTACATGACTCTCTGGGTTTCATGCCTATAAATAGGGATGTTTCAAAGCCAACAGAACAAATATCACATGAAACTATTTACCTTTTATGCTCTAGCATTTTTGACCATTATTTGAGACAAAAGAGCCTAGCAAACTAGGCTTGTGATAAAGTAAGTCTACTTGATGTCTACTTTATCACTAAATGTCTGGCTCAAAAGTCAAGAATTTTCTTAACTGAATGTCTTTAGATTACATAGAGCTTCCTAAGCTTTTTGTTCTGCTCAGGATGAGGCTGTTTAAACCCTTCCCAACCTAGATATGATTTAAGGTTGGCAGCTCGAAAGGTTGTGCCTGAGTATATATCATTCTGTTCTTTTGGCAAAGGGGTGATTTGAACTTTTTGGGTTTAATTTTCTGTATTTGGATTTTTCTTGGGTCTGTCATGTTTTTTAATTGGTTGTTAGCTGTGCCATGGGGGCAAACTTTAAAACTACAATTTCTAGTCTAGTTGTTCCGAGGGTTGGCAGGCTTTGAAGTTCAACCTCAACCTCAAACTATTCCTGAAGTATTTTTTCACAGATTCTCCAGGAGAGCAAACAAAGGTTGTTCCATGTTGGGGCTGCATGGAGTGAGAAAGCAGGAACCTTATCCTGCCTGTGGATTTGTGTTGGTCTTTGTTGATAGGGATGACTTCAGCATTTTCTTTAACTTGCCAAGCTAATTCTCTTCCAAGAAATACTCAGTGCCATGCTATATTGTAGCTGTTGGGCAAACCACCTAGCTTTGGTTTTGTATAGGGAAAATCTGGATGAATTTTGCAAAGAATAGGTATTTAGGGGTGTGTCTGTGTGCACAGGGGCATGAACACGCACATGTGTGTATGTGTGTGCCTGTTTTGGTAAGTGTTTGACAGAATGGAAAAAGGAGCGAGGCTGAGAGGATAGAAAAAGTGAAAGGAATAAAGTGGTAGCTACATTGGGCAGTGAACTTGGATAAAGAAATGAATAAATGGTATATTTGAGAAATTCACTCATGTACAATATATTTCCCTTCTTGATTTGTCCAAAGAAATGATAGTAGAAATCTATGTTTTTTATTCTCCCAACAAAGTTGAACACTTGTGTTAACACTCATGTAGACTCATGTTTTTTTATGATTGTACCACCTCTCTCTCTCTCTCTCTCTCTCCATAAATTCAATTATTTGCTGACCCATTTAAGAGTGAGTTGCATACATCATGGCATGTAAACCTCGAGGAACAAAGAATATTTTATATAAACCACAATTACATGTAAGAATTAACAGTAATTAAAAAATACCAAAATATGATTGTCTCATATTCACATTTCTCCACTCATCCCTAAAATTTCTTTTATAGCTAATTCCTTTTTTAAATTGTAGGATCTAATCAAGATTTATATCTTGTTCTTGGCCATTATGTCTCTTTCCATTTAGAACAGTCTCCTATTTTTTTTTTCTTCGTGACATTGGCTTTCTGAAGAGTCCAGACCACGAGTCATGTAGATTGACTCATAATCTAAGTTTATATGATTGATTCCTCATGATTAGATTAAGGTTAAATATTCTTGGCAAGAATTCTATGTGATGTTATGCAATTTTTATTATATCACATAATGGCCAGATGTCCAATTGCCATTTGATCCAGTTGTTGAATGCCAGATTTCTCCATTGTAAAATATGTTCTCCTTTTTGAAATTGTAAGTCATTTATGGGACAGTACCTTGGGTCCAAGTAAAAATTCTGTCTTCACCAACACTTCACCCAATAGTTTCATCCCCTTAATGAATCAATTATTTCATTGTAGGTTATAAAATTTCATCTAAAAATCCTATCATTATTTCTATGTTAATTAGCTGGTATTATTTTGCAAGGAAAAATTATCTGTCTCTTTCAATGATCCCTATTGACTCATGGTCTCCCTGTGTTGTTATTTACTAGTTCTTCTGTTTACATGCTTAAATCATGCAAAACATGTCCAGTTGAAGCCTTCAAGTCTCAACAATGTTTTATTGTGGTAAACAAAACACTAACAAAATTTACCACATTAACTATTTATATGTATACAATAAAGTAGTGTTACCTATATACAAACTGTTGTATAACAGATCTTTAGTGTTTTTCATCTTGTAAAACTGTAACTCTAGACCCATTGAACAGTAACTCTTTGTTTTTCACTCTTCCCAGTACCTGCCAACCACTGTTTCATTTTCTGTTCCAATTTTTAGAATGTGACTCATTAAATACCTTAACATAAGTGGAAACCAAGCAGTATTTCTTTTTTGTGGCTGGTTTATTTCACTTAGCACAATGTCCTTGAGGCTTATCCTTGTTTTAGTAGCATAACAGGATTTTCTTCTTCTAAGACTAATTAATATTCTATCATACATACACACTTTCTTTATTTAAAAGATCTATTATAGGATCTATTATAGGTGAAAGATGCTGCTTTCACCTCTTGACTATAGAGAATTATGCTGTGATAAACTTGGAAGTGCTAATCTTTTAGAAATCTCATTTTGCTTTGTCTAGCTAAATATCAAGAAGTGGGATTGTAGCTGTGGTAGAGCACTTGCCTTGCACCGATGAGGCCCTGGGTTCAATCCTCAGCACCACATGAAAATAAATAAATAAAGATATTGTGTCTATCTACAACTAAAATAATAATAATAATAAATAAAAAAGAAGTAGGACTGCTTGATTATATGGTCATTTTATTTTTAATTTTTTAGGAATTTTCATAATGTTCATAGCAGCTGCTGCATTTTACATTCCTACTAACAGTGTACAAGGGTTGCAATTTCTATACATCCTTGCCAGCATTTATTTATTTATTTTTTTGTGAGTAACCATCCTGCTGGGTATGAGGTGATATCTCCTTGTGTTTTGATTTGCATTTTCCTGGTACTTAGTGATATTGAATATCTTTTCGTGTTCTTTGCTAGATGTTGGCATATTTTCTTTGGAGAAATGTCCTTTGAAGTTCTTTGCCTATTTTTAATTGGATTATATAATTTTTGTTCTAATTATTATTCCTTTGAGTTGTAGAAGTTCTTTATATATTCTGAATTTTAGCCCTTTATCACATATGATCTCCCATACCATAGGTTGCCTTTTCACTCCATTGATTCTTTCCTTTGCTGTAGAGAAGCATTGTAGTTTGAGGCAATCCATTTGTTAATCTTAGCATTTATTTCCTGTACTTTTTGTGTTATGTCCAACAAATAACTGCCAACTTCAATGTGATGAAGCTTTTCCTCTGTGCTTTCTTTTAGGAGGTCATAATTTTAGGTCTTATAATAGATCATTAATTTATTTTGAGTTGTTTTTTTAAGTTATATGTTGTAAAGACCTAATTTCATTCTTCTGCATGTGGTTATCCAGTTTTCCCAAAGTCATTTATTGAGAGACTATCCCTTCTCCATTATGCAGCCTGGTACCCTGTGCTAAGATCACTTTGCCGTAGTTCTATTGGCCTATGAGTCTGTCTTTATACCTGTGTCATACTGTTCTGATTACTGTAGCTTTGTGAGATACATTTTGAAATCAGAAAGTGTGAGACCTCCAGTTTTGTTTATTTTTTTGAAGATTGTTTTAATTATTTGGAGTCCTTTGTGGTTTATAATGAATTTCATATGTTTTTTTTCTATTTCTGAAAAGGATAACATTGGGATTTTGAAAATAGGAATTACATTGAATATACAGATTGCTTTGGATACTATGAACATTTTAACAACACTAAACCTTCCAATCTATGAGCACGTATTTCTTCTCATTTATTTGTCTTTAATTTCTTTAAGGAATGTTGTATAGGTTTCAATGTACAAGTCATTTACTTTGGTTAAATTTATTACTGAAAATCTTGCTGTATTTGATGCCATTAAAAGTGGCTAGTTTTCTTTATTTATCTTTCAGGTTATTCATGATCAGTGTATAGAAATTCAGCTGATTTTTGTACACTGATTTTTCATCCTGTAATTTTGCTAAATTTATTAGATTGTGTGTGTGTGTGTGTGTGTGTGTGTGTGCGCGCGCGTGTGTGTGTTTGTAATATTTGGGGATTTCTACATATAAGATCATATCCTTTGTTAACAGGTAATTTTGCTTCTTGCTTTTTAATTTGGATTCCTTTTCTTTATTTTTCTTGTCTGACTGCTCTGGCTAAACCTCCAACGTTCTGTTAAATAGAAACAGTGATAATGAACATCCTTGATCATATATGAAAAGATTTCAGTTTTCACCTTTGAGTATGATGTTAGCTATGTGCTTTTATTATATGGCTTTTATTATTTTGGGAGCAATTTCCTTGTACTTCTACTTTGATTTTTTTTTAATCATGAAAAGCTGTTGAAATTGTTGAATGATTTTTCGCATGTATTGAGATGATCATGTAGTTTTGTCCCTTGTTCTGTTAATGTGATGTATTACACTGATTGATTTTTTATGTTGTGCCATTTTGCATTCCAGGAATAGTGTCATTTGATCATGGTATAGTAATCCTTTTTGTGTGCTATTGGTTTTTATTTGCTACTATTTTATCTGTGTCATTATTCACTGGGGATATTGGTCTGTACTTTTTATTTCCTATCACATTTTTGTGTGATTTTGGTATCAAGGTAATGCTGGTCTCATAAAGTTAGTTGGGAAGTGTTTTCTCTCTTTCAATTTCTTGAAATATTGGTGTTAATTCTTTAAATTCTTGGTAGAATTCCCTGGTGAAGCCATCAGGTCCTGAACCTGAGAGGAGATTTTCATTACTGATTTGATATCTTTACTAATTATAGATTTACTCACATTTTCTGTTTCTTCATGACTTATGAGGTTGTGAGTTTTAGGAATTTACCAATTTCTTGTAGATTATCCAGTATGTTTGTGTGTAATTGTTTATAGTAATCTCTGATGATCCTTTTTATTTCTATGTCATCAATTTTAATGTCTCTTCTTTCATTTATAATTTTATTATTTAGGTTTTTCCTCTGAGTATCTCTTACTTAATCCAGTTAAGATTTTGCCAATTTGTTTATATTTTTCAAAAAATTATACAATCAGCACTTCTATCATTAAAGTTTTTTTGTGTGTACATTTTGAAACAATAGCATGGGGCATGATCAGTGGCATCCAGTACTTCCAGTTACCTTTGGATCTTGTTTTTAAAAACTTCTCTTACTTTTTTTAGGAAGCAGCTGAGTTGAGTGGGACATGATTTCATAAGGGGTATCAAACAAGTGTTGAAAAGCAAATAAAAGACCCAAACAAAAGTGGTGCTTAATTTTTAAAAAAAAATGGTACAGAATTTCATGATCAGGCAAGTGGTAGGAAACCATCAGGAACCTCAGAAACATATGATTTTAAATAAGTTTGGTGAATGCTATCTCGATAAAGGGTCCTAAAATAAATCTGTCTACTTAGGGAGGACTACTTCCCAGTCCATTTTTAGAATTTTGCTTTTTAGTTTTCTAGTGTATCTAATTTGCACTTTAGTCATCTCACACCCCTCTTATAGCCATCTCCCAACACAAACCTTATATCTGTTCCCTTCCAAGTATTTGCTCATGATTTGCAGATTCTGAAGGAACAGCCAGGGGTCAGATTGTATGAGGTCTTGGCATGAGAAAACCTTTGGATTTTTTCTGTTATATGCATCATATTATTGACAAATCCTGACACTTAAGAAAAGGCAAGGCCTGTGTTATATCCTTATAAGGAATATAACAATATAATAGCAGATAGGAATATAACAATATAGCAGATAGGACTCTTTGAAATGAAATATAGTCTGGAAAACTTTATGAGTGAGCTATGATGTTTTATGACATTAGAATTGAGTTATATGTGGGCAGCATCCAAAGATAAATCCATGCTCTAAAATACGACAAGTGGAATATATTGTTAGTATAAATAAAATTCCTGTTTGGAATCCTTGCTAAAGATAAAGAAAATATAAAACCAGATGACATTTTCAAATCTATTTATCCTAGGTTCAAACTGCATGTGTGAGTATGTGTGCGTAAAAGAAGAGTGAGGAAAACATGATTGAGAAATTGCTGCCCAGTGAATCATGAAAGGGAAGATCCATCTAAAATTCAAATTCTTACTGCAAATATCAATTTTCTCCTAAGACTGCGAAGCAGAATTAAACATATAGTAATAATTTTAAAGATTAACGGATAATATAATCTTAATATAAGGATACATGTATACAGCACATTGAATTTTACAAAAAGTTTTCCTGATGCCAGTTGTATTTCTAAAATCACTCTTATAATATAATTTGCTCCAAGAAGGTGGGATAGTGATTTGTAAATTGTAAAATTATTTAAAAAATTATAAACATTGTAAATAATGAGGTATTTATCTTCTAAGCTAATATCCTTTTCCTCACAGATATTTTAGCCAGGCTGACTGAGAGCTCTTGAGTCACAGAGGAGTCCCCTATGTCCGGGGAACAGATCTGCCTTAGTACACCTGCCATACACAGCTATCAACTAGGAGCAGCCCAAAGGAGAAACAGGTTGAGAACCTAAGGAGTGTGATGTCATGAAAACCAGGACTTTTTCAAGAAACTAATCAAACTTATTGACAAATCAAATACTGCAGTATTTGTGGGTGTATGTGTATTAGATATAAATATAGTATCTGAAGTTAACTATTAACATGATTGTCTAGAGATCAAGAAAGTATATTAGCTCATAAAAGTATTTTGGAGAATGATACAAGAATTACACCAAATGATGGGGCTGGGGTTGTAGCTCAGCAGTAGAGCACTTGCCTAGCATGTGCAAGGTGCTGGGTTTGATCCTCAGCACCACATAAATATAAATAAATAAAATAAAGGTATTGTGTCCAACTACAACTAAAAAAAATTAAAAAAAGAATTACCCCAAATAAGAAAATATGTAGGCCTCAAATTATCAATAAGAACAAGTAAAAACATAATAAATTTTAGTAGAATTGAAAAGAAATAGAAATTCCATGAATCTTGAGGCTTCTAGCAGCAGCCTTTTTCCAAATAGGTTAGGAAATGATAATATATTCATGGAATGAAGCTAACAGTACTTAGGAATATATTTATTGCTTTAAATGCATTTATAATCATATAGATATACGGAACAACGAGCTAAGATATACACTGTAAAACAAAAAAGAAAAAGCAACAGAGAAAAAGAACAATTATTAATGATATTCAGAGCCTTGCGTGCTTCCACTGAGTGGAGGACAGGGAACTGGCTTTATACTCTCCCTCTACACTATTCCAGCCGGGAAACTGAAGTATTGCTGCCTCCACAAAGTGGGGTTGGAAGAGCGGTTCCTCACTCTGTTCAGCCAAAGCTACCCATTGCTTGGGAGGGGAGTCAGCTTGCTTCCTGCTTCTGCCAGGGGCATAGCTAGCTGCTTGCTTAGAGGGTCAAGTCGGCTTCCCCTTGACCTTGATGTGGAATGGAAGATCAACTCCCTCTCTTGGCTGCTGAACCTGTGAGGAGAAGCGGAGGAAGTGGTGTCATCTTTGTTGGTGTGCAGGAGAAAGGCAGGTTATTACCCAAAGCTACTGTTTTCCTGATTTCTTGTCCAGGAGGAACAGGTTTTTTTTTGTTGTTGTTGTTGTTTAAAGTCTGTTGTGAAATCTGGATTGGAACCTGCTGCAGGGCCTCTCTCAGGATACCTGGGTGATCAAAAAGATCCATGGAAACTGATGCACCTTTGTGGTTTGTCTCAGGTCCCTGGGTGGTCACTTTCCTTTGCCTACTTTTCAGGGTTCTCCTAGGTCTGTTTGTTGTGTTATGTCCAGGGATTTTAATTGCAAGAGGGAGGACCTGGGGCCAATGAGGCTAATCTATCTTGACAGAACTAAGAGTTTCCTGAGAACTATGAATTTTATTGTGGAATGTTACCACATTTCCTTTTTTGTGCACATATGGTTGGAGAAGAGGTTTCTAAATCATTATGATCCATTGACTTTCTTTTTTTTAATTAGCGATTTCAGCAGTGTTACTTCAACTTTCTCCAGGACTCAGAGATTCTTTCAATAAATAAGGGTGCCTTGTTGGAAATTTTGATACATGCATAATTTGTAATTCTTAAATCAGGATAAACATATCTACTTCCATAAATATTTATCATTTTTTATGGTGAAGACACACAAAATCTCTTCTTCCAGCTTTCTGAAATACGCAGTATGTTATTGTTGTCTCTAGTTGCCCTACTGTGCAATGGCACACCTGAACTTCTTGCTCCTATCTTACTGTAACTTAGTGCACACCGATCAACCTTATTCCATCCCTCCTTCCCCCTGCTCCTCCCAGCCTCTGGGAAGTACCATGGTACTCTTAACTCCTATGAAATCAACATTTTTTATATTCTACATATGAGTGAGATCATGTGGTATTTGTCTTTCTGCTCTTGATTTATTTCATTTAACATAGTGATGTCCAGTTCCGTCCATGTTGTCGTAAGTGAGATTTCTTTGTTTTTAAGTTGCTGAGCAGCATTCTGTGATTTATGTACACCACAGTTATTTATTCATTCATGAGCTGATCCTTACTCATTTCTAATGCAATGAGTGTGGGAGTATGAATGTTTCTCGACATACTGATTTCCAGGTCATATACTAGTTCTGTTTTTAATTTATTGATTCCTCAATACTGTTTTCCATAAAGGCTGTACTAATTTACATTCCCAGCACCAGGATGCACATTCTTGCCAGCATTTTTTTATCTTTTGACTTTTTCATAATACCTATTCTTAATTGAGTGAGGTGATCTCTTATTATGGTTTTGATTTGCATCTCTCTGATTACTGTTGTGGTTGAACGGTTTCGTCATATTTTTTTAGTTATAGGTGGACACAATGTCTTTATTTTACTTTATGTGGTACTGAGGATCGAACCCAGTGCCTCGTGCATGCTAGGCGAGCACTCTACCTCTGAGCCACAACCCCAACCCTTTTTAGAAATGTCTATTTGGCTTATTGCACCTTACAAAATTAGTTTATTGGTTTGGTTGGTTTGGTTCAGTTTTTGCTATTGAGTTCCCAGTATATTCTGGATATTGACCCCTTGTCAGATATGTAGTTTGCAAATACTTTCTCACAGTCTGTAGGTTGTCTCTTCACTCTGTTTTTTATCCTTTGCTATGCAGAAGCTCTTAGCTTTATATAATCCCATTAGCCTGTTTTTGCATTTGTTTTTCAAGCTTTTGAGGTTTGTCCAAAAACTCCTTGCCCATTCCAATGTCCTAAAGCAATTTTCCTATGATTTTTATTCCAGTAGTTTCATAGTTTTAGGTTTTACACCTAAGTTGTCAATGCATTTTAATTTTTGTAACTAGTGAGAGTCAGGGATCTAGTTTTACTCCAGCATATAAGTACTCAAGTTTCCCAACACCATGTATTGAAAAGAATCTTGCTTTTCAAATGCAACTTCTTAGTACCTGGTATAGTTTAGATATTAGGTGTCCCTCAAAAGTTCATGTGTGTCCTCCAAAAGCTCATGCAAGAAAGCTTACAGATTAAATCATTGCATTATGAAAATTTTAACATAATCAATGTATTAATCACCTGATAAGGATTAATTGGGTATGATTGAAGAAGGTGGGTCACTGAGGGCTGGCTTTTGGGGGTTACATTTTTGTCCATGGTGAGGGAGCTGTGTCTCTCTCTACTTCTGGGTGACATATTCTCAGCTACTTTTTTTCCACACCTTTCTGCCATGATGTTCTGCCACACCTTGGGCCCACAGCAATGGAGCTGGCTGTCCATGTAGTGTGAGCCCCAAATAAACTCTTCCTTGTCTAAAATAGTTCTTATCAAGTGTTTTGGTCACAACAGGGAAAAGGTGACTAAAACAGCACTTTTGTTGAAAATTGTTTGGCAAGTAGACACATGCATTTGTGTCTAGGCTATTCTATTCTGTTTGTCTGTGTGTCTGTTTTCATGTCAACACTATGCTGTATTGATTACTAAAGCTTTGTAGTATATTTTGAAGTTTGGTAGTATAATGCCTTCTGCTTTTTTTTTCCCCACAATGGCTTTGGCTAGTCAGGTATTGTGTTGTTGTTATTATTGTTGTTTCACATAAATTGAAGGTTGTCCTACTTCTATGAAGCCTGTCTCTGGAATTTTGATAGGGATTATATTGAATCTGTAGATTCCTTTGTGTAGTGTGGACATTTTAACAACATTGATCTTCCAACTCATGAACATTGGATATCTTTTCATTTTCTGTTGTCTTTAGTTCCTCTTATTAACATTTTATACTTTGCATTATACAGATCTCTTATTTCTGGGTATTTTATTATTTTTTAGCTATTGTAAATGAGATTCTCCATTTCTATTTCAGATAATTTGCTATTGGTGTATAGCAATGATACTGATCTTTGTTAATCTTGCAACTTTCCCAAATTTCTTTAATAATTCTAATAGTTTCTTTTTTCTTTTTTTTCCTCTAGCATAGTTAAAATTTATTTTTTTCTTCTTTTTATTAGCTACACATGACATTACAATGATCTTGACAATTTATACATTTGAATCAATTGGGGTATAATTTTTCATTCTCCTGATTGTACAGATTGCAGAATCACATTGGTCATACAATCACCTATATACATACAGCAATCATAATGTCTATTCTATTCTGCTTCCATTCCTATCCTCCCTTCCCCTCCCCTCCCCTCCCATCACTTCTCTCTATCCAATCTAATGTGACACACTTTTTTCCTTCCATCTTCCATACAATTCCTCTTCTCCCTCCTTTTCCCTCCCAACTCTCTTCCCTATTTAGTGGTAATCTTCTCATGCTCTTCCTCCCTATCCCATTTTGAGACACCCTGCTTATATCAGAGAAGACATTTGGCATTTGTTTTTTAGGGATTGTCTAACTTCACTTAGCATAATCTGCTCTAATGCCATCCATTTCCCTGCAAATGCCATGATCTTGTTATTTTTTAGTGCTGAGTAATATTCCATTGTGTATAAATGCCGCATTTTTAATCCATTCATCTATTGAAGGGCATCTAGGTTGGTTCCATAGTCTAGCTATTGTGAATTGTGCTACTGTAAACATTGATGTGGCTGTGTCCCTGTAGCATGCTCTTTTTAGGTCTTTTGAGTATAGTCCAAGAAGGGGAATATCTGGGTCAAATGGTGGTTCCATTCCCAGCTTTCCTAGGAATCTCCATACTGCTTTCCAAAGTGGCTGCACCAATTTGCAGTCCCACCAGCAATGTATGAGTGTACCTTTTTCCCCCGAATCCTTGCCAGCACTTATTGTTGTTTGACTTCATAATGGCTGCCATTCTTATTGGAGTGAGATGGTATCTTAGAGTAGTTTTAATTTGCATTTCTCTGATTGCTAGTGATGGTGAGCATTTCTTCATGTATTTGTTGATTGATTATATATCCTCTTCTGAGAAGTGTGTGTTCAAGTCCTTGGCCCATTTGTTGATTGGGTTATTTGTTTTTTTATTGTTTAACTTTTTGAGTTCTTTGTATACTCTAGAGATTAGAGCTCTATCTGATGTTTGAGGGGTAAAGATTTGTTCCCAGGATGTAGGCTCTCTATTCACCTCACATATTATTTCTCTTGCTGAGAAAAAACTTTTTAGTTTGAATTTGTCCCATTTGTTGATTCTTGGTTTTAACTCTTGTGCTATAGGTGTCTTATTAAGGAATTTGGGGCCTGCCCCCATGTGATGAGGATTAAGGCCAACTTTATCTTCTATTAGACGCACAGTCTCCAGTTTGATTCCTAGCTCCTTGATCCATTTTGAGTTGACTTTTGTGCATGGTGAGAGAAAGGGATTCAATTTCAATTTGTTACATATGGAGTTCCAGTTCTCCCAGCACCATTTGTTGAAGATGCTATCCTTTCTCCATTGCATGTTTTTAGCTCCTTTGTCTAATATAAGGTAGTTGTAATTTTGTGGATTTGTCTCTGTGTCCTCTATTCTGTACCATTGGTCTACCAGCCTATTTTGGTGCCAGTATCATGCTGTTTTTGTTACTATTGCTCTATAGTATAGTTTAAAATCTGGAATCGCGATACCACCAATTTCACTCTTCCTGCTTAGAATTACTTTAGCAATTCTGGGTCTCTTATTTTTCCAGATGAATTTCATGATTGCTTTTTCTATTTCTGCAAGGAATGCCATTGGGATTTTGATGGGAATTGCATTGAATCTGTAAAGTGCTTTTGGTAATATGGCCATTTTAATAATATTAATTGTACCAATCCATGAGCAAGGTAAATCCTTCCATCTTCTAAGGTCTTCAACTATTTCTTTCTTTAGGGTTCTGTAGTTTTCATTGTATAAATCTTTCACCTCTTTTGTTAGGTTGATTCCCAGAGATTTTTTTTTTTGAGGATATTGTGAATGGGGTAGTTGTCCTCATTTCCATTTTAGAGAATTTGTCACTGATATACAGGAATGCCTTTGATTTATGGGTATTAATTTTATATCCTGCCACCTTGCTGAATTCATTTACTAGTTCCAGAAGTTTCTTGGTTGAACTTTTTGGGTCTTCTAGGTATAGGATCATGTCATCAGAAAATAGTGGTAATTTAAGTTCTTCTTTTCCTATATTTATGCCTTTAATTTCTTTCATCTGTCTAATTGCTCTGGCTAGTGTTTCAAGAACTATGTTGAATAGAAGTGGTGAGAGAGGGCATCCCTGTCTTGTTCCAGATTTTAGAGGGAATGCCTTCAGTTTTTCTCCATTTAGAATGATGCTGGTCTGAGGCTTATCGTATATAGCTTTTACCATGTTGAGGTAATTTCCTGTTTTCCCTAATTTTTCTAGTGTTTTGAACATAAAGGGATGCTATGTTTTGTCGAATGCTTTTTCTGCATCTTTCAAGATGATCATATGTTTCTTATCTTTAAGTCTATTGATGTGGTGAATTACATTTATTGATTTCCATACATTGAACCAGCCTTGCATCCTGGGGATGAATCCCATTTGGTCATGGTGCACGATTTTTTTTATATGTTTTTGTATCCGATTTGCCAGAATTTTATTGAGGATTTTTGTATCTATATTCTTTAGGGATATTGGTCTGAAGTTTTCTTTCTTTGACGTGTCTTTATCTGGTTTTGGAATCAGGGTGATGTTGGCCTTGTAGAATGAACTTGGAAGTACTCCCTCTTTTTCTATTTCCTGAAATAGATTGAAGAGTATTGGTATTATTTCTTCTTTAAAGGTCTTGTAAAACTCTGCTGTATATCCGTCTAGTCCTGGGATTTTCTTGGTTGGTAATCTTTTGATGGCTTCTTCTATTTCCTCACTTGATATTGGTTTGTTTAGTTGTGTATATCATCCTGACTCAATCTGGGTAGATCATATGCCTTAAGGAATTTATCGATGCCTTCAGTATCCTCTATTTTATTAGAGTATAGGGTTTCAAAATAATTTTTAATTATCTTCTGTATTTCTGAAGTGTCTATTATGATGTTGCCTTTTTCATCCCATAAGCTAGTAATTTAGTTTCTCTCTCTTCTTCTCTTTGTTAGCATGGCTAGTGGTCTATCAATCTTTTTTATTTTTTCAAAGAACCAACTTTTAGTTTTGTCAAATTTTTTGATTGTTTCTTTTGTTTCGATTTCATTGATTTCACCTCTGATTTTAATTATTTCTTGCCTTCTACTGTACTTGCTGCTGATTTGTTCTTCTTTTTCTAGGGCTTCGAGATGTAGTGTGAGGTCATTTATTTGTTGGCTTTTTCTTCTTTTAAGGAATGAACTCCATGAAATGAATTTCCCTCTTTGTACTGCTTTCATAGTGTCCCAGAGATTTCGATATGTTGTGTCTGAGTTTTCATTTACCTCTAAGAATTTTTTAATTTCCTTTTTGATGTCTTCTGTAACCCTTTGTTCATTCAGTAGCATATTGTTTATTCTCCATGTGATAATGGAATTTTTCTTCCATATTTTATCATTGATTTCCAATTTCATTCCATTATGATCAGATAAAATGCATGGTAGTATCTCTGCTCCTTTGTATTTGCTAAGATTTGCTCTGTGACATAATATATGGTCTGTTTTTGAAAAGGATCCATGTGCTGCTGAGAAAAAAGTATATCCGCTTAATGTTGGGTGTATATTCTATATATGTCAATTAAGTCTAAGTTATTAATTGTATTATTGAACTCTCTAGTTTCTTTATTCAACTTTTGTTTGGAAGATCTGTCCAGTGGTGAGAGAGATGTGTTAAAAATCACCCATGATTATAGTGTTGTGGACTATTTGACTCTTGAACTTGAGAAGAGTTTGTTTGATTAACATAGCTGCACCATTGTTTGGGGCATATATATTAATGATCGTTAAGTCTTGTTGGTTTATGTTTCCCTTGAGAAGTATGTAGTGTCCTTCTTTATCCCTTTTGATTAACTTTGGCTTGAAGTCTATTTTATTTAATATGAGTATGGATACCCCTGCTTGCTTCCAAGGTCCATGTGAGTGGTATGATTTTTCCCAACCTTTTACCTTCAGTCTGTGTATGTTTTTTCCTATCAGATGAGTCTCCTGTAGGCAACATATTGTTGGATCTTTTTTTTAATCCGGTCTACTAGCCTATGTCTTTTTTTTGTGCATTTAAGCCATTAACATTTAGGGTTACTATTGAGATATAGTTTGTACTTCCAGCCATATTCGTTTATTTATGTCACTTAACATGATTTGTTTTTCCACTTTGATTAGTTTTTCCTTTACTATACTACCTCCTGCTGTTGGTTTTCATTGTTATTTTTCACTTCCTCTTCCTGTAATGTTTTGCCAAGGATGTTTTGTAGCACCAGTTTTCTAGCTGCAAATTCTTTTAACTTTTGTTTATCATGGAAGATTTTTATTTCATCTTCAGTCCTGAAGCTTAATTTTGCTGGATTCATGATTCTTGGTTGGAACCCATTTTCTTTCAGCATTTAAAATATGTTGTTCCAGGATCTTCTAGCTTTCAGAGTCTGTGTTGAAAGATCAGCCATTATCCTGATTGGTTTACCCCTAAATGTAATCTGGTTTCTTTCTTTTGTGGCTTTTAAGGTTCTCTCCTTATTCTGTATGCTGGACATCTTCATTATAATGTGTCTAGGTGTGGATCTCTTATGATTTTGCACATTCGGTGTCCTGTAGGCTTCTAGGATTTGGATTTCTGTTTCATTCTTCAAGTCTGGGAAGTTTTCTAGGATAATTTCATTGAACAGATTGCTCATTCCTTTGGTTTGGACCTCTATACCCTCCTGTATTCCAATAACTCTTAAGTTTGGTCTCTTTATCTTATCCCATATTTCTTGGATGTTCTGCTCGTGGTTTCTTAACATTCTCACTGAGCTGTCTATGTTCTTTTCAAGTTGAAATACTTTGTCTTCGTTGTCTGATGTTCTATCTTCTAAGCGTTCTACTCTGCTGGTAATACTCTCATTTGAGTGTTTAATTTGGTTTATTGTTTCCTTCATTTCCAGGATTTCTGTTTGTTTTTTTATAACCTCTATCTCCCTGTAGAGTTGATCTTTTGCTTCTTGGATTTGTTTATGTAATTCATTGTCAAAGTGATCTTTCATTGTCTGA
Organism: Urocitellus parryii; assembly: GCF_045843805.1. Classification (NCBI taxonomy): domain Eukaryota; kingdom Metazoa; phylum Chordata; class Mammalia; order Rodentia; family Sciuridae; genus Urocitellus; species Urocitellus parryii. The sequence continues at coordinate 32,479,232 of NC_135532.1, forward strand.
TTTTGCTGTCTCATGTCTTCCTTGAGACTCCAGATCAACTGAAGCATGTATGTCCTGAACTCTGCTGCAGATATTACCTCTTCTAATGTTGAATTGACCTGCATTGTTTGTGGTCCTTTCTTTCCTTTTCTTTTCATACTGCTCGTGTTTCTTTCCAGCTTTGTGAAACTGTTGTGTTAATTATTTTCCCCTTATATATTTATATTGCTCTTGTATAGCTCTAAAATCTCTCTTTTGTGGAGAAAGACAATGTTAACAGTTCCCAATGGTACAACATCTAAGCACAAATTATCATTATTAATACATTTATAGTTAGACTCTACGTCTACAGATATTGGCTTCAATTATTATTTTAAAATATAGTCAGTAGTTTCATAAAAGGCATACCATTTCTGGTGGCATATAGAAAACTGAATTTCAGACGTAGGAATGTATGCTCAGGGGGAAAGGAGTGAGGGAATGAAGTTAATCTAACTTAGCAACTTTGGAGAACTCTAACCAATAGACTGGTGATTTATGGAAGAATGTATAGATTCAACCTCCTATCTGTATTTATAAGATTACCCTACATATAGATAGTAAAAGTTAGGGGGTTAAAAGTGGGATAGAGGGAGTAAGAATGAAGAGAAAAATAACAAGGAAGAGAAGAGAAAAAATAGAGAGGGAAAAAGAAAATAAGAAAGAAAAAAGAAAAAAAGGGGGGAGGTGGGGCATATGCACTTCCTCTATATTATATTATTCTGGTGATTCAATTGTTAAAGTCCTATTTCATGCACAGTTCTTGGTTTCACATATATTTAGGTTGTGAAAGAGAGAGAAGAAAAGATAGCAAAAAAAAAAAAAAAGTCTCTCAGAACTCTGTTTTCCTTGCTTCCAGTAGGTGGCGTTGTCTATTCCTAGCTTGAGCCTCTGTGTTCAGGGTGGTGGATGTAGCCAGTGTGAAAGGACATGAGCTTCCACCTGTTGTCTCCCTACTCTAGTCTCTGAGATGGAAACCAAGTGCCTGTAAAGTTGTTGTTTTGCATCATTAGCCACACCCCCCAAAAGCTTGTGGGAAAAATTTTGAGTTATCACAGCTAAGGGTGGGGGAGTTGGAAACCAGGTACCTGGATCAGCAGCAGAACCATGCGTTTAGCCACGCCCCTGGTTGATGGGTTTTAAGGGTTGATGGGCTTCCTCCAGTCTGGCGCTTGGGGCCAGGTGGGGCTTCCTCCTCTGGTATGGCATGCGGGGGCCAGGGCCGGGCTTCCTCCTCCAGTCTCTTCTTTTTTCTTTTTTGGTAAGTTTTCATGGTTTTCTATATAAGATTATATCATCTGAAAGAAATGATTATTTTACTTCCTCCTTTCCAATTTGGATGACCATTCCTTTTCTTGGCTTGTTGCTATGGCTAGGACTTCCTGTACTACGTTGTGTACAAATGGGAATCTTTGTCTTTTCATCTAAGAAAGTAAGCTTTCAGCTTTTCTCTATTCAGTATAATGTTAGCTGTTGACTTTTCATGTATGAACTTTATTGTGTGAGGAAATTTCCTTCTATACCTATTTTTTGAGATATTTGCCAATTCTTTTTCAGCAACTCATCATATAATTTTTGTTCATCATTCTGTTAATGTGGTGAATCACATTTCTGATTTGCTTATATTGAGCCATCCTTCCTTCCCTGGGAGGACTCCCACTTGATCATGGTGTATAATCTTTGCAATATGACGGTGAATTTGATTTGATAGTATTTTGTTGAGAATGTTTGCATCTATGTTTATCAAGGATATTGAAAGGATTTCTTTTATTTCCTCTTTCTAATTTTTTGTTTGTTCGTTAAATGTAATGCTGGCTTTGTAGAACACATTTGGAAGAATTTCCACCTCTTCATTTAAAAAAAATAACTTAAGAAGAATTAATTTCAGTGTTTCTTTAAATGTTTGCAGAACTTGGCATTGAAGCTGGCAGTTCCTGGGCAATTCTTTGATGGAAGATTTTTTATTTCTGATTCAGTCACATAAGTTATTATTGGCCTGTTCAAATTTACTATTTCTTTATGTTTCAATATTGGAAAGATGTATGTGTTCAGCAATTTGTCCATTTCTTCTCAACTATCAAATTTGTTGGTGTATAGGTTTTCATAAAAGTCTCTAATGATCCTTTTTCTGTGATGTCAGTTGTAATGTCTCTCTTTACGTCTTTGATTTCATTTATTTGGGTCATCTCTCTTTTCCTTAGTCTAGCTAAGAGTTTGTCCATTTTACTTATAGTTTTTGAAGAACCAGGTCTTCATTTTATTGATATTTTATGTTTTTTAGCCTATATTCCATTTATTTCTTCTCTGATCTTATTATTTCTTTGCTTTTACTAATATTAGGTTTAGTTTGTTCTCATTTTTCTAGTTCCTTGTGAAACAGTGACAGTTTATTTATTTAAGATCTTTCTGCCTTTTGATTAGATGTTGATTGCAGTCAACTTCCTTCTTAGTAATGCTTTTACTATATTCCATAGGTTTTGATGTATTGAATCTCCATTTTTATTTGTTCCAAGAAATTTTTAATTTTTTTCTTGATTTCTTCCTTGATTCAAAAGTAAATTGCTTAATTTCCATGTGTTTGTATAATTTCCAAAGTTTTTCTGTTATTGATTTTTAGTTTATTACATTGTGGTTAGAGAAGACACAAATTACGACTTCAAGTTTCATACTTTGTTGATATTTGTTTTGTGGCCTAGCATATGATCTATCCCCCAAAATGTTCCATGTGTAGATGAGCAAATGTCTATTCTGTAGCAGTTGATTAGAATGTTCTGTAGATGCTGTTAGATCAGTTTAGTCTAGGGTACGACTTAACTCTACCATGTCTTTGTTGACTTTTCTGTCTGGATAATTTGTTCATTGGTGAAACTGGCATTAAAGACCTTTACTGTTATTTCATTGAAGTCTATTTATTCCATTAAGTCTACCAATGTTTCCTAAATTTGAGACTTCATGATTGGATGCAAATATATTTTGAATTGTTATTTATTCTTGCTGGATTAACCCCCTTTTCATTATATAATGACCCCTTCTCATCTGCTTTTGATTTGAAGTATATTTCATCTGATACAATTGTGGCTACTTCTGATTTGTTATGGATTCCCTATGCCTGGAATATTTCATCTGTCTCCTTAAGCCTATACATGTCCTTAGCAGTGATTTTCTTGTGAGCAATGAGTAGTTTGGTTGTGTTCTTGTATCCATTCAGTCATTCTTTTACTTTTAATTGGAGAGTCTAGTCCATTTACATTCAGAGTAATTATTGATAGGTAAAGTCTTACTGCAGTCTATGAGGGTTCTCTAGAGGAACAGAGACAACAGGCAGTATAATTATAAAAATGGGCCTTATTAGGTTTGTTTACAAGACCAGAGGCTGGATAGTCCAAAATGGCTATCTGCAGGCTGGAGAGCTGGAAGAACCAGTAGCTGTACAGTCCAAGAGGCTGAAGCCTCAGAACAAGAGGAATCAATGGTGCTACCCTAGTCCATGTCTGAAGACTTCTGAAGAATCACTGGAAGAATTCCCTTTAGAAGAGTGAAGAAGTGAAGTCTGATATTCTCAGAGGTTCATAGCAGCAATCAAGAACGCATTAAAGAAGAATTGAGCTTGCATCTGCTGCTGCTTCTTAGTTCTTTCAACTTTTATTCCATCCAAGTCATCATCCTATTAAATGGGCTGCTCATACATAGGGAGGGTTTCCATTTCAGTTGGCTATCCCACATGCCAAACATTGCTAGACACACCCATTGACACACCCAAAAGTCTCTTGATCCTTGGCATCTCTTAATCCAATCCAGTTGACAATTCAAATTAACCATTACATACAGTTATTTTGGAACTTGTTTTCTAGTTTTATTGTTGTTCTTATTTTGTTGCATTTTCTCTTCTTTCTGGTTAAGTGATTTACTCTAGTGGTGTGCTTTGATTCTTCCTTATTATTTTAATTGCTTCCATCTCTCTGTTGGTTTACTGGTTGAAGTTTTGAATTCTCTAAGTGCTTTAAAACAGTTGTTTCAAATTCTCCATCAGAAATTGCCTATGTTGATTTCTATTGTGTTGATTTCTGGCACCATATTTTGATTATTAGGGGAGGTTGGGGTATCCTGAAATCCATTGATGCTTGTGAGGAATGCCACCTAGGTATTGAAAAATTAGATATTTATTCCATTTTTCATAATCTGGATAGTCTACGTGTGCATACTTTTCAGAAATTCTAAGCAGACTGCTTCTCTCCTTTGTGTCTGTAGTCAATCTGCTATTTCAGTAGTAAGTGGTACCTTAAGCCCAAGTTTGCTGCAACACCACAGTTGTTGAGTTGTTGCTTTATCATCACTAGAAGGCAATTGAAGCCCAGATTTGTCCCGTAACTAAAGTGGCAGAATTTTTTTTTTTCATCAGGAACTAGATGAGTACCTTAAAAGGGCAGTCAATCACCCAAAGCCTCTCCATGGGGATGAAACAGGCTCAGAATCCTTGTCCATAGTCACTGGCCTATGGTGAGGCATTGCAGGATTCTGTGTGGCTCTGGGAAGAATCACCACGGATGGATCAGCCCCAAGGTGCTAAGTCATGCCTACAGACACCAGCACCACATACTTTGTCATACCTAGAGTCTGAAGCCTTCCAGGGCCAGTATAACACTAGGGTAGGACCAAGATCCACAGTGCCATGGGGTTTTTACCACTGAGGGATTCTTGGTGCTCAAGAACACTGCAGTGTTCAATGAAACACTGCAGCCAAAATAGAAATCCAACAGACTGAGTCGACATGCCTCCCCTTGACACCAGGGCTGTTATATGAGCTCTACACATGGGCAAAGACATAGAATTGGAAGCTATTACCCAGTGTTAGATCAAGTTGATTTCTAAATTTTCTTCCAACAGCATTAAATAAAAATTAAATAAAAGTTTGTTGCAATAGGGGAGAACTAAACTCTATTGCAAAAGAGTTTTCAAGCTCTGGGTTAATGGATAAGTCCTGGAGGACTTCAAGAGGGATGTGATCAGTGTGATCAGGGCATTTATGTTTGTTAATTGATGCTTCACATAGAAACTGGGAGTCAGGGGCCCCATCCTTCTTGATTAAATTTCCAAAGGGTGGCCTTCAGGTCCTAAGAAGAACACTCCTGGGTTGTCAAGCTGGCTTTGGCTGGAATAAGATTTGGCTGGAATAAGCTCTAAGAAATGGGAGATCAGGAACATAACAGTTAGGGGAAAGACAGCCTGAAGTTTGGTCAGAGGACAACAGTAAGGCATTCTTGGTCAGAGTAACAGAAGGGAGGAAGGGGGAGGAGTACTATTTATTACATATTGAGGATAAATCTTATAAAATAGATTTGTTTGTTTTTCATGGGTTAGAGAAATCAAGTTTTAGAGAGACTAAGAACTTTGTTACGTAGACAGTAACCAGAACAGTCAGTACCTGAACCCAGATATTGCTGACAAAGTGGATCATCTTAAATCCTACCGTCTTTGTGTGTCTTCTACTTATAAGAATGAATTCTGGATATTATAAAAGCATGTACATATAATGTATACACTTGCTTTTAATATAATATAATCATATATATAATACACTAACCTTGTATTACATAGAATTTTTTTTTTAAATGTTTCTGCCCGTGTCCCCTTCTCTTCCTCATGGTGTATACTGATTGGCTATCCATGAGTACTTATAAAATAGGCCTCTATCTAGGTAAACTGTTATTAACCTCTGAGACTATGGCTTAGGATCACATAGGATGCTGCATTTTCTCCCTCTGTCGATCTTTAGAAAAAGGAGCTGGTGACTTCAACTGGAAAATATACTCTGCTAATACAAATATGTGTCTCATTATAAGCCTTTTGTAGACATTCAATGATGATTGTTCACAGTGGTGCATGCCATGGACTCACATAATAGCATGGATTTCAAGCAAGAAAATGTAATTATACCTACAGGCATAATGGCTGCAGTAGGACTGACGTGTACAGTTCTTCATCCAACACCACTATTGTATTTCATGGGGCAAATGAGAAAGAGTTCAGCCAACATTAAGACAGATTTCCTACAAGTGCTCTAGAATAAACTGTTTACACATTTTTTGTTTTGCCTTGCCATAGTTATTGAAATAGAAATAAAGTAGGAAAAAGAAAAGAACTTCACACTAATCACATGTCAAGTCTAATTTATATCATGGTGTCACCTAATTTGGCAAGAATTAGGCACAGTTGTTTTTGTCCAAATTTGCTATTCCTAATGATGTCCTGTAATGCCCAAATTCATAATTTCTACAAATATTCCATTTTCAGTAATGAAGAAGAGCACCAATGTTTGACATTTAATCAGTGATACATAACCCCAAATCATTTTACCTGATTTTAGTGAGCATGTTTAGTGAACATTTTTAAATGGCTTCCTTTTCTATATCTGTGTTAGCCTTTATTTATTTCTATCTGAGGTATTTGTAATGATATGGATCCTTTTTTCCTTGAAAGGAAATTCTTCACTTAATCCATTTTGGTAGTTCATAATACTTTAATGAAATGATTGCAGTTTGTGAAGCTTCTGAGTCATCTTATCCTATTCTTGCATACTTGCTTTGGATGAGCTACATTAGGGGTATGGCCTGTAGCTTTTTCCATTCTTTGATCTAGAAAATTAACAGCTTACACACTCATAAGCTGTGGCAGAGGCCCTTGCTGAAGAGCTGCCAAATTGCCAGGCCCAGATCCCATGCTATGTTAGCAGTACACACTGGGAGGGAAAGCAGGGGGACTGGAGCCATGGGAAAGGTGGGAGAGGCTGGGCACTGAGTCACTGAGATACGGGGACACCCACAGTGAATATGAGAAGGATATGGCACTGATCACCACACCTCACATTCACATCTTTTTTTTTAATCTTCCTGTTAAAACATAAATGACTGCACTTTAGAAATGAAGTTTATTTTAATGATGTTGATACTATCCATAAAAACACTGGACAGAGGGAGAAGTGATTGATGAAGTCTTAACTTTCTTTGGCAACAGCTTTTTTGGTCCATAAAATGAAGGGTTCTGATTGAGTGCCTACAAGGTATCTTCTTGTGTTCAATGTTTGCAGTTCTATGTGAATAATTTATATTTGTACAGGTTTATATTTTTAAAAAAATTTTGTATTCATTTTAGAAGGAGGCATATAAATCTGGAATCTGAACCCTGATTTCATGTGTGATGATGTTGTTTATTTTTCTCAGTCTACCTCTGTTTTCCCCCTCAACTTCCCTTCTCCATTTCTGAATCTTTCCAAATTTAAAACAAGCCTTCCATCATTGCACTTAGGAGATTCTATTTTACTGTCCATTCTGGAAGGAACTCTGAAGTGAGGTTTGCTTTGCCTGTGCTTTAATGCATGTGTGTGGTGGTGGTGGTGATGGTGGTGGGGTGCTGGCTGGCTTATTTATTTATTTATTTATTTATTTATTTTTGGTATTGAGGATTGAACCCAGGAGCACTTAACCAGTGAGCTTTATCTTCAGCCCATTTTTATTTTTTATTTTAAGATAGGGCTTCATTAAGTTGCCCAGGCTGATCTTGTACTTGTGTTCCTCCTGCCTCAGCCTCCTGAGTCACTGGAACTACAGGCCCAGAACCACTATGCCCTGCTGCGGGGTGGCACTTTTTAACTTTTTCTCATACAACTATAGAGGAATGATTCAAGTATAAATATATATATATATATATATATATATATATATATATACACATATATATATGTAAATATATAATATATATTATATATAAAAATATTAGATATATGTATATATATCTACTTTATTTGATAATGAAAATAAAAGAAATGATAGAATTACAGTGCTTGTTAGGAATAGAATGCTGAATTTTGTGTTGTTTTAAAATTAATTCAGTATTATTCACTCAAATTTAGATTATTCATATTTTAGGATTTTGTATCTGAATAGAATGTTCAGTGCAGAATTAAGCACAGAATCAACCCTGCATTGTTAATTTAGCTGGAAGTTATACACATACTGAGTATTTGTTTAGATTCTTTGTCTCTTTTATGATGTGCACATTTCTTCTTTTTATTGTTGGGCACATTGTAAACAGGGCACTCTTTTTCAGAGGTCTTATTCTAGCTAACTAGGAAACTAGCTGCATTATGTTGTTATTACGACTGGCATATTGGCTTGGCTGAATTAATTTGTATAATATTTTTGAAACACCTTTCTCTTTACTACTTTTCTGAAATTTCAACTCTGTCTCTAGTCTATTTAGAAATTGGAATAGGCCATAAATCAACATCAATATTATCATGATATACATTTAAAAAATAGCTTAGATTTAACATGAAAATTTTCTCTGTATATGTTTCTGTCTTTCTCTTTGTCTCTCTATCTCTCTGTGACTCTGTGGATCTTTCATCATATCTGAGGAAGTTGCTAAATCTTCCATCTTCTATGTTTATTTCATATCCATCTATTTCCTGTCTTCCATTTCTGCGTCCTCTTTCAGGCTTCCTTTGCTTATCATTTAGGTCATTATAGTAAAAGTCTTTATAGCTACGACTTTAGTTTTTTGTCTTAAAATTAATTGTAACTGTCAGATTTATGTTCTTAAATACCTCTGGTAACAGTTAGCCATCAATGACTCACAATTTCCACTTAAAAATCTATAGAATTTAGTTTATCATTAAAAACTCAGTTCTATTTTTTTTACATTGGCTTATCTCATACTACTCCTATATATTTCCTCTGAATCAAGGCAGTCATATTAAATACGCTAATTATAATATTTCTGTACATTGTGTGCATATTTTTAACCTCCATTCCTTTGTTCATGTTCTTCTTTTTCTCTCCTTTCTCATATCCTTTTGCTCAAATTATAAGAAGAGTTGGAAATGATCCCTGAAATTGGCTATGATCTTTCCATATGGTGTTCTTTCAATGATGGCTCTAATAGTACTTCTCTTAATGACACTCAGAACTTTCTGTGTTCTATACTAATTGTTGTGTACTTGAGGACTTTCTTCTGGGAGATCACAGCTCCTTAAAAATAGACACGAATCCTTTGTTTTATATTTGGGATTGAGAAAGACTTATTTTGATATCTCCAAAGTGCCTAAAAACTCAATAGACAGTAGATAAATGACAAAATTCTCTTGTAGTAGTGAATGAATCAACACAGAATGAAGGGCATTTTTAAGTGGGCTTTTGAGGATGTTTTGAGAGGATGATTTTTTTTTCTCTCTAAGCAGTTATGAGATCATGACTGTTGAGAAAGAATAAGGGGAATGGACAAAGAAGTTTTAGACAAGATCTGAGGTTTTTAAGAACAGAAGTCACTTGTAACCACATTGTATTTAGTAAGGGAATAACAGAAAATTCTGTTTTCCAACATGGTGAGGGAAGGTTGAAAAATAAAATGGGCTAGATCAACTTGATTGACCCCAGTGACACACTTCTCTAGCCACAGCCTACCTGCCTAAAGCTACCACCCAGTTAATTTGTTCAAGTGGATTAATGCATTGAATAGGCTAAGGCTCTCATAATCCAATCGTCTCACCTCTATACTGGCTTTGTCTCACACATGAGCTTTTGGGGGATACCTCATATCTAAACTATAACATCCTCAAATGATTTTATATTACTAGGTTTTCCCATCAGAAGTGGAAGTCAGGTCACTTTTTGAACTTTATGGCTTGTGTCTACATACTATTCTTTAATAGGGATGCTGGACATTGGGGATCAGCCAGAAAAGAGAAGCTAGCTTTCTGGGGAAAAAAAAGATACCAAAACCAAAAACTTGAATGTCTATCATATCTGAGAAAGTTAAAGTCACAGGAATGTTCAGCCTGAGGAATGGAAAGCTTTAGTGGGAAGAATCAATGTCATGTGAATGGACTTCTGCTGCAGAAGGAGTCAGGACAAATGAATGAAGGTCTTAGGGAATGTACCCAGAGAGTACAGAAAATATTTTAACTGCTCAGATGCGAAAGAGGCATTGTAATAAAGTGACAAGAGAGGATAAACTTCATTAATAACAGCAGCAATTATAGCAAGCAGTGATCTTGTTGGGTATTATTGATAGTGTTGTTGAAATACAATACTTGATAGCAATGTTAACTTCAGCAGTATAATTCATTCAAACATACATAGCAAATCATGGTAATAGGTGTTTGCATTAGTTGTCAGCCTGGACTTTCAACAGTAAGACAGGATAATTCCATGATATACCGTCTCTTTTAATTTCTCATGAAAGATGAATCTAGCAGACATCCAGGGGTCTGACAAATAAATATGGCACCATTGACAGCAAATAAATAACCCTTTTCCCAAGTCAGAGACATAGGGATAGATATGGGTTCAAAACATTAATAAAAATAAATTTATAGCCTCATTCCCCAAAACGTGAAGTGGGGAAAAGCACAGATTTTATTTATTTTTAATTTTTTTGTTTTAATTAGTTACACATGACAGTACAATGATCTTGACATATCATGCATTTGAATCAAATGGGGTGTAATTTCTCATTATTCTGAGTGTACAGGTTGCAGAATCACATTGGTCATACAGTCACGTATATTTATACAGCAATACTAGTGTCTATTTTGTTCTGCTGTCCTTCCAGCACAGATTTTAAAGCACAATGGTCACTTTTAAATCATGGGATTAGTTTTAGTCAGGAAAGAAGATGTTGAATTTAAGTTTTAGTAAATAAAAAATTGATCGGGAGAAATACATGGGTAGAAAATCAGAGAAGAGCAAACTAGAATAGTTTCCAAGGTATGTACATTTGAGATTTGATTTCAGAGAGCACTTTATACACAAGAAGGGCAATACGGCAGCGGAAAGATCCCTGGACCAGGCTGAGATTCAGGAAACACTGGCATCGGTCCCTGGTGAAACTTGGTGAAATGTCTAGGCTCCATTCTGTGATTATGCCTGTGAACTGACCCTGGTCCAGCACCCACACTCTTCCCTCAGGCCCATTTCCATTTACTTGCTCTTTGATTACAGCAATAGTGGAATCTACTGGGCAGCCCTGAGGCGGTGATCTCAGAGGTTTCAACTTTAAAGTCCAGATGGTTTAGTTAAAAGTGTAAGACTGTTCCTGACAGCAGTAAAAATATGAGGTTATCAGAACATGCACGCTGTGACTCTGAGATGTCCGAAGTCCAGCATGTGAAACCTGGTGGTTTATGGACAGAATTAGCTACAGTTACTTAAAACACTGACCTAAAATAGCAGACTTGAACAAACTAGAGTTTCATTTTTTTTTCTTATGCAAAAGATGGAGGACAGCAATTCTGCTAGGTTCTCAGAGAACCAGGTGATTTCATCATGTGGCTATTCCATCTCTCTGGTGTTGTCCCATTCTTACAGTGTTCCAGGCCTGGTCTCCATAACCCTTTTCCAGCAAGCAGAATGAAGGAAGGGGGAAGGGTGTTTCAAACATCTTGTTAGCCAGAACATGGTCACATGCCACATCCATCTGTAAGGGAAACAGAAATCCTGCCTTTTTTCTCCGTGGCCATGTGATCCAGATAAAAATTCGATTACTCTGAAAGGAAAGAATGGATTAATGAGGTAAATGAGTGTGTCTGTGGAAACCTGGCCACCCAAGCATGAGCATACACACTCTCTGTATCTTTTTTTTTAAAAAAACCACTATAATTTTCAGTGAAACCACACTCGAGTCATTTACTGAAGAGTGCATATTAGTGTTCTTGCCATTACAAGCAGACTCAGTGTTTCACTTGGCCAATTTATTTAGGGCAGTATTCGGGGCAGGCCACATGGGCGGGTTTAGCTATAGTGAATCAGTCTTTTTCTGTAAAGGAAATGTCAGCCCAATGGAAGGACTTTGTTGGGAGAACCCAACATGGATGATGCTCCATTTTACAGACTCAGTTAGACAAAATGATCTTTGGGGTGAGGGTGTCAGCTGGGGGAAAGTTGATGTTCCAACGAGAGAAGTGACGAATTGTTGTACATTTCAAGCAGTATTCCCAAATAGGCAAAGAGAAAAGGCTTTTCATGATTAAATCATGAGCTTATCACAGTCTCAGTGGTAGCTGATGATGATTAAAAGGACTGGAGAATTATTAGAAGACACACAAGGGAAGATACAAAAATATTGAGCAGGAGTCACAGTAGCAGCTGGGAAATTAAAAAAGAATGAAAAACATGGCAGAAATAAAAATGGAGAAAAACATTCAGTGGTTCACCAAAGAGTCTCAGGTTGGCGAGAATGTCCAAGTATTCTCCAGACATGTCAACGTAATAGGACTATGGATGGAGTGATATTTCATCCGATATGTTTCACAGTATTTCTCTGTTCTCTTATTTTAACCTTAGAAAGTAAGAATACCTGTATTTTGAACAACAGTTCATTCCAAGTGTAGTCAGACTTTGGCAATTACACTCAGCAGCGTGGCTAGGAGAACATTACATTCCAGCATGATAGTGTCACAAGTTGGGATTAGTTGAGCTCCTCTTGACACTATCTTTCATATCTCTGAAAATTTAGAAAGACCTGTTTTTCTTGCCAGTGAAAGCAGCTGAGGAAATAAGAATCTTTGATTTTTATATGAACCTTTTCAAATACTTAACCACAGGCAAGATTTTATTAAACTAGGATTCACTGAAAAGAAACTTTATACTCACAATAGGATGGCTTTTATTCCATGTACCCTCACATGTATAGTGTGTGTGTGTGTGTGTGTGTGTGTGTGTGAATATGTACAGATCCCACCCAAGAAGGAATTTACCCAATTGTTTAATAATTGTTGTGCACAAATTTTGCTGAATATATTTTAAAAGTTGGCTTTGCAGATTGTTTAGTCCGTTGATCTTTGTTTGAATTATAGGAAGCGACTGAGTCTGCCACGACATTAGAAGAAAACCAGCAGGGTTTTCTCTTCCAAAGTTTCTAATTTTGAAGTCTAAAGAATTAGGACGAGAGCCATGTTTGTCTCCAGTTATGTGTATTTTAAATCAACTGTTAAGTAAATAATATTTTGATGAGATTTTCAAATAACTAATTAAGATTTTTTCTTTTTTCTTAAATGATGACAGAAGCTACTCTCTCCAACACACAAAAGTGTGTAATAACACTATTATTTTTCAAATTCTAAAGCATATTTATTATTTTTGCTTAGACATAATTTTAGTAAAGACTTTCTGATAAGTGGCCAAGTATTTTTATTTTTATTAGACACTAGCCTAATTAAAAAATAGAGATGTTTGATGTTTTGCTGTGGATTATGATTTATTTCTTGAAGCCTCAACTGGAAACAAAAAAAAAAGGGGGGGGAAACAATTCCAAGTTTTTGAGCAGCATCTTTAAAATATAAGAACATCAGTTTCCTCAGGGAGATGCTGAAACCAACTAATGGTAACGTCATTTAAAAATAATTCAACAGAGAACACTCACAAAAGTTTAAGCCATGCGAATCAATTTTGAAAGTTAACTATCTCTTTTGCCAAGATAGTGTGATACAATTTAAGAGTAAAATCAGTCCAAATCCTGAGCCTCATATGGTTGGAGCTTGAGAACAAAATGGAAAGAATGAACCAGAGTGAAGAAAGTGCCACTTCATTCTTGTAGGTTAAATTGCTTCAGGGGACACAAAAGAAATTTTCCATCAGAAAAAAATTCTGACTTTATTTAGACTGATTTAGGAAGAAATATTTTGCACATAAATTTAGACTTACTAATGCAAGCACTTCCAACGCTATGTTCTTTCCTTATAAAAACAAGCAAAGAATTAGCAGTTTTAAGGATTAGCAGCCCAGCTCTCCTTAGCTCTCTGAAATCACTGTTGTATACAAATCAAAACTTAGAAGCAGCCATTCTTTCCTGTGACCCTCAACTACAGCACGGCCCAGCAACCAGTGTCCTCAGCTCCTCACTCTTCAGAATGTCTTCTGAATACTTCTGTTCCCAAGGGCTCTTTCAGGAAGGTGGCTCTCCTGACACCTGGGCAGAGGCCAGACCAGGCCCGGTTAGGCAAAAGCTCATTGTTTTCTGCTACAATTATCAAAACCACCATGCACATCCCTGAATGAATTTGCATTCATACACTGATTTGTAGGTGCAAATACCCTAATATTATCTTTTCCCCTGAAGCCTTCATCTTTGATTTTGAAAGAAAACCTGTGAATCTATACATTATAAGTTCATTCATGAGTTGCTTGCATGTTTACCAAAGCCCACCTGACTGCACAATAATGCAACAAAAGTATACAGGACAGAATCCCATCAGAGACAATGGGATTATCTCCAGACAATCTAGAGAGAAATCTGTCAGTCCAAAGTGTGAAAGGCCTAATTTAGGCAGTCTGCATTTGAGGAAGACTACACTACATACAGAACTTCATTCCAAAATGAGTAATGATGTGTTTTCAGTGAGAAAGAGATCTTTAAGTCTGTAAGGTGCTCCAGAAAAATTAGGTGACCATGTTAGTCATACTGTTTGCAGAGAAAGAATGCGTGCTTTGCCTCCTTTGGAGAGGGAGTCTCTTAATTCTGGTATCTAAAGTCCAAATGGCTGATGCCCTACTCTGATTGTGATTCTCCAGACGGGAGCTCCTTCATGGCTGCCCACCACCAGCAGATGTCTTGTTGTGTGTCAGGAGAAATGTTGGAAAACACAGAGATGAGGTAATAGAATATCTGTCAAAAAAGAAACAGGGTCACTTATGATGGGAAATGTTTGAACTGCAGAAGCTATAGGAAAACTGAAAGATACTTTTTTTTTTTTTTTAAGATCTGGCTATTTTGTTGTCATCAGTACAGAATGAAAAACAAGCACACAAGCACATATACACATTCCTGTCCTTCTCAAAAGAAAAAAAAAAGTGTTGCATCAGAGAGTAAAACAAACAGGAAAGGAACAAGCAGACCTTTGACAAGACATTCCCTTATTATTGGAAAGTTACTTGTTTCTGGTCTTCTCACTGCCAAATGACTGGAGCCTGCAACAATGGAAACATGAGACTTACAGAAACACACACACACACACACACACACACACACCCCAAAACTCACCTCCCACTCCATGGATCTGTATCACGCATGGAACACTTGATACCTAAAAAAAATTAACTCAGAAACCTCCTTTGTTTTTGAAAACATAGAACAACAAAAGACTCATTCACCATGTCATTGGTGCTGCTATCACAAAACATTGGTCCTTATCTACAGATGGAGTTCCTTATGCAATTTAAATGTCCCCTTTGAAGTATTTGTTTTGACAATGTAATTATTTTGACCTCATGTTTTCAGTCCGCTGGGCAGGGTTTCTACATACTACTTGCCTTCTTCTGATGAAGTGAAACTTCTCCAAATTATTTTCAGTTTATTCTTGGCATGAAGATATGACATCAATATTTTGGAGATAGAAGGAAATATCCACTTTAAGCCATGGCTGATTTGAAGATGTAAAAGCTCTTAAATGGAGCAAATCTAATGCTGGTGCAGGCAGTTCTTCCTGCTTAGTTGGTTTGGAAACTAGGCAAACCCTGTCTGATTTAAAGGTTTCTCCTAATCCCACCATTTCCCATTGTAAATCAGAACTGTTATCACATTATATGTGTGTCTGGGAAAGACCATGAATGATATAACCAGAGGAGATATAAGAGAGTGGTAAGTGACTTTTAATTTTTCCACATTGTCCAATTGCACTCCCCCAGAAGACTAACTGAGCTCCCTTTTTTTTTTCCCATTGAATGAATCAAAAGTATTTGAGTTCCACGAGTAAACTGTAAATCCTTACATCTTAGACTTCCTTCTCTGGGTAGATGGATTTCAATTGGAAAACCGGGATTCATTCAGGATAATAAAATGGTAACCAGCAGGGCACCTTCAGGAATTAAGATCAGTGAGTCAATGTTTCTATATTTTATCTTTTAAATTTATTTAGGTTTTTTAGAGTTCATAAATGAGTTCTCACTTCCATTTTGTCAGGAAGTTGAGGCTTAGAAAGAGGAGTTGACATAATGTACCTGCCCACAGAAGTGTGTTTAGAAGCAGTTCGTTCCACCCACAGCCATATTCACACCCCAGATGTTCTTGCACTGTGTGCTTTGGCACTGGAGACACAAGGCTAGCTAAGATACTGCTACCTTCAACGCAGGATGCTGCATCTGACTCAGAAAGAATTTTCCCCTTAATGATCTTTACTGGAATAAATAATTAATATGGAACCACATCCCAGTTGTACGGTGGCATGATTGAACTGCAGAACCTGTTTGTTACGGTTTGGATGTGAGGTGTACCCCAAAAGTTCATGTGTGAGAAAATACAAGAAGGTTCAGAGGAGACATGATTGGGTTGTGAAAGTCTTGACCCAATCTGTAGTTTAATCCCCTGATAGGGATCAACTGAGTGGTAACTGAAGTGGTAGGGTGTAGCTGGAGGAGGTGGGATTTGGGATGTGGCTTTGGGTATATATTTGTATCTGGTGAGTGGACCCTCTCTCTGTTTCCTGATCATAATGTGAGCTGTTTTCCTCTGCCACACTCTTCTGTCATGATGTCCTACCTCATCCCAAGTCCCAAGGAATGTAACTGGCCTTCTATGGACTAAGACCTCTGAAACCATGCGCCCTCAAATAAACGCTTCCTCCTCTGCAATTGTTTTGGTCAGATCTTTTAGTCACAGTAGCAAAATAGCTGATTAAAACACTCTTGGAAAACCAAAATACGGTTTTTGTGAGGTTCCAATGTTTTGTTCTCCAAACAAAAAGAAAGATAAATAGACACCCACATGGAGACACACACATAAACACACACACACACACACACACACACACACACACATGAATCCTCATCCTTCTCAACACAAAATAATATTGTATTGGAGAATAATAAAAACAGGAAAGGAACAAGCAAGACCTTTGTGATCTGCGTGTGGCAAGTGAACATTAAGTTCTTTAAGAGGTAGTGTTACTTTCATCTCCTTCCTGTTTCTCCTGGCACAAATATGCATAATTCTAATTATGATAACTAATAGCTTAAATGGATGTATTGTATTATGATGGCAGGTTTCACACTTATCTTTTCTTTTAATCACTCACATATTATGTGATAAATATCTTTTCTTTTAGAGAATAGACAGTATATGTTGTCAGTACTTTCAGGGCAGGTATGTCAGCTATCTTGTGCTTCATCATGTTAGAGAATTTTGCTGGGTTGTGGGTGCTGTTTTATCTGTTGACTGATTTAGTAAATGAAGGATATCTTGTTCAGAGTCCACTAGTTGTTAAGGGCATATGTGGGCTGTTATCATTGACAAGTTGTTATTAAACTCCTGCTCAAACATATTCAACAATGAGAAAGGCACTGCCTTCCAAAGAACCATGGTGCACATCCTTTTTAATTCAACTTATTTTGTTTGCTTGCACAGCTCCTTAGTGCCCTTATTTCCACTCTGAGTGATTCTGCTGATGAAAGTATGATTGTTGGGCTTTTAGGAGTAGACAGAAATCCCACAGCAGGTCACTCACGGCATCCTTTCTCCTGTTGGTGGTGACTGGCCCAAGAAATGACCACTCTGTGAATCTTTCGTGGTTCTCCAATTATGATTCACAAATGCAAGATGGAACAGCATGAGGTGCTTTAGTTTCTCGCTGTGATTTCCAAACTCTGGTAAGCTTGGTGGCCCTTGTGGCTCTCCTGTATCAAGGGCCCCCTCAGGAAGAAGCTAGACATAAAACAGACCAAAGATCAGACATGGATATCCATGATGACATTTAACTTAAACCTCTTAATCTACTGTACCTAACTAGTTCCCCGCTTGGATTTTTCATTTACGTGGATTTATGTCTCTTTCCACTCATTTATTGTTTTTCCATTTACAAGCAAAAGAGACTGAATAACATGACCACTTGTTTCACAATGATACCATTGTATCTAGGTTGCTACAACTCAGCAGGACACTTGGACCAGATTGTGCACAGTATATTTGAGGTCCCTGCTCCACAATGTGTTTAATTCTCTATCATGTTAAGAAACAGAGCAAATGGGGATGATAGTGTGATAATTTTTCTTACTGTCCTAAATTATATTCTTTCTTCGCTTCTGAAAGTCTTTTTTTCTTTTTAAATACCATAACATATAATTGACTTGTAATAGAAGGATCATCAATTAAAACTCCCAAGCCAAGACATTTTTGTTGATAATAAAATATTTTCTATGATCTTCAATAACATTTTTTTCTTTTAAACTGATTTTACATTTATTTCAAATCAACTTCTACTTAGTTAGAAATGTCTTTCCTTTCTGCTCACTGATAATCTCTGATGAGTCTATCAGGAAATGTGTTTTCTCTTTCCATTGACTATATTTTCATATAGTTTTGTTTAAAGATTATGGCTATTTTGTTTTAATCTTTTGTAATAGCATCAAGGAAATTTGAAACGTCTATGGCAGAATATTATTTATATGTCCAAGATAGTATTTAACAGATTTCTTAAGTGAATGTGAAATCTGTTTATTTGTGAATCTTTTATTTCCTAAATCTTTATTCATCTTGGAGTCCCAGTGACTATGAGTATAAAGAATGTAATTTTCATTCAGTCCTGTCTGAAACACTAAGATAAAAAAAAAAAAACACAATTGTTTCTTTGTTTCACTTAAGTATTTTACACAGTGCCTATTTTTGTTTTCCATATTAAGTATTAAGGGAGACTCACTGGCACTTTATAAATAAGCAAGTGATGTTGCAAAGGAGCCTCTTCCAACACAACTTTTCATGGGAAGTTAAGAGGTGAGACTAGTGTCCCAGAGACTCCACCAGTGTCTCTTTGCAGAATGAAATAAAAACCAGAGAATCCAGATAATTGAGGCATACACATGCTACTGTAGTTATCTCAATTTTTCATACAAAGATGTATGCTTGGCTTGGCTTATATTATTAACTCCATCTTTAAGCTACAGTCTTACTGAACTTTGAAAGAAGAAAAAAATTGAAAAAAAAAGACATTCTGAGTGGTTTGTACATGTGCATGCATGAAGAAAGGGAAGATTGATAACAGGGAAATACATAGCTCAGCCTCCCAGCTTCAAAGCCATCATGCTTAAATGCACCTCTTTAACAAAGGTTAACTTTATTTTAAATTGTGTTAACCTTATAAAATTAATACAATTTTTTTAAACTTGTTCTTGAGAAATACTTTTGGAAACAAATTTTCTAAGTCGACTTTTGTGAACAGAAATAAACCTTTTGAAAAACACAAAAGACAAAAACAAGCAAACCAACCAAAGCCAGTCACTGAAATGAGATTGTCAAAGATGCCAGTAAACACTGAATTCTGCAGAAGTGGTCAATTATTTTGCCTGTTGTTTCCATCATTAACTTTCACTGAAAGGGAAGTTTTCCTTTGCCTTTTGACTGTGCTTCAAATACTTTCCCATTAGCCCTTAGAACACTTAAGGAAACTGTTCAGTTCCCCTTCGAAGGCTCCTGGCTTTTCCTCAATCTAAGCCACATCTGGTGCTGCATATGCATCCATGCTTCATTGTATGTGGAATAATATTATCTTAAGTTTTTTTTTTTTTACTTAATCTAAAACTAGATTATTTTAAACTACACTGAACTCATATCCTCTTGAAGTTGGCTCACTGGAAGGGCTGTGAGTTTTGAAGTTAGATTTGATTTAATATCTCAGCCCTCTTGCTTTGTGATGTTTGGCAAGTTACCTGATATCTCTGAATCTCTATGGTCTCACTCATAAGATGAGAATAAATAATGTTCAGGGACGAAGGTTGAAATTTAAATGAAAAGTATGAAAAGAACCTAGCAGGGTTCCTAGTGCCCTGGCAGATAGCCAGTAAGAAGTCATATCATTATAATACATATTCTTATTTTGAGGAAAATAATTACATTGCAACTAGGTTTTATGTTGTTTTCCTCAACTAATTATTTACAACTTAATTCTATTGATAGCTATAGTTAAAAGACATTGTAGTTAGCATATAAAACTTATTAAATTTTTTTTCTTTTCTTTTCTTTTTTTTGTTTTTTGTTTTTGGTACCGGGAATTGAACTCAGGTGTTCTTGACCACTGAGACACATCCACAGTTATATTTTTTTTCATTTTCAAAGTATATTTTTAATTGAAAAATGTGAATATTCACATTACAGAAAAGTTGGAAAATGCAAAAGAGAGAAAACAAAAGCAAATATTACACATATTCCCATCATCCATAAGTAATCTCAGTTAAATATTACCAAGTTTCCTTCTATACTTTTTTCTACCTAAAGATGCATATATTTTCTTTTTTTTATAATTTTTATTTTTATTGGTTGTTCACAACATTACAAAGCTCTTGACATATCATATTTCATACATTAGGTTGAAGTGGGTTATGAACTCCCAATTTTTCCCCAAATGCAGATTGCAGAATCACGTCGGTTACACATCCACAATTTTACATAATGCCAAATTAGTAATTGTTGTATTCTGCTACCTTTCCTATCCCCTACTATCCCCCCTCCCCTCCCCTCCCATCTTCTCTCTCTACCCCATCTACTGTAATTCATTTCTCTCCTTGTTTATTTTCCCATTCCCCTCACAACCTCTTATATGTAATTTTGTATAGCAATGAGGGTCTCCCTTCATTGACACAGTTATATTTTTATATTTTATTTAGAAACAGGGTCTCACTGAGTTGCTTAGCACCTCACCATTGCTGAGGCTGGCTTTGAACTCATGAATCTCCTGTCTTGGTCTCCCAAGACGCAGGGATTACAGGTGTTCACCACCATGCCTGGCTATGTTTTTGTTTCTTAATGGAAAAATCATTAGCTTTAAAGTTACATTTAATTTCCTGGTTATATATTTAGAAAAAGGCCAATTAAAACTTTGAAAATACAAAGAATGTTAAGTGAACTATATTATCTACATGCTCGCTGAATATGAAGGACATACTGGGTGGCAATATAACTATTTACCCAAATCTGCCGCAGTCCGGCTGCAGCAAAATAACCAGGGGGTGACGAGCAACTTGTGTACATTGATACAGCAGGAGTGGGAGCCGTTTATTGTAGGACAGGAGGGGAATATATACATTACACACAGCTTATCTTAATTAACATAAACTAGATACAGCAGTCAACCAATAAGGAATCTCCGCACTTAATGGCTCATTTGCGTTACTTCACAAACCACACCCTTGGCAAAATGCCAGGTGCCATCTTGACTTGTTTACAGACCCTAACACAAATCTATGCTCTTCTAAGATGATAAATCATGTTTATAAATTTCTTAATAATTTTGGACATGAAATAAATTATTGTCTAGATGTATATTTGGGGAAAAAGTGAGCTATTGCATCCTGGTTTGCATTGATGTAGTTCAAATAACTTTTTCTATGTCAATATAATATCCATAAATCCAAGTTTGTCCCCCAAAATTGTGATGAAGAGCATAATTGCAAATGGAAATGCATTTCATACTTATTTGAGGTCTATAATAAAAAAATCATGTGTTACTATACAATATAAAGTTCTTTAAGAACTGTTAATTAGACACATGTGGGATTAGAGATGGCATTTAATCCAATTCAGTGCTTTGTGTGCAAAAACACCACTCCTGTTCCTCCAAATTTTGGGGTCAAATTGCCCCCAATTCTGTGTGTTCCCTTTCTCTACATCCAATCTGGGTAAATCTTAGTATATAAACCACAACTCTTAGTAACGACTCTAGTCCTCAGAGGTTTCACTTCCTTAGCTATTTCTAGAGCCTTTGAAAAGTTCACATGTTTATAGGAGAATTATACAATAAGGCTTGATTCATGTATCCAAAGGAAGATAAGGCTGTGACGATTGGTCAGATATGTTTTCCTTTCTCTGTTGTCCATGTTTGGTTCTCTCAGCCTCATTTCTGCATTCACGGGCTGGGTCTTTCCTCCTTCCATAGCTAAGTAGGGATGTTGCCATGTCTTCTCATTTCCAATCTGCTCAGACACAACCCTAAATTACAACTGATATAGATTTATTTTTTATTTTTTTTCAAATTTGTTAAAGTTTTATTTGATAATCAATACTTTTCTTTTTTTATTGGTTGTTCAAAACATTACAAAGCTCTTGACATATTTCATACATTAGAATCAAGTTGGTTATGAACTCCCAATTTTACCCCAAATAAATGAAGATTCTGAGAGAAGAGAGAGGGTGGCACTTGTAACACATCAAATATTAAATATTAAATATTAAATTAAATATTTCTGTTTCCTCCAAACTCTCACCTTATCATCCTTCTGCTGCTGTTCTTCCTCACCCTCCATCTGTGCCCCTCATGCTGATTCTTTTGTGTTGTCATCCAGACTTTTCTCTCGGAACCTCAAATTCTTCACCCTTTCTTACATAAACCAACTCCCTCAAGGCCTTCGGTGAGGCAGATAATTATTTTCAGCATAAGTTGTTTATTATTTTGGTATAGGAACCTTCTCTGAAAAGAATTTTGTTTCATTTTTCTATTTTGTTACAGTTTTTCCCATTCCATTACATAATTCTGCAGTTGTGGATCGTTCTGAATACTAATTCAAGAAACAGGACCTGGACCCTATTTCATCAAGCCCATTTATGTTATTGTACTGGAACTAACGCTCAAGCATTTTAAGACATGTACTTGTGTGGGGCCACCTATGGCACTAAAACATTGGGATATCGTATCTCGATTTAGCTCATTATTTGGTAAGCTAAGAATAAAGGCTAAAAATAAAGACTAGCGTAGAGTCTGCTGAACATAACTTCTAACATGATACCATTTTCCACCACCACTATCAAGGAAATAATGAATTGGTGAGTTTTCTTGTTGGAGACTAATTGCCTTACAGAGGAAATTGACTTAAAACCTGGGGCATGATGTGTTAAAATGCAGGCAGCCTCAAAGATCATCAACTGTAAGAAACAGGAAGAGACTTTGAAGTAAGACAACTTCTCATGCTTTTAAACATATTCCCCTGTGGAATCTTAGTTTTGTATTATGCTTTTCCAAGTTGTCCTCCAGATGTTACATACTAGACTTTTTCCTCAGGGAAATATGAGTTGGAATATGATAGCTTAGACATCTTGTATACAGACATCAAGATCAAAACACAGAGGCATCAGCTCAATTTCACAAAAATGTTTCATAGAATCTTGTTGCAGAAAGTTGGATTCATTCAAGCAGCTGCTTATATCTAGTTTCCACACTGTTGAATATCCTCCTTGAAATCTTATGTAACTTTCAGTCTAATGCCCATGTTAAGAGGAGTAGACAAGTAGATAAACACTTTTTCAATCATGTTTCTGGATTTGGGGGCTATCAAGTATTAGTCAATGAAAGAATCAATAGCACAATTGTTTTTTCACAGTTGTCTGTATAATTAATTATACATAGAGAAAACTTTTTTAAAAATAAATAAAATATAGAGTTGTTTGGTACACAGTCTGTGGAAGAAGGTTGTTAATAATATAGTGGAAAGTAGAGCCATACCTTGGGTTTCCGAGGATTTTCCATGGAAAATGGATTTCAAATCATTCAAGACAGAGACCTGAGCAAAGCCATGGAGAATTGGGAGGAAAATAAATAGACCAATTTGACTAAGGAAGACGTTATATTAGTAGATATTGTAATGTTAGTGAAAATACAAGGTTAGTGCATGTCACCTAGGAAGAAATGATGAAAAATTAATCTCCTTCCTCTCTTACTTGAATTTTATGATTAAATAGAACATTCATCGTAATATACAGGTAACATGTAACCAGCTTATATTAGATTAGTTACATTAATTAAATCTGTCACAAAAAGCTGAAAAAAAATTAAAAGGAGCCAAAACACTGACTTTCAACTCAAATCTTATGTAGTTAAAATATTTTAGCAGGAGAATTTGGAGATGAGAATGAGTTGTGTTTAAATGGAGAGGAAAGGAGGAAGAGACAGAGTCCATTCTTGGAGGACTGCTTGGTACCAGGCATTGTACCAGTTACCATTTCCACATTAATTCACTATCTCATTCAGAAGCAGTATTCACAGAAATGAATAAGTACTTACTCCCAGTACTTTTGTCTTGCTACAGCATGACTGGCAAGGGTCCTGGGAAGCCTCCTAGAAGATAATGAGGACATCTGACACGCTATTTAAACAGGAAAAGTCTAGAATATAACTGTTGTTTAATAGTATGTGCTTTTAATCAGTGCCTTTTGGTATAGAGATGATGGTTCCAGGAGTATTTATGTGCTGATTCTGAGGCATTTTAAATTAATGCTCTATAAAATTTTCAGTTTCTCATTTGCATAGGCAGATGGGTAGACTCTTAGATGTACATTAGCTCTTAAAGGCTTTCTTTGTCTCTGAAAAAGGGTGAACAGGAAGAAGCTTTTGGTAGGGTGGAGTTTTTGTTCTGTCAGGAGCAACAAATAAACACATGCATCTGTGAATGGATTGAAGTAAGAGCTTCAATTGAAGTAATCTCTGAAGTAAGAGCTCAGGACTACTTAATTAGTAGCTGATGAGAGACAGAGACATGAGAAGAGAGAATGAGAGAGAGTGGTGGGGGGATCTCTTGGTGAAATTTTTATAGTTAAATTAAAATAGGACTGTTGTGGTTTAGCTATGGGATGTTCCCTGAACATGTGTGAGACCATGCACAAAAGTGAAATGATTGGGATATGAGAATCTTAATTTAATCCTTGCATTAATTTCCTGAAGGGGATTAACTGGATGGTAACTGTAGGCACATAGGTTGTGGCTGGAGGAGGTGGGTCATTGGGGACCTGCTTTTGGGGTATATATTTTTGTCTGTGGTGAGGGGAGTCTCCCTGCTTCCTGGTGCCATGTCCTGAGCCACTGTCCTCCGACCTCTGAAACTGTGAGTGCCCCAATAAACTTATTCTAATTGTGCTGGTCATAGCAAGTGAAAAAACTGACTGAAACAACACCTATGGGTGATGGGGCATAAAGAAGGTATATGCATGGTATTTACTTGGTTGAAAAAAAAAAACACCTTTTAGAGCAAAAGCAATCTGATATCTCTGAAAACATTTCAATTAGTTGAGTTTAGGCTGATCATTATACCATGTACAAAATACATCTTCACCCATATGATTCTTATAACTTTAGCCATAATTGGGTAGAGATTCTGTATAAGAAACAAACAACTGTTTGGGGGCTCCAGGTTTGCCAGCATTGGTTCATTGGTTAATAAATTAATGAATGTTATTGAGCATCTCCTCATGCCGGACACTGATGTAGGTAATGAGAGCAGCAGGACAGAATGAACAAGATACAGGAGGCCTTATGGGACTTGTATTTTCCTGGAAGAGATTTTCATTTTTGCTAAAAAAAAAATTCTCCCAAATATGTTAAAATAGTTTTAATCTGCATTTTGCATTTCTTTCTTCTTTCTGTAGTTCTCTCTCTTTTGCCAATTTTAATACAATTTGTAAATATTTCAAAAAGAGAGGAAGAGGATTTTTTGAGTTAAGTACTAATATTTAGGACCTTTGGCTTTTTGTGCTGAAGAGGTCATTGTCTCTTTTCCAGGGAAGAAGCGCTGCATTCCTGTGGTCCTGGCTCACTCACTGCTGAAGTGCTCGCACACACTGAGCAGCACCCACTGTTGTTCCTGCTCCTTCTTTGGTCTGCATGGCTTATCTCCCTGGACCATCTTGTGCTGCTGCATTTGCCTCCTTAAATAGGCTGCTGGATGGAGGCTCTGTTTCCAGCCTGGAATTCCCCCTTCCATTGACGTCAAGTCATTCTAAATCTTTTTTTTTCCCCCAAACAATGGAGAAATTTAAAGATGGAGGGGAATGGATGTTGACTCAGATTGAATCAGCTGTTTTACAATTAAATGTAGGAGTCTAATGTCTACCACTTTTGTTTATTGTATTCACACTGGTTTTCCATCATAGTTTATGTTTTTACCTTTGTAATGAGATAGTGCCACTCAAATCACGGGGAGGGAAATGATCAAAATAAGTTGAATGCTGCACAAGCCAGGGATGAGTTGTAAATTAGATGCAGTATAGTACAATGGTTAAGACCATGCTCATGGCACCATATTGTCTCAGTTTAAATCCCAACAGATTTTTGGACCTAGTTTGCTTATTTATCAGTGCTAATAACGACACTCAGTATTTCACAGGACTATTGTGAAGGTCAAGTTAGTTGTTGCATGTGAAGCACTAGGATCATTGCTTGACATATAGAAAACTCTTTTTATGAATAAGATTATTATTTTCATTATTAATAGTGGATATGATGATAGTCTCAGGGAAGAACATTTTATTCCTAAATTAAAAAAAATAAGAAGTTTAAATCTTTAAATACATTAAAGTTTGGAATGGACTTATAGGATACCTGTACTTTGAAAAAAGATTTACTATAATACCAAATAGAAAACTAATTTAATAATGTAATCTCATGAAACCATATGGACCTTGAATGCCCAATTTAAACTAGGAATAACATAATTGACAATGTGTGTTTCCTCTTCTATGAAATGTCTGCTCATATCCTTTGGCAGGTTTCTTTGTGTGTTATCTTTTTCTCATTGGTGTAATGGAATTCCCCTGAATCCCATCTTCCTTCCTTCCTTCCTGCCTGCCTGACTTAGAGATTGAACCCAATGGGGCTCTTAACCACTGAAACACATCTCCAGCACTTTTTATTTTTTATTTTGAGACAGTGTTTCACTAATTTGCTTTGGGACTCTCTAAATTGCTGAAGCTGGCCTTGAACTTCCAATCCTGCCACAGCCTCCTGAGTTCCTGGAATTACAGGTGTGCACCAACACACTGGGCCAGGAATTCTTTTGTAATTAGTGTATTAGCGAAAGACTTCACTTCTTTGGTTTCATTTTTCCATGCAATGAATTATCCTCAGAGTTGACACTCCTAGTCTCTGCCACCCCTTATTACCTCATTTGAAAAAATTATTTCATTGTTGAGATTAGCAGTATTTAATGTTGGTGCTACTCTTTCTGGACCACTCTTTACTTGGAAACAGGTTAGTGCAGGACACATGCATGGCTCTATTCTGAGAACTAGGTCTTTCAAATAGAAAATATTCGTTAGGCATCTGTTAACGTTTTCCTTTGAATTTTTCCAACGACTGCAAATAATGGGGTATAGACCAAAGAGTGGGATAGCTGGGTCAAATGGTGGTTCCATTCCTAGTTTTCCAAGGATTCTCCATACTGCTTTCCATATTGGCTTCAGCAATTTGCAGTCCCACGAGCAATGTATGAGTGTGCCTTTTCCCTCACATCCTCGCCAACACTCATCGTTGTTTATATTATTAATAACTGTCATCTGACTGGAATGAGATGAAATCTTAGTGTAGTTTTGATTTGCATTTCTCTAATTGCTAGAGATGCTGAACATTTTTGCATATGTGTGTTGATTGATTGTATATCCTCTTCTGAGAAGTGTCTGTTCAGTTCCTTGGCTCATTTATTGATTGGATTATTAGTTTTTTTGGTGTTAAGGTTTTTGGGTGCTTTATATGTCCTAGAGATTAGTGCTCTATCTGATGTGCTTGTGGTAATGATTTGCTCCCATTCTGTAGGCTCTCTATTCACTTCACTGATAGTTTCTTTTGCTGAAAAGAAGCTTTTTAGTTTGAAGTGTACTATATTTTTGATATGTTTTTGAATTTGATTTGCCAGAATTTTATTGATAATTTTTGCATCTATGTTCATTAGAGAGATTGTCTGAAGTTTTCTTTTTCTTTTCTTTTCTTTTTTTTTTTTTTTGATGTGTCTTTGTTTGGTTTTGGAATCAGAGTGACATTGGCCTCGTAGAATGAGTTTGGAAGTGTTCACTCTTTTTCTATTTCCTGAAATAAATTGAAGAGTATTGGTATGAATTCTTCTTTAAAGGTCTTGTAGAACTCAGCTGTGTATCCATCCAGTCCTGGGCTTTTTTTGGTTGGTAAGCTTCTGATGGTATCTTCTATTTCTTCACTTGAAAGTGATCTGTTTAAATTGTGTATATCATTCTGATTCAATTTGGGCAAATTATATGACTCTAGAAATTGGTTGATGCCTTTGATATTTTCTATTTTTTTTAGTACAAGTTTTCAAAATAATTTCTAATTATCTTCTGTATTTAGTGTCTATTGTGATATTTCCTTTTTCATCACTTATGTTAGTAATTTGAGTTTTCTCTCTCCTCTTCATTAGCATGGCTAAGGGTTTGTCAATTGTATTTATTCTTTCAAAGAGCCAACTTTTTGTTTTGTCCATTTTTTGAATTGTTTCTTTTGTTTCAATTTCATTGATTTTAGCTCTGATTTTAATTATTTCCTGTCTTCTACTGCTTTTGTTGTTGATATGTTCTTCTTTTCTAGGGCTTTGAGATGTAATGTTAAGTCATTTACTTGTTGACTTTTTTCTTTTACAGAATGAACTCCATGCAATGAACTTTCCTTTTAGTACTGCTTTCATAGTGTCCCAGAGATTTTGATATGTTGTATCTGTGTTCTCATTCACCTCTAAATTTTTTTAAATCTCCTCCTTGATGTCTTCTGCAACCCATTGTTCATTTAGTAGCATATTATTTAGTCTCTAGGTGTTGGAATAGCTTTTATTTCTTATTTTATCATTGATTTTTAATTTCATTCCATTATGATCTGATAGAAGGCAGGGTAGTATCTCCACTTTTTTTACATTTGCTAAGAGTTGCTTTGTGGCATAATATATGGTCTGTTTTAGAGAAGGATCATGTGCTACTGAGAAGAAAGTGTATCCGCTTGATGCAGGTTGAATTATTCTATATATGTCAGTTAAGTCTAAGTTATTGATTGTATTATTGAGTTTTTTAGTTTCTTTGTTCATCTTTTGTTTGGAAGATATATCCAGTGGTGAAAGAGGTGTGTTAAAGTCACCCAAATTTTTGTATTGTGGTCTATTTGACTCTTGAACTTGAGAAGAGCTTGTTTGATGAACATAGATGCTCCATTGTTTGGGGCAAATATATTTATAATTGTTAAGTCTTGTTGGTGTATGATTCCCTTGAGCAGTATGTAGTGTCCTTCTTTTTCCCTTTTGATTGACTTTAGATTTAAGTCTACTTTATTTGATATGAGGATGGAAACCCCTGCTTGCTTCCTCAGTCCATGTGAGTGGTATGATTTTTCCCAACCTTTCACTTTCAGTCTGTGGATATCTTTTCTTATGAGATGAGTCTGTTGAAGGCAGCATAATATTGGGTATTATTATTATTATTAAATTTTCTATGGTGAGTTTAGGCCATTAACATTCAGGGTTATTATTGAGACATGTATTCCCAGCCATTTTTGTTTATTGTTGGTATTGAACTTGACTTGGTTTTTTCCTCTGTTTAGTTTTTCCTTTAATGTAATACTTCCCTCTCCTGATTTTCATCATTATTTTTCATTTCCTCTTCATGGAATATTTTGCTGAGGATGTTCTGTAGTGCAGGCTTTCTAGTTGTAAATTCTTTAACTTTTGTTTATCATGGGAAGTTTTTATTTCATCATCAAATCTAAGCTTATTTTGCTAGATATAAGATTCTTGGTTGGCATCCATTTTCTTTTAGAGCTTGGTATATGTTGTTCCATCATCTCCTAGCTTTGAGGATCTGGGTTGAAAAATTTGCTGAGATATGAATTGGTCTCCCTGTATGTGTGATCTGATGCCTCTCTCTTGCAGCTTTTAAGATTCTATCCTTATTCTGAAAATGCTAAGCATTTTCATTATAATGTGCCTTGTTGTAAATCTGTTGTAATTTTGTATATTTGGTGTCCTGTAAGCCTCTTATATTTGGTTTTCTGATTCATTCTTCATGTTCGTGAAGTTTTCTGATATCTCATTGAAGAGATTGTGCATTACTTTGATTTGAAACTCTGTGCCTTCCTCTGTCCCAACAATTTAGATTTGGTCTTTTATGCTGTCTTGTAATTCTTGGATGTTCTGTTCATGGTTTCTAACCTTCTTCACTGTGTGGTCAACTTTATTTTCCAGATTATACACTTTGTCTTCATTATCTGACATTTCCTTCTTTCAAGTACTCAGGTCTGTTGGTTATGCTTTCTATTGAGTTTTTTCATTTGGTTTATTTTTTCCTTCATTTTAAGGATTTCTGTTTTTTTTTTTTTTTTAACAGAGTCTCTATCTTTTCCTTGAAGTAATCTTTTGCTATCTTTATTTGCTCTCTTATCTCTTAGTTGGAGTGATCAGTTTTTGCCTGTATTTTCTCATTTAGGTCATTCTTTAATTTACAGATCATTTTAATTATGAACCTCCTGAACTCCTTTTCCGACATTTCATCCACTTCACTGTCCATGAGTTCTGTCACTGTAGCATCTTGGTTGGTCTGGGGTACTTTCCTCCCTTGTTTTTTCATGTTGTCTATGTGTCTTCCTTTCTTGCAGTGTACATCTGAGATTTTACAGTTCTACCTTATATTCTTGTAGTACCCGTGCAGATTGTTTGTCCCTCACCCTGATGTTGGGCTTCCAGACCTTGCTGGTGTCCCTCAATGTATGCTACTGCAACTAAAGGTAGTGGCAGCAACGGCCAAGATAATTATCTCAAGATAATAGTGGAGGGGCTGGGGATGTGGCTCAAGCGGTAGCGCGCTCGCCTGGCATGCGTGCGGCCCGGGTTCGATCCTCAGCACCACATACCAACAAAGATGTTGTGTCCGCCGAGAACTAAAAAATAAATATTAAAAAAAAAAAACAAGAAAAAGATAATAGTGGAGGTGCCCCAAGATGGATGCAATGTCTTACAGAGATGGGGTTGAAAGGGTGGGCCTTCTGCTATCTTTGAGATGCCTGCTCTGAGATGCAGCTGCTTCTAGGCCCTGATTGTTGTCAAAAGGTAGGGGCTACTGAATGGGGAAGGTATGGTGATGTCTTCAGCGTCCTTCAGGTTAGACTAAGGCTCCCAGATGTGTAGGGGGTGTGGCAGACTCAGATCTACCCGGGGCTTGGGTCCCTTATAGGTCAGTGTAGGCAAATCTGGGCCGGGCCTGGGCTCTACTGGGTGTCTGTCAGTGTCAGGATGGACCTGAGCCTATTCTGAGCCTGGGTCCCCACACAGTTCTGTGTGGGCGGTTCTGGACCAGGACTGAGCTCCCATCCTATCTCTTTCCTTATAAGTCATCCAGTGTCACTTTAAAATCTCAAAGTGGAAGCTCAGCTCTTATTTTCCTGCCTTTCTTCTTTAGTAACATAACAGTTTCCCCAGCCTTATTGAGATATGGTTGGAAAATTAAAATTGTGTACATTTAAGATGAACAATATGATGTTTATATATATATATAAAATGAAATGATTACCATAATCAAGTTTACTAACCTATTCATCACCTCGTTTACTTACTTTTGTTTTGTGTGTGTGTTGGGGAACATTTAATAGCTACTATCAGCAAATCACAAGTAAATATTCACTACAATATTAACTAGAGTCACCATGCCATATATAAGATCTCTGGAATTTATTAGGCACATAAGAAATTAAAATCATAGTTTTCACTCTAGTTATCTTTAACTACTTGGCAAGTATTGAAAGTTAGTGTTATCTTTATCTGATAAAGACCTATAAATAACCCATAGGTCATTTTGAAGGGTTATTTATTTATTTATTTTTGAAGTTTTAGGGCTCAGTCCCATTATCTCACACATGCTAGGCAAGTGTTCTACTACAGAGCTACACTCCCGTCCCTGAACTACAATTGTTCTACATTTCTAAATTTATAGTTTTTCTTTTTCATTGAAATCTACTTGATTTGCCTACATTTATTAAACTTCTAATTTTGAGATAATTATGGATTCTCATGCAGGTGTAAGAAAAATAGAGAAATCCCAGTTTCCCCCAGTGGTAGCATTTTTGCAAACTACACAGTACAATTTCAAAACAACTATACTGACATTGGGTTCAAGATACCAAATAGTTTCCTCACCACAGGGATCTCTCATGTTGTCCTTTTAAAACCACATCCAACTTTTTCCTATCCCTTTCTCCCTGTCTACTCTATCTTTAAATCCTGGCAACTACTAACCTATTCTCCAAATCTATAATTTTGACCATTTAAGAAGGAGTCATATGGTATGTAATGAACTGCAATTTTCTACTTTACTCAGCATAATTCTTTAGAGATTTATTCAGGTTGATACATGTATCAACAGTTTGTTCCTTTTTATTGCTGAGTAGTATTCCATTCTTTGGATATACTAAATCTGTTTAAACATTTTTTTATTGAAATACATTAGATTATTTCCAGTTTGTTATTATCATGATCAAAGTTGCCATATGAACATCCATAAATGGGTGTTTTGTGTGAGCATATGTTTTTATTTCTCTAGAATAAATACTCAGAAGGATAATTTTTGGATAATTGTTGCACACTCAATTTTTTTAAGCAACTGCAAGTGTTTTTCCAGAACTTCTGTACTATTCTATGTTCTATTATTAATAGATGCATATTCCAATTTTTCCTTAACTTTTCTAACCTTTGATGTTTCTGTGTTTTTAATTTTTTGCCATTCTGATAAAGGTGAAATGATATCTCATTGTATTTTCAATTTGCTTTTCTTTAAAGTTTTCTTTCTATGTGTTAGGTATTTATTAATTTATTATTTAATTGACATGTTAATCATGTACAATATGTTTTGAAATATGTTCACAATGTGAAAGGCTCAACTGAGCTAAATTACTTGAGCTTTATCACATATGTTTGTCCATTTTTGTGGTAAGAAAACTTAAAATCTACACAGTAACTTTCAAGAACACAACTAATTATTATAAACTATATTCATCATGTTGTACAATAGCTCTCTTGAAGTTACCTCTCCTATCTAACTAAAATTTTGTATTCTTTGACTGATATCTCCCCAACCATCATCCCTCCATCAACCCCTGGTGACTGCCATTCTGCTCTCAGATCATCTTTTTGATCATCTTTTTATGTGCTTGTCATCTATATGTCTTTTTGGATAAAGTGTCTCTTCATTTCTTTTCTTTATTTTATAATTGGATTGTTTTTCACTTTTAAAAAACATGATAAGCTTTTTAAAAGCAATTTTAGAATAGACATTCATATAGTGTGAGCTCAAATAGATGTTATATATAACTCAAGTAGATGTTATCGCTTCTCTGTATTAGGATTCCTTGCTTCATTGTTGATTAACATGTTAAAGAATTGTATCTAAAGCCATCAACACATTTTTAAAAAATCAGCATTGATAGAAAATTCTCATCTTTTCAATATGGGTTATATTTGGAATTGGTAAAATGTCAATAAATCCCTTAAGAGAAAGCTTGGTTTTGGGGTTCTGAAAGTATTATATTTCAGGTATCAGTCCTTGTCAAATATGTGTTTGAAAATATTTTTTCTTGGCCTTCAGTTTTTCTTTTCATCCTCTTAACAGACCCTTTCTCAGAGCAAAAGCTTACAATTTTAATGAAGATCAATTTGTCATTTTTTTTTCATTTTATGGTCTATGGTTTTGTTTTTGAGACTAGTATCTTTTATCCTAGTCCTACATCCTGAATATTATTTTGTCCATTTAAGATTTTCCCATTAAGCATTGTTGTTTTACATTTAATTCCAAATGAAGTTAATTTTGTATAAACTATGAGACATGTATTAGGATTTGAGCCTCCTCTTTTTGCCTATGATTGTCCGATTACTCCTGTATGATTTATTGATAAATCATACAGGAGTAATTTCTGTACTAAATTGCTTTTGAATATTTGTCAAAAATGTCACCTACATTTTTGTGGCGCTATTTGGGGGTTCCCTATTTTGCTCCCTTGACCTAGGTGTCATTTACTTCAATACCACAGATTCCTGATTACTGATAGCTATGAAACTCTTCAAATTATATAGATTGACACATTCAGCTCAATTTATTTTCAAAATTATTTGGGTATTCTAGTTTCTATCCCTTTTCATATAAGTTTTAGAATGATCTTGTAGACACACACACACACACAGAAACGACATTTAAAAGAAGATTTTGTGGGACTGTGGGAATTTTGATAAGAATATGTTAACTCTGAGTATCAATTTGGTGAGAGTAGACTTGTTGTTTCAACCTATGAACACGATATGTCTTTCCAAGTATTTATATCTTCATTGACCTCTTTCATCCATGTTGTTATTTTCAGTATACAAGTTCTGCTATTGTTTTAATAATTGTCTTTTTGAAAGTCATGCTGAAGTTTAATAGTCATTGTGATCCCATTAGGAGATGGGGCTTTAAGAAGTGATTAGGCTGGGCTGGGATTGTGGCTCAGTGTTTGAGCACTTGCCTAGCTAGTGTGTGGGAGGCCCTGGGTCCAAATCTCAGCACCACATATAAACAAACAGATAAATGAACGAATAAATAAATAAATATATCTTTTTTTTTTTTAAAAGAAATGATTAGGTCCTGAGGGATCTACTCTCAAGAATGGAACAAAGCCATTTATTTTTTAGGGAGTAGGCTGTTATCACCATTGTGGTTTTTTGTAAAGTAGACCTGGCCCTTTGTGGTTTCCTTTTCTTCCCGGCTCTTTACTCTCTCTTTCTGCCATAGGATGCAAGATGGCCCTCCAGATGCCTACAGATGCAGCACCATATTCTTGGACTTCAAGAGTAGTAGAAAAAAAAAAAACATTTTCTTTTTAAAAAAAATCACTCAATCTTGGGTATTTTATTATAGCAGCAGAGGCTAAGGCAAGTAATACATAGAGATATATATGGTTAGATCAACATCATATTGTTTTATTTTGTATCTGAATTGTCCATTTTGGCTTTCTATAGTGAAAGGAGAAATCATACCCCTACTTCATGTCATGCAGACACAGCTATTGCATCCAAGAGATGAAAGATGTTTTTCCCACTCATGATTTAAATATTGTAACTGACATGCATGTCCAAAACATATGAAAAATGTTTGAATAATGTATCATTGCCTTATTATTTATCATAGTGTTCCCTTTTCTCTTGTTATCACTTAGGAAAGAAAGCCAAATTTAATGTTGCTTTTCTTTGCTGTCTCTTCCATTAACTTGATTTAGCCTGGAACAGAATAGAATTGTTGAACTGATATTATTTTCTTCATTTTTAAATATGTAAACAAATTATGATTTAAGAAATTCCTTTATGAATCATGCATTTTTTCTAGAAAATTTTGATAACTGAGTTGCAAAATATCACCCACATCTTTGAGAGACAGAATGACTAACGGCAGCCTTTCCTATCTGGATAAGAGACTGTCTACTGAATAAATTTTAACGTTCACAGTTTCAAGCATTTTTCACTCGTTAGCTAAAGAACATTTGAAAACTGCATAAAACAAACTTCCCAAAGGAATTCATTCCATAGAGATTACTGTTGGTCTTTTAAGAACAAAAATGCTATTCATGGTTATTCACTTTTTTTCTCTTACTCCTTGGGGATGAAATAGTCAGACAATGAACACAAAAACTTCTGTTCACTGTGAATCTCATTCTATCTCTCAAAGTTCAAATTGTCTTCTACCTAAAGTCAGTTAATACAGACAAAATTTACAGTAACACACGAGTTTTCAATAATCAAATATCCAAAATGACAAAATGAAAACGTGCTCTTTTCTGGAGCTCTGAGTAAAGTAATAATAACAAATAATTTATATATAAAAACACCTCTGTTTTTTCTAAGTATTATAGATGAGGTATAATATCAAGGTTGTTTCCTCTTGATTTTTTTAACAAAAATATTTATTTTAATAAAGACTTTGAAAATTTCTTTTAAAATTTGACAAATCAAAAATATCTTTCATATTTGAAAAGACAGACTGATTTTGTAAAAACCCCAATATACAATTAATTCTTAAAAAGATTTTTTATTTAGTGCAAGGTTGGTGTATCTAAACTTGAAAACTTTGATGTTAATGTCAGTGACGTCAGCCAATCTTTTTACAAAAATTTCTAGAACACTGATATTGCAAAATTTTTATAACTTGTTTTTCTCACTCTAAACAAATGAATACAATTTATACTTAAGATATGCCAAAACAACCAATTTTGTGAGATTAATAAAAGCTGGGGTACCAAATACATTTTATTTTAAGCATAGGGCTTGCAGAGCAACAAATCAGACAGTCCTGGTTCTGAACTTTGGCTCTGTCCATTTACTGACTATGACATGGCACACCTCACAACTTTCCTGTATATAAAGTCCACTAATACTTACTCATCAAAAGACTATTGAGGAGATAGCAGCAAAGATGGCTATATACATCTTTGTGCCCTGCATGTGACTGCTAAAGGGAAGAACTAGGGTAACATGAGAAAACCTGTATTTTAAGGAAAGTTACTAAAGGAGAAGCCTGGAAATCAGCAAGGAAGTGATGGGAGTCCTAAATAGCACAGAGAGACAGAAAGCCAATATACAGAAGAGAATGAAGCAAATTGCAACTGCAACTTCAACCCTGCATCCTCTTGTGGCTACGGGGGTTGCAGGAGTGTGGGCACATTGCCAAGGCAAAGGTAAGTGGAACAGGGAAGGGCTGACAAGCCCGATCATACCAGAAGACTGGCAGTCCTAACTGTGGGAGAATTTCACAGTAATCACAAGCTTCATATCCAAGTTGGGGAGCTGCTGGTCTAAGAGTGACTGCTCTGTTCCAAAGAAGGTACTCACTATGGGCCTCCATCATCCTTCAGAATCGAAGTTGTTACCGTAACAACAATGAGCTGCCATCAGGTAAGGGGAGGCTACTTAACTCTCATGCTGCCAGAAGCCTTGGGCTTGCATATGCCTCACCAGATGGAAGACTGCATCTTCAGCCTGGTTTAGCTTCAGGACCAGTGGCTTCCCTGAAGGAACTGGGAGGTGACCCTTTCCAGCTTATACCTTTGTGACTACAGCTACTGGTGCAAAATCTGTGTCTGTCCTCTGAGAACTGCGAAAGGTCCTAGTCACATTCTACCTGCAGCTCCAGGATCCCCAATCTCGGCACCATGTGTGCTCAGCTGGTGGGAAAGAGCAAAGGTATGTTTCCCAGTCCACATAGTTGCAACCGAAGAGGAAGGTGGAAAAGGCCCTGGCATCATCCAGGCCTGTCCCTGGGTTTTACAGGGAGGTCCCATGCATGTCTTACAGTTCCAGAACCATGGCCATCAATGCCATAGAAGTTTTCTGTACTAGAGCTTGACCTACATGACCTAGGGACTTTCCCTGTCCTTCAGTTTTAGGACTGCAGATACCAAAGCCACAAACCCCAGCAACACCTGTACTATGCCTTCAGGACAAAGGGAAGGTCTCTTTTATGTTGTACAATTCTATAAATATAGAAAAAGTGCCACAAGCCTAATTCTACCTTCAGATACCCCAGGGGACCTAGGGAAAGTGTCCACAGCCTACAGACTTAGAACCATGGCTGCTAGTTCCCAAACTATGATAGCACTTGAGCTTATTTATCCCTTGGGACCAGGAGAAATAATTATCTGGATTCCAGAGCTACATAAAAATGGCTTAAAGAGATACAAATACTAGCAGCAACCAGAATCACCCTACAGGATCTAGGAAAGGTCCCTTTTGTGTCCACAATCTGAAGTCTGTGAATATCAGTGCCATACAACCCAGTGTCACCTGTATTCATCACATAGGACCTGGGAAAGGTTCCATTCCATTCTATGACTCCAAAAATATGACTTCTGTGCCACAGGCTCAGGCATCTCCTGTATTCATCCTAATAGTCCTGGAAAAAGTCACTTTTAGATCCTGTGGATCAGGGACTGTGGGTGTTGGTGCCACAACATTGGTATCATCTATCCTTGTCTCATTGTAACTGCAGAAAGTCCTCCCCACAACCCATACCACTAAGACTATGTCAACTGCCATCAAAAGCCCTAGTGTCTTCTGTGCTTCACTCTGTGGAGCAAGAGGACATGTGCATCTGTAAACCTATGTCCATTGAAAAGTCTTATAATTATCTTCATGAACTACTATGGTCTGGACTAGGTAGCCACTCCTATACATTGCTGATATCAATCAAAGATGAAGATATCACAGAGAAGACTATACTGTTGAACTGTCCTAAAATCAGAGTCAAAGCTCATATCCAACAGAAGTCCTATGTCCTATCTAAATTATATAAAAAGTTATCTTACAAAACATATTCCATAAAATTAGAAGAGGTGATCATTATACCAGACATAACAGAGAGAGAGAAAAACAAGGAAGAAAACATGGCATTTCCAAAGGAAAATGATAATTCTCAGCAGAAAGATTATAGACCATAAAAGAATGGGATAATATATTCCATGTACTGAAAGAAAATAAAAAGCAAAAATTGCTAACCAAGTATTCCATACTCAGCAATATTATCCCTCAAAAAAAAAAAAACTTTCCAGAAGTCTTAGTTAACTTTTTATCACTGTGACCAAAATACCTGTCAAGAAGATCTCAGAAGAGGAAAAGTATATTTTGGGTTTACAATTTCAGAGGTCTCAGTCCATGATCTGCCAACTCCATTGCTCTGGGTCTGAGTGAATCCCAACATCATGGAGGAAGGGTGTGATAGAGAAAAGCTGCTCAGCTCATGGCAACCAGGAACCACAGAGAGATGGAGGAAGGTGCTAGGGACAGATATCGTCCAAGGCCATGTCCCCAGTGACTGCTTCCCCCAGCTCTGCCTCACCTACTGTTGCCACCCAATAGTCATTCAGCTATGAACAGATGAATCCAGGAATTGTATTAATCAATGGATGAGGTCAGAGCCCTAATTAGTGCTTAAAACCTGACCTCTGAATCATTAGGGTTCATATTTCAAAATATGAGATTTCCAAGGGACATTCCAGATCCAAACCATAACACCAGATAAGCAAAACCTGTGGGAATTTGTCAACACCAGACCCA
Source organism: Urocitellus parryii (assembly GCF_045843805.1). Lineage (NCBI taxonomy): Eukaryota > Metazoa > Chordata > Mammalia > Rodentia > Sciuridae > Urocitellus > Urocitellus parryii. The sequence continues at coordinate 32,518,087 of NC_135532.1, forward strand.
TCCTACTAGAAATAATTACAGGATGTCCCAAACTATAAAATAAAGGATGATAAGCACATGAGTATATAAAACCCACTAGAGGAACAGATACACAAAAGAGAAAAAGAAGAGACTCAAAACTTAGCATGATGAAACTACTAAGTCACAAAAATAGATAGGAAGGGCATAAAGGAACAAAAATAAATAAAACAAGCAGAAAATAATTTTTAAAACGACAGAAGGAAGTTCATATATATCAACAATAAACTTGAATGGAAATGAATTAAATTTACAATCAGAAGAAATAGACTGGTATTACAAATTGGAAATATGGTGTCCCACAAAAGCTTATGTGTGAGACAGTGAAAGAATCCTGAGAGGTGAAATGATGAAATCATGAGAGTTGTGACCTAATCAGTGAATCAATCTGCTTGAGTGGATTAACTGGGAGGTGACTCTAGGTAGGATGTGGCTATAAGAAGTGGCACTGGGATAGTGCCACTGGAGTTTATATTTGTTTCTGTTCTCTTTCTCTCTCTCCTCTCCCCTTTCCTCCCTCTCTCTCACTGTGCTTCCTGGTTGCCATGTTCTGAGTTACTTTCCTCTGCCATGCCCTTCTGACATGATGTTTTGACTCACCAGAGCTATGAAGTCAGCTGATCATGGACTGAACCTCTGTAACCATGAGCCAAAATAAACTTTTCCTCCTCTAAGTTTTTCTTGTTGTGTACATTGGTCACGGTGACATAGATCTAACTAAAGCAATGGGCTTAGTGGATAAAAAGAATAAGTCCTAACTACATGCTGCTTACTTTACTGGTAAATATATACAAAAACTAAATATAAAGGTTGCAAAACATTATATGGTGGAAATGGAAAACAAAAGCAAGCAGGAGTGACTATACTCATATCAGGTAAAACAAACTTTAGGTCAAAGACTATAAAAAAGAAACAAAAGGATGAATTATATATTGATAAAAGATCAATTCAGCAAGAAGATATACAGGTGTGATATATATGCACCTAACATGGGAACACCCAAATATCTGAAGCAAATATTATTCGGTCTAAAAAAGCAGATGGACTCCAATAACTAATAGTTGGGACTTCAAGATTCCTCTTTCCTCAGTGAATACATTATCCAGACCAAAAATAAACATCTAAGTTGAACTATACTATGGACCTATCAGACATTTACAGAACATTTTATCCAACAGCAGCAGAATACTTATTCTTCTTATTACATATGGAACATTATCCAGGATATATCATATGTTAAAATATGAATACCTAAACCATAATGCAATTTAAAACTAGCCAAAGAACGAAATATACATGTCTCCAAAGAAGACACACAAGTGGCCAACAAATATATGACAAAATGCTCAGTCTCACTAATCATCAGTGAAATGCAAATCAAAACCACAGTGAGATATCATTTCACTCCAGTTAGAATAACTATCATCAAAAGACAAAACAATTACAAAAGCTACCAAGGATGTAGAGAAATTGAGAATTATTATACACTGTTGGTATAATTGTTGGTGGGGTTGTAAATTAGTATAACTGTTATGAAAAACAGTATGGAGAATCCTCAAAAAACTAAGAATAGAACTACCATCTGATCCAGCAATTCCGCTCCTGGGTATATATCTAAAGAGGATGCCATCGTTATACCAAAAGATACTTGTATTCCCATGTTTATGACAGCACTACACACAACAGTAAAACGTGGGATTCATCTAACTGTCCATCAGATTCATCAGGAAAATGTGATACACACAGATATGTATACACAGAATGGAATATTATTCAGCCATAAAAGGAATGAAATTGTGTCACCTGCAACAACCTTGGAGGAACTGGGAGTCATTATATGAAGCAAAATAAGTCACACATTCTCAAAAGATGATTTTATAGAAAAACATAAGAGAATAGTGAACACTATTTATGTTAGCTTTTTGCCACTGCTATGGTATAAATACAAGGTGTCCCCCAGAAGCTCATGTGTGAGATAATGCAAGAAAATTTAGAGATTATAAGAGTGTTAGCCTAATCAGTTCATTAATGCACTTGAGTGGATTGATTGGGTGGTAACTGTAGGAAGGTAGGGTGTGGCTGGGAAAAGTAGGTCACTGGGGCTGTGCCTTTGGGGTTTATGTTAAATTGATGTGCCTGTGGCATTTTCATTCTTTCCTTCTAATTCAATTTAACCTAATTTTCAATTTCAATATATTTTAGTTAATTCTACCAGAAAGTGAGATTTATATTTTAATTCATTTTGTGATGAACAAGTGGACCTGAGAAGGATCATCCAGATTTCAGGACATGAGTCCTTATGCTGCATCAGAAAATTTCTGGGGAGAAGTCTTGCAACTTGAAGAAAAAGAAATCTCTGATCACAGTAGATAAACTAGATTATGAATTTTTAGATAAATTCAGGATATGAGCCCCAGAGTGTTCTGTTTTTCACTCACTGGAAATAAGAGATAAGGAACAGCTTCCTGCAACTGACATAAAATTGGGAGGAAGAAAGCAGTGGCTTAAGTAGGAATGGTGCTCCTGATACTCCTCCTTTTTGTTGAAATCTATGAACTTTTGGTGACATTCCTCTGACTCGCCTGGAGGTATGTGCTACAAGTTCCTTTCTTGATTCTCAGTGTTCTGTCCTTCTTGGTTCAAATCAATATGGCTGCTGTATTCCTCCCAGTTCTGTTCCCTTCTTCTCCTTTTCTCAGTTCTATACAGAGGCTCTTGCACTTATTCTATTATCCTCAGAATAATTAGGAACTCTCCGACCAGGGAAGAATTCCATTTCCAGAAAGTGCTGGTGAAGAGTCAGAAGGGTAAACTATCAGGCTCTTTATGTTCAATATGGTATGCTGATCCTTTCTGAACTTTTGAGTCTTCAGTGATACCTGTGTAGCTCTCCGACATCTCCAAGTATTAGCTGTTGGTCATTTGCAATTTAACAGACACAGAAGAAAGAAAAGATGTGGTCTTGTTCACCGCGGAATTAAAGACTTGGTATGAATAGCTTACCCTGACTAAAAAGTTGGGAAATTTCAAATTAAGACTGAAATTCAGTATATGAGTGCTGAATCTACAAACCAACGCAAGAGCAGCCTGCAATGAAGAAGTGAGAAGATATGCTCAGTGGCCCACAATTATGAAAGCATGTTCACCACTCAGTTACAATTAATCTACATAAACTCAGGAACATAGATGATAGCAAGAGGTAATAAGATAATTAGAAACTGATGAGTTTGAATTGTGTGTTACCTTTGTTTTTAATATAAATTGTTGAACAATAAGTTTATATAATTACTTTTTTATTAATGCCAGCTCTGAAAATCCAATTTGAAGAATGACTTTCCTGATCTTCTAGAAGTCAGTTCCAGCATACCCCTGTTTCCTGTTGATTTTTCTGTCTTTACTAATTGTGCAATAATAACTGAGTATCTATCCTTTGTTTAATATGTTCAAAATGGATTATGTTAACAAAACTTTCATACTACATAACTTGAATGCTCATGTGAGAGACATATTGGAGCCTGATTACATCAGGAATATAATATTTTTCAATAACAGGGAAAAAATCTCTGTATAAGTAAATTATAACAAATTAGTTATGATTGGATCCATAAAACAGAACATTCTTAATGTTTTAGGAACGTCAAATGCAAACGTTCTGTCATGTCAAACAGTTTTAAATAAATTTTGGCTAACATGTCTTTTTCGTTCATTTACTAAAAAAATGTACAGTATCTCAAACACTCTGTTGGTCAAAAGTTTAGGATAATTTTTTTTTTAGCTCAGCAATTTGTTTTTCACTATATTTTTGATTATTATTTCTGGTTCAAATGTTCTACTTTGCTATAGGTTCTATTTTGAAATCTTTGTCTTATTTGTTATTAATTCTATGCAACTGCCCCAATTGGCCTGCTCATTTGAAATGCTTACAATTCATCTCTTCTTTGACGTGTATTTTCTTTTAAGTTGTACAAATTAGTTCAATTCAACCAGTTCACAATTGTTAAATGACTCTAATCTAGTTTTTAAAAGGATCCCTGGTTCTTTAAGAAAATAGATACATATCTAAAAAATATTCTTAATGAAAATATCAGAACACTGTTGACTGACTTTTCACACAAACCCAATACCCATGGGAGCCTCCTTTCCTTTTTTGGATGCAGACAAATTGTTAAACCAAGCTTCTTCCCCAATTAAAAGCACATAATACCATTCATATAAGTCAGTTTACATAATGTACTGCAAAGTAGGTTTGGCTTTCTCACACTTGGTAAAATCTATCATGTAGAGATATAGGAAAATACCTTGTGATTTGAAAATGCATTAGAAATGCAGTTTATTTGGATTCAGACTCAATTTTCAGACTCTGGTATGTCAATTTATCCCTAGCTCTTTTAAAAGGAACAGCATGAACTGGAATCCTGACCATTTAACAGTTGTTATAGTTAAGCATAAAATAATTTCATTTTGATCAAATATTGTGATTCAGTGGAAAGAAATTTTTGACCATAATCTTATATTTTAAAAAGTTGGCTAAGATAATTAAAATTATTTTATTAAGTACACTTCAATCTTCCTTCATCATATCCAAGGCACATCTATTTCTTCACCTTTTATAGCTTCCTCTCTTCCCATTTTAGATGACTGGAAGTTTTCCCCTGAAAGCTTTACCAATTTTGACTCTCTCTGGAGTTAATGAGCATGGATCTTGTTGAGGAAATACTATCCCACACATCTCTTCCAGGCCGCAGTCCTACGGCTGATCATTTCACCTTCACCCACTCTTCTCTCAGGATCCCTCTCCTGGAGTTGTTGACATGTGACCCAGGGATATGTGAACTGAGTAAAGGTGTAGGATCAATCTACATTATAACTATTAGCAAATCTAATTTACTCTTGTTTCCTTTGAAAAAACAACAGATAGTACTACACATATCAGGGTGTCTCTTTCCAGTTTTGTGACTTTTATTTTGAAAAACAATTTTGAAATTTGAAAAATACTACAAAAATATTGCTAAGTCATTAGGCATTTTAAAAAATGCAAATATGCCTGCAAACACCACAAGACCCAGAGCAGATGGTTACTGAATCTTCAGTATCCCTCAAAAGAAATGTTCAGGGGCTTTACCATTAATGTATATTTTAAAGCACAGGTATTTCATGTATAAAATTATACTTCAATGTTTAATATTCTTTTTCAAATTCATTCACATTCCCCCTGTGATTCTGATTGCACTTAATTCAGAGAATGTTGCCAACATACTCCCTGCTTTGAGACTCTTTCTTTAGTGGGACTTAATTTTTACCTTGCAGAGGATGTTGGGCCATCTCTGGGGAAAGAGATTGACATCTTGGAATAGACCAGGGATGCTGATAACATCTTACAGTGCACAGGACAGTTCCCATGTAGATAAAGAATTATCTAGCCCCCAAAGTTAAAAGAATGAAAGTTGAGAAACTCTTCTAATAGGATATTCACTGGTTTTTCCATTCACAGAAAGGCAGAGACATGGCAAGGTATCCATAAGAGAGGATTAAGCATCTTCCCAAGAGATGAGGATGCTGATACAATGACCTAGACCAGCACCTCAACAAGTTTAATATGCATACAAATCACCTAGGAATCTTGTTAAAATGCAGAATTCAGTTTAACATATCTGAAATAAATTCTGACAATCTGCATTTCCAACAAGATTTCAAATGATGCTGATGCTTCTGGTCTGTGGGTCCACATTTTCAGGAGACAGGAGTAGACAATTCTGCATATACATCATTAGGAAGGAACTTAAGAAAAGGGACTAATGAGAGAGGAATAATTCCATTGCTTCTCAACTTAGCTCTGGAACTATCATATAAACTTTAAACTTTATATTTAACTTATTTAAATACAATTTGTATTATCAAATTTATATACAAAGTTTTAAAAGGGCAAATAGACTTTCCATGAGAAATAATGGTCTGTTGACTTCACTTCCACTTCCTGCTCTACAATGGAAACTAGTTTCAAGTTGTCCAATGATTCTTTTGTATTTGAATCTATATTACTAAATAATATTTCAAGTCTCTAATTTGCTGAATTTTTTTGAGACACTTAATGATTTCCAATAATAGAAAATAAAAATTAAGCCCTTCTATCTCACTTGTTTTTCTTCACACACACACACACACACACACACACACAAGCATACACATAAAATTTTCTTCATTCAATTCTCTTAAGAAGTTTCATCCTGTTTGTTACTGGATTGCTATTCATAATATTTATGAATATATGGCTGTAATTCAGAGATTAAACTATTGATCATAATTACATTTCTTGAACATTTTTTTTTTAAAAATGCTTTTATTAGTGAATTATGATTACACATAATAGGGGGGTTCATTTTGAGATGTTCATACATGAGAACAGGTTACAATTTGCTCCATTTTAGTCCCATTTAACACAATATTATCTTCCATGAAATTATTGTTTTTTTCTTATAGTATTTCCTGTACACAATATATATGCACATTCTTTGATAGAAATATGATTCTTCTTCCCTCATTTAAGCACATGAGGACATTAATCTATTCTAATTTTTCTAAGAAATGCTATCTGGAGCTCTCCTCTTCTCTTCCAATCTGAACAAGATGTTATTCTTCAGATTCACCAAATAGCTATAGTTTTAAACTTCTTTTACTATTACCTGGTTTATCCTTTACCTATGTATTTCTTCTTATTTTTAAATTCCATGTATTTTTCTTTCTTGGCTAGTTTCCTTGTATGATGTCATATCATCAAGTGAATTCCTGAGAAAGGGTACATAAGCAGTAACATTTCGCACCATTATACATCCTCAAATGACATTCTTTTCCCCCTGGATATTGATGAAGATTAGACAAAGTATACCTTTTTATTTTGAAAATTTTGGAGCTGCTCATTGTAAAAACACTGATCCATTTGTCTTCTAGATCCTAATACTTCTGTTGTGAATGTCACATCTGTACTCTCATTGTCTAATGAGAGTGGATGACAGTTGACTTGCTTCTAGGCTTTCCTGGTTTATGGAATTTGGCATAATTAATTCCAATTGTATATATAACTATAATGTACCAATTCAAAAAAATAAACAAATAGACAAAAGCAATATATTAGAGAAATGGGATTGGGGAGGGATAAATAGGGGGAAAGAGGAAGTATGTGGAATTGAAATGAAGCAAACTATGTCATATGTATTTATGACTAGATAAAAATGAACCCCACTATTATGTATAATTATAATGCATTAAAAAACAAAGACAACAAAAAAGAATGGGCAGAAATTAGATACAGATGCCTTTCCTGAAAGATTAGAATTTAAGAACCTCAGTAAAAGCACAATATAATATCTAGAACATGAAGACAAAGTCTTCATTCTGCTCTGTCTACTCATGACTTGGGTTTTTTCATAATTAGTACATTATAGTTATTTACAGTAGTTGGGTTCATCCCAACAAACTCATGCATGCATGACAACTTGCTTTTCTGACCCATACAATAGGGATTTTGTACCTTTATTCATTTGTTTTCTAGCCTACTGAAAGCTTTCTAACTCCAGGTAATTTTTTGCCCTCAGTGTCATATTTCAGCTCTGTGGACTTCTTGAACTGGTATAGAATCTTTTTAAGAAAAACCCTTAAAATATTCACTTATCTTTTACTACAACAATAATTTTCTGTGGCACCAGTAATGAGGTTAGGGAATGTGTCCTTTGGATAACATGTTTTTACTATACCTCCTTTTTCAAAACACTGGATATGGACCTGAATTCCCACTACCAGGCATCACCCATGAAAGTATTGTTTCTTGGGGGAAACTTTTATGAAGCTGGAAAACAAATTTCACAAAATGTAGATCATTAGAAGATCAAGGCAGCAAAATCCCCACATCCTCAATTCCTAGTAAAGAAAATATTTGAGGAATAAAGTAACAAAACTTCTTTATGTGGGTAAGTTTGGGGAAACTGCCTTCATTCCATATAGTACTCACAAATGAGAAGAGACACCAATAAACACTGTATTGCTGACCATGGACTGTCATCAGACATGCATGGTCATCTGTTAAACCTGTGGCTGGACAAGATGTTTTCTTGTCGTGCGAAATATTTCAGGATTCATGACAAATTTGTGATTTCCTGTTTGTTAGGTTTCAAATTTTGTCCTGCAATTTGCAGAGACTCTATAAGCAGCAGAAACTATACAGAAAAAGTTTGAACTAAAAAAAAAAAATCACCAGTAAATATTTAAAATGTATCAATTAACATTGTTTTATTTTCTTCTTTTCTGATATTTTAAGCAAAAAATATCTAAAAAGTTAAATTACCCTAAGTTCTGGAATGATAGATTTCTGGCTTATACCATTAACGTATTGATTACTTGTTCAAGTATATTTCAACTTTTCTTCCTTTACTTTGGCATTTTTGCTATGAGTTAGCGTGGAGAATCAATTTAGATTTCCACTGGATCTAAAGATCTGTTTGTCCTGTGTCTGTATTTGTGTGTGTGTGTGTGTGTGTGTGTGTGTAATAAAAATAAATAAACATATAAAATTGTAACCTCAAACAAGGAAGGAGAAAAGTTCCTATAATCTGCAGGACGCCATCTGTGAAATGTTTGAAGACCTTTTTCAGCACAGTTGCCAGTAAGGGGATAGATCTGGCATTGGGAACTTTTGTGGCAATCCCACCAGGATAGATGGCCCAAATGCCAGTGAACTCCCCCTCAGCTCTGCTAAGAGGTTCCACATAGCACTGGAGATGAGGTGACCTGCTGCAGCCACACAGCCTCTTAGAGATAGGTGGACCTGTTAAGATGCCAATCAGCCTGCTGACTGTGAGACATCAAAAAGCAAGACTCTACCTTGGAAACTTTATCTCTGCCTTTGATGTACCCCCTTAAATAAACCATGAGAGCTATTTTTTAATTGTCCAGCCCCAGCTCCTATGTGGGCTGGATCTATCAGCTCTATTTTAAACCTATTTTTCTGACTCTGTGTTTTTTGTTCTTCACTAATTTTTCTGACTTATTTTCTCTGGTGGCTTATACCCTCCTGGGCAGGAAGAAGGACCCCCTGGTGATGTGCTGGCAGCAGCCTCCCCATAATAACCTTTTTTCCAGAAAAAAAATTACTGAAAATATTTGTGGTATATGTTTTAAAAACTCCTCAAAAACATAACTGATTCATGCATACATGGAGAAAATTTAAATATGATTTATCCAAACTGCATGTGACATACTATTGCCACCTTGACTATTGTATTTTAAGATGGTGACTGTGTCAGAAAATATGGAGACTACAAGTTACATATTAAAACAGGAACTTCTTAATGATATAAAAATAAAATCATAACCTCAATTTTAGACTCAAGTTACAAAAGCAATTGGTCATTTAACAATTCCTCCTAGGCTACTCAACTAACTAGTGAAAATGTAAGCGTCTGTTCTCCTCTTGCCTTATGTTCCACTGTGAGTGACAATGGACACCTTGAGAAGTTTAGAACCTCCTGGAATTTTCTACTCTAAATTAGGGTTGATTATTAAAATACTGAACTTTGACAAAGGGAATAAGAGTAGGAGACTGAGTAGGTAAGTAGTTGGAGAGCCTTGGGCCTCAAGAAGAATCTTCATGCTAATCAACAATATAAGTAAGCATATCCATTTCAGAATTTGTATAAAGGTCAGGCATCAACAGGATTGAAAAAGAGGATCCACATCTCTTCTATTTTTTAAATTATTTGGAGCACCTAGCTCTGAAAACCTATGAACCATTTGGGCAGAACCAGAAATTTCGAGGTCAACTTATACTATGATATAGACTAGGAATGAAATGGACTTCAACTTTCCAAGTATGAACATAATTGCTTCTGATGATAACACCATAGTGTTGGTTGCAAGGGTTCAGTTATGATACCAGGGACAACAGTTTGATCACTCAACTTTGATAAGTCTGTTCTTTCATTGTTTTGGTACAGTACACTTGATGTCTAATGTGGAGATCCCTGATAGCTCCAGATGGCTTTCAGCCATTAACTCAGCCACTATTCTTTTACTTTTTATTGCATGCAAAGTATCATCTTTGGGAGGAGTTCTCAATTTTTAGGAATTGTTTTGCAGTTTTAAATTAATTGTGGTAACACCTTTGACCATCTGTGATGAGTAGAACTACAGTGATATGCTGCTTATTATAATTCATGCTCACGCTCTTGATCTTATTAGCTCCATTAACATTGCCAAATGAATTGTGAGCCATGTTGAAAGACAATGGAATTTGAATAGCTTTATTAACTAAAAAAAATTATGATTACATTTTTCCCTCAATTGACTTTCATGACATGAGAAGTTGAGCACAAGTGTCCAGGATATTGATGTTTGCCACATTTCTAATAATTCTCCTTGACATGTGAATCTGTCACACCAGCCAAATGTACTTTGAAAACATTTTTCATTCATTCTGAGAACAAGGCTGGATTCATATTTTTAAAGGCCTACAGCTTTATAATACTTGGATCCTTCTTTATGGGGAAAGAAAAAAGAAAAGGACCTTGGAAGATGTATCTGCACAAATGAGAAACTCTAAAACTTAAATTTCATTATCTTTCCAGTAAATCTGCATCTTTTAGGCACTTTCTCCTGCTATTTTCAATCAAAATGAAATAAAGATCCTAATGTATGGGCATATTCCATGCTTAGAATCTTAAAGAATTTGCTTGCTTTGCAAGAACATATTGGTTATGGCTATTCTTTGTACGGACACTTGTTTCATTAATATCAAATTTACTCCCGATTCTAAGAACAAAATAACATAAATGTAGTATTTTGAAGATATTTTAAATGTAATTATATGAAACACATAGCACCAAAAAAACACACACCTCAAATGAGTAGATATCAGCAAGTTTGCACTTATGAGACCTGAGGCAGTGACAGTTTCTTCCTAAGGGCTGCCTAGGTAACAAAGATTTTAAGCTACTATGGTTATAAGAACCTTCTGATTTTGGAAATGTGAAAATATTGTGTAGCTTGGAATTGATAGAATATGATAATTCTCTGGGTTGGGGCACTGATTGACTTTTCTATTGAAATGTTTAAAACTTAATGACTTTTAGAACTTTATTGAGGTAAGCATTAGCATTCACAAAGATCACATATTTAAGTGTCTGATTTATTGGTTTTCAGTACATTTATGTACCTGTGAGACCATTAGCATAAGCTAATTTTGGAACATTTTTATCATCCACTAAAAGAACCTTATACCCATTAGCAGTTGCCCTACCTTCTCTTAACTCTCCCGTCCTAAATATATAATGACTATTTCTATTTAAATAATTTAAGTTATATCATTTATATACCTACCCCTTTGCTTTATTCTGGCCTATTTTTCTTTCCTATTCTGTTTCTTAAGCAGCTATTTTATATTTATATATATATATATATAAAATTATTATTCTCAAAAAATTATATATATATATATATATATATATATATATATATATATATATAATTTTTTGAGAAAAATGTTTCCTCATTGCTAATTATGTTGACTTTCTTAGCATTAGTTTTCAAAAGATGTTTTGGGATTTGACTATTTGTAACACTACTTCATATCTAAGTAACCCTAACTCTAACCCTAACCCTAACCCCGACACTGAACCAGTTTGTAAGTTGGTTCTGGCCACAAGATCACCTCTGCTTTCTTTAGTTTAAATATGTAGGTTTATTTATGCCCTAGCCTTAGGAATAATCTGGCTACTTTTTTTAAGCTCCTTTTTATGAAGAAGAAAGCTTTGCTCCAGACCCTGGTATCAACCACTGGGCCCAATTCTCACTGCAATTTTAGTTCCATTATTCCATAGCAAATGAATTCTGGCAGCTTCTCTTACTTTCAAACCTAAAATTGAGCTCTGTGGCTTTAGCTGCAGCCCCACCTACCATCTTAGATTTCCATTCTTTTTCTGGTTATGATATTTATCTTGTAGTTGTTTATATTTCATTAATTTTGAAAATTTTATCTATTAATGTCATGTGTTCTCTCTCTCTCTCTCTCTCTCTCTCTCTCTCTCTCTCTCTCTCTCTCTCTCTCTCTCTTCCCCTCACCCCCCTGTGTGTCCGTGTGTGTGTGTGTGTGTGTGTGTGTGTGTGTGCCTACATAGGGGATTGTCAAAGAAAGGCATTAAAGCATAATTTTAACATAAAATCTGCAGAGTTTTCAAGCTATCATATGATAGCTCTTCTCTGATTACCTCTGGAATGTTTTAGATCTGCTATGTTGTTGATATGGTTGAGAATCATGTCTTATTTTTTTTAAGTTTTGTTTTTGATTTTAGGTAATAGTTTTGGATAGTTGAAAACTAAAGATAAGGTAAACATTTTATGTGGAACCTGGCCAGAATAATTTTATTGTTTTAAAAATGAATGTATCAGCAGTATGTAGGACACATTGAAGAGAAAGAAAACAGAGTCTGAAGATTTGCCTAGATATTGTTCCAGAATGTGAATTAATAAAGATCTGGGAAAACATAGTAATCATGAAATGAAGCAGCTGAATTTCAGCAGAAATTAATGAGTGATCAGCTATCTTAGGCTGAAAAGGATGGTGGTAATTGTCCACTAATTGTTGCGTAATTCTCAGTGGCTTTACTATTTTGTTCATCTCTCCTATTCTGTAAGAGTCGACATTCATTTAGAATGAAAAAGAAAGAAAAAAATTAAAGGAGAAACAAAAAAGCAAAGAAACAAAGACTCAAACCGTAGAAGATGATCAAGATCAGACAAACTGAGATCATGGGATCTCATGGGATCCAGGATTGAAACCAGGAAATCAGGTTTTAATGTCCAATTTAAGTCAGTATTCCATGAAAATGTTAAGAAATTACTTTAAAAAATATTTTTAGTTGTAGATAGAGACAGTTCCTTTATTTTATTTATTTATTGTTATGTGGTGCTGAGGATCAAACCCAGTTCCTCACACATGCAAGGCAAGAGCTTTACCTCTGAGTTACAACCCCAGCCCACAACTAACTTTTCAATACAACTTCTATTCATCAACGTATAATGCATTCCACATTCTGTCACATTATTCTGTTACATATGAGCTATGACCATGGCCCTTACCAAGTTAGGCTGACTTTACGTGATTTTCCACTTTGGGACATTTATGTCAGTCCCCATGGGTATAAGACCCCAAACACAGAGATGTTAGAACATTTCACACCTGAATGTTTCCACTTCTTACAGAGGTGTAAGTCAACCTTGCCCTGGAGATTGGTTTTAGAATGCTTTGTGGAGTTTTCCCCCCAGGAAAGCAGTGTCCAGCATCTAGTGCCAAAGATACTAAGCTTTGCTTATTACTAAACCAAAGGTGAAATTAAAGTTTCACCACACAAACTTTCTACAGGCTTTCCTCTTTAGTTATGATGTTCCACATGGGGAATTTCTTTGTTCTGTCCTAAACTTTCATGTAACCCATCCTGTTAGTGGCAGCCCAAATAAATCTTTCTCATTCTTGTCTATTCTGAGGTTGTTCTTGAATATTTTGGCATTTAATTATGAACTTTCTCATATTCTTTAGTACACTTGCACATTTGTCTTGTTTCCCCCAGACTGCAAAACATGTTAACGTTTTAGATATGAATGCATGCCTTAAAATGTGCCATTATAGTGTAAAATTTGATTTCTTTGGGCAAATGTATGTACTTCAATCAAAATAATGAATAGTTTCTTAATCCTGTGAAACCATCCCCTCTCATAGTCATGTACTAATCTGTTTTTTTGTCACTATTGTTTCTATTTTCTAGAAATAAAGTTAGACTATATTTAAAAATCTGGCCTCTTTTACTCAGCAGGTTTTGAGACCTATTTATAGAGTTGCATGTATTCCTTTTATTACTGAGCGCTATTCCCTTGTATGGATGTACCACATTTTGCTTATCCAATAACTTGCTGATGGACATTAGATTGTTTTGATTATTATAAATCAGGTAACTATGAACTTTATGTTCAGATTTTGTGTGAACATCTGTTTTAATCCTCTTGGGACTTAAATACCTAAGAGTGAAGGGACTGGCTGGTATGGTAGGTGTATTTTTAACTTTTTAAGAAACTGCCAAACAACTTTCAAAAGTCATTTTATTGCTTCACATTCCCACTAGCAGGATATGAGAATTCCTTTTGATCCACACCCATACATTTGATGTTAACCTTTTTTATTTAAGCCATTCTCATGGTGAGTAGTCCTGCTTGTTTTAATTTGCGTTTTCTTTCTGGATAATGATGCTAAACATTTCCTTATAGGCTTATGAAGTGTTTATATATCTTCTCAAGTCCAGGGACTGTTTAAATCATTTGTCTTTGTGTTTATTGGATCATTTGTTTTGCTTTTGAATTTTGAGATTTTATGTCTTAATGACAAGTCCTTTCTCACATATACGTTTTGAAAATATTTATTGGTAGTTTGTGGTTGTTTCTTTTCAAACTCTTTCAAAGATAAGTTTTCTGAGTCTGGCTTATTTCACTTAGTATAATTTTCTGTTTCCATCTATTTACTGGCAAATGCCATAATTTCATTCTTGATGGCTAAGTGAAACTCGATTGTGTACATATACTGCATTTTAGTGATCCCTTTAGTGACAGGTATTTAGGTTGATTTCATAATTCGGTTAGTGTGAATTGTGCTTCTGTAACAAGGGTTGATAATTTTTCTCATACGTACGAGGTAGGGTAAAATAAGGGAAAGAAGATGGTGGGGGAGTGATCAGTATCATAAGTATACAGGGAAGATTAGTGGGGTAGTAGAAGAACAAGAGGGAAGAGAAAGGAAGGGCAAGGGGAAGAAATATGGAATGAATTTAACAAAATCATGTTATATGTATCATGTAAATGTACCAAAGGGAATTTCACCTTTATGTGTATGTGGAAAGTGTCAATCAAAAATAAATAAATAAAGGCATGAAAGAAAGATCAGAAGACTACAAGAAAGAGAATAGGAGGAGGGAGGAGTGGAGGAAAAGAGAGGGATAAGAATAAAATAAACTTTCTTACATGCATGATTTTGTCATGATGAACCCAAATACTATGTAAAATTATAATTATCCAATAAAAAACCCTAAGAAATAAGTTTTTAATTTCAATGAAGTCCAGCTTACTGTTATTTTTATTTTTGTATGAATCTTGCTTTTGGGGTTGTGGATGTATCATAATGGTTCCTTGTTTTCTTCTAGCTGTGATTCCAGTTTTATTTGTATAAAAGACTATGCTTTTGTCTATTGAATGAACTTTGCACATTGTTTGTATTTGTGCTATTAGGTGAATGCTCACTCCTGCCTGGTACATCTTCTTGATGATTATCAAATCATCTTTGTCCTATCATTATTAAATCTCTGTTAATGATTTGTATTCTAAATTTCTGGTAATGATTTTTATTCTAGTATCTTCTTTACTTAGTGTTAGTATAACCACTGTAACTTTCTTATTGTGAATGTTTACATATTGTAACTGATTATATTCCTGTACTTTAACCTAGTTCTATGTGTGAGTGTGTGTGACTGCTGGATACTCATGCACAGAGTTTGTATTATAGTTATAGAGACAGGAAATACTTGGGCCTTGCTTTTAAAACCTGACAGGAGCTGACAATTCTATGCCCATCTAACTGTGTTGTGGAACATGTTATCAAACGTCCTTCTATTTCCCTCCCTCTCCCAGCCTCCAGTAATCACCATTCTATATTGCTATTGACTTTTACAAAACCCATATGTGAGATAGAAACGGGGTATTTGTCTTCCTGTTGGCTCAGGTCACCGAACATAATGTCCTCCAGTTTCATTCATTTTGCTAAAAACTATAGGATATCAGGATTTTTTTAGTGGTTGAATAATAATCTATTGTGTATATGAACCACCTTTTCTTTATCAGTTTATCCAGTTAGATGGAAGTAATAATTTCTAGTGTTATACGCAAGGTATGTGACTATGGTTCACAATAACCTATTATATATTTTATAAGTAACTAGAAGAGAAGAGCTTACAGGCTCCAAATACAAAGTGATGATAAGGAGATAGAAAAATTAACCACCATGATTTGATTGATACACATTGTATGTAAGTATTAAAATATCATACTATACCCCATAAATATATAAAATTATTACACATGATAATCAAGCATTTTTAAAAAGTAAGAATGCTGACTACTTCAATTTAATCATTATGCATTGTTATAAATGTGTTGAATTATCAGACTGTACTTGATAATATGTACAATTAAAATAACAATAATAGTAATAAATTCTATTGCTTCACATACATGAATATTGAATAGTATACTTTTCTTTCTCCTTCCTATACCTTTGTGCTATTGTTATCATATATCTTACTTTCTCACACTCTGAAAATGACATAATAATATTCTGTTTTTCTTTAAATACTTAATGATATTTTAAAGAATTTAAAGAGTGAGAAAATAAGTGTGTCATATGTACCATTTCCGGCATTGTAGATCCATGTTTCTATCAGAAGCCATTTTCCTTTTTTCTGTAGAATTGCTTTTAAGATTTATAGTACAGTAAATCCTCTGGCAACAAACTAAAATTTCATTTGTTTGGAAAAGTCTATTTTGCTTTCAGTTTTAAAGGATATCATTTTTGATTATCTACACAATTCTAGTTTTATTTTTTTTCAAGCTTACATAATTCCTCATGAGGATTTTACAGTAATTCTTCTCACTATTTACTTGAAATAATGTGATTTTTCTCAGTCTAACTGATGTAAGGATGTTTTCATTAACAATGATTTCAGCAATTTGATTGTGATGTGCACCCAGGTGCATATTTTGTATTTATTCTACTTAACGGTACATTGAGCTTATTTGACCTGTGCGTTCTGGTTTTAAAATATTTAGAAAATTACTGTTATTATTATCAATTCAAATGTTTTTTGTTTGCCTTTCTACTAGTGACACACACACACACACACACACACACACAGAGACAGATTTTAGATTCTAGTCATAAACATGTTAGATTGCTTTTTATTTTCCCACTGATCACTGATGATTTGCCCATTTCTTTTTTTATACTGTTTCCTCCTTGTTTCAATTTCGTAAATTTCTTTTGTTATGTCTTCAAATTGACGGATCCTTCTTCTGCATTGCTGAGCTGTTTCTCCCAACCAGGATTTTCCAGTGGTGATGCTTGTTTTTGAGTCTTTATTTTTAAATACCTTGCATTTTCTCATGATGTTTGTTTTCCTTTAAATCTTCCAATATACTATGCTAATCTTTCTTCATTTCAACTTTTCGGTCTGGTTCTATTGGAGTATTATTTTCCTGCTGTCAAATCACCTGCTTCTTGGTATGTCTAGCAGGTTTTGTTGTGGTACAGTCTATTGTGAATGTTACTGTCCGTTTTTTTATCTTTTTCTTTTTTCCTGAAATTTTGGACTTTGTTCTGGCAGGAAAATTACTTGTAACTAAGTTTTATCTTTTTGAGTCTTAATTTTAAGCTTTTATATGGCAGGTATATATTGCCTTACTTTAGGCATAATTAAAACTTATAACTATGGTTCAATGCTTTTGGGATTTTAGCAAGTACCTGGGTGATCAATGAAACCTCTCACTCTGGTTAGTTGCAGGACAAATGTTCCTTTGCCCTCTGTTACCTCTGCAATTTTCTTTAGCATATGACTCATCAGTCATAATTGTTTTGGTTTTGTGGAGTTTACTCTAATACCTAGCTTTCAATGCAGGCTGAAAGAGATACCATACTAATTTCTGAAATTTGTCTTCTGTGTAGCTCCTTTCTTTCTGGAACTCTGACTTATTCATAACTCAGTTCTAATTTTGAAATTATTTTATAATCATGATAATGTTTTAAATTTATTTTTTTAAACAAATTAAAACCACATACATTTGTCATGTAGAATATGTGTAATGACTGAATTGAGGTAATTAACATATACCTTGGTTCTATTTTTTATCATGTCTTTTACTTATAATACCAAATCATAAACATATTGTTAGTATTTTTGTTTTAAAAATCAGTTGAGGGCTGTGTTGTAGCTTAGTGGTAGGACGCTTGCCTAGCATGTGTGAGGCATTGGGTTTGATTCTCAGCACCACATATAAATTAAAAAAAAGGTACACTGAAAACTAAAAAATATTTTTAAAACATCAATTGAGTTTTAAGAAAAAGAATTTAAAATATTCTTTTGTATTTGTTCACACACTTAGCATTTTCAGGGCAGCTTATTCTTACCTGTAGGTCTGAGTAGCTCTATATTTCTTTTCGTCATAAGAACTTCCTCTAGGCAGCTACACGCGCCGGCGGGGAACGCGGACCGGACCCACTAGGACAGGTCCGGCGGCGGACAGCTGAGGGCTAGGCCCGTCCCCTCCCCCAGTGTCTGCAGGTAGGAGGGACTGAGAACAGCAGCAGAGCCAGCCCAAAGCCTGCTGAGGGGCGGAACCGGCCCCTCCCCCAGTGCCTGCAAGCGAGGCGCACCTGCAAGCCACGGGCGGGCGGGTCAGGCCCAGCAACCAGCCAAGGGACTGCAGCTACACGCGCCGGCGGGGAACGCGGACCGGACCCACTAGGACAGGTCCGGCGGCGGACAGCTGAGGGCTAGGCCCGTCCCCTCCCCCAGTGTCTGCAGGTAGGAGGGACTGAGAACAGCAGCAGAGCCAGCCCAAAGCCTGCTGAGGGGCGGAACCGGCCCCTCCCCCAGTGCCTGCAAGCGAGGCGCACCTGCAAGCCACGGGCGGGCGGGTCAGGCCCAGCAACCAGCCAAGGGACTGCAGCTACACGCGCCGGCGGGGAACGCGGACCGGACCCACTAGGACAGGTCCGGCGGCGGACAGCTGAGGGCTAGGCCCGTCCCCTCCCCCAGTGTCTGCAGGTAGGAGGGACTGAGAACAGCAGCAGAGCGGGCCCAAAGCCTGCTGAGGGGCGGAACCGGCCCCTCCCCCAGTGCCTGCAAGCGAGGCGCACCTGCAAGCCACGGGCGGGCGGGTCAGGCCCAGCAACCAGCCAAGGGACTGCAGCTACACGCGCCGGCGGGGGAACTCGGACCGGACCCACTAGGACAGGTCCGGCGGCGGACGGCTGAGGGCTAGGCCCGTCCCCTCCCCCAGTGTTTGCAGGTAGGAGGGACTGAGAACAGCAGCAGAGCCAGCCCAAAGCCTGCTGAGGGGCGGAACCGGCCCCTCCCCCAGTGCCTGCAAGCGAGGCGCACCTGCAAGCCACGGGCGGGCGGGTCAGGCCCAGCAACCAGCCAAGGGACTGCAGCTTCACGCGCCGGCGGGGAACGCGGACCGGACCCACTAGGACAGGTCCCGCGGCGGACGGCTGAGGGCTAGGCCCGTCCCCTCCCCCAGTGTCTGCAGGTAGGAGGGACTGAGAACAGCAGCAGAGCCAGCCCAAAGCCTGCTGAGGGGCGGAACTGGCCCCTCCCCCAGTGCCTGCAAGCGAGGCGCACCTGCAAGCCACGGGCGGGCGGGTCAGGCCCAGCAACCAGCCAAGGGACTGCAGCTACACGCGCCGGCGGGGAACGCGGACCGGACCCACTAGGACAGGTCCGGCGGCGGACAGCTGAGGGCTAGGCCCGTCCCCTCCCCCAGTGTCTGCAGGTAGGAGGGACTGAGAACAGGAGCAGAGCGGGCCCAAAGCCTGCTGAGGGGCGGAACCGGCCCCTCCCCCAGTGCCTGCAAGCGAGGCGCACCTGCAAGCCACGGGCTGGCGGGTCAGGCCCAGCAACCAGCCAAGGGACTGCAGCTACACGCGCCGGCGGGGAACGCGGACCGGACCCACTAGGACAGGTCCGGCGGCGGACGGCTGAGGGCTAGGCCCGTCCCCTCCCCCAGTGTTTGCAGGTAGGAGGGACTGAGAACAGCAGCAGAGCCAGCCCAAAGCCTGCTGAGGGGCGGAACCGGCCCCTCCCCCAGTGCCTGCAAGCGAGGCGCACCTGCAAGCCACGGGCGGGCGGGTCAGGCCCAGCAACCAGCCAAGGGACTGCAGCTACACGTGCCGGCGGGGAACGCGGACCGGACCCACTAGGACAGGTCCGGCGGCGGACGGCTGAGGGCTAGGCCCGTCCCCTCCCCCAGTGTCTGCAGGTAGGCGGGACTGTGAACAGGAGCAGAGCGGGCCCAAAGCCTGCTGAGGGGCGGAACCGGCCTCTCCCCCAGTACCTGCAAGCGAGGCGAACCTGCAACCCATCGGGAGGTTAGGCCCAGCAACCTATGGAGTGACACAGGTGCCCCTGGCGCCTGCTGGGTAGGTAGACCTTTGACCGACCAGCAAAGCAGACCTAGGGCCTGCCAGCATGGTAGACGGATCACACTAATTGGAGGAGGATCACAGCCACTACCTGCCCTGCAAGGGTGATTTTTCAACTATACAAGAGCAATATAAATAAATAGAGGGGGAAAATATCAAAGACACAACAATTTCACCAAGCAGGAAGAAACGCCAGCAGTATGAAACGACAAGGAAAGAAAGGACCACAGGCAATGCAGGTCAACTCAACTTTAGAAGAGGTAATAGCTGCAACAGATGGAATGTCAGATAGAGAGCTCAGGACATACATGCTTCAGATGATCTGGAGTCTCAAGGAAGACATGAGACAGCAAAATCAGACAATGAAAGATCACATTGACAAACAAATCCAGGAAGTTAAAGATCAATTTCACAGGGAGATAGAGGTAATAAAAAACAAACAAATAGAAATACTAGGAATGCAGGAAACAATAAACCAACTTAAAAACTCAATTGAGAATACTACCAGCAGAGTGGATCACTTAGAAGATAGAACATCAGATAATGAAGACAGAGTATTTCAACTTGAAAAGAACATAGATAGCTCAGCAAGTCTACTAAGAAACCATGAGCAGAACATTCAAGAGCTATGGGATAATATCAAAAGACCTAACTTAAGAGTCATTGGGATACAGGAAGGCACAGAGCTCCAAACCAAAGGATTAAGCAATCTATTCAGTGAAATAATACAAGAAAACTTCCCAGACTTGAAGAATGAGACAGAATCCCAAATCCTAGAAGCCTACAGGACGCCGAATGTGCAAAATCATAAGAGATCCACACCAAGACACATTATAATGAAGATGTCCAACATACAGAACAAGGAGAGAATTTTAAAAGCTACAAGGGAAAGGAAGCAGATTACATTTAGGGGTAAACCAATCAGAATAACAGCTGATCTCTCAACACAGACTCTAAAAGCTAGAAGATCCTGGAATAACATATTTCAAACGCTTAAAGAAAATGGATTCCAACCAAGAATCTTGTATCCGGCGAAATTAAGCTTCAGGTTAGAAGATGAAATTAAAACCTTCCACGATAAACAAAAGTTAAAAGAATTCGCAGCTAGAAAACCATCTCTTCAAAAAATCCTTGGCAAAACATTACAGGAAGAGGAAATGGAAAATAACATTGATAACCAACAATGGGAGGTAGGACAGTAAAGGGGGGAAAGTAGTCAAAGAGGATAACAAATCAGGTTTAGTAACATCAATAAACAAATATGGATAGAAGAACAAACCATATCTCAATAATAACCCTAAATGTTAATGGCTTAAACTCACCAATTAAGAGACACAGGCTAGTAGAACGGATCACAAAACAAGACCCAACAATATGCTGTCTACAGGAGACGCATTTGATAGGAAAAGATGTACATAGACTGAAGGTGAAAGGTTGGGAAAAATCATATCACTCATATGGACCACGGAAACAAGCAGGAGTGTCCATACTCATATCTAATAAAATAGATTTCAAGCCAAAGCTAATCAAAAGGGATAAAGAAGGACACTTCATACTGCTCAAGGGAACCATACACCAACAAGACATAACAATCATAAATATATATGCCCCAAATAATGGAGCAGCCATGTTCATCAAGCAAACTCTTCTCAAGTTCAAGAGTCTAATAGACCACCATACAGTAATCATGGGAGACTTCAACACACCTCTCTCACCACTGGACAGATCTTCCAAACAAAAGTTAAATAAGGAAACTATAGAACTCAATAACACAATTAACAACCTAGACTTAATTGACATATATAGACTATACCACCCAACATCAAGTAGCTACACTTTTTTCTCAGCAGCACATGGAACCTTCTCAAAAATAGACCATATACTATGTCACAGGGCAACTCTTAGACAATACAAAGAGGTAGAGATAATACCATGCATCTTGTCTGATCATAATGGAATGAAACTGAAAATCAATGATAAAAGAAGAAAGGAAAAATCAAACATCACCTGGAGAATGAACAATAGGTTGCTGAGTGATCAATGGGTTTTAGAAGACATCAAGGAGGAAATTAAAAAATTCCTAGAGTTAAATGAAAACACAGACACAACATATCGGAATCTATGGGACACATTGAAAGCAGTTCTAAGAGGAAAATTCATTGCTTGGAGTTCATTCCTCAAAAAAAGAAAAAACCAACAAATAAATGATCTCATACTTCATCTCAAAATCCTAGAAAAAGAAGAGCAAAACAACAGCAAAAGAAGTAGAAGGCAAGAAATAATTAAAATCAGAGCTGAAATTAATGAAATTGAAACAAAAGAAACAATTGAAAAAATTGACAAAACTAAAAGCTGGTTCTTTGAAAAAATAAATAAAATTGACAGACCCTTAGCCATGCTAACGAAGAGAAGAAGAGAGAGAACCCAAATTACTAGCATACGGGATGAAAAAGGCAATATCACAACAGACACTTCAGAAATACAGAAGATAATCAGAAACTACTTTGAATCCTTATACTCCAATAAAATAGAAGATAGTGAAGGCATAGATAAATTCCTTGAGTCTTATGATCTGCCTAGATTGAGCCAGGAGGATATAGACAACCTAAACAGACCAATAACAATAGAGGAAATAGAAGAAACCATCAAAAGACTACCAACTAAGAAAAGCCCAGGACCGGATGGATATACAGCAGAGTTTTACAAAACCTTTAAAGAGGAACTAACACCAATACTTTTCAAGCTATTTCAGGAAATAGAAAAGGAGGGAGAACTTCCAAATTCGTTCTACGAGGCCAACATCACCCTGATTCCGAAACCAGACAAAGACACTTCAAAGAAAGAAAACTACAGACCAATATCTCTAATGAACCTTGATGCAAAAATCCTCAATAAAATTCTGGCGAATCGGATTCAAATACATATCAAAATAATTATACACCATGATCAAGTAGGATTCATCCCTGGTATGCAAGGTTGGTTCAATATACGGAAAACAATAAATGTTATCCACCACATCAATAGACTTAAAAATAAGAACCATATGATCATATCGATAGATGCAGAAAAAGCTTTCGACAAAGTACAGCATCCCTTTATGTTCAAAACTCTAGAAAAATTAGGGATAACTGGATCATACCTCAACATTGTAAAAGCAATCTATGATAAGCCACAGGCCAGCATCATTCTGAATGGAGAAAAATTGAAGGCATTCCCTCTAAGATCTGGTACAAGACAGGGATGCCCTCTCTCACCACTTCTGTTCAACATAGTCCTCGAAATACTGGCCAGAGCAATTAGGCAGACGAAAGAAATTAAAGGCATAAAAATAGGAAAAGAAGAACTTAAATTATCACTATTTGCAGATGATATGATTCTATACCTAGCAGACCTAAAAGGGTCTACAAAGAAGCTATTAGAGCTAATAAATGAATTCAGCAAAGTGGCAGGATATAAGATTAACACGCATAAATCAAAGGCATTCCTGTATATCAGCGACAGAGCCTCTGAAACGGAAATGAGGACAACTACTCCATTCACAATATCCCCCCAAAAAATAAAATACTTGGGAATCAACCTAACAAAAGAGGTGAAAGATTTATACAATGAAAATTACAGAACCCTAAAGAAAGACATAGAAGAAGACCTTAGAAGATGGAAAAATATACCCTGCTCATGGATAGGCAGAACTAACATCATCAAAATGGCGATATTACCAAAAGTCCTATATAAGTTCAATGCAATGCCAATCAAAATCCCAACAGCATATCTTGTAGAAATCGATAAAAGAATCATGAAATTCATATGGAACAATAAGAGACCCAGAATAGCAAAAACAATACTAAGCAGGAAGTGTGAATCAGGCGGTATAGCGATACCAGACTTCAAACTATACTACAGAGCAATAGTAACAAAAACAGCATGGTACTGGTACCAAAACAGGCGGGTGGACCAATGGTACAGAATAGAGGACACAGTAACCAATCCACAAAACTACAACTATCTTATTTTTGATAAAGGGGCTAAAAGCATGCAATGGAGGAAGGATAGCATCTTCAACAAATGGTGCTGGGAAAACTGGAAATCCATTTGTACCAAAATGAATCTGAATCCCTATCTCTCGCCGTGCACAAAAGTTAACTCAAAATGGATCAAGGAGCTTGATATTAAATCAGAGACATGGCATCTGATAGAAGAAAAATTGGTTATGATCTACACGCGGTGGGATCGGGCTCCAAATTCCTCAATAGGACACCCATAGCGCTAGAGTTAACAAATAGAATCAACAAATGGGACTTACTCAAACTAAAAAGTTTTTTCTCAGCAAAAGAAACAATAAGAGAGATAAACAGGGAGCCTACATCCTGGGAACAAATCTTTACTCCACACACTTCAGATAGAGCCCTAATAACCAGAATATACAAAGAACTCAAAAAATTAGACAATAAGATAACAAATAACCCAATCAATAAATGGGCCAAGGACCTGAACAGACACTTCTCAGAGGAGGACATACAATCAATCAACAAGTACATGAAAAAATGCTCACCATCGCTAGTAGTCAGAGAAATGCAAATCAAAACTACCCTAAGATACCATCTCACTCCAGTAAGACTGGCAGCCATTAGGAAGTCAAACAACAATAAGTGCTGGAGAGGATGCGGGGAAAAGGGCACTCTTGTTCATTGCTGGTGGGACTGCAAATTGGTGCAGCCAATTTGGAAAGCAGTATGGAGATTTCTTGGAAAGCTGGGAATGGAACCACCATTCGACCCAGCTATTCCCCTTCTCGGTCTATTCCCTAAAGCCCTAACAAGAGCATGCTACAGGGACACTGCTACATCGATGTTCATAGCAGCTCAATTCACGATAGCAAGACTGTGGAACCAGCCTAGATGCCCTTCAATAGATGAATGGATAAAAAAAATGTGGCATTTATATACTATGGAGTATTACTCTGCATTAAAAAATGACAAAATCATAGAATTTGGAGGGAAATGGATGGCATTAGAGCAGATTATGCTAAGTGAAGCTAGTCAATCTTTAAAAAACAAATTCCAAATGACTCCTTTGATATAAGGAGAGTGAACAAGGACAGGGTAGGGACGAAGAGCTTGAGAAGAAGATTTACATTAAACAGGGATGAGAGGTGGGAGGGAAAGGGAGTGAGAAGGGAAAGTGCATGGAAATGGAAGGCGATCCTCAGGGTTATAAAAAATGTCATATAAGAGGAAAGGAGGGGTAAGACAAGATAATACAAATGGAAGAAATGATTTACAGTAGAAGGGGTAGAGAGAGAAAAGGGGAGGGGAGGGGAGGCGAGGGGAGGGGAGGGGGGTTAGTAGAGAATAGGACAGACAGCAGAATACATCAGACACTAGAAAGGCAATATGTCAATCAATGGAAGGGAAACTGATGTGATACAGCAATTTGTATACGGGGTAAAAGCGGGAGTTCATAATCCATGTGAATCAACCATGTAATATGATGTATTAAGAACTATGTAATGTTATGAACGACCAATAAAAAAAAAAAAAAAAAAAAGAACTTCCTCTAATATTATTTGCATAGTAAATATATACGGATGACAAAATCCTTAGCTTTTGTTTATCCAAAAAATGTCCTTCTTTTCAACTTCAATTTTGAAAGATATTTTATATTATACATTTAACCCTACTCATTCACAGATTGAACCAACCTTGGATCGAAAATATCTGGAAAAATATATTCAGTTTCTATTGAACATAAATAGACTTTTCCCTTTTGTCATTATTCTCTGAATATGACTATGTATAACAACTGTATAACAACTGTTTGCATAGCATTTATATTGTATTAGGTTTTATAAGTTACCTACAGATGGCTTAGAGCATGCAGGATGATAGTCCACCATTTTGAATTAGAGTCTTGCGCATCCTTGATTTTGCTATCTGTGGGGTTTCCTGGAATCATCTTATGCTCTCTAATACCAAAGAATGACTGTATAAAATACTAGGTTGACAAGTTTTTATTTTCTTATAACATTTAAAAACATTGGTTAGCTGTATCCCGAGCCTGCATTTTTATTCAGAAGTCAGGTGTCATTTTTATTGTTGTTTCCCTCCATGAAATATGCATTAGGTTTTGTCTGCTTTTATGATTTTGTTCTTTAGTTTTTGCAATGTTTGTCTAGTGTGGTTTTCTTTATAGATATTTTGCTAAAGTTAGATGAACTTTTGTGGCCTTACATGCTGCTCCTATCTTAAATGTGGAAAATTTTTAGCGAACTTTTCTTCTAATGCTTTTGTCCAGGTTTTCTTTTCCTTTCCTCTGGAAGGTCATAGGTGATTAAGGCTTTATTATTTTCTTTTTTTCCAATCCATTTTCTCCATGTGACTTCAAATACTTTGTCTTCGTAATTACTAATCCTTTCATTACTGAAGTCTCTTGTAATCTCACCTGACAAATTTTTGATTATGAACATTTTATTGCTGAGTTATAAAATTTCCATTTGATTTTCTTTGTTTGTCTTTGTAGCTACCTTTCAATTATCTCTTTACAGGTCCAGTGTTTCCAAATCATTTGAAGGAACACATAGTTACTCTAAGACAGCATATTTAGGCTGTGTTTGTATCATGTCATATGGTTTGGGTTTTAAGGAGACCAATTAATCCTGTCCCCTCTTTAGATTCAACAAATTGAACAATAGACATGAAATAAAGCTGAAAATTCAGCTTTAAAAATGGTGAAGCATGACAGGAGAGTGTGGCTTGAACTAGTAATGAAAATGGGCTTCAGGGTATGATCTATCCTGACATGGGCAGGACAACTAGAGAGTTCCTGGTGCCACTGGGAGCTAATCAAATTCAGGGGGGATGCACAAGGATAAGGCAGAGTGCTCCTTGAAGAACCAAGGGCTTTGGTTGGACACTAATAGCACCCATTTCCCCACTGCTTTTAAAATTTATTCATTGATTGATTGCCATGCTGGAAATGGAATTTTATTTCATACTTTTCTTCTGGGAAAAGAATGAGTGTGTGATAGAGATAGGGATAACAGCTTCCTTCTGCCAGGCCTGCTGGTGCATGCCTTAATCCCAGTGGCTTGGGAAGCTGAGGCAGGAGGATTGCAAGTTCAAAGCCAGCCTCAGAAGAAAGCGAGGTGCTGAGCAACTTAGTGAGACCCTGTCTCTAAATAAAATACAAAATAGGGCTGAGGATGTGGC
This sequence comes from Urocitellus parryii, assembly GCF_045843805.1. Lineage (NCBI taxonomy): Eukaryota > Metazoa > Chordata > Mammalia > Rodentia > Sciuridae > Urocitellus > Urocitellus parryii. The sequence continues at coordinate 32,545,588 of NC_135532.1, forward strand.
TTAGTGGTTGAGTGTCCCTGAGTTCAATCCCTGGTACAAAAAAAAAAAAAAAAAACAACTTCTTTGGAAGAACTTTAACAAGACAGTAGAAGACTGAGGAGAGACAGAAGGGAGTAGAAATAGGAAAGTCTTTCCAATATGATGCTTATCTTGTTGAAAACAAGTTATTAACTGTCAACCACCATGTGTGTCATTGTGTTATATGAAGAAAAATTATTAGCTTTTAAAAGTGTAGTGAAATTGTTCTAAAATTTAAGTTAGTAATTTTGCTTTTGATATTTAAATAAATGAATTTTTTGAATGCCTTAGGTTTTATTTATTCATTTTAAATAAACTATCAGAATAATTGCTCAACTATTTACTGTGTTTCTCTATATTGTAAAAGTGAATATAATGGAAATCTTTCTATAGTGCTTATAGCCAAAATTATCAATTTTGTGAATTTTATATTTTATTAGTTATATTTAATTATATATTGATATTTAGTGTAAATTTAATTTATGTTTAGCTATGTAATTGTAATGTTTGTTTTATTATTGACCAATAATAATGCATTCTGTTTATATTATATTATTAAATTTATTATTTGCCAAAGGGAGAAGAAATAAATATTATGAATCAGAAAGATACCTAAAAATAAAATTCAAATATTTATATACCATACAGATATTTACATGAAGTTGAGCTCAACATGAAGCCCATTTTAAAAACAATTAAAAGACAATGATTTAGAGATTGATGTTAACATTGTAGAAGAGATAATATGAAATATTTGGAGTTAAGAAAACTATAGACCCAAATCTTTAAAAACAATATTGAAATTAATTTTTTAAATTACAGAAATAAAGAAAGAGAGTTATAATTACAGTAAAGATCCCAAATCACAACCAGATATTCCTTTCACATCTCTCTGGAGATGTATAAACAAGTACGCACATTTGTTCCCTAAACTTTAGTTTAAAAGATTCTAAATTGCCACACAGCACAGAATCCTGCCTCAGTGTGTAAGCTTATCTAAATACCTCTTTTAAAAACAATTGTTTCCCACCAGATTAAACTAATTAAAGACTTTCAAGGCTGTGACATGTGCCAATGAAGTTACTACTTTACATTGAACCATGAATCACATGTATGGCTAATGAAAGAGAAGTATATAGTATTAATGATAGTTTTGCCATTTACTGATTATAATTACAGTGTAAGTATTATTGAAATTATGATTTTTCTGTTCTTACAGTATACACTTTATCTATAGAATTAATTTTCTCCAATCATTCCCAACCTCCATAAACATTTCTTGATTGTTCTATCATAGCAGTACATAAACATTTTTTATATTGTTTTGCTCTAGATATTCTTAAAGCTGGAAAATCATATCTATGTGCCTTTGGTTGTCAAGTTAGATAATACTTGAGAACAGAGGCTACTTTTTCTCCCTATTTTCAATCATAAAGGTATAGACCATGTGTCAAAACTGGCAACCAACAAATTGATTGACTTGGTGCACTGAGTTTCATTGATGAGAACTCTTCAGTCATATCCAAGTACTAAATAATATCAAGTGCTCTTGTCAGGTACATGTCACACATTGTATAAAAAACCAGGATTTGCAAACCACTGTGTTAGGAACTAGGGAGTAGCACATTAAGATTAATACTAAAATGCTGCTTCTGCCTTCAAGGGGAGTTTCATTGAAAGAGCACAAGGGATGAGTAAGGCATATGGACTGAATAAAAAAGTGGTAAGCAGGCAGTTTAACTTTCCAAAAGAAACATCAGTGGTGACCTGTGCAAACTGCTACCTCCCATGATATTAAAAGAAAATATTGTGATGTATTTGGAATTATGACTTTGGGTTTGAATTGACTTCATTCAAAATGCTAGTATAGGGAAAAAATTATTATCTTTCCCTTAGTATCACATTATGATAGAGAAGGTACTGAAAATTTCTTAAAGGGTGAGTTGTTTATTCATTAGTTCATTAGTGCATTTACTCATCCAATTATCCATCCATTCATTATAACAGAACTTATAGATATACATATGTATATTATATATTTTCATATATGTAAATAGAAAACTTTTGGAAATATATACAGTAAAAATGTGTGTTAGCCTTGAACTTTTGGATGAAAGTATGGTTGATATTTTTTAAATTTTTTTCAAATTTTTGGAGCATATATTATTACTATAATTTTGTTCTATTTAAATGTTTTAACTGAAGTATAAGATAGAGAAAAATACAATAATCATTAGATGTATAAGTTCTTCGATTTTGATGACTTGAATATATCAAAGTACTCAAAACCAAAATAAAAATCAGACATTATCAGTAATCCAGAAGCAATCTTCTCCAAAGTTCTTGTCATTCACCACTCAGCAATTATTTTATTAAATGTTTTAATATCAGGGACTGAGGTTGTGGCTCAGCGGTAGAGTGTTTGCCTAGCATGTGTGAGGCCCTGGGTTTGATCTTCAGCATCACATAAAAATAAATAAAATAAAGGTATTGTGTCCAACTACATCCAAAAAATAAATAAAAGAACATGTTATAATATCAGTCATGGTTAGAGGTCTTATGTAAACACATGGGTATAATATTAACATACAAATCACTAAATTCCCTTTGTGATTATTCTCATACATATGAAGTATTCAAATTCCAAATATTTATTTATTTGTAGGTGCACTTTGTAAGCTTAAAATATATTGTGAAATGTAAATTCTATTAATTATTATTTTAAAATATTTAACCTAAGCAAAGACCATAATTGTCTGTGACTTATGATTTGTTTATTTATTTACGTACTTACTTCCTCTCTCTTTTTCTTCCATTTCCTCTTTTTTTTTTAAATTAAGTAACATATATTTCACAAAATCCCACATAATCGAACTGTTGGTTTAGCTCACAGAATCTGATAGAATGTGAGTCAAATCTCCTCATATGATGTTTTTTTTTCCCTATTTAAAACCCAGTGACTGGATTTGGCCATTTTTGTCCAAGTCGCTGACTGGCTTGGAAGGATATAGTTTAGTTTGGATGCTCTTTATTAAAGAATCTGTGCTTGTCAGCTTTTCAAACTGGTCAAGTCAGAGACCAAATCCTCATGAGACTGTGCACACATGCGAATGATATTTGTAAAGGCTCTCAGAGTTAATGAATGTGAAATCCAACAGCCTCACAGCTGGGGAACTAGCCTTCAGAATGGAATAGATTTCAGTTGTAACCCAGTAATCACTTCTCTGGGTTTCTCCCAATCCCTCCAAAAGCAGAGTCTTTTCAAAAGTGGAAGGCAGCCATACATTATTTGAAATCATGATTCTCAAACTTTGGGTTAATAAAGGACAACTAAAGATAATTATGGCAATTTTGAAAATAAATTAAATGATAACATGATTAATTAGAAAAAAGTCAATTGTGGGACTACTTAAGATACTGATCAATAGCTAAATTTCCTTCTTTAATAAAAGTTTGTTCCAATAGACAAGTTGGATATGGATACATATTTTGTGCCAAAAAAGAGAGCCTCTATAGAATGTAAGAAGCTTTAAAATGAAGTATCAAATATACTAATATGAAAGATCACTTTCCTACTATTAAAAAAAAGATTGGCATAGGAAATTATTTTAATGTTACCATTGTTATATGGAATGGATAGATAGGTTCATATATACCTAATATGTGTGTATGTATTTATTTTATTTTTAATTAAAGGGAGGAAGAGAGAAATGGAGGAAGGCAGGCTATCACAAGTAAAATATAGTTAATTACTTTGCTCACTGAGTGAGAATTTTATTTTTAGGAGAGACATAACTAATAATGGCAGACCAATATTTCCATTAAAACAAGAAGAAATTGGATACATTATTCCAATCCTATTGCACAGACAGCTTTAGAAGGAATGAGCATGAGCTGAACTAATGTTTCAGAGAATGGAGAATCTTGTGTTCCAGTAATTTCCAAGGAACCAATGGTTCCCAGTACCCAGGGAGATTTGCTGATTCTGTGGGCATGCTAATAATTGAGCTTTCCTAACAGAAAGTTCCTATGGGGGCAAAGTAAGCTAAAGTAACAATTTTAGTGGTTGTATCAGTCTAGAATGACAACTTAGAATCGTGAGGTTGTTATCCAAGGGTGTATGCTGGCTCTGGACCACAGGGTTGGAACTAGCCTTCTAAAGAGGCAGAGTGCAACTTGAACAATTTTAGGAAGCCAACCTTGTGGAGGTCAAGGGAAGGATAGCCTGAATCTCACTGCCAGTCTCCTTCTTAAGACAAATCTAAACTCAAGCACAAAGTGTAAAATCCTTAAGATGCATTGAACAGAGCAAAATTATTAGACGTGTTGGAATTGTGTAACATATACTTAATTTAAGTGTCAGACAAATAAGAAAAAGAATAAGACAATAGATAATATGAAAGAGTTAATAGCCAAAATTTTTCAAAACTGTTGAAAGGTATCAACCTGCATATGCAAAAAGCTTAATAAATCCAGAGTTGGCTAAATAAAAAGATAACTACATCTAGATATTGAGTAAACAAATTTCTGAAAACCCAAACCAGAGAAAAATCTTAAAAGCAATCAGAAAAGAAAAAAAAAAAACAAAGGAACAAAACTGCTAACTTTTCAAATAAATGTTGGAAATCAGAAGACCATATAATGAACTCTTTAGTTGCTGAAAGAAAATAATTACTAAATTAGAATTCTGTACACTGTCAAGAGAACTTCCAAAAATGAAAATGAAATAAAGCGTTTCAGACAGACACAAATTAAGAGAATATATATCATCATCCAGCCTGAATCAAAGGAATTAACTAAGAAGATTCTTTTCTTTTTTTCAGGCAGACAGGACAAAAGTTAAACACATGGAAAAACAGGGGAGAATAAAAAACAAAATGAAGTAAATATGTTGGCAAACACAAATGAATATTGACTCTATAAAACAATTACTGTTATGACTAAATTATGTGTAGAATTACAATGCCTGATGGCTGTAAGGCCAAGTGAATGCAGGGGAAAGCAGATTAAAGGTTCTAAGAGAAAGAATAAGACAATAGGTAACATGAAAGAGTTAATAGCCAAGAGTTTTAGCAGTTTTGAGGAACTGGAATCCTCCTTTGCTATTATGCCTGTGATTCTTCTAAACTTTTACTGTTTTCTTCTACTTCACACATGCCAATAGATGAACTTGCTCTATTTATAATATATATGCTGTCTTTTTCATCTTGGCATTTACTGTAAAATTGTAGACTATGACAAGAGTATTTGTTTTTCTTTAGGGATGGAATACAGACGAGATGCATTTTTTATCGTGAAGTGATTGATGATGTGTCCTTGTATTGTAAACTCATGGTAGGTTCTGTTTCTTTATGTATTGTGCTAAAGCCAGAAATGACCCCAATGATGTTGATTTTCTTGATGTGGTCTCTAGACTTTGCACTTTTTGTTTGTTTTCCTTACCTGTGTATTATACAAACCTTGATGGCTGTTGATATAGTCTTTCACATGTTCTCAGTGTTTGACTTGAGGATTCTACTCTATAGCTTCTGAAACTTGAAAGTGGTTCATATATAATAACTCTGCACAGATGGTTTCAAGTAATGGTAATGTTTAGATTGTCTTTATCCCCCCAAAGAACTTCTCAGACTTTTCTGATAATGGTTTGTGAAACTTTGTGGCTGCTCAAAAGTAATATGGTTATTTTTTTTAGAAAACTAAAAAGCAGATCCAAAACAAAGGATTTGATGTTTCCCCTATGCATGGAAATAAATCAGTTTTCAAACACTTAACAGAGCTTGTAATGGGTCATACGGAGATCAAAATACTATTCTTTTCTGCATTTTACTCTGCTTCCCCTGTCAGTCTTTCCTCTTGCACTTTTTTTAACCTTTTTTTAAAAAAATTTTTATGTGATACTGAGGATTGAACCCAGCGCCTTGAACGTGCTAGATGAGCGCTCTGTCACTGAGCCATAACCCCAGCCCCCCTCTTGCACTTTCATTAGAAGTGAATTTAGTCTTGACATTTAAATATAATTACTCCAGTTATCCATTTTACTATATTACATTAAATATCACAGATACAGATTTAGTATAAGTTTGATCAAAAAACAATAGTTTTTTTTTTCTAAATCAGGTGTTTGGATAACTTAGATTAAATTTTGTTTGTTGGAGTTATCCAAATGAGAATCTTGTCTGCTTTAAAATATTCTGACAATAAATAAAGTGATATTAAATATAATATCAAGTTAGGCACAGTGGTGAATGCCTGTGATCCCAGAGGCTTGGGAGGCTGAGGCAGGAGGATAGCAAATTCAAAGCCAACCTCATCAAAAGCGAGCTGCTAAGCAACTCAGTGAGACCCTGTCTCTAAATAAAACACAGCATAGGGCTGGGGATGTGGTTCAATGGTTTAGTGCCCTTGAGCTCAATCCCCGGTACCCACCACCCCGAAAAAAAAAATCAAGCATGTAAATGAAGAAAGAAAAGAACATCACACATTTAAAAATTTTAAAAGTGCATTTATGATCAGAGGAAATTATTTGGGGAAAATTATTTTATGAATTTAACTTTAATAAGTATTCATTTCTCTTCATTTCCTTTCCGTAATAATAAACTACTGTCAATGTGTTTACATTTTTCTATACATGCAAATTACACTCTAGGAGGAAGCGTTCATTTGTTGCTGTTTATAAAATAATGAAATCTCATGGTAGTGACACTTGATATTTCTGCATCTTGGATGTGACCAATATGACAGGACTGTTTTGAGAAGAATCAGGCGTTAGGTCGACAGTTCATTTCTCTCTTTGATCTGAGCCTGGTTTAAGAAAAGGGTGAGAACTGAGTAGGTGATATGAGCATGGGTGAGATGCAGGAGAGTTTTGCTATCTTAAAGGGAGAGGGACACAGCACGGGTTTGAACAAAAAAATGAAGTGGCCTCACTGGGAGCAGAGGATGACAATAAATTTATTCAGACATTTCAAAAGTAGGAAAACAGGAGAAATAAAAATTAGTTTGTTTCATTTCAAAAATTGTAGCTGTAGAATTATATTGTGTGAGAGTCTCTTCAAGTTTTCCTTTAGCAAGATGGCGTGTCCTCTCAGAAACTAACCTTTCAGTAAACATATAATTTGAAAGTAATTCAGAAAATGACAAGTTCTATAAATTTGAGAACTGTAAACCAATCAAAAGATCAACTGAATGAGAGATGGATGATAGTCTTCTTTTCCCTTTTCCCTACATGAGTTTGAAGAATGAAGTCTGTTTATTTGTAGTGGATAGATGGCTCTGTTATCTGTTATTTATTTGAAGAGAGAACAGAAGATGTTATAATTAGAAAATGTGAGTAGGAAAACACTTTGCCTAGCAGAAGGGAATAGAATGCAACCTTTTAAAGCTTAATTCATTTTGAAAATACCTGTATAAGACTGTGCCAAAAAATTTTTGTTGTTATTTTGCTGTCTTCTTTGATAAGCAAAGCCTTCAGACTTTTTCCTTGTAGTTTTAATACTCAGATTAAAAAATTTACATCAAAACTTGCAGTGTTTATTTCACTTGGATGAGCAGACCATATGGAGTAACAGTTTTCTTCAAAAAATGTGCAGCTTGTTTTGAAGAAAATATGGTTATCATTAATGTTACTTTTTATTTTTCTCCAATCTTCTATCTGGTTCAAGTCCTGAATTTAAAATTTTTGTTTGGTAAGTGTATTGCAAATGTGCCAAAATCTGACATCTGCAATTCTTAGTATATGCTATGTTAAGAAAAACAAAGTGTTCTTTTAATTAGGTATGATTTCAGACCCATAAACAAAATAATGAATTTTTTTTCCCTTTTGCTCCCCAGGAATGGACATTCACTCTAACAAGTAGTTCTCAAATAGGTTGGTATATTAGGACTTATATTTACTTGGAGAATTACCACAATTTCAGCATCCTTCCTTTCTCTCTCCAATAGGCTTCCTTCCAGTTATTTTTCTATCTTTTATGTTCAGAAGGATTTCTAGGTGGTATCTTATGCTCTGGAACTCTAAGGACCATGAAGTATCCTTTCATGGGGGGACCTTCTAATTTCACTCTCACAGGAAAATCAGTGCATTACGTTATATGATAAATTAAATGAGTGCTATTACTGGCAAATATACTTTGTGGAATCATAATCTAAAATTCACTGATGGGTTAAGGAAAACATACTGGAGTAGATAACATTTGAATTGAGTGCTGAAGGGTAGTTAGATGTACACACTCTTTCATATAAAAGAGAAATACACACACTCTTTCATATAAAAGATATGTTTATATGAAAGAATGTGTATTGAAGAGTGTGGTTTGAGTTTGGGGATTATTGCAGAGAACATTCTAAGCAAATATGGTTTCTAAGCATATGCAGAAATATGAAGTAGAATATATTGAATATACAGTTATACTTTAGGAAGATGGAGCATTATGAGTAAATTGGGACCAAGATATTGTGGATGCAGAACGATTATAAAGAACAGTTTGGCTTTTATCTTGAAAGCTACATGAAAACTTTAAGCTTTGAACGGAGATGACCATACTTGTGATTTTTAAGATTTGCTGATAATGGGGAAGAAAGGATACTGGCAGTACAAGGCTAATATAATAATCCAGATGATAAATTATGGTAAGAAAAATTGAGGTATATAATGAAGAAATGGGAACGAAGTATTGTATCCATACTTATATCAAGTAGATATACAGGGGATTTTAATAAGATCTTTGAGATAAACTTTGAATCTTTCACAAAATTTTTATCAACAAATTGTAATATGAAGTATGTTGCTTCATATAACACTTAAAATTTATATCGATTCCTCATTATTGAATCATTCCATATCTTCATTATTGACTTTAGTCACATCTTAATTCTCTTACTTTTCCTTTACTTGTCAATCTGCTCTTTTCTTCTGTTCTCAATATCATCTTCAACATGGCCCACAGTGATATCTGTATTGGACCAGTCAGTGAATGTGGTTCTACAAGAATCTTGTTCAGCACATGTGAGCACTCTGTTCTTGACACATTTGCATCCCTTGAAACTATGACCTTGGTTTGTTTCCCATTTCTCTTGCTGCTGTTTCTTCCTCCTTCTTCCTCCTCTCTTAGCTAATCTCCAGTTGATAAAGTTCTTCAGGCTGCATATTTCTTCTTCCTTTTCTCTAATCTAATGCACTTTTGTCATTTTAAAATATATTCCTGGGGCAGTACATGCATAAATCAAAGTTTCTATTCTAGTCAGAGTTTCTTTAAATTCTAAATTCCTAGGTCCAAAAATGTAATTTATATCTACACTTTGATGGTTGTAGAGATCCCAAGATTTTAGAAGGGCAATGGTTCCATTCTTAAGGAATCTACCCTCATGACCTAAGCATCTCCCCAAAGCTTCATCTCCTACCATCAAACCATTAGAATTAGGTTTCAACGTATGAATTTCTGAGGGGGCACAAACCGATAAGAAAAATAAATTGATAAAAAGTGATTTTTAAAGATCACCTAGGCATAGAAAAGGACACTTAGGTAAGAAAAGGACTAAATAAGGCTTTGATGATTTTTCATAATTGATGCATATCTTTATATATTTCTCATATTTCTAGGAGTGATTTGTGTTTTAAGAGATTGTTTTGCTTTACAAAATATATTAATAAAAAAATTAGAATAAAAGTTCTCATAACTCTCATTGAGAGATCCTACTTGGACTAAGAAAATGGGTTTAGAAAAAAAATATATAGGAAGATTCAAGAGACATGACATAAAGACACAGACAGAACAACATCTGTAGTGACAGATGGAAGGCAGTTGTAGGAACCTCTAGCACATTTCATCTCTCATTTTGAGTGGAACTAGGAACTGCTACTACTCCATTATGTATCTGGGAACTTAATTTTACCTAACCATGAATATTGAAATAAGATCACACTATTGAGCTCTCATCTTGTTCATTCAAACTATCTCCGTGAAGTATGGGTTTTCCTGATTATTCTTCTATGTTAGTTACTGTGCTTCTTCTCTGCTGAAGGCAGCAGAGGAATCCTCAATACATTATAATTTGTTGTACATAATGATTGCTGTTTTGTGGGAGGGATCTGAGTCTTGATGGAAAGTATATGCAATCTTATCACCACAGTCTCCTGCCCACAGTGACTGGTCCAAAGAGTGAATATTTAACTCACAGACAACCAATCGACCTCCCACATTGGTAATGAAATATAAAGCCTTCCTTTCTTCTTGGGTTTCTGGAATGAGATTATCCGTAGCCATGTTCCACACTATGGAAATACATAGAAACAATAACAATAGCCTCTCCCTAAAAAATAAAAACAAAAAAATTTCAAATGTAAAACAAAAGCAATTAGAAAAATCAACAGAGATAGAGCTTTTTTGCATTGAGACTCCAGTCCCAGTTCCTACTTTTGTGGTCTACAGCTTGCTCTTGAAATTTGTGAGTTATTAGAATACATTTATTAGTATATAAATAGAAAATTAGTGTTTTGATCAATTTATTGTTGGTTTTTGTGGGGGGGGGGTTGCAAGATAATGAATCTTAACTAACAAATATATGAGAATATGTAGCTGACAAATGTAGGCAAAATAATGTCATATTCAATTCGTTGTGAGGGTTAAATTAAGCCTTTTTCTACCTATTTGTAATGACTCATGAAATTGAGAGAAATGGCATACCACATTAAATTTAGTATCATTCTGCATTCTGTGCCCATTCATTTGCATGTACTCTGCACAGACCTGGCAAATATTTATTAACATGCCTAAGAATAAATAACAATTGCAGAACTCAAAGAATAAAATTTAACAGGTTTATGAATTATCAGTAGCTCGTATTTGCAACTGAGTCTTCATTAGTGGGATTAATTTTATAGTAGGGCCATCATTTGGCCAAATGCAACTGCTCATTAACAACACACTATAAAAAGTTTATAACCCCTCAGAATCACAAGATGGAAAACAAACTAGAAATTCAAAGAAATATTTCTGTCTGAAGGAAAGAAAGAAGGACATCTGGAGTTCTCGGAATTGTATTCATTCTGATATTGATTATGGGCTTTCTTACATTACCAATATGAAAAACAAGCAGGAAGAGTCAGAGCAGGAAGCAATATTTTCTCATGGAAAGGCTAGTGTAGTCAGTATCTCATAATGGTTGGCCAACATGAAGCAACTTTGAAGGAGAATTTAAATAAAACGTGTAAACTCTTAGATATTTTTCTGTGACTAATAACCACCAACAGATGTGCACAGATGAGCAACAGCTTGAGAATATTTTGAGGCTATTTTTTTCCCTCCCAATGTGTTGTTTACAGCTTTATTGTTTAGAAATGACTGTTAAAGATGGAAAACAATTGTATTGACTCACAACTGGAGGCAGTACAACTTTGATTCAAGATAATTAGTTGAAAAGCATTCAAAATATTTTTGAACAAATGAATGAATTTATTTCCATCATCATTCATTAAATATAATCTGAATGAAATGTCTTCAAAGATGAAAAAATGCAGCACTTTAAAGCTTGAAATTTTCTAGAAAAAAAAATGGTATGAATATGCAGCTTTATGTTTGCTGAATGAACTAATTCAGGAGGGGTGAAGGATTTTCTGTAATATGTGACAAAGGAGGGTTTCCACCTTAGCAGAGTGAGAGATCAGAAGACAAGGGAATCGTTGGCAGGGCGGATCAAGATGGCAATGTAGACAGTGTGGGATCTGAGCTGAGACCTCAGTGTGATGATGAAAGAAATGTGGTCAATATTGCCCCACATGTCTGGGAAATTAGGAGCAAAACAATTCAGGGTTGTGTATACAGTGTCCGTGAGATTACCTTAATGTCAATTTCCAAAGCGCATTTTGTATGCCTGAATAGAAGTTAAGACTTCCTTCTACAGTTGGGCGTTCAAAGTCACTGAACAACAGAGTGGCATTCCCAGAACTGGGTTTTAGGAGTAAAAGAATGCTTTGAATTTTTACAAATGAAATGACAAAGAGATACTGAAAGTAGGAAGCTTAGTAGGGAAACAGTGTAGACCCAAAAATAAGTGAGAAGGATCTAAAGGATAATAACGAGTGTGATAGAAGTTCTCAGAGAAAATTGAGGAAAGAGATTCAGTGAGTGGAAGGACAGGGCTAGAAATGAAACTGAGCACGAAGACAGCCTGAAAGGCTTGACCCTGTGTGAATACTCTCAGATTTCTCAGCCACTGTTCTATCAGATTTTTTTTTATTATTGTGACCAAAATCCCTGACAAGAATAATATAAAGGAGAAAGAGCTCTGCTCACCAGGGACAAAATATAAACCTCAAAGGCACACCCCCAGTGATGTATCTCCTCTAGCCACACGCTAACCTGCCTATAGTTAACAGCCAGTTAACCCACCATTAGTGGTTAAGACTCTGACTAGGTTCATCTACTGACTAGGTTAAGGCTTTCATCACACAATTATTGTACCTCTAAACTTTGTTGCATTGTCTCAAAAATGAGCTCTTGGGGGACACCTCATATGTAAACCATAACAGTCATGTTTCTACTAAAAAGTAACACCGGGAGGGAAGGCAGTAGTTTTAAAACAAAAAATACAGTAGCCATGAAAACCAACATTGATAAACTAAAGTAAGGCTAAGTGGAGATACATTTCCATTCTTTGATGCCAGTAGTTTCCCCATTGTATGCCAAAGTGTGTCATAAGGAACCTGAAGGTAAAGCTTGAACTCTTCAGGAAAAGAGACAACATACAGGGAATCATGAAATCACCAATGAAGATATTCACTTTAATATGTTATTACAGCCCCTTTCTCTGCAGAATCACCATGGTGGCTGAAAACAGGAAGGCCTTCAAGGACCTCATCTCTGCTCCGTACAGTGGGGTTCATGTCCAAGTGCTCTCCACACTACTGCATTTCCATTTTGGCCAAACCAACCACATCCCTGAGTTTCTCCATAAATTTTCTGCTGGCAAGGTTCCAGCACTTGAGGGTGATGATGGATTCTGTGTGTTTGAGAGCAATGCCATTGTCCACTATGTGTGCCATAAGGAACTGCAGGGAAGTGCTCCAGAGGCGGCAGCCCAGGTGGTGCAGTAGGTGATAGTGAAAGTGAGCTTTGCTGATACTGACATACTGCCCCCAGCCTTTATCTGGGTGTCCCCTACCTTGGGCATCACACACCACAACGAACAGGCCACTGAAAATGCAATGGAGGAGGTAAGGCAAATTCTGGGGCTTCTGGATGCTCAGCTGAAGACAAGAACTTTCCTGGTGAGTGACAGACTGACAGTGGCTGATATCACAGTTGTGTGCACCCTGTTGTGGCTCTATCAACGGGTCTTCTAAGAAAGAAAGGCCTTCTTTCTGCCAGGCCTTTACCATTACTAACTGCTTGTTCCTTACCTACATTAATAAGCCCCATTTCTGGGCTGTCTTGGGGGAGGTAAACTGTGTGAGAAGATGCCTTAGTTTGCAGAGAGTCAGCCTAAAAAGGACACCCCCATGATAAGAGAGCCTTTGTGGGAAGAGAAGCAGAAGTCCCAGGTGGAGCTGAAAGAGGAGATAAAGGCAGCTGCCCCAGCTCCAGAGGAGGGGATGGAGAGATGCGAGCAGATGCTGGCTGCTGAGCCCAAGGCCTAGGACCCCTTTGCTCACTGCCTAAGAGTTCCTTTGTATTGGATGAATTTAAACACAAGTATACCAATGAGGACATGCTGTTTGTGGCTCTGCCGTATTTTGGGGAGCACTTTGAAAAGAATGGCTGGTCTTTGTGATACACTGAGTACTACTTTCCTGAAGAGCTCAACCAGACCTTCATGAGTTGCAACTTCATCCCTGGATTGTTTCAGTGATTGGACCAGTTGAGGAAGAACGCCTTTGCCAGTGTCATCCTCTTTGGAACCAACAATAGCAGCTCCATTTCTGGAGTGTGGGTCTCCAGTGGCCAGGAGCTTGTCTTTCCAGATTGGCAGGTGGACTAGGAGTCATATACATGGTGGAAGCTGAAGCCTGGCAGTGAGGATACCCAGACGCTAGTTCCCGAGTTCTTTTCTTGGGAGGAGGACTTCCAGCATATGGGCAAAGCTTTCAACGAGGGCAAGATCTTCAAATTCTCTTGCCATCGCCTAGCTTCCTGCACCTGCCCTTCAGGAAGATGAAGGTCATTAAAAGAAACAGAACATTGAAAAAATATATATTATTTACATAGGATTAAAAGGCATAGGTATACTTGATGTCATGAAACTCCTGAAGATTATGTGCTCTTGGTTTTGTTTTCCCTTAAGCAGATGTTGAACAATCTTAACACATTAAGGAGCTTATCTTATTGACTCAAAATACTTAAAATCCTCAGTGTTTATGAAAGAGTTGCCTTTCCCCAGTTTCCCTGAGACTGCTTCTCATTAGATGCCATACATTAGTATGTGATCTTTATAGTGAGATTTTATATAAATTCATACTGTTATGTTTGATACCATCAGTATTATAGCAGTCTCTGACTTCTAACAATTTTTGTATTAAATAAAAATACAACTCATATATATCTGAAGGAAAAATAAATTCTTATCAAGTTTTTATCTGCATATTTACCTTGTGATATCATTTTGAAAGTAATGTCTTCTAAGTAAAAGTAGTCCTTCCCTTAGAGTCAGTGTCTATCCTCTTATCACATAAGCAGTGACATCCCCTGATGCCTGAGAACTCTCCTCTCACCCCTGAGATAACTTCTGTTCCTTTTGCTCAAAGTGTTAATTTTTAGTAATCTTGCATATGATAAAGAGTTCAGATTCTGCAGCTCTACAATGTGAATTCAAATTCCCTTCACTATTCTGGACAAACTCTCTGTGACAGTTTCCTAGTCTCTAAAAATTTAGATAAAATACTTATCCGCCTCACAGAATTGTCACAGAGATTCACACAAGGTGCTCAGCAGGTTTTGTCGTATAACAAGTATCCAATAAATGTTGTCTAATCATTTGAACATTCTTCTTATGGCTGTGGTGTCTGGTTCCACTGGAAATGACGGACAGTGGGTGGAGATTGATTGCAAATGTGAAAAGTATAGCGACAGGGAAGATGTCCTAGTATGAGTTCATTGAGAAAATCAGTCAAACACACAAGACCAAACAAACAAACAAAAACAAGAAAACGAACCTCAAGTGATATACAGGAAGGCTGGAGACACATTAAATCAAATAAGCAGGATGATTATATAAAAAGGGGAGGACACAGTGAAGAAATGCCCAAGGACACCAGAGGAGAAAGCAAAGGATGTACTTAGGGCAGACCAGAATTAGGAAACTAATTCTGAGGAGTAGAGGGAGGTGCTGAATTTCCCCTTCCTGAAGTTTGTCTTTGGGGCTAAGGCATGGCTGTCTTCTTCAGGGTGGACTGCACTGTGAGTAAAAAAAACTCAGATTTTTACTCCTAATGCATGCTTTATTTTGTAATTGTACTTTTCATTCCAGACACCATGGAGGGCAATGGGTGAAAAAAAAATCATATATTCCTGTCTTGATGAGGTGATAAGAAGCCAGTGTTCTATGCAAGGCCCTCTGTGGGATATGTGAGACAGGGAAAAGGAATGAACTCCAGGAGATGGCTGGCTGGGGAGTGTGGGTGAGCGAAGACGGGAGAAGGAGAAGAGAACAAGGAAGAAGTGAACATCAGAGGGACTCATCCGCAGAGGTGTTTTAAGTCTAACAGATGTGAGAAGTGGAGGAAAAAAGAGAATAACTGAAATCACTGAGGCTGGAATCAATGATGGATAAATTGGCCATTTGGAAGTCCCCTGTAGTCTGAAAAGGACCTGGAGGTTGTTATATGTAAGGATTTACAGATTCCCTGCCATTTACATATTTTTTTCATTAACAATATTTTTCTTTTTTTGATGGTGCTGGGGATTGAACAGGGCCCTATGCATGTGGGGCAAGCACTCTATCAACTGAACCCCTAACAATAGCTTTTTAACAATAACTGCACAAATATTGATTTCAAAAATATTTTTTCTGATTGTAAATATTAATGTTAAGAATTTATAAGGTACATGAAATTATATTAAATTATATTATTATGAAACACCTGTAAATGACTCTTACCAATATTTTGGATAATAACCCTCTATAAATTTTATTCTCATTTAGATATATTTTTGTATATTTATTCACAAATACAATACTAAGAATTAGTATGTGAAAAAATTTAGCTGTAGACATTGGAGATATAGCCATGAACAGAAAACTGACGACCATGGACATCAAGCAATTTGTGAAAGGAAATATTGAGGAAAAATAAAAGATACCTACCAAACATTATCAATAAAAAATTTGGTACTATGTTCGATGATGATAAGGCTATGCAAAGAAGCAAATATATAGGAAAAGGAATTTTGAATATCAAGAGAGAGCCAATTTGCAATTTTAGGAAAAGCATTTAGGAGAGCATCATTGAGAGATATTTGGACAATTTCTTGAAGAAATTGAGTAATATTCTATTGAATATATTATAAATTATTATGTTGTGTAATATACATATCATATAATGTTTTGTAGAAATGGGTTTATATACTGTAAAAAGTTATATAATACAGATTTTTCTGTCTTTAAACAATTTTTTACAACAAAACTGTAAAATTTAATTTGAATACTCAGATTCAGACTCTTTAAAAACATATTTTTATGGTTATATAATATGTTAATATCAAGGGACTTAATTAATTAATTAATTAATTTTGGTGCTGGTAATCAAACGCAGGGCCTTTCACGTGTAGGAGGAGAAACTGGATGAGGGGTAAACAGGAACTCTCTGCACTGCCTTGAAACTTTTCTGCATCTAAGGTCATTTTAAAATTAATCCATTAAAAATGTTTTTGTTTTTGTGTGTGACAATCATTCATACCCCTAAATTTTTGAACACAAACAACATTACAGTGTAAGAGTTAATTGGTCATTGTATACCTAATTTTAAGCAGTTGATGAAAATTCCAAGAGATGTACAAACAGCACTCTGAAATGCTTCTTTTCTTGTACCAAAATTGAGTAATACTGATTTTTAGAATTTGCCCAAATTACATACTAAATTTTGAATATTTGGCCTTTGGGGATGATTGTGGGTTTTTGATGTGATATTGTTGTTCGTGTGTGTGTGTGTGTGTGTGTGTGTGTGTGTGTTTAGAATGAGCTGAGTTTCCTGCAGCCACGGAGAGCTATGGACATGAATATATATCTCTTGCCAAGGATGACCCAGTAGATATTACAGCAGAAGTGACATGGGCCACATGGCCAGAGATGAGGTGGGAATGTGGGTACCTCAGGGCACAACAACACGGGACTGATGACAGCCGCACGGCACAAATGTCCAGTTAGATCAAAACAGCAGCTGGCTACAATTTCCCTACATACACAAATCCATTCCTTCTCATTCCTACATCCATTAAAATTAAAATTACTGCACATGCCAGCTGGAATTTAAAAACTCTGGAAAGCTCTTTCCCATTTTTTTTCTACAGGTAAAGCATATGGATTCTATCAATAAAGAGCTACCATTTTATTGTGGCAAAAGGCAAAAGTGAAACAAATTATTGTTCAAATTCTTGAAGCTCAAGTATTTACCAATACTTGAACTTAAAGAAAATTTGCATTCTGTTAGAACAGAATAAATTAATAACTTTGATTTTTAAAATCAAATTGTGTATCATTTTGATATATGAAGGAAAAAAATCTGAATTAATTTTTATAGTAAAAATTAACCTAATGAAGTTTCTAAAGTTTAGATAAGTGGGGATTACTTTTCAGGAATCAGTAATTTAGGAAGCGCTTCCCACTGTGCTGTATCCTTCATTTACATATTATCCATAGATCCTACATCTTTTTCAGTATTTATTTTTCATTTTCATTGATTTTTTTTTCTTATACTTTCAAGCCTTTTATCATTGATGTCAACCACCAGGCACTTGAAAAATGTAAATATGGAATTGTTTGATTTATCTTTCATGAAATTTTTAAATTAGATCCTTCAGATGTTTGTTTTTGTGACTCTTTGGGAAGCATCATCAAAGTTTAGGAAGCGAAGTAGTTAATTGCTTTATTGCTAAACATAAAAGCCAGCTAGCAGTCTTTTCCACATATGGTCTAGTTTTCTAAGGGTTGTTTTTGGAACCTAGGTTGGCTAGAAAATCATCAGTCTTTTCTCATCATATTGTAGAAATCTTACCAATGAATATTTATCACTGGTTATGTAAGGCCTTACACAGACCTCACAGAAGTGAAGGCAAGCAACCCTATTTCTAAGAAAAGTGAATAAGTACTTAAAATTTCAAGAAATCTGTTCCCAATACTTATAAATGAAATCACTGCTCAGTTGGTTATGAAAAGAAATCTCAATAAGTTAAATTCAGATTTTATTTTCCTATGGATAATTTTTTATTGATATAGGTGTGACTGGGTGTGTACATTGTGTAGATATGATATCAGCTATATCACAACCTAAATTCCTTCTTTTGTGGTTATTTATGATAGATCCTTGTGTATCCCATCAACAGTTTCCCATCTGGTTCATCTTATGGTTAGACTTTCCCAATTGACTGCTCCTATTCTAAGGCACAATTCTTGACTATAGTTAATACAACTAAATTATATGGCAGAGGATCTAGAACACATGGGACAAATATAATAGCAGGAAGCATAAGATTACAACAAAATAACAATATAGACAAATGTCCTTCATGAGCGTACACATAAAGATTTTTAACAAAACTTTTACAAATTGAATATATCATGACCAAGAAGAATTCATCCCAGAATGAATGGAATACAGGGTTTAAAATACATAATTAAATCCATCATATGTTATAGTCTGGATATGAGAGGTTGTCTTAAAGTTCCTGGGTTAATTCAGAAATGTTCAGAGGTACAATAAGATTGTGAGAGTTGTAACCTAATCAATCCACTCTAGTTTTAATGGATTTAATGGATTTTAATGGATTTAATGGATTTAATGGGTGGTAATTGTTGGCAGGTGGGACATGGCTAGAGGAGGAAGTGGGTCACTGGGAGAATGTCCTGGAAGGGTTCCTCTTCCCTGTGGCACCTCACCACACTCTCTCTGCTTCCTGAGTGCCATGAGAAGAGCATTACTCCTCCACCAAGTCTTTGTGCCATGATATTCTGCTTCATCATGGGCCAGAGTATGGAGTCAGCTGACCATCGACTCACCCTCCGAAAGCCTGAGTCCAAATAAACTTTTTCTAAGTTGTTCTTAAAAGGTATTTTGACCACAGAAATAAAAATCTAACCAAGACATGGGGTTGTGACTGTGACTAACCTAACTATGTCATTCAGAAGCTTTTGAAGTTGATTTTTAGGAAGAGTTTAGAAAAGTTTGCACATGCAGGCTAGAGAAGCTTAGAATGTTGTTAGTGGAGGACCATAGTGCGGATAGGAATGGGAATAGTGAAAACTGTGCTCAAGTTGTTTCAGAGGGGAATGAGGACTCTTTGGGAAGTCAACCAGAGGCCACGCATATTACGTCCGGACAAAAAACTTGTCTACATTTTTTTTCATGTTCTCAGACATTGTATTAGATTAAATTCACAAGTGACAAACTAATTAATCTGGTGGAAGAAATTTCAAGGCAGCACAGCATTCGGGAAGTGGCAAGGATTGTGGTGGCAATTTTTTATCCAAGTTTATTCTGTGAATCAGTGGCAGAAAGCAGAGGTGAAGGATTTTAAAACTTGCCACCTAGCCAGGAAAAATGTGTGTAAGTCTAGGGCCATGGAAGATGTAGTCAATAAAGAGATTACTGCTGCTAAACAGAAATTAAGTGCTTTGCTGAGAAATAATAGAAAAGTGCCTTGAGAGCATCTCAGGAATTTGCAATATCACAACCATTGTAGGCTCAGGGTGTCAAAGGGAAAACCCTTTAGGAAGAGATCCTTGGGGGGTGCTGTTTGCAAAGGAGGGGCTAGGAAGGCTTTTCATCATAGTCT
This sequence comes from Urocitellus parryii, assembly GCF_045843805.1. NCBI lineage: Eukaryota > Metazoa > Chordata > Mammalia > Rodentia > Sciuridae > Urocitellus > Urocitellus parryii. The sequence goes on from NC_135532.1 coordinate 32,565,585, forward strand.
ACCACCTATTCAAAGAAGTCACAGAAAGCATGGTCCCACCGTCCCAGCTACTGTTGAGCTGGTATCGGACCTAGGCATCATCCATGTGCTACTGGTTCTGCAGGATGATGGAGTTAGGGGTACGTGAAGGTTTCTACCAAGTTTTCAGAGGAAGGCTATGGAGGTCAGAAAAAGTGTAACAGAGTCATAATTCCTGCAGGCTGTCCCCAAGAGGGTGAAGTGTGAAGCTGTGAGGGTGAAGCTGAAGCTGGAATGGAGACCACAGGAATTAAGAGATACTGGTAACCTGGACCATCTGCCAAGGAAAGCTGTTGTCTCTGGAGAAAGTCATTCTAAGCAATAGGTCATCAGCACTGAAACTGGCAAGGCCAAACAGGGGGTGCTGCACAAGTCCTTAGAAGAACACATCTCTCTACCATTTGCCCCAGATGCTTGATGTGGTACTGTAGGACTTGTTTGTCCAGGTGGATTTCATTCTTGCTTTGGTCCCATCCTTTCTTTCAGTGCTCCTATTCCTCCCTTTTGAAATGGGAATGTTTACTGTGTGCCACTGTATTTTCAATATATGAAACTTGCTTTGAATCTTTATAGGGACTCACAGCGAAGAGTTGGTCTTGAGTCTCAGAGGAGACTTTGGACTTGGGATTTGGTGCAGTGCTGAAACAGTTAAGAATATGGGGCTGGGGATATAGACCAGTTGGTAGAGTGCTTCCCTCGCATGCACAAGGCCTTGGGTTCAATCCCCAGCAACACAAAAGTAAATAAAATTGGGCTGAGGTTGTAGCTCAATTGGTAGAACATTTACCTTGCATGTGTGAAGCACTAGGTTGGATCCTTAGCACCACATAAAAACAAATAAATAAAATAAAGGTATTGTGTTTAAAAAAATATGGAGTATCTTCGAGATGAACTAAATAATTTTGCTTTGTGAGATGGACACTAACTTGGTGGCTAGAGGAAGAATGTTATGGTTTAGATACAAAGTGTCCCCTAAATGCAGAAATGTTCAGAGCTGTAACCTGATCAGTTCATCCTAGTTTGAATGGACTAACTGGATCATAATTGTGGCAGGTTGGGCAAGGCTAGAGGAGGTGATTCACTGGAAGGGTGCACTAAAAGATCTTATCTTTAAAAGACTTTTGCCCTTCCCCCTCTCTTTGCTTTCTACTTGCTGTGAATGGAGCAGCATTTATCTACTATGCCCTTCTGACAAGATGTTCTGCCTCCTCTTGTACCCAGAGCAATGGAGTCAGGTGATCATGGACTGAACCTCTGAAATTTTGCAACCAAAACAAAGTTTTTCTTCACTAAGTAGTTCTTGTAAAATATTTTGTTCACTGTAATGAAAACCTAACTAACATACCATATTCAAAGCTGAAAAAGAAAAACCAAGTTAAAATCATAATAGCTGCAGGGGAAAAATAGTAAAATTTAATATTCTTTCCTGATAAAAACTCTTAACAAACTTGGAATAGAAGGCACTTTTCTCAACTTGATTAAGGACATCTATGAAAAGTTAGTGATGCTGACACCAAACTAAGCATCATACTTAATGCTTACAAACTGAATGATCTTTTTCCATCACTCTCAGCACTTCTATTCAATAGTGTACTTAGTATTCTACATCAACCCATGAAATAAGACAAGAAAATATAAACATCCAGATTGTAAAGAAAGGAGTAAAATTGTCCTTATTTGCAGACAGCATAATTGTCCTTGGAAGGAAATATCAGGAAGTTACAAAACAGTTTCTTAAACTAGCTAGTGAATTTTTCAAGGTGGCAGAATACAATGGAATAAATAGAAAATAATCAGCAATAGAAATACAACAATGCCATTCATAGCATACGAGTATTTTGGAGTAATAATATTAACTACTTATGGGGGAATCTGAAAATATGTTCAGGACTTGTGTACTTAAAACTAGAAAACATGGGTGAAGAAAATAAGAAAGTACTACCTACACTGAGACTTATATTTTGTTCATGGATTAGCAACTCAACATTATTAAGATTACCATTATCCACAGTTGAACCGATAGATTCAACACAGATTTGATCATAAACACAGCAAATATTTTGATTTTATTTTTTTATTTTTTTAAAGAGAGAGTGAATGAGAGAGAGAGAGAGAGAGAGAGAGAGAGAATTTTTTTTATTTTATTTATTTATTTATTTATTTTTTTTTAGTTTTTCGGCAGGCACAACATCTTTGTATGTAGTGCTGAGGATCGAACCCGGGCCGCATGCATGCCAGGCGAGCACGCTACCGCTTGAGCCACATCCCCAGTCCAGTATTTTTATTTTTTGTTGAAATCACTAAGCTAATGTAAAAATTCATGTGGAAATGCAAATAACTGAAAGTAGCCCAAAGAATCAGCAAAACTAGAAGACCTACTCCACCTGATTTAAGATTTACTTTAAAGCTACAGCAAACAAGTAAGTATGTAGTTTTAAAGTAGAAAATAGATCAATAATAGGACAGCATAAAAAAGAAGGTACAAAAGTAAACCAACAAATATATGCCTTGTCTCTTTTTACAAAGATACAAAGACAAATTCTTAGAGAAAAGATTTTTTTTAAAAAAAAAACGGTACTGGAAATGGTTAATTATTCGTTAGTTATAGGCAAAAACTGGTTGATTCATGTATTTTTTTTAGTCACCAACAATTTTATCTTTATTTTTCATAATAAAATTAAGCACCAGAGTATACCCTAATGTTCTACTTGTTCTGGCAATCTGTTTTTAGTTTATAAAATTACAGGTTTCAGCTTTCTGCTGTTACCATTGAAAAAGCCTCTGGTTGACTTGACAAATTAGACAAAAAGATAACATGAAGCAAATTGGGCTAAGCTAAGAAAAAATGAACGAGGAAAATTAAATCTTTCTTAAAAGTTTATTTGCATGAAAAACAGCAAGAAAATCCCATAGTTGTTGCAGATCATCAGTTTGGGATCCTCCTCTTTTAGTAGCTGAGATATAGACATTTATTTTGAAAATAAATTTGTGATCACTTTATTTTATTTACTTTTTATTGGTTTTTCTTAGTTATACATGACAGTAGAATCCATTTTGATAAAATTATGAAATATATCTTATTCTAACTAGAACCGATTAATCTTGTGGGTGGGCATGATGGTGGGATTCACTTAGGTATTTTCAAATGTGTACTTAAGAAAATTATGTTATATTTATTCTACTGTCTTTCATATTCCTATCCTCACTTCCTTCCCTTTTGTCTAATCTACTGAACTTCTCCTCTCCACCCTTTATTGTGATTTAGTTTCCATATCAGTAAGGACATTCAACCTTTGATTTTTTGGAATTGGCTTATTTCATTAAGCATAATAGTCTCCAGTGGAAAATCTTGCATATACTAAAAGAAAATGTAGGCCTAACACTTCAACATATTGGCTTAGGAACTGACTTCCTTAACAAGAATCCTAAAGCACAAGTAATAAAATTAAAAATCAATCAATAGGATGCCATCAAACTAAAAAACTTCTTCACAGCAAAAGAAACAATCAAGTGAGTGAAGATAGAACCTAGTAAATGGGAGAAAAATCTTTGCCTCCTGCTTCTCAGGGCATTAATATCCAGAATATACAAATAACTCAAAAAACTAAACACCCAAAATAAATGAATAAATAACCCCATCAATAATTGGGCAAAGGAACTAGACAGACACTTTTCAAAAGAATACAAACGGTCAACAAATATATATTAAAAACTCTAGCAACATGCAAATTCAAACTACACTGAGAGTTCATCTCATTCCAGTTAGAATGACAACTATCAAGAATACAGGTAACAATAAATGTTGGCAGGATGTGGGGGAAAGGGTATACTCATACTTTGATGGTGGGACTACAAATTGGTGTAACAATGAGGAAAGCAGTATGGAATGCCTCAAAAAACTAGAAATGGAACCACCATTTGACACAGTTATCCCACTCTTCATATTCACATGATTTAAAATCAGCATGCAGTGATGCAGCCATATCAATGTTTGTAACTAAATAATAATCGCTAAGCTATGGAACTGACCTACAAGTCTATCAACAGATGAATAGATAAAGAAATCATGGTTTATATACACAACAGAATATTTCCAAGCTATAAAGAAGAATGACTTCATGACATTTGCCAGTAAGTTGATTCATATCTTAACCATGGACAAAAATTAGTTTAAAATAGATCATACACTTAATTTTTAAAACATGAATCTAATAAACCTTAGATAACATTTTTGTGGTATTTGGTAAATTAAATATTTCTGAGATGACACAAAAACACAGCCGTAGAAGAAAAAAAATTATCTTTTATGTCTTCAAAACACTGCTAAGAGTGAAAAGACAGAACAGAGAATATGTTTTCACATTGTATATCTGATAAAGAATTTGTATTTGTAATATATAAAGAACTCTCAAAGCTGAATAATTAAACAACAATTGATATTTGCAAAAGATTTAAATAGACACTTCACCAAGGAAGATATGCAAATGTGAAATTCATGTATAAAAAACATACATTCTGAAATGCAATTAAAATCACAATGAAATAGCATTACATACCTTTCAGAATCCTTTTATTAAACACTGACTACATTAGGTGTTCGCAAGAGGAACTGGGACTCTATACCATTTTGGTGGGAGTGAAAAATTGTAACTACTCTGCAGTACAGGTGATGATTTTTCTAAATGTTAATCATATACCGTTCATATGATTCAATCCTTCTAAGTCTACATATTAATCTAAAGAAAGGAAAAGTTAGACAAATAAGAGGCCTTGTATACTTTGTGACTCAATTTGTATGAAAGTTAGAAAATGTCGTTACCTGTAGTGATAGAAAGTGGATCAGTGGTTGTCTAGGAACCAGGGAATGGAGAGACAGGAAGGTGGGAATTAAATGGGGCCTGCAGAAATCTCTGGGCTGATAGATGTATTCATAATCTTGAGGGTAGTAATAGTTTTCACAGATTCAGTATGTGCCAAATCTTACCATTTTGCCTACTTAAATAGTTGCAGCTGATTTTTTAAAAATATTTTTTTAGCTGTAGGTGGACACAATACCTTTTTCTATTTGTTAATTTTTATGTGGTGCCAGGGATTGAACCAAGTGCCTCACGTGTGCTTAGATAAGTGCTCTACTACTGTGTCACAAACCAAGCCATGGTTGCAATTAATTTTAAAACAATTATATTTTGAAAAATACAATTATATTTAGAAAACAGGGCTGGGTTATAGCTCAGTGGCAGAATGCTTGCCTTGCATATGTGAGGCACTGGCTTTGATCCTCAGCGCTACATAAACATAATTAAACAAAATAAAGATATTGTGTCCATCTACAATTTTAAAAAAAGAGAAACTTTAGGAAACAAAACCTTAAAAAACAGTGTTTAAAGAATCACAGGGAAGTTTGCTCAAAATACTCTTTCTAAAATTAATTTTTAATTGTGTAAAAAATATAAAAATTTATATATTGATGGGGCATAAGTGGTGTTTCAACATGTAACACTGTGTAATGTTTAAATCAAGTTAAACACATCTATTGCCTCAAGAGTTATCGTTTTTTATGATGAAAACTTTCAAATTCCCTTTTTAAGCTTTTTGAGATATCCAGAAAATTATGATTATCCATAGTTATCTTATTGTAAGAACTTCTTACAATTAGGAACTAACTGTAACTTGGCATCCACTGATCAAACTTTCCCCTTCCTTCATACCCTCTACTCTTTGCTTCTATGAGATGAAGATTTTTATGTCCCATATACAAGTGAAATCAAGCAGTACTTTCTTCTTGTGCCACATTATATTATCACATTATATTATGTGATTTCACATCACACAATGATCTCTAGTTCCATCTGTGTTTTTTGCACATCTTCTTTGTATATATTCACCAGTTGTTTCCATGGAAAGACTCTATTTAAATCTTAGATGACTTTCCAAATCTGCATTTTAACATAAGACTTTCTAGTAAATCCTGATGCAGGATGTCACAACATTTCTAACCTTGAGAAATAATACTTTATATAGATTTCTGTAAAAATCATAGTCCTATGTTTAACATGCCTGATCCAAAAGTTCATAGGCCACTTGTGCAGAGAAAAAGCCAAAATCAGTGTTTTAGTTATCTTTGCACATTGCTGTGACCAAAAGACCTGACAAGAAAAATATAGAACAGGAAAAATTTGTTTGGTCTGATGGTTTCAGAGGTTCAGTGTATAGTTGGCCGGCTCAATAGCTCTGGGTCCGAAGTGAGGCAGAACATCATGGCAGAAGGTTGTGGCAGAGAAAAGAAGCTCAGGACTTGACCACCAGGAAACAGAGAGTGAGGTCCACTACACAGGGACAAAATGTAAACCTCAAATTCAACCCACAGTGACCTGCTTCCTCAAACCACATCCTACCGTTCTATAGTTAAACATATCAGTGGATTTTTAAAATCTTTTAAACTCCTTATTTTAAGGTTCTAAATTATTGTTCTTTTAAAGATTTTTACTTCCTTTTTGTTCATATTGTTACTAATTTAATTCATGTTATTAATAACTCCTCTTTAAATTTGATGGCAAATTTATTTACATATATCATTTGAAAGACTCTTTTACCATAATGGTGTGCTAGATGTGTGCATGTATATGAGCTGACACTGGTTTCTTTTTTCTTCTATAGTTAAAAAACAGTGTCTTTAAGTCAGTGGTCTTTAAGCCAAGTTCAACATCCATCTTTTTGTCCTGGACTACAATGTTTGAAGTCCACTTTGTAAGATCTGGCTCATTTTCAAACAAAAATACTAAAGGGGGTTGAAGTAGGGAACCTATTTGTTGCTTATTCTGTGCAGTTAGTTGGTGATCTTCTGGAGCATCCTGAGCAACATGCTGGCTGTTTGGAGCAACCATTCACATTGGTGACATTTTAATCCGTTCTACCAAAACCACTGTGTATAACTTCCTCTTTTTTAATCATTTTGGAAAGATGGCAGCCACAATCCTTCTCACTGAGATCTGTACTTGAGGACTGAGAAGGTAGAATATTTTCTTTTCTGGCAGGGTCTCTAAATGATTGACATAGATCTCATCACTCTCCTAGACTAGAAAGAATTGTGGAAAACCAAAGCTACTGAGCATTTCTTCAGTCAATAGCACTCTCAGAATTTGTATCACGATACATCAAACCAATCACTCCTCAAAGCCTCTTGACCTAAGGAGCTTCCTAGGTCCTTTCTTAATACATCAGTGCTGAGCCCAGCTTTCTCTTATCTAAGCTGAACATCTTGGATCACATCATACATCTTCAGTCTGACCTTACTCAGTTTTACAGTCTCTCAGTTACTACTCTCCAAGGGATGGTATAATTCTGTTACACCATTACTACTCAGTCGCTTATCAGTAAGGATTCCATTCTCTAAGTGAGTTTTTTTTTTTATTTCAACCAGTCCAAGATAAAGATGACATTCACTGAGAATCAAGCCAATGTCCTTATCATTCTCAGAAAACAAATTTTTTTCTTCCTTTCCTTTGTTACACAATACACTCTTCTGTTACTTTAACTCAGTTTAGGGCATCTCTTTACTCCTGCCAGGCCTAGCCCAGGAATAAATAATTGAAAGTCTCCTGCTTGTGTAGTTCTATTCGTTCTTCAGTTAGAGCCTATGATGCATTATGAATAATTTGTTCTTTATCTTTTGAGTTGCAAAATTCATCTTTTGAATCTTACAACTTAATACAGTCTTGGGTGCTCTGGTGCTCAAATGCTCTGTTTATACTTATGATTGTTTCATTGTCTAACAATTCTTTATGTAATGTAATAAGCTTAAGAAATTCAAGAAACACTCATTTCATTCAATTTCCTTTATTGAGTAATTGTTAACAATAAAAGAGGTATAAAGTTTTGTTCCCAAGTCCAAACTGATTTTTAACTTATACCTTGAGTTTTCTGAATTACCCAAACTGAAGTAATTCTCTTTATACCTGAAAAAAAATTGTTTTATTGAAATGTTTGAGATAAAAAATATGTATTGCAAGAAGCATATGACAACATTTCAAGAGTACAAAATTAGTTGTAAAAATAACATAATTTACCAGTAAACCTACATTATTAGAAATGTGTAAAGCCTTTGGAAGTAAAAGTATTTTCGTTTGTTTGTTTGTGATATCTAAGCACCCATTTTTATAACTTAGCTTCCCATGGAGAGGTAACTGTTTGCATGCTTTCGATTTAACCATTAGGTACATTCAACGATCAATCTTCTCAATGAGATAACAGCTCACCACTCTTAGATTTGAGTCACAATGAATCTAGTGACAAGGATTTTCTTTCATGGATTCCCACTTTAGTCAGAACTCTTAATTTCAGGATAAAAAAGCGTATAAGGTACTATATTCCTTCAGTTCCTATCCCACAGGAGGCTAATCCCACCATTTTTCTCAAGTTTTTCATTTAGAAAACAAAACAAAACAATAAAAGAATTCAACGTGTGTTCAGAATTGTTCCATGATTTGTCTTGTGCTGATGTTTTAGTTCCCGAAGTTAAATTGGCTCTCATAGTCTTCCTTTTAAGTTCAGGTTGTTGACTTAGGGTTCTATATGTATTGATTAGCTTTTAGATTTTCATTGAGAACGACCTTCTCTCGATCGTCTTCTAGACCCTGATTAGGAGGAAGAGGAACATACAGATGTAAAGATGATGAAACTTCACAGAAAAATAAAATCAATAAAAATAAATAAAAAAACAAACAAATAAATAGAAAGAACATGAAAAATTTTCAAAAAAGAATGATATTCTGTGCATAACGTATCTAGTTAAGGTACTCTTTCTCATTGTACCAAATTTCACTTATATTATTTTCTTTTAATAATATCCTCAGTTTATAGTGATGGAACCAAGATTGTACTTTGATCAAAGGTGTAAAGAAATAATAATCTGAAACTTGATTCTTTTAATCCTTTGAAAATTTGGATGATTTGGGGTGTTTCAAAGAAATTTCTTATAAATATTTCTTTAAAAAACATTTGTTCAATCAACCCTTTAATTCCAAAACTTTAAACATTGGGAAGGCTTAAAATTGCATTAGCATAACATTTTAACTAGTGTAACTTGTTTTGATTATTAGTAAGTAATTATCTCTGGAATTCTAAACTTGTAATTCCAAGCTTGTCATTTAAGTTCCACAAGGGAAATCTTTGCTACTTCAATGTATTGTGATGTAAGATAACCTAAGAGGAGGAATTAAAATATGCACATAAATGTAGAATTGAAAGTTATAGTTCTATGATATATTCAGATACATAAATAATTTATACATTTATATCAAAATTTTATAAAAAGTTACATTAACAGTTTTCTATTCTAATTTACTTATGTCTCAAACCACAGCTTTATCTTAGATGATATTTTTTAACAGTTTAGGTCTACCTGAACTTGGCTCTGGTATTCAAACTTTTTTCTTTACTTAACTCTACTTGAGTTTACCTCAAAGGTTCAATATCTAAACAGTTTATGTGAATATAGTTGCCTTTCTTTTAATACTTGATGCACCTAGATTCGATTAATAGTGCAGGACTTGAGCAGTTCATTTCCTTATACTTATCATATAAATACTTGGGATCAAAACTTTCTAACTTTTCCCCTTAACAGAAAATAAAGTTTAATGAAGTACATCAACAATCCTTTGATATCTCTCATTCAAAACATGCCATATACACACATTACAATAGTTAATACACTGACCTTGAACTCTTTTGTTGGCTTGTAACTTTCTCACAGGTGTATCTAAAATTAAAGATTTGTATTTAGAAATAATTTGCAATTATGGGTTAAATCAGACAGGAGACCATGGTTAAATAGAAAAGTATAAAGTTTTAAATGAATATCACTTAAATATATCAATTTTTGGAGTAGTAAATTTTAATGATCCTTAGAATTTCACATTAACAACGAACAAGGAGTCATTAGTTTTCCATGCATCGTAATGAGTATTCACTAACTGCAAAACAAATTGTTTCATTTTATTCCTTTTGGAGCCCACATAATGTGCCTTTTTTTTGCCTAGAGCAAATGACTTGCATAAATGTTTTAACCATTTGTAAAAAGAATTACACAATGATAAAATAATAAATAAAGTTTAGCACAACTATCTTCCCAGTGATTGCCATCTTTCTTTAAAGTCATTCCTATGTATAACAAATGTCTTTGAAAAATTCTTTTCATAGATCAACTTATGAATTAATTATTGTAAATGACCACAGCAAAACAATATTGACCTGATCACTCTAGACATATAAAAATAAACAATTCAGGAAGAGTATGCTAACATCCTCCCTTCCTCAATGCAATATCAATCCACAGAACTGTAGATATATAATCATAGAGACTCTCAAAAAATTAACTAGTTGAAAATAATAAAAGCTTTCATATTAAATAATGGCAATTTATAATAATTGCACCTATGAAATTAATAATAATAATTTGTTGTTGTTGTTATTATTATTATTTGCATAGTTACATCGCTGTGACTTTAGAAATTTAAAGTAAGGTGAAAAAATATTATCTTATTGATCATGTAACTGTTCATGGACATTAATTTTGAAAGTAACATTTTCTGGAGTTTACAAAACTCTGTGCTGAGTATTATTCCAAGAGCTTTCATATTCACTCATTTAAATGTAGGTAACATTACTATACTCATTTATAAAGAAAGAAAATAAAAAATATTTACAAAAACTTTGTAAATAAAGAAAGCAGAAAAGAGTCAATTAATTTAGGTTTGAATTGTAGCTCAAATTGAAGCCAGTCCCACAACATGATTCACATTCTCTACAAATGTCATAAATATTTACACATTACATTGACAGATTCGCATTTCTCCATAGTCTGATATTCTCCTTTCATTGCTTGAGTATTCTCAGTATACAGACTTCTACCAAAATTAAGCATCAAAAATTTTATGCCTTTTTGTGAGAATATTTTTTAGTTCAGGGCTTTGATATATTTAAGTGACAAATCACACTGTGAGTACCAAAACTATCGCTTAGCCATGTTAACAGTTATGACTTAACTGATTTGCAAGTTCATTTAATTCATCAGTATATACGATATGTTCCAAAATGTTCACAGAATGAAAAAGTCACATAGAAAACTCCAAGTTTTAAAATGAGACCATGGTTGGGATATGGATCAATTAGCTAGACTCTGAGAAAGAAAAGCCAATCTTGCATGATGCCATCTGCATTCCTACCAATGTTTTGTAAATCAGTGCCTCTTAGAATCTAACCACAGGGGCAGTTGTGACTCCATAATGACCTGACGGTTAGAAAAGAAAACTAGCATATCCCATTAATGTCCACATACTAGTAACTGTACTGCATATACTCTTTCTATGGGAAGACAAACCTTAGAAATATTTTGATAAGACTTATTATGTGGCATTATGGAAACATGTGTTTCTGATATAAGGATAGTTTGTATACTGAGAACTGAAAGAATCAACTTCTGGGGTAAATAGAAACAGAAATAAGAAAAAATCCATTAATTAAAAATAGAACATCACTTTTTTTGACTTGTAGCAGTTATCTCTCCCGGATGGATCAACACTTTATAATGTATTTATAATATACTTGTTTTTAATGGACATAATAAGAAAGCCTTATTAAAAGGGGAAAATCATACTTACCTACAGTTTAACCTAAATGAATAAAAGCAATATAAACAAGGCAGCTACTAATGAATTCATTCTCTAAAAAGCACTGCCATTCTACAAAGCTGTTAACTATGTCATGAATAATAAAAAAAAGAATTCAATTTAGTCTTTATAATTTGTTTACCTTTTTCTTCAAATCCTTGTATGTTTTCATAATAGAGAGTTGTGTGTTTAGGAATAGATCGCTGAATTTCATCTTATAGGAAATTTTGGTTTAATTATGCCTAGGATATAACATAACACTCCCTGTGTTAGGAAAGGAGATCTTGTTTTTTCAGACACATATATTTCTATTAAGGGGGGATGCAATCTTTGGTTGCATAAATATTTATTTTTACTACCACAAATCTGGAAGCAGGTTTCAAGAGATATGTTAAAGTGTAAAATATAGAAAAAATAACAGCCAAAAATATATGGGATCATAAGAGAATTTATATTATTCTGGCCATAGTGACATAATTTTTAAAATTATAAGCAAAAAATTGAAATAACCAGCCATCTAGATACATTTTAGATAAATATCAAACTTCAGTTACGTTTCAAAATTCATAGACTATTACAAATATTATGTTTCTTTTTTTCTGACTACTTATTTCTACTACTTATTTCTCTAAAACAATTTTTGGTATAATATTTTTTACTGTTAGCAATTGAACTATAAGTTAATTTATTCAAATTCTAATGATCCAGATTATATTTTGTTAACATTTACTACTTGCTTGAATAATTACTATTTAGAGTTTCTGTGATATTTTGAATTCTTTTTTTTCTTTTTCTTTTGAAAGTAAGTCCATTTAATATCATAGATGGAAAACATTCCATACTCTAAGGATTAATTTCACAGGCAAAATATTTCACATTTCCAAGGTAAAGATTATCATTCAAATGTTAGAAGAAACAGATATTCATTCACAAAAATGTAGTTTTGGAAAAGATAGTTGCTAAATGAGCTCATTTTTTTTGCTATATCTATGCATTTAAAAATTAATATATAACATGCCTTTTATTTATTTTATGTTATGGGGGCAGTGAATACATTTTTTGAAAATATAAAAGTCAAATTTTGGAGTAAGAGCTAGAATTTAATAACTCTTCCTCTTTTGCACACTCAGAATATCCTCACAATTATCTGCATTAAAGTAAAAAAAAATATTCATTGCTCCCCAAGCTTAATACCACAGAACTTTTTAAAGACTGTATAAACTGTAATTATTTCTTTACAATGATTACTTCAACAAAACACTTGATTTGTTGGACAACAGTTGATGTTGTCTCTTTTACCTAATTAAAAGAAAACCCAGCATGCTCAGTCTTTAAAAAGCTAAAGAACTCAAACCAGAACCTGTTACAGGGGTTAGTTGTCGTCCTTTTACTAACCTCCCTGAAGCAGTCTTTTAATTTCTTCATCTTCAAATAAATGATCATCACCACCTTCAATGAATTTGGTGACCTTGGTGACCTCTGAGAGGATACATGTTTATAGCAGAAATTGGTTTATATAATGAAAAAAATAGAAGGTTTGCTATGATAAATACTGGCATCAACTCAATAAAGAATTCCAGACCAACACCTGGTTCCTTCTCAGTTTTTAGTGCTGATTTTTGGTATACAAATTATTTTATAAAGCTGTTAAACAATAGGTAACAATCAATATGATTACTATTTATGCTTCCTTTCATATTTTTGGACGTTTTCCTTATGTTGGTATGGAAGTTGAACAACAGAATGAGGAAGAGTTGAAAACATGTACAAGGCCTTAAAGACTATTTTAGATGTGGAACAAACAGCTGAGCACAACATCCTTATTTTTTAGCTATAACTGACCTTCTTGCAACAATTTATTTAGAGCTTCCACTGTTTCTCCACCTCCAGTAGAAATCCTAGTGTATTTTATTTCAGGACCTAAAGGAAAGACAATAAAACAGGGTAGAAAAACTTCTGTAAAGAACTTAAGAGTTTGTGGGCCATATGGTCTGTGTTGTAATTGTTCTGTTCTGTCATTAAAGTGTGAAAAAGACATAAACATTATATAAAGAAACCTTATTTACAAAAACAACAGATAATCCTTACTTGCTGCTTATTTGTCTGAATAAATACTAGTAGAATATCTGAATTTAGAATTTTAGGTTAATTCATAAGTGGGAGGCTGATACAAAGGTTTACTAAGGTTATCAATCAAATTTTTATATAAAATTGCATAGATTTTGGTATTAGATGTATAGATATTAAGATTAATGTAAACTCAAAGAGGAAAGTTTTTGATTCTAATATTCGATACCTCGTTAACAAACAGAAAAACAGAGATAATATGCCATATAACATATGTGCAATGCACATCATAGCACATCTTATACACTTATCCACAAATTACCAATTCAGAGTAATACATGTATCATACATTTAGAATAATGTTATTTTTCCTAAAAGTGAAATGAAGTACTTCAGTAGTTATCAGGAAAGTTGACTTAGTCACTTTGTTTCTATAATGATTCTTGTGGAGATTTTAGGATTAGTTAATCCTAACTATCATTTTGATCTTTATAATACCAGCATAGTTCTATGTATGCAATTTAAAATTACCTGTAATTATTCTTTCTTCACGGGTCTGTTTTTCAGTTATTTCCACAGGCACTCCATCAATTATTTTGGTGTACGTTTTAATAACTGGCTCTGAACATAGAGGGAAAATACATTTCATTTATCTTCATATGGTGTCTATACTTTCATAAGGTTGGCATTTTAATAATGTAATGTATTTCTCTAAAAATTACCATTTAAGTTTTAATCCTAGTCATTGTTAGAGCATCTCGATAGTAAATTAAAATCAATGTAAGTCTAAAAGGCAATAATTGTCCTGAGTCTTGGATTAGGCGGAGGACCAACTGGCAAGCAACCTTGCCATCATGGAAATGGTAACCCTATGATAAATCCTAGTAATGGTTTATTAGCAGAGTCTTAAACAATGACCATTTTCTTCCATTTCTAAGTCCAACATGTCTTTTTGAATTGACACTATTGTAGTCATTATTGCATTTCATAATCATCACTTACAAATGCAGAAGTAATAGTAGTTTTCAGTGGGCCTAGTGACTTAATAGTTGAATTAATTTCAATAGGATCCACTCAAAGGTAAACTGTTGACTAAATTGTAGCTTTGAAAATGGTTCCCCAATTTATATAAAATAAACACTAAAAAGAAAACTTTATGGGTTCAACATTTCTAAACCAACACTATTTCCAAATAAACACAAGGATGCTACCCACACACTAGGAAAAACACATAGTAACACACCTCCATGGATGACTTCAGTTATGGTTTCACCTTCTTTAAGCACTCTGAATTCAGGTTCACCTTCAACGTGGATCTTTGTCATTGCAGGTCCTGAGACATCATTTTAGGAGACAAATTATTATGTTAAAACAGTCCTTTAGATTTCCCAGAACAGGAAAAGTATTCCAACATTTGGTGTTACTCAGACATCAAAGTGTTTCAGGCTTTGTGAAATCAGTTCTAAACATTTCCCATTGTCTTCAGATCAGACATTATTTATGAAAACAGATGGCACATTCTATGGGTGTTCTACTACAATTACTTTCATCTGCTTTAGTATTTAAAGTGATGTATAAATCTGATTCAATTATAGCTGTAAAGTATATATTTGTCTATACTTTGTGAATCATACAGAATGTACAAATTTGAATCTCTGTAATGATGCCTAGTTTAGATCTGACATTACCATACTGACATTATCTTTACTTACTAAAATATTTTATTTAAGTCTCTAATCACTGAAGACCTTAATTCTTTGATCTTTTGAGCATAGGACTGAGCATAAGAAAATTGCCTATACTTACCTTTAAAGTGGTGAGTTTCAGGCTTTATGGGAAAATGGATTTGAGTACTCAATTTGTATATTAGACTAATAAAAAATTAACTAATTAATAATTAATAATTAAATAGTCCTTCAAATGCAAAAGTTAAAGTGTTGCATTTGACTTGCAAAATGATTTTGCTCCCAGAGAAAATCATTTTGAATGTTAGAAAGCTTATTACTATATTAGTTAATCAAGATTATTTAAGAGGCATAAGAAACTCAGGTTCAGTACATTTAACTCATACTGTAACACCCTTCAATAGTCAGATGAGGCTATATTTGCATATCTTTGAGTGGATTTGCTTGTCTGGAAATTGTCAATGTATATCAAAACCCAGAATTAAACAGAATAATCTAAAATAATGAAAACAGAAGTATAGGTCTTTCAACAGTAAATATTCAAGCCATGATATTTTATCTGTGAGGGCAATGAATATTGAATTTAACACATAAGATCAGATTTTTAAGGTGTAATAACTTCAAAAAGAAAATATGCCTAAGAAGTTTAAGAAAAACAAATGAGTTAATAAAATATCTAAATCGTTTTTTTTTAGAAAAGCCAAAGTGAAATTTCAGGAATATCCTCTATTCTTAAGCTCCATGATGGCAGAAATTTGACCAAAAAAATTTTTAAGTTTTCATAGCATCTAGGAGAATATCCAGTACACTGGGTATTTAATAACTGTCTGACGAATTGAATTTCAGTTGACTTATTCTTAATTCTAAAATTTGGCTTGTTACTTTTTAAAAAAAATCTTGAAATTTTGTCCTGAGTCTAATGTGTTTAATAAGAACTCAAAATTCATCAGTGAATCAATAAAAGATAGGAAACAGATGACAGTAGCACTCTTAGAAACTGGACAATTAGAAATGGCAGCTAAGATGAATGTTCCCTTCATTGTGCTATGTAAGAAGTACAACTTCCAAATCTTTGAATTGAAGAGTTATTAATGAATAGGTTACATGACCCTCTTTCATCCATATCCTCTTTAAAGGAAGAACCCTGGTAGAATTGACATGCCTCTCTATCTCTAGCTGGAGAAAGAATAATGGGATAGAATACAGAGAACAAAGAATGGGAGGGTAAATGGGTTGAATGAAGAAGCCTGAAAGAACACAAAGGAATCCTTGAAATAAGAACAATGGCACATGTGATCCATTTCAGTTTCAGAAGCTGTATGTAAAGTTCTAAAAAAAACGTTTAGGGATTCTAATTTTTTAAAACAGTGGTATTATCTAGCATCATTTGGTCATCTTCCATTTAAAAATGATCAAGAAATATTTTTCCACAAAATTCCTGTGACTTAATTTCTTGTTAAGACTTTAAATCTTCATCAACATACAAAAACAATAAAACAACGATAAGCATAATATTTAAAAGAAAAATATCAGCACAGATTTCAGAGCATAAGTTAACTTTGGGTCTCAAGAATGAATACTAATGTAGACTACTATTCGGCTGAGAAATCAAGTCTTTACATATCTTCTCAATGGCTACGTTTTCAGTCATGGGTTACTTTGAAAGGAACAGGCAAATGTATTTTCAAAGTCACCATCTCAATCCACAGAATGAAAAGAAATACCAAAATCAAAGATAACTAAAATAAAAATTTTCCTGATACTCAATTAGATATAATTGGTTCCTTTATTGAAGACTGTATCTTTCTTACAGAAAAGAAGATAGGCAGGTATATTCTTTGTGACAAGTAACCATATTAAGATGTAAAAGCAAGGGGAATAAATTCTTTAAGTTTGATCCTTGGAGATAATTAAAATATATGAAATGAAGGTAATCTCTAAGATGTTGAAGTACACTTACACAGACAGTAAGGATAAAAAGAAAAGTGACTGTTTTTTTTAAGCCTAAAACATAAGAATAGAATCTATCTATCTATCTATCTATCTATCTATCTATCAGTATTTTTAAGTTCAAGACTGGAATTTAGGATTCTAAGATTTGACTGTGTCAATATGCTACTCATCTGTTTCAGGTGTGATGTACTACCTGCCTGGTTGTAACTTTAAAAGCTTTCATTAATGCACACCTTTATGTTCAGGTTGCTGAATGAAATTAGTGTAAGTTTTTGGACAAGCTTCCTGTAATGGTACAAAAAAGATCATGTGGAGAGACTGGAGAAAAAACTTCAAAAAGAGTTCATCTCTGAAAGAGTCTACCTACAGATTAGAAGTCTCAAAATTTATTTGTTTATAGTAAGTTTCTGGGTACTCGTGCTAATGCAACACCAATTAAATTAAAACTAAATCAAATACAAGCAAATGTACTGAAAGTTTTAGGAATGCGCCATCTACTTTGCTAAATAATTTGTACTCCACATTCTGCAATTACATGAGCAAGCCATTGGTATAGAAATATTTAGCATGTTAGTTTCAAAAAAGAATGTAGATACATTCATAGAAATCAGTATATTATGATTTTTTGAAATAAAAGGAACCACATATAGCATTTATTTTTACCTTCAGTTTTGATAATAGGCTGAAGACTGCCTTGAATCACTTTAATTTTTGGTTCCACAACTTTGGTTATAATTTTAGTTGCTGAAAGTATAGAAAGTGGAATATGAATGATGTTTACATAAAAACAACCTGAATGAAGTTGTTCTTTTCCTTTTGGGGTAATAAATTTATATGGTAATAATTAGATATGGTAATGTTTTCAGGCAGTCAGATACAGGTAATATTCATGGTTCATAATTAATATCTTCTCATGTCCAGATGTTGAACTCTGAAGTCCAGTGACTTGGATGTGTTCCAGTGAAATAAATGCTCACTAAATGAGGAACTCTATCTAGAAATCTATAATTTTGAACTGCACCACTAATGCTCTTTACCTTCTTTTGTACTTCTTGAAAATATTGGCTGCATAGCAACAGGAGACAAATAAACATAATTAATTTCATGCAACTCATAATACCTTAAATTGCATTGTTGGATTTTTTTCTCAATAAACAGAAGAAAAATTGAGAGGAGAAATATCTTAAAGTGTTTTTCATGCATTTGATAACAGCAACATTTAAAGAAAAATACAAAAAAATAGTTTAGAATATTTAAGATAAGAACACATTTCAGCCAGCCAGACAGAGCTCTATGCAACAAATATGATATGGTCAGCATGAAATCAGAGGAGAAAATGCCTTTAATTTTTTTTCATCATAACCATTATTTTTTTTTAATTTAAAGGTATGCATTTTAAATATATATTATCTACCCAAGTGAAATAAGAATGTGTAAAGTTAATTTAAAATCTCAGTCAACAATTTGGTTGACTTTGGCTATTCAAGTTAACTGGAAATGTGTCTCTGGAGTTATACAACCAGAGCTATTTTCCTTTTTCATTTTTACTTAGAAGGCTTAAAAGATGATTGCATAGGGTAATGGACTGTTCTAATGGTAACAATCATAACATGGTGTTGACATATTAGAGTGGAGATGTTAGCAAAATTTGAGTTTCTATTACAATCTCATCTGCTATTTCTGAAATGTTTTTTTGTGTCAACATTTATATCCATGTAAGCCGCCTCAATAGGAACACTGTATGTTTAATCATATTCTGTCTTGACATACCAAATTATAAGCTCTAAAGTATATCAAATTTGTGCTCAATTACTGATTCCACAAGGTGTCCTGCTATAGAGGAACCTTTCCATGAAGGCCAAATATGCACAGATTTCTGCTGCTCCTATCAAAGTGGATTAATTACTTTTACCTTAAATCTTTAATATCATAGTAGGGAGTTTGAGGTTTAGTTTGAAGATTTTGTTCATATTTTTGTTTCAATTTTGCTTTCTTAAGACTTAAATAGTTTTGACAGATTTGGCTAAGGATTTACTGATTTTTGTCTTCTCCACTTCAAATGTTCTATATTTGACAACTTATAACAAATAACATTTCCCCCATATAATTAAAAATGTACTATATTTTGGGGGCAAGAATAGTAAACAGGAAGGAGATTAAAGAAATTTCAGAGACAAGTCAATAGATGAACATAAAAGTAAGATCTTTGGTTTAATTAGTTTTACTTCTATTTGAAAATGCTTCTTAATAACAAGATAACTTATCCTGGAAAGAGCAAAAATCCAATATTGAAAGGTAAATCTCAGCTTTTTCAAGCCTTCTAAGTAGACTGTCAAGAGTCATTAAACTTGTTTAATTTTGTAATATGTGGTTTATACACTATGAGTGAGAACACAGTGCAGTAGCTAGTAATTTTGGTTCATTATAAACAAAATATTGCCCTGACATATGGAAAGTGGTGGAACAGACATGGACAAAGTAGAAAAGATACAGGACCATCGTATAGGTACATGTCTTTGGTGGAGAAAGAAAACATGTCCGATGAATACAGCTCATAAGGATTCTTGTTTGTTATAAAATATGTTTTTAATAAAATTGTATACTTCCAGTATGGAATTTCTACCATGCTGAATGATGACTGTGCTAATTAAATCCTTAAGACAGTGCTGATCTGGTCTGATGCTGGGATTGCATGTTATCATCACAGAATTTAAACCAGTAAGAGCAGCAGACATTTTGTTTTGCTCCTTACTTTGGCTTTGTGATTATGTTACTGTACATCTGAAGAGAAAAGTACTTCTTTAAATAAATGGATGTTCATGATATGAAACAGATGTTCTAGCCAGAATAAATGTGGGAATTGAAATAAAGTTTTAACTATGTTTATACTTTTGAGTATTCAGTGGTAGAGCCAAAACAAAATGAAAAAGAGTCTCTGCTTTGAAAGCTATAAGGAAAGAAAGAAAAAAGACAAAGGAAGAAAAAGTTACAAGAAGTAAATATTCAATGGGCATCATTTATGAAATTGAAATATCCTTTGCCATTTTTAAGTAGTAGAGGCTTAATTTTGATAATCTGGTAGTGTCAGGGATAAATGAACCTGGAATCTCGAAACCTGAGATTCAGATTTTGTGTACCTTTGCCCAGTTTTGGATGGGGAGAGATTTTGAACCATCATCTCATGAGCTTTAGGATTCCTTGGCATGCTTCCACTCTGTCTGTAGGTAACTCAGGGCTGAAGGGTGGAATGAGCATGTCCTTTAGCAATCCTGTTTCTCTGTCCACACAGCTGAATTTTCAAATAGCACTAGAGCACTTACTGGCTATCTTTTTCTTTTGAATAGCTTTCTTTTCTTTCTTTCTTTTTTTTTTTTTAAGAAATTCAGTCTCTGCCATGCTAGTATTTTATTTTACAGTCTTTCTCATCTCCTATCACTCCTGTTTTCCCCATAAATGGGAAAGTGCTTCATTGACATTAAAAAGGTAAGCCTGAGAGCCCTCTCCCAGACTTCAAGCCCTGTTTCAAGTAGAATGAGAGTTGTCATTGTTTAGAATTCAAAATACCAGATTATCAATAGTCTTTATAAATACAAAGAGACAATTTTTTTTTTCATCTTGGAACTTATATGCAGTCAATACTCATCACATACTTACTATAGACAGTCATGGGGATTTCTTTGAAGGTGCTGCCACGAACAAACTGAAAATAAACGATTATATTCAGTAACATAAAATATGGTAATTGCATTAACAAAACATTGCACCACTTTAATTCTTGCTCAAGAAAAATAGTGAAGCTGTCCCTACACTTAATAGAAAGGAAATCCTTTCATAGTTCTTTGTTGTCATGTCAGAGACATAAAAAATAATTGGGTTTGTCACTCAGCATTTTAAAATTATAGAATAATTAGTCCAAAGTTAAATATGTTTATTAAATATTATTAGATGCTTTCTGCTACTTTAAGCCCAGAAAAACAAAGGGGCAAAATACGCTTTTGCCTTTGATCTGTGATTACTGACAATGTTTTATAAGTAATTTCTTTATTTTTTCATTATATTTAGTAGCAAGAATATTTGATATATAAACATTTCATTTATATGTATATGTCTTAGCTTCCCAATTAGACTGTAAACTTTTTGAATAAACAGCATCTGATTCAACTTAGTATTTTTCAGGACATTTAAAACACTAATTTTTTCCCAAATAGCTTTGAATAGGTATTTATTGATCCAAACTATGAAGAGATTGTTGCTTTTTTATAGGATGGCTTGTAGTACATAAGCAACAAAGAGCAATCCAAGCCCAGTGTATGCTTACTTATTAATGCCTACATTTCTAGTCTTTCATGCTCAACCTGCAATATCTGTTCAACATATGAGAAATACATACAATAGGATTTCTGTACCTTAATTTGGATGTATTTGATCAGTTTATTAAGGATTCCCAGAAGCTGATCATTTCCAACAGGTGTGTCTGTGAAAGGTAACATTAAATGAAAGTCGGTATGTAAAATAAAAAATGTAAAAAAAGGCCATCAATGAGTTCAATAACTACCAACCTGCTGGGTAGAGGAGTTTATCTACAACATGAATGACACCATTTGTTGTCATTATGTCAGATTCTTTGGATTTCAATTCATTCACCAGAAGGGTATCATTTACCTATCAAAACAAGGAGGTAAGGTCAATGAGAAATTTAACAAAGAATGGACATGAAGATAATTTAATAACAGATGGACACTTTAACAGGTTCATTCTGGAAAACTTACTCCTTTCACATAGATTTTGCTTCCTTGTGTGGTCTTCAGAATGTTAGTAACGCCAGGTTCAAATCCCTTTCCAATGAAAACTCCTGGGGTCAAGTGGTAAAGGATGATGTTTTGAAGAGCATTTTTGTCCCCTACGGGTCAAGATATATATTTGCTTAATAATATGTCATATTTTCTGATGTTTCAATAGTACTGAGAAAGAGAAACAAAACAGTTGTCTTTCTGTTTCCTGTGGGTTTTTTTTTCCCATTATGTCATTGTTCTCTCAAAATAGTATCAATGCTATGTCAAAATGTTCAGTCATTTCATTCACTTCAACCCAAATATTACCCAAATGAATGGAGGAATCAAAATCAAATTAGTCCTGAAATTAGAACTATTTTCTTCTCTGCCATGTATTTGTGTGTCCTTTAATAGCAACACAAAAGTAAGAAGTTTAAGAACATTAATGAATGATCCTCTGTACTTCCCAAGCTGAACTAGAGAAAACTAGAGCTTGCCATGACTACCAAAGAAGAGACATCTTCTTAAGCAGTAAGGAAGAAAAGCTTGAAGAACAACTGAGATCCAGAAATGAAAGGATAAATATCTGGCATCGACTTCTACTCACTGATCAGAATTTCCTTTTCTTCATTAGTCATTCCTTTGAAGGCTTCGTTGGTTGGAGCAAATAAGGTCCAATCTCCAGGTTGTGTCAGGAGATCTCTCAAGTCTGCAGCTTCAAGTAGGCTGAGGAAGATGCTAAGCAGGAAGCAAGTATATTTGTTAAGCTAGACTTAGCTTTAGGTAGGTTCATCCACCATACAAAGACTATAATTTAATTTATATTGTAGAAAGAAAGAGAAGCATCTTACATTTTCAAGTTTCAAAGACAACTTTAGCTGTGAAGAAAAGCTTTATCATGGAGAAATAATTAAAATGTACAGCATTACTTTTGAATTTCCTCAACTGTTTTTATCTTATAAAACTTGTCAACATCACGTTTTATAATGAAATAGAAGATTTTTTTCATTTAATATTCTATAAAATTCTATTTGCTAGTGTATACTTTCATTTTGTTTGTGTGTGTCTGTGTGTGTGTGTGTGCGCGCACGCACGCGCGCACTGTTGGGGATTGAACCCAGAATTTTATACATGTGAGGTGTGAGGCAAGAGCTCTGCCACTGAGCCCTATACTATTATTTTTAATAAACTAAATCATAAGAAAATTTCCAAGGAGTTGTTCAGTATATTTGATTTTTTTAATTCATCAATCATATAGTGTACCACATTAAATAGCATTTAAAATATTGGCCAAATTATATTGTTAAATTGTGTGCATGTACAAATATATAACAAGTCCCTCAATATGTACAACTATATTGTACAAATATAAATGTGGAAAAACATGAATTTTGAAAATGTTTATATGGACTTGTTATTCTAAATTATATTCTTAGAAATACAGGAAACTGACTTCTTTTGGAGATTATCAAATAAAAATATGCTGGTAGCTCTCATTCTTTTTTGGAGGTACAACTAATAAGCTTACCTAAAGCGTTTATCTTGCTTTAGTTTTTCATGGAGGGATTTCTCTGCAGGCTGGATGATCTCTCGGAATATGTGAATGGCACCATTTCTTCCTTGCTTGCTTCCTCTCACCATGCAAGAATTTTCAATGCAGACAGCCTAAAAGAGCAAAGAAAGATACACGATGTCCTTTCCATTGCTTGAAACTTTCCATTTGATATAGCTATGTGCTTACATTTTTGGACTGGCTCTTCTGAGAGGTCTCTTGACCCATGAAGCCAGAGAAAACAGTTTCTCTCCTCTGTTTTCAATGTCTTTCAATTCATGACTTCTAATGCTGTAAAGTTTTCTATACTAGTCAAATTATCCTAAACATCAGGCAGACAATTTTGTCAGTGAATTGCAAAAATTCCATACAATTTCACTCCTACTTTCCAAGTTCTATTTCCCTAGACCCTCTTTAGGTCAATATTAACCATACAGTTTTTTGACTTTAATGCCTCTTGTTATCTTCACAGGTATTTACTATATATTCTTGACTGTAAGATTCAATGAATTACAAGTCAAACCATTGATTCATTTATAGTTTCTTGAATAAATGTGATTTGTGTATATGTGTCATTCAAAGTGAAGTGTGTTTACTGTGTAATTTAAAAAGTGTGCCTCGAAATTATGGATCTAAGGTAAGCAGCTGCTGTGTCTAACTCAGTTCTAGGTAATGCTTGATTTCCTTTGAGACCTTTTTTTGTAGCTGCAAACATTCCCTGGTTGGAAAGAGAACAGTTCCACTGGTTGCACTGTAATTTTGATAAGAATTATTTCTAGAAATTTTCCTGTTGGTAAATGCATATTAGAATATTTTTTATAGAGTCCAGAAATTTCTATGTATCTATAAAAATTTATCTTGACAGTTGTTAAAAAAATATTTCATTCTTGAATGATGTTTACTATAAAACATTATTCCATATTTTATATTCTATATACAAAGATCCTTGTAAATTATAAAGTACTCTACATTATTTAAGGGTGGCTTTTGGTGCTTTCTTAGTATTTAAAATAATCTGATTTTTAGAACATAAAGTCATTTATTTAATGAAACAAATGGAAATTATCAGAGTTATTAATACATAGGTCTTTTGGTGTATTTTCATTACAAATTTTTTTTTACCCATGCTACCCAGATCCCATTTCCTGATTTTCCTATGAATATTTACTATTAAAATTGATTTCATAAAATTCTGGGAAACATTTGTTATAACTATGTCCTTTTGACCACATGCAAGTCATTTGATGTTTAGGCCAATGTAGATTTTGATCTTGTTCTGATTCACTTACTGTGCGATACACAAAGACTCTGAGTTGTTTGCCTCCAATGGTCTCGAGTATCTGTCCATTGTAAAGCTCATTAAGGCCAACTTTTACTTTCAATATGTGATTCTGCAGAATTAATTTAAGAAGGCGTTGATCCATGCTCAGAGTGTCATCTATAAATAAATTCATTAAGAAAAATCATTATTTTATGTGGAAAACATTTGTTTCTCCTGAAATGGATAACTTCTAATACTATTAATGTGGATCCTATGTAGTCATTATTTGAGTTGACTAAATGTGCAAAGCAAGTAATTCAATTACCAAGTAGAGACTCTATGGCCTATTGCATCAAAAGATTATTAATGTGGTTCTAAGCAGTTCAGACAATGAGCTTCATGGCTGCAAAGGCTACATACATTTTTGGTGGTCATTGTACAAAGCTAAACCCTTATAGTGGCCAAAGGTTTTCTGACAGTTAGATATCCATTAGTCATATGAATGATTATTAATGAATTATTTGTAAATCCATTGTTTTTTAAAAATTATTTTGTACTAGGGCAGTTTACCACTGAACTACATTACCAGTCCTTTTTTTTGTTGTTTTTTTTAACTTTGAGACAGGGTTGCTAAGTTGCTGAAGCTAGCCTTGAACTTGTCATACTTCTGCCTCAGCCTCCTGAGTGGCTGGGATTTTAGGAATGCACCACTGCACCTGATTGTAAATTGATATTTATTTTGGGAAGAAAAATCACAGAATATAAACTCTTATAAAAATGTGTCAATGTCAAAACATATGGGCATCATTATTGCAAAGGAAGTGGAAAAGTAATATATCTAGGAATTATATTTTTCTAATTAATAATTTTCTACATTATAATTTACTAGCTGAAAAAATATCAAAAGTGCAACTTTTAAATTACTAAATTTTGCCTAACAATTTAAATATTTCTTTATGAAATAATTTTTCTGAAAAAAGTGGCCGTTTCCATTAATCTAAACATTGTTGTTAAATAACAACCACTAGGTGAAAAACGTATAATATTTCACACCATGATATAGAAGTGCATAATAGTCTCTTATTTGTGTTTATTCATAATCTGACAGCCATGCTTTCCAAATTCTGGGATGCAAAAGACATCAATTTATCTCTAAATATTTTTATATTGGTGTCAAATAAACAAATAATGTATAGTTTTCTTTAATCTATTAATGCATCCTTATGTGTACTGAGAATGTTATTAGATTCACAGATTAACTGAATACTTTATATCAAAGCTTCCATTCCCTGCATGCTGTTATCTATCATAATGAAATGTTTTGAAGTGAAGAATTTTTTACTTTAGACAGTGTAGAGCTAACATGTTGTATGTGTAACCAATACAAAAACTAATCAGCATCTCGTAAAACATGTATTATTTGTTATTGCAAATCATGGTGAAGCAGTAGAAAGGTCTATGGGGGAGGGAGAAGAGCAAGAACAACAGTGTCCAGTACATACCAGAAAAGGCATTGTTCACAGGTGCCAACAAAGTGTACTCTCCATCTGGCTTCAGAGAGGATGCCAAGCCTAATTGGGCCACAAGGTCTGTGAAAGTGGTTTGCTGTTTTCCGGCCAGCTCAATAACTTGTTTGGCTGTAAAATAAACCATCAGCATCCCAACAATGTCATCATTGTTATTATCATTGTAACGAGATTAGTAAATCAATTCTTGGCTCTTTTCTAATATTGCAAGCTATTTACTGCAATGTCAATCTAGTAAGACATCCAGCCCTTTCCTAGTAAGAAGGTTCTAGTTTCCATTTTGGGGGTTGATAACCACAAAGAATTTCAGAAGTGAATTTTCTTCCTGACTTCCTACAACAGTTTCTTTGATTCTCTATTGCTTCTCTTGTTCTCCCCTTGAAAGTCCAACAGTTTTTCTGTTTATCCAAAGCTGACCATTTAGTTATACCTTTCCTTTTGTTTCAAAGAAAAACCTGGCTCAGTGAGGGCCCTTACAAATATTGAATGTCAGACACCCTGGAATGGCAAAGTCCCGTTCATGGAATGCCCACGACTACTCATCTACTTACTTGGTACTTGGCTAGCTCACTCTTCATTTTGTTTGTGCTTCTTATGCCATTCTTTATGCTGCATGTTTATTTTTCATGAACTTACTCTTACTTTTTTTTTTTTGTACCATTGGATTGAACCCAGGGGCACTCAACCATTGAGCCACATCCCTATTCCCTATTTTGTATTTTATTTAGAGACAGGGTCTCACTGATTTGCTTAGCACCTCACTGTTGCTGAGGCTGGCTTTGAACTTGTGATCCTCCTACCTCAGCTTCCCAAGCTGCTGGTCTTACTCATTTTTCTTGAGGAATAATACTAAGTTAAAAAAAAATCATGAAACCGATGCTTACCAGAATCAGGAATGAGGACCTCATCAATCAAATGAATCACACCATTATTTGTTACAATATCTTTTTTGTTCACCATTTTGACTCCATTTATTGTTATGCTGTCTCCTTCACATCCTATCTCAATTGTATTTCCTTCCATGGTCTCAAACACAGCTCCTCCCGTAATGGCCTCAGAACATTGGAGGGTATTCAAAATGTGGTACTTCATGAGAGCTGGAGGGCAAAATAAAAAAGCAAGCGCTCATATCAAAGGAAATAGCATTTGACCCTTAAAATATGTGCTTCAGAGTGGAATTAAATATGCCTAAGAAATAGAACACAAATGTAAGCCCTAAGGATTGACTGCAGATTTTAAAATCTTAACTGTTTATGTTTTTAGGAACATAAACATACACAGTAGGGAGAAGAGAAAATCAGCTTCAGAAATGATTTTTGTGGTACTAGAAAGTGTGGTAGATTTCGTTCCAACTGTCATAAGAAAGTAATTCTTGATGTGAAGGCGAGAAAAAAAAATCAGCCCTTTTGGAAGACTTGTAAAGTTATTTGTTAGTGATATCTTTGCTGAAATACCCAGGCAGCATCTGGTATGAGCTGCTCCCAGTAGAATGTCTTTCCTTAATTTGTTATGAGGTTGATGGGGGCTGAGGAGAAGACAAATAATTCCCTCAAGACAACATCCAGGAAGTTCCAAAATAAAAATGATTTCCTGAAGGATATCTAGAGCAATCTATACTTCAACTATGTTGACCTCAAAATTCCTCATCTTAAATCCATTAAATGTATTTTGGGATAAGCTGGGTGTATGGAATATGCTAGCACCATGTATACTCTTTTTGACCACAGAAAGGACAACTGGAAAGAAACCGAATTCTTCTGGGTGTCAAGACGTAGTGACCCAGTAATTTTCTCAGCTCAAATATACCTTTTAGCATACATTTAGAATTAAAAGCACAACATAATGTGTGTGTGTGTGTGTGTGTGTGTGTGTGTGTGGTGTGTGTGTTTCTGTGTGTGTGTGTGTGGTGTGTGTGTGTGTGTGTGGTGTGTGTGTGTGTGGTGTGTGTGTGTGTGTGTGTGTGGTGTGTGTGTGTGTGTGTGGTGTGTGTGTGTGTGTGTGGTGTGTGTGTGTATATATATATATATATATATATATATATATATATAAATGAAAGTTGATGATCTAATATTTCTTTTCAACACTGGCCAAACTTTCTTTTTGTCTGCTACTTATTTACTTGAAAGCAGCACAAGAGGCTATAACCTTCTTGAAAGCAGCACAAGAGGATGTAACCTTAAAGACACTTTTTATTATTTAAGAATTTTATTCTGCCTATGCTTTCAGGAACTTTTAAAAAAATATTTTATAGTGCACCTCAGAATGAAATGTTTCTTTGTCTTTTCTTATCAAACTTTATATTACTGGCAAGAACAATTTTTTTTTTATTTTTTATTTTGTTGCCTTCCCAGAGTTCTGGGGGACTTTTCAGAGAGGAATGTGGTACCTTCAAAAGCCACTTTGTCTCCCATGATCCTTTCTAGGACACCTCGTGGGAGTTTCTCAAAAGCCTCATTGGTAGGAGCAAAGAGGGTGAAGTGACCATCTCTTCCAAGGGCCTCTAGTAAGTCAGATGTAATGGCAGCTGCCTGAAACATAAATGTGTTTTTTGGAGGATTACACATTGCAAAGATCTACCAGAGGAAAATTACAACACACTTAGACTA
The DNA here is from genome assembly GCF_045843805.1 of Urocitellus parryii. Taxonomy (NCBI): domain Eukaryota; kingdom Metazoa; phylum Chordata; class Mammalia; order Rodentia; family Sciuridae; genus Urocitellus; species Urocitellus parryii. The sequence goes on from NC_135532.1 coordinate 32,594,691, forward strand.
GGCTGACATGAGGGAGTTGATTTCTTCACTTAAGAAGTTTGTTCTTGGTAGACCTTTAAAACATTACTTTTGGCACAACCAGTTATATCTATTCCAACTTTCTTCAAACAGTGTCTGCCAGAATGGAATTCTGCCAGTGTTTGTGTGACTATAGCAATATCCAGAAGTACATACAATAACTGAGATGGACACAGTCTAAATGCACTTAATACAATACAGTCACAGAACTAATCATTCTTTATCAATCATGTCCACATTAATATTACTTCATATGAGATGATTTCTCCTGCATAAAATGACAACAGTTTAATTTCATGAAATATAGTTACATTTCAGCCAGATTTGTTTAATAGCTTTTTTTACTGTTGTTGAATTTTGACAGGGAAAGAGGAGGGATTTCAATGATCCAAAAGAATCTGCTCTTGTACTTACTCTAAAAGATGAAAGGTCATCTTCTGCTTCAATGAAGTCTTGAATTGAAGTACCAATTTGTGTAAGGACACGGTCAATGACATGTACAACACCATTTGTGGCAATCTGGTTCCCATGGATGATTCGAGCACAGTTAACGGTGACAACCTACAATTATTTGGGAATATCAGAAAACTGAAATCAGAGTCATCCACTGACCACTGAGACCACAAGCCCACTTATAGGTTTTGTTTATTCTATTATATGGAAGATGAAGGGGCCTATACTCTGAATGTAAATGCTGTGGAAGAACAAAATATTTAAAAATCAAAATGAAAGAGAAAATAGAACCAGTTCAGAACCTGGGTTAGTTACACATCTTGTATCTGGAAACATAAGGCAAAGCAAAACATTTTTTAAAATTTGAATTATTGCTTATTTTCTCTTTCATACATATAGCTAAATTATTTCTAATGGAGGTCAATGAATTATATAAAGAAATCTAATTAGTCTTAAAATAAGTTCTGAGAAAATGAAACAAATTATTATTGCAAAAATATAGCCATTTCTATTATAATGACTACCTAAGTTTTGTTTATCACTAACTCATTTTGTCCCTGGGAATGTAACCATAGGAAAATTATATAGCCCTGTTGGCAGCTTCCCCTAAAATCTATCCAAACACACAAGGATCTCAATGGCATCATAGCCAGAGAGTAATAAAAGAACACCCATTCTCTGGTATCCTTTTTGCTATCTATAAAAATATTTTAAACATATCAACTACTAAATTCTCCTATCTTATGAAATCTAAGTTGACTGGTTAATGAACTGCCAATGTATTTTATGTTTCATTATCATTAGTAGAAAATAGTAACTGGATTGAAAATTTACATACCATAGATCTGAGGAAAGTTATGATGCATGCATTCATATTATTCTCACTGACATTTTACTATTTCTTTTAATTTTATATAAAATGTACAGACAAGATTAAGAGAGACATGGCCCAGAAATCCACTTTATTTATAATTGAAACTTACCCCATTAGGATAATGGTTAATGAAAAGCCCCAAGTTGTTGTACATTGAAGGGATAACCATGCCATTTTTTAAGTCCTTGGTCAACATCCTCTTATTAACCATGTGGCTATGCAAAGCATTCAACAATTCAACATTTACATTGTTCTCCAAACCTCTACGGATATCCTAGGAAAGATTGAAATGATAGAAATTTATTTTATTGTGGTTCATTATTGAAATTCTTATGATCACTTTTTACTCTCATTACTTTCTTATTGCATTATCAATTGGTTACACAAAAGTGAAATAAGTAACTTAACATTACAATCTTATTAAGAAATTTTATAGGTACAAATATTCAGTTAAGGATCCTGAATCTGATAGAGTGCTTGTGTATTTTTAGAGACAAAATATAAATTTTAAGTGAATATGCTAATGAAGAAACAATCATGATATAAATTAAAGACCTAATGGGAATTATCAGATATTTAAAATACTTTAGGTGGGTAAAACTCAAAATGACATTATATTTGTATTCAATACTTGATTTTTAATAAGGATTTTATTTATTATATAACAAATTCAAGAGTTTGACCCTCCTCTACCATTTAATCTATTGCATTGTAATTGATGTTAAAGGAAATACAATAAAGTAAAATCTCAATCTCAATGGGACTTATATTACAATAGGTAAAGATAATTATAGCTATATTTAGTATATAAGGAAAAAATGTTTTCAGGGGTCCAGTGATAAATGCCACTGTTCTTAAAGTGATTTGGAGAGAGACATGGAAGAAAAGATGAGACTTGTTGGTCATTCTGAGTTCAGCAGCTAACAGAAGGTGAATATTGAGAGCAAGGTCCAGTTTCGTTAACATACTTTTATGTTTCCCAGATAATATTAAGACATTTAGAAATGCATGTGGTATGATAATAAAAAGGATTTTAATGTCTGAATAAGGACATTAAAGGGGTAACCATGCCATTTTTTAAACTGGCAATGCGGAACTACTGAAAAATTTTGACTTTGGAATTAGAACTAGGCTTTAGGAAGGTCAATCTAGAGGGAAGGCACAGCAGAAATTAGAGTATTAGTTATGAGGATTACTTCAGATGGAAAATAAGATGTGGTTGATTGATAGTAGAATTGGAAGGAGGAGAGGTAAAGATGACTTATGATTTTCAAGTCTGAACCTTGAGATTGGTACTGTCAATTATGGGGAATAGGCAGCCAGAAAGCAATTATTTATGATAGAGAGGGAAAAAATGGCATATGTTTTGGATATTTTCTGTTTAAATATGCAAATGGTATAACCAAGAAAAAATATTAAGAGTAATATTAGAAATACTCTACTGGTGTTCCAAGGAGAAACTAACACTGGAAACACAGATTTCTTGGCAATGATCTATAGTGAGTTGGAGTCATCAGAAGTTCAGATAAAGGGCAGAGTTCAGTTCCTAGAAAAGATTTTTATAAGTTCCATTCTTAAGGCAAGGAAGAGAAGGAATCGTCAACAGGAAATAAAGAGGTGGTTGAGACATGGAGAAGGACCACAAGAGATCCTTCTATAATCCAAACAGCCTCAGCTCTGTAGAAAGACAACAGCTATGAGTACATACCTCCATTTTAGTTAAGTATATTTGACTATAGTAGGAATTATCAACTCATTTTCCTATCAAATAGAAGGTAAGGGTATACTTCTATTCCAATTTTACAAATTTAAAAAAGGAATCATAACCCAAAAGTTGTAAATTAGACTGTGTACAAAGTGCCCTCTCAGTTCATTCTTGTTTTCTCTTTGTATGGATCAATCTGTAAGTCTGCTGGGAAATCAATTCCATTTATTAATGTATGAAAATAAATACCTCCTCTCAGTGACTCAGTCTTTTCTATATCCTCATATATGTCCAATAGAAAATATATATTTTATTAATATGCAAGTTAGTTAAAATAAAATGATAACAGCAAAATATTTTAAAAAATGAATTACAGGATCCAAGTTGTCCCAAGCCTCATTACTCGGTGCGAAGTAAGTGAATGATCCTTTTCCTTCGATCTCTTCTCTTAGTCTTGAGACATCAGAATAGTGCTGGGTGGTGGTGGCTCCTACTATGCCCAGTGTGCCATAAACATGGTCAATAGGCATAACTGAAATAGTCAAGAAATGAGGAAGTACTCAGGTTAATATTTCCAGAACATTGTTTCACAATCAATTAATCTTTTCACTAAGTTCCCCAATGTATTTAATGAATAATTTTAGAAATAAGTTCCATGAATTCTCCATATTACATGAATATTATCTTTTGCATGCTAAATAATAAAATATTATTTGAAAGTATTATTTCATGTATCCATTGTGTTGATGGAAAATGGTTTTTAAACTATTATCTTGGATTAACATTTAGTCTATTTGGGTTTCATTCTTGCTATGCCATATCAGTAATAGCTCAATCATAATTATCAGAACATATCTGATGATTTTATTGAAAAAATATGCTCTTCACTTTCTACTAAGAATGGAAAATATAATAATTTCTAAAATGTTGGTTTGAAGCCCTAAACTGTATGATATTGTTATTTAAATCTACAATTTTTATAGTTTAGGGCCACTAAAAGACCCACTTGTCTTCATGATAATTTCAGTTAGGGGACAGAACAAAGTAACTAATGCTTTCCTGAATTTCAGAAGAAAGATTCATGTATGAACATAAACCCAACAATATTTGTTTAGTAATATGTAGTCAACTTACTTTTCTGACACTATGTGATTTGAAAATTATCATAATTTAGATGTTATCATAGAAAAATGGTTATTACATTTGTGAAGATCCCAAGAAGAGGTGACAAAATTAATAAATTAAAGCATAAAACCAGGATCTAAAAAGATCTCAAGCAAAGTGGAAGAACTGAGTCAAAATGAATAAAGTTATATTTAACAGGGTTCTATGTTAGTCCTGTGCCTAAACTGAAAAAATAAACCCTAGGGAGACTTGTCTTGATGATACTCATGTAAAATAACCTGGAATTATTCTTAATTGATCACATATTCATTCTGTGCTAATCATATGCTATGAGTCACCGATGACTTGAGCTGACATGCAGGATCTTGGAAGATGAGGTGCTTGTCTTGGTATTCTCCCCACATGGAGATCCACCTGGACTGAATGCAGTTCCAAAGTAGTATCCTGCAGTCCATGGGTCCCAGTTCTTTAAGAGTTTATGTACATTAAAGGATGAGTATTATTAACTCAGAGAAGAGAACATTTTTTTTTTGAGAAAGAGAGGACTGCTAGAGGAATAATGTGATGATTGTAAGTAAATATCTGACTGTCAGACATTTCAAAGAAAAAATAGATGAACTATGTTTACTCTAGTTGGCAGTTATTAGAAACTAATTTTCCCTTTAAAGAACATTATGAAGTCAAAGATTTTCAACTACAGAAGATGTTGCCTTGCTAAGCAATGAGTGTCATGTTTCTAAACAAGTTCCCAAAGGGGATTTTTGTACTTCAGGGGATGTTTAATTAATTTAAATTAATGACTAGCTTCTATTATATTGTCCAGTATCCAGTCCATGAGAAGAATATTCTACCATTATATTTCTATGATAAATTCATCATTAGCACAAAGATATGGATAACATATGTTGGTTTAACAATGGTGCTAAGTAAACACACATCATTTCTCTCTCTCTCTCTCTCTCTTTCTTTTTTTTTTAATTTTCTGGTGCTAGATTTGAATCTGAGACTTTGGGGATGTGAAGCATGTAGTTTTCCAACTGAGCTATATCTCCAGCCCAATGTACCACTTCTCCCAAAGGTTTCTCAAATGTTTCTTTCTTGCAGAAGGCAGATTCCTCATTTAATTCATTACAATTAATTTAGAATTTACCTGCTGGGCAGCCTTTCATTCCTTCCATTCTCATGTAACCAGGGCAACATTCATATAACACTGTCCTGTGCATTGGAAGAAAATTAATATTAAAATAGAGAACTGCATAGGATATATTGTGATGTAATCTTGGCAAAATGTGTCACTGTCACAAATTGAGTCTAGAAACAACAACCCCTGCACCAATATATGTATATTAGTATGACTGTTCTTTACAGTCTCATGGCACTGTGGAAAAGTCTGCAATCCTGATTCAAAAGAACAAAATTTGTGACCCGGTTTTTCTACTTGGTAGATATATGACCTCAGGCAAATCATTTGATAAATTAGCACTGCGGTTTCCCCAGATATTTAACATGGACATGGTAGCAACAATACTTACTCACAAGGTAGTTGTGAATCTCAAATAAAAGTGATTTTGGAATAATTTTGTATACTACAACCAATTAAAAATGTTCATTAGTATAAGGTTCATAGAAACAATAGAAAAACTATATATTAACCCATTCTGATCCATAAAAGTCCACCTCTTTTCTAACTAGAATAAATAATGCTATTGTTTGGTTTGAATTGTCAGTAGAGTTATTAATCTGATCATGGCAAACAAATAATCTTTAAAATCTTTTCTTTATTTTTATTTTTGTCAAATTTGAAAACACAATATAAAATTTTTTTTAAGTTGCTACAATATTCATGAAAATGTTTTCCTGTTCAAAGTTTACAAAGTATGCTACTTTCTATAGTAATAATTAAGGCAAAATACAGAAATTTCAACCAAAAATATACCCCAAATAACTTTATCTAATTTTCTATACTTTGAGATAAATTAATAAATTAAAGTTATCTAATTATTTTCATTATTTTCACTTTGTTAATGATTAATCCCGATTTTCATCTTATTTAGGGCATTTTCTGGACTTTTTCATGTTAGCCAAGATGGTATTTTTTAATTAAAATTTTACCTAATGTCTTATATTTTCTTCTACTAGCAATGTAAAGAGGAATGTATCAAAGAGCAATTTAAAATAGACTATGACAAGTGAAGGGGAAATAAATACCATTTTATAATTTTTAATTAGAAATTATTTATCATATGGATTAAGAAAATTATTTGAAGATTATTTTGCAGCCTAATGATTAAATATAAATTAGCTAATTCAGACACTAATTATTTATTTTCATCTAGTATGAAAATTGTACTAAGTAAGTAAAAAGGACTGATAGAATTTGGACATACATAGTAGAATTTTTGGCAACTGTAAGAATAAAAAACTTAGTATGATAAAAATCATGAAAGGAAATTTTCATGAAGGCAACTTTTAATAACAGAAGACACCATCTTATACAACTGAAAAAATATAAACATAAATTGAAGAAAAGTTCACTAATTAATTACCCATTATTTGTGAACTTGGATTCCTATTTCTCTATTTTGTTAATTAAAAGTTTCTAAGGGGTCAGGGATATAGCTCAGATGGTAGAGTGCTTGCTTTGCATGCACAAGGCCCTTGGTTCAAACCCCAGCACCACCAAAGGAAAAAAAAAATTTTTCTAGTATAGAATATTGACTTGAGGAAAATTAATAGATAAGAAGATGAAAAAATAAAATGGAAAATGCTTATTTCAAATTACTAATTTTAATATTCTTTCAAGAATAAGTGGTATGGGGAAAATATGTGAACTGTGTGGTAATCTTATGAAAATCTTAATATGGTCTATGAAAATGATTTATTTACATGGGTCTCTGTATAAATAAATGTAAATATTGGGATGTCAAGGGGTTGATTAAATTTGCTTATACTTTATATTTAACTCGTATAGAGTAAAATAATGAGATACAGATGTGCTTAGTCTAGAGGCTTGAAGTAAATAGTGAATAGAAAAGAAAATTAATATAACAAAAATTTCTACAACACATGCTAATAATATTTCTGCCCTAGTGTAGAAAATTAATGAACCAGATGGGAAAATTTTTCAAAAACGGTTGAATTTAATTTTAGTTGATAGTTTAACAACATGATTATCTGAGTAGATATTTTTAAAACAAAAAGGTGTTTTTTTTCCCCAAAAGAACATTTATACTACATAAAACTCAATGTTCCCATATGGTCAGTGGGACAAGGGAGGAGAAAAGAAAATATTACTATGCACAACTTGGAACACAGGAAATTTATCTTCCTAGACTGAATAGTATTTAAAATGTCATGGAATGCCAACTTAAAATGTCACTGACATTCTATAAAGAGTGTCTAGAGAATAATTTATTACAGAACCAATATATACTGTGGCCAGTATCTTAAACCCAGAAAGTTTATGCTCTTCATTAGACTTGTCAGTTAACTCCCCCCAAATTCCCCAAACAACTGTTCAATCAGAAGGTAAACGTTTTTCTCAAATGATACATAAAGTCTTAAAGATGTCTCTGGAAATTGGAGCCAAACAAGCAGATGGCAAACCAGTCATTCTTCTTGTCAATCTTATTGATTTCTTAGGTTATATGAAACTAGCATTTGCATTTATTTCAGTGCACAGATGTAAATGTATTTGTGCAAATGAAGCTTCTTGAGGGAAATTAGCTAATGTATTTGGACAAAGGAGACACTGTTACATTTCTGGTGAAAGGTCAGGCTTCAAAGCAAGATTCTTCTCTCTCAATGGAAAGCAAGAAAGAGTCTTCGCTTTTGTTCTTTTTATAAATTTTGGCATCTTTAATATATTTACATGATTAAAGTAAGGCTATAGTACACTTCCTCAACTTCCAGAAAAGATGTAATAAAGATTTTCCTTAAATATACAGATTTTCCTTTCTTTCCTAGTTAGTGTGCATTCTAAATATGTCTTATGATGTCCAAGAACACAAAAAACAAAGAAAATTCAGAGCTTTAGAGTTCCCAAGGAGGGTCTGGCTTGCAGCCTGGGGGAGGAAGATCATTGTAAACACTAACTTCCATTATAATTGTGTGAATGACTCACACATCTAACAGATGTCTCCAACCTAAGAGCAATAACGTCTAGGTCAAAAAATAATATCCATTGAGACTCTATTAAGACAATGAACAGGAAACTAGCAGCCAAATCCTGTGGTGTTCTAGACTTGATCACCATGGGGAGATGATATAGTACAGTTAAGGTCATATCCCTGTGTAAAGGAATTTTGCTTGGACATAAAGATGACCCTTTCCATTTCAAGTGGACATCTTGTCACAACTGTTTTTCCCATCCACATGCACACATTTATTTAAGATAGTTTAAGAACAACTTACATTAGGAGTTATTGTTACACATTTCATCATCTTATCATCTCAGAAACTCTATAATAAAGGTAGAAACCAATGTTCCACAAGAAAAAGATTCAGAAAATTAAGTGATTCCATATTAATATTTGAACCAATAGTGTTGGGTTATAAATAAGTTTTAACCAAATTTTCCACTCTATTTAGGGTAACTAACATGACGTGCTAAGCAGGTTCTTTAGGTATTTTGGTTCTCACTAAAGGTGGGTTCTACATTTACAGGAAGCACAGAAGAGCTATTTCCAGTATTTTCTTGACTAAGGACAGCATCAAAGCCTTTTTTTTTTTTTTAACTTAGTAATTTATCCTACCCATTAACCTGCTTCTTAATTGTAAAATGATGACTTGGGACCACACAAGTAGTTCTTAAACTTTATACATCAAGAATTTTCTTCCTATCACTATTTATGATGTAATAAACCAAGAAGCATGTCTACTAAGCGATAAATAATGTTTTTTTAATTAACTTAATCAGTGAAATATATACATAAGAGACTAATCTTTTACTGTTGAAGGATTAAATGTAGTAATGCACTTCCCTCACAGCTTTGTAGACCTTGAGGATCTGGCAGCTTGAGCTAGGAATCCATAGATTAAATGAAGAAATGAGACTTAAGTCCTTTCCAACTTTAAGCCTTCATAAAAACTCAGGTAAACTGGAGCTCTTTAGATAATTTATAAATAACTGGAGGCATACATTAATTTTTGCTTCAAAACTCTTATGATTTCAATCACTTTGTTCTTGTATTTTATTTATTGATTTATTTTGCAGTAATGAGGATTGAACCCAGGGGTGCTCTACCACTGAGATACATACCGAATGGTTCTAATCTTTTTTTTTTTTTCATTTTTTATTTTGAGACAAGGTCTCTCCTGGTTGCAGCGACTGACCTTGAGATGGTATTCTCCTGCCTCAGCCTCCTGAGGGATTACAAGTGTGCACTGTCCCACCTGGCTATGATCTACTTACTTTGATAAGATATGGCAACTGAGGCATGGAGACTAACTTACTTGCCTAAGATAAAAGAGGTCAAAATAACAAAAAGAATTAAAAAGGAGTAGAAACAATGGTTAGTTTCTCATGCTGATTTCTATAACAAATGACACTGCTGTGTTTTTCTCCTCCTCTTGGCCTCTAGGACACGTGAATTCAGGGAGAAATCTGAGTTCCATGTGTAATAGTGGAGATGCAGAAAAAGTTTCTTTCTTTATATAACTTGCCATGTCTTTAAAAAACTCAAAATTTGGATAGTTTTTTTCAAGAATGGTGTGCATACCCAAGAGAAGGTATGCTCACTGCCATGTTGTCTTTAAAAGGGGCAAATGATGAAAAAGAAGAGACTCACGTTTTCTTTCCACAGATGGCACCTTGATACCAGTTCTTACAAGAGCTGAAGTATTTCTTTTTTGTGCCTAAAATCTGTTGAAGGGCGCAGACATTTGGGCTGGAAGATAGAGAAAAGGAAAAAGAGTTTAATGGTATTTCATAGTTACATGTAGGTCAGATGGTTAAAAAAAAAGATCAAGACATGAATTTGATAGTCAAAGATATGACTTAAGCCTTGTCCAAGTCCAACTCTTGATCCAATTCTACGAAATCACTGGAAAAACTGAAGCCAGTAGGGGGGCGGGGAGAGAGAGAGAGAGAGAGAGAGAGAGAGAGAGACAGAGAGACATCTCAGAGTCTCAGAGTAAAATATTACTATTTTAAAAAGCCAACCTAATAGGATACTCAAACAGAATTAAGTGTAACATAATTCTGTTATAATGTGTCTTATGATTTTCAACAACGGATAATCCACTGACAGCTTTAGACCCAAAGTGTTGATTTGGGGGATGAGGGTGTGTTTATGACTCTCTGGGACAATGAGAGATCAGAGAATAAAAGGGGCTAAGTTTTCCTTTGTACAAAGACATTTTACTCTGTAATTTCCTAGGTAATTACAGAAGTAAATTATTACTAAAAATAACTTTTAAACAATGTGGTTGAGTAAAGGAAAATGTATTTATTTTGTGTGGAAGTAATAGATTTAAATCTTCTCAGCCACAATTTTATTTTATTTTTTTAACCTCTCATAGAAATGTAATTTTTATTCCACTGTAAGGCAAGGAAGCTTTGGAACATTATGAAAAAAAAATCTCTGTGATGCACAGGAAGCAGGGCCAAGATCCACATTAAAATAAGAAAAAAAAAAGATAAACAGTTAAGTTACTAAATTATGTCTACTATTATGTTTAATAAGTTAATAAGTTTTAAAATGCTATTTTATAGTTGCATCCATCCTATCAAATAAAAAATACTTCAAGGAGTTCAGAGAACTAGTTACATTACTCAGTACTTAATTTTCATACATAATTTAAATGAAATTTGCTCTAACATCACATGTGATATTTCAAAGCTCTTCACATAATGGTAGCCTCTACAAACAGAGACTTTAATTTTGAAAGGAAATAAAAACACAAGTGAAATACTAAAGGAATGTCCTGTTAAACTTTGTTCATTAGACTCAAATTACATAATGTCTCTTAAGAAGTAATTACACTCTTATTTTGACAGTAATTCTTTTAAAAGTTTAGAATGCATACATAAATCACAGAATACTCAAATTTCCCTTTTCTTATCACTTTATAAATAGAAAGAAAACACTCCAAAGTTTATACATATAAGCGCATTTTATGTACACTTGCACATATAACAAGCTAAAGGAAAAAAAAAAAAGTTCATAAAACCAAACCACTGACTTACCCCTGATCCCGGCCCCTGATTCGGCTGTGAGCCAAAACTTTGTCATAATAACCGTTGGTGTCTGCAGGGTTAACAACAAAGAGCAGGAAGAGAGAAAATATGGGTAAGGAAAGAATCATTTTTAGTCTCTCCATTGCAGTTAGTCCACGAAGAGAACTGGCAGTGGGCTTTGGAGAGCTCAGAGTTTATATACATGTCAGGGTTGTGGGAGGGAGCAGTGTATCAACCTGAGAATCTGAACTCTCTCCAAGAAGCATCAGCAACTTCAAGTTGCCAGCAAAAAAATCTGTTTGGGTTAGTTATATTTACTGAGTACAGTGAACTCCTTTATCTTCTCATAATAAGGAAGATATTTACTTTAATTACATGAAGAACTGACTCATTGAATGTTCATATTTCAGTTTTTTTCTTTTGTACTTTAGAGGGATTTTTATTGAAAATGATTTTGTCTGTAGTTTTAAGGACTACTCTGCCATCTATCCCATTCAGAGCATATGTCCATGTACTCAATGAAGTGATTATTTGATCTTATCACAGTCATCACCTTTAGTCCACGTCAGAACTATAAGGTTATTAGTTTTCATCAGAAAAATGATAGTAATTTTGATCATTGCCGAGGGGTAATGGGCGCGGAATTAAAAACAAATTCTGGATAGATTTACGACTTACATAAAATATGAAATCAGAATTCTAACTTGCTGACAAAGCATGTGGGGAGAAGCCACATTTTCTTTACAGTCTTACTAACCAAGGGAGGTGATTCCCATTTCCTTTCTTTTTTTCAAATATCAAAGAATATATAGAATTAATATAAATCTACTTTCGGCAAGTTTCCCTAAACTTTTTGAAACGAACAGAAAGGGGGAGAAACATTTGCACTGTATGGCTTTTTCATTATATGCCTCACATGATGTTGAAGATCTCCAGGCAGCACATCTTCTGATAATTACTGGACAAAAGCTTCCCCTCTTGGAAACAAGTATTACTAATCCAAAAGTAATGGAATAATTAAATACATATTAGGAAATAGGGCCACTGCCAAGATTATTTTTCCTCTGATTTTAACAAGAGTCACTAAAGTCTCTTAACATTACACTATGTGATTCCCAGCCAAGGGAACATGCATTTGCTGCACACAAATGATATGGCAAATCTTCAGAACGCTCTGGATAAAGGAAATATGAATATCAAAGGTCAACATTAGGCTGAAAATGACCATTTCAAACAAGATACATGCATCCTAGAATAAAAGAATAATTTCTATACATTTTGTTAGTAAATGGTCCCTCTGTAATAGCACATTGATTGTCCCCTCACCTCTCTCTCTCTCTCTCTCTCTCTCTCTCTCTCTCTCTCTGTCTCTCTCTCTCTCTCTCACACACACACACACACACACACACACTCACACATGCGAGATAGAGAAATTTTGCCTGGACTCTTGATATTGTCCAAAACTTAGAAAAGTTTTTAGGGAGGCTGGAGTAGACCAGAAAGGTTTCCAAGTATCAGAAGAGTTTAGCTTCCTATGAGATTTTGCCTTTGAGGATTAAAGTAGTACTGCAATATGCTGCAAGTTTATTAAAGTAAGCATGCATGAACCAAATTCTGAAATATATTTCAGAGGTCTCTTTTTCAATTTGAAAATCATGTTATAAAAGTATAGAAAGTGAAGGAGTACTTCACAAGGGCAATTGGAGAGAAGAAAGAGTAGAAGTTAAATTATATTCTTTCCATAGTCCATTATAGAAAAAATAATATTAGTCTATCATTTATATTTCTTTGAATGGAGTTATTCTAACTTTATCTGTAATTCTCTGGTTTGCTTCATAGAATAGTTTTCCATTATTCTTATGTTGTACAAATGATAGGTGGCCAGTAACTGATTATTGAGTAGGACAGAAGAACTGTTTTACAAAAATAATTTCTACTGACTATCAGTAAGTCAACTATTATGAAATTCTTGATAATATAGTTATGTAAAAGATTACTGTTCTTTTCTGACAGGTTTACATTTTTTTTTTGTAAAAAGAATGACATGCTCATCCAACAAAAACGCTCATCCAACAAAAAGAGGCTTTTAAATTTTTCTTTTCAGAGTTTCAAACAATAAAGATCTTCAATCTATCCATTCTGAGCATTTTGTTTGGAACTTGTAAAAGTCTCATGGAAGTCAACAAATGCCAGGACTCAAATATTTACAGTTAGGATTAGTAATGACTTCAAAGAGGTCTTGAAAATGAGAGCCAGATTGCGCACATGAACTCACAAATTTAGAGCAATTTAGAGCTGAAGAAAGATCCAAGAGAAGGAGAATTTTAAGGTAAATATGAATTTATTATAGTACTAAACTTAAAAAGCCGAGGCCAATCCAGAAGTGAGCTATTATATGCCAAATAGCAAGGAAAGTCCAAAGCTAATGATTAAATCCTAATCCACAGCTGACAGTTTGAGGAGGGTGAGGGATGGAAACAGTTTCAGGAAATGGGAAGAGAAGACAGTCCAAGTTCCAGCAAAGACATTGAAAAATCTAGGGAAGGACACAATTCTGCCCTTTCAAAGTACCCATCACAACTCAACTGTCTCTTTCTGTCTTTGTTTCTCTCTACACAGGACTCTTTCTCTTCTGCTTCATGAAAGGATCCTGACCCTGGATTGGCTACACAATTTTTCCTAGCAGTTGGGAGGAAGATTGAAATCATGACAATTAAGTCTGACTTTCCAGGGTTGCATAGTCTGACCCAGAAATATAAGTCATTAACAAAAAAGAAATGACTTATTATGTAACTGAAGAATAATGATGTGTCTGAAAGACAGAGCCATTTGTCTCTGGATACCAGGATGCTAATTTCCTGGCAATTGGCCAATTATCTACTAGAATTTTGAAACATATCTTATGGCCTCTGGAGCCTATAAAGTCATTGTAACATTGTGCTCACTGTCCCCAGCACATAACCAATCTTAAACTTGCCTGGAACTGTCTAGGATGAGATGTGAACAATGGATTCAACAAACCTGTAGACTCAAACCAAGAGCAGAATGTTTTTAAACCAGTACTTCTTTGGTCTTGAATGGTTCAGAGTAGTTATTTGCACCATATTCTTAAGAACCCCTGCTTCTTAATAAGGTCTATGGGATCTTGACAGCATTTCTTGAGTATCACTTTCATTCTAATTGCCTTATGTGTAAGTTACACATAATAGAATTTGCTTATAAAATGCAATAAAGCCTTGATGTTGTTGCTGCACCTTCTTGTGGGGAGCATTCTTATTTTCAAGCTCCTTGGACATTGAGGGTCCCAATCTTCCCCAGTACCTGGGTTAGAAGCTGTAAACTAAAATTCTGGAAAACATCCAATGATCTTTGTTCTTCTGTGAGGGAGGGAAAATAATTTCTTAAAAGTTTTAGGCTGATGTCCCTTGTGACAGTAAAATAAAGGCCATTCCAATAACAGCAACAACAAAACGTTTTAGGTTGAAGGAATTCAAAAGTTGAACAGAATTCAAATTCAGTAAATTTTATTTTATTTTTAATATGCACACAGCTAAAATAAAATTGAACATGAATGACCAAATTAAAGAGGTCAAAAGGCAATGTGTAAGTTTGGATATTTGTGCTGACGCCTTGTAAGATCAAGAAGTGAGATGTCCCAGGCCATTTTCCAGTATGATATTTGCAATGGATATCCTCTGTCTACTCTCATTAATCTTCCAAGCCTAATATATCTAAGGTAGTGAAATCATATTAATTAGAGAAAGAGATGATTAACTTTATCCCAATATAAACATAAAGTGATGTTTCTTGAACGTTAATTCATTTAGAAGCAGGAGAGCATTTTGGGTATGCCGTCCTCTCTGTGTATCTTTAGACTCTCATTTCATTTAAAAGCCTATGAAGTGACAGACTGCCATATTAAATAATAAATTGTTAGAGCTACTTGACCCTAACTGAGCAAGGTACTTTTGCAATTCTAAAACCCCGAGCTTATTAGTATTTTCTATTAGCCGTATTTACTTGCATTTCTCTGGGGACATCTAGTGGAGAAAGCACAGTTTACAATGTTTCTTGAAGCACAGCACCTATTACATCTTGATTAAAATCATAATTAATTTGGAATTCCAAAAATTTTAAATATTTTACTAATTTGAAAATGCTGAACATCTGAAAATTAATAGCATTCTTTTTTATGAACTCTCTCTCTCTCTGTCTCTGGTCCTGAGAATTGAATCTGGGGGCAGTCTACCACTGAGCTATACCCCCAGCTCTCCCCCCCCACCACTAGCTTGCCTCCTACCCCCAGCCCCACATCTTTTTTTTTAAGTCAAGATCCCTACTATGATGCCTAGACCAACCTTTGACCTGCAGTCCTTCCGCCTTACTCTCCTGAGTTGCTGGGATTACAGGCATGCCCCATGGACCTGGCTCTTACATGAAATCTTTTAATGCTGATGCAGATTGCCCACAGTAAGTAATGTCCAATCTGAATAACAGTTGAAAAGACAATTCCTGTTCATGCATGTATGTGGTCAAAAAATGAACTGCTTCACTTTTTAACCTGATATACATATTTTTTCTATATTGTCATGGAGTAGTGACACATGAATAAAAAAACTATAACTGATTTTTTTAAAAAAACTTCTAATTCACATTTGGACGTAATCACTTCCACAGCCTTATTTCAGGCGTTGGTTTCCTCTCACATTTATACACGCCGCTTCTCACCTCTCTCACTCTGGATACTGTTGACAGTATGCCTTTCATCTTCTCTTTTTCTTGGATCTAGATAACTTTGTTTCAGAATGATTAAGACCCTCGTCATCATCTGTCTGCCGTCCACAAATAACTTCTAATATTTGTTCAGATCAGACTGAAAGATGAAGGGATGGATAATTGCTGCAATTAAGGAAATCTGTAGTTATCCATCTCTCTTGTATAGTACTAGAATTTCAACGTCCCATCTGGCACATTTGGTCTGCTGAAAATAGAATTATTCTATAATTTGCAATCATCAATTTATCATTTTCCCCAAACTCTTTCCCTTTGAAATAGGAATACTCTCAGGCCCATGCTTAGACATCTACCTCTTTGCTGATGTTTTCTTTTAACTGATCTGTTCCTGTCCAACACTGTCCTCAGAAATCTCTCCATCCAATTTTAGAGGTGTGGTACATGGTCTATATGCTTTCTTTCTGCATTGGAGAAGTTTTTTATGCTTCATTATAAGAAAAGAGACAGCCAATGTTGAGTTATTTTTTCACTTATCAGTCATAATATATCTGTTGTCCTAAAAATAATTTTTAAATGTAGTCTTTTCTAAATAAACTGTTTCCCTACTATCCAGATGCAGATCTTCAGTGATGAATTTCCAAATCAGAGATGAGGCATCCTCAGTCAAGATTCCTCTTTCTTGTTTTTAATATCAGGAGGGTTCTATTTCTTCACTTAAGCTTACTCAAAAAATGTTACTTTTTCTCCAAGATGTATTGCCCCGATTAAAGTTTTTATTCACTACTATTATCTTATAGGCAGACCAATCTTGGGGTATTGTGATAATACTGTGGGTGGGAAGGACTTGCTCTTCCTTTTAGGAGAACAAATGTGCAACACTGTTATTTTTATTCCTCCTCTCAGAGAGACACAGGGCTTGTAGAAAAAGTGGAATTAGATCATTTACAGGACCTCAGGCCTTGTTTGTATCTATGACCTCACAGAGGATTAGATGTTTAGCTTCCTCCTAGACAATGTACATCAAAAAAGAAGGTGACCTCAAAAAACAAAGTTCAGGGTGGAGAGAAAACTCTTTAAGTGGACATAGAGAATATTCCAGTGGTTCTTACTGAAAGAAAAGGCCTGGAGTAGTAACTTTGACATTTTAAATGAGAGAGAAGATCATTAACATTCTGTTTTTAAGTTCCATAGAAATACATGTACAGAGAGTTGTATATTTTTGACTTTAGTAAATCATTTTTACTTCAAGTAAGATAAGCTAAGTGTGTAGAGATTGGTGAAAACACTAACAATAATAAACTATTTATAGTGGCTTAAATATATGTTATTATTCCCTGGAATTCTTACACAAAGTAAAATATGGTTGAAAATGTTTATTTTGGATGAGAGTTGATGGTAGTGCTGGTAAAATAAAAAACTGATATCCATAGCCACGCTATATAGAACCATTAAAGTTGTAAATTAATCATTCCTCAGCACTAGACATTATTTTGGAACTTCAGTTTTGAAGTGGATCTTGTCAGTTTTTTCTATTGCATTTTAACATTTATCAGGACATATTTTTACCCTGTGGCAGATTTGTCCACAATTCTCCCATCTTTCATGGTGGATAACCAAATAGAATGTACAAGTACACTGAAATCTGCCAACTGCGACACATCTTATTTTTACTTTATTTTTAAAAAGTTATCAGAAAATCACCCTGCTGATGGTGCTCCTACTTTCTCTATTCCTGGATTAGGATTCTCTTTGGAATATTAAAGTTTGAATTAAATGCAGTGTAAAAACAAACAAACAAAAGCTATCCACTGAGGCAAGATTCTTTGAAAGGAAGAGTAATTGTAATAATGAAAGAAAATTTAGAAAAGATTTTGAAAATTGGGAGACAGAATTGTAAATTGCATGATTTGGGGAATTTGAGAATCAAATTGCAGATTTAAATGTCTGACCTCTAGTGGTTGCAAATAATTTTTGCAACTCTAAATTAATATATTCTTTTCAGAGGTGCTTGTTCAGGAAATAGTTTATGCTACTTGATGCTATCACAAATGGCAAATTTTAAATTTGATTTTCAATTTTAAATGCAAACATAAAGCAATAAAATTGATGTTGTATGTTTATCTTGTATTGTGCAGCTTTAGGTATCTTCTATCAACCTTATTGTTATTGGTTCCTACCTAATTACATTTTGGTCATAGAACATACTGTATAAGATTTAAGTCCTTTGATATTATTGTGACTTTTAAAATTTGCTTTTTATGGTCCTATGTGTTATCTGTGTGTTAAAGAATGTGTATTCTGCTTTTTTGGGGTCAAATGTATATAAATATCACTGAAGTTGTATTGGTGGATAGCTTTATTTAAATACTCAATATCCTTATCAATTATGTGATTAATTATTTGAAAAATTATTTCTTAATTGAAATCTGTTCTTATCAGCCCACACAGAGGCAGGTATAATTGTCTAATCAGGAATTTATTGTGAGTATGCAATCATTGGATCTTGATAATCATTGCTTCCTTTTTTATGAGCTCAAACGTTATTTTAAAAATAATCATGAGCTTTAGAGTTGCATCAATGTCAATAGCAAGTTATAGAAACTACTGTCTTTTTGAGATATGAATTTTATGTGTCTGTGTGCCATGTTTCAGCCTGTCTCTCACTCACCATTTCAGATCAATGCTGTTCATCCAGTGGCCTTGTTTGCATCCACTTTAGTAATAAGATATAGAAGTCACCCTGGTGAATGGCTGTACACTTTTTTAAAGCAATTAAGTACTCTCTTGATTTTTTGGCACTTAGCTTATATGCTCATCTTTTTAAATAAATGTAGTTTGTTTCCCTATAGGGGGACTAAAGGTAATTCTTTTATCCACAGTAAATGGAAACAAAGCTGCTGAGAAGATATTTAACTATGGGAACCTTCAGTCACTAGGGACAGATCTTTTCCTTTCCCACTTTTCTTCTTTTAGTGACAGAGAAAACCTTCTTTGGCTATATAGGCAATTTTCCACCATCCTTGATTCACGTTGGATTTTGGCCTTCTTTATACCTTCTAATTTTTTTTTCATAACTGTATTCTCTAAATCAAGAGCTGTCTAGGAAATATTCTAGTTGATTTATGGTTTTTTTCCTTTTTGCTTTATTGAAATATTATATAATTTACCATTGAAATTATATGTTGAGAGTTCTTTACTTGAACTGTGTTCCTTCAAAGTCATTGGTCAAGGAAGAATATTGTTGACTTTTATTCTGAAATTTACTAAATATAGTTTAAAATATTTTGCATTATTGTCTGACTGTTTTTACAGGGATGAAAGAATTTAAGATAAAAATGTCACTTTCTCCAAGGCTTCTGAAAACTTCAGTCTGCCAGATCATTTTCATGCCAGAACGTGCTGATTGATCTTGACTGTCAACTTGATTAAATTGAGGAATAACTAGGAAATTGGTAAAACACACTTCCATGTGTGTCTGTGAGGAGATGGAGATGTTTATGGAGATGGTTGGTATGTGGGTCAGCAAACTGAAGGGGGATGACCTTCCCTGAATGTGGGTGTCACTCTCTAGTAGGCTGGGGGTCCAGATGGAAGGAAATCAGAAGGATGCCTTCCAGCATATGCAAGCTGGATTTTTCTTCAGCAGGTGCATCTTCTGCTGCTGTCATTGCTCATGGACCTCAGACCACAGCTTTTTGAGTTTTTCAAGGAGGACTCACACCAAAAATTCTCCAGGGAGCTTCCAGGACTTCAGTCTTCAAGTTTCAACTGGGGTTGTGTCATTGGTTCCTCTTGTTCCAAGGCTTCAGCTTCTTGGACTGAGCAGTTATTTGTTTCTCTGACCATTGTGAGATTATCCAGCCTATGATACCAATGAGATCTTGGACTGTATAATATATATTTATGCCGTATAGAAAGCCAATATTTTCTGAACATTACAATCCTAATTTTTTGACCTTTTATTGACTTCATACTAGTGATAAGGAATATATTCAGAACTTTTATATTTTATTTTATATGTGACTAGTGCAAAAATCTGCCAAATTAAAGAATAATAATTAGTTTTTTATTTGCTTTTAACAACATTTGTTGTTTTTTTTTTTTTTTTTTTTTGAGAGAGAGAGTCTTGCTAAGATGTCAAGGCTAGCCTTGAACTTGTGATCCTCCTGCCTCAGCTTCCTGATTTGCTGGGATTATAGTCTTTGTGTCACTAAGCCCAGCCATTTGATGTTCTTGACTTCTATTCTTCCAAATTATTGTCTTCATTTGATAGTTCTTCATTAATGTAAGTCTTGGTAAAACCAAATCAAAATCATTGATTTGCTTTTCTTTTCAAAGCTTGAAGAAGATGTGTTTCCTTCAGATAAAATTCAGGTGTGGCTAACCTAATTCCTTTGGGATTTTTTTTTTTATTGACAAAATAAAAAACACAGGATATAGCATATGAAAATAGTTTTGAAAAAAAAAAGTTTTAGAGACTAAAGCCCTAAAAGTTGACTTTCCTCTTTAAAAACAGTGTTAAGCCTTAAAATGTATGAGAACTTTATAATTATTGTTATGGTCTGTATATGTTACCCAAAATTTCCTGTTAAGTCAGGTTTGTTCAGAGGTAAAATGATCAAATTATGAGAACGGAAATCTAATAAGTCCATTTTTAGTTTGAATGGACTCACTGGGTAATAACTGTAGGAAGTTAGGGTTTTCTTGGAGGTCAGTCACCTGGGGTGTGCCCTGGGAGGGTTCATCTTCTCTGCAGCCCTTTATTCCCGCCCTCTCTGCTTTCTGGCCACTATGAGCTGAGCAGCTTTCCTCTGTGAGGCTCTTCCTCCATGATGTCCCGACTCACCTCGGGCTCAGAGCAGTAGAGTCTGCTGACCCTGGAATGAGACCTCTGAAACTGTGAGCCAAATAAAAGGTCCCTCTTCTAAGTTGTTCTTACTGGGTATTTGGGTCAAAGTGATAAAGAGCTGAATAACACACTTGGGTGGGGAAGAAGACATTTCTATCATCCAAATAATTTGGGCTTTAACACCGTGCTATACAAATATCTAAATCCGTGATTGTCAAACTTAGCTTTACATTAGACAAAAATGAACAGCTTCTAAAAATACAGATAGCCAGGCCACCACCCACCCAAACAAACAAACAAACAAACAAATCAGTACTTTCCCAAGGACACAATAACAAGTGACCAGGATTCAGAACCACCGGCTAATGCAAAACTGACAAAAAGCATGTCTGTGGAATTCTGTTGTTTTTTTCCTTATCACTCATTTATTTAACTTGTAAAGAAATTTGTTGACTAGAAGCAATATTTGAAATTCAGGATGAAGATTGTGTCTTTACAGTTAGTTCAAAGAAAGCCATTAGATTAGATTAGCCCCAAGATTGCTTTTGACATGTATAATGCTATATAACTTAATCCCTTGAATGGTCTGAAAGTGAGACAGATTGTGTATAGGATCAGCCTATAGAATGATAAGGAACCAAATCATCTGTCTCAAACCACAGAAAACAGTCAAGGCTAGGTAGGAAATTTCTCACTTTTCCTTCTTCCTTCAAATCTCATCCTTCTAATATCATCCAACTTTTTGATGGCTTAAATTCTACTATATGGGAGTCATTTTTTTTTTTTCCTAAACGACTTCATCTAAGGCACACTACTTTAGATTAGAATGTCCCCTAATGGCCCATGTTTTAAAGGCTTGGCCTCAGGGTGGTGCTATTGGGATGTGGTGGAACCTTCAAGAGGTAAGGCCTAGTATGAGGTCCTTAGGTGATGGAGTGTGCACCCTCAAAGGGGACTATGGAACTCCAGCTCCTACCTCTTCCCCTTTTGTTCCCTGGCCATCCAATGAGAAGATTGCTTCACTATGTGCTCCCTATCCTTGCTATCTAGAGCCCACCAGATTCCTAAAAGTAATTCATTTGACTGATCATGGGCTGAAACTTCTAAAGCCATGAGCCAAAATAAACCTTTTTTTCTTTATATCTCAAGTGTTTTGTTATAGTGATGAAAAGCTGACTAATACACACACCTTCTCTGAGAAGCAGGAATAACACTTTAATCTGTGTCAGCTATTTCTGCTCTTTCCTTTTTTTTTCCCTCTTCTAACAGCTTCTAAAAATATAGATAAGTGGGGGTTGAACCCAGGGCCTCATATAATTTTAAAGGCTAAAATGAATTCATGATATTTTTGTTTGAGATCAGATTCTGCTAGGAAAAGTTAAGCCAACCTGTCAGATTGGCACCACATCCATCCTTTAGCAAAGATCAGTGTCTCAACATTCTCTTCTTTCATTCCCTCTATAATCTTGTGTCAGATGATTCACAACAAGTTACACATTTCTATTAAAATTTAAAGGGATATTTGAATATGAATAAAAGAATAAAGATAGAATAAATAAACTAAAATGAAAAACTTAAGACCAAGAGAGATGACACTATATATTTTGAAAAGGCTGATACTTTGGAGGTCAGATGGCCTGGGCTGAACCCTCTGATTTCTAGCTATCAGCTGTGAGATCATTGGAAAATAGCTTAACATCCCTGTGCCTCAATTTTTTTTAGCTGAAGAATCAGCTAATAATATCTGTCCTTTCCACTCCTCGGAGATATTTTAAGACTTATTTCTGAAGTTGGAGAGAAATTTAAGTAAATTTCCAAATGTAATAAATCCCATATCTTGTTGAAGTTGACAGAAGTGAAAATCACTCTCAAAATCTCCAACTCTGTATTAATGTCTGGTGAGCCCTTCAGCAGTCATTAAATAATGTCATTATTTCATCCCTGACAGGCACAGTGGTTGACCCTAAGCAACTTTCATGTAAAGGCACCAAAAATAACAGTGAAAGCATCCAAAGTTATTGTTTATTGAAAGACAAAGTAGGCTGTGTATAAAATAAAGGAAAAATTGGATATATTATATTAAGACACCTCAGAGAGGAAGAAAGCACATAGAGGTATCTGCTCAAACTATATGAGAAATCAGCTCTGGGAGATAGTAAGAGCCAGTTGTAGAGGAGAAAGGGCAGGTGAATGGAAAAGAAGGAATATTTGCTAAATGATTTTACTGCAAGTGTAGTACGGTTAGGTCATTGCTGACAAGAACCTTCAAAATGGAACATATCTAAACAAAAAGGAAAAAAAAGACATACAAACATATAAAGTGTTATTCAAATTTTCAAGATGGTATACAAGGGTCTGAGGATGAGACATGTATGAGGCACTGTGTTCCATTCTCAGCACCCATGAATAGATATGAATCAAATAAAAGTCTGTCAACAACAACAACAACAACAAGATATTTATTTAAATAAAAGAAGGTATACAATAACTTTACATATTTATTTGTAAATAAATGTAAATTGACTTTTGAAAATATATGTTCAGTATTTTCTATGCAAGGTACAAGATATTTGGTTATTGAGCTCAATTCCTTTTTGATGTTTTGTGTTTGGCTGCAAAGAGACATAGACATTTGCCTCTGGTTTAAAAGAAAGAGCACCCGACAGTTTCTAGTCTGATGGTGTTCTCTGACAAAAGAAATTATACTCTGTATCCTTATCAAGATATCAAATGAACAGTTCAAATCGGAGTTTCTAATGATTTTGCATGGTGGCTTTAAGGGTAAAGCTTTGCATAACGTCATTATGAGTTTGCATTAAATTGTAACTTTGGTGTTGTGCTTAAGGTCTTTGCAGGTCTTATCTATATGCCACTGAGGCTTATCAGGAGAAAACTAATCCCATGAGTATGTCAAGATCAGTGTTGCTATTTCTGTTGGGGATCATGTTACCATAGTAATACATCCCCTGTGGCTCAGAAAAGACTTATTTTGCTTAAGAGCTATTTTTATTTTATATGAAATGAAGTAGAGATAAAAACATTTTTTTTCCTGTTGCCTCAGATGTAACAGCAATATCAGGTAGAAAGATAAAGGTAATCCATGCACACATTTCATTTCAGCAACTTTTCTTTAGTATGTGCTAGCTCCTCAGGACAGCCATGAGGCTAGAATCACCATGAGCATGGAAAAGAGCGCCCGAGTGTGTTTTATTTTCCATTTTGATTTGTTGTTATTTTTAAAGGAAGGTTCAGGATGAACTCCACTACCCAGTCGTTGATCTGAATGTCAAAAGTGCTGAGACCACATGTACATGGAGAAGGTATAGAAGTGTATCACTTATATGATAAGGTTTTCTATGGAGAGCAGGATGAACTCCCAGGGAGGTTCAAAGTCCCTTGAGAGATCAGGAAGAGGGGGACTGACTTTAGTATTTATTGGAATAACTTAGAGTTCTGGACCATATGTGTTGTCTCACACAGAGCCTAGGTTTTGCTTGGTGTGTTAGTCAGCTTTTCATCGTAGTAACAAAAATACTTGACAAGAACAACTTCAAGGAGGAAGGATTTATTTTGGCTCATAGTTTTAGGGGATGCAGGCCATGGTTGGTTGGCTTCATTTCTGTGGATGTAAGGTGAAGCAGAACAGCCTGGCAGAGGGGCATGACAGAAGAAAGCTATTCAGCTCATGGCAGCAGGAAAGGAGAGAGAGAGGAAGGGGAGATGTGGAGGGGAAGAGGACTGGAGCAAGATACATTCCCCGAGGCCATGCCCCAGTGACATACTTCCTTAAACTGTGTGACACCTGTCTATAGTTTTCATCACCTCTAGGAGTCCATTCAAACCATAACACGGGGTTTCAGGTCTTGTGGAATTTCTTGTTGGCATGTCTAGTTATGAGACCAGAGGGGATACAAGAGAGCCAGGGCTTAGGGCTTAAAACCTGTTAGCAGTCAAACATCAAAAACAGAGCCAGACTATTTACCTTCTCTATTATAACTTTACCATCCAAGCAGACTATAAATATGTGTATGCAAATGAATTGTGTACCTATTTATATGTGTGTTTGGTGGAAATTATGTATGTGTGTGTTTGTACATATGAATACCAACATCAATAAATTAAAATGACAATTTTTTACCCCCTGGAGATGACTGTATTATTGGGATGGCTGCTGTGGAATTGACTTCAGCGAAGACAGGTGAAGCATAACCTATTTTCAGCAGTATTTCCTCCTTTCCTACTCATCTCATTTCCCTATTCCTTCTTACTTTCTCTTCATCAGATTTGTGGATTGGTGGTAACAATATTTCTTAGTTTATGGAACAACAAGCACAGGGAATTTTAAGGCTCTCCCCTTGTTCTATTTTTATTATGACTTTACCTTTTTAAAACCCAATCTACATGGCTTTTCTCTTTTTTCTGTAAAAACATGGTTCATTGCAAATATATGTATGTGGTAGAAAAATGTATAATGTTTTATTTCTTATGCATGCACAGTATGAATTACACGAATAGTATTTATGTGTATACATATACTTAAGTGTGTGTGTATTTAACTCTATACCATGTTTTCAAATCTGTCCATGCAACTCTATGTAGATTTAGTTTATTACTTCTTTTTTTAAAGAAAGAGTGAGAGACAGAGAGAGAGACAGAGAGAGAGAGAGAGAGAGAGAGAGAGAGAGAGAGAGAGAGAGAGAAAGAAAGAGAATTTTTTAATCTTCATTTTTTAGTTTTCGGCGGGCACAACATCTTTGTTTGTATGTGGTGCTGAGGATTGAACCCGGGCCGCACGCATGCCAGGCGAGCGCGCTACCACTTGAGCCACATCCCCAGCCCCTAGTTTATTACTTTTGAGTGGTACATAATATTCAATCATATGCTTATAGAACTTTGTAAATATCCATTCCCTTAGTATAGAATACTAGAAATTTCTTCTTGAGTCTATGTTCTTCTTTTATGTCCTAGACTACCTTTATGTTTCCAAACTATCATTGAAAGTAAACATATTTTCTCTAAGGGGTGTGTGTGTGTGTGTGTGTGTGTGTGTACGCATGTGTATGCATGCAAGCATGTGCCTCTGCAAGTTGAACACAGCAAAGACAGTCAATAGCTCCTGTTTGTTTACTGCACTTTTTGCATCATGGCACTTTCAAACACTTGATTTTAGTTGATTCTCATATATCATTAAGTTGAGAACTGTGATCACCTTCCCTTTATTGCTAAGGCAACTAAAATCCTGCTGAGGGTAAGTTAGAATAAATTCCAAGTAATGGATTCTGGAATAATCCTAAAATCTTATGAATGTTATACTGCTTTAGATTATTAAGAACAGGACTCTATCAAAAAATTATTACAAGTGGTTCCAAGATTGTGATATACTTTTCTCTGTACTCACTGGTGCTTACTAGTAGCCTGAACAAGTTCTATTAGGAGATGGAGAACGATAAGTTATTATACTGAGTCCTGAATTTGAGTTGGTATGAATATCATGTCTACCATACTAGACCATAGTCTCAATGTATCATTTAGCTACAGCTATCAACTGTTTCCCTACCACAGAATTATACAAATTCTGAGCAACTTCAATCAGATTTTATACAGTATGATGTGCTCATATAGAAAGCTCTAAAATTTAATGTTTAATCAGTGTTAGGTACCAGTCAGTGAGATATGTGATGCTGGCTTAGGAATCTAGAAACTTCAACCCTCTGTTGCTTCCATCTCTAATTGCTATGTAATATTATACTTTTACATTGCTGAAATTAGTTGAAAATATAGTATTATATTAGATGATTTTGAAGATTCCTTCCAACATGAAATTCTATAGCTACATTAAACTGGTAATTTAAATGAGATAACAGTTCTCAAATCTTCCTCTGAGTAAGGAATGAAAAAAATAATCTCTATTTTTCACTCATGTTCATGCAAGTTGGAAGACTACACATACCAATAATTCCCTGTTGTTTCAACAAATCGTTTTTATACATAGGCATGCCATTTAAATGTATATCAATTAAATCATTACTGCCACAAAATATATTAGGTGAGACACTGAATTATGATAACAATTTTTTAGAGGTGATAGATTACAACTATATGAAGCGAAGCAACAATATCTGTTGTTCAGAGAATAGTACCCAAATTACAAGTCCAAGGAATGTCTTACAATAATAGAAACAGAAAATTAATAACTATACTTTTTTTTTTTACAGATGTTTCCATATTGGAGTAGAAAAAAGGAGGCTGATATTGATTTGATATCTATTAGGTGAGATTCTTGATATATTTTTGATATCTATTAAGTGAGGTTTCCATCAAATTTATGGGAGAAGAAGGATCACCCACTTCCTCATAGATTCCTGAGATCTCTTTCACTAGCAGCATTCAAATGCACACCCTAGTTTTCCATTGGCCAGTACAGACAGAAGAGATGAGCACCGGAAAATAGCTTGCAATGAGCTGAAGAAAAACCACACTGCTTGTTTTTAGTAGTATGTGATGTTCTCCTCAATCCTCAGACATCTGCCATGTGAAACAAAGAATTCAAATCCAGCGCGGTAATGTCATGTGATATTAACAACATTTTAACCTTTAGGAACCTCAGTGTCATTATCTTTCTGATAGGAGCAGTAACATGTATTATTTAAAAGAATATATAGCCCCTATATGTAAAAGATCTACAGTGCTGAAATCATATTTTTATGGGTTTTCTCATTGTATTTAATATTAAATAGCATCCATAGGGAATTTCATGGCCTTAGTAAACAGGAACAAGGGGAATCTCTTAGTTCCACTATGGTGTGCTTATATCATCATCTGAGTTCATTATCGTCCTCCACTGGGAAGAACTGCTATCTATAGTTTCTCCCGAACTTTGAACCGGTTGTGGTTACTCTCTGCCGATGGCATGGACGCACATGAACCAGTGAACAAACTCATGTGCAGAAGTATTTTCAAAGGTCACTCTTTGTGCTACTGTTGCTGCCTGAGGTTCACAGTTCTCTTTCCTATACTCACTAGCAAAGGGCCTGGGACTTAGACTTCACATTTTCTCAAAGCTTCTGATCTCATCAGTAGAACAATTCCCTCACAGATGTCACCTGCCTCTCAATAGAGGTTGAAAGGTTGTAGACAAAGAAATTGCTATTGCAGCAGCTTCTGCTGGAAGAGTTAGAATTGTGATAGTTGCCACTGGTTTTTTTTTTCCAGACAGTTCAAAAGAGCATTCTGATATGAGGAAAAAGTCATATCTGCTCCTGGGAACTAGTGACCCAAGTAGATAAGAAGATTAAGGACAATAGCAGAGAAGAATAGTCAAAAAGCTTGTATGCCCTTATTTGTTCCTATTCCTATCTGCCAATAGCCGGTTCTGTTCAATATCTGAAATTGTTCTCCCCAGGATGTGGCAAAAGTATAATACTCATCATATTTTTAGAGTCAGGCAAAAAGACTGTGCAGCAAAAATTTCATAACAGAAATCTTTTAAAATGCAGTACATAAAAAACTGAAAAGCACCATTTAAGTTAGTTTTCAGCTTAAATTTATGCAATTAACCTTTGTAAAGCATCATGATCATAGAATCTGCCTTCACTCTGCTGCAATTTTTTTCTCTCCTTCCTCCCTTCTTTATTTTATTCTGTATACAAAACTAATTTTGCCTTCTGTACCTTTAGCTTTTCATTTGTTGCAATTATATGCATCACTGACCTAATAATCAAATGATAGAAACCTTTGTCGGAGTCTACAATGATTATTGTCGTCAGTGACATGAATTAGGGGAACACAGCATGGAGGCTCAGGCGAGAGAACAGATGGGAAAAGTTCGTACAGCCTGTTAAAATTGTTCTGCCTTTATTTAATGAAAATGCAACAATTTAAACACATCTTTAATCAAAAATGCACTTGGTGGCATTTTGTACTCCATTCTTCATTGCATAGATCTCTCCTGGGGCTACTTTCGGATTTCATTTGAGTGTCAAGGTGACTCTACGTGAAAATGTTTTGCAGAGGCAGAAAGCAATGGGAGGAAAAAGAACTTTTTGGTTTTGTATGTGTTTACAGAATTGTTCTGTGACAGGTTCTCAAATGGGAGAGGAAACAATTATCCATGATTGTAATGATATGTTTAAGGGATAATAATTCAGTATTCATAATTTCCTCATAACTTTATTTTAGTACATTAATATGTAAATGAAAATAATGTAACTCTGGCTAGCTGAAACATGGAGACTTGTATAAAAGGAGAAAAAGATGACACATTTTATCCCTCAGTGGACTTGACTATAAGAATGGGTCCAAATATAATGTTTTGAAAATCAGCTTGGGTTCTACATGGATCCAAATATATTTTGAGTTTTTTGTTTCCTCTCTTCCTCTGTCAAAGACTGATATAATCAGAACAACAACTTTAAAATTAAAAATTAAAAGTGCAAATCCTGCTCCATAATCTGTTATATGTGGATTACTCACAAAAATCATCAACATTCTATGACTGTTAATATTGTCACATTTAATTCTGTGAAAATTATGAGGCGAGTATTTGTTTATCCTAAGAGTACTAATTTTCTTCTGCCTTCTTTCTACCCCTGTCCCTTCTTCTGACTTTCCTGTTCTCTCCCCTCCTTCTTCCTCTTCTTTCCTCCTCCTCTTGTTCTTTCTCCTCCTCCTCCTTTCTCTTTGAAGTGAGACACATATGTTGAAACCCTTCTTAGGCTACAACATGCCATTTGACATTGTGCAAAGTTAAGGTTTTCTCAATCTCTTTTCCCCCTCACTGACAAAACTGATCTTTTAACAACATTTATGGGTTACATTAAATAAAATATGTGTGAAAATCTGCTGGAAAAAAAAAACAAATGTTCAAAAATAGACTTCCTTTTTCTTCCCTTTCCTGTTAAATTTTCTATAAAATTGTGATTTTTTTTTAAGGAGGCTGTTGAGTTTATACACATCTTACTCTATGTCTTTGATTTGTTGCTAGAGGAAATTTGATTGGCAAGTGAATTGGTAGCATGAAGGAACATTTAAAACACTTTATTCACAAGTGTTTGTTAGACCTATCTTGACAGAGCAAGCACTGGAAATACAACAGTGAACAAGATAAAGTAAGGTCCTTACCCTTTTGGAATAGTATTTTAGAGAGGATGATGCAGAGAATATACAGAGAAAACAAATAACCAAATATCTGGCAAGGGAAAGTTTTATAATCTATTGATTATTTTGAAAATTATCACAGGAATTAAGAGCTAGATATTTTTTAACCTCCTATAAAAATTGTCTGAATCCATTATTTCACCTCCTCTCCCCCTTTCGTTTCTTTGTCTTTTTCTTCTATTTTAGCTTTGCTGGGGATTGAACCCAGGACTTAATGCATACAAGAGGCAAGTGCTCTACCACTGAACTGAATTCTCAGACCAGTTATCCCCTTTTGAATAAACTTATGTCATTATCCTAACAAATTTGTATTTTCTTTCCTGATCTTCAGCAATGATTATCAAGATATGATTTGATAATTCTTCAGTTGCTGTTTTCATTCAGCAAAGGAATAAATTTACTGCTATTTAGGATTTGTGGTTAGAATCAAAAATACTAATGAAACCCATTTCATGCCTGCTCACCTGGGCCAGTATTCCCTCAAAAACAATTAATCAAGAATGAGGCTGCTTTTAGTTTTTACCCCAGGAAGCAAAGTGATATATATTAAGCTTCCACTCCCTCTCCAAATTCACCAGAAACATGGGAAAGCAATTATTTTAGGGAATCTTGCAACAAAGCAGAACCACCTCAGTTTATATCCTTGTTATGTATCTAACTATCCTTAATGTTATTTTCCTACCCATCTATTCTCTCCTGTGATTTCTTCCCCAAAGAAGGCTTCCGTTTTAAACTCTGGGACAATTATTTTGTGACTTATTTTATGGTTAAGACATGAGTTTTTAAAGAATCAACATCTACTTTGGAAACAATTTCTCAACAACTTTCCATACCTCAAAGTTTGGTCCTCTTTTGAGGATGCCACCTCCCTAAAGAGTCCTATTTTGTGATGTAGCTCCTTTCCCCTATCCCACACATTCAAAAGCAGGAAATTAGAAGCCAAATGATTTTCAGGTTTCAGTGTGCCTTTTTGATTATTGCTCTTCCTCCTGTGAAACTCAAGTTCACTGATTCTCTCTCACATACTCTGACCATCTCTGTTGTTCTTCATTCTTGTTCTCAGAGAATTTCTATCTCTATTTTGTTTGACCCCTTGAAGCTATTGTCAGCATGAACCATTTTCTACTGAAACACTTTCCTTTCTAATTCTTGACTTTCCATTTTCTTTCTCCCTTTGGTGGCTTATATTGGTTGCTTTCTGTCACTCTGTTTATTCCTTTAGCTATTCATTGGCCCAGTCTAAAGACCTGAGTATCCTCCTCGACTTCTCCATCTCTATCAACCACCTGCTGTAGTTGGTCTTTTTTTTTTTTAAGAGAGAGAGAGAGAGAGAGAGAGAGAGAGAGAGAGAGAGAGAGAGAGAGAATTTTAATATTTATTTTCTAGTTTTCAGCAGACACAACATCTTTGTTTGTATGTGGTGCTGAGGATCGAACCCGGGCCACACGCATGCCAGGCGAGCGCGCTACCTCTTGAGCCACATCCCCAGCCCTGTAGTTGGTCTATAAATTTCAGAATCTGATCTAAGCTCCAATTGTAGTACTTGTGATTCTTTATTTTTTTCTGTGTGATTAGTAACTGAGGCAGGTCTGCAATATTATATCAAAATGAGATTTGGCAATCACAAGTAGTTTCTGTGGATGTTAGAACAACAAACATGCTTAGTGATGCACACAGGTGTGTGCCCCTTGGGAATGACCAGCTGGGGTGTCTCCAGGGAGGTCTCCCAAGCTCCTCTCACTTTGACTAATGAGCCTTCACTCAGGGTTTGGCTCTTTGCCTACAGACTCTGAAATCTAACTTTGTAAGCATCTGTCACATGACTCCATTTCTTCTCAGACTTATTAGCTAAGTTCTGCAATCAAGGTAGCTACTTCTAATTCCCATGGATAATGTCATCATATAAACCAGACTACATGAATCAACATTACTAGTACATACATTGATTTCATGAATAAAACTGTAATGAAGGATACCCTGGGATCATAAATAAGCTTTGAGGCATGGTATTAAAAGCATTGAAGAAACACACCTTTATTTATTTATCTCTACAACTGAGTCAGCTCTACACGGATGATGTGAGTGATCAAAGTCCACTTACTAAAAACTCTTCTTCCAAGGCAGCTGTGGATAGCAATGCCAAATGTGGCCTAATCCTCCCTTTTCCTTTTTTTTCCCATTTTTTTCTAGACTCTGGTTGTTGCTCGGACAGTCACTTTCTTGGGTTATTCACATCAGTATACTAGATAAGGCTGAGCCTGTAGCTCATTCTGCTTCCTTAGCATGATTTACATTTTATTTGATCCAAGTTGTATGAAAAGAAACCTGTGTACACTTAATCCTTAACTCTTTGGGATTCCTTAGTGGAATATTCATATAAGTTGTAAAAAATCATGCATACATGGTTCCTTTCACTGGAAAAATGCTTTTAATTTACTTTTCATTTTTTAATCATAATGATACATGAGCTTGTTGGTCTAGAGTAGTAAGTTGCTATTTTCTCATTTTCCTAATGAGCTACTAAAGATGTTAAGATACAGCTGGACATTGAACTTCTTGGTCCTAAGTCCAAGGGCCAGAAGATTCTGGCTAACAAATTTGACCTGGGGGTAGCGTCAGCTGTTTTCACTCATTAAACAAAATTATAATCAAATTCCTTTTCAATTTAGTGCCATATATATATATATGGCACTATATATCTATATATGTGTTATATATGTATGGCACTAAATTGCATATATCTGGCATTGGCACTAAATTATATATAATGTATATAGGTTTGTGTGTGTATGTGTGTGTGTATATATATATATATATGAGTATAGGTATAGATATAGATCATATATATTTATATATATTCATAATATATTTTTATCTGTGACTAAACTATCTTATTTTCTCAAGATGATTTTTTTCTCTAAACGATTATTGATAGAGACAGGAAAGAGCCCATGAGTAAGACATTGTCAGGAGTTATCAGTTCTAATTCTTCTTCCCTTAAGAGTTATGGAGGTGAAGTTGTGCTTATTCCTGTCTTCCTTCTTTTTTCTCTAACCCATAGTATAATCTTCATCTTCAGATATCAGGGACTTGGTTTTCTCACAAAGCCCACTCTATCTTTGCCTTTTTCACCAAGTATAACCAATTAGTCTGATTATGACCTTTTCTAAGGAAGTAATTTCAGCACTAATCCTTCAAAGTGGCAAGATTTATTCTTCTCCTGTCTTATATAATAAGATTAATGGAATATATTGATTCTAAAAGCTGGTGAAATTCAGAAATTACCTACAGGAGTACTTTCTGTAATAGTAAAAAGCCCATTACTGTGTAGAGTAAAATTTCAAATATAAAAAAAAAATAGTAATAAGTATTTTAAAACTATTTCCTTACCCCCTCATTCCTTCTCCTTGATCAGTAAAATTATCATTAGACAGTTATTTGAGATATCCTATTCTGGTTGCTTAATGTGTAATGACCTCAATAAGCTACAGTTTATCATACATAAAACTTAGTACTTCCTGACATCTTGACAGTTCCTCCTTAAAAGGTACATGGGAAGTTCATGTTCACATATAGAATGAAGTGGTTAATGCTAGATTTGAGTGAAGTACAAACTTATTAACACATGTAATTACAGAGCAATTTTAAATTGACAAAAATTGCATAAATACTACATGTGATAATTAACCTAAAACTAAGTAGAAATCTGAACAAGAAGGCAAATTCTATACTTAAATGCAGAATTTATTTCATTCTTAACATAATATATGTATATACATATCACCAGTAAAACAAAGAGAGTAGTTAAATGGCTTTATTGATTAAAGAGATTAGATCTTCAGATATTGCAACATTAGTTAGCAAAAATTTCTAAGGTAATAGGTGATATAAATTTCACTTTATCCAATTTCTAATCAATGTAACTGTAGCATTGATGAATTTCTTTATATGTATTTGTAAATCAATTATTTCTGACTTTTGAGACTCTTCAAAAATAATTATGATTTCCATTAATACCAGTATCTAAAGAATAAAATTAAAGATCTAAACAAATGAGAGAACGTCCCATGTTCATAGATTGGAAGATATTAAACTCTTAAAATAGCAATATTTCCCAGAATGACCTGTAGATGTAACCTGTATCCAAACTTCAGATAATTTTATTGTATTAATAGAAAACCTGTTTCTAAAACTTATATGGACTGCAAGAGGCCCAGAATAGCCCAAACAATCCTGAAAACAACAACATAAGGGGATGCACATACATTGATATCAAATATACTAGAAAGCAATGTTCATTGAGAAAATGTAATAAGATCACAAGGATGGATACATGGGTTAATTAAATACAATTGTGGGTCCAGAAATAAGGTCATACATTCGTATACCCATAGCCAATTGATTTTTTCTCTTTTATTATTATAAATAATATTTATTTTAATTGTTGAAACTATATATTTGTGATATACTAGATGATGGTTTGAAATATGTATACATTGCAGAAAGGCTAAATCAAACTAATTAGCATATGCTTAACCTCATTTCTCATGGTTTCCTTTTTTTTTCTTTTTTATAGTGAGAACACTTAAAATCTAATATATTAGCAATTTTCAGGTGTAAAACATGTTGTCATTTGCTATAGTTATTATATTATATAATATATATTTTGAAGTTGTTCCTTCTGCCTTACTTAAATTTTGTACCCTTTGACAGGGCCACTTGATTTTCAACAAGGGTACCAAGACCATTCAATAGGAAAATAGTCTTTTTAACAAATGATGCTGAGGCAACTGCATGGCCACATGCACAGGAATGAAGTTGGACTCTTCCCTCACAGTATATTGAAAAATTAACTCAACACAGGTAAGACACCTTAACATAAGAAATAGAACTATGAAAGTATCAAACTCCCACAAGAAAACATTGGGATGCATAATTATTTATGACTTTGGCATAGATTCTTATACACATGACACCAAAAGCATAAGCAACAAAAGAAAAATGGGTAAATTGGACTTTAAGACTTGTGTGTTACATAGAACACCATAAAGAAAGTGAAAAGAAACCTGCATTTCCAAGAAAGGGAAATATTTGCAAGTCATATACCTAAAAATAGAATTGTATCTGCAATGTATAAACAGCTCTTAAAATTAAATACTAACAAACAAAGAACCCAATGAAGATTGAACAACGTATCCAAAAGATATTCTTCCAGGAAATTATAGAGACGGCCAAAAAACTCATGAAAGTAGATTTGACATCATTAGTTCTCTGGCAAATGCAAATTAAAAACATAGTAGATATCATCTTTTACCCACTAGGAGGGTTAGAGTGAAAAACTTGCATAAGTTTTGGTGAGCATATGAGAAAATCAGAATTCTCATACATTGATGGTAGGAATGTGAAATAATGCAGCCTTTATGGAAAGCAATCTGGGCATTTCCTCAAACGACTAAACATGGTTACAATATGACCCAGTAATACCACTTCTAGGTATTCACCCAGGAGAAATTAAAATAGTTATTCACTAACACTGTGCACAGATGTTTATAGAAACATTATTCATAATAGAAAACAACACACGAATAACTTGAATGCCCATTAACAGACAGATAAACACAAATGTGGTAAATCCATACAATGGAAAGCTATGGCCATAAAAAGGAATGAAGTACTGATGTATTTATCCCAAGGATGAACCTGGAAAACACTGTGCTCAGTGAAAGGAGCCAGTCACAACCCATCACATAAAATCCATGATAAGAAAGCTATACAGACTGAAAGGAAATTAGTGGTTGCTTAGGGATAAAGGGGCTAGAGGTGGATGATAGGATGGGTACAGGGTTCCTTTTTGAGATAGTGAAAGGTTGTAAAATTGATGTGATAGTTATAGGTATATAAGATAGTTATAATGTATAATAAGAGCATCAATTTGTAAACTTTAGGTGAGAAAACTGTATGGTAAGGTATATCTCAATAAAGTTATAAAAACAAATATTGTTCTTCAGATGATTAAGAATGACCAGAAATTTCCTTATAATTAAATATAAAACAGTTTTTAAATATAAGATGTAAAACTAAATATAATTGTACTGACCTGTTTTGCTTTAGGAAATTTTATTCCTATTTGTCCTCTGCTTATAGGTGTTCAAGTTATTCAAACCCTTGAGTAGAATCTCTCATGGTCCCACAAAAATCTTTTGGAATGTAATGACATGTTTTTTTAAAAAAATTATAGTCCAAATGTGATTATTATTTCTGTCTCCGTCAATCTCTTCTTCCAGTGAATTTCACCAGAACAAACTCATACATGAAATTCTCTGATGACATCTAATTATGCCCAGGATAAAGATCAATTCCTGAATAACTAACTATTAGTCATCTTTAGGATATAACTCTTTTTCTCTGAACCCAGTCTGGGGCTAGACATCTCTCCTAGAATCTCCCCTGGGACACCATGTTTAGCATGTTTAATTATTACTTCCAGAGGATTAACCTTTTTTTAGTTCATTGACTTCTGGTTTTATTATTTTATTCTTATCATGGATTACAATGCCTGACACAAAATGAACACTTAATGATTGCGAATGAAAGAATGATAATTACAAAAAGCAATATACCAGGTTGTAGAGTAAAAATGTAAAGGTGCTAATTGGTCAATATAAAATCCATTAATTATTCTAGGCATGAGATGAAAATTGGTGCCTTTCCTATATTTACTACACTTCCATCTCAAAGAAAATGAAAATATATACCTCATTTAACAAAATAGCCTCTTGTTACATGGATTGGTGGAGAGTAAGGAAAAAAGTGCAGTCTGCAAACTCTATAAAGTCTCAGTTGCATAAAGAACAATGTTATTCTTCTAATCACTTATGATAGAACATGTAAGGAGACTTGAATTTGTGAGTTCCTCTGGAAAGTATTTTTCATTTTTCTATACCAATTGTGTACCACAAAGCTAAATCTCATTTGAGTGAAAAATGGTAAATGATATAAAGTGAAAGAAAAATTAGAGACTCAGATCATCTTGAAAATTGAGTTAAAATTTCTAATGTTGTATTTTGTAAAAAGTGGCCACTTTAATTTTAGAGAGCCCCAGTTGTTTCCATTGATTAAGCATTTGCCATATTTGTATCAGAGAGTCAAAATATTATGAAATGATGTCTCATAAGGACTTAGCCAAAATTCTAGTTCATTTTTTATGAACAATAGAGATCATTTCCCTTTCTAATAAAAGCCTCAGAAGTGATTTTGATTGACATGATCTTTTATGCCTCACTCTTTATCATTAGATGGCAATACTTTTTTTTGTTAGGCACGAAATTGTTTCATTTAATGGTTCACATATGTTCTCATACAATTATAATTTCATTATTGCAGTTTTATTAAGTTTGCACCAACAAATAACATTTCTGTACTTTTTAAATCAAATTGTTCTTGTGTTTGTTGTGGCTGTATACTGTCAAAACCAAAAAGAAGCATTTTAAACAAGGGATTGGTGGTTTCAATAGTACCTCCATATCCTTTTCAAATTTGGTGTTTTTTCTTGAAAATGCAAGGATGAGGGTCTTATTATATTTTAGTACCCAGACTTTTTCCAAATAACAATCAAATTTCATGAAGACACTTGTTGTGATAACCCATTTTCTATTACTGTAACAAAATGCTGAGAACATCTACTAAAAAGAAGGAAAGATTTATTTTGTTTCACAGATTTTGGTCCATGGTAAGTTGGCTGCATTGTTTTGAGGCCTGTAGCAAGGTAGAATGGCATGGTAGTGGGAAGCTGTTCACTTCCTGGAGGTCAGCAAACAAACAGAGAGAAGATGGGACCAGGTTCCCAAAATCACCTTCAAGGGCACCCCCCAATGACCTAACTTCCTTCCATTAGGCCCCACCCACCTTCTAAAGATTC
This sequence comes from Urocitellus parryii, assembly GCF_045843805.1. NCBI lineage: Eukaryota > Metazoa > Chordata > Mammalia > Rodentia > Sciuridae > Urocitellus > Urocitellus parryii. The sequence continues at coordinate 32,632,703 of NC_135532.1, forward strand.
CACCAATAACAGTACAGGCTGCTAACCAATCCTTTAGCATATGGGCCTTTGGGAGATATTTAAGACAAACCAAAATAGTTACATTTGAAATTTATTTATTTATTTTTGTGTTTCTGGCTCTCAGTCTCATCAGAGTAGTTTTTCTCCTCTTTACTGCTTCTCCGTTTGGTTCGGGAGAAAGCAGAATGGAATTGAAAATTCACTTGAATTTTTTTTTTCAAATTTGAGAAAAATCTCAGTATACATTGTAGCCAGGTCACATTTTATCTCAAAAAAAAAAAAAGAGTTACCTTTATCTTGTCATCTCAATTTCAGTACTACCTGCATGTTTGCCTGTCAACATCCTCATTATTTTCTCTATGTGTATGTTTGTGATCCTGTTCCTTAAGACAACCTTTCTCCTATAACCTGTTTGTATGCTAGTCAGAGTGCATAGAAGAAAAGAAAGAGGAAGCTGAATATGATTAAATGTAATATATAAATGCATAAAACTTTTACAGCAAAATAATAGGAGGAAATCTTTATCATCTAGGCCCAGGCAAAGAGTTCCCAGAATTTCCACATGTAGTAAGATTGAAAATTTTAACTTAATCAAAATTCTAAAATTTTGCTTGGTAAAAGACCCTGCTTACACAATGAAAAGACACATTACAGACTGGGAGAAAACATTTATAAATTATATACCCAATAACTAGCATCTAGATATGAGGAGAAATCATAAAAATGCACATTAAAAACCAAATTAACAAACTATATCATTAAAAATTACATAAAAGATATGAACTGACATTTCATCAAGATGGTATTTGGGTAGCAACTGAGTATCAGAAATGGTGTTTAATTGTCCAACAGAAATTAAAGCCAAAAAATTACTACACTTATCAGATTGGGTAAAATGAAAGTTGGTGATGAAAATTAATGCTAGAATAATGCAGATAAATTGGATCATTTATAAGATATTGGTGAAGGTATAAAACTTTATAGCACACTGGAGCACATGTTGGTTGTTTCTTAAAAGATGAAGCATTCCAATCCATAAACAGAAACCTAAATATTCAACTACCACACTATTCAGAAATTGTAGTCCTAGACATTCATCCTAGAGAAATCAAACTTAACACATAGTAACCTGTATATGCATGTTCATAGCATCTTCATTTGCAATAGCAAAAACCTGGAAACAGTCTTGATATCCTTCAAGATTTAAGATTAAGGAAGATTTAAGCCAACTGTACTTACTATAGCCACTCTATGGAATCAGACTCAGCAATAAATAGGAGCAAACTATTGATATATGGATTAACTTGGATATATTACTGGAGATTTTTGTTGCCAAAATACACTAATCTCCAATGACAACATGCTATATGATTCCACTTGTGTAACATTGACAAATATTTTGTTTTAATTTGACAAAATTACACAAATGGAGAATAAATTCATGGTTAGATATAGAGGGAGGGGTAGGCACTAGGGAACAGACATGATTATAAATGGACAATATCAGAGATTCTTGTGGTAATGTAAATTTTCTGTATCTTAACTGTGATTATGGAGACAAAAACATACACTTGACAAAATTGTATAGAACTAAATATCCACCCAGCACATACACATTCCCACAAAGTATAGATAAAACTGCGGAAAACTAAGTAAGATAAGTAGATTATATCCATATCAATGTTCTGTGATCTTGTACTACAGTTTTTAAAGATTCTTCAGTTGAGGGAAAATAGATTAGTGGTATGAAAGGTAGCTCTGTATCATTTATTTCTACCGCACATCATTTATTCCTACAATTATCTCAAAAATATTTTGTGGCTTTAATTTAAAGAAGAAAGTGGTACCAAACTGTTCAATAATTTTTTTATGGTGCCTTTATTTCTCCTGCACATCCACATTCCTAATTGGTACTTCAGACTTTAGAAATGTGAATTACCATAGTCCCATAAGGTAGAGAGAGATGTAACATTTTCATTCAGAATCTTCATTCAGAAATCTCAAATACTAGCTACTGAGGTCTTAAAAGGTGAAGTGTATAGTCCCTGCATCTACTCCACACAAGCTTCCTACCTTCCCCCACTCCACAGGTGTCTAGTATTCAGAAGGCTGAATTGGCACAGTGAGTTGTTTCCTGGGAGTGAACTAAATCTCTCAAATCGGTTCCCTGAAAATATGCCAAAGCAAATCATGTCTTATTTCCAGAGTGGGAAATCCATCTCATTATTGACAGGCTCAGATTATCTTCAAGGAAAAAAAAAACAAAAATTGTGAAAGCAAATTAGACCTAAAGGAAACCATAAATTAAGCCATTTGAAATCAATTACAATTCTGGATTAAAGAAAATTATTTCAAGTAACAAAAATTTGGCAACAATTCTTGTTCAAGGCTGGAGGATCCGTATTTGTACATGTTGGGGGATACAGCAGTATTAAATCTTAAATAGCTAAAAGAAGTTCAAAATGGTGGAGGTTTAGTGTGTATTTAAAAATGATTGTGAGAAATGATGCTGTGCCATTCACTGGGGCCACTGCATGAACTGACTACGGAACTGACTCTTGATCCCAGAGAAAGTGGAGAAGTTTACAAGACTCTAAGCAGGGGATATCTGTCTTTTCAGAGGCACCTTATTGTCTATCAAGTACTTCTCTTTGCTTAAAAACTGTGTGTTCACCAATAAGAAGCTCTTCCATAGTGGTGTTAAAATAGGAAATAGTATGTGAATATATTTCAGGAGGTAACATAGCTAGTAAGGGAATTTGGATTTGAATGCCTCCACCATATTAAATAACTTGGAAAATGTTTCTATGCCATATAGTTAGATGAAAATAAAATTATTTATAACTTAGATATGGTCTATTTCAGTTCTAAATAAAACAATAATAAAACTATAACCTACATATTTACATATATGCATATATATGTATAAAATAATAGATTCACAAAGACACAGGGAAACATGATAAACTAACAATTTGTTAGCAGTGGTTCCGTTAGGAAACTGGTAATCTAGGAGAAAATTTTTGTAAAGTCATATCAATTTTTTTGAGTAGATAAAATATATAAGTTTAACTTATGTAAATGATGAAAATACATTAACTGATACAAATGTTACACAGCAGCACTGTCCAAGAGTAGTGCAACTTAAGCCAGGCACTGTGGCACATGCCTATAATCTCAGTGGCTCGGGAGGCTGAAATAGGAGGACTGTGAGTTCAAAGCCAGCCTCTGCAATAGGGAGGTCGTAAGCAACTCAGTGAGACTCTGTCTCTAAATAAAATACAAAATAGGGCTGGGGATGTGGCTCAGTGGTTGGGTGCCCCTGAGTTCAATCCTTGGTATATCCTCCCCACCAAAAAATGGGATTTGTGGATTGGTGGTAACGATATTTTTTAGTTTACGGAACAACAAAGCACAGGAAATTTTAAGGCTCTTCCCTTGTTCTATTTTATTATGACTTTAGTTTTTTAGAACCTAATCCATTTCATTGTGCAGCTCTATCATTTTTCAGTTAAAAAGCCTTAATATTATTTAATGCCTTTGATTACTACCAGTGTACATTAAGAATTATTATAACGTCTACATTTGAAGTAAAAATGAACAGAGTATTTTTAGAAACCAGCTTTTAAAAATGTGTTAGCATGACTTGGCAGAAAAAAAAGTAAAAAGATATTAATTTTGATTTTTAATTATGAAAAATCTGGACAACTCTAAGTAAGGAGAGGGAAAAACTCACAAAATTTCTCCCAAATAAAAATTCATTAGTTAAAGCATGTATTACCCAATGTCTCATCCAAATAGCTGGATAGAGAGTTTTTGTTTGTTTAAGCTCCAACTTATCCATTGCATGGCTGGGTAAATTTGAATATTTGCTATAAACATCCTTAGCTTTAGATTCTAAAGTTATCTATGGAAGGAACACTTATTTAATATGGCACAAAAATTTAAACAAAGTAACAAATATGACAGTACTATATACACAATGTTTTAAACTCATTAGAATAATATTTTTTAAAATGAATTAAGGGGACTTCCACAGATATTACTTTTGTAAATTATATGTTCAATGGTATGTCTGAATTTGGAGAATCTAAGACAAAAAAAATATTTTCAGAAATATATTCAGACTTTTTTTAAAATATGAGTCATTGTAAACATATTTACAGGCACATGTGCATGTTTTTACTAGGCTGGTTTTTAAGGATGCTGAGCTTAGAAGGCAGCTTTCCATATCACAGAAGCTTCTGCTGCAAACACAAAGCATAATGGTTAAGAATAGACAGATTCCAGCACTTGGTGCTTGCTCTTCAATAAAGAGTCATGAGACTAGACTCGAATAAATCCCAGAAGTATTAAGGATTGCTGCATGTTAAGAACACATTGTTATCCTATTGTCACCGACATTCCCTCCACATTTACTTCGTAACTGTAGAGATGTAACATTTTGAGAATAGCACGATGCCTTTACCACCCTTGACTATTTTTGTTTCTTTCATTACTTCTTTCAATACTCCTAAAAAAGTTATTCATGAAATTTTATGATTTGCATTTGTGTGTTTGATCACTGAGGTATGTTAAGTTACTATCCATTTCAAGGCAAGGCAGCAAGGATACTTTTTGCACTATTTTAATTTCCAGCTAGTAAATGAACATCCCAATTTAAGAAATTTGATATACAAATATGCATTATGAAACCATTTGAGGATGATTATCACTTTGAAAAACAATTATCATTGAATAAAAACATATTTACCACTGATTTCTCTTTCTCTGTTTTCTTTTTTACATAGCTTGTTTCCCAACTGAAGTTAATCTACTTTTATTTACAGAGAAATTTTCAGGAAAGCATTTATTACAAAGAGTGAGGTACATCCTTATAGCATACTTTCTGGTAAATGGAGCTTCCAAAACATAACCTGTACAAAAGGAAGTGTTGTGAATTTAACCTCAATTACATTAAACCTTAACAGAATTTTCAAGATATTCCACCACCCAACTCAAGCAAATAATAAAAATAATAAAAAGATTTTTTTAAAAAAAATCAAAATGCATTAAATTAATAAATGTGACTTAAACACATGGAAGGTGATTTTAAATTTCTCTTCAATATTAGAGATATCTATGTATAGGAATATGAATAGAAATAGAAATACTAAATTGCTCACTTAAAAGTCCTAAAGAAATTCTTCCCTTTGTTTGCAATCCCACTGTAGTTTTTGACTTTCTTAGTGTATCCTGTTTATCTTCATTAATGTTATGTAATGCCACCACATATTTAGAAGAGTATTTAGTTCTGGGACATCTGGTGCTATCAATATCCATCCAATACTTTGTGTTCTAAAAGCATCTGTCAGTGACGTCTGAGGGCTGTAAAAATTATAATTTCTGGGACACTAAAAAATAAGGTGTTACCTGCTCCACAAAAATACCTCTATCATCATATTCACCTGTAGAATGTCAGCACCCCAAACCATGATATAAATAAGCTATTGGATAAATAATTTTTTTCTGTATTTTATTATTGTTGGGATAGTCTGAAGGACAGAGGGAATTTGAAATTAGATTCTGACAAAGTATGTATAATAATAATGTATAGGATCTTTTCTTTAAAAACATCCATGCATGTGCACAGGGATGCACACACATGCACACACACACAGAGAAACAAAAGGAACCAATGAAAATATCTAAATATTAAGAATAAGCCTAAAATTCCTTTACTACTGAATGTTTGACATAGAAAGATTTTGGTATTTTATTAGCTACTGGGTTTACTTGGTATTCTAATAGTCTTGAAATAAAGGTGTGCTTGAAGGAACACATGCATTCATAGACCTGTGTTTCTTTAAACCTGTCCAGCCCCTTCCTAAATCCCTAGGACCAAAGGAGATTAAAGTTTGAGCAGGAATTCAGTGATTTTGGCTTTTTTGAAAATTTATATTTAATACCTAATATTCAAGTCAATATCTGAGATCCCATATTGAATGATTTTTCAATCTTTTAATTTCTACAATGCAATTGGGCCTAAATTTTGGACAGCACATCTTTAATTTTGTGCATAACTCCTTCTTTATAAGAAGAGACACATTTATGGTACTTACCAAACTCATTCTCTCTAAAGTATAGGATTTCAAAATTGGCAACAGTAATCTCTTTATGTGTACATTTTTTTCTTGTTCTTTAATGTTCTGAGAGGCGGTACCATGAAGTGATTAAGTTCATGACCATGAAGGACACACAGCAGTTCCATCACTAACAGTGTGACCTTACCAGGTTAACACTTGTCTCAGTTTCCTCATCTATGAAATGGAGATGAGAACAGAAAGTACCTAAGAGAAGTACATACATATACATATACACATACATACATATGCATATGTATGTATATATGAAATCTGTTTATATACATACACATAGAACATATGTTTATATATGCTCATAGAATATATATGTAAAATATGCATAGAATAGTGGTTGGCATTGTTATTACTATTATTCCTCATTTTTGATGTACAGTAATCAGAAACTGAATTTCATAATACGCCATTTTTGCTTAATTATATGATTTCTGTCATCCACAGGGGAACTTTTTGAAGTAAAACAAACTCAACATTTTCCTTTTGATCTAAAATAAATGCTAAGTGTATGCAGTAAGGAAAATTTCCACAGGGAATTATATAGAAACAAGTAATATAATGAAAACTTTAAGAAGTTGTCAGTACCATTTTATATCATGTCCAAACACTTTCCTTTTAATAGTCCAGTGAATGAATGTAACACAAGCTAAACTTTCTTGCAAACAACAGAAGAAATAAGAAATTTTAAAAGTCCCATCAGGGAAAACAATATATCATATCTATATTTACTGATAAGGTTAATAATGATTTCTGAGCAATAATATTTTTTAAAGCAATATGTGTCAGTCACCAAGGGAAAGAAGAGAAAACTACTAGGATTTTGTTTGAGTTAACAACACTATAGTGTGATTGAAAATATTAGAATTTTACTTTGTACAGATCTATACCATTAGCATGAATTCCTTTTCATCTCAATATTGTAAGTATGCAATCATGTAGCTTTGTTTATGTGCTTAAATAATTCTAATTTATTATTTTTGCAACATTTTTGAAATTTGCTTATTCACAAAGATTCATGTTTATACTGATAAGCGGTGAAACGTGAAACAGGTAAATCTTTTTGAATTGCAGATGTAAGTTTTATTATGACAAAATGTCATTAAAATCATAAGTCATTATCGAGACAAACATTTTACTTATGGAAGGGAGACACTGTGACAACCTAAAACTCAAATACACCTGGCTTTCATTTTAAGAAAGGGTTCAATATGACACCATGAGAAGAAGATTAGCTTGCTTTAATTGTGTACTATAATTATTTACACATTCTTAAGAAATAATTTGGGAATAATTGTTTTTTAAAACCAAACTGTAGGCCTGGATGAAAAGTCCTTGGCGAGGAATTATTTCTAGAGATTCCCCCCCACCCCGCGCCCAATATGAAAAGCTCTCATATTTCAGCTACATTTTTTTTGCATATAAAAATATCTATTATAGGAGTCAACTACCACATGAAAGAAATTGCATTTGTTTTAATTGAAAAAGGTAGCTAAAAATTTTCCGTGGGTATTGCAACAGTACAAGAATACAAGGTGCATTTATTTATTAACAAAAACCAATTGTAAAACAAATTGTGAAAGCAAAAGCAGGCTACAAAACAGAAGGGTTCTTGATTGCCTTTGCCTTGAAATAACAACATGTTACAGGTTAATATGCCACAGTTGATAAATGCTATAAAGTGTAAGTTAGCTTTTGCTAATTTTATTTTAAACATTTTCCCCCACCCAGAGCACTATGGGAAAAAAAAAATATATATATATTATATGTGTATGGTAAACGTTTCCTCCTTCCAGTATCACAATCTTGTTGTCACATAATCTTCATGGGTGACTGTGTCTGTGAGGCTTAAATCATAGTCTATGCTGGAGTCCTCCTCCTTCGCATGCTTCTCTTTGGGGATTATAGGAACAGTGTCCTCCACCACCACCTTCTCTGACTTGAAAGAACACACTCTCTTGCCTACCTGTAAACCCAATGTGTCCGTGTTCCTTTCTCTATGGTCTACTAACACACACTGTTCACTGAGACCAGGAATGCTCAGGTCACCCCGTGTAGCTAATCCTCGGGATTCCAGTTGAATATTTCTCTCAAGTGGTCCTGCGGCCTGTTGACGAGCAACTTCTTCTGAAACAGAGAAGATTTGGTTTGCATTTTGCTCAGCAGCGTTTTGTTTTGATCGTCTATGAAATAACCCGAAGTTTTTGATATCAGCCACAAAATTCACTTTTCTCTGCTTCTCCCTCGGTGGCTCCTGAACCACCAGGGCAGAGCCATTGCTTATGTTATGTCTTTCGGAGGCAATTGCTGCTGACCTTGGATGAATCAGAGTGGTTAAATCAAAAAGGCTGAAATTCTTTTTCTTGTCCTTGTTATTACCTTCATTATCACTCTTTTCGTCTGAGTCTGCTGAATTGGAAGATTCCTTCGTGGCGTTTGCAGACTGTATTGTAGAAAGCTTGCTTCCTCTGAGTAATCCCAGAACTTCGAAGCGGAAACTAGAAATGTCTTGCTTTAGTTCCTAAACGAAATTTAAAATGGCACATTAGGTTGTGACTCGAACACTAGGAAACAGCACTTTCTAATTTCACATATACGTCTGAAAAGTTTCCATTCCTTTTTGAGAACTAGGATTCTGTTCTACTGTGGTTGTATTTAGAAGCCCCAGTTCTCTCCCTGGCATTTGATGTCATTTTGATGTCTACTCATTTTCCTACTGGAGTTTTGTGATCACAAGGAAACTTTCTACGGATGATGTAAAAAGAACCCAGAGGAGTTGTGCTTTGCACCACTGTGTAGGCCAGGATGTGGGTTTTCTTTGGGACTGTGGTGTCAAATACTCCCCCTCCAAATTGTTCATTTGCTGTTGAGTCTCCTTTACACTCTACCAGGGATGCATTTTTTAATCTTGCAGATTTTTCTTTCAAAGAATATTGGAAAGAAAATAAAGTGGAGTCTACCCTTCCAAGAGTTGAGAGTGACTTCCAATGATTTAGTACCTTGGTAAGGACTTTACACTAAAACCTGCATCAAGCCTGAAAGTCCTGTGACTTGCTTCATGTCATGCATTTCCTATATTCATCCATTTCTCTTATCTTTTCAGGGAAACTGAATTCTTAGTCTTAACCCTATGGTGGCCTTCTTGCTCTCTTCCTTCCAATCTGTCTCCCAAAGCAATATGAAGCATTTAACTTCATAACTTGAATGTTTTAGCTATAAAGAACATTTTGGATTTTTGTTCATTTGCAATTGCTTTGCAATTTATCTATGTTCTTATCTAACTAGCTGATAATTTTTATTTTCTTTGGCAAAATATCTGCTTTCTCTGTAAAGATCTCCTTATTTTTTTTCCCTTAGTTGTTTTTGTTTATAATATCTTAATGACCTTAAAACGTTCTTCCAAAATCTCTGACACTCAAGCAGAATATCATAATTAACACATAATTTTGTGCATACCCTATTTCCTATATTCTACTCAGTTCTTCTGACAGAATTAAGAAGAAGGGAAAACTCAAGTAGAAAAGCCAAGTTGTAACTTACAGTTAAGCTCAAACCTTAAATTCCCTGCTACAAAAATGTTGCAGAACACCCAAAGGATTTTGTTGTTAACATGTTGCTTATTAAATTTTTCAGATATAGAAAGCAGGATGAACTATCAAACACTAAAGCTCACTCAGTAGAACATTGCTGGGATCAATGAGTCAGAGTGTCAGAGCGCCACGAAGCTCTAGGATTTTCTCTGCCTCCAACTAAGTCCCCTTGACATTTTGGGTTAAGTATGTTTCAAAACAATTTATTTTGGGGAGAAACTTCATCACTTGCTGTTTTCTTTTTAAGCCATTCAATGGGACTTAATTTAAAAAGGAGAAGGCACACGAGCCTTCTAGAAGCCATGGCTGAGTTTTCATCTCTGATTTGAAATGGGCTGTGTCTGATTCCCTATTTTGCAGACTCTGCCTTTCATTGGGATGAAGATGAAAATGATTACCTTAAAGTTCTCTTCTGTCAGTCCTTCTTCAGTTTTAGCATCTCTAATCATGGCTGCGACATATCGCTTCACCAGGTTCCTCATAACTTCCTGAGGCATTTTAGAACCATAGTATTAGTATTAAATGCATAAATAGGATTTTTTTTCCTGAGTCTATTCTGAACGGGGCAGGGGGTTGTGGCTGTATTTTTTTAATGCCAATTTCACAATACAATCAAAGGATAACTTACTTGATATTGATGATGTCTTCTCAAGTTATCAGCAGCTCTCCTCTGAAAAGGAAAAGGACATTTTCATTTTGGTTATATTGGTAAATATATTGACCATTTTGAAAAGTAATTCACTGTTTTTTTTTTTTTTTTAAATCAAGAATTTTTACTCTCCATTATCCCTCAAAGTGGGAGTTTTACTACACAATGGCTATAGAGTGCTTCACATGAATTTAAAAACTGGACCAAAATAATACAATACAAGAATATGATATGTAGAACATTGAAAACAGAATAAGCTAACAATGGTGGAAATGTGGCTATAATATATGATCTAGAGTTAGCTAGTTGTAGTTGATACACACCCAAACCATCTGAAATGATACTGAGACTGAGATGGCACATATCAAGTAAAAAGAGGGAAAGATTAAAAAGTTATTCATGACATGCAGCATACAACGAGAAACATGACAGGACAAAAGACTCCCCCAAACTATTTCAATCATGCCAATTGAGATGTTTTAGGGAGATGAGTGGATTTGATATGATACATACATACATAAGAACTCTGCTCAAACATACCATTAATTTATTCGTCATTAGCATGAGTCCCAATAATTTAGAAAAGAACAGAACGTACTTTGGGGGCTGGAGGTGAGTTAGCACAAAAGAATGATTTTGTAGTACAAGATATATAGAGAGATGAGTAGTGACTGAATCATCATACTTCACTCAAATTTTATATTTGAAGTTTTCACAAGGGTTCTAAAGACATTGGGGAAAAGGCTATCTATCATAATCCTATTTTATGCTTTTAGAATAAACAGTAGTATTAATTCATCATGGAAAAAAAAACTGGACAATATAATCTAAAATAGAAATATTTCTGTAATAAAAATATTAATTTGATTAGTTGTGATGAGCAATTGAAATAACATATTTGGGTTTTAAATTAGACTTTTGATCTTGTTCCTTAGTAAATATTTAATTACAAACTGACAAATTAAAATGTTGGAAAGAGTTGCATAGGTCCTACTGTGAAATGCTACTTTAAACAATGAAACAGTTTGAATGAAAGTAATTTTTTCCCTTCAGAGACAAAGGGGAAAATACGATGTTGACCATAAGAAGGGATTTGTGTTTCATGATTAGGAACCAATGAGACAATGCTTAGCTTCTTAAAGCAACTAATTATGTTAAAAATCATACAATTCTAAAATGAAATGCATTTTCAACATGATTAAGGCAATAATATAAAAGCTAGGAAATTTGAAACAATACAAAATTAGAATAGGTTAAAAAAAGAATAGAGAATGGGAATTTTATGACTGGGCCACCAGATGGAGGTGTCTGACTCTTGCTGAGACACAGCTTAGCTGAAATTCAAGACAAAAAGCACTGTAGAAGAAAACATTAGCCTTCCAGATCCCCCGAATGTGCTTAGAGTGAACGAAAAGATTAAGTGAGTTACACACAATTTCTTTAACCCTCTCATTAAAATCAATATACTAGTGTCTCCAAGATTTAAGTAGATAGAAACTCTTAAATCAATATAAAATGAATTTACTTCACTTGTTATATTTTGTGTCCTATATCATTCCACTATTCTGCAATAGAATCCCTTTAAAATTCAATCAGAAATTTTCAGCAAAGTGCAGTTTGAAGTCATGACTGAACTTGAAATTTCTTTAGCACAAAACTGAACTCAAGGATAACAAAATTGAAGAATTATGGGTCACATAAAAATGATAATGACACATTTTAGAATTAAAATAGGCACTGTCTTTCCTTCAGTAGAAATTTGCTCATATCCAAAGTTAAAAAAGACTTTAATTTAAACATAAGAAGATTTAGTATAGCAGTTTAAACAATAATTCTATATTTATTTTTCTTGCAAAAATATAAACAGTTTTCTAGAAAGAGAAAACAACATAGAAAAAGTTTGCCATGATAACTTTAAGGAGTTAATTTCCATAGCCCAGGCTTAAGGCTAAGTTAATATAGGTAATGACTTTTGCAATTCGGGTATTTTCTACATCTACATGGTGATGATAAGAAACTATTTTTGGTCTTACGGGATAATGTCAGCCAACTGAACTTCAAATCCTAGCTAGGAAAATGGGACTGAATGAAATTAACCAACTCCTAATCATCAAAACCAAAAAAATGAAGGCAATCTACCCATCAATTGGTGAACACTACACTATGTATATCATGTATTTCTTATCTTTTTAATCTCCTTTCTCTAGTTAGTACTGTGTGTTTACCTGGGCCTGCTTTCTTACTTTCTGAGAGGTTGTGAGGTGTGATATTAGGAACAAGGACTTAGGGACTTATCTGTGTCTGAAGTTGACTGGGCCTGAACAGAAAAGTTATCTCTGAGGTTGCAAGGTGAAAATAAACTCAGTGGATAATTCCAATGACTAAATAAGAGAGTTAAGGCATTTAGCACTAATGTGAGTTTCATCTTCTTTCTGCTCTCTTACTTTCCAACTGATAATCTTAATTGGAATATTTAAGAATATTGTAAAAATATTCTTAAATCACAAAACTGTACAGTCTGACAAATATCAGTATTATCTCTAAGGAAGTAAAATAATGTAGTTAAAATATAATTGTCTCTCTTTGTGAGATTTTCATGGCATTTCATGTTTGTGGAAACCATTCCCTCAGTTAAATGGTTGGAAACCTTTGTCCTTGGCAGTAAAGAAATTCAGAAGTAGAAAATTCGCATTTAAGTAATATAGTCAGTGGATTCTTGTACACTTGGATAGATGTAACACAAATCCAGAAGAGACATCTTTTAGGGGAGCCTGAAAATATAGACATCTTCTCATGACCTCTGTGAGTTTTCCTTTGTTTTTATAGCATCTATCTTAGCTTGCAGAGCCAAATTAAGATATACTTAAATGATCACATGTTCACATGCAAGAAACCTGAGAGCAATAAACCACACTTAAATGGCTTCAATGAAACACATTTAAATCACCTGCAGTTTCTAACATGGAATGCCAAGAACAGGAATGACTGCAGATGAAGGCAGAATATAGCATTAAACATGGTGAGAAATGTGAGTGTTATTTGACCACAGGGAGGAAGAGGTAATATTTTGCTAAAGAAATAATTAGATTTGGCAACAGGTTTCACAGGAATGGGGTTCTGAATTCGACACGAGGGAAGCATAGGTCTTTGATAGGTAGAGATACACAGGTGTCTGGAAAGTTGGAATGGGGTGAGCAAATATGCCAGAGCTAGAGAGACATGTTAAGACATGCTATGCAGCTTCCAGAGGTAGGGGTGCAATGTTTTCTGCTATTTGGAATGTGATTAGATGCTGTTGGGGAGTTAACGTGTGTGTGTGTGTGTGTGTGTGTGTGTGTGTGTGTGTATGTGTGTGTATATATATATATATATATATATATATATATATATATATATATATAAATCTTAGCTGGCAAAGAGAATTAGAGAATTCATTGGTTAATAGACACCTGAGGCTCTTGATTAGTCAAGTGACATGTGATGGAAGCTGATCATCTGACAGTAGTATGAAGTGGGAGAGATGCTTTCTAGCTCTCCGCAGTGGCCATGAATCCTTGGCAGCCTTTGGCTCTTTGCCGCATCACTCCAATCTCCACCTCTACCTTCAAAGGGCCTTCTCCTTGTGACTCTAGTTTCTCATCGCCCTGTCCTTTCAAGGACCTTTCCAGCATATCTTCAGTTCACCTTAATTGGTTACCTTGTAATGATCCTATTTCCAAGTAAGGTCACAGTCTGAGGTGGTGGGATTAACCTATCTTTTTACCCAGAATTAAGGTACAAAATTCAACCCATAACATACATATTCTTTCTTTCTTCCCCCTGCCCCCTTAAGGCATAGACAGATTCTCATCTTTTGCATTCTTACCTAGCTATCCATGCACTCCTTTTTTTTTAATTTGTTGTTTTTAGATATGCATGACAGTAGGTTATATTTTGACATATTATATATACACAAGAAAAATGACAGAGAGAAAAAGAGAAAGGAAGAGAGAGACAAAGACTCACTTTAAACACCACACTGATAGCAGTGGATCATGAATATGAATCCTTTTTATAATAGTAAAAAGTGAAATTTATTATGTAAATTTCATAATAAATGAAATTTTCATAATAAATGAAATTTTCATAATAAATTTCAAAAACATTTCTTTGCCAGCTAAGATTTTACATTTATTTAGGAAAGGGAGAATGGGAGCAATCTCAAGAGAGAGAAGCCTTTGGGATAAAACAAAGAATATGAAAGGGAAAGGAAAACATGGGCTATCTCCAGAAGACAAGACAGTCACATATGTCCTCTAACAATAAACATAATTATTGAAAATTAGTGATATAATTAAATACTATACCATAGGACTATTGTCAATGATATTTGGGATATTTGCAACATTTTGTTGGGTAAAGTTCAGTGGAGTTTTAAAGAACCTTATTAAGGGAAACATTATATCATAATTATCATTGGAAAGACTGAAAATGGGAAAATTAACCAATTTGTATTCATAACAATAATGCAATAAGGGACATTTCATTAAAATATTTATGTAGGTAAAGGGTAATTAGTTTTGTTTCAAGCCATTGCCATGTTGAGAGTTTGGGGAGTTGCCTTTTGTAGCCTTTTTTAAAAATTGCATCCACTGTCAGTTGTGTGTTGAAGACAACGAAAGTCAACCACAATTCTTTCTGTAGCAGTGTGTCTAGGAAAAATAATTTGGAAGAAGTGCACTCTGAGTTGTCACTTCCTTTATAAATTATATCAGAAGTCACTAGCCTGGGTACAGAATATTCCTTGTGAGAATGGCTTTTAAGACAGGTGCTGAGGGCATACCTGAGAGTCATATTAGCATAAACCACAGATTACAGGTTCCTTCTGATTTGTTAGGACAAGACAATGGCATTTGGATCAGAACTAATGGTGAAGGAAAAGATCAAGTAGTGAGAAGCCTCTATGGCTGGGAGGAACGCCCGGTTTCAATTCAAGTGTCAAGTTGCTTTAACCCTGGGAGCATTTGCAGCTAGGAAAGAGAAGGCTCTGGAGAATCAGCTGTGACATTTTTTGACTTTTTAACTCCATTTCTCTCCAGGTCCACTGTGTGGGATGTCAGGTTCTCTGCACATAGCTAGTTCCCTGCGGTCAATTTTCAGTGTCATTTTCTCTCATTTCCACTCTGTTTTTTCCTATCACTGATTTTCAGACCATGAATTATGCCTTTTAGTCTTTGCTTTGCTCAGTGAATTTCTTAAAGGATTCGGCCTGCTGTCTTCTTTTTTCGTTAAAGAAGAATCAAAAGCAAAGGGCCATTTCAGCATGGGATCCCTTTCCCCAAACTTGCATTATCCTCCTTTAGAGACAGATCCACAGATTGTTCTTTATAAATGTACTTTCTAAGCGTATAAAAAATAAACAATGCACAATGCCTGAATGTTGTATCATCAAACCAAATATTGAGAACCTCACTCTTGAAATACCAAGAATACCAAGCAATTAATTCTCATCCATCCCCATTTGGAAAAGAAAGTTAAATCAGAGGGCTCTGCTACAAATCTTACGGCAGTAACTCAGGGACACAGAGTTACACATGGATGAATACTGTCATATCTGTAAGATTTGTAGTTAGGCCTACTGAGAGTCCTGGAGACTAAGGAACTATATATTTTGACAAATTACCACTAAAAATGAAGTCTGAGAGGCACACATTATTAGCATTCTTCCTTTAGGGATAGTAGGTGATGTGGATGCTTTCACAATTTCTTATTCCTTCACACCAACTTAATTGAGCACATTTCTGTGACAGCCAGCTAAGTTGGAGTATCCCACCTCTATCCCAGGGCTGAATGATGATTAGTGACCCATGACAATGTCTCATGTTCTTCTTACTATCCATTTGAGAAAAAAAACGGAAAGTAGAAAACATAAAACTGAGGAATTTAAAAATAATTTTCTTAAGATTTTATCTAAAGGCCTAGTATGGTTTTGGTTTAGCACGTTGACCTAATAAGTTAAGCATTCCATTTAGAACTCTGGTCTGTGGCATTAAAGAATGTTTTGTATTAATTAAATGCTTTGGGGAAGTATCACATTAGCATCTTTGTACATTAATTAAATGGATCTGGACCTTTTGAGCAACAAGCACAAAGGTTGGTTTTGAGCTTAAAAATTTGAGATAAATCCTAATGCATTCTTTAATAGGAATTTTAATTAAAGTTTCAAGCTGGAAGTGCTTGTTAGAATGGAGATTCTGAATGATTTTAGTTTGAGAATTAGTGTTTTAGTACCATGAAGAGTTTTAAGCAGAAAATTGATAAGAGGTAGTATGAAAAATCAGAAGTTAGAAAGTGTTTTTTATTTTGTTATTGCACTCTCACTAGGTTGCCCCTTTGGTGGATTTTCATGATTGACCAGAAACAAGCTATATTGCTATGCAACTGTTTCCTTTCATAGATGTTTTTCTCAATAATAAAGTATTTCTGCTTCACTTACGCTTTCCTGCATAAAGCACTTGAGCGAACAATTAATTTACTGGGAATTGCTGATCACCCTAAGGAAGTCCAAAGCCATAGATGCATATAACATACATTAAAGTTATATATATTCAACTTTTATATGTGTTTATATATATAAATGTGTAAGTTTTCAGGGATTGTTGCATCAGTATTACAGGAAACCATAAATAATTGCAAGATAGGATCACCAATAATGGGCTTCTGGAGAGTGTCCAAGGCAGTAACCCTGAAGGTCTCTAGTTTCAAGCTCTTCTTGGGAACTTAAATGCAATGACCAGCAGTGTGACATTCAGGCAGCTGGTAGGTGACAAGCATCAGTAAGTGAACCACAAATGGGAAGGTTACAGAAAATGCCTCGAAGAATGTAATAACCTCCAGTTGAACTTCAATTTTCTCTTTCAAAAATGTGGCATCAATATAAGGACATTGTGGGGTGAACGAGTGCAGAAAGCAAGCCAGCCTGCTAGCCCAAGGCTTTGGAATATAGGAATATAAGAAGTAGTTGAACACAATGAGAGGATTTGCAGAAGCTGTTGAGAAAAATTACAACAAGGAAAGTTCAGTTGCATGTTCATTAGGCATTTTAGGGAAACAAGAGAGGGCAATGGGAAGCATATTGAACTGGGGGCCAAGGCTTCTCCCCAGGTCTGTCCCTATAGACCCCCCTAAAAACCATGTAAACAAGCTCTCCATTAAACAAAATAATGGAATTAAATGATACCTAATTTCCCTTTGGAGTGTAATGTTATGTTTTAAGCCATACTGTGGTTTTACAAAATGACTATCTTTGGCACTTCTGTGTCATCATTAATTAAATAGTATGTGTGTTTGCTTTCATATGTCTACACAACAAACTATCAAGAAGATTAATGGAATTTAAATAAATTTACAGCAGAGTCAATTTACATTATTTTCCCATTTAACTCCCATATTAGTATTATAACCGTCTTATTATATTTATTTTATTTTTGTAAGCAGTACCTTATTTACAAAGATGCATAAAATTTATTTTTATATAAATAATAAATATGTAAAACTCAACAAAGCATATGTAAACAATAATATTATGTCCTCTTCCTGAAAATGAGGTCCAGAGAAAAGTAAATTTAAACAATATTGGGTTTAATGAGGATGATACTCATCCTAGGCCCCAGCCTGGAAGAAAAGAGGCAGGATTGAGGCTGGGAAGAGAAGGAAAGGGAAACATGATTCAGAACATTAATTTAGTTTGGCATAAATTTCCAAGGCATCAAAACATCCAATGTTAAAGGTTAGTAAAATGTACATGGCAAAGGAAGAAAGGAATGGTTTGCAGTCATAATTAACTTTGAGTTATCTTGTTGTGCCTTAGATCAGAGCAAAAGAATCAAAGTTGGAAATACAGAATCAAAAAAAGAAATTTGTGTTTCAAGAACAGTACTATATAGAAAAGAAAGCTCTTTAATTTATGCCACTTATTCTCTCCCTCTGAAAAGTGTGAATCATTCCTTTAATAGAAAGGGCAGTTGAACTGAAGGCTCCTCTTTGCATTTAAGAAATGATGGCAACATGTTCCTAAGAACCAATCAACAATAAAAGGCTTGGGGGATGGTTGGAAGGCAGTTTCTGAAATGGCTCTCCATTCGTTCTGTAGGCAGGACAGATGGATCTCCTAAAGGAGGGCCTTGTGTCTTTGTGTGTGTGTTGTGTGTGTGTGTGTGTGTGTGTGTGTGTGTGTGTGTGTTTTACTTGGGATTGAACCCAGGAGTAATTTACCACTGAGCTGTATTTACAGTCCTTTTTTAAATTTTTTATATTTGAGACAGGGTATCAAAGTTGTCCAGGCTATGCCCCAACTAGTGATTGTTCTGCCTCAGCCTCCCTCCCTAGTAGATGGGATTATAGGTGTGTGTGCCACCATGCCTGGCTAGGACCTGGTATTCTGTTACAAGTTTCTTAAAACCTAAATTTTCCTTTATTGGTACATCAAACCATAATATGAAAGAGAAATTTCTTTGTTGACTCGGCTTTATTAATTTTAAAATCCAAATGCTCTTGTGAAAGGTAATATGTTCAGACAGCGTTGAGGGGCTTGGGTTGTGGCTAGTACTTGCCTAGCACGTATGAGGCCCTGGGTTTGATCCTTAGCATGGCATAAAGATAAATAAATAAAA
The DNA here is from genome assembly GCF_045843805.1 of Urocitellus parryii. Taxonomy (NCBI): domain Eukaryota; kingdom Metazoa; phylum Chordata; class Mammalia; order Rodentia; family Sciuridae; genus Urocitellus; species Urocitellus parryii. The sequence continues at coordinate 32,651,727 of NC_135532.1, forward strand.
TAAAAGTATTTTATCCATCTACAACTACAAAAATATTTTTTTAAAATAAAGACAGCATTGATCACTAATAATTTTTCAGGGATTGATTATAAAAAATACTCCTGAATTTAAGAATAAGTTGGGATAAAGGACAAGTAGAATTTGATCTGGAAAGGAGAATATGCTGGAGTTTGGTTTCCCTGAAACCTTTTGATTATTGATTATTAAATCTTTTGATTATTGATATTGATTATTTCCCACATTTTTCTCATAGCACATTGTGTGTGGCTATATAAAAATGTTAAATATATCATATGCTGTATGTTATACCAATATGTCTTCACTTCTGTATCTCCCACATAAGAACTGACATTCTCAGGATGGAAGCAATGTCTCTGTGCTTCCTTCCACTCTCTAATTTCTATCCCAGTTACATACCATAATTGACTATTAAACCTAATAAAGCTTATTCTGTCTAATACTTTTATTCTACAACTATTTTTAAATATTCTAACTTATTTTAACAGACAAACATTTGGAGCAAAGTAAAATCACTCCTTTCTAAGTCATTAATAAAATCTATAAATGAGAATGAGATTGATAGCCTAAATCTTCATCATATCTGACTTTGGTTTCTCATATCAAATATGTTTACCTTATTTGATAAGATAAATATGTAACAGTTTATAAGAGAACACACAACTGTGTCTCCAAAGTTGATCTTTTTTTGAAATACTGACTTGCCAACCCTCTCTTTATAATTAGAATCGTTACTGAAACGACGGGCAAATGCATGCCACTTTCAGCAGGAGAAAGCCCCATTTGGAGTTAATAACAATGCCTGATGAGTGATAACTAAAGAACAAGGAGGATAGTTTAGAGCATGACTAGTCGCCATCAGTTATGTGAAATAAAACTGAAACCAAATTGACATTTTTTAAAATTTTTGATTAAATATCTAATATTACTTGGTGATTCTAGTATAAAGGCATTGCAAAATATTTCCAAAGCAATTTCTCTGAGATGATCAAATTAACTAATGAATATTTCCATGCTTTTCCCCCAAAATTGTATTGTAAGAATTTTGAATGTTAGGAAACAAAGTGAGAAAGGAATGGAGAATTACTTGCCCCATATCAATGGATTAACTGGAACAAACACATAGTCTATGTATTTTCTACTGAAATTGTTTCAATTCTTGCTTTCCAATATGAAAGAAATTTCCAAAGGAAATATAATCTGGCAGCATTGGTAAAACATGGCTCTGAGCAGTCTTCATTGATTTTTTTTTAAATATAGCATCTTGCCATCTAATATGATAAGGAGCAGCAGCAACATGATAAACATTTTGATATCACAGCTGGCTTTGGCAGAGCATGTTTAAGTGATCATATGCATTCAATCATTTCATTGGACATTTTATCAAGAGTATTTTATTCTCTGTGTGGAACTTTATATTAGACACTAGGTTTCATAACAGATGGAACCTTATATGCAGTAACCAAAACAGGTATCTTTACCTCATGGAGCTTATAATTCAGAGAGAGAAACAAACATGATAAAGCAAAGTCACAAATAACCTGCTGTCATAATTTTGAAAAGAACTAGAAACCAAGATACTAGGAGAGAATGTGCTGGTTTTGCAGGCTTTGCCTAGTAGCATTGATGACTCCTATGTGAAGGAACTGGATCCAATTCAAATAGCAAAAACTGCCTTAGATGTAGGAAATGAACTTGTGAAAAAGTCCTACTTACTCAGTGTCTTAGACATAGTACACGTGCAATTAATGTTTGTGACATGCAATCATTCAGAACAAAAAAGCAACAGGAACTGACAATATTCAATGAAGAATACAACACTATTCAAATACACAGTTAAAAAAAAAGTAATACTAACATTCTGTGTTCTTACCCCTATTGTTCCAAAACTTTCTGGCTTTCTTCTCATCTTTTTCTTGCATAGGTGTGTCCATATCCATTTGATCAGGTACCAGAGGGACTTGGGGCTTGGGATGACATTGAAAGGAGTAGGCAGAGTACCTCCTTCTTCAAAGTAACTCATCCAAAGCTTTGTTCTAGCAAATTTCCATTCTATATCTGCATGGTCCTGAACAGGAGAACATGACAACTGCTAACAGTTCTCTTCAATAATAAAGTGGGAGAATCTGGCTTTGAGTGGTTCTTAGAACATTATTTAAATCATTTAGAAAAACACTGCTAACTCCCAGAGACAGTAATCTAAACATCTCAGATGCTGGCTCATCCTGTAAGGAGTCATAGCTCTCATGTCTCTGTTCATCCTTCCTTCTTCAGTGAAACTGACATCTACAATAATGACATATTGAAGAGGCTGCAGTGATGAGTTATGACTTGAAGATGATTGTGCATCTCATACCCTGTAGATTTACATTAGATTCTGGCCAGAATCTAATGTGTTATGTCTTACCCAAGGCCTTGCACCTCTGCCTGGTGAAGGCCACCTTCTTAGCTGCTCATAGCTCAGCCTTTGGTGCTGCCTAGAAAGTTCTTACTGGGCATGCTCCCTTGTGAATAGCTCTTGTCCACTTTCAGGCAACAGACATCAACTCCCAGAGAAGTTCCTCTAACAGAGGTAGCATAGAGACTGTCTGACACAGCACTAAACCTATGAGCCTGACATTGCCTCAGCCAAATGCCTGGCTAGTGGTTGCCCATAGCCAGATGTTGTTTCCCTCTCATTTTTTTTTTTTTTTTTTTTTTTTAGTACTCACTCCACTTGATTAACCTCCCAAGAACACTCTGGAACATTTGTGGCATTAGATATAGGGCAACCAGTCTCTTCCTAAATTAACCATAATCTGATTAAAGCAGAGAATCTGGGAAGTAGGAGGTGGTAGAAACCAGGCATAAATGCATTCAAGAATTCAAAATAGCTCATTGTAACAAATTAATCTTGTAAAACAGAACTCAGTTTTAGAATAGATGAATAGTCTTAGACTATGTATGCTCATTCTAATATGTCTACATTGCTGTGTGCTGATGAATGCATATGAAGTATGTATGTCCACTCCGCACAGTGGGGGTTTTACTCCAGACAATGGACAGCTTGGGCTTTGACACTAATCACCATACCTCGAAGATGGGAGGCCTTCATGTTACTGAACGGTAGATTGCACAGATGAGTTAGTTGACAGAAATATAGAAGCTGTATTTCCCCTTACCCCCTTACCCCTTTTGTCTCCTGCTTTATTTCTTCCTTCCCCCTTTCTTTAGAACACACTTACAGATTCTGCCTGAAGAGATGTGTATTTTTTGCTGCAGTTACAGAGAGAGAGACACAACAGAACTGGCTCAGGGGAACAAAAGACAGTCACTTAGATAACATGTCACCTAGGAGTAAGTAGCTCCTTGGATTCATTGGTGCTCAGGGAATTAAGTTTGTCCTGACATCATTATGTTCTCTTATTGCTACCACTAGCAATCCTTCATGGTTTGGGATTCTGAGAGAGTCTCTAACTTGGTCTATAGTGTTGGAATATCTGAGCTGAAAAGTTCTAAGCTGGTGATCACTAAACCCACCTTCCCCTACTCACTTTCACTTCTGACTCAACCTTAAAACTCTCCTGGGAATCCTGTCCTCACTTCCATCACTCTTCAGCAGCCTCCTGTTTCCAACCCAAGTCAAGATCCTTTCTTCTGCATCTTACTAGCATTCTCAAATTTCTCTTTTCAATATTGAAACTATTGATTTTTTTCTATCTACAACACTAGTGTTTTCTTGAGAGAAGAGAATTTTAAAATTTTTCACATGCAAAATCAAGCACATGTAGGCTCATTCTTGGTACCCAATAAATATGTGATTAACAAAAAAATTCACGAATGGGAAGAAGGCTTTACTTGTGGCCTGCATGATTGCTTCTGCCTTGCCACTGTTAAAGTGTTCTTTCTTCACATGTTTTACCCTGTGGCCCTGAAATAGTGGTATCAGGACAAAAAGAGAAATTCTTCAGAGTCCATTCTGCTATACTGGGACAGGTTAGTCAAATGCTTGATGAACTCTTGCCCCAAAGAGGTTTCACACACAGGATGTTGGGAGGTACACCTATCTCAGGTTCTTGGGGTCTTCTCTCCTCACTATAGCCTTTGCATTTGGGATAAATAAAGCTAATTCTAAAAATAATTTTCATCTCTGTAATAAAGTTATCTAGAAAAATATGCCCCACAAAGAAGCAATAAGAAAATGTCATACTCCTCTTGGATAGTGTTCTCTACTTGATGAAATTGGGATATTTAATGTTTTAACAGGATTAAACTTTTGGCAGCTTTTCTGTATCTAGCTTGATAATTAGATGTTTTCTAATTTGTTTTTGTTGTTGTACTGGGAAATAGAATCTACATTTCGAAAATGTATTGACTGGGGGAAAACAGAACTTAACGAAATATATGGAGATATTGACAAAAATTTCAGATTGTAAGATGTTTAAGAGAAGCTCTCTATATAATTTACACATTCATATATTTACCAACAAATCCTTATTCATTATTAATAATTAATTATTATATATTGTGAATCTTTTAGTTTATGAAACAGTAAATAAAAATAATGTTTCTGGTTTATGCATCATTTTTTAAAATCAGTGTCAGGTGTCTTATCGGAAAAATTTGCTTCCATACAGACAGTTTCAGTAAAATTTGGAGTGATGCTTGACAAAAAAAATTCATGACACTTCAAAGCTTTAACCATAGATTCAAAGATACAATGTAATTACAGTTATTTATGGGAATACTGGACAACCTATAATTATGCTACTTCTCTAAGGTATAAATATGAAAGATTTCAGAAATATATTTCATTCCTGTATGAGTTTGTTTTGTGACTGTAGCTATTCATCATAGACATATATCACTAAGTTCAACTGGATAAAGGGCTTTATCCTTCTCATTCATTGAAGTGTTTCTAGTTTCTAGAACAGTACCTGGCCATAGATGTACTCAGAGAGAACTTGTTAAATCAATGAGTAAATAAATTAAACTAAGTTGTCTTGATTCCAGAGTTTCAAATAAACATATTGCAGGTTTGCCAACAGATTTCAAGATTACAAGTAAATGGATAAAGATATTGCAAAACCCAATAGGCATTGTATAAACATGAGTTGTTTGTTGTTATAAGTCATTCCTCAACTACTATTTACCATAGTTAATGATTGCCTGAAAAGTTAGATTTAGTCTATTTGTATAATCATGTATAATATGACAAAGCTATATAAATATATGACCACATGTTATATAACACTGCTCAGAAATTTGAAATTGCAGTCATTCTTATCTGTCTTACCAATAGCCAATTACAAATTTTATTACTATAATAATTAGACGTAGTATACCTAGGGAAAAACACATTTGTAGATAAAGTGAATTAAAATAAAACTAGTCAACTTACAGCAATAAGTTGGTAAGAATTATTCATCATAGCTATTAACATGTTGAGAAGGACAACCAGAGAGATGACATTGTATGTCCCAAACATGGTGGCACCAACAAACTCAGTAAATTCATGCTGTGCTTTGACATTGGTCACATATAAATTGATGAGCCCAAATATTGACCAAAACAAAGACTGAAGTGTCTCAAATAACCTGGAATAAAGATAAAATAACATCAAAGCTATATTAAACCATTAAAGGATAAGGTATAGCAACAGAATTTGGTATTATTATATATATTTGGTTAATTTCAAATACATATTATAGCAAAATGATTTTTAAGAAAATTTTAAAATTAAACTTACTAAAAGTAAAGAAAATTATTTAAATCAAGTCAGTACAAATGATATACTTAATTTTCCTACTGTGTTGAAAGTTGTATTTAATTTCCTAAGGCATTGGGGTGTAGAAAAGAACCATATACTATTTTTGCATGACAATTGGAAGAAGAATGGCTTTTATTTGCATAAATGGTTGGAGGGGGAACCAAAAGAAGAATATTTTGTGACATATGGAAATTATGCAACATTTACATTTTAATATTCATAAGTAAAATTTTATGAAATATTATCGCTCTCATTCCTTTATGTATTGTCTATGTTTTATTTTGTACTAACCAAAATGGCAGAAGTAGATAGTTGCATCAGAGAAAATATGGCTCACAAAGCCTAAAATATTTATTATCTAGAAAGTTTATGAAATATCTATTGTCATATAAAGTTTGTCAACACTTGTCCTAGGCCACTGAGGAATAGTGAACAAATGATCTATTTTTAAAGCTTAGGCTTTAAAAAAAGTCAGTTTTTTTTTTAAAACCTGACTTTGCTCTTCATTGTAGGAGAATGAAAAGCACTATTCATTGTTAAAGATTTCCAGGTTTACAATTAAAATTGTACTCACATAAAATGGCGAAGAGTCTCAGAATGCTTGGATAACAAAATTTGATTTGATTTTTTGTAATTCAAGTCTCATTTTATTTAATCCAGTCAATGAATAAACTCTGGTGATTTTATTGAGAGTAAATCTTTCTGAACTTAGTTTGAAAAATGGAATAATTTGAGGAATATCTGAACCCAAATGGATAATTGTTTCTTTCAATGAGATTATTATGGTACATTAACATACTATAACAAAAAGATAGCAGTGCTTTAATACTCTTTGGAAATGATTTTAACAGACTATTTTAAAATTATATTGTGAAAACAAAACCAGAAACCTTCTTATACCAGGCCTGGTGACAGAGAAGATTTCAGCCTTAAGGAGTTTAGCATTGGATGGGCTTCACATCGTGGGACCAAGCCAATCCTGTGTTCTGGTGGCTCCTAGCCAAGGGTATAGTTCCATGTATACCCTTTCATGCCATGGTAGTATTTATGTGAGTCTCTGGAGCTTCTCACCTAAGGCCTCAGGGATTAGATCAGCCATGGTCAAGAGACCCATAGAAGGACAATTTACCTGAACCCAGTGGCTTACAGATGGAGCTCAGGTGAAAATAATCAGATTTCCTCTCCAGGAAAGTTTATCTTAGAAATATCAAGATAATGAGGTAGTTGACAAAAAGGGGCTGAGATGACAACATTTATGATGGAGTCAGGGACATTGGAATGAAAAGATGCTGAAAATTCCAGACAGTACAAATTAAGAGGTAGAGACTTGAGGATGAATAAAGTGAGCAATAATTAAACACTGAAGTGGAGACATGTGGAGTAGGTGAATCACGTTACACTGATACATAGTGTAAAGATTCCTTAGCCTGGCTATGTGTCAACTCCTTTTCTTCCTGAAGCTGGTAGGTCTTTCTCCAACTTCTTCCCTTACTAAATCAACCCTTTCTCAGAAGAGCAAAGGGCTATAATTCTGTGCATGATTTTTATGACAAAATGCCTCTTACTTGAAATTACCCATAAATATCTGGTCCATTGTAAGTAAGAGAATCTAACAAAATATGTCTGAATTGGCATTTAGGAATGTTTTCCCCCTAAATTTATTATTTTTTTAAAAAGTAATCAATTTTACATTTTAATTGACTAATTAATTTAGGACATGATACTAAATTTCTAAAACTTATTTATTTGTTCTTTTGTTGCATTTTTATTTTAGTTATATTAATATTGGGGTTTATTTTGACATAATTGTAAAAGCATGGACTATAACTTGAAACTTAATTTGTCTAGAGCTGGTAAATGATATAACAGATTATTATAAAGTAACAAATGATCAATTTTAGTCCTAACAAGGAATGTTGTACCCTGTTTGTAAGGAGATAATGATAAATTGTTTAAAGACAACCCAGATATCACATTAATAATATTGAGGAGAGTTAAACTCTAATTCATTGACCTATACAAAGTCCACTCAAATTTATTCTTTGAAATTTCCTGAGAAAAAGTAAATTTGTCCCAAACTCATAAGTTCTTTATATTTATTAACCTTCAGGTATCCTTTGGAGTGAATATGAAATAACTATAATCATTCCAAATAGTATGTATTTTGACTATGAATATAAAAAGCATAATTCAACTGCAGGAATAGCAGTTTAAGGAAAGTTACAAGTTAAACGGCAAAAATTATGTAATAAATTATATTAAGTGTTTACACATAAATTCACAATATTTGTTTTTTCAACTTTTCCAAGCAGGACAATGATTCGGAATAAAATGGGTTCATATGGTTTAATAGTATTTATTTGCTTCTGTCTAAATAAGAACTAGTAGTTCTTAGAGATCATTAGTAACTCCTTTTATAAAATTTGTATTACAACTAGAACTTAAAAACGGGAAATTCAAAGTAAAATTATATTTTGTTATTAACTATCAATTTTATTCTTTCTTTTTATTTTCCTTCTTTCAGTATAATGAATCTCTGGTGAGATTTATAGAATAGTTTCACCTCAGACAAACATTTACTTTTCAGATGAATTTAAGACCCTGGCGTTAAGGTGTTTCTAAATGACTATTTCTTTTATTAGAGGAACTTAAAAAAATAAATCTAGATTAACATTTCAAAGCCATTACTTCCAGAGATGTTTTGATCATTAGTGATTCTCAAACCTATTGAGACCAACATTGCCCATAAATTTAAGAGTCATTAGTTTCATCACATCTCAGAATGCCTTTATATGACTAATATTTTCCTTGTTCTGTGGGGCGAGAAGGACTGCAATTTCCCAAGACAGTGCCACAACTTAATTGACACAGCACAAAAATCTGGTTGAATGCTAAATCGAAGGCTAACTTTGTATGGGTTAAGACTCTGCTTTCCTAAATACAAAATTTTATCTCTTGCCCTTTGAAGATATTTCTGAATTGCTACATTTCAACATTTGCTTGTTCCCTGGTTAAATATTTACAACGAGAGAAAGACAACAAGTAAAAAGGTAATGTATTCCACAGCCGAGGTTTTCCTCTGTCCTGTGAGACTAAAATGATGAGCAAATATAAATTAATACAACACCCATCTGAATATTTTATCTTTATTTTCAACCAAAGAAAAATGTGATACAGAAACAAGTCAAGTGTGACCCCAATTGGCCAGTTCCAACTATTAGGACTTTGACTCCAACACAGTATTTTTCTTAATGTGATAATATTTGTCACGAAGTCTAGGACTTTCTTTTAGTAAGAAAGTCCCTTACCAGGGTCAATAGGCTTAAGTGTATATAGCATAATTTTAATGACTCAAAAGTTTGTCTTTTTATGACTTGTAGCTCTTCTCATGTTAATGAGAAAACCACCTGGAAGCATTAAAGGATGGGGAGGAAGGAGCCATTTGCTGGGGGGAACATGTACAGAGAGACACAGAAGATACAGATGATAGTCTATGTCCACTGGGGGCTCACAGCCAGTAGGAGATCAAGAAAGGCATCCTGGGAAAGGTCTATTTGATATGGAATTTGAACAAAAGTGTGAAATTTTCCCAAGCTGGAGAGCAATCAAGAGCATGTCTGGGATGAGGAAAGAATATGATGTACTGGGGGATTTATAAACTGGCAAAGTTGAAGAGTAAGCTGTCATTTGGGAATTAAGAAAGGTGAGGGAAAGAAAGGAAACATGGAGCATATCACTGAAGGACCTACTATGTCACACTAAGGGATGTGGCTTCATGTAGTATGAAATGGGAAACCATACTGATACCCTGCATAGGGGAGCCTCTGGTTTGGGTTTAGAAAGGTCATTTAAGAAGTAGGATGGTAGACATAGGAGAAAAGGCAGAACCCAGAGGAAGGGGGACTTGGACTTGGTCATGAGCTTTAGTGCCAAGACACTAAAGAGCAGAATAATCATTTAATAACTGATTACCTGTGGAAGGGATAGAGGAAGAAAAGATCTAGTATAAAACACAAATTTTCCTCATGCTCAATTGAGTCAAATGTATGAAAGATGATTTATCATGAGCTCTGTAATGTTTTAAACAATCAATAAAAAAAAAGAAAACACAAATTTTTCATTTCAGTTTCTTGGTGAAATGTGGTAACACTGACTAAGAAAGGGAGTTGGAGAGAAATTTGGGAGAGACTGGTGAGTTCTTGCAGTTGATGTTTAGTTTTCTTCAGGAGGCATGTATGGCAAGGTGTCCAACAGACAGTCAAAAACACCGTACGGCATGGGAACAGGAATCTGTGTTGATCACATGAATATGGAAGCCACCAGTTAGACTTATTGGGCCAAATCCATAAGCATAGAGGAGTTTTCAAAGGGACACTCTTAGGAGTATCTGAGGTTAATATCCTAAGGAAGACTACTATTCGAAGACAGTTATTGAAATATAGTTTTGGAGCAAAATGGAAAAAAAAATTAGAAAAGTAAAATGTAAAGTGGAAAATTGTTAATATAAAAGTAAAAGGAAGACAAGATTTCTAATAAATGGAAATGCTAAATAGGGGAAAATTAAGGAGACCCACTGAGATTGATGTCTACCAGCAACGGTGACAAGAAGACCTTAGAAGATATGCTCTAGAATGGTTTTAGAGGAGTGAAAAAGACAGAAGCCAAATTGCAATTGGATGAAGAATAAGTGAGAGGGAGAAAAGAAGATGTCTTCTTAGGGTACCTTGGATGACATGAGGGAGAGAGACAGGAGAGACAGCTAATGGGAAATACAGTGTTCAAAGTTCCAGCATATGTTTATACCCTGACTGGAAGAGGTAGGAACCTTATGAAATAAATGAAAGATAATACCCTCCAACCAATGATAAGGGAAAGAAGAAGTGTGGCTACCATTTTCTGTGACATTACATGACATTGTAGATGATGTTTTAGGTTATTGACATGAATTATGTTTTTTAAACATTATATAGAATAAGATTTCCAAAATTGTGTCTAGTACAAAAACAGCCTGAATTTAATGGTAGATACAAAACTATAAAAGGAAAATTGAAGATCAGCAAAAGTATAGAAACAAGATGCACAGCAGAAACCTTGAGGGTATCACTATGACTGATAATGATTGATATCAATTGTGCTGAAAAATGTCAACAAAGGATAGGAAACTTAGGCCTCGTGAATTCTGTTAATAATACAGGGAGTTTTAAATATGAATATGTACATACACGTACACACACACATGCACGCATATACATAAGTTCAGGAAAATCTTCTAGAAAAAATAAATTGTTGCTTGGGATGTTATGTTCCATTATCTAAAAAATAATTTAGATAAATACTTGATTTATTTGGGATGAATAATTTGGGCATATAATATTTGAGATATACAATTTACCTGTTATTGTTCATGATAATGGAAGAAACCATTGGTATAGATAAACTTAAATGATATATAATCTAAACAACCAACAAATTTATTTTTGTATTACAATTTATATTAAATATTTGCATCAGCTTTGTCTAGCCACAACCTTCTTGTATTGATATTATAAATAGTTTGTAATGTGGAGTTATTTACCAAGAAACCAATAATAAGAGCAAGGGCTTCCTGGGATTTTAAGGTATTATACATCAGAACAGTGCTAGGTTTATCATTGTTTGCAGAGGGGGTAGAAAGTTGAGCAGGACTTGCTCTTGAAACTAGATCATTTCTCTGAAGTAAAGAGAACTGGGCAGGTAGAACAGTTGTAGGTGTTGGGTGAGAGCTCCTTCTGGTAGACAAATAAAGTAACCAAAAGGATATGACAACAGATATATATGGAGAGGTCTTGGAAAATAGTTTTGGTCCAGGTACGCAGAACAAAGTAACAAAGAGTTGTGAAAGAGGGAACATGCAAAAGTGCTTTCCATGAGAAATTCAGGAGACCAGCCAAATGTGTATCTTTAAAGGTTCGAGGTCTAATTCTCATTGATGAAGACAGAGGTGGATGGAATCTGACCATTGTAAACCTCTAGTCCTAGTTGTCCTGGACAAATTAGCAAATCAAGGTCCACAAATGAAGGAAGAAAGGTAAGTTCAAACTTGGAAACCAAGATGCCATCCAGGATTATAAGGAACAAGGACATTACTACAAGAGGTTTCCTTTCATCCCTCCTTCCCCAAAAAGAGCACGAAGAGGGTGACCACAGTGCTGAATGAGCTGGCTAGGGAGGGACTGCTGCTTAAGAGCAGAAGCATCAAGTCAGGAGACAAAGGATGAAGGGACAAGAGGAAGCCTGGATGATTTTGTGCTTTGTTTACGATTCCTGGTTTGCATCAAATCTATTTCTGAAAGGGGCTGAAGTAGCTAAGGCTGAGATTAAAATTTTATGTGCACATAAAACAGATGTTTGTTAATTAAAATGGAGTTTTAAATATCAGGATCAAAAATGAAACAGATGTGGGATTAAACCAATGAGAGCATTTTAGCTATAAGTGGTTTAGTTGATGTGAAACCATTGATTTCTTCCCAACCGAGAAACTGCTGTCTTCTCTTACAGTCGATAAAGTTATATCATGGCCCATGAATAAGGTCATACTTTTAGAGTCATGTTTGAAATACCCGTGTTCACAAGTGAATATCGTGTATTGGAAAAGCATCGAGCTTCTCAATCTGATAATTAACCATCTTTTTATCCAAGTGGGAAGGGAATGGCACAAAAAAGCATAGGGGTACTCTGTGAAAGCTATAGGGAGTCACTGGGCTCGGGGGCCTATGCTATCAGCAAACCTGATTGTGAAAATTGCAGGAGATGGACATGTGAATAATAATGGTTAGGTTTATCTGGGTTTTCCACGTTGCATTAGATGCTTAATCTTTTGTGTGGGAACTAGAAAACAAAAGGACTTCAGCACAAGGGAAACACATGAAGAAACATAAAAACTCTTGTATTTTCTATTATGATTGATTTTAGATATATTCTACATTTAATGTTCTTGCAATCTGTCAATCATATTCCTTAATTATCCCACATTTTAAAGCAGTATATATAACTTTCTTTTACATGAGGTCATTTAAAAGAAAAGAGGATTTGCTAAATCTTAAAATAAATGTACCAGGTATTTTTTTTTTTAATTTTAATGTCAGAAGGACTCATTCCAATTCAAAGCCATGTTAATTCTATTTTCTGCTTTATGCATAATTTTCATTCTCCATTTTTTTTGCAATAATTTGTCATGGATTTTCCAATACTGTATATTTTCTCCCATGTTACCAATGGAAACAGCTATCCAACTTACGTTGAAAATGCATTATTCTGCTTTTCACATCGTATGCCTTTGCAGCTTAATCCTTTGGTTTCTTCATAATAGAAGTACAACTGATTTAAGCCATTTGCAAATGCTAGCAGCACAAGGCAGTATATGAATAGAAACTTCAAAATGTCCAGGAGCATTCTTCCCAGAGATATTTGTAGAGGTCCCAGGTGAGAATTTGCAGTAAAAAGTGAGATCAGACGCAGGGAACTGAAGATGTTTGCAATAGCAAATAAAGCCTCAGCAACCAGAGTGGGATGCCACATGTCCCATGATTCTCGTGGGTTAAGAGCACTGTACTGGAGAAAACAGAGAAATACGGAGATGTAAAACAAACACATGCTTACGAATACATCAGATTCAGACCTGGTATGTTTTTTAGGTGACCCAGCACAAATGGCTTATTGTCTGGAAGCTGATGTCCTCTATGACTATCAACACAAAAATAACAGTTTATTAATTTATATGTTTTAACCAAAGTGCCTTCTAAGTCTGTCCTTGTTATTTGTGATTATTGTCAATACGTTAATTCTAGCTGTCTTTGAATTTTCCCATGGAACTTTAAGAAAAGAAAAGAAAGAAGGTAGGGGAAAATCAGATTTTATATTGGGAAAACAGCAATATCAAGATAGCAACGCAAACTACATTATTTTTTAAAAAAGTTAAGTTTTGTACAAAATAATCAATGACCTTACTTGTAATATTTGAAATAGTTGCCAATTCTAGAGGAATACATGTGGATACAAATTATATATGAATGAATGACTGTAGTAGTCCTCTATTGCTTTGGAAACAGTAATGTCAAATAGGGGATAAATATCAGTGCTTTGTGCCTGAAATATCTTAAATGGAAATACAACCTAAGTTAAAATTCTATTGGTGGTTATTGAATTGCCATTTAAAAATATTTAATATATAGGAAATTCTGAACTTAGATTAGCTAATTAGATAAAATGTTTGAGAAAAATACTTGCCAATTTAAAAATTTATTTTATTTTTGGGGGTATCAGGGATTGAACTCGGGCACTCTACCACTGAGCCATATCCTCAGCCCTATTTTGTATTTAATTTAGAGACAGGGTCTCACTGAGTTGCTTAGTGCCTTGCTTTTGCTGAGGCTGGTTTTGAACTCGCAATCCTCCTCTCCCAGCCTCCCCAGCTGCTGGGATTACAGGTGTGTGCCACTGGGCCCATCTTGCCAATTTAAAATTTGCCCAGAAAATTTTCTAAAAACATAAGGCAATTGATTAAAATGCCAGTTTTGAATGATTGTGGATATTAAACCATATAAAAGGCACAACAAAATTCATCCCTGTATTATTGAGATAAATGTGCATCCTTTAAAAGAGCCAAATATGCTTTTGAAATATTGAGATATGAAACTATAATTAAATTGATATTAAAACTGAACAAAATTAAATTCTCTTTTTCATAAACATCATTAAAACAGTATAAGAAGTTCTATTTCTATCTAAGTTCCATGAGAATATTTTCATAATGAATCCACCTGAAAGATCTTGACATTTATTAATCAATTAATTCACCTTGAATCTAATAGATAGTATTTTTTTTAAATTCTCCCTAGGTCAGGGGACACATCTCAAGCTCTTGATGTTATTCAATTCTTGGGCTTTTGCTGGACTGACAATTTAAGACAATTAAGTTTGAATTAGAAGAAAATTATTTTCTTCTTTTAAATCCTGATAAATGGTCTTGAATATCCCCATGCATGCCTTCACCATAAAATAGCTAATGATAGAGATGCAGAAAAAAAACAGTTAAGATGTTCATCTTATAAATCTAACATATACTAGGGTGTGAGCTCAGGGTACCAAACACTACCTAATTCTTTCTACTTAGCTCCCCTCTAAATGATGCTACCTTTTCATTCAAATACAGGGATCAATCACATTCTCCTTTCTTTCTTCACTTCTTTCTTGAAAGACATAAACATTTAAGTAGAGAACAATTCCCATTATGTCAATTGTTCATTCTGTTTTTTGTTAAACCTTTTAATATAGCTTAGGAATATATCTTAACAGAAACAAAATATGAAACAGGAAGTGTCCTTAAGGATGCATTCATTTTCTTTGAATTTCTCACAACATTTAATGCAATATGCTGCATATGCATTTTATTCTATCAAGTATTTATAGATCTGTGATGTGGACAGGTACAACTGATTATAATAAAAATTCTCTAAATATCAGTACAAAGCATCCTAGGAGAAGAGAAAGTGATTAAGGGGTTTAGGAAGCTAGGAATGGATACAGTATGTGTGTGTGATATATATTTTTTTCAAAATTTTCAGAATCATTTAAATCCAGGGAAGATGGACCTTGCTCTAGATTTCACAATTTCACAGCAGCTCAAGTCAGTCAGATGTATAATCCCTCATCACATTGTGATAGAGTTCAGCTCTTCTGTGGATCGACTGTGCATAGAGCCCTTCTTAGTGATTTAACTCAGCTGGGACTCAAAAAAATCATAAGAGGTAATCTTAACAAATAGTAAGAAGCTAGATTTTACCCCAATATAATTATCCAAGTTGGATCCAGAATCTAGCACTTCTGATAAGTGCTGGGGAACAATGCAACATGAATATGTTCACGTTATGCACAATCAAAGCTTTCTAAGCAAAACATCCCTGTTATCTGAGTTAAATGATGTTTGAATGGCAAACAATTTTTGAAAGTTAAAGACAGAGAGACTTCCTGAGAGACTTAGAAATATCTCCTCTGGTGCCATCTGCTTACATTCTCAGGATAATAAATCTAGAGACCTTCATCTCCCCAAAAAGAATTTATTTACTTAAGAAAGTTAAGGTCTTTCTCTCTCCTTCTCTAGGGGAAAGATGGGCAGCTTGCTCAGCTGCATCATATAAATTCTGAGATTCATAATTACATATTTCCTCTCTGGTGGTACAAATCTCTGGTACGCACAGAGTGCATCTGGCTCTGTCCATGTCCTCAGGGTGGGGGTGGTGGATGTGGGGAACTGATGATAAGGTTACACTGTAAGCAAATAATTTGTCTGTTTTCTGATCCAGAAACTGTTAGGGATAAATAGAGATATAAACATTGAGTGATTACTTCTTGATTTTGTTCTATTAAGCTTTGTTTTAAATTTGTCATTCATATATACATTTTCTCAGGCTTTTAAATATAGTCTTTGTTTTATGAAATTAAAAAAATTCTTATAAACCATGATGTTCTTTGTATGTGTATAAAATAATTGTAATTCTTTATTCATTAAATTTATTTCTCCCCATCTATTATTGGAGAATTAAAATATTAACTTGTAATTTCTAATCTTTAGTATCTAAATATTAATTTAATCATTTAATTACTTAAAAATTAATTTAATTATTTGATTATTTAATTATTTATATAATTATTTAATTATCTAAGAAGTTTTTAAAGTAGAATTTATACTCACTTTTCATGTTTGCTTCTTTGATTCTGTGCTTATTGGTGATTGTTGGCAGGTTCCTCTACCTTAAATTGAACAGTTGAGTTTACTTTTCATCTCATTCCACCAACTCTCCCTGGGTGTTTTCTTTGATTTTATTTCAGATTTCCATCTTTTTCTGTTTTAGACAGGGTTCTTCTCAGCCCAGGCTGGTCTTAAATTCATGGTCTCAAACTCCTGGGTTCAAGTAATTCTCCTGATTCAGCCTCCCTGGTAACTGAGATAGGATGTATGGGCCACCATGCTGGCTTCATGATTCAGTTTTTAGTTTTGACCCCAACTTTACATCTCCAAATCTGACTGCTCACATAGTTTATATTCTACTGCCTGGTCAACTTTTCTGCTCGTGTATGTATGTATGTATATGTATATCAGAGGCATCTCAAACTCACAGACTATAGAAGGAACTTATTACCTTTTCTTCAAACTTTCTGGTTTTATATCTGCTGATCTTAATTAATGAACAGGAGGAAATCATCCAGTTCAGAATTTCCTGCTCATCCTCAAATCTGCCCTTCCAAAATCCCAGTATCTAAATACAAATCTTCTACGTATTCTTTTCTTCATTATATCCTCACTGACTTCAAGCAGTTCTTTTTCTCTCTCTGTTATTCTGATATCTTCCCAACTATTCTCCCAGATTTAAACTTTATCTCTTCAATCCTCTATTTCCTCAAAAGTGACCTCTTCAAGGAGAAAATCAGACCATATCATTAATATTCTTCAATGACTGCATTGTCTTCCAGATGACATTTTGACTTTTGAACAGGTCACAGAAAGCTTCTGGAATGTGTTTTCTAACTTCCTTTTACAATTGACCCACCACTGTCCCCAATTAGGTTCCTAATACCCCAGGTCAAAATTTTAGAGCTAGCAATTCTTCAAATGAGCCACATATCCTTATTGAAATGCCTTTCTATCAATGCTGGAACCTTTGCACAGAATGAATTTAAATTGTAATCATTTCAACTGCTCAGCTTTTATTCATTCAGCAGGTATATGCTGCATGCCTATTCTGTATCAAGCACTATCTTCAGAGTTTGCAGTGGTAACAAAGGAAGGTACAGCCATGGATTTAGAATATATGAAGAAGACAGACATGAATCCAGTAATGCTAATCTTTCTTTTGAAAAGTGCTCTCTCACCAGAGATGAGTGGACGCTGGAATCATAATGGACCAAAGCTGGTAGCCATATATTGTAGAATAATCTTGAGGGACAAATTAAGAGCTGTTCAATCACCACTATCTTTTCTAGAAACATCAATTCCTGTCTCCCTTTTCCTCGCAAGTATTTGTTTTTTTCATTCTACTCCTAACATTCTGTGACTTTGCCACATACTTCCTTTCTATACAGATTCCTTTCTAAGAGAACTAACTGCTCCTTTTGTAGATCAATATAATAGGATATGTCACCTGGAGTTATTGGTCAGTTTTTTCTGCAAGGAACTTCATCTAATGCATTCTCATATGCTCAACATCTAGTAGAGCATTTTATGTTAGAAACTCCAAAAGCACGGTAGGCAGAAGAATCATAGGTATACACCAAAGTGTGGTGTTTCCTTGTATAAATGAGAGTAGCTTGCTATACCTGGAACACAAAGGCTTTACGAACATAAGATGAGCCTGAGAGGTGGTAGAGCCACGTCATGAAGACCTTGCATTTAATCACAGTATTAGACAATGAGGTCCTTGAATATGGGAAAATATGTTGGTTCATCTTCATGTTCTCTTATAATATCTAATGCGTACTTATGCAATCAATCAAAATGGATAAAACTTACAGGGATATATTATAAAAGTATTTATGCTATCATTTGGATCTGGAATGTCTCCCAAAGGCCAATGTATTAAAAAACTGGTCTCCAGCCTCGCATTATTGGGAGGTGGTAGAGCCAGTAGAATGGGGGACCAGTAGGCAATTTCAGGTCACTGAGAGGCATGCTATTGAAGGAGATTGTGGTCTCTTCTTTTCTTTCACTTCCAGTCATAAAGAGTTTGCTCCTCCATACACTCCCTGCCATGATACATAACAGCACCATCAATAGACGTGGACTGAAATCTCCAAAACTGTGAGCCAAAATAAACCTTTTCTCTTTACGAGCTGATTGCTCCTGGTGTTTATTGTAGTGTTAGAAAGCTGACTAACACATTTATGAGAATAAATAGAATTCATATATTAGTTTTAATGTAAATTTTCAAGGTGGAAACTTTTTATTTTCTATAGATAATTATGTAGTGAAAGGCAATGTGAAGTCAAAGGACTTTTTCTTCTAGTAGATAATTCTAGATTAAACAACTGGGATTCAAATCTCTTCAGCTCTCTTCCATAGAACAAAAGAACATTTTAGGAAGCCCAATACTTCCAGGAGTAGCCTTGTTATATCACTTACGAGATGGGAAACAATAATATTTGTCCCTTTTTAATCTCTGACAATAGGAAGAATCAATGAAATATACAGTTAGAACTGTTTAAAAGAATGATGTTATTAAAAATTCATCCTACAAAAGATGTTGTGTACGCTGAAAACTAAAAAAAATATTAAAATTCTCTCTCTCTTTAAAAAAATCCATCCTGTTAAATGCTTTTATTCATAATTCTGATTTTTGAAAATATTTAAATTGCACAGTAAAAAGATATAGAAATTTACTCATTCTTTTCAAAGAACTGAAATAAATATTTAAGTGACAAGTTCTATATGGAAAATGGGCTAGGTATTATTTAGGAGTTAACCAGCCCTAATGAAGCTGAAGGAACATTGAAAATTGTGTCCCCAGGCATCAACAACCTCCTGATTAACTAACATTTCTATATAGCGAGAATAGGAAATGATTGAAAAATTTTCGTCTTGATAATTAGAAGTATATTTAATGAAAAAAATTCACAATCCATGAGCTGTAAAGTGCTAAAGAATCAAAGTATTAAAGGAAGCACCATAAAACATTGCATGTGAGGAGGAGAATGTCGAAGTCATATATTTCTATGCTGTGTCTTTGCACAATATGATGCTATTGTATTGAATATTCAAATTAAAGGCTACTAGTGGATATTTATATTAGGTTCTCTCTTATGGCATTGAAGTTTATTGATTTAATCTTCATAAATATTCTATCAGGACTGATTAGTATTATTGTTTTACAGAAAAGAAATTTGAAGCACAGATTAAGTAACTTGCTCCAAAAAACAGGAGTAAGAAGTGATATATGCTGTAGCCATGTCAACTATGGTTTCAGAATCCAAACTCAGCCATGGCCTTGGTTAGCAGGACTGAGCTGCAGTGTGGATCTTGAGTGTCCCCTAAAAGTCTATGTGTTAAAGACATGGCCCCCAGTCTGTGGTGTTATTAAGAGATTGTGAAACTTTGGAATGCAGGGCCTACTGAGAAGACTTGAGTCCTTGGAAACATATCTTTGAAAAGGACTGTGGGACACCCTGCCATTCTCTTCCTCTTTCTCTTTTAATTCCCAGCCATGAGGGGAGTGGTTTTGCTCTCCTCTGCTCTCCTCTTTCTGTAGTAATGTACTGATGCACCACAAATCCAAGGCAACAGGAGAATTGATAATTTACTGAGACCTTCAAACTATGAGCCAAAATAAACCTTTTTTCATCTCTATTTATTAATTTATCTCAGATATTAGTTATAGTAATGGAAAGCTGACTAACATAGGATATTTTGTGTGCATTTTAGAATCCGCCCCTTCCAGTGGATGAATTGCAAAAGTTAAATGCCACGGTCTGATTGTCCCCTTCTCTCCAATCCAAATGTTGCTTCCCTAGAGTGTGATGATATTTTGAGATGGAACCTTTTGGATTTAATTAGTTTCAGATGAAGTCATAAAGGTGTGATGCTCATGGTGGGACTAGTGCCTTCTTAAGAAGTGACTTTGGATAACTTGCATGTTCTCTTTCTCTGTCTCTGTCTCTCTGTTTCTCTCTTCCTGTCATGTGAAGACACAAGGAGAAGTTGACTATTTATAAGCCAGGAAGAGAGCCCTCACCAGAAACCAGCCATGCTTGTACCTTTTCTCTCAGGCTTCAAGCCTCCTGAACTGTGGAAAATCAATTCTGTTTTTTCAATCACTCAATCTATGACATTTATGATGACACCATGAACAGACTAATACAGTAGACCAATTAAATATGTGTGGCCACTATGGCCAGGACTATTCTAAAGGGTTCTCCATCTGAACATCACAATTACAGAAAGGAAAGACAAGATGACTGTTTTTGTTTCTGATTCCAAAAAGACCTATTTTTCAATTATTTTTTCCTGTTTATGCATGCTTGGATATCAGGTTGAACCAGTAAAATGCCAACAGAAGTCCTAGTTATAACCTTTTGCTAATCTTGTCTGAAGCACAGAGATGTCTATTATTTACTAGGGAGCAATATTAAAATTATGTCATCAACCTCATACTTTATCATTAATAAATCACCTGTCTTGATGATGTTACCTCCTAAACTTTTCTCAAATTCAACATTCTATTAATTTCCTTATGTACACTGCTATATTTCAGGAATTCATCATTATTTGAATGATTTTTTCTGTTTAAATATCATTAATGGATCTCAACCATTTATAGAGTCAGGCTTAAATTCTATATCAGAATGTAGATAGTAGTTCTCATCCTCTTCCTGTCCCCATTTCCAAGATAATGTCTCATATGGAATTCTGCTTTATTTATTTTGGAATTTTCCCATTGTGCCTTTTCTCTGTCAAATGCTCTTGCATGTTCATGAGCATGACAGATGTTCACTTTCTCTATCCTCTATATATTTCCCTTCCATCCCATTATACTTCCAACACTGTTTCATCCCTTCTTTGATGCTACCATTACCCCTGTTCTAGACCTCAATACATTGCAAGAGGCTCTTTATATAGGCATTTGTCCTTCACCCACCTGACTGTGAGCAGATGCTACATCTCAGGAAATCTTACATTCTCAGAAATCAAATCCAAAGCTGGTTTCTTAGTGCGTACCAATAAAGCTTATTGATAGAATCAGCTGTTTAGCCGTGTGGCAGTTGCTTGCCTTAATTTTACCAGAATCTAAGGTAAGGAAGGACGAGTCAGTGGGTCAGTATGACAGCACAGACTCCCATTGTATGTGTTCTTTGGGTTACTATCAACACTTTACAAATAGTAAAATTGAGACCTGCATTAAATAATTTGCCTCAGGTACATGGGTTAGACATGATAAAGACAAGTGTGAATCAGGAGTTCAAACTCTTTTTAAACTAAAATGAAGTAAAAGACATTTAAAACATTACAAATGGACTCTTAATATATGAGGAAGAAGACAGGAGTAAAAGGAAAAGACACTGATATTGAGTGCTTCTATCAATTCATTTACATCTCCTACTGACAGCATAAGGTAGAAACTATTATTTTCCTTATTTTATAGATGAGACGAAGAGAGATGAAGAAACAAATCCAAGGTCACTCAACGAGTAAGTGATGGGGTAAAGAAATGAGCCCAGGAAATGTGATTTTGTATACCATTAAGTATACCATTGCATGCCATTAAGTATACTCACATGACTCAAACACACTCATTGTGCAAGTCATTCAAAGAACACTTCATAATTAATAGTTGTAACCATTGCTGAACTTCAATGACTAGTATGCAGGAAAGCAATATATGTCCTGAAGATTTCATTCTCCTTAGGTCATCTTCACTTACAGTAGTTGCTGGATCCTACCCCATAAATATTTTTTCCCTGCTACCCCTTCCTTCTTCACCACTTGAGGTAAGTGGGTTTATTCCAAATATAAAGCTTCCCTGCAGTAGTTTTATAGTGAAATATATTTTGTCTGTGCAGAATTTACAACATTTTAAGTAAATTGAAATCCCATATCTAAAGTCTTGAGGCAAAAAAAAATCCATGAGCATCCATTTGTATCTGTTCATGTCCACACCATGTGCCAGAGTTCTCATATATAATAAAATATATACACTGTATGTAAACACCATGTAAATATCAAATGTGTAGTTTAAACATTCTCTATAAGAAATGAGTGGGTTTCTTTAGGACTCAACCCTACACTTCTTTGAGATCATACAACACAATGCTCTTCAAAGTGTCCACCTTAAACTCTAAAAAGCAATCCAATTTTTTAAATGGGCATATGACATTTATCAAAAGAAGAAATGCAACAACAAATGTAAAATGGTCTACATCACTAATTATCACAGAAATGCAAATCAAAACCAAATGAGATATTATTTTACCTTAGTCAGAACACCTACTATTAAAAAAGCAAAACATAATCCGTTATGAAGATACAGACAAAAGAGAGCTCTTATATATTTGCTGATGGGAATGTAAGTCAATGTAGCCATTACAGAGAATAGTATGGTGGTCCCTCAAAAAACTAAAAATAAATCTACCTTATGATCAATCCAAACCACTTCTGAGTATGTATTGAAAGGATATGAAATCAAAATATCAAAAAAATACCTGCACTCTCATATTTATTGCAACGCTATTAACAATAGCTAACATATGAAATTGAGGCATCCATTGACAGATGAATGTATGTACAAAATGCAGTATAAATTCACAATAGCATATTGCTCAGTCATAAAAACTAATGGAATTTTATTATTTGCAGCAACCTTGATGGAACTGGAGGACATTATACTAAGTGAAATAAAGCAGACACAGAAAGACAAGTATAATATGTTTTCTCTTATATAAAAGCTAAAAAAGTTAAAGTGAAAGTAGAAGAAAGTACAATAGGGAGATAGGGGGAATATAGGAATGTGGGATGGGATAACAGACACCAAAATACAATTTGAGAGGAGAAATAAGTTCTGGTGTTTGACACCACGGTAAGGTTTCCACAGTTTACAATAATATATCTTTTGTGGAGAATTGAAAAAGAACTGCTTGAAGTCTCCAAATAGCATTGACAAGGAGATAGAAATGATAATTATCCTGATTTTCTCAATACATATTATATTCATGTATTGAAATATTGCACTGAGCCTCATAAAGATGTACTAATATCATATGTAAATTGAAATTTAAAATGAAAATTAAAAATTTTTCAATGAAGCACTTTCCTAGTTTATTTACTTCTGTAAGTATTGTCTAGAAATTTGGCATAAATGTAAATTTGACTCCTGACTTAATATTCCTAATTTTAAATATGGGGAGGGAGAAAAGGAATCTGTGTATTGTGAGCCCTCCTGGTGATTCTTATGCATCTTGAAGTTTGAGAAGAATTGCTATTGTCAGATAGTCCCAGAATATTATGATAACTTGGGGCACCAAAATAAAAACCCATATACATTAATTTTTAGTAGAAGGAGGTCTAAAATGACTTTATAGATAAGAAATTTTCTTTGACTGTCTTAATAAACTGCTCAAGGTCATTAGCATCAATGCATACAAGTAAAATTAGGAAAATATGTCTCTACTCTTAAAATAGCTTTCTCTCCATAAAATTAATAGAAATTTACTTTTCTTAGTATGTTGATGAGGTAACATTTGAAGTTTGCCAAATGCTGAAAACTATGAATTTTCTTACTTTGGGCATTTTTGATCCTGTCAGATCTGAATATGGCACAAAGACACAGGCCACTATTTTAAGACCTAGACTAAATGAATAAGTGTTCACTTACACGTTAGCATTTTCTAGTTCACATCATTAAACTGCATGCATTATTCATGTAATACCCAATTAGATGCTCTTTGTTGTTTTTTTGAAAACCAATTCACTAATCATTTTGAAATAAATTATTTTTTAAAGGAGGAGAAAAGGAAAGAGGCAAAATCAAAGGGAGAAAAGGGGAGAAAAAAAGTCCCTCCAAGTACAAAATAATTCCAATTGTTATTGCAGAACAAAAATGTTTTATGAAAATTATGTGGTTGGCAATAAGATTGATGTACAAAATCTGGGGGAGTAATGAATGTGTGAGACTCCAAGCACTGTCATGTTGAATGGGAAGAGGTGAAAGAAATTATATTCTGCTCTAATTATATCAAACCCTATTAGTTTAAACTGAAATAACAATTTCAATGCTTTGAAAGAGTAATATTTTGATGTCTATGAAGTTTTATCTATTAGTTATAACTGAGATTTGGTTGAAAAAATTTAAATAGGTATGTGATGTAGTATTTCCTTAAAAGTGGAAAGAATTGGAACTAGAGTAGCTACTGGGAGTAATTTTGAGGCACTATGTTATTTAGATGCAAGAAAACTGGAAGATAATTTCTAAGGGCTTTTTAAAATGTGTTTTTTGAGTAAAGATTATACAATATCTATGTATTTGAACTCTGTTACAATCATGGGCTGATGAATATCACATACAAACCTTTGGCACATTTTTAACAGAATCAAAAGCAATCAAAATAAAGGCATATCATTAGTTATCAGAACTTATGCTTTACCAACAATGTAAATAACAGTTACCTTTACAAATGCAACAATTTTCAAGGAGATTGTTGCTAAATATAAGGAGTTCATCACAAAATCCATTAGATTCCACCAATCATGGATGTAATCTTGAAGTCCTCCATCCCACATCTGTTTAATTTCTCCCCATATAAAACCTGCAATTATAAAAAGGTTCATTGTGAGTATGATTTTCAATCAAATCACTGAAGAAAGAGATATGCAATTTAGTAATTATAGACTGTGAAGCTGCAAAAAAGTTACATTTGGTATAAAATCTTTTTTTATAGGTAATAATATTGAGTTTCAGACATATTTCAGACGTCCAAGATACTAATCTAATTCTAGAAAATTCTGTTAGGTCAGCTTCACTTTCTTTTATCCATTTGAAAAATTCATAAAAGCACAGTTTTAATTGAACTGTAATTTCTGTGTAACTATATATTTTTCTCATGGAAGATGTCATGACATTTTATTGTAAGCAAATACATTGAGGTGTATTCTTCTCCTAAGTCAAAATGACTTCAAAATTCACAAAAAAAGTATATCTAACAAACACAACTGGTTTTAAACAATTAATCAAGGTATCCTTTTGTGCATTTTTATGCATTTAGCACCTTCAAAGATCTGATTTCAGTCTTTGATAAAAGAGTATAACGTTCATGTTAGTTTGTCAAAATTATTTAAATCTAGCAATAGCTTCAAAGATACACCTAGAAAAAATATAAATCTCTTTCTTTTATTATGGTTATATTTTAATATAAATATACTTTACATATAATGTATTTTATTTTAACGTGCACCATTTTCTAAGAAGTGCTTATAAAATATCAGTGTAGATTATCATTTTATTCCCATAACCTAAATATAATTAAAATATGTAATGCTATCTTTGCAGCCCAATAATGACAGAAAAATCAAAATATCTAGAATCGAGAAATACTGAAAGATAAATTTATGATATTTTAAATATGTTACTATCAGCAAACAATGAAATATCTCCAAGAATAATAATCTGGAATCTAAAATGTTTAATATTTTATTTGCTAACTGCTGAAAACAGAAAAAGCTAGAAATAGTATTGCCCTTACTCTAAAAGCAATAAATCAATCAATCAGATTATCTATAAAAAATCATCACTTTCATACATTCATAAGAGAGGTAAGAAATCATAGGGCATAAACTTCAAAGAGAAGCACATTACTAC
The DNA here is from genome assembly GCF_045843805.1 of Urocitellus parryii. Lineage (NCBI taxonomy): Eukaryota > Metazoa > Chordata > Mammalia > Rodentia > Sciuridae > Urocitellus > Urocitellus parryii. The sequence continues at coordinate 32,677,866 of NC_135532.1, forward strand.
AAAAAGAACCATGTTATGATCCTTTAGCTCAGAGAATAGAGGGGCTAGATAGAGAGGCACCATACAAGAGAGAATGCAGCCACATTGATTAAACTAACTTCTTAAAGCTGCATGCTGGCTCACATGAGACAACAGAACCCTGGGGAGAGAGATGCAAGGAGTTTCCTTCTACTGGCATGCTCTTCCATGCAGCCCTACCCACTGCTCAAAAGAAAGATTATAGCCAAGCCTGGAAGAACACAGCGGCTGCCTCTGTGGAAAGGCATGCAGCTCTCACCAGACACTTCTCTCTGGAAGAGCAAAACATTTAGCACTATGACAGAGACAAGAGACAAGAAAGTACAGTGGGCCTCAGGTTTACACCAATAACTTTTTAGGTTTCCTATCACTGGGAAAGGGACAGAAAACCCTGTCCTGTACATGCTCTCAAACATCCGACTGCTGTGGAAACAGCATACGGATCACTGACAATCTCCAACCCCAATATAGAGAGGACTGCCTTGGTCTACCCTTCCCCATCCATCAGCAGGTTAACACCAGACAGCAAGCAGGAGCTGGCAACCACTGAGGAGGAGCCAGAGTCTGTGTGGAGACAAACTTTGGGGGCACAGGTTTCCAAGAAAGGTCGAAAATTGTGGGTGTAGCAGGGGCAATAAGAATAACCCTCTCACTGAAGGCAGAAGTGTTATGGCACCTGACACTGACTTCAGACAAATCAAAAGCCAATGTCAGCTCAGAATCTGACTCTCTTGCCCCAAACTTCTACAATGATGTTCAACAGAAAGAAAATGTGCATTTTCAGGCATTAAGTGCTACAGATGTACATTTAACAACACTTGATAAAATTAACATCCATCCATTAATGACAAAAAATTTTGAGCAAAATATGAGTAGAAGAGAAATTTCTCAGTCTGATTAAGGACATTTATGAAAATCCACAACTACCAGCAGACTGGCTTACTCTTTAAGGGGTCTGGAAATAAATAATTCAGGCTTTGCAAATAATGCATGGGCATGCCTGTGTTCCAGTGAAACTAGAAAAACCACAATGAGGCCAGATACACCTTGCTGGGCCATAGTTTGCTAACTCTTTTGGTGGTGATTGCATGACTGTATATGTCAATATTTTATATGTTTGCACATACACACTTACCACGATAGTGCTATAACTTAATTTGAATGAATGCAGTAAAAAGTATGAATCTGATATTGATGAATGGATATTAATATAGATGCAAATAAACAAAAATGGTAAATATTATAATATACCGACTATAGGTAATATCTGTTACTATACTTCTGTTTTTCATTTTATGCATGTTTGAAAAATATAGAAGCACAAAAGTTTCTGAATAGCTCAAGCAATCCTGAGCAAAAAGAACAATGTTGTAGACATTATAACACCTGATTTTAAAATGTACTATCAATTATAATAAAAACAACAAAGCATTGGTATAAAAATAAACACATAGATTAATAGAATAGATAGAAGATACAGAAGCAAATTCACACATAAATAACCATTTGATTCACCACAAAGGAGCCATGAGCATACTTTGGAGAAAAGGCAGCCTCTTCAATGCTGGGTAAACTTCCATCTGTAGAAGATTGAAACTAGATCCCTATCTCTCACCTGTATATGAAAATCAACTCAAAATGGATTGAACACCTTAATGTAAGACCAGAAACTTTGAAACTACTACAGGAAAGCATCAAGAAAACACTTGAAGATATTGGTATAGGCAACAATTTTATACATAGGACTCCAAGAGTTTTAGGAAATAATAGCAATAATTAGCAAATTTTTCTAATGGCAAATGGAATCATATCAACTTACAAGTTTCTGCACAGTCAAGGAATCCATCAGTAGAGTGAAGAGACAGTAATAGAATGGGAGAAAAATCTTTGCTGGCTATTCATCTGACAAAGGGCAAATTGGCTGAATAGACACTTCTCAAAAAAAGTACAAATGGCCAATAAATATATGATAAAATCCTCAATATCCTTAGCCATCAGGGACATGCAATATTTAAATTTTAAGTTACAATTAAATTTATAACCCAAATGAGAATTGAATGAATTTCAGGTGAATGAAGTATAGCGTTCTATGTTAAAGTCTGCTGTAGACCACTGCTTTGTTCTAGATCAGGCATTGTATATCCTAGCTTTGAGTCTCCTTTCATAAATAAATATCTCATGAGAGGTCAGCTAAGATAGGGAAACAATTGCAAGAGTGATAATATCCTTTTCCTCTATATCAAAGGAAGGAGTACATCAGAATGGAACATGATTCATGCACTGAATTTTAGAGCTGGTGGGAAACCAAATTTACTTTATCCAATGAGAAAAATCGCTTGGCACACAAGGAAACATTCCCTCCTCCTGCATCCAAAGTGCCTTTTCCTACTCTTCTGAGTATAGTCTCAGAATCCAGCAGACACCCACAGTTTACAGAAGAAAATTAAGGCCAAGAAAAACCTGAATTGAATCTGAATTGCCTAAATAAATTAGAATTATACAACATTTTCCTGTTCTTGAAATGTTACAATGTAACTATATTATTTTGTCTTGCTTGAAATTTTGCCAATTCATATAGGTAAGAAGGTGTGAGGTGTGTGTGTGTGTGTGTGGTTGTAGACTGGACAAATGCATTTTGAGTTCATGTTCAGCAGAAGGTCACAGTGATTAGAACTGAACTGTATCAGGTGAGGGATGTGTCGGGGCCAACTGACCTAGCAACCAGCTTTATTGAACCTTAGCCAAGCAGTCTAATCTCTCCAGGTCTCATTATCACTCTTCAAAGAGAAGTCTGGATTATATGACTTCCAAAAAATAGGATTCTATCCCAGTTGTATAAAATTGCCAGGCACCGCTTCTTCCTATTTATGGCATCAGAATTTTACTAAAATTGTTCATCAAAATACCTTCCATGAGAGATTAAAACACTGTCCTCTATAAGAAGACAGATTTATCTGCTCTTATTGCCCCAGAAAGGTAGAAGTTGAATTTTTGATATGAAGTTGGACTTTTTTTTTTTTTTTTTACTTTTGGCCCCAAATTTAAGAAACAATCTCTTGGTGATTAGAGTTGCTCTAAAACTGGAATAGAGGTAGAGAAATCTAATCCAGATCCTAGAATATCTTGTATCACTTGTATGTCAAAGAAATTCTGGCAATGAGGGGAACCTCTCTATGTAATCTCTAAGAGTCTGAAGCATTTGTGATTTAGTTGTTTACGAATTTGTATGTATCACAAAGTAAAATATATTTTAAAGTACCTGCTAAGCAATAGGAGCATTTATGGTAAATGCTCCTTAAAAATATATTGTATTATCACTCTCCTTGCTTCTACCAAACTGGAAATCATGTGAACTTACAACATCAAATAACTAACTTCAAATATTTTGTAAAGCATTCTGAAGAGGAAAAATGTATTATGGCCAAATTGATGTAGAGGGCAAAGGAGAGACACTGGAAAGGAGTTTTAAAGAAGCAGTTATGGTATCAGCCTAAAATGATATTTTAACTTCAGAGTTCCAAATAACTGAGAAAACTCTGTTCTGATGAGGTAGATTCTAGGAAATGGCACTTTAACTGAGTATGTAGATTGGATGATCTCTAGGGTTTTTTTTTTAAAGAAAACTAACAACAAACACAATTAAATTATGATATACTACAGTTTGTTTTCTGTAGTCCAAGGAGGAAACATTAAATACCTGACCACCCGAAATCTTACCTCACTCCTGATCTTTGAAAGACACAAAACTGAGAAAAACAGGTATCCTGATGAAACTGAGAACTCACTGCCATCACTTTTTTCTGAACTTGAGCTATAGATAAGTCTGCTACTTGATGCTTGTTGGGTGATGGTTTGCAATCTTTATTTTTAAACACCATCTTGCAGTACCATCTCATATAGTGTTACTATACCTGTCTGATGGCTATTGATTTCTGTCTGCTATGAGCATGTTAGTGAAATGCCAAATTTCATTTCTTCTGGTGATAATCACAAAATTTTGGAAGAAATAAGCCATTAGAAAAATGGATGATGCTATAAACTAACTGAAAAATGCATCCAGATGAGTAAACTATTCATGGCAACTAAAAAGCCTAAAGAGAACAAAGCTTGAGGGAGATGCTGTCACAAAATGTTTGTCCTGTTCCCACAACGGGAACATTTCAAAATAGTTCTTAGCTGTTTATAAACAGATGACATGATTTCTCAGAGTTGTGGTGGAGTCCTAATTATGTGCATTGATGTTAAGGCTGTGGGGACCAATGAAGGAAAGATCATAGTGCAAATGAGTCAGAGAACTTCTTTTTACAAAATATTTGTGGATGCCTGGAAGTGTTTGCTGTTTTTTTTTTTTCCTGTTTTTTTTTTTTTTAATCTTTTCCATAATTTTTTTTACTCAGGGCTGTTTGAGTGTTCTATTATTTCCTATCCTGTAAAGCTGGCTGTGAGGATTAGATGGAATAGGCAGTTCATTTAACAGCCCCAATTTCAAGTGAAAGATATGTAATTCTGCAAACAGGTCTCTTGTCTTACCTTCTCCAGCTCTTGGTACTTAAACAAATAGTAAACAGCCACCTCAAACAAAGAGCAAGTCACCTTCCCACCCATGGCCAACTCCAAAGGGCCTGTTACTCAAGCCCCCACATTGTCAGGGATCTGACCTTGGAAGACTCCTTTTAGAAAACTGAGTTGCATGCTGAGGCATCAAATCAATGAAGATAAAAAAGAACACAAAGAATCCGTCTCCCTCTGCTGGAATTTTGCTTTGTTTTGTTTTTCAAATCATGGAATAAAACAGTAGTCTCTAGTCAGAATCCTGATTCTACTCAAGAAGAAACCTCAATACTGTTAAGTTGTTTTACTTGATAGAGACTCACATTGTATGCAGTACTAACACTAAGTTAAGGGGCAGCTCCTGTGGTCTCAGCATCACACTTAAAAACTAAACAAAGATGAAGAAAAGAGACTCACTCTCCATTTTTTTTGAGGACAGCTTACAGACAATTGTAGCCAAGTTTTCCCATCTGAGGTTACTAGAGATACTGGGAGTGTATCTATTAGCAGCCACCCACCCCTTTATGCTCAATGTCTCCACAGGGAAAGAAGTAGGAAAGCAGATAGCAAGAGAGCCATGGGGTCAGAAAAGTACAGTTTTTGCACTATGAGGGATCAATACCAGAGAGAAAAGGAGGTGATTACTCACCACTGCTATTCATTCCTTAATTCAAGCAAAGGAGACTCCAAGAAAATCCTACATATTTAGAGATTTCAACAAAGAGAAAATGGCATCTTACTCTCTTCTGGGGTGTCTACTTGGGTAATTGGCTTGGTTCTCTCTTCCTGGATCTAGACCATAAGAAAAGATCGAGGAGCAGTGGGGTCCAGCAGCAGAGCATTTGAACCTCTTGTCATTTGATGTGGCAAGGTTCCTTGATACTTGAGTCAGTGCATGTTAGAGGAGAAGGCTGAGTGTGAGCCAACTCTCCAGTAATCAGGAGGAACATTTTAGGGTCACAGAACCCCAATAGGAGTGGATTTCTCCTTATAGGAGCTGAGGGACTGAAAGATGTCAGAGTTGAATCTCTGATTCAAGAATCATGCGGTGTGGAGGCAAGATAGGGCCTTCTACAGATTATTCATCCAGCTGAGGAGAGTCAGTATGTCAAAGCCTGTCACTCTGGCTACTCAGTAATTCCCAGAAGCATAGGGCACTCAAGAAAAATATCTGCGACCAGAGTACCATTGAAGGGATGGAGACGTTTAACTTCTCCTCTTCACTAAAACCCTGGGAATGGAGAGAACCTCCGTATCTCTCCTTCCATCCCAGTGTTGGAGAATGAGAAAAGATGGACAATCTAGGTTCTTTAAGCAATGGGCTTAGACTTTGCTGCAAAGAGATAAATCTTTAAACTGATTTGAACTATGCTGGGCCAGCTTTTAAATAGCTCAGTTTCAGGAAATTGTTATCTAATCGTGATATCATTAAAGAACAGGGAAAATATATTAGATTATAGGTTAACAGAGGAGAATGGTTGGAAGGAGTAAAACCATTTCATGTTCAGTTGTTAATGAATTAGATCTTCTTAGTAAAACTAGCTCATGAGTATGAAATTTGCATAAAAATTGACTTCCAGAATTGTTTCTCAATCTTAAATGTTTAAGTACCTCTGCAGTTTCTGAATCAACCAACCAAGATAATCATTCAAAATCTTAGTTTCTCATAAGAATCCTCAGTTATTATGATTTTAATCAGCAGACCATACTCAAAGAGTCATCAACTTAATGGGGCAGTGAATGTTTAAATAGTCTAAGTTTGAAGACTTCTAAAAACTTTTGAACCACTGTGGCTTTAACATCATTATTTTAACATTAGAGAAAAAAATGTAGGGATACACAATCGGGGAAATACATGTTTTCAAAGTTGACTAAGAAAGGATGCTATGCTAGTTTTAGATTATTATTAGAATGTAGAACTTGAGCATTCTGGATTATCTGATAACTTCTGACCTGAATACAGTTACTTAAAAATCAAGTGGGAACTTTATATCACCCTGGTGGCATTCTTTTTATAGGATTTCTGTTTAATTTAAAATTTCCCAAGAAAATTAAAGGGTTGAATACTTGTGTAGATGGGAAAATAATGAACAAACATTTCTCCAAGTTTTTGCTTATGTCACCTTTTCGATGAGTAACAATAGCTGTTAAATATACATTTTCAAGTTAATGAATACTAGTTTTTCACTGTGAAGATTACCACTCTCCACTTATTATAAACTTCTGAATATTTTAAAGACAAATATGTACAATATATATTTATCTCTTTTCGATTTCCTGAATACCCCTTACAGACACACACATACATACACTAATAAAACACTAAAACATCAATAATATCATTGGAAGCAAGGGAATTCAAACTTAAGTGTCAGCAACCAACACATGGGAACCAAAAAGGAAACACCTCAAGGTCAAATCAGAGGACTTCTTTCTTTCTTTCTTGGTGTAGCTTGTTCCTTTCAGTGTTAGCCACACACACTGTGTTTTAGACCAGAGGTTAGTAGTGATGACCCAGCGGGGATATGAAGGTAGTGGTAGTGACAATTGTGGTGTTGGTAAATGTGATATTCAGTATTAAATTATACCAAATGTGCATGTTAGTGTGTTATATCTTTAATAAATTTACAGACGAATTTAATCTATGCAAAAATCTAGGCCGGTAAATGAGACAGAGAAGGGTAAATGTAGAGATTTAAGTTTCCAGGCAATTTGTGCCTCTTATTATTCTGCTCTCTCACTTTTGGGGCAGTATTTCTTAGAGAATAAAAGGTCTAACTCTGGGTTTGATTCTAGTGTCTCCCACTTGCTAGCTGCTTAATGCTGCCCAAGGGACCTAGCTTTGCAAAGCCTGTTTTCCTCTCTGTGAAATGTTATATTACTATTGTTTAATATGGTTATGTAGAACAGAGTTACTGAGAAGTTCACAGAAGAACATGCATTTAAATTACTAATCCCTGTGCCTAAACTTTTAGGTACCCTTCAAAAGATGAATGGATAAAAAAAATGTGGTATATAAATACAATGAAATATTACTCAGCCATAAAGAATGAAATTATGGCATTTGATGGTAAATGGATGAAACTGGAGACTATTATGCTAAGTGAAATAAACAATTCCCAAAAAACCAAAGGCTAAATGCTGTCTCTGATATGTGATTGCTACATACATAAGGGGAAGGGGAAGGGAAGAATAGATTCTGCTATTGTTACTACTGGCACTACAACTTCTATTGTTATTCTAAAGTAATGAAAACTAATCCAAGTGTCCCTCTCCTCTTTCACTGTGACCCTGGTTTTTCTGGTGTATGATCCTCTTTTCCTATCTTTTCTCCTCTTCCTTCAAACCTCTGAACCATGTTGCCAAATATTTTCTGAGGGTCTGTAGATTCCAGATTTGGTGTATTTGGTTCATATTGCATTGCCACAATCTAAAATAATTCACTTTGTCTCCAATAAGGAAGCCACTTGGCAAATATTAGTAGGTCTACAAAATAGTTTAAATATTTATAAATGATATGTTTTTTGAGATTTTACTGTGTTAGTGTTGAAAACTCTATAAAGATGACCTTAAAGTATTTTCTTCCACAAGTAGGAATGAGGATTATCTATCATTCTGCAATGATTATCTGATTCCTTTCAAATTTAAAATACTCCTTTTAAATTAATAACCAGATGCTTGGCAGTTGTGTTTTAGACTGTATGTTTCTGCACCTAGTTCACTGAGATTTTTTTTTTTTTGAGCCCTGTGCCAAGTAGGGGAGAGAGGATAGGTCACAGGCTAATTTCTTATCATTGCAGAAGTATCTGTTCAGTTCTTGAAGGGGCTAGATGATTCAAAGGTGAGGTTGAAAATACGAATCCTTGAAGCCATCCGATCTTAATGACTATTGCACAGAAGATGTAAAAATACATGGCTGAGGGTGTAGCTCAGTGATAGAACATAGGCTTAGCCTGTGTGAGGTCCTGGGTTCACTTCCCAGGACCAATACAAATAAAAATGGTCACAAGAAAGGAATAATACATAGGATTTTTTTTTTGGTCCCTATGAATGTCTCAATAAGAAATTGATCATCATTTTTCATTCTGCATCTTCATTTGGCAGGCTTTGTTAAAATTTTCAGACTTGTTAATATCAACTTTTAGAACACAAAACATAAAATACATAATAGAAATGAGAAGCCAATGTTGCTAAAGAGAAATGGCTAGATAAGTACGTGTTATAGGCAAGATGGATAATCTGGGGATTAGGAGCACTTCTTGCTTTATGTCTAGAAATTCAATCGATGCTATTTTAACACAGCTTAGATCTGTTCCGTCTTTCCCTCAGTTGATCCTTCCTGTCACCCTGCTCAGTGTGCGCAGATTTACCTACTGTTTATTTGTGGCATGCTTCCAGGCAAACATGTGAAGTCAAGGCACTTCATCAGCTATTGTGTTTTCTCATGGGAGATTAAACAATTCTGCTTTATTAATATGGCCACCCCATTAAAGTTCTTCTTTGAGGAAGGATGGGATCAATTTTATAATATTTTTTAGCTAAATTATACATAAGTCTACAGGTGGAAATTTTATACAAATACATACTTTTTGGTATAGGGAAATAAAGTTATGGCACAAATTTGGTTGTTAAAATGTAGTTACCATGGATTCTAATGAAAAATTCAAAATGGGATCTGGGAAGGCCTGAAAACTAGAACCCAAAGGTATTTTCTTTTTTCATATCTCATTCCATTTTATCCCCAGAAATAAAAGACCTTTACCTGTGATAAAACTGCTGCTATAATTCAGATAAATTCTCATAGTGAACATTACACATATAACATGCTTTGTCTAGTTTGCATGTAGATTTTTGTAAAAAGGAATTTCACATATGGGTGTTCTATTCACTTCACATCCCTCATATTATATGCTAAAAATAAAACCCTGTATATAGTAAGGGACTTATAAAGATATATTTTACTCAACATACCACAGTTTCAGTACCCCAATATTGAGCATCAATAAGAAAGACTGAAAATAGCATAGAAACATTACCATTGTACTAACGGCAAGATATCTAGATCCATTAGGCTGAGAACAGTTCTTATGGGTGAAACAGCAAAGTGTATAAAATAAAGAAAGTCCCCCCAAAACCATACTTCTTGAAAAAAAAGGAATTAGTTTTAAAGGATAAATTTTAAAATTAGAGAAATTTTCTGTCCAAAAAAGTGAAAAATGACATAAATATGGAAAGCAATTAAACAAAAGTCTTTCTGTTGGGGTAAAGAAAATGGGAGGCATAAAGTTTGGCATTTTTCTTAAAATAAAGTTATCAGAGTTCTGGGAAATAGCCTCTGAGTTTGAGTAAAAGTTAATTTAGTAGCAAAAAAAATTATTACTTTACACAAAATGGTTCACAGAGATGACATGGATTGAAAACCTAAACCAGTTCAAAAAGATGTGGGGAAAACCCATCAACAGAGTTCCAAGCTCTCATTGTGAAAATGAACAAGTGGGGTCAGTTTGTAGGAGTCATTCAGTCTTGTGATTATAAATCTAGGACCTTACAATGGGTGAACCATGAAATGTCCTGTTATAATTGAAACCAGTGACCACCTATATTATCTGAAAGAAGGCCTGAGTAAGAAAATAGATTTGATTCATTCATATAACCATCAAATCAGACTATGCCTTCTTCACTGTCAACCCCTTCTGTAGAAGATTAAAGTATTTCTAACCCAATGTCTTTATCACCCCTTTCTTCCCTCCCTACAAAGACCAATTTTCTTTCCTTAATAATAGGAGTTCAGCACACAGGATGACAGGAATCAGTGGGACTTTAGATGTCATCCACTCTAAATCTTTCAATATACCTATGAAGACATGGAAAGTCCCCAGAGTCTGTGACAGTCCATAATTTCATGATTTCTTAGTGGTAGAGCCTGGTTCACATAGTCCAGTCCAGTGCTTTTCCCGTTATAACCGGATCATATAAGCACACTCCTTATAGTTATGGGTCTATTAAAGCACCTAGAATTCAAGACTTGGCTATGAGGCACTCAACCATTGCCCAAACTTGATGAATAATACAACTATTTGAAAAAATCTGCTTGATATATAAACATTCTTTCTCATGCCCTGTCCTGTAAAAGCAAGATAATCATTCCCATACATATTTTTCTTATTCTAGGAAACAATTTTTCTTCTAAAAACTTCTCAGATCATTGAACTCCCTGTGGTCAGAATATTTTGAGGAAAAAAAAATGCCTTTAGGAGATATCACTCTGCTGCAATTAAAATTTCTATAATTACATCTGTGTCTTATTTAACCATATAGCTGTGGTTCAGATGTGCTTTCTTTCAGCCATTTTTAAGGAATATTTTACCCCAAATTTTGCATTTAGAAGGCAGCCAATGACATTTTGTAAAATTGTCAATGACTGTTTTAATTGTACAACTTATTCAAAGTTTGAAACACCTATTTTAATATTATTTATCATTTCCTATCATTACGATCGTGAATATATTTGTTTATTACTCACTTCTTCTAGTAAAATTTAAGCCTCATAAAACTAAGGGCTTTATTTTGTTGTTTTCTTTGACATTACAATCATACTGCACTGCATTTTACAAAGAGAGTACTTAATACAATTCCATTGATTGGATTAAGACTAGAAATGTGACATCTGCTTGTGCTTTATTGCATCTATAATATTTTTCTAAATGAAATGTTCTATATTCCTTTTGGGACATTAGGATATTTATACATTCAATGCATATCACCTATAATAGGAAACTTAACCTCCTACATTTTTCTGTAAAAATTGCTTCAAATAAATTTTCTATGAAGAAAACACGTAACAAATATATTCCTCTGTGAGTTACTTAATTTAAGTGGAAACAAGCAGAGTAGTTTATCTTTAATAAAGTAGTTTATCTTTAATAAACTTTAACTGCAATTTCATAACTATTTTATTCAAAGGGATACTTATAGATCATCTAAAGTTTCCATCTAATCGAAATAAGATCACACTTTATGTATTTCAGATTAATGAGAATCTACTCCAAAGTTCACTTGAGATTTCTCTAATATTTGAATTATGTAAAACATCAAGTCTTCTCACTATGAACTTTACTTATTGCCATTAGAGTATCTATAATCTTTCAAATTGAAAAGTGGATATATCTCAGATTCAGACAAGTCTATTTTTTTTTCTGGATTTTTCTATTTAGAAATTCCTCAGAAACTCTAAGGTTAACCCAAATTGATCTTCTGAGAGTGCAAATCATAAAATTTGTTGTACATTTTCTAATGAGATGAATAGGATACCAGAAGGATTTAAACTGATGAGCTAACTTGAGAAAATGTTTCTCTGCTAACCACAATAGGATACAGAAAAGAACAATTAAAATGTAAATTTAACGATGGCTACAATAACAAGGAGAAAAAAAAACACAAGGTTTTCATTAAATAAGATGTTCTACCTTACTATGATTTGAAGAGGATTTAAAATAATTTTCTTTCTATTATGAGAAAACAGAAAGACGGAACATGTTCTATAATTTCATTTTCTGTTACTCTGATTGACAATAGACATTTCAAAGATGACTTAAACAAATTGCTTTTATAAAATGGTTGCAGTTCTTTATGTATAGAACCACTCATTCTTTAGAGTGGTTTATACTTATCTTTTAGAAGGTATATGTACTAAGAAAATCAGAATGATTGTACATGGTCAGTGAGGAAAGTTAAAAGCTTTAAAAGAAAGACAAACAAGCAAACCCAGAGAATCATTTGTGGGGTATGAAGTCATTAAAATCTGGAATGTTAAAGCTTATGGTTACCTTTCTTTGGGGAGCAGGTCCACCACAGCTTGCAAAATATTTCTTTAGCTTTGGGGGTTAAGTTTTGGAACTACCATGGTCAGAACCTATCTTAAACATACCTAAGTGCCAAACATTAATATTATTTTCTGAGCAATACAATTCCATGGCAGTAACATGTTTGTATTATATTTTCTATAGTAACACATTTACCCAGGACCCACGGTAATATCATCCACTCGACGATGGTTGGTGGTGGACCTTGCCTGTTCAAGTCTGACCTGTCGATGTGCTGAGAGGCAAGCAGCAGCAGGAACAAAAAAGTCAAATAGGAGGCTGTGTGGCAGATAAACTTGATAAATGGCTTTCTGATGAACAGTCCAAGTGGGCTTTTAGGAGCTATCAGGTAGCACACAGAGAAGACGGGAAAAAGAAGTCCTATTATGAAACATGTCACCATCTTCACTGCCCAGTGTCTTCTCCTCCAGCCCGGGAATTCATCATACCAGCGAGATGCAAGGAGTTGTTGGCAATTGGGCTGGGCAACGAACTAAAATAGAGAGAAGGAAAGGAAAAAGGAAACAGAAATCAGTGTTATATATTATGGCTTCAATTCATCTGTAAGAACACAGTAATTTTGGGGGAAGGAAATTCTTTCTTGAGCATATTTAGAAACATACTTTAACTTGTTTAACAAGACACAACATGTTTAACAAGACACAACCAATATCAAATTTGAAGGCCATCTTTGGGAAAGTGAAATGGAACTTGGAAATAGGAATACACATAAAATATATTGATGAGTGGCCGAAGTGGTTTACAGAAATACACATGTACATACAAATAAGTATACTGACATGTTATGCTATAAAATTAAAATGCAAAGGTCACTATTTCTTCAATTAGTTATTTTTTGGTAATGACATTATATTTGATCTTCATTTGAATACATGACATTCTAACATTTTTTATAATAAACATGTATTACTTTTCCATCAGAAAACCAAGTATACTTTTAATTGTGTCATGTAAATAAGAAAAAATCTTTGAAAAATGTTAATCAGCAGAGTGTAAATCATCATAGCTGAATTTGATGGAAACAATCTCTAAATCCAATAAATGACCATCTCCAAACATTTCACAATTATGATATCATTTTATCCTGGCAACATATTTGAGATGTAACATGGATGTTTCTTTATTTTAAGGATAAGGATACAAGGGTTTATAAGTGGTCTCTAGATTTATCCAAGATTACATATCCAGGTCAGGCATGGTGGCTCAAGCCTGTAATCCCCTCTGCTCGGGAGGCTGAGGCAAAGGATGGTGAGATCAAAGCCAGTCTCAGCAACATAGCAAGGAGGATCTAAGTAACTAAGTGAGACCCAGTCTCTAAATAAAATACCAAAGGGGCTGAAGATATGCTCAGTTGCACCCCTGGATTCAGTCCCCAGTACCAAAAACAAAAAAAAAGAAAAAAAAGAAAGTTTACATATCCAGTAATGATGGATGTTTCAATATCTGGTGCAGATTTTTTATTTTTATTTTTTATTTTATTTATTTATTTATTTATTTTTGCATACTATCTTTCTTATTGGGACTGACACAGTAGGCAGAAAAAAAAAGTGTGGACCAGATATCATTTGTGTGATATGTAACTTTGAATATATGAATTAAGAGGAAGTTAGTTTTCTCAAACTCCAGGTGGAATGGCCTGGAAATGCTTACCAGTAGGCATATTTGTATAGTGGAAAAGGGAAAAGAAGGAAATTCAAAGCAAGATGTTGAGGGAGATCCACAGCCTGTACTTGTTGGAAAGTGCAGAGTGCCTTCAGGGAATGCCCATTCGTAGGAATTTAAATCCCTTGTGGCTCAAGAGAGTTCTCTTGGCATCATAAGAGAGAATCTCTCTATAATAAAACTGCAGGCTGCTCTTTTCACAGTTACTGCCCCTCCCCTGAGTTCTCCTTTTTCTTCTTCAGTTCTTAACCCTGTGGATCCCCTTTAAGCAAGACTTTGTCCTTTCTATTTCTTGATAATATGGAAGCAAACAATCCCTCATAGACAAAAAGGATGCCTCTTCTGAGCACGAAAGAAGAAATGGGATGCTGAATTAGAAGAACAGTTTAAGAACTGAGGCGTCTAATCATATGGATTAGAGGAATTGGCGCCTATGTAACTGTTTCCCCCATCCTGTCTTGTGTGCCTACTCATCACGAACATGGTGGGCAAAGCCAAGTGACAGAATGAATTGAGTTATGATAACAGGGTAAGTAAATACAGATAAAATAAAATAATTTCTTCAAAACTAGGATGAGGAGACCACTCTTCATTACCTTATGAGTAATTTATTCGAGTTTCAATTTCCATTAGATATTAAAGTTAAATTTTATAATCAAAAAAATAGCTCTTCTTCAGACCCTACTTGCCTGTTTTTTTTTTTCTTTTTCTTTTTTCTTTCTTTATTTTTTCTGGTCAAAGCCAGGCTTTTAAAAATCAAAGTAGAGTTCTTACCATATTTGTGGAGTACTGTCAAAGTGATCTAGATTAACAAGGTCTGTTTCTTTTAAGAGTTATATTTATTTTTTCCCACACAGTTTTTCCAATCCTCATTTCATAAACAAATCATCATCTACAATCTTATTATTTTTTTCATTTCCCATGGGGGGGGGAAATGTTAACAGTATTAGAATTTAGAACAGTGTAAAGGTCTTAATAGAAGAGGGTTAAGTAAACTCCCTTAACATAAGCAGCAGTTGCTATAATCTCTCATTCACGAATTGAAGAAACAATTTACATAGTATTTACATTGTAGTAGAAATTATAAGTAAAAATCATTTTGTGTAAACAAGAGGATATACACAAATTTTATGACAATATAACTTTTTATATAAGCATCTTGAGTATTTACTGATTTTGGGATCCTTGGGGGGTCCACCATAGGTGATAAAAATGATTATTTTTACATTTTGAATAATATAATTTTAATTAATATAATATCACAAAATGAATAATTAGTTTATTTTTTCTACAAGGAAATTACATTCAGAAGATAATAACTCAAACTTAAGGGGATATCAATACAATAACTAGGTGACTACTTGAGTTTTCATAAGCTTTATTAAAAGATAAAAATTTAATAAAGTTTTAATCAGACCTAAGAACATCTTGTCTATAAAATTTGAGAACTATCAAGGAAAGTAATTGATCAAATTTAGAGTCTGCCTTGCATGAATTGTCTTGTCCAACAAGTCCTCTGACACTATAGAGTTTAAACAATCATCTTCACACTCATCAAAGATCCTATTGATTTTCCTTGAATATGCATAATAAATCTGTATTTCCAAGTTAGAGCTCAATAAATAGTTCAATGCATATTGCTAGTGTATCAGACTAGTACACCATGTCTAATGTCTGTATCACTAGGAAAGAAGATGATAACTAAATTCCATCTCATAGTGTTGATGAGGCAAGGGCAGGATTAAACGTCTTCAATAATTCCTGGGACTAAATTCAAAATTGTTTGAGTAACTGAGTTGGGCTGAAGAGTTACAAGAAGTTGAAGATGGCAGAGGAAAAAAAAGAGAGAAAAAGAAAAAGTAATAAAGAAATGGAGGAGGTAATAGATTCAAGATTGAATGTATAAAACTAGTGAACTTGACAAGTACACAAAACCCAATTAGAAGATGGGAAAGTTGAGTCAGTAGATAACACACACATTTTCCAAGTCACAAAAGGCAAAAGTTGGCACAAGCTCCACATCCATTCACCAATATCCCTCTGCAGGTGTCTATAAAAAATGCTTTCAAACTGTTATGAGATAGGGGTAAAAATAAACATGCCCAGTATTTCTAGGTTGCCACCTAGATGCTTTCTTAAAAATGAACAGAAATGTGGAGGCAGGAAATTTTATAGCATTGAGGGAACCGCCATTTGACAATTCTGGTAGGTGAACAATTGATGAGAATGGCAGATGACAATCAGAGAGGATGGTGTGGTCCAGATCCTGGCCATCCCCCAGTGGGCTGATTCCTCAGTCTCTGATGAGCCACCTGCATTGTCTGTATGGAGGGAGTAGCATGTTCGGAAAGGGCACTCCACTCTTAAAGGAAGTCTTCCACAGAGATTCCTACTGAAGTTGAATTCCACTCTACTATCTTCCATCAGGGCAAGAATCCAGAAAAGAAAAGAAGACATATGGATATGAACTTTAGGTGCTCTTATGAGATAAAAGTTTATGGTCACTCTTCTTTTTCCCATCCATTTTCATATAATATTCATACTTATTGATTCTGAGAAAATTAAATTATGTTAGAACTTATAAAATAGGAGATGCATTACATGCTTTCTTTCCACCATCAAAAGATGATATCAGAGAAGAGAGCTCTGCCTTTATCCTGCCAATTTATACATATTAGTAATTTAAGTGAAAGATTGTATTTGTTTCAGATGTGATCTTACAAATAGATTTTTTTTCAACTCTAGTTTTAAGGTCACAAATAGGATAATTTTCTTTTATGTTCTCTGATTTGTTTTCCTCCACAAAAATTCTTTCTGTCTTTCTGACAACAAATCTCTCTGTATACTATCTTGACAAACAACTTTCCTGGACAAAATAACTGTTATTATAATTATCATTAATTACAATATTCGTTAATTATCTGTCCATTGAAGTTGTATTGCAATTAAGTCACTTGCAATAGACAGAGGAAGAGTTGAGTGTTTTGAACCCATCAGAGTCCACACAGTAACTGATGCCCTCCCTAGATTCCTGTATCTGCTCCAACTTATGTGACAATGCAGAGGCAAGGCAAACAGTACAAGGAGGAGCCGAGGATCAGTTCCTCAAAGCTCTGCCAGTCTCTGACATCACCTTCACAAAACAGGGAAGAATTGGGACTAAAGTGTTTGCTGAAAGGAGATTAGTCTTTGGTGTTGGTTTTATTCTACCTTGTCTGATCATTACCAGGGCCTATGCATCAAACATCTGTGTGTTTCCTCCCTCCTTGCTGGCCCCTCCATGTACCTTTAATCTAGGTAATTGGTTTCTAACAAGAATAATTGAACAATAGACTTTCCTATTTCCTTATTTAAAAAAAAAACAAAATTATGTTCCTAAAAATGAAGGATCTACCATTTCCTCTTGCTCATCATCAAGGACAGGATTTCCACTTTCCATGAGTACAAGGGTTGCTTGTTCCCATCCTGGTCCATGTGGACTTCCTGAGTGAACACATATCCCTATGTGTAAGGATAGACTGAGAAGCATGGGTGGAGGGTGATCTGAAAACAAGAAATAAACTACTGTATATTAGGAAATTAGTTACTGGAATCTTAGACCTATAACCATCTGTAGGAATTCTCCAGGAACTGCAACTAAAAAAATTGAGTGCTAACTTACTTGCAATTTACTGATGATTTTCTTTCTTAAGGTAATGCACTATCCTTTGGATGTGGAAATTATTTAAAAATTTGTTTCAATTAAGTTATACATGATAGTAGGATGCATTTATGTACTTTGATATATCATACATAAATGGGGTATAATTTCTCATTTTTCTGATTGTACATGTAGAATCACATCAGTCATGCAGTCCCATATGTACATAAGGTAATAATGACTGTTTCATTCTACTATCCTTCCTATCCGCATATCCCCTCCCTGCCTTCACTCCCCTCTAACCAATCTAAAGTAACTCTATTCTTCCCTAGTGCCCTTGCCCCCTTATTGTGAATTAGCTGCCACATATCAGAGAAAACATTCACTCTTTGTTTTTTGGGGGATTGGCTTATTTTGTTTAACATAATATTCTCCAATTTCATCCATTTACCAGCAAGTGCCATAATTTCATTCTTTAAAGCTGAGTAATATTCCACTGAATGAATGAATATATATATAATTTTATCCATTCATCTATTGAAGGACATCTAAGTTGGTTCCATAGTTTTGCTATTGTTAAACTGAGCTGCTATGAACACTGATGTGGCTGCATCACTGTAGCATGCTGATTTTGAGTACTTTGGGTATAAGCTGAGGAGTGGCATAGCTGGAATCAAATGGTGGTTCCATTCCAAGTGTCTGAGGACTCTCCATACTGCTATCTACAATGGTTGTACCAATTTTCAGTTCTACCAGCAATATATGAGTGTACCTTTCTTCTAACATCCTCACCAATATTTATTGTTGCCTGTATTCTTGGTGATTGCTGTTTTGACTGTAGTGAGATGAAATCTTAGAATAGTTTTGATTTGAATTTCTCTAATCGCTAAAGATGTTGAGCATTTTTTCATGTATTTGCTGGTCAATTGTACTTCTTCTTCTGTGAAGTGTCTGTTCAGTTCCTTAGCCCATTTTTTTGTATCAACATAGGATGTCTGACATTTTATTAAAATGTACCTTCCCATTGTATTAGTTTCCTAAGTGCTGCCATACAGAGTACCATGAAGTAGGTAACTTAAAATAACATGCAATTATCCTCTCATGGCTCTGGATGCTTGAAGTCTACCATAAATTTGTTGGCAGTGCCACCCTCCCTCTCAGACCCTGGGTAGAATTCCTTCTGGCCTCTCCTTCTGTCTGATGAGTGGCTGGTCAATTGCTGGCATTCCTTGATTTGCAGCTGACCATGCCAATCTGCCTCCGTTCTCATGTGGTGTTCTCCCTGTGCACCTCACTTCACATCATCTCCTCTCTTCATGAAACAACTCCAGCTGGATTGGAGCAAGGGCCCACCCTACTTCACCGTGACTTCATCTTCAGTAGTTTCTTGTGCAGTAATCTTATTTCCAAATGAGGTCACATTCTCCTGTGCTAGGCACTGGGATGTTAGCATATCTTTTTTTGTAGGACACAATTCCAATGATAATCATCATAACTGCAAATTTCCTAGCAGTTGTCTAATTTTACATTTAGATTGCTATTTTCTTTGGTCCAACTATATTTCAAACACACACACAAAAATTAAATCCCTATAAATCTCTTTTACAAACAATCTTTGTTAGATATGAGTGTTAGCTCACATCCATTTTCTTAGTGAACTCAGGAAATACTGCAGTGGTGGATGGTGGCCAAGGTTCCTCTATTCCACTCCATGTTTAATTTTCTTCCCTCTCCTGGCTCTATATTATTTTCATTTTTCTTATTCTGTCACAATAATTGATGATAAATGACAGTGAGTAAGAAGCAACAAAGAAAATTATCAATAAACTTGTGAAACAAGGGAATGCACACAAGTAGTCAGCTACCCGTATAATTCAATTTTAAGATTCTCTTAAAAAAATAGTCTCCCATATCAGTTTGCTGCTACAATTAAACCTTCTGAAGGGCTCTCTGGAGACTTGCATATCTTAACTGGCATAAAACAAGCAAGGACAAGTTTGGGACAAGCAAGGAATTAATTCTTTGCCATCTGAGGGAGATACAGCTTTCACATAATGGAATAAGATGAATGCTGGTCACTGGAGAAATAAGGGGCATGAGACCTTAGCCTGGTCTAGTGCTGTACCCTTAGTGAGGAACTCCCAGGATACAGGGGAAAATGTGGATATGGATATTTTTTTTTTGTGGGGGTACTAGGGGTTGAACTCAGGGCCACTCAACCACTGAGCCACAACCCCAGTCCTATTTTGAATTTTATTTAGAGACAGGGTCTCACTGAGTTGCTTAGTGCCTCGCCATTGCTGAGGCTGGGTTTGAACCTGTGATCCTCCTATCTCAGCTTCCTCACCTACAGGGATTACAGGTGTACACCACTGCACCTGGCCTGGATATAGATTTTTTTTTTAATGACATTTGATTTCTGATATGAGATAATCACATGTAGTAGGAATCTCTAACATAAGATAATCTTTTATAGTTTGCCTGTTTTGATAATATTCTTCAAGTTATATAATCAACATTTTTTTCTATTGAAAAATTACCACTTGAAAGTCACACAATAAGTTCATAATTTATTTAAATGATATTGCTTATCTACTCCTATGTATTATATTGATTGCTGTCAATACATTGACCCAGATGATATATAAACTTTTTTTCCATATTTTCATGAGCTAAGTTAAGATTTATAAATTTCTTGGTATCAAGAAAATCATATTGTGAAACAACTTTCCTGTATTATATTATTCAACTAGACAAACACAATAACAAGAAAGCAAGCAACCAAATTGAAACAAACAAACAAACAAAAAAACTGTCCCAAGATTTTCTCAGATACCATTATACATTATTAAATGCAAACTAAAATCTGAGTAGTAAAATCAATAGTTGTTTGAACAGTGGTGGGCATGTAGAGAGGAATTACAAAAGGGTAAGTGAAAACGTGTGGGAATGATGGATATGTTCATTATTTTAATTATGTGATGTTTTTCACAGGTGTGCACACACAAAAGCCCAATTTAAGTACGTGAAGTTTATCATATGTCAAATTTACTTCCACAAAGCTAATAAAAAATAAGTCTGTCCCTGTGTTGCTGGGACTACAGGTACCTTAACGATAATCCACCTTCATTCTGTTACAAATTGTATCAAACCGGCCTCTCATTTTCTCCTGTTTTTACCTCCTTCAATATCATTCCTTAGTTTGAATTATTTTGAGATATCATCATAATATAACCCAAGATAGTATTTCACATCTAAGCCAAGAAAATTAAGTCTATTTTCTGCTCAAGTCTATTAGCTTCTACATTCCTCACTTTCTAATCTACACATTGCACTGTTGAGATGGCTTTTGAAATGCTGATTGTATTTCATCTCTTTGTGAGATAGAGACCAAGATTTACACAAGGCATTCAAAGCCCTTAGGTTTTTTTCTTCTTTCTTTTTCTTTTTGCCACTATCTTCCTTTCTTCCTGACTTTTGTATTTATACTTCAGACTTGCAAAACCCTGAGAGTGCTCTAACCAGGCCAGGGACCTTTCTTACTGTGGTGGGTTTGAATATGTTGATATTTTTGTCTGGAATCCATCATGTTCTCTTTTGTCATGGTGAATCCCTAGCTATCTTTCAACTCAGCTGCTTATTCTAATTCAACTTGGATTCAATTGTTCTTTTTTTTTTTCAGTGCTTGTTTTGTACATTGAACATACATGTAAAATTACCTCTATCCTCCATGTCTCCTGCATTTTAATTATGGATTACAGTGAACTCCTTGTGAAAAGTCTGCTGTTTTTCATCACTTGATCCCTACCACCACTGCCTGGCACAGAGGCATAAATGAATGCCTACTCAGTTGAATCAACTGCTGAACATAGCAGAGGTTTATGGGATCACGGAGGTACTAGTGGCTTATGACAGTTCCAGAGAAAAGTCTGGTTGAAGTCATTAACCTTAAAAACAAATAGAAGAACACATTTATATTCTTACACCTATTTCCAGAAAATACACATTTAAGGATTTTTTCCCTTTCCTTAACATAACATGAAGTAGTCCAGGCAGCTTCCTAGGAGATCCACGGTGGTGCTTGAGTGTAGGGTAAGTAGACTGTTTTAATCCAGGTGAGAAGTCAGTGCTCAGAATCTAATAAAAATCGAATTTATAAAGAGAATAAAAACAGTATTTCAAGTAATGGCCAAATTCGATGATGGTTTATATTGTATTTTCCCAAACCTCATGCTAAAGGCCTGGTCAGCAGCCTGTGGTGCAATTGGGAAGTGGGGGAACCTTTAAGGGGTGGGGCCTAGTGGAAGGAAGTCAGGTCACTGGTCAAGCCCTTGAAGAGGATCTTCTGTCTCTTTGCTTCCCAGCTGATGTGAGGTGAATAGGTCTCCTTGGCTGTGTACTCCCTCTATGGTTTTGCCTCAACAGAGGCTCAGATAACCGTGGAATCAACCATGAATTGAAACATCTGACATCATAAACCAGAATGAACCTTTCTTCCTTTTAATTTCCTTATACATTTTTCTACTGCAATGAAAAGCTAGCTCACATACCAAGGAAATCCATTGTGTTTCAATGCTACAAGAATTGATGACAAATTAGTAAGTCTTGGAAATGGCAAATGTGGGCTCCAGACTCTTTAATCCTCTTGATATTGTTCTGAAAAAAAAAGATGCTAATGGAATTCTTTTCTGTAGCTTGCTGTTTTGTGTAAATAGAGCTATGTTTGTCTAATGGAAATGTAATTTTAAAAGATAAACCAGTACTAAATAAATCGTTTCCTTGAATAAACTACTGATGATGTCCAAACATTGAGAATAAAATACCAATATAGGAATTTTATGCAAGAAAATATTAATATCAAAAACTCATATAAAAGAACTGTGATTATTTTTAGGCCTTAGTCTTTAAAGAGAGAATGTGTAATGTTTAATACTCATATAAAATTGAAACACTCTAAATACACATTCAAATATAGTTTGCTTTTGTTATTATGAATGTATACTACTGAACATACAGATAAATTAAATCAGCTTGTGTTCTTTGACTTGAAACTTTCAATATGCAATATCACTCTGTTCCAAAAAGTAAGTGTATCCCCCAAATCATTTCACCAAAGTATAAGCTTCTAAAATACTATGTGATTGTAAATTTGAGACTGTCTCTAAAGGGCTTTCAATAATCATCCTTTAAATATCACAAGGCATGAGCAGATTACTTAAGAGTTAGTTATGCATATAAAATTTAATTACAAAGTCTCACGTAAATTCTAAAATAATCCTAGTGTACTGAAAGAGTTCAGTTTGTATAGTTTCCTGTACCAGCACCTCTATCCATTGCAGCTCTCCCCTTGCCACAGGCAAGTAGGCCAAAGACACCATCCTGCTACCTGGGGTACTCAAAATTGCTTCTTTACTTTCCTGGAAGTAAAACTAAAACTATCCTTCTAGAAATACTTATATTAGTTAGGAATAGCCCAATTATGAGATGAAAGAATTCCTACAAAATCATAGTCTATTCATTGTAACCTTTCATTTGCATATAAGAAATTATAAAAGATAGTGAATGTCAGAAAGTTAGGTCCCATGGCAAAAGGAACTACTACTTTTGTCCCTGGGCCATTCCTATCATCCTACCTCAGACTTTGGTTTGATCTCTTGATCCATATTGACCGGGGAGAGGAAGAATGAGCTATCACGTCCTGCTCTACCATGTCAGCACCCCTCTATCCTAATATAGGAATTAAATTTATTAGTCCAAAAAGATAACTACTACACCTGATAGTAAATAAAGTTAATGATATTAGCAGTATTAAAGGTCACCATTATAAGAATCTCACCCCCCCCTTTTTTTTTGTGCCTAGACTTTCAGTAGAAATAACTGAAAGCTATGAGGAGGTTTGCAAATGCTCAAGAATTTCTTGCTAAATTCTTCTCTGGTGGTGGAAAGTCCACTTGATAGCAAGCAGAACAAATCTGCTTCATATCATCCAGACATATTATTGCTAACCGTGAGTAACTATTTAACTACCTCCAAACATTTATAATGTAAGTTTTGGTGCATCATAGGTAAGAGAAATGTTGTCAAAATATTTACTCACATTTCTCTTAGGATAATTATACTTTATCCAAAGCATTGTTGAAAGACCAAGACACTTTGAACATTTTTCCTTTTACTAAATTCAGTAAGACCATGATACATATTGTAGAAACTTCTGTAGATACCTCAAACTTAGATCCTAAAGCAATGCAAATTTACAATAGGGTTTTCGTGAGTATGCTATGTCATTAACATAAGTCAAATATGCTTGTGTCTTAGCACAATGTAGAATTTACCGAATTACAATAAATTCACATGCTACACCACTTTCAGCAGCTCTAATTCTGGAATCTGGTGTGTCACATGATAGTCATAGACCAGGCAATCACAGGTTCTTTTATTCTAAACTTTTTAAATTTTTGTTTGTTCGTTTTAGTTATTCATGACAATAGAATGTATTTTGACATATTATATATACATCGAGTATAACTTCCCATTTTCTTTTATTGACATGTGGCATTACACTGGTCATGTATTCATATATGAACATAGGAAAGTTATGTCCAATTCATTCTAATTTCTTTCCCATTCACATCTACCCCCATTCTACCCACTCCTCCTTGTCCAATCTGGTGACCTCCCTCTTCCCTAACCCCCACCAATTTTGAGTCAGCACCTGCATTCAGAGAACATTTGGCCTTTAGATTTTGGGGATTGACTTATTTCAATTAGCATGATAGTCTCTAGTTCCACCTGGTTACTGGCAAATGCCATAAATTCATTCTTCTTTATGCCCAAGTAATATTGTGTGGTGTGTATATACCACATTTTCTTTATCCATTCATCAATCGAAGGTTCCTAGGTTGGTTCCATTGTGAATTATGCTGAATTATGAATTATAGCTATTGTGAATTATGCTGCTATAAATATTGATGTGGCCACATTACTACAGTATGCAGATTTTATGTACTGTGAGTAATAATGGTAATAATGAGGAGTGGGATAACTGGATCAAATGGTGTTTTCATTCCAAGTTTTCTGAGGAATCTCCATAATGCTTTCCAGAGTGGTTTATAGAAGAAGAAATATGATCAGTCAACAAATATATGAAAAAAAAATGTTCAACATCACTAGCAATTAGAGAAATGTAAATTAAAACTATAGTGAGATTCCATCTCACTCCAGTCAGAATGGCAATTATCAAGAATACAATTAACAAGGGCTGGGAACATAGCTTAGTTGGTAAAGTGCTTGCCTTGCATGCACAAGGCCCCAGTACAAAACAAACAAACAAACAAACAATAAATGTTGGTGAGGATGTGAGGTTAAAGGTACACTAAAGGAACACTAAATGTACACTCATACATTGCTGGTGGGACTGCAAATTAGTGCAACCACTCTGGAAAGCAGTATGAAAGTTTTTCTTTTATTCCAATCTTAACAACTAATATTTATAACAGTCAAGTCATACATCAAACTTTACACAGTGATGTGTGTATGTGTGTGTGTGTGTGTGTATGTATATACACACACACACACACATACAATAAGGTAAAGAAAGGTTTAAGGCAGCCACAGATGTTCAATAAGCTGAACTGAGAGCAAAGGCAGAGCAGATCAATACAAAGAGTCACTGCAGGTTCCTAATCAAAGAACATTAGGAACCACTGCAGGTTCCTAATCAAAGAACATTAGGAACCAGCAGAAGAACTTCAGGGTGTAGAGCTGTCAGAATGCAAAACTTATCAATAGCCAGCGTCCTGACAGAAGGCAGTTTTAGAGGGTAAGTTTGAAATGTCAGTTTGGGTGACACTCACTTGTGAGCTCAGAGTGGGCTGTGCATGGTCATCTTGGGCAGGAGAAACTGTGCTGTGCTAAAACCCAAAGGGACACAACTGGAGATATGTCACTGTGGTGATTTTCCTGGGTAAGGTTTGTGATGCGTGACCAGATACCAGGGTCAGGGTGCTGCTGCCATGTCCATTATTGGGGTGCTCCTCCTTTTATGGGTCTCATTGAGGCAGTTGCTTCATTTGGTGGTCAGGTGTGTTTGATAAACCCAGGGGCCTGGTTTTTCTGATATGGAGTTGATATGCCCAGGCATCCATGTGCTTCTGATTAAATTGATAAGTTCACAGGTGATTTTTAGCATGATTAATTTATTCATCATTTTGTGCCTTCTAATTGTGCTAGGCAGATGGCACTTGTTTACTTATACAAACAAGGTATAGGGTCACTCCATGCCATGACTTGTACTCAGAATGGAGTCACTCTTGGCCAGCTACTCCTTCATAAAGTAGAGTAACTCAGAGTTAGGCAAGGGAGTATGTTCATACTTACTCCTGGACTTTAAGAATAGTAGTGGTCTATAAAATATATATTATTTAAATTAAGTCCCAAATTTGAGTAAATAATTTATTCAGTTACTTCAAAGTTTTTCAGTTAGTTGAAAGTGGAAAAGATAAAACCCCAAATAATGGCAAATAAATTTCTGTTTTCTTTTTCCAAATAAGTAAATAGCATCTAAGTAGTTTTCACCATCTTATCAGGTTAAAGAGGGGTTTGTCATGTAGCAAGAGGTTGAGGATCCTTTGTGACATACTTCCCTGGGATTAACATATTCTTGTTGTTTTGTTTTTCCACCATGTCTATACAAGTTCATCTTCCCAGAGATGAAATGTCTACCTGTAACTGGAGCTAAGTTCAAGAGAGAATTTTCCACTCCAGGATGTGGGAAGGCAGAAAAACACTGGGGAGGAGGAGTCACAATCAAGCCATTTCTTCAAGAGTCTTGCAATACTGGCTGACCAAAAGCTGACCAATAACTGATGTTTAAAGATTGAGAATAATTTTCAAGTTGAGGATTTGGAACATTCACTTGTTATCTAAGAAGTGGATAACTTCTAATACCAAATCTTATAAGCATCCATATTTCTGATAGATAACCAGATTTGAAGAAAATTAAAAAACAAAAAAGACTCTGTCAATCACATTAGAAAGATATTAAATGAGTACAAAATATCCATAGCCCTGTCATTCTAGAGAGTATGGAATTAACATTTAATGACAATGTTATGCATATCAATTACAATTACAGAATTACAAATGAAACAGAGAAAGAAAAATTTAATTTGTGAAATTACTATAGGATAAGAAGTTATATTTCATCATTCAACTTTCCTCCTTCCAAACATACATTCCAAGCTCCAGTGATTCCTTGCTCTAATCCCTTCCTCCCCCAAACTCAACTGATCCAGTCTCTGCTCTCTTCTTTTTCTCTGGCCAGCTCTTATACTGAGAAAACCTTCATGAATCCCTCTTTAGAGTGGTAGGTTTTCTCTATATGTGCTTTGGTCATGATATCATCATTTATAATATATACCATCGTAGTTAACTATGTAAATATTTATCTCTGTTTATCTCCATATAAGTTTTGATATTATTTATCTCTGTATCTATAATTCCTTCAAGAGTTTCTGATCCAAGGACCTTTGAGAAATATTTTTATAGTCAATGAATAATTATATGAATGGCAATGATAGAAACATAAACTTCTGCTATTAAAAATTGCAACTAGGAAATTATATGACTTAATACTGCTGCTCATCATACATAGAGGAGGAGGTTGAGTATAAACAAAGGACTGAAGAAAAAGAAGCACAAGTGATAAGATATTCTTTCTAAAAAATTTAAAATATATGGCACATTATTACACACACACACACACACACACACATATTTAAACCAGCTTTACTACTGTATCTGAAGCACTAGGAAGAAAATTATTTTCTTAGTAAATAAACATGACCATGATATAGGAAAAGGGAACTATTTGTCTTCATTCTATTTCAAATGAATTACTAATTTTGAATGCTTGCTAGATCATTAGATTCCTACTTTCCTGGTATCTGTAAATATTAAGAGATCACATATCCTCCAGCTTATGCATAACTTCCACATGGGTGTGACTGTTTTAGTAGGCATAAAACTTTATAAAATTTTATTTTTGGCTATCAGTCTTTATTTTAGAGAAACTTGTTTATTGACATCTTTCTGATTTTGAGAGGGTGTCACTACTTCTAGCCCATAGACCAAGTATAGTATATCATGAAATTTTGTCATTCTTGCTTTTCAGGTAGGATGAGTCCCATAGCTTTGGTATAGAAATTATTGACTTTGAAATTACTGGCTTTTTCCTCATAAAGTCTCAACTTAGAAATATAAAGTATTTATCTGTCCAACACTCTGTACATCCATTTGATTAGAAAAACCAGCTGAAGACTGACCTTTAGGTCCTTTATCTATTATCTATAGATTTTTCAATAAGAAAAAGAAATGAAATAAATGAAGAGAAATAACTTTCAAGAGCAAGACAGAATATTACTTTTACATGAAGATACTTTAGCAAAAAGTGTAATTCAATGATCTATATCATGATATAAATATGTAGTTTAGATATTTTATCTTACAACAGGAAAAAAGTAGGTTTTGTACTCTAAAATGAGTTTTTATTTAAAAATCATTTTTACAAAATAACCATGATATGAAGTCTTCTGTTGTCAATAGAAGAATTCCCAAATAATTGTTATAAAATTCACACTAAATTGGTTCCGATAAAATGAACAAACTGTCTTCTCTTAAAAGAATTGTTTTTCTTCTAGAGGTCTGTTATTGCTGCCCATTTTGTAAACTTGCTTTTCTTTGCCTAGTGCAAATTCATAAATACAATGTTATGCTGATTATTTTAATATCATTATAATGGATGATCATAGTAACAGTTATTTCAAACAAGACATTTTTGCAAGTGTAAGAGTGTAAAAGAAACAGCAGATTTCAAAGTGATTATAACATATACAATGATAGTTTTTGGAGAACTATTAAGTACAATGCAAATGTTGTCAGGGCAATCAAATGCTAACCTTATTCAATTTAAAGTAATTGATTAATCTGTTATGAAATAAACAAATCCCTGTTTTTAAAGGTTTCTAAATTTTATAACATTTAATGCATTTAAAAAAAATTATCTCCCTCAGGAGCAGGTGGCCAGAAAAAAAATAAATAAGTGACCCAAAGGTC
Organism: Urocitellus parryii; assembly: GCF_045843805.1. Taxonomy (NCBI): domain Eukaryota; kingdom Metazoa; phylum Chordata; class Mammalia; order Rodentia; family Sciuridae; genus Urocitellus; species Urocitellus parryii. Next base: position 32,706,732 of record NC_135532.1, read on the forward strand.
AATAAATTAAAAATCTACTTTGTATTTATCTACAATTTAAATACAAAGTATCTTTGCAACATGTAACAAACCTACTTCAGAAAGAAACTGGTAATTTTTAAAGAGATTTAAGATGGGTAACTTCCTGAATTTCTTTACATTTATTTTAACTTAAAACTGTCTTGCTTGCCTTGTCCAATAAAATACAGACATTTAATTTCCTCAGTATGAAGCAATGTTGTCCCAAGAAAATTAGATGTGTGCCATATGTGTAACTTTAAATTTCCAAATACGCACATTTCAAAAGGAAAAAAGAACCAGGTATATTCAGTTTAATAACAGATCTTCTTTGATCCAACATTTTTAAAATTTTATTACTTTAAGATGTGAAGAATATAAATATGTGTCGTTGAGATATTTGTTCTTTCCTCCTCCTCCTCCTCCTCCTCCTCCTCCTCCTCCTCCTCCTCCTCCTCCTCCTCTTCCTCCTCCTCCTCCTTTTCCTTTTTCTTTTTTGGCACTGAGCCTTTGAAATCTGATGTCTACTTTACACTTACAACATGCCTCAACTTGGAAAAATGGCATTTCAAAGGCAGAATTCCCTCAATGCAGCCAGTGGTCACTGTATTTTACAAAACAGCTCAAGTGTTATTCAGATCATAGAAGGGCTATCTTCTGAAATTTCGAAAGAAATCTCTAAGAGTGTCTGAGGACTGAATGCAGAGAACAGCAACTTTTTTGTTATTGTTTCAGTGGCTATTAATAAAAGGTCTCTTCCACAAGAGAGGGATTATTCCAATTTACCTGTTTTTCCCTCCAAATATCAAAAGACACGTGTTTAAAGACACTGTGTTTAAAGACCTCCAGGTTTCTTCCCTCCATCCCCCGATGCTATTAGTGCAGGGGATTTGCATTCTTCTTTTTCCTTTATAGTGCCCATTATCTGGAGCATACAAGGGAAGATTAAATAATGGGATCTATAAGATTTTAGAAATGAGGCATCCAGGGAAGTCTTCTGTTTTTAGATGTACTTTGGAAACAGATCATCTTTCCTGAACAATGAGACCTGCTCCCCTGCATTTTTAATTGTCACTCAGCCAATAAGCTCTCAGTGTTGCAGACCATTTCTCAGTTCCTATGTTGAAATATAAATGGCCCTGGGTGACTTAGTCTATCAGTTGATGACATCTTTGTATGTAATATTTTTGAACAGGAAATCAGATTACTTTCCTCCTTGCTAAGATTATCTTAAAGAGCATGGGAGAGCTGTTTAGTTTTGATTTGGGAGTGTTTCATTAGTGGACTGACCTGAGAGAGGTTCTGCTGAAGGGGGCTCTGAGAACTTAATAGGCTGGAACAGGTATGTGTGGAGATGGACTCAAGGTTGGAATGGACAGGGAGGGAGCAAAGATATGGCCTACATGTTAGCAAGCATTTCAGATGCTTGGGATCTCAAAATTGCAAATGCCTTGCTTATTATTTATTTGCCTTTATTTCTTAGAAGAGAAAGAAGTACATGAGATTTATTTTCAACATTGAAGATATACATGATTGGAAAAGTTAAATAAAGAAAACACATTTATACATGCACACTTTGTTAGATTTACTAAGATTGTCTTTCGTAGAGAGTTAGAGATGGAAGGTATGACAAAAATCATCAACCTCATCTCTTCATATAATCTGGAAATTGAGGTACACAGAGGTCAGGTGGGTTTTTTAGGGACACAAAAGTAGAAACAGCAGCAGAGTGGTCTATCAGATTGAGTGCTCATAGGACTGTGGGGTGAGAGACAGGAGTTTAGGATTGAAGTCAGTCCTAAAATGAAGTCACAGTTGCAGAGCTATGATATAAATCAAAGCTTTTAGAAAATAGCAATACCACTCAAATGACCATGTACCATCTTGAATTATTTTATAAAGATAATAAAAGGCATAAAATAAATAAACCTCCTTTAATCAAGTTCTAAAGACTGCAGAAAATCAAAGCTAAATATTCAGTTCCAAAATATCAGTTGCTTATTCAACAAGGCTTTTCTTTTCTGTCTCCTGATATTAGGGTTCCCTGAGATTGTTGCAGATCATTTCTCATGATCCAAATAAGGAATGAAGTCCCTTAAAAGAGGAATGAGTATCTCCACTTACCATCTCCCCAGCCTCTCAAAAATACTTAAGTGCTTTGTTTTGTAGTTTAGATTTCTCAAACTTTCTGTGCAGGGAAAAAAAAATTTAGAAGGTCAAGTACAGGAATCATTTATTGAATCTAAGGATGAATGGAGCAAATCTTCCTACTAAAAGAGAAGTGTGCGTAGGAAGAGAAGGCCATGCACCTACTGAGCAAGAAGTGGCCATATTAAGTGGGCGTCTGTGCATTCCTCATTTAACTTTCAACTTCTCCATTGGAAGTGTCCCTCTGTGCATCTCCTTCTTTCCTCTTCACTTTCAAACAGTAATTGAAAAAAAAAATGACTTCTCTTACATCTTAGATTTCTTCACTCTGAATTCTTATTACTATAACCCAAGTTTCCATCATTTCTTATCTGACATACTTGATTTGGTCCCACTGTGTTCTTAACAAAGCATCTGAATTGATCTTTCAAACAGAAATCTCAACATGTAACTTCCCTGAATAAAGCGTATTAAAAGTTTGTGCAATTTTTTGGATTAAAAACCTGGAACTTTTAAGGAGGACATGGCCTGATCTGGCCCTACCTACCACTCTCCAGGGTTAGCTCACAGCCTGGCCCTATTGCTATTGTTCTCTGGCTTCAGCCACACTGGCCTCCTCCACGGCTCACATTTTTGCCAATTCATTCTGTGACCCCTCACTACTCCTTTTCCTGTTTATCTCCCATTTCATTAGTTAGTCTTCCTAAAACATCTAGACGAGTTCTTATTCCTTCTGGTATTGTTTTGTAATTTCTATATTGTCTTCATAATGCAATTACTTTTTATTCTGTCCCTCTTGCTAGACTGCAAGTCACACAGGGCAGAAGCTTTACTTGTTATACCTCTGCATTACCAATAGCTACGAATGCCTTGCACGTATGCACAAATATTTATTCAGTAAAAGATAAGTAAATGTGTGTATGTGTGAATGAATAAATGGATGAAAACAATGAAATTCTTTTTTTTGGGGGGGATGGTTAAGGAGGATGAAACTCAGAGGCACTTGACCACTGAGCCACATCCCCAGTCTTATTTTGTATTTTATTTAGAGACAGGGTCTCACTGAGTTGCTTGGCACCTCATGTTTTCTGAGGCTGGCTTTGAACTTGTGATTTTCCTGTCTCAGCCTCCTGAGTCACTGGGCTTACAGATGTGCGCCATTCCGCTCTGCTAGCAATGAAATTCTGACTTCTCTCCTAAAATAGTACATAGTGGCTTGAAGAATCTGCAAGTATCTCATGGCCTAAAGAGAGCTGGAAGCACTTGTCTAGGCTTAACTTACAGATGTATCAACTTTTTCTGGCATCTCACCTGCAGATAACTGGTAGATATAGTATGCACTACCCGAAATTGGGAAAGCCATAAGTAACCTGCTATTTGTAGGTTAGATATGCACTTCACCAATGCCAGTATACAGATTTATAAGGAAAAAAATGGCTTGGGGTAAATGGCAGCAAAAATAAATAAATAAATAAATAAATAAATAAATAAATAAATAAAAGAACTTCACTTTCACAGAGAAAATAATAAGTTCTCATATGAAGAGTACAGTTTTCTAGAGCCAGAATAATCTGTCTTTGAAATGCAGATTTTAAAAAGAACTGCTTTTTAATTTTTTTGAATAATAAAATGAGGTAATTATGAAGTGCTTATCAGAGTACCAGGTGCAAAAAATTATTATTAGTTTCTTTTCTTCCATCTATCATAAGGCACCTACCTGCAATGGGCATTGCTGAAAGCAATTTGCAAATACTTCTATATTTGCTTACAACTCTGTGGTGAGAAAAGTAAGCTCACCAAGTTCAAAAATGTGTTGCTTTCTCCAGACATTGCATCTGACCTCATAAGAAGTTACTAAGCATTGCATCCTGACATGATAGACTGTTTTGTCAAAAAAGAGACTTGAGAAATCTGCCAGTTGAAATGTAATCTTGTGTCATCATGCAAATTGGCGTATACTAAAAATCATCCATCTCTCCTCTTCTGCAATTTGCTAGGAGCCACAGCAAAAATATTGATACAGGCACCTTTGGGTTTAGTGACTGCCAACCAGCCATTCAGATTATGATTATGTTAAGTTACATTATGGTAATTGGACTCATGCTGTTTACCTGGGCCCATTTCGGGACTCAGGTTACTCATGTCACTCTTGTAATGGGAGAGTTCCCATTGGTTGGGAAAGGATGGTAGGAGGGTGTTCCGGGGGAAGTGGAGCCCCCCTCCCCGGCTCAGGTAGAAGACACGTGGTGGACCCACTTGTTAGGGGACGCACACGGCCTCTCACAAAATAAAACTTTGTCTCAGTTTGACTGGCTTGTGTTTTTGTGCCCAACCGGGTTGCGTGCAGTGCACTGACAGCCCAGCAGGGAAGCGCTCAGCAGGGGTGCGGTAGGCGGTGCTTGGCGATAGCAGCGGCAGGAGCGGGGCTCAGCCAGCTCTCTTGGCCCGGGGCCGAGAAGCCTGCAGCAGCAATTGTGCATGGAGGTTTAAATTGCTGGCCAGGAACTATTGCTACCAATCTATGACAGGGACAGAAAAGTGACTTAGAGGAGCCACGAGAATGTGCCTCAGTGGCCTACTCTATCTCAGGAGTCAAGGTGTGCCTAAAGCTTCCTTCCTTCTTTACAAACTTCTGGATGTCCTTCTTAGGAGCTTGTGGGCTTGATAAAACTTTGCTTGAATTAATCTTGTTGTTTCTGGGTGTTTGGGTGTATTTTAACAGCCTCAGAGGAAGATGAGAACGTACTTTATTTTCTAGCTGCACATCAAAGGAAGAAAATAAATATTGTAAAAACATATATATTTTTCTCCCTAGTAGGGAATACTTTCTGAGATCACTTCGACTCTTCGCATATTTTCTTGGATGGGGTAATGCTTGGACCACAATTCACCCTTTGAAACCTCAAAAGATTCTAAGTACAAAGGATATGAGACTTGCAAGTAGAAAGTTGAACTAATTCATTATGATTGGGTAACTTCTTGAGGAAAGAGAAAAAGAATTAGGAAAAAAATTAAATAGGTGAATGTCTTGGAGTAAAGGATGGCCTTCCGGTACATTTCTATCTTGCTACCAATCATTTATAAAAAAGCCTCTTGTTATTAATTTAAAATACTTGCAAATATAACTTTGAGTTAGACATTATGAAAGAATTAACCTTAAAACTACTTATCAGAATTAACATGTCTATTTTATACATATATCCTGAAAAGATCACTGGCTTTAGTTTCTTGTCAGCTTCTGCATAGGAAAACCTCAAAAAGCTGAGTTATTCTTTTTCAGAAATGTTTGAAACAAGATCCAACTCTGAAACTACATGGTGACTTCAGGAAGTGGTTAAGACCCAGGGGCAGCGATTGCTCCGAAGACTTATGAGACATTGCTGAGGAAATATGAAGGTTGATTCTTAAATATTTTTGACAGAAAATGTCAGATAAACAGATCTTAAAAAAACACAATCTTTCTACTTAAGAGCTATTTTTAATCATTACAAGTCTCAACAAACATGGTATTTTTAAACTAGGAAGCTGGAAAAAAACATTTTTATTTTTAAATTGTCCTTTGTGGGTTTATTTTCTGCATAGCTGCTTCTCTTGGGTGCATCTGAGTTTTGTAAGTGTTGTTTCTAGGTTGATAAAGATTGAGAAATATGGTGGGGAGATGGTGAAATACCCTCATAGGGACATACACACTCACACACACATTCTGATCTGGAGACACAGAGATGATGTCATCAACACGTGTGTGGAGAGCAGCATCAAAAGAACTAAGGCCACCCTCAGTAAGTTGATAATAACTTACTTCAATGGCAATATTTCATATTTAAAATGTTTTTCAGGAATCCATAAGACAGAGAAAATCAGATTCAAAGACGATTTTCAAAAATTATTAATATTATTGTTGTCATCAATAATTACCTTGATTGAGGAATTTAATACAGTTTACACTGGACTTTTTCACAAAAAGTGAACAGTGAATTGAGACACATTTCATGGAATAGTTTTAAAACTACTAAAACAGAACAGGGCACAATTAGAACTAAAATATTTGTTTTAGAAACTCAGTATTTAAATCCACATTTTAAGTGCTATCAATTCCTTAATAATATCCTATATTAAAATACATTGCAGTAGTTCAGATTTGACATGTCACCTGTAAAATATCAAAATACAAAATATCACTGACATAAATAATCACAAACACTTGAAGAAAGAATTTCTAAACATGTGATTGTGATTAGTACTCTAGGAAAAAGAAGGGTTGATATCCTATGTCTTTTTGCTGTTAATATTCTGAGCTATTGTTTTCCAATATGTTCATTTCAGTCAAAGGACAATGGGAAAACTATAGCGTGTTCATTTTGATTAATTTGACAAATAGTTTTAACCATCTGCCAGGTTCCAGATGTGTTCTGACACTTTAGATTTGGCAATAAACAAAAGAGAACAAAACAAAAATACAAAACACTGTCTTCATGTAGTTTGCATTCTAATCGAAGAACATAAGCATTAAAACAAAACAAAATGAAAACAACACATAACACATCTGTATGTTATATAGTTAATAAAATTGTGAGACCTATGTGTACAAAGCAGCTGGATACTGCCAGGTCTTTCGCTACACTCAAAGTGAAATTGAGAACAACTGTAAAGTTTAAGGCAGAGAACCACATGTATGTGACCTGTGTTTCACTTCAGAGTCAGAGACAGACCCAAGAGCTATTAGATAAATTCAATGAAGTTGATTCCTAGACATTTGGCATAATAGATATAAAATTCTCAAGATAGCCTCCCATGTTTGTGATGTTGACATTTACGGAGTAACTGCAGACTATATTTAGTAAGCTATATAGACTTAATTGAGGAAATTAAGGATGATTTATAGGAACAAAGATGAAATCATATGGATGATTTATAGGAACAGAGATGGACATAGGTTTATCTGACATACTGAAAAGAATATTAACAATGGGGGGTTTGGGCTTACACTGAATAAGAGTCTGTGATTAAATCAGAATTCAGAGGAAGTTTACCACATCTAATTTCTTTGTCAGTTTTGATGAGACTGAGAAATTTCCTTTTGAACCACTATGGGCTGTACTGTGTCAGTGCCAAACCCCTGTAACCTCAGAACACGATTGTAGTTGGGGATAGGGCTGTCACAGAGGAAACTGAGTTAAATGACGTAGAGAGAAAAAATCATGTGAAAGCCACAGAGGGAGTTGGTTACCTGTAAGTCAAGGAGAGAAATCTCAGAGAGTTCATCTATGATATCTGTTATGAAAATCCTGGGAAGACCAACAATTGAACAGTCTGATCTCCCAAAAATAACAACTACAATTTTAGATAAAGTAAAATTAAAAACTACCCTGTAATTCTGAAAATGAATAAAAACACTTTGGAAAAGAGCCAACACTTGGAAGAAAGGACTAGGACAGATTATTTAATTGTTGGTTATTTGTATGTAGCTCTTATCCTGAAAACAGATTACCACCATAGTGCAAAATATAGTAGTGAGTGAAAATTCTGAAAATCTGAATTAAGCTGGCCTACAGAAATAGAAGACAGTATTTAGGGCAACCAGAGCTGCTGGAAAGTGTAGACAGGATTCCATGAAGAGACAAGATCCCCAAATTCTATGTAGTGCCTTATATCATGCATGTGCAGGGCAGAATGTAAAGGCTCTAGCTAGAAAGGAACTAGGATGAGATTTTCAAGCACATTGTAACCTAAATTGAAAGAAGAAAACATTTTAGATGATTGTAAAAGAAACTTGAGTCTTCACAGTATAGCTTTTACAAAATCCAGGATACAAAGCCAAAATGTCCCCATATAGAAAGAATCAGGAAAATGTGATCTATTCTGAGAAGAAAAATTAATCAATGAAGACTGACCTCCAAATGGCTCGGATGACAAATTTTGCAGACAAGAATGTTAAAGCAGTGATTAAATATGCTCAAGAAGATAAATAAAAAAATAGGATCAGAATAAAAGAAAACTTAAGGAATGTAAGCAGAGAATTACAAACTATAAAAAATAACCAAATAAAAAGTATATAGCTGAAAAGTAAGATATCTAACATTATAAATATTGTTATGTAAGTTTAACAGCAGAGTGGTGATGACAGCAGAAAGAGTAAGTCAACTTGAAGACAAATTAATAGAAATTATCCAATCTGAGGATTGCAAGGAAGAAAAATACTGAAATAAATTATATAAACTCAAGAATCTATAAAACAACATTAAAGGTATATTTGTTATTTCATGTTAAAATATGATTGCATAATTAATTTAATATTAAAAGTTATATATTAAAAAGTATATTCTCAAAAAGATAAGAGAACATACATCAGAAAATAAATCATAAATCATACATTAAAGGTATATTTGTTATTTCATGTTAAAATATGATTGCATAATTAATTTAATATTAAAAGTTATATATTAAAAAGTATATTCTCAAAAAGATAAGAGAACATACATCAGAAAATAAATCATAAATCATAACGTAAATCAGAAAAACAATATTTAAATAGATAATGGCTTAGAATCTTCTCAAATTGGTGAAAGATATAAATTCACAGATTCAAGAAGCTGAGAAAAATGTCAAACAATAAAAATGAGAAATACTCTGCCAGGATACATAATAGTCAATGAAATTTATAAGAACCAAAAAAAAAAACAAAAGACAAAATCTTAGAAGCAGCCTGAGAAAAATGGTACATTACATTCAAGGAAATAGTAATTAAAATTATTGCTTACTATTCATCAGAAATTATGGAAGCCAGAAGTGAATGGGATGATGTCTATGAAAGGCTGTGAGTGAAAGGCAAAATTCAGAATATTATTTTGTAAGGCTTACATTTTCACATATATTTTATAAGAAGTTGTACATACAACAGACTCAATGTAGATTGTGAAAAATTAAGGGTACTGTGGCTGGGGACAGTGGTGCATGCCTGTAATTCCAGTAGCTTGGGAGGCTGAGGCAGGAGGATCGTGAGTTCAAAGCCAGCCTCAGCAAAAGTAAAGCACTAAGCAACTCAGTGAGGCTCTGTCTCTAAATTAAATACAAAATAGGGCTGGGGATATGGCTCAGTGGTCAAATGTCCCTGATTTCAATCCCTGGTACCTCCCACCCCCCCCAAAAAAGGGGCATTATGTTCGAAAGAATAATTCTCTCATCCCCAAACTTGTTTACGTTCTGTGGAGATATGTTACACTGCAAGTGAGAATGAAGCCTGTTAATCGTCTGACTGTAAAACAGAGTAATTATTCTGGGTTATTCTGGTTATCACATTGGTGATACCAATGTAGTCAGAAGGTGCTAAGAAAAAGGAAGCAGGGGACAGGAGAGGGGGTCACTGTGCTGCTGCTGAGGTCTCAGTCTGGTACTAACAAGAGGTTTGAGGATGAAGAAAAAGGTCCATGAACTAAGGAGTACATGGAGCCAGTGAAACATAAAAAATGCAAAAAGCTGGTTCTCTCATGACCATCCAGAAGAAACAGCTCTGTAAACAACATAACTTTAGCTCAGTGAGAGAAATAATTTTCTTTTTGAAAAATTTCTTTTCTTCCCCCTTCCTATTTTTTTCTACATTGACACTAATTTATGAATTATTTAATGTGAGTTGATATAAAATGTTATTTTATTCTCATATTAGAAATTTTATAAGAAATCTTAGCTAAGTGGTATAAAGTTAACAAATTAAAAGGTAAGAATCATAAGAATTTAAGAGCTTTACAAGTATATATTTACATCTCAATGCCTCAGATAATGACAGAGACACATATAACCAATCTTTTGTACTTGTAATATCATGTACTTTTTACTCATGAGTGGATTTATTTTTTGTTTGAACATATTCCCCATATCACTAATGAAGTGTTTTACTTGGATACATCCTAAATATATTTCATTTTTAATTCTTTGGGGATGCATATTTAATAATATGCAGAGATACAGCTCAGGAAATTTATGCAACTCAACAATTGGTGGAGTCTGATCTTTAAACACATAGGTTTGTCAGTGATTTATAGAGCAGATACATGGGCAGATACGCTGCCTGGAAAAATATTTATTACAAGTACTTGGAAGAATTTGGAACAAGGACCATTAGGAGACACATCTCAAACAAAGAACTGCCTCCTCCTTATCTCACAGACTAAACACAAGCTTTACAAGAGACACACTATGAATAGTTTTCTATTCAGTTAAAGAAGGAAGAAGGACCCTCTCATTGACAGTCTGTACCTTTCCATTTTTCATTAGTACATAAAAAATAGTTGTTCACTGCTAAAGAAGATAGAAAACAAATCATAGTTTCCCCAAGGTCTCTCTACCATCATATTTGCCATCTTTTCATAACTGTGACAAAATAACCCCAAGATAAAAGATTTAAATGTTATGAGGTTTATTTTGGCTCATGTTTTCAGAGGTTTCTGTCTGTGGTCAATTGACTGTTGCTTTTTGTGCCTGTTGAAAGGCAGAATATCATGGTGGGAATATGAAGCAGGGAAGTTGCTCACCTTATGGAAGCCAAGTAGCAAAGACAGAGATATGGGAAGGCTGGAGTCCCAACACCTCTTTCAAGGGCACACCCACATTGACCTAAATACCTTCCACTAGGCTCCACCTCTTAAATGTTCCACTGTCTCCCAACAGCTATAGCTGCTACCGACTAGCAAACAAGTCTTTAGCCTGAACCTTTAAGGGACAATTAAGATCCAAACTTCAACACCCTTTGGAGTCCTAAAAAGAATACATTAGCAAATGTTATAATAAGCTTCAAATTATTTGTTTATTTATTGTATTTTTTAATTTTTAAAACCCTTTACAATGTAGACTTAATTATTGAAATGTGACAGATTGTGAAGCAACATTTTCTTAGGGAGTGCTGTAAAAGTGGCATTTAAATCATATATTGCAATATTACTGTTAAAATCTGAAGCTTCCAAAGAGGGAATCTTAGGGTTTATACTATGTTCTGTTTATTAGAGTATTACAAAGGAATTGCTGCTCAGTGTACTTGGGCCAACTGAGTGTCCATTAGCACTACAAAGAGTTCTAGAATGGCTTGCCAATCAGATAGGTAGACTTGACAGAACATTGAAAACCCTATGATTTTACCTTTGTAAATGAAACTAAATATTTGAAGCTTGCTTTACTTAATCTTGGAACTAAATCATTTAAAAAGAGCTAAAAGATTTTTCCAATTAAATATATTTAAATAATTTTTTTAAAATTTTATTTTGTTTTAGTTGTTGATAGAACTTTATTTTATTTATTTATATGCAGTGCTGAGAATCAAACCCAGTGCCTCACACATGCTAGGCAAGTACTCTACCACTGAGTTACAACCTTAGCCATATTTGAATAAATTTTAGGTTCTCATTTTATATTTCAATTTCCCACTGAAAGAGCAATGCCAATTGTAACTTATTTTAATACATGGCTCTTCAGGCAAAGAACTTTCTTCAAGAATGATATATATAGATGCACTTATGCAGATATTAGAGTAAAAGATTGGGAATTAATCTTGTTGATGTAACAATTTCAGGAGGGAAATATAAAAATATTTAACAGGTTCTAATAAAATATTCCATTTACTAAACCAAACCCCAGCTATATCCCTTATGATTTAGATATTGTTTATTATCTTTTAAACAACTTTACTAGATAGGTATTATTATTATTATTATTGTTATTTATCTTTATTTTGGTTTTACTTTCTCACTCAGGCTTTGCTTTTTCTTTATGATTCATTAGCTGATTCTCAGGCCTCAGAGCCATGTAAATTTTTAAAATTAAATTTATTTTTAACAAATGAAAAAAGATGTTACTGTATATATTAATAGGGTACCATGTAACATTTCAATACATGTATACATTGTGTAATGTTTAAATCAGGCTAAACACATTTAATTTCTCAAACATTTATCATCTATGTATGGTGAGACTTGCAAAAATCCTTTCTTCTGGCTCTTGGAAATGTACAGTACATAATTGTTACCTATTGTCACCCTCCTGTGCAACAGCACACCAGTACTTCATACTCCTTTTTAACTATAATTAGTACCCATCCCTCAACATTTCCCCCTTTCTACTCCCTTGAATTAAGAAATTAAGGTATTTAAAAGAGCAAAAACTTGTACAAATGAAAACTACAAAGCACTGCTGAATGAAATTAATGAAGACATGCATAAATGGAAAGTTATGCTGTTTTCCTGGACTGGAAGACTTAATGGTGTTAAAATGTTGGTATTACCCAAAGTGATCTATAGATTCAATGGGACCTCTATCAAAATCTCAACAGTTTTCACACACACACAAAATATATCTTAAAATCATATGGAATATCAAAGGACCACAATAGCCAAGACAATCTTGATAAAGAACAAAGTTAGAGATCTAAGACTTTCTGATCTCAAAACTTTCCACAAGACTATACGAATCAAAACATACTGGTACTGGAATAATAACAGACATAATAATAGCTCATAAATGATCCTTCACATAAGTGACCAAATTATTTCTAATAATAGTTCCAAATATCATTCAATAAGAAAAGGAAAGCTTTTTTTTTTTTTTAACCAAATGGTACTGGGAAAACTGAATATCCACATGAAAAAGAATGTAGTTGTACTTGTACCATACACAAAAATTAGCTCTAAATGGATTAAAACCTAAACCTAAGATCTAAAACATCAGAACTTTTATAAGGAAAGATACAGTAAAATATTAACAACATTCAATTTGTCAATACTTTTTAAACATAAATCCAAGATATAGACAACAGAAGAAAAATAGAAATTGGACTTCAGTAAAAAAAAAAATTAAAGTGTGCATCAAAGTACAGTACTAACAGTAAAAAAATCTATTCTAATGAGATAAAATAATTTTATACTATACGTCTGGTAAGGCGTTGATACCAGAATGTATAAACACCTAAAATTCAACAATAAAATTGTCTCTGAACAAACTGATTCCAAAATAGACAAAAGACTTCCAAACACATACAAAGATGCATCACTCTTCATTAGGAAAATGCCAATCAAAACTAAAATGAGATGTAATCATTGGGATGGCTGTTATTAAAAAAAAAAAAACAATAACAAGGGTCAGAGAAGACGTGGAAAGGTTAGAATCCTGTGTACAATTGGTGGGAATTTAAAATAGCACAGTCAATGTTAAAAACAGTGTGGCAGTTCCTCAAAACATTAAAAAGTAGAATTACCATATGATACAGAAATTCTACTTTTGGGTGTATATGCAAAAGAATTGAAAGTAGTGAATTGAAGAGAAATTTACACCCCCATGCCCATCACAGACTTATTTACAATAGCTGAAATGTGAAAACAAACAACTGAAGTGTCCTTCAGGGGATGAATAGATAAGCAAAATGTTATATATACACATGGCGAAATATTATTCAGTCTTAAGAAGGAAGGAAATTCTGACATATGCCTTAACATAGATGAACCTTGAAGGCATTATAGTATGCAAAATAAGCCAATTATAAAAAGGCACGTACTGTATAATTCCACTTATCTGAAATACTTAGAATAATCAAAATCGTCAAGACAGAAAGTAGAATGGTGGTCGCCAGAGCTTGGAGGGAGGGTGAAATGGGGAGTTGGTGTTTCATGGAAAAGAGTTTTGGTTTTACACGACGTAAGAATTTTGGAGATGGATGGTAGTGATGGTTGCTCAACACTATGGAAGTAACTAGTGTTACTGAAGTGCACACTTAAACATGCTAAGATGGTAGATATTTTCTGTATTTGACCACAAAGGAAAAAAATTACATAATCAAATTACATAATGAACAAACAGAATACAATAGTAAAGGACTGACCCTCAAAGAGTCTATAACACAGAGTCATAGCTGACTTATCTGCTGGGCTATTCAGGTTTCCAGGTAAAGACATCAAAGTGAGACAAGTTCTGTATTTTGAAAACACGACCAATCTCTAAAAATGCAAATTAGGTTTATTTTTTTAAATGTAGGTTTTTTTGTTTTGTTTTGTTTTTTTTCCTTGGAAGATAGGTTTTTGAACTGGAAAACTGCTTGATATTATGCTTTGTAATGCCACATATTTTCTTTTGTATGTGTTAAAAATCACACAATAATACTTTTTTAAAATCTTAAAAAAAACTCAGATATTTTGTTTGAGATTACATAATTCTCTAGGTGTCAGCAACATGTCTCCCATTTATTCCATGTTGATAATTTATAATGAAATTAAATGCTTGGTTTAATGAACCAAAAAATTGTATAGACTTTCTATAATACTATAGAAATTACATAATTTAGATAAATTGCATTTTAATTTTTACAAGACTGGACATTTCCATTACATGGCATCATACCCATCTGTATGTGCACACTGACTCACTTTTAAGCACTCACAAGTCATCTGTTAGGCAGCCTTGTTTTTTTCTGAAATCCAAATGAGTAAGAAGAAAGTCTCCGATATGTAAATTAAGGGCCACAGTATCAGGCATTAAGCTTCATGCATTGTTTTTATAAAGGATTCTTTAGAGTCTAGATAATTTTTACTTTAGTTTTCCCAAATTTGATGTGGAACAGTTATTGGACTAATGCAAAATTTATCAGAACAAACACATAAATATTAAAAAACAACAACAAAAAATCAGTTGTGCTGACACAAGCAAATAGAATTGAGAGGGCTGGGGATGTGGCTCAAGCAGCAGCGCGCTCGCCTGGCATGCGTGCGGCCCGGGTTCGATCCTCAGCACCACATACCAACAAAGATGTTGTGTCTGCTGAAATCTAAAAATAAATATTAAAATTCTCTCTCTCTCTCTCTCTCTCTCTCTCTCTCTGTCTGTCTCTCTCTCTCTCTTTCTTAAAAAATAATAGAATTAAGAGCCTCTCAGTGAGGAATGAGATTTCAAAATTATAAAAAAATTAGATTTCTGCTATAATTTCAGATAGGCAAAAATAGGTATTAATATGAATGTTTCAAAAGTCTAATTTACAACCAGACCACATGAGATAATTCAAGTCCACTCTGAATGTTACATTTTTAGCTAGATGATTTTTCTTTTAAAGCAATTATAGGTTAAGCAAGAAAATGTTGGCATCCAAAACTCAGGTATTTGCAATAGTTTCAGTGCCCATTGTAGACCTTTCATTCTCCAATGTCCCTGGATGAAGATTTTCTTGAATATTCACTCACTGTCACCCGCAAAATGGTAGTTGGCCAATATTCTAAAACTCAATCCAAACAGTCAGCAAATAGAAGCTGCATGGCTGGCCTTATCTCAAAGGCCAATGCTGCTTATGTGCCTTGGGATATTGATTATTTTTTTTTTAACAGAAGAAACTGCAAAAACCAAACTTCTGCCTGTAGAGTATAAGTGCCAGCCAGACACATCAGTAATCAGTAGGCCATGAAGGAATGAGAAAACATCAGTAAACCCAGAATGGAAAAAAAAAAAAGATGAGAAAATACGTAGGAAGAGAAAAATTAAAATGGTTCACTACAAGAATACCTGTTACATTTTAGGTATAACAGCTTCCTGGAGCCTGAAGTTTAATCACATGACCAATGCAACATTAATAATAAATTCAGAAACTTTTGTTTGAACAGAAAAAAATAACCTATTTGTGTAAGGAATAAAACTAGAGCTAATCAATACCATTAAAAGCATTTTCTTTAAATTTATATCTAATAACTACCTAATTCTCTCAGTAAAGAAAACTTACATAAAGTGATTGTATTTTTTGTTTGTTTGCCTAAATTAAAGTAGTACTTTCCTAACCCACCCTCAACAGGGTTATCCACTGTTTCTTCTGTCTTCCCTTACAGGTTACTAGTGTTATATACATAGGGATCAGTACATAAAAATTGTTCACATGGTTTTATTATTTCTTCCTCAGCAATGGTCAAGTAATTCTGAACACATAAACTCCCTTAGAAGGACTGTCATTGAGGCATTATAAAAATAGATTGTGTGACTGGAGGGAAAAAAGTAAAATTAATTCCACAAATATTTGTTGAGCTCATACCATGTGTCAGCGGCATTATAATTGCTAAATATAGCAGTATAAAAATCTGTTCTTGGCTTCAAGGAGCTCGCAGTCTCATGAAGAGGAGTGACCTAAAACAGTTAATTATAATAAAATGTAATAAATGTCCTTTATCTAGGAAGAAGAGAGGGAGAACCAAACTAGCCTGAGAATAGAAAGGTGAGACCTTTAGATGACTGTGTCTTAATATATTAAAGAAACAGTAGGATCTAGTCATAGATAATGGCTGCATCATTTGAAGATAGTAAAACAATGAGAAAATGCACAGAGAAAATGCAAAGCACAGCACAGAAGAGGAACTAGAACATTCTGGAATTGCTGACCATGAAATGTAAGTCAGGTATAAGAGATGAGGATAGACAGTTAATCCATATATGATATATCTCATTAATGATCTAGGCCTATAATTTTATAAAACACATTAAGTATGATTAGCAGTTTAAAAAATCATATTATAACAGCATTATTCATAATAACCAAGAGATGGAAAAAATCACCCAAATGATCACTAATGGAATCATTGATAAATGACATATATATATATATATATATATATATATATATATATATATATATATCTTATTCAGCCTTAAAAAGGAATGAAATTTTGACACAAGCTACATGGGCCACCTTTGAAGATATTGCACTAAGTAAAATAAGTGAGTCATAAAAAGACACATACTGCAATATTGCACTTAGATGAAGGTCCTAGAATAGTCAAATTCAGAGACAGAGAGCAGGATGATGGCTAGCAGCATCTGAGGGGAAGGGTAGAGATATGAGTAGTTTTATGTAATGGGTATAGACTTCCAGTTTGGGAAAATGAACAAGTTCTAGAGTCAGATGGTGTTGGTGGTTGTATAGCACATGGATGTATTCAATTGCCTCTTAAATGCCACCAAATGGAGAACTTAAAATGGTAAAGATGGCCCATTTAATATTATGTATGCTTTATCACAAAATATAGCATAGTAATATTTATTACATTTTCATAGAAGGATTTTAAATTGCTTGATTTATGTATTAGATATCATAAAGTCAGGTGAGATGAGGTTGGAGCATTGGAGCCAAGGAAACTGAGTGACACAAACTAATCCAAAATTCCCTAAAACAGTTCAGGAAAAGAAGGATGGAATGATTTGGGAAATATTTAGGAAATATAACTGACAATAAGATAGGCTTTGATGATTGAAAAGGGCCCCAATTATTTATGTTCCAAAATTTAGTGGTTTGAAACAACATATTATGATGTTTCACTAGAGATTTCAGCAGGGCATAATTGGTTGGTTTTCCTGTTCTACACGGTATCATGAAAGGTCCCCAAGCAATTTCCAGCCAGTGAATACCACAGTGAGAGTGACGTGGGGTGTGTTGGGGGAAGGTCCAAGATGGCTCCTTTACTAGTCTTGCCTGTGGAGAGATGGTCTACAGAACTGGGCTTAGTCACACTGTAGGGAAGGATTCCCGTGCACTGCTTCCTTAAGCCACCAGTATGGTGGCTTCAGGATAGGTAGACTTCATACATGGCAGCTCAGGACTCCCAGAGTGCCTAAGTAGAAGCTGTGAAGCTTCTTCTGACAAGCCCTGGAAACCCCAGAAAGTCACTTCTGCTGTATTCTATTGGTTGGGATCGTAGCTAAGGTAATCTGATTCAAGAGGGCATTTCTCAATTTGCAGATATCTCCTCTAACCCAACAAGGTGACAGCCACAAAATGATCATAGATGACTCTTATATACTTTTAAGGTGAATAACTTGAAAGTGCTCCCTACTTAACAGAGATGACAGAGGAAGAACCAGGCATAAAAACAAAGGTAATGAATTCCTCTTGGAACAATAGGAATATGAAGATACTATTAGTTTATATATGCAAATGTGATTAAATATCACAGTAATTTACATAACCCAGTTTTCCAGAATTGTGCATCTAAAGTCTTTATAATCTATTCTTTGTCTTTTTCTGTAATCTCAGCTTCTGCTCCACTCTAAGTCAGGATTACTTACTTAGTACCTACTATGTTCTAAGAAGCATGACTTCGGGCATTAGAATTGCACTAATAAACAGGAGAGAATACCCTTAGGTATGTGTAGAGAAAGATAATTAAACACAAAAATTTATTTTGGATTTTGATAATGGCTGTGAAGATAAAGAAAATTGTGATGTAAAAGGGAAGAACTGGGTATAAAGGGCATGGGAAGAGGATACTAGAGTGGGTGTTCTGGGTGTCTCCAATGAGAAGATGATAATATGATTAGAGACCCAATAAAGGGTCCATCTCCACATGCCAGGCAGAGAGAGAAGCTGACAGAGAGGCCATACGGAGTGGGAATGAAGATAGAACATAGGATAATGAAGGTGCCCTTTCATGTTTAACTCTTTTTTGCCTACATGAGTCTGTGTCCTGTCTCGTTCCCACAATCCCTTCTCTGATGTCTTTCCCTCTATGACTCCAAATTTTCCACTGAAACTCAATTCAGACACTTTCTTTTCCAGGAAACCTCCCATAAAAATCTCAGACAATTTAGGAATGATTTTTCTAGGCTTCAAGAGGGTAGTTCTAGGACACTTTATGTGAATCTACACAAAAATACAATTCTAGGTTCTAAGAAACTTCTGGAAGAAATTCATACTTGGCCTACGGCTCACTGTCCTCTCATTTTGTTGTTCTCAGACTTTGGCTCAAAAAAGACACTTTGTAAGCATTTGTGGATTGCACTAAAAGAGAGCAAGCAACTCCGTGGCTGTAAGGCAGCTCCATGCCTGAGCCCCTGAGCCTCTTCAGGAACCTCCTCCTGTGATCCTTGTCTTTATAGCTGCCAACACGGTGTCCAGCTGTGCCCCAGGAGTTGGAGCGGAGAATCAGGAAAAGGGGGTGTGTAAAGAAGCTCTGAGGCTACATGTCCCAGAGGTGCCTGGGAAAATCTCTGTGCTTAGACAATGCTGTGGGGAATGACAGCAGTAGAATGTGCATCATTTAACACTGAATTGGTGAGGTAGAAAAAGAAAAGCAGGCTTTTCTAAGCCCACAGGGAGCTGCCAATGAACAGGTCAAGGCGCAGACAGAGAAAGGCCATAGCTGACTCTTTCTGTTGCTGTTGAGGGCATGCCACAGAAGCTCCTTAATACTAAGGGGAAAAGAGTGTGAACAAAGAATAAAAACATAATCTTGTGTGATTGTTTCTCTGGTTCTATACTACCTAGAAGCCATCTCTAAAACATAGCTTCAGAACTCAACTTTAGAACTGCTAATCACCAAATTATAGCACAAGTATTATCAACTCTACAGAGTTCTGTAGGTTTCTGTTTCTAAGAATTCAAACATACATTAACTGACCTCTATTTAGAAATATTTGATCTAATATGTTGAAAGGAAAATGAGGATGAGTGATAAGTCTTCTTTCATATGTATAACTTATGCATATGAATAGTGGGTGTTTCTATTTCAAAACCACCAAAAGTTTCTTGAGAATGTAATGTTTCCAGTTCATAAATTTCTAAAAGACAACATATTGGATTTTGTACTTTCTCAGGGAATGTGGGATGGGATAAGTTATGAAGTCCATTACTGCAAAAACTGGCAGCTTTTAATTTTGTGTAGTGATGAATGACAAGGAAAAAAAGCGGGTCACTAAATAATGACCACAGAGAAAATAACCCTGAAATGTAAATGTGAATGTTTGTACAAAAGAAACAAAAGAAATGGTTCTTTATCACTGACAAACTAAATGATCCTATCTGAATAATGGAAACCAGTTAATCTTGCTGCTAGCCCTTGCTTGTCAATCATCAAGGAGTCTGAAGTACCAATTTATGCAGAAAAGCAATTCATTTAAGAACCAAGAGAAGGATTCAGAATACAATGGAATTTTTCAAAGATGTTATTATTAGACTAATGTTTTTTGTTTTATGTCTGTGACAAATAAAACTAGTTGAAAAGAGTTGCTTCTACACATTTGTGTCTGGGAAATAGACGAATGTACTCATCTCTTTGTAAATAAATTACTTAATCCTTTTTGTATTTATTTAAAACAATATCAAATATAAGCCATGCTAATATAAACCTAAGATTTGTTATTTTATGTTGTATAAGAGAAAAGTTATCAATTCCTAATCAGTGCTGTTAAAAAAGATAACAATTTTTCAAAGGTTTGAACATACACAATTCAAAATTCAGCTTTAGGAGAAAAAGGAGTCACATTCAGATAAGAATTAGGAGGAAGTGGTTATATGTCATTTAATTAGGTGTAAAGAAACCAATGAGTATTGAATTCCAAGCTCTAAAAACCTAGTGTTAAACGCCTAATGACCTGTCATAGTTCTATCTGTAGGATGACAGGTTCTGAACAGCCATTGCTTTCTCCATTATAAGGTGGCAGACACTGAATATTTGGTCCTTAGGAAGGGGCTGGGGTGAAGCATTAGGGAATCTGTGATCATGTTGACTTTGCCTAGCAAGAGCAGGTGTGTGCACACTCGTGGGGCAAAGAAAGTCAAGGTCTCAGCAATTGGTCAGTGAATGCACTTTGAAAAAAAACCGGAGAGAAACTAGGAGAATGTTACTTGCAATCCCTTTTATAGGCCTCAGGATTATTTATATTATTTAGTGTAGTTTCATGTATTAAAATCCTCATTTCTGTAAGTACTGCATGTGATAATGAATTCTGGTTCTGAGTTGGAGCAGTCAGGTTCAAAGGGCATGCATAATTGATGCAAAAAATATATTAGAAATGCAAATCAAAAGGGCAAGTTAAAATCAAGCATGTAGCACACAACGCAAGTTGCTTTCGAAAGACTGTAAGTGGAAAGAGTTAGGGAATGGGATAACCTTAGAACCTGGGATAAAATTTATGCATTAAATTTTTGGGGAAGAATATATATCTTAATATAACGGTTCAGAATGCTGATTATACTAATAGAGTTAAGAGGGATAAATCTTTAATATTCAAAATGGTAATGCAATGCAAAAGGCACAGATTAATATTTATCACAAATATTATTATATTAAATGATGAACGCAAACTTTCCCTCTCTTCATCATTTAATATATTAATATGACAAGTTGCATATGCTGCATGTGCTTAGTCTTTTATTTTGGGGGGCTCTGTGAAGTAATAGAAAAACCCAGTGATTAATAATAATAATAATAATAATAATAATATAATAAATAATAATAATAAATAGCTACTCTTCATTGGCAAATATGCCAGGAAATATGCTTAGTTGTGGACTTACTTATGATCTTTGCTAGACACCCCATTTTAGAGGTGAGAAAACAAACACAAAATTTGTTCAAGAGTACATTTTTATTTAGAAGAGGAAAAAAATTATATCCAATTCATAGACCATATACGTTTAAGGCAATATTTCATTTCAACCACAGAAAGATGAGTTACTTGATACTAATAAAACATGCCCTTAGTTGATCAGAAATTTACGTGGAAGAAGATATGGTTACAGTATATGTACTAGGGATAAATCTTTTCTTTCTCTATGTTCTTGGGCTCCTTATCATCTGACAGGAGAAATATTAATGCATGAGTCCTTCCCTCCCATGACCTGGAAGGAGCCCTCAGCCACTTCCTGCTGAGTTATCGTTCCATTTCCCAGATCTTCTCCCCACTTTTAAATAGTTTCCTACCAGACTCAGGGGCCTTGTTTTGCAGAGGAAATAAACTAGTGAAAACCTCTCATAATCCTGAGATGGGAGCAGGATGTGCCTTAGGTGGAAAGGAGGAAATCTGGATCTGGGCAGCCATAGAGCAATACAGAAAATCTCAGGCAAGGCAATGAATAAGTAGAAAGAGATGGGGAAACTTGCTTTCAAAATAGCTTAAAAGAAGGAGGAGGCAAAAAAGAAAAACTTGATAAATAATATCAAATCTCATGCAAATGGCGCAGTGTATGATAAATAAGAAAACCAAACTAAAGGAAAGTCAGTACTGACTCTGATAAATGACTCAAAGGTATTTCAGAAGAAAAAACTCAAATAAAGAAGAGACCACTATATTAACTACTTTTTCTCATTGTTCTCCTTAGAATTGCTCTATTCACTACCTTTCCATAAGAAGTATGTGATTCTCATAGAAGAATCATTATATTATAAGACATATCATGAAATAGCTTTCTCCAAAATTATTTACATTCTGATGTGAAATTTACTAGCACAACATAAAATTTAGACACCCCAGACTTGAGCAAGAGTAAAAAAGAAGAAAACTAAACGTTTCTAAGAAAACCAATAGCTAACAAGGGCCACTTATTGTAATTTGTAGCCAACGTAAAGCTCTTGCTTGGCTGTTGACCAGCCCCCGAATGTACTGCATCTAGCAACACACACAAGGTACTGCAGCAACAGCCAGGAAGCAATCTTGTCATTGATTGCTCTGTGGATTTTTTTGGAGGGTGGGGATGGTTAGGGGTATATCCCTTGAGGTGTTTTTAAAATTAAAAAAAAATGTACATAGTGTTGTTACTTTCCCTTAACAATTATCCAAAGAATAAGGGATCTTAGCAAGGTTGGTTTCAGGTAGATAAAGAACCAGCCTGTGGTATTTTTCATTTTTTGGTTTGTTTTCAGTACACAGTTCATACTATAACAAGTTTGGATTGGAACAGGCAGTTTATTAAACATTATTATGGTTTTTAAATGCAATTTGAATTTAAAACAATTCTGGCATGATGAACTAATTAGAACAGACTTTATTAAATAACAGAAAGAAAGCTAGGAAATGCAGAAAAGTCTAGCTTGAAGCAGTTTTAAGAAAACACAATTTCCTTTGTTTCTGCTCCATGGTAATCATTCAATTGCTCTCCTCAACACCTAAGGCTGTGCTAATGTCACTATCCCCAGGAGTGTTAGTGCTGTGGTACCTTAGTCCCCCTTGTCTCTTCTTTGACAGGAGTCTTATTTCTTCATTTAACATTATGGATTTTTGAATAACCCAGGAAACAACAACCATTAAATCTTGGGAGGTGTAAAGGAGTTTTAGAGAGCTGTAATCACGGAATGTTGGAATCAATTCAGTTCACCATGCTCTGGAAGGCATGATTGACATGGATACCTTCCCATTTACTCTTTCATTTTCTCTTCTAGTTTACCAACACTGAATAAACAAGTAGGAAGGGTTTGAGTAGAGGGACTGTTCAAATGTTGATTTCTCTCTTTCTTCTCCAACAATCTATTAATTTATAAGACATGATCCGTGTTAGTGCCAAAGTTTAAAGTTAACGTTGCAACGCTGATGACAAATATTTATGAAAGGGAAAAGTAAGCTAAAAATATGTATGCATGCTGTTTACTACATAGAAATTACTGTATCAGAATCTGGAAAGCTATTAAGACAGTGAATTGAAGTGCTTTCACAAAGAATGATGTATTTCACTTCTTCTCACTATTATTCAACATCTTGGCTACATCGCCTGTGGGGTAGTTATTTCCCAATCTTATCAACCATATATAACTGAAACTAGGTAAGATCTTTGCTCTAAAAGTAATATAAGGAATGCATCATTTCAGTGATCTAATAAGCATTAGGCATGAGGAATGACAGAAGGGAGATAATGTTAACTTCCATAAATTCTGCATTTACAAAAATCATGCCAGAAAGCACAGGCGAGTTATTTGTCTAAATCATGTCTTTAGCCATGTCTCTCACCTTTACCTAATACACAGGAGGAGGAGAGTTCTAAGCACAGGAGTGCATGCTTCTGGATGTCCCTAGCTCTCCAGCTTCCTTTGAAACTACTCACTTCAATTAATGGCATTAAGATGTCCGTGTTGTTGGCCTCCAATCCTGATCAAGAGACTTTCCCTGTCCATTTCAGAGTCAGACTAAAAGGATTATTGCTTCACACACACACACACACACACACACACACACACACACACACAATTTTAAATGACTAAAAGTGTTTATATTTAAAAAGTATATTTACATCCTGGCCCCAATATTTAATGAAGTAACACTGAATATTATTTTATACTGCATAACTCAGATTCCTCACAAAGACAAAACAAACACATACAGTTCACGTAGCATAGATTCATTTGGTAGTTTAAGTATAACAAACCAAGTTGAAATTTACTCAGTCCCCCCAAAATACTGATTTGAATTGCTATAAGAATTTTTGTTTTACCAAAATATGATCAATGTAACTCTGACATCATTATTCTAAGCACTAATAAAAATAAGCAGATTCTTCATTCTATACCTGCTGCTTACAAAAATTACACAAAATTAAAATGCAAAAATATTTATGATGTAAAAATAGTGCAAATCTTCATTTGTGGATGGAATTAGAAAAATGCTAGACCAAATCTCGCAATCAAATCCTGACAACATGACTTGTTTTAACATTTCAGTTCATAGAAAGACTACTAATAAGAGGTTAATCTAAATACTAAAACTTAATGAGATTAAAAAGAAAATGCTCAGGGAACTTTCCAGAACTGAGAGATTTTGCAATTTCATTTGGGTGTATTCATTATTGAGCACCTTCTACCTGACAGGTGCTGTAGTATGACTGGTGAACAGGAGTGTTCCTGACACAGCCTAGAGGAGGAGATGCAAAACAACTAACCCAGCTAATAAATAGGCAAAGGAACTGAACAGCCACTTTACAGAAGAAGAAATATGAATGGTCAACAAATATATGAAAAAGTGTTCAACACATCAAGCAATTATAGAAAGACAAATTAAAACTACACTGAGTATTTATCTCACTCCAGTCAGAATGGCAGCAATCAAATACATTGGCAAGGATTTTGGGGAAAGGATACACTCATACATTGCTGGTGGGACTGCAAATTGGTGCAACCACTCTGGAAAATGGCATGGAAATTCCTCAGAAAACTTGGAATGGAGCTACCATTTGACATAGTTATCCCATTCCTCTGTATATGCCCAAAGGACTTAAAAATCAGCATTCTACAGTGATGCATCCATATCAATGTTAATAACAGCTCAATTCACAATATCTAAGCTTTGGAACCAACCTAGGTGCCCTTCAACAGATGAATGGATAAATAAAATGTTGTACATAT
Source organism: Urocitellus parryii (assembly GCF_045843805.1). NCBI lineage: Eukaryota > Metazoa > Chordata > Mammalia > Rodentia > Sciuridae > Urocitellus > Urocitellus parryii. Next base: position 32,731,976 of record NC_135532.1, read on the forward strand.
ATGCAATATTACTGAGATATTATTTAGCCATAAGAAAGAATTATTTTATGACAATTGAAAATGGATGGATCTAGAGACTATCATGCTAAGTAAAATAAGCCAATCACACACAAAAAAACCCCAAAGGTTAAATGTTTGCTCTGATATGGGATGTTAACACACAACAAGGGTGGGTGGAGAAGAGGAATTCAGTAGATTAGACAAAGGGAAATGGAAGGAAGGAAGCAGGAAGCAGGGCTAAGAGGTAGGAGAGACAGTGGAATGATTCTGACACAACTTTCCTATGTGCATATGTGAATCCACCACAGTGAATCTCTATATCATGTACAACCACAAGACTGGGATCCTAAATAGAATAAGATGTACTCCATGTTTATATAATAAATATGTCAAATTATAATCTACTGACATGTATAACTAAAAAGAACAAATTAATAAAAGAAGTGTAGTGTGGGCAAGTAGGACTTTATCTCAGGGAGTGTGTGGTAGGATTTGCTTCACCGAATGTTCCCTGGGTGAGGTGGGATGTGAGAAGAGCTTTAAAGACTGAGCAGGACTTGGCCAATGTGGAGGTTAGTGAGGAGGCACTCCAGAACATGGACCAAAGGCAGACCTCAAGCTTGTTTAGACCAAACCAAGGAAAACTTGCAGTAAAAAGGTATAAGACGAGACATCTAGGCTGAAGTTCAGTTTTATTTAAGACACATTATCTCACTAAAAAAAAAAAAAAAAATCTTACATCAAATGGTTTAAAATCAATACTTTTTGAATAATTTAGAAAAATATTTTATAAAATAGAACTTATGATATCAAAGAATATATATGAAAGTAGAATCAGATTCCTGATTTTTTTATACTGCTATCCACCAGACAGTGTTACTTTGCTTTGGGAAAACTGTCAGCTCAAGGGTAATATGTGCTTTGATATTGAATGAAGAACACAACAAAATTATAAAATTTTTTTTTAAAAAAATCTTCATTGAACCCTCAAAAGATGAAAGATGAAAATATAAATATAATGTGTTTATAAAATGATTCTTTTAAAAGATACTACTAATGCTTATTTTCTTGTTACATGTTATATGTTGTTAGCTGTCTTTTATCTTGTTGTATTATTAGGTTCTATCACTCTCCAAAATCACAGCTTCATATTAGTAAAAAAGATACAAACATCTTAAAAGAACTGTTGGAAATGATCAAATACATTCTTTTGCTTTGCTCTTGACATACCTAACTAGGGATTCGATTTGTGACTTTTTGTTCAACAGTCTTTGAAGTCAAGTTAATTCGTATATTCATGAAGTATAGAGAAGAATTTCAGCAAATGAAGAAAATGTTAAATAGGAATGAACATTTTTAATGGATTGGAAACAAAACAGAGAATAATATATATTCAGCCTTTGTCTCTCCAAATAGACTATAAATGCTTTACGAGTTGGAACATGTCACAGTGCAGTATCAAGTGCCCCATGCACTGCCTAGAATGTGTTCTGTGAAATATACACTAAAAAGAGTTAATGAAGAAATTAATAAATGAATAGAGTGCATGAAAATGGTTTGTAGGTATGTAAATAGAAATGAACACTCAAGATATTCACATTGAAACTTCTGTCTGGGATATCTTTTTCTTTGGGGGGGGGCAGCTTAAATTGATTAAATGCCATAGATGGCATTGGAGTTTATGACTATTTTTTCCTGGGCCTTCACTAAAATCACAGTTTCCAAAGACAAGGTTAAGTCATCTATGATGGGAGGACCAACATGAGTATATGCAAAAAAATAAAGCTGAACTCAAGCACTGTGGTGCTACCAGAGGTACAATAATAGGGAAGCATAGCTGACCACTGCCAGGTTCATTACTTTATGGATAGAACATCCTGGGAATTTCACTCTGCTTATTATGGGTAGGATAATGTCAACACCGAACACACATATAATAAAGGATCTTTTAAATAATCATTTTAATCCCTAAGCCCCATTTTCCAATGAAAATGAAAGGAAGAACATCATAATAGTCAATAATAGATCTTGAAGAAGATCTGGATAAATTCTGGGGCCCCATCAACATAGTATGTTCAGCTATCAACCGTTAATGACTTTTCACTTTCACATTTAGTCCTTTCAAAATCTTGAATCGTGTGACATTTCATCAGTTTGTCTTACAATACCATATTAAAGTTATTCAGTTCCTTTAGAATATTAAGTCCTTGAGTCCTAAACACAAGAGCCTAAGAAAAGACTGTTGGCAGGGACTCAAATTAACATTTCTGATTTGCTAGTCAAGAAGCAATGGACACAAAAGAATCTGCTGCCTTCATTGTTCAGGGAATATTCATTTCAACTGTTTTCAGGCTCCCATCACAGCTGGATTAGCTCAAGGAGTCAAAGAACTATAAGAAGAAATCAAGGAAGCAAATTAAGTTTTCCTCAAGTATTTAGTGAGGAGTAACAGACAAAGCAGGCAGGAATAACATTAAATAATCAAGTCTGAGTTCAAAAGCAATTGAGTACATTTTTAAACAGGAGTCTCTTTCCTTTCTTTCTCTCTTTTCATCTTACACAGTTTTTTTTTTCCTGGCTATTGTTTTGAAACAGATATTACTGTTATTCAAGAATGAATAAAGACGCAATATTTTTTGAAGATAAAAATAAACAGTCTTTGAGAATTCACACACAAATTGTGGTGGAAACATAAAGCAATAATGCTGGGTGGAAAACGTAACAGGTTTGAGGTGCCTTTGTTAAATATTTCAAATATATGTAAATTTCAGGGGAAAATTTGTAATATTTCCACAGGTCTTCAACTTCTTATTCCTGACAAATCAATCAATTAAGAAATGATAGATGTTTCCTTTGTTTCATCTAATGTTGGATTAAAGGCTTTTCCTGGAATAATTTCTAATAATGTATTTTATTAATACCTCAAAATTTTCTAGAGTCTTCACACAATCTACACATCTTACAGATCCCATGGACCTGAGAGGAGAAAATTTCAAGTAGATCCATATATATGAAATACTATGAATATTAAGTCCATTAAGTGAGAAAACTCAAAGAGCTGTATATATGACCCTGTAAAATTATAAGTGGTCCAGCGAGATCTCTCGCAATCTGGAGATTCTGAAATTCATTAGCTTCTCATTTTATTACAAGTAAGTGTGTATATTTTAACACAGATGCCCCAAATCATTACTGTTTATTAAACCACTTATTACTACACTTCAATGTGAAGATAATTATTTGTCCGGCAAACAGTAGATGTGATCCACTTACAGGTGAATAGAAAAAAATAGTGTAATACTCAAAATTAAATCACGAATAGCAGTTTGCTTCACTGGGAATAGACTCTATGGCACTTTGATAGAGTGGCAACACTCACCTCTTTCTGACGGTACTTAATGGCCAATTTTAGTCTTGCAAGATCATTTCCACTTTGTTCTTCAATCAGACTATTGTCATCTCGGTAATTAAGAATGATCTCCAGTTCTCTGGAACTTCTTGTCTGGTCCAGGAGGTCCTTAGCAAATTGCTTGCACTGTCTTGACAGCTCCTCATACTCGGACTTGAATTCATTTTCCACTTTGCTCAGCTCCTGAAGCTCCCAGCTTAACTGAAAGGCTGTGAGGAAAGGATCTTCGCTTGACAGTGCAATCAGAGAGGGGCTGGCCAAGGCCTTGTAGATGTTGAGTCTGGAACGTGAGTGACGGAGGCTGTCCACGTCTGAACTGGAGACACATTCAACACAGTTACAGCGGACCTCATGGGGTCGGGGCACCGAAACACCTTTCTGGACCAAAAGTTTTATTATCTCATAATTATTTGTATGGGCTGCCAAAATGATGGGTGTAATGTCCGGAGTGAATTCAGAGAACTGCTTATCAAGAAGTATGGGAGGCACCTGGAAAAAGAAGGAAGCAGAAATAATGAATATTTATTCATTTGTTCAAGCTTGTGAATTTCAAACAGCATACAGGAACAAGGTGGAACAAGGCTCATAAATCTTCTGCTGAGTTTTTGTAGGAGAGATACGTCTTTTTTTTTTTTTTCCCTCCAAAAAAAGACAAGAAAGGAGTAGAAGAAAAAATAACTTTCCAATATAAGGGCACATCATTTTTTCATTCTTTCTATAATGTGAATTCTGACCTTTCTTGAAAGCTTAATGTTGGTGGCTATGGAAACTTTTTACTTGATGGAAGACTTTCTTACTCCCAACTTATTTGATTTGCTTTGCTTTGCTGGAGAGGTTAATTTCTTGAATAATCAAGAAATATCCTGAAAAACAAATAGTTTAAAACAAAATGCTCCTCTTGTAATTTCTTGTTAAAGAGTCTGTAAACAAGTCAAGATGGCACCTGGCATTTTGCAGAGGGAGTGGTTTGTGAAGTAACGCCAGCGAGCCATTAAGTGTGGAGATTCCTTATTGGTTGACTGCTGTATCTAGTTTATGTTAATTAAGATAAGCCATGTGAAATGTATATATACCCCTCCTGTCCTACAATAAACGGCTCCCACTCCTGCTGTATCAATGTGCACAAGTTGTTCGTCACCCCCCGGTTATTTTGCTGTAGCAGTGCAATTATCTTCTTTTTTTTTTTTTTTTTTTTTTTTTTTTTTTTTTTTTTTTACTGTTTTCATCTCTGCTGGTGATTAAGGGTGGCTGGGCAGAAATAAATAGGCTAGCCTCAGGTTGTGTCTTTAAATCTTTCTCTTTGGGGCATGATTTCCAGATGAGAAATCTCCACTGATAACATTATTGTTTTATTGGATATAAACAAAGAATTTGGTCATCAATGTGAATTTTTGTTGTGGGCCAGCCCTGGACTGTGTGAGGTATGAGCAGTTGAGCAGATGGGAGGACTGGCCTGATGTTGCAGGCTCTTTGGGCGTGCAACACAAGTGGGCACTTTCCTCTCGCTCTGCCTTTGATCCCACACAGCACCTGAGATGGGTGTGACTTGCCAAGATGTCAATCAATCTACTGACCACAAGACATCAGGAAGCTAGAATCAACCTCCTGAAACCTGACTCTTTTGTCTTATTTTTTAAAAACATTCCATCAAACCTCCCTTAGTGCTCCCTCTATAAAAATAAAAAATCCAAATGCAAGCTCTCTCTTTCCAATGGACCCCTAAGGTTGAGAGCAGTCCTGGAATTTGAAAAGGTATTTCTGTGTGCTTACATGCTTTCTTCATGGTTTTCTCAGTTATTGATATAGCCAGATTTTGTGAGCCCAGCATAGGTCACTAGCCCAGCTAGCTGGGAATAAATTCTCACTGTATCAGGTCACTAAAATGTTTATGTATGGTTGCCCTTTGGTTATATTCTAAGGATGGTGATGATGAATAAATAACATCTATTGTTTACTAAGAATCTTTTGGGTATATATTAACCCTCACCTTTTATTATTCATGTTTTATAGGTAGTGATCCTTGGGAAGTAAGTGAAGACATATGATTTGAGCCCGGGTCCACCTGTCTGACAGGCAAAACTGGGTATATCGCAGTGTATTCTTGCTGTACTATTTTAGGTTTAATATTTATTCTTGCTGGCACAGTCACAGAGTCATCTATGAAAATAAAGGCTACATAAAGACAAGTTCAATGTGGCAGAAACAACGAAGGCATGTGTCACATTAAAACATATGAAATGTGAAGGAGAGCACAGAGAGATTAACAGAATAACAACTGTGCCCAGAAATATGACATTCATAAGGAAGCTTCTATTATGCCACCTTCAAGTAGAGGTGAAATTTTTACATGTAATTAAAAATATGTCTTTAATTCACCTTGCCATTTAAAATATACATTTGTTTTATAAGCAACACTACATAAAGATTGAAGGGATGAAGTACTCTTTTAAAAGTTATTTTAAGATATATGCAATCAATTGACAGTGATGATAGTAAAAACCACTATTTTAAAAATGTTTATTAGTAGAGGAACGAGAATGCCTGTTGAGATAGAAATTTGCATTTATGTGTGGGATCAGTACATATTTACGCCTTATTAAGTATTTATCATTCATTTTAAAGATAATATGAATTGAAATTTAATTATGCATTTATTATAAAGAGAAAGATTACATTAATCAAAATCAAACTACAGGTAATTTTCAATTAAATAAACATGTGTTTTTTTTAGTAGACATTTAGAGAAAACAAAACAATTTCAGTTAGTTTCTATGATAGACACATATTTACATGACAGATATAATTAAAAGGACTATTCAAGATTCAGTATAATTTCAATCTAGGTTTTTTTTATGCTGTGAACAATTTGAAATTTATTAACCATGAAATTCAGCTTTGCAGTATATTGCAGGAAATTTTATGAAGAAAATAAGCATAATATGACCATCTTGAAAAACGCATTTTTCAGAAATGTGTCAGTGTCATAGTATTAGAGACACAGCTACATAATGGTTTAAATATATGAGAATATATCAAGAATTTTGTTTGTGAGTTTTCATACTCCATAAATCATGGTGAGTTTTATTTTTTTGAAAGATGTGACTACCTTGAATTGTATCTTTTATATGGAACTTCAGTTTTGAAGATAATTTTTGAATGGAATTATTTTATAGGTCCATAGCATAAATATAATTTATTGGCCCATAGGTGATTATTTTTTATGTTATATAATTTTAATTATTTTAGAAATTTGGTTCAAATTCAACATTGTATTTTGTGTTTAGCACTAATTAACCAGAACTCGGCAGGACAGAGATGACAGGACATTGGGAATACTTAGCTTTATCTCTACTCCACCTGAGGCTTTGCTGGGACTGTGGTGCAGGAGAGTTGGCAAACATTAGTGTTTATCCATGTCCAAGAAGATAGGCTTGGTTCCTCTCCATTCCATTAAGACAGTAATAACAGTATAAAAGCACTCAGTCATTGCACTGTGTCTAAAAATTCAGGGTATCCTTACCAGGCCACCCCTTCTGCAATCCTCACTGCTATGTTTTACTTATGATTTGTCCCTCAAAGGGTCATGTACTGGAGGCTTGGTCAGGCTGTCTTGAGGTAGTGGGACCTGTAGGAGTTTGGGCTTAGTGGAAGGTAATTAGGTCACAAGTGCACAAAATTCTCCAGTGAATTAATGTTTTTTTCAAAAGACTAGGTTAGTTTTCTTGAGAGTAGACAAGGTCTCATGAGAGTGAGCTATGCCTTGCAGGGTTGAACTGGTATCATGAAATTGGATTGTTAGAAAGCAGGTCAACGTGCCCTCTGCCTCACTCATATGTGTACTTTCTGCATGGGGCTATTTCCCCTTTCACTTCTCCTCCATGAGTTGATGCAGCCTGATGCACTCCAGAGTAGATGCTAGAGTCATAATTCTAAACTTCTCTCACCCAGAACTGTGAGCCAAATATATTTTATTATTTTATAAGTTCATAGCATAAATATAATTTATTGTCCCATAGGTGATTATTTTTTTTACACATATCCATCCTCAAGTGTTTAGTTATAGCAACACAAAATGTACCTTCCATTCTTCTGCATATAAAACGTGCCTTTTCTCCTTTTCATTACTGAATTTTGATTCATTCTTTAATTTAGAAAACAAATTGATTCATTGCTTTAATTATTAATTTTATAATTGTTAGTATTAGTTTTATATTTGTTATTAAATATACATTCAGGAAAATGCATAAATATTAACATATGAATAATATAATTTTTAATGTTACTTTACCTAGCATATTTTGAAGGATAAATTAAATATTAGAATGGTTATAAACAGGAAAAGAAGCCTGGTAACTATTATATTTTGGACAAGAATTAAAGCAATGGAAAAGAAAAAGCTGTGATTGCCCTCTGATTAACCCTATAGATATAAGGTTCTGAGTTTAATCTTGAGCACTATAAAAAAAGGGGGCTTCACAGTGTGATGATTCATTACATTCATACAATGGGTATGTATGATATAATAATGGCTAAAAAGGGTAGTCAGCAATTACATCTTCTTAAATCTTTTTTTTTTTTTTTTTTTTTTTTTTTGGTACTGTGGATAGAACCCAGGGGTGCTGAACCACTGAACCACTTCTCCAACCCTTTCTATTTTTATTTTGAGACAAGGTCTCCCTGAATTGCTTACAGCCTTGCTAAATTCCTGAGGCTGACCTTGAGCTTAATGATCCTCAGGTTTCCAAGCCTCTGGGATTATAGGAGTGTACCACCATGCCCAGCCCATATCCTTAAAGCTTTTAAAAGTCTTATTAACAGGTAATAATTGAATATATTTATGGCATACGGTTTACTGACATTGGCACTTTTTACTGACATTCTGCTGAAGGTTTTACTGATGTCCTAGGGAAGGTTTTACTGCCCTCTTAAAACTACCTTCAGCCATGGGTAATGGGCAGTATTGGAGGAATGGAGACAACTGCAGTGGAGACATTTACAAGAGGGTTATCAACTTCCCTACGTACTGAAAACTCAGAAATTTAAAGATGTCTTAAAGCATAAGGTATTTAATCTCAAAATTATTTGGGAAACCTGGAAAACTGCTTTTTGCTCTTTTTTCATGCTTCATTTTCAATCGGATCTACTCTCCCTCATTCCAGAGAGGTCTACTCTCCCTCATTCTCTGTCCTGTGCATCTTCAATATGAAACTCTTTCTCTTTCCTTTTGTTTCTCTATTGCTACACATTATGATAATTTTTATAACATGTAAAATACATAAGTCATGATTGGTGCTGAGTAACTATTACCAAAAAATTGTTTTGACAAAAACACATCTTTTTTAAAATTTTCAATATTTCAAATTTTCCATTTGGCATAATGAAGGACAGATGAGATTATCAGGAGCATAACTTTGTAGGTGAAAATCACATTATGCTTGACTTACTTTAGCTAAAATAGAACCTATAGATATAGAAGAATTATACCCAGGCAAACACACATGTATAAAACTACATACACTACTAATAAACAAACAATACATCTCAACAATTTTTTTTAAAAAATTCTAGTTATTGAATTACATATTCCATCCAGTTATCTACAAAATAAGAAAAAATTAAAAAGAATCCTGAAATTTGATTCTTGCCTCTGTTTTTATTGAATGAACATTTATTTAACATTTCTCAACTTTGCCATAGTATTAGTTACATTACTACCTGAATCATTGTAATGTCACTTCGTATTAAAATTATTGAAATACATGAGGAATATATTAACTCATGAATTGATTACTATTCTCAGAAGTTATCTAAATGCTTCACCTAGAAGTAACTCAGTACCAATCTGAATTACATATTTTACAATATGATATTTTACAAAAATATAAAATTAAAAATTTCTTTTGGTTACAATATACATGTTCGAACTATTCAAACTGAAGAATAAAATTTTAGAAGCAAAATTTGTCCCAAAGTGACATTTATCCAATTGAAGGTGTTCATTTTCTTAAGTTCAGTATTTATCAAAATATGTTGTATATAAAAATAAATTTATTTCCATAATATCATATGGTGTATTTAAGGTGTTAAGAAAAATAATCCATATTCTAACCTGGCTCTTTTCATCATTAGCTGTATTACATGTGAAAGACTCTTTTTTTTTTTTTTAAAGAGACAGAAAGAAAGAGAGAGATAATTTTTTTAATATTTATTTTTTAGTTTTCAGTGGACACAACATCTTTATTTCATTTTTTATGTGGTGCTGAGAATCGAACCCAGTGCCCCGTGCATGCCAGGAGAGCGTGCTACCACTTGAGCCACATCCCCAGGACTGAAAGATTCTTAAAATCTTTTATTATATGCAAAATAATATCCCTTCTAACATGAAAGTTTTATGAGTCAAATACCTTTTTTATATTCCAGCTGATAGCATAATAATGGAAACTATGTTAAACATGTAGTTTTTCAAGTACTCAGTAAAATTTTATTGAATTCTGAGTTTCATTTTGCTTTTAGCTTTAATTTTTTTAATCTGTGTATCAAGACCACAGTTGTAAAACCTCAGAATTGTAAATATCAAATTTATCTCTCATAAATGCAGATGTTTGCCTAATTCAAACCAACATAAGACGGTTTCAACTGAAAAATTGTATTTTAAATTCATTTAACAGCAGTTATTTAGAATATTAGAAATTCATACACACACAAATATAGACATTGAAATATGAACTGCTTGCACAAAAAATGAGTATCTACTATATGAATTAATAAATCAGTAAATGAATGGATAAATAAAAGAATGGACAGATGAATAAATTAGGTTACAATATTATTTAAACAAACAACTGTATTATTTTAGGACTAAATATCTGTTTCAAAAGACAAAACAGGGGCTGGGCTTGTGGCTCAGCAGTAGAGCGCTCACCTAGCACATGTGAGGCGCTGGGTTCGTTCCTCAGTGTCACATAAAAATAACTAAATAAAATGAAGGTATGTGTTCAACTACAACTAAAAAATAAATATTTTTTAAAAAGACAAAACAGCATGGAATGAATAATAGAAACTTTTACGAATAAAAGAAACTCCCTAATATCAGCAGGGTTAAGGGTTTAACAGTATGCTCACAATTGGTCTGAATCAGCAAAGATTCTTGTGTTTTCTGCTATTTCTGAGTGGCTGCAACCTTAAATTTGCTCAGAGTTTGATCTGACACCTGGTGAAACCTTGGTCCAGAAAATAATTATTAAAAGCAATTTAAAAGGAATTGTCCACCATTCCAGGGTTCTTAAATATTTGTGTGTTGTGCACTCCTTTGGAAATCTGAGGCAGCTCTTGGACCCTAATTCAGAAAGAATACTATTTCTAAGCAAAATGCATATATTATAGTGTATTTAAAAAAACACACATGATGCAGTAACAAGTATACTTATCTATTAATGTGTTCAATAAAACCTTAGTGGAAGGAAATTAGACTAATATTGAAGTATGACTAACATATAAGAAATATATCAGTGATAAGAAAATACTTATGATTTCTACTACTGACCAAGGTATATGCACTGTCATTAAAATGAAGCTTTGGGCCTACATTCATAATGGAAATGAATTATATATTTTATTTAGAAGTTAGTAAAAATAGATATGTACTACTTCTCATCCTATTTCATAGATATGTTTGATATTTATCTCTCATGTCTCTAAAAAGCTCTTCAAGTCTTATTAAATTGCAATTAGAAGACTCAAGTGGGGTTTTTAACTAGAAAGCACTAATCCAGACAGCTGATTTTTAAAAAAAATTTTTTAGTTGTAGATAGACATGATGCCTTTATTTTGTTGATTTATTTTTATGTGGTGCAGATGCGAGGCAAGTGCTCTACCGCTGAACCACAGCCTCAGCTCAAGATAGCTGATTTTTAAGAGCAGTGAGTAGGAAATTACAAAGATCCTCTAGAAAGAAAAGAAAGCTTTATATTTGAATTTTTTAAAATAATGTGTTTCTCTTTGCTGAAAGAGAATATTCTATGGTTACAAATATTCTAGAATATCAAGGGACACCCCCCAAATAGGTTTACTTCATTCAGGCAAAGATCCAGAAGTCTTAACATGTAAATAAAATAATTTTAAGGAGAAATGAAGAGCAAATGGACAAAAGAAAACATTTAGGCCTAAAAAAGAAATATCAATTCTAAAGCAATAATGGGTCTGTAGAGATTTCACCAGGTTTTTGATTAAAATAATGAAATCAATGACATACAATTAGACACATCCTGGTGAAATCCCCAACTTTCAAGGTACAAAAGTAATAACAATATACTTAAGTCATCAGAGATACAGAATGAGTAAAAACAGAAATGGAACTGACATCAAACATCGTATCTGTCTCCATAACTTTCCTATGTTCATATATGAATACATGACCATTGAAACTCCACATCATGTACAACTACAAATATGGGAAGTTATACTCCATGTATATATAATATGTCAAAATACACTCCAGTGTCACGTATATCTAAAAAAGAACAAATAACAAATTCTGCAAGATCATGTGATTGCATCTACAGATAACTGTCAGTAAAAGAATGGGACTCAAGAATTCTACATCCAGCCAACTTATCATCCTCCTATTAAGATGTTTTACAAGACACTGCTGGCTGTGCTAGAATTCAGAACGGGTATAATTCAGAAGGTATACCCCTACATATTCTATAGGAGCAAATATCCCAGAAGGTATTATAACCAAATGTATGTGAACACTTCTAGATAGGTGGAGAAAAAAGGAGAAATAATATCAAGCAATAAATCTTGCAATGTCCAGAGATATCTGGAACGTTCATTTATATTTTGCCTGGGGTCTAGGAAGATAGATGATATGTAAGGATACTGGAAGCAGAAAAGCATGTTGAAAAATAATATCTAACAATATTTTGGAATTCAGTTTTAAACGATTTCACTTAAATCTAGGAATTTGTGGGTAGGGTGCAAGGTTGGAGAATAAGGAAACAAAATATTTTTCAATTTTACTGAATCTCTTATGTACAAGAAAAATTTTCAGTGGATGTATAGCCTTTCTTTCAATTTGAGACAATAGGTTTATTTACACTAGTGTAATAATAGATATCATTGGCTTATAATTTCTATATTATTTTATAATTATATTAGTTTTCTCCTTTACTTTTTGATTCTTGATGAGTCAGTAAGTAACTAAAATCTGGATACTAATAAAGAAATTTTCTTCTAAATAAAAAGGATCTAAAAATGACGTTTATTTTAAAATTCTCTAGAATGAGGACCATTACTTGCTAACATTTTGAAATCTGAAAAGAATAAACCACAGCATTGAAAGTGAACACACTTTTAGCATTTACTTCAGAAATGCACTTTCTTTTAATTAACTATAATTCATTACAACATATATTTTTAAATGTGATAATATTGTATATGAAAATGTATTTAATGAAATTCACCACTTTTCCTAAATATTATAAGGATTATTTACTAAAAACCAATAGGAAAACTCATAATAAAGAGTGAAAACATTTACCATTAATATTAGAAATTTTAAGAAAACTTCAGCTAGAAAAAAAGGTTGAAATCCTGTTCTTGGGCTGGGGATATAGCTCAGGTGGTAGGCTTCTTGCCTTGCTTGCACTAGGCCCTGGGTTCAATCTCTAGCACCACACCAAAACAAAACAAAACAAAACAAAAAATCTGTTCTTTGCAGCAACATGGATTAACTTGGAAGACATAATGTTAAGTGAAATAATTCAAGAAAAAAAAGACAAATGCCTTATAATCTCACACATACCATCACTTGTGGAATCTAAAAGTCTGATGTCATAGAAGTAACAAGTAGAATAGTGTTTATCAGAGTTCAGGGAAAGTGGAGGTGGGAGAGAGATGGGAGATGGGTGTGACTGGTCAGCGGGTGCAAAGTTGGTTAGGAAGAATAGCTTTTGGTGTTCTATTGCACAGTGGTGTGAGGACAGCTAGTAGTATCATAGTGTATATTATAAAACATAAAGAGAGGCTTTTGAATGTTCTCAATGGAAAGAAATGATAAATGTTTGAGGTGGTAGATATGCTAACTATGCTGAACAGAAAAATCATACTTTACCCTCTATATATGTACAATTATCATGTGTCAAAACAAAATGAAGCATAAAAAAATTAGACCAGAAATTCTGCAACTGCTAGAAGAGGCCCAACACTCCAATATTTTGGTGCAGAAAGTGACTTCCTTAACAAAATCAAGAAATCAAAATTAAAATCAAACTCGTCTCAAAAGAAGAAATACAAATGGCCAATAAATACATGAAAAAATGTTTATCATCTCTACCAATCAGGGAAATGCAAATCAAAACTAGACTGAGATTTCATCTCATTCTAGTTAGAATGTCAATCATCAAGAATACAAGTAATAAATGCTGGCAAGGATGTTGAGGAAAAACTATATACATTTGGGGTACAACCACATTGGAAAGCAGTATAAAATTCCTCAAAAGACTAGGAATGGAACCACTATATGACCCAGCTATCGAACTCCTTGGAATTTAACCTAAAGAAGTAAAATTAGCATACCATAGTGATATAGCACATCAATTTTGATAGCAGTGCAATTCACAAGTTATGGAACAAGTTATAGCCAAGTTATGGAACCAATTCCAGAGGCCATCAACAGATGGTTGATGGATAAAGAAAATATGGCATATATACACAATGGAGTTTTACTCAGCCATAAAGAAGAATGAAATTATGTCATTTGCTGATAAATGTATTTAACTGGGGAACATCATGTGGAATGAAATAAATACGACTCAGAAAGTCAAGCATTGAATGTTCCCTCTCATAAGTAGAAGCCAGAACAAAATAAGGAGAAAAGGGGGAATGGGTGATACCATAGAAATAGAAGGTTGATTGTAAGTGGATTGAGGAGTGATTGGAAAAGCTCAGGATTGTGGAATGGAATTGACCAAATTATGCAACTACATGTATGAATATGCCACAGTGAATTTCACCTTCATCTATAAAGCACCAAGGAAAAGAAAAGTATAAATAAATAGAAGATCAAAAAAGTAGAGGAGGGAAAACCAGGGAGGAAGGACGGGAAGAAAATAGGAAGAAGTGGAGCAAATTATAATCCATGGATGTATGATTATGTCAAAATGAAACACAGTATTATGTATAACTAAAATGCATTAATAAAAACATTAAAAATGAATTAAGAAAAATCTGTTTCTGTTTAACAGATTACATAGTTAAAACATTTGAAAAGCCAAGAACAGAGAGTCTAAGTTAGAAGTATTATTAAGGTATAATAAAACATGTATACAAAAAAATCCATACCTTTCTCTTTATCAGCAAGTTGTAAGTAAAAATAATTGCATATACAATTTTAAAAAGTGGCCATTATTAATAATGATAGTTTATAATAGTTATGAATAAATACAGATATTAAAAGAGAAACTGTATATACCATCATTGTTTGTAATGATAGAAAAAATAAAACCTAATAGAAGAAAAACTAAAGCCCTATCCTGGGCATAAAATAAAATCCAGAATGAGGAAAATGTTATGTTTCTGGAAAGGAAGATTAAATATCATAATTATGTCAATTTTCTTAAAAGATATGTTAATTTAATATCATTTAATTGAAATATTTTATTCATTTTTATTGAGAATGTAATTAATTTATATATTAATATGGAACACTATATCCAAAATTGGTTAAAAATTATGAAAAGTGTAAGATCCAAAAACAGCAAGAAATATGAATCCCCTGAATAGAATTTTGATCAGAATAATAATTCTTCTTTTGATTATCTGTGAAAAAGTGGAATAGCTATTCAATTGGAAATGTAGCTGATTTGTTAAATGGCACTGAGACAATTTTCCACACAAACAAAATTAGGTCTCTCTCACTTCATGATAGTACATTTGAGATAGAGTAATTATTTAAATGTTAAAAAACAGAAAAGCAATACCATTTTAGAAAAGATTAGTTGTATAGGCCGGGGTTGGGGGAAACTCTTAAAGCTAGATTTGAAACAGAATGGAAAACTCTGTATTGTCATTCCATTCTTGAGAAAAATGGCCAAAGATACCACATAAACTAACAAAGAAAGTAAAATATTTGCAACCTGTGAAATATACTCGATAATTCTACTGCACAAAGAGAACCTATCAATCTAATAGAAAACTAGAAGCAACCCAATGGATAACTGGACAATTATAAACAGCTATTTCACCAGAGAATAGCCAAGGGTCAGAAGCACAAAACCATGATCTTTTTTCATTCTCAGGGAAGAAAAGGAAAATTAAAGCACAAAAATTCAATTGTTTGCCATCAAATTGCCAAATTTGAAGAGCTATGAAGATAGGTACTTTCTTTCACTAAAAGTTAGAGAAATGTAGAATGTTACAGCCTTGTGGAGAGTATCTGCTACTTACAGGAATCCTGAGATCCACGTTCTCACTTCTGGGAACACTTTCTACATAAGACACAGAGAGAATAGTTTCTTACACAGCTAGCCCTCATCCCCAAATTCTACTTCCACAGATTCAATCAACCACATATAGAAACCATTTGGAAAAAAAATGTCTCAGTGGGGCTGGGGTTGTAGGTCAGTGGTAGAGGGCTGGCCTAGCATGTGTGAGGCACTGGGTTCAGTTCTCAGCACCACATATATATAAGTAAAGTAAAGGTCCATTTACAACTAAAAATATATTTTTGAAAAATGCCTCTGTTGAATATGTTCAGGTCTCTTTTTCTTATATTATTCACTAAAGAATTCAGTGTGATTATTTGCATAACATTTATGTTGCATTAGGTATTAGGAGTAATCTAAAGATAAATTAAATGGAAGGACATGTGTAGTTAATCTTCAAATGCTATACCCTTTACATAAGGGACTCGAGCATGTATGGATTTTGGTATACATGTGCATCATGGAACAATGGATATTAAAAGAGAACTGTATATACCACCATTGTTTGTAATGATATAAATTGGACATTACCTACTTGTTTTTAAAAAGTGAAACAGTTGAACATATCCCTCTATAAACTATTATGTTTGCATGAAATATTTGAAGTAGAAAGAATGTTGTGTGTATCATTATGGAGGGATGCTCTCAGGTCTCATTTTGTCATGCTGGAGAGTCGTAGCATAATTATTTACATAAAGGCTTCTTTTTTAAGTTCATTAAACACTGGTTGATAATCTATTTAACATCAGACTCTGTCCTTGGTATTCTCTCATTAGACCTTAACCACTTTTTTTTTTTTTTTTTTTTTTTGGTGAACAAATACCTCTGTATGAAGGTCGAACCTGTATATTCAAATGTACTTGACACCACATCCCAGTGTACATCCTAAAGCTTAATCATTTCAGCATCAAACTCACCACTCACAATTCTCTTGTTGCATTGTGCCTTTTCCTTCCCACTTACCCAATGATACTATTCAGATATTACAATTCCTATGATGCCTTTTGGCAGAGTTGAACCGTTAAGCTGCCTGTTTGTCCTTCATGGAGGTAATGGGGAAAAAAAAGTTCCACAGAAGAGAACATACCTATTTTCAGAAAATAAATTTGTGAGAATAATAAGGACAGCAAAAACATACTGCACAATTCTTGATTCCTGTCTCTCCATTAAGGGCTTTTGTTATAAAATACTTTTAATTTTACCCCAACTTTGGGTAGTAATGCATCTAGTATAAGTACTAATGACAACAATGATGGCCTATTTCCATTTTTGTGAAGTTTATATTCATTTTAAATTGCATTGGCTATATCTTTTTACTGTAAGTCTATTGAAAGTCTACTTTGGATTAAAAATCCCAGTCTAGCAATACATTTATTGATTTGAAAAAGTACATGAAGCATGCAATAAACATAACTCCAGAACAACATAGGAGGCAGACTTAGTTCAGAAATACAATGCATACTTGAATCAAATGAAGGAGGATAGAGAAGAAACTATTTTAACTTCATTGATGCTATACATGCAAACAGGCCGGGAGATTGATGATGACAATGGAATCAACAGCTGACATGTAAACACATCATGTGGTTTTCCCTGTGCTAGGACCTTGTGCCTCAGTTTAGTCAATCCTCGAAATGATTTTTGGAGGTAAGAATTATATTCTTCATATGAGTGAGAATGACACATCTTAGAGAAGCTAAATACTCGTCTGTGGTACACAGAAACCCATGCAGCCTAACTCCAGAGTCTACATTCTTCAAAAGACTATCTGTCTTAAGGCAAAGCAGCTGTGACAATCTGAGAACAGCTCAGGTAACAAGAGTAAGAGGCTCTGCAGTACAGCCCGCCCCCACGGTAGTTAGCTCTGTGAAAATGACAAAGCCAATTAATGTCTCTGCATTTCCATTTTCCTGTTTTCAAATATAGACTTTTTTCATTATGGAGCAAGAATTGGTAAAGCACATATCAAAGACTTCTCCAAGTTAATTCCCACGGGGTTGTGGTAAAGATTAAATGTGAAAGCATGTTGTACTCTATAAATCACTTAATAACGGGGAGATGCTAGTGTTACGTGACAATCCTAGGATTGTTTGGAGAAAGAGCAGAAAACTGTCTTGTTCAGTTTTGCCAGATTCATTTGTTTCTCCTCACATAAACACAGTCCCAATTATAGTGTTTGATTCATCTGAAAGGTAGAACAATAATTTCCTGACAGGCCAGTTTCGTAAGAGTAGATGTCAAGATTTGGAATGTGTGCTTTTTGTTACTGAAAATATAAGCTGTGTATCTTCTGAAATGCCATGAACTTCTTTATTGTGAACAGCTATAGATACATCCTGAATAATAACTATTAAATATTAGTTGCTCCTTGTATTAAAGAACTGCAGAAATAAATTTCATCTCCTAAGGAGACACCAAATGCAGCATCTTTAAATCCCTGCTGACTTCAACTAGGTTGACTGCTAAAGTAATAGGAGGATTGTTACCTGCAAAATCAGATTGTCTGGTTCACAAACAATTAATTTTGAAAACATATATATGTATGTGTGTGTCTGTGTGTGTGTGTGTGTGTGTGTGTGTGTGTGTGTATGACACCTAAGTGAAATGTTTGTTTAAAATATGGCTAATAGGTCAAGTTAAAATGCAATTTAAAATAAATTCTAATTGTCCAGTTTTCTGGCCAGTGATTTAGTTCTCATTTCATTTGAATATGTTTATTACTGTCTTCTTTTTGAAACTAACTGGTATTTTATCTGGATGGTAGTGTGTAGGCGCAAACATTATTTATCCCACTAATTATTTGTAGCTTTGGGAATGTTTTCTAGGTCCTCTCTGCCAACAAACTAAACTTCAGTTTTCTCACCTATAAAATGGAGAGAAAAAAGGGAAATTGCATGGAAATGGAAGGAGACCCTCATTGTTATACAAAATTACATATAAGAGGTTGTGAGGGAAATGGCAAAATAAACAAGGAGAGAACTCAAATACAGTAGATGGGGTAGAGAGAGAAGATGGGAGGGGAGGGGAGGGGGGATAGTAGAGGATAGGAAAGGTAGCAGAATACAACAGTCACTAGTATGGCATTATGTAAAAATGTGGATGTGTAACCGATGTGATTCTGCTATCTGTATTTGGGGTAAAAATGGGAGTTCATAACCCACTTGAATATAATGTATGAAATATGATATGTCAAGAGCTTTGTAATGTTTTGAACAACCAATAAAAAATAAAAAATAAATAAATAAATAAATAAAATGGAGACAACTATAAATCTTTATTTCTGAGGATTCTTCTATGCACTAAAAGTACATTTGGAGATAAACCTGTTGTACACAATAGTTGGCAAGACGTAATCTACTATGATTATTATAACCATCACCACAACTATGACTATCATTTTCTCTAGTAGGTATGTCTTAGTCATACTGGGGTCCCTTCTCTTATCCATCCTTTAATACTGTTCCTTTCCAGGGATTAAACTTTAGCCCAGAGTCTTCATTCTTCAAGTCTCTATTCTCTGCACAATACTAGGTGTTCTCTTTGTGCTCATTATATTCTGTGCTAATTTTTATTCTTCCTGTCATCTAATAATCTTGCAAAACCTATTGTATGCCAGTCATTCTTTAAAATTTTGGGAATACAGCAATGTACACAATGAACAAAAGCCTTGCCTTCATTCCACTTAAATTCTAGAAGGAGAAGAAAGAGAAAAAAAATGAAATGAGGGAACAATGAATGAATAAATGAATGATTGAGTGAATGTCAAATACTCAAGGTCATAAAGGAAATTACAGAGAAGTCAGAATAAACAGAGTAGCAGAGATAAGGGAAAGATTGCTTGACAGGATGTTTTGCAATCCTCAGTTTGACAGGATGTCTTACCAATATATGGAAATTTAAATAGAAAATTGAAGAATGTGAGGAATTAAGCTAAGCTAATATCTAAGGGCTAAGAATTTCCTCAAGTAGGTATAGCAGGTGCATAGATCCTGAAGGATGAGCATGCCTATGGTTTTGGCCAATGTGATAGGAACACAATGTGTTAATGGTAGAAGATGAGATTAAAAATTTTTTTAAAAAAGTAGCAGGTGAGGGCAGCAGATGCAATTCCATCCATTATGAGGACTGTGGCTCTTACTCCTTGTGGGATATAAAGGCAGGGGAACATTATCAGCAGATGAATATTACACTATTATATCAAGAATGGACTAAAGGAAACAGGTGTGGGAAGCAGGACAAACTGATGAGGAGTATTGCCATAATCAATGCAAAAGTTCCAGGTGACTGAGAGAAACTGCAGTGGAGAATAGGATAAAGGGTCCAATACTGTATATATCATGAAGGGAAAGTCAAAAGAATTGGCTAATGGATTGAATATGATATGTGAAATGTAACATCACAAAGAAAATCAAGAATAATATAACATACTGGACTGGACAGATGGAGTTGAAACTTCCTGAGAACACTTTCAGAAAAGAGATTGTGTGACCCAATAAAGATGGGGATTTGGTTTTTGTATGTTAAATTTGACACTGAATTAGAAATCTGGAGCTCTATATTTGACAGTCATCAGCATACAAATAGTATTTAAAGCCATAAGCCTGAATGTCAGTTAGCAAGTGAGAAGTCAGTATAGATAGAAAATAGTAGTTAGAAATTTGAACTCCCTGACATTTCAAAATTTAGAGTTTGAGAAGACGAGGAAGGACCTGCAAAGGGTATTGAGAAAATAGACACTGAAGTGGAGAAAAGTCTGCAGAGTGAGAAATCTCGGGCTACTGAGACACATAGTTAGGTAGGCTGTGGCTACGGTGGTGGAAGCGTGTGGATGTTCTGTCCTGACTCTGTTTTCTTAGTAGAAGAGAAGACAAGGAACACTGCATGAGAAAGAGGAAGGGAGAAAAGTTGTGGACTTGTTTGGTGTTTGAGAAAAGACAGAAAAAAAAAAAGAAAAATCCTGCAGGTAAGTGGTAGTATTATACATTCCTAGGAAATGCAGTGGGATTTGTGGGCACTATATCCGGCCCACTTGAAGTTAGTGATCATGCTTTTTAGAGTGAAACTAGTTCAGACGACTATATGCTTTCCTTCTGCTTGCTTTGGCTACCTGGGCAGCCAAAGCTGGACACAGTAGGAAGAGATTGAATTAAACTAGAAATGGAATTTCACCAGGTAATATTACAGAAGGAGTTTGCTAGCTTCCCATAACAAATACCAGAAATCATCAACTTAAAAAGAGGAAAGGTTTATTTTGGCTCACAGTTTTAGAGGCTTTAGTCCATGATCAATTGACCTCCTTGCTTGAGCCTGCAGTGCCATATCATGGTGACAGCATATGGTGATGGAGACCCTCATGGCCAGGAAGTAAAAGAAAGAAGAAGAGACCGGAGTTCCACAAATGACTTAGGATCTCCCACTAGACCCCACCTCTTAAATGTCCCACACATCCCAGGAGCACCTGGGACTAGTGAACAAGGCTTCAACAACTTTGGGGGGACATTCCTGATCCAATCAATAGCAAGGAGTGAGGGAAAATGTGTGCAGGTAAGAGGCGGCAATGATGAACTCTTGGATTTGAATAAAGGTAATGGCATCACAAGGGGTGACAGCCCATGAAAAGTTTGGAATAGAGGGACTAGACATAGGGAGCAGGGAAAAAATCATGACCTTAGAGATAATATAGTTAATAAGTTTGGAAGGTGGATATGGGAGTGGCTGAAGTAAGGTGGAATTAAAAGTGGTATTTGCATGTAAGAGAAGTCAAAGATATTCTGAGATTATTCATGTATATAACCAGAAAATTTGGATAAGGCCATTGATGAGCAGTAAGACAATTATTCTGAGGATACATCTTGAAGCAATGAAAATATGTAGAATACTGTAATTGTGCTGGAGATTAAAAAGAAAGAAAAAAACAAGGAGATGGAAGAACCAATCAGGAACAGGGCCAGTGCTGTGATGGATGTCCCTAATGGAGATTCAGATTTCACTTAGAAATGAAGAGATTTTGTATAGAATTTTATAGTTTTCCTTTTGAAACTCTTTCACAGTACTGTGCTATATATGTCTTAGACAATTTTTATCTTCATCACCATTATTGTAAAAAATGCTGTCCTTTTCAAAATATATATTTTATATATTTGTGAGAAAATGTATTCACATACAATGCTATATTAAAATTTGTTGATATTAGTGGTATTAAATAGCCCAAAATTGTCTAGAGTCTGAAATACATTTTTTGTTTTCTGTTCCATGACATTCATACCTTTTCTTACTAATTTAAATAATTTACCAGTAGAATATATTTTATTTTGTTTTCATTTACACAATATATATTTATATAAATAATATATATTAATGTATATATTAATCTATATTAATCCTACCCATTCCCCACCCCCCAATATTATATATATATATATATATATATATATATATATATATATATATATATATATATATAAACCCAGGGTGCATAACCACTGAGCCACATTTTTTTTTTAATTTGGAGACAGGATCTCACTACGTTTCTTAGGGCCTTCCTAAATTATTAAGGCTAGCAATCCTTTGAACTTGAATCCTCCTGCCTCAGCATCCCCAGCTGCTGGGATTGTAGGTGTGCACCTCTGCTCCTGGTTTAGACAATCTATCTTAATAGGATTTTTATATCTTTCTGACTTCTGTTTTTTTTATTTTTACTTTTTTGATGCTTAAACCAAAATAAAGTATTGCATAGAAGAATAACTTTACTTTGTTTCTAACATTAACCTGAATATTTATAAGATTTTACTATTCAGAATGATATAAGCTCTAGGATTCTTCAGAGATTCTCTTAATTAAGTTAAAGAAAGTATTTGTTCCATTTTGTTTTGCTATGGTTTGATGATGAGGCTGTTTTTTCCTGGATATAAATTCTATCGTTTTTTTTTTTTTTTACTTTTTGCATCTAGTGATAATGATGTGTTTCTTTCTCCTTTTTAAGATAGTGAATTACAATAGTTTTTACTACTATTTTGCTTATGATTTTTGAATTTATATTTTTGGTTGAAATGAGCATAATTTTCCTTTCTCATATTGTTTTCCTTTCTGTTATGTATGGTAAGGTTATACTAGTTCATAAAAATATTAATGAAAGATTAGAATAGTATACCACCTCAAATATTAGAGCTTAATTTTTAATATCTTATATTTAATAATTTTTAACTATATTCAATTAAATATTTTCCATGTTTTAATTTCTGTATTTTTATTATAAATAGCATTTCACTTTCCTTGATACTCAAACCTATAGGTCTTTCTTTCCTCCTCTCTCATCAATGCTCAGGGTAGCCCAGACACTGATTCATTAAAATAGGGCAGTGGCTTGTGAGAACAAATACCAGCCTTAAAATCTTGGCCAGAGGTTTTCATATAGGATAGAGAACTGCTTACTCTGAGCTTTAAAAATCCTGTCCCTGTGCAAATCCCTAGCTCTTGAAAGAGATTTAGTGTTCATGTTATATTTTAAATTGATTACAAAATTATCTCTTTAATCCATGTGGAATATGCTTTTATCCCCTAATAGATTTAAAATTTTTAAACATCACTGTGAGGATTGCAGAATATTCTAATTATATGATAATTTACTCAATCACAACCTATATTTTTAGTGTATATAATATCTTCTCCATATGAAAGGGTGACTACAAATATGAATTTAGTTTAAACAGAAGTAAAGGTACTCTTTTCTCTATATTGATGGAGTATTAAATATAGAAGATTGAATACTTTCCTTATTTAATCATGCTGATTTATTATTCAGTGCTAAATAGACATGATTAATTTTGTAATATCTTTGGTAAATTACTTTTATTCTGGATTTTTTCTCTTTATGATTTATTTTAAATATACAAAGGAACATACTTTGAATTGTTATGGAGAGAGAGAGAGTTCACTTTTAAATAAAAACATCTCCAGAGGTCAGAAAATGAAACCCAGATAAATCTTTGCTTTTTTCCACTTCATATTTTTCTTCATTATGTTTGCCTAAAGTGTGCTGTGTATGAAAGTAGTGTAGATTTATATCAATAAATTAAATTTGTAACAACTATGTCAATTCTTATGATTTGTGGATCCAATGAAAGCTCCATGGAGTAAAATATATCTTAACATATGTTAAATTTAAATGAAGATTATCAGCTTCCCTGTAATTTTCAAATGGCTAGAGACTTGTGACTGTGGAAAACACAGCACTGGATTGCCCTTTAATTTGTCTGGTGTATGGGTGAAAGGAAGTTAGGGACTAATGACATGAACCCTCATAACCCATCCTGATTAAAGAACACTCCAAATGTAGAAGTATATTTAGAAATGAGGCCTCACTGATCTAGTACGGCAAGGTGCTATTGCATGCTTTTTCTAATTCTTAAATTTCTCAAAAGAAGTAGGTGCTGCTTGTGAAAAATTCTCTCAGAACAAGTCCATTGTAGCATCTGTTAATCAGAGGAGACAATGAAAAACTTTAATGGACCCTTTTTGGCAGTGAGAGATGCAGCAACATTACATGGATTTTGTGCCCTAACAATACTTGCAGGTCTAGGGTCTAAACAGAATAGTTCTTGAGTGAGAAGTAGCAAAGTTGGCAGACACACATATGCAGAGTAGGAAGTCTGAATGCCTAGCCAGCACAAATGGGCTAACATTGGATGTTTGGTTGGATTGGTTACTTTACAAGGCATCGGGGAGACAAAACTTGAGAATTCTGGTGATCTTGGACATCCACTAACTAGCTTCCTGGCCTCAAGTACATTGTTCACCAACTTTCTAAAGATAGCAGCATGACCTATCTATTCACAGGCTCATGAGACTTTCACTGTTGAAAATACTCAGCTGTGCTACAGTGATCTACAAATGTAAGGAGTAATAAAGTTTTGCTTTCACAATAATAAAAATGAAGATATAGAAATTATTGCATTTGTGTGTCTTTTTCTTTTAAGAATAGAGAACATCATTCTAAGTCAAAAAAGCCAAACTGAGAAAGTTAAGGGTTAACCATTTTCTTTCATATGGAACAGTGGACCAAAATAAAGGGGAAAAAGGGGGGATCTCAAGAAAATGGAAGGGAGACCAGTGGATGGGACCAAGGGAAGGGAGGAGGGACTAGAAAAGAGAGGAACAGTGGAATGAAATTGATCAAACTTTGCTCTGTTCATATATGAATATACCACAGTGAATTTCACCTTTATGTATATCTATGTATATATAAAGCACTCATTTAAAACAAACCATAAATAAATAGAAGGAAGATCAGTAGAGTATAGGAAGGGAAATGGGTTAGGGGACAGAAAGGGGAAGTATTAGGGACTGAAGTGTAGCAAATCATATTTCATGCATGTATGAACATGTCAAGACGAACCTCAATATTATGTATAACTATAATGCACTAATAAAAAGAGTGGAAAATTAAATTTAAGAATATTAAGCAAAATTTTAGACTGAATTTATGAGTGCTAAAAGAACTGAACTGGTGTGTGGATATAAGATTTCTAAATTCCATGTCCCTTCCATTGACTAATAATATAAAGATTTTCAAAGAAACAACACTTAAACTTTATGTTTATGCCTAACCTACCCATATATTTTCTGATATCCTTCTCATCCGTTGACTTTTGTTGTGCTTCCTTATAGAGTAACTTTTCCTATTACAAAAGTCATATATCATGCTGCCAAAAGACTTTTAAAACAACAAAAATTAAAAAAAAACTGTACTCTAAAATCTACGTCAAAAGATGTTCATTTAGCATACATATATCTGTATTTTTAAATAGAAAATTGTGAGTATGTTTTGTGGGAGTGTGCTGTGTGTGTGTGTGTATTAACAAATACAGGCTTCAGAAGGATTTGGAGTCTCTGGGAAGAAGGCTGCATTCTCCATAAGGGGGTTCTGACTTTGCTGAGTGAGGGAGAAGCCTCCACTTGGAACCCTACTGTTGTGGTGAAATAGAGGCCACGTTGTAAAGGAAATGTATTCCCAGGGAATATCTTAACAAAAGTCTTAATCTTGTTTTCATTCTGAAAATGATCTAAGTCAGAATTGTTGCCTTTACTAGAACTCATAAGAACTTTGATGTTTGACTTTATTTTGCCAGATTGTTCTTTGCCTGACTTTATTTTCATGAAAGATGATGAGGTTTTAAAATCTGCAATATTCACCCATCTGCTTATGCATCAAAGAAACTGCTACTTAATATCTAGGATGTACATAGAATTATCCTAGAATTATGTAGATGGTGGAATAGAACAGAAAGATAAAAACTAAGAATATAACTGATGCCTAATGAATAGGCAGTGTTCACAAGTCTGTGAAGAAACTGAACCTATATATATCATCAGATGGACTAAAAACATCAGATTGACTAAAACCTATAAAACATCACAATGGAACTAAAATATGGTTTTATCATCAAAGGCCCTAATGCAACATCATCAGTTATAAGCTGGATTCTTTTATGTTTATATATTGCTAATCACCAGAGAAAACAAACGGGAAAAAAAATCACCCTTTAAGAAAAATTAACAAAGTAAACGAGGATAGCAATATGATCTATCAGCATCACACGATGTATTGATTAGCAAGCACCCTAGGAAAAGTGAGACTGTAAAAATTCGGTCTTCAACATTAAATATATAAATGCAAAATTAAGATCACTATAAGAATAAAAATATAGATGGGAAGCTAAAGAATGCTACCCGAATAAGTTGGTTTTCAAAAGTTCTTCTCTGAGATTACACAGAAACAGTTGAACTCATGCTTGGAAAAATTCTAGGAAGCACCAGTGGGAAGCTAATGAAAAAAGACCCACGGTAAGACCCATGATGACCCATGGCATCATGCTATAGGGATTTCTCAGCAAGAGACAAGTGATGGGGAACAGCGCCATTACTCCTCCAGATGGGAAGATGGCTTTCCTTCATTTCTAAGAAAATGTAGGGAGTTTCAATTGATGTTGAAAAATGCACATAGAACTCAACTCTTCTGAGTTCATTTAGAAGTGAACTAAAATCACTAGATTCAAGAAAGAAAGACTTTGCAATTTACAAGTGCTTGGAGCAATAAGTTAAGACACATCTTAACATATATTTTAATTTGGAAAATAATGTACCCATATAAAACACACACAAGGGGTAAAATCCTAGTGAAAATCAAAACAGACTCCTACTAGAACACAATATTTGTTGAAAAATGGCCTACTGCTGATTTTTGCTTTTTCAATTAGATTTGTAATGAATGGAATATATTAGCATTATATTAATCATTGTTAGTGATCATTGTTAGTGATGTTATTAGATGATTAGATTTGAAATATGTAGATCATCATGATGATTTAGAAACTTTTGTTTACTTTTGATGGGTAATCTATAATATGAGTTAGATGACTTATAAATCATGCATTTGTACCAGATAATAAAACAGGTAAAAATGGACAAATTTTATAGAAACTTGTGATATTTTGTGTTTTGAACAAAACCTCTACTACTCTTGTGTTGTGGTGTGAACTGATAACTATAATCAATAAAAATGTAAGTTATAGGTTATAGAGAGTAAAAAATTTGGTTATAGATATAAGATTTTGATAAGTGAGATAAGACAATTATAAATCAAGAACTGTCATAGACAGGCCTAAGACTCCATTTTGCTACCTTCTATTTAAAAAAACAAAACAAAACAAACAAACAAAAAAATGCTACAAGAGTTGTTTCTGAGAAACTGAAATAAAACCTGTTTTCTTATAATATATTGTTTTCTGTACTTTGTACTCAACAAAATGTACTCAATCCAGGATATGGGGGTCTTGGTGACCTAAGACTTTGAAGTAGATTCTTGTCCTGCTAACCACCTGCTTGAACTCAGGATATGGTTGTCTAACACCTGCTCAAACCCAGGATGTGATTGTGAGTTGCTGTGCTAATTGCTGTCTTAGTGTCTATGATGGGCTTGCTTGTACAATGCTAAGGAAAACCCCTGAGTTGTGGTTTCTGTCTTTAAGTTCCCAGGATCAAGGCCAGGAAATTGCTGTTCTCCCAGACAGCTTCAGTCTCTACAAGTGGGTGACAGTCCCTGGCCAGGTAAATAAAGCTCTCATTGATTTGAATTCAGATTTAGAGTGTTTTCTGAAGTGGCCTCCCATAACAGTTGCACAGTGAAAAACATTGTAATCTACCAAACAATAAAGGAAAGAATTTAAAGTACATGACTTTTAAGTTCTTGACTGATGTTCAAAACTAACATGTGCATTTTAAAGGCCTCCAATATTCACCAGGTGGCAGTATTTGGCCTAAGTATGATCAAAACAAAACTTGATCTTTTTACCTGTGCTAGTAAAAGAGTGACACAGGTGCACAGAGACTGTGCATTCATCCTGAGAATGCTGGAT
Organism: Urocitellus parryii; assembly: GCF_045843805.1. Classification (NCBI taxonomy): domain Eukaryota; kingdom Metazoa; phylum Chordata; class Mammalia; order Rodentia; family Sciuridae; genus Urocitellus; species Urocitellus parryii. Next base: position 32,760,283 of record NC_135532.1, read on the forward strand.
TTCAATGCTCTGTCTCTTCTGAAAATATACCCTGTAAAATATCCCTAAGGGACCTGATTATTTTCTATGAGGTCATCTCTCATCACTTTTCTTCATATTGATGTTCCTTTTCTTTCCTTTTCCACCATTAAGCATTCTTTAGAATAAGAAGCCAAACCTTAAGATGGTATTTATATTTACATTTTTTTCCTTGTTCCACAAATGAGTTCAGGCTGACATTTAATGTATAAATGTGATAAACGTTTCTATTTGTAGACAAAAACTGAATTTTAGACTTTGCTTAAGAACCAACATGGCTGGTTAAGGTAAATTTCCTTAACTTTCTTTTGTTTCACTTTCTGTCTATGAAGGGTGGTGGCTCCAGGAGTCTCTATGTGCATGAGGGTGAGATCAGAATGGCCTTTAGTTCCCTCAAGTTTCAAAATTTCAATATAGACTCTGCTTATTGGTTGAGAGAATCAGGTAGTCTGTCATGGGATAAAGAAGAAATGTGCATTAAAAGGAAAACTGCATCCCAACAGGTGCTTCCAGAACACACGATTTAATCATAACCTCAAGTCAGGATTAAATATAGTCTAGAAAGCATCAAATGGAATAAATATATGATGCACAAATGTGATGCAAACTTCCTTAAGCTTGATCATTTAAAACCAGGACAGGAGAATCAAAAGCACCCTAGATGGCAAAGAATTAATGGGCCCTGATCCTCTAGGATAATGTAATAAAATTACAAATTAGTAAAATAAATATAAGTTTAACTCACTAAATACAAATATTTAACATTTCAGCATTTCATTGATAGATAGACCTAATAGCTATATGTGTGCATAGCCAAAATACTTCAGTGTTTCCATCCAGGATTATTGTATATTATGTCTTTCTATGCTGGAAAATTCATAGGATATGCCAATATATTACGCTGGCTCCCAAATCACTGAATGGTTTTTTAAATACATTTTTACCACTGTCATAGAAACACAATGGTGCTTATCTCTATATTGCATTACTTATATTGAATTCTTAGTCTCATGCATAATTTACTGTGGCTATTTCTTAAGCATTGGATACTATCCCCTACTCTCACAAAACATAAATACAATTAGAAAATCAATATCGTATAGAAAACAGAATGAAGATGCACTTAAAATACAATTTAACTTGAAGTCGCAATTGATTGCTGGATTACATTTATTGAGATAAGAATTACTTATGTGCAAAAAGGACCCATGTGCAAAGACTTGGTTGCCAGCTTGTGGTGCTACTGGGCCATGCTAGAACCTTTAGCAGGTGAGGCCTAGTGGAAGCAATGTCATGGGGGGAGGTGCCCTTGAACGGGACATTGGGATCTCAGACCTTCCCTGTCTTGCCTCCTGGCTGCCATTAAATGAGCAGTTTCCTCTGCCACATGCTTTTACCAAGATGTGCCATCTAGCCACAGTCCCTAAAGCATTGGCGTCCACTGAACATTGCCCCAAACTTCTGAAACTGTGAGACAATATAAACTTTTCTTCCTCATAATTTTTTATCACAGGCATTTTGTCACAGTGATTGAAGACCGGCTCATATAGTCATGGTGGGCAGCCAAAATAATTTTAGAGATAAAAGAATGAAGAAATATGTAACTCTCTCATTGAAACGTTGCTCACTGTCTTTGGGATCTCAGACCTTCCCTGTCTTGCCTCCTGTAACTGTGACACACAGAATACTTGAGAAAATCAACTTAAAAAGAGGAAAGTCTTACTTTGGCTCATGGTTTTAAGATTTTAGTTTTAACCTTATCACTTTGGACCTGTGCTGACACAGTACATCCAGTGGGGGCACAAGGTGGAGCAAAGATGCTCAACTCATGGCAGCCAGGAAGCAAAGGAACAGAGAGAGAGAGAGAGAGAGAGAGAGAGAGAGAGAGAGAGAGAGAAAGGAAGAAACCAGGATCCTAAATTCCTTTAAGAGTACATCCTTATTGACTCACTCTCTTCAATCAGGCCCCACCTCTTAAAGAATCTACCAGTCCCAATAGTACCCTCACCTTAGGACCAAGCTTTTAACCTATCAGCCTTAAGAAGACACATAGGATCCAAACTCTAACACTCACCCAAACCAGGAAAGAGTAAGTGTTGACTGGAAAAATTCCTTTTACTATGTGAGATGTAAAAATTTTAATACTAGACATCAGCTAGTACTAGTGTGATCTCATCTCTAGTCTGTTTTATTAAATTTAGTCAATGTTTATCAAACCCATGCTACATATCAGAATTCCATCCTGTATAAGTAGAAGGAAAGAAAATCAACATTTAAGGAAGAGGGAAAAGCTGCTTGATATATAGGTAACAGAATGTTAAAGCTGCAACTTTTACAGGTACCCAATGTAGTGGAGGAGAGATTCCTGAGTTCACAACTTTTGGATTTCTGGTTTAAAGGTCTCTCATCCATGCCAGGAATATCTTCCAAAGGAGAGAGGAGTGAGTGCCTGCTGTGAGGAGGATTTCTTGGTTGACAAATGAAGTTGGATTAGGAGTCACTTCCGTTCCCCCAGGGAGGTGAGAAATCACTGCCTGCTCCATCATTTCCCAGGAGCCACAAGGGCTTTGACAGACAACTGCCTTCTGAAGGCTCCAACAGCAGGTGGAGCTCCATGTCCGACTCTCACTATGCTCCTTTGCCCATCCGCTTAGTCCATCCTTACCACTTTGTAAACTACACACACACACACACACACACACACACAGAGAGAGAGAGAGAGAGAGAGAGAGAGAGAATATATCAAGAGAAAAAGAGGAAACTTTGAATTGAGACAAGTATGTCTATTACCAAAGAGTAGGTAGGCTTGGAACGACCAGTCCAACAAATAAATTTTATTGGAGGAAGAAAATCCATTATTGAAGTTTATTTTAAGGGCGGTAGAAAGAGAAAACATGTTACTAATGTTTTACTATAAATCGAGTCCATGCCAGTATAGATACACAGAGCAGCAAAACATAGAAAGTGATAACACGAGGCATGAAAAGTTGCATAGACTATGATGATAGCAAAGAAGAGGACCATCGATCATAATGTTTCATAATGTATCTCATATGTAAATGTAGAAAAAGTTTTGTGTTGTCTGCAAATATCTTCCTGCAGCATGGCCAGCAGGATCTGTCTCTGCATTGTCAGCCATGAGGTTTCAGTTCAGAAATGAGCTCCTGCCAGAGTTCCTGGCTGTGCCGAGTCAGCCCTGCCACTGGAGCACGCTGACATGTGCATTGCTTGACATTAATCTCCCACACTCTTGTTAATGTGCTGTTCTCACCTCCCTCTTCCCAGCAATTTCTCAATATGCCAGCAGTGTCTCCCTTATTACTGCCAATCTCTTCCTACAACAATCTAGGGAGAATGGAGGAAAATGGATATCCAGTTTTATTAAACCAATAATTGAATGCACTTAAGGTTGGTCAGGAGGTTCCGGCTGAAGGAATTTTAGAACACTTCTGCAGTCAAGGGCATGGACAGACCTATGCTGCTCAAGAACAAAACTTTATTCCTAGACCAGGGCAAGTTCTGAAGGGCTGAGATTGCTGGATAAAGTAACCAGGCAGTCTGGCAAAGGAAGAGTGAAAGCAAAGAAAACAGTGAAATTCTTAAATCTCACTTGGGCAAGTGATCCCATCAATGGAAGCCTAAATTTCCTTATTTATATCAGTTCAATAGAAGAGAAAGAAATCAGTTAAGTGAATGTGAAAATACACACCAGACAGTTCCTATGGATTTTTTTTCTAAGTTATCTAAGCCCGTTAGCTAGTAATGACTGCTTGGACAAGTTCAATGAAGACTATACGGCTGCTTTGAGAGTGGGGAAGAATGAACTTTGCAACTCGGTGGTGTCTACACTGGAGCTGGAGGGCAGAATGGCACTTTTAGTTGTCCCTCAGTATCCAGTGATCCAACCACCATAGGCTGAACACATTTGAAAACAAATTGCCTCCGTACTGAATGTGTACAATTTTTTTTCTTGCTATTTCCCAAACAATACAATATGCCACTACTTACTTAATAGTTATCAGTGAAACAAATACCTAAGAAAATCAACTCATATATGGGCTGGGGATGTGGCTCAAGTGGTAATGTGCTCGCCTGGCATGCTCAGGGCGCTGGATTGGATCCTCAGCACCAAATAAAAAATAAAGATGTTGTGTCCACTGAAAACTAAAAAATAAATATTAAAAAATTCTTTCTCTCTCTTTTTTTTTTTTAAAAAAAAGAAAATCAACTTATACAGAGAAAAATTTTGGTTCTGTTTTGGAGCTTTTGCTCCACAATTCTTCAGCCTGCTTGTTTGGGGCCTGTGGTAAGGCAGCACATCATGTTGGATGTGCATGTTGGAGCTAGTTGTTCATCTCATGACAGGGAACAGAAAAGAGGAAGAGGAACAGCCCCCTCCCCATGATTGGAAGACCTACTGCTTGGACCCACCTTCTAGAGATTCTACTACCTCTAGTAATGCTGCAGGTTAAATGGCCACATATATGTCAAACCAAGCCTTTGACATATATGTGGCCATTGGGAAACATTTCCGACAGAAACTGTGGCATATATTTTAAGTACTCCAGAGATGACTCAATGCATATAGGAGGATGTGCATAGGTTATATGCAAATATTGTCCCATTATCTACACAGGAATTACTTAAGCATCTACAGATTTTGGTATGTAACAGGATCCTGTAGAGTTATACATACCTTCAGATACTGGGGGATGTATAACGCTACTTAGCTACTGATGGTGATTCTAAAATGACAACAAGGAAAGAACTTATAACAAAGGTGGTTATGAGATATAAATGAGGTAACATGTATAGTGGTCTCAGAAGAATGCTTAATACACTGTGATGTTTAATGACTGTTAATAATTTTATTATCCCTTGAGCTATGACACTGTGATAAAATGTAATGTATATGTACAAATTACCTATGTTTATTTAATTTTTGAAATGGTGTATTGTCTTTTTTTGAGAAAATTAGTCCATAAACTACCAAATGAAGATTCACTAATATTTTGGAGGGTAAAGAAATACACAGAATATCCATATCCATATCAATAAATACCCAGCTATTTCTAATTTACATTTTGCTCATCATGATATTATTAGATCAAAAAGTCCCATTTGTAGATAGTAATACTAGTGTTGCTTAATGATAAAGTTTAAATCTTTCAACCAAATTGTAGACTTTCCCTTATAGATTCCAGAGATCAAGCACGTATGTTGACTTGGGTTCCACTTGAGAAGTGTCCAGAATGGGGCCACCATCACAACCTTATTTAAAGAGATTTTGCACCCAATTGACAAATCTGCAATCATCAATTTACTTGACTCTCCAAAACTACTCACTCTTTCTGGGTGGGTTTCAGAATTGTCTCAGTGGGCCATACTCTGTAACAGGTCTCAGATGTTCAAAGCTCACAGTTTGGAACTATTGTCAACTGTTTCTATTAAATGATTCAAACAACTGTGACTTGGAACACTGACATATCTAGAAATTAATTGGTCCAGGAAACGCACTTACAAAGCACAATTTGTAATAATGAAAATAAGAACATTCTCTATAAAATCTGCTTCTTGAAAAGAATATTTAAAATTCTACTCTAACTTAATCACTCTTTGCCTGTGTTTCTGATATTAAAGCAATAAAAATCCACTCATATTTTTTTCTTTAATCAGAATACAAATGAATATCGCAGGTTGAAAGAAAAAGACCTGTTGAAAACAGTTACAAGGCATTCCATTCATCACATGTAGTTTTATAATTCCCAATTATATTAACACCATATGTAGTCATTTAATTACAATTATTAAATGACTCACTATTATACCTAAATGACCAATTTTTTCAAAGTATCATAATTAATGAAGAAGTTCAATTAATAGACTGCTCACGGAAACATATGTTATTGTTTGTAGATTTAATCACAACATTTTTTAATGGTTTGGAGAGAGCCAATAAAAATGAAACCCCAAAAGCTTTTCACCAAAGCCCATATTTGAAAGATTAATTTTATTCTTTCCTGTTTTAATACCAACTTGCTTTGCATACCTGCATGCACCCTTCATGGTGCATTTGCTTTGAAGAATTTTTAGCCTCTTCAATGGACATACACATTTTTAGTCAAATTAAATACAATATATAAAAAGTGCTTTGGTTGTAAAAAGATAATCGCTTTCAAATGGCATCCCGTTGGAGGGATTTACACTTTTTTCTGGGCTATTTCAATGTTAACACAAGATATGTTAACTCTTAAGTCTTCATAACCACACAGTGGACTGGAACTGTAGCTCCCTTCTTATTCATGAGAAGGTCAAGGTTCAAATGACTCAATGATTTTCCTAGGATTATGAGAAGACTCAGGTCTAAATCTTCCTCTCTCTAAATTCTCTTCCCTATTTCTCACTCCCTGTTTCCCAAGGGACCTGCACAACTCAGAAAGGCCTAAACACCTGGAGATCTGTTTTATTGCTGGGAGATGTTTCTGTTTTGTTTTATTGTTTATCTGATTTTTCAGAAGGGGCTGAAATCTTCTCTCTTGCGGGTTGTACATATTGGTTTTTCACTTTCGTAGTAAGTGTGTTATGCTGAGAAGAAAGAGGAAGAGAACATGTTTAAGAGGGATTATGTATAATTTGCTAGTGTTCAACATGACTGAGGAGGCTAAATGGTGTATTATTTCATGAGTCAGAATAATCAGTTAGCTTAAACCACTTTATCATATTAATAGCGTGGCACAGTACTTCTTCAAAAAATTCTTTCATTAGGGACAGAATTATTCAGATCTCTCATGATTGTCATTTGCCAGCTGACTACACACCATCTATGCTCTATATTGTAGCAGCTTTTAAACTCCCTGCTGTGGAATAATAAGACATAATTCATTTTTTTAGTCTTTTGAAGCATTTGTTTATGTTGACTACTTTACATTCTAGAGATGAAATTTGGAGACAATTTTCAACTGTTTCATTGTTAATAGTAGATTAAGAAAATGTTGTAAACAACTTTTCTACTGATAACTTACATCAGACTATAAAGAAAGTGTTGTATCTAGCTGTGTCTCAAAATGGGATAAGCATTTTGGGGGTAAAGATGAATCCCTTCACTGCTTTACTATAATTCTTTTTTCTCTCTTCTCTCACTCTTTTATCCTGTCTGAATTTTGACTGTATCTGACTTACAGCTACACTGATATTTAGGCTTATTTACTGTCCACATTCAAGATTTGACCTAAGACAGAAATATAATAAAAACAAATGTAAAAGAGAAACCTCAATTAGGTTAATCTTAAAGGAAAGTTGAAATGTTTTCATTCTGTAGGACTCTAGGATTGTAAGAACCAGTACTTATAGGATGACTTGTTTTACATGTGAGTTAATAATCACTATATTAATTTCATGGGACTGTAGAAGGCAAATTACTTCTACCAAAGTCTAATGAAGAAAACTCAGTGATGAAAGAGTTAAGATTGAACTTTTTCAGAATATCTAATTCTTGAAGCTCAAAGTAAATGAAATCAATTTGAAAAAAATTACATTTGTGTAAAATATATATGTCTATACCTAATAACCAGAATATATTGATTAGATCTATATCAGTTAAATGCTGCTCTGTACTTCTATTTAGCAGCATCTATTTTTGATTGAATGTATATTTTCATTAATGTGATAATGCCAATCTTCTATTTAATATGCTGTTTTTTTTTCTGATTTCCTAATATACAATGTTTCTAAAGTGACAACATTGTATTAGGAAATATGCCAAAACTACACAAAAGAAGGTTCCTGTATACACTATAATGAAAGGAAAAAAGTACACTAGCTCAAATTCTTCATTGCTTTCCCTGAATTGGGTTTTTGTTTACAATAATTATATTTTTCACTGAACAAAGGAGACCTGTATTCTAGAGAGTATATTGTCATGTTTAATTTCGTCTTTTCAGCAACTTTGTGTTATTAGTAAATAAGTTTGTCAATAGGGAGACAGAAATAAAGGCATAATACAGTAAGACTGTTAATACTATTATGTTTGTATTTACTTGTTACCTTGTGAAAACACTTTTGAATAATATGAAGCTTTTGAGAAGCAGATAAGATTAAGACTATGATCTTTATTAACAACAAGGAAAGATTCAGAGACTTCAATTAGTAAGAGGTGATGAGGGCTAGAACGATCGATCATTTCTATCACTCCACGCTTTGCTCTTTTCCAACATGACACAGCTTCTGACAACTGTCCTTAGTGCATTGCATGGCAAGGAGTGTGTGGGGCCACAATTAGTATTTATTAAACAACCAAATTATAAAATATTCAGGATAGAGACACAAAATATGTAGAATTAAAAACTCTTTTAAATCTGTCAAATTTATATCCTGGATTAGGATAATTAACTAATGATTTCAATGACTCCCCTTCTAATGGGTGCATTGAGGAGAGCCAGGTCAGCATGGTGGCTGTCTTCAGGAACTCTGGAGTTCCAGTGATGACACGTCCTGGCTTTGTGATCTGGAAATTGTTACTCAAGCCTTTTTGTATTTCATTTCCCCATAAAGGAAAGGAGATCAGATTAAATGAGAAAAAGTCAAATTCTTACCATAGCCACCGGCAAAGAGACAAATATAATGAACATTATCTAACATTATTGTCGTGGTCATCATCACCATCATCATCATTATGACTCTATTAAGGCTGGGTGATAGCTAAGGTTTTATAGTTCTTTTAGTCAAATCAAATCCCAGGCACTAGTGAGTCCCCTGTCCTTACTCTGTTTTATGCAGTAAAGTGATTGGATTAAGTAATTTCCAAGATGCCTCCTGCTTACAAATCCCATATTCTTTATAGTAGAGCTTTAAAATTAAATGTTCTTCAGTGCAAATGTTCCAGATCTTAACTTTGAACTAATAAATATTATTTAGCAAAGCCTTTTACCCAAAAGAGGGAGAATAATAAAGGTCTACTAAAATTGAGAAACACTCATATATTAAACAACATTTAATAGTATTTAGGGGAATTAATTAAAATCTCCTGAAAACCAGGTTAATATAGTAGAATTCAACACACCTAACATTAGGTAGATAGTTGTAAGTACTCTGTAACTTCCAATATCCCCTAAGTCACTGTTGCTCAAAATGTCATTTGCAGATCAGTAGCATTAGCATCATCTGGGAACTTGTTAGAAATACAAATCATCATTTGGGACCTCATTTCAAACCTGCTGTGTTAGAGAATGCAGGTGGTGTGCAGCAATCTGTCTATGAATAGGCCTGCCCAGTGATGTTGAGGATGCTAAAGATTGAGAGCCACTGATGTCAATGAAGGATGGAAAAACAAGTTCTGCCTCCAAAAAACATTTACTGGAGCACATCAAACTGAAATTGAATCCGGCCTTAGAAGACATCTAAGAGAAAAGTCTGCTGCAAATAATTAAAAGTCAAGTAACCAATCAACTGACTTAAAAAAGAGGCTAGGAAGTCATTCTTGATTTTTCCCTCTACAGAAATAAGGTATAAGAAGGTTAAAGAAAAGTTTTAGAAGAATACCAGTGCAATAATTCTAGCAGTGAATTCTTCCCAGTAAAAATATATAAAGTTCCACCTTTCTGCTTAGTGCAGAGAACTAGTTTCTTCATGCTGTACATTATTTGAAAGAAATGAACAAATTGTTGCTCTTTTAGTGTTTTTTACAGTAAATTTTGAAAAACCCCTAGAAGCTCAATACCCTGTTTTATGAATGTCTATATTAAAAGTAAAAGGAAAATATTCTCCATCTCAGTTGATGGTGTTAATTTTCCAAGGTATAAATCCATGAACATTCTTTCTCTTTTCCTCCAAGGTCCTCCGTTGTTCTCTCATGCCCTCTATCTAACAGCACTGGGTATTTACCTGCTCTAGCCAATTTCATCTTGTAATTATTAGAGAATTATTTTTGTCATCATTTCCATTGTAACCACCTCTATTTACATTCCCATGTTTTGGTTTCCTGTCCTTCTTCCTAACTATAACTTAAGACTCTGCACAATAGGAATGACGTGTCCTTAGCACTCAGCACAAGGCCTGGCAGAACAATCATCCAAAAGTTGTTCCTTGGTTAATAGGAACAACTTGAGGATGCCTTTGAAAAGTGCATCTTCTTCCAGAGAAAGAAATGACAGATTTGTTAAAAAAAAAAGGGGGAATGTATTTCTAGTAAGTATTCTAATAATTAGATTTGTGTGATGTTTCTATTAGACTCTCTCTGTCGACCTTATTTTATAACATTACATTTACTTTATCCAGTTGGCTACTATTTTTTCATGCTTTAATATCTGACTTTAATGACTACAACAAAATTAATGACCGTGTATTTCAGAATCTTTGAGCATGGATATCTACACATCTGGAAATTATAATCATACACAGAATGTTTTCAACAATCACAAAAGTTATCTAAAAAAAATTACAGATTATGAGATAAAAGAGTTATATCAAGAACACATTGCTACCTACAACACATTGATTTATAGAAACTGTCATTCCAGAAGATGGTGGCCTTGCTTAAAAGAGGTATTACCTATAAAAATCACAGATACTCTATCATGCTCTAGTGAACTATCTAAGCCCTATGGACATCTTTTATGTGCTAGGCTATGTACATTTCATTTTGCTAAAACCTCATTTTCATTGTACAGCCCAGTATACCAGGAACTATAAGGTAGATTGAAATTGATCTTTCAAAATTATGAAGTTCAAACAAAAAGATACAATTATTGTTTATTCTCAGTGCCTTTGGTGAAGAGGAATTCTAGAAAGTACAAATAGAAAAGGAATTCTTGGCCAGCAAACTGAAACAGGAGAAGTCTTCCAGAAACACATGGTCTGGGATACTTCAGACTCCTGGCAGATTGCAAACCTTTACTGTCTTTTATTAATCAGGATCCAGATCAAGTGTCTCAAAGGAGCCAGGACCTACTTGTGAGACTAGGGTTTAGCTTAGAAATTGAACATCTTCCAACAAACACTCTCATAATAGCAGATATCTTCTCCAGACACCAAATTACTCCGGTCAGCACAAATGTCATTGTCTAAAGAGCCAAAGTTATCTAGAAAATAGAACTAAGAATGCTCTTTAGTAACACATGAAATGACAAATTCAATGGTAATTTTATTCCATAGACTTCCTTCAATATAAAATGATCTCTACCACAGTTTCAATATCTGTCTCACAGGTGTCTACATAGGCATAAATAAGAAGGTGTACAACATAATACATTGCTATTAGAAAAAAAAAAGCAATTGCTTTACGTGTATGATTGTGGAAGGAATTTCAACACCTTAGTGGTGAAACTCTGGGATGTAACATAAAATACATCTTTCAACATTACTGTTCTAGGTCTACTCCAGTCTAGGTTTGTTCACACTTGAGAGTGGATGAGAAAAATAGACTTTCCTATCAATAACTTTTACAAATATGGTAAGAAGCTAACATAAGCAGCATCCAATAAAATAAACAATAAAATCTGGACAAAGGAACAAGCAGAGAGGGGCTAAGACTGTGCAGTGTAATTTAACAAGCCTTTGGTTTAATTAATGGGAAAGGTAGGAAGGGAAGAGACAGACTAGGGACCATGATACACAGGCTGCTGAGAAGACAGAGAGACACACAGCCACAGCTTCTCATCCTAATAATGGCAAAGTCTCTGATAAAACTCCTCCAGGAAAACAAAGATAAGAGGGTGGCCACAGCAGAGCTTGCTTCAAAAGAATGTCACACCTTCTAATATGTCATTTGTAGAGACAAGAGATTTTTGTATTATCCAACAGGGCAGAAATTGCTAGAGTTGTAATAACACAAATTTTTATATAAGATTTTTTTTTTTGTAAGACAGATTTGAAGTCACCATAGTATCTGCAAGTCTTTGCAATGAGTACATTAGCCTTAATGAAAGAGAGTGAAGTGTCAGTGTGAAAGTAAACACAATAAAACAGACTGTTCAGACACAGGACAGTGACAAAGGGAAGGATTTAGACAGACAAAAACACACTCCTCATTCATTCCTATCTCTGATTTCTCTGCTTCTCTACTGGTAGAAAAAAAAAAAAAGGCAGATAGAAATTTTTTAAAAATGACATTACATGTATAATGGTATGCTACTTTAGTTCATCTTCTCAATAGCAATAAGCTATACCTACAGTTTTGCCACTAGTAATTTGATATAAGCCTACATTCAGAGTTCATTTGTCATCTAGTAATCATTTTTGTTTCTTTCTTTAAAGTCTCAATTTAAAAACCCCACTACAATGTGTTAAAGGACAATATCAAAATTAGATGGTAGAACTCACTTTTGCCTTAAGATGCAGAAACTTAGAATAAGCAAGGATTTTAAGTAGGAAGATAAACAATTTTGTTTGGTGGTGTAGAATGTTAGAAACCAGAGGTAAAACACCCACACGTACACATTCAGTCACCACTAAAATAACACATTGTACGTTCCATTGAGTTGTTTGGAATTTATGAGAAGCCTACACAGGTTGCTTTGTCTTTGGTTTTTCACCATCACATTTGATTTGCCAGGACAAGAAGTGCAAGGGGAGGTGACAATTGTAGGATATGCAGTGTATACTTAACAGTATTTTTCCATTATAATAGTTTTGATTTTGATACTTATATTTCTAAGATTTTCAGGGAATTTGAACATCTAAAGAAATTTCCCGCAGGAAAAATAAATGAAAAACCGCATGTGTGCATGTACCTGTTTTTCTCCGCTTGGCTTTTTGTGGTTCAGTAACAGCTCAACAGCTCCAACGACCTCTTTTCTGATAGCATGTAACAGAGCATCTCCAACATAGACGTTGAAGCTTAAGAGTAGTTCAATGAGCTCCAAGTTCTCATTTTCAATTGCAATGAGAAGAGCAGTCCTTCCCAGAGGATCGATGCAATTAATATTGATTTTAAAATAAATTTCAGCTTCCTCTAGGGATTTCTTGACACTGGCATAGTCTCCCTTTTCCACGGCATTCAAGTAGGCTTTCTCTGATGGTGAGAGTTCGGATTCTGCTCGGACTATCCTCAGAGGGATGCGATCTCTGTAGGGGGCATTAACATTTCTTTTGTAATAGAACTGAGCCATGGTTCATGCCATGCTATTTCTTTAACTCTGAAAGCACACACAGAAAACACAAGGGTTAGTGTTAGTATACTTTTAAGTTATTTTGCATCTGAATTCTTTCTCAACTCAAATTTATCAATGACAATACTATTGTTAACTGATGAGGGAAGGTTTTCTTTCCCTTAAACAATGGAAATAGACTTAATATTTATTCAGCTAACTAAAACACAAGTTCCAAAGTCCTAACCTAAGAGAAATAAAGGGATTGGTATTGGGCAAGTCATTTTAAAAGTTACTCTACGAGTGACATTTAGCAAATACTGCAACTGGACAGCTTTGAAACCTATTTACCAACTTCGTCATGAATATAAACAGTTTTTCACAAAGCACTTTGAAAATCAGGAGTCACAAGTTCCCCAAATTAGATCAGGGATATTCAAATATATCTTTCACTGCCAATTTTGCTAATCATGAAGATTCTAGTATAATTGTAGAATACCATTATTTTGTCATTTGTCATATGTTCTGTTCTTAATGTTAATAAGTATTGACACCAAAATTAATACATATTATATCAATAAAATTTCATATTGAATTCAATGAACAAAATTATATATTTTATGTTTATAAATGAATTTATTGAGGGAGAAAGAATGTGTACTGATGATATTATCATGATAAATTAAAACAATTAGATTTCTAAAAGCAGTAACTTAGAAAAGGATTAAATAGAGAAAGAAGATACTATGAAAATGCTATTTGTAAAAATTCTCTCACCTTTATGTTATGACCAATAAACCTGAAAGTAGAAATTTATTTATGATAAAATATAATATTATTTGGAAGTTCTAGGAAAGATATATTTGAATAGAAGAAAATTATTTTAAATAAATTAAAATTAATTTTAAGACAAATTAATAGTCACAGGAAGCAATAATTTAGTGTTATCTTAGTGGTACAAATTTACAAAAACAATACATTAACTACAATAAAGAACTTAAGTGCATTTAATATATAATAATTTACATATAACTATACACAAAATTATAGTTTGTTGAAGTTAGTTCCTCATTTCACACTTGTTATTTGAACTCTCTTATAGTTCTGTTATTTAAATTTAACATACATATCTATTTACACATAGTTTCCATGTAAAAATAAAATGAAAAGATTAGTTTAATTACCTAAATAAGCAAATCATATTAATTGCCTTATTTCATGAGTAAATTAACCTGATTTGAATAGTCTTTAACTATAGATTAAATATATATTGTATTAACAAATATGATTATATTTAATGTAATATTTTCATTTTTTGGAAATTATTAATTGGTTGTATTTTATCTTAATTTCTTAGTGATTTCAATAATTAAGTGTCACTCTTTGACATCAAGATTGTTAATCATGATTTCTCAAATATCTAGGAAGAGGAGCTAATATACAAAGCCATTTTTTGATAATTTGTTCCTCTCTGGCATGTTAGATTTAGCATATTTTAAGGTACCTTCAGAAACTAAGCCAAAAGCAGATGTTCAAAATGTATTCATTTTAAATGTTCAAATTACCAGGGCACAGCCTGGTTATGAATTCAGTATTTAAGGATTTTTTGCTCATTCTGGAGTAACAGGAGTAGTATGTATATTAGAAAAGAATGAGGAGAATTTAACTATCATCTAGTGTCGCTAAAATTAATAAATCAATGTTGTCATGACACTATCTCATTTTAATGATCTCATCCTGACTGCCCCACTTATGCATCAGTAATGTCATTAAAATATTTGTCTTAGAATATCAGTTGTGAGCCATTTCCCCAGAGCCTCTTACCCAGCCCCTTGTTTGTTGCATCAGTAGAGTGAGTGGGATCAATGCCAAGGCCTTCACATTGTAGTTATGCCAGTGCGACAGTCTAATGGTTTAAAATGATAATAACTGACATTCATGTTGTAGTTCAGCAGTGTGTATATTCTCTGATATCTCACTGCCCTTTCCTATGAGTCTTTTGAAAAAAATACAAAAAAAAATTTTTTAAAGGCTGAATTCAAGATTTCTTGCTTGCTTGACAAAGTGTTTGAAGGTATTTTACCCAATATACAGTTTAAAATGAACTTGTATGCACATTTCCACCCCCATACACAGACACAGACACATACATCATGTCAAAATTTCATAAGAATAATAATTTTATCAAGATCAGGAGGCAGTCCAGAGAATGGAAAAACTGCATTTTATTTAGTTTACTTAGTTTCATTAATGATGCTACCAAACATTAGGGTACAACATTTCACCCCTTCATTTCAAAATACCAGATGTCAGTGATAATAAAAGATTGATGGACAGAATAGCAAGCACTAGAAAACTCGAGGATGGAGAGGGAGAATTTAGACTTCATTAAAATCTGTTTCATTTAATCTAGATAATTCCCATAAATGTATACAATGTAAGTACATATTTAAAAGAGCGATATTCTAGTCAACATTGCATTTAAGAGGTGGGCATGAGATGTCATGTTGAATAACCTATCTCTCCATCTATAACATGGGGAAGTCAGTGCTTGCCAGGAATAGGTGAAGGTTGAGAATCAAAAGTGAGTGCTGAGAAAGGCCTTTTATTAACTCAAGTGACCTCTGTCAATCCTTGGATTTGAAAAAAGAAAAAAAAAGTAACTTAGACTAGATGGATTTGAAATATTTTTCAAATTCACATATATTAAATAAACAACATTAAAATATTTACAACAGAACATTAAAACAGAGAGGAGAGAGAGAGAGAGAGAGAGAGAGAGAGAGAGAGAGAGAGAGAGAGAGACAGAAAACTGGTGGCTAAAATCATAAAAGAATAGGGAAATTATACAATTTGTCTAATGACATAGACTGTCCTTGATTACTTGAGATGCAGGGATACTTAAAAAAAAAAAAAAAAACAAGTTTAACATTTTAAAACTGCTCTCTGAATGCACTAGCAAGTGAAAGGTGCCAATAAGTGCTCCAGTCCCTGGGCTGACATGCTTATCAGCAGCTATAGGATTGTTCCCGGATGGGAAGTCTACAAAAGAACCTGGGACTGATTGTAAAAAATATCCTGACCTAAAATGTTGAAATAAAAGCCTGTCCTTGTCCCCCACTCTCAGAAAGAACTTTCTGGAGTGAAAAAAAAATTCCCCATAAGATTATAGAATTTAATGGATCTTGCCATTTTATTGGCCTTTTCTAAAATCAAGACTGAAGCAATTCATCAAGTTGTTTCAAAGACTCAGAAAACAGACAGGAAATGAGGGGGAATGGGGAAAAACTCAGATCCTGAGATGTGGCTTTTTCTATATTCTAACATTTATTTCTCCTAAATAGTTAATGGATTTAAAAAAAATGTGGAGGGAGCTACAATTTGACACTGACTTCAAGAGAAATTCTAAGAATTGCCACTAAGCATAAAAATCACAAATATCTAATAGAAAGCTATTCAAGGAAATAAAAAATTCTAGATATGTATGTAGATCTGAAGAAACATTCCCTAAAGAATCAGCTGACTTATGGCAGTGGTAAGAGCAGTGAATTTGAGTTTTGAAGAACTTAAATAAAATATATAGAAATACCCCCTTTTCTATATACATTGTTAATAGTAAAATAAATTTTCTCCATCATATTTTTCTTCCCTTTCTTCTATGGTTCATTGTCAAAAGAAGTGTTCATAGATGTGAACTCATGAGGCAGTGATAAATAATGGCTACTGTTTGTTTTTAGGGTACTATTACTCTTGGCTTAAGTTTTATTTCTACTTTTTCTGTAGTCTGATATGAAGTAGAAACAGCAGCAAAAATATTTGACTAATTAAAATATTATGACAGCTTAGGATTTCAAAGGGGGAAATCGAGATTAAACATTTTATTCTAAAAATGAAAGCCCCTTAGAGTTCAACAGAGACCAATCTTTAAACACTAATCATCCCCATTTTTAAAAAAATATTATTTATTTTTAGTTTTTCGGCAGACACAACATCTTTCTTTGTATGTGGTGCTGAGGATTGAACCTGGGCTGCACACAAGCCAGGCGGTGCTCTACCGTTTGAGCCACATCCCCAGCCCTCATCCCCAATTTTTAATACACATATTGAGGAGGATGGCACAGGAAAGGCAAAATTGTTTTTTAATAGGTGCTTTTTAATCTCCTGGCACTTATAAAACATATTTTGGAAAATGTATGTGGCATTCAAAGTTTGAATGTCCCCCCTGACAGTTAGGATGTATGTATCAGTCTATCTCTTTTTTCTCTGCAGTTTCAAAGGAAATGGTGCTCATTCTCTTCTCACTCCAGCTGCCAATCCCACTGTTCAAGAGTTCATGCATTCGTGCCTTCCTAAACCTTTGCATTATTCTTCTGTTTTCATACTTTAAAATTCTGCAACATGATTCCTTCCCCACCAGTCAAGAATTCTCCCATAGATATATTTTCATTTTAATCATCTTTAGCACTCTCTCTTTGTTGCTATCTCTGATATTCTTTATAAACTTTAGGCCGATTTCAATGAACTTCTTTATTCTCTCTAATATGGTATTTATCCTATTCACAAACAATATTTTTCTTTTATTGTATCCTGCCATTTTGCACTTTTCAGCCCCTGTAATTCACAAGTTTGCAGGAATCTCCAATAATTATGTGCTCTGAATTGGAACTTGCCTCGTGCTGGGTTCCAGGTCATCCTTCCTAAATGTCTCACCTGCTGCCTCTATTAAGACCTTTCCCTAGTAATTCACGTGGACTCCCTTTCTTCCATCTATAGCTGAATGTTGGTCTTACCAGGATTCTGTGTGTGGCTCTTAATCTATCACTGTCCTTATTCCTACCCAATACTGTATTTTTAAATGTTACATGAAACCCACACACATGCTTTAAAATATACTATAAAAAAAAAATCCCATGTTGCTAGACCACACCTTTCTCTCAAGTTCTATGTCAGTGCTGTCCAGTATGGTAATCATCACACATGCGTGGCCATTTAAATATAAATAAACTCTAAGTAATATTAAGAATCATTTCTTATGTCTCACTGACCATATTTCCTCTACTCAACAGCATTTCCTCTCTACCATGTCAATTACTTTATCTCCCCTTTATCTTTTACATTGGCTGCAATGATTTCCATCTAAATAATATCACTGATATTATTCTTGAATCCTTTCAATTTTCACTCCACAATAACACATGCCTAATTCTAAATTGTAAATCTGGTGGAATCACTTTCTTACTATAGTCCCTAAGAGGCTGATAAACATTCACCAGAAAATTGACTTCTTAAGAAATACTGGTCCCTCCTGTCTAGTTTCCAGGATTAACCCTGGCAAATCTAGGTTGACAAGAATACCAGATGACTTGACTATTACACTTCCATGCATCTTTTCCCACACCATTTTTTTCCAACTTGAATGCTTTTCCTGCCCTTTGCTCCCCTAGGAATTCCTAAAAAATTTTAAAACCTTATCCAAAGTATCATAGGCTCTGAGAATTTTTCTTCTCTTCCTCTCAAGGCAGGTTATATGGTCCCTTTTATGCATCCTCATAAACTCTAAGGATCTCTTGGATTAGGAACATTCCTTACTGGTATGCATGTAGGAGACTGTGACTTATAAAGTTTTTCATCGGTGTCCAAACTTTGTTGATGAATCATAAATTAATGACAATGCTTTGAGAGTTATTCAACTGCCATTTTGAATAAAGAAATTAAATTGTCAAGTTGCTTTAACCACTTACTTGAAATTCGTTTAACAGTTCAATAGCTATTAAACTAGGAAATAGCCTATGCAACATGCTTTTTTAAAACCTATGTTTTCTTCTCCGCACAACTTTACCAACAACTTTTTGACAGCTAAGTGAGGAATTGTAACTCTGATGCATAAATTAACGTACATATAGCTCATGGTTCTAGAACTTGCTTCTCAGCTGTACTACCTAAAATTTTCAGCAAGGTATAGATTTTAGTCATTTTCTTTCCAGGTGAGAATGAACACAGAGGGAAAAACAAGACACCTTGGGGAAACAATTTTAATATTTTATAACAGAAGAAGTAGAGTTAGTGTACCAGATAACAAGAGACTAATATGTATGCACATATTAATCTCTACAGTATTTACAAAAGGGAATTTACAAAAAGAATAAAAAATCATTGAGAATCTGAGGTACTGGTAGAACAACAGTAGAATGAATCAGTGCTCAGGTCGTGAAATCTTCCCCATTTGTGAAAGATAAAAGTTAACAGAGATAGAGATTAGAAACACGGGAGTCAGCATCTATAAAATAGCAATCCAGAAAATGAAAATGAGATAATGGTGCATGGGAAGTATTTTTAGTAGTAATGACGGATAATTTTCACAATTATTTTAGAAATAAAAACTTTAAAAGGGGATGCTACACATCCCCTACTGAAACAGACTAAATTTCAGGGCCCCCATCTGAATTAGGGTCCACCTCATCATGCTGAGAGGGTTTGTACCACCCCATCCTGGCAGGGGCCAAGGAAGTTGAGAGTAGAGATTGGCCCCTCCTCAAACCTGTGAAGTACTGGAGGACTAGGTCTGCATATATACTTTTCCTACTTTTTGTCTCACTTGACTGTGTTTTCTTCCCTGTCTCTTTTCATTTAAAAGTCTTGCTTGTCTTCAGAGATTTAGAAAATGGAACCTTTCAAACAATATTTCTTCCATTTTCCTTCAAAGCTGGCTTTGAATAAAACCTGTTTTCTTACTGATTTGATTCTGAATATTTCTAGAGCAGTCAGCCTTGTATGCTAGCCTCTCCCTGCCCCCACCCCCAGGACTCTGTTAGACCTACTCAGTAACTATAAAGACTGTCTTCTTAGGAACAGCTCTGTCAAGATTAAATAGATATTATATAAAATTCTGCCCAGGAAAAAAAATTATAAGATTGTAAACTAATAAATAACTTCACTCTTTCACTGTTCACAACAATAAGTTCCTGAATATGCTTATCTAAGATAACATTTTTCTTACCTGGACAAATAGCTCCCTTACTAAACAAGTATTTTTTACCAAGATTCTTCAGAACTCTCACCTTATTAAACGCACCAATCCTAAACTATTTCGTCACAAATATTTCCCAATCCCAATAATTTCCTCCCTTGAAATATCAACCTCAAACCACCTACGTCCAGGCCAGAAATCTCTATAAATACCTTAGCTTGACTGCTTCTTAGGGGTACTGTAAAACTCAGTTGAGTGATTTCACCTGGTGAGTTTTAATGAATTTAGCTTTGTTGTATTAGAAGATTGAATAGTGATATTATTTATGGAATCCAAAACCAAGAAAGGATGAAAAGTCAGAGTAACATCATCCCTCTTAACAGCAAACCTGGAGGCAGAAATATATTTGTGTACTGCTTTGAAAATAGGAAAGGAAAAAAAAACACCTTAGAACTTTGAAGCTAGAATTTTCCATCTTACTAAAACTATTTAAATGAAGGAAAGAATTAGTCTCATGCATATAGCCTCAGACAATTTTTCACTCAAAGATCACACTTGAACTCAAAAGCACATTATAAGAAAAGTATAAATATATGACAGGACAGCTATCATTTAAATAGTCAAGAGATTTTTGTTTATTTTTCTCATCAGCATAGCCATGATGTTTAGATAAGTGTGCATAACAAACACTGAATAAATATTTGTTGAACGAACAAAATTTTTATTGAGTATCGACATGTTGTACATTAAACATGGGTGATATCCCCATGAATGAGAACAAAAATTCTTGCATTCATAGAACTTATGATCTTTTGGTAGGAACCACAAAGTATAGTGAAGAAAATAATTATACATATTGGTAAGGGCTTTAATTGAAGGAAATGGTGAGTCCAGGAGAAACGCAGCAACAGGGAAGAGATGTAGAGAAGTAGGGTCCACTGGGTAGTCTCCCTGAGATATGAGATATGACAAACTACTAATTATGTAAAAACTGCAGAAAACCAGCATGTTAAAGGGGCCAGAAAGTGATAAAACCATGAGGAAGGAGGAACATTATGCATTCTAGGATAGAACTCAGCCTTGTTGGGCTGTATAGAGTGAGGAGGGGAAAGAGAGAAGTAGGTGAGTCTGCAGAACATGACAACAGCCAGAGGATTCAGAGCAAAGACTTTGGAATTCCAAATGAAACATTTTCAATGGACGTGTGACATAATCTGATTCCTAAAGATCACTCACATTGCTGGTTGATTAGAAATTATGAAAGAACTGAAGCTTAGAGACCATCTGCCGATAGACCAAGTGACAGAAAGGGTCTACAAGGATGTAGAAACATCACCTCCTACAATTTGAAATGCAAAACTTACAAAGTTCATGTTAGCACAATATACACAGACATATTTTGTGAGTTTATTATTTAAAGTTTTTCTGTGCTCTGAGTGTCAATGTATTTTAAGTCATCGTACCTTAATCCTTATTTTCCTCTTTCTCTGTCATTTTCCATAAATTGTTAGAATTTGGAATTTTTTTTTTCTGAGTCCTCCTGACATGCATTTATTTTTTTTTATTTTTTTATTTTTTTTATTGGTCCTTCATAACATTACATAGTTCTTAATACATCATATTACACGGTTTGAATCAAGTGGATTATGAACTCCCGCTTTTACCCCGTATACAAATTGCTGTATCACATCAGTTACCCTTCCATTGATTGACATATTGCCTTTCTAGTGTCTGATGTATTCTGCTGTCTGTCCTATTGTCTACTATCCCCCCTCCCCTCCCCTCCCCTCCCCTCCCCTTTTCTCTCTTTACCCCTTCTACTGTAAATCATTTCTTCCATTTGTATTCTCTTGACTTACCCCTCCTTTCCTCTTATATGACATTTTGTATAACCCTGAGGATCGCCTTCCATTTCCATGCAATTTCCCTTCTCACTCCCTTTCCCTCCCACCTCTCATCCCTGTTTACTGTAAATATTCTTCTCAAGCTCTTCGTCCCTACCCTGTCCTTGTTTACACCCCTTATATCAAAGGAGTCATTTGGTATTTGTTTTTTAAAGATTGACTAGCTTCACTTAGCATAATCTGCTCTAATGCCATCCATTTCCCTCCAAATTCTATGATTTTGTCATTTTTTAATGCAGAGTAATACTCCATAGTGTATAAATGCCACATTTTTTTTATCCATTCATCTATTGAAGGGCATCTAGGCTGGTTCCACAGTCTTGCTATCGTGAATTGAGCTGCTATGAACATCGATGTAGCAGTGTCCCTGTAGCATGCTCTTGTTAGGGCTTTAGGGAATAGACCGAGAAGGGGAATAGCTGGGTCAAATGGTGGTTCCATTCCCAGCTTTCCGAGAAATCTCCATACTGCTTTCCAAATTGGCTGCACCAATTTGCAGTTCCACCAGCAATGAACAAGAGTGCCCTTTTCCCCGCATCCTCTCCAGCACTTATTGTTGTTTGACTTCCTAATGGCTGCCAGTCTTACTGGAGTGAGATGGTATCTTAGGGTAGTTTTGATTTGCATTTCTCTGACTGCTAGCAATGGTGAGCATTTTTTCATGTACTTGTTCATTGATTGTATGTCCTCCTCTGAGAAGTGTCTGTTCAGGTCCTTGGCCCATTTATTGATTGGGTTATTTGTTATCTTATTGTCTAATTTTTTTAGTTCTTTGTATATTCTGGTTATTAGGGCTCTATCTGAAGTGTGTGGAGTAAAGATTTGTTCCCAGGATGTAGGCTCCCTGTTTATCTCTCTTATTGTTTCTTTTGCTGAGAAAAAACTTTTTAGTTTGAGTAAGTCCCATTTGTTGATTCTATTTGTTAACTCTAGCGCTATGGGTGTCCTATTGAGGAATTTGGAGCCCGATCCCACAGCGTGTAGATCATAACCAACTTTTTCTTCTATCAGATGCCGTGTCTCTGATTTAATATCAAGCTCCTTGATCCATTTTGAGTTAACTTTTGTGCACGGCGAGAGATAGGGATTCAGATTCATTTTGGTGCAAATGGATTTCCAGTTTTCCCAGCACCATTTGTTGAAGATGCTATCCTTCCTCCATTGCATGCTTTTAGCCCCTTTATCAAAAATAAGATAGTTGTAGTTTTGTGGATTGGTTACTGTGTCCTCTATTCTGTACCATTGGTCCACCCGCCTGTTTTGGTACCAGTACCATGCTGTTTTTGTTACTATTGCTCTGTAGTATAGTTTGAAGTCTGGTATCGCTATACCGCCTGATTCACACTTCCTGCTTAGTATTGTTTTTGCTATTCTGGGTCTTTTATTATTCCATATGAATTTCATGATTCTTTTATCTATTTCTACAAGATATGCTGTTGGGATTTTGATTGGCATTGCATTGAACTTATAGAGAACTTTTGGTAATATCGCCATTTTGATGATGTTAGTTCTGCCTATCCATGAGCAGGGTATGTTTTTCCATCTTCTAAGGTCTTCTTCTATGTCTTTCTTTAGGGTTCTGTAATTTTCATTGTATAAATCTTTCACCTCTTTTGTTAGGTTGATTCCCAAGTATTTTATTTTTGGGGGGGATATTGTGAATGGAGTAGTTGTCCTCATTTCCGTTTCAGAGGATTTGTCACTGATATACAGGAATGCCTTTGATTTATGCGTGTTGATCTTATATCCTGCCACTTTGCTGAATTCATTTATTAGCTCTAATAGCTTCTTTGTAGACCCTTTTGGGTCTGCTAGGTATAGAATCATATCATCTGCAAATAGTGATAATTTAAGTTCTTCTTTTCCTATTTTTATGCCTTTAATTTCTTTTGACTGTCTAATTGCTCTGGCCAGTGTTTCGAGGACTATGTTGAACAGAAGTGGTGAGAGAGGGCATCCCTGTCTTGTACCAGATCTTAGAGGGAATGCCTTCAATTTTTCTCCATTCAGAATGATGCTGGCCTGTGGCTTATCATAGATTGCTTTTACAATGTTGAGGTATGATCCTGTTATCCCTAATTTTTCTAGCGTTTTGAACATAAAGGGATGCTGTACTTTGTCGAATGCTTTTTCTGCATCTATTGAGATGATCATATGGTTCTTATTTTTAAGTCTATTGATGTGGTGAATAACATTTATTGATTTCTGTATATTAAACCAGCCTTGCATCCCAGGGATGAATCCTACTTGTTCATGATGTATAATTTTTTTGATATGTATTTGAATCCGATTCGCCAGAATTTTATTGAGGATTTTTGCGTCAAGGTTCATTAGAGATATTGGTCTGTAGTTTTCCTTCTTTGATGTGTCTTTGTCTGGTTTCGGAATCAGGGTGATGTTGGCCTCGTAGAATGAATTTGGAAGTTCTCCCTCTT
This sequence comes from Urocitellus parryii, assembly GCF_045843805.1. Classification (NCBI taxonomy): domain Eukaryota; kingdom Metazoa; phylum Chordata; class Mammalia; order Rodentia; family Sciuridae; genus Urocitellus; species Urocitellus parryii. Next base: position 32,784,689 of record NC_135532.1, read on the forward strand.
TTTCTATTTCCTGAAATAGCTTGAAAAGTATTGGTGTTAGTTCCTCTTTAAAGGTTTTGTAAAACTCTGTTGTATACCCATCCGGTCCTGGGCTTTTCTTAGTTGGTAGTCTTTTGATGGTTTCTTCTATTTCCTCTATTGTTATTGGTCTGTTTAGGTTGTCTATATCCTCCTGGCTCAATCTGGGCAGATCATAGGACTCAAGGAATTTATCTATGCCTTCACTATCTTCTATTTTATTGGAGTATAAGGATTCAAAGTAATTTCTGATTATCTTCTGTATTTCTGAAGTGTCTGTTGTGATATTGCCTTTTTCATCCCGTATGCTAGTAATTTGGGTTCTCTCACTTCTTCTCTTCGTTAGCATGGCTAAGGGTCTGTCAATTTTATTTATTTTTTCAAAGAACCAGCTTTTAGTTTTGTCAATTTTTTCAATTGTTTCTTTTGTTTCAATTTCATTAATTTCAGCTCTGATTTTAATTATTTCTTGCCTTCTACTTCTTTTGCTGTTGTTTTGCTCTTCTTTTTCTAGGATTTTGAGATGAAGTATGAGATCATTTATTTGTTGGTTTTTTCTTTTTTTGAGGAATGAACTCCAAGCAATGAATTTTCCTCTTAGAACTGCTTTCAATGTGTCCCATAGATTCCGATATGTTGTGTCTGTGTTTTCATTTAACTCTAGGAATTTTTTTATTTCCTCCTTGATGTCTTCTAAAACCCATTGATCACTCAGCAACCTATTGTTCATTCTCCAGGTGATGCTTGCTTTTTCCTTTCTTCTTTTATCATTGATTTTCAGTTTCATTCCATTATGATCAGATAAGATGCATGGTATTATCTCTACCCCTTTGTATTGTCTAAGAGTTGCCCTGTGACATAGTATATGGTCTATTTTTGAGAAGGTTCCATGTGCTGCTGAGAAAAAAGTGTAGCTACTTGATGTTGGGTGGTATAGTCTATATATGTCAATTAAGTCTAGGTTGTTAATTGTGTTATTGAGTTCTATAGTTTCCTTATTTAACTTTTGTTTGGAAGATCTGTCCAGTGGTGAGAGAGGTGTGTTGAAGTCTCCCATGATTATTGTATGGTGGTCTATTAGACTCTTGAACTTGAGAAGAGTTTGCTTGATGAACACAGCTGCACCATTATTTGGGGCATATATATTTATGATTGTTATGTCTTGTTGGTGTATGGTTCCCTTGAGCAGTATGAAGTGTCCTTCTATATCCCTTTTGATTAGCTTTGGCTTGAAATCTATTTTATTAGATATGAGTATGGACACTCCTGCTTGTTTCCGCGGTCCATATGAGTGATATGATTTTTCCCAACCTTTCACCTTCAGTCTATGTATATCTTTTCCTATCAAATGCGTCTCCTGTAGACAGCATATTGTTGGGTCTTGTTTTTTGATCCATTCTACTAGCCTGTGTCTCTTAATTGGTGAGTTTAAGCCATTAACATTTAGGGTTATTATTGAGATATGGTTTGTTCTTCTATCCATATTTGTTTATTGATGTTACTAAACCTGATTTGTTATCCTCTTTGACTACTTTCCCCCCTTTACTGTCCTACCTCCCATTGTTGGTTATCAATGTTATTTTCCATTTCCTCTTCCTGTAATGTTTTGCCAAGGATTTTTTGAAGAGATGGTTTTCTAGTTGCGAATTCTTTTAACTTTTGTTTATTGTGGAAGGTTTTAATTTCATCTTCTAACCTGAAGCTTAATTTCGCCGGATACACGATTCTTGGTTGGAGCCCATTGTCTTTCAGTGTTTGAAATATGTTATTCCAGGATCTTCTAGCTTTCAGAGTCTGTGTTGAGAGATCAGCTGTTATCCTGATTGGTTTACCCCTAAATGTAATCTGCTTTCTTTCTCTTGCAGCTTTTAAAATTCTCTCCTTATTCTGTATGTTGGACATCTTCATTATAATGTGTCTAGGTGTGGATCTCTTATGATTTTGCACATTCGGCGTCCTGTAGGCTTCTAGGATTTGGGATTCTGTCTCAATCTTCAATTCTGGGAAGTTTTCTCGTATTATTTCACTGAATAGACTGTTTATTCCTTTGGAATGGAGCTCTGTGCCTTCCTGTATCCCAATGACTCTTAAATTTGGTCTTTTGATATTGTCCCATAATTCTTGGATGTTCTGCTCATGGTTTCTTAGCAGACTTGCTGAGCTGTCTATGTTCTTTTCCAGTTGAAATACTTTGTCTTCATTGTCTGATGTTCTCTCTTCTAAGTGATCTACTCTGCTGGTAGTATTCTCAATTGAGTTTTTAAGTTGGTTTATTGTTTCCTGCATTTCTAGAATTTCAATTTGTTTGTTTTTTATTACCTCTATCTCCCTGTGAAATTGATCTTTTACTTCCTGGATTTGTTTGTCAATGTGATCTTTCATTGTCTGATTTTGCTGTCTCATGTCTTCCTTGAGACTCCAGATCATCTGAAGCATATATATCCTGAACTCTTTATCTGATATTCCATCTGTTGCAGCTATTACCTCTTCTAAAGTTGAGTTGACCTGCATTGCTTGTGGTCCTTTCTTTCCTTGTCTTTTCATACTGCTCGCGTTTCTTTCTGCTTGGTGCAACTGTTGTGTTTTGAAATTTACCCCCTATTTATTTATGTTGCTCTTGTATACTTGAAAAGTCTCCCTTGCAGGTGCGGGCGGCGGCTGTGCCCCTACTCCAATTGGGGTGACGTGTCTACCACGCTGGCGGCTCTCTGGGCCTGTTCCGGGAGTGGAAGGCGGCTCTGCTCTGTCCCTATTCCAATTGGGGTGTCGTGACTACAATGCTGGCAGGTCGCTGGGCCTGTTCCGGGTGTGGGTGGTGGGCTTGGCTGGCGGGATTCCACCTAATGGCAGTCCCTAACCTCCCTGCTTGCTAATTAATGGCTTCACTGAGGCGCCACGCCTTCTGTAGCTGCGGGGCAGGCCGCGCGAATCAGTTGGCCTGGATCTCCGGGGTCCTGCTGCTGGCTGTTTTGATGTTGCAAACTGTTGGAGAGTGGTGGTGTATTCTTCAGCTTTCCCGGATGGTGGCCTCTGACTGCCTGGATGGAGTGTCCGCTGTTTTGATGTTGCACTCTGAAGGAGAGTGGCGGTGTATCCTTCAGCTTTCCCGGATGGTGGCCGCTGACTGCCTCGGTGGAGTGTCCGCTGTGGGGGATGGGACTGTACCGCTTCCTTCCCCTTCTGAGATCCCGTGCTCGGCCCACGGGTCCGTGTGGGCTTGGCTGGTGGGATTCCACCTAATGGCCTTCCCTAACCTCCCTGCTTGCCAATTAATGGCTTCACTGAGGCGCCACGCCTTCTGTAGCCGCAGGGCAGGCCACGCGAATCAGTTGGCCTGGATCTCCGGGGCCCTGCTGCAGGCTGCTGGGATAGAATTTGGAATTTTTCAGAAAACATATATAACTTAAAAACCAGAATGTGTATATATGTATGACTATTCATGCACCAGAAACCATTTCATTAGGTTAAGTGTGTCACTATTTGTGTTGTTTACAATGAAATTATAATTTGTTATAAATTATATAACATAAATTATATAATTATAAATTATAATTTGTTATAAATAAAACAATATAAATAAGAAATGTTTGCAAATAAGTACTTTACAAGATTAAAGGTAAAATAATCACTTTTTTAAAAATTCAAACACAAAATGTATTTCCCATGAACTACCACAATCAGATCTGTGGCCCATGACTGATCTCTAGTTTCTGAATTTATATATGATGTGATGTGATGTGATGTGATGTGTGTGTGTGTGTGTGTGTGTGTGTGAGAGAGAGAGAGAGAGAGAGAGAGAGAGAGAGAGAGAGATGCACATGTGTGTCAATGGTCATAGTTTCAATGATCTCTTTTGTCCAAAACAGAAAAAAAAATTTAATGTTACAAAATGCTTAAATTAGAACACACATATTAGGGTTTTTTAAAAAAAAAATAAATATATGATCCTTCTATTTGAAAAAAAAATAATGCTTAGTGAGATTATTGCAGAAATAAGAAAAGATATGAAGTGGCTTAAGTGTTGCTGTTATATTTGCTGTTGTTTCTGGTGGCAGAGGTGGGAAGGATGGTGGTGTGCAGCTGTGTGAGACACAGGCAGAGGCAGAGGCAGACCACCTTGAGCCCACAATGCAGAGGAGCACATTGAAAAGGAAGAGGACAATCAGAGTCAGGAAATGAGAAAATAATAATGATCCTGAGACAACTGGTTGGAAGCTTTGCAAAAGATGAATTTATAACACCATGAGAAGGAATTATGTATGGATTTCAAAGTTAAATATTGAAACAAATAAAATAATAGGAAAATACAAACATTCATCTGTCCTTTTGATAGGGATGAATTTTCTAAGCAAAAACAATGGGGAAAGATTGTGAGGAATAGTCATGATATGCACACCGCACCATTGAAAAATTTTAGAATTGCATTAAACAATACACAAAATTAAAATGCAAAATGACTAGGGAATTCTTCAAAATAAACATGACAGGGAAGTTAACTAAACAGAAAAAACAAACCACTAAGACTCAAATAGTAAAATGAACAGCTTCCTCAGATTTTTTTTAAAAAGTACAAGTAGAAAATATTATTTGAAAAAGAATTCAATTACATTCATCTCTGAAAAATGAGAAATATATAAATAAAAGATATTCCACACTGAATGTATTTAGGTTACAGACAAAAGAATACCCAATGCCAGATAGTGCGGTGAAAATACATCTCTTCTAAATTGCTGGTGGTAGTTTAAACCGGAAAGGAATTAGAAATATGTATATCAGTATTTTGAAAGGTTCAAGTCATTTACCCTAGAATATCTTTTTCAGGAATCTAGGGTTATATTTTACAAGGCAGGCAATGTATGCGTTAAGATAAACAAAACTCTTGTTATTTATTGTTGGAAAAAAATAGAAACTTAAAAGCCAATAATTGTCAATTCAACGAAGTGCTAAGTGTTTATTTAATATAAACTGTTCAAGTATTAAAACAAGATATATTACATTTTACTGTCATGGAAAATTAATCATGATAAGTGGTAATCACAGATAAAATTGTAAACACTATAAAAATATATCTGCAATGATGGAAAAGCCTATTCTAAGAGGGAGTAGACGACAGTGAAAATTAAGAAGGGTTACCTAGGGGTAAGCTGTGATTTATTTTTGTTTTTCATATTTAATTTTTGGATAATCAGAGCACAATTCATTTTCCTATAAATGTAAATGCTCTTGAATTACAAAATGAAAGTTTGTTTTGTTACAAGACAGCTAGCCTTAATATTTAGAAGGATTCTCATGTTAGACTTGTTTTCCATAACCCCAAAAGCTAAAACCAAGATGAACAGGTAGAAATTATAAAGCCAAAGCTTTCATCTCAACAAATGGTGACGTTTTAACACTAACATTTGTCCAAAGATTAAACAATCTATCTCAGAGGAGTAAATTTTATGTTGCAGCCAGTTTTCAAGCAAAGAAGAGACAACTTGGAATGTGGCAAAGAGAATTCAAGAATCAAAGGATTGGCCAAAATTTTTAATGATAGATGTAACTTTCTCAGCTTCTAATAGTTTCTTCTTTTTTGTTGTCTTTGCTAAAAAAAAGAAAGAAAGATACAAAAAATTGTGACCATGAACACATCTTTACCTTTCTTCTTTTCCTTCCCTTAAAGCTATACTAAATGATTTATTTGCTTCTATCAAGGTCTATAATTTTTTACTGAATTTAAAACCATGCAGCTTTCTAATCTGTATATCAGTATTTTGAAAGATTCAAGTCACTTACCCTAGAATACCTTTCTAATCTGGTTCATGTTTTTCTTGCTCTTTTTCAAAATTTTATTTGTTCTTTTTTAGTTATACATGACAGTAGAGTATATTTTGACATATATATATATATATACAAGCATAAATTATGTCTTATTCTAATTAGGATTCCTTGATTGTGGACTGATTTTTTATTGTTATGAACTACTGAGGTTTTCAGTGATAACTTTTTCCAGATTATAGTAACTTCTCAGATAAATACAACTATGATAAATAGTTTCTAATATATTTTTTGATAACCAAACACAAATTAATTCTTGAACATCATAGATAGAATTTTCTCTGGTTTTAATCCTCAATCTAAAAATTGATTATACTACAAAATTAATTTTTTTTACTTTTAAAAAAGTATTGCATTTCCTATTAAAAGTAAAATAATACTATCATTTATGACATGGATATAACTGGAGATTCTTGTGTTAAGTGAAATAAGCCAAGTGCAGAAAGACATTTACTGCATAACCTCATTAATTTGTGGGATATAAAAATGTTGATCTCTTATAAGTTGAGAGCAGAATGGTGGTTATCAGAGCTTGGGGAGAGCAGTGGAGAGGGAGGAGGGACCAATGGGTACTAAGTTATTGTTAGACTGGAGTAAGAAGTTCTGGTGTGCTAGTCCGCAGGACAATGACTATGAATAACAATCTCATGCCATATATCTCAAAACTAAAAGAAAAATTTTGAACATTTTCATCATAAAGAAATGAAAAATGTTGGAGAAAGTAAACACATTTAACCTAATTTTATCACTGTACAATGCATACACGTACCTATCCACTGTATGTTGCCCTAAATATGTACAATATTTGCGTTTTTATGTATGGTTAGTAAGTTTAAATTTAAAAATTATATATATATAAAAAAATTTTTAAAAGTATATATATACATATATATGTTTAGATAATCAAATATATTTTATTGATTATCTTTAGATAAAGAAGCTTATATAATCTAGCAAATAAGTTGAATTTAGAAATAATTTTGTAACTGGGGTATAGCTACACAAATTTACACATGTATTCTTATTCATTATAAAATAAATTAGTAAAAAACAATTTATTGATGCGTATCTGTGTTGGATATTTTTGTGGGCTGATGATATAAAGTCACATAAAACCGAAACCCAAGGGATGAATTTTAATATACCAATTATATCTCAAATAAAGATGTTTTTAAAATAATAATCAAATCTATAACTCAGGGAGGACATTAACAAGCAGTAAAGCAGCTTTGTTGACAGCTAATGGTCAGGACCAAATGGCAAGTTCTCCAGGATAGATTTGTGTGAAGCTTCCCGGTGATTCAGAGGATAAAGCAATTATAGTACTCCCCTATGTGAGACCCCCAGTTTATGTCTGAAACCATAGAGAGAGCTAAACCTTACCTACATTATGTTTCCTTCTTATTTTGGATCTTAGCAACCACAGCATATAATTTATTTTCCTTTCTTTATTAAGAACATTCCTTACCTTTTGACTTAAATGAAACACTTTAAAGACTTTCTTGACATGTTAGAATTTCTAGCATCAGTACTCTTGTGATTTGGAGACATTAATAAATAAAACAAGGGCTACCAGAATACAAGCCCTGCAATACCAGAGCTTGTATTGCAAGAGATGAATGGATCAACACACACACACACACACACACACACACACACACACATATTGATCCCATAACCAAGACAGCTACGAAGTGACCAATGGTTGGGTAGCATATAGTGTGTTGTTAAGACAATGGACAAAGATGCTTAAAATCCCAGGTGGGACAGAGTGAGTGTGAGCAGGCAAGAGTTCATCACTTGAAATAGTACAGAATTTTTACCCTGTGGCAGCCTCCGTGCTAAGTTTTGTACATATGAACTTGACTAATCCTCAGGAAAATTCCCTGGGGTAATTAATTCCTATTATCAGTGTCTCAAGGCATGGATACAGAGTTTAACTAACTCGACAAAGGTCACATTGTCTTTGTAAATTTGTTCCCTATCCTATGTCAAATTTAGCCTTTTACTTTGCAATCGAATGGCTGTTCAGTTTCTCATTATCATGTTCTCCAATTTTCCAGTGACTGAATCAGCTGTGTAGTGGTACCTAATTTGCCCCTACTGCAATACCCAGTCACAGTCCCTCAAGTAATCTTGTTCAATTCACTATTGAATACAACTAAGAACAGATAGCAGGGCTTAATCCTTTGCTCATGTTAGATGCAACAATGATAAATAATGAAGTGTGGGTTTCATTCCTGATGTTAAATTAAACCCAAGAAGCTAAAATTCAATGACACTGTTTGGTATGGCACTTGTACTCTCTTTGCTCTTCCCTGAATGGCAATTCAGACTGAGTATTTAGCATCCTAAAAAACACAATATGGTTAACACAAAAGAAGAAATGTATAAATATAAAAGGCAATCCCTTCTTTTTGACATGAACTTTTAATCTTTCACTCAACGTTTTTATATTCTTTGAATTTTCTGAACTCAAACACCAATTATGCAAATTGAAAGCAATTTTTTAAAAACTTAAGACTGCTCAGAAAGAATACTCCTTACAAAATTTCACAAAGAATTTAGTTATCTCCTAAATACACCCAACACATGTAGTAAGTATCCTGACAATTTGAAAGATTAGAGATGAATTATCAATAGCAAAGAAGTGTCATAGGTTATTTGATCACTCTAAAAGTTTAGGATGGACTTAATGTGCAGAGAAATTGTGTTATTCACTACAATCATCAGCCCTATAACAGTGTGATCATTTTTAAATGACATAAAGTTGTATTATGATTCTTAAATATTCAGCCCAAATGTTTATCTCTTTAGTAAATTGGTATTGAGATAGTTAACACAACAAACACTTAAAACAGTTTGCATCAGCAAGCATGATAGCATTTTCTTTTTAATTCAAGAGTTTTGTGTCTTTGGATGCTAAGCAGATATGATAGGATTATTCACATAAGTAGCATAATTTGTTTTCCATAAAATCGTCATTTATACTAACTAAATGAAACTAATTTTCTGTGTAAGTCAAAGTCCTTCTGTTATTTCAGAAGCTGACATAAACTAATTTAAAGTACTGATTTAAGGAATGAGAATGTGCTGTGGCCTAAATAGTAATATCATCCATTCCAGCTCTGGCTCTTAGACTTCAGCCATTTTTCTCTGCTTACTGAGAACTCATTTGCCTTAACGAAAATCAAAGAATTAAACCACCAAAATGTACTCTAATTCTAATAAATATTGAAACCAGAATTTCTCTGCTTCTCCTAGCAGGAGGGTTCTGGGTAAGTTGCATGCTTTTGCAGCTGAGAAAACCCATTTCAGTGGTAGCAGCTAATCAAGGCAGGGGGCATCAGCTGCAAGAGTCACAGTTGGCAAAGCCAGATTCTTCTTCACTATTCCTGAGTGGCATGTTGCAGCTCTTAATGGCAGCCTATGCCCTTGCAGTAGATCCTAGAAGCTCAACGCCAATTTCCAAAAACTAAAATTCACAGACAACAGAAGGCCAGCACAAAAAGAGTAGGATATATTCAAGTCTGAAGAATAGAAAGAGAACTCACGTGGTCAGAGAGGACCTGACAGCAGGTTGCTCTTTGAATGTGCTAGTCTAGGCATTTGAATAGCTTTGGGGTCAACACTATTGGTTGAAATTGATGCTAATCAGTTTTTGGAAAATTACTAATCCTATTGGTAAAAATTTGTTCTAATCAGGTGTTGGAAAATATCAAGGCAACATTGGTTAGCCCTGCAATTTCCATTTGGGTCTGCCCCCCTTCCATTTCCTTGCCACTCATTGGCCCAGGCCAGGCTGCACAGGGTGACCAGTCCCTGTGCCCTGGATCCTATGCCTCAGTTTGGCACAGGCATGATGGGCTCTGCAAGGCTGTGGCCCAGGCTCACCACCCCGGTACTCCATCCTGCCTGATTGCTGCTCTGGTGATGCTTCTCCTGAGAAACGGGGTTAGGATTCAATATGATTCTACCTTACCTCATGTAATTAATTTTGTAAGAGTTACCAATTTATTGAAATTACTTCTTTCTCTGGAAAAGCTGATAATTGATACTTGTAAAAAGTATCCATTTTCCTTTCAAAAATAGAATTCCAAAGTATTATGATATTAAGTTTTATAGACTTTTAGTATGTATTTATGGAACATTTACACAAAAACGTTTTAAAAACTAAAAACTATTAATCAAATAGTTTGCCTACACAATATCTGACATTAGGATAAATTTAAATATTTGATTTTCTTACTACTAAGGATGAAGACACAATATGACCCAGCTGTTCCACTCCTTGATATTTTCCCCAAATATCTTAAATCAGCATATTACAGCAGTGTAGCCACCTCAATGTTTATAGCAGCACAGTTCACAATAGCAAAATTATGGAGCAACCCAAGTGCGCAACGAAAGATGAATGGATCAAGAAATTGTAATACACACACACACACACACACACACACACACACACACACAATGAAGTTCTACTTAGCTGTAAAAAAGAATGAAATTAGGGAATTTGCCAGCAAATGGATTGGAATGAAGAATATTGTGATAAATGAAAATAAGCTAAACTCAGAAACTCAAAGGTTGAATATTTTCTCTCATAGGCGGAAGCTAGAGTAAAATAAAGGAAAAGAGGAGGGAAGGATCCAATAACATATGAGGAAGATCAATAATGTAGAAGGAGGTGATTGAGAGGCAGAGTGGAGGGATGGGTAAGGGGAGTCAAAGGAGAATGAATTCTTAAATGTCATGTTATGTGCACATGTAACTACACCACCTGGAACTGTACCTTTACACATAGGTTGAAAGAACCAATCAAATATAAATAAATAGAAGAATGAAAGAAAGTGTAGTAGAGTAGAGGAAGCAGAATGGGAGAGTGGAAGGGGGATGAGTTAAAAAAAAAAAACAAAAAAAGTGGGGGGGAGAATCATGAACTGAAATTGATTTCCATGCATGGATGTTTGTCAGGATGTACCCAACTACTATGTATAACTATAAAGCTCTATTTTTTTTAATTTGATTTTCTTACTTGAAAAAAAAGTTTGACATGTTCTAATTGTAAGCCTCTATAACGGACAATCTAAGTGATCAGAAGCAAAAACATTTTTTTAAAAAATTCCATATTTTCTGTATATTATGTATAATTGTATTGGAGATAAAATATTATATTAGAAATATAATATATTTTAAGGTAAATTATTTTCAACCTTTTTTTCAACTGTTAATACGTGAACATATTGAATAACTATCTTTATAAATGGAAATGTGCTTTAGTATTAATCCCTAGTCAATGTTGTACCCTTGGTATCTAGCAATGCCTGTGGAGTTTATCTTGCCCTTGGCTGAATTCCTCATGAATATTCTTATTTTTCTAGTTGATAATTTCTTTCTCTTTCCTGTGCCTTTTGCTGCTTGCCTCTTCTTTCATCAAATTCATTTTGCATTTTTTTTAAGAACACTAGATGTGTGGTCAAGAAGACATGACTTCAACCCCAAATTTGACACCTTCTGTCCCCAGTGTCCAGTCCGAAGAGTTATGTTTCATTATGTATAAAACAGAAATAATAATATGTCAAAAAAATCTATGTTAAAGAATCAAAATTCATTAAATGGACCATGGTACCTGAATCCCAGAAACCACTAAATAAAAACTCATTCAGCATTATCCCTTATCATTTTTCTTTTGTAGGGTGGGATGTTTGGGAGGTGAATCACCCTTAAGTTATCTGTAATCACATTGAATGCAATAACTAAATTCACAACCCACAAAGTTTTGACCTGAGGATCCTCAGGTGATTTTACAGTATTCATAAGGATAATATGCTAGAGCTTTACCACTCCTAGCTTCTAAATTGACTCTAAAAGGTATGTTGGCTTTGGAACCAAAAATATTGGGTTTTTGAAATCATCTGCCAGTTGAACTCAGCCATTGTCTTAGAGATTTTATCTCTCCATCTGTCCAAGTAGATAATGATGTCCACATGCAGGGTTGTTACTGTTCAAATGTGAGATGCAGTATACCATGTGAATTGAAGTATACAAATGCACTAGATCAACAGTAATTCTACTAATTTTGATCACATTTTGCTGCATTTCTAGATGCAAGCTAATGAAATATGTGATAAATATTTTAATTGTTTATAATTTAGCTTACATTCATTTAAATTAAGAGAAACATAAATTGATATACATATTCCATCATATATATCTCAGAGCTTTGTTTTCAATGTAGGCATTAATTTCATAAAATTAATTTCCAGATTAATTAAAGGGAGAAAATGAAAAAAAAGAAGAAATAAGTGAGACATGAATCTTTTAGTCCAATAGCACGTGATATTATGAGTTCAATATATTGCACATGGATGCATATTTTGTGCAATATATTGAACTCTTGTGTTTTGGTGAATTCATGTATTAAAAATATAAAGATACAGCTTTTCTTTTTAGGAAGTTCATATTTTTATATGGTGAGAAAAACATAACGTATCAAAGCACATTATTATAAATGCTAAAATATGAAAGATTTATGGATAGTGAGAAGCTTTTCTTAGGTAATGTTTGAGCTGGATTTTGAAGGATGAAAACAATATTGGTAGGGAAAAATAGAGGATCATTTTGAAAGATGAAAATAACAAAGAGATAGGATCTTGAAAACTGCATATATATTTTTAAAAAAATAGTTTGGAATCACATACAAATAAGTAAAGATAATTCTATGGTATATAAAAAAATTCTGTAAGTGCCTTAATTAAATCACTTTAAAAGGGGAAAATTGATTAATTTATATTACCTGATCTAAAAACCTAAGATCTCACCTTGTATGTATGTATGTTTGTATGTATTTAATCTAAATTCGTATTCTCTTCCAGTCTCCATCCCAGGATACCACTTTGCATTTAGTTGTCATGTCTCTTTAATATTCTCCAATCTCAGATATTTTTTTCTGTCTTTCCTTGCCTTGCTGACTTTGATATATCTACAGATCACCATCACTTATTTTACGGGCAGTCCTTAAATTTAGGTTTGTCTGATATTTCTCACAATTGAAGCTAGGTATTTGGGTAGAAGATGCTGCAGAGATGATGTGGCCAGCCCACTGTATCACTGCCCAATATCAGTAAGGTGTATTACTGGGGATGTTAATCTTGAACCTTAGTGAAGGCCACACCTACCAGGTTTCTCTAGGGTCTTTCATTTTCTGAAAGCAAGTCAACAAGTCCGGTTCATTCTCATAATGAAGGGAACTAAGCTTCATCTGCTTGAGGGAGGATCATTAAAGTTTTTAGATATGTGTCAGACCATTGTGAAAATTAATAGATACTTTGGGGAGATATTTTGAGGCAATGCAAACATCCTTTCTCTCCTTCATGTTTTGCCCATTGATTTCAGGATCCAACACTGGGTCTTTCTGTAGCAATTACTGCTGTGATATTCTGTTCATAATTTTCTATTTTCCTCATTTATTCTACATTCATTACTTGAAATTCTACCTTAAGAGAAATTCATCTCCTTCTACCTCTGTTTATTGACTTATGTCACCTATTTATTTCATTATGGTTTATGGATATTTATTTTGTTTTTGAGTTACAATGGTAATACTATTGTCCTTTTTTTGGCTGTTCAAACTGCTTCTTCTTTGGTCATCAGGAGCTTTTTCAGGTTGATACCTGTATTATTTTCATGGGCTCTCATTCTTTTTACTTGAGTATATTTTTGAATATACTAAGAACATAACTGTTATTTCTTCTATTAAGAATATCGGTCTTCAACTTGATTAACTGTAACTCAACTTGGCCTGCTTTGTTATCTCTGCTGAGTCTCAAGATTCAACTTAATCATCACTGAGTCTTGGGAGAATCACCTGCCTCTCTGTGCTCTGGTTATGGTGGTTGTGGGCTCTGGAATCTGCCTCATATCCTCATAGTCCTCATACTTCTCTAGGCATACTTCTCATGGCTATTCACTTTCATTATAGTATAGTACTTCCTTAGTTTCTGGCCCTTCAAGAAGATCCATCTTCTCAACCCTAGAAGCAAAAAAATTTCAAAGAAGAACCAGTTCTTTTTATTGAAATACAATCATTAGAAATTAATATCAGAAGGCTAGATGTACTTGTTGCCACTGGGTTGTCACTGACTTGAAGCCCTCTGAGTGGATAGACCTAAGAAATATGTACATGGGTACCAACCCATATACACAAACACATTAATTTTTGCATCCATGTGTACACACTTACCCACACAAATACCAATTCAGCACCACAGGTTCATTCTAGTACTTTCTGTTGCTTATTTGGAGCACTTTTTTTCTGATAATAAGAAAATTATTTATGTCAGGTAGAGTGATGCACATATTTACATAAGCTCAGTGACTGAGTAGGCTGAGATAGGAGGATCACAAGTTCATGGCCAGCCTCAGTAAGTTAGAAAGACTCTAACAACTTAGTGAGACCCTGTCTTAAAATTTAAAAAATTAAAATTAAAATTAAAAAGAGCTGGGAGTGTGTCTCAGTGGTTAAGCAACACTGGATTTAATCCCTGATACCAAACAAACAAAAAAAATTATTTTTTCATATTCCACATCATATTAACTCATTTGTACACACTCATACATGTAAAAGAGTTCCAGAATTGCTAGAACATATATCTGTGTGAAATAATTTACTAATCAGATCATATTATTTCTGTATAGTTCTTTACATCTTATCTTCATAATATCTAGATAAAATGTTGATCTCCAAGGTTATTTAGATCATCTCTTTCCTTCCCCACAACTCTGATTATTTTTTTAAGGTTCATGGACCAGGGAATATTCTCCATTAATAAAGGTATGTAAAGACAAAACATGTAAAGTTTGTGTTAGATTCCTTAAAGGGAAGTGAAGGATCCTTGATTGCATTAATAATGATTAAAAAACTTCCCTACCCCAAATCACAAAATGTCAAAATCATATATGGTATATCCTGGCATTCTAAAAACAGTGTTTGCCTTTAAATTCACATTTGATAAAATAGTGTTTATTCAAATAATATTATTAAGATTTAATATATATTAATATATATTCAACAATTTGCTAATAAATTTTAAGATGGATAGAACATTTTCTCCCTAAGGAAGTATTTACATATTGGTCAGTACAATTCTAGGGACATGCACCAAAAAACAGAGGCTGTGAGATCTCCTCCAGTGTCATGAGTGCTTCTAAACTGGAAACTCTCACAGTCTAATGAGATCTTTAAGAACTGACAAGTTTTATGCAATGGGGTTGTTCTGTCTTCATGTAGAGCTCTGAAAATTGCTCCCTCTTTAACAAAGATTAAACATTAACATCGTCTCAATATTGTGACAAAGGTTAGTGGAAGACAGTGCCCACAGTGTTCATAAAGTCAATATAGTATGCACTGAAAAAAAAATAGAACCTGGGAAAATAGAAAATCAGCAATTTATAGAAAGTATACCAGCAACTGAAGCATTGTGCACTTCTGTTCAGTAGATTGGGCTCTAAGAATATAATTATTATTTCTTCTCTTAGGAATATCTTTCCTCAGTTAGATTACCTCCAGTTCAACTTGGTCCACTGGGTTATTTCTGCTGAATCTTAAGATTCAACTTAAGCATCACCAAGTCTTGGGAGAATTACCTGCCTCTCTGTGCTCTGGTTATGGCAGTTGTGGGCTCTGAAATCTGCCTTATGTTCTCATAGTCCTCACACTTCTCTGAGTATACTTCTCATGACTTTTATGAGCACTTAAAATTTCTGCTATATTCTCCAATTTTCTATCTTTCTGTCCCATTGTACTTTAATGTATTCTTCTCAACATCAGGGGCTGCTTTGTTGGTCCTGTTTTTGTCAAATAAATCCATGAATCAAGTTGTGAACTTGAGATATTTACAAAAGCAGATGAAGATTGGGTATTGAAACCATTCAAAGTGTAATTACATGGATTATAGAAGTGGAAAAATAAATAAATGATTAAGTAGATTGCTAATAGCAAAGTCAAGATTCATTAGAAATATTGTCTTCTGTCACCTTTATCAGAGGCTTCCCTCAAGTTTCTACCTAAAAGATATTAAAAGTTGGGCTAGGGTTGTAGCTCAGTGGTACAGCGCTTGTCTCACATGCATGAGGCACTGGGTTCGATGCTCAGCACCATATAAATAAATAAAATAAAGATATTGTGTCCATCCACAGCTAGAAATAATATTTTAAAAAAGAAATTAGAAGTTTATAAAGTACATATTACATTTTGGGGTTTATGCAAATATGCTTGTTAATAACATAACAAACTAATGAAATTTATTTTCTATAATATGAACATAGCAAATCTCAACTTGTTTTTATTAAAAATAAACTAAAGAATCCCCTTGAGAGTTGCAGAAGTTGGGTTCCACCAGAAAATTATCATCAGTTTTGGAACCCAGCATGAGCCAAGCAAATGAGTAGCCCTCTACAACCATATTTTATAAAGGTTTTTGGGCCTGAAGTAGTTTCACATTATAGGAGCATATAAGAGAGAGAGACTAATTTTTTACTGTGTGTGAGTAAATTTCTGTCAATAGGGAAAGGAGGAAAGATATTTGTAAATAGGAAAAATTTTCTGCCATATTATTAGAAGTCAAAAAAATATTTATCCATTCCATAAACACATGTTAGGTACTTAACAGGTATTAGACACTATAAAACATTGAGAAGACTACAGTAAAAGTGAGTAAGTCGGTTATGGCCATTTTGCTTTCATGAAACTTATATCTGTTTATGAGGGATAGAGCAAGAAACTTAACAAGCTACGAAGGTCCATTGTTGTGTGCAAGTGGGAGAGGGATCAATCAGGATCTTAAAGGGGCAAGTCCTGAGGAGATCAAAGAGAAGACAGCTCAGGCAGAGAAGGACCATAGTAGTGAACACTTGGTTTGTTCTAGACACTCTGGCACGTGCTTTACATATTATCTGATTTTATTCTCACAATCCCAGAAGAGGTAACATCATTTCAAGCACTATATACATAAGGACACAGAAGCACTGAGAGATTGAAATATTTCCCTAAATTCATACAACTTGAGAGTGTTGGACCTGGGAGCTGAATGAAGGCAGTCTGGCTCCTGACTCCACATACTTTCTTCCTACACTGTTTTGCTTTTCAATCCAAATTGAAAAGAACTAGGAAAGTGGATATCTGCTCTTAAGAAAATAAAGTGTGGAAAGGGAAAACTCTTGATTGATTTATGAGGGGCATTACTTTCATAGATCAAGTTTTAACTGCAAAAGCTTATATTGTATTTCTCAGTTTAGAAAGCATTAGTACATATCTTTGTATTTCATTTTATGCATCTATAATGGTGCTGTGAGTACTTTTAATAGAAAATGCATACATCATTCTGATTTCTAAATCATTCTTTATTATTTAGTCTTTTCACATATACGAATCCTTTCATCAATTGCAAGAGGAAGTATATCCACTTTAATAGGTGAGGAAACAGGGTTGAGAGTAATAAATCCAAAAGATTTTACACACAAAAAGACACACTAAAGATAGAAGTATCTTTTTTTAGAAGTATCTTAACAACTAAAAACTATATAAGAAAACTGTAAATGAGAAATTAATTACATGTAATTCTTAATAGTGGTTGATATTTTATATATCATAGATCATCATAAATAAATGACAGCATTATAGATCTGGAAACATACTGGTATTCTTATCAAACCTCCTCAGATTATTCTTTGAATGAAAAAATTCTACTGAAAATGTCTTATACGATTTTACTATGTGAAGTACCAAACACTACTGATTAATATGTTCTGTTCTATGGTAGGAAATATTGTCTTTGGACTGTGTATAACTTAGTGGTATTCAATTTGGTAATGCAACCATGCCATAAGAAAAAACTTCTCTCATCAATTATAAATTTTAAGTCCACTTAAATAATAATAATAAAAAAATCTGTGCTGTTACAATATGGTATAAACACCTTGTCTCTAGTCCATGAATCCATCACTAATTACATTTCAATTAGTAATCTCTGTCCTTTTAAATATATGCCAATGTTTTTTTTTCCTTTTTATAGGACATGAATGAAATCATTCAGTTGCTCCCAATGGATAGAGTTCTTCTTCACATTCTCACTTGTGAGAAATTACACTGTTTAAGTGCTGTCCAGTGGGAGGGTGTACATGTTTCTTGAGTTCAAGATGGTAAAAGTGTTCCTAAACAAAATTGGAAAGAATCAGAGATGCCACAAGGACAGGGATGGAATAAGAATAAAAGAAAGCCACAGAAAGAATAAATTTGGGAAATGGAAATTTGTTATAAAATGATGCCTTTATTAAACTTTATGAGTTCATAATAACCTAGGATATCTCCTAAAAACAAAATATAGAAAGATTCTGGAGAAGTTACCAGAGGAATCAACCACAGAAAAATTGCTAGGATTTTTGAATCCCAAACAATTAAGAATATCTCATTATTAGAGTTAAGCAGTGCACTTTTCACTCTGACAGACAGGTTGGATATACTGAGCTGTAAGAAATAGGAATTTCTTACACAGTACAATTTTTATCTGTTAATGTTAATTTCATGATAAATCAAAAGTCAGCCTCTTATATAGTACATGATAATCACTTTGTTTCATTAAAAATCAAAGAAAAAGGTAAAATCTGTTTTGCTGTTATTGTTTCCCAGGAGGCCTTAATGTTTCACTAAAAACTTATCCATAGCAGAAAAGCTCTAATATAAAATTTTAGCCATATCTGCTAGGCCTTGAGAATTCAAACAGTAAGCCACTTCCTCAGCAACGGCAGTCACCGCAGTATATTGTGTTAGTCATCTTTCTGTCACTAAGTCAAAATACCTGAGATAAACAACTCATAAAGAGAAAAGGTTGATTTGGGTTCAACATTTCAGAGCTTTCAGTCCATAGTTGGTCAACCCCATTGTGTTCGGACCTGTGGCAAAGCAGTGACATCATGGCAGAAGCACATGGTGGAGGAAACTGCTTACCTCATGACAAGTAAAGAGAGAGAGAGAAGAGCTGGGGTCCCCATATTTCCTTCAAGGCCACGGCCCCAGTGAGCTACCTTCCCCCACAGGGCCCACATCCTAAGTGTTCTACCACCTCCCATTAGTGCCACCGGCAGGGGGACCAAACCTTCAACACATGGGTTTATGGGGGTTCAGATTGAAACCTTATCAGAAAAAAATTCTTCCCCTGTCTCTATTAAGCTTTTAAGTTAATACATCTAATATATGAAAGATTTATATTTTGGAGTAAAATGAGAATTAACTTAGGCTCAGGTGGAAGGTCAGAATAATAACTATATTTTTTGTTCTTCCCAGTTTTCCCTGAGTAATCCAGGGAAGGGAGGTGAACACATATTCTACCAGCGCCATGTGTAAACACAGACTCCTATCCAGGTCTCCTCTCCTCACACTGCTCCAGGAGGCTCTGGCCCTTCTCTGTTCACCTCTGTGACTCTGAAGCATCTGGATTTTATTCCTCAAGCAGGGTGGGACTTTGAGTCTCTATCCCCAGGTAACTTTCTCACAAAAACTCCAACTACTATAATGTCCATAAAGAAACCTGTTGAAAACTTCTTAAGCCACTAGAGAGAAAAATGATTTTCTGGGATGTCTTCTAAACTCATATGCTCTCTGAAAATAACAGGAATACTATATGTCAACTTCTATTCCTTCCTCTTTGACACATCTGATGTGACCTGCCTGAGCAAACACACCCATCTTCTTCTTCTCTCCCCGACCCCCACAGTCCTCACACACTCACACAGAGCTAGAATAATCCTTCCTAAGCCTCAAAGGCTTTCCTGACTACACCAATACTCATAACTAGGAGTATATCTACTAAGAAAAATTTCAGATGTTTTATTTAAATATTTAATTTGGGCATTTAGATGAGAAACTAAATAATATAAGCAGTACCCTAAAAGGTGCATCTTTAAAAGTATCATGCTTATTTTTCATACTCTTGTCAATGAAATAATCATCATCACAATTAGAATAATAAAAATGTTAGCCGTGTCCTTTAAATGAATTGAAAATTGAGAACCCTAACTTATTATACCAATCTTTTGAAAGAAAAATTATCATCCACGTAAAACATTAAAATTTCTTTGAAAGTAAGACAAGTGAGTTTCTCCTCCTTATCACCCGCCATCCCTACTGTGGAAAGGTTCTGCTCTGGACCCACTGTGGTATAAAAAGGGACACAGTTCAGCTGGGATAGCCCAATAGATACCTGCTGCATTGCTTCATGCAAGGAGAATCCAACAGACATTTAGGAATCTCTCCATCCTTCCAGATGAGCCATGACCATTTTTTTTTTGCTCTCATTTGTATCAATTTAGTTTTTGCAATAAGCTAAAAACTATTCTATACACGGGGAAAAAAGGTGCCTAGCCTAAGGTGATTCATCAAAGGCTTATAAAACTCACTAAAGTCATACTATGAGATCTTTGATCAAATTATATAAATCTAGGTTTGTGAATCATTGATTTCAAATATGTTTTAAACCTATTTTCAAAAGATTTTTTTTGACACCGTTTTGGTCGCAGTTCTTTTTCCATCTGACACATGCTAAAATGCCTTGTTCCTCTCACATATACCTGCTTTGTTCCCCTATGACTTATTTAGAAGAACTTTACTAAGAGTCAGATCTTTCTTTATAATTAAAAAGATGAACATAATTATGAAGGAAATAATGTTCTATGCATTCAAAGCTATGCTTTCAGATTGTAGTCCTAGTGTTAGATTTCAATGATTCACTGAAATGACAAAAGGCTATAACCTTTTAAAGGGTCACAAAATTGAAAAGAAAATGAAAACCAGCAGATCTGTTTCATAAAAGCACATGGTATGTGATATTTGAATCTTTGGGAGTGGGAGAAGTAATATCTAGTGGAAAGGCCAATAGAGAAAAAGAAGAGTAGCATTAACAATTGACTCTGGAGCATGTATTTTAATTGTAACTGGGGGTCTGGATGGAACCGTGATATGCCTACCAGAACCTTTCAGTGAGGGCTTTTAGGCCTCAACTGTCAGGAGTACAGACAGGAAACAACTTTCAGCTGCCCCTTCCTCTAGGGTTTGCCTCAGAGGCACAGAACTACTTCACCCAAGGCTGCCCACACCTGTTGGGTTGGGGCACATCCAAAGACTGGTTGATATAAGAGTGTCAAGTACAGTCATTTGTGTCCCAAATCAGAAATCTGAGGGATCAGACTTGGGATCAGCCACAAGTTTCACTGAGGTGAGTTCTGCAGATCTTGCAAGAAACCCTACTTCCTTTCCCTTGCACAGTAAGGGAGACTCTGACGGTGCTCCTTAATGACTGTCTTTCCTGTATAACAGAGAACTGCCTGCAACAGCCATCCAGAGGTGGGGAGTTCACAGATCATAGAGGTAAGACTCCCAAAACCATAACACGTGCATTTTTCTATTGAAAAGAGAGCTGATTTATGTTTTACAAAGTATATAATTTCTTCCTGCTACCAGATAACACATTGATCCAAGTTTAAGTAACAATGACTAACAGGCAGTCTTGGTAAAGATATTAATATTTTAGTCCTGACTCTTCTCTACCTCAAACTTGTGAACTGATAGAATCATTCGAGCAATGTACAGGGCCATGAAGAAGACTAACATAGATGGTTTCTTAATCCTTGCATGATTCAGAGTAAGTCCTTCCTGACCTAAGTAAATATCCAAATTAGAGTAATCAAAAGATGTGATAAAGAGCTTAGATTCTTTAACTCAGCTAACAGAAAAAAAGCTCTTTCCCTCACTTGTTACTTTTCTAATTTTATATCCTTATTCTGTAGTTTTTTTTCCTGTTTGCAATGAATCTTTTAAATATCTTATTGTAATGGAAAGAATTACCAAAATGCTTACTTCATAATAAAGTCCCGAGGCCCCAAGTCTTATTGAATTAAATTTGAATCATTGATTTATGCTAAAAAATTTAAAAAAACAGTATCCAAATAATTTTCACATATTTCAAACTGCAGAAACAAGATTCAAGGGGAAAATAACATCTCAAGAAGGCAAAGACACAGGATGTTCTAGATGGGTTATATGCTCCAGATGGGGTTATGTGCTGGCCCAATTCATAGCTCAGCTATGACCCCTTTGGAAGTGTGAGCTAACAAAAGGTAAGGACCATGTGGAATGAATGGGGAAGCCCAAGTGGAGTCTGGCGGCATCCCTCAGAACATCTGGGGAGAGCCAGGAGGCTAGAGTTCACAGGCTGTTACCAAAGGGGAGACAGGTGCAAAGGGAAAAATTCAGAGTCGCAGAGAATGCATCACTAGTATTCTGCAGGATAGGCATCAGCACATATGTATAGGAGTTTCCTGATGCCAGAGATAGAATGAGGATTAGAGGGAACAGTATTCATCACTCACAGCCCCAGAGACAGTGTCTGTTCCCATCCTCCAGAATGAAAAACACTAGTAAATTCATGGGGTTTTAGGAAGACTACAAGAAAGTCCTGCTTTGTTAGTAGGAAATAATTAGCCCTTAACTAAGTGCTACTCTATTCTGCCAACAAAATCTTAAAATCTAGACCAGTTGTTTCCAAGTAAATTGTGTCATCAAATGAAATTCAAGATTATTGATAAGAAAGATTGATAGTAACACAAATGTACTAGGACCTCAAAGAGTAACATTTATAATGTCTATCACCTAATCAAAGATTATCTGGATATCAATACCAGAAAAATATAGCTCATGATATGGGGAAAAAATGTACTGAATCTACACTTGCCAAGAATTTATAGATAATAGAATTAGCAACAAAACAAAAACAAAATTGCAACTATAATTATTATAACTATATACCCAGAATAAAAAGAAAGCATTAAACAAAAAGAATTTTTAAAGGATGATGACAAAATTCTTGGCAAAATAACTAGAATATGTAAAAAGCAAAGTACACTTGGATGGGATCAATAAAAGATTGAATAATGTTAAAAACTGAGTGAGCCTAAAGCCATAGTAATAGAAACAACCCAAGGAGAAAACACAGATTTTTAATTTTTTTAATTAATGAGCTATGATCTATGGGTATATCCAAGCACCTAACACATGTTTAATTAGAGGCTCTGTAATGGAGAAGGTTAAAATTATTATAAAAAGAGGAAAAGATTTTTCCAATTTTGATACAAACTCTAAAACCACAAATCCAAAAGTTTAATGAATCCTAAGCACAAGAAATATCAAGAAAACTAGACAAGCAGATGATACTCAAGTTGTTTAAAACCACAGGCAAAGGAACAAATCAAACTCCCCTTCAAAAAGACACATACGTACAGAAATAATAAATAAATAAAAGAGATAAGAGATTTTTTCATTGGAGATAAAAAAAAAGCTAATGAAGAGAAAAATCACATGATCTCTATGAATTAAAAAAAGCATTTCACAAAATTGAACATTGTTTCATGTTAAAAACATCCAACAAACTAGAAAGCAAAAGGACTTACTCATTCTTGCAAAGGACAGCTAAGAAAACCCTCAGCTAACATACTTACCTGAAAAATACCAAATAATTTCCTTCCAAGAAGAGAACTAGACAAAGATGTCTTTTATTGCCACTTCTAGTTAACAATGCGTTTGAGGTTGTGGCCAGGTAAATTAAGTAAGAAAAAGAAATAAAAGGTATCCATGAGGAAAAGGAAGAAATAAAACTATCTCTATTGGTATACAATCTTAGGCACAGAAAACATTAGGACTGCATAAAAATTATAATGAATGAAGAAATTCAGCAAAAATACAGACTATAACGAAAATATAAAAGTCAATTATTTTTATATATGACAATAATGAATAATTCAAAAATAAAAAGTGGGTAAAAAGTTAAAAGCACAAAAGAGATACAACTTTTTACCCACTAAGAGAGCTGCAATTAAAACAACATAAAAAATAAACCCCACAGAAAACAGTGTTAGTAAAGATAGACTATAGTAATATGGCCACATCGATGTTTATAGTAACTCAATTCACATAGCTAAGCATGGAACCAACCAAGAGGCCCTTCAACAGATGAATGCATAAAGAAAATGTGCTATTTATACACAATGGAATATTACCCAGCCATTAAGAAGAATGACTTCATGACATTTGCCAGTAAATTAATCAATGTAGAGATTATCCTGCTAGGTAAAATAAGCCAACTACAAATGGAAAGATTGATCTATAGGAAGGAATTAAAAAAAAAACAGGAATGTTTAAGTACGTGAACAGATATATGTAGTTTTGTGATTGATTACATTTATTTTAAAGATAATTGCTTGTTTATGTAAAAATAATAAAAATATATTGTGCTAGGCATAACAAATATAACATACTTTACACACAAATATATGTATATTTATGTTTACATATATATTTTTTTACATACATATATATTTGTGGGTAAAATATTGTAAAGGTTAGAAGGGAAAAAGAAGCAAACTAGTTATAAAACATAACTATACAAAATAGTTATAAAATAGTGCAGTATCATTTAAGGTAGATTGCAATAACTTAAGGATATATGCTGTAAACTGTATCATTTAAAGTTTAAGATTATTTAAAAGAAACAACTTAATTGTTAAAAACAATAAAAGATAGTTTGAGTTCTTGCTGTATCTTGAATACTTGCCTTATATTAGATGTAATATTGGTACCTATTTCCCTGAATTTGTGAATTTTCACTTTATTTTCTTTGCTGTGTGACAGTTTTTTAGTTGGATGAAATTCAAGATTTGTCTACTTTTGCTTTTGTCACTGTGCTTTGGGGTTCATATCCAAGAAATCCTTTCCCAGATCAATGTTTAACAGCAAGAAAACATATAACTCTATTAAAAACTGGGCAAAGGGCCTGAGTAGACATTCCTCAAAAGCAGACGAATGACCAACAAGTATATGAATAAATACCCAACAACTTAAATCAGGGAAATACACATTAAAACTATAAGATATCATCTCATACCTATTAGAATGGCTATTATCAAAAAGTGAAAGATAACAAGTGTTGGTGAGAATGTGGAGAAAATGGAAAGCTTACACACTGTTGGTGATAATATAAATCAGTACACCATTATTAGAGTATGAAGAATCCTCAAAGAATTAAAATAGAGTTCAATATGATCCCCCAATCCATACGATATTTATTGCAACAGTATTCACAAGAGTCAGGATATAGAACAGCTTAAATGTCCATGGCAGAATGAATGGATAAAGCAAGTGTGGTAGAGTGGTATCTATCACAGTGGAATACTATTCTGCATTTAAAAAAAGAAAGAAGTGTTGTCATTTGTGACTTCATGGATTAATGTATA
This sequence comes from Urocitellus parryii, assembly GCF_045843805.1. Lineage (NCBI taxonomy): Eukaryota > Metazoa > Chordata > Mammalia > Rodentia > Sciuridae > Urocitellus > Urocitellus parryii. The sequence continues at coordinate 32,809,859 of NC_135532.1, forward strand.
GGACACTAGTCTAAGCAGAATAAACAAGGCAGAGAAGGACAAATGTCAAATGATCTCCTTTGTATGTGGACTCTATGAAACTGAGTTCATAGACATACAGTATGGACTGGTGATTACCAGGGGCTGGGGCATGGGTGGGGAGAGTGGTATGGATTGGGGAAAGGGAGATACTAGTCAATGGGGAAAGAGTTCCAGAAAGGAGGAAAACAAAAGTCTACTGATCTATTACATAGCATGGTGACTATAGTTACAGTCAATAATATCATATTACGTATTTCAAGACTGCTAAAAGTGTGAATTTTGAACATTCTCCTGACAAAAACATAACAAATAGGTGATGTTTCAATCACTCCACAAGACACACAGGTATTATAATATCACATTGCACACCACAGATATAAACAAGTGTCATTTTTCAATTAAAATAAGACTTTACCAAATTAAACTGTTATTGTGCTTAAGTCGGCAAATGAGAGAAAACAAGATTAATAAAAATGATCAATTCAAACCAGGCACAGTGGCACATGCCTGTAATCCCAGCGGCTTAGGAGGCTGAGTTAGGATGATCAGGAGTTCAAAGCCAGCCTCAGCAAAATCGAAGCACTAAGCAACTCAGTGAAACCCTGTCCGTAATAAAATACAAAATAGGGTAGGGGATGTGGGTCAGTGGTTGAGTGTCCCTGAGTTCTATTCCCGGTACCCCAACCCAAAATCAATTCATCTAAAAGAAGAGAGCAAGATGACAAGTTACACTTAAGCAGTAAAAGAAATTACAATAAAAATTGCAAAAACTTAAAAAATGTGCAAGCACCCCAATGAAAAGACAGAGATTTTCGGATGGGAGAAAAAAAATGAGACCAAACCATACGCTGCTTACAAAAATATGCACTTTAAAATGTAAATATACCAGTTTAAAGTAAGAGGATGTAAAGGAGGCATCATGTGAACTCTGGTGGATACAAAGCTAGAGTATGTATCTATATTTATTGTTTTACATTTAAGTCTTTTTAAAATTTGATTTGGAATCATTTTCATTTTAATTTTTTCTCCCTACTATATCCACTACTTTGTTTTCAGCTGTGTCTATTCTTATTTCATATAATTTCTCTCCATTTCCTGTTTTCAGTTTGCTTTCTTTTTTCTTTCCTGACCTCTGCCAGCTAACCATCCCCGCCCCCACCATGCCTCGCTGCCCCAGCCTATTTGCATCCTCAGTGTCCTCGGCTTTTTCATGACTGGTTTGTGCCTTTGCTGAGAGAGAAAGAGTGGAATGGAGAGAGGGAGACAGGGAATTCTTAATTTATGATAAGAAGCCAATTTATTCTGCTTTTGATTCAACATTTCTGATATGCATTCTTTGTCCCTTATTTTCTTGCTTTGCTCTGCATTATTTTCTTATAATATTTGTAGAGCTTCTATACTGATTCTTTTTTCTTTTTCAGCTCATCATTGAGGTATTGAGTTCTGCTTATACAAGTTACTTATATGGTATCCACCTGATAGAAAAAAAGATACCAGAAATGCCTTCTCAATCATCTGGACATGTTCTTAGGATACAGGGTTGTCTCTGTTAATGTGTTTTCCAATCAATAATGATGGGCATCTGAGGGATTTTTCACAATGAAAAGATTCTCTCTTCCTTTGCTGCCAGACAGGGGCTTCCTGCGAGTGGTTCTTTATTTAGTCTTGCCTCTGGGTGTAGACATCAGCTGTCACCTGCAGGCGCACCTGCAAACCTAGTTTCTAGTAGCATATAATAAGAAACACTTTGTGCCTCACTAGAAGAAGAGAAAATGGGTTGGGTCTTTCTTGGTCTGTGGTGGTTATGGCTTTTCTTAGTGTCATCCTATTCAATCTCCATGGCTCCCCATACGTTCTACCCTTTTAGATTTCTGGGATCTTAGCTGTTTTCTAATTTGAACAAAAATTGAGGCTATAATTTTAAACTGGTTTTTATTTTCTTTGTATTTTAGTTGGGAAGAGCTCTGTGACTTTATGTCTTTACCTTTAAAGTGCTATTTCCTATAGATTATACTTACTTTCTGTCACCAAGCTCATAAATCATAATATTTTATATTTTTATTAACTGCAGTGCAATTTATCTTCATGTTCTATTTGCATCGTGCTCATAAATTTAGTATTTTTTTAGTACATTTAGGTGAAATGTATGGCACTAGTTTTAAATACCAATCATGTTTTTCCAACTTTTTAAAATTTGAACTACTTCACAAAAATGAAAGCTTCACTATTGAACTTTTAATTTGGACTTTATATTTGTGTCAATTTATATATAATATAAAATACATCATTAAAGAAATGTTTTTAAAAACAACGTTTACCTAATAGCCACAACACACAGAAATGTCCTTTAGAGCAAATGGAGGACTTTCACAAAACAAGATAAGAAATTGACATGGAAAAATGAACATGACCAACTCTTGGAACTCAAAACTACACTACTTAAATTAATGAAAGTGACTTTAAAGTTATATGGTCATTTCCCAACAGTAAAAGAGATGAGTATTGGGGAGTTGAGGCATAGTAAATAAAGAAGCTAATATATTTCATGTTCCTAGTTGGGGGACTACTTTTCAGAAATCCAGTTATGCTTAGATTCATAAATTTAGTATTATCACTGATGCCATAATGTGTGAGTCCACACCAACATCTCATGTGTCCTAAGTATTGCATAAGTATTGGCAAATAGTTCACTTAAAAAGTCAAATGATTTATGTATATTTTAGATACTATCTGATTTTCAAGATTCTAATTATGATATTGACAAAATATTAAATTTGTTACTCTTACCTATATTACCAAATTGTTTCTCTACTAGTGGGGATTTTTTGAATACTGTAAGTCAGATGTGCTTTTGGTTGACTTTGACAATTATCCATATATATATGGAAAGGTGCTACTTAATACATTTAAAAAATGGACTCATTATTTTTGTGTTTGCAAATTACTGTAAAATGATCAAGCCATTTCAGAATAATTGCATTCTACAGATTCTAAACCACAAACAGTTGAATCCTTGAAACATAAGACTTTCCCCATCAGTTCCAAATTAAATTCTCTAAACTTTCAAGAATGAGGTTTTGCCATTATTGCTTATGTTAAGTTTTCTGAAAAAACAGATATAGTCTCTTTAGGTAATTACAGGAATAGAGGTATACTCTTGCTCCTCCATTATACCTGGATCAGTCCTCGATAAATCCTACCTGTTTTTTTTTCTTTCTTTTCTAATCCTGTGTATTGCAATTGGAAGTCAACAATACAAAATGAAAAAGCAAAAAAACAAATGCATGGAATGTTTGCCACTATGAAATCTGTTTTCTAGTGACAGTTATCTTCTTAATGTTCACAGTCACTTTTGCTTGCTTCAGTTGGCTGACCTTTCCATTTTCTTCAGTGGCTCTTATAAACTTATAATTTTCATTCCATGCCTTCTAAAAGAATTACACTCTTTCCTTCTCAGGAATCAACTTTGCCTTCCAGTTCACTGTAAAATGTGACCAATCACTGTCCTGTGTCCTCATCCACACTTTCCCTCTCCCTAGCATTAGAGGTTTAGGTATGTTTCTCTTTGTTAAAGGAAAAGTGTTTCACCTGTGCTTTTGTCCAGTACCTTGTTACTTGCATTTTCTTGTGCATGCATATTTGTAATGGTGTGGAAATGCCCTGAGTCTCTTATTCTATTACACATTGTCTCACATTTTCCTCTAATTCTTGCTAGTAATTCATGACACCTAAGAAAATGGCTGAAATGCAAGTAAAGATAGACAAGTGTAGACATCAACTGCAGGAGAATTCACAGGACACAGTGTCAGAATTCACTGACATCACAGTGCCAAAGTAAGAAAAAAGGTATATATGGATATCCAAAAGAAGTGGAAGCTAATTCAAATGTTCTGCAACCTCACTACTCTTAGGCTTATTTTTAGAATTAACATTCAAGACAGTTGATACTCTGTACAATATAATCCTATGCACAATTCCCATGAAACCAATTTGTATATGAACACTGATATTATGAGGGTAAATACAAATATCCTATAATACACAATTCTGTGCAAAATTCTACTTTTTATTTAAGAATGTGTTATGTGCACCAATCCACATATCTGACCACATAGGAATGCTACAACCTGAGATGAAGAACCATTGATTTGGACTAATGGCTCTGCAGCAGCAGCATCAACATCACCTGAAAACTCATTAGGAATGCAAACTTGCAATGTTTTCCCCCAGAGCCACTGAACCAAAACTCTATGGTATGACCCCCAAATCTAATGTACCATAAAGTTGATGACCATGGATGTTGGTTCTAGAACTTTAAAAAATGCTGAAATTCAAAGCACAAAAGCAAAGTTAAAGTTGGGTCTAGCATATGTTTTCCTAAGTGACCTTTGGTTACACAGTGCAGATAAATATTGTCTGGAATTAGTAAGTACTGAATTCTATGTCAATAGAATAAACTCCAATGGTTTATTCCTTATTCCCCCTTTCTGTTATTGTGCCAAGATAACTTTAAAGGTTGAAAAATTTATTTTTGGCTTATACTTTTCAGAAGTTTTAATCTGTGGTCAATTGGCCTCATTGCTTTGGGCCTGGGGTGAGGCCAAACACATGGTGGGGAGTGTATGGAGGAGTAAAATTTATTCATAGTGACTGGAAAGAAGAGAGAGAGAAAGGAGGGATGGGGTTCCCTTTTACCCACTGCAAAGGCACACCCCCAATGACCCATCTTCCTTCTCCTAGGTCCCACTTGCTAAAGTTTCCATCACTTTCCAAGAGTATCATCAGCTGGAGACCAATTCTTTTAACACATGAGCCTTTGGGGAACACTTGAGATCCAAATCATAACATTCCATTCCTGGCTGCCAAAGGCTCATGTCCATTTCACAGTGAAAGATGCTATTAAATCAATCTCTAAGGGTCTCCATAGAATTTTGAGTGCCAATATTGTTCAAAAATCCAAGTTCAAAATCTCCTCTGATACTGAGGTTAACTCTCAGCTGTGAGTCAACAAAAACAACAACAACAACAACAACAACAAATACAAGTCAAATATTTCCAACATACAATGATAGGACTGGTATAGAGTAAACATTCCCATCCCAGAAGGAGGGATAAAAAGGAGGAATAGGACCAACGCAAGACCAAAATCCTGCAAGATACACATTAAAACCTACAGCTCCACATACAGCATCTAGGGTACGTGATGTGGGCTCCAAAAGCCTTGGGCAGCCCTACGCCTTTGACTTTGCTGTCTGAAATACACATTGCCACTCTCTTGGGCTAGATCTTCTCTGCCTGCAGATTTCCCCAGTAGATGTTCTATGAACTATAGTACCTCTGACTTCATGGGTTCTCCCTTGCATTTTCAGCCTCATTTTCACAACTTGATACATTACACTGTTAGGTGCTGCTTGCAGTGACTCTAATACTGCTATTCACTTCTTGGTCTCCTGGGATTTTCTTGAAATCTTGTTGGAAACCTACAAATCTTTTCATTCTGCATGCCTATAAAACCAATATATCATGTGGATGAGCCAAGGTCGGCTACTGGCTCAAGCACTAGCTGGTCCCACTTGGACCACAGCTGCAGTGGCCTCTAAATACATGGATGGATAAACAAGGGAAAATAATTCCCTTTGTGAGAAGGATTCCCTGGGGCTACCTTCTCAAAGCAAACTCTGTCAAATGAGTTTACAGTCTTAGGGTAAACATTCCCATTCCAAAAGGAGGGAAAAGACCATAGCAAGACCAAAATCCTGCAAGACATTCATTAAAACCTGGAGCTCCACATATAGCATCTGGGGCACATGATGGGTGCTCCAAAAGCCTTGGGCAGCCCTAGCCTTTCAGCCAGAGATGTGGGTGGGAGCAGTGGCTAATTCCTGAAATATTCTCAAGGTATCTTTCCTATTATCCTGGTGAAAAGCTCTTGGGTTCTTTTTAATGATTATCTTTTTTATCCCCCACATTCTCCTTCTCTGCTACTTTAAACACACTTATTTCCTGGCAAAAGTGCAGGTTTGTCAAATATTTCCTCTTTGCTTTTTGCTCTCAATTATTCCTGTAAATCTGACTACAAGGAGTCAGCAGTACCCATGACTCCACCTGAATGCTGTGCTTCCTTGAAATTTCCTCCACTAGATAAACTATTCCATTACCTTTAAATTCAGCCTCATACAAAGTCTCTGGGCATGAAAAAAGTGTGTGGATAAGTTATTTTCCAGAATGTAACAGGAATGTTTTCTCTGCTAATTCCCAGTAGAGTCCTTATTTCCATCTGAAACCTCATCAGCACAGCCTTTACTGTCTTCATTCCTATCAGAATTCTGGTTTTCCAGGCTCCCACAAGAATCCCCATTAAGCTCTTCATATAAGATTCTAGGCATTTTTAGACCATTCTTTCAAATTTCTAAACTCTTTCCACCATCCAGTTTCCAAGTGTTGTTAACCACATCATCTGTTAGTCACAACATTGATCCTACTCCTGGTGCCAATATTCTGTTTATCATTCCATTGTTGTAACAAAATAACAGATAAGAAAACAATTTGAAAATAGAAAAGATTTCTTCTGGCTAATGATTTCAGAGGTTTCAGTCCATGGTTGCTTAGCCTCATTGCTTAGGATGTAAGGCAAGGCCAAACATCATAACAGGAGCAAAACCAGTTCACCTCATAGCAGCCTAGAAGCAAAAAGAGAGGAGAATGAACTAAGGTCACATTATTCTCTGAAAGGGCACACTCAAAATTGCCTAATTTCTTTCCATTAGGCCTGATCTCCTGAATATTCTACTATTTCTCAATAGTGTCATCAGTTAGAGCCCAAGTCTTTAACACATGAGCCTGCGGCAAAAATTTAAGAGCCAAACCAAGAGGATGAGGATGTAGCTCACTGGTAGAATGTGAGGACCTGAATTCTATCTCTAGCACTGGTACAAATATTGGAAAGATCTAAACCATAACATATCCTATATACTAACCAGTGTATAAATGGTATTCTTTTCTCTACATACTAAATTTTAAATACATCCTTATTCTTATAGAGATAAAAACTTTGAGGGAAAGTAAAAAGAGTATTCATACCTAGGATACCCAGATTCATAGTTTAGATTTGAATATACCTATTTTGCTGTGAGGCCTTAAGTCTTACTAAAGTCTCAGCATCCTTTCCCATGCTGATAATTCTTAAGAAGGCTGCCCATTTACAGAAGAACAGAGTCTTCAAGGCATTGGATAACCTGTCTAAGGTGACACAGTTAACAAGAGACAAAGCTGAGAGGCCCACAACCAGGCCTGCTGACATGCCTACCTACTGACCCATGCTGGAGCCAGGCTCAGGCCTAGAACCACCACCACTGACTGGCGTGGGAGCCCAGTCCCAAGTCAGGCCCAGGACTACCCCACTGACTCAGGCCCAGGACTACCCACAAGACCCACCCAGGAGCCCAGGCCTACCCCTACCTCTGAAAGGAGTTGCGTCCACCTTGGGGTGCCCCCTCTGCTATCTGGAGTTATCACCACTATTGTCACCACCAACTTTAGTTACTAGAGCATCCATCTTTGGACACCAGCCAGGGAAGCCCAACACCAAGGTGAGGTACAGGTAATCTGCAGAGACACTACAAGATTATAAGGTAGAAATCTGCACTGCAAGAAAGGAAGACACACAGACAATATGAAAAAAAACAAGGGAAGAATGTGCCCCCAAATAATCCAAGATGCTACAACAATAGAATCCATTGAAAGCACAGTTGATGAAATGTCAGTGAAGGAGTTGAGAAGGTACATAAATATAATGATCTGTGAATGAAAGAATGACATAAGAGAGCAAATACAGGCAAGAACTGATCACTCCAACAAAAAAGATAAGGAAGGAAATACAGGCACCCATTGATCATGCTAACAAAGAGATAAGGGAGCAAATACAGGTAGCAAAAGATTACTTCAAGAAAGAGAGATTCTGGAAAAAGAAATCCTTGAAATATAGGAAATAATAAACCAAATAAAAAACTCAACAGAAAGCATCACCAGAAGACTAGATCCCTGGAAGAAAGAACATCAGATAATGAAGACAAAGTATACAATCTTGAAAATAAAGTTGCCCAAACAGTAAAGATGGTAAGAAACCATGAACAGAACATCCAAGAATTATGAGATAGTATCAAAACACCAAATCTAAAATTTAATGGAATAGAAGAAGGCACAGAGATTCAAACCAAAGGAACGCACAATCTCTTCAATGAGATAATGTCAGAAAATTCCCTCAACATCAAGAATGAATTGGAAAATCAAATACAAGAGGCTGACAGGACACCAAATGTATGAAATTACAACAGATCTACATCAAGGCACATTATAATGAAAATGCCTAGCATATAGAATAAAAATAGAATCTTAAGGGCTGCAAGAGAGAGGAATCAGATTACACATAGGAGGAGACCAATTAGAATCTCAGCAGATTTTTTCAACCCAGACCCTCAAAGCCAGGAGATCATGGAACAACATATACCAAGCTCTGAAAGAAAATGGATGCCAACCAAAAATCTCATATCCAGCAAAATTAAGCTTCAGATTTAATGACAAAATAAAAACCTTTCATGATAAACAAAAGTTAAAAGAAATTAACAGAAAAAAAAAAACACCCTGCACTACAGAGTATTCTTGGCAAAATATTCCATGATGAGGAAGTGAAAAAAAACAATGAAAATTAGCACTGGGAGAAATTACACTAAAGTAAAGGCCAATCAAAGGAAAAATCAAGTCAAGTTAAAAACCAAAAATAAACCAAATGACTCAAATACAAATCATATTTTAATAATAACCCTGAATGTGAATGGCCTAAACTCATCAATTAAAAGATGTAAATTTATGGGTTGGATTTTTAAAAAAAGACCCAAAAATATGCTGCCTTCAAGAGACTCATCTCACAGGAAAGGACATCCACAGACTGAAGGTGAAAGGGTGAGGAAACAGTACCATTCACATGGACCATGTAAACAAGCAGGGATTTCTAGCCTCCTATCAGATAAAGTGGACTTCAAACCAAAGCTAGTGAAAAGGTTAGGACATTTCATACTGCTTAAGGCATACATACATCAACAAGACATTACAATCATCAATATTTATGCCCCAAACAATGGGGCATCTATGTATATCAATAAACCTTTCTCAACTATAAGAATTAAATAGATAACACAATAATACTGGATGACTTTAATACAGCTCTTTCACAACTAAAAAAACTAAACAAAGAAACTACAGAACTCAATAATCAATAATTTAGACTTAACAGACATATAGAGAATATTCCATCCATCAATGAGCAAATACACTTTCTTCTCAGCAGCACATGGATTCTTCTCCAAAATAGACCATATATTATGCCATAAAGCAAGTCTTAGCAAACACAAAAAAGTAGAGATACTACCCTGCATTCTGACATAATAGAATGAAATTAGATATCAATGATAAAATTAAAAAATAGAAGCTACTCCAACACCTGGATACTAAATAATATGCTACTGAATGAAAAATGGATAACAGAAGACATCCAGGGAGGAGACTAAAAAATTTTTAAAGGTAAATGAGAACTCTGATACAACTTATCAAAATCTCTGGGTCATTATGAAGGCAGCACTAAGAGGAAAGTTCATTGTAGTAAGCTAATTCATTTAAAAAAGAAAAAAAAATCAACAAATAAAAGAGCTGAGATTACATCTCAAAGCCCTAGAAAAACAAGAAAAAAGCAACAAAAGTAATAGAAGGCAGGAAATAATTAAAATCAGGGTGGAAATCAACAAAATTGAAACAAAAGAAACAATTCCAAAAATTGACAAAAAAGCTGATTCTTTAAAAAAGTAAATAAAATTGACAAACCCTTACCCACCCTAATGAAAAGAAGAAGAGAGAAAATCCAAATCACTAAAATTCTTAATGAAAAATGAAATATCCTGACAGACACAATTGAAATACAGAAGACAATTAGAAACTATTTTGCAAATTTGTACTCCAGTAAAATAAAGAACCTTAAAGACACCAACAAATGTCTAGAGGCATATGATCAACCAAAACTGAGTCAAGAGGTAATACACAATTTAAAAAGACCAATTTCAAAAAAGGAAATAGAAGATGCCATCAAATGCATACCAACCAAGAAATGTCCAGGGCCACACAAATTCACAGCTGAGTTCTACAGGACTTACAAACAAGAAATCATACCAATACCTCTCAAATTATTTCATGAAACAGAAAAGGAGGGAACCCCTCCAAACTCATTCTATGAGGCTAGCATCATCCTGAGACCAAAACCAGGCAGAGATTCATAAAGGAAAGAAAATTTCAGACAAATATGCCTGATGAACATTGATGCAAAAATTCTCGATAAAATTATGACAAATTGCATACAAAACTATACTTTAAAAGAGTGCACCAGGATTAAGTGGGGTTCATTCCAGGGATGCAAGGTTGGTTCAACATACGGAAATCAATAAATGTAATTCATCACATCAATAGACTTAAAGAATCATATGATTCTATTAATTGATGTAGTGAAAGCATTTGACAAATTGTAGCACCTTTTCATTTTCAAACACTAGAAAAACTAGGAATAGTAGAAACATACCTCAACATTGTAAAAGTGATTTATGCTAAACCCAAGGCCAACATCATTCTAAATAGAGAAAAATTGGAAGCATTTCCTCTAAAATCTGGAACAAGACAGGGATACCCTCTTTCACTTCTATTCAACATACTCCTTGAAACTTTAGCCAGAGCAATTAGACAGTTGAAAGAAATTAAAGGGATATGAATAAGAAGGGAACAAATCAAATTATCATCATTTACCGATGACATGATTCTATACTTAGAGGATCCAAAAAACTCCACCAGAAAACCATTAGAATTAATAAATGAATTCAGCAAAGTAGCAGTATATAAAATCCATACACATAAATCAAATGCATTTCTATACATCAGTGATGAATCATCTGAAAGAGAAATTTGAAAAACTACCCCAACCACATTAGCCTCAAAAAATACACACACACACACACACACACACACACACACACACGAATCAATTTAACAAAAGAAGTGAAAGACCTCTACAATGAAAACTACAGAACACTAAAGAAAGAGATTGAAGCAGATCTTAGAAGATGGAAAGATCTCCCTTGCTCTTGGATAGGCAAAATTAATATTATCAAAATTGCCATACAATCCAAAGCACTAAACAGATTCAGTGTGATTCCAATTAAAATCCAAACATCATTCCTTATATAAATAGAAAAAAACAATCATGAAATTCATTTGGAAAAATAAGAGACTCAGAATAGCCAAAGCAATCCTTAGCAAGAAGAGTTAAGCAGGAGGCATCGCAATATCAGACCTCACACTATAGTACAAAGCTATAGTAACAAAAACAGCATGGTACTGGTACCAAAATAGGCATATAAACCAATGGCACAGAATAGAAGACAAAGAGACAAACCCATATAAATACAGTTATCTCATACTAGACAAAGACACCAAAAGCATACATTGGAGAAAAGATAACTTCTTCAACAGATGCTGCTGGGAAAACTGGAAATCCACATGCAGCAAAATGACACTAAACCAATATCTCTCACCATGCACAAAACTCAACTCAAAGTGGATCAAGGACCTAGGAGTTAGACCAGATACCCCACGCCTAATAGTGGAAAAAGTAGGCCAAAATCTTCATCATATTATCCCCGACTTCCTTAACAAGAATCCTAAAGCACAAGAAATAAAATCAAGAATCAATAAATGGGATTGATTCAAACTAAAAGCTTCTTCTCAGCAAAAGAAATAGTCAATGAGGTGAAGGAAGAGTTTAGATTTTGGAAACAAACTTTTGACAAACACATGTCAGACAGAGCACTAATCTCCAGGATATGTAAGGAACTCAAAAAACTGAACATCAAAATAAAGAAACAAACAAACAAACAACCCAACCAATAAATGAGCTAAGGAGCTGAACAGAAACTTCTCAGAAGAAGATATACAATTGATCAACAAATATATGAAAAAATGTTCAATATCTCTAATAATTAGAGAAGTACAAATCAAAATTACTTTATCATTTCATCTCATGCCAGTCAGAATGGCCATTATCAGAATACAAACTGGTGAGCATGATGGCACACGCCTGCAATCCCAGTGGCTAGGGACATGGAGGCAGGAGGATTGCAAGTTCAAAGCCAGCCTCAGCAATTTAGTGAGGCGCTAAGCAACTCAGTCAGAACTTGTCTCTAATAAAATACAAAATAGGGCTAGGGATGTGGCTCAGTGGTCGAGTGCCTCTGAGTTCAATTCCCACAATTGCTGCCTCCACCGCCCCCCCCTCCAAGAAAAGAATACAAACAACAATAAGTGTTGGTGAGGATGTGGGGGGAAAAGCACACTCATACATTGCTGGTGGGACTGCAAATTGGTGCAACCAACCTGGAAAGCAGTATGGAGATTCCTTAGAAAACTTGGAATGGAACCATCTTTGACACAGCTATTCCACTCCTCTATCTATACCCAAAGGACTTATACTATTCATAGAATAATAACACAGCCACATTGATGTTTATAGCAGCTAAATTCATAATAGCTAAATTGTGGAACCAACCTAGGTATCCTTCAATAGACAAATGGATAAAAAAGAAAACTGTGGTATACATACACAATGGAATATTACTCAGCATTAAAAGAGAGTAAAATTCTGGCATTTGCAGGTAAATGGATGGAGTTGGAGAATATCATGCTAAAAGAAGTAAACCAATCCCAAAAAACCAAGGGCCAAACATTCTCTCTGATAAGCTGCTCCATAATGGGGTGGGAGCAAGGGAAAAATGGAGGAATTGTGATTGGCCAAAGGAGAGGGAGGGAGGGGAGGGGGCATAGTGGCAAGAAAGATGGTGGAATGAGATGGACATCATTACCCTGGGTACAAGTATGACTACACACATGGTGCAACACTACATCGTGTACAACCCAGAGAAATGAAAAATTGTGCTGCAACTGTGTACAATGGATCAAAATGCATTCTGCTGCCATATATCCAAAATTAGAATAAATTAATTAATTAGTTAAAAAGAGAGAGAGAGAGAAAGCTGAAGTGGAAACCCTGGTAGCTGTGCTCTTAACCACCATGTGTTGAGGACAGAATCTGTCTCATAAGGTGGTCCGAGAATTAAATAATAGGCACAAATGATTAACAGCATATAGTATGTAGAATGTGTCCAACATATATTAACTACTACTAGTTCTGGTATTATTTTACTGCAATAATCACTAAGAAGAATGAATCCCCAGAGATGTTCATGAAGGAAATGCCTCAACATCCTATAACTGTACACATTCCCTTCTGTGGTCTCATGTGCCTGCTTTTCTTATGTTCTCCGTCTTTCAAGGAGTCTCTGCTCCACTGAAAACCATGTGGGAACATGTTTTGCAGCTTGTGGCCTATAACAATTTTCAAGCCAAAACTTTACCTTAAGCAGAATATCTGTAAGCAGAAAATAATATGCATTTTCTTTACTTTTTATTTTTTATTTTATTTTTTTATGTTTTGTGTTTTCCTTAGCAACTTTGTTGACAGGTTACATCAGTGAAAACTCCAGGAGAATGAATAAAATTGAATAAAATAAAGGTTGATTCCAGGAGAAACCACATCAATTATTTAATCTTGCTTCTTCATCGTTACTGTTTTCAGGTATCTTGTCCTATAGGAAAAAAAGAATATTTCTAGCAGTTTCAGTCAATAGGTCTTGGTCAATACTGGAAATGATGATGGTAATTAAAAATAAGAAATCTTTAGTGTCAATATTTAGAAAAGAGTTCAGAACTATTCATTTTAAAATATTTGAATAGCTATGATTAGAAATTCAATTGGTATACGAAAGCTAATAATTCTAATGATAATACCCAAAGGAAACTTCCTTTAATATGATTCCTCAGACACTTTTCTTTTGATGTTGTGCTGGAATCCTAAAGACCTAGTTCACTTGTATCACCTTGTCACTTCTGTATCTCTCCCTGCTCATGTTGATAATTACTTTATTATTAGGTTGAGTCATGTAAGGTCAAATGTTTTGTAGGCAAAACAAATCAAGTATAGGCACTTTCAAGTCATCCAAATTATTCTTTACTTTATAATATTACTAGTTAATTAATATTCATAACATTTTAATTGATGCTCTATTCTCATCTTTCACTTCCCAATTTTAATGAACTGTAAATTTACTTTTATATTTTCAAGTTTGTAATATTTCCAGGATGTTTGGCCAAAAGTTGGCCTTCCCTCTTTTTCTCTAAAGTTTTATTTTAGAGTTGAAGATCATTGAAATTCACTGCACTCAATCACCACATAAATATTATTCACTGCAGAGTCAACCAGGATCTGTAAATCTATTTCCTTCTCTATCAATGCAGTGACATTGTTAGTGGGATTATTTTGACATTTCAAATAACTAATTCATTTTGAATATTGAATTCAAGACAGTCTCACCTAATTTACCAAAAAAAGAAAAAAGAAAAAATTTCATATCAGTGGTTTGAGATGATGCATTATAAATATTTTTGAGATGATACAGAATAATGTAAAAAATGGCTAAAACTGTGCTTAATTGTGTATAATGATAGTTTATAGAGAATCAAAATAGGCAACTATGCATTGAATCAAAAATATGCAAGAAAACGGTTTTTAATGCTAAAGCTGCATGTCACTAGAACTAAGAATAGCCCAGGAAGAGCCTTTAGTGAAAAGTTGATACTCATCTATAGAATGCTGTGACCAGAAGCAAATGATCAAGGCAAAAACTGGTTTTCTTCACTGCAATTTGGAAAATCCCTTGTTTTATCTGTGCCTTATTTCTTTCTTCCTTTTAAAAATAAAGGCACTATAAGAGAAAATTTGATAAGTTGGATATCATAAAAATTAAAACTTCTTAAATGACCTTGTTGGGAGGATGAAATGACAAGCTACACACTGGCAAAGAATATTTGTCAATCACATATCTGGTGAATAACTAGAATGGAAACCACATAGAGAATTCTCAAACATCCAACACAGAAAGAAAGAAAGAATAAAATCTATGAAAAACAGAAAGATATGTAACTAAAGAAGGAATACAGATGGCAAATAAGCATATGAAAAGATGCTTAACATCATTAGCCATTGGAAAAATGCAAATTAATACTACAGTGAAATATGACAACCAGAAGAATGTCTAAAAGAAAAAGCAATTGTGACATTAAACATTGGTAAGGAGATGGAAAAACTGGGTCATCCATATACTTCTGGTGGGAATGTAAAATGGTACAGCTGTTCTGGAAAATTATTAATAAGTTTGTAAAAAAAACTGAATATGATTCAGTATTTATACTCCAGACACTCATACCTAATAAATAAAGACTTACATTCACTCACACAAAAGTTTGTACGCAAATGGTTATAACAACTTTACTAATAACAGGAAAACCCTGTAAACAAACCAGATGTCCTTCAATGGGTGAATGGTTAAACAGAGTGCAGTTCATGACACCCATCAATATAAAGAAATGAACTATTGATACACATAACATAATGCACTTGGATGCATTTCAAGGATACTATGCTTAGTGAGAGAAACCAACTTTGAGAGGTTACATATCATATGGTTTCACTTATTTGACATTCTTAAAATGAAAATATATATATAAAGATGGAAAACAGATTAGTGGTTTCTAAGGGATAAGGATGGTGGTCAACCAAAATATAAATTGGGAAGCAGAACTTGGAAATAATCATGTTTGAAATACATCTGATAAGAGAAAGAGAAGTATTTGATGATTCTTCTTGTCTTAGTCTGTTTGGGATGCTGTAACAAAATACCAGAAACTAAAAAGATACTCTGGGTTCAATCCCCATTACCATAAAAAAAATACACAACAGAAATTTCTTTCTCATAGTTTTGGGGACTGAGAGGTTCTTTAAGCTTAGATCAAGGTACCAGCAAATTTTGTGCCTGGTGAGGGTCAGCTTCAGAGTACTTAGATGATACCATCTTGCTATTCGCTCACATATGGATGAAGGGCAAGGCTATGCTCTAGGGCCTCTTTTATAAGGGAATTAATCTCATTAATGAGTCTCCTCCCTTATAACCTAATGAATTCACAATGGTTCCACTTTCTAATACCATGACTTGGGTGTTAGAACTTCAGTATTTGGGGAGGTGGTCAAGAAACTTTCAAATAATGACAGTTCTTGAAACTAGATATTGATAAGGAAGGAATAAAGATACTATTTTCCTTGTTATTAAAAAAACAGCTTTAAATCCAGTCCCTCCAAAATTAACATTTCAATAAGTATTATAGAGCCTTAAAATATTTGAAAATGTGTTATATCTGCAAAAACCAATGAAGAGGCAGCTTAGTCCTCCATATGGGACATGTGCCTCAGATTTCAAACTTACAATATAACGGTTAAAATTTTACTTTGGAATTTGCCAGGATTGGGTTTAAAGCAGACCTGTATCACATGTCCATTATGTGATCTGAGGAATAATCATACTAGACCTTTAGTTTCCTCATCTGCAAAGTAAGGATGATGATAGGTGTCATGAATCTAGTAATATAATGCAAGAAACCATTTACCATAGAAATTATCATAGACTAATCATTCATTATGGTTATTTTGCCAATATTTTCAGGACAAAATTAGAAAACCTAGTTAAGGCCACTATTGGAACTACTTAAATGCCCCATACTCTTAGCAGTTGTAGTCCCAGAATCATTAAAAACCAGCTAGCTACTTAGCATGATAATCATGTATTTGGGGAACTGCAATGTAATGTTAAGCTCCAATAGAGTATCACAAAATAAGAGAGTAGAAGGTTTGCAAAGAAAATGTTATATTATGTATGTATCTCTTCACAAAGTACTCAAGAAAATTGAACACAGTAGGGTGAAAGTCTCCACTGCTTAACAACTTAAAGGGGGATTTTAGTCCTTAGAGTTTGCAATTATGTAGTTACAGAATTATGTCTTGAATTGACATTTGTTTTTAAAAAATCACTATAAGAATTGCCTAATATGTCTGAGACCCTGGGTTCAATCCCCATTACCATAAAAAAACATAAAAATGTTTATGCTATATGCTTTTTTTGGACCACCAAAAAGCTTTAATATAAACACATAAAAATCTTTATATAAAAACTGTAAGCAAAACACTATCCATCGAGTATAATGACAGATACAGCACAGTTGGGTAAGAGGAGAATAGGATTACAGGAAGAGGGAAAACATGCAGATTGTTGATTATTCCTTTGTCAATAACCATTCTTGATGCCTGAAACAGTGTATGATCTTAGTAGAGAGAAAATCAAGGCAGGCGGAGATGAACAGGCCCAGAGGTCTGCATTAAGAATGCAGCCACATCAATATTTATAGCAGTACAATTCACAATTGCCAACTTGTGGAACCAACCTAGATGCCCCTCAGTAGATTAATGGATACAGAAACTGTGGTACATATACACAATGGAATATTACTCTTTTATTTAAAAGAGAATAAAATCATGGCATTTACAGGTAAATGGATTGAGTTGAAGAATATTATGCTGAGTTGGAGAATATTATGCTAAGCAAAGTTAAGCCAATCCCAAAAAACCAAAGGCCAAATGTTTTCTCTGATATATGGATGCTTATCCATAATTGGGATGGGGAGGGAACATAGGAGGAATGGAGGAACTTTAGATAGGGCAAAGTGGAGGGAGGGAAAAGGAGGGTGTATGGGGGTAGGAAAGATGGTGGAATGATATGGACATCATTACCCTAAGTACATGTATGAAGACAAGAATGTTGTGATTCTACTTTATGAACAACCAGAGACATGAAAAATAGCACTCTATATGTGCACTATGAACTGAAATGCATTATTCTGTCATATATAATAAATTAGAATAAATAAATAAATTTAAAATGTAAAAAAAGAAGACCAGAGTATGAGCCTGGTCACACACACACACACACACACACACACACACACACACACACACACACATCCTCCTATCACATAGGCAAAGACAGGTCTAATTAGGAGTTGATTAAAAGGTTACTGAAGTCATTATCCAATGAACAGTTAACTCTTCCAGCAGACCAGAAGGTACTCTTGCACATTAATACAAATGATAAAAAGGTGACATAATGATTTCTGTAAGGAATGTGGGGAAAATAGAAGATCCTCAAGTCAAGAGTTAAGAACTAAAATAACTTCCCTTTTAAAAATATGTGTAGAGTAAAAATGAGATGATCCTTTTGGACTGGGGTTGAGAGATCCTCAACATGTGTTGGTTCCTCAAGACCTATCTTGGATTCAGATGATATCCTTTCTCTAGATTGATCTCCAAGACTTTTGGCGTCTCCCTTCAGATGTGACAGGAGACTGGCTGAGGTCCCACCAGAGTCCATGGCAGGACCTGATTTCCCATAGTCAGATGAAATCTAAGACTATCCTGGGAAGGAAGGTGGGTATGCAGCCTTGGAGGCCCAGACCCTTGATTGGACAATAGCTGCAAGGTGAAGTAACATCCTGGATCACTATGGCTTCTGGTTTGTCCATATTGTCCCAACCGATGTAAAAGCATGGCACATCTGGTTCATTAATAACATTGAATACTACAAGCAGAAAAACAAAAACAAAATTGGGAATAAGGTCTTGGTAAACACCACAACTTGCACAAATCCCAGGGCTGGAAGCCAAGGTGTTGTGCTGGAAAAGATATATGATTTTTGCTTATGTTATCCTCAAGCTCAGAGATGGTATGCTTGTTGTTGATTATGCAACAGATTTTTCTTCCCATGGTGGTAGATATAATGTTAAGGACCACAGTGACAATCATGATCCCCAATTTTGGACTGAGGACAGGTAAAAAAAAAGAATATGAATTTTCTCTGGAATATAATCAGCCAACACTGAGTCCAGAATTGGATCTCATTCTTCACTGTTTCCTGAGAAAATTTAAATGATCCTTCACTCAGATCATCTACCAGAGCCTTATCACACTTAAAGCTGATCTTAAACTCGAAGGCTTATGGGAAAAATGTAGATAGCCCCAGCTTGTTGAGCTCTGGCAACCTAACTCTAACTTCATCAGGGTGGAGCTGAATCCATGCAGTATTGGGATGCAATCATGGTGAGGTCTATATTAGCAGATAGCATCCCATTCACCCACTCCTGTATTGGTTTGCCAAACATTAAATGACAGTATATATTGAAAACAAACTGAAGACAACTGACATATCTCAGGGTAAACACGGCCTGATTTGGATCAGATGGAAACACACAGCACTTACAATATTGTTATAGTTTATACCTGGAATATTCCCGAAAGGCTCAGGTGTTAAAGCTTGGTCCACCAGCTGGAGTTCCTCTGGGAGGTGGTAGAAACTTCAGAAGGTGGGCCTAGTTAAAGGTGGAACAGGATTTTGAGGGGTGTGTTATGTCCTTGGCCCCTTCCTCTCTCTGTTTCTTGGCCACCATAAGGTTAGCAGCTGTGCTCCATCACACCTCCCCCACAATGATGTTGTACCTTACCCCAGGCCCAGAAACAATGGAGCCAAGTGACCATAGACCAAAATCATAAAACAAAATAGATCTTTTACTACTTTAAGATGTTTTCATCAAGTATTTTGTCACAGCAATGAAAAGCTGTCAGAGAAATTAGTCCCAAAAGTAGAGAAATTATGACTATACTTGACCATGTGGTTCAAGAAGACTTGGAAAATGATTTACAGGAAAAAATTAGAAAGATTTGAAGATTTTGCATGAGAGAAGCCCTAGCATGTTGTAAGAAGAGTTTAATGATTTCAGTGTGCATTCAGCAGATTAGAATGCTGATAGGAATACAGACTGTGCTCGTAAGTTTTCAGATGAAAATGAAAACTCTATTAAAACTTGAGGTAGAGGTTATTCCTGTAACATTTTGGCAAAGAACTTATCTACATTTTGTCCATGCTGAGAGAGTTGTGTAAGGGTACATTTAAATTTGATGGACTAATTAATCCAGTGGGGGAAATTTCAAGGCATGACAACATTCAGACAGTGACATAGGAATTGCTGGCTGCTTTTAGTCAGATTTACAGTGAGAATCAGGAGGAAACAAACAAACAAACAAACAAAAAACAGAGTGGAAATGCTTTTTAAAACATGTATTTTTATGGGTTAAATTTTGCTTCATTTAAAATGCTACTTTACAAATATCACATGACATAGTAATTCCCTCCAAATGCAAAATATTCCATAATATACCCAAATAACATGGGTATGACTGTAAGATAAGTGTAGCATTACCATGGGTGAATATGTAGAGAGACAAAACTTCTGTTCTTAAGAGTTTCTGGAGAGTTGTTTCAGTTTTGTTTATTTGTTTTGCTTTGTTTTTTTGGTTAGTTAGTTTCAGTTTAATTGAGTGAAAGGAGGACTCAAAGTCCTTTACTGTGAGATTGTGTTGACAGATTTTATTGTTGCAATTATGTAAAATAAATTTGCTTTCCATATTAAAACAAACAAACAAACAAACTTGTACTTTGATCAGAAAAGAAGCCTGTATAAAGTTGGGTCCACAGAAAATGTGGTTACTGAAAGGACTGGGCCCATTAAAAATAAGCCAAGTACTCTGCATTGTGACAATAGGAAAGGTGACTTGAGGGTACCTCAGAAATTGATCAGAACTTAGCCATCATCACAGGACCAAGGGAGTAAAATTGTACATTCATTTGAAAAACTTTGTTTTGAGAAGAGAGTACCAGGCCCTCTGCTCACACACGGGAATCATGACACATGATTCAGTTCTCTGTGTTCAGTCCTACAGACTCTCAGAAGTTGCTGCAGGCATGGTTCAAGGAGGCCCAGATTAGCTTGGGCAATCACAGACTGTGGCTTCATCCACACAATACTGGATTTGCAGGTATGCAGAATGCAGGAGTTATAGAATCAGGAAGGCTTCCACCCAGATTGCATAGAAAAGCCTGGAAGGCCAGGCAGAATGCTGTAGGGTTGGAATCACTGTGGGCTGTCCCTAAAAGTAATGCATGAGGCTTTGCTGTGAAACTTCAGCTGCAGTAGAGACCCTAGGCAACTACAAAATTCAGGAACATGGAACATGCACCAAGGAAAACTTCAGGCAGTGAGCAGAGCCATTTAAAGAGAGTGGCCATGTAGGCTGGAGTCAGCAAGATCATAAGGACAGGGCTGTTCAAGCACTTTGGTTCATTCTATCACCACATGACCTGGATGCCAAATCATGAGTTGCAGGATTTAATATTTGTCTTGCTAGGTGTGGTCTTACTTTCATGGGATTCTTCTTTGTAATCTCTTATTTCTCCCTTTAGCAGTAGGAATGTTTACCTTATGTTTTTGTAGCTTGGAAGTATGCAACTTGATTTTTTTTTTATTTTACAGGGTCTCATAGTTAGAGTCTACCTTAAGTATCTCAGAGGAGACTTCAGACTTGGAATTTTGAGCAATTCTGAAACTGTTAAAATCATGGGGATTCTCAGAGATGAACTGAGCACATTTTTTTTTCATTGTGAGATGCACATGAACATTTTTTTGTGTGTAGTATTATATTTTGGATCTGGAATTCCCACAAAACACTATGTGTTAAAGGGTTGGTCCCCAGGTAGTGTTGTATTGGGAGGTGGGGAAAATTTTAGGAGGTGGGGCCTACTTGGAGACATTAGGTCTCTGGGGGTGTAACTCTGAAGGGTTTATTTTGTCCCAGCTCCTTTCTCTCTCCCTCTGCTTCCAATCAACATGAAATAAGCAGTTCTGCTCTGCTATGCATTCTCCACCAGGGGCCCAGAAATAAGATAGCCAAGTGACTATGGACTAAAAACTCCAAAACCAGGAGCCAAAATATATCTTTCCTCCTTTAAGATGTTCTCTTTGGGTATTTTGCCACAACAACAGAAATATGAGTAACATGATTAATCATATGTTGCCATGATACTATTGGTAAAATCAGAGCATATGTGTCATAAGCAGGTTTGGATTGTAACCCAAACTATAATGTGATCCAGGTCTATTGTAGTATTGTGTCCTACTGCAGAGACTTCTTATGCAATACATTCTATCAAGCCTGAGGCAATATTTGTAATACCAGTTATAACTGCATCACAGAGTAGTGAACTATAGAACTTCCCCATCTTTTTGTAATGAATTTCATATGGGAGAAATGAAGAGTACTTAGAAAATCATAGGTCTAACAAATATCTCTTCAATGATAAAGAGGTCAATTTGCTACTGCCTTACTTTTGCCTCTACATTTGTTAGTTAATGGAGAGTATATTTGTTTGTCAATAGGAAAGAGCCATTAATTGGGACTTACAAGTGATTTGTGCCAGATCAACACAGTTGCATTTAGAATTTTATTTTTTTCAAATGGTTGTTTCTAATGACTAAAGTTTGACACTTTTTCAAGAACAATGTCACTTCGGTGGCAATAATAACTTTACAGGTAAATGATTCCCAAACTCTTGCTATTGCTATATTTGTTCCCTGTGGGTACAAGAATGTATTTATATCTAACCACTTGAATATAATTTCTTTCTTTTAAACATTTTGATTGGATGTTTCTACATTAAAGTTAAAATACAAAAGAAGTGCTAATACTTCTGACTATGATAGAATGACATGCAGTAGACTAACATTCCTTCTGAATACAGTTAGAAAAGGTGGGTAAATTTATTTATTTATTTATTTTTGCATTACAATTCTTAATACACCTTTATACCACAATTTATCATATCTCTGATTGTATATAAGGTATGTTGACACCAAATTCACATCATTATACATGTATTTTGTATAATGATGAGGGTCTCCTAAAAAATAAAGCATCTTCAATAAATAAAAATAAAATAAAATAGTAGACTCTTAAAAAAAAAGAAAGTAGATGTGGGTAAATAGAAACAAAAAAAAAACAAAGATAAATAAGCATGTCTAGAGAAGAGTTGCGGAATTAACTTGAACTTGAGGAGTCAATATTCCATATACACAGAAATGAAATAACCTTGAACAAGCCATAATTTCCCTCATGATTTTTGTCAAGGCAAACCCAGAGTTACCTACCATGTCACTGTCAAAAGCAAGACAGAGGGAAATGAGTGCCACACTGAGCAGATCTTCACTTAAAGCTTAAGATTTGTTAAAATCAAGGAAATAAGTACATCACTTATCAGAAAATTACTAAAAATTAGATCAGAGTATTTATCAATCTCACAATAAAACAAAAGAGACAAACTTCAATATTCTAGAATATTGCAATAGTTTGGATCTAAAGCCCAATGAGTTCAAGGTGTGCTACACCACCTATGGTGCTACTGGGAGGTAATGGAGCCTTTAAGAGGTGGGATCTAGAGGGAGGGCTTCACATCCCTGGGTTGTATGCCTCTGGTGGGGATTATAGGACCATTGTCTCTTCCTTTCTCTTTCATTTCCCAGCCATGAGGTAAGCAGTTTCACTCTGCATGTGTTTCCAGGTCATTGCTAATATGCCCAAAGCACCAGAGCCAATTGATTATAGTCCAAAAGTCTTAAAAAACGTGATCCAAAATAAAGCTTTCACTTTATATATACTTTTTCAGGTATTTGCTATAGTAACCAAAAGATACTAACACAGAGTTTCAGGAAACAAGTGGCTTTATTAAGCAGAAAAAAGTTTCAGGCTCCTTGAGTCCTTAGAATGTAGAAAAAGGGTACAGCTAAGTGTACATAGAGCTTTGTAAAGTCTGAAACTTGGGCTATGATCACTTCCATTGGATTAAGATGATTTACTGTCACCCTATCTGCCTCCCAGAGGAAAAGGTATATTCCCTTTTGGGAGGATAACAAAGTTGCTATTATTTTTTATACATGGGTTTTTTCTTTTATCTGTAACTAAAAAAGAAAGAAGCACTCTAAGAAAAAAAATTAAGGAAAATAAACCAGCACATAATACCTGTTAAACTGACTTCAAAGAAAATGTGATGATTCAAGAATATCAAAATATTAGAAGATAAAACGGAAAATCTTACAATGGATTTAAAATGTAAGGAAATAAATCAAATGGAAAGACTATAAGTGAAAAATACGAAACTGAAATAAACTCAAAAATTAGTTTAACAGAATATTGGACAGAGTTTAAAAAGGATTCATAAATGGAAAGATTGGGCTATAAAATATTTAGATTTCATTGCAGAGATCAATAATGGATAGAAAATATATTAAAAGAAGAAAAAAGGATATCAACATAAGACATGAGTCTAAAGATCTAGGTATGGATAACTGGAGCTTTTATGGGATAAGAAAGGAATGTACAAAACTGTATCTAAAGACATGATATCCCAGAATTTTCTAAAACTGATGGATTCTATCAGGCCACGTAAGGATACCATCTAGGTACATTACTGTACAACTGCTAAATGTAAAAGACTAATAGAAAACATAAAAAAAAATAAACTATATCTAAAGAGCACATTATCTTCAAAGAGCAACAATCAGACATACACTGACTACTCAACAGAAACAATGGAAGTTAAAAGTCAATTGAATGGCATACTGAAAGTTTAGAAAGAAAATGAACTTCCAACCTTGAATATTCTAAGCAATTTCAGTGATTTTAAAAATGTGTTTAAAAAAATCAAGCAAAAACTGAGAAAACTGATTACCAATATACACTGAAAAGTATAGTAAGGAGAAATTTTAACCACTCAGAAAGGCCTACTGGTACTAGAAAGAAGAGAGAGCATCTCAAAAGAGCATATGTGGTATCTATAATTATTTAAAAAAAAAAACCTAAAAACTAAGGTAGAGGAAAAGAAACATATGAATAATTATTTTTTTAAATTAAATCTATCAAGTATCCTTCCCCTTACCAAATGCATATGTATCATGATATACAAATTTTATTGTTATAAAAGATAAATACACGATCCTTTAAATTTATCTTATGTTACCCTAGGATAGGAAATAAAGAAAAACTAACTCATCAAGAATACAGATAAATATGTATTGATATATCTTATATTTTTGTTTCCAATAAGTCATAAACACTCAAAGTGTTAAGTTTTAAGAAAATAAACTGAAATTACTAATTATATAAATGAAAGTTAAAATTGTAAACTGTTTTTAAAATAAACAATTAATTATATGGCTTTTTATTTACACAAGATATTTGAAAATATTCACATGGTGAATATCTTTAATATTTTTCCTTATGATTATAGCAAACACTCATTTTGGTGTAAAACACAAAAAAATAGCCCCCAAATGCTAGCACTAACCATGTAATGTTTTTCCCTTCCTAATGGAGCAAGGAGGATAACAGATCATTTTTCCTAACCACAAGAGACAAAGTGCCCTTCTCTATATAACAAGGTACAATGCAACAATCTGAAATTTCCTTCCTTAAAATTCTCTGTTTAAGCCCCTCTTCATAGGGAGTTTTCTTAAACAGATAAGGAGGAAATTTCTATCTCTAATCCAACAGAAACCAATAGAAACTAATAAAGCAATCTTATCAGAAGTCATGATTCAAGGATTTGTAATTATATTTCACCATGAAAACATGATCTTACCACAATTTTCTAAAAGTTCATAAAGGTGAATGTTCATCATACCCCCCATGTATGGAATTAGTCTGCTGTGGTTGAGGCAGAAGGGAATGTGGGTTTACTTGTGGCAACTCCATTGTCATAAGCCTCCAGTCAATGAGGGAGCATTGTGGTCCCAAGACTAATTACATAATTGAAATCTCCCATCTGTAGGTAGAGGAGTGAAGGAATGCAAGCACTAGATATTATTGAATGTAAACGAACTAAAGGGCAAATGGAACCCTCGAGCAGCCATTGTCTCTGATTTACTTATGTGTCTTTTTAATTATAATTAAAATTATCAAAATAAAATTTGGCACACCCAGGAACATTTCTAAAATACACTGAATTCCAATGCATTTTATAAGTACTTAGAAAGTTTCATTAAACACTGCCAACATTTGACACGTAATCCTTTTATATATTAAAGATGGGAAGATCTTATTTTGACTCTTAAGATTAGTAGCATTATAAGAAAGTAGCTTGTCTTTCAAAAAACTTTCTTTAAATAAATGAAATAAATCATGTCTGTTTCAAATACATCTAGGTTATTCACAGATGGTTCATTTCAAACACTCAATTTGTTTACTTTTTTCTCATTTGGGTTGTATATTTGTAAATATTCACATTTTTTAAAAATCAGGCTTACAGATAAAATAGATCTATATTTTGTGTTATCAGTAATTACTGCAATTGATTAAGCTACAAAGAGGCACTTTTCAAAACTGTAATTGCATACAATACTTCAATTTTAGCAATGTAAAAACTAGTGGGAAAGTACTCAAATATTTTATTAACTTATGTTTTAAGTTCTGGTTTTATTTATTCATTAACAAGTACGACAGAATGCAAAGCAATTCTTATTCTTCAAGTTGAAACTGTTGATATTTTTACACGACATGAAAATATTTATCATAAGTACCATTATAATGAAACGGTTTTCTTCATTAAAGCTTCATTTATTCATGAAAGGGCAAAATCATTTGCTGGTTCACTTTGTTCCAAGAACGTGCTGGAGTGCTAAATGAAAATGTGCAGTTCAGCTTTCCAACTAGCTAGCACACTACAAATCAAAATGTTAAGCTGTGAGGTTAAAATGAACCAGATAAGCAAATAAGTCTTTCCCCTCTGCCAACATTTTCATTTTACACAGCACATACACAGGAACACATCATTAAATGTTCTTTCTCCTTAATTTTAGAGGCTGTCAGAGGTTTAGAGGTTGGTACTATGATTATTTCCCATGAGGACTCTCAGAAAGTAAAAAATTCCTGCAAAGAGTGGGTTGTCTTAGGAGTGTACGTCCCAACTAAGGTTTTAAAAAAAGATTAATGTAGCTAGACTAAGTAGTCCCTTTCTTGTTTCCAAGATTTCAGACTATGAAAAAAGATGGCCTATGGCGTATGTCTACATTTACAGTATACTTTCAGCTGTACACACAGGAGTTCACAGGAAAATCCAGAGGACTTGAGAACTCCCAGAAGACTCTGAAATGGATTTCAGCCTTCCAAGAATCTCTGGAGCCAAGGTTTTTACCTTCTCCAGCAAAGGGGCAGCATTGTGGAAAGCCAGGTTATTACATTCCTAACATTAAAACTGGTCCCTCTCTGCGCCTTGTTTCATTGTTTTCAAAAGGGTTGAGGCAACATGTGAATATAATGCTACAGATTCTTCCAGACTTTGAAAAACTTACCTCCTAAAATACATAGCCACTGAATGGTAGTTTAGTGTATGTATAAAGGGAAAGCACAATTTTAATAGTGTCAACAATGCTATTTAAATTTAACATAGATTTACAGTTAGAAAACTTAAGTCCTGTTCTTAAAAAAAAATGGTGATTTGTGGCAAAGAGAGTGCATCTGTATTTCTTTCAACATAACCTGTTTTTCATTTGTGGGTTGTTTTAAATCTCATATATGCACTCTACTAATTTTAATATAATTTGTGTTATTTAATAAACTCTTCATTTTCACAATAAAATAAAAGAAGAAAATAAAATTGCAAAATATTTGTAGGATAATCTAGGACACTGGAATATGCTAAGAGGTTAATAACCATCCTTTGCTTGCGATATTTTAAGAAATGGAAGATCTATTCCTCTCTGTATCCTTAGCATCTAGCAGAGTAATTTTCAGGTATTAAAGTCCTCAGAGAAGTATGTGTGCGAATGTACACACACATACACAATCTATCTAGAAAGTCATGTAGCAAGATGTGTGAGACCTGCTTAGAAATATGCTTTTGAATTGATGAACTTCCAAGTCATTCATTACACATCCAACCATTCTGTAGGAACTGATAAATTGGCAAATATATGTGTTGTATATCAAACTCAGGAATAGTGTTTCACTCTTTTTAACCTTCTATTTAGTATTATTATAGTATATGCATATAAAAAATACATACATAAACATATATGTGTATGTGTGTATATATGTATCTACACACAAACTACATATATATATACACACACATATATGTACATATACACAAAATATATATACACACATATCGCTCCAGATAAAATTTAAAATGACCCAAACATGCAAACTGCAGCTACTAGAAAGAAAATCCATTTAAAGTGAGTCCTTCACTTTACCATAGCATGAAAAATACCTTAACATAAAAGATATCTTTATATGAAATGCTGCTCATGAAGATGACTACATGTAAAGAATGATGTGTTACCTGTTCTTCATTTAATGTACATTGTGCCTATGCTTTCATCCCTCTATATTAATTTCAGGGATTAATATTAGTGTGTGACCAGTTATTTGAAGGACATGTATGTTGAAATAAAGGGATTCAGCCCAGCAGCTGAGAAAAAACCCATTCAATCATCCCTCCATTCACTTATTCTACTCACTCATTCAATGAGCATATATTGGGCGGTAGTTATTCTAATTCTGTGAAAATGAAAATTACAATGCAGTGTGCTATGAATTATCATTTTGGTAGGCACAAGATACTAGCTCACATGTGTTATTTCCACCACCACCATCATAAGCGTAGCAGAGCACCAGAACACTTTTCATAAACCTCACCCCCCATGATATATATATAATAAAAAGACAATAAATAAATAAATAAATCCATGCCACCTACAATAGGACATCATGTTCTTTCCAGCCTGTGACAAAGTTAAACTTAATTTTCTAAATATAATCACTCCAAAGAAGTCTATGGCTTTCTTTAGTTCAATACACATTCCTCTCGAATACTTGTGACTGTCCTCTTCCAATTCTATCAGCTCGTTTTAAAGTATAATGCAACAAAAATCTTCCCCTAAGAATTCTGCCACAGCACCATTTAAGTAACAAGCACATTAATAACTGGTTATCTAAATCCTATGACAATGAACATTGTAGGGTTACTAGTTGACTGGAAGTTGTGCTTATTAAATAATTGTGGGAAAATTAGTTTATAGCATAGCATAAGATATAATATGGCACTCATTATACCACACAATAGCAACTTTATTATTATAACCAGCTTCATTACATAAATAAATATGCTAAAAATCAGCCAAGTGTGGTATTATGCATCTATGAAATAACTTAGTTATGCTTAATTACAGAAGCATAATATTTATGGGAATCTAATTTGGTTACAAACTCACACATTTTTTTAACATCTTCATGGCTTCTTACAGGTGTTTACTGTCTAGCTCTGAAGACAGATCTTAACCCATCTTTGAGGCAGAATATAACAAGGGCTTTGCTTGTATTTATAATTGAGACATCTGGAGGAAACTTTCAAAGAGAAGTAATATTGGCTTTCAGTTCTAACTAGGCCTTAGTGCATGGAGAATACTGTGACAGGAAGCACAAAGGTGGAAGTTATTCTGGACAGAGGGTTTTTACCAGGCAAAGCAATAAAAATGGAACCGTTACCCATGTGTCTGTCATTCATCTAGTCATTCAATTATTCATTTACTAATATTCAATAAATGTCTACTGAATGGATACCATTTTGTAACAGCA
This sequence comes from Urocitellus parryii, assembly GCF_045843805.1. Classification (NCBI taxonomy): domain Eukaryota; kingdom Metazoa; phylum Chordata; class Mammalia; order Rodentia; family Sciuridae; genus Urocitellus; species Urocitellus parryii. The sequence goes on from NC_135532.1 coordinate 32,839,482, forward strand.
TTACATACAATTAAAGACATTCATTATGCCTTCAATTCAATGCCAGTAGACTTTAGACATAATCACATCAGTCTCAAATGAATGCTTAAAAAATACCTTGACAAATTAATTAAAATTTGTCACTTTCTGATCAATATCTCCTGGGATATATGAATAAGAATGCCTCTCATTAAATACCAAGGGGCATTAAATTAATTTGGCAATTAAACTTTAAATACAATTAAGACAACAACATGTGTCTAGAAATTTTATATAACATTTGATAAGATGTGATAGAAAACCTAATAGGTCTTTTCTTATCACGATTTTTTAATAAGCCATTTTATTTATAGTCTATAGATTTCCTAAAAGCTTGAAAAGAATTTTTTATTCAGAAGCTATAATCTTATTATCATTTAAAGAAAAATTTGTAACCTTGAATTTTTTTCATGAAAATAAATCTTTTTTCCCCTTTTTAAATAATATTACATATATATTCAAGAATAAGAATGGAAATAAGGAGCTGGGGAAGGAGCTCAGTAGTAATAGTAGTAATAGTAGACCATGTGCACAAAACATTGGATTTAATCCCCAGCACCAGGCAGGGGTGTGTTTTGACTTTTTAAAAAGAAGGAAATAATTTTGAGAACAACCTGCTTGAAATCATCAGTTTACCTTCTGCTGTACTTCAAAGTTGATGAAACTTTAGTTAACTAAAGATTCTTGTTTCATATTCTATCCCCATGAATGGAATGGTTATGTCCCAATGTAACAGTATTTGAAAAATAAAAGCAACAAATAGTCATAAGAATATAATCAATTTATGGATTTTGTAAAAAGATAATTAACTTTATTTCAGAAATCGTAAGAATTAAGTAAAAAAGAATGGAGGCTTTGGAATCAAGTAGACATAGATTCAAATCCCCGATTTATCACAAAGCAGCTTTGTGAATTTGGCAAATTTCGTCTTTCTTGGGTTGTTATAATAATACTTCAGTTTCAAAGTAGATGTGAGGATAACAAGTGTCTAACATAATGTCTGGCATACATTTTGTACCCAAAAATATTGGCTCTCTCCCTTCTTTTCCCTTTCTTTTTTTACATAGTTGTTCCTGTTTCCTATCTTAAGTAAATTCCAACTCTTGATGTTATGGGTTCAAAGAAGTTACTTAGGTGACTTTTTCAACATATTTCAAAACTATAATAACAAACCACAGATAGACTTTAATTGGCATGTATCATTCATTTCTTTGCATTTGCCATTTTTCAAAAAAGAATGCAGCATGCTAGATAAATCTATTCAGGGCATATTTTTAAATTAATGTTTGAATTAACAGTTCTAATTTTAGTGTAAAACTGTGCCCATGTGTCATCTGTTGTTTCTCAAGAAGCCATGAGTCTGTGACATGCACTATTTCAAAAATGGGAGACAAAACATAACTAATACTAATGGGGATCATCTAAAGTTTAATTATTATAGAAGATCAACTATTCCAACTATTATCTTTATTTCTGGACCTACTTAAACTGAATTTTCAGAAACATCGAGATTTTTTAAAAATTTAAATACATCACTGCCTTTTGCCAAATAGTTCATAGAACAAGGAAGTTTAAATTAGTATGTTTTCAAGGAATGTGTCTCTAATTTTTAGTGTTTCAAATGAATGGCTTCTTTTCCTAAATATATTTTTATATCATGAATTTATTTTTCCAGTTGTACTAATGTTCTCAGAGATCAGGTCTATATTTGTGCTGATTGAAAAAACATCTCTGGTCAAAATATCCTCAAATCTCTTAAAATATTGAGATCTCAATATGTCTGGGCGGTTTAGAAATAGAAGACATACAGAAATAAAGCTGGTTGTAAAGCAATCAAAGCCCAGTTGAAGTTGGGCTACATTGAACAAGTTGTAACTCTTACAAACTAGAGAGCACAAACTAGGTGAAAAGGCAAGGTTTCGATTTTGAGCTGTTGCCTCAATCTCATGTTTAATGAGAACCAAAAGATCATAAATACTCTTAATACTCTTTTGCAAGAGTATTAAGTCATTGCTACCAGTTTCAATTTTAGCTCAGACATTACAACTTAGGAAGTCAAATGTACATTAGAATCTGAGTTCATATAATATTTGGCAGTGATATTTTGGAAAAAGGAAATGTAATAGTTTATTATGCTTTCCTTTCATCCAGCTTGTTTCAAAAATAAAACAATCACAGTTTCATACGGAAATGTTCAGCCCATAGGTTATGGTCCTAGATACTATTTAGTATTTCTCATATATCTACCTTTATTTACAAAAGTCTTCAAGCAGTATTACTTCTAATATTTACTACTGAACAAATGTGTCTTTGTTTTTGTTCCAACGAAATGTTAATTAGTAGAGTAAGATTGTTTTAGTTTTTATTTGCCAAACATGTTCATTAACTGAACTGACATAAATTATTTTGGAAATTAAATATGCAGGTATAAAAATATAGTAGAATACTTCCAAAAAATATGTTTTCTTTTACATATAATGGAAAATCAGTTTGTCTTAAAGTGAATTGTTGTTCTTTAACAGATACTGAATCATGCTTTTTAATAGGATACATTGATAGCATTTAACTAGATGATCAGATATTTTTATGACTTTAGTATCATAAAATAAGAATAAAAATAATGATCATGCATTGTTTTATCTGCAGTTCAGGGACAGCAATTGTTTTCAAGGCTAATAATGCCAAATAGTGAGATTTTTAACACCTACCAGTTCATGAATATATTGATAGACATAGCCATTCAAATATTGAAAGATGGGCTATGTAACTTCCAAATTCATTTTAGGTTGAAATGATGTAATAGTTTATCAAACCTAAGTGCATTTAAAAAAATTTTAATTGGCTTCAGTTTCCTGAATGAGGATGTTGGACCAGATAACTTTTTAGTTCTTTAGATGGCTGTAGCTCTCCATGGGGCATGAGAATGTTCGATACATATATATTAAGCCAGACCTTTAAGTTTCCTCTAATATAGAAAGTATAAGAAGCATAATCTCTCCTATTTAAGTATGAATTGATTAAGATTATGTTCTATAGAAAGTTATTTGGTCTCTTACTACTTTAATAACTCAAATGACCATAAAATTCATATAGAACTTAAACTTGTCATACATAGTCTTCTTTGTGTGTTTTGATCTTGATCTTCTGGAAATAAGTACAACAAAATAAATAAATAAATAAATAATAGATAAAATTGAAAAAAATTAAAGCTTTTAAGTTGTGGAAATCTACTTCATCTCATATCTTGGAGAATAACTATAAGCAAGTAATTTGAAAATGTTCTCATTTTTTAAGATCATTTTCAGAAACACTGTCAATGTTTGACAGCCTTTACCAAGCATGTTTCTTTCTGTCTAGCTTAGGTACTTTATGCTTTGGTGAATGCTTATATTCTTTAAATTACTTCCAAAGAGGAAGAACTTTCCTAAATTTGCAGTTGCAAATCTTTTGTCATGATTTATCCAACAATATATTTCTTCACTCAGTGAATAGTAAGCAGCTCTTAAGTATCAATCTCATCAATCTGTTAGTGTTTCCTCTTGTGTCTTTCTTGGTATAAATCTGTGCTTTATTCCACAACCTCCAGTACAGCGGAGTACTTGAGTTCAGATCAAAGCTCTATGGATAGGCAGCCTAACTTAAGCACTGCGCTCTTATTCATAAACAATGCAAGTGATTTCTTAATTTTCACCCATATGAGCCTGCATTAATCCAAGAAATTTACAAAAACACTTTAATAAAACTTGCACCGATAGACTGATCTTCATGAATGGCTGTATTAATTCATATAATTTTAAAAATGTTTTGTTAACAATGTCATATTGAATACTGATTCCAATTCTGAATTTCTGATATGATTATCCCTTTGTCTTATTACTTTTTTTCTTTTATGTAAGGGCGTGATGTTTCCTGGTCTACTGTCCAGGTGAACAGAAGTAGGCATTACAAATATAACTTTAAATGGCAAACCATAAGAGTGATGAAGATTTCAATGGTTTAACATATCCACCCACTCCTACTCTCATTGTCTAACTCAGTGTTACTTTCTAAAAACCCTCCAGTGCTCCCCCTCTCCCTTTCTTGTTCCTTATAGAATTTGTGAAATGCTTTGTGTTGTGGTTACTGAGATAGGAAAGCCAGAAATTATATAATTATATGAGCCCTGGGGGGTTCTTTCTTCTTCTTCCTCCTCTTTTTTTTTTTTTTTTTTTTTAGTTTTACAAGCCTGTTCTAAATTTCTTTTTAATAATAAAACAACTAAAGCTTGCTTCTATCTCCTCCCACTCCTTTGGCTTGGTGCTTACTCTTTAAGTAACTTGCTGCATTTTATAGCAGTGGAATTTAACTGGGAAGGGCCTCCCTAGGAAACCATGTGAACAGGGATACACCACAGTGGATACACCATAGTGAATACAGACAGACAAGATCAGAGCTGCCTCTTCCCAGCTCTCCCACACCCTCCAAGTCTTTCCAATGTCCTCTTGTCTCTAGTCACAAAAGGCAGCTGAGTTCACAGCTGGAACAACAAGTTGTGCCCTGAATCCAAGCATTAACCCAAGTAGCAAACAGGGTCATTGGTTTAATTGGAGCCTCGGTTGCCAGGAGAACTAGGAATCACTAGACTGGGTCCAGCAACACAGATAAAAGTGCTTCTGTTTCTTGACAGAGCATGAAAATGACGCAGAGTGTAATCGATCGAAAGGATATTGATCACTTTCTTCTTTCCTTCCCCCAGTCTGGTGCCAGAGAGCCAAGGGCTCACTTTATATGTGCCTGGGGGCCATCACAATCTCCATTTTCCCCCAATACATAAAAGGCTAAAAACAACCACATTCCCCAGCACCGCGGCGTGGCTGCAGCTCCTTTGTTTACCATATAAGTCACACCGGGGGTTCACTCCTTGCCCTCTCCCCTACTTTAAAGCCCATTGCGGTGAGAGACTGAGAAGCACCCCCAAACTCTCACTAAGCCCGGATCAACCACACCACAGAAAGCGTCACAGATCTTTTCCCCAGCCTTGAAAAGAAACCAACCAGGCTGAGCCTTTTGAACTCATAACCCCCTGGGATGTCCTCCTCCCAGGAGGGAGCCCGTTGGTTTCCCAGGCAGCTGAGAAACTTAACCGAGATCCCAAAAAGAAGGCGAGGTGTAGCTCCCGTCAAACGGAGCGCAGAGGCAAGACCCTCTTTTACCTGCAAAGTTGCAATCTGGAGGCTGAAGTGATCGATCCCGTAGCGGGCGGCACGGGTTCTGCGGCCGGTGAGAGCACGCCCGGTAAATTGCGATGGGATTTCCTTAGTCGCTGCCGAGTTTTGGAGCATTCCAAGGAAAACGCACGAAGCTGGAGCCCACGCAGCTGGCACCGAACTGGGCGGAGTGAGGATGCTCAGAGAGCAAAACCAGGGGAGGCGGGGGAGGGGCGGACCAGGAGGGGGAGATGTGCGCCAAGGGAGCAGAACCTCGCTCACCCCTGCCCCACCGATTCCTCCAGATAAAGTTAGAGTTCCCACGGCTGACAGCGGATGAGCTCACAGTCGGGACCCCGCCCTCGGTTCCCCGCGGCTGCCTGTCTCCGGGTGCGCACCGACTGTACTCGGAAGGGACAGCCCGGGAAGATGAGCGTCCCACGCACGGCTTGCGTGGAGGTGTGGGGAAGCAGCACGCGGACAGTGGCCAACACTCAACCCCCGGCTCTGCTCCCCCTGAAAATCCTTCACCTCCCTGGGCCAGCCGCTTGAGGTCAGCCAGTGGGCAGGGTGGCTCAACACACACCAGCCGTCATCCTGCCAAGTCGGTGGCGATAACCTACCCCGAGGTCCGGGATGCAAGCCAGACACACCTCCAGGCTTCAGGCCGAGCTCTGAGGGGAGGTAGGACTTTGGTTGAAATCCCTGCTCCCACCCTAGTAAACAAACACCCATGCGGCCGGTTGCTCGACAAGAAAAAAGTAACCCCCCTCAACTCGCAAAGCTTCTTCTCCCACTCCCGCTGCTGCGGGCTTCTGGCACCCCTTCTCCAGTCCTCAAGGTGTCAGACTTTCCCTGCAAGAGCAGGGATGTGGCTTGCCACTAGTGTCAACAATCGAGACAGTCGCAATGAATAAATGATGAGCCACAATGTTCCACCCACCCCCGACCAGCTCGGTCTTTTCAACAGGCATAGGAAATCAGCAAGTTCCCAAATATTAAAATCCAAGACCTGGACCAGCCTAGGAGCGCAGGGTTCGGTGTCTGCAGGTGGTGTGCGCCAGTCAGCAAGTGTGTGTGTGTGTGTGTGTGTGTGTGTGTGTGTGTGTGTTACTGGAATCACCGCGCTGATATAGAGGTAAAGGTTACTTCTCTACTTCTCGGTCAATCTCTTTGGTGTTCCCAGAGGATCAGGTCAAAGTGCAGAAAGGAAAAATATATACGATGCGAAAGTTGGCAATAACTTACTTGTAACTGCGATACAGGATTCCCTGTTTGTCTCTCACCACGGAGGCTTCCTTGGTCACAACCCCATGGCCCAGAAAAAGACTTGAGTCAATTTGTAAAATGGTAGCATCCAGGCTGTATTTTGGTATATAGAAATTACCGCCCTCGCGACTCTTCATTTATCATATTTCCTTTCTTTTTTGAAAGCCTGGGGGAGAACTGCTGTTGTCCATGACATCCCAGCAGATGCCTGCTCCAATTTCTACCTTGTGCAACAGATTAGTGGCAACTCTCTTTCTGGTCCCTGCCACTCACTGTTACACCTGAGAAGCAGTGCTGTGGGAACTACAAGGGAATCGGTTTCTTCCCATGGAATATTCCCCAAGGAATATAAACCCGCAAGCCAGCACCCACAGGCAGAGTCCAAAGCTCCGAAGCTCAAAATCAAAGACTTTCCTCTTTGTTTATGTCCCCCTCCCCTTCCAGTTCAAATGAGTACTTTTAGAGTATTACATAAGTAAAGAGGATACAACTAGAGGTCACCCACTGGAGTGACATGCATGGTGCTTTTTTCCCTATTAAATCACTTTTTGTATTTTTTAATCTTTTGCCCTAGCTGTTTTTCTCATGGGTTTATCCTGAGGTTGCCTTGACCCCTATTCTCCATTTTCAGAAGCAAGACATGTGGGCCATCCATCAAAAATCCCAAGGTATATACAGTGAGGCAAACCTGTTGGTTTCTATAATGCCTCTCCAGAGAGAGCAAAAGGATTTTTTTCTTCTCTGAATCTCTTTTTAATCTTTACCACCACACACACACACACACACACACACACACACAAATACATTGACATCTTAAAATAGCCCTTTACTTTTCCTGACTTTAAAGGATGACTTTTATAAAATGTGCAAAACATATCTATCTGTAGACATGGTATGAACTTTATAATGAATTCAAGTCCACTTTCTAACAAGGGAAGAGAGACAGTATGTGTGGGAATTTATTTTATGCAATGTAACTGTATTTTGTATTTCTTTGTGAGACAACCTGGTTTCTTGATGATTAGTGTCTTAGAAACAAAAAGTGAAGCTAACATTGATTGATGTAATGTTTCATCTGAAAACTAAATTCTACATATCGTGTTTGAGTGCGCATCATTAAAAATAAACCTCAGTGGATATAATCCTACATACTGTGATGAGTGTAGGTCTTTATAATACACTTAAAAATTCATGCAAAGAAAGTAGATCAATCACAACACATACACACTGTTCGCAGAAGTGCTGAACTTTACTTTGCAATCTTAGCATCTGTACCAAGTGTCCCTCCTGTCTTTCTTAGAATTTGTTTTTATAGTAAATATCATGTCTATCGTGATGTCAGTAAGAGATATTTTATCAATTTCCCCTAATTTGTTATTTTTCCCATAAAAACAGTGCCTATGAATCTACAATAAATACAAAATAGAAAAGAACATTGAGGAGAGCTTTAGACATATCAGCTACTAAGCAGGCTGTATTTTGTGGGAAGAGGAATTTCTTTTGATCACTGACCTCCTTTTCAACAGCTTCATGTGATTATTGATTGCCGATCTCATGTCACACAGAAAATGATAAGCTATTACAAGAAAAATTATTTGAAGTCTATCAAAAGAACCCAGTGAATTACATATTCTACAGTCATTAGCAATCCAAAGAGAAGTCCGTTTAGTTATAACAATTTAAGAATAGAGTTGTCATCATTTCACAAACCTGCAAAGCACTTAAAAATGCAATTCATTGAAATCAAAGAAATTTACTATAAAGTGTTATATGCTTATCTGGAATTCAGTTTTCTTTTAACCTTGATTTTAAAAATAAACTAGGATATACTCTCATTTAGAAATTAGCAGGAGACAAATATTGTACTAAAGAATGATAGCAATAAAACAATTCTCTGTAATGTCTTTTCATAGCTAAAATATTGTGGGAATCAGGATCATATTATTTTAGGAATTCAACTTTCAATTTACTTCTAAAAATTATGATTCTATTGATGAGCTGGTATGTAACATGTATGAAGTATTTTTCTTCTAAAAAGTGGGAGAAAGGCAAATTCACAGAGAAATATATTTGGGAAAATTGATTCTGCATATGTACCAGTATCAACTTTTTAGGCGGTGGTAATGCATCTGAGTACAGTGCCTTCATAAGGTGTTTGTTGATCTTAGACAAAATTGGAATATGCGTGGATATTTTCCCTGAAGACTGTGTGACCTGTTTTCTACATCTGTGACCAAGATTCTTTTTTTATTCGGAACAGGGTCCCACCCAAGGCTCCTCACTAAGGCTTACCTTAGCCCTTGCTGGACTTACCTTTCATTTCAGAGGGTGGCTCCTTCTCCAGAGCTTGGCATCCCCTGCAGTACCATCCGTTGTAACAAGGCCTTGAACCAGTCTGTCTGCTTGGACGATGTCATAAACACAGCTTTCTACCTGTTTTTTTTTTTATTAAATCATATTTTCTAAGTTACCAATTTTCACCAATAATGATATTTTCAATTGATCACTATAATTTTTTGTGAAGTATTTTTCAAGTTTTGAAAAGGAAAACCATTTTTATACTTTTATTCTCTATTAGAAGATGTTGTTTAAAGCCATTGCACATACATTTTTGTCTGTACATCCATTTGTATTCTCAGAATATGTTCCTACAATTAGAGTCATACATTAAGATGGGGGATATCTTAAAGCTCATGACATATGAGGGAGCTTGTTCAATGAAACTGTCATCAGCAGGAGGCATATTTATTCTTTTCTCTCTTTATTTTTGCTGACTTGCTATTTGAAAAAAAAAAACAAACTTGCCATTTCAAGATAATGGATTGTATTATCATAAAAGGTGACTTTTAATGCTTTTCCATATTTATGGAAGATATTTTTCAATTTTTATAGCTCATTAAATTGGGGGGTGATATTATTTGGTTTTTAAAATGTTGATTCATAGATATATTGAACTATCACATTTTTCCTGAATGATTTTAGTACTTTAGTGTTCTTAAAATATTTTTCCCCCCTCTGAGCTTCTTAAAAATGGTTTCATTTTTACAAGGAATTGCTTAGTCATTAATTTCATGGACCTTGAAATCATGTTACCTATGCTTGAAATCCTAGTTTCAATATTCATTCAACAAATATTGATGGGGTCTATAGTAAGTGGAAAAGCATTGTGTTAGGCCAGTAGTAAACACATGTGAACCAAACAGGTAAACTATCACCCTTGTAGGATTTATACTTCGTGAAAGACAAATGACAACACATATATCAAATAAATAAATAAATTTTGTATGTTATTACATGGTGATTAAAGGAACAGAGCCTGGGAATTAGATGTGCTGGTGAGAAATATGGTGACTGGGTTACATTTTCAACACGTTTTAAGGTAGCCTTCATTAATCTGGAGATATGTGGGCAGAGTTGGAGGTTAGGCAGCTGGTCATGGGGAGTATATCAGAGAGCAGTGTTCAGGTAGAGGAGTAACGTTAGGTGACTTATTTATTTATTTTTTTTTAAGAGAGAGAGAGAGAGAGAAAATTTTTTAATTTTTTTTTTTTTTTTTTTTTTTTTTTTTTTTTTTTAGTTTTTGGTGGACACAACATCTTTATTTTATTTTTTTATGTGGAGCTGAGGATCAAACCCAGTGGCAACCCGAACATGCCAGGCGAGTGCGCTACCTACCACTTGAGCCACATCCCCAGCCCATGACTTATGTTTTAAATGATCATTCTAGCTGTTATATTGAGGATGAACTGAGAAAGCAAGGACACCAGGTAGGAGGCTATGGAAACAAGCCAGTCTTTCCAGTGTCAATAAACTTACATGAAGTGGTCAGTTCAAGTTCTGGTATAAAAAGATAGATCCACCAGAATTGTCAAACTGTGTGCATAAAGGCTGTGTGTGGTAAGAAGAGTTCAGGATGACTCTGTCATGTCTAGCTTGAGTGCACAGATGAGGCCAAGATATTAGCTAGAGGAGATGGAGGTTGGTGTGTGATCTTAGAGAAGATTAGAAGTTCACTGTGGACATGCTAAGTGTGAGATGGCTTTTAGAACCCTTTATAAGCTGCATGACCTTGGATAATGTGACTACCACTATGTGCTTGGGTCAATTATTTTATTCATTCATTTAGATCAACATTTTCAGGTAATCTCCCCCCCCCTCTTTCTCTCCCCTCACCCTTTTTTCTGTCATGAATTTTGTGGAAATTCAAGAGAAGTTGTCAAAGAGCTACTAATCAGATGCCAACTAAGACTAAGTGATCTGCCTTGAATTTCCAGTTTATTGATTAAAAACACATCACCTGGTAAAATGTCTTTTAAAGTAGGTGAAATGGGCAGTAGAGTAAGTATCATGCTCACAATATAGTACAGTAAGGACATCAATTCTATAGGCACACAATTTGAATTCAGGGTCTGCAACTTGTTGGTTGAAGAACTTTAGACATGATACTTAATCTCTACCTTACTTTATTCATTTTTTAAATGGGGAATATAATAATACATCTTTCATAGGATTGGTATAGAAATCTGTGTAAATAAATATAAAATGATAAATACAAATAGATTATGGTCCCTTCCATCAAGAACACCATAGGTTGCTTTTTTAAAAAAATTGAATTAAAATATATTTTAATTGAATATATTTGAATTGAAACATATTTGTATTCTGATTTTTCACTGAAGGTGACAGGGTTTACTAAAATGTTAATAGAAACATGGTCTAATCAAGTAAGTTAATTTTCAGGTGAATCCTTGCAATATATCAGTGCACAACAAAAGTAGAGATTTGGAATTTATTATTGAATTTAATCAGAGAGAAGAGCAAATTCAAAGAGCTCATGGCTGCAAGAGCAATCTGGTCCTGGATTGTGTATTCCACCAGGCTACACTGGAAAAGTCTGCTCCCAACCTGTATGCAACATTGTCAAGCCAGAGAAAGTTATGTCATGGAATAAGCTCTGAATTCTTCATTAAGAATTAAATGATGACCTTGAGATTTCAGCACACAGATATGCATTTGTCCTAAGAAGTAAGAAACTCAGTGTCTTATCTTTTATAAGTTCTTTGCTATATAAAGTTTCTTTTTCCATTTTCTTTTCAAATCCTTTATATTGTATGGTGTCTGTGTGCATGACCTTCAGAATTAGAATAACATGGTTCAAATATTGTCTTTTCCTTTCTAAAAACAGTGAACCTGGACAAGAAAAATTGAACTATTGTGTGACTTAGATTCTTTATCTGGTAAATGGACATAATAATGGCATTTGCTTTCTATTGTTTTAGTAAGCATTAAATGTGAAGGTATTTTAAAAGCACAAAATAAGAGTTCAATAAATATAATGAAATATGTTCCTTCTTCTCAATGTAGGAAACATGTTTAAATGGCTTTTGAAAGAAACATTATACTGAACATAATTTATGAGTCAAAATTATAATTTTCATGTGAGCACCAATAATCTTAAAATGAAGAAAACCATTGGGAGTTTAATCATCTTTACATATGAAAAGGACACTTAAATATTTCTCTGTAATCTCTCATAAAGATATATTCACAGTAGTTCAAAGTGATCAAAGATCTGCCTTGAAGACAATCCTGGTATTCACCATGGTAATATGTGTGTGTGTTACTTTCATTTTTAAAAATATAAATAAGTCTATTAAGAAAACTTTTATTCCCACCTGTCTTAGTTATCAGTTTTGTGCTGCTCTAGCAGAATACTTGAGACTGGATAAAGGATAACTAGTAGAAGTTGATTTCTGGAGAATGGAAAGCTGGAGATCAAGGTGCCTGCAGGTTAGGGCCTCACCTCTCTAAGAGGGTGACTTGAATTCTGTATCCTTTAATGGGAAGCCTTGTCATGTTCTCAGATGGCAAAAGAGCCATTTTATGTTCTCCATTCCTGTGAAGAGACCCCTTGACCTAAACACCACTCAAAAGGCTCTATTCCAAACATGATTTCATTGAGGATTTAATTTCCAATGCATGAATTTTGGGGGGTGCATTGAAACCACAGCACCATAGGAGAGTTTCTTTTTTTTTTTTTTAAACCTTTCCAAATTGTAATTTTAAGGATAGAAATTGAAAACAGAAAAAAAATTAATTGTGTCATATGGTGTATGTAGAAGTGCCGAAAGAAATATTAAATGTCAAGATAGCTACTTTTTTGGTGAGGGTTTAAGTGATTCTGCTTGCACTCGATTTTAATAGGAATTTTGAAGAAAAGACAGCTATTAGTTGCCGTTTATGAAAAATAGAAAGGATGAGAAGAGAAAGAGAAAGAAAAAGAGAGAAGGAGGAAGAAGGAGAGAAGGAGAAGGGCAAAAAAGAGAACATAAAAACCTATTCTTTATGCATTATAGAACTACTTTGCCCCTGCCTAATGAGCCCAATGCCCAACAGCTTTTAAAAACAGAATAGACAAAAATGCACTCTTATTTTGTACTGAGTTGATGCATTTTATTATTCTTTGACCATGTGATAGTGATTCCAGATCTGCGGTTTTGCTTTTTTGATGTGATGTCTTGAGTTAAATTCAAGTTGGCTGTTGTGCACATGGCCTCTGCCACTCCCCTCAGCCTCTTGCCAGCAGCAAAGCACTTGTTGCCAGGATGCAAATCTTTGATATAGTGGAATATAATGTAGCACTTCAGTTTCTCAAGAAAGAGAAATGTTATGTTGATTTTTTTTGTTTGCTTCTTTTATACAATCTTTTCTTTTACAAGAAAATATAAATTTAGTTGTGTTTGTTACAATATAGCATTTTGATGATTCAGTTTGAAACGGGGTAGAGAATATGCATTAATAACCAAGAAAAAAGTTGGTCTTCTTTAAAGAGAGGGTGATTCCTTCTCAAGGTGGATTTAATGTTATCCAGAAATTCACAGTGGGCTGTTATGATTATTTTTCTAATGAAAATGTTCTGAATTTCAATAAAATAGTTGATTTAGGTTTCTTTTCTTTTTTTGGTCCTGAACTCAAGGGTGCTTAACCAATAAGCTACAACCACAACCTATTTTTATTTTATTTTATTTTATTTTTAATTTTGAGATCTGGTCTCCTTAGGTTGCCTTGCTAAGTTGCTAAGGCTGGCCTCCAACTTGCATTCCTCTTGCCTGAGCCTCCTGAGTTGCTGGAATTACAGAAGTGAGAGACATAACACCTGTGAAATTTCAAGAAAAAAAATGTTTCGTTAGATGTTGATTAAACTTTATTGTATTCATCTATTTATATGTGGAATGAGAATCAAAACCAGTGCTTCATACATGCTAGGCAAATGCTCTACACTGAGCCACAACCCCAACACCCAAATAATTGATTTTTAAATGAATATTAATATCTGTTATATATCTGCAAAATATATTTGTAAGGATACCAAGGCCTTGTTTTTAAAAGTCAGGTAGCATGGATAAAATTGAGTTTTTGCCACGTATGGTTTTGCAAACCTGTGTGGTCTAAGCATGTTTGCTAAATTTATAAAACTTGTTAAATTTACAAAACCTCACATTTCTCATCTATACTTTAAAAGCAATAGCATCATGCATGATAATCTGGCAAAATTTTGATAATACCAGTGAGTCATTCTTATCAAATATATAAACATTGAAATGATTTTACATCTTATTTAAGAACATGAATTTTTTTTTTGCTACACCAAGTTTTATTTTAGAGTTATTTATTGTGTATACTAGAACTCACTTCAAAGGCTTTTAAAATAAAATTTCTACATATAAGAATAAGCTTAGTTTTTTGATGGGGTAATTTCCATGAAAAAAATGAAATATAAGGTTTGTTTTCAAGGAACTACAGTAGTAAAATTTTGAAAGCATCTTTTTAATGAATTACATAAAGAAAGAGAGTGGGTGATTAAATATAATAAAGGTTTATATAGAGGTCGAGGATATAAAGCTCGAAATGAAGGAAAGTTAGTGTGTACCTATTTCAAGGAAACTCCTGTGTCTCTTCTGGAAAATATGTTTGCTTCATTGGTTTACACACAGCAGTTAGAAAAAAAAAATGAGATTGGACTGCTAACTGGGAGAACTCAGGACAATATACTTCAGCACCTCCAATTACAACAATCATATGTAAATGTGACATTAGTATCTTGTATAACAGCTGTGTGGTGTAATCACTCTGTTATTAATGACTTTGTACAGGGTATGTAACTTGTTCTATCAAATTCCAGAATCACTTTCTTCTGTTTTAATGACTTTCAGTGCCTCTTCCCAGGTTGACCTACAACTTCCTTTCTCAGCTCTGAGTTGCTCATAGATAAAACTAAAATAAGAAAATAAACACTAAAAAAATGTGTTTAACATTTAAAGTTGTTTAAAATGCCCTATATGGTACTTTTAATTGACTTTTCCCCATTAGGATTCTAACATTTGAGGAGTCCGTTGGCAATGATACACATATGCATATATTAGTCTGGCAAAGTAATTTCTAGTGGAAAGTTACTGAGTCATATTGTGAAATACAGATGTGAAAAATATTTAAAATTTCACACTAAATGTTAATATGTTCTTACAAGTGGAAACCGGTAAAGAACTCTGCTGTAAATGGAAGATAACACCAGGAAAGAAGAGGTCACTATGAAATTGTGTGGTGTAAATTACTCCCGGAAAGACAGAAGAATGAGAAATAGTCAAGAGCAAATGAACTCACCTTTAAGCATTAAAATTATTTTGATTCTATAACTAAATCATTTTATTTAAAATTCTTTGGCATTATTTATAAAGGGACACAATTTGATGAACAGTATATCAGGCTCTTTTGCCAAGTAGTTGTTGAGTAACAGGTCTCAGTTGTCTAATTAGAGATTTTCAATTCATGTCATTAATATTGAAGTCAATTACTTATTAATTTTCACAGTGGAAGCAAAAATATTCTTACAGTTAAGTGATACTGAAATAAAGCAGTGGAATAGCCTGACATGAGAATAGATCCACTGAGCCTATAGATGGTGCTGTGGAGAAAACTTATGTTTATATCTTTATGTCCACATATAACATTTCCTTCCATTCCAACACACATCACACACACACACAAACACATACACAATGATAAAAATTGTTAAATTAAAATAATTTATCAGCTAGATAAATCCCTGAGATACTTAACTACATCTCAGGGTTTAACAAGGAGAAATTGAAAAAATAATTTGTATGAAATTATATCAGAAACTTGTAAGCACAGATGCCAATGCTCTGAAATGGGACATGAAACAAAACAAAACAAAACAAAAAACTGGTGAATTTTGAATGGAAGGGCATAAATGAGCACAAGTAACAACAAACATTCTAAGTGATCAGATGCTGGTGTGAAATAATAGACGAAAATATGTAATAAATGAAAAAGAAAATAGGACATCATTGAGATAGAGAGAACCATTCTCCAGCCTAGGTGGATTTGCATGACCAAGTTAGCAAAGGTTTATTTAAGTGAGAACAAGAAGAAAGAAAACAGTGTGGTAGACTCATTGGGATAATTACCCATTGCTCCTTCCCTCCCTGCCTCCCACCATTAAATGACTATTAGAAATGATTTAAGAGAAACATTGATTTTATGAAATGATCATGCAACTAGCAAACAATTGAGTAATACTAATCTTTTTATTTACAAAATTACATTGTTCTTAGTATGTAATTTGCTTCCTGTTTAAGTAAAAGGTGATCTGACTTTTTTTTTTTTTAATCAGTTTGATGATACCTGATAAGTGAACTTTGAATGGAAGGGCATAAATGGGACACAAAACAAAACAAAAAATGTGTGTTTTTTTGATGCTAGTCTAAAGAAGACATCTGGTAATTTCTGTTCTGTTCATCTTAAGAAAACACTAACTTTCTCTCTCTAGTGTTTTAGACTGTTAATGTTTTCTAAAATCATTTTGCTCCTTCTTCTTTTAAATGAACCCTTTTTAACATGAGAAGCATCAAAAGAATAAAATATAACAAATCAGAATTCTTCAAAATACATTTTTACCTTCCAAAAAAATCAAGTAATTATAAAGATTTATCTTAGAATCTAGAGTTACATTTCAAGGAAAGTATATTATGTCAGCTATAATGGCATTAACTATTTCTTGATTGTTTCTTAGCCAGGATAAAACACATGAGATTTTAAACAAATTTAGAGGTCGTAGGAGAAAGAAGATGAGACAAATACATGATAAACAGAGAAAGAATATCCAGATGGGGAGAACAGAGAGTACATTGAGAGTTATGGAGTTGGAGTGAATGGGGTGAGGAGAAGGAAAAATGGTTAATATAATAATTAATCAAACTACTTCTTGTGGAAAGACATACCTTTCTCCATTCATTTCCATTCTTGTGCTTAGTACAGTTAACCAAATGTTTTCTAGTGATGCAAAAGATTTTCCATAGCAAAGTTTCAGGAAAATAGTTTTTTTTTTCCCTAGAGCAGAATGATATTCGATATTTCTTTTACTATATTTTATATTATTGCTATATCTTGCATCATGCCAGTGAAAAACAAGAACATTGCTGGGATTCCAAAGTTATATTACATAATAGTATTTTTTAAAACAGAAATTCTTTTCTCAGGTCTAGTAATTCAACAAAAATTAAGGGCTGAGGTCAACAATTTTCCATTTCTGTTTTCTCAGTGTATTTTTTTTAATGAAAGTCATTCTTTCCTATTCCAAGTTCTAGAAGCTCCCTTAAACCTATCACTCTCAAAATAGAGAAAAGTATGTGACTCCTGATTTATTGATTAGATCAAGGGATGGGCCCTATCTAGAGTGGAGAAATTATTCCCTGAAATTAATATGGGCAAAAGGTAAATATCTCTCTGGGTCTTCAGGAACTTAGAGCTACAGATAGGAAGCTCTCCCACTTTGTGGAAAAATTAATGGACTCTTCAATAGACTAAATGGTCTCCATATTCACAGTAGAAGCCAGGATAGCATACAGAGAAGAGATGGAGAGGAATGAAGATGTGTAGAGACAGAAATTGAGTTTCAGAAACCAGTTGAGGCTGAGAACAGCTCCCCAATTTGCCCATCTTACTTAGGTGATTCAGCACATTTCCCTTTAGTTAATTGAGTTATTTGAGTTTTGTCTTATGTTAAACCATTTTGAGTTGAGGTCTTGTCACTTAAAAACATAAGGAATCCTAATTAATCAAAGGACAAAAGTATGACAATAGAAGTATGAGAACTCAAAAATCCATTAAGATACCAGATCTATTGTAAATTAAGAACTTAAAATTGCATATATTTATGGGGTACAAAGTGATTATATAACATGAATTAATTCACAATAAAATTTTCAAAAAAGAAGTCAATTCAAAAATGAGTTATAATATCATCACTTCTACTACTTTTTGGCTGTGAGATGCATACTCATGTTGTCTCCAAGACAGTCTAGTTATTAGTGAAATGCAGATGTTAAACCGAGGAAATAAAATGTAATATAAAAGAGGAAGGAAATTTGAATCAACTATCAATATTAATTCAAATTGAACTGGAAAATCTACCTTGATGGATGATGGCAGACAGTTGAGCTCAAGATGAAAAAGGTACAGTTGGCAAACAAAGAGTGGATTGATCTCTATCATGCTCCTGGTCTCTTTGGTGAGATGGCTTCATAGTTTGATGTAAGTAGGCTTTGAGGAAAGGCTACTCTTTGTAATGGAAGCCCTCCTGTCTATAACAACCACAGTCTCTGGCAGAAGTGGAGCCTAGCTTCTTCTGACAATTCCTATTCTCTATTCCTTCCATTCTGCCCTTGTCGAGAGCCATCCATGGACTATAGATGGGACAAATCAGCATGAAAGCCTATTGAATAGGAAAATCTGGTATTTGGGAACTTACAGTGGCAATCCCACTGGTTAAGACTACCCAGATACATGTGAATTTCTATTCAGCTCTGTCAAAGATGTCCCACACAGCACCGGAGATGGGGGTGACCTGCTGTAGCTACACAGACTCTCTGAGATGGGTGGAGCCTGCCAAGATGCCAATCAACCTGTTGACTGAAAGACATCATGCAGCAAGACTCCACCCCTGAAACCTTATCCCTGCCTTTGATGTACCCCCTTCAGTAAACCATAGAAGCCATTTTTTAATGGTTCAGCTCCATCCAGCCCCTGTGTGGGCTGGACCTCTCAGGTGTTCTGCATTTAGAAACTGTTCTTAGACTCTGTCTTTTATTTCTTCAGTAATTATTTCAGACTCTGTTTTCTCAGGTCGCTTATCCCTTCCTAAATAGGAAAAATTACCCTGGCGAGGAGCTGGCTGCCTCGCATTATGCCTTCCTTTTCAAAATCAATAAACATAAAATATCTTCCTCTCAGTAACTGTTATTCTTGTCTTCATGCTTTGTAGCTCTTTATCTCCTTTAAGAAAATAAGGAATTCTTAAAAAAGGTTGGCCTTTTCATTCATTTCCTTTTGTATTCTGATCCACATTATTTGATTACATTTAATGGAGAATCTAGAAACTTTCCTGTTTATTTCAATAAGGTTTTCTTTTCTTTTTAATATTACTGTTACTAATGGTTTCTATTAGGCTCAGTGTCCAACATGAGTAAAAGGGATGAATGTTTATCGTGTGTCTCTGGCAACAAACCAAATATTAGTCTATTTTATGATCCACGGCCAAATGACAGCTGTGATACTTAGGAATGGCATTTCACCTGTCATATTGATGCTACCCTTAATGGCTTAGTAACTACAGTAAAGCAGAATGGGGAGTTTCATCTTGTTTTCTCTGAGGGGCCTTTTGTCTGAGTGTGGCTAGCCTCCCTCTTTAGACACTCTGAGCCTTTTCAGAAGAAGCATTATTTTGCTTTCCATCTGATCTTTTCTACATTTAATGGCTTATCTCGTTTTAGAATTTACCTTTCAGCACCCTCTACATTGTCTGAAGGTACAATACCAGGAGGTACAAGGTAAAACAAAATAAAATTAAATAAGGAAGTCTGTTAATATCTTAAAATGAATCATTCTGGATGAGTGATCAAATGAATTATCTCACATGACTTCACTTCCTCAAATGTTCCTTGTTTGTGAAACCCTTACATAAGGAGAAGTTAATCAGGAAAGCAGGAAATATATAAAAGCTAGACAGGTTGAATCTGGTGAATAAGAAATGTCTACATTGGGTAACAACAGCAAATAAAGTTTCTACTTAATAATGGGAGTGATTTAATACTCTTGAGACAGGTTAGCATAGGTCATAAAGCGCTTCCCCCAAAACTCAAAACAAAATATGTGATGGTAGCTTAAATCTACTAGTTGAAACTGGAAATCCATCAAAAACAAGTAATTTCAGACTTCATTATTATTTGTTTTATGATCATCTTTGTTGTTATTCTTTCTATGGAATATTTCCATTATCTCTATAGTTATTATTTGACCTATTGATGTAATTATTTAAGTTATCTTAGTTCTGTTTGTTGTCTCCAGAGAGTCATGTGTTGTATTTTTCTTCCTGAGTGTAATAGCAATGAGTACACACACACACACACACACACACACAAAAATTAAATATAGTTCTAGGAAGAAAAAAAAATGACTCTCAGTAACTTTAATGAGAAAACCAAGAAGTCTCAAAGGTACACTACTTTATAGTAATAAAATCTGGGTTGCTTAACATGTAATCACATAAACATGCTCATTAGTTTGTTCATAAGTAATTATGATCTCATGGGTCTTTGTTTCTGGGAAAAATAAATAAACCTCCCTCTTTTCTGTCTTCCTAAATAATCCAGGCAGCCAGACTTATGCAAATTCACTTCCCAGTCCTAGAATATTAAGGACAGTCATTTTATAAAAAGGCATTTATTACAGATTAGGGATCTTCGAGTCACTCTTTCTCATCTCATGGTTTATTCCTTTCCCCCTGGAAGATCACATTTCTTTTTTTAAAATTTATTTATTTATTTTAATTAAGTATATATATATCAGAATGAATTTTGATTCATTGCACACAACCTACAGCACAACTTTTCATTTCTCTAGTTGCACATGATGTATCGTTGCACCATATGTGCAGTCATATGTGTACCTAGGGTAATGATGTCTATTTCATCCCACCATCTTTCCTGCCACTGTGCCACCTACCCTACTCTCCCTCTCCCTTGGCCAATCACAGTTCCTCCATTTTTCCCATGCCCCCTCGCCACCAATTACAGATCAGCTTCCAGGTATCAGAGAGAACATTTGGCCTTTGGTTTGTTGGGATTGACTTGCTTTTCTTAGCATGATATTCTCCATCTCCATCCATTTACCTGCAAATTCCAGAATGTTATTCTCTTTCAGTGCTGAGTAATATTGTGTATATATACCACAGTTTCTTTATCCATTCATCTATTGAAGGACATCTAGGTTGGTTCCACAGTTTAGCTGTTGTGAATTGAGCTGCTATGAACATTGATGTGGTTGTATTATTACAGTATGCTGATTTTAAGTCCTTATAGACCAAAGAGTGGGTCAAATAGTGGTTCCATTCCCAGATTTCCAAGGATTTTCCATACCACTTTCCTTTTTGGCTGCACCAATTTGTAGTCCTATCAGCAATGTATGAGTGTTCCTTTTTCCCCACATCCTCACCAACACTTATTGTTGTTTGTCTTCATAATAGCTGCCATTCTGACTGGAGTGAGATGAAATCTTAGAGAAGTTTTGATTTGCATTTCTCTAATTACTAGAGATGTTGAACATTTTTTCATGTATTTGTTGATTGATTGTATTTCTTCTTCTGAGAAGTGTCTCTTCAGCTCCTTAACCCATTTATTGATTGGGTTGTTTTTTTTTTTTTTTGGTGTTAAGTTTGTTTGAGTTCTCTATATATCCTTGGAATATATGCTGTATCTGATGTGCTTGTGGCAAAAATTTGCTTCCAAAATGAAGGCTGTCTCTTTACCTCATTGATTGTTTCTTTTGCTGAGAAGAAGCTTTTTATTGTGAACCCATCTCATTTATTGACTCTTGATTTTATTTCTTGCGCTTTAGGAGTCTTGTTAAGGAAGTCTGTGCCTAATCTGATGTGATGAAGATTTGGCCTACTCTTTCCTCTGTTAGGTGCAGGGTCTCTGGTCTATTTCCTAGATCAAGGATCAGTGGATGAAGGGATCCACTTTGAGTTGAGTTTTGTGCATGGTGAGAGATAGGGGTTTAGTTTATGGGTTTCCAGTTTTCCCAGCACCATTTGTTGAAGAGGCTCTTTCTTCACTGTATGTTTTGGCACCTTTGGGAAGGCCACATTTCTAATGGGAAAGTCTCAGTGGGATTCATTGATGTTTCCTCTTTTCACATGTTGCACATGCTGCATGGAAGCTTTCTACTTCAAAGCTAAGAATAGCCCTGCAGGATAAGATACTCCATTCCCATTTAACAGGCAATTCAGTCAACCCAGGCTCAGAGATGTCAGGACACAGCCAGGGGCCACAGAGCAGCCTAGTGGAACCTCTCAGTGCTTGATGCAGATTTTCTAATACCAGACCCTCTCTGCTTGTCCACTCCTCTTTGCTATCTATATAGAAGAATGGATCTCAGTTGGGATTGCAATTAGAAACACTTAGTGTTTGATGAAAAAGGAGGAGGAGGAGGGGGAGGAGGAGGAGGAGGAGGAGGAGGAGGAGGAGGAGGAGGAGGAGGAGGAGGAGGAGAAAAACCACTCCTGACAGGACTTCACCTACAAACTGGCATTTCATTTGCAGTCCCACCACAATGTATGAGTGAACCTTTTCCCCCTCATCCACATTAACATTTATTGTTACTTTTATTCTTGCTAATTGCCATTCTGACTAAAGTGAGATGGAATCTCAGTGTTGTTTTAATTCACATTTCTCTAATCACTAGTGATGTTGAACATTTTTTTCATATATTTGTTGTACATTTGTATTTCTTTTGTGAAGTTTCTGTTCAATTCCGTTGGCCACTTATTGCTTGTGTTGTTGTTGTTATTATTGGTGTTAAGTTTCTTGAGTTCCTTGTATATCTTGGAAATTAATGCTCTGTCAGAGGTACATATGGTAAAGATTTTCTCTCATTCTGTAGGCTCTCTATAAAGGACTTCAAATCAGCATACTATAGTCACTCAGCCTCATCAATGATCATAGCAGCTTAATTCACAATAGTCAAGGTATGGTACCAACCTGTCCTTCAACAGATAAATGGATAAAGAAAATGTGGTATATATACACAATGGAATATTACTCAACAATAAAAAAGAATGAAATTATGGCCTTTGCTGGTAAATAGTTTGAGCTAGAGAATATCATGCTAAATGAAATAAGCCAGTCCCTCCAAACCAAAGGCTGATGTTCTCTCTGATATCTACAACAAGAAAGGGTGAGGGGGGGAAGAATAGAAGTCCCTTGGATTAGACAAAGGGGAATAAAAGGAAGGGAGTTGGGCATGGAATAGGAAGGATAGGAGAATTTATTAAAGATAACATTCCTCACCTTGCATTTGAATACACAGCCAGGGTTATTCTGCATCATGTACAACCATAGGAATAAGACCCTAATTAGAATAAGTTACATTCCATGTATGTATTATATGCCAAAATACATTCTACTGTTATGTATATCTAAAAAGAACAAATAAAATGAAAATATAAAATATAGGAAAAACAAACATGATCTAGGTTTATGTGAATCTAAGCTATTTCCCTCTCTGTTACCCCAAACTGATTTCCAATTTACATTATAAATCTAATAGCAGGACTAGTTTACTCAACTTTGTGTCTCCACTGGGAGTGCTATGCAAAGAATATACACAATATCTGTGAAATGAATACACTCAAGATCATTTTTCCTTCCCTATTTTAAAGAATAATGATTATTTTCTCACTTAATGTAATTGCTAAAATTCTATGAGATGAATAAAAAGAAAAACCTCATTTTCCAAAAAATGAGAAACCAAGAGATTAAATAATTTTTCTGTTGTAAAGCAGCTTTCTGAGCAAGTAATAGCCACATCCCATCTCATCCTCATCTAACTACTCTATTCAGTAGATTATGTCATTTACTCTGCAAATTTTCAGAAGTATCTGCCACTATATTTTATAGATGTGGATTGTTAGCCAAGATAAATAAGCCTCTGAAGGCTTCTTTATATATTTTAAGAGCAACAAAATCACATTTGCATTCAAAAGAGAGAGGGATGGTTTGGTATGAGTAACAATTCTAGACAAAATAAATAGGAAAGAAGAAAAAAAAATTGTAGGATAATGGCCTCGCTCTTGTCACATAAAGCAATGGGCCTTGTCTGATCTCTAGTCTCTAAATGGCTATTCAAAAGCAACGCGCACAGCAGTAGTATGATCAAGGTAATTGTCTCCAGTTCATCTAAATCACCGTAAGTAAGCTTTATAACTTAAGAGATACAGAGAACTATTTACTTTGAATAAAAACATCAGAAAATTTAAATGGCAGAGATTTATTGTGCACTAATGTACACTTAACAGAAGCCCTGGGGTTGCACTCTCTTGAGTCTTTTTTAATCCTCTAGCTTATAGTTTACAGTGCTAAATTAGAATAGGAGCAAATGAGCTTTTCCTGTATACTATGCAGAATAATAGATCACAGAGGCCTTCCAGAGTCTGAAAAAACATATTTAATTCAAGTCTCTTTCCAATCATAAAAGCTAATTAACTCTCAATTGAAAGCATAATTCTATACAAAGTAACGCCAAGTAAATTTTATTTTGTTCAGCACATTTCATGAGAGTTTCCACGCAGGTGTATTAAACAATAAAACAACAGCCTTTTTAGAGGTAATTATTTTATTCCATTCTGTAGTACTAGCTGAGACACTAACTGATGGGAATATATTGGAGAAGGATTATATGACAGACAACAAAAATACATATTTAATAAGAGGAAAAGAGAAATATAAATCATGCATGTACATTTAAAATTAATAACCGAGACTTAAAAATGATTTTTTAAATGTAATTCTAGTCCTTCAGTGATTTCTACTTTAATTTGTGTTTTCTTTCCAGATGCCCTCTGCAGTTTCTGAAGGTTCAGACCTCAGATATCTTTACTCTTTGGAAAATAACAGGCTTCATCTATCACCATGAAGCAGATGGTGCCCAAATCTGCCTTTTGACTCTTTTCTTCTTGCCACAGTTTCTCCCCTTATGTACAGTTTCATATTCACTAATGATACTTTTACTGGATTTTCCCTTGCTAATGAACCTACAGATGAACCCATTCTAAGTGTTAGAGATAAACATATAGTTCTGTAGAGCTCCTGTTCCATTTTTGGCATGATGTTCAATTGCCTTGTGGTGCATTAACAAACGTGATCTCTCAGCATCTGTTTCATACTCATTATTTCGCCCAGACCCTTTCACTTTGCAACTTAAATTTTTTAGTCATCCTCAGCCATTTTTTCTTCTTTCCTATAAACACAACCTAAAAAACATGCCCTCAATCCATGGGGGACCATTCCTGGTACTCCTCTGTAATGGCAGATTTCACTTCTCTGATTTTGGTAATACCACCTCTATTAGACTTGCTGTCCTGTCTCTTTGCTAGAGAAATTAATATCTGCTGTGACAATAACAGCAGAAATATGTTTCTCTGCCCTCAGTTTTAAACTTTAATATCCCATGAAGCACCAACAAAGAAATAAGGCATAGTTTACATTTGGAAGTTTGCACTGTGGAACTCATGGTCAATGTACTTTCTTTGTCCTACTTCTAGGTCCTGTGGAAAAGCTATTGGGAATTAATTTTTCCTTTTAAAAATAAGGGCTTCCTCACTCTAGTGGACCAAAATGAAGTTTTCAAACACTTTTTACTTTATTATC
Organism: Urocitellus parryii; assembly: GCF_045843805.1. NCBI lineage: Eukaryota > Metazoa > Chordata > Mammalia > Rodentia > Sciuridae > Urocitellus > Urocitellus parryii. The sequence continues at coordinate 32,864,740 of NC_135532.1, forward strand.
TTGAGTGAGTTATTAAAAAAAGAATTTGAGGCTTAGCCCTATTCTAGTATGGGTAAAAAAATAAAATGGAAAGCAGAATAATGCAACTATCTTCTAGGGAATGAAAAAAAGGGGGATTTATAAGATCAGTTGATCTTAAGGTTTAATAAATAGCCTGGTGTGCTGTTATTCAGGCACAGAAAGGAGTTTATGAGGACAAAATGTAAGTTGTACTACAGAACACTCCCTGTGCCAATAATGTCTGATGGCATGTGGCTGGGCCTCAGATGGTTAAATCATGAAACTCCATGCTGCTCCTTCAAGTTAGAGCAAGCAAAATGACAATTCTTGCAGAGGAAGTAAGACATGACTTACTTGACCTGAAAATTGTACTCTTTGTTCAAAACTAATAATCCGTGTAAGCATACTCAACTCCAGAGAAGTAGAAAGGTATTCTTAGGTAATAAATTGTGGTGGCAAAGAATTTTCAGATGAAAGAGATTGAAGCCCCTAAATGTCTAGAAATACATTGGCTTTTTCAGTACCTAATTAAGAATGTGGCTGGCAAAATCTGTATACGAATTTGATGAAGATTTTAACAAGACAATTTCTGTCCATCTGCCTGTATCGTCTGCTGGATATTCCATTAAGGCCATTATTAGTCACCATAGCATGTATCCCAAGAATTTGGTGACTGGTACAAAGCAGGCATGACATAAGTAATCCTAAGGAAATATTGAGACTTTTCTACAAATAAAAGTTCTAGAAAGAAAGAAGGGCATCTCTTAGCATGGATGGTATACAAGAAAACTACAGATAATACAGAGCCTGTGACAAAGAGAGAAAATAATGATAGTACATCCTGCCTTTTTGGGTACTGGTGATTGAAAAAAGAGGTATTTTACTATTGAGCCACTTCCCTAATCCTTTCATTTTTTTTTTTTTTATTTTGAGACAGGGTCTTGCTCAGTTGCCAAGGGTCTCACTAAATTGCTGAGATTGGCCTTGAACCTGTGATCCTCCTGACTCAGTTTCCTGAATTGCTGGACGATAGATGAGCATCACTGTGTATAGCACTGTAAACTCATAGAGCACTCATTACATGTCATGGGGAATTATATTTGCTATATTATTCAGTTCTTTCAATTATTTCACTATTTGTTTAGATTAGCCTCTTCAGGTACATGAATGTTAAGTGACTGGCCTGAGATCATACAACTAGTAAGTTTCAGAGGTGCAATTTCTGGCTGTATGAAGTTTTTAATATACTGCTGTCTACAAAAAAGAATAATTTCAAAAAGACAAGGATAATCTATTTCTCTAACAGGATGAAGTGATGAACCACTTGTGTGGTGAAGACAAATAAGAAATAATATTATCCTATGTGCTTTCTGAAGTTGTGTGTATGCAGGTACATATTTTTGTAGAAGTGAGTATAGCTGATATAGGCAAGTATGTGTATAAATGCATCAGTTAATTATGTACTGTGACTTCATGCAGTTTATTTCATATTGAAGATTGAAGAGTTCTATTGATTCTTTGAATTTTATGATGCAAACATAATTGAAGTGGTTAGACCCTGTTTGCAATTGTGGTGAAAGCTGCAATCGATTGTAGAATCAAGACTGTGGAATTAACTCCATTAAAGAATGTTTCCCCAAGTAGTTTCCCTAGAATCCTAACTCTATGGAGTGCTATGAAATTATTCAGGGAAAACAAGTTTCATGTGATATAAATCTGGAAAATTCTAAATTAAACTGAGTTAAGCCAGTTGTATTATGGCAAGGCTTCCTATGGTCATGAGCAGACATGTGCTGTTAATCTTCAAAGACCACCTGTTATTTGGATGATGGTTTCACGGAACAAACTTTGAGCAACACTGCTTCAGAGAAAAATTTCCCCCCTATTTGGCTGTTTTATGCAAGATAGGTAGGCCAGACTGTATTGTAAAACCATGGCCATCAATTTGCCATCTACATTGGAAAGTCACTAAAAATGTTGTATGGCGAGTACTTGATCTGTTACAATTACTACCTGCCTACACCTTTCAAGGAATTAGACCAACCCTTTGTCTTATGGTATGCTTTGCCATGATCATGAAAGATGCAACATAAATCCTAGAGACAAATTAATTTTATCTTTTGAATCTTTAAAACAGATTATCTGGTCTTTATAGCAAACATATTCAGTTTGCATTACCTAAAGCTGAAAAGCAAGTTTTCAAATAACATTGACTATAAAGCCTTTCTATATTGCTATCACCTGGCTTCCCTCTTTCAAGATTTTCCAGAAATTAACCCAGGAAGCTTAGTCTTGTCCCATGAGCAGCTTTATTTTTTGGTGAGAAAGACAGCCACATGAAACCTGAGGACGACTCAGTGTGCTTCACCATACAGCTGCAGTAGAGTGCTACGGTGGCAGCTTGTAACTCTGTAGGAGTGGGCTTAACATAGGTGGTGCTATTTAAATTGAGTCTTGGAAAATGAGTAAAATTTTGTAGGTATGTAAGTTTTCCATACAGAGCAGTCATCATGAAAAACTTCATTGGGTCATCAAAATAAAACAAATTATGAAGCACTTACTATAGGCAAGCTACTAAAGTCACTTTCTAACATACGTTTTCTTATTGAGCCCTCCCATCAGTCATCTGATTCCATTTTACAGATCAAGAAGGAGGCTTAGAAATTTCAGTGACATGTCCAGGGTATGTCAGATACCAATGTTCTCTTTGCAAAAGGAGAAGCATGATGAGTTCCAGCAGCATGACATCTCATAAAGTAGTAATACAGAACTGGAATGATGAGGAGAAGAATTAAAATCATGGAGTACACACTTGGGGCTTGGCAATATTCTAAGCTTTCATCCACCTTACTTACTTTTCCTCATAACCAGATTAAAGATGTATTATGATCATACCCATTTGTCAGGTAGTGAAACTGTTGTTTAGAAAGCTTTAATTACTTTTAAATAAAAGTCTCAGAGCTAAAAATGGTAGAGTTATGACATGAACCCAGTGCAATTTGACAGTAGAGCCTATATGTTTAACTCTCATGCTGTATGGTTCCCTAGTGTAATCACATGGTTTATTTGGAGATGTGAAAGAATTTCTTTCTTTTCTGTAAGAGAAATAATTCTTTCAAAAGCTTAAAAGTTTGGGCCACTATTACCAACATAAAAATGGCTGAATAAAATAGCAATTTCCTTTTTTGTCAGATATCATTTTTAAAAAGCTAATATAAAAAATCTCAATTTTCAGCAAATCTAGGAGACAAATATATTCTGTAATATACAATAACTCACAATGGCAGACATGAGCTACACAGAAGCTGTTCTGGAGAAAGCTGTTGATCAGTGGTGGCAGAAATGAAAAGATATCCTAAGACAGTACATATCAGGGTATAATGATTATTATAAATTAAAAAAACTAAATAAATAGAACTAATTACATGCTTAATATGTGCAAGATGTTATACTTTAGATCTAGAATGTCCCCTAAAGGCTCATATGTTGAAGGTTTGGTCCCCGGTTGGTGGCGTTACTGGGATATGATGTAAAGTAGGAAGTGGGTCCTGGTTGGCGGAAGTAGGTCAGGTATTTTGTCATAATGACAGAAAGTTGACTAACAACAAAATTATCAATGAAATCTTCTAGATAAATATCTGAGAGTATAATCCAAAAAGTATTATTTTATTCATATAACAATCAAATATTGTCTATTAGTCTCCTTGGGCTGCTGTAACAAATTACCATTGACTAGGTAGTTAAACAATATAAAGTTATTTTAATAAAGATTACAAGTTTGAAATGAAAGAGAGCAAAGAGTTCCTGCTGAGGCTCTCAGGGTGATCCTGTTGTATTGCTCTTTTCTAGCTTCTGAGGGGTCACTGTCAATCTGTGACATTCCATAAAAATGCATGATTTCATCATGGTCACAGGTCTTTCTCTGCGCTAATATCTGTGTTCAAATTACATCTTTTAATAAGGACAACCAGTCATATTGGATTGGGAGCCTACCCTTCTACTGAACCACTTCATAACAACTTGACAAATTATATCTGAGTTAATTAAACAAGGTTATCACATTTAGGTGTCCTGAAGGTTAGGACATCTATTCAGGTATTTTTAGGGGACAAAATTAAATTCACAACATGGAATTTTTTTCTAGTAATTTATGGATGATTTAATATTAAGAAACCTAACAATCTAATTCACTATACTAATAAATCTATAGAGTAAAAAGCATTTGAAAAATTTCAATACCCATTTCTGATAAAATGCAGAAATAAAATAACACTCAAACATGATAAAATGCACCAAATTTACCCCAAAATCCAGCGTTATGATTTCTAGAGAAACACTAGAAGAATTTCCAACTAAAATAAGCAACATGATCAGAATCCCCACTAATTGTTGTCTGAGAGATAGTAATAGCAATGTAAGTTGACAGGATTAAATAAATGAAAAAAGGTATAAAATGTATGTTAGTCATCTTTCCCTTGCTGTAACAAAATACCTGAGAAAAGCAACCTAAAGGAGAAAAAGTGTTGTATTGTCTTATAATTTCAGAGATTAATCCATGGTCACTTGGCCCCATTGTTTCTGTGTGAGACAACATGGTGGAGAGGACAAGATGGAGCATAGCTGCTTACCTCATAGTGGTCAGAAAGCTGAGAGAGAGAGAGAGATAGAGGGAGAGGGGGTGTGAGAGAGAGAGAGAGAGAGAGAGAGAGAGAGAGAGAGAGAGCGCAACAGAGACAGAGACAGAAAGAGACATGGGTAAGGTGGAGGAGGAAAGTTCAAGAAACAAAATGTGCCCTTCAAAGATGGGTCTCCAGTGACCTACCTCTTCCAAGGAGGGCAACCAAGGCTTTAGCGTATGGCCTTTGGGGAATATTTCAGATTCAAATCAGAAGAAAAAGTAGTGACGAGGCAAGACATGGTAGCCTGAACAGGATACAATTATTGTATAAGAAACACTCAAGAGAGTAGCTCAAAAAACGATTTCTTTTCTTTTATTTGTAAGATATAACATTGGCCTACAGAAATGAATAGTATTCATATACAAAATGGAATATGAATAGAACGTATAATGGAAGAAAATACCCCACTTGAAATATTAACACCAAGGATAACATATCCAGGGGAAATTGAAAAGAAATGAACAAAAATTTTCCTCTTTACTAATAATAAAGAATTATTAGTAAAGAGGAAAAATGAAAAACTTTTTTTTTAAACTTGTATAAGGAGGAGCTGGGGATATGGTTCAGTGTGAAAAGTGTTTGGCCTGACATACACAAAGCCCTGGGTTTGATACTTAGCACCACAAAAAAAGTTTAAAAGAAAAAAAAAAGCAGAACAACAACAACAAACGAAAAATTACATAAATAAACTCTGAAAGACTGCAATGATATACTTTGTAATAAGACATAAGAATCAAGAACATTCATTTTGTGTATCCTGGTTGGGGTGATGTTGAAACTAGGCCCATGAGGTAGACCCATGGGGTCATAGATGGGAGGAAGATTTTTATATTTTATCTTTTAGTACCTTTTGTTTGTCTTTGGATCCATGAGTGGACTACAATTCTAAATTTAAATCACAAAAGAAGTGCCACAGACTGAATGTTTGTCTTCCTCTGAAATGTATGTGTTGAAATTCTAACCCAAATTTGATGATATTAGGAGGTGGGGACTTTCATAGGTGACTAGATCATGAGCCTGGAGCCATCATGGTAATAGTAGTGTCCTTACAAAGGAGATCCCGAGTTTTTTCCTCTGCTTCTTCCATGAGAGACTGAAACAGGAAGATGCCTTAGTACGACCCAAGAAACAGAACCTTCCTAGACATCTAACCTGCTGATACACTTATCTTGAGCTTCTCATGGTCTAGAACTGTAAGAAATAAATTTTTGTTGTTTATAAGCCATCTAGTATATGGCATTTTGTTACAGCAGCCCAAACAGACAAGAACATATTTTTAACCAAATCTTCAGCATCCATTTTATCTTACTAGAGCCAAATTCTCAAAATATATGTCTAGTAAATACCTACATTTCACTGTCAATCATTCTTACTCTATTTCATATGCATTTAATGAATATTTCTTGTGATGTCAATATTTTGCAGTTAGACAATAGATAGATCATTCATTGTAAAGGTTGCAAGCATGTGGGTTTTATGAATAAATCTTATGGCTGTGAAGCAAATATTAATTCACTTATCATGAGATAAAACAAAACGAGGACTTTGAAACAGCAGTAAAATCATCTCAAGATTAACTTCAAGTTCTTGCTTTAGAAAAATGATTTTTAAAAAGTCTTTCAGGGAATTTCAACAGGACTGTGACTATGTCTTTACAACTTTCTTGTCATATATTGGAAAATATTCTTGAACATGCTAACTTCTTTAACAGAGGCCATTTCATAATTTAGACATGAGACAAATGAACTAAATGATAAAAATTATGCTTTTACCAAAATTTGCACAGACACAAAAAAATATTTCACTAGGGAACAACCAATCAAGACCAAGCTGAAGATTGGGGTTACCAGGTAATTCCTACCCAGGGAAGGAAGTGGGTTTTAGGGAGTCTTCAGGGGTTCTTACTAGATGGGTTATAATCTAGCTATGCAAGCTTAAATATACTGGATGGTAGTGTGCTTGAGAGAGCAGCCATAGGCCACTTAGAGCCTAAGGAATCATATTTCCTAAAAAAAGGAAGACCATAGGAGCTGGGATTGTGGTTCAGTGGTAGAGCATTTGCCTGGCATGTGTGAGGCACTGGGTTTGATTCTCAGCACCATATATAAATAAATGAATAAAACAAAGGTCCATCAACAACTAAGAGCAATATATATTAAATCAAAAACAAAGGCTGAGAGCCATCCTCCTTAAAAAAAAAAAAAGGCAAACCCTATTGTCATTTCCACATCCATAGTTTTCCACCAAGTCATGTGACTACAACATGTTGAAGCTGGTTCATTTTTAGGTCTAAAATTCATATGTGTTCCTTTGAAAATGTACCTTTCAGATGAAATTAGCCTGAAATGCAAAAATTCCATGTTAGGATAGAATTTAGACAGAAATGCATTGTTCCATGTATTTTCTCCAATTAACTGGAAACTGTTACTAGTTTTGTGCAAAGTTAAAATGTAATCTATGGAATGAGGATATATTATGACTATCAGAAGTGGAGGAATACAGAATACATGAATTGGTGTGAGCATACTTTATATATAACCAGAGATATGAAAAAAATGTGCCTTCTATGTGTAATATGAATTGTAATGCACTCTCCTGTCATTTATTTAAAAAAAAATTAATAAAATTTTTAAAAAGTGGAGGAATACAAAGTCCTGAGAGTTCCATAGTCACAATTTTGAAGGTTAGGAATGTTTGACATCTTTTATATAAAATTACTATGTTCAAATTATTCCTCATATTTTTTGTGTAACATCCAATAGGTTGGAGATATGCTTCAGCAACAAGCAATTTATCAGCTGGAAGCCATGGATCCTACAGCCTGTGTTTAAATCCCTGCTCTGTCCCTCATGAGGGATGTGACCTGAAGTAAGTCATTGAACTTCTCTGTGCCTCTTTCCTCATCTACAAAAGAAATTATAGTGGGATAATTTTCAGAAGATTGTCAGGAGTATTAAATGAGTCTTTTTATTGTTAAGAAATGATTTGGGTCTTAAATAATCACATTATTATCTAACAAATCTAAAACATGATAATCTGAAAAATTATTACATATAATTTATTAAATTATATTACATATAATTTAATAGAAAATTAAAGAGACAGTTGAGTGCTAGGACTCTAAATAAGGTGCGCTTGCATTTGAATTGGGATTCTTCTTTTTAAATGATGATTTTTAGCAATTTACTTAACCTTTGTGTGACTCGGTTTACTTGTCTAAAAAATGCATTAGTAGTAGTAGTAACCTTATGCACTCTCATGAGAATTAAACGGATTAACAATGAATGCTTGAAATAGTCTCCAGTACATAAATGGCCTAAATAAGTATTAATAATCATTCTTATATATAAATAAAGGTCCATCAACCACTAAGAACAGTTATATTAAAACAAAAACAAAGGTTTTATATATTCATATAAAATATTTATACATATTTTATATATTTATATATATAGTATATTTTATATTTTTAAAATAAATGACAGTATAATGCATTACAATTCATATTACACATATAGAGCTCAATTTTTCATATCTCTGGTTATATATAAAATAGAAATATAAATATATTTTATGTACTTTAAGTGACCATCTAGTTAGTGGATATTTTCCGAGTTAAAATCAATGTAGACTGCTGTGTAGTAATGGCCAAGATGAATAAAATAAAAAGACTGAGACTAAACATAGAGCTTTATTCCCAAATCAGGTGTATGTGGCAAGGAGGTATGCAAGACAGTCCACTGGGATACAGGAAGAAACCAAAAAATTTCTAAAATCTGAAAAATGGATTTTTAATAATATTTAATATGTACCTTAAATATAGTTCATAAAACAAGGATCAAGCCTCAGAAGGATTTTTGATTAGGTGGGAACTTTTAATGTGTTAGAGATTACTGAGTTAAAAGAATAAACAGAATAATACAATGGACTGAAGAGCCAGAACACTGGATTTCTAGTGCATTCATGCCATCTATTTACTGCAATTCTAGGCCACAGGCACCAAGAGTCTCAGGACCAACAATACTAGCATCATTTGGGGATTTACCAGAACTGAAATTCTGGAACGCACCTCAGGCATACGGAATCAGAAATTCAGCTAGTGAAGTTCATCATCTTTGCTAAACAAGCCTTCCAGGGGATCCTGACACAGGCGAAAGTTTGAAAGAGCATCTCAACTCATCATTCAACTGCAACTCTAAAATAAAGAGAGTGAACTACTTCTCTTCCCTGCCTCCTTTATTTTTTCCATCCTTGTTTCTTCTTTTTCTTACATCTATCCATCATCCTTCTTCCTTCCCTGTCTTCTCTTTCTTTATTCGCCTCATATATTAAAGCTTGAACCAATTTGACTAATCAAAGACTCAACTTGTAAACACTATTATTTATCAGTCAACGAGAAACTTCATTTTATTCCACCCAATAATCCCATTCCATCCTTTTTACTTTCACTTTTCATCTTCTAACTCATTCTTCTCCTGCACAGGGCAATCACTCTCCTATGCTTAATTCTATTCTTTCAATTTACCTCCCATAACTTTTCATGGGAGGATAAAGTTATCATACTCAGTATTCTTTTTTGTCTATCTATTCTTCTATACAAAAATAAAACCACTGCCAAGCTACCCATCTGATTGACTTCTAAATCCTAGCATTTTTTGACACTTTATATTTATTATTTAATATACACTAGAGAAAGTTGTAAACTTTACAACTTGAACTTATGGGAAGAACTCATTGGTATCGTAAATTCTTCTATGATGGAAATGTTCTGCCTGGGCATATAAGTCATATTTTGAAAATAAAATGAATTTGCATAATGTAAACAAGAAAATAAAATAATTTTAACTGATATTTTAGTTTTGTTACATGCTGATAAATTACCTTCATTGGGAAAGAGTCAACCTAAAGATTATCTTCAACAATTAATATTAAGTATATCTACTTGGTCTAAAACATGTCATGAGATAAAAGCAGTCAGAATTGATTTCTACCAGACAATCATAAATTTCTGTCATCTAAGTAGCTGTTTATATGTGAAATATTTGGTGATACTATTCAAAAGAAAATGTAGGAGACTGGAGAAATAAATTTTGAATATTAAAAGGAGTAAAAAAAAGTCCTACTGAGTCATACAATTTGACTTATCAATTGATTCATCCAAGTGTAAATAGTTTTCTGTGAAAGAATTTCTGTTTAATATTGTTCAAATGAGAATTCTCTAAAAGTTAACATGGATTCAAGTAATTTTCCTGATTGATTTCAGGTAAATTATATTCAAGTAATAAAGGCAGTCTACACTCTGCATGGGTATATGGGATCATAAAAATGACTTTGTATACCCAACACTCTGCAAAATGCTCTTATTTATAATAGGAAGGGTTGTAAATGTCCCATGATCTTTAAAAACCATGTTACTGTCCATTACAAATGCATAAAGAAATGAAAATATAACAATACAAGTATTTTCAATACATAGTGATTCAAAAATTTGCAAATACACTGTTTTATTTATTTGTAAAATCTTATCAGGTATATCTATTTTTAGAAACTTAAAGAAGACATACTTTATTTCTTCCACTGAAAACAACTAAAAACCATGGATATTATATTCAAATAAACAATTGAAGACAAAATTTTGAGAGAAGATTGGCCAGAGACACGAGGACCTGAGGAACAAGGAGGCAGTAGGCTCCTTGGCTTGACATTTTATGTCCCATACTACAGACTTGGAGCCAAAGAAGCCAGCAACCCAGAAAAAACAATGGGTGCTATCCAAAAAGACCCATAAATGCTTGCTACTTCCAAATAAAGGGCCAGGAAAAAAGGGCAACATCTAAACATATAAAGTTTTTAGATAGTAACTCTCTACTTCAAATATTTACCTCTGAAAAAAAACCTGTAGCCCTTTTGCCACAATATCAGCCCAGACTGAGCAGGGAGACTAAACTTCAACCCTCTGATGCTATAAAAGGCACCATGTGTTCCCAGGGGAATGGGACTAAAGAAGTCTGAGGATAGAGCCTGGAGGACTCCTCCTCCTCCTCCTCCTCCTCCTCCTCCTCCTCCTCCTCCTCCGATTGAACTCAGGGGCAATCGTCTACTGAGCCACATCCCCAGCCCTATTTTGTGTTTTATTTAGAGACAAGGTCTCACTGAGTTGCTTAGCACCTCACTAAGTTGGCTGAGGTTGGCTGCCTCAGTCTCTGGAGCCACCGGGATTATAGGCATATGCCACTTTGCCCTACTATACCCTGGACTTGTAGCCCAGCCATGTGGAAATGAGTTCTCCCACCAACCACTGCACAGGGTAGCAGACACCACTTGATGAGCCTGGACTTCCACACCTGACTTGGGGTAACCAGAAGCCCTACAGGGATAGTGGTAGAAGTGAAGAGTCTAAGGGGGCTTTTACCAATGACCAGAGGAATGAGACCGGAGGACAGTGTTGGTAGAGCCACCTGGGAGCACTAATGAGACACTTCTCTATCTTTCAGCCAGAATGTAAGATCTGGTGGAGAAACAGCAGCTTCTGTTCAACAGCAGCCAGAAGCCCCTGGCTCATGATATCTAGAAGGTTGCAGTGGATAATCCGCTTTTCCACTCCACCTGTCAATCCTACCTTCCAACCTCCCCTGCCAGAGCAGTGTCAAACAAACCAAAACAGCTAAACAAAGGTTTAAATGGATTCTGATCTCACAATGTAATCTTCCAAATGTGTAGGCTCCAATCAGAAATCATTTGTTCTACTAAGAACCAGGAAAATCTCAACTTGAATGAAAAAAAAGACAGCAGACTTCAACACTGAAGTGACACATGATTTGGGAATTATCTGATAACGGTCATAAGGAAGCCCTCATAAAGTGCTTCAATGGGCAATTATGAAGACACTTGAAACAATTGAGAAATTATGATATTCATCCATAATAGAGTGTTATGCAACCACAACGAAGAATGCAAATGTTGTCATTTGCAAGAAAATGGTACTGAAGGTTATCATGGTAAGTGAAATACAGATCAGGTATATATGTTCTTTCTCATATATGAAAATTAAGAGAGAAAGAGAAAGGCGTCATGATGGGGGGTGGGTGGTAAGAGAGAACCTGAAAGTAAAAGTGGGGTTGCTAGGGACAGGGAAGGGTGCCAGGGGGGAAGGTAAGGTGTGGAGGAAAGGTAGAAGTGTGGATGAAGGCGATGATTAAGGCATGATGTATTCATGTGTGGAAATACCACCCTCCTGAGGTTGTAATGGGAACTGCCTCTTCCCAGCTCATTCACCTGGGTGAAAATTTATCCCCACCAGATGGAAACAATAACAAAACTCATTATCTGCCATTAATCTTAGAGCTTCTGGTTCTGCAATATGAATATTTTTGATATTACTAAACCTTTATTGGAACAACGAATATATTAATAATTGCAATAATAATATTTTTAAAAAGAAACAAATGAGAAAAAATAGAAACTCTCAACAACAACAACAAAAATAGATGAAAAAAGGCCAACAGAAATTTTAGGATGACAAATATAATAAGTGAAATTTAAAAGGGTCAAGGAATAGATCAGAACACAAGGTGTGTCAGCTGTGACTTATTTTTTGTTTGAGATCACTGAGTGGATACTAGGTGTTCAGCAGTTACTTAAAATGTTACAACTGGAATGCAAAACATTGATTTGCTTGAATCTAAGGGCAGTGTTCTAGGAGACCAATGCCCACAGATATAACTGATTAGTGTCTCCTACATTAGGAGGTCGGATTCCATCCAAGTTAGTGGAAAATATATGCCCTGCAATGAAATGCTAATTGGTGGTTTGGTTTTAGCCACATTATTAATTTGTTCTTGAAGAGCCTGAGAAGAGAGATAGTGCAGATACATGAAGATTTCTAAGGGTCAGAAACAAAAACCCAGTCTTGTGGCTTGGAAAAAAAATGGAACTGTTAAAAGAAAGGAAACAAAGCCTTTGAAATTGCATTACTTAAAAGGGTTTTATTTTCAAGATGTCCATAAATTAAAATCTGCTAATTTATTCACTTGTCTTGAGCTATTTTACTCACATTTAAATGAATGCAGGTGAGACTCCAAAAACTTCTTTTACATCCTCATTAATTTCTACACAGATGCCCCTATACTGCATTGGTATTCTGATTTCTTCCTACAACCATTGGAATGAATCAAGCAAAAAGCTTATTGCTTCATGTAAAGAAATTAAACAGTGAAGTCTTGAAATACGGTGGTCAGATTAAATATGGACAGCACAGTAGGAAAAAAATGTGTTCATTTCTGGGAAGTAACTGTGCTATGTAAGCCAAAATAAAAGAAACACATAGGCAATACATCATGTAAATATACTATTTCTTGTGGGAATAGGAAAACCACTTGAACAATTTATATTACATCATGAAAGAAAATGAATGCTATTAGTGATTATTTATTGAAGACCCTCACAACTATGTGTTTTCATGACTATAAATTTCTTCTATAAATATTTTTTGAGTAGTTAAATTTGTACCAGGCATTCTCCTAGCACTAGAGTCATAATGTTGAAAAGCCAGATAAGAGCTACGCCTTCATTAAACTTGTTTTTCTCTGTTGCTCTTTCCATTGCTGTGAGAAAACTCCTGAGAAAATCCACTGAATGAAGGACATGGCTTATTTTGGCTCATGGTTTCAGAGGCTTCTCTTCATAGTCCCTTGTCCCTGTTGCTTTGTACATGTGGCAGCATGGTACCTCCCGGTGTGGGAGCAATGGCAGAGGAGTCCTGTTCACTTCATAGCAGCCAGGAAGCGGAAATAGAAGAAGGACCCAGGGTCCCAATATCCCTTTTAAGGGCCCAACTCAATGATCCAACTTCTTCTACCAGCCCCTGCCTCCTGAAGTTTCCATTACCTCCCTATAGCTCCAAGGAATGGGGACCAGGCCTTGGACACATGGGCCTTTGTGGGATATTCAGGATCCAAACAATAGCAACAACTCAACAAAGTTAAATCAAGAATCCAATCTATTTAGTTGATCACAGAAATAGTTTTTGTTCTGTATTTTAGGCTCTGTAAAAGGTATTTAGGGTTATAAGGATACACAATCCATGAATATTGGTTTTGCTTGTTTTTTGGGAAAAAGAAGACATATATAAAATAGGTTGAGATACATCAACTACTTAAGCAAGCTAGTATAATCATGAGAACAAGCAAAGAAGATGGAAATGTACAGATCCTGTTGTTGCTTTTTTTCCCCCTAACATTGTTCTTAAAGGAAATGATTTTCAAATTGTAAATGTCAGAACTAATTTAATTATTTGGAAATTGAGACATTTTGAATAAATTACCATTTGACAAATGATTCTGAATGTAAACATTCTTTCTCACTTTCTCTGTAAAATACTTACAAAGATAGAAAAAAGTATTCACCCTCAAAGTAATTACAGTGAATTCATTAAAAGAATCTTGGAGTAATTTCCACCAAAAGAAAAAAAAAAAGGGTGGTGGTGGTGGTAAGGAATGAAAAATGACAGAAATAAAGCAAACTCTCTAGACTAAAATGACTTTCTAAAATCCCTTGGCTATTACCCATTATCTCCCCATGTATTTCAGAAATATTAGGTCTGTGTTGACCATATAAACATGGCATCTTTTCTTGGATAATAAAAATTCTTAATTATGCTTTGTTAGTTCAGAGAATGATTTCTGGCCTCCATCATTGCTGATACACCATTATAGGGGGAAATACAGAGAGTTATCATCACTGTATTTGGCAGGAAAACGGCGCCTAAGTGTGACCACGTTCTGATCCTTGGACCCTATGAATCTTACATTATACAGCAAAAGGGACTTTATATCTGTAATAAAATGAATGTTTTTGAGATGGTACATTATCCTGGATTATCCAAATGGGCCCATATAATCACAAGAATCCTTGTAAGGAGAATATAGGGAGGGTGAGAGTCAAAGAAGAAGGCCATGTGTTGGCAGAAATAGAGTTTAGAGTGATGTGTTTTGAGATGGGGAATGGAAAATAGCCAAGGAATATAGGCAACAGAAAAAAGTAAGGAAATGGATTCTCCCGTCAGAGGCTACACAAAGACCCAGCCCTACTGGCACCTTGACTTTGGCCCAGTGAAACTGATTTAAGACACCTAACCTCCAGAACAGTGGACAAATAAATCTGCATTCTCTAAAGCCACTGGTATCTTTTCAATAATAGTAGTAGGAAACAAATAGAGCCATTATCACTCAATGTTATAAACTTAAAGCTATTTGACCTTCATTCTTTTTGCATGTTTATGATTTTTCAAAAGTTCTAAAACGAACTTAGATTGCCTTGGGAATGAGAAAATATGCATTAACTTTGATTAATTAGTGATCATATGTAGATTGAATATGTGAGTTATTCCTATATAAAGTTTAGAAACAACTAGATTCCTATTGATAAAAATATTCTTTCTGTTTGCTTATTAAATTACGTGCATGTTTATCTGCCTGTTACTTTTTACAGTTTGTTCTATTTTTACGATTTTGGCAGCTATTGATCTGTTTAAATATATTGATATTGTTAATTCATTCTTTTTTCTGGATGTAATCATAGGATCCCACCCCCATGCCGCATCCCTGCCCTGAGCATGATTTGAAAGGTGTTAATTGCTGATTTCCCACTTACGCTAATTTTAATTTCACAGCTTTGCAGCATCTTTCCTGGAAGATCTCTCGTGACAACAATGCATGCTCTTTGATTGTTGCTTCTTTCATTAGTAAGGTTCTTAGGCTAAATAATATAATATATCTTGATTATTCTCCTAAATTTTATCCATATTTTACTTTATTGCATTACCATAAGTTCTAACATATTCCTATACCTTTATGAAAATTGATAGTTGTAAGAACTTCTCCAGATGTTCCTTGACCAACACCGTTCCTTCTGGAAAGTACTTCAGTAGTTTCTTCCCAGATTCTATAAAAGTGACCTCACCACTGATTTTTCTTTCTTTCTTTTTTTTCTTTTTTTGGCATTTGGGATTGAATTCAGTGGCACTCGACCACTGAGTCACATCCCCAGCACTATTTTGTATCTTATTTAGAGACAGGGTCTCCCTGAGTTGCTTAGCATCTTGCTTTTGCTGAGTCTAGCTTTGAACTCGTGATCTTCCTGTCTCAGCCTCCCGAGCTGCTGGAATTGCAGGCTGTGCCACCATGCCCAGCCTCATCACCAATTTTTATAATTTAATAACAATAACCATACAATTTCCCAAGAGGGATTTCTTTAAATTTACACCACTACAAAAACATTTCCAAAACGTCCTGTCATGTATTTTTCTTCTCCACTCCTCTAATCATATAAGAAAAAACAATCAGCAGAAATAATCTCACTCAGATGATAATTTTCCTTTGTGTTCTTATTTGTCATATTTGTAAAACAAGCAAGAAAATGTAGTCAGGTTTCTTGAGTAATTATTTCTGACCTATGCTGTCAGATTCTATCAATCAAATGAGAATTTAATAATAAAAAAGTAGAAAGTGTTTCAATTACTTTGGAAAACAGTTTTTCTATGGGAGTTATGGTATGGAGAAATGTTCACTAAAGGTCCAGGTACATAAATACTGATCCCTTAGGGCAGTGCTACTGGAGTGCTCTGAACTTTTTGGAGAAGGGACCCTCTCTGTGGGAGGTTCTTATGTTCTTGAAGATTATTGTGGGAACTGACTTTTTTCCCCCTTCCTAGCCAGGAGGTAAGCAGATTGCTCTCTCATGCAATCCCTGCCATAAGCATCTGTGACACCTACCAGATGTCCCAAATAATTGGTTCACCCAATCTTAGACTGGGAACTCCTCAAACTGTGAACCTTCTCACTGTCTAAATGAATTATCTCCCATATGTCATTATAGTGATAGAAAACTGACTAACACAATGGGCGTTTTTGCTCCAGGTATTATGATTATTTTTCAGATTTAAGATGCATGTCTTTGTAATTCACATAGTTAACTAAATCAAATTAAATTGATTGAATTGATACATAATATTGTTTATAAATAAAAAATAAAGAATTACGATAATAACTGTTTAAATTTTTTAAAGAGAACTTGTTGGGAAAAGATAGCCTTGTTAACAATTGGGGCATGATATAGGTATGTAGAAGAATAAAACTAGATCCCTATATTTCATCCTGCATAAAAGGCAACTAAAGTTTATCAAAGACCCAGGAATGAGACCACAAACTTTGCAACTGCTAGAAGAAAACAAGGGCTCAACACTCCTACACATTGGCTCAGGCACCTTTTTTTTTGTTAATGAGATCCCCAAAAGCACATACAACAAAATCAAGAATCAGTAAGTGGGATGGCATCAAATGAAGAAGTTTCTGCTTAGCAAAGGAAACAAGAATGTGAAAAGAAAGCCTACAGAATGTCAACTACTCCTTGGATGGGAGATTAATATCCAAAATATAGAAAGAATTTTAAAAAACACTACCAAAAATAGTTTTTAAAAACCAAATAACCCATTCAATAAAAGGGCACAAGAACTAAATAGTCCTTTCTCAAAACAAGAAATAAAAATTCCAACAAATATATGAAAAAAAAATGTTCAGCATCCCTAACCATGGAGGAAATGTAAAAAAAAAAAAAAATTACATTAAGATGTCTCTCACTCCAATTTGAATGGCAATCATCAATAATCTAAGTAATAAAGAAGTTGTGAAGTTGTGGGGGAAAAGGTACTCATACATTGTTGGTGCAGCTATAAATTAGTACAACAACTTTGGAAAGCAGTATGGAGATCCCTAACTGGAGAGCCAGTTATCTCATTCCTTAGTATTTGGCTGAAAGATCTAAAATCAGCATACTTATTACGGAAATACAAGCACTTCCATGTTGTAGCAGTG
Source organism: Urocitellus parryii (assembly GCF_045843805.1). Taxonomy (NCBI): domain Eukaryota; kingdom Metazoa; phylum Chordata; class Mammalia; order Rodentia; family Sciuridae; genus Urocitellus; species Urocitellus parryii. The sequence goes on from NC_135532.1 coordinate 32,882,288, forward strand.
TAATTTACAATCGCCAACTTATGGAACTGGCCCAAGTGCTGGATAAGGAAAATATGGTACATGTATAATGGAGTTTTACTCAGTCATAAAGAAGAGTGAAACTATGCTCTTTGTTTGTAAGTGGATGAAACTGGAAAGCATCATGCTAAGTCACATAAGCCAGATTCAGAAAATCTAAGGCTGAATATTCTCTCTCATACGCAGAAGCTATGGCAATATAAGCAAAATATAGTGTGTGGGGGGATCCCATGAATATTGGTGAAAGAGAGGAAGGGAAATGAGGGGGAGGGAAAGGGCATTGGAAAAGGGAGGAACCACAGAATGAAATTGACCACATTATGATACAAATTTATAAGCATATAATTACCAAGTGAATTCCATCTTTATGTATATCTTTATAGCCCCAATTAATAGAAACAATAAATATATGGAAGGAAGACCAGTAGAGATGAATAATAGTGGAGGGAAAGGGGAAGTATCTGGTGTTGAAATACAGCAAATTATATTTCATACCTGTATGGTTATGTCAAAATGAATCTCCCCTATTATTTATAACTACAATGCACTTATATAATATTTTAATAATGAAAAAATTCATTATGACTTGCCATTCTACTACAATTTTTATATTAATCTTGCAATTTCATCAAAAAACACATTTTGCATAGTTTTTCTTAAATTATTCATTAATTTTTTTCTGCTGGTTTTATTAAATATTTTTCTATGTTTTACAAAAAAAAACTTGAGAAAGAAATCTGCATTTAAATAAAAATATATGTTACCATAGATCCTTTATCAATCTACCTTTCTGCATTTCAGGATGATCAAATTATTTTTTTAGAAAAATTGTAGTGATAAAGTAAAATGAAAAAAAAAATTGTATCTAAAAACTCTCTGTGGTCTGGACTGGGTGTCCCTTAATAAATTTGTGTTGAATTTTAAGGCCAACGTGAGCATACTAAGAGGAGAACTCTTTTAGAGGGGATTAGTTCTTGAGAGTGAAGCCCTGATGGATGGGATTATGGTCATTAAAAAGACTCAAGGGAGTTGGGCTTCTCCTTTTCATCCTTTCTGCTCTGGGAAGACACCAGTATTCATCCTCTCTGGAGATTAAAGCAATGAGACTGCTCTTGTGTTCCCTGCTCTCTCCTGCAAAGTGGCTCATCCACAGCCTAGGATTTATTTTCTTTAAATTCACCAATCTCCTCTTTTACCATTACCTGCATTGTTTTTGAGAGAGCTCCTAGGTAGAAGCTTCATGCTCTACTGCAAATGAAGTTATTCACTTTGGGAAAAGATTGCAATTCATCTGTTCATGGCCTGCTTTTCCAAAGAAATGTTTCTAGCATGGCTCTGGACCTGATGGTGTGGACAATTCCAGGCTTCTCTGAGTGGCACCCTACTCCAGGAGTCACGTACTCAGTGCAAAGACAAGCAGCAGCTGGAGGTCCTCCTGGCTCCTCTTCTGATATAGAACAAGGACATCCCAAACTGAGAAAATGGGAATCTCAGACCCATCTTCTCCTCATGCTGCACCCAAGGTAGGGCTTCCATTTCACGTGTGGGAGATAGACAGAGGAAGAGAACCCTTGACTCTCAATAGATGATTCAAGGCCAGAGGTAGCTTGAGCAACATTAGAAATGTGACAGTCCTGTTACTGCTTGGAAGATAGGCCCCTGACTGTGAAGGACTGTTTGGTTACAGCATCTTCACATGGAATCTCAGCCTTACTGTAAGGGGAGGTTTATGGGAGGAAGTGATTCTAGTTGAAATACACTGGCTCTTGCCTTTCTTAGAAACTTTCAAATAGATTTTATTGAATAGAAGTTTGCTTATTTGCTATTTGTCCTTATACCAGATCCAGAACAGTCAGATCATTATTTTTAAAAACTTGCAGAGGAATAGATAGCGGATGAGGGGATGGGTGCATTTTCCAGTTGCTCAGTGGCTTAGCAGGAGTATTGCCTCTCAGTGAGGTGGGTACAAGGGACTCCGCTGAAATTCAATATCCAAGAGTAAGAAAACCATTGAGACAAACACATTTAGGAAATCTGAACATAAGACAAAAAGTAATAGGCTGACGGTGCTGGCAGTATTAGTTTACACAGATACCGGCAGAAAGAGAAAGAGCACTGTGAAAACAGTTTGGCACAGGAGAACCTGTGGAACAGAGAAGCAGTCTGATCTTAACTGAAACAGAGGCAGCTCAGCAACCTGGCGTACATGCTTCATTTTTCTTGGCTGGTAAGCAGAGAGCTGAGGCAGGGAGCCATCTTAAAGTGGCTGTGCACAGGGTGAATTATATCTGCTGTTGTGCAGTTGCAAGCTGAGAGGTACTGATGGTTCCAATTAACTCTTTATTATACTGAGTCTATTTGCTGAAGTTAAAAGCTACCATCAACCCAGAACTTATTCAAAGAACACACTCTTAAAAGAGGAAGAGGAATCCATCTCAACAGATGTCCAAGATTAAGACCTCCAGACCTCAGAAAACATGAGAAAATAGGCAAACAAGTCTCCCCTAATATTTACATTGCCCCCAAAATGGAACCCACAGGTATGACAGGAATGAAATTCCAGAGAAAGACTATAAAAATTCTTAAGAATTTAATAAGCTTAAAGAAGACCTAAGAAATCACTTCAGAAAGCAAGAAAAGGAGATGAAAAGTTTTAAATTCTACTTCCATTCTGAAAGATAGCTTTGCTAGATATAACAATCTTGGTTGGCAGTTGTTTTCGTTCAGAGTTTGGATTATTTCATTCCAAGCCCTTCTGGATTTTAGAGTGTGAACTGAGTTGTCAGAAATGAGTTTTACTAGTTTACCTCTAAATATGACTTGACATTTTTCTCTTGCAGTTTTTCTCCATGTTTATTCGTTTCAAATATGTTGTGTCTTAGAGAAGTTCTTTTTTTACATTATTTGGGGTTCTGTATTATTTGTATACTGTATGTGTATGTCCACCTATTTCCTAAGGTTTGGAAAATTTTCTACCTATTATCATAACATTCACATTATAAATTTTCTACTATTATTATACTGAAAATATTCTTTAAAAAATAAACAAGAGTGATAAACCTTTAGCCACATCAACCCAAAGAAAGAGTGAGAAGATCCAAAACAATTAAATTAGAGATGAAAAAGGAGGTATTACCACAGACAGTTCTGAAATTTAGAGGATCATAAGGGATTATTTTGAAAACTTACAGTTCAATAAATAAGATATCCGGAATATATTGAAAATTTCTAGACATGCATGACCTATCCAATTGAACGAAGTGGGTATAGAATACATAAATAAACCAATATCAAGTAATGAGATTAAAGCAGTAATAATTAGCCTTAGAATATAGGAAAACACAGGACCAGATGGATTCTCAAGTTCTACCAAGTTTTTTAAAGAAAAAAGATGCAAATTCTCCTTGAATTATTCCATGAAATGGGAAGAGAACATCCCAAATTGAGTCTAGGCAGCTGTTACAACCCAGCATCAATCCCAGATAAACATACATCTAGGAAGGAAGACATGAGATCAATATCCCTGATGAAAATAGATATAAAATTTCTTAATAAAATATTAGCAAACACTGTTAGATGTGAAGGTACATGTCTGTAAACCTAGTGACTTGGGAGGCTGAGGTAGGAAGATCACAGTTTGAGGCCAACCTAGGCAACTTAGCAAGACCCTGTCTCATAATTAAAAATAAAAAGGATTCAAGGCATAGCTCAGTGGCAAAGTGCTCTTGGGTTCAATACTCATTATGCATAAATAAATAATAGGAAACCACATGAAAAACACATTAAGAGGATTGTACACTATGAACAAGTGTGATTCATCCCAGGGATGAAAGGTTGATTCAATGTATATAAATCAGTAAGTTTATTTCATCACATAAATATAGTCAAGGACAAAAATCATGTGATTATCCTAATGGATACAGAAAAATCTTTCTACACATGTTCATGGATAGTCTGAATCAATATTGTCAAAATGGTTATATTACCAAAAGCAATCTACAGATTCAGTGCAATCCTCATCAAAATACCAATGACATTCTTCACAGAACTATAAAAAAATTCCTATAAATTCATATGGACAAATAAAAGACCCAGAATAGCCAAAGGAACCTTGAGGAGTAACAGAAATGCTGGAGAAGAGAGAAGATGGCAGAAGAGAATTAGGCAGTGATTCCTGATCTCTTCACAACATAGAAAGGAGGCAGTGAAGGAAAAGCAGAATTGAGAAGTGGGTCACAAAATAAATACTCTACAACTCATTATTACAAAGTGTGAGACTTGGAGAGACTTGAAGATCAGTTACCATTGGAGAAGTTCAATTATGAAGCCTAATTTTGCTGGGTATTGTATTCTTGTTTGGCATTTTTTTTAAGTTTGGCATATATTATTTCAAGCTCTTCTGGCTTTTAGGATCTGGGTAGAGAAATTTGAGTTGGGTTGCCTGTAAATGTAACCAGATGTTTTTCTCTTGCAGCTTTTAAAATTGCATCCTTAATCTGTATGTTAGGCATTTTCATTTTATAATGTGTCTTAGAGTGGATCTATTGTGATTTTGTGTATTTAGAGTTCTACATGCTTCTTGTATTTAAATTTCTATCTCATTCTTAAGGTTTGGAATTTTTTTCTGCATTATTTCATTGAAGAGATTGTACATCCCTTTAGTTTGTATTTCAGAAACTTCATCTACCCTAATGGTGCTTAAATTTGGATTATTTATGTTATCCCAGATTTCTTGAATAGTCTGGTCATGGATTTTTTTTAAACATCTTTTCTTTATGATCAATTGTATTTTCAAGATTGTATATTCCATTTTCAAGGCATGGAAATCTATCTTCAAAGTGGTCTGACCTATTGGTGATAGTTTCCACTGAATTTGCAATTAGATTTATTAGTCTTTTGTTTCCAGGATTTTTTTTGGGGCGGGGGTTCTTTTTGAGATTCTGTCTTTATAGAAGTGATTTTTCACTTCTTGTATTTTCCCTCTAATTTCACTCCTTTCTAATTTTACTTATTTTAAGTCTTAGAACATCATGTTCAACATCTTTAGTAATTAGGTAAATGCAAATAAAAACTACATAAAGACTTCATCTCATTCCAGTCAGAATGGCAATTATCAAGAATAAAAATAATAATAAATTTTGGCAAGGATGTGGGGGAAAAGGTACATTTGTACATTGTTGATGGGACTGCAATTTTGTGCAGCCACTTTGGAAAGCAGTATGGAGATTCCTCAACAAACTAGGAATGGAACCACTGTAAGATCCAGCTACACTCCTTGGTATATACCCCGAAGATTTAAAATCAGCATACTATAGTGACACAGTTACATCAAAATGCATAGCAGCACAATTTACAATAGCTAAGCTATGGAACCAACATAGGCACCCTTTAACAGATGAGCATATAAAGAAAATATTAGATATATACACAATGGAGTATTACTCAGCCACAAAGAAAAACATAATTATGGCCTATGCTGGTAAATAAATGAAGGAGACTAACATGCTAAGTGAAACAAACCAGACCCCAAAAGCCAAAGGTCAAATGAATTTCTGGTATTTGAAAGCTAATCCAAAACAAGGGGTGGGGAATTAAAAGAAGAAAAAAGAAAGAAAGAAAAAGAACTAAAAGGGAATTTCTTCAAAATAGATCAGTAGACAAAGAGGATTGAGGAGGAGGAGGAAGATGGGACAGGAAAGGGGAGGACAGTGGAATGAATCTGATCCAACTTCTGTTTGTGCAAGCTGGAATGTGGCACAGTGAGTCCTGGCACTAGGTACATCCACAGGACAATAATTTTAAAAAATGTGAATGGACTGAAGAGGGACCAGTGGAGTAGAGGAAGGGGAATAGAGGGGAGTGGGGGAGTGCTGGTTATTGAATTGGAGAGGGTGTGTTCCATGCTTCTTTGATTATGTCAAGGTGTATCTTTGTGTTGTATATAACTAAAAATAATTTCTTTTTTTTAAAGCTTACTCCCAACTACTATTGTATTCTACAAAGTTTACTCCCAACTACTTTTCTTCTACCAAGAAGTAATTTGAAGACTTGAACTCCCATTTTGACCTAGCTCACTGATTCAATTCAGTCATGTCATAAAGTCAAATCACATCAGTGAGGTTATACAAGGGCTCTGTATAAACCCTCAACATATAACATGTGTCTACTTCCCTTCTCCTGTACTCACTGATTTTAAAAGTCCTCATGTTATTAGTTTGCTTGTAGCCTGAGCTATTGGAAATCCAGCAAACCCTTAAAGCATTTTGTGAAGTTGGCTTACTGTTTGGAATATTATTTGTGAGAAGAATTAACAAATTATTATGAAAAAAAGATGAAAAGTGTTTCAGTGCTTTAGTAAAATCACAAATGCTGCCACTCTGTAAATGCTCATTGACCCAAAGAAGCTCATACCACGGTGAGGATTGAAGCCAGTGCTCACACAGTGCTCCTCCAGTGAGATGAGATACAGTCCAGCCCCAAAGTGTAGGGACTTCCAGGTGAGGCTGAGAGAAATACAAGGAGCCATTATTTTAAGTGTCATATTTGCTTCTGTGGTTGTCAGTGGCAAGAAATTGTTAAGGAAGAGTCTGCATTGCTGTTGTGTAGCATCTTCTATTGCTTGTCCCAAGGAATGGAAAATGTAATTGTGTGTTGAGACATGGTATTTTCTACACGATTCCTCTTGATATGATGGCATCTTATGCAAAAATAGAAATTCTCAACCTGGCTACTCTTTTATCATGGAACTGGGTAAGTGTGTGGAGAGGAAATTTTGAATATTGCACTTTTTCGTCCATTTCCCTTGGACAAAACAATTTTACTCTAAGTCTCCACTTTAGTATAAGGCTTAAAGTTATTGGGAAAGACACATTTTTGTTAGAGAATGGAAGAAAAGCTATGTTGATTTTTTTTTTAATTTTATTATTGGTCGTTCAAAACATTACATAGTTCTTAAAGGGTAACTGACGTGATACAGCAATCTGTATACGGGGTAAAAGTGGGAGTTCATAACCCACTTGAATCAAACCGTGTAATATGATTTTGATTTTTGATGAAGGGGATTGATTAAGACAATGTCTTAACAGGAACCCTCTAATTCCATGCATTTCATTGTATTCATTACTTCATAATAAATAAAGAGGGATGAGAAAAGCGAAGAAGAATAAAAAGAACCTGACCAAACTTTCCTATGTACATACAGGAATATAGCACAGTGGATCCCGACAAGAAGTATATCCACAAAACACTAATTAAAAAATAAAATCTATAAATAAATTATAGAAAGATCAGTAGAGTGGAGAGAGGGGTACAGGGGGAGGGAGAAAGGAGGGGAAGGGGCTGGGGACTGAATTAGAACTAATTATATTCCATGATTTTGTGACTATGTTAAAATGTATCTTAATGTTATATATAACTAAAAAGAAAAATAACAAGAATAATAAACAAGCTCTCCCACCTAGTTTCTATTATACTTATTTCAAGAGATAAGCATTTCACTTGCTTCATTTACATTTTTCTTATTTAAAATGAAGTAGACTTGCTCTCTATAGGTTTATCATATTTTTTTTCTTCAAACAGGACACTTTGAAAACAACACCCAGAACAAATCCTCTATGGCCTGACTCGATTGTCCTCAGCAGCATCAATTGGTATTTTCTGTGGATTTTACGATTGGCTATGAAGTAATAAATAAAATGACATAAGTGGAATTAGAGGGTTCCTGTTAAGACATTGTCTTAATTTTTGCTTAAATGTAAAAAGATGAAAGATTTTCTAGAAAGTAAAATATACATTCTGTAATACTCAGTTATGTGTATGTGTGTGTATTTATATACATATATGATACATATATATGTATATTTGATATATATAACACCTCACTGACATTTGCAAATAAGAAATTATAATAAAATCAAATAATTGAAAAATATAGAATACTAAATATATGCTAAAAGCATGCTCTTATCAGATGAAAATTTTAATACTATTTAATATCCTATAGCATTTAATAAAATAAATAACAATCTGAATATGCTTGATCATGTCCAATTTTATAGAATGTGATTTCTTTCAAATTTTTAAATTAATTAAAACAAAGTAAATAAATTCAATGATTAATATTTAAATAACCCAATTATTTACATTGTTAATTTAAAATATTAAAATTGGAAAATTTACATAAAAGCTACTTCATAAAATATAAAATTATTTGCATTTTAGTTAAAAATAAAGTCTAAGAAGCAACAATCATTATTTAATAAATTTCACTTTTTACTTTTCTTACTGATATGAATATTTTATAGCAAGTATTTTCTGTAGTATATGTGTCATTAGGGTTATTTAAATAAGACAATTGAATCACATATGCATTTGAATTTAATTTTTGTATCTCATCTCATAATATTGCATTTCTTTTTCTGAAATAAATTTATCAATATTTTAAAATTGTTGAGTCATATAAAATTAGATATGGGCTATCTTGGCTAGTCTAGGTTGATTTAATATGCACTTTCATATGTTGTGTATGAATAAAAATGTTTACTTTAAAATTTAAAAAGTGCATGTCTGAATATAATAACAAATCCTATCGTTGTGTATACCTGTAATGTGCCAATAAAAACGTGGAAAGAAAAAATTAAAATAAAATAAATTTTTTTAAAAAAAAAGAGCAATACTGAAGACATTGTAGTACTTCATCTCAAATTATACTGCAGAGCTATCATAGCAAAAACAGTGAGTATTGGCTTATAAACAGATGGAAACCAATGGAATAAATTAAAAAACAAATCCACATAAACAAAATCATGTGATTATTGACAAAAGTGCCAAAAACAGAGTGGAAAAAAGACGGCCTTTAAAAAAAAAAGGCTGGGAATATTGAATATTCATATATAGGAGAGTGAAACTAGATAACTAGCACTGCCCCTGTGTAAAAATCAATTCAAAATGGACCAAAGATCTTGGAATCAGGTCAGAAACTATGAAAGTGCTGGAAGATAAGAGGATGAACACTCTGTCACATTGGTATTGGTACTGACTTCCTTAAAAGATTCCCAAAGTGCAAGAAATAAAACCAAGAATCAATAAATGGGATTCCATCAAATTAAAAAGCTTCTGCCCAGCAAAATAAATAAGAGCATGAAAATAGAACCATGGAATGAAGAAAGTCTTTGCTAGCTACCCTTCTGACAGGGGATTAATATCCAGAATATATAAATAACTAAAACATTTCACTACCAAAACACATACACATGCACACACACACACACACACACACACACACACACACACAGAAAAAAAAAACAGAGCTGGGCGGGGGGAACTCCCTAATAACCCAACTGATAAATGGGCAAAAGATCTAAATAAGTATTTTTCAGAAGAAAATATACAAATGGCTAGCAAACATGAAAAAAAATCAGACACTTTTAGCAATCAGGAGATGCAAATCAACAACGCATTGAGGTTTCATTTTACTCTACTTAGAATGGCAATCTTCAATAATACAAGTAACAATAATTGCTGACAGGAATGTGAAAAAATACTATAGTTATACATAGTTGGTTGGATTATAAATCAGTTAAACCAATTTGGAAAGCAGATGGAGATTCCTCAAGAACCTAGGAATGGAATCACCACATGACCCAGATACCTCACTCCTTGGTTAACGACCCCAAAAATCTGAAATCAGCATCCTATAATGATACTGGCACATCAATGATCATAACAGTGCAATTCACACAATAGCCAAGTTATACAACCAGTCCAGGTACCAGTTAAAAGATGAATGAATAAAGAGAATATGGTACATACACACAGTGGTGTTTTACTCAGCCATAAAGAAGTATGAAATTATGTCATTTGCTGGTAAATTAATGAAATTGGAAAACACCATGCTAAGTGAAATAAGGCAGACTCAGAAAGTCAAAGGAGGATGTTTCCTCTCATATGTGGAAGCTAGAGACAAAGAAAACAACAACAACAAAAAGGAGTATTAAAAAAAAAGCAGGTGGTAGGTGTGGGGAATCTCATGATAATAGAAGGAAGACCAGTAGAGTAGGGTAGAGGCAGGAGACTGAGAGGGAAAGAGGAGGACAGGGTATGAGAAGTACTGGGGAATGAGACTCTATCAAATTATGCTACATATATGCATGAATATATCACAATTAACAATATATATATGTCTATATATAATTACAATTTGTATATATAAAATAACATATATACTAATTAAAGTAATAGCAAAAGAAGGCAGATGAGTAGATTAGAAGAAGCAGATGGGGGAGGAAAGAGCGGAGGGAAAGGGAAGGTACTGGATAATGAGATTGATCAAATTATATTATGTATACAAATGAATATGGTACAATGAATCCCAGTATTATGTACAATTAGAATATACTGACAACAGTAAAATAAAAATCAATCAAGAAATAAAATAAATACAAGTTTTCCAGTTTCACTGGAGAGTAAGTCAGGTGAGTTTCTCATTTTGCAAATTAATCATAAACATATTGTTTACAACTCTATGTGAATAAACAATTATCTCAAAATAAAAGTTTTATGTAAAAATCATAGAATAACAACACAAGGAGTTTTGTAGGATAATTATTCATTCTATTTCTCTTGTTCCAAGAAAGCTTTATGTAGACCAGCAATTTCCTTCTCCTCTTCTTGAATCTCATTCCCTTAATATAATGCAAATAAATATTAGGTTGCTTTAAATAGTGTGAGTGCTGTTTATATGATACCGTTTATTGATGATAAGTTAAAGGAGAAAATCATGGAATATATATGAAGCCCCCAGCATCAAATATCTTCATCAATTGCTCTATTTTTAAGAATTCAATTAAATATTTATTGAACAAATGCAGAATAAATGAATTTAGTGGTATTTTGACCTAAAGATGCAATAAACAAATTATTTGGATGGCAGTCACCTAAAGAATAAAGACTTGGCCGGGAGCAGTGGCGCACACCTGTAATCTCAGTGGTTTGGGAGGCTGAGGCAGGAGGATCCAGAGTTCAAAGCCAGTCTCAGTAAAAGCAAGGAACTAAGCCACTCAGTGAGACTCTTGTCTCTAAGGAAAAAAAAAAAAAAACAGGGCTGGGGATGTGGCTCAGTGGTCAAATGCCAGAGTTCAATCCCCAGCCCCTCCAGCGCCCCCCCCACCCCCCCAAAAAAAGAAAGAAGGAAGACTTGTTCAGTACTTCTTTGAAAGGCAGAACTTGAACCATGGGACAAATATAAGCAACCAATTGGATGCAGGAGAGTTGTACCAAGTGTATCACTTGTAATTGCTTTCTTACTCACACAAGGCATTGTACACTTAAACTTCCCCTTCTTCTAAAAGAAAATGTACAAACTTAGTGTTTATGATCATCGAATTGGCAAGGAAAACCTGCCATTGCCAGCAATGAATGTACTCACTATATTAAAAACAAACAAACAAACAAACAAAAAACCCTAAAGCTAATGAACTAGTTTACTCAGAAAATGGTCTATTTGCTCCTTAGCTATATTTCTATACCTGTTCGTGATTCTCCAGAGGCAAGGAGAAAAGAGTAAATTTTCTCCAAAGAAGGTGGATCATAACCCCAGCAATTCAGGATCTGTCCTGAGCACAGTCCTGTCCATGTGCATTGCTGTGGCTATTAACCACTGGTGCAGGTGGGGATGTGTGCCGGTGGGGAAGATAGCCCACAGCATTGCTGTACACCAAGCAGTGGAGCTTGAGTTACAAATCTCCAAGAAATATAAACTAACCGCGGAATGTTGATGGGCTCCAACCAAATTGTTAAATATTACAAGATGAGAATTGCTTTAACAACTATTTAGCATAATATTTAAGGACAAAATATATATGACATTTTTAATATAATATATGTAGGTCATTACATACTCAGTAAGGAATGTTGAAGTGCTTATAATCCATCCAGTAAATTGAAAATGAAAATTATAAATTTCTGTATTTGTCTTTGTACAGGATTCCGAAGTGGACGCTGAAATCAGAGTGGTACATCAATTTTCAAGGAAAGCCTCATCATCGGTCAGTCTGGCTAACTGCTGTATATTGGGGATTGGTGGAACTGGGCCAGGCTCTGATAAGGAAATAAACCTGTTAAAGGAAACATCCAGCGACCCTGCAACTGGCTTTCTGGGCAGAGCCATTCTCGTGGTGAAGTCAGCTTGCCATCCTTGTACCAATATACCTTCACAGCCTCTTCTACAGGAAGCCCAACAGGCTGCAAAATCATGAGCAATTATTGAAATGTATGCTTGAGAGACCAGGGTGAAGGCACTTCTTGTTGCATCTCTAAGTGCTCACATAATTGGCTGGACATCTTGGACCCCTGGTGGGCACTAATAGTAATACAGATCCCAAGGAAATCTCACAGCCAGATTCTCTGTTCTACTGACCAAATTACCCCAAATTCAGAATTTGCAGTTTATATAGCCTGTGGCATCCTTTTTCAAAGATATCTTGCATTATTCATGTCATTGTGGAGCAAATATAAAGCAAGAAGCTGACCATACCTTGGGAATGTAGCAATTCCAACAGGAGCCTCGAGCTCCTGGTTCTCACACTGATCTGGCAGCTTTTTGAAACTGAAGGCGTCTCTGCCATCATTGCCACTGGCATCTTCCTGGGCAGTCTTTCAGCCCCATCTTCTGACTGTCAGACCTCTGACTGTCCCTATAGGCACCTTGCTGCGCTTCGATAACCCATTATTTGTTCTTTAAATGAATTAGTGACTGTTCAACTAATGAAGTAAAAGGAACCAGATCAGTGTTAGTAGTGTTATAGCCTCAGGGTTTCTTCACCACTATGGTTCAAGTTCTCCTAATCCCTCACCAGCACCAGACATTTAAGAGTTCAATAGCATAGCATGTGCCAAGGTCACTCAGAGACACTGCTAACATGGTTGTCATGGTCTGCTTAATGAAGGTGCTGTATAAAATGGGAAAGACAGGAGGGCTGTTTTGTTCAGTGCCCCTGTGTATGTGCCCATGACAATCTGCTTTACTAAGATTATTATTCTATGGCTGTTTTTCTTTTGGTCTCTGGCTTGAAAGACCAGTGCCTAAGAAAGTGAAGAGGAGTGTTAAGAGGCTACTGAGGCCCTGTAAAATGCAGCCTGAGATGCTGCTGGAACCAGGAGGAGGAGGCTGGTGATAACCAGTTGTCAAGTTAAGGAACTTGCTATCTGTTGCCTAATCAAAATATAAAAGCCTCTAAAAGCTTCCTAGCCCTCTTATTTTTACCCTCTTTTGGGCTGAGACTAATTTCCCTTTTGAAATGTAACATTAACAAGCCTAGAACATTCCCCCCACCACATGTGAATGGCATGGGCAGAGAGCAGGTGAAATCATGAGATTATGCCATTTCTAACCCAGAAAAGAATGTTGATTTGGAAATGCAGACCACCAACACTGAATAATTTCATCTTACTAGAAATAGCACATTAGCAGAGAAGGAAAATCAGCCAGGCAATGACTGAAAATGCCTCCAGCATGCTTGTTTTCTATTTTTTTTTTTTTTTTTTTTTTGGAAATACATCCTTTGACTGCAGTAACTGGTGAATTGGATGAATTACTGACTGCATGGACATCTAGCACACACAATAGAGATTTTTTTTTTTTTTTGGTTACCTACTTGTTCAGAAATCAAGTTGGAAAATGCAGGTGAAAACATAGTTTTGTCCTAGGACATAAATGAACTCCACTGATTATCTACAACAAAGCAACTAACTAATATTCAAATCTGCATTTTGTTCTCCATAGACAAAGCATAAATGAATACAAATGTTTTAAACCAGAATGGTAACACTTGTGTTATTTAGAGAGGTTTTATTAAAACCATTGCCTATTCTCAAATTATCCAAAGAGTGGAAAGAAAGAAAAAAATGAATATTTTTATGTATTCATGGGGAGGCTCTCAGATTTTCATTCACAGTCTATTGAATTGGAGATTGAATCTAAAAAAAAATTCAAATTATGTCCATTCTCACAGAAGTTTAGGAGTAATTAGGAATTAGGAGAAACTAAAGGGCTACTAGAGCAGAGATACTGGTATCAGCAATGACAACCACCAAGCCAGGCTCTCATATAACATTTTAACTCCTTATTCTAATTACCTATTAAATATATGTCATCCCTGAAAGCTTCCCTGCTCTCTAGGCAGGGATTCAATCTTATTTGTTTCTGAATCTACAGCTATACACTCACAGCCTAAAAATACATGGACAATAATAAAAAAAAATGAATAATAGTCTAAGACTTTTTTCCCCCATGGAAAAATTAATGCCAGGGATGGGAGTAAAGCCTCAGATGGTCATCTTTCACTTACTTTTCTGGAGTCAGCGTCACCAAGACAAGATGCGCTGAGGTCAAGTGGGGCAGGGGATCAGCATCATTGCATGGGGACCAGGCTATAATCCTGGGATCGTTATAGCAGTTCTCAATACTCTGCATCTTGTTTGGCCAAGAACACAGGAGGCTTATGCTTTCTCAGTTTCTTCTAAGATATGACTCAATTTTGCAAATGATATGTGAACAGCAATGCCATGCTTCATTTTCAAAACCCATGCACAGTGTATCACGTGTTCTGTCGCAGTCTTCCTGGAAGCATCAATCAAATGGAAATTTCTGTCTGCCAAGGTCCCTCACTGACTTGCAAGTGGAGAGTCTTGTCACCTCTGTGCACTTAAGTAAATACTTTTGAAAGTTATTTCTTGCTCTTGGTTCTACACTGGGAAACAATAGTTTTCTTTACTTTTTTCTTTCCAAATGAAAAATGAATGAGAAATCAATCAAACTGTAGAAAAAGGGCAAGGAGAGACATCCTGAGTATCTAAAGGAGTCTAGCTACAGAATCACTCTGGATAACAGCCAGAATGTTTATTTGGCAATTTGGATGGTTGATTAGACTGTCGAAAAGAAATACTGACTTCCTGCAATTATATCCATTTTATGTTTAGGTTCACAACTTGTCTTATATTTTCTGAAAATTAATGTCATAAATATTAACCTTCAGTGTATTAGGAGACTCTCCAGAGAAACCCTATATCTAATAAGCATGAGACATGCTTTATATATGAAGTATTATGAGAAAAAAATTGCAAAATAACAACATATTCTTATAAAATAAGAGAAGATATAGACTTAATATTTTTCTTCCTCTATCCTTATGTTATTCTGCAATACAAAGAAATGAGTATAAATATAATTACAACCCAGAAACTTATTAAAATAACTATAGTAATAAGGGACTAATTTAAAAAATTTATTCTTCAGAATGATTAATCCCATTTTATTTATTTTCTTTTTTTGCGGTGTTTGGACCCAGAGCCTTGCATATGCTAGGCAAGTGCTCTCTACCACTGAGTTGTATCCCCAGCCCCTCCAATTCTTAATATAGCCAGCCTTCCATATGTATAAGTTCTGTATATAAAGATGAAAAATATTCAGGAAAATGAAGATTGCATCTGCACTGAGCATATGAAACTTTCTCCTTGTCACTATTCCCTAAACAATACAGTATAACAACTATCCTTGCCACATTTATATTTTATTGGTGTCATAAGTAACTTAGAAAAGATGTAAAGCACCCAGGACGATGTGTGTAGCTTCTATGCAAATACTACTGGACCATTTTATATGATAATTGAACATCCGTGAATTGTGGTATCCATGAGGGGACCTCAAATGAGTCCTGCATGGATACCAAGGGACACCTGTTCTTGGTTTAACTGTGTGTCCCAGATGGTGCTGGGAAAAAAGATTAGTTTTAAGTTTTCATTTTTATAAGTAGTTGATACAAAAGAAATGTGTCTGTTTACTTCTTTTCTGTGTTTTCTTTTTATTCTAGAGTAATTCTCAGGAATATTAATATCTATATACTTAGAATCATAATAATACACATACACTTTATTACAGGTCATGTCAACTGTCAACAATACTGATATCGCATATTGTTTTAAACTTTATTTTACTTTATTTGCATCAAATCATTGATATTCCCATTGGTATCCAATGAGATAGAGATTTTAAAAAAGAAAGAAAGAAACTAGGTGGTAGAGAATGTCCTGAAGATATATTTGGAGGAATGTGAATTCTTTTGTTGTTGTTGTTTTGCTGATTTTATCCATGATTTCTATGGCAACTCCAAAAATTCTGTCCCCACCACAAGAAGACAAAGAAATTAAGTGGATATGATGTGTTTTCAGTACACTACATTGTAACTCCTGCTCTACACAGTACCAGCTATCCTCATTCTAAATTGGGGAGATAATACAATAGAGCCTTTGTGAGAATTAAATGAGATAATATATGCCAAACTCTTTGCTCAGTGCCTGCCACACAGGAAATTCTCAATAAATTACATCTATTATTATCAATTCTTGCTTCTCAGCCACCAAGAATATTTAGGATATGATGGAACTATGCTGATTACCCCTATTATAAACTCCTACTATGTAATTACCACAAACTATGAGCTCATCTTCTGTGTACTATTTGAGCTATTTTCCAAAGCAGTATTCCAAAACTGATTCATGCTAAAGCCCACGCGAGATCCATTCATATTTTAACACAGAGTTTTGAAATTCATTCATACTGCATGAATTCCCTTATCTATAACCTTCAGTACATTCACTTAGTTGGTAAGAGGGCAGTATGAGGTAGAGTTTAAGAGCCTGGCATGCCCTGTTGGAATCCTAGCTTGCTGCTCTCTTCTCTCTTGCCTCAACATTCTTGTACCTAAAATGAGGAGACTTATAGCTCTTAGTGAATAGGTTTGTTCTAAGGGCTGAATGCATTAACATGTGTAAAATGTTTTAAACAGAGCCCGGAAGATGTTAAACACCATCTACATTTTGCGAATATTAGTCAGTCAAATTTCATTAGCTACATGATAATATGCTAGTGCTCAGAATTCAAAGAAAAAAAAAGGTCATAATCTATAAATAGCACCTATTCTCAAAGAATTAGGGTCCCGTAGAAGTCAGATATGCTGATACACAATGGAAGACTAGGTGGTAAGTACAATAGAAGATATACAAAGTATTACAAGGAGGCTTTATAGTGTACTACAGTGACAGAATACTTAGAATGGATATTAATACTTCAACTTTATAGAGGGAAAAATTAAAAATGAGAAATAGTCATGAAGCTACTGAGTGTTAAAGGAGACATTTGAATCTATGCAAAGGTGGACCTCAGTCTTTCTACTATATCATTGTTTCTAGTTATTTTTCTCCATATCTCCATTTATTCAAAAAATTTTAAGATAAAAATGCAGAATAAAATAGAAAAGAATCTTCTCATCTGACATCAAAGCAATGACATGACTACTTCCTAACCACATGTTTTGGCAACAATTCATAATCTTATTGAGGGCCAGCATCTCAGTTTGATTCTGTTCTCTCTCAAATTTTCAATCACTTCGCTCCTGGAATCCTCCCCCTTTATTCCTCGGCATTATTGTTTTAAATGGTTTCTCTCACCACACTAAATACTATGTAAATCACATTCCTTGCAGCTTCTGCCCTATTTTGCAACTTCAATTTATAGCAGAGTTTCTTGAAATAGTTTATAGAGTCATGGTTCCCACTTCCTTACCACTCATTCCCTTTTGAGTCCATTTTACTATTTCTGGCTACTTCACCATGAAACTGCTGGTCACCGTCTTTTATGAGCTATATGTGGTCATACCCAACAGTCACTTATTAGGCTCTATCACCGAGTTGAGTAAATGAACAAATGAATGAAGACTCTAAGGCCTCAGAGTCCAAGGGACCTGCTCATCACAAAAACATAGATTTCAGAAACTTCATGAGCAAGGAGAGTGCACTTTGATGAAGCCAATACATCCCCAAAGGAAGGTTATCCTAGGGCTGGGGTCAGAGTTACTCACGGGGCTGGATATTAGTAAGAGTGGTCAATTCATGGAAGGTAAGAATTTATAAGCCAAGTTACTTGCTGGAACTGTCAGTAGTAGTCTTATCTTTGGAACATAGGAGTCCACTCAGGGTTTGTCCCTAGTCTTACCTTGGTAAATATGAATCTGAAAGAGTACTGATAAAACACTTGAGCTTATGTAATTTTGTTGCACCTTATGGTTTAGTACATGTTATGATATATTATGTTTTGAGGACTGAATCATGGAGTAGTTTTTTTGCAAATGGGTTGATCTGGCTACTTGAGTACTTGGCACTTTAACCATGTTTTCATTCTCATCCTGACACAATCATTTAAACTCCACTTCTAAGAGTTGATGTTTTTAGTTGCATACCTGAGTTTACTTTCTTGTTGTCTTCTACTGTGCTTCTTCACTTGTGTAGCTAATATATGATCTAAAGTGAGAAAATTACTATGACCAGAATTTATTATTGTGACTCTTAATTGTGTAGGTTTTCTCCAATCTCAGCTTTCGGGAACATTCCTGAAACCCAACAAGTAGCAAAGAAAACCAGTGAGAGTAGAAAAAGAGTTGGTGTCTCTTTACCACATAGGAAAGACTATTAGAGGAACTAATGATTCTATCATTTAGATTGTATTATTTAATTAATATTAGAAACGACAGAAGGATTTATTGGAGACTGGAACTCGGTCAACCAGGCGCAGTGAGAACTGACTATCCACCAGCAGAGATAGTGAAAAGAAAGAAAAAAATAATAAAAGCACATTTGAGTTTTCAGTAGGGACTACATATTGTACAGCTCCTTCATAAGGTTGCATATGATGTGACTTAATATTTTTGATGTTTCAAGATTATCATTTTTATCAGCCATTCTGACAATTATTATGCGATAATGCACCAAAGCTCTTAGAACTGGCTGAAATTATCTATTTTACCCCAAATGATAGCTTACCAAAGTCTCAGTGTGCTGTGAGATAGTATAATCATAAACAAAAGTCTTAGAACTATGGTACATATTTTAATGTATTCTAGTAAACATAAATGCCATTTTGAAACAGGAAAATATCAGGGCTTAAAGAATTATGCATTAGTAATCTAGAAAATTTGATGAGAATTAAGACTTCATTTAGCCCTGGTGCCAGAGAGATGATTCTTTTCCCTATCTGAGCACTTGAAAGCATAATTCAGGAAAAAAAAACCCAAGAATCTTCTATTGGGTTATCAGCATATATTTGTGATCTATCCTGCTCAAAAGCCAGTAGGGCTGTTATCATCTTGCAGTCATTTGAACGTCATTACACAGTTCCTTTAAATAGAGAGCTATTATTTTAATGCTCTTCTAATTGTATCATTTGCTGCAATAAGCTATGGAGCCTAAAAATATTGTCGGCAAAAGTTTACATCAGATGACTGCTGTAACCACTATATTTTAAGATTCTTTTCAACTGTTGTGCAGCTAAAGAAGCGTGTGGCTGGCCCAGTCTTTCTTTTGCCAGTGGTAAGTACTGAGTGTATTTACTAGGGAATGGAAAGTGACAGGAAAGGAGGAGGAGATCTTTGCAATTTCAACTTGTGCTCTTCTGTGTTTGGTTTAAAGCTTGAATATTTCGGCCGTGGTTCATGGCATCCTGTACACCTGAGGGAAATATGGGTCTTCAAGTTACATATGATGCCTTAATTTATTTGCAACATTTAATCTCCAAAAGCAGCAAATGCATGTAGAGTCTTTGTCCATGTCATTTACTGCCTTGTGGTTAATATACATTTCACAAAGGTAATACAGATGGTCCCCAACTTGTAATTGTTCTGGCTTAATTTTGATTCTTTATGTGTTTGTTATTCATTAAGTAGTGATTACCCACATTTAAAGGACAATTCATTTTATCATGTGGCATGACGGAATAGTTCCAAGAATTTGTCTTGATTTCCATTACTAATAACCCTTCAGAAGTACCAACCTGGACAGGAAAGCACTGATTCAAAATTATAAGCATCCTTTTGAGTTTAAGACTTGATAAGGATAAAAATTATTTGGCATGTATATCCAAAAAGAACAAATAAAAAAATAAAGCAAAAATTCATTTGGCAATCCATTCTTTCAAGGTAAATTAGACACTTTAAAGAAAAACATTATTTTATCTAGCAATGAAAGAAATAATTCAATCTTGCACTGTATATTAAATCAGTGCCTTATTAGAGAGACTGGTGACAGGAAAAATATTATATCCGTGAAAATATATCTACAGTTCTGTTTGTATGCAATTACAAAACAGTCTATTTTAAAACATCTATTTTTTTCCTAAGCAAAATTAATTGTCATTCTCTGTATAATCAATCGGAAACTCTGTTGTAAACCCAGTTCAGCATTTATGATAAAACAATAAATGATCCACCCCCAGGCCTGGCTGACAGATAAAGGATGTCATGTATCATGGTAAAATTTTATCAGGGATTCTAATGTCTGAAGCTAGATTTTCTCTAAATATTTCTGTGTACACCACAAATTGTAAATATATATATTTTTTGAATCCACATAACCTATAGATTAAAAAAGCTCTCTATTCAGCCAAAAAGTAAACCCTGGGCAACATGCCAAAACCTAAATGGAATCAAGGGGTGAAATGAAAATCAAAGAACAGATCTAAAGTGATGTAGTATATATTATCTCTCCTTCTTGTTTTATCATCAGAGACGTTTGTGTCAGCTTCAACTGGAAGACGTTGAACAGACCCCACACCTAGTGCTTGACATCTGGCTTCAGAGCCAGTGAATACAACCATCTCCCAACTTTCCTTAGTTTTCTGTCTTTACATGTCTCAACCTTACCATAGGAAAAATGGCAAAAGCAATCTTAAGGATCAAAGACCGCACTGATAAAAGGTATCCTGAATCTATCCATTACTCTCTACTCCTGGAGTTTTCTTAGTGTCAGTCAAAAGTTTTCATTGAAAGGACTGGGGTTGTGGTTCAGTGTAAAACGCTCGCCTCATATGTGTGAGGCACTAGGTTTGATCCTTAGCACCACATAAAAATAAATAAGCAAGATCAAAGTATTGTGTCTATCTACAACATATATGTATACATATATATGTATATATATATATATTTTTTTAAGTTTTCCTTGACTAGTACCATTAAATGGTTATCTCTGGTACAATTTAATGCCTGTAATATTGACTCTGAGGTCATTTCTTAAGTGTTTTCAGAAGTATCAAAAATACATCATTTTTGTAAAATAATGACTTTCCATGTTTTATGTCATTGTATGTACCTCCTCTTTTAGATAAAAACTTAAACAGAACTGCCTTATATAAATCAGATGACAGTAGACAATCCATGGCAGAATCAGGGATGTTGGCTTTTGAACACCTCCATGAAACTTCCAGGCTCCCTGACACTGTCTGAAAACCATCAGGTATTAAGTGAAGTGTCAGTGTGTACCAGTGAGGAAAAAGGTCAGGTTCTCTGGAGCAAGATTGCCTGGTTTTGAATCCCAGCTCTGCAGTTGTCCAGCTGTGACAATATCTGTCACTGAACATCTCCATGTCTTGGTTTCATCATCTATAACATGAAGTTGTAATGAGGATTAAATTGGCTGACATTTGTAAACCATTTAAATTAGTCCTATTCACGTGTTTGTTAAAAAAAAAATGTTTTCCTTCTTTCACTACGTTGCCTATGGAAATGAACAGTATAAACAATATACTGGTTTTATTGCTTAGGATAGTGTACTTCCCATCTGAATTGTGATTTCTAAATTGACTATACGTTGGTTAGTGTTATACCAGAAAGATCACTCACCTCAGGGATTTTCAGTCCTGGACTTGCATGTATCATGTGTATATATAAACATATGCCATCTTTTCTAAGGTTAGATATATCCCACTACTTAGTTTTTGATGATGAATGAGAACTTAAAATAAATATAAATTAACCATTTCTAATTTACGACTGGTTTGTTGATGTTCTCTTCTTTGACTTTCTCTACTCTATGTATTAATTCAATTAACACCTAGACTAATATAGATTCTTCCTCTAAAAAAAAAAAAATCCCAAGACATTTTCAACAGCCTCCAGTACTCACCATGCAATTTCCACTCAGTCTTAAATAGAGGATATTCAGTAATAGTTCTTTACCCACAAAGCTGTATTTTCTCTTTCTATATATGAAGTCTGAATAAGCCATCATAAATCAGACTGGATTAGAATTTAGAAGTGATCATAATACTAGCTTTCATTAGATTTTTTTGTGTGATAATTTGTAAGTTACTTATTTAGATGCAAAATTATAGCCGTCAGGTGTTGCAGCAGGGATAAAGGGCGATGGTGCCCGTCATGAAGAAACGTCTGCTTGTCATTTCTAATTTATCTGCTGCATGCTGCAAATTTCTATTTCCTAGCCAACAACTTTGGCTATTTGGAGTCTAACTCTGGCTTACAATGTATATTTCAATTCTGACAAAAATGCAGCATGTGGTGGGGTATAATGCTTCTGACATATGAGAGAGAAATAGGGCATTTAATAGCATTTAATTCTGAGGAAAATTATAAGAATTTGCATTGAATTGGAGAAAATGACTGCAAAACAGGAAAGCACACTGTGCTACTGAGAGCAGAAAGCACATTCAGTCCTTGAACATTCATTACCCACTGAGTTCAAACAGAACACAGTTCTTTCTCCAGAGCCACCTCCATGATTGGGGCTTTAAAGAATGGTGGCACAGTGAAATAAAAAGCTGATTGAGAAAATTGCACATTGGCAGAATGCATGTGTTTTAAGATTTACTGTAGATATTAAGCTTACATAATGCCATCATCACCTGCGACTACATCTAAGTGTGTTCAGTTAGAAAAGGTCATTTAATTTCTGAGCCATCTCAAAAGAAAATGGTTAAGAGAATGAGATCATTAAATTGCTAAAATAATATCAGTAGCTATTCTAAACTACATGTTTTCATTTACCTTAATATGAGTATTCTTGGCTCTAAGAAAAAATCTCCCATTTTATTCTACTTAAATAGTATTTCATGTAGAAATAAGCAAACAAACAAGTAAACAAATGAAATGCTTCAGAAGGATACTGGAAGTTTAATATTTTAAAAATAATACTTATTTTTCTGGTTATACAAAAGATAAATGCTCATTATATAATGCATGCAATAAAGGGAAATAATTATAAGGACAAAAAGAGAACCATTAATCTACTGCTCATATTTAAAGCAGATCCCTCCATTTGTGTATTTGTGGGTATGTGTGCATATGTGTGTGTGCATGTATATGTGTGTGCACACATGTGTGGAGACAATAGAAGAACTAGTATTTCCCCATCTTCTTGATTTATTTAAATTATACAATAAAAATTCTTTACATCATTATACATACTCAGATATTATGTTCTGGATATTTATGGATATACTATGATTTATTTACTTAAATTTTTCTTACTATGGTATTTTACATGAAAGTATTTAAATAATATTAAGATAAATATTGACATGTAATTCCCTATACATCATCTCTTTCTCTAAAATAGATTCCTAGAACTGTCAGCATACTATCAAATTAATGAGCACTTGCAAATGATTCAACCACTTCATACCACTTTGAGATATGTTGGTCAATTAAAAAAATTAGTTAAAAATGGACACAATACATTTATTTATTTATTTGGTACTGAGGTTTGAACTCAGTACCTCACATGTGCTAGGTGAGCATTCTACAACTGAGCCACAATCCCTGCCTTATGTTGGTCAATTTTTATTAGCACCAACAGCATACGCCACAAGTACCACTACAACAGCCAACTATTACATTATAGCAAATATACATTCATAAATTTGAGAAAACAAGAAACACCAATAAAATCTTGTTTTAATTAACATGTGATTTATATTCTAATCTTTATTATCCAAGTTGTGTAACTAGAATAGTCATAGACAGGCTCAGTGTCGCATGGAAACTTTCTTGGCACATGTAAGATTATCCTGAAACACTACTAGTCATGACATAAAGTTGCTAAAACAGAGGTCTATTTTATATATTGTGGTGACAAGCCTTCAAGAGTGACAGAGCGCAGCTGAATATGTTTCCATTCACACAAGATTTAGGTTCTGAGAACTTGTAAGAGTGACTGCTGGTTTCTTAATCAAGTTATTTCAATTGAGTATTCCAAAGTAGTCCCCAAGGTAAATGAACAGAATCCTTTAAAAATATTTGAGAGAATTCAAAAATTAACCTTAACATTTCACATAAATCATCTAGAGTGAGTTTTCAACAACCATTATGATCAAATTTTTGAAGATGGTACTTTTTATTAGTCTCATGATGAGGACATGGAGGCTATGATAAGGAATAATAAGATGATTAGTTCAGGTTACTCTAACAAAATGACCAAGACTGAGTACTTTATAAACAAAAGAAATTCATTGCTCATAATTTTGGAGGCTGCAAACTCCAAGATTAAGGTACCACCAGCAGCTTTGGTGTTTGGCGAGAGCCTCTCTACATCATGGATGAAGAAGACTTTAGCCATGTCCCCACATGGCAGAAGAGGCAAATAAACTCCATATGGCCTCTTTTTAAAGGATATTAATTAATTCATAAGGGCTCAGACTTCAAGGTCTAATTATCTTCTAAAGGTATCACTTTATAATACTACACTGGGGATTAAATTTTAACATTGATTTTGAGGGGACATAATCTTCAGACCATAGAAGAAATTTACTATCTATAATCAACTTGCCCCAAATGACACAGCTACTGGGAACCAACACTGACTAATACTCCCTTTCTCTCACTAATGTTATTTGTTTCTTTGTACACACACAGACACATACATCAAAAGTACATGTACACCATATACACTGTTATAATTTAGATGTGAAGTGTCTCCCAAAAGCTCATGTGTGAGAATATGGAAGAAAGTTTAGAGTAAAATTATTATGTTGTGAGAACCTTAATCTAATCCACCTGAATGGATGGATTAACTGGGTGGTAATTATTGGTAGGTAGTATATGGCTGGAGGAGATAAGTCACAGAGGTTATGGGTATGCCTTTGAGGTGTGTATTTTGTCCCTGGTGAGTACAACTCTCCCTCTGCTTCCTGATTGTCCTGTCCTGAGCTGCTTTTCTGCTCCACACCTTTCCATCATGATGTTCTGACTCACCTTGGGTCCAGAGCCATGGAGTCAGCCATCTATGGACAGATTTCTGAAACCACGATCTCCAAATAAACTGTTCTTACTCTAAAGTTGTTCTTGTAAGGACTTTTGGTCACAGCAGTGAAAAGGCCGAATAAAACATATACATATATCTATATATGTTCAAAACTACATAACAGGTATGTATATATTTGAATTAAGTTTTTAATGAGTACAAATGTGTGGGTATATGTATGCACTTGGACTTGACATTTGTACATGCATTTGGGTGTCCATGCATTTAAAAAAAAACAATATTTCAGAGTTTTCGAGAAATCTTTTGGACATTCACTAAAGACTAGATTTTATTAAAAATAAAAACACTGAATTTTGATTCCACCTAGCGCTTTAAGTTATCTGTGACTCATGCTCAAGATGAATTCTCTTGCCTTTCATTAATTGCAGGTTAAACGTGTCCATATCATAGAGTGTCTCACAAAGTATTTCCTTGCATGTGGGAAGGGATTCCAGATGGATGTTTATGCCCAAGGTCCTGTCCAGCTCCACCTTACCCTCAATAGACTCAGCCAATTCAATTTGCATAATGATCTCCCTGAGTAGTGTTTAAAGCCTCTGCTAGCAAAGATTAGAGAAAGCTTGCCTAAGGATTATTGCTATACTCCATTCATTTGAGTTCTCAGATGTTGGTCACTCTGAGTTGAGTTCTGATCCCTAATTTTAGGGCCCAATCATGTGCATGGTTCCCTCAGCCATTTAAGTTCAGTAAGCATTGGTTAGTCTCCTTGACACCTGAAGAATGAGTGACAGAAGTCAAACCCTGACTCAGTGGATAAAAAGGGGGTTTCACTTTATGAGTCAAACAGTTGAGGAATTCAATAAATATCTATTACATATCCAATTTCAGAAAAATGTTATCCAGGTAGTTTCAGAGAGAAAAATGTCCTCCCTTCCTTCCTTCCTTCCTTCCTTCCTTCCTTCCTTCCTTCCTTCCTTCCTTCCTTCCTTCCTTCCCCAGGGAATGAACTCAGGGGCATTCAACCACTTAGCCACATCCCCAGCCCTATTTTGCATTTAATTTAGAGACAGGGTCTCCCGGAGTTGCTTAGTGCCTCACTTTTGCTGAGGCTAGCTTTGCACTCACGATCTTCCTGCCTCAGTCTCTTGAGCTGCTGGGATTATAGGTGTGTACCACCATGCGAGGCTCTTGTTCACTTTTATGAGAACTCCTTTCACCATGAAAATAACCAAGTTAATCTACAAGTTTATTTGAGAAAGGTAGATACTGAGACATTTTAAAATATAAATAAAATACATTATTTAAAAGATCTTTTAAATTAGAATCATGTATATATAAATACAAAAATAGGTATAGAGGGCAATGAAACGAAAAGCCAAAGCTTTCCTTCCTTAAAGCAAACTTCCTTGACTATTTCTATTTTAGTGCTCCTTGGAGTAATTTCAACTATTATATGTAGTGCTTACACCTTTACTTCTTGATTTGAAGCCCTTTAGCTGTATTTATTATCTATAATGAAAAGTACACTACTCTCAATCTCCCCTGCCTGCATATCCCCTTCTCCCAATGATTTTTTAAAAATCACTTAGTTGTTGCTGGACTGCTGATGATGCTCTATAAATGTAAACATTATCTTAATGTTTATTATCATTTCAAGGACTGTAGATGTATTTCAAAAAATAAGACTTAACTTTTACTTCCACTGACTTTCCCCTGGCCACATTATCTTTAAGCTTGTCTCACCTGTACTACTACTTTTATATACTTAAAATTTAAAAAATAAGCAATATTAACAAAATGGGCATGCTTTTTCTATAGTACTAGCTCTGAATTGGTGCCAATTTGACCCCTGAACTCTGACCCGAAAGGCTCTTTGGCAATGACTCTAGATAATCGAGATCATCACAACCACAGTGATAAAGACATCTAGTGGGTAAAAGTCAGAGATGCTACCAAATATCTTGCAACAGAAAGGGCTACCCCCATAAGAAAAAGAGTCAGTAGTTCCATAGTTGAGAAAATATAGATTCTTCAGGTTTCTTCTGAAAACTGTCAGTCAAAATGGGTATTTTAAATAATACAATGTAATAGGTTCTATAGTCTTCAAAGGAGAATTCTTTAATCACCAGGAATGAAGAAAATCAATTTTCTTAAACTTCATCACTAAATAAAAATCATGCCACATTGCTTCACATATTATGGAAAATAATATTCTTGTGTTTTTCAAATTCATTTTATTGGCACTTTATAATTATGTTATA
The DNA here is from genome assembly GCF_045843805.1 of Urocitellus parryii. Classification (NCBI taxonomy): domain Eukaryota; kingdom Metazoa; phylum Chordata; class Mammalia; order Rodentia; family Sciuridae; genus Urocitellus; species Urocitellus parryii. The sequence goes on from NC_135532.1 coordinate 32,909,662, forward strand.
CATTATATATGTTATATAATATCCATGCATGCATACTATATTATTTGATCAATCTCTTTCCTAGTACCTTACTTCCCCCTGCTTTTTCCTTTTCTATTCCCTGAATTTTTTTATTGTTTATCTGTATGCTATTTGTGAAACCAATAGGATTATCCAACTTCTTGATAAAGGGTCATATGGAGACAGAATGCTCTTAATGATTGATGCAGAGCTGTTGTTCTAGGATTCATATTCTCTCTCTCTCTCTCTCTCTCTCTCTCTCTCTCTCTCTGTGTGTGTGTGTGTGTGATGCCCTGACCTAGTCATTCTTTGATTTTTCATTTTTTAGATTCCTTTTTAATTTGCTGATATATATCCTTTGAAACTGTTTCAAGAAGGATGTACCACATATCAAACGTTTTGAATAACTTGAATACTTTCTTATTTGATGATTTATAAGGTCATGGGATCCTAGGTCCAAACCATTTACCTTAAACATTGAAGATAATATATTATCTTCAAAGTATCCAGTAATCCGGAAGAGAACCATCATGTCCATGTTATTTTTATTCCTTTGGAGACATTTCCCTCCTTTCAAAAATTTTGGAGCTTCTCAGTTCTACTAGTCTCAGATCTAGTAGTTAGCTTCTTTTAAGTTGTAAATAAAGGAAACAGAATTTAGTTGACATAAAGAGGTGTTCAATTTTTTCACATTAAATAAAATATGGAGATAGATGCTTCTGGGATAGATTTGGGGGTCTGGGGCTAGGTTTTCTGAGATCTTCCAGGAGACTGATTAGCTGTGGTGGCATTCAGCAGCAGGGCCTCTTGAGTTTAGGAAAGAATGATGGACTTCTCACTTTCTTCTTCTCTTTTTCCTCCCCTTGCCTCTTAATCTCCTTCCTTTTCATCCTCTGTCTCCTGTTCTTCCTCTTCTTCCCTTTTCTCCTCTTATAAGAAAGACTCTTCCACAGTCCCCTTTACCAGATCTCTCTTTTCATTTAACTGGCCATAACTGGCAGATATCTTTCCTCAGCCTCTGAACAAGTGCATGGCAGATCTCCTGTGGCTGGAAAGTGGCAAACCTCTTCTTAATGGTATTTTATCCTATTAGATGTCTAAACAAATTCAGATAATTCAGATCTGTCATGTTGAAAAAGAAGGAAGCTAAATATTGGTTAAGTAAATTGCAATATCTGCTAATTTTATTTTGAAATTGGATAAGTAAATGACAATGTCTGCAATGTCTGCTACATAGCATCAGCAGTATTTTCTTTGGTATTTAATGGTCCCTTTCAACCTAAAAAGACTGAGCTATATCTATCAATATCTGTATCTATCTATACACACACATAATTTTTTGATAATTAGTTTCCCATAATTTCTTTCTCCTGTCTTTCTGGAAATATTAATAAAAAGACAATAGCCCTCTTGAACTGATTCTCTTTGTTTTTTGGGGTTTTTTCAGAATTTTTTTCTGTCTCTTTTTGTACCATGTTCAGAGGAAGTTCTTCTAAAACTTTTTACCTTCTTCTTTTTATGTTTAATTACGATGACTAATTTCAGTTCCATGAAATCTCTATATTACTCCTTTTCAATGTAAGCTATTCTTTTATTGCAGGATCTTTTTAAATCCTAAGATACTTGTTAAGATTTATGTAAATTCTGTTTTCTTCCCTAAATATCTTTGCTATAGAGCCATATGTCTTGGTTGATTAACTTGTTCATATTCTTTCATGCTGAGGATTTTTTCACATCTTTGGAAACAGTGGAACATTGATTCATGAATAGTTTTATTTTGTCTTATTGTTTTCTTCTTCTATCCATAGCTTCTCTTAAATATATATATATATATATATATATATATATATATATATATATATACACACACACACACACACACACACACACACACACACTATAGGCTCAAGAAAATGAGCAAAACAGCTGGCAGGCACAGACCTCATACCTCCAGCAGTGCCATAAGAGGAGAATGCCAAACTAGGGAACCAAACCACAATTAGAAAGCTTTGTCCACTTCTAAGAGATCACTCTGTTTTTTGTTTTGTTTTGTTTTGTTTTTTTCTTTAGTGTGTGTGTGGGGGGGGCTTTTTTTAACTTTAGAATTGAAAGCAAAAGCTGATGTGTTTGATGTATATTTCTTGGTCTGTGGAGTGGTTTGAAGGACATGGCAGACCATAGTTCAGTCAATCACTCTCTTTCTACCTTTCTTCCAACCCTCATTCTTCATTTCTCTAATGCTAAAAACAAGACTGGGAACAGTGTCTCCAACTCCCACTCAATACCATTCTGCTTGCTGTGGCTGGGACTTTCTCCACCAAGCCGATCCACAGATCAGACTGCAGTAGTCTCCTCCCTTCCTTAAATTCATCACAACTTTTGGTTCATTCCCAGAATTTGTGTCCGTTCATATTTGACCAATGAAAGTACATAGTCTTGTGCTTTCAAGTTAACATTTCAATTTTTATCAGGGAGACATAGAAAATAAAAGCTAATGTTTGTTTTTTGTAGTGTTAAAAAGGAGCTCATGACAAAATTAACTTTATTGACTTATTGAATACATTGGCTGCACGATTCTCCATGAGTGTGAAAGAATGTACATAACTCTATAATTCTTCTATTCCCCCTTCTCCCCCTCTCTCTTCACCCCTCCCCCTTTTTGTTACACTGGGGATTGAACCCTGGGGTGCTTAACCACTAAGCCACATCCTCAGCCCTTTAGATTTTTTATTTTGAGACAGGATCTCACTAAATTACCCAGGGTCTTGTTAAATTGTTGAGGCTGGCTTTGAACTTGTGAATCTCCTACCTCAGCCTCCTGAGTCACTGGGATTACAGACATGAGCCACAATGCCCTGCTAATCTTCATCTTCTTTCTCTTTCTCTTCCTCCCCCACTTCTTCTTTCTTAATACCTTGCTTGTATATCAAATTCTCACACAAGTGTGTCTTGGTTACTGCTCTTCTGGATATGGACTCATTTTCACATATAATTTTCTTTCTCAAACTTCCTATGCATTCATATAGATATCCATTCATTCATTTATGCACAATCCATGTATTCACAAGCACCTGCTTTGGTGTTAAGCACTATTAATTTCTAAATGAATAAGGAATACTCCCAATGAACTAGAATTAAACTATAGGAAAATAGACATGAAGACAGACTATTATATACAAGATGATAAATGTTCTAATAAAGTTCTGTATAAAATGCTATGGGAGGTATTTTCTTTCACTGGCCATTGTGCTTGCACAAATAAGGTTATATTAATAAGCAGTAGCCTTTTTGTTTAAATGTTTTCATATTCATTAAAATATTAGATAGGGGAAGGGTTTCATTTCAGAAACAAATTTATTTTGATTGTTTACAGGAAAAAAAAGTATGTCAAGTAGTGTGACCCTGTGGAACAAGCTCTGAACACTTGAGTTCCAGAACATGAATACTCTACTATATGGCAAAGAATAAATCACTTTAGTACCAAGGCCCTCAGTTATCTAGTCTGTACAATCAGGACTTGACCTAAGTAATCTCTAATGGTTCTTTCTAGATTAGCAATTTATGGCCACATACTCAGACACATGGGTAGTATTCACCCTCTCAGGTGTCAAGGTAAGATTTATTACCAGTTCCAAACAAATGAAGGATTTCAGGCATATCGCAAGTATCATGGGTATTCTACGGTTTTAAGCCTGGGCACAGGATACAGCAGGTTGGGCACTACCAGAATAATGTAGGCCCTGAGATACATGTCTCCCATAGACCTGCTCCCTGTCCTCTAGGAAAGGCCACTGACCAGGTGAAAACATGAACCCTGTCTGGAAGAATTTTAGAAGGAGGTTGCTCAACTGAAATTGGACTGAGCTGTGTTTTCCCTGGGCTGAATGTGAAAGTGAAAAATCTGCTAGATATTCCACAGGTGATTGTTTCTGACCTATTCTTCCCATTTATTCCTTATCCCTGAAAAGCTCTGTCACATTTTGCATGTTTTACCCATAGACTCCCTTCTACAGATAAACGTGAATTTCCTTATGAGTGTTTTGGGTCTCTATTTATGATTAGAATATGGTTAGATAGAGCTCAGATCCTTTACCATTGTCTTTGCATTAAATGGCAGTTTGACATTTTTATTTGTTTGTTTGTTTTCCATGCAATCAATGAATATTCAAGAAAATAATAAGATCAATTTCCCATCTTTGTGGTCAAAATACCAGGAATTCCCTTGTCTATCTCCAAATTTCAGATGAAAGGCAAATAGGCAGGCGTGTTCTCTCCATCTTTACAATTGAAGATTGTGTAATGGATAGAACAGCTTATTTTTAAGACAGGAGGAAACTGAAATACGAAAAAGAAGGGGTTTTTTTTTCTTTCTAATAGATATTTTGGAAGTAGCTGAAATAGAAAAATAATCGAGAAACTGCAAATGGTCAAGATGAGGTCCAACTTTAATCAGGTGATAAAAATAATATAAAAATATTATATTAGAAATAGGGACAGGAATTTCAAAGGCGGATTCATTTCTTTTCTGTCTTTTATGCATTAAATTTTGTGAGGAACAATGGATTTATATTCATAACAAGAGTCCAAAAAGAGCTCTGAAATGTGGCAGCATTTAATGACAAGAACAAAATAGTAGACCCGAGAGTAGGATTTTAAAATAGTAGAAATTCTTTCTCTTTTACTTGTGTAAAAGGTTTTTAATTTTAAAATAAGGAATTTACATGGAATGCTGAGAATATGGGTCTGTTCTATAACTTTGTTATTTATATATACACACATTTATATATTAGTATTTCAAAATTGCATTGTAGTCAATACATAATTTTTGGTTTATTTTTCTTTGGCACATTTATCCACTCCTACAACACTCTTTCTTTGACTCTGGATGCAAATTATACCACTCTACCATCAACTCTGATATAGGATTATCACGGGACTCAAGAAATCTACTCCCTTAAACACAATGAACAACCCACAGACAGAGACCAATCAGGACCCACCTTTAGAATTTCCCAGCAGAGACTGCAGTGAAATCTAGGCTCCGCCCACCTGCTGCCACCTCCAGGAGAACTGAAAGTGTCCCCTTGCTTAGAGAAGATGAGAATGCCACACATTGGGAGTTGTCTAGTCACATTCCACCCTAGTGGTATAAAGCTCAGTAGAGAATAAGATATGGTCAATTTCAGTGTAAAATATTAGCAGACTGAATGGTTGAATAAAAGCTAAAACTTTTGAGTCCCTAAATCTGTTGTTTCATCTCAAAACTTCACTATTGTTCTTCAGAGGTAGTAGAACCAATTTGAATCTTCTTCATTTCCTAAACTGAAACTAGTGAATCAGATTTGAACCAGATTTTCTTTTTAAAATGAAAAAGAATGTGAAAACATAGTGTCTTTTAGGTAAATTATTGTTTCTGAACAGATTGTGCTTTGTGATTTATAAAAGAGCAATTATATGAGAGCTAAACAATTATAGCTAGTACAATATATTTACAACACTGAGGTAACCCTCTTGGTAAAAACATGAAATTGACACCTTTTATAGCTAAGCTGAATCTAAAAATAGGGAGTCAAACAAGCACACTAACTGCAATAAAAAAAAGAGAGCAGTAGGCTTTCTTACCTATAAAGTCTTAAAATAGTAGTTTCCTTTGCCATGGTTAATACAGGCTTTTTTACACTGCCTAAGTCAGAAGTTCCTTTGTAAAGAGCTATAAATAACTACTTTGTGAAATTTATATAGCCAGTGATTTTTTTGGGGGGGGGTGAAGGGTTATGGTCAGTTGATAAAATTCTTCTGATGAAAACTGTTTATCAGCATTTTGCAAGCCAGAAGGTTCTGAAGCTTTAAACCTCTGCTTTAAAAACATGTAACAAATAGCTATGATATGGAATGTTTCCACCAAATAATCTAATATTTTCATCTTACATTTTCTCCACACATAACCAAGGAAATAGTGTATGTTTTAAGTCTTAAAGTGTGTGTTAAGCATTCCTTGTGTTTCCTCAGCATCTACTAAATGTCAAGCACTTTTTTTTTTTTTTTGAGTTCTTGGAATTGACAGTAGTGCAGAAATGCTGGACAAAGAGAAGACTGGAGAGAAGCACAGAGACGCCATTTATGTTTGAGAGCTCTTCACAGCCTGCCCATGTTCCACACTGCAGGGCTGCATACTTAGAGGTGCTGAAAGAGCTTTACCAGACCACGATTTACCATGAATTGAGGGATGCAAAGGTAATTGTGTTTCCGACTGCTACAGGATCCCTAGAGATGTTGCCCTTTTACTTTAATTTTAAGATAAAGGAGAATTGAGATACTATATAAATTGAAAGAAGAATGAAAAGAATATAAATTCAAAGTATAAAAGAAGAGGACGCAATTGCAATGCATATGAAAGAGACACTTGGTGAAATAAAATCCCAGAGGATAGGGAAAGGTGAATAATATAAATTGAGGTAGGAGATTTCAATGGCTTCAGAAGAGAGGAAGAATAACGGAAATGAGAGGAATGAAGAAATAGTGAAAGTAAAAGAGAGTTTTTTTAATCCGATGAAAGGAAAAATCGGGGGCATTGCACAAAAATAAGAAGTTTTTTAAAAAATTGATGTCATTAGGTGGGAAAAATGACAATACACTTATCTGTGTCAAAAATATTACCGTTTATATGTGAAAAGAAATGTACAAATAATAATAATAATCTTCTATGATGTAACTGAAATAATGGTAAAAGTTTTAATGACATTTACAAAATCGTTCAGAAACCCAGGCTACCCCTTTGAGCTTTTGATCATCTTAGTATTTTAATATTATAATTACAGCATGTCAGCACTCTATTTAAAATGTAATTATCAAAGCTCAGAGGAAACTGATTCTTATGCATCCATAATTTCATACAATATAATTTTAGAGCTTGAGCTATTTTTATGTTATCATTTTAGTCATAGAAACATAGCTGAAAGTGTAGGGACCTGTAGTTTTCATTTTTCAATAGGCTTTTAAAGATAATCTTTGCTTTTAAAGTGGCCTTGTCAGTGAGTACTCATTTATCTGAAATAAATCAAATTGCTTCTGGAGGAATAAAATGGTTCATGTGGTTTCCATAAACATACCTTAACAACAAAACTACACCCTTAAAAAAAGAAGAAGAAAAGAAAGAAAAATCAGGATTTATTCAATTCTTGCATAGGAGCCATTCCCCCCTACAGGAATTGGAAGAACATTTTAAATTCGATGGACTGGTGTTTTATTGATTTCACTGTATCTGTTTCAATACCATCTCAGTGAAGCCTCCCCAACATCTATGGGAGGTTGCCTAAGCTGAACTCAGCCTCTGTCACCGCAGAGACTTTAGCCAGGTCATCATCTCATCTCCGGAACCCAGAGGCAGTTTTTCATTCTGAATAGATAATTGCTTTCAGAATCTATTAAACATACTTAAGAAAATAATTATTTCGGTGGGTTTGAGGTCAAAATTAGGATTTTAAAAAATTTCTTAAGTGTGTTACATGAACAGTTGGAGTAGTTAGGCACTAAATCAAAAGCAATATCTATATTTTAACTAAAGAATTGTATAGACTCTGTGCTTTTCTTTCCTGGTCCCTTCCTCCCTTCTTACTTTGATGTATTCATCCAACAAATATTATGAAGTATCCTAGGCATTATGGACACCCAAATCAAGTAACTAATTATTTGTGCCCCTAAAATGCATGCAGTTAACTAATGGAAGTAGTTACATTTTGAGGGTGGATGTATTTTTTGTGAATAGTCAAAAAAATGAATAAATAATATGATGAAGCAGTTTAATACTGTGCGTGTGTGTGTGTGTGTGTGTGTATGTGTGTGTGTGTTTAAAAGTGAAATATATGAAATGTATCCTGGGCTGGGCACACTCATTTAGGTGGCACACTCCTATAATCCCAGAAACTCCACAGGCTGAAGCAGGAGGATTGGGAGCTCAAAGCCAGACTTAGCAACATAGCAAGATCCAGTCTCAAAGTAAGAATTAAAAGGGGTTAGGGATGTAGCTCAAAGGTTAAATGCCCAGTTCAATCCCTGGTATCAATAATAATAGTAGTAGTAGTAGTAGTAGTAGTAGTAGTAGTAGTAGTAGTAGTAATAACAATAAAAATATTGAAATATGAATGAGATAGTGAAGTTATTCTTCTCATGAAATTTATGAAAGATCAGGAAATAAACCCAAAGACACGTGGTCAACATGTTATAAGAAAATCTACTTTATGGAATAACTAAAACATTTCTCAAATGCTGTGAGCCAGTTTCCTACATAATTACTGATTCCCTACAAAACACCCTTTGCATTCACCAGAAACACATATGATGATTAGGTTCCTTGGTCAACTATGTCTAACTATGTTATTGATTGCTTAAAATATGTGGGACTATAGAACCTAGCCACTAGATTTCACAATATCTCCCAACTTATTACATTCAAATCACTAAAATACAATGGCAGGACACTGTTACTTTTCCTAGCAACTCTGGTCCAGATGAGGATTCTTCTCTCCTCACATCTTCCTTAGCAATCATTTCTCAGGGCAGGTCTCACCACAGCCTTAATAAGTTGAGGTAGAGTGTATAGCAAGACCATGACTGTGTACACTAAGGTGTAGCAGGGAGAGGGATCCTCTCTCCTGTTCTCTTTACCATCATTCTTTCTGTTTTGTTGGTTGTTTATTGTTTGCTTTTTTTTTTTCCTTTTGGTACAGGAGATTGAATCCAGGAATGCTTTATCACTGAGCCACATCCTTGGCCTTTTTTATTTTTTTTATTTTGAGACAAGGTCTTGCTAAGTTTCCCAGGCTGGCCTCAAATTAGCAATCCTCCTGCCTCTGCCTCCCTAGCAGCTGGGATCACAGGTGTGTGCCCAGGCACCTGATCTTCCATCATAATTCTTTCTTCGAGTGTGTCTCCCTGCTGCACCACACATTCCACTCTAAAGTGAGATAAGAAGAGGAAAGAAGTGATGGCTGATGTTCTCTCCTGGTGGGATGGAAGGAAATGGTACCGGGAGAGAGGGTGGATTGCAAATCAGGTGTGCACACTAACAACCAGGTTCATTACAGCAAGACCTCATGGGAGTATGGAGAAGGATAAATGATTTCCCATTTTAAATAAAATATATACAGGAAATCTATGTTTAGGTCATGAAAAAGGAGAAAAATATTCAACCAAAGAAAGGTAATAACTTTTTCGTTTCTGTGCAATTTGAAATCAGATCTGCTTACTTTAGACTAAAATAACAGAAAATACCAGGAACATTTGATTCTCAAAGAATGCCAGTTTAAGTCACAAATAGGTATTGTATCAAAGTGGAAAATAGGGCTAAATTGATGTCATCTTGATACTTCCCTAGTGGGTCCTTCCTTTTAATACTTGTTATATTGAAATGATATTGAATGAGTTTATTGGGTCATACACCTTTTTAGGACCAATACCAACTCAGTGGTATACTGATAAACCTGCTCAAGTGTGTGGGAGTCCTGATTCATATCATATACTGATGATGTTGGTATAAATACGTCTACCATTGTCAATTTCAAGTTCCCAAGAAATTTAACAATTGCTTCACCATATTCCTGATATCTAACTATTAGCTGTAGGATATGACTGTCAGAGTCTGCATCATCATCAACTAACACAGGGCTCAGGAAGACTTACACAGTGAACATTTCCTGAGTTCTGGTTGAGAAAATTAAAAAAAAAATCCTCATGAGAATATTGGATTTTTCAGTTCCTCCACTGTTTCATCTTAGAGCATGTCACTTGTTACAAGAAGCAATTTATAGCCTGTGAGCAATGAGAAGATAGAGGTTTAGAGAGATAAAGTCCCAGGTACTTCATTGCAAGATCCAGGGACATTTCCAAAAGCAGTAGGTTCCAAAGGCTGCTTTGATGACTAATGTCTGCTGGTTTTGCATCTGGAAAGAGATGGTAGTTAATCTTATGATGGATTATTTCAAGATTCTCCTTAACTAATCTTTATATAGTAGAATACAAATGGATGAGAAGTGACTTTTTTTTTTTTTGTTACTGAAGAAGATACACTCCTAGACTTGCTTAATGGTAAATTTGTTGTCACCTATTGTACAAATGAAAACAGAGTTACCTAAAGGCTAAGTCGAATACTTAGACAGCTGTAGAATGATGGAGATTAGAACCCTGCTTGATTCCTGTGCAATCTGTGGTTCTATGGTGAAGAGATAAAAAACATGGCTTGTGCAATAGGAGTTGGATAGGGGTCTGAATGGGGTCTTGGTCTGCCCTCTCCCTGCCAAGATAAAGCTCTGTGAGCTGCTCCTCAGCCCTCCTGACATCTGAATGGGCAAGGCATGGAGTTTAAAAAGCAAAAGAGAAGGCTTGAAGTCACCTTCATGAGAAAGGTCATTGCATAACCACTAGGAAAATTCCCAGGCCTGGAATTTGGGAAGAAAGGGAGCAGGGCCCGGATGCTGTTTTGGGAAACTCAAAGAAAGATGATGAAGGATGGAGCAGTGTGCTGATGAATAACACTTTAGGGGAAAAAATAAATGCTTAGAGGATGTTTTGTGGAGTTTTGATGAATGTTGGCAACTGTAATTCTCCCCACACCTACCTCCTCTGCGGCTTATTTAAGAGGTTCAGGAAATATCTTCCCTAATTATTTTTCAAGGCTTTGGAATGAGATGCATATTTACATTAGGAAGCATCACCTTAACTGAGGCTTGTCTAAATGCAGCCCTACTTTTTTTTTCTGGTTGTTACTAATCAGAAAAAAAAAGGAGGATTGGAAATGATTAGTCCTTAGAGAAAGCAGAAAGATGCCAACTGGTTCTATGACTTCATACATTTTAAAATCATAAACATTGTTATAGATTTTTTTTAGTTATTTCATTCTAAATACAAGGAAAATGTCTTCACAAGACTTCAACATCAATAGTACCTTAGCAATTGTACTAGAGTTATATGGTCAACAAATAATTATAAAGCAAATAACATGCAACATCTAACACATTTTTCTTACCTGAATGATAGTAATATTTTTCAATTTAGGGGGAAAAAACTCAAGTGGCTCACATTATTTATTCTGCCAATAGCATATTTCATTTAACCTTTTATTCTGTTTGTTAGTTCTTGAGTATATTAGATGATATATTGACTAGAAATCCTGGCAGTCATGTCAAAGAAGAAACACAGCCAAGTTTCCTCAAATATTAACGTTTTTAGCCCTGAATATGTCGGATGCCATGTCTGAGAGATATTGGTCTTGGTGAAGTCATTTCTTCTTTTTGATTTATACGGTTGTGTACCATGCTGCTTTTTTTTTTCAAGAAACCAGTTAAAAATGTTGTAAGTATTTCCAAAACATCATGTTTCCATTCACAGAGATTTAAAAATGTAAATAGACTTCAGATCCAAAGAGCTCATGGTGTATCAAACAGCAAACATAAATGAGCATGATCTACAGCTGCATCTTTGGCTCTAAAGCTCACCTTTATCTTTGGAGTCCCCAGGGTGAGATCTATAGCCTTTCTCCCCTTTGGTTTCTTCCCACCTTGACATTACTGTTAGCATATGGGGTTGTATTATTTAAGTTTCCATATGGTGAAGTCACTGAGTACAATGCAGTGGCCCCAAAGGTACCCTGCTTTCCTTTAGGTTCTCTGACTATACCTTTATGCTTGTGTGTGACCATGGAGGGCCGGGCAGCTTATTGAGGAACTTACCATAATGCCACCAAAGCGTCTGGTCTTTGCCTCCCTTCCTTTGATACTCAGATTAAACTCTGCTCTACAGTCTTCACTGTCAGGCTTCAGTGGCAGCAGCAAGTGAGGGATTCGCTGGTGGATTTGATTACTGAAATGTGAGTATGTCAGAAAGAAATCATGAGACATTTGGAAACCTAATAATAAAGCTGGAAATTCAAAAGCTTGAGCAGCAAAGCAAACAAATTTGGGGGTTATTTTCAGAAATTTCTCTTAAATTTCAGAATTTCATTCTTGGGACATCTGGCCTCTCGAAAGGAGAAAAGGCAAAATAAAAACTTTAAGTGCCTAAATATATGAATTTCTTAACATGATAGCAGGTTTGATGTGAGTCCACCAAACAAATATCTTTACAAAAAGGGTGGGGGGCACCTTCATTATTCTTAACTGGAAATCAAATAAGCCTAGTTTTGCCTTGGAGAAGATTTGTCTGTTTTCATGGCATTCCGCCTTTGTCTCAGAGGTGACCATGCATGTTCTTGTAGAGATGGTATCAGTTGAGGTTTAAAAGGCTTCTTGAGCCAAGTTTGTGGTCTTTTTTTTTTCTTTCACCATTTATTAAAATCATATAAATTTAATGTTTAGTACATGCCAACAATATGGTAGACAATTTTTATTAAATTGGATGAACATTCATGATTTAAAGACAAGTTAATATGCTCCTATTAGATCTATTATACACCTGTGGAAGATCAGAAAACAAACAAATAAACCATTTCTGTTGATAAAAGGTAGATGGCAAGTACTCCTAGATGAACCCCTGCTGTTGGTCAAAGGTAAAAACATCACCACTGCCAGGACTGCTAATGACAGAGCACAATAAAGAAAACTGGAGTGGGCACCGAGTGTTAATCCTATCTGCTACAAAGCAGAGGAGATTTGAGAATCTGGAGTGAGGTAACCGAGAAGAGCATGCTAGCACATGACCTTGGAAAGAGAAGCAGAAGACAAATGTTAAGGATTTAGATTTTTAAGTGGGATTGGAAGCCATTGATGGGTTGGGAAGTATATTTTCTGATTTACATTTTAAAAAGGTCATTGGGCATCTACCTGGATAATCAACTTCAGAGGAACAGGAGTGAAGACAAAGGTACCAATTAATGTTCTAGGGTTTGGATTGCTGATTGTGGGACTGGATGGTCCCAACAAAGGTAAGACTTGGTTATTTTCAAAATATATTTCAAAGATAAACCTAACACTGAATCTTTTTTTTTCTTTTTCTTTATCCGTTTTCTGCAGGATTTGGGTTTATGATTAAGTCTAAAAATTAAACAGAAATTATATATCCAAAGCTCTTATCTATACCAGTTTACAAAGTACTTTCACTACTTTGGTATTTCAGGAGATTCAGGAGTATCTCACCCATGCTCACAAATAAATCAGTTCCTGCCAAGTGTTTACAGTACTCTTCCATTCCTCTCCCTTTCATAGGTATCAATACTAAGGACATTCATTAACATACATCCTGTACCCTGTACTTCATTTCAGAGATTTTCCCAGAATCTCCAAATTACAAACAGTTAAGCAGAGGAGAGTAGGAAAGTCAGACCTCAGAAAAACTGAGATACTAACTGGATCTCAGAAGGGAGGGGTGGGTGGGAGGTGTACCTGCACGTCTGGAATAATCTTACGGTTATAGAAGTTTGTCCTGAATGCTTTTTCTGACTGCTAATTTCCATTTTTTTTCTTACTTCTATCAGATTTTCATTATTAAAAAACAAACAAAAATTAACAAAGGAAAACAAAACAAAAAATGAAAGTAAAGCAGTTCTAAATAAACGTCATGTTCTCTGCTTCCACAATATATTTCTTCAATGCAACTGTAAGAAAACATAGAGATAGGTGCTTTTGTTTGTGTATAAACCTTTTGGGTATGTGTATTTCCATACAGACATTTGCTAAGATTAATTACAGTGCTGTGCATTGTGTTCCATTTCTATTTTGCTATCTTATTACTACTTTTGATAAGTATGGCAGGTATAATTGATTTCACAGTCACATTGCCACCATCTCCCCCCCGTTCTCTGTACTTCAGTTAGAAAGCTCCTGCAGGATTTTGCCTGCTACTGTCATACCACACAGAGGTTTACCTGTCACTTTGGTCTCCTAATGGAACCTGGGATCAACCTCCTGCAGATAGCTATTCTTTCCTTTTCTTCCCCCTCAGAAATAGAACAGTTCCTCAGTGGACTCTTGCTTCTTTCCAAAAGCTCAATTTGCCAGCAGGTCCCAAATACAGATAGAACTTGCTGTTATGACCACACAGACCACAGAGTATCTTTACATTGCAAAGAAACCACTCCCTGCTTTGCCCCTTATGTTTCAGTTAAAAGGCTACATTTCAAAAATGCACAGACAAAGCAATAAATTCTGGAGTCATGTTATCTGGTTCAGGAAGAGGATGGGAGACAGTTCAAGTTTAAAAATTCCCTCATCTTTAATTAGAAGTATCTAGGATTTAACAAAGTCTTATTGTATTGGGTCTTTTTTTTCTTTCTTTGTTCTCAAGCATTTATAGATTAGAATCCTTGCAGATTTATGAAGGGCATCTTTTCACCTCATATAAATGTTATCTTTCTGAAGTCAAGTAAATATGTAAGATTTTAGAAGGCTGAAGGAAGGAGTTAGTGGACAGGAAACCATGCCAATCAATTAAATAATAAATCAACCAGCCACTATGAATGTCTACAAAGTGCATAGTGTATTATGGAGTCTCCAGATAAAGTATTTTGTCTCCATAAACTCACCCTGAAAGGGGGAAAAGATAAAAAAGAAAAGCAGAATCAAATGAACAAGATTCTGTTTGGAGACCCCTCTGGGTATCCCTGCACCTTGGTAAACCAGAACTCACCTGCCTGAGAGATAGATAGCTCAGTTCAGACATCATCATCTAAGATAAATTTGCCTTAAGGTATTGGGAACCAGGACTAAACAGAAAATTGGATGCACACACACAAATATTAATTACATTGATTCATTAAAATGTGTTTGGAAGTTGTGGTTTACATATATCACTAAACAAATCAGCATGATCATATTTTAAGTTGTACTTGCCTAATCAATTCTTTTATTGATGAGATATTTAATACCTTGTTCTGTATTAGAGTCTGCGCTACACAAAGCCTGAGGACACACCAGTGAACAAATCAAGCAGATCGTTGGATTCATGTAATTTATTTGCAATAAAAAATAAAGTAAGGGGCTGGGACTTTAGCTTAGAGATAGTGTGTTGCCTAGCATAAACATGTTCCTGGGTTGGATCTTTAACAGTGCAAAAATAAACTAACAATAAATAAATAAATAAATAAGAAATTATAAGGGCTAAGGTATTTTTTTTTCTGAGTCTTTCAAAAATACTACAATCTACATTTATATTTTCAAGTACAGTTCTTAAAAGATAAGAGCTTGTCAAAAAGAACACTCAAAACTTAACTTTACCTCTAAGTCCTTGCTCTGGAGTTTTCCAAGGACTCTCAGAATAAAAGCCATACTGATAGCAATGTAAATTTTAAAAGACTTAGGAGAAGTATAATTATTTTGGAATTATAAGATCTAAGATAATATTTAATGATATCATTAGAAAAAAAAAGTTATACAGAGGACTGGGCACTGAAGACCAATAGGCTATCTTCTCATCTCCATTTGACAGCATTCCAGGTGAATTGCATGAGGCTAATCTGACTTTGACCTAAATAATTCAGACTTTGAGATTTACAATATAAATCAAATAGATATTCTGGCCTTTTAAGAAAATTTCTTTTAAGTCAGTTTCAATTCTACTCTAAAACTCTTTATTGACAGGAGAACATTCTGAGTCTGACAAAAAGTACATGGACTGAGCTTTAAGGAGACCTGCCTCAGGGCCCAGGAAGGGAGGCAGCCTTCCATAGTGAAAGTAAGTTTTCCAGAACAGGCTTACTTATTCATTTATGTAAAAAAAAATAAAAATTAAAATTAAAGAAAATTTTAAAAAACCTTAAAAATAAAAACACATTTTATTGTTTCTAAGCAAATCAAACATTATGAAGTTTCTAGTCCACTCAGTTCATGGGTTACTTTTTAAATGGTCTTAAATGATATGTGTATTTTAATTGAATCCCATTAACATTTAACAAAATGTAAAAAATACATCCAAGTATTTATGTATTTAGGTTTGGGGACGATCACAATAATTATGAAGGTCACAGAAGAAATTAGTGGTTTTGATAGCATGGAGGCTTCAACACTATCTCGTAAATATGGCTTAGTAAGCTTCCTGGGATGACTTATTTGAGAATGGTATTAATGGAAATCCAGTAACACAAAATGATTGCATAGAACAGAAGCATGATATTGAGAAAAGAAAACCCTTTATGTAATTGCTTATCTTTAATTTACTCTTTTTCTCTCTCCAAGAGTTTATGGTCCTTTGCTAATTTGAAATAGTTAATTTCCCCAGAGGCCTTTGAATGTAATGAATTGTTAACTTAGTAACTGATAATTATAAACTATTCAGCCTTACTTGTGTTTTAATCGAATCATTGATACTTTCAGTCTATTTGATATATTTTTTCTTTTCTATTCATACATGTTTTATTTTTAACAAAAGGAAGCAGCATCATGGATTGGCTTATGAAGACTGTTAACCTGGAAACTAATCTAATGCTGATGGCTCTAATTTTATTGAACTCTTACCATATGCCAGTCACTATGATAAACACCTTTCTAGTCTAACAAACACCCTTTTCCTATAGCACCCATTTTAAAGGTGTGGTAATTGAGGCTTAGACTGGTTATATAATTCATTCAAGGGCACATGCTTATAAAGGGTAGGATCTGGATTCAAGCCAGGTATGTCTGATTCCAAAGCAGGGATAAAACATGTATGGTTTACTGTCTTGCATGCATCTATAATTACTTAGTTATAATAGAACCTGGGAGTATTCTCATTAAGAAATGAATACTACTCCAAAGTTGCTATTTTTTGACTGGTGCAAACTTTAATAATAATCTTCATACCAGTACCCTCTCATCTTTTGCTTATAATCTTACCTGTAATGAATTTATAGTATATCATAATGAACAGTGTTATTAGACTTTACAGCATCATCATGAAGATAATTCAACATAGTGTATAGGATATTTAAAGGTAGAGATCTCCTTCCTGGTCTCTTTTGTGTATTCTGGAATCTGTCTTCTTGGTACTATATCTTTGGGGCTTAACAAGGGTCAAGAGATTTTCTCATACCAAACCTTGGCTTTGATCCTTCGCTAGACTATGGACTACTCCAGCAGAACAGTTTCTGTTACAGGGAAGGGTAGACCCAATGCTAATTCAGGTTATACCTTAGATCAAATCTGAGCTTATATCCATGTCAACTGTGCTTGCTGATTAGGACTTCAGTAGAGATTCAGGTAAAGAGAGGGCGTCTTCGTTCTTTCTGGGAGTGAAGAAATTCAGAAAGTGAAGAGGCACGAAGTGGTGATAGCAGACAGTAACAACAAAAATAAACTATGTGTTCTGGGTGAAGTTAACATTCTAATTTCTTAGGGGAAAGGACATTGAAATGTAAGAACTTATTCACTGAGGGATATTCAGATAGCACTTGTATCCTTCTCACCAATACATAATTCCTATCCTGCCACCTATTCACAGATTCTCATATCATGTAGATTCCCCACTTCTGATCTGGATAGAGTATTTTCCCTAAGCAGAAAATCATGTCATCTTATAGTGTTGAGAGCCACAGCCAAAGGAGCCCCAGCAAACTTCCAGCTGCCAGCAAACTTCCAGCTGCTGGCTGATGATTGGCTCACAGTGGCCCCAGCAACATCTAGCTGATTGGCTCCTCTGCGGTGATGCTCATTGGGCTGTTTCCCTGCCCTTTCAGACCACAGAGCTGCTCATTGGGGGACTTTTTTGGCTCCACCCACACGACCCAGCCAATCGGCCTCAAGAGCAGGAGGATTATGGGAGGTGGTGAGGCTTGTGGTTGAGAGAGAGGCTTGTGGGAAGCCTTGGTGGCAGTTGGGCTCTGAGGGTTTTTCCTGAGGAGCGGTTTTGTTTGGCGTGTGGTTCTAAAAATAAAGTTCATTTCTTTTGACAAGTGGCTCCTGAATTGTGCCCAGCCAGACTGCGGCATTATAGGATATGCTCCTAGTGGAAATACTTGGCAGATAAAGGAAGCAAACATTAGGCCTTTACTGAGGCTTATTCTTCAACTACTCAAGCCTAAAGGACAGAGTTACTGAGCTGACTCTGTCATATACTAGACTGATAACACCACAGCTAAAAGCATGGATTTTATATTGACTTGGGTAAGTCCCAACTTCTGTAAGCCTGTTTCCTTATCTAGAAAAGAGGTAATTATAAGTATATAAATCTCATAAAGGCATTGTGAAGTTTAAATAAGTTTACTTTAAAGAGCATTAAGTACAACATTTGGCACACAGTAAATATTCAATGAATGGTGGTTATTACTATAGGGAGCAATAATTGGACCAGAAGAGAAAGAGATAAAGCCTTCTTCCCATATAAAATTTACCTTAAGTGACTATCTCCTGGGCACACAATAGTCAGAAATTTAAACTGGGTAAAACATTTCACCTCAACATATGATCTGCATTTTAAAAAGTGTTTGAGATTTGCTCTGTTCACCCAACAGAAAATCAGGATGACTAGTAAGGGGGAGTGGGAAGTCAATATGCTGACGGGACATTTTTCATTCAGTGTTCCCTCCGTTCCTTGAGTGAATGGAATACATTCATATTTGTTGCAACATCTTTGTCTATTTCCTTCTTTTGATTAGTCTGATTATCTCCTCAATATGTGTTTTATTTTCCTGCTTATTTTAAAAGCTATTAATTTCTGATTAGATGCCAACAAGATTTCGGGGATATTTACCTCATGGCCTTTTTGCATAGAGTTTGTTTTCCTATAAATATTCCTGAGCTTTGTCTGGGATGCACTTAAGCTCCTTGGAAAAAATGGTCTGTATTTGTATTGCTACTTATTTTTTTTAAATGGTATACATAGAATTGTGGATTCCCTGTTACATATTTGTACATACATGCCACAGAATTGCATTTAGTCTAAGTTAAAATTTTTCCCACTGCTAAGTAAGACTGCATTTAGTAATTTAATGACCCATGAGTTGTGGCTACTGGGAATAGATACTTTTCCCATTCCTGTGGTACTTTTTTTTTCATTAATCTTTCAGAGCGGTTCTTTCTCCATTCTTGGGTAATTTCCTCATAAGCACATGCTGATTAGTACTTAACTGAATATTGAGGAAGATTTTTGCAGACCTCTGGGCTTGTTTTTATATGTGACTCTCTCTCATCTGATCAACTGTCTTGCAAACTCACACCACCTCATTCTTCCTGGGGTCCCCATTTCATCTCTCAGTACAGGGGGGCCCTCCAAACGATTCAGTCTGCTCCCTCTCTGTACTGTAACCTGAAATTTTTCTCTGGGCAGTAAGCTTGTCCATCAAAGCCATTCCTTTTTTTTTATTTCTCTTCTATCCTGAATCAGTGTTTTTATTTTTCTTATTCAGTACCTTGATAGCCAATATTTTTCTTTTCTTTTTTGGGGTACCAGGGATTGAACTCAGGGGCACTCAACCACTGAACCACATTTCCAGCCCTGTTTTTTATTTTAGAGACAGGGTCTCACCGAGTTGCTTAGTGCCTTGCCCTTGCTGATGCTGGCTTTGAACTCATGATCCTCGTGCCTTAGCCTCCCTAGTCACTGGGATTATAGGCATGCACCACTATGCCGAGCGATGGCCACTATTTCTTAAATGTCATTTATTTAGTTGTTCTATGTGGGAGAGTAAATCTAACCCTCTTTTTGTAATTTGAAATCTTGTTGTGTTTTTTTTTAAGTCTTCTTTAAGATAGAAAAGAATCTTACTTTCCTTTTTTTGTTTTATTTTTGAGTATTTCTGATGTTTCCTTATGTTTAGATTCAGGTTATAAATTTTTATCAGAAACACTACAAAGGTGATAAAGAGAAGCCATGTCCACAACCGAGTCTTTCATTGCACATGACAATGACTTCTTCCATTACCTGTCACATTTATCTTGAAAACTGGTAAAGTGATACCTGACAAGTTTCTCTACTGTAAAGTTAATCTTTTCCTCTTTGTAGTTAAGAAATGCTTTGTGGGGATAAAATTTGAACCCATGGAAATATCCTATTTTTCATTAGATTTTCAACACTCACTGATGATTATTGTCTCAACCAATGATGACCATTGCTTTCTAATATTAGCATCTTTTTTCATTTGTTGGTTGGAAGGAGAGGGTAAGGAATAGATTTCCATCTCACTTTGTTTATGTATGTATTTTTTTATTAATGAGATTATGGATTCATGTATTTAAGTGAGTTTTGATTTAAATATCCTTTCTAGCTGATATAACCTGTTGTTGTAATTATTTATTTTGATATGCAAGTGATCCCATAGTTAGCAGTAGAAGTACCTTCAACCTGGCTGCCATTCATTTTCCATGTTCTGAGTATTCTTAAATAACTTGCTTAGTTTCTGACACATCAAGATTTGGAGGTTCATTTTAAATTTATCTTCCCAACACCAAGCTAGAATAAATATTTTCTCCAAGGAATCTTGGCTTCATTTAGTGGAGAATGATATCTAAAAAGTGATTTGGAGGCAAATTGTGCTCATTGCTACCAGGTCTTTGTAATGGGTATATTTAGAAATGACAGACAAATGAATACATAGATAAGTACAGATGGATAGATCAAGGGGCATGCATGTTATATATGCACACATAGCTACATCTTCTATTTTGATCTGTTTATTCAAATATCAAGTATGTTTCCTCTGTTTGCCGACTGTGGAGTTTCTTTCACATATTTAAAGAAATTTTCAAAAATGTCGTGGATTTTCCATTCTTCCAAGGAAGTACTTTTATTTTCCTCCTTAAAATATTCAGTTTATTCTTCTGAGTTTCTTTGTTTCCCAACAACTCCCTCTAGCCTGGTAACTACTAAGCTGCCACATAATTTTCTTATCCCCCACCCCCTTATTATTCTTTTCCTTGTTACCCTGCTGTGCAATAGATCTCAAAACTTACTCCTCCTATCTGAAATGTGGTACATTTTGACCAACAATGAGCATTTCCACCCTCACCATGCTCTGGTATTCACCATTCTACTCGATTCTTCTAAGGGTTTCTTTAAGATTTCACATATGAGTAAGAATGTGTGGCATTTGTCTTTCTGTGCCTGGCTTATTTCACTTAACATAATATCTTCCAGGTTCATTCACATAAATGACAAAATTTACTTTCCTTTTAAAGGCTAAATAGTATTCCATTGTATGCATATGTCATATTTTCTTTATCCATGTTGTTAATGAAAATCTAAATGAATAATGCCACAGTGCATGCGGTTCTCATAAATAACACTGCAATGAACATGGGAGTCCAGATATCTCTTTAACATTTAATTTCAGTTCTAATGGATATATATTCAGAAGTGGGATCTCTGGATCATATGGTAATTTTATTTTTTTTTTTATTTTGAAGCAACTTCCATACCATTTTCCTTAATTCCAATACTAATTTATACCCCACCAAAAATGTACAAGAGTTCTCTTTTCTCCACATCATTATCAACACTTGTTATCTTTTGTCTTTTTCATAATAGGCATTCTAACAGGTGTGAGGTGATATTTCAGTGTGGTTTTCATTCATATCCCCTAATGATTAGTGATCTTGAGTGTCTTTTTAATGTACCTAGAGACATCTTCTTTTGTGACATGTCTGTTCAGGTCCTCTGCCTGATAAATAGGTTGTTTATTTCCTTACTATTAAGTTATTTGAGTCTCTTAAAACAATTTGAATATTACCCCCTTATCAGATGTGTGATCTGCAAACATTTTTCCCCCAATATTCAGGCTGTATTTTTACTTTGTTAATTGTTTCATTTGCTCTGCAGAATATTTTTATTTTTATGCAATCCCATTTTTTAATTTTTTTATTTTGTTGTTCAAGCTTTCAGGGCCATATCTAAAATATTATTGTCTAGACAAATGTGGAGTATAAGTCAATGATATTCTGATATTCCTTTTCCTTTTATATGTTTCATACAGATGCAACTTGGTCTTTAAAACCTCAACTCTTCAATGAAAAACACCAATTTTTCAAAGATAAAACTTTTTTGTTTGGGCATATCTCTGTTCATATAAATCTCTGGGAAGCAAATATTTTCACAAAGAACCACATAATAAAATTGTAGGTATTGTATACCATCCAGTTTCTGCAACAATTATCTATATCCAATACTTTAGTATAAATACAGCCATAAATAATAATTCATTGAAGTAAACTAGCTGTGTTCCAATAAAATTTTATTTACAAAGCCAGGCTGTGTGTCTGAATTGGTGAGTGGGAGTGTATAATTTGTTGATCTCTAATTTGAAGCATTTTGAAATTTTTCTTTCTTAAGAACATTATTTCTGTGCAAGCATAATTTCTTGTATTAAGGCTTAATTAGTGAGCTTCTTCTAATTATATTTTGAACCTTTATAGTCATTATAAATATGGTTCCCTGTCACTTAACCAAATGGAGCTTTTATTTTCAGATTTAACCAGGATATGTTAAGCTTGTGTAACACAGTCTTAAAAAAACAAAAACTCAGGCAATGTCAGAGTTCATTATTCTCTCTCATAAAAAGGAGATGAGTGTCTGAGGGGGGTGGAAAATGCATATTCATTCAGAGATCCATACCAATGATGTATCTGGTATCTGGATGCATGTCTCCTGAGTAGGCTTTGCTGGTCACCCACCACTCCATCCAGGAAAGAAGGCCTCCAGAGGAATTTGTGATATAGGCCCCAGAAAGGACCTGCATTCCCTGTGCTCATATGCCATTAGTGACAGCGTGTTGATATGACCACAATCAATTACAGGAGATACTAAGAGATGAATTATAGCCTCAGACCAGCTCTAATTTTTTTACTATGAAAAGGTGGAAGGTGGATTTCAGTGCACCATCACATCTTTGATGTTGGGTGGAGTAGTCCTTAAAAATAGAAGGATGTCTTTATAATTCTTCCTAGAAAATGATGATTCTACAACACCTAGCAACAAGTGGATAGCCAACTTGCAGAAACTGTTCTAAAGTAGATATTAATATGAAGTAAACTAATAATATGGTCCCAAACTCAATGCACAAGTCAATTTCATACTGGCCCCATCAAAAGCTCCTGGCATATAAGTTTCATCCTCAAATTCTCTGCAGCCTTTATTTCATGATTATTCAGACACTGGGAGCCATGATTAGTCATCAGGGCCAGTGACTAGGAAAACTAGGTGGATGTGAAGCAGAGGGGAATAAAGACAAGGTAGAATCCACCAAAACTCTGATCTTGTCTCTGCATCTAACCATGACCATGCCTGTTTCTTCACTTCTTCCTATCATATTTCTTTTAGCCAACTCTGATCTGAAATCCTAGAGAGAAGCATATTCCAGTAAATAAAGTTTCAGCCTAAACAAGTTGATGGTGTCCAACCCCCATAGATGGAAATATCCCTAGCAGACTTTATAAAATAAAAAAAAATCAGGTATTTTAATTTTTTTGAACTTTTAAAAAAAATTTAACTTCTTTCCTAACCTAGAAACTTTGTAGGTTTTTTTAATATATGGCTTACAGTTATCAAGTTATCATTCTGTCACTAACAGGATCATGCAAAGGAATACACTTTGCTTATCTGTATAGTATCAACTTTATTTGTAAAGTGAAGGGGTTGGAATGGATAATTTCTAGGATTCTAACATGTGCTCTTTGCTCCTAAATAGTACATGTGAAGCATTTTTTAAATTTAAATTAGCTTTTCACAGAGCTCAATTCTAAATAATAGAGACTGTGATTTTTTTTTCTTAAATGTTATTCCATTTAGAAAGTCTCTCCCACCATAAACAAGACAATTCTACTTTCAAGTGAGAGAAGCCATGTTCAAATACAACTTTGATCTGTCTGCACATTAGATCTACATAATAGAGTAATTGAACAAAAAAGACAGAAATATACACATTATTGAGCTTCAATTAAATTTCAGAGCTGGAATATGTACACAAGGAAGTTGTCAAACACAGCTTAATGCATTTAAAATTGCAGATGTCATTAGAGTTGTACATTAACAAAGTACAAATGAACTATCTCATGACATTAGCTTTTAGAAACCACTTCAGATGCATTTATATTTGAAATCCAAATACATCCTTTATTTTAAGCAAGAAATTGGCTTCTGGTTTGTGGCTTAGAATATTTGAGTCGATATGAAAATAGCTTCCTCATTCCATTTTCATACTATACAATATGACATGTACATAAAAATACTCAATATACATAGCACAATGGTACTTCAATCAACATAAAAGACCTTACATGTTGATGGATTTGGCCCATTTTTCTAGGATGATATGTTAGATAATAATTGTATGGGTTACATTTCTTATTTTTGAAGAAAATAAATTTAAAAATAGATTAGCACTACAAACAGAGCCTTCATTGAGTTGTATTTAACACATCACATTTTTGCTTGTTTGTTTTTGCTATTTTCGCTTCTTTTGAGTTAGTAAAACAAACAATAGCATATTTCTCCAGTGGGAATCTTCGAATTCCCCCCTTTTTAAAAAATTCTAAATTTTTGGAAGCATATGCTGCAGAGGCATGTGCTGCATTTCTTGGCCCTACCTCTGATTCCACATGCCATTCTGTTTGAATAGGATCTGATATGATGAACAGTGAGCAACTTCCCCAGATCATTCTGATATCCCTCCAACACTGGGAAGCCCTGCTCTACTAGTTTTTAAAACACCTGGATTTCACCAAATAATGATGAAAGAGACTTCAAAATATGCATCTTCTGAGTTCCTAGTACCTTCTCTCATCTTCCTTTTCTTGGTTCATCCTTCACATTGCTACCAGAATTCCTCAGCTTTAAAGGTAAGTCTTATCATGTGGCAATCATTTTAATAAACTGAATTAATTCCTGATATAGATTCTGATTTTTCGTTATCTGAGACATTTCAAAATCAAGGCATGCCTCAATATCCTTAGCCTTATTTTCTCATCCTAAACTTTACACTGTCTATTCTCTACTCATCCAACAATTATAAGTTTTAAGAAACACACAACTTTTTATAGTTACACTGTGACTCATGTTACAATGTTAGAATGTCTGTTTTCTCTTTCATTTCCCAATTTTAACAGTGTAACTAACTGTCAACTGCTCACATTAATATCATGCATTGGTCTCTATGAAAAAAATGAACATTTATTGACATACTATTACTAATTAAAGTGGTCATTTTTCTTTAATATCCATTTTCTATACCAGATCTCATAGAGGATATCACATTATATTTAGTCATCAAGTCTTTGTAGGCTCCTCAGTGTTGGCTTGTGCTTTTATTTGATTACCTTTATAGTCTGGAAGTGGATGTGTATGTTAGCTTTCCATGGATATAACAAAATAACGGAGATAATCAACTTAAAAAGTTGAAAGCTTTATTTTTACTCATAGTTTCAGAGATTTCCATTCGCAGTTAGTAGGTTCTATTGCTCTTGGGCCTGGGACCAGTACATGATGTTGGCGGGAAAGCAAAAGTGAGAGGAAGCAAGGGGACCAGGGTTGTGATATCTACTTCAAAGGTATCCTACTAGGCCCCATGTCTTAAAGGTTTGCACTAACTCCATATAGCACCAGCCTGAGAACCACATTTAAGACAGGAACTTATGGCAGTCATATAAATTCAAACTATAGCAACTGGTCAGATATTTTGTAGCATGCTCCTCAACCATGATTTTTAAAAATCTTAATATTATTAGTGCACTGTTGCTAAACATTATAGTAGGTTCATTTTGACATATTCGTACATGCATGGACTATAATTTGCTCCATTTCATTCCTAACAAAATGAAAATTTGTCTAATATTTTCTCATAAATAGGGTTGAGGTTGTGAGTAAAGTACATTCCCATCACATCACATGAAGGGTCCATACAATTAACATAACTTGTCATTGAAGATGTCAATCTTGATCACCTGCTGATAAGGTGTATCCACACTGTAGAGTTACCCCTTAACTACCTCTCCCCTCTCCACACTGTAATTCCTCAATGGTAGCTATTACATATACTCCACAACTAATGAATTGGAAGTGACCCTGCAGTTCTTTGAGAGTAGAATTTTGAAATAAATTATTTGAAATTCTCCCCAGAAGATTTATCTCTTCTCTCCTATTTATTTAGTCATTTATTTATTTCATATGCACTCATGGATATTTATTTTACATTTTTGCATTATAATTCAGCATCTTATTATTTTGTAGTTCAAGTTGTTACACTTTGGCCACCATGAGCTCTTTCAGTTGACTCTGAGTTTCTTTGTCATATTTCCATAATTGTGGGGTCTTTTCCCTTTAGAGCATTTCATTGTCTGGTGCTGTAAATTCACCTGGCTCATTTTGCATATTTTCTTACCCAACCCTAGAATCAGGTGTTTCTTCAAAGGGCCATAGTTACTTATTTAAGGGTGGTATTAGGAAACAACCTCAGAGCACTATGTATACCCATTGCTAGTGGGCTGTGGTGGTTGCCAGGTCATTTAGGCTGTCAAAATGAGAAAACATATACATATTTGATATACATTTCCTATTGCTGCTGTAACAAATTTCTATAAATGTAGTGAGTTTAAAAAAGCACAAATTTATTCTAGCTCTAGACCTCAAAAGCTTGAAATGGGACTCAATGGATTAATATAAAGGTATTCACAGGGCTATGTCTGTTTCTAGAGTCTCTGTGAAATTTTTCATTTTCTTACCCTTCCCAGCTCCTAAAGGCAAACTTCATTCCTTGAGCAGTGTGGTTGACCCACACATTTGTAATATATTCAGTTTGTTTCATCGCATTCTACACTCCTTGACATAGCTGATATCCTAACTATTTTTTTTTTAATTTGCTGGTCTTTTGGTAAGCATGTTGTGTTTTAGATTTACATGGGTTTTGGCAATTGCATAGTATCATGAGTCTTAATATAAAGATAATTTTAAACTTCATCTCTGTTCTGAAAACTTCTTAAATTTTTGTTGTTGTGTTCTGGCTTCTTTTCTTTTTCTTTCTATTTCTTTTTTTTCTGGCAGATGACACCCTTATTTTTTAATTTTCCCATATTATGCTACTAAACATTTTGGTTAATTTCTATGTATCTTAAAAATTATATATTTTTCATGTTGGAATCCTTAAATGCTAGATTAGTTGCTCTTTGACCCAAAAGGTAGGTTTTTAATTTTTTTCCTATTAAGTCAGTATTTGGAATGTGGATTTCTGAATGTAAACACTCACTAAATAACCACCTATTTAAATGAAAAAGATTCTTAAGATTGATTTCAAGTAAACTAAAGCAACATATCATGGTGTTAAAAAGAGGAGTTTTAAAAATAATCTTAGAGGCAAATTAAGTAAAAATATAGTTTTCTTTATTTAAGAAATCGTGACCATCTATAAAACAGATTTTAAAAAGAGGATTTTTTAAAAAAATTGGTCTGATATAACTATTTTATTTGGACAGGTTCATTAAATAAGATGATTTTAGGGCTGAAAAGAAAAACATATCAGAGTTTAAAAAGGGGAAAAGACATATCTTTCATGAGAAATAATAGAGTCCCTGAATTAAATTCTTTGGAACATTAATCCTGAAAGCTACTGGAGTTGCATTAGTTGAATTTAATTATGCAAAATAATACCAGGAAACAGCAATGTCTCTACTTTGTAACTAATAATGGATTTTGGGGGTTGTTTTTCTAAAGAAAGTGAAACTACATAGATTTATTAACAAATATTTTATATTGTTTTAGGATTATATAGTCCTAAGCTTCTGCTTCATGGACTAGGAGGCAATGTAATTCAGTTCTTGATTGCTGATACTTTGGGAGTGGTATTCATATTTAGACTTATGAACTTGACAAAATTATGTAAACTTTCTAACACTAATTATAAATTTTTGTGTGTGAAGATTAAATAATGTTATATGAGTTGAGAATTCATCACTTCATAAATAGTTTAATGATGTGAGCTATTACTGTTGACATCATTATGAAAGTTGTATTCAAAGCACCAGAAAATGCTAAAGAAAAGTATTTGAAAATGTGGATACAATGCAGTATAAAAGATGTTTTGTCAGAAGAGAGACATGGACATAGGAGTTGTTAAGAGGAAATTCCTATTGACTTTTACCACAGTGGAAAATCTATCAGTGATGAACTGTTCATGTTCTTGTCATCCTGATGGTTGCTTTTTGACTATGTCATCAAGAAACTCAAAGGAACTCCTGCACTAAGTCCAAGAATGTCCATCTTGTCAATTCTAGCTTTTCTTCCCTCAAATCCTCCTTCCCACAGGTCATCCCTCCCCTCACCAGTAAGTAACCCTTTTCTAAGTCATGACGCTTCATTCTCTTACATCTTTTGACCTACAGAAACACTGTTCTCTGGCCTCTAACACTTTTATATCTTACCTTTTATGTTCCTCCTCATACTTGAAGCTGGCTAACTCCTGTCAGGCTTCACTTCTTCTAACAATGTCACATTCCATATAGGTGGTGCACCTTCTAAGAGCCCAGTCACATCTAGGACTTCCTCCACTGACGTATAGAGGTGCTCTGTGATCAACGTCACTTGTCAATTTGACCCTTTCCACTCAGCACTACATGTGTTGGTATTTTTGAATTGGACGATTTTTAGCGGGATGCCGCCCTGTGCATTCTTGGGTCTTCAGCATAATCCCTGACCTCTAAATACCAGATTAGGTATCATTCGGTATCATTCACTCCCAGTTACAGTTGGGGCATCCCAAATTTGTCTCCAGACAGTGTCAAATGTCCGTAGGGGCAAATTTTGCCTTGGATTAAGTAATATTGCTCTAGGTAAGTAGACCTCATCTTAAGTGCTAATCAGAATTTTCTGGAGAATATACATAGATATTCTCCAGAAAATTATATTATATATAAATTATATATATATATATATATATATATATTCTCCAGAAAATATATAAATATATTCCAATAAAATGTAATATGTATATGTATATATATGTATATATATGTATATATATATATACATATATATAAAGATATGTATGTACGCATCTTTATATATACACATCTTTGTTTGAATCTCTCTATATATGGATATATAGATTCCAATAATAAAAAATATATATATATATTTTTTTTTTATATATTCAGACAAAGTTGTATCCACATTTCCACATTTCTGTCTGAATCTCATCCAAGAGATTCTATTTCAATTATTTTTGGAGTAAAATATCATTATTAGAATTTAAAATAAAGAAGAAAAATAAAACCATGATAATAATAATGCTTGACGCTTCACTTGTGTTATTTGCAAAAGTTAAGGCTCAGTCTTATTCATGGAACATTATAAAATATAATAAGTTCTGACTTTTTTGGCAATTAGTAGATATTTCAGAAATACAAAGTGAATGAATGAATCAATTCAGCAACCTGTACTTATTTCTATTACAAATATGATTCCATATTTTATTATAATCATCTGTTTAAAGCAATATTATACATTTTTTAAAGGAATTTGTCCCTGTGTTTTCATTGAGCATAGTACTTGGTTATATTTAAGAGTTAATGAGTATTATTGAGAGGATGAGTAATGAATGAATGGAAGACTGAAGGAACACAGCATTTTGTATCTCCCGAAATCTTCCTATGGCAAAGATTGCTCCTTGCAGTTGGCTTTTGTTATAATTTTAGAAACTCAATGTCCATTTTCTTTTTTCCCCCAAACAATAGACCACTAAAATGTATGAGAAGGAATATTCCTAGCTCAAAAACTTCATTTCCCAGTCTTTTCATAGCTAGGTGTAGTTGAGAATACATCTGATTAGTGACACTAAAGAAGAAAGTTTGAATGCAATATCTAGAAAAGTTCATTGAAAGGAGGAAAGAAACTGACACATTCCCAGCTTTTTATTTTTATTTTTTAATTTTGAGACAGGGTCTCACTAAGTTGCCCAGTTGGCTTCCAAATTGTGATCCTCCTGCCTTAACCTCTGGAGTATCAGGGATTACAAGCCTGTGCCACTGTGCCCAGCCCATCCCCTCATTTTTTCCTCACTGATTCAGATGACTGGAGTTCAGATGCCATACTGGGCTCTAGGTGATAATTGGAATGAAAGTCTTTGGCTCAGGATAAGGAACAAAATCATAAAATCAATCAGCCTTATTATACTTATACTAAACTGCTCACCTTTGAAACTTTGGATTTAGTTGAGACAAGAACAAAATTCAACTTTGTTTCTGATCTTTGTGATTAGTCGTTTTAACTACTACCATAGTCAATAGAATGTTGAAAAGGCCAATTCATTTATCTATCCCTCATCAAATCATGCACTTTTGCAGTGATGAGGGCGTGTAATTGCAGTGATGTGTCCCATTATCACCCTTATTATGAGAATGCATAAAACATCCTTATGTTTGGGCACATGCATTTGGACCTGACTTCTAATATTAAACCAGAATTTTTTTAATGGAAATCATACCTAGACTATTCTTCAAGTATTCCAGAATGTACCTTCAAAACATGTCTAAATTGCATATCACAATGTGCACTTGCCTTTAATGTGCATTTTCTTGCTGTGAACGTCCTGTCCGTTTAAGAATGCTTCCTTTGAGAACACGCATTTAGAATTGTAAGCTACACATATAAAAAAAAAATGACTGGCATGCCTGCTGTTAAGTAGTTGCTTTTAGAAAAATAAATCTCTCCTTCCAGCAAGATTCAGCTATCTAAATTCACTCAAATGGAATGGAAATTGCCCTCTCAACTAATAATACACTTGGAAATGTTCACTTAAGGATAATTGTCTATTGGTAATTACCCTCACCATCCACCATCTTTAAGAGGAAAGCAAGAGATTGTGCAGAATTCTGAGGTGTAGTTGAGTAGAGACATTGTGAAAATATTATAAGCTTTTGCAGAAAGAACTCTGAAATATTTATAGGTCTCAAATTCTCTAATTGCTTAAAAATGCACACTTATTAACAAGATCATTCATTTCCTCTCAGTTCTCCAAAATGTAAAATAAGTAGCAGTGTCCATTTATTTTCTTACAAAATGTACTTTTCCAATATCTTAAACAAAATCTGGATTTTTGTAAGTCACCTATTTTCTGTCCTCATGTTTGCATCTTGTGAGGAAAATAAGAAAAAAAAATATTATTCTGTAGAGGGTTAAATAAAATTTTCTTTGAGTGGAAAATAAAACTTGTATTTCAACAATTCCATTACAGATACAAATAATCATTTTTAAGTCACATTATTTAATATATTGAACAATGTTATGAGTGGGGGATTCATTTCATGCAGAATTGTGGAATACACTTAATTTAGCTGTTTAAAAACAGATAAAAAGCAATTAATTCTGCCACTGTTCTAAAATGTTTTAAGTTTAATTTTCTTATTAATCTATTGAGACTGTAACTAGAGAGACTCCTTTCACATTTAACTTTGAACCTCTTACTATTCCTTGGAGCACTTTATAACTTCATGGGACAAATGGTTGGCTGTGTTCTATGAATATTGCATCCTATTAAATATATACCTACACTCTGGAAATAATATGGACATTCCTGAAAACACTAGGAACAGAACTACCATTTGACCCAGTTATCTGATTCTTTGGTGTATATCCAAAGGAGTTAAAATCAGCATACTACAGTGATGCAGTCACATCAATGTTTATAGAAGCACAATTCACAATAGTTAAGCTATGGAACCAACCTAGATGCTCATAAACAGATGAACTGATAAAGAAATTGTGGTATATATACACAATGGAATATTATTCACCCATAAAGAAGAATGACTTTTTGACATTCACCAGTGATGGATGGATCTGGAGAGTATCATGCTAAGTGAAATAAGCAAGTCCCCCCAAAACAATGGATGAATGTTTTCTCTGATAGGTGGCTGCTAACCCACAATAAGGCAGGGTACATAGAATTTCAGTAGGTTAGACAAAGAGAAATGAAGGGGAGAGAAGGATTGTAGAAATAGGAAATATAGTAAAATGAATCTGACATTTCCTTCTACATATATGAATACACCACAATAAATCTCAACATCATATATATCCATAAGACTGAATCCTGACTAGAATAAGATATATTCCGTGCTTGTATTAATACATCAAAATAGATTCTACTGTGATGTATAACTAAAAAGAACCAATGAAAAAAATATACACTTAAGGGTTTATTAAAACAACATGTTCCTTGCTTTGGAAAATTCTATGCAATATTTTGTTCTGTTTTTTGACTTGTTAATATTTTTTTGAATATCTTCCCCCTGCTGAAATTCATTAGGGACAACATGTGAGATAATGGGCTTAGAAGCTACCAGTGGAGGAAGAAAGCATCTAAAATGAAAATTTCAGAAGTATAAGCAAGATTAGCAACCATGGACAGAAAGTCATTTTGAGGAAGGAGTAGTCAGCAATGTCAGAACCGCAGTCAAGTCAAGCAAGATAAGGAATGCATAAGGACATGAGCTTTGGTGTCACGTGACTGTATATGCTATATTCCAACTAGGACTCTTCAAGGTTAATACTTCACCTTGAGGTTGCTCAGCAAAAGTAAAATCATTAAGAGAAAGCTTGACTTCCTGGCCAGAAGACCAGGGAAACACAAACTCAGCAGCAGCAGAGTGTAAAAGGCATCTTTGTTTATGTTGTCTTTTTAAAATCTATTTTAATTTTCTCCACACTGTTTTCTAGTCAAAAAGTTACACTTCAGTGGCAATTGCTTTGAAAAGGGAACTCACATTAGAAACCCTGTCCACAAAGGCAAGACCAAATTTGAGATCTGAACACAAAGGGAAAGATGGTTTACTGAAACAACAATAATAACAATCACAACCTTCTCCAAATGATATAAAACTGGACCTGAAATCTTACCAATACATAATCAAAGTATCCAGGAAACAATAAAAATGGACTTGATATAAAAACAACCAGCTAGATATAGCCACTTCTCAAAGGAAATGCAATTAAGAATATCTTAAACCAAACTTATCCAACAGCTAAAATTATTATTATTATTATTATTATTATTATTATTATTATTATAAGAGGGATTGAACCCCAAGGGCACTTAACCACAGAACCACAGCCCCAGTTCTTTTTATTTATTTATTGTTATTGTTGTTGTTTTGAAACAGGGCCTCACTAAGTTGCTAAGGCTGGCCCCGAATTTGTGATCCTCCTTCCTCATCCTTTTGTGTCTTTGAGATCACAGGCACGTGCCAGAGCATGTGGCATCCAAGGGCTAAAATTTTTAGACAGTACTTTAAAAGCAACCATTGTAACTGTGTTCTACGTGGGAAGGAGAAACTTCATGCCAATATGTAGGGAAAAAAAAAAGGTTTCTAACAGTAGAAACTATAAGAAGTAATAAAGTAAACACAATAGAAATTTTTAAAAAAGCAATATTGGAAATAAAAATTTATTGAATTTTCAGTAGTATGGAAATAAGAAAGAAAAAAATCAATTTACTTGAGCATAGATCCACAGAAAAATTTTCAATCGGAAGAACATAAAGACCAGAAAAGGAACCTCAGAGATAATATCAAAACATATACTATTTTTCTCATTGGAAGATCCAGAAATGGAGGAGATGGAGATGGGTGAAGAAAAAAAATAATAATGAAATAATGCCCCTAATCTTCCAAGAATCGGTGACTCAAATATTCAGATTCAAAAAGCTAGCAAACCTCAAATATAGTAAACTCAAAGAAAACTATGCCCAGATGGATCATCATCAATATATTAACACCTCAACAGCAATGCAAAATAAAGCAGGAAAAAAGGAACACAAAGTTTAAAAATGAATAGCATAAAAATATAGGTGGAAAAGTATCAATAATTGTGTTAAAAGCAAGTGATTTAAACTTGCTACTTCAAAGACAGAGACTGTCATTCAATAATTGTTCTAAAAAGCAGAAGAACCAAGCCAACCACATTCCACGATGCATCTTTGTTAATCAATTATTTTTCTCATGTCATTGAGAAGAACCGACTGTTCTGAATGAAGGACTAGATAAAGAAGGAGAAGACTAACATCTCAAAGGAGCTGCAGAGTGAAATTCTAATTCAGGTTTTATTTGGGAGTCCAATTTTATTTATAACATTTTCCTGATTCGGAACTTAGATTAAAGAAAGCCATTCTGATAAATTTCTACTATTTAATATATTTAATATATTTCAAGAACAGCCTTTTCTATGCTGATTTTATTTTGCCAATTGTCCTGCAATACTAGGCACTTAAGAAGAAAATACCTGATGTATGAAGACTCATTTTATGTTTTATTTTTCACATAAAAGAATGTGCAACAAGATATTCTAATTATTTTTGCCTTCTTGTTTTATTCCCGTTAATTATGTTTTTCTTCCAACCAAAAACTGAGCACATTGGTTATTTGGTCTGCTTAAGCTCATTTATATAATTGAAATGTTTTCTTCCTAAGAGATTGGAATATATCTAGTTTCAGTCATTCTTTGGTATCTTCAGGGGATTGGTTGAAGGACTCCCTTTCTAAACCAAAACTATGGATGCTCAAGTCATATTAAATGGCTTAGTATTTGCATATAACTTATGTATATCTTCCCATACACTTTAAATCATTTCTAAATTTCTGATAAAGCCTAATACAAATCCAATGCTATGTAAATAGTTGTTATACTGTATTACTTAAGGTAAAATAATGAGAAAAATCTGTACATGTTTAGTACAGATGCAAATTTTTCTGAATATTTTCAATACATGGTTGATTGGAAACATGGATCTAGTACCAGTTGATAGGAAAGACATCTGGAGTCTTATATACCTCTTTGTGAATTGCTCTTTCCTTCTATGTTTACAGATGTTAAATTCATTTTTAAAAATTATAATTCATAAGGCATAGTAAATATATAGATTAAATGGATTCACTGTAGCATTTCCATATATGCATATATCATAATTTGATCATATATATCATCCCTAATCCTATATATATATTTCACATATGGAAGAAAACATACCATACTTGTCTATCTGTATTTGGTTTATTTCACTTAACATGATACTCTCCAATTCCAACTATTTTCCTGCAAATGAAATGATTCTCTTCTTATTTATAACAAAATAATGTTCCATTGTGTGTATAACCCAAACTTATTTTATCCAGTAATCTATTGATGGATATCTAGTCTGATTCCCTATCTTGGCTATTGTGAATAGTGCCACAATAAAAAGAGGCATACAGTCATCTCTTTTGTGTGTTGCTCTTGATTCCTTTGCATAAATACACAGGAGTGGTATTGCTGGATCATATGGTAGTTCTATTTGCAGTTGTTTGAGGAAACTCCATACTGTTTTTTTCCATAGTGGCTATATTAATTTGTATTCCTACCAACAACATGTGATAGTTATCTTTTCTCCCTATTCTCACCAGCATTTGTTATTTTATTCTTTTTGGTAATAGTAATTCTGACTAGGTTAAAATGGAATCTCTATGTAATTTTGATTTGTATTTCTTTGATGGCTAAAGATATTGAGCTCAAATATGTATTGGCAATTTGCAATTATTCTTTCTTGAAAGTGTTCAGAGCATTTGAACATTTTTTGATTGGACTACTTATTCTTTTGCTGTTTTCTGAGTGGAGTTCTTTATGTATTTTGGATATTAACCCTGTGTCAAATAAATAACTGGCAGTGTTTTTATTCCATTTTATAGATTGCCTCTTCAGTCTGTTGATTGCTTCCTTTGCTGCACAGAAGATTTTTAAAAAACTTAATGAATCCCATTGGTTAATTCCTGTTTTTGTTCCTGAATTATTAAAGACTTATTCAGGAATTGTTGTCTGTGCAATATCTTTAAGTGTTTCTACTATAGTAGTTTCAAAAGTTCAGGTCCTATATTAAGGTGTTTGAGTTGATTTTTGTACATTTAGGGGTCTAATTTTATTCTTCTATATATGGATTTCCAGTTTTCCTAGCACCATTTGTTGAAGATGCCATCTTTCCTTCAAAGTATTTACTGACACCTTTGTGGAAAATCACTTTGCTATACATGCATGATTTTATTTATATGTCCTTTATTTAATTGGTCTTCATGTCTGCTTTTATGCCAATATCATGCTGTTTTAGTTACTATGACTTTATAGTATATCTTGGTAATATTTTAGCAATATTAATACTACCAATCAATGAACATGGGAGACCTTTCCATCTTCCTCAATTTCTTTCTTTGGTGATTTTTAATTTTCATTTTAGAGGTCTTTCATCTCCTTGGTTAGGTTTATTACTAGATATTTAACTTACTTATTTATTTTGAGGCTGCTGTGAATGGGATTGCTCTCCTGATTTCTTTCTCAGAGTTAATTATTGGTGTATAAAAAAGCTACTGATTGTTATATATTGATTTTCTATCCTGTTTACATTTCTGAATGTTTATCTGTTCTGAGCATCTTTTAGTGTGGTCTTTAGGGTATTTTAAGAATAGAAACATACTTTCTGAAAATGGGGATAACTTGACTTCCCTCTTTCCTATTTATATCCTTTTTAGTTTTTTTGATGGTTCTGTCTATAATTTCAAGTATTATATTGAATAAGAGTGACAAGAATGGACACTCTTTCCTAGAAGATGTGATTTCAGCTTTTCCCCATTCAGTATGATGCTAGTTATGGTCTATAATATACAGTCTTTATTCTGCTGAGATATGATCCTTCCATACCTATTTTATTAAGAGCTTTTATCCTAAAGGGATATTAAGTTTCATGAATGGCTTTTTCCTGCACCTATTTAGATGATCATGAGATTTTTATCCTTGATTTAATTTGAATGTTGCATTAGGTTTATTGATTTGTACATGTTTTAAATTGCATTCCTGTGATGAAACAAACTTGATCATGATGTACGATCTTTTTAATGTGATTGAATTTGATTTGTAAGTATTTTATTGAGTACTTTTACATTGGTGCTCATAAAGTATATTGGTCTGTAGTTTTCTTTTTTGTTGTATCTTTGTCAGGTTTTGGTAGCAGGTTAATACTGGCTTCATACATGAGATTCGAGGGGTTCTTTTCTTTTGTATAAAATTACATAGTTTTAGGAGCATTGGTATTAATTCTTTTTAAAAAGTCTGGTAAAATTAGCAGTGAAACCATCTGGTCTGGGACTTTTCCTTGTTGGGAGATTTTATTTTCATTATTATTATTACTACTGCTTCAATTTTATTGCTTGTTAGTGATCCATTTAGGCTTATTGTCTCCTTTTAGTTCAATTTTGGTAGTTCATACATGTGCAGAAATGTGTCCATTTCTTCTAGATTTTCCAGTTTATTAGCCTATAATTTTTCAAAATACTCCCTAATGAGCTGTAAATTTCACTATTATCTGTTCTAATATTCTTTACTTCCTCTATAATTTTCTTTATTTGGATCTTTTTCTTTTGGTTAGTTTAGCTAAGGGTTTTTCAATTTTGTGTTTCTTTTAGAAGAAACAATCCTTTCTTTCGTTGATCCTTTGTACTGCTTTTTAGTTTCTAATTTATTTCTGTTCCCATACTAATTATTTATTTTCTTACATTGATTTGGGGTTTTGTTCTTGTGTTTCTAATACATTAAGATGCATCATCAGATAGTTTTAATTTTTTTGAGATTGCTTGGTTGTTTCAATATATGAACTTATAACTGTAATT
This sequence comes from Urocitellus parryii, assembly GCF_045843805.1. NCBI lineage: Eukaryota > Metazoa > Chordata > Mammalia > Rodentia > Sciuridae > Urocitellus > Urocitellus parryii. The sequence continues at coordinate 32,947,212 of NC_135532.1, forward strand.
TCCCTCTTAATATTGCTTTTGCGGTATTCCACAAGTTGTTGTGTTTCCATTTTCGTGAACCTAAGAATGTTATAATTTCTTTGCTGTTTTCTTCAATAACACATCATTCAAAAGGGTATTGTTCAATCTCCATGTGTCTGCATAATTTTTGTAATTTCTCTTGTTGATTTCTGGTTTCATTCCATTATGATTGGATAAAATGAAAGAAATTATTTCAATTTTTTGAAATTGTTAAGATTTTCTTTATGGCCTAAAAATGATCTATTTTGGAAAAAAATTCCATGTGCAGCTGTTGGGTGAAATGTTATGTAGATATCTATTAATTCCATTAGATCTATAGTATAATTTAACTTTAATATTTCTTTGCTGTTTAATTGGGTATGATCTATGAGTGATAGTGGGTTATTGAAGTCACCCAGTATTGTTGTACGATGGCCTATCTCCTCTTTTTTGTCCAGTACTGTTAGTTCTATAAAACTGGGTTCTCCAACATTTGGTGTATATATATTTATCATCACATATTCTTAATGAATTGTTTTCTTTATCAATATTGTCTACTTGGATTGTGACTTGGAGTCTGCTTTGCCAGATATAACTACTCCTGTTTTTTTTTTTTTTTAAGATTCCATTTCCTTGGGATATCATCTTACCTCCTTTCACGTTCAGTGACTGTACATCTTTGATGATAAGGTGAGTTTTCTGCAGGCAGCATACTGTTGGTCTTCTTTCTTAATTCAGTCTGTATCTTTTAATTGGTAAATTAAAGCCATGAAGAGTCAAAGTCATTATCATTCTTGACATTTTGTTGTTTTTCTTCTGGCTCTTTCAATGTCATACGTTTGTTTCTTCCTCTCTAATTTATCTTAGAGGATTGATGGTTCTCTCCATTAATAATGTATGATTTGTTCCTAATTTTCATTTGCTTATCTTATTCTTTCCCATGTCCTCACAGATGTGATTATCTTTCTTCCTCTTCTGGCTCTAAGGTTCCATTAAGTAGCTGTAGTGCTGGTTTAGTGGTCATAAATTCCCTCCGTTTGTGTTAATCATAAAATATTTTAACTTCGCTTTCAATTATGAAGGATAACTCTTCTGGATGTAGTAATCTAGTTTGGCAGGGTTTTTTCCCACTTGGTTCTTCTCTCTTTCTGTTTTTATTATTCTTTCTTTTGTACTTTTGGGCAATTAATGTATGTAATACATTATACAATTTTTGTGGTTGTTTATTTAGAGCTCTAAATAACTACTCTACTGGATATCCACGTCTTTCCCAAGCTTTGGTAAATTTTCTGCTATTATTTCACTAAATAATTTTCTATGATTTGGCTTGTAGCTCTTCTCCTTTGTCAATTCTAATTATGCATATGTTAGATCTTTTAACGATTTCCCAAAGATCTAGTATATATTTTGTTCATTCTTTCTTCTTATTTTTATTTAAATATAATCCTCAACCTTGTTCTCAGGACTTGATATTTTTTTCTTTTGCTTGATTTAGTCTTTTGGTGAAACATTGAAATGAGTGTTTCTTTTGACTTACCTAGCTTTTCATTTTCAAGATTTTTACTTGGCTCTATTCCAAAATATCCTTTTATTAAATGAGTCTTTAATATTCTACATGATTTTTCTTAATTTGTTCAGCTCTTTGTTCATATCCCTTGGAATTGAGCTTTATTAAAATCATTCTTTTGAATTTTTAATCTATCAATTCATCCACTTTGATACCTTTGGCAACAGCTTCTAGAGAATTCTGAATTTTAGGAGATGTCATATCACTATGGGTTTTTTCCCCTGTTTCTTATGTTTTTATGTCGAGATTCATGCATGTATTGGAGTAAATATCTCTTCCACTTTCATGTGAGAATCTTCTTACAAAATAGTTTTTTCTCTCTTTGTTTTATTTTATTTTTTTTCCTGGTTGTTGTTTGTTTGGTTTTTGTACCTGGGATTGAACCCAGGGGCACTGAACCACTGAACCACATCCCGAGGTCTTTTTATTTTTTATTCTAAGACAGGTTCTCTCTATATTGCTGAGAGCCTCTCTAAGTTGCTGAAATTGGCTTAAAACTTGCAATCCTCTCACCTCAGTTTCTTGAGCTGCTGGGATTACAGTCATGCACCACTGTGACCAGCCTTAGTAACCTTCTCTTGATGATGTGTCCTAGGATATCAGTTTGCTGTGTAGTGTTGAGTTTAATTCCAATTGGACTTTGTAGTATAAACTTCTGGCTTCTTTGGCTGTGATTAGTGGATTTTAATACAATGCATATTGTTTCAGGGCCTGCAGGACACACTTTCTTTGTAATTATTGCAAGAGTGGGGGTCACTTGCTATGGGGACCCACAGAGAGGAATGTGTAGGGCCTTTGACCCCAGAGCAGTAGGCTCAGACATGATGGATCCTTCTTCCAGCACCCTGAGAATATACAGGGAAGCGTAGAGAACTTTTGCAGAGTTTTTCTATGCAGATCCCAGGTCTATTTTTTCTTTAGATTATATTTCTACAAGATGCCTATTCCTGTGCTAGTGTTATTCACTTGGACTCTCACTCTGGCATAGTTTGGATATTAGGTGTCTTCCAGAAAGCTCTTCTGTTTGACAATGCAGAAACTTCCAGAATGGAAAAGGTTAGATTTTGAGAGTCATAACCTTGTCACTGGATTAACCCATTTAATTAATTAATATTTTGAAAGTGGTGCTGAACTGGCTAGTAAATATAGGCAAGTAGGTTTGACTGGAGAAACTAGGTCACTGCAGGAATGCTTTTTGGATTATATTTTGTCCGTGAGTCCTCCCCCTACTTTCTCTCTGCTTTCTGGCTGCCAGAAGCCGAGCAGCTTTTCTGCACCGTGGCCTCTGCCCTGATGTTCTGTCTCAGCTGGGGCACAGAGAAATAGAGTTAGCTGACTATGGACTGAAACTCTGAAGTAAACTTTTCCTCCTCTAAGTTTTTCTGGCCAGTTATTTTGGTCATAGCAATGAAAAACTGACCAACACACCCTCTTTCACCTCTAGCCCTGTCCTCTGCTATGTTGCTCTATGATTGGGGTGGAGTGCTCTGTACAACCTTTTTTGCATTATCCAAAGTCTCTGGGTTTCTGCGAATCTCTGTCCACAAATGAACTTCAACATTCTCCCACAGCCATCCACCTGGACACACAGTGCTCTCCAGTTGTTTTGATTCTATCTCATGGACAAGTGGGCAAGTGGGCCTGTGCTGGGTGCCTGTAATCTTCTCTTTCTTAGTGTTCATAATTTTCAGTGATAAGCTTCGACATATGCTTAATTATTCTCTGATTATTAACCACATCACTGAATGTTTATTAATAAGTACATTTTGATTAGAAAGCCTATTTTAATTTTCACATAAAATAGAAATTGGAAGAGTAACATTTATTTCTTTCCTTTTTATACAAAACCTGTTCCCCTGAATCAGTACTTCCTATTTGCATTTGGGCTCTACATCATCATTCTCTTTGATGCATGACTTCATTTCAGGGAGCTATTTTAAATGCCTCTTTGCACCATGAATTTATTTAGATTAAATTTTTTAAAAGAGTCACATTTTAAAGACTAATCTTAACTGGGATTTTAACCTTCTGAATTCTATCTGTTTGCAGTGAACATTATCTATTTTAATGATGTACTTTCCCATCTGGTCTCCAATATTAACCTTCATTTATGACTAGAAATGCAGAACTAGAAAAAAATGCCTTTTTCCAACATACAGAGTACATTATTATTTTACTTCAGATGAAATTTTCAACAATTGAAAATTAGAATAAAATTTATTTCTTTAACAATTGTACATTGAAGAAGACACATATATACACGCCCACCCATTATACACACATACACACACACACACACACACACACACACACACATTCAAAAATTGATTTGGAAAATAACTACTAAAATGTTATTCATAGCATGTACCTACTTTTTTTTTCTCAGATTCTCAGTTTCAAAGGGGATCATCAGAGAAAGGAGCACAGTTTAAAATTACAATTCTCTGGGTGTCAATCCCTGATCTGCCATCTCTTATTTCTGTGATCTTGAGCAAAGTCATGCATCAGATTCATCATCTATAAAATGGAAAATGTGATAGAACCTAATTTTCAATGTAGTTATGATGGTTAAATGATTAATAATGGTAAATTTGGAGAATGCTGACTGACACACAGAAAATGCAATGATAATGTTTTTTCTTTCATAAAATATACTATTGTTTCCAAATAGCCATCTTTAGGTAGGCTTTGGTCTATATTGATGTTTACTCTACTTCATGACCAAAAGACATAAATACAATAATAGGAGTCTTTTAAAAAACAGAATTTGCTCACTTCATATTATTTTCCTTTATTACGAAATGGTTTCTTTATTTACACCATTTTGTGATTATATGTCCTTCCTTTTATAAATAGTAATGCTAGTAAATTATATTTATTGTTGCTATTATTTCTATGTATATTCAATATATAGGTAAAATAAAAGCAGCTAGTAGCCATAAGTTATTTCCTATGAAATATTTTAAATTTTGTGATTCCATGAACCGGGAAGTTTTAAAACCACTGAATGAGAAAACTCCAATTCATAATCCTCATTTCTGAAGTAATCATGATGTAGTAGAAATACCTGGATGTAAACTCAGAAAACCTGGATTAAAATCCATTTCTAATTATCACAAGAAGAAAATACTTTAGTGTTTTAAATTTAGATTATCTCAAGAGCATGTCCACCAGAAATGCTAGCTTCACTAGGGCTTTCTTACATCACCTTGTCTCTTGTCATGCCGTGCCTTCCACCTCATCAGGACTCTAATAGCAAAAAGTCATCAGCAGATGCAGCGCCTTGACCTTGGACCATGAGACTACATAAACCTCTTTTTATTATAACAAAACCAATCTGTAGTATTGTATTATTAATAGAAAGTGGAACAAGACATTGGCATTCACTGAGTTCCCAGAATAACTTTAAGCATAAAAGTTCCTAAGCATAAAGGAAATGTTATGGCTCAGATCTGAGATATCCCCCAAAAGTTCAAGCATGAAATAATGCAAAAATTTCCATAAGTGAAATGAATAGAATATGAGGCTTGAACTAATCAGTGAGTTAATCCACTGATATGGATTGACATAGTGGTAACTAGAGGCAAGTAGGGTGTAGCTGGAAGAATCAGGTCATTAGGGGTGTGCCTTTGGGGTTTGTATTTTGTCCCTGGCATTTGAAACTCTCTCTCTGCTTCTTGGTCTTCATGTCCATGTCCGGAGCTGCTCTTTCTCACCACACTGCTCTTCCATAATGTTCTGCCTCATCTTGGGCTCACAGCAATGCAGTCAGCCATTTATAGACTGAAACCTCTGAAACTGTGGGCCAAAATAAATTTTTCCTCCTTTAAGCTGTTCCTGTCAAGTCTTTTGTTCACAGTGACACAAATCTGACTTAAAACAAGAAGCCATCAGATTAAATAAAAACTATAGATATGCTTTAACAATTAAATCCACATCTGACAATCAATAATTTATTGTCAAAAAGTAATTCAACACTATGGGAAAGAATTTGACATTCTCTAGATTCCCTAATAAGTATCACACACAATGTACAGCTTATAATACAAAACTACTAAGTGTGCCAAAAAATTGCCGCAAACTGCCCGGCCCTGGGCCGGCTGAGTCCCGCTCCTGCTGCCGAGCACTGCCTGCGGCACCCCTGCTGAGCGATTCCCTGCTGAGCTGTCAGTGCACGCGGGCTTGCAATCTTGCAACCCGGTTGGGCACAAAAACACAAGCCAGTCAAACTGAGACAAAGTTTTATTTAGAGAGAGGCCGTGTGCGTCCCCTAACAGGTGGGTCCGCCACGTGTGTGTTCTACCTGAGCCGGGGGGGGCTTCCACTTCCCCCGGAACACCCTCCTACCATCCTATTCCAGCCAATGGGAACTCTCCCATTACAAGAGTGACATGAGTAACCTGAGTCCTGAAATGGGCCCAGCTAAACAGCATGAGTCCAATTACCATATGAATGTGAATTGCTGGCTGGCAGTCATAAAATCCAAAGGTGCCTATATCAATATTTTTGCTGTGGCTCCTAACATTTGCCCCCTTCTGTTTAAATAAACAACAGGCAAATGTGGCTAGGGACCGTGCCTGTTAGGTATGTCCAATTCACATATGGTTCTTACCCGTCATGGGAAAACTGACCTTATTGCATCAGTCTCCTGGCTTAGGTTGATACCACTGTAACCGAATCATACCCGTCACTGACTACCGGTCCAGTATATAGCCATACCTGTGTAAATGGCCTATGCACCAGTGGGGGGGTGAGGTTCTTGCCTCACCTCTGTTGGCCCCCAAATTTAACCTTGGTGCCAGTGGGGGCGTGAGGTTCTTGCCTCACCTCTGTTGGCCCCCAAAATCAGACCATCACTAGCAGAAGGGAGAAAGACGCAGAATTGCCAAGACACCAAGCCAATTGACGGCTCCTTTGGAAACACTGGTGACACATCGGCTAAGATATTTAGTACTACCAGTTCGCTGTATCAACAAATAGAGCACAATGCATACAGGTGATACATAGTCCAGGCAAGTTGTGTAAGCAGTTCAAAGTGGAGGAGTCTATCAATATGTCCATTTCCTCCCAAAGTAAATTAAGTCCTTGATTGAGCAGTCTTATTGAGTTATTTTGATTGATGTATCAGTTTATACAGTTTATAGTGATGGCTATCATAAAAGTTGTAGTTTGGTCTTAGTCTTCACCGGCACTGGGATGGAGATGGGAATTATGGCCATGTTGCTAAAGAGACATTATCCTGAACAGAATTATGAAATATAATGAAAAGGAAAGGTGAAAGTAAACAAACATATCTGTTAACCACCTTTAAAAGCAAAATTTAATAACAGCTGTTTACCTAAAGTAAATTAAACCATATAAGTCACGTGACTAATTTTTTTTTTTTGAATACTTGTATCTATTTATACATGAGCGCTCCTTGTAAATGAAATATGGACATACACACATACAGACATACAACACAAAACAGTGCATACATAACATAGAACATATAAGACAATAGTAAATAAAGGCCTTGTAGCTATAGCTAGGTGAAATCTCCATTGCAATGTTTAAAAACTTTACAGTTAAAAAAAAATAAAACACAGTCAAAAAATAAAACTGATCAGAAAAACATTAACCTAGGTTTGTATGAGCTTAAAAAATAAGGTAAAATAAAATAAAATAAAATAGAACTTTATGATGTGAGAAAAATGCAAATAATAAAATAGATATTGAAAAAGGCACCGTGGTAAATCACTGTCGCAGATGTAAGAATAGCCAGGCTGGAACTCTGGATATCAGCTGTTATGGATTTGAGTCAAATCATCTTCTTTTTCTGTAGAAATTGTTTTAGTTAATCTCTCTGGAATCCAAATTGGTTGCTGTTCCTCCTGTGGAAAAACACAGACGGAGCCCCGACTCCAGACTATTACTGGGTCTGGACCTTTCCATTGTCCTGTTAGAATATCTTTCCAAAGTACCTTAGGCTTATGTACATTTTTCGGATACATATGTCTTTCCGCAGCACTAAGTCCTGATGAATCCAAATTTAGAAAGTTTAGAGTAAAAAGGGTTATTTTAAGTTTATCTTTGGGGGATATATACCCTTTACTAATTCCCTCCTTTTGCTTTAATAAGTACATTTTTATAGTTTGATGAGCTCTTTCAACTATGCCTTGTCCCTGTGGGTTGTATGGGATTCCTGTTATATGAGTAATGCCAAATGATGAGCAAAATTGTTTAAAAGACTTGGAGGTGTAACCCGGGCCATTATCAGTTTTTAACTGTTTAGGAACACCCACAGTGGCAAAATTTTGTAAGCAATGAGCTATAACATCTTTAGTTTTTTCTCCGGGATGAAGGGAGCCCATCAAAAATCCAGAAGAAGTATCAACTGTAACATGTAAATATTTTAATTTTCCAAATTCTGGCAAGTGTGTGACATCCATCTGCCAAATATGGTTAGGTATCAGTCCTCTAGGATTGACTCCAAGATTAACCTGTGGCAAAAATGTCACACAATTTTGACATTGTTTTATTATATGTCTGGCTTGTTCTTTAGTTATTTTAAAACGTTTTTGTAAAGTATTAGCATTGACATGGAACCTTTTATGAAAATTTATAGCTTCTTCTATTGTGGAGAAAATATGTATGTCATGTGTAGATTTATCTGCTAGTTCATTACCCAAACTAAGGGCTCCAGGCAATCCTGTATGTGCTCTGATATGTCCTATAAAGAATGGATCCTTTCTATCCCAGATTAGACTTTGTATAGCAGAAAACAAAGAGAAAACAGTAGAGGAAGGAGAAATCCTACCAGCATCTTCAAGAGATACAATAGCATTAACTACATACTATCAGAAAATAAATTAAATGTAGAATCTTTGAACATCATAAAAGCTTGCAATACTGCATTGAGCTCTACCTTTTGAGCTGATTGTTTGGGTACTAAAAATGTAAAAGTTTGATCAGGAGTAACTACTGCTGCTGTACCATTATTTGACCCATCAGTGAATATATTTGGAGCATTTATGATAGGGGTTTTTCTTGTCATTTTTGGAAAAAACTACAGGATGCTTAGACCAAAAAGACAACAAAGGATTAGATGGCAAGTGATTATCAAATGCAACACTAGATTTACACATGATTATTGCCCAAGTATTTAACTCATTAGCTAACTCATCAATTTGATCCATAGTATATGGAGTAATAATTTTATTGGGAGAAATCCCAAACACTCCTTTTGCTGCTTTTATTCCTTTGAGTATTAATTGCCCTACAGCCTCAGGATATCTAGTAAGAATAGTATTAGGAGAATAAGATAAATGTATCCATAATAATGGACCTTCTTGCCAAAATACCCCTGTAGGAATATTTTTTGTCGGTAGTACAATAAATAATAAAGGCAAACTTATATCAATTCTATCCAAATGCATATTTTCCATATATGTTTCAATGATTTTTAATGCCTTTCTAGCTTCAGGCGTTAACATGCGGGGTGAATTTGGATCTGATGGACCTTTTAGAATATCAAATAAAGGTCCTAATTCTCCTGTTGGTATGCCTAGATAAGGCCTTATCCAATTTATATCTCCCAATAACTTTTGAAAGTCATTAAGTTATTTGAGTTGATCTACTCGTATTTGAATTTTTGGTGGACGGACCATGGTTGAGGATAATAGAACTCCTAAATAATTAATTGGAAGATTTAATTGTACTTTATCTATTGCTATCTCTAGATTATAATTCTTTAATAAGTTTGTAAGCGTGGCATAACATTCTAGCAATGTGTTTTTATCTTTATGTGCCATTAACACATCATCCATATAGTGAAATATCTGTAGTTCAGGGTTTTGATTTCTAAGTGGCTGGATTGCTTTATCAACATAAATTTGGCACAAAGTTGGGCTGTTAGCCATCCCTTGAGGGAGTACTTTCCATTCATATCTCTGATCAGGACCTTCATGATTCAGTGCAGGGATAGTAAATGCAAAATGTGGACTATCCTCGGGATGAATTGGAATTGAGAAGAAACAATCTTTAATATCTATAGCTAGAACATGCCAGGTTTTTGGTAGAGCAGACAATTGGGGAATCCCTGATTGAGCAGGTCCCATAATAACCATCTCATTATTAATGGCTCTCAAATCTTGTAATAATCTCCATTTACCAGATTTCTTTTTAATAACAAAAATGGGAGTATTATGGGGAGATACGGAAGGTTGTATATGTCCTTCCGCTAATTGCTGTTTGACCAGATCATGGGCTACTTGTATCTTTTCTTTAGTTAGGGGCCACTGAGGAACCCACACTGGTCTTTCTGATTTCCAAGTAATTTTGATTGTCTCAGTGGCCCTTTTTGAAAACCCAATCCATGTTTATTTATCTCTTGATCTATTTGAATTGGTGCTGTTATATCTTGTTCTTGATCTCTTAATCTCTTTTCTTTTCTAAAGCCTTGTTTTGCCCTAGTAGTGGGCGCGTTAGGATTGACGTTATTTGTTAATGTCAATCCTAATTGATCTAGGACGTCTCGTCCCCATAAATTTATGGGGAGATGGTCCAATACATAGGGCTGTATAGTTCCTTCACATCCTTCAGGATCCTTCCAATCTAATACCATTGCACTTCTATGGGGATTAGTCGCCACTCCTAGGCCTCTAAGCGTTTGTGTGGCTTGCTGTAATGGCCAATGTTTAGGCCATTCCTGGCGAGATATGATGCTGAGATCAGCGCCTGTGTCCAGCAGTCCATTAAAATCATGTCCTTGAATATTTAATTTTAGCATAGGGCGAGAATCTAAATTTAAAGATAGCATAGCCCAATCTACACCTGTGGAGCCTAATCCCTTGGAACCTCTTTCTACATTACAACTGGAAAATTTATCATGTAGGCTTGGTATTATTAATAACTGTGCTATTCTATCTCCTGATGAAATTACTGATATACCTCTTGGAGAACTAGCTATAATTTTTATTTCACCCTCATAATCGGGATCAATTACCCCAGGACTTATCATAAGTCCTTTAAGTGTAGAAGAACTGCGTCCTAATAATAAGCCTACTGTTCCCTGGGGAAGAGGTCCTTTTACTCCTGTGGGAATGATTTGAACTCCCATCTCTGGAGTTAATACTGCTCTGGCAGAGGCACAGATGTCCAACCCTGCGCTCCCTCTAGTCTGTCTGATGAGGGATCTAATGGATAATGCGTCCTGGGCACCACCTTGATGGTGCTGTTGGGTTCCTCCATTGCCCCGTATATTTGTGGTTTTGGGCCCCGGGGCATTGGGCCCTCCAATTCGTTTTTTGACAACGGACCTGATACCTTTCTCCACGATATTGTGGGTAGACACTTGGTCTTTGTCCATTTTCTGATAATGGAATACCCTCTATGGTGGTTTGAGAACGGCATTCATTAGCCCAATGTCTCCCTCTATGGCATCGTGGGCAAATACCCGGGATTCTACTCTTTTGATACCTAGCTTTGTTAAACCCTCCTCCTATGGGGCAATTTCTTTTAAAATGTCCTTCTTGATTGCAATTATAGCATGTTTTTGGCTTGGTATCTAAAGCCTGTTTTACTTCAGCTGCCATGACTTGTCCTTGTTCATTAATGTCTCTATATAATTTAATATATGTGTTTAAATCTTCCTGTTTCCACGGTCTAATGACCTCTTTGCAGCAACGATTTGCTTGATCGTAAGCCAGTTGTTTTATAAATGGCATTGCCTGTTCTGTGTTTTCAAATGTCTCAGAGGCTGCTTCAATAAGTGTAGCTACAAAGTCAGCGTAGGGCTCATTAACTCCTTGTATTATCTTAGATAGTTGACCTTGAAAATCCCCTTGTCCCTTCAAAGTTTTCCATGCCTTAATTGCATTTATAGCGATCTGAGCATATACGCCAGGATCATATCTGAGCTGTTGCATCTGCCCTTGAAACTCTTCTTTCCCCAGTAACATTTTTAGGTCTCGTTCAGGGTAACCTGCTTCTGCATTTCGCCTAGCTGTCTCCTTACAAAATTCCTCATTGGCAATTTTCCATAATAAATATTGTCCTCTATTTAGCACAGAATTACACACGTTAGCCCAATCTGTTGGTGTTAAGTTCCAGCTGGTAATAGATTCGACCATACTGACTGTGAAGGGAGCGGCCGGGCCGTAGGTTGCTACAGCTTCCTTTAATTGCTTTATTATTTTGAAATCTAAGGCACGGTAAGCTCGTTCTCTTTCTTCTCCCTGCTCAACTACAGGGCATGCTAGTTTTTGGGGTCCCGCCTCAGGATTCCGTTCATCATCTATGGAGGCAGGTAAAGCTGTTGGTTGAATTATGCCCTCTGGTGGTGGAAAGGAGTTAGTAGCAGCCTCCCTATCTGACGACTGTTTTTTCCCTGAGCTTGCCTTGTTCAAATTTTCTTCTATCTGACTAGCTTGAGAGACCTTTTGTTTTGCTTGACCTAATATGTTTTCTGCCATGGCCTGGACCTCTAACAATTTACTTAACAGTTTTTCGGTTTGTTTTTTACTAGATTCTAATCTACTATAAAGGTAACGTAACCCAATAAGATAGGATAGAAGAAAGCCAAAACAGAATGAAACAGAAACGGAGAGGAGGAAAATGATTATGTCAATTTTCTCTCTCTCAGGGCCGAATAACTTCAAACCTTGAGTTAACCATTTTTCCCAATTCGCTTGAAAAAATTGTAAGGCTAGAGAGCCTGAAATAAAAGCAGAATAAATCAAAACAGAAATACCCATTCTGTCGCCTTTCCTTAGGGGCGAGCGATATTACTTACCTTTAAATTTTGGGCGTTCCCCGTACGGGCCACCAAAATGCCGCAAACTGCCCGGCCCCGGGCCGGCTGAGTCCCGCTCCTGCTGCCGAGCACTGCCTGCGGCACCCCTGCTGAGCGATTCCCTGCTGAGCTGTCAGTGCACGCGGGCTTGCAATCTTGCAACCCGGTTGGGCACAAAAACACAAGCCAGTCAAACTGAGACAAAGTTTTATTTAGAGAGAGGCCGTGTGCGTCCCCTAACAGGTGGGTCCGCCACGTGTGTGTTCTACCTGAGCCGGGGGGGGCTTCCACTTCCCCCGGAACACCCTCCTACCATCCTATTCCAGCCAATGGGAACTCTCCCATTACAAGAGTGACATGAGTAACCTGAGTCCTGAAATGGGCCCAGCTAAACAGCATGAGTCCAATTACCATATGAATGTGAATTGCTGGCTGGCAGTCATAAAATCCAAAGGTGCCTATATCAATATTTTTGCTGTGGCTCCTAACAAAAAATGAACAAGTGACCATGTTTACAAAAAAAGAAAGTTTGTGGTAATCAACCTTTACATATTGCAGACACTAGGATTAACATAAAAATATGAATCTGTAAGGGCTCTGGCTGTGGAAATGTACAAGACAGCAAATTTCCTCTGGTGCGAAAACTCTCAAGGAATTTTGTTTTGAACAGGCATTTTGTTTTCCACACTTGGAATATTCAGCAATTTCTCCCAGAAACTAGTAACTAATACATGTGCAATGCCTAGCTGCTGTGAAAGTGCCCAACATGAGGAGGCTCCATGTTAGAGTCTTATCAGTCTCAACCTTGATCTCAGGCACTCAGCTCCTGGGAATAAAGGAACTGTCTTGATGAACAACCACAGTGTTTCACCAAGCTTAGCTGAGCCTGAACCTGTCCACATAACAGTAACTTTAAACATTAGTCTTTCTTGAGAACTACACAAAGCTCCTAACATTGCACATTGCAGCTATAGTATCTAACTGAGGAATATGCTGCATAATGTTGTTAACTCTGTAACCTGCCTAAGGACACAATGAACAATAATGTACTACTGATGCCAGTGACCTAATATAACCCAATGTAATCTAACAAAACTGGTAGCTTGGACAAGAATGCCATTCTGCCTCTGCACCTTGCTTCTGTCTCTCTTTTGCTTTCTTTTCATGAAACATAAAGCTGCTGTTATAAATACATTCAATGACTTAATTAAATTTATGTAGGTAATGAATAAAAGAAGTGTAAAATATGAAAAATAAAACATGGAAATGTAAGAAGTTTAAAATATAACTGACTTAGTTCATGTTGCTATAATAAAATACTTGAGACTGGCTAATTTGCAAAGTATGAAAATTTATTTCTCAAAATATGGAGGGTAACAAATTCAAGATCAAGGTGATGATAGCTTTGGTGTCTGGTGAAGACTTGTTCCTCACAAGTAGTATAATTTTGGTGTCTTCACATGACAGAAGGGATGGAAGGGAATAAAAGAGTTAGCTAAACTCCTTATAATCCCCTTTTAAGGATACTGATTTCATTCACTGGGGCAAAATTAATCACCTTCTATGTAAAGTCCTACTTCTTAATATTGCTGAGTTATCTCATTAAGTTTCAATATAAAATTTTTAAGGAAATAATCATTCAAATCATATCATTCAAACCATAATGTAATTTTCTAAAAGAAAAAATAGAGAAGGTCAATAGCAGATAGGGGATCATGAAAGAATACATTAGTGAACTTTAAATGACATCAAAAGGAGTACTATATAGGAAGAAGAGAAAAAGAATTGAGAAAAGAAAGCCTTAGTAAAATATCTGACAATATTAAGCATCATATGTGTGCTCATCTGCTTTCACTTACTATAATAGATATCTGAGATGATCAATTTAAAGAGAAAGACTCATTTAGGGTCACTAATTTAGACGTTTCAGTCCATGATTTATTGGCCCTGTTATTTTGGGCCTATGGTGGAACATCATTACAGAAAACTGTGGCTGAAAAAATCCACTTCCTCTATTCCAGAAATTTAAAAGAGAAAAGGTAAGGTACAGGAGTCCAATTATCCCCTTTGAGGGCATGCTTTCAACACAGAAGTCTTTGGTGAACATTCCAGATCAAAACCACATATATAATATGCCTATATACACAAATATATTTATACTCACACATATATATTAATACACATGTGTATAATATATGGCATTCTCTATTGAAGACTTTGTACTCAATGCAGAAATTTTCAGAGACAGGGCTCTTGGTAGTGATTAGATTATGAAGGGTTTGATCCCATCATGACTTAATTCATTGATGGGCTCATAACTGATGTCATTATTGGGAGGTTGCAGAAACATTAGGAGGAAGGATCCAGTCAGAGGAAGTAGGTTACTGGGGGCATGCCTGGGGAAATTTGTCCCTGGCCCTTCATTTCTTGTTTCCTGTCTTTCTCAATATCTGCTTCCTGTGGCCATGAGGTGAGCACCTCATCCTCTGGGCCATGGTGCTGTGCTCATGACAGGCCCACATCAATGGAGTCAGTTGACCTTGAACTAAAATCTGTGAAACCATGAGCCAAAATGAATCTTTCCTTCTTTACGTTGTTTTCTTTGGGTATCTGGTCACACTGACAGAAAGTTGATTAAATGTGCATGCATTCAAATCTGTCTGATGTAACAAAAGAGGAAAGCTAAAACTGACTAGAAAAAATTGTTGGAGAAATAATTGCCCACATGTTTTCCACATTAAGAGGTTCCACAAACATAAAAAAGACAAATGCACTAAAAATCAAAACTAAGTGCATCATACTGAAACTTCTAATGACCAAAAATAAACACAAAAATGTTAAAGTGGCCAACATAAAATGATACATTGCATAGAGGGGGAATACTAGTAAGAGTGATCAAGATTTTGTTATCAAGAAGAAAGGTGTAGATCTGGGAGCAAGATGGTGGATTAGTGTGAGACAGCATTTCTCTTAGCTTGGCTACTCATAACTCAAACAGCAGGAATAAGATGTCTCCCTGAGGCACAGTGAAAAATCCTGACACTGGAGGGACAGTCTGCCTTAGGCAGAACCAGAGATTGTTTGACTCATTAACTGGATATTTAATTCCACCAAGTTTATCAATCATCAGTCAAGAGCCAATCCAGGAGCCATCTTGGATAGGCAGCGTGGTGGAGTTTTTGGAAACAGAAAACCAAGATCTATGAGTTTGCAGCTAGGTCTGTGCAGGCCTTTCTGAGCCTAGCAAACCTGTTGAAGGTCAGAAACTGGAAGCATTTAATCTGGGGGAACACAGATTAGAGAGGCTAGAGAGAGCTGGGTTCTCCTCAGCTCTGGAAGTCTTGAGGCTACCAGGGACTGACTGAGTGGGTACAGCAGTTTGGAAAGTTGGAAGAGAGTGTGAGGGTATTTTGCTTTCAGATCCAAAACCCACTGGGTTCCTGAGGCCCACTCAGACTGGCACTTGCTGGGTACTGGCACTAGCCTGGTCGCAGATTCCTTCCCTCCCCAGTCCGGTATCCACTAGTCTAAGGACCCACCAGATCTAGCACCAGTCTGGCATGCAAAAGGGCCCTCTGGATCCCTAGTCCCTGGTTTCCCAACTCCTCCTTGGCCCCCGACTTGGCCAATTGCTTGCAGAATCATGAGTGGCCTACAGGTTCCAGTGCCCAACCTTGATCCACCCGCACAGAACAGCTGGGCTGCCAAGTTGGCTGGGCCTCAATTGGCCCCACATGCATCGTAGCTGTCAGACCTGCCTGGACCAGTACACAGCTTTGCAATTCACCTGCAGGTCCTGTTCCCTGGACATGACTCACCTGGCACAGACTGGCTAGGTCCCCAACCTTCCTGGGCCCCACACACCACTTTGCTGCCAGACCTGCCCAGTCCAGCACACAGCCTCCCTGCTGGACCCCAGGATCCAGTACCAGGCCCTGATCCACCTGCCACCTGGACATGGCCAGCTGCTTTACCACCCCACTCCACACCCTACCACAACCCTGCAACCCAGCTTCCCCAGAAGGCCACTTCACCTCCAGGTCTGTAGCCAAGCCCACCCTCATGGATCTTCCAAGAAGGGAAATTAGGAAGTCTTTCAACACAGTGAGCAACACAATAAAAAGGAAGGACCACAACCCACAGCCCATAATCACAAGCTTAAATCATACCGCAAGAAGAAATGAAAAGAAAACTGAGTGGGTAGTCAGCAAACACATGTGCTCACTATTTTGTCCATCATAATGGACCTGACTCCATAACTTCTAAACATTTCACAAAGATTTTTCTTTGTTGTTGTTGTTGTGGATGCAGTTCTGCTTTGCTCTTTGATTTTGGGTTTCCCTATTGGATTCTTTCTTATTGATATGTGTACTGACTGACTCAAGGACTCCCACACATACTCCTATTTATCTCTCTTTCCTCATTTCTCGTCGTTTTTCTTCTTTCATTTCTCTCTCTCTCTGTTTATTTTTTTAAAGATGTTAATTTCTCATGCTCTGTATTTTGAGGGTTAGGGTTTATGCTTTCTTATTTTGATTTTTTATACCATCTTTATCCCTACTCTATCCTCCTTGTCTCCCTCTCTCATTTCTCTATTTCTGACACCCAAATTTTATTCTTATGCAGCTTCTTTATATTTTTCCATTTTTTCTTCTGCTTTCAGAGTAACAACATATCCTGTTACCACTGCATTTTCCCTATTTACCCTTTGAAATTGTAAACTCCTTCCTATCTTCCTATCTCTTGTTCATAACATACTCAACTCAATCCTTAACACTTCTTAATACTAATTGAGGTAGGTGTACCCCTACCACCAATATCACATCAATAATGAATACAGTAGAAGGCATGGACAATACCTATTGTTTGATTTTTATGCCAGACATAATACAGGGTCATGTATTGCTTTTACTGATGGAAATTTCTGATCCTACTATTTCTATGTACTGTACCAATTAACACTGATAACAAAATAGGAACTAAGGACCTGGTCTGCTGCTATATATTGTTTTCATACTTTGTTGCTATCATTGCCCCCCCCATCTGTGAGGTATTAGTAACAGAGAGGGACACCATATTCACATAAGATAGCATCACATCTACAGCATCACATCCATCCAGAGAGAATAGATAGGCATACAAACAATATGTAAAAGCGAGTGGACAAACCATTCCAAATAACCCAGATTATCTCAACAGTAGATCCCAGTGATACCACAGTGGAGGAAATGTCAGAGATAGAATTCAGAGAGTTCATGGTTAAACTGGTCCATGAGATAAAAGATGACATAATAAATAAAACCAGTCAGAAAATACAAGAAGTGAAAGAGCATTTCAACTAGGAGACAGAGATCCTGAAGACAAATCAATCAGAAATCCTCAATACATCAAATTAAAAATGCAATTGAAAGCATCACCAGTAGACTAGACCACTTGGAAAACAGAGTTTTAGGCATTGAAGGCAAAATACATAATCTAAAAAATAAAGTTCACCATGGGAAAAGGATATTAAGAGAACATGAACAGAACTTCCAGATATAATGAGATATCATGAAAAGACCAAACTTAAGATTAATTGGGATAGATGAAGGTTCAGAAATACAAACCAAAGGAATGCACAATCTTTTCAATAAAATAATATCAGAAAATTTCCCAAACCTGAAGAATGAAAAGAAAAACCAAATATGGGAGGCATTCAGGACCCTAAATACACAAAATTTCAATAGATCCACACCAAAGCACATTACTGTGAAAAAGTCTAACATAAAGAATAAAAATAGAATTTTAAAGTCTGACAGAAAAGTGACAGGAAACATTTAGAGGAAGACAAATCTGGAACTCAGCTGATTTCTCAATCCATACCCTAAAATCTAAGAGGTCTTAGAATAATATATGCCAAGCTCTGGAAGAAAATGGATGCCAGCCAAGAACACTATAACCATAACCAGCAAAACTAAGCTTAAGAATTGACAATGGAATAAAAACTGTCTATGATACAAGTTAAAAGAATTCACAACTATAAAGCCTACACTACAAAACATACTCAAAACTATTTCATGAAAAAGAAATGAAAACTAAAAGTGAAAACCAGCAAAAGGAGGAGCTACACTAGAAGAACAATCCATCAAAGAAGAAACTAGTTCAAATTAAAAAAGGAATAAATCAAAATGTCAGGGAATAAAAATAATACTTCAATGATAACATTGATTATAAATGGCCTAAACTCATCAATCAAAAAATATAGACTTTCAGATGGATTAAAAAACAAGACCTAACAATATGCTCTCTCTAAAAGACTCACCTCATAGGCAAAGACATACACAGACTGAAGGTAAAAAAAAAGATGGGGAAAAACGTATCACTCACATAGATCTCATAAACAAGTAAGGATTTCTATCCTCATGTCAGATAAAGTGGACTTTTAGTCAAAATTAATCAGAAAGGACAAAGAAGTTGTTTCATACTGCTTAAGGGAATTATACTCTAATGAGACATGACAATCATGAATATTTATGCCTCAAACAGTAGAGCACCTATGTACATCAAACTAACCTTTCTCAAATTCAAGAATCAAATAGACCACAACACAATAATACTGGGTGACTTTAACATTGCTTCTCTCATCACTAGATAGATCCTCCAAATATGCTCTGCATGATAGTCTCCAGCTTCATCCATTTCCCAGCAAATACCATAAAGTCATTCTTCTTTAAGGCTGAGTAATGTCATTGTGTATATATATCAAATTTTCTTTATTCATCCATCTGGTGAAGGGCACCTAGGCTGGTTTCATAGTTTAGCTATTGGAATAGAACCACCATTTGACCAAGTTATCTCATTCCTCAGCATATACCTAAATGACTTAAAATGAACATACTATAATTATGCAGCCACATCAATGTTTATAGCAGCCCAATTCAAATTAGCTTAACTTTGGAACCAGCCTAGATGCACTTCAACAGATGAATGGATAAAGAAAATCTTGTATATATACATAATGGAATATTACTAAGGTATAAAGAAAAAAATATGGCATTTCTTGGTTTATGATGAAATATCACGCTGAATGAAATAAGTCAATCCCCTAAAACCAAAAGTTGAATATTCACTGTGATTTGTGGATGCTAACCCATAACAAGGGAGGGTAGGAAGGGAAAGTATAGAAATTAATTGGATTAGACAAAGGGAAATGAAAGTGGGGATGGGAATAGGAAATAAATTAGAATGAATTGGACATAACATTTCCTGTGCTCATATGAATACATGACCAGTGTAATGCCACATCATATTTAGCCACAAGAATGGGATCAGAATTATAATGGGTTGCATTCCATGTATGTATAATATGTCAAAATAAACCCTTCTATCATGTATATCTAAAAACAACGAATAAAAATAAGAAGACAAAGATGCCTTCTTTCATGACTTCTATTCAACATAGTCCTTGAAACTCTAGCCAGAGTAATTAGACAAACAAAAGAAATTAAAGAGATGCAAATAGGAAAAGAAGAACTCAAAATATCATTATTTGCTGACAACATGGTTCTATACCAAGAGGATCAAAAAACTCTAAAAGAAAAATTCTAGAATTAATAAATGAATTCAGCAAAGTAGCAGGATATAAATCAATACCCATAAATCAAGTGCATTTCTTATACATCAGTGATGAATACTCTGAAAAAGAAATTAGGAAAACTACCCCATTCACATAAGCCTCAAAAAAATTGGGGAATCAATTTGACAAAAGAGGTGAAGAAGACCTTAGAACATGTGAAGATCTCCCATGATATTGGATAGGCAGAATTCATATTGTCAAAATGGCCATACTACCCAAAATGTTATACAGATTCAATATGATTCAAGTTAAAATACAAACATCTTTCTTTATAGAAATAGAAAAAGCAATCATGAAATTCATTTGGAAAAATAAGAGACCTAGAATAACCAAAGGAATCCTTAGCAAGAAGAGTGAAGTAGGAGGATTCACAATACCAGACCTTAAACTCTACTACAAATCTATAGTAACAAAAACAGCATAGTATTGGTACCAAAATAGACATGTAGACCAATGGTACAGAATAGAAGTCACAGAGACAAACTCATGTAAATGCAGTTATCTAATAGTAGACAAAGGCACCAAAAACATACATTGGAGAAAAGATAGCCTCTTCAACAAATGGTGCTGAGAAACTGGAAATCCAAAATAAAACTAAACCCCAATCACTCACCATGCACAAAACTGAACTCAAAAGTTGATCAAGAACCTAGGAATTAGACCACAGACCCTGAGCCTAATAGAGGAATAAGAAATCCCCAATCTTCATCACATTGGATTAGGCCCAAACTTCCTTAACAAGACTCCTAAAGCATAAGAAATAAAATCAAGGATCAATAAACAGGATGGATTCAAACTAAAAAAGCTTCTTTTAAGCAATAGAAACAATCAATGAGGTGAGGCACCCCCATTTTGGGTGCAAATTTTTGCCACACACATGTCGGGGCACTAATCTCTAGGATATATAAAGAACTAAAAAAACTTAAAACATTAAAAAAAATCCAATCAATAAATGGGCTAAAGAGCTGAACAGATACTTCTCATGATAAGATATACAATCGATCAACAAATATATGAAAAAATGTTCTACATCTCTAGTAATTAGAGAAATGCAAATCAAAACTACTCTAAGATTTCATCTCATGTCAGTCAGAATGGCAGCTATCAAGAATACAGACGACAATAAGTGTTAGCAAGGATGTGGGGAAAAGGCACACTGATACATTGCTGGTGGGACTACAAATTTGTGCAGCCAACATGGAAAGTAGTATGAAGATTCCTTAGAAAACTTGAGATGGAACCACTGTTTGACCCAGCTATCCCCAGCATACTATAATAACACAGCCCCTTAATTCTTTCTTTTATTTTTTTAAAGAAATAAAACTACTTAAACAAAATGAATATTTTATATGTAGTTTTCATATATCTATTACAATAAATCATAAAGTTATTACTTTTTATCATAAGTAGTTGTTCAATTTTGTTAAATGGATTTTATGTGCCCTTTAATGTTAACATGTATTTTTTTTTCATTTACACCATAAATCCAGTGGATTTCACCAATTAATTTTTAAAGATTGATCCAGTTTTTCATTTGTTGAATAACTGACATAATTATGAGATATTTTATATTTGATTCTATTTGTCAAATATTTTGGTAAGGATTTTCACATTTGTGTTCACAAGGGACATTTATTTATTTTTCATTTATGTTTCTGAGGGTCTTTAGTTGTATTTTGGGTGGGGAGGGGCACATTCTCTTTGAGTTTCATCTCAGAGAGAGATGACCCTATAAAACAAGTTGGGAAGTATTTCTTCCTCTCCTATTTTGCAGAAAAATTACATAGAATACTTGTTATTTTTCACTTGAACATTTGATAAAATTCACTCATAAAACCATTCAAATCAAAAGGTATTTCTTCAGAAGTATTTTAGACATGAATTTCTTTGATTATAAATTGAATTTTGACAATGAATTCAATACTTAAAAGCATACACAATTTTTGTTTTATTCTAGGGGTGTGTGTGTGTGTGTGTGTGTGTGTGTGTGAGTGTTTAGTTTTAGGTTTAGGGACATTATATTGTTTAAGGTATAGAATTTAGATTGAAGAAAATAATTAAGTTTATACAAAGTAGGAAAAAAGCCTTGGAGAGACAATTTATCAAATATATTTATACTTCTTACATCTTAATGTATTATAATAACTACTTGACATTCTTGGCCATTAGTGAAATGCAAACTGAAGCCTGATGTACTCAGACCACATAGTCAATAGAAAAGCCAAATTTTTAAAAATTACAATACAAAAATCTTGAATGTTTACATACTCTAAGATTCTACTTACCTCACATTTTCAAAATGACAAAATCATAACCATGGAAAACAGAATCCAGTTTGCCAGGGTTTTGTGTGGAGGGTAATGTCATGGCTTTACAGAGGTTAATATTGGGTAGTTGCTTTAAAATTATGAAAAATTTGTGTCATCTGTCTGTCACTCATAAATTTTATAGAACTAAAACTAAAGAAAAAAATACTGATTTGATAATATACTATGGTTGTGTAAGAGCTTATCTATCATTGGAAGAAACTGGGTGAAGAGTACCTGGGGACTCTCTGAACTATTTTTACAATTTCACATCATTCTAAGTTTTTTAAAAATTTATTTTCAACTTTAAACTAAGAATCACCTAGAAATATAAAGCTTAATAAAAGATGAAAAATTGATGAGGTCATGTGCTACATGATAGGTTCTAATATACTTCAGGATGGAAAGGCAAGGATCCAAAACACATGGTCATAATGCAATGATTTTCCGAGTCTACAGTTTACAAAGCAGGAGATCTAGCCAGAAAAGTCCTTTATAGGAATAAAGCATCAGAAAATAATATTTTCCTCCAGCCTCAGGAAAAAAGAAAACTACCATGTTGTGAATAGTGCCCAGTGATAGAATTTTGGGCAGTCTCTAAAACTGAGGAGACTCCTGAGAACTATCACCAAGAAAAGAGAATTTTAATACTATAAAGAGTAGGAAGTAAATTCTGCTAACTACTCAAATAGGATTATAAACTCTAGATTAGATGAGATTAGGTCTCCATTATGATGACCTTAATGTCCAGCAGAGTAATCACTTATTCTCTAGGGTGGTATTTTATCATATGTATAGGCTTCCTCTACTCTCAAGGGGAGGAGTTTTACAGGGCATACAAATCAAAGGGTTGGGGAGCTTGAGAGGGAACAATGTGGGGGATGCAGGGGTGAAGGGTCTTAGAATTCTGCTACCACAGCAGAAGAATATTACAAACTCACAACCTATTAGGATATTAAACCAAGTGTCTGTCATCTACTATTAGGTAGTAATAAAGTTTGGGTATTGTACTTTGGATATTAAGTGTCTCCCAAAGACCAATGTATTAAAGGGTCAATTTCCAGCTTGCTGCTATTAGGAAGTACTAGAAATTTATGAAGTAGTACCTAATGGGAGTTCTTCCTGTCATTGAGACATGCTCTTAAAAATATATTGTTCCCTTTCTCTTTTTCTTTTCCCCTTCCAGCCACAGGATGAACTGTTTGCTCTCCCATAGGATCCTGCCATGACTTGCTGCCTCACTATTGGCCCAGAAGCAACAGGGGTCAACTCAACCATGAACTAAAACCTCTAAAACTATGAACCTAAATAACCAAAATAACCTTTTTTTCCCTTATAAGTTGATTATCTGAAGTATTTATTACAGTAACAGAAAGCTAACTAATACAGGAGCATACTAGAACTGCTACTTCATATTTCTTTAAGTGAATAAAAATTTAATAACAGCAAAATGAAAACAAATATATGTGATATGAACTATGTGGATTAAAAAAGGTAACTTTCAGAAATCAATGTCAATTTTAACTAACATCCCAAACAGCAGACACAAATATGTAAGGAATATAGATAGGAATAATTAAACAACATCTGTTTGTCATCTACCCATATAAACCTATGTTTTTTTAAATTTTGTAAAAATGTAAAAGTGAAAATAGCAATTTTCTCTAATAGCAGTTACATCTTTTATGATTAACTTATTTTTTCTCATCTTTTCTTAGTTTCATTTATTCAAAAAAATTATTTGAAAGAATGTATAATAAAAGATTTCTTCCCGTTCCTTCCCTTGATGAGAAACAGCAAGGCTCAGCAAAGGATGGCTCAGCTCAATCTACCTGTCATGGCCAACATGAAAGCCAGCAGCACGCAGACAGAACTGGAGACAAGATTCTGCCAAGCACACTTCAGTAGAGTCAACCAAAAAAGCCTGCCATAATAGGACTCAGGAAGTGAAAGCCATTGGGTATAGTAATCCCGGCCTTATTGTCTTTAGAACCATGAAATTCTTAGATCAGCAGCAGTTAGATATACATCATTCCTCCCACTGGAGAAGAGAAACTAAGGGGAGAGGAAAGGAGTTGTAGGCTCTGGTTCCAGTTCCCCTTCTATGAGGACAGGCATGAGAGTGAGAAATTACCTTTTCCATCCACCTCACCTGTGCCTACGATATCAATATATAACCTCTTTTACAATTCAGGTTTAGATGTCACCTGCTCAGGGAAGCTTTCCTGAGTACAAAGTCTATACATTCTAACTAAAATTATTTCATTCATTTTTAAAATCTGGCTATCTGCCCCCTCCCTTCCACGCCAACTCCTCTGCCCTATATAGAGTTTGTCTATTCCTCCCAGGCTCCTACTCCCTATCCCATTATCAATCAGCCTCCTTATATCAAAGAAAACATTCAGTATTTGTTTTTTTGGGATTAGCTAACTTCACTTAGCATTATCTTCTCTAACTTCATCCATTTACCTACAAATGCCATGATTTTATTCTCTTCTATTGCTGAGGAATATTCCATTGTGTATATATACTACATTTTTTTATCCATTCATCTATTGAAGGGCAGGCATCTGGGGTAATTAATGATGGTTGATTGTGATGATCATTATTATCAAAAGTACATGTATGAAGACACAAATTGGTGTGAATATACTATGTATACAACCAGCTATATGAAAAATTGTGCTCTATATATGTACAAAGAATTGTAATGCATTCAACTGTTATATATAAATTTAAAAATAGCAAAATAAAAAAATAAAAGATTTATGAGGCAATATAAAATTATATAGGCAATATAAAATTAGAAAAAAAAAACACACTGTAGTAATGAAAGTGAAGGTATTTATATTCTAGTAATGAAATAGAAGACAATGTATATTATAAATATTTCTAAAAAATTGAGGTTTGGTGGTTTTCCTAGATTCCTATGTTAGGGGAAGCTATAGGAAAAATAGTATTATCTATGTTCCAGGGTGTATTAGTTGCTTAATAAATAGGGGCTACTTGAGGGAAGGAATACATCTTAGTTAAGTATTTTTTTCCACTGAGGCAATTTTCAGAGGAGATTGACAGCTAAGGCAACTTGCAGGTCTCCCAACAGCTGGGAGAGAGAATAAGTCCTCCATTTCTGAAGTAGGATCTGTGCTGTATAGCAGATCATCAGAGTACATCAGTGTATAGTTATAGGAAGAGCATCTTTTAATAAAAATATATTAGCAATATCTTTCTATATACTTTTTTTCCTAAACAAATAACCACATACACTTTTTTCCTCTAAGCAGACATAAACATGTTGACATATGTGTAGATTTTTCTGTTTTTCTTTTTTTAATAAAATGATATCATTTTACATTCCGCCTTGTAGATTTTTGTATCACAAATAATACAAATACAAATGAACACCTATTTAATATATATGCATTACCTTCCATTGTATCAGAAAGTTATAATTGATTTCACAGTTCCCCAGGGGAGATTGTTTCACATTGTCTTGATTATAAACACTATATCATTGAACACCCTGGCACTCTGGCTTTTGTACGTTTAATCATTTCTGTGTAGTAGATTAGGGCTTACAAGAATGCTCATCAAAAGGAAGAAACCCTGAGTGCACTCGTCACAGTTTATGACAGCCATGATAGGAGACAATTCAGTTAATGTGGCAGAAAAGTACTTCATCATAAGACTACTCTGGTTCAGAGCGCCTTTAGGAATGGCAGAAAAAAATGCAGCTAAGTATAGAAAGATAACTAAGAAAGGCAAGGAACAGCTAATGCCCCGTCTCAGCCAGGTGCATCTCTTGACACATATATAATACACATCTCACTATCACTCTGAACATAAAATCTTACAAACAGTGGAATTAAACGACAAAGAACGAACTTCATGATAGTACTGAACACTGAATCCCATCACTGCCTCCAGAAGTGACCTCTCACTGCTGTTCTTGGGCACAAGTTTCAAGCTCAGTGAGGCTCAATTATGCTGTCAAGCCTTGTCAAGAAGGATGGTCTTCTCTACAACTCCTGTGTGGGAGCTGTGGTCCCAAGTTTCCCTAAATTCAGAAACTCATGCAGATATTGAGGGATTCTAAGCAAATGGCTTAAAACATACATGCATTTTCAATTTTAATAAATACCACCAAGTTTCATTCCAAATAAATTGTACCAACTTTCATTTCCATATTCAGTAGAGAATATTCTTTTGCCCAGTAAATCCCCCAATGACTTTTAATTACTGCCAATATGACAAGAAATGAAAATTATGGTGTTGTAGTGTATGTTTTCCTTATTAGTTAGAATTAACATCTCTACATTTATTTAAAATAAATGAGCTTAAATATTTATTTAAAATATTGAGCTTCCTCATAAAAATTTTATCAGATTTCTGTATTGAATTATCTGTTTAATTTTAGGGTTTACTTTTATATTGGGGGGTTTAAGTCTTTATTTAACTTAATGATGTTAATAATTTTTGAAATCTAGTGATTCTTGATGGTCTCACTCAATATGTTTCTCTCTCTTTAGTTTTGTACAACCTTACAATTTGTTGTTTGAAATTGTGCATAGTATTTGTTGCAAAAATGGAAGATTAGAAAATGATTAAGTGATAAAGAGTTTTAGGAGCAAGAAACCTGTTATGCTCCCAGAAGTTAGGAGATTAATATCCAAGGGTAACTAGACCAACTATAAAATCTACCATTAGAATTAACATTTCTAAATCATCTAGTTGAATGTCAAGAAGAGCAATTAAATTAAATATCTTCTTCCTAAATTAAAAATACCCAGTTGCTACACCATTACATTGATTAGCGACTGTATCGCTGAAGAAAGTGCAGGCGTTATTACAATTTTCCGTCCCCTTCATATTGATTAGCTCACATAAGTTCTATAAATTTCACATCACCATCTTACTTCCATATTCTATTCATTCAACAATACTTGTGGAATAGTGACTTTGTTCTACTTATCTGGGATAAAGCGGACACTCTACTCTCATGAGACATACATTCTATATAGGTAGACTGACAAGAAAATCTACACAAAAGCAAATGTATTATTACATATAGGTCTAAGTATTATGGAAATGATAAAGCAATGGGAAGGAGGAAGAGAAAGAGGGAGTTGAAGAGAGGTACGCACTTCTATATTGCTTATCTTCATGGCCTGGGTAGGCTCTCTGCCAAGGTGATTTTTTTGAACTGTAACCTGAAAGAGGTGAGTTGTGAGTTTGGGGAAGAAAGGTACTTACAAGCAGAAACAGTGGTGACTGACAGGACAGAGGCAGGGCCAAGGAACAATGTGAAGATTAAGTAGCTGCACCAATTAAGACAGAAGCTCAGGAACATGGATGGTTGACATTCTGGATTACATAGGACCATATGATCATAGCAAAGACTTGGGTTTATGCTCCGAGTGTGATAAACAGTGGCATAATTTGACTTCTTTTTAAAAGGACCAATTCACTACTTTATGGAGAAAAGATGACTAGAGAGAAGAGAGAGAAAATCAGATAATCTAGGGGACTACTGTTACAGTCCAGGTAAAAGATGACCACGGCTCACAGTAACTGAGAAGACCTAGATTTCAGAGGTCTGTTGATTTCAGCCAGTCATATTTTTTGTAGATACTGTATAAATGCAATAATCCTGGAATCACCATGTATGTGTTCTACACTAGCAATTATTAACTGTATTATCTGGATAAGTTAATTTGTTTCTCAGCCCCTCAATGGGTTCATCATGAGAATTAAATGATTTATCTATCCAAAGTGCTTATAATAATACCTGTTGTATTTAACTTTTAATTGGGGCTTGAGATCTCTCTCTGGATAGTTGCTGTAAACTCTATCTCTAACCTTACAGGGCTCCAGGTGATTGGTCATGCAGGTGCCTTTCATGGGAAACTTTTTATCCTAGAGGACAGACTAATGCCTAAGTGTCTGACAATGACCAGGAAAACTTGTTTATACTGGCAGATACTTTCATGGCCCTGTTTATTCTTACAAAGGTAACCATTCACTAGGAAAACCCTGAACAGGAGATTACTTAGATTTTGATCAGGTGAGACTCAGAGAAAGCAACTCAACAAAACACATGACATAACTGAAACTGTGTATTACTTATAGATCCAGAGATAAGAGAATAGCAGGCCTGAAAGTCAACAGGAAGGAGGGAGCCATTGAGAGAGTGCGTATCAGTCCTCACATGGTGGAAGGCACAAGGGCAAGCCAGCAAAATGCAGCATGAAGCCCCTATTAGAAGGACTTTCATCCCATTATTCATGAGAAAGAAGCCACCATGGTCTAATCACCTTTTAAAGAGCCCACCTCTTAATACTACCACACTGGCAATACCTGGATTTGGGAGAGTACACATTCAATATAGCAGCATTAAACTATGACCTCTTTAGAATCATTTTTAATTGGCTGAAACAGATAATTCTTATTATTTTGTATAACTTTTCCTGTCATAGGAAAGCTCATTGAATTATTCAATTGATAAGAGAATGGACATAGGCATCGAACCCTGTCACACAAAGGACCTTGAACAAAGTTGTAGGAAGAGGAAATACCTCTTCCTAGAGCTGCTTAATTCATTCTCCCCTTTTTCTCACTTTTAATGATACACATTTTAATCTTATATTCTTCAAATGCAGACACTGGTGATTCACCTGTGATAAAATTTTATATCATTGGTGATTCATTTCTGTTATTGCTGCATCTACAGGCAGGTTACTGGCACTTGAGAATACTAAGGTCTACTAAACATATTAGCTCCTATTTGGGTAAGGATTTTTAACTTGTTCTTTTACTGGTTAAAAAGGGAGTATTGGAACATAAAACTGTGAGGTTATTCATCTGGGAATTAACTTTACATTGTCGGGTTTCTTTATATACTTTTTTTTTGTTTGTTTTTCCCATTTTAAAAAAAAAGTTTTTTGCTAATGCCTTAATGAAGAGCTATAAGGACACATGGCTCTCAGTAGTGGGATGGAACCAACTTTTATGCTACCTGGAAGGAGTCAAGTGTGCACAGTCTTCCCTATCTACATTCAGGGAGGACTGAGACTACTGACATCGAGAACTGATACAGAGTAGTTTTCTCCTCCAAGAGAGCCAGTTGTTAGCTCTGGTAATCTTTCAGTACCTACAGTTGATTTATCAGAAACTTGCATGTGGGTTGCCCAAGCTTCGTCATTGGTTTTTGTAAAAGAGGGTGTAGGAACCATATTGCCAGAATGGGAGTAGTAGTTAGTTCTAAGCTGGATCTTCCTACTAGATACAGAAAACATACTTCTTTCAGAGCTAATGAGATTCATAGAGGTGCCTTGATCTGTCAAGTTAAATTAAGTTGTCCTTTATTATTCCTCCTATACAGCAAGTTACTGTGAATTTTTCCCAATGCTGTTTGTTCATGTGTTTCTTCTTGAATGGCTTTTATTGGTGAAGTCTTTTAAAGAGGTTAATATCCATGGTGTCTTACAGTAAATGTTCTGTTTAAACAAATTGCTTGTTTGGAACCTCTGAAAAATAATGATGCAGTGATTTTGCTAGTGCTTTCAAAATCACTGGACTGTATGTTGAATTTGAGGTTATTGATTTTTAAATAATTATATGTTAGCATTTAATTCTGTAGACTTCAAAAACAAATATTTGATATTTTATGGCGTATAAACCATAGAAAGTATCTCTGAAAGAACATTTCCTTTGGGTTACCAGTCAATATTCTACCAGTTAGTGTATAATATTATCATGTTTCTATTCAAGAATATTACATTTGCCAGCATATTTAATGGGAAGATATCTCATAAACACAAACTTCATATATGTCTTATAAATGCAGAATTTATGCAAAATCATCTTAGCTATAGAAAACTATTTAGAGATTATATATCAGTTAGCCTTGTGAAACCTCTAGGTTTCAAACTCTGCTGAGACACAAATCCCATATTTTGGTGCTGTTTTATTAGGAAAATAGTTAGGGTTGTCATTTTTTAGTTAAATGCATTTATTTATATGTAAGTCACATAAATGTAAAATAATCCATTAAACAAGAACAAATCATTGAACAATAACTTCTCTCTTTTATTCATAAGCACAAATCTGCCTTTCTATTTTTTGAATTTTCCATTTGGTTATCCCTTTTACAGAAACACATAAGTAAAAATCTTTGAGTGTTTCTCATTCAATTACACCTTGTTCTCAAGTGGAAACTTTAGAGAGTTTGGTACTTGTATTTTAATTTTGTGTTCTGTACTTCCATTGTGTCATTTGTTTCAATTGCCTGTAGCTTCTTCTGCTCACAGCTCTACAGCTGTGCACTCCTCCTGAAGATGGTCCTCCTTATCTCTGGACAAGGACTGAGACCAGGCTGCTGAAGCAATTTCAAGATGGAGCCCATAATGGGGGTATTTTCATTGTGACTTTGGTAACTATTATTGTGTAAACTTACTTTTCTTCATTTGGATTGTATAATAAGTATCCTCTATTCCACTTAAACTTCAATATTTATAACAATTTGAAACATTTTCTAAATGTAATAAGCATTCAACGCAAACAACTTGGAAGAATTAAAGAAGAACAAGAAAACATAACACACAATCCACCATTCTTAATACTTAGTGTGCATAATTTTCAGCATTTTTATATTTTTCATGTCTTTGGTATGACCTTTTTTTCCAATTCTCATTATATAGTGAACATTTTCCATTTGATTATGTATTTTTCTCACTATGATTAATGGCTGGATACATCACATTATTGTATCCTACACATTATTGTATCCTACACACTTGATCAATGACTGAATCTTGGAATTTAGGCTTTTTTTTTTTTTACAAAGTGGGTTTATTAGCTTTATGCATGTAGTTTATTTTAGAAAAATGCTTAAAATTATATTGTTGGGTCCAATGAAAGCTAATGATATTTTAAGGCATTTAAGATGTTTTTCCAAATTGTACTCTAAACAGTGTGTTAAGGATACACATTCTGTCAGTGATGCATGAGAGTGCCTGCTTTGACATACCTTCATTGCTCAATAGGATACTCAGTGAATTATAATGCTTCCTAATTTATTTCCCAAGAGGAGCAGTCTTAACCTTTTCCATGTATTTTTGCAACAAAATACTTACAGATAACTGTCTGCATTTAGATTGCATGACTTTTTAGCACAGAGAAGAGTGCTAAAGTTTCCAGGAAAAGGTCTTCTTGCATGCAAAGATCCTCCCCCTCCCCCACTACCTTTTTTGAGGCTCTGCAGATGGGACCTAGGACATCATGAATGCTACTCAAATGTTGTACCATGGAGCTATACTCCAAGCCCCATTTTTTTCCCATGCACAATTCATGCTTCTTAAAAGATCTCTTGCAGATATCACCAGGAGATAAGTAATTTTTCATATGGTTGATAAATTATGGATTAAATGGTGATGACGTGGTATCAGACCACACTAAATAACATTTGTAATATACATTCAGGAATTTATATTTTGTGTATTTTAATTATATCAAAAATAC
Source organism: Urocitellus parryii (assembly GCF_045843805.1). Lineage (NCBI taxonomy): Eukaryota > Metazoa > Chordata > Mammalia > Rodentia > Sciuridae > Urocitellus > Urocitellus parryii. Next base: position 32,978,993 of record NC_135532.1, read on the forward strand.
TAATAAACAGAATGTTAGAATATGAAATTAGTGTTTTTAGACAATAATAATTGAGTAATATAAAGAAAGAATATAGGGCTGGGGATGTGGCTCAAGCGGTAACGCGCTCGCCTGGCATGCGTGCGGCCCGGGTTCGATCCTCAGCACCACATACCAACAAAGATGTTGTGTCTGCCGAGAACTAAAAAATAAATATTAAAAATTCTCTCTCTCTCTCTCTCTCTCTCTCTCTCTCTCTCTCCCTCCCTCCTCTCTCACTCTCTCAAAAAAAAGAAAGAATATAAGATAATATAAAGAACATAATATAATATAAAAGAATATAATATAATATAAAAGAATATAAAAAGGATTAATTAGAGTTGGTAGGTATGAAAATATTAAGGGAAAACTTTTATTTAAAGTATTTAAAAAATGAACATTCAAAACATGAATTTAGACAAATATATACTATAAAAATCTGCCATTTATTTTTCAGAAAATTCATTTTCTCTGTAATCACATAATATTCCTTTTTTAAGAACATGATTTTTCATTTCCTGCTATTTTAATTATGTAAGAAAAATGTGATAATACACAAGTTTTTACTTTTTTTCTGAAAAAACAATTGCATCATGAGTTATGCAGAGTTTACAATTCAGTTTATATGTATGAAAAGAACTTACTACCTTCCTCACTCAGCTTTTCCTTTGAGAACACCGTTAACCCAATTCCTAATAGGGAAACCGCTCTGCACATTTACAGGAAGAAAAGGCCTGAGTTTCCTTGGCAACTGGAGCCATGTGCAATCTCTCAGAACAGCTCCTCCTACACTCCAAGTTTCCTAGGTAGCAGGCTGCATATATTTTATAAAGACAATGGGATAATGGGACAGATATTACCCTGTTCAACCCTGCATGAGAAAAGCTTCAATGGGAAAGATGCATGTGTCATAATAACTGGCAATTTCAGAGAAAATATTAATTGTATAACAAAGTTGCTTCCTCTGTGTAATTTGGGATTGGAAATTTAATTCAAAGTCCAAAATATATTAGGTGTTCATCAATTTTTTTTTATAGGTGAAAATAACCACCTCACATTTCACTTCATCCTGGTCACCCCACTGCCAAATTAGCTCATATATATTGCCAGCTAAAGTTAGAGTAGAACACTTCCAGGGTAAATAGTGATTACCCCACAGCATCCAGAGCTCTGACACTGAAGCAGAAAAACTCCTTCTCCATATTACATGAATGGAAGAGACTCACTTTATCTTAGTCCCTTGCAGGGTCACCCAAGGCTTAAAACATCTAAACAAAACATGTCTATAGATCTAGAAGACAGAGATCTATAATTCATGGATGGCCTCAAGGAAATAAATAATTTTACCAAAGCAAAAAACATTGAGAATATTCATTATTATATACAGTCAATAACCATTTTTATTTCTGGGCACAGGTGGGAAAGGTCACAGAGGTTAAGTAAATACATTTACATTATGCAAATTCCTGTTTCTCTAATATAAAAATGTTCGGAATAAATTAAATTAAAGAGCAGATATGTATTATTAAAATGTGGATAGAGTCAATATAAAATTTTATAACTAATTAGGAATCTTAACAAGTGAAATATTGTTTTAAAATTATTTTTGAAACCTCTTTAAATTCTTAATTTCACATAATAGGAACTCCTATTCTCTGACACGCAGCTCCTATCCTCTCACAAGGCAATTAAGTATAATTATCTATTGAATTGCACACAAAGAAAAATATAATTTATATGTAATTAATCAGCTCTGGAGCATTGTGAATTTTAAATTATGTGCAACTAGAAGAGTACCGATTACATTGTTTAAAACTGTTTTGCTGAATACTTAACAGAACACCTTTACAATTAGAATCTACAGGGAGAACATCACAATACGCTCATTTTAATCCTTGCAAGATAAATCATGAAACAGGGTATGTGTGACTATTTTTTGAACAAAAATTGAGACAATTTTCAATTCAAATTTGGAACATAAATGTTTTTATATTGCTTTTGTAAATAGAATTATTTTTAGTTTATCTCTATTACTTTCCATCTGTTATACAAATACTATCTTTGATTTAATCATTTTTATTAGATTAATTGAAATTCTATTTCCCTTGATTCAACATATACATGTTGTTTAGATCAACATGTGTAACATTATAATGCTATCTTCAATAAATATGTTTTACTCTAATATATGAATTAAACATAAGTTACTTAAAATTTCCTCCTGTGATGGATACTGACTTACCTCAGTTTACTTCAATTGTATGTGAGTGAATACACAAGTGTTTTTTCCCCCTATTTCTATAATTCCAAAAAGTGTGGTTTCCAGTCTTGAAAGTATTGGAAAGTGATTTTGAGATTGCAATAGTGAATTGTAAATAATTTATAAAATAGAACAGGCTTAAATTGGTTATTGCTAGTTTAGTGCACAATAAAGTGTCTAAAATACTCCCATTGGCAAGTTTACTCTTCTCACAATGCAAACTTGCTAAGTTGGATTTAGCATCATCCTTTAATTCTGTTTTTATTTATGGTGCTTCCTTTTCTTTCCCAGAATTCTAAATCCAACTTCCCCTCTTCTACTTCCAAAAGCAAAAATGCAACAAGAGCAATAGAAACAAATATTTATTTAGTTACTTAGTTATCTAATCAGTTATCTAGTTAGTTTTGATTTTAATATGCCTTAGGGACTAAGGGTTTTACTTGTGTTACAGGCTCAGATATCAATTATTAGTACCCGTGACATGAGTATCTTGTATTTTTAGTTTTACTTTCAATATAATTTAACCAGACAATTCTTTTTATACTGGTTTTGTGTGTAACTATGGTATAGAGCACATCTTCTGGGTGTTTGTAAGATCTGTGTTGTTGTGCTGTTAAGCAGGGGTGTACTTCCTATTATCCTTAGTAATAAACCATGAACACATTTGAAAACATACAAAACATCAAAATGAACCAAACAAAAAGCAGAAAACTGATTATATTGACTGGAGGCAATGCTTATTCTGATGAATTAAAAATATTCATCATTTGTCACTAATAACTACTTGCTTTGCCATGTAGTGAATTCCAAACAATGTGAGAGCAATTTGCATAATGTGTTGTGACATAGTTGAATTTTACCTTAGAGTGAATCACATGAAAACTGAGGTCATATTTAATATGCATATTAAAATTCAACTTAACTTTAGTTACTTGGATCATATATTCCTGTATTACATATAAGAAAAAAATGTTTGAACTGAACAGAGGTATTAGTTTGATAAACAAATGAATAATTTTCATCTGATGTTGCAGACAAAATCTCTAGCTTATATGGATTACTTAGAGATTTGCTGCCTTTAAGCCCCTTTCCATATGTAAAATACCATAATGCTCATGTACAGTCTTGTTGAACTTTGTTCTAAATTCTGTCAACTCTGTTCATACAGATAGAACTTCTCTACCTCTTTTCAGCAGAATGCACCCAAAATTGACAGAGCAATAGCCCTTACTTACCTTTTATTTCAAAGACAAGTTTCTTTTGAACGTCTGGCTAACAATTTTGGAAATAGTAGAGATTTCCTACATGAAAGTGGCAAGGTAACATTTCCCAAGAAAAACAATTGATTTGTAAATGTTATAAATACGTGATTGAGGAAACCAGTGAAATCATGGAAACAATATTCAATTTCCAGGTTCACTGAGGTACATCTTCTATGAGACTATAGGAACAGTTTGGAAATTTGGGGAACATTCAATTTGATATTTATTTATTTTTGCTTTCTTTTTTGGTACCAGGTATTTAACCCAGGAGCACTGAACATTAAGCCACATCCTGAGCAGTTTTTATTTTTTATTTCGAGACATGCTATCACTAAGTTGCTGAAGCTACCTTTGAACCTGTGATTCTCTTGCCTCAGTCTCCTGAGCTGCTAGGATTATAGGCATGTGCTACCACACCCAGCTAATTTATTCATTAGGTTTATAAATCTATATATAATTATAAGCACATGATAAATGTGCTTCTTTCTTTTCATACCTATAAGATTGTATTATAAAAAGAATCAACTCTTCCTCTTCCCCAAAAATAAATGCCTGATTTTTCAAAATATTATTAAAGATATTAAGTTCAGGGATGGGGCTATAGCTCAGCAGCAGAGAGCTTGCCTAGTATGCGTGAGGCACTGGGTTTGATCCTCAGCACCATATAAAAATAAAATAAAGGCATTCGTCCATCTATAACCATCCAAAAAATATTTTAAAAAAGATATTAAGTTCATAGTTAGTAATAAACTCTTTTCCTATTGTGAAAGCATTCTTATTTGTTTTACTGTTTGATTAATAAAAATAATTAGAAAATGCAAAAAAGTCTGTCAAAAACAATATTGGATTAATATCTTAGAGACAATATGAAATATATGAAGCAAGCAGATGTTGTCTCATTATTAAGAAAATGATAGTAATATATAACTATTTAAACTTTTCTCTGTGCTATATCAAGTTTCTGACAAATATAAATACAAAAATATTATGTATAACTAACAAACTCTAATGATATAAGGAACAACTGCAGATTACCAACCAGCCAAGAACTAGAACCTAATTACTTATATTACCTATTGCTCCTGTCTCTCCTAACTCCCTCTGTATTTTATATACTTTATTATGTACATTTGCAATGAGTTCATTTTTTCTTGTTAAATTAGTGGATAAATAATGACATTATAGATGGTCTTGTGAGAGTTACTGCTTTTCCTCAACATGGTATTTCCAAGATCCATTCATATTTTTCTATAAAACTGTAATTAATTTCTCTGCTGTATAACATGGTGTTGTTCCAATATACTTAATTTATGAACTAGGTTTTTTGTTTTGTTTTGTTTTGTTTCTACTAAGCAAGATTTTGGTGATGATATGATCTTGGTCACGGTGCACCCAAGTAACAATTTGGGTGTAGAACTATGAATGAAGTTACTGGATAAAGGGGTATGCAAATATTTAGCTTTAGAGGATGGTGCCATATTAAAATGGCTACATCAACTTACATTTTTCCCTAGAAATGGATGCAATTACGGTTGTATTATTTGACTTCTCAATTTTGAAATCCTCTAGTGTTCATGAAATTGTTTCTCACTTTTATTTAACACTGGCGGTTGGCAGCTCTTTAGGTGCTAGTTAGTCTTTTCTTTTGTCTTGTTTGGTCTTTTCTGTATTTGGACCATCTCACATTTTGTAATTGATTTTTAGGAATTATTTATATACTACATGCTAATACCATATGGACATACATGCATACATACATTTACATGCATATTCTCCCAGTTTCTGGTTTATGATGTCTTTTGTAAGCTTTCACTGTACTTTTTTAAAAATCAATATTTGGACTGTGTATGAGTATACAGCTTAGTAAAAAGAGGTTATAGGTGTGTTTGTGCGTGTGTTTAGCATCAGGTCAACCACACTGAGGTTCCATCCATAGGCAAATAAGGAAGTAAATCAGTCTGTATGTAAAAGCCCAACAGTACATGCTTATAAATCTTCCTGTCAGGAATGGGGCATTGGAAAATGAAAAAAACTATTATGCAAGCAAGCAATATTTGCTTTGCAATGAATGGCTGCTGGACAACTCAGAACTCCCTATGCCATAAAAATCTTATAATTCTAACAGATTGATTTATGTTCTTTAGCAGGTGCAGTCACTGCATTTGGTATTGTTCTCCTACTATTAAACATGTCACCTCTCTGTGAACCATTTGAGATATGGCTTTTGTCCACAACTTCATTAAAAATCATACTTCCGGATGAAATCAGGGTCATGAATTTCACAGTGTTCTTAATAATGCAGTTTTGTACTGAAGTGGATATAATTTCTCCAAATTCCTGGGACTGTGGCTTCACTCTTCCTGTGTCACAATTCTACAAAAGCATATTTTTACAGTAAAGAGCCTTGACTTTATCCACAATCATATTCTTCAGTTCAAATACTCAATTAGCAATATAATTTGGGCTGGCACCTGGATTAATATTTTCCTTATCTCAGATACACATTCTAATTTTGAATCTCCTGGATGTCAGATTCAGCATAAGAAAACTTATATCATGTTATTAGAGCCAGAAATCTTGGTTTGTCCAAAGGAGAGAAGGAACAGATTTGGGGAAAGGTGTAATGTTCTTATTCTTTTGACAGCTTTCACTAGGCATTCCTGCTGTGCTCTGTAATCTCACTGGAGTTCCAGTGGACTTGGGGAAGGCCACAGATCAACAGTCTGGGTTTCCTAAGGATCCTCATAGCTAGTGCCACCTGCTCTAATCAGCAGTGCTCACCCTGTGCCATCATAATCGCAAGTATAAGAAGAGTAGGGACCATGAATTGTTAGTTCCCATGAAATGAACTTTTTCAATCTTTTCAAATGAACAACTTCAATCGTTCTCTCTCTTGCTCTCTCCCCTGTCCTTTCTCTCCCTCTAATTGCTTAAGTAGGAAACTTCTCTCCCTTTCCCCTTGCCTCACCCTGATTTCGTCTCTGTGCCTCAGGTATCTTGGGACAAGCAAACAAATGTTAGAAAGTTAATGGGGCTGAAGTAGGTTTAATGTGTGAGCTAATAAAAAGAGAACAGAAATCTGAAAGTAGACTCCAAATCCACACATGATATATGACATAAACAGAAGAGACTCACTCTCCCAGTGAGCCAAGCACAAAATCCCAGATGCACCCTGGGCCTAATTCCCAACATCCAATCATTTTTTCATATTTGCTGATTATATTGCATCATTATTTCTCATTTTTTACTTTCTACCTTCTAATTTTACCACCAACAGTCTAGTTGAAGTTCTATTTACTTCTTGCTGAAGTTTTACTAATTATATCTTCTCTGGCCTTCCCTCTTCCAATCATTTTTTTTTCCTTTAATCCAGCCTACAATCTGCTGCCAGGCTAGTTTTCTCTGGTTCTAATTATGTCATGCACCCATGCTTAAAAAACTTCAAACACTACTTAATATTTTCTGAAAAAGGCCTTCACATTTCATTCTGATTGCAGGAAGAGTGAAAGGATGATGATTTCTCTGCAGAAAAACAATTTCGAGAGGGCTCCAGAAATAAAAAGTGGAAAGCGGTGCATCTGTGGTAATCATGCTGCTCTTACTTTTGGGCTATTAAAGTAATTCTTTTTTTATATTCTTATAAATTAAAGAATGTGCACTGTCAGTGTGCATAATATTTTTTTTCGAAAGCTGGATAATAAAAAGGGAGCATTGAATAATGTATCATGTACACTGAAAAGAACTACTTTAAGTCAGAGTCCCTAGGTCTGTGATTCTTTACAGAAGCCAAGCAGACTGTGTGAGTTTACTTTAAAATAGATCATCCTGCCCTAGAAGTTGATTCCAAGGTACTAGTAAGTCAACCAGCTGTATTTCACTGAAGACTTATAAATTAAAGTCTTCGTATAAGTGAGCAAAGAATTATTGTTCCTATGGGGAAACAATGAGGAACATATAAACCAGTGTGGGTACACATTTAAGAAAAGATAATCTCATCAGCAACCATCAAATTCTTCCCACATTTTAGAATAGGCCCACTTTAACTGGAACATTCTGCAGTGATACAACATATTTGAGATTTTTATTAGGAAAGAAATCACCTGTATTTAGTAACACAATGTTCTTACTGTTTTCACTTTTTGAAGGAGAAATAAATGTTTTTTTACTAGGCAGATGTATGAGACAAAAGTAGGCCAAAGTCATTTTTTAAAAAAAATTTAATCTTATTCTGTAAACATTTTATGAAAATAAAATATACAGACCAAAATAACATAAAACACAAATGTGTACAAGCTAATTTAACAAACAGGAAGAATCAGCAATTTACACTGCTATAGAAATAGATCACTATCAGTATCTAAAAGCCTACATCCCAGTCACCATTTCCTAAAAAGTGGTTATGATTATTCTGACATCTCATTCCATGTATTTGCCACTTAGTGACATTTCCTTAATAGAATCATGTTGTGCCAATATTGATCTGCCCTTTAATTATTCTGCTGAAAAATTTTATTTTTGAAATTTATCTATTTTTATGAGTAGTAACTTTTTTCATTATATTTGCATTTCAAAACATTAGCTATTATTAGTAATGCCGCTATGAACATACTTGTACATGTTTATTAATGAGCAGGTTTTATTGGGATAAGCATACTGGAGGAGTCACTGTGAACTTATATTAAATAACAGTTTTCAGAAGTGGTTACCAATTCACTTCATTAGTGTCTGACGGTTCCATATCAGAGCTAACACTTAATTTTTTTTTAAATTTTAGTCAATCTTGTTAATATGTAGAAATAGTAATTGTCATTTGGCTTTTCATTTCCCTAGTGCAAATTAATTTCTTAAACAAATTTCATGTTTGTTACCTTAATGACATTGTCAAGTTTTGACATTGTCAAAGTCTTTTGCCCATTTTTCTATTGGGTCATTCATCCTTTTGTTTACTGACTTATAGATACATATTTTAGATGTCAGACCTCTGCTAGATATATGTGCAGCTGATAACCTTCCTCAGTTCTTGTTTTTTTTTCCAGTCACTTTATGATATTTATTTTGTAAACATAGGCTCTTAATTTTAATGGATTTAGCAATTGATTGATTTTTGTATAGCTAGTATTTTAATGCCCTATGGGAGAAAGCTTTATTTCAGTCATATGAAGATATTTCATATTTTTACACAGTTTTATGTAGTTGCTTTTCAGACTGACATCTACTGTCAGTCTAGGGCTGATTTTGCAAATGGTCTGTGTTAGGGGACAAATTTAATTTGTAACTATCCAGTTATGTAGTTATCCCTGAGCATTGATTTATAAGACCGTCCTTTCCCTCATTGTATCTATGACATTTATCACAAATCAAATTGCCTTGTATGGATGTGTCTAAATCTTTTCATTTCATCCGTATGCTTGTCCTTATGCATTTTCTTAACTGTGGCCTATTCTCTGTGTGTTTCTTAATATCCAACAGGGAAAATTCTGTAGCTTTATTCTTCAACAGTTTTTTTTTTATTTATTTGAACTTTTGTGATCTTCCCAAATAAATTTTAAGCAGTCAGTTGGTTTAGATACTCACTCATATTACAAATTCTTGAGATTTTCATGAATGAATGTATAGATGAAAATGAAAATATTATTAAAAAATGTATCTTGAAATTTATTTATATGATTTCTCTTTGATTATGTTGAGTTTTTATTTTTATAAAATAAATTTTAAAAATAATTTTCTGGAGTTTTCACTGTAGAGTGATTTTACAACTGTTCTTAAAATTGTTGCTAATTAATACAGTTCCTTTGATAGTAAAATGACTTTCTTTAAAATTTTTTACTTTCTATTTTTTTGTTGGAATATTAAATTATAATTGAATTTTTTCCTCTGAATGTGTATTCAGTGACTTGACTGAATTTATTAGTTAATCAATAATTCAGAGACATTTTTCTTGGCATAGCTGAAAATTGAGGATTGGATGTTGGATACTGTATACTGGGATCTGCGTGGTGTTTCTTCTAAAGTGTGTATCCTTCAGGCAGAGAGATTGGGGCTGATAAATAGAACATGGATTAGATCTAAATTCTGTATTATGATAGTGACAATGTTCTGATATCATATCTTTCATTACTCTACAAATATTACTTACTTTGGATTGTCTCTGCTTCTGGGGCATAATCTACCATGAGATCTATTCAAAAACCTGGGGTGCTCCCCATGTCTGGTTTTGAACTCAGCCTCCCTCTCCTCATGCAGAGTATCTGGAAAATGGCATTCTTCACTTTTATTCTCATTTTTTAAAATGCAGTTTCAAAATTTAATAAATACCTATACCGGAAAAGCAATGTATTGCTCATATCTTGGACACTCTCTGCTCTCCAAAAATCTGGTCTTAAAAATTTTCAGTTTTCCTTTTCTATCTCTGGTATCGACAAAACCACACTCAATTTCTGACTTTTACTGGTACCACTCAGACTAAGCATCCATCAGGATCCTAGTTTCTTGTCTCATCTTCAAAATTTGAAGATGTCCTGAGCTTGGAAGACTGCAAAGATGTGACTTGTATCACTCTTTCTCCGCAAATTTTACCCACAGGTCTAGCTTCCTCCATCAGTTCTCAAATGCCTTCAAACAAGTGTTCTATGCATGTGTGTGTCTATGTGTCTACCTGCCTGACTGTCCATGCATTCATCCAATTGCTATAGTCATTTGGGCTTTTTCCTGCCTTCTTTGACAGGATATTTAGATCGTACAAGCTACTGCATATCTGAAATCAGAAGTTCCCCCACATGCATTCATTTTTATTATTGTTTTATGATATTTCTTTCTCTATTTTAAGAATGAAATATACAAATTTGAATTCTGATATCATATCTTTCATTATTCTCAAAAATATTACTTTAAAATTGATTTTTGGTTACTTTAACTAGCCTGTGAATTCTGTAAACATATAGAATTAAAATACTACTTTTTGTCTTGTAAGTGGAGCTCATTAGTCTTTCAGCCAGATGGGATAGTTCATAAGTTCCTTTACTATTACTTCTCACCATCAATGGTAATTCAATAATAATTCAAACTAAAAAGTGTCCTAATAACTGCAATTGCCTCTAATTTTACCCATTTTGGTACTGAGATAGTTGTTTTGTTTTGTTTTTTCTTCAAGTTGGAAACACAGTAATCTCAAGTAAAATTTTAATTAGTCTCATTTTATAGGCGATACATTCTTTAAATAATTAATCTCTTAAAACAAAATTTTGAAATTTTTATTTAAGATTACATGGATCTTCTTAATTTTTCTAAAGGAATTTTATATTTTTTAATTGCTAAAGAAATATTTTCTTATATACTAATGATATTTACCAATTAAACTATCAGTTATCTCATAAGATATGTGCAATTCTTCCCAAACTCAAGTAAATAGCCAACACATTCAAAATACAAGAGAAAGTACAGTTCTGACTTAATTCTTTACAATATCATGTATGGTAGATACAATTTATCTTTAGTAACAATTTCCAAATAACTGGGTACACTGGGAAATACCTCTTCAGTTAATTGAGTGGAAATGTGATCAACTCTTTGACCAATTTCTGTTTCATCTGAGGAAGTAGAACTCTCAGTCTATGTGTTAGTTTGTTTTCCTATGGGCTTAAAATAGTCAGAAGCAGGGGCTGGGGATGTGGCTCAAGTGGTAGCGCGCTCGCCTGGCATGCGTGCGACCTGGGTTCGATCCTCAGCACCACATACCAACAAAGATGTTGTGTCTGCCGAGACCTAAAAAATAAATATTAAAAATTCTCTCTCTCTCTCTCTCTCTCCTCTCTCTCTCTCTTAAAAAAAATAGCCAGAAGCAGGATCCTTGGATCATACAGCAATTCTATCAAGTTTTTTGAGGAACCTCCATAAGATAGTGATTCCGTATGTCTGCACTAATTTATATTCCCACCAACAGTGTGTAAGGGTTCCCTTTTCTCCACATCCTTATCATCATTTATTATTTAGTGAAATAAGCATATCAAAGATATAACTGTATGCTCATGTTCATATTTCACTATTCACAACAACTAAGATATGGAATTAAGCTAGCTACCTATCAAAGGATCAATGAAGAAAATGGGACATATGACATATATACACAATACTATATTATTCAGCCATAAAAAGAATGATTTCCTATCATTTGCAGTAAAATGGATGGAACTGGGTGATATTATGTTAAGTGAAATGTTGGACACAGAAAAGAAAATACCAAATGTTCTCTCTCATGTGTGGATGTGTGGATGCTAAAATGTCAATCTAAATGCAAATTGTGATGACTGGAGTTGGGGGAGGGTGAGAAGGGAAGAAAGGAAGCTGGGAAACTGCTATCAAACAATAAGAAGCAATAAGTTCTGGGGTTCTACAGCACCATGGGGTGATTACTGTTCATAATAACCTACTATATATTTTATGAATTACTAGAAGAGAGGAGCTTGAATCCTCCAAACACAAGTAATGATAAGGAGATATGAAATGCTAATTCATTTGATTTCATTTTGTGTCAAATTATCATACCCCAAAATATGCCAACTAAAATGATAATGATAATAAAGATAAAAATAGAAGTGATTGAAATATTAAAGTTGTTGTGTAAAATTAATAGGAAATATGGCAATTAATAACTGTGCCCTTTTTCTAAAGTGAGCATATTGAAACCATGGCCAAGATCCCTCAACTCCTTACTTGCCTTTTGCATCACTGGTTGCCTCTAATAATAAATCTGCACTTTCTCCTTCTCTCACAAGAAATATCCCTCTTCAAGGCTTTATATTGTCCTCCTTCACTTCATTTAAACCTCTGCTTTATTGGACTTTCTTCTAAAGTGCCTTCTGTAGTTCAACCCCCATCTCACTGGCCAATCCCTAAATCACCATGTTTGCTATTTCCTTCCACTACCTTAATCTCCTATAAAGTAGCTTTAACCATATGAAATTAGCTGAGCACTTGTTTATCCTTCCTTACTCAACAAGTTATTAAACTTTTTCACTAATGTATTTCCAGTTCCTATGACATTTTTTCTAACAAGGTATTTGTTTGAAGATATGAAAAAATAAATACATGATTGAAGTACTTTCTCTAAGTCAAGGATGCTGTTTCTTATGAGACACAGTTGAGAAGCTTTGAAATTTTCACGGTATTATGTCCAGAAATGTCATATATATGACATATATATGTCTATATCTATATGTATGTGGATATATATGTGTGTGTGTATATGTGTGTGTATGTATGTATATATTCTTTTTTAGCACTATTATTTGCTAATAAATGTCATTTAAATTAGAATGTTGTGGGTAGTCATTAGTAAAGCACATACATGTAAAAGATTTATTTATTATTATAATTTATTTATAATGTTTTTATTATTATTATAATTATTATTATTTATTATTTGTTATATTTTACCTTGGTGACTAAAAAGAAAATACTGTTTTTTGACATCTGAGCATAGTTTTTTTATTAGTAAACTACTTTCAATGGTTTTCACTTAAAATCTCATGAACAACTATATTTCACAGATGCACACACCTCCCAACCATGCACATACACAGCAAACACCTCATAAATATATACACATAAGTTTTTACATGCACACACAACGTATATCCATGTGTCCCTATACAAACACAATACACACACACACACATACACTCATACTTATGCAACTTGACATCTTTCAATCTGACTTTGGATTAATGAAAAGATGGGAAGCATGGCTTGATTTTACATGTTTCTCAAGTGTGTTATTATTTTATTCCAGAATCTTAAAAAGAGTGTGTTCCGTTGTACTGGGGCACATTCACTGGTGTCTACCTCATGTGAACACATGCAACCATCCTTCATATTCACAGAGGAATAGTTCCAAGACCCCGTGAATACCAAAAATCTGAGGATCCTCAAATACCTTGCATCAAATGGCATAGTACTTTCATATATACTACATACACCCTCCCACATTCAGGGATACCTTGAACATATTAAAGGTTTTGTTCTAGACTACCGTAATAAAGGTAATATTGCCTTAGAGGCCATCACATATTTTTTGGCTTCCTGGGGGCATATGAAAGTTATGTTTATATATTTTATAATCTAAACATGCTATGGCATTTTGTTTAAAACAAACACTGTACATAACTTAATTAAAAATATTTTGCCACCAAAAATAATTTTTTATTATTGTTTGTAATCCCAGCAGCTCGGGGGCTGAGATAGGAAGATTGCAAGTTCAAAGCCAGCCTCAGCAACAGAGAGGCACTAAGCAACTCAGTGAGTCCCTGTCTCTAAAAAAAATACAAAATAGGACTGGAGATGTGTCCCTGAATTCAATCCCTGGTATCCCCCCCAAAAAAATTATTGCTGAAATAGTAAGGATAAAAGCTGTTAGAAAAAAAAAATGGCACTGATACACTTGCTTGATCCCGGATACTCACAAACATTTAATTTGTTAAAAAAAAAAATCTGGGAAGCACAATTAGTGAGTGTAATATGAAGAGGTACACCTGTACTTTAAATTGTCTCTAGATTCCTTTTAACATATAATAATATGTTAATTACTTTAGCATGTAAAAAGTCTATGTTAAGAGTTGCTATGCTTGGTTATTTAGGAAACAATGACAAGAAAAATCTGTATATGTGTAGTACAGTGCCGTATAATTTCAAGAATATTTTGGATTTGTGGTTGGTTGAATCCTCAGTTGTAGAATCCACATATATGGATGACTGACTGTACTCAATTTAACTTTTGAATAAAAATGACACTTAAAATCTACTGAGGTTTTGAAAAGACAAATCATTGGGGAAAAAAGAAAATCTTGAATGATTCATTTCAATTTTAAAATAACTAAAGAAAATTGCCTAATTGTCTATAAGACCCCCAAACTGCCATCTCACTTTCATCTAAAATTGAGGGTGACTACAATCGTGTATTGTATATTTTTAAAAGCTAACAAAAAAGCATTTTGAAACTTTCATAACAAACAGAAGTGATAAATGTTTGAGGCTATCCATAGATACATATAACTTAATTTAAACATTGCACAATATGTGCATGTACCAAAACATAAGGCTACTTCATAATACAGGCACTTTTTATGTTTCTCATGTATCAGTGAAAAATGTTGAACTAAAAAATAAATGAAATAGGCTTCTCAAAAACAACTATAAAAAATCATATTCTCAGGCATCATTTGCTCTATGGGTACTGGGAGCTTATAATAATATTTACCACTGTATCTTTAACTTCTTTAAAGGTATATGTCAGCAGCTTTGACAATCGCCAAACCTGTATTACCCATACAGCCTAGAGCCTGAAATGAACAAATGATCACACAACAGGTGATGTGTATGTCATAGTCAGTTTTCAGCACCAAAGACTGTGAAACCCATAACAGTCAGTAGGCAAAGTAGTTGAGTGCAACATTTTGCTGAGATTTTGCCACTGGAATCAATTGTGCTAAGCATGTGCTCTAGTTGTCAATACTTCACTTATAAAATTGCAAACTTCAACTGTGTTTTCTTAATAATCAATTAGTCACTGTGGTAACATAAATCCACTATTCAATAGCTTTTCAGAGTGTACCTACATCGAAAGCATTTTTAGAGGAAAAAAGTAAAAAAGTTAATACAAATAAAAATTTTCTTTCAGGTCTATCACTACAGCAAGAGAAAAACATCTATAAATTATATATCATACCATGCATGATTTTTTTCTTAGAACATGTTGATAAACTTCTTGGGGAAGTTATATGTTAAATGTAAAAAGTGTGATACACACTCAAAATGAGTGTGTTTATGAATGACACTGCATAAATTTCAATATGCTAAACTAATTCTTAGTTTTAAGTCAGCAGAACAAAATTTAAAAGTTGCTTAAAATAGCATTTGATCATTTTCCTTTAATTTGAATATATTTCTGCTCAAATTTATTTTAGAAAATATCTAAAAATTAATCTTTTATCTTACCCACCTGTAGCTGTAATTTATTTTAGAAAATATCTAAAAATTAATCTTTTATCTTACCCACCTGTAGTTTCTAATCTCTATCAGTCAGTTACATATGAAATGAAAATTCTCATTTTTCATTTTGCCCATCCGACCAAAGAAAATGTTTGCCTCTCCCATTGCTTCACTTGAGCCCCATTAGTGAGACTGTTTAAAAAATATAATTTTTCTCAGACTTCCTTACCCAATGCATACTTGTGCCTTACTCTTCACATTCAATTCAATTTCATGAAGAAGCCCAGTGTTTCCTTGTAAAATAAATGACTTAATGTTTTGTTTAAAATGTCAGTGGTTTGAATTTGAATGGGCTGCAAGATAAAAAAAAAAGAAAGAAAGAAAGAAGAAAGACTTCAATGTTATATGAGAGGAATAATGTCATTTTTGTATACAAACTGGTTTGAAGAAGACAGCATGGCTTCTATTAACAGTTGTTTTTCTTTTGAATCCTTGGTACAGAAAAGATGAGAACTATTAATTTTAATTCATTGTCAAATTATGGTAACATCAAAAATCTCAAATAATGACAATATTACTTAATTAGCTTCGGCTGTCATTTTAGACTGTATATTTTGCTAAAAACATCTAGCTAGATTCTAGTAAAAGAGCATATTTTTAAATGTCTTGAATGTTTCTCAAAATATTAAGAATAATCTTTAAGAAAGAAACAAATGAACAACAACAAAAAAAATAATAAAGAGAAACAGTGTTAGGCCAAAATAACAACATGCTTTTATTTTATTTGATAAAAGAAGAAAGGGTTTAATTTCTTACAAATAATTGAATAGATTGAACAAAGAAGAACTACTATCTCAGAGAAGTTTTCAAGTCAAGGAATTTAAACACAATTGTTAGCAAAGAGACCCCAAGGAATCTGTCTCTCATTTTTTAGTTCCAAGGTATAGTTTAAAATGATCTTCCTTGATACTTTGTAATGAAGGCCCATCTTATTTAAATTCTTATATCCATATGGCTAGGTAACTCTTACTAAGAATTAAAATGTTCTATTGCACACAGAGAGGTAAGGTCAAATATTTGTGGACATAAACCTATTCAAGAAAACAGTCAAGCTAATGTGTAAGAAAATAAACTCAAAATTAAAAATTAACAACACAATATGAATGAATGTAGAAAAACTTGAGATTTTGTGAAGAAATCATAAAATAAAATAAATGATTAAGAAATTATTACAAAACAAATTTGAAATAAAACAAAGGCTATCACAAGTAGTTGGAAATATTTTTGAACAGATAGGCAGACTTCTATGAATAAAAAAATAATAAGGAAAATAAACAGTTAATGGATGAATTTTGTTAATGAAACACAAAATATCCTTATGAAGTCATGCATAAAGTAGTATAGAGCTATAAGGAGATGAAAAATATAGAGTAAAATTTATGACATATTTTTTAAAAATTAGAACATTTAATATTCCTGTAAACAGAATTGTGAAAAGGAAAGTAAGGGATACATTGAAGATATGAAATCTGAGAATATTCCAGAGAAAAAGAACTCTTGAAGGCTTAAGTTAAGACACCTCACTTAATTTTATGGTAAAAGAGAAAAATAAACCTACTTCCTATTATACTTCAGTGAGAATGCCCCACATCCTAAAACCACCACTTTGGGGGTTAAGATTTCAGTATATGAGTTTGGGGGCACACAAACATTCAATCCATAACAAGCACAGATAATAATTTGCATAGGTGGCATTCAAACATATATATAAATAACATACTCTTTTATTTTCTGAAACAAAATTCTGAAAAAAGAATTTAGCTGTAAATCATATGCTCTGTACATGTAAATATAGATTTTTAGATAATTCAAAACATTTCTATTTTTATCATGACCAAGATTTTCACTGGTTATCTCCATCCATCACTGTACCATAATGGTTGTACATTTGATGATTTAAAGAACTAGGTGTAGTATTTTCTTATTCAAATTATTATTTATCAGAGCAATCCCTTACTATATTGGTCTAATGTCTTCCAGCCCTTGGCTACATGCTAATTGTTAACACTGTTCATAAATATGACTCATCCATCTTCTCTAGAGTTAGGATATAAAGTAAATTATGCTTTGTCTACAGATCTGAATTTTGAGCAGTGTTTGCATAATTTTAGCAAAATTCTTCTATTCTAGACTATAAAATGCCTGCTTCCAAAGAGATGCCAGGAGTTCTGTATATAATCTTGTTATAAAAATTGTTGATGATATATGTGGTGACTTTCATTCATGATTTTTTTTCCTAAAAGGCATTCTGTTTTCATCATTGTATGCTCTTCTTAAATGCTGGAAACCTTTTGTTTTTTTAATTTATTTTACTTTGAAATGGAAATGTCTGTATTCCTGTAATGTACAGTTTACTTTTAAAAAAATTATTGTCAAAACCAAAAAAAATGGAAATGTATATTTTATCAAGATAAAATATGTACCTATTCTAACAATTATGGCACATCAAAGATAATAATGAGTATTCAGCAAGAAATGATATTATTTCAAATTGGCAATTGCTTTCATGATTATTAGCAATGCTTGAAAGATCAAAGACTACAGAAGTAATATTACTCTATGGCTATGAAAACATAGGTACCTAGGAGATCATTTGATAATGTTCAATTGATTTTTCTTTATACATACAATCTGTTTAGCTTTATTAATTCAAACCTTTTTTTGTAACATTTTTGATGTATAAGTCTATCATGTATTCTCTACCTAATATAAAGTGTCAAACTTTCAATTTAACTTAATGGAGGAAACAAGGCACAAATAGATAAATTGAGAGGACAGATAAACCGTAGTCAATAAGAGCACAAATTATTAGATTTTTGAAGAATAGTAAAAATTTGAATAAATGGAGAGAAAATTGATGAATTACTAATCAAAGGGATTGGAATGAGGTAACACCTTATCCTCTCCAAAGACGTCACTTGTATTGGTTTCCAGGAAGGAGCTCCATACTGCCAATCAGTTAAAAATTGGACTTGCTATGCTATTACCATGTTTGTCTGTACTTCCTCTTGTTGCCTTATTTATTTAAATTAAATTAAAGAAGATTTTGTAAAATTAAGTGTTCTTTAGAAGGAATGCAGTTTCATTTGACTCAATCTTATCCTGTGTTTTTAAAACAATATTAGGTCTTTTTTATTTGATACTAAGGAATCTGCTTCTCCAGGATTGATGGGAAAGCCTTATTCACATCTGCAGGAGAGTGTTAGGCTGATTAGAAGACTGACACCAAACCAGAAGAAAATGCTACTTGGAAAAAACTGTTTATTTGCAGAGAGGGAAAAAAAATCACTTTGTTCTTTGACTTTATGTGACATTTTTCAAATACAAAATATTCCTTCTCATTTTGTAAAGTGTGTATCTGTATATGAAATGCATAAAATGTGCATGTCTGAATTAGTCCTTTGTTTATAGGTTGCAATGTTTGACTGTAGGCAGTCTGCCCACAAATCACCACTCACAACAAAAACACACCTGCCTGCCCATGAGACAGCCCAGCACAGACTGGGTGGATAGCCAGGCTGTGACTCAGCAAAAGGGCTATTGGCAAATTAATCTTTGAAAATACAGAGGAGTGTTGGGGATGCAGTTCAGTGCTCCAGCCCTTGCCTGGCATGCTCAGGGCCTTGGATTGAACCCTCAACAACCCACCCTCTTTAAAAAAAATACAATAATTCATCTGTGTCTCTCAACTTACACCTTAAGAATGGAGACAGGAATTCAAGATGGTGGGCCAGAGGGTAGTGAGAATACTGTTTATCTGCTCCCATGCAGGAATCACTTCCACTGTGCCCATGTAGGGTTCCAGGCCTCAGCATCAGAGTAGGTCTCCCAACTACTCAGCCATGCAGGACTATTGGGTGCCCGAGTGGACCATCTGCATCAGCACCCATGCAGAACTTTCAGCCACCCACCTGAGCAGAAATCCTGGATGCAGCTACCATGCAGAACACTCAGCAGCTCCCCACATACAGGAACTCCATCTGCCACTCCCATGTGGACCCCCATCTATCACCATGGGTCTCCCCGGGTCACTGCCATCTTGGGACTCTGTAGCAACAGAGATTGTCCCCTAAGCACAGTAATTAGGTCATGTGCTGATTTTTCAATCCAGACCCTGAAAGCTACAAGATCCTGGAACAACATATATCATACTCTGAAAGAAAATAGATGTCTGCACCCAGAACCAGAGTCTGAAGACAGCCAAAACCACACGCTACATGCAATGGAGCTCCCTCTGAATACATCATCCATATCCAATGCCATCACCTGGCTCCCCCTGCTGGCAGCTGGAAGTTTGCTGGGCCCCTTTGGGCCCCAGCAACATCTAGCTGATTGGCTCCTCTGCGGTGCTGTTCATTGGGCTGTTTCCCTGCCCTTCAGACTGCCAGCTGATGATTGGCTCACAGCGGCCCCAGCAACATCTAGCTGATTGGCTCCTCTGCGGTGATGTTCATTGGGCTGTTTCCCTGCCCTTCAGACTACGGAACTGCTCATTGGGGGACTTCTTTGGCCGTGGCTCTCAACATCCCCCCACCCAACCCGACACCTCATTGCTGAAAGCAGTCACCTCCATCTTGGGTCACCTTCATTACCATCTTAGTGGGGGCAACCCCCAGTTTGGAACTCCATTTGGCCAGGTACCTAATTTATAACTCCCCCCTCTGCTAAGCAGCTGCTAATCTGGCACAGTGACACCCTGGTTACCTTCATCCTCCTGAGGGCAAAGATATCAGCTAACAACAGATGACCCAACTATTGCATGAGAAGGGAAGCAGAAAAGATACTGGTCTCCAACCAAAACAATCCTTGTTTCTTCCTTCGAGATATTTCTTTTTTTCATCTCCTTTCCTGTTCTCCTGCCCTCACATCCCCAGCATATGTGAAACCAAGTACTTTGCATGATTTAGGATTTTGAAGTCTGGGATATATAAATAGTATATTATTGTGTTGTATATTCTTTTCCTCCCTCCAATTTTTACTATTTTAACTTTTAAATTTTTCTTAATATATACGTATGTGTATGTTTGTTTTATGTACTCTATTATCTTCCCACTTACTTGTCTCCTAAGATTACTTCCTTTCTATTCTCCTGCTACTAGCCTTCTTCTTTAGATCTCTCTTCCACACTTCCTAAGACATAATAACACTGTATCCTCACCTCCTACCTCCTCAGCATATCTTCCTACACTTCACCCCCCATTCTTTGTCCACCATCAGAAATTGAAAACGCTTTTACAAACTTACTGATTATACTATAGATAATAATTGAATTCACCATTTCTGTACATTGTGACCAAATTGTAAATATCTTGATACCAACTGTTTTTAAGATTGTATATTGTTTACATTGGGATCTGTTAACGTTGTCCTTCCCCTCAAAGGAGAGGTATTGGAACATTCAGGGACACTATAAACCTATAGGGTAAAAATGGTAATGCCTCAGATCCACAGTGCTAGAAGGGAAGACATATACATGCAACTTGAAAAGACAAGGGGGGAAAGTGCCCCAAACAAATCAAGATACCACATTATTAGAATCCATGGCCAGCACAACAGAGGAAATAACAGAGAAGAAGTTCAGGATATACATAATTAAAATGTTCTGTGAATTAAAGGATGATATAAGAGAACAAATACAGGCAGCAAAAGATCATTTCAACAAAGAGCTACATAAAGAAATACAGGAAGCAAAAGATTACTTCAATAGGGAGATAGAGGCTAAAAAACCCCCAGAAGTTCTTGAAATGAAAGAAACAATAAGCCAAATTAAAAGTTTAATTGAAAACATCACCAACAGAATAGACCACTTGGAAGACGGGACTTCAGACATTGAAGTCAAAATATATAATGTAGACCACACAGTGAAAACAGTAAGAAACCATGAGCAGAACATTCAAGAAATATGGGATAGCATAAAAAGACCAAATTTAAGAGTTATTGGGATAAAGGAAGGCACAGAGTTCCAAACCAAAGGAATAAAAAATCTATTCAATGAAATGATATCAAATAACCTAATCAATTCATGAGTTTTGATAATTGTTTTGAAGATTCCTCAGTATCTAAATAATCATGTAATTTACAAATATGTTTTTGCTTTTTCCTTTTCTATCTTATTATTTTTTAAAATCTCTTTTTCCCCTTAACTTATTGGTGAAAAGTTCTAATACAATGCATAATAGAAGTGTTAAAAATGAACATAATATTCCTTTTCCTGATCTTACTAAGAAATATTCAATATTTAAAAGTTAATTATTTTGGTTGTAGAATTTTGATCAATGTCTTATATTATGTAGAAGAAAATTCTTATACTTTTACTTTACTGAAAGGTTTTTGTTTTACCTATTCAATTTTGTTGAATGCTTTGGTACCGATTGAAATGACCACATAATTTTGTCCTTTTATTCTCCATAGTAAAATACAAAGTTTAAATTTCAAATATTATATGAAGGCCACATTACTGTGATAAAGCCAGCTTCTTTACAGCATATCAAACTTTTAAAAAATATTTCTGGACTTGATTGACTAATATCTACTAAATAATTTTGCATATATGAGAAATATTGGTGTGTATCCTATTTATTTTTTACTCTACTTTTGTCATCTTTCTGTATTAGAATAATGCTCTTCTCATAACACAAGTTTGGTATGCTTCCTTCCTCTTCTAGTCTTGAAAAAAATGTAAGGGTGGGTATTCGTATTTTCTTCTAAAATGTTTAATAAGTTCATCATTGAAGCCATGTGGGCATGAACTTTGTTTTATCGAAAGGAATTTTATACCATACAATTTTATTAAGAGATATAAAACTATTTCCATTCCCTTTTTCATTGTTGTCTACTTTGTACATTGTGTTTTAAAGATTTATTTTTATTGAACTTAAAGTATTAAGTTTTCTGACTCATAACTATTTATAAAATTATCCACTTGTCCTTTTATTTTCATAGTATCTCACATAATGTTTCATCTGTAAACCTGGGTCAATTGTGATGTGACTCGTTATAAGTTTATCAGCTTTGTTATTCTTTCACAGAACCACTTTTGTTGATTTTCCCTATTTTCTCCTTCATTGATTTGTATTTTTACCCTTTTTCTTGCAATTCAAGATTTACTTTAAAAGCACTTTAAAGACATTTTCTTTTTTTTTTCTTTTTTTTTATTGTTGGTCGTTCAAAACATTACATCTTTCTTGATATATCATATTTCACAGTTTGATTCAAAAGGGTTATGAACTCCCATTTTTACCCCTTATATAGATTGCTGAATCACATCAGTTACATCAGTTACATTTCCATTGATTTACACATTGCCATTCTAGTGTCTGATGAATTCTGCTCTCTATCCTATCCTCTACTATCCCCCCTCCCCTCCCCTCCCCTCCCCTCTTCTCTCTCGACCCCCTCTACTGTAAAACATTTATTCCACTTGTATTCTTCTTCCCTTACCCCTCACTTCCTCTTGTATGTAATTTTGTATAACCCTGAGGATCACCTTCCCTTTCTCTGCAATTTCCCTTCACTCTCCCTTTCCCTCCCACCTCTCATCCCTATTTAATGTTAATCTTCTTCTCATGCTCTTCGTCCCTACTCTGTCCTTAGTTACTCCCCTTATATCAAAGAAGTCATTTGGCATTTGTTTTTTAAGGATTTAATACACTTCTCACAATAGCAATGTTATTTTTGCATCCCAGTAACTTTGAAATTGTATTTTTACTAATAGTTAATTAAAACTATTTTCCCACCTATCTTGTAGCTTCCTTATTACATTATAGATAAACTAGAAATACGTTGTTTATTTTTTATTAACACCTTCTTTAACTTCCTGAATATGTAGATTCTTTGTTTTTAATTTATAACCACTGTGTTTTTACAGGTATTTAACTTAGGATTTAAATAATGGAATATTCTTGAAAACAAGGATATTTTAGTACTATAATTATGCATGGCTAACCTGTCTCCCAATCAAGTGCAGTACTTGATCATATCTAGTACTGAACTCTCATGAAGATATTAAAAGTATTTGTCAAAGTTAGGAACAAAACCATTGTTTGGAATCATAAAAATTCAGTATGCTATCCACTGGGTAAGAAGAGAACCAGCAGCAATAACTAATTGTAGGAAGAGTATTTTAAGCTTCACTCTTTGTGGTATTTTTTAGAATATGTCCATTAAAGCCACTGGCTTGCCCTAGATACAAACTGTCTGTTCTCTGTGATTTATTTTTTCCTTCCTCTTTTTTTGTCTTTGCAGTTCTTATATCATTTAAATACTCAGTGATTAGTGCCATCATCAACTTCTTTTCTTCCAACATGTTGATTGAATTTAGCATGTGTAGTTCACAGCTGCATGGTTATTGATAAAATTTGGTTTATTTTAGTTCTGTGCAAATGGTAGACATTTTGGAATTTTACATGTTTCCTTTGAAAGTGAACTACTGAAAATATTGTCTTTTGAAAAAGCTATCTCTCCTTAAAACAATATGTTTAACCTCCTAAGACTTCCTCAATTGCTATTTTTTTTTCCTGTAAATTTTACTCTGGGGTCAAGAAAAATAGCAGAGAAATCTCTGTTAAGTTATATAGATTATTTAGCAACCACATGTTTTGCCAGAATAGCTTTTTATTTTTAATGCATTGATTGTTTTTATGTTAATATTTCTTTAAAGTATTATTGGAAACTCCTTGATAATTTTGGGCTTTTAAAATTATTTAAGGATTTTTTAAATCATTTTTGAGACTCCAAGAGGTTAGCCATAGCAGTTCCGCTTTATGTTTTATGGATAAAAAATAATGTCTAACTTTAAAAAGAGAATTGTTGAATGAAAATAAAGACTGATGCTTCTGATTTATTTAATCTTAGAAATATCCACATTAATGCATTTCAAAATGAAATAATTATTCTGTATTTTTTTGCTTTCTAAAATACATTCTGTGGTATACAAAGCTTAGAGAAAAATAAAAAATCTATTAAAAAGGGTAAAACAAATTAAGTCTCAGAAATTCTTAGATTTCAACCTAATCAACATTTTAATCTCTCTCAGGTTTCTTTTCCCTTTTATTTGAATAAATAAGAAAGTGTGTTGGCCAAGTGAGTCATACATAACATTTTATGTTGCCTTCATTTACTAATATGTTAATATTTAGACACAAGTTTTGCTATGGCCAATAATAGAAAACCCACACAAAAGTAAAGAATAGAACTCCAAATCATGGTCTTAAGTAGAATCCTAAAAGTGCACTTATTCTAGACCTTTTTCAAGGTAATATAGAAAAAGTAAGGAATAAGTAATTGCAGAAAATGGAAATGGTAGAAAGAAATGATAATGGAAGCTACCATAGTACAAACATCTTGTTAGTTACTGACATATTACCTAAATAATAACAATAAATTAAATAACAATAATTAATTAAGTCTTCATTTAGTCCTGGTATTATGGTTTGGATGTGGTGTCTCCCAAAAGCTAACATATGAGACAATACAAGAAGGTTCCGAGAAGAAATAATTGGGTTAGAAGAGCCTTAATTCAATCAGGTGAATTAATCATATGATGGGATTACTTGAATGGTGACTGAAGGCAGGTGGGGTATGGCTGGAGGAGGTGGAGCATTGTGTGCATATGTTTCTATGCAGCAAGTGGATCTCTCTCTCTCTCTCTCTCTCTCTCACTCTCTCTCTCTCTCTCTCTCTCTCTCTCACTCTCCTTTCTGATCATCACTTCCATCCACCACACTCTTCCACCATGTTGTTCTGTCTCACCTTGAACCCCAAGGAATGGAGCCTACTGTCTATGGATTAAGACCTTTGAAACAGTGAGCCCCTAAATAAACATTTCCTCCACTATAATTGTTCTGATTGGGTGATTTAGTTTCAGAAACAACAACAAAAAATGACTGAAACACATGGTAAAACCAACACAGTTATGTGCTTATGTTATAGATCAGATAAAACTGAATTTCATGCCAATTAATTAACATGTTAAGGTTGTATAGGTTATAAGTGATTGGATCAGGATTCAAAACAAGGTATTTCTGTTTCCAACATCCATGATGTTTCCACTCTGCAGTGTGGGGCATGGAGAAGGGAGAATGTGATGAAAAGGAAGTCAGAAAAAGGATAAATAACTATATGTGCACCACTAGCCAGCTTCATGTAGTATTTCATTATTCATTAATATTTGCAACTTAATTTGGTATCATCAGTTCCATTTATTTTTGTTTTTTGTTCTACATGAGAGTATATTTTGACATATTTATACAAACATGGAGTACATCTTACTCTAATTAGAATCAAAGTCTTGGTGGTATACGATGTGGAGATTCACTATGGTATATATGTACATAAGAAAGTTCCATTTATTTTTAACAAATTAGTAAACAAATTCAAATTGACAGTCATATCCTAGGTCAGACAGTTGGAAAAAGGTGAGTCTAATGTTTCTACTCTTGCATCCTTAAGTCTCTTCCTCCTAAATTAAAGATCTGCAGACCAGTTATCAAAACTGTTTGCAGTGCCTCAAACATTCTCAGATCATCTCTTCATCTTTTTTTTTATGAGAGAAAGAATTTTTTAATATTTATTTTTCAGTTTCGGTGGACACAACATCTTTATTTTATTTTATGTGGTGCTGATGATCGAACCAGGTGAGTGTGCTACCGCTTGAGCCACATCCCCAGCCCATCTCTTCATCTTTAATATCTTTCTTTACTTGCTGTATCTTCTCTAACTTAGTGAATGTCATCATTTATTCAATAATAACAACTATTATTATTTGTAATTATTATCCCAGGTAGATTCTATGCCTATATATCCTAGCACATTATGTTCCGAATGTCAAACTGTGTAAGATGATAAGGAATACAGGACTCTCTTCCTTTCTATAAAACACAACTTTTCTATAAACAGTGGAAAACTAATCAAATATTATAAACACTATAAATTACTTAAAGTAATAAACACTATGCACTACTTAAAGTAATAGCAATAATAAAAGGAAGTATTTATAAATTATTTACTTATGCCAGATACTACAGTACGTGTTTAAGAGTTTTAATTTATATCATTATGTTATTATAAATTTCAGATAAGAAAACAGAGGTAGATTTGTGTTTAAGTCATCTGTTCAAGGAAGGGAATAGTCAAGATTAAACATAGGAAATTAGTGTCAAGGGCCTTTTAAAAAAATCTCTGTTATATTTTCTTAAGGATTTGAAAGAGATGAAGTTGGCATGCAATAATAGCCCATTCTGATTCCAGCAGCATGAGAAAGGGCAGGGTATCTCTTTGGCACTCAGCATATTAATATGAGGTCCAGAGAATATTCAATATGACTATAGAGAAATGAACTGTGTGGTTTTAGGCAATCCATTTAGCTTTTCTGATCATCAGTGTCATCACATATCACATGAAATATTTGGCCTGATAATCTCTAATGTATCTCTCTGCATAAATATATCGTGTTGAATAGAAACATTAAATTTGTAATTCCCTTAAAATCATTCAATAAATTGAAACATCCCACTTTAAATCAAACTGACTCTCCAGGCAAAGGGTCCTTGCATGTTGTGGAAAGGTCATCTCATCTGAAGTTCTTCTGCATTGCTGGATGTCCCACTAGAAGGTTAACTTCCTGGGAGAAGGACATGTGTCTGCCTTTTTCATCCCTATGCTCCCATAAGTATAACAGTGACTAGAGATAAGTCTTTTAAATTAATATTTCTTGCTTTTTTAATTGAAAATTTAACTATTGAATTATCAAACTACTGGTAGAAAGTAATTCATATGCTAGGGACTCTTGTTTATGGTCACCCAGGTAGACAAAAATAAACCAAAACAATGAAATAGCAAATACAAAGAAAATAACTTCCGTATATATTTCAGCTATCTACAAGGTACAGTCATAGTAATGTTATATCTACAGTATTCGTGAGGCATCTGGGAAAAACAGGAGACTGCCTCCACACAGTCCTACAAGGAAATCATACAGGTGTCACTTGGTGAGACAGGGAGTGTTCATCTATCTATCATTTTGTAGGGACAGTTTCATCAGTCATTTTCTAGTCTCCACATTCCCTTTGAGAAAATTTGTTCCAAAAGCAGATGGAGCCAATCGGTAAGTGTGAAAACTCTCAATCGTCTCCTACCCACAATTTCCTCTTCTCTCAACCTTTTAGTGACAGCTGGCAGTGAGACAAGCTCATAAAATAATAAACACACTTTTGGATGAAGTCACGTACAAATTCTGGGCTTTATGATATGAGGATTTAGTAACGATGTCTTTTCATATTCGTACAGCTTACTAAACTGATCTCTCAGAGAATATGCTATCTTTCCAAGTCTTTTTTTAAAAAAGAAAAACTATTGGGAGACACTACTATGTACTAGGCATATTCATTGTTGAAGAGAATGAAAATTATACATCAATTAGAGTAGCTAATAATCCTGGGAATGAATGTGCTCAGTACATATTATGCTGAATTTTAGAGAGATTATGTACAAAATACATAAGAGAACAATTAGCTTTATATATTCCTAACTTTTACTTCTATTTAGAGATATTTTGTAATTTAATACTATTTTATCATCTATCTTGTTCCCCAAGTCTCTCCCCAACACACATACTATAGTTCATGGTGCATTTTTTAATGTTGTGTATATGAAACAGACATATGAGACATCAATTTCATACTTAATTGTTTTGGCCAATTTGATGACAAACATTACATCAGTAATACCTTCTTTAACTGGAACTTAGATTCAACTTTTTCTTCTTGAAAGTAAGAATCCAATAGCTTTAGTTTTATTTTATTTTTTTAAATAAGGCATACTTTGTATCTCATAAATGCTTTAAATAATACTCTTATAAGTTCACTGACACTTTCTCTTGTCAACACAGTTTAAAAATGAGGTGAGGACAGTATGTTCCACAGTAAGATTTATTTTGAACATACATAACATTTTTAAAAGATTCTATTTTATTCCTTTTTCTTTAAATTTAATTTATTAAAATAACTATATTATGATTTCTTATAATATGTATTCAGAATGTCAAAATAATTAATCTCAAATGTTCAGTAATAGGTCAGTATATTTTCTGTGTATGCGATGCTTATAAATAGTTGACCAGTAGAGGAGGGGGAAAAAAAAAACTAAACAGTTTCTTTAAATTTCAAATATTTGAAGCACAAAGGTCTTACCTTTTAGCATGATTTGGATTATTTTCTTATTGGGATATTCACTTCTACAAAATTTTACCTAAAAGCCAGGAAGGAATATAGCTGCCCTAAGAAATTTGGTAAAAATGATCGCCTGGTCTTTCTAGTTAAACTAACTCCTTGCACATGACTGAGCATTCTGCAATGCAGAATATATAAAGAGACAAGGAAAGGATTTTTAGAAATATTTGAATTTTCCAAGTTGGGTCTATGCTAAGGATAATTAGTCTATTATTCAAATTTGATCCTCAATCCAGACCTGAAAAGCAAATGGATTTACCCATTGTATAGCATGAAGTTCAGGTTTAGATGGTTACACACCTTCCCCAAGGGCAAGTGGATAGATATCAGAGCTTAGCTAGAATTCAATTCAAGTTCTGACACTCCCAGAACACTCTCTACCATGTCACAGCTACCTGCTCATATGAATTTCTAACATATCCCTGGGTATTAGGACTATTAAATTAGAGTTGCTTAAAGTATTTTGCTTTCCAAAATTAAAGGAGAAGATAGAGCCTTCTTTTATTATTAGAGTGTAAATGCAAATGTCTTTTCCAAATCATATACCACTAACAGGAAGCTTGCAGAAATTAATAATTGTGCCAGCTATCAATCTTTTCATGCATAAAATTCAAAATTTGTTACTCTGCCTACAGATGAAATGTCATTTTATAAAAAGCTAATAATACTCACCCATAAGTTTGCCTGTCAACATCAATGAGCCAATAGCAATCTGCAAAAGTTAAAATTAAGTATAATATTAAAATAATTTGAAGATAGGCATAAAATTATTGAGTTTATTCAAATTGTGTTAAATATCAATAGAATTTAGTTTTACAATGAACCAGAGGCTTTTGGAGTCACAAAATTATGAATAATTTGAATAACATTAGAGTTCATCCTGACATTCCTAATTATAGAGGTAAGGACTCTGAGGGCCAGAGAGAGAAATAATTGCTCATGCCTGGGTAGAGGTGGAACTCATTTGCAATTTCTTTTCTTACAATTTTAGCCAAGGGGATTTTCCAGTATTTCATCTTTAATTCCCACTTTGTGCCTGATGTTGACCAAGGGATAATCTTTATTTATTTAAATTTATTGTAACTTATTCCAGAAAGTAGTTGAGGCAGCTTACATATGGAACTTAAAGATATGGAATAAACTAAAAATAGGATTCAATGAAAAATAAAAACAGGGATTGAATTAAGATCAAACAGATCCAGGAATGTACAGTAGTTCATATCTTGAATGTCCACAAAGGCCCTGTGTTGAAGGCTTGGTGCTATCGGGAGGGGGTGGAATCTTTAGAAGGTGGAGCCTTATAGAATGAGGTGAGGTCACTGAGGACATGCTCTATAAAGGAATATAAAAACACCAGTCTCTCCCCGTCTTTCTCTCTGTTCTGAGGTCAACAAGTCTCCTTAACCATGGGCTCAAGCCATGATGTACTAAGTTACCACAAATCCCAAATGACAGGACCAAAAGAACATGGAATGAAACCTCTTGAACTATGAGCCCATGCAAATCTTTCCTCTTTACAGATTGCTCTATCTCAGTTATTTATTAAAGCAATGAAAATCTAACACAGAATGAAACAACAAAAAAGCATGTCATGAAAGCCTATGTGTGATACCTTAAATTACCTTTCAATTTGACCCTACAGTGTGTGCCACAAATAATAAATTCATCCAAATTATGCTGTGTGCATATAATAATATATCACAGTAAATCCCACTATTATGTATGATAATAATTTACTAATAAAAGATAAAATAATAATCAAGATAAATATTGGCTTTATGAAAAAATTAAAATTTGATCTAGTATGAAATTTGCTGTATTCACAAAGTGAATTGTTCTAGAGAAATATGCTTACTCTTGAGGTGGTATTCAGGAGCTCTGCTTTGTTCTAGTTAATACCATCTAACGGGGCACAGTTTTGAGTAACTCTTTCCAGTGTTGAGTCTGGTGATGTCCTGAAATCAAGCACTGTGAATTTACACCCTAGCAATCAGCACATGCTACAAAAACAAGACTGTTTTTTCCCCCATTGGTTATAAAATGCTCATTAAGCACATCCCTCCCCTTAAAGATATTTTCAAGACACATGCATGCACACATTATTAGCCCTACCTTACCATATCCCTCAATATAGGCATGATGTATCAAAGATATAATTTAGTTAAAAAAATAGAATACCAATACATTGTAATCTGGATAGTCTCATCTTGGTTGATAAGAAGTAATAAAAATACAGATGTTAGATTATATGGAAAAAGTAATGGACCACATACATTTCATGCCACTTCCCAAAAATCTTTCTCTAAGCTGAGTATCAAACAGAATTAAGCAGTAATTAATTCAAGAAAAAAAAGTATTTGACAGTATCTAACCATGTCAACAGTTAAATTCAGATCCATGTGCCTGAAACCAATAATAGAGCTACGTTAATTCAGGCATCGGTAGATAGTCAAGGATTTCTTACCATCATTTTTTTCTGGTTAATTTTCACTCCTTCAAGTTGAATGTTGAAACCTCTGTATTTAAATAAATGAAAGCTGGGGGAGGAAGTGTTACTTAAACCTAGAAAACAAGCAAATGAGTGGGCTCTCCTATTTCTTGACTTCATAAAGTTGCAGTTGGTCTTGAAAAGGATGCCTAGTAAAAATCTCTATCAGAGATACAGGGGACACCTTGCTTTATATTATTAATCATTTTGTATGCCTGTGTCAACTAATTCTTAATTCATAGTATGTGTCTATGGTGTATGTATGTATGTATGTATATATATATATATATATATATATATATTAGACTCTACTAAATTTATGTCCTCTGACAACTAGTAAGTTTCTGGTCCTGCTCTAAATGCTATGAAATTCTTAGTTTTCACCTTGTTTTGGTTTGGATCAAAAATGTCCCTCCAAAAGGTCATATGTTAAAAGCATTTTCCCCAATGCAGCAAAGTTCAGACCTGAGGCTTTCAGGCAATCACTGGATCATGAGGGCTCTGACCCCATTGGTGGGGTAATCCAATGGACTGCTGGAAGGTGGACCCTCCTTGGAGAAAGGAGGTCACTGGGGGGGGGGGGTGCCCTGAAAGGGTGTATCTTCTCCCTACTTTTCTTATTTTTTTCTTTCTTTTTCTCTATGTCTGCTTCCCAGATACCAAAAGCTGGATAGTTTTCTCCACCATGCCCTTTTGTCAAGATGTCTCTGTCTTAGAGCCAGTCAACCATGCCCTGACCTTTGAAACTATGAGACAAAAATCAATCTTTCCTTCTCAAAGTTTCTCTTGCCCAGTATTTTGAGATAAAAAACTAACACACACACACACACACACACACACACACACACACACACACACACACACACCTCTAGATTCTATAGCAAGAATTCAGCCTATTTCACCTCCTTGGCATCTTCTGCTTGTATGTGAATCAGGTATGAAATGCAACTTGTAAAAGTAGGTGCCATCTTGTGTTCTAGAAGACAAAATTACAAAAGTGAAAAAGAGTAGAAGAAGAATTTGCAAATCA
The DNA here is from genome assembly GCF_045843805.1 of Urocitellus parryii. NCBI lineage: Eukaryota > Metazoa > Chordata > Mammalia > Rodentia > Sciuridae > Urocitellus > Urocitellus parryii. Next base: position 33,011,319 of record NC_135532.1, read on the forward strand.
TGTATCTAAAAGGAAGTTTTACGTAGAATGTATAAGTAACACAACTCAATAATTAACAAAAAACACATATGACCCAGCTTAAACATTAGAAAAGAATCTGAATAGAAATCTCTCCAAAGAAGATATACAAATGATAAATAAGCACATAAAAATATATTCAACAACATTAGCCATAAAACAAATATTAAGTAAAAACACAATAAGATATCACTTTGCACATACTTGAATGATTATAATCAAAAAGACATAATAAATGTTGGATATGATGTGGAGAATTGGTGACAATGTGAGATGATTCAATAACTTTGAAAAATAGCCAATTCCTCAAAACTTCTGTATAACTCAGTAATTCTACTTTGGGATATACTATATATTCTCAATTGGAATGAAAACACATGTCCACAAAAAAAAACTTGTACTTGAATGTTCATGGCAGCCTTATTTACAACATCTAAATAGTAAAAAGAACCAAAATGTACATCAACTGAATTGACAAAAAAAGAAATGTATGCCTATCTAATAGAATATTATTCAATAATAAAGGCAATGAAGCACTGATGCATGTTGCAACATGAATGAGTCTTCTGGAATCAAAGGTAATATACAATTATTGTATGATTATATTTATAATACATAACCAGAATATAAATGCATAAGACAGGAAGTACATTATTGATTGCCTAGGTCATCTTTTCATCTCGTGGTTAAGTGAAAAATAATTGCTAATGAGGATGAGGGTGTTTTTATTCAGGGTGTTAAAAATGTGCTAAAATTGATTCTGATGATAGTTGTATGCCTTTAATATACAAAAGCTATATGTACTAAAACCAACTGGATAGTATAGTACTCTTTAAATGTGTGAATTACATGGTATGTGAACAAATGCTACCATTCATCTAAGGAAGGAGCTGCTGATCCTCAGTATCATGGTTTTTAAGCACAGTTCACATCAGTATGTTTCTGAGTAAATCCAATATTTTGAAATAGGACAAGCACCATGTCTCAGAAACTTCCCTCTGAGATATAAGAGATTTGAGTTTTTGCTCACACTGTGCTACTATTAGTATTGTCTATATATTTACCTTTGGTCACTTACTTCATCATTCTTTTCCTCAGTCTACTCAAATGGAAAATGAGTAGATTAAACTAGATGGTTACTAAGCTTGCTTCCAGAAGTGTGCTATACCATAGAGCATGTGAAGTTTGATCAAAGAAAAGTAATGGATATGGCAAACCCTTAAATGACAGACACATAGGAAGTAATATAAAACTAGTTTAGACACCTAAGTCAGAGCTTACAGAATTTGTTAACATCTGCAGAATTCTTCATATTGTAAGCCAAAATTTTTTGATGTGAACCCTTTTCCAGTCATCTACCTAGACAATCACCTGTGGTGTGCTAAAAGAACCCTTCTGTATGGAAATAAAAAGAGGTTGCTTGGATACCTACACATTTATTCACCAATTATTCATCAGTTCCATGTGAATCAAAACTGTGCCATATTGCAAAAACTTCATATATTCCCTGACAACCTTTTCAACAATTAGTCATCGCTTCAGATAATTTAACATTTATATTAATCTTAGGATAACTGAGAAAATGTAAAATGTGTCATGCAATGATGTAGAATTTGAACTGTTAAATTTTAACATATCCATAAGAATATAATTATGATTATAGGTAAATAACCTTAAAATCCCCTTCTTCAGCTTAGAACTGTTATAATTTTATTCAACTTGTGTTGTATTTTTTTTTTGGTTAAATGTTTATCTTTCCCAGAAGTAAGAGCTCCTAAAAATCAGGATGCATCTATTAGTTTCCTTAAAAATATAGGACCACATGTAAGAATTAAATATATTTAATTAATATATTTAACATGTTTTGTGCTACCTCATGTGTTCTGCTCTAAAGAGAATCTACAATTTCAGGTGGCAGGGAAGAGAGGTATGCTTATTTATTAAATATATGTATTGGCTATTTCTAGATTAAACAGCAAGCATGGCACTGTCCCATTGCAATTTTTAATCAACTTGTAGTGAACACAATTATTGAAAACTTATTTCATTTATTAGAAAAGTCATTGAAACCCACCAAAATGAAATATGGCATAATAAATTCATGTAGCAAAATGTTCAAGGTTCTATTACAGAGAGCATAAAATAATTTTCTTTGTGAAAATAAAAGAGTTTAGGACATGAACCTCTTGAAACTGACTTTATATTTCAAAGTGAAGAACAGTGACTATGAGGTTATGAGAAATGGATCTTAAATGTGATTTTTGTAAATGCATAGCTGAGTGATAATGCACTGCCGAAAGCCTCAGCTTCATTATGTGTAAAATGAGGAAATTAGACAAATCCCCATATCCACTCTGCCTGTAAAATTTTGATTATTCAATGTAAATACTTTTCTAAAAATATCCCCTTCATTTTCTTAAAATTAATCCTCTTTATTTCCCTACTACACTAGTTACATTGGCTAAAAAAGCCTTTTCAATCCGTTTAGACCTTTCATTAGAAAAATAAAACCTAAATGGAAATTGCTTATTAAACTATGAACGGGAACTGCAGAACTCTATGACAGGTGGCATTTTCCTCCCAAAGAAATGAAAAGCAGCCCGTTCTCTCCTTTTAAAGGAAGGTGACATTCCACACCTGCAAAACCAACTTTTGAACTTTTGAAATCCCTTCATTTTGCAAGCCCCCAACCAAGAAATACAACAGCTGTCCCCTAAGATGTAGCAGCAGGATGCATCTACTTCCCAATGCAGGATGGAAAAAATAAATGTGCAAGTGAGTGTGTGCAGGCTGACATGTTTTGTGCTACCTCATGTGTTCTGCTCTATAGAGAGTCTACAATTTCAGGTGGCAGGAAAAAGAGGTATGCTTATTTATAAGAAATCCTTAAATTCATCCCCCAAATATTTTTTTTGTTTGTAATTCCACCTTTACACAAACCTACTTAGATTTGGCCCACCACTACATCCTCATTAAGAATACTCACATGTTATATATTCAATATTATGGTTTTTATGTGAGATGTCCCCTAAAAGCTCACATGTGAGACAATGCAAAAAGATTTGCAGGAGAAATGATTGGGTTATAGCCTTCACCTAATCAGTGAATTAATCCCTGATGGAGGCAGGTGGGATGTGATAGGAGGAAGTGGTTCACTGGGGTATACATTTTATATCTGGAGAATGGCGTCTAACTCTGCATCCTGATCATCATGTGAGCTGGTTCTTTCTGCCGCACTCATCGCCATGATATTCAGCCTCACATTAAATCTTGAGGAATGGAGTATGCTTTCTATGGATTGAGACCTCTGAAATCATGATCCCCTAAGAAAACATTTCCTCCTTTCCAGTTGTTCTGGTGGGGTCCTTTCATCACTTCAGCAAAAAAGCTGACTAAAACATCCAATAATCTTCATGGTTAAAGTTCCCTATTCAAAGCTAAGGGGTAGAAAATGTAGTTTTGGTAATCTCTTTCTGCAGCCCAAGTTTGGGTTCTTTTCTAGCTAATCCATAATGCCTCCAGAGGAAGAAAGAAGTCAAAAGATCTTTTCAAGGTATGCCTGTATTTAAGGAAAATGCAAATTTTACAATAACTCAAGGAAAATTAAAAAAATAGCTCATAATCAAGGTGGTTACACCATTCATAAAATCAAGTCTCAAACTTTATTATTACAGTCTCTATTCAAGGGCTGTATAGACATTTTCTGGGAGACTCCTGAAGCAGTAACCCAGAACTCCTATCTAGATTGTGGGCCAATATTCAAGTGGCCTCCTGCCCTCCTGCCAATCCCAGCTTAATGGAATCTTTTGGGATCTACTACCTAGAAAACTTTCATCAGTTAACTAACTAATCATAAAGCCTTCTATTATTCACCTTGATATCTCTCTCTCTCTCTCTCTCTCTCTCTCTCTCACACACACACACACACACACACACACACACACACACACAACTTTGTCAAAAACAAGCCATGCTGCATATTGAAAATGAGATTAAGGAAATTTTAAGACATGTATTTTTTTACTATTTTATTCACCATTAATTAGACATAATATTTTACACAAGCAAACTAGCTTCTTTGAACTTTCTTTTCTCTCCCCAAAATAGAGACTTTTAAAATATTTGTCAGAGTCTGGCATTATTGTGTGGGGACAGAAAGAAAGCTGAATGGATGTATTCTTGCTTTGGAGAGAAGAAAGAGAGTGATTTGTATTCTCAAGATACTAATATAAAGATGGGTAATTAAAAAAATAAAATAAAACTATATCACCATGTACCACATAGTAACATTTTGGTCAGTGACAGACCTCATATCATTATATCATATAATTACAGCCCCATAATATAAAAAAGCTGAGAAATTCCTAGTGGTGCTGTTATGTGCTGGTACATGCTACTCACATGTTGTGGTGCTGCCAGTCCAGTAAAAATACCACCCATGCAATGCTGTATACACATAATAGTTGATAGTGATAAAAATTGCTGCTGGTTTAAGTTACACTTTTTATCATTATTTTACAGTATACTCATTCTGGTCATAATGAACATTTACTGAAAACAGTATGCATCAGCATCCTTTGTCTTGTGTTATTGAATTCATAGCAGGATCAACAATCCACATTGAGGGACTGACCTATGCCATCTAGGTTTGTGTGAGTGCACTCCATGATGTTCACACAAAGACAAAAATCACCTAACAGCATTTATCAGACTGCATCCCTGTTGTAAAGTGATACATGAACAAATTTTCTTTAAAGACCTTCTAGGGTGTGATACCATTAAAATCCATGTATAGTTTAATAAATATAATATACTGAGTGTCATTTAATTTTATTATTGTGATTACTCAAGATTTATATTACCCTACAGTCATAATTCTGATCATTAATATTCTTTTTATAATTCTGCAAATATAAAAATAACTGTACGGTAAACCAAATGTACATTTTAGATCATATGCCAAAGAATATTTCCTTATGCTATACATTGGGGGGTTTTTGCCTTTAATCTTTCCATTTGAAGACAATAGATTTTTCAAACCACATAAGGCTAAGATTTTAAATTGAATCATATTAAAAATTCATGTCTTGGATGTTAGAATATCTTTAATGCTTTAACAACTAAAATGTACATGACTGCAAGCATCAAAAAGCAATCAGTGTGGCTCATGGTCTTTGAAAGAAGGAAGCAGAGGAAGTCAGAATCACACACATTCCAACTTCCCCCCAAGAGCATTTACCAATTAGTACACTGCTCTGGAGAGTCTAAGATGAATGGAAGCCTTAGGAGGCAGAGCAGACAGAGATCAGTGTTCCTGGTAACCGTGGTTGGACTAGACTGGGCAGGTTTACACCAGAATTCTTATTGGATCTTTTGTAAGATCCTCAGTCCAAGGAGAGATTCTGAAAGGACTCACACAGAAAAGCTCATAGTATCTGGAGACCCTATCACAGATCATAGAGACCAAATTGTATAAGGAAAGGTGGAAAAAAACATTGAATCCAGCAACAGAGGAGTTTGATGGACATTGGAATTATCTTGAGACCCAAGTTGAGATCCATGTTGTATGAATAAGAGCTGGTCCCTTGGATTAAGGGTCATGTCCTTACTAGGAGTAAGGAAAAAAATGAAATAGAGTATCTTTACAAAGGCTAAAACCAAACCTTAAAATGATCAAGGAGATATGCTGAGATTTAACTGTTTGTCAGAACAACCTTTGAAGAAAAGATAGCATGGATCAAGCCTATTTAATATATCTTCAAAAACTGGCACATAAAAAATTAAGATAAAGGTACAGAGAAAATAGAACTATCAAGAAAAGAAAACCCGGAGATAATCCAGGTGTAGTGGAATCAGAATAAGAAGTCTTCAGAATGACTCTGATCAATATATTAAAGAAATTTGAGGAAAATATAAACATAGAAGAAATTTAAAAGAAAACACAATGTTATTCTTTTATTGAACTAATTTAACATTAGGTCAGATGGAGCAGCATAAATATTAGTGAACTTGCAGACCAGTCAATAAAAATTATCCATACTATAGCAGAGAGAGGAATAAATAATGAAAATAGAAGCAAGAGATCTCTGGAATATGATGAAATAGACAAACTGTAGTTATCTTTCAAAAATAGTATAATGATCACAGAATAGAAGCTGTATTTGGAGTAGTATTGGTCTAGAATTCTCTGAATTGAATGAAAGCTATAAACCCACATACATTTTGATCTAAGTAAAACATTTTAGATAAATACGAAGATAATCACGTCTAGGCATACCATAGGGAAGTCACTGAATGTCAAAGACAAAGGGTTAAAGCAATTAGGGAAAAAGGCCATGCTATCTTCAAAGGAAAAATAAGACTAATGGCTTTGCTTTATATAGATAATAAAAGAAAGACATTTTTAGAATACTGAAAGTAAACATCAATAGGCATTGGGGAGGGAAATTGATCGAATTATGATATATTCATGAATGAATATTTCACAATGAAACCCACTATTCTGGATAGTTATTATGTACCACCAACAGCAATAAAAAGAAGCCCGATCATTCCAACAACTGTATACCATATAAATAACCTCCAAAATGATAGATAGTGCATGCCAAAAGAACTCAACACTAGCAGGTCTCTTCTAAAATAATTAGTAAAGATTGAATTGTAAAAAAAAAGAAAAGAAACAAACAAAAAACTCTCGAATAAAACCATAAAACTGTCAGAAGAATATGGTGATTATAAGAAGGAGTAATTATGTGTTAATGGACAGGACTAATAAATGGTATCCAACTGGTTTTGCATTTGGTGGGGGAGTGAGAAAACAATGGAACTAGAGAGCAATATGCTTCAAATTAAGGATATATTTAAAAATTCCCACGATTGTAATTAAACACAAAAAGTTATAATTAAAAAGCTATAAAAAATAGTGCCCACATGTTGATGTATTTCTGTTTTTCCAACTAGTTATTGCAGCCATCTTCAACATTTTCCTTAACAAATTATTATGAAGTGTTCCCTGCAGGTGTGCCTTGCCTTGCCAAAGATATCCAGCTCTTAAGCATCTGCTGTCCTAGCACCTTCCCAAAGTAGAGCTGTTATTTGTAGTGTTTACAGTTTGTTTCTCCCAGGGCCATGGAATTCCCTCCCACCAGCACAGAGTGAACTGTTCTGTTGCCTTCTAAAAAGAACCACTAGCTACTGAACAAACCTCCTTTGGAATTTTCAATGCACTAAAACAACTCTGTTTCCCGCAGAAGTGGGCAGCATTGCTCAAGCTATTCTCCTGCTCTGTGTAACTGTGTTTCTCAGTGACACTTCTCTTCCTTTGCAAAGTGAAAATAACACTTTTAGTTTTAACTTGTACACAGCTTCTCTTTCTAGGACTTATGTAAGTGGCCAAAGTAGAGTGATATGAAAACACTTCAGACACGGTGGTTTTCTACTATGGTTGATTGTGCCCCAGGGAATATTGTAACTGGTATCTGATGGGTAGTGACTAGGGATGCTTCTAAACAACCCAACCAGGCATAGAACAGCCCTACACAACAAAGTATTACCAGTCTAAAATGTCACTTGTCCCCAGGTTGAGAAAGTGTAACTACTATAACTATGTAGTAGTTTCCTATGCTCTTCCCTGAATTCCTTTTGGCTAAGACTTCCTTCCTTCCTTCCTTCCTTCCTTCCTTCCTTCCTTCCTCCCTCCCTCCCTCCCTTCTTCCCTCCCTTCTTTCCTTCCTTTGACTCTTTTTTTCCCCCAGTACTAGGGTCTAAACCCAGGGGCACTCTACTATGAGCTACATCTCCAGCCCTTGTTATATTTTCATTTTGAGACAGGGTCTTGCCAAATTGTGAGAGGTGACCTTGAAATTGTGATCCTTCTGCTCAGGCTCCTAAATCACTGGGATTACAGGCATGCACCACTGTGCCCAACAAGGCTTCATTTCTTATTGACTGATTCCCTCTTCCTTTAGAATTAGTTCTAATCTCAGAGGCTCATCACATCCTCAAAACAAAGATACACCTCTTGTTGTTGTTACTAGTGATGGAAACCTGGGGTGCTCTGCCACTGAACATTCAACATCCCCAGCTCTTTTTATTTTTCATTTTATGACAGGGTCTTCCTAGGTTGCTCAGACTGGCCTCAAAGTTGAGATCTTCCTGCCTCAGTCTCCCAATTAGCTGGGGATTGCAGGTGTGCACAATCACAACTGGCCAAAGACATATTTTAATCTACCCTGCACACAAAAATACAACCAGTTAGTTAGTTATGTTTTATCAATAACACAGGAGTATAAAATAGTTATATATTATATTTATGCTTAATATTCTAGTTGAAGGATTTTTGCTAAATATATTCTCTGAAATGAAAAAGAATTATAATTCAGCTAAAAAAAGTGCATTCTACCTTCAATAAGCCTATGTGCTTATTTTTGTCGATAAAAACAATTGATTTAATTTCTATAACTTTTTGTTGGAAAATGATGACATATTTTCAAACTCTTTTTCAACTAAGGTTTCAAAAGTTAGGTTTCAAAAAAAATAGAGATAGTTAATGGGGAAAAATTTGTAAAATGATAAAGGATAGACTATACATAGATTCTGTATGTATGACCAGGGAAATTCTGTTAACATTCAATCAAACACAAAATCAAATATAAAGGGGACATTTAAAAGCATCAACAAAATAGTAAATAATGAGAAAGAAAAATTCTTATATCTTCAAAATGAAGTATTTCAAGTTTATCTGATAGGATGACTTAGACTTGTTTTAAAGAAATCCAGTGGTAATGAAGAGACAGATATATTGGAAGGAGGGATGAAACAAGATTGACATGTTTTGAAGCACAGAAAAGAAATTATGGCTGGTCCTTCCTGCTGCTTAAATTAACTGTTGTCTTGGGCCACCTTGGTTCTAATAAATTCACATGGCAGTGTTGTACTCTTTAGGAAATGAAGAAGTTACCACACACATAGTCATACATGCAAAAATGATAAAACCTGGTAGGTGACCTGACATTCTAATATTTCAACCAGAAAATAAGTTGTGGTGTCTGAAGTCCACAGCCATGGTCAATGGCTTATAGTGTCAACCAACTGCAAACTCTTTAAAAAGATGCTTATATAAATATATAGCCCATTGCTTAGGACACTACTCATTCCAGAATTAAACTGACAAAGAAATACGAAAGATGAGAATTTAACAATTGTTTCCTGATCAAAATACTGGTGGGGTATATGGACCTATATAAAGGATTCAGAAACAAAGTAAACAATGCTCAATTTTCCCTAAGAACAAAGTGAAATAAGAAGATAGTTCTGTAAAACTGGTATTTCCCAATGGCCTGACTGCTAAGATATTGGGGTGTGTGTGTGTTGGGGGGTCCTACAAAATGAATATAAAATCTACTAGAGGCAACAATTTAGAAATCATTAAACACTTTTATATCATCAATAATGTCTTTAGGATCATAAAATCTTGAAGTTTTAAATATTTACCAAGAATTTTTGAGATGGCCTCAAACCTCTTCACTTTAAGGAAGCTCTCTCTGTTGTTCTACTGTATCCCAAGTTTAACTGCAACACCTAGGTGTACTAAGAATTCACTCATTTTATTTCCCTGCAAAACAGGGAGGGCTCTGAGTATCAGTTCTTTTGCGACGACTTGCCTGAGTTATGTATTTTCATTTTGAATTGTCTTAGTTTAAACATATATTCTTTCACTTCATAAATACAAAATATGAGACATCAGGTTCAAAAGTCATTGTGTCTAGAAAGAGTTCATCATACAGTTGTCCTTCAATGCTAGTGCATCAAAAATGCAGTGGAGTTTGGAAAAAAAGGACCAATTCGATATTTATACAAAATAGATCTAGTATCCAGTGAGCTACTTGCATTATAAAGGGTTAGAATTTATCCTGCATTGTGGTGAAATCAAGAGAGGAGGATACAAAGGAAAGAGGAAGTTAAAAAGAAAAGAGATAGGAATTAAACAAAATAAATTGCAATACACATCAGCTTTGGAATATTATGGAGTTTAAAACCAGATTTCTGCCACTTACTAGCTGTGTGTGCTTCAATTACCTCATCTGTAAAATTGGAGCAAAAATATCTATTTAAAAACGTTATGATAAGGATCAAATGAGGTGGTAATGCAAATTGTTCAGAACAGTACCTGGATTATAGCAAGTGCCCATCAACCTCATTTATTTTTATAATCTCTGTGAATTTTAATACTAGCACTGCTAGCATACTAATTATGAGATGTTTTCCTAGGAAACAGAAACCCAATGTATTTCATCTATGAAAGGTAAAGATTTTATCCTATCCTTAAAATTATATTACTTTCTGCTATGCTAATGAGGACACAATTATTTAAAAATATGCTTGTATCTTAAATTATTTGTATAAATGAATATATATCCTTTCACAAAGGAGCTTTATTTTTTTATCTAATACTTTTTAAACCTGAGTTTCATTCTTCACTAGAGGTCTTATATTATGAGAAAATTTAAACAGTAATATTTCATGTTATATTTTTAAAAGTTAGCATATGTACTTGATCTCAGGACAATTTTGTGATCAGTGCCTAGGAATGAATTTCACTGTGACATTTCCATACATGTGTATTTCATGTGCTCATAATGTCCACTCTCCATTCCATCTTCTCTCATTCGCTCTCTCACTCCCCTCCCTGTAGTACCCCTCCCAGTCCCCAAAATAGTCCATCTTCTCCTTTCAGGTTTTTAAATTTCTAAGTACAAGAAAAACCATGCAATACTTATCTTTCTGTGTCTGACTTACTGCACTCAACATGACATGACTTTTTCCAGTTCCATCCATAGAATATTAATCTTTGAGACAACAAATAAGTTGATTCATTAAAACATTTTATACCTTGGAGGAGTTAGTATGTCATTCTTATTGGCTTCAGTTTGTATGTATATAGATAGGTATATACCTTCCCTGTCCACAGTGTTTTTGCAAGAATAATTATCTAAGGGCTTAGACAATGCTTTATCATTGTTATCATTTATAACATAGATCAAGAAACATTCTTTACAGTGAAGGAAGTATGACAGAGAATTCACTATTTCTATGCCCAAATTCCATGCCAGTGAGTCCTGACAGGCTATGAAAATAGACTGTCTCAACCAAAGAGCTAACTAAATAATGAAATTCTGGTATTGATCCACTATTCTGTAAGATGTGACCTATACTTGGAATCAAGCACACTTATATGATGCTGTGTTCTTCACAGCTAGATTTCCAAGGACTTGCTATTTTCATAAATATTTCCAGTGACATGTGTGGGGAATTTATGCCTCTTAGACCCCAATTTAATCCTCTTCTGAATTAGAGTTCCTGGTTGTTGCAGGAAATGCTCATAGGACACAGTGCATGTTCTACAGGTTAGTGCTTCCAGACTAAACCTAAAGTTACAGGACCTACCCCTGGGTATTCTCCTGTAGCTACACCAGTAGGAGAATAAATAGGTTATTCTACTGACAGAGGTGATCCAGGATGAGGAGATAAGTTTGCTATTCTCTAATAGAATAGTGTTGAGTATTTCTGGAATACAGGGAATTCTATGGAGTGAGTCTTGTTGTTTATATGACTACTGAAAGTTGTAAATAGAAAATGAAACAACTGTGGCCTGATAAATTTATGGTAACAAAGATGTATATCATTCAGGCTGGGCGTGGTGGTGCAAGCCTGCAATCCCAGCAGCTCCAGAGGCTGAGGCAGGAGGATTGCCAGTCCAAAACCAGACTTAGCAAAAGTGAGGCGTCAAGCAACTCAGTGAGACCCCGTCTCCAAATAAAATACAAAGGATAGGGCTAGGGTTATGGCTTAGCACATGGAGTGCCCCTGAGTTCAGTCTCTGGTACTTCCCTGCCAAAACAAGTGATATATATCATTCAGGAATGAAAGTATGAATTAGTAATGCATATACACTAGCAAACAAAATAAAACAAAACAAAAAATGGATGAACTGAAATGTTGAAGTAGAAGGAATTATAGAATGGTGACAGAAAAGGGGAATAAATATTGTCAGTTACAGCCTTTGGGTCAACTGCAGAATGGGATTTACAGAATCAGAAACACACAGAATGCATAGAATGGGGCCAAGCTGAATCTCACTGATTTAAAAGATAGACTGTAGCAGATGTTGTTGGTGTCTCATCCTCATCCCTTTGGTAGCTTACTCTCAATAGGCCCCTATCAATAGTATTTTTTTGGGGGGGGCACTGGGTTTTGGTGGTTTTTTTTTTTTTTTTTTTTTTTGGTACTGGAGATTGAACCAAGGGTACTTAACCACTGAGCCAAATCTCCTGCCCTTTATATATTTTATAATGAGTCAAGATTTCTCTAAGTTGCTGAGGCTGGCTTTGATGCTCCCACCTCAGCCTCCTGAGCCTCTGATATTACAGGCATGTCTCTGGGATTACAGGGGCATGCCTGTAATAGCTTCTTAATGTAAGAACCAGTGAGTATGTGCTTGAATTATTTCTGTGGATACAGGAGAATGTGCTCTGCTTATGCAAATAAGTTCAGATGCATTTGGAAATTAACACACACAGGGACTACCTTCAGTCAATTATGAATGGAAATATGTTGAACAGGACCTAAGTTCATTGTATACTGGGTTATTCTATACTTGATTGCCTGCAGAGGGAATAACTTCCTTATACTACTGATCCTCTCTTTTAGAAGTGTTTCCTGTGAACACCTTCCAAATAACCAACTTGCCCTCAAATCTTAGTGTCAGTATTTGTTTCTGGGGAAACACAGAATAAAACAGTGAGTTAGCTGTAGAGACCAGAGATCAAGAATCAAGCTCACCACAGTGATTATTTTATGGTTATAGTTTAGGGTTTTATTCATTCTCATTTTATGACATATAAAGAAATTCTATTATTTGTCCCCAGGAATTTTAAAGGTATTTCTAGGCTGGTAAAACTGAATTTAAAAAATTAGATTGATTTTAAATATTCTTTAAAGACAGTATACTCATTTTCCCCCTTACTGGCAATATTTTTTTCACATTTCTAATCAAATAATCCATTAGTGTTTACTTTTTATCCTGCCTAAAATCATGTCAGAAAGAATAGAATGGTTTACAAGAAGTCTCAAATTTAAATGCATAATCCATTACCTCTGTTCCTCAAGGAAAAATAATGAGCCCATTAAATATGTCAGCTCAGGGAGAGAACGTTTTTCATAATTTATTAAGTTGTTCTATTGAGATTGATAATATTTGTTACACATAAAATATTGATATTATTAATGGAGACAAACTTTTAAATTCAGAGAAGGATGTATAAGAACTGAAGAATGAGTATTATAATAATTATTTAATTAAACACAACATGCAAGACAAATAAAGTGATTAACTCAGATGTGTTTTATGTCTCTATTAATGCTGCGAGGTAGTAAATACCATTTAAAATATTCAACAACAGACAGTTATTAAAGATCAATGTTCTGTCCAACACTCTGCAAATCTCAGTGCATATAATAATCACTCATATGTTTTTTTTCCCTCATTTCAGAAAGAGTGGCTGAATTTCTTTGTGAAATTTATACTTACTGTCACATTTATTGACAGAAATTTGAATGACAAGGAAATATAAAAATATTGTCACTGCCGTGTTTAACTGGAGCTCGTGCTTTTTATGCTTTAACAAAATTCACCATGGAAACATGCCCTAAATATTTGACCAACATAATAATTTCTTGTACAAAGTATTATAGCTACTACACCTGTATCTGACCTTCATGTGAATGTCTTCATCACTCTTGAGATAAATATAAATATTATTGTTTACAAATTCTTCATAGGTGAAATGGGATATATAATGGAATTATTTTAACTAAAGATTTGGTCCTTCTAAATAAAGTCTGAAATAGGGATTTGATTACAGACAACTGAGAAGAAATTCCAGTAAGCAACAGTAAGAGAGAGGAAGAAAGGAATAGAGGAAAAGTACATATAAAGAATATAGTATTAAGTTGGCCATATCTGTATAAAACTATGGCTCATTCATTAGGGACCCTTCTGGAACAGTGAATAGAACTGTTCCTCTAAAAAAAGTTGAGTTCACAGATTCACCAATTCCCATCTTCCATCATTTGTGGTTTGCTCTTTGGATTATTAACTCTCATATATTTCCAGGCTACATCTAGTGTGTGGACTTCCAAACCCTGAGGAAGCACATGAAGTAGAAATCATTGGCAGACACTGACTAAAGGGCCCCATCAACACGTATAAAAGTGTCTAACACAATGTGGAAAATTGAAGAGGGGAAAGAGAAAAGGTCAGGAAGAGTAAGAAGCACTCTCAACACATTGTTTATATTTGGAACTTTACAGATATCTCAGAGATGGATTTATTTTTTCTTTGAAGTACTGTGAATGGTACCCAGGGACACACTACCACTGAGTTACAGACCCAGTCCTTTTTTGTTCATTAGTTATGACAGTAGAATGCATTTATGCATTTTGATATATCATACATAATTGGGGTATAATTTCTCATTTTTCTGATTGTACACATTTTAGAATCACATCAGTCGTACAGTGATATATATATATATATATATATATATATGACTAAAGTAACTCTAATCTTCCCTAGCATGTCCCCTCTTATTATGAATTAGCATCTGCATATCAGAGAAAACATTCAGTCTTTGATTTTGGGGATTGACTTATTTCAGTTAGCATGATATTCTCCAACTCCATCCATTTACTGGCAAATGCCATAATTTCATTCTTCTTTAAAGCTGAGTAATATTCCACTGAATATTAAAGTTTTTATTTTCAGACAGGATCTCACTAAATGGCCCAGGCTAGCTTTGACCTTACAATTCTCCTGCTTCAGCCTCCCAACTCACTGGATCACAGGCACATGTCATCATACCTGGCTGAATTCTATATAAGACTAGAATACAGTTGTATTTCATAGTTTACTTATTTTACTTTTGGCAACCAAAATTTAACTGGATAAGGATGTAGAGCATAGGGATCTTTTAAAAACATTTGGCTCCATATGCCGCCGGTGGGTCGCCCAATCAACAAATGGGCCAAGGACCTGAACAGACACTTCTCAGAGGAGGACATACAATCAACAAGTACATGAAAAAATGCTCACCATCTCTAGCAGTCAGAGAAATGCAAATCAAAACCACCCTAAGATACCATCTCACTCCAGTAAGATTGGCAGCCATTATGAAGTCAAACAACAACAAGTGCTGGCGAGGATGTGGGGAAAAGTGTACACTTGTACATTGTTGGTGGGACTGCAAATTGGTGCAGCCAATTTGGAAAGCAGTATGGAGATTTCTTGGAAAGCTGGGAATGGAACCACCATTTGACCCAGCTATTCCCCTTCTGGGTCTATTCCCTAAAGACCTAAAAAGAGCATGCTACAGGGACACTGCTACATCGATGTTCATAGCAGCACAATTCACAATAGCAAGACTGTGGAAGCAACCTAGATGCCCTTCAATAGACGAATGGATAAAAAAAAATGTGGCATTTATACACAGTGGAGTATTACTCTGCATTAAAAAATGACAAAATCATAGAATTTGGAGGGAAATGGATGGCATTAGAGCAGATTATGCTAAGTGAAGCTAGCCAATCCCTAAAAAACAAATGCCAAATGTCCTCTTTGATATAAGGAGAGTAACTAAGAACAGAGTAGGGAAGAAGAGCATGAGAAGAAGACTAACATTAAACAGGGGTGAGAGGTGG
This sequence comes from Urocitellus parryii, assembly GCF_045843805.1. Lineage (NCBI taxonomy): Eukaryota > Metazoa > Chordata > Mammalia > Rodentia > Sciuridae > Urocitellus > Urocitellus parryii. Next base: position 33,027,093 of record NC_135532.1, read on the forward strand.
GAGGGAAAGGGAGAGAGAAGGGAAATTGCATGGAAATGGAAGGAGACCCTCAGGGTTATACAAAATTACATACAAGAGGAAGTGAGGGGATAGGGAAAAATAATACAAGGGGGAGAAATGAATTACAGTAGAGGGGGTAGAGAGAGAAGAGGGGAGGGAAGGGGAGGGGAGGGGGGATAGTAGAGGATAGGAAAGGCAGCAGAATACAACAGACATGAGTATGTCAATATGTAAATCAATGGAAGTGTAACTGATGTGAATCTGCAATCTGTATACGGGGTAAAAATGGGAGTTCATAACCCACTTGAATCAAAGTGTGAAATATGATATATCAAGAACTATGTAATGTTTTGAACAACTAATAAAAAAAATTAAAAAAAACATTTGGAAGCTAATGCATATGACACATTACTAATTAGTAATTTACAAATATGAATTCTTATATTTTAATTAACAAATTAACAACCATTTAATTAGACTTTCATAATCCAATAATTATTTATTAAATTTGGTTAAGTGCTAACAAAATTAGCAATTCTTTTGTGCCAGGTGCAGTTATAGACATTTGGGGAATATTGGTAACCAAAATAAACACAAATCAGAATGATTTCTACTCTTGACAATATGGAATAGATTTTTTTCTCTCTATTTATCCTGCAAATTACATATAAAACCCTTATAGTCGTATCTGAAACAAACATAAGAAGAACTCCAAAAGATGGACAGATTCATCTTGGACCTCAGGACACAAGGAACAACACAGTGGTTCTTTCCCTAAGATTCTTTCTTGATTCACATACACCGGTTTGGAACTGAAGAAGCCGGCAACCTGGAAACACTAACAGGTAAAAAACAAAAGGAAATGATTTCTCTTCTCTCTAGCCACAGAACTAGAGAAGGGGCAAGCTAGCAAGACAGAATAATTTTAGTCAATATGCTAATACTATAGCAAAATAGCACAGATCTTAAACTGCTAATTTCCTGAGGACGTAACCAGTACTCTAACAACCCCAATGGCACATTGGAGAGAGAGAGCCCAGTAAAAAGCTGAGACCTCTATCCTCACTGACCAATAATGAGCCTGCCAGCCCTTTCTCTCATGTCAGTTAAGACAACTGATATGCGTTTTACTGCCACCATCAGTAATGAGGTTCCTTTGCCCATGACTGCAAGAATGCCAACAGCTAATTTCAGGTTTAAAGACTAAGAGCGCTCCTCACCCACCCTGTCATTGGAGGCTGTGTGGGAAGTAGAAACTTAGGAGCCACCTGCTTCAGGTGTCAGCAGTGGCTAATGGTGACCATGGACTTCTACATTCACCTTGGTAACAAGCACCCCAGCTTTATATGCCAAAATGGATCTGCTTCAATGGAGAAAGAGCTTTTGAATAAGATGAACATTTCATAATACTAAAATACACAAGTTTTAATGGACAATTATTTGTCTTACGGAGAAGCAGGAATATATCAAGCTGACTCAGAAAAAAGGTAATGGATACCAACAAAATGACAGAAATGCCCAGGCTCAGTGTGCAGCATGCTTATAATCCCAGTGGCTCAGAACACTAAGTCAGGAGGATGCAAGTTCAAGGCCAGCAACTTAGCAAGGCCCGAAGCCACTTAATGAGATCCTATCTCTAAAAAAATATACAAAAATTGTCTAGGGATGAGGAAGGTACAATCCCCAGTATATTAAAAAGAAAAAAAAAAGACAAAACAGAAGTGTTAGTATTACCTGAAAAATATTTCAAAACAGCCATGATACAAATGCTTCAGTAAGCAACAAGCAACACATTTGAATCAAATGAAAAATCAGAAATATTTATGATTAATTAAATCACTTAGCAAAGAAATACAAGATATACTGTTGCAGGTATAGCTCGGTTCATATCAATAATTAAATTATAAGAAGAACTTCATAGATTATATGGAAATTAACTCAAAATGCATCATAAACTTAAATGTAAAAAAACAAGCCACAATTTTTTTATAAAATGAAAAAGGTAAGAATCTTCAGATATTAGGTTCAAACAAAGAGATATTAGATGTGACATAAAAGAGTAAATTGGAAAATCAAGCCAATATAAATTAAAATTGCTTTCCTCTATGACAGAAGCAGTTAAGGAGATAAAATTCAAGATACAGAGATGAAGAATTTGCAAGCCATATATTAAACAAGGGATTATTATCTAGAATAAGCAGCTGTCTTTCATTATCTGGAAGAAATTTATTCCAAGACCCCCAAAATTCACAGACACTGAAGTCCCTTATGTCATGGTGTGGTATTTGAAATATAATACACAGATATCCTCCCATACACTTAAATCATCAGTAGATGACTTATGATGCCTCATACAATTTAAATCTTCTTTTTAAAAAATGTTGACAAGAAAAAAGCCCATAAATGTTTAAGTATTCTTTTAAAATATTTTTTTAGTTGTAGATGGACACCTTTATTTTATTTATTTATCTTTATGGGGTGATGATGATTGAATCCAGGGCCTCATACATGGTAGGAAAGCACTCTACCACTAAGCTACAACCCCAGCCCTGTTTAAGTATTTTCAGTGTTCAGTTAGCTGAATCTAGGAACATGGAACCCATGGATACAGAAGGCTCACTTTTTAAGCAACTCATAATATTGTCCATAAAAGGACAAAGAAACCAATCAGAAAATCAGCTAAAAAAAAATGAAGAGACATTTTACCCAAGATATGCAGATAGCAAATAAGTACATGAAAGGATATGCAAGATGCTCAATGTCATGTTTAGTGTTCTATGTCCACCAGGGAAATGCACTTAAAACCACAATAAGGCATTACAATACTCCTAACACAATGGGGGGAAAAAACAGTGACAATGACAAATTCTAGGATGCAGAAATATTATATCACTCATTGACTGCTAGTAATAACCAAAACCATGAAAAACAACTTTTCAGTTTCTAAGGAACTAAACATGTGACCAATTTGACCCAGAAATTTCAGTCTTCAGTACTTATCTCAGAAAAAACAAGATTTATGTTCTCACAAAACTGTTTATATTTGTGTTTACAATAGCTCTTGTTATAGCACAAACTAGAGAAAATTTAGACATTCTTCTGAGAACGAATCATTAAACAAATTGGTACATCCATATAAAGGAATAATTCTCAGCAATAATGAAAGAACAAACAATTGGTCCACAAAACCATATGAAGAAATTTTCAAGAATTATTCTGAATGTAAAGGTCAACCATTAAATGATTCAATTTATATAACATTCATGAAATGACAGAATTATAGAGAACAGCTTAGAGGGTACCAAGGGTTATGGAGTAGGGGGTGGGACTGAAGTGGGTATGGCTATAAAACACCACCGTGAGAGCTAAAGGGGTACAAGGTGTAGAGCCCAGTATTAAGCAGGCAAGAAACACCTTAGGGAGGTAATTCCTAAGTATGGATTCAAGGAATTAAAGAATGAGGTCTGAACTTACCTGTGGGAAGAACCCTCCAGACAGAGGGTTCAGCATGTATAAAGACCCTAAGGAGGCCAGTTTGGCTGGGCAAATGTGAATAGAGACAGCCAGCAATAGGACTGGGGGTCAAGGAGGAGGCTGGGGGTAGATCATAAAGGCCAATGTAGAACACTGTGAGGACTTTGGCTTTTATCATCAGTGATATGGGGTGTTTAACTGAAGAGAAGCAAGAAGTTTGAACAGGCTGCTTATTATCTAGAATTAATTATTCTGTCATGATGGGAGGCCCTGCTCTTCCCAAGAGACCTCTTTTCTACTTACTTCCACATGCACCATGAAATCTGCCACATGGCCTAACTCCATATGGACATTTTCAGCAAATCTCTGTCTCTGTGTGCATAAGGGCTTAAGGCAAGGAAGCAAGCAAAAACCACTATTAGAAATACTATGCCGGGGACACTAAGATGTACAAAGCATTTGTTTTCCCCCAACATCATTCTATAGTTGAGTTAAAAAAAATGGAATTGAAAAAAAAAAAAGAACAGAATATGGAGATGACCTAAGAAACATCTAGCAGGTTCTAAGGTGCAAAATAATAGAATAAAAATGATAAATTTTAGCAGAACCAAATAGGCAATTCCTCATGGGGGAGGCATTCAAACTGAATCCTGAAATGTATGCAGGATTTCACCAGGTGTACTTGAGATAAAAGCCTACTCGATGCGGAAGAAATTTTACTTAGTTGGAGGGTCAGAAACATACTTTCTAGAGTGAATTTAGGTAATATTAATTTTTTCATATATTCTTATCAGTTTTGACACTTGTACATAAGATTAATATGTAGATGTTACAAGATTAATTAAATAGAAATAATGATATAAGAAATTCCACTTCAATTTTAAAATATTCACTTAGGAATAATTATTTTTATAACTCAACTTGACTTTCCAAAATACTTACCCTAAAAAACAAAAATCACAGTTCATAAATTTTCTTATGAACTCAGGAAATATATGGAATAAGATTTTATATATTATAGCAGAAATATTGCTCAGGTTTTTCAATGAATATAATGTTCCTTGTTATGACTAGATAAGTTAATTTTCTTATATAGCTTTAGCAAGTTATTTTAAACTAACAGTAAGATACTATTAATCTGTTTTATGGAATATATACCAGAACATGATAAAATACACTAAACCGGAAGGATTATAATGTTGAAAATATGAACTGATCTCTAACTTCATTGTTTTATAAAATTATTGTCTTTTGGTGCCATAGTGATATGCCAATGCATTACAAAAATATATATGGCAGGAACTTTCTCTTTATAATTATTTAAGAATCAGCACTAAGTCTGATGATATAAGGTATAAGCCAGTAAATAATAAAAATGAAAGCAAAGAAAAATTCTCCCTCCATGTCACCCACGTTTCTGCACATCTGTGGACAAGGCACTAGCTGCTTTGTTTTGGATGATCATTTCAAGAATGTTTATATAGCAAAAAAAAAAAAAATCTTAAAACAAAGAACTGATGCTTCACTCCAGAGCAAAGAGCAGGTTTATTTTCAGGCTTAGAAATTTTTAATAGTGTCTCCTTCTGGAGCAAAGAGTAGATGTGCATATTGTCCAGTCTTTCCTCTGGAGGAAAGTCAGGCATGCTTACTGTCCATTATAAAAGTTTGAGGTCACTAAACTCAGGATTTCTCTCCTGTAATGTACTGCATGGCATATGCAAATGTTATCTGGCCCTCTCCATGCTAGTGAGAATTGGGGTTTGGAAAACTTGTAGAAGAAAATTCTAATACTGCTGTCTACCACTAATCCTGTGAGTGATTAAGTCATGTGTTTCTAATCCGGGAGTCTTGTATCTTCTGCCAGCATACATGAAGATATGACAGACAAATGTGTTAATTTGCAAGTAGGTAAAATCTCAGACTCCTCACAGTTTTTGACAATATGATGTTTATCTTAGTATTGAGTGCTTTTGTCTGTTTTTAAAAATATTTTCTTGCATTTCTCACAATGGTTTGCTTAGTCCCTTAACTGTCCTCAAATTAAAAAAACATGCTTCAATTTATCTGTTACCCAGAGTATTAGTGATATTATCAAGAACAACATTACTTCAGAATTGAAACTATTAAAGGCAGGCAAAATTTAATATGTACAATATTCTTAATCTAAGAAAAACCTAACAGTTCCTTTTGTTTGATTAGTGTTTTTTTTTTTTTTTCAATGATGCCATAGGAATTGAGTGTTGTATTCTGGAAACAATTCAACTAACGGAAATTGATAACTTTGTGAAAACATTAATGATCTGTTCATAAGAGATTCTTAAAATATTTATTAGGTTTTTAGAGGCACCACAAAAAAAGGGAACAAGCTGTATTTTGCTGATATTTTGAACATTAAGAATCTGCTCATAGACAGCATATGGTTAAACTGTTACTTGTTTCTTGATTCAAAAAAAAAAAAAAAAATAAGCCTTGGTCTGGGGTTGTGGCTCAGCGGCAGAGTACTAACTAGCCATACACATGTGAGGTACTGGTTTTGATCCTCAGAACCACATCAAAATGAATAGACAAAATAAAGATATTGTGTCCATGTATAACTAAAAAATATTTTTTTAAAAGTCTTGGGCTGGGGTTGTGGCTCAGCGGTAGAGCACTTGCCTAGCACAGGCAGTGCTGGTTTCCACCCTCAGAATCACATAAAAATAATAAAATAAAATAAAGATAATGTGTCCAACTACAACTAAAAAAAATAAGCCATAGTAGAATACATCAATTTATCTTATCTCTATCTGCCATTATAACACATAATGAAGAGAAACATAATACAAATTATCTATTCCTAAATATTTTTAAAACTTAGGTGCTTAAGGGTTTTCCAGATTAGGATATTAAATATAGATTTGAATCTCCTCTGTAAAATTACAGTCAAGAAAAATACTTTTTAAGGCCAAACTCAAACTCAAACGAGTAGGAATAATAGAATAGATCATAGTAATAGAATTCTGAAAAGTGGGATGCAGCTTACTTTGTTTTGTAGAACTGAGACAGCTAAATCCTAAACTAGAACTCAAGAAAAAAAACAAATATATATATATATATCCCAGGATTTGGTGTACACCATAGTAAACTTAGAAACAAAACACACATAGTAGCCTATATTGCCTGAACTTAATCAGCATTTAGTCTTCACAATAGATCTGACAGATTTTTCTTCTCTTATGAGTCATATCACCCAATAGACTCCTCTAGTGCATTGATCATTAATGTTCTTATTCTGAGGGAATTCGAGTCAGTCTGTGACCCAGACACTCTGATTGGCTTTCCTTAAGTTAAATTTGGTTTTGCTACTCTACTTTTCTACAACCAAACAATATATTTGGGAGTTATAACTACATTGCGTATAAAACTATGAAGAAAAGGAAAGAAAGATTAATCAACCATGTTACAGGTTGCCACTTGGAGTTCAAGAGAGATGTAATTAAGGAAAGGCATAAGCACTTGTACAAAACTGGTTACTTCTACTTAACCAGGTTAGAACATTGGTATTAACCATTTAACAATATTTATGAATGTTTACAGTCATCTGTATGATGACTTTCCAAAAGACATTTAGTCTCTCTTACAAAGTCAAGAAGGTGTATTAGACCATTAAAATATGTCACTATTTAAAGAATCTACAATTATATAAAATAAAATATGAAAAGGCAATTATAAGATTATGTGTTGACTTTTACACCCAACCTAGAAGAGCCTACTGAATATTAAGGTTAATATACTTAATAAAACACACTCACATTATATTCCATTATTTTGCTGTTCTATATTTGGATTTGCAGGATATTTATTATTCTCAAGCACTAATTATATATGGAAAAGAGTTTTTTAAAAGGTGCTAAATATTTTGAGGGAAAGAAAATGTATAACAAGGGACATTCATACTCAGTTACCATTTTTCCACATAGTATATTTACTTATTTGCTTAAAAATTAGTGTATCATATATTTTAGATTATATTTTTGTTCTAAAATGCTGTAATTTGTTCTCACTTATCTTTAAAAGTTCTTTGGCTGTGTTTAATCAGCCCCTGCTATAGACTATTACTGACACGTTTGGTAAATAGATATAAACTTAATTATTCTGATCCCTGGATAAGGATATAATTACCTAATTAGAAAGAGCAACACTTCATTGAGCAATGCAAAACCTGTGACTTTATGCCTGATTAAAAACCTGTTGTGTTTTTTAATAAGTTGATTCAAATGCCATTGAAACCTGTTTTTAAATTACTACTGTCGTTTTATTTAAATCCAGGAGAAATATGAAGACATGAATTGGTGTGAATATACTTTGTAAACAACCAGAGATATGAAAAAAAATGTGCTCTATAGTGTAATAAGAATTGTAAAGCATTCCACTGTCATATATAAATTAAAAAAAAGTTTTAAAAAGAAAAAAAAATCAAGGAGAAAATGACTTATAACTTAATATGCTAAAATCATATTTTCCAAAAAGATGTTCACTTACATACTTTATTATCTCACAGGAGATATTTGATCCTCGAAAAGGTGCTTATATGTATGGTGACTAGCATTTTGCCAAAGCTAGGGGGTGGGGTTATATATCCAAGTAATAAAATAAGCCTAAAGGGAAGGAAAAGAAAATGTTATTTTCTATATGAAAAGTAGCTCAAATCAGAGAAAACTTGGAACAGTCTCTCAGAAGAAGTAGTTATTTCCTTTTGCCATTTACAAAGATTATAAAAATATATTTAGCTGATGATATAAATGGGAAGAAGGAATGAGTATTGAACAGTGAGGTTTAATAGAAGATGGATAATTAGAGTAGGGTCAAGAGAAAGAGCCACCTGAGATGTAGCAGCAGGAAATGAGAGCTCTACATTACCACTGAATGGAATGAGGTGGGAATTATCAGGTAAAGCCACTGCTGGTTCCAAAATTCAGGCGATAAGGGAGTTGGCAGGAGAGGCAAATGCTAGTCTTCTCAGCTGCAGGGCATTAAAGGAATAATGCCTGAAGCTACTGGCAAATCCTCACATCATCAAAACCCATATTTCTCTTTGTCTGCGCTCTAAAATTCAGGTAAATAACATTTAAATGAGAACCTTTTGGCAAGAGATGAATAGTGAATATTTAATATGTAAATATACAATGATGAGCTATGTAACAAAGACAGATTAAATAATATCCAGGTTAGACTAGTAAGTGTGTTATTCAGCTTTTTGTGACTATGACTAAAATACTTGACAAGAACAATTTGGAGGAGGAGAAGTTTGTTTTGGCTCATGATTTCAGAGAATTCAGTCCATGGTGTGCTGGCTCCAAGGCAGAAACATAATGGCAGAAATGTGTGATGTGGCAGAGGAAAGCTACTTAGCTCTCAGAAACTGGGAAGCAGAGAAGGAGTAAAGCCACTGCTGACCAGAAGGGGCCAAGGACAGACATAGGCCCCAGTGACCTACTTCCCCCATCCCTGCCTTTCCTACCTGTAGTTTTTTTTTTTTTTTTTTTTTTAACCAAAGTCCAGTAAGACCATTCAAGAGCAAGTCCACTGATGCGTTCAGAGAGTTCATGATCCAATCTTTTCAGCTCTGAGAACTGCAACACTGCTTGAACATGAGCTTCTGTTGGGGAGGCAGGGGACATTCCAGGTCTAAACCATTATAGTAAATAGTCCATTAGTTATCAAATATAGCAAGTTCATCTAACAGGGATTAGACATCATGCATAATAAACTATTATAAGTTCTAATTTCAGAACATTATTAACTTGAAAGCCTAACTAACATTTTATATTAACCCATGAAATTCATACTGGGAAATAGAAAATATGATTAATTAAAATATGTGTCCAGAAATCTAGAAATCTGAGTCATTGTTTTACATAATTGAAGATATTAATATCTTTAACCAAGACAATTTTTACAAATAATATACACTTTTATAGGTGATGAAACTATACACAATTTTCTCTTCATTTTTCAAAGCAGTTCAGTCCTCTTTTACTCTTATTCTCAAACTTGAAGAGCCAACTAACTGTTGGGCAGGCCCAGGATGGCAATAGTTAGGCTCCCTCACCAAGGCTTCTGATTGTCTATGTTTTCAGTATGTAGCCAAGGTCATAAACACCCTGATTTAGTATATGTACTCAAGGTCATAAACATTTGCTTGTGAACATGTGCTTAGTTATGTAACCTGTTGGCAATGTGCCTTCTTTGGCATGCATATAAAAATTTTAAAAAAGGCCTATAGAAATGTCTGGAGGTGGGGCTGCTCGCTGGGTACTGTTGCCACCTCCAGATAAGCACATCTACTATCCCATCGTCACTTCACATCTTCTTTAACCTGCTGCAGGGATCTCAAATCTGTTCCCCAGGATCTGAGCCTCAGCCCAACACCAACCTATCACATTCCTTTAATGTATTGGGAAATGTATCTAGCCTTCTTATGAAACAATGATGGTTACAAATAGTAAAATTCCATTTTTTACATCATCTCCTCTGTAATCTTCATTCAACAATCACCTCCAGAGTTCCTAAACTAATAAAAAAAAATCTACCATTCCACTTGTATTTCTTGAAGTACTCTTTTTAAGAGAACACATACTAATTTTTATGTCTAGTGCTTTTCTTTATTTTTTTATTGACAAGCCAATAGAAAAAAAATAGGTTAGAGAAAAAATATTCATAAAAAGCTTGCAAGGGCACAACTTCTAGAGCTACATTCTACCTGAGTAAAACACTAGTACTCCCACTTACCAATAATGTCATCTCACAAAGTTTCTTAATATCTCTGGAACGCAGCTGGTTTCTCCTGCTTGCAAAATGAGAATGATATTTATATAAATAATGTCATTGCGTGAGTTACATGTATCAATGTTTATAAAGGGCTTAAAATGTCAAATTCATAAATGTTACTAAGCATTTTATCAATAAAGTGACATATATATGAAGATGATAGGCTGACCATGATATTTTCTCTCTTTTCCATCTCAAATATATTGAAAGCGAAATGCTATTTTTTTTTAAAAAAAAGTATAAATTGAAGAGAAATGCAGGAACAATTTTTTTGAAGAACCAAATTAATCTATCATCAGTTCTCAGCAGAAATGAATCCAGGTAGGAAATGAGCGTCCTATAGGCATACTCCAAGAGCCTGTTGTTGATAAAATATTATTATTAATGCTATACTGTGAGTTATAGAGTAGTTGCTGTAGTCCTCAGATTTTGGAAGAAGGAAAAAACTCTTTCTTTCTCAATCTTTCACTTTATTTACCAATGATAAGAAGCTTGGTTTGTTCTAAACCTCATTACTGAATAATACTCTAGAGAGATATATTTGAGGAAAAGCAGATAATTCTGTTGGGTCCTGTCTCCTAAGCACTTGAAACCATTCAAAGACACAAAAGTGAAAAATATGGCATTTTGTCTTTGGTAAGTGAATCCTATGCTCTGATTAAATGCTCTCAAAGCTTTTAAAATGAGAAAAAGCATAAACGTGTTTACTAACTCAAACCACCCACCAGAGAAATGCTCTTTACATAAAGTTATCCTATGAGAGACTGCATTTAGAACAAAATAAGAAAACACTTTAGGGTTTTTAAAGTTTTGCAGCAGGTATTCCTTTAGCTTATTTCCTTTGAACTTAGATATTCATGGGCAGGGGTGTAGCTCAGTGGTGGAGTTCTTGCCTAGCATGCGTGAGGACCTGGTTCAATCCCCTGTACCAAAAAAAAAAAAAAAAAAAAAAAAAAAAAAAAGATTGTTAACATAAATTTAAAGATTTTGTGATGGACCATATTTAATTTATCCTTTCAAGTCTGCTAATTCAGAGCTTTATTACAATTTGTGATTAAATTAAAAATTGGCATCATCATGAAATATTTGATATCATCCCAAATAAAAATAGGCAACTATTCAGGCTCCTAATTGAAATTTGTATGGGTTCTCATTAAAACTGTAGCCAAATAGAGAAGTGTTTTGTGCCTCATGCTAAATTCTTTAGAAAAATTAATATCATATTCATAGATGAAATTTGTACCTATTAATAAAACACATTATCAAGAGATAACTGTGGGTTTTTTGGTATCATGCTCCAATGACTCCTTGCAATAGCACCATAATGAGACTGTAGGGAGCCCTAGGGCAATATGCACAGTGATGCTGCCTGCTTGCTGTATCTTGCTCTTCTCCAGAAGAACTAATCAGTCATGATCATGGTCTGATTCTTTCTTCAAGGTGGAGAACAGAAATCATTGGCTAATAAACCTGAGAATTCTCAAGCAGGAAAAAAAATGCAATGAAAACATACAGATCATTGCAAAATTACTGAAAAGCAAAAACAATGAGAAAATCTTAAAAGCATCAGAAAACTAATATGCTAATATTTATTTTAGTACTTCTAGTAATTGAATCTCTGGTTTTGTTTATTTAGAGTGCTTCTGTTCCTATATAAGTTTTTCCTGAGTACAGTATTCTACAAAGGCAGTTACTGTCTTTCAACTTTCAAAGACCTCATTCAGTTTTCACTGGTCTTGCTTTTTGTTTATTGAGATGCTAGCTCTTTCTTATTGTTCTTTTAGGGTAAAGAGCACATTTAAAATCTGTGGCTGGATGGCCCAGTTTTTGCAATATTAGCAATCTTTAAAGTACCAGTGACTTCATACAAAGTCCCCCAAACCATCCAGGACTCTCCTCCACACATTACTTTAAGTAACATGACCTCTTTCATGAGGGTAGCTTAGCTTAAGGGAGAATTTCTACTATGCTTGGAACAAGACAGAAAAAGTTACCTTTTTCATCTTCTTGTGCACTTGAAAAGACTTCTATTGCTATCTCTTGAAGTTTGTAGTTTTGTTTTTGCTTTTGTTTTGAAAATTAAGATGATGTTGTTCTCAGAAAGAATAATAAATATTGTGTTCATTTATCTTACTCTCATATAAAGAAAATTGGAATTCAAAAAGGCAGGGGAAAAGAACTACATTTTAAAGTACTAAAAATGAGAAAAGAAACAAATATGTATATTTATATGTGTCCACAAATGAAACAGCCCAGAAAGAATACATGCACACGTTATAAAAAAAATAATGAAAAAGTTAACTACATTGGTCAAAATAGTAATAGGATGGATGATTACTGTTTATGCCCAACAATTCTTCTTTCCATGTCTTTTGGACTACTTATGTAGAGAAAGAGAAAGAGTAAGGCTAGAGGTTGTTAACCCCTTCCTCTTTTGTGCTGCTTACCAAACTGCCAGAGTTGGAGTGTCCTAAGACTGAAATCTGTTCAAAATAGCTCTCAGCTTCCCTTCTCACCAGTGTAAGATAGGGTGGAATGAGAAGAATTATCTACCTGAATTTTGTCTGCACAGAACCTATCAATGCATTCCCAGGGGCTGCTACTGAGTTCTATGAGGGGAGTTCTGACTTAGGAACTCGGAGGGGTGGGACTTAGGTCTACTCAGGCCCCAGGGGCTTTGTTGGATGGTGTCTATTCTGGAGAGATTAGATCAACTTGTCTCTCCCTCCAAGCAGTTGCTGATCTCTGTGGGAAGTCTGAATTTCAGAGTCTCTCAAGAGTTCTACTTGAGGGGCAGGGAAGTCAATCCTCCACTCACTCCAAGCCCATGAACATAGGCTTCCGGGGCTTAGTCCCTGAGCCTTTTATTCACACCCAGAAGTTCAGATTACCCGCCTTCTAAAAGCCAACTGGGCTCCCCTTCATTTTTCTGACTTGTATCCCTGTGGCTACAATCTTTTCTGTGCCTGTTTCACACACATTCTGCTAAGTATACCTGAGATCACGTGTTAGACACTTATCAGGACAGTATGACAATGTTCCCTATGACCTCCTGGCTCCACATCAGCAGCTGCTGTGTGGCTGCAAGATGGCTCCCCCTCAGCCCTCCATGACCAATTGAGAAATACAGAGCACTTTTCAAACATTAGTGTATGGATCAGCTAATTTCAGGCTTCTTTTCTGACTTACAGGGTTTTCTGTACCAAATCTGTGTTTCTCTCTGTGCATTCTTCCTCCCTTTTGTGGTGAACTCAAACTGCTGCTGCCATAGCAGACTTGGCTCCATTGTACTCTTCTTTGTTCAATGCACCAGAAATTCTGAATTTTAGCAAAATTACTCTTTCACCCACCTTGTTGAGAAGCAGTATTTCTGCTGCTTGAATTACAAGCCACAGAGCAACTAGGAATGCAACGTTCCTCCAAACCATCATGTTGTAACTCCCCTATTTCTATATTCTGTCTACAAATCCCCAAATTTGTGTTAATTATGGGTCATATGCAATTGATTTATCTTCTTATTATGGATCATATTTTTCTGCTAGGCACAAGGAGCTTTACATGGTTGGGTACTAAATGTTTCGTATATCCATAAACACTCCTGAGCTTTGGTCAGTATTGCAGTTAAATTACCTGTAGTCATGAACAGTAGTGTTTGCTCCAGGTCTAATTATTCTACACTGCCAAGGCAAGGAAGATTTTCTGTGAACTTGACTCAATGACCCATTGATTATTGAGGTTTTCAGTTTGCCATGTGGGAATAGGCAAAATTCTCTGCCCTGCATAAAATCCAGGTACTATCTGCTCTAGTGTTTTTGGACAGTTCTTTCCTAGGCCAAAGTAAGTTTCTCACAGGTATGAACTAAGCAATACCACACTGAGTACATGAAGAAGAATCTTCCTTTCCTGAGTTTTCTGCACCACTCCTCTTCTCAGGGACTCTAGTTGCCTTAGTCTCCCCTGCACTCTCAGCTCCACCTGAGGGAGCTCCACTCAGGGACACCATCAGGCTATAACTGGGTCACTTCTCCCTGCCCTGTGGCCTGGAGATGCTCTCCAGCTGGGAGGCTGGGGAAGACAGGGGCCTCACCTGGCTTGTTTTCACTTCACAGGGATCAATGCCTTTACTCAGTTGATGTACAGTGTCTCAGACATCATTTTATATATTCTGCCTATGGTTCAGATGTTTCAGGTTGAAGGGTGAATCTAGGCCTTGTTACACTATCAGGGACAGAAATGAAAGTACCACATTCAAATTGTATTTTCCTTTTTTATTCTTAAATAATATACTGTTTTTTTTTCCTTTCTTTTTTGCCTGTTGGGTTATTTTAAGTCTTCTCACTGTGATTTTATAAATATGGGAGTGGGGTGGTGAGAGAAAAGAGAAGCACATGTTCTACAGGTTCAAACATGAATGTACGCTATCCCTTACAGATCCAATTTGGACTGCAGGACACTGTTAGACAAAGATGGTGACAAAGGTGCACAGGCCAAGAGAAAAGCAACCTGAAAAAAAAATAACAAAATAACACAGCAGTAATGGAATAGAGTAAAAAGGGGATTTATTGGGCATAGATATTTTTGGAATAAAATTACAATTATGAGGAAATTGGGAATAAAAATAACTAGAAAATTAACTTGTGTAACAAAAATGGTGGTTAGAGCCATTTTCTGAGAGGAAACTAATGTTGCTATGGCTATGAATTAGTATGATGGTGTTGACAGAGAGAGAATGAGATTTTATTTGGGGCAGGTTTCATTTGCCTTGGCTCAGGTGTTCAGTAATTGAATCCTGAAAGCAGAAATATTTTTCATGATTCAAAAAGATCCTGGATTAGGTTTCAGTGAGCATATAAGTAATAGGTATAACGACAGGAATAGTTTAGGTTTCCCTCAAAGAATATGTTTTTTTTTTATGAGAATTGAAGGGAAGAGAAGAGGAAAAAGAAGAAAGAAGGAGAGGAGAAAAGAGATCATTTATGATGGGAAAGGAGGAATGACATTAAAATGCTGCATCATGAGGAAGGATGAATTTCTAGAGTAAGAGACAGGATAGAATAATTAAATGTGTGTCAGAAGAATTCATAAAAATTTGTTTGAGTTGCAACTTGTTTAGTCTAATTAGCAGCATGAAATTCAATGAATAATGACAACTTAAAAGGAGTTATTTGGTCTAGGGATACATAGATGATTATTGACCAAGTTATGATCAACCTCAGAAGAGCCAAGCATGTGGAGGCAACATTAGAATGGGGCAAGGAATAAATAGTGGTTGAAGAATGAGAGTCATCCTGTGCACAGCATCGTTTCAAGAAGTTTGTAACAACAGAAGAATTGGCTGATGATTAGATGCAATTTGAATGGTATTTGAATTTGACTTATATTTGGAGGACAAATAGCATATATTTTATGCATTTATAAGTTACAGGTATTTTAGGAAATATATATATGTGTGTGTGTATTATATATGTATTATACAGACACACACACACACACACACACACATATGCATCTAAGTTTGAATGTAATGAGATAATAGGAAAAAAAAACAGATTAAATTCAAGAAAGGGCATTTGATGAATAATGGAGTAGTATCCAAAGGAGACAGCAAGGAAAGTGATCACAGTATGATAGGATAATAAGTCTTGAAGAATTTGCTGAAACTCATGTGCACTCTTTGATCTTTTAAATTTATATATTAAATAATTTATTTGGAGACTGTTTTTCAATAGTGTCCACTTTCCGGTTCTAATGACTATTTGACAATTTTATATATATATATAAATCAAAAAATATATGAATAATAAATATATAAATCAAAAAATATATGAATAATAAATATACGAAATTAAAATTAAATAAATATGTAAAATAAATATATAAAAAATAACTAAATATCAACTTAAAAATTAAACAATGAAACAATCCCACTTGCTAAATATACCTTGAAATCCCCCCCCCCTTTCTTTTATCACTTCTATTACCTCCTCCTGGCCTAAGTTGTCATCATCTTTTGCTTGGATCACTATCTTGACTACCTAACCAGTCTCCTTGCTTCCCCTCTTCCGTGCACATTGAAAGGATATTTTACATTCAAAGCCATAAAATGTCACACATGTATCCCACTGGGAATAGAAACCAAGGCCCTTGAAATGTCCTCCACATCCCTGTACTCTTCATCCATCACTTTCTCTGACCTCGTCTCCTACTACTGCCCTGTCACTCCATTGCAGCCTCACCTGTTCCCTATCCCCTCACCCCGTGCTCTGCTTTGGAGACTCTGCACTGGCTCTTCCCACTGGCTTTTCCCAATGCCTAAATATTTATCTGACTACATTTCTCACCCCCTTTGGGTCTTGTGAGCCCTACCCATCTTTAGGTCTTGGCTCACATCTCCCTCAGTGAGGCCTGATCCAACATCCATTTATAACTGCAATTGTTCACCATCTTCTCTCCCTCTCCATTACCTTTAATTGACTTTACACACAGTTATTTATTAATTACATTGTTAAATTTTATTATTTCATTTTATACATTTATTAATTTAAATTACTAAATTCTGCATTAACCATCTTCACTATTTCCTTGTCTTTTACTCCTTTGTTCTGTGTATTGTCTGTTTCCATTAATCTGCCAGTGTCCCAGGATGGAGGGGGGGGGACATTATCTGTGTTGTTTTTCTAATATATTCATGTACCCAAAAGGATACCTACCACAGCATTTATTCACCAAATTTGAATTAAAAAATTAATACTAGCATCTTAAACTGTGCATGTGTCCAGACCAGTTCAACTCAGAAAGCACTTTCCAGTTTGACCCATTCAAACTAAGCCCGGAGAAGAAGGCTGGCTCCACAAACGTTTGACAGTACTCCAGCTGCCTTCCTGTCTACTCTGGCTGGTCTCCAATCACATATATGTCAACTTTCTCCATTTTGTCACAACAGAAATCTCTCATCAATGAAGCTTTGCAATTCTAACACTGCCTTCCATTCTCTTGGTCTAAAAATATGCAAAATATTCCAGAAAACCTTTGGTTAAATTTGATCTCATTGATTCCTAAACTATACTCTGGCGTTATAGTATATGGCCATCAACAAATGGCTCAGAAATAAAGATCAGAATAATTGGGGCTTTAACTTTGAGCTATATTTTTCCCTTACCCTTTAAATAACAAGAAATCAAAAATGATATAAAATAACTAAGACCATAAAGTTATTTCTTACAATAGATACATATGTAGAATATATATGACTGGATAACTGGGCATATGAGTAGTTTTCTTTGGAGAATATATATATATTTCTAACTTTTGTTGTAGTCTTAGATATGCCAGAAAGACTCCTGTAACCTCAGGTAACTCATAAAACATTCCAGACATTAGTTGCCTCATCTGTAAAAACAACAGTCACAAATAAAAAAAGATTATTAGACAATTTCTAATTTCTTTTCAGTTATGTAATTCTGATAATCTATTTAAAAATTATATAAAATATTATCTCAAATTGGCCAATGTTCTACTTAATGAAAATGTGAATCCCATTGTTCTCCATCTACTCCACACAGAGTTCTGACAACTTTTTGTATGTGATTACATTTCATGATTTGTTACAGTTTCACTAGATAGATAAAGCTTGGGTCAGAGACCTCAGTCAAATTTATGCTTGTTAACACTGAAATTTATTTATAGCAATGAATAAAGTGTAGCAACACATTTGAAAATATCTGACTAAGAGACAAGAGTTATTGAATTAATTTGCATTTTTCTTTCTAAAATTTGGACAAGTGTAAGTATTTATGGAAAGAACAAATGCTGTGTATGGCTCTCAGATCTGGTTTCTGTATGTAATACCAGGGTGTTTATCCTTCACGGTCTCTTTGTGCTGAGCTCTTTTTAAAAGCATTGTAGTGTATTAATGCAGCAGATATAAAAGCAATGTTGATTCAATTTGACTTTCTACATTTTTTTTTTTTGCTGGTAGTTTGTAAAGACAGAGGAAAAAGAGCTTAAATCAAGCCAGATTCTAAAATTGTGACAGGCTATAAGGAAAATTAGTTATTAATTATAATTCAGGTTTACAACATATTTGTTTTTGAATGAAATAAATTTTCATGAAAATATAAACCGGAAGCAAATCATAATGAAATCTTACCATGGAGGAATTTAGTACGGTTGATAAAGTAAGTAATTGTTATAATTTCTGAACTCTTTGGCTAGGGAATATATAGTAAAAAACATCTGACAGTGGTATTTATAACAAAGAACAAAATCAAAAAGCTTAATTTTTAATTCTCTCTCTTCCAAAAGCCTCAATTACATTTTCTTGGTTACTATACCATTTAAAACATTTCTCTTTGTGTGGTATTCAGTGTTCTGAAAGGAAATGAGCTTTTGTAGTTTAACCATATAATAGCGGATACAATTCTGAGCTCTGCCAGGTACTCGCTGGCTGACTCTGCCCAAAGTAGTTGGCCATCTGTATTCCCAGCTTCTTCATGCATAAAATGTAAATACTCATATTCACTCAGTGGGACTGTTGCATTGATTAATCGGCATCCTATGTATAAAGCAGCTGTGATATAAACTGGTAGATTATATATCCAGTGGTGAAGCATGTCCAAACTGATTTCTTCTAAGAGATTCTAGAAAATCTGTTTTGTTTGTTTCTGGTTTTATGCACTTAACTTTATTATTTTAACAATTGAGACAATTTAACAGCAGGTCAAATGCTTAAGTTTAAAAAAGATAATAATTGTGTCTCCGATGTTGATATTAATAGGGTATACAATGGGAGAAGTGGTAATGAAAATTAAACCATTAGGCTATTGATAATTATTTTTCTTTTCTATTTTAGTTCCTTGATTTTGAAGTAAATACAAGTTTTACTACTCAACAAATAGTGGGAAAGCCATAAAAGGAAAGGTATAAAGTTATTGAGATACACAGAAACATACTTACTAGATACATAGATAACATATGTACTGAATTATGTTAAAGAGAAAATAGTGTTGTCATAAAAGGGAAATGACAAAAACATGATGTAATCAATTATGGAAAACTTTAAAGAAAAAAAAGTTTGAAACAAATGTCAAAAGAAGAGAAGGTTATCAGTGTTTGGTGACAGTAGTGACAAAGTCACTCTTAAGCTTTCTTTGTTGCTATGCTTGGAAAAAGGTCCAGTGTTGGGGCAAGAAAATCTCTACTTGGACCTGGTGCTGGTCTGGTGTCATATAAACTAAATCTCACTATAAAATGGAGAAAATATAGGTAATACAGTAACATTCGTTATCCAGATTTATTCTAAAAAAAAAAAAAACACTTTTTCTTCTTTGGTTTTAGATCACTGGTGAGTCACAGTCCTTTGCTCAAAAATGCTTCATTTCCATTCCAAGTGTCACTTGCTTGTCATTTATCAGATTTAATGTGACCTTTATATGAATTTTAATTGCTGGCTATCAGAAGAATGTGGCAGTCCTGTGGTATATAACATATTTTTATTTTGCATATGATTAATGCTGAATGATTCACTGATAATAGAAGTAGTACATGTTAATTAGTATCTTTTCCCCAGAACAAACCCAATTATTACACCTTTTTTCTCCTCTGTGAAATCTATCATGCTACTCCAACTCCATAAATAGCTAATAGTCAAGCTAAAGTGTCAAAACGGGAGGTGTGATTTTATTTATTTTTAATAGTACATTTCACTCATTTTGTAACTACTACATAAAGTTTCCCTTTTTTCATTCATCAAACATTGGTTGAACATTTAGAATGCATTGGAGATAAAATTAATTCATTAGACACAGGATGCATACTGCATATATCCTGACTTCAATGAACACATGGTATTGTAGAAATATTTATAAACATAAAATATATTATTTTAAGAAGAATAATAGTTATAAAGAAACCAAATTGTGGGAGACATATAAATGAATATCTCATTCTGTATAATTACTGTATTCTTGATGGGGCTTATAGAAAAGAGCAATGTGGGAATTCACATCATCCAGATTAGGTCAGTTTTGAGAAACAAAGGAACTGTAGACTTAGAATGTAAGGGACCAACTAATTAGCCAACAAAATTATATTCTTGACAAAAAGTATTATTTTCAAGCATATACTGTAAAATTTGTAAGAACCAGGTGTTGTTGGGATCATGACTGCTTCACTCTTTTGTTCAAATCTGATCATGTGACTATCACAAACTTTTTACTAGTGGGATGTTTTGATGGTTATCATAGACAAAGACAGCTATGACAGGCAGCCTGGTTCAAGCAACATGCTTCTCTAAGACATCATTTTTCTTCCATCCAGAATATCTGCAGATTTGGCATAAACTTCTGATTAAGACATTTTCAAATGAATTTCCTCATTAAAAAAAAAATGGACCATTTCAACAAAAGAAATAAGACAGATGAAATTTAAAGGTGAGACTCTATAAAAAACTGTCACATCATCAGTGGCATTTTTACTTTCTGTGGAAGTTAAAATGTTGAAAGCCAGTCTTGTTCTCTAGCTCTGAGACTTGTTCTAGCCTTCCACTGTTGCAAAACCTTGCCTGAACTCTGTTCTTCAATACCAGAGACTGCAAATATTAAATGTCGGTGAATTTTTGAATTTTTTTTAATCAATTGTTTTTGTATTCTGGCTTTTAAATTTATATGAGTTTTGACATTTTTAATTCATCAGAGATTTAACAATCTAACTGAACAAATTTTTAGATTTCTTTGAATGGACTTGTAACCCAAAGGAGGGTTCCAAACCAACAAAAATCTAAATCTACCATTTATCACTTTATGTCATAAAACTAAACAAGCAAGTAAAACAGATCTAAGATCAATGTTCTATATCTGGTAACTGTTTAACTCTGGAAATAATGAGTTTACCTAGCCAGATAGAAATAATTCCCAGAGTACATTTTCTTCTCTGGTTAACACAAAATCTGCCAGATGCCTACAAAGGCCCTTTCTTTTCCCTTCCTGATTCACTTGGCATTAATTTGGCAATCTGCTTATGTCTTTAATTCTGTTCTTCCAACTCTATATTCTGGCACTTGCATTATTTTGACATTAAAGTGTTCATTTTTTTCTACCTCTCTTATGTATCTTACAGTCATATAAAAAACAGCTACGTAATTCCGAGGCTTTATAAAAGTACAAAAACTCTAAATATTTGGCTTCGATATGAATGCAATATGTTCACAATATATTTATTTATTCTCACAATGTTTAAATCAGGCATTGTTTTTAAAAGACAGCAATATTATTTATAATAATAAATATTTCTAACTCCTAAGAATAAACTTTTGCTAGATGCTACTACCAGTTGTGATATTTTGAGGGTTTTCTGGTATTTGGGGGACACGTCTCTAAAAAATGAATCATTCTAGTTTTATCCATTAATACAGTGAATAATATTAGTATATTTAAAAAAGTTTAATCTATATATTATTATATTTCTAGGAAAGCCATATCTTGTCAGACTGTATCACATATAAACACATTTTTGACTGAAGTCTATTTATTGAAACTTCATGTTAGAAATTTGAAGCTGTGTTCATTAAATCCTAGGTTTGTCTATTTTTTTATCTTATTAAAAAACTAACTTTGGAAATTTTGCTCTATTTCTATTATTCCTGTATAAGTGGTCAAATTTGTGTGTCATTACAATTCTTGTATGTTGGGCTTGATCTGCTAAGGTCTCTGTAATAGGATTTTAGTTGGACCTCATCTCTATACTATGTATTTAAGTAAAATAGAATTTTGTTAGCATATATACAGGGTTGTCAAAATAGTTAAGTTTTTTATTCAGGCATGTCAAGAGCCCTGTCCTGAGCTACTACCATGTTCCTATAAGTGACTTGCCTTCCAGACTATTTCCTGGACCTTCTACTTTTTTTAGGCCCCCAGATATGACCAGGATTAGAATAAGACAAGGCATATAATTTCCTGGTAGATAATATTTAAGAGGGCTAAAAAATTGCACTAATCAAGAAAAATAGTTCACATAATATTTTATAAATTAATGCAAAAAATCTTGTTGAACATAATGTAGAAATTATGAATTTAAACAGTCTATTGTCATTTGCTTGTTTTAATATCATCTAATAGGAACAGTCATTTGCAATTAGCATGTAATCCTCAATCCACAGGTCACCTGTCAGGTGAGTTTATTAGCATTGCATAAACTCTGATGATGGCATGACAAAGAGGATAAATGGCACAGTGTTATATATAGCATGTATTTTGGTCATAAGACTTTTATTAGGTTTTTTTTTTTCCACTAGGCTCAAAATATAAGGAAATTTTGATAAGCAAATATAACAGCCAGGAGCATTCTTCCAGCTCAGCCTGGCACTATCTTTAGATCTGTCTTCTTCCAGGTAACTCCAATCTTATTTCTCAGTGCCCTGGCAGTCAGAACCTTCACATTCTTCCTTCCTGGACATTGCCATTTTCATTTCCAAAGCACTGTAGCTATCTAGCTCCAAGATGCCACAAGTAGACAACACAGAGGACGCTCTGACACTAGCCATCTCACATATGATCCTGCACTTGCTCAATGATCCCCATAATTCTACATATTCAGAGAAAGCCTGGTCAGGACAGGACAATGCATGGTGGACAACATAATGATCCCCATAATTCTACATATTCAGAATAAGCCTGGTCAGGACAGGACAATGCATGGCAGACAGCATGACTATAGGTATGCAAGGGCACAAGTGCACATCTGGCTTCCTTCTCCGTTTTATTCTGAGAAATGTGAAAAGGTACCAGAAAAGCCTATAGGTAGTATCAAAGGACCACTGCTGGCTCTGGCCAGGCACTGTGGCTTCTACTGGCATAGGGAGCACACCAGGAGGAAGACCACAGGAACCAAAGGAAACATTGAGATGGTTTGGGGCCATGAACAGGAAGAATGTGGGCTTCTGTGGGATGTTATCTCCATTTAATCACACCAGTTCATGAAAAACCCTCAAATATTCATCCATCGTGGATATTAACCTCATTTCCATTACCATAGATAGAAATGTTATAATGCTGATGCTTATAAAGCAATTTCCTGGTGCTAGGCATAATTCCAATTGCATAATAATTTAATGGGATGGTAAATTTTCATCACCATCTTTACTTTAAAGGTGAAGAAACTGAAACTCTGAGAGGTCTTTTCTTGCTTCTGTGGTGGACCTGTAATTAGCAGCTGAGCAACTAGATGCCTCTTCTTGAGTATCCACCTATGCATAGTCATCTGGTCTAAAGAATTAACTGGGAATCCAATCCATGAGTCTCATGACTTGAGAAAAATGGAGATATTAACTACGTAACTATCTTATACAGTATTATTAAAGTAATGAAAATTTCCTTTGATCTATTTTTGTTTTATAAGTAACCTCTCATTCTTTTCTGGGTGCTTATAGGATTTGTGTATTGATATTTAACATATTTGTAGATTGGAAAAACTGGAGAGAGAAAGCCATAGCATTAATAATGTTGAAAAATTATTGTTTTTCCCAAAACTATTTATTATGTAATAATTAATAATTTAATTGAGTGAAGGTAATTAAAAGAGGTTATTCTGACTTCTAAGTCAAGTCATCAATGGAAGAAACATTCAGCAAGTAAAAAAAACTTCTGAAAACACAATATCATAGCAATAATTTCTAAAAATCGGTAAGTGATTTGGACCTTGAGAGCTTGTTTGGAGGTTCTAGCAAGGGAGCATAGCTACTCTTACACCCTTGGCAGAAGAATAGTCCTCCCCTATAGAGGAAGGTTGTCCTCTGAGACCAAGCACTGCAACTTCATGAGGGACACACATGGAACAGTGAATGAGGAAGGGGACACTGGCCTAGCCAGCCAGATAGCGGAATCAACCCTGGCAATCAATCAATGAGGTGACAGATGTCAAAGCCAGATTTCCCTCACATTCTTAGCAAGTGATTTGGAAATTTTTAGAATGATTAATTGATGATATTTACACTATAAATTGTATCACTTGGTAATCACTTGAATAAATTATACTTCGTAGATAATAGAATGCAGTATATATTTTAAATTGTAATTTTTAAGTTATCTGTAAATAAATTTAAGGTTTCCAACTTGCTATAAAATTCTTAGAATGTCACCCAAGAATGTAAGGCTAAAAATGACCTTACAAACAATTAAGTTATTGTATTCTAGCGCTGGCCAGTTTTAAGTATCCTCCTTATTGATTTTTAATCAGTAGTTGTTTAGAATTACATGTTTACTCTCTCTCTATACACACACACACACACACACACACACACACAATTATTACAATTTCTTTCATCTTTCATGGGTTCAATTAATTTTTTTGTCCTTGAACTATATGCTTAATAACTCTTTCATAGGAGAATAACACACACTTTGATTTCTTTTTCAATCTCTGACTTATTTGTCAAAATTCTCTATATTTTAGCAAATAAAAAAATACCTCATTCTGTGATAGTTCTGCTGCAATACTGGATATTTCTGCCACTAGAGACATCATTCCATGAAATTTTTGGCCTCTTCTGTGTTATTATGAAAATTTCCATCAGTCTAACTGTTGGTTGTTTTGTAGGTAATCTCAACTCTCCCTGGAAGCTTTTATAGAATATTTGTCTTCAGTGTTCTATCATTTTATTATAATATATTTAATTATATATTTAATTATATTATTATTATAATATATTTAATTATTTAATTATGGCTTTTTTAAAATTTTGCTCAAAACATGGAGGATTTTAAGATCCATGTCTTTCCCCAGTTCTGAATTTTTTTTTCAAATATTGAGTCTCTTCTATTGTTTCTATTCCTTTGCCATGAAAATGCTTTTATAATATAAATTGAACATTGTCCTTTTATTATTTATGTTTCCTTTTCCATCTCATTTCTCTCTGCTGAAATGTGGAAACTTCCCATTGGCTGCCCAATTTTTAAAATTTTTTCTATAAATTCTGAGTCTTTCTTATCTCTTTACATGTTTTTCTTTTTTCATAGCTTAATTATTTGCTCAGGATACCTCCATCTTATCTTTCTTGAATCATTTTAATGCAATTATGTTAAAATCTCCTTGAGGTTGAAGTTTCAAAATCTCAAGCTATTATTTTTCAGTAACAATTGTTCCTTATTTACAATGAATGGTTTCTTATGTTGTGTATAATATTTTGAATGGTCTCATCCTGTCTGTCACAAGTGCTTTCTCCCTTAGGGACACTTCTGTACAACCTGAGATGTTTTTCAAAATATATTTTTTCCCCTCCAATTCTCTTAGATTCTCCAGCACTTCACTTGTTTATGCTAATTTGTCAGTTGGGATTTTCCTATACTATGAAGTAATTGTAAATTCTACTCCCAAATTTACATTTAGGTCACATATTGTTTTCCATAGGAGAAAAATGATTCTCCCCTAGATCTAGAGGGAACAAGTATATGCTTAGTCACTGAAAAGCAAGTGCAGTTTGTCAGTCCCATCTCCCTGGGTTTGCAGTCTTTAATCTCCCAATTATGTGATACCCCTCACAGATCCCCTTCTCCTGATGGCCTGATGATCCTCCAGATCTGCCATGGTCCTTGTCCCTGCTCCTCCTGCTGTGCCACATAGTTTCCTCTTTACTTCTAGACCCCACAGGCTTCCTTTCCCTTATGTGTGCGTGGACAATTTCTGAAAATGATATTTTATTTTTCCCAGAATATTTTATTGTTTGTGTGGGTGAGGCTTCTGGCCAGCCTGGTCTACCACTTTGCCAGAGTTAGGCAGATTTCTTTTAGCATTATTATTTCAAAGCAGATTTTCTTCTGTACTTGGGTAGAAGCCATCTCTAATCACAGAATAATTTGAAACAAGCCTTATTTCTACACATGGGCCTGAAACTCTCTTTATGTTAAAAAAAAAACAGAATAATATATACATGCAAGAGAATCCAATGGTGAGAGATGAGATACAACTTAGTATATCTGTAATTTCCTTTATACTAATGGGGAAAGAACTGTTGGGAGGATGTGGCAAATGCTAAGACTAAAGCTGTCCCAAGAATGGGGACATTTACAGAGAAGACCACAAGGAAGCCTACTGTACTTAGGAGGCTGGTGTAAGGTAAGTAAAATGGCTAGGACACAGTGCTTTCAAAACATACAGTTTGTAAGAATCTTTTTAATAAAGAGCTTCTTAAAAATAACCATTCTTTTTTTTTAGTTGTTGATGGACCTTTTCAATTACTTATATGCGGTTCTAAGAATTAAACTCAGTGCCTCACGCATGCTAGGCAAGCTCTCCAACACTGAACCACAACCACAACCCCAAAATAATCATTCTTGGTGTCCAAAAATTCTTTCATGTATTTATCTGGGCTTGGGGACCAGACTATGGGTGATTCAATGCTAATGGCTTAGGGTATATTCAACTGCTTTGGGGAACCACTGGGAAAAGGCAGAGGTCAGAAATTAACCGTGTGGAAAGGGAAACTGATTCATGAAATACCTTGAAGTTTCCAATAAAACTCCTATGCTTTATCTAGAAGAATGACAAGCAACTTGAGAAAAATCTCAAAAGGGCAATATGACGTGACAACTGTATGATCCAAGATTTATTTATACATAGTACAAACTAAATACCTGTTCAATCTCCTAAGAGGTCTATGATAAAACAAGAATTAAATCGGGGTTTTTCAAACCATAACCCAAGAGACAAATGTTTATTTTTGTATTAACAGTGAACTTAAAACCATTCTTGGTTTTAAAGGGTGGCAAACAAGACACACACACACACACACACACACACACACACAGACACACACACACACACACGACCCAAAGCCTTGGGTCAGTTTCTAGGAAAGAGTCCTCTAAGAGTCTGCCTGAGGGAATCTGTCTTCTCCCTAAGAGATGATGTGAGGATGGGATTGAGGTAATGCAGAGTATTTCTCTTTTCAGCCTGAACACTCTCACATATTTCTCCAGCATTAATTTTGGACATTCCCTGTCACTCTTCATTGAACCTGATACTCCAGATAAAGGACTTGCTTAGCTTTAAATTCTTAAAAAATATACCTACTTTTCCCTTCTGAACTGCCTCCTATAAAGCTTTCAAAAATTATAGTAGAATATATGACAATAAGAAATATTAAGTAATTGTAAGAAAGAGAATGTAGGTCATTCTATTATAATTATAAAAATGGATTATGTAAAACCAACAATAGTATGCAGGAATAGGAAGGCTAAAAACAGGATCACAGATTTGATGGAAAACTGTGAGCTTCGGTCCATAAACGAGTGTCAGAATACAGACAAGGGAAAATGTCGGCTCTGACAAGAAATAAGGACATCTTGCCCACATTAGCAAGTGGTCACTTCTCAGTTCATTAAATATTATCTGGACAGAAATAGAGGAAATGTGAATCATGTTCAAATCTGATCCCTTTGACAATCTATAATCTTTGGGGGTTTATTGTCTCATTCACTGCCCACCTGAAGTCCTGAGAATTCCCATGAACTGTCATGACTAATTCTGGAATCAGTGAGATGTCAGCTGCAAGAATGAATTAGCAGCAGTAGGAATCAGAACGAGAAAATGGAGAGGAAGACTTGTTCTCCATACTAACACATGGGAATGAATTGCTGGACCAGGCAGGATGATAATCAGTCTTCGAATGAAATGAACCAGTATTGTTTATCTGCTTTATTTTGGGGCTTTCTTGAACAGGGTCCACTCTCTAAATTTGACAGAAGCTACAACTGTGAGGTGATCTGGAACATAGCAAGGAAGGCCACCACCTTAATCTGATATTGCTGTAAGTAACTTTACTCAAAATTGAATTAGTCCTTAACATTCAAGGCCATTTTAAGCTCCATTTTATACTTTTGGGAGAATAGAAAAAAATCTTTTCTTCAAAATCTGCAAAACCCTGGGTTTCTGAATTTCCTCTACTTCCTTTTAAACCTGCCAATTCTTTACCAAGTTCATTTCCTTGTTCTTGGAATGTCTGGCCAAACACATATAAGAGTTAACAATGCATGCTTTATGGTCCTGCTTTCCAAAGCCCACCCACTCTAGAGCTATAGACAGAGTAAGAACATTGTGTACATTTCAAGTTATAGTAGGTGAAAGTTTTATGAAATGTTTTATAACTATATAACAGGAATATTCAGCCTGCAGTCCTGTTGTACCTTCTTATATGCTGCATTCAAGTAGTTAATGCTGCATACTGCATATAAGAAATGTTATACATTTTATTCTTTTTTCTACAATAATATTGAAATTCAAGTTAGCAATTACTTATATAGGCCATGACAGCACATGTCCATGCTGTGAAAACCATTATTTACTGAAATACCAATGGTTTGTCTTAATAATGATTTATATTTTACTTATAATTGAGATTGAAACCATTTGATTGGTTCTTTAGGTCAGATTTCCTTCAACTAATAATTCAGGCATTTGAAACTCTAGCATAATATGTGTTCAAAACATAGAAAACTTTACATCTGGCTGAACTGATGAGAAAGAGAAAAGGTGCTAAGTTACTTTGGGATCTGTAGAGGTAAGCACAGGCAGAGAATATAATAGTATCACTTGCATTGTGTTGGCCAGACTAGATAAAAAGTCTCTTCTGCCTGTAGGGTGGCTGAATATGTGATTTAAGTAAATACGTACAGAGATAAAGTGGAAAAAAAAACATTTTAGTAAGCACATTACATATTTCTGCTGCAAAGTATGTGGTGGATGGCCACACAGCCAATAAATTGTAGTTGGGAGAAATATAATAAACTCCTGAGG
The DNA here is from genome assembly GCF_045843805.1 of Urocitellus parryii. NCBI lineage: Eukaryota > Metazoa > Chordata > Mammalia > Rodentia > Sciuridae > Urocitellus > Urocitellus parryii. The sequence continues at coordinate 33,056,160 of NC_135532.1, forward strand.
TTTGTGAAAAAAGTTTTAAATTCATAATTTGAGGATTGAACAAGTGCTTTATAGTGTTTTATCTAGTTTTTGACCCTCTGACTGTTCGAGAGATAATAATTTCCTAAGCATATCATTATTTGGCAATTTAATTGCATTTTCAACATTGAATAAATTTTTATCATTTACAAACTACAATTTCAATTACATTTTAGAAATACTGGCAATTACATAATAATAGAGACACCAAGAATTATTGATATGTGGTTACTTTAATTTGCACTAAATTTCTGTATGTGTTTGTGTGTGTGTGTGTGTGTGTGTGTGTGTGTGTGTGAGAGAGAGAGAGAGAGAGAGAGAGAGAGAGAGAGATACTGGGGATTGAACACAGAGGTGCTACCACCACCAAGCTACATCCCCAGCACTTTTTTCAAATATTAAGACAAGGTTTCACTAAGTTGCCCAGGCTGGCCTGAAACTTGTGACCCTCTTGCCTCAGGCCTTCAAAGTAGATGGCATTTACACTCATGTACCATAGTGCCTGGCTGGACTTTTAGATATTTCTAAAAAGTAAAAAAAAAAAAAAAAAAAAAAAAAAAAAGTTTTTGTTTTAAATCTATAAACACAAAGAACATCCAATTGATAACACATGTTTATATGTTATGAATACAATTATGTTAGATGTATTATGTATGTATATAATGGAAATATAAGAAAATATTAAAAGAGATAAACAGTGATTAATTTATTCTGAGAGATAAATGTTTCTTTTTTGAATCTGAAACTTGTTTTGCAGCATACAGAGACTTCTGCTTTTGGTAAGATACAAACCAGTTTTGTTGTATTTCATAGAATTAAGAAATCATAATGGATTAGGATGGCCTTTATTCACTGACTGTATCCTTATAAGAATACATAAAACTGGATACAAACAGACCTATACAGAGTGGGAGAAGGCCATGTGAGATAGAGGAAGAGACTGAAGTGATACATCATAAACCAAAGAATGCCAATGATGGCCTGAAATCACCAGAAGATGAAAGACGCAAAGGAGAACTCTTGCCTAGAAATTTCAGAGGGAGCACTAACTTGCTGCAACCTTAAACTTATATTCGATTCCAGCCTCCAGAACTATATAAGAATAAATTTCTCTTTAAAGCCACATAGTTTGCAGTACATGGTTGTGAAGCCTTAAAAAATGAACCTAGTGTATACCAGAAGATAAGAAATTCTGAAAAGGAAGGAACAAACTGTCCACCTAATAAAAGGGGGAAAATATCCCAAATTGATAATTTGAGAAGAATCATAAAACTGATAAATCTTTTATATGACTGATGAGGAGAAAAAGAGGTACAAACAAATGATATCAGGAATAAAATGAAGCACATAAACACATGTGATGCAAACAATTCTATTACAAGATATTTTAAATAAAATGTCAGAAAATACGCAGGAAAAAATAAGTCAAACTCATAAAAAATGACTCAAGCAATAGATTATAGAAATAACTATGCTCATAAAAAAATTAAAGCAGTAATCAATTACTTATCCATAAAGAAATCTCTATACACCAATTAGCTGGAGAAATTAAAACATAGGCCAACTCAGAACAGAAAAAGTGTTAATATTTTCCAATTTATTTTTGGAAGTTTATTCATCAAAACCTGATAACAAAAGTATGAAAAAGAGAAGTTGCACACCTATATCACCTGTGGAAATAGTTAAAGTTTTAATATTGTCAAATATAAACTAGAAGTATACATAATGAGGAATGCTGCTATATCACGATAAAAAATCATTACTATAGAAATACAATTTCAATATTAAAAATCAAGTTCTTATTTTCACATAATTCTATTAGAGAAAAAAATCAAATATCTCCATCTCAATGGATAAAAGACATCAGTTTATGATGAAACTTAAAAAAATAGGAAATTTCCTTTGTCTTATTGTTTTCTTATAAGAAATTACATGAAAAATGATCACATTTGTGAAATACTTTAATGGATTCCCTTTGACATTATTCTGATGAAAATTAGAAATCTTTCTCTTTGACATAAGAAATAAAAAAGGCACCATCACTGTGTCTATTAAACAGTTCTTAGTGATATTTCCTGGAAAAAATGAAGAAATGTGGTACATGCAGCATTCAAAGGATGAAGAACAGGCTCTAGTTGCAGATGATTCACTGTATATATTGCAAACCTCAAAAGAAATCTGGTAAGTTATTAGAATTAATAGGAGATTTAAGTAGGGAGTCAGATGCAAAACCAATAGATAGAAATTTATTAGTATCCCAATAAACATACCTAATAATGTTTTATAAAATGAAATGAAAAAAATGCTGTTTATAGCAGCACCAAAAATGACCTACATAGAAGCAAGTCTAATAGAAGATGTGTAAGACTTTACTGAGAAAATGATGTTTCTTTGAAAAACACTGAAGCACAGAAATAGAAAATATCTCCTGTTCATGGCTTACAAAAACCTGAAGAACTAATATAGATATGGAAGACAATTCATATTAAAATAAAGACATTCATTTTTATGGCACTTGACAAGTCAATTCTAAAATTTGTATGGAAATACCATAGCCACATACCATTAAAAAGCAAAATGAGAAACTATGCCCAAACAAGTACAATATAAATTTTTATACTTACAGAAGTTAAGTTTGGCACTGCCCATCAGATAGGAAAATATCCAACACAATGGAATGTCATGCTACAAAACTGATAGACTCATATTTAGTTACTTTTATGTGAAAAATTGGCCTACATGTACAAATAAATTATGTTAAGAAAATGTAAGATTCAGTCTCACACCATATAAAATGTAATTCCTGGGGTTTTGAAGATTTAAATGTATACAGAAAACCTATAAAAATGCATATGTAAATTAAATAAGAAAATGTTTGTGATTTCAAAATAGGGAAGTATTTCTCAAACAACATAGACAAGTGCTATTTTTGTGTCTTCATTATTTTTAAATTGCTATATAAAATTATATGTATTTTTTTGCATTCAACATGATGTCTTGAAGTACCTACTTAAATTTATCCCATTGACAAATGTGTCACCTCACACAAATTATCATTTTTGTGATAAGAATACTTAAACATGTACTTACTTGTTGGGAAAATGTTAATGTTAAAAATAAGTAATTATTTCAACTACATAAAAATGAGAGATTTCTTGTCATGCACACATGCCTTAAAGAGTGAAACTATAAAGAGTAATGAACTAACTTGACTATTTAGTTTACAAAGAAAAATATTTAAATGCTCAAAACCCAGGAGATACCATATTTAATCAGATTCTTTTCATGGATCTGAGGATTTAAAACACATTTGATTGAAAGGCAAAAATATAAAAGTCTTACAATTATTAATGTTGGTAAGCATGAAAATGTACCCAAATGCAAAAATGGTGAGAACATAAATTCATATGAACACTCTAAAGAGCTAATTATTATTATTTAGTGAAGCTAAAGATATGCATATGCTACAGGGCAACAATTGAATTCCATATAACATCATCATTGGTGAGGAAGAATGCTGTTGGCACTTCAGTTGCTAAACTAAAATGGATTTAAAACCAAATGACACATCCTTAAGTAATAGAACAAATTTGTATATTTCTGTGTATTCATATTATATTTCATGCATTAATTTTACAAACATCATGTTGAATGAGAAGAAAACTTAAAGTATACATACATGCAGTGTTGCTCCATTTATATAAAGTTTACAAACAGACAAATTAAATTACATAACTTGGGAATTCATTTACATTTTTTAAAATAATTTTTAAAGAGCAAGAAAATGATTTTTTTTGCAAATTTAGAATAAAGCTACATTTAGGAAAGAGAAATCTGGAGGGAATTTGAAGGATTATCACTGTAATTTTAGGAGGGCACATCAGCACACTCCCTCCAGCTATTCCAGAATTTGAGAAAAGAGGGTCACAAGTTCAAGTCTAACCTGGGCAATGTAGTAAAAGCCTATCTTAAAAATAGATTTTAAAAGCATGGGAGTGGAGCTCCAAATAAAAGTACTTGCCTAGCATATGTGGGGCCTTAGTTTAATCCCCCATATCTCCAAAAAATCAAAAGAACCCAAAGACTGTAGTTTCAGAATTATGTTAAAACTGGAACATCTTATTTTAGCTTTATTTTTATACAAGAAATTGAGCAGTTAAAAGTGAAAATTTAAAATGAAATAAACATATAAAGAAAGTGGTTTTTTTAATGCCTCGTTAATGATCTAACTGCAAATAAAATGATCTAATTGTAAATCAGAGTGGACAAAATGATTGACTTTTTTCCTCTAATCAAATTTCTTTGTATTACTTGGTATTTTGTGAACAGATGTTTGCACTATTTTCTGAAGAAATAACTGTACCCAAACAACTGTCAGCTCAGCCTTTTTTTCTAGGGTAGGTTTTCTTCAACTTTATTGTAATATGAGTCACTTTGGGATCCTGTTTAAATGCACATTCTGACTCAGTAAGCCAATAGAGGCTGGTATTCTAACAAGCCATGGTGGAGGGCCTCTTCCACAGTCCAAGAAATAAGTTTTGAGGAGCAGGGCTTCAAGCCATGTGAGGCAGGTTTGGTACTTTTTTCAAGTAGAACCCATTTAGCAAATGGTAAGTGAAGTAACCATGGATTTGTTACTCAATTGGAATACAGTTGGGAGTAAAATGGAACTTCTATTTTTAATTGTGCTGGGACACAAGGCATGAATCAGAAAGTCCTGAACAAACTTGGGGCATCATTCTCCCTATCTTTGAATAATAATGATCTTTTATGCACTGTAGATTTTAGGACCAGACATTCCAGGAAACTTAAATCCCCCTTAATAGCTACCTAACATTGTCCTCAAGGAGAACCAACTTAAAATGCATAACAACTGTTCCAAAGAAAGGCCTTTGAGTCAGTGAGTAGAGGTTTATATTTCATGAAATGCACAGTGGAGAAAAAGTTATGCCCCAGTTGAAGTGGGTGTAAATTTCCCATCTGCTGCTAGCTAGACAGTCTGGACCCCAGATTCTTCTTGCTCCTGAAATATTGTAAGACATGGTCTTATTCCATTTTAATGATATCATTTCTACATTTGGTATGAGATACTGCATTGTTTTATCTCATGCATTTTTAAAAATTTAACCTTAAAATGAATTTATTTCTAACTCCTTTTTCTTTTTTCTCTGATTTAAAAATTACCTACAAATCAGTCTATAGAAGCAAAATAATAATTGTCTAGGCCTCAACAAACTCAGATTCCATAATGAATTGCTTGTGTTTTTAGTAAGTAACTCATAATGTATTTGGGAAATCATTTCTCTTAGATATTTTCATTCTTAACATGAATATGAATTATAAGTGTTGGAGTTTTAAATTTTATGATGAATTTATCTATAAGCTACTTTGATGAAGATATTAAGGCAGTGACCCAAAGCTCTAGGGAGAAAAACAGCAACAAAAACTGCATTTTTATAAAGTAAAATGGAAATAATTTTCAGATAAACTGTAATACTGCCAATGGAAATTAATGCATGATTTTTATACTTAGAAAAGACATTTATATAATTTTTAAATGACATTATAAAATAAAAGGGGTTAAACTATGGCAACCAGAATTAAAGTGAAAAAGCTAAGGTTCTTTTTGGTTGAGTCACCATGCTCTTCCTATCTTATCTGCAAAATGTCATGAATGACAGTAAAAAAAGTTATTCTTCTAGTTTTAAAAGAGATCTTGTGGAGCCTCATTTAATATTTCTATTCATTTTCAAATGAAATGTTTTTAAGTAATGGAGGTGAATATTATGATCTTAAATTTTTAAAAAGTTTTTAAAAACCACATATTCAATACTGAAAGAACCTTAAATTTGAGGTATGATTCTTTTGATAATGACATATGGTTTTCAGGAAAATAGCAGACACTGACATTCTAGAAAAACAAAATGAGTGATTCACACCCCAGCAAAATCTAATATCACTTCCAGGATATTAAATACTTTGTGTGCCAAGTTAGTCATAGATTTTGGCCTTCCTGCAAGAGGTACTACTGATGTTCTTAATGGGGTTTTTAAATTATTTTTTTAAATTCTAATGAATACTGGAAATTTATTAATCTATGCAGAATTGATAATAAAATAGCACTTCGTATCTGAATCATTTATTTTTCAGAGAACTGACATAAAGACATGACTTTGGAGAGTTTCTAGAACTAACTACCAACTAACACACACACACAAATTGTTCTAAGATGTGTCCACCACGTACCTTAATTCTTGTCTAGTGATGGTCAGGACCTGGGGATATTCTACCTACAAATGCATGGACTCATGTTTTTGGATGCTTTTATTTATTAAGTAATCTATTCTACTCGATTTAACACATATCTTTCAAACTTGTTCTCCTGGCCCTGAAGTAATTGTGAAGGATCAACACAACAAAATACAATCTCTTTCCTCAAAGAGCTTGGGATGACAGTAAAGTTGATATTACAACAGAGTTTGACAAGTGCCATAAAAGCAGCAGAAATGGGATTCTAGGAGGAAAAGAAAAAGGAGCTCTGGTTCTGCCACCTTTAGCTAAAATCTCCTCCCCCCTAATGTTTGTACTTTCTATCTAGCTCTACGTTTTAGTGCAGAAGAAATAAAACATTGCTCCCACACAACAGGTGCTTAAATATTGTTGTTGTTCTGTTTGCTTCCTTGTTCGTCTTTGTCTTCTGGCCTAAGGGCACACTAATGCCACCATCTCCTATTAAAGCTCATCAACTCTTTCTCAGATGAAAAGAAGTGAGCTGGCTGGGGATGTGGCTCAAGTGGTAACACACTCGCCTGGCACGTGCGGGGCGTTGGGTTCAATCCTCAGCACCACACAAAAATAAAATAAAGATGTTGTGTCCGCTGAAAACTGAAAAATAAAAATAAAAAAGAAGAAAAAGAAGTGAGAATCTTTTTCTTCTTCTGATACACTTATTTTAAGACCGTCCTTAAAATGTCATTTTCAAAATAATAATACTATGGCATGATACACCTATTTTAATTCTATGAACTCATTTGATGATCTTGGTACTCTTTTGGTAATTAAGATATGCTATACTAAAATATGTTTTCTCTCTTCATTGATTGTCTAAATGAAACAAGGCCACATAAATGCAGATATTTTTTCGTTTTGTTGCTTGCTTATAAAAATCATTTATTTCTATTAAATCATGTTACTTGTTTCAACCTGTATAGATATTTTGCATGTAAATTCTAAGAGCAAACATTTTAACTGTCCTATCAGAGACAGAGAGTTGATTTTCATTGCTTATATTTTCTTCCAGGCAATAATAAAAGTGCTGACCAATATAAAGTCAAGAACAGGTTCTGTAAATCTGGTGTGGCATAAAATAAATGTCTTCAGGGAAATGCTCACTATTTCTGAAGGACCTGCTCCAATCTAGGACAGTGTCTCCTAAAGGGGTCTCTAAGACTCTAATCAAGACTGAAACAGCCATTAAAGGTGTAAGATACTTTGTATACAATTCCACTTCGTTCATATTTCATAGAATACCTGGTCTCCACTTGGTTGGCTTTTTGAAAAAAAAATTTAATTAAAAAAGATTTAATTGACAGATATTATTGTGCTTTTTGTCGTGTACAGCATGTTTTGAAACGCATGTGTGTGTGTGTGTGTGTGTGTATACACACACACACACATATATATATATATATATATATTATAGAATGGTTAAATCTACTTTTACCAAATGCATTACCTCACCCAGTTATTGTTTTTGTGGTGAGAGCCTATGTCAGCTTTTTCTCACTACATCAAATATCACAGATAATCAGCTTATCAAGATAAAAGACTTATTTTGATTCATGGTTTTGGACATTCCTGTCTCAGTGCTTCTGGACCTGTGGAGATGTAGCATGGCATGGTAGAAGCACATGGTGGGGTAAAAAATTCACCTCAGGGGCCAAGAAGGAAAAAAAAAGGAAAGAGAGGAACATGTCAGAGAACATGTCCTCTTCTAGGGCATAACCCAATGACATCCCTCTAGGCCTCACCTCTTGAGGTCTCCACCATCCCCCAATGGCCTCACACTGGGGACCAGGCATTTATCCCATGGATGCCTTTGGAATACACTGTAGCACACACAGCATGTCACAAGCACTCTCTCCACATTTTTTTCATTTTAAATAGGCTTCTCTCTTCCCCATTTAGAGTGTGTGGTTCACCTGCTAGACCCTGCTATGGTCCACCACTTTATCTTCTTTGTGTTTATAACTAAAAACATCTCCATAGAATACTTTCTTCTTTGTCCCTCCAGACGGACTTCAGATTTCATGTTCTAAAAACTGTTTCTCCTGTGTGTGAATGGGCCTGAATTATCAGTCTCCTCATAGTCATGGCCCCAAACCTATGAATGAATGACAAATGTAATAATTTCATTTAAGATGTGTTGGACATTTGATATGTGACAAACACCTTCTTAATTCTCAGATGGGTATTTTCATCTAATCTTTATAACAAACCTTTGAGGTGGCTCTCTCATTAGATCGTGTCCCAAAAAGGAAACTAAGACCTGATTAACTTGTCCAAGCTTATGCAATTAAAATAGACTCAGAGAGCTAAAGGTGATAGAGTGATTATTATTCCTAGGGTATAATTATTCAACCAAGTATATCCTACCAGTATTTGCCCATGATATTTTAAGAGATTTTTAACAATGCTTTTTCAAATGGATACCATACAGTGGACATACATGCATGAGTATACCCATGTGAACCACAAATATATAAAATTAAAAAGAGACTATTAAAAATCAAATACTGGCAAGAATGAGACATCACTGGGATGCTTATGTGTTGGGGGTGGGAATGTAGTGTATTCCCTTTCACTTCAAAACACATAAATGTACTATAGTGTATTCATACTAGAATATTACTCAAAAAAGTACTATATTATTGATATAAGCAAAAATAAGCAAAAATCTCATAAGCATAATAGTAAAAGAAGGCTTTCACAAAAGTTAATATATACCAAGGGAATGACATATCCCTGTGTTCCTGAGAAAAAGGAAATACTACAAGCATGGTCTTCTCTTAATGAGTTTATTCTGGCACTGTATTTATCTCACTCTTTGCTAATTACACTGCTCTCAAACAATGTAAGTGACCATCATCAAGTTCTTCTTTTAATCTCTCTTTTTTTTTAAACTGAGTGATTTCACATGGACCCTGGTTGCCTCTCACAAACTCCATATTTGGCAGCAATCACTGAACCTGGATCCAGACGATCTGTGCTCAGGGAAATGTTCCTACCTGGAGATGCTCTGACCTTAAGGTGCTGATCTCTGAGCTTTCTAACTCATTACCTGCTCTAACTCCTCACTGGGGTTTCAAAGCATCTCTTCTACCATCACCAAGTTTCCATGAGACAAATTCCCTTTGTGAACAGGACAAAAGCAAACAGCAGTGAAGTTGTTCTGTTGACATTCTACCATCTGCTCTCAGCAATGGAACTCTCTCTTCCTTGTTCTCCTTCCTGTTTTGAACCCAGCAACAGTGTTCTTTTTGTTGTTTCTTGCCTAGTTTTTAAGGCTCAGACTTTTTTTTTCTTTATTAGCCTTCCTGGGAAAGTGACAATTTCATGCAACCTCGACAATTTAGGTTCAAGTGCTTTCTCCCCTTTTATCTTCTTCCTAAATGTATAATCACTAACAAACTTGCCAAAGTCACAGAGATTCCTTTTTTAAGTAATATAACATTTTTCTTGAGAATTTTTTTCTTTTTTAAAAATCGTCAACCATGCAATTCCCAACCTCTTCTTTATATATTTTTTTTCCTAAGACACAAATAAACAAACTCAAAACAAGGCTAGTGGGAGTCTTGAATGAGTATGAGGAAACGATGATAAATACATAACTATCACATCCTCCATTCTTCTCTGTTCAAACTAACCATGTGGTGTTTTCTCTCTAAAGCAAGAAATTACTGTTAGCTTTATTATTTCTTGGTAGAGTCTTTTTCTGACAATGACTAAGGAATTTGTCACTTAACTAAAGAGGAATTAATTATAAGCCTATATGAAAATGGATCTATGAAGATGCATGATATTCTAATACGGTTTTAAGCAACAGCAATACAAAATAGTATAGTGATGTTAACCAATTCTGGCTCTGTTTATCTTAAGATGCTAATTATCCAAAATACCCTCAACCAGGGCCATGATGTTATTGCCAATGACATGATATATGTTGCATTATTTTCAGGATTAAGTGTTAACATTACAGGGGCTGTGCAGAATTATATTAGATAAAAAGTTTAGCAATGAACTAATAGGCAATATAGGGCAAAGGGTTGAAGGTCTCCTTCCCACTCATGCCAAACATCATAGACAACTTAAATCTATTGGAAGGATATAAACTTTCACCTGTCAGTGAACCAGGGATCTAGTTTGGAACAAGACAATGTTATCAAAACGTGGATAACAAAGAACTCCCCCACCTCCTAGTTAGAGATTCAGGTGCATGTTAATCAATAATACCTGAGGTCCTTCTGCTGGCTGGTTGAGATCACTATAATAACCTCTTAGGTGATGTCTCAATCACCAAAGTCTCCCTATTCTGTCCCTCCCACATGGCTCTAGAGAATAATATGAACCTAATTCCCAAATAGCCATTAAGAAGACCCTTTATGATTTGGGCCTGGTTTATCTTTCCACAACTTTTAAACAATTTTCTATCATCTTTAAACAATTTTATTCCATATGGCCTGCTCTCCCTTTTATAAAATTTGTTCTAATTACTAATACATGATGGTATAATGCATTTTAACACCTCATACAGTATGATTTCTCATTCTCCTGTGTATACAAGATGTAGAATCATACCGATCATGTAGTTACATATGCAAATAGGGTAATAATATCCGATTCATTCTACTATCCTTCCTACCCCCATAGGCCCTCCCATCTTTTTACTTGCCTCTGCCTAATCCAAAGAAACTCTGTTTTTCCCTAGTTCCCCCCCCCTTATTGTGAATTAGCATCCACCTATTAGAGAAACATTTGGCCTTTGGTTTTGGGGGATTGGTTTGTTTTGCTTAGTATGATATTCTCCAGCACCATTCATTTACTGGCAAATGCCATCATTTCATTCTTCTTTAAGACTGAGTAACATTCCATTGTGTATAAATACCACACTTTCTTTATCCATTCATCTGTTGAAGGATACTTAGGTTGGTTTCATGGTTTAACTACTGTGAGTTGAGCTCCTATAAACATAGATGGGGTGCCTCACTGTAGTATGCTGACTTAAGTCCTTTGGATATAAACCAAGAAGAGGGATAATTGGGTCAAACTGTGGTTCCATTTTGAGTTTCCTAAGGAATCTCCATACTGCTTTCCATAATGGTTGCACCAATTTGTTGTCCCATTAACAATATATGAGTGTATCTTTTCCCCCACATTTTTGCCAACATTTATTGTCTGCTTTCTAACCACTCTAAACTTTTTACTTCAGTATAGACATATACATAGTGAAACATATAAATAGCTAAACATTGTTATGTCTCCTGACATTATAGGAGCAGTATATAGTAAGGAAAAGAAATCAATACTGCTGTTTGATTTCCACGGTTTTGAGCAACCCCATTAGTATTATCAGTATAAATACAATGGGTTTTCTCCAGTCTTTATCCTTCCCTTGCAGGAGGACTGAGAATTTGGGAGAAGAAAGAACCTTCTTTCATGTGTAGCCATGTTTCTTTGTCTCTGAACACTTGTGGAATCCTGGGTGTGTGGGGAAGAACACACTTTCTTCTCTGTTCCTTTAAGCCATATGTTTGTGGAAAAAAAAAAAAAAACAACCTAAATCTTGTATAAGAGTCCAGTTCTACCAATGTTTTGAAGAATAAGCCTGCATACATTTTGGTTTCAGTATTAGGAAATCCATATGCCTATCAATAAAAGAAAAAAGTTTCTCCTTTGGCATTTCCTTAGTAACAAAAATGATATTACTTCTCCATTCATCTTATATTTAGTCATAATCAATATTTGGTTCAAAATTCAAGTGGAGAAATGGTTATTTAATGGCTTATTTTTCAATTCTTATAATATTTCTCATTTTCCAAAAAAATTCAATTAATCTATAGTCCCTCATGCAATGTATGTTATTTTGTGATATATGGATTATTGTCTTCTTGCCCATTTTAGTTTTTCAAAATTTTTTCCGTGGATAGGTTTGATATATTGTTATGGTAAGTTTTGGCACTCTTATATATAATACCTTGAACCTTCCTGTGACATGCTCAAATTGAAATCTAGAATAAGTGGATATTATCTCTTCTTTGTTTATTTCTAATGTATTTTGTTTCTGAAAGAATGAAGGAGGATTAATGCCTTTTAACTCATTTCCATAGGTGATCTCTATATGAAAAATGGTCACAAGAAAGATCAAAATAAAGGGTTCCATGCTTATTAACAAACAAGTAGTGCCTTAACACTGGAAATGTCTCAAAACACAAAAATGTGAGATTTTTACTACAGCCCAGAAAATTTTATATGGTATTTCATCACCATGATAAACAAAAAAAACATGGACAAATACATTAAACATTTTAAAATAGGTCAGACAATGCTCTAAGCTCTTAAGGGAAGGACAACAAGAGAAATAGAAACTACTGTAGACTGGAAGTAACAAAGATAACACTACAGGTAGATCCGGGTGGCTAGAATTTGTATGATAAGCTAATGGAGAGTGAGAAGCTAGTTACAAAGAAGCATTTCAAGAATTCTTTGGATCAATGCTGATCTATGCAAATACATAATACAATTTCATGAGATTGTAGAGATGATCTCTAGAGAGCAAACTTCCCTTACCACTTCTTTTCAATATTATGGTATAAATACTAACTTATGCATTAAGACAAAAAAAAAATAGAAAGGTTTGTTGGGAATGAAGAACTAGAACTATCTTTGTTTAAAAATGAAACAATCAATGTAAAACACCCAAAGAATTAATAAAAACTATTAGAACAAATAAGTTATTTCACGAAGATTGCAGAATACAAGGTTAATATGCAAAAGTCAATTACTTTACATTATACTAGCAATAAATTGGAAATTGAAATAAACATACAACATGATTTACATTTTGATACTGAGAAAGATACATTTGTACACATCCAACAAAGATATGTTCAAAATCTAAATAAAGAAATCTAACAGCTGATTAGAGAAATCAAAGATTTAAATAAAAGGAAATCTAGCCCACATTCTTATATAGAAAAGACTCAATATTATAAAATGTAAAATTTTTTCTAAATTTATATGTAAATTGAACATAACCTAATTAAAATGTCAGCAAGTTACTTGGTGGATATCAAGAAACTGATCCAATAGGTTTATGTGGAAAGACAAAAGGTACAGAACAGCCAGCACAAGACTTCGGAAGAACAAGTTCAGATGATAGACACTACTCAACTTAGCAAGAGCAACAGGTCAGGCTTACTGTAAAGCTACAGTGACCAAGGCAGTGTAGTATTAGTGAAATAACAAATAGATTAAAGGAACAATTTAGAGATCTCTCAGAAACAGATCCAAGATGTAGGGAAATAATCTTGAGCAAAGGAAATAAAATGGTAAGAATCTTTTCATAAATGGTGCTAAGAAAACTTGGTTTCAACAGTTTCTGTATACTGTTTTCATGTATCATTTTTTTAAAATTAAGTTGAATTAAAATTGAAGATATAAATACACATCTTCCAATGGGGAAGAAAAGCGTATAAGAGAACATCAGAGGACAAAACAAAACAAAAACAACCATTAAAACTTGTTTTAGTCAGCTTTTGCACTGCTGTGACTATAAGACCCAGCCAGCACAATTGTAGAGGAGAAAGTTTATTTGAGAGCTCACAGTTTCTGAGGTTTCAGTCCATGGACAGCAGGCTCCATTCCTCAGGACTTGAGTTGAAGTTGAACATCATTGTGGAGTGTGTGGCAGAGGGAAGAAGCTCACATAATGATCAGAAGGCAGAGAGAGAGACTCCACTCTTCTGAGATAAAATACATACCCCAAAGCCACGCCCCCAATGAACCACTTCCTCCAGCTACAAACGCACCTGCCTCCAGTTACCACTCAATTAATCCCATCAGGTATTAGTTAAGGTTCTAACCTAGTCATTTCTCTTCCAAACCTTCTTGCATTGTCTCACAAGTGAGCTTTTGGGGGATACCACATCTAAACCATAACAAAACTTTTATATGAATCTATAAAAACTGTAGGATACTATAGAGTTTTAATTACTGTGCATCTATACACTAGAAATTAATATTTGGATGCTGAAATTTTCAAAGCTTTAAAATCATGAAACAGGAATAATTTTCACTAAATATGCTAAAGATTTGTATAGAAAAACTGAGAAAAATCACCAAGATATAAAAGATGAGCTAAATATATACTATGTGAATGCATAGAAGACAGTATTATCAAGACGTCAATTTATGCAAAATAAACTGTGAATTCACAAAATTACAATTAAAACCTTAGAGTTATTATTTCAAGAAATGAGCAATCTTGTTTTAATATTTATAAATGTGAAGACGATCTACATTAGCCCCCAAAATAAAATGAAATAAGAAAATAAGGACAAAAATTAAAGGACTTACACTACTAGAGTTTAAATTTAATTATGAAGTCCTACAATAACTAGCATAGTATGGTACTGTTGTACAGATTGACATTACATAAACAAAACAGAACAGAGTCAATGGATTCTTCACTTATAATAAGCAATAGATTTTGGCTGTATTGTCCATATAATTAAATGAAGACAGGATTGTCTTGATAACAAATGGTATTCGAAAGATATAAATGCCATCATTTATTTCATGCTGCACATTTAATGCTAAAAGGATCATAGATCGAAAGATCTAGTAACATGACACAATTTACAGAATAATTTATAAGACAATGAACACAAGTTAGGCAAATAATTCTTAGATCAAACTCATTAAAATGAACCACAAAAGATAGAAAATGGTAAATTGGACTTCATCAAGTTGAGTCACAAACTGGTAAAATACATTTATAAACTGTGTATGTGACAAAATTCCACCATTCAATATTTATATATAAAGAACACTAAAACCTCTATAATGAGAAAATAAACTTTATTTAAACATATGTAGAATGCTTTTAAAACCTTTTCCCAAAGATAATATATGAATGGAAAATAAGCATTTAAAAAATGCTTAACAAGATTAATGATTAAGAAAATGCAAACTAAAACCATGTGGGTGTATCTTTCTATAAGCTATATGACTGTTAACACTAAAAATCCAAACATTTAAATTCTAAATATATCAAGTGTTGGTGAGGACTTTGGAAATGGTTTGGTGACTTTCTATGAAATTAAAAATTCAATTTTATTCAAGCTCAGCATTCCCACTCCAAGGTATTATTTAAGAGAAATTAACACATGTCCACATAAAACATGTCAATTTTCAAAGCAGTTCTGGTCAGAAAGCCACACATCATGAGCAAGCCAAATAGCCAAGAACAGGCAAATAAATGAATAAATCATTGTATGTCCATAAATTGAAATTTTACTCAGCGATAAAAGGAACAAAATTTGGGCACATAAAACAAGCTTATATCTTAATTGGTTCATATCATAATTGTTAGGTTATTTAAAGGAAACACGAGAGGAGAGATTGCCTACTCTAGATTGCATTCATAAGAAATCATAGTGAAAGCAAAACTTGTCCACAGTGACAAGGTGTCAGAGGAGGGGTAGAGCATATTGATCATAACTCATATAAGGATCCTCTTGGGAGTGGTGTAAATTTTCTGTGAGTTATTTGTGGTTACAACTGCTATAGTACATTTGTCAAAACTTACCCATTTGGACACTTACAATTGGTGAATTTTATTGTATGAAGTGTATGCCTATAGATTTAATTAAAATACTGTAGATAAGTAAAGAAAAATTATAATTCTGGAATCTAATTCTGCCTCCCAACCAGCTGTGTTTTAAAATTATTACCACTCATCCTCATATATATCAGCTATAAAATGATAATAAAACTTCTTGTTCTCTCGGCTCCATTTACCTTAAAAAATCCTGCCTCAATTTTTAGGTAATGTATCTTCCATGAAAATGCCTTATAAACTGTAAAATATCTCTTTAAACGTGTTTTGATTATTGTGTAATATGTGTTTAATGAGTAGTTGAATAAGATGCTCCAGGCTCTGTTTGTGCTTATGGGAAAACATGAATACTTGGCAACCATTTATTTTTTCTCACTTTAATAAAACTCTTCTCTGTATTATAGCCATAAGCATTATTTCAAAATACTTTTATCTCTAAATAACTGTCATCATTTCTTTTCACTTGATCTGAATGAGGCTCTTGTTTTAAAATGCTGTCCCATTCCTGATTTATGTCCTTTGGATGGGAGTGAATACTGCTTTCTCCCAGAGTCACCAACATCTACTATGCTGCCCTTTCAAGTTCAGAGAGCAAATGCCAAGTACCTCTAGACAGTATCATGCTAGGTTCAGGAGGTACAAAGAGAAATAAAATATTTTTGTGCATTTGTCTTTTCAGGGAGTTGCTTATGACTTTCCCCTTACTTTTCTATTCCACTGCTATAATCTTTGATCATACTTATGTTATTTTTGCCATTTACTCTTAACAGGAGCCCCATATAAAAAAATCTTCTAGAGAGTCACCCCACACACTGAACTAAAGCATCTTTCTGATTATTCCATTTTTATATTATTTTTTTTCAAGGAATCTTCTCTACTGATGCACAATGATCCAGTAGAGAGGGAACCATCTTTCAATCATAGAAATCAGCTTCAATCCTGATTCCTGCTGAATGACTGTAGACAAATAATGCATCCTTTCTGAACCTCGGTTTCATATTGTAGCAATACACATTTGAAGAGCAAAAAAAGTAAAGAGTATTTACTTCTAAAAAATTAATGTTCTACAAAGATGAATTATCATTAAATTCTCAGTCATGTTTATACTCCAACTAGTTCTTAAGTTCATACTTCTGCATTGAAAAGAGATATTATGTTTTCTATACCAGCAGCAAAACTACAGTACACAGTAAGTGTCCTGCAGCATGGCTCAAGAGCTGCTTAAGATCCCAGGGCTCCATGTACAAAAATCGAAGTGGCAGTAATAGGCAGCAATACAAAACAAACCTCAAGAAATAAGAGTTGTTAAAGCACTATCTTCCTATCGTAAAGTTTTATTTTCTGAGTATCTTCATAGTGGAGAACATAGTTCACATTTAAATTAAAATTGATTTTGTGAAGTAGTGTACCTCTTCAGTCTTACATTTATATTGCCACATTACCATATTTTTCTTGCAGTCTGAATACAAATGTTTTAAACCTAAGATATGTATATGTGTATGTTGATTATATTAATAAAATATATATTGATATATACATAAATATTATATACAATTAATATATAATTTTAATTTATATTAACACAAATTGATGTGTGTAGATAGACTCTCCTGGCATCTGTATGAACATAATGAAACACATCTAATTGGTTGGAACATGATTGTGTGTGTGTGTATGTGTGTGTGTGTGTGTATGTGTGTGTGTGTGTGTGTGTTTGGGGATGACTAGGCAGGAAATAATGAGAACTGATGAATGAAGACTGAGAAAGTAGGAGCTGTGGGAAAGCACACAAATATAAACTCATCTCTCACTAAAAGATGACTTTCAAGGAAACTAAATTTTCTTCTATAGTTACTTGGTTTTAATATGTTTCCTTATATAAGAATCATTCAATTAGAATGCAAAATCTCATATTAAGATCTTTGGATGATTTTTGTTTAAATAAATAGTTCAAGAGTCCAAAGGTGATCACCTTCTTTGTGGTAATTATGTTGCTGGGACCACTGGGTAGAAAACAGAGTTTATCCTGAAGAGTGAACACTTTCTCTATCAATCTCTGCCAAAAAAAAAAAAAAAAAGTTCTTAAGAGAGAAAACAATTACAGGAGAGGCAATAATTGAATGGGAAAACAGAAGATATTTATTGCACTCTATGGCTTTTAAGGGTAGGTTCTGGAATTTAAAGTAGAAACAGGGTGGTGGGCTTTCCTGTTAGCAGTACACACTCCTGCTTCTAATAGGAAAGAAAAAACATGAATCAGCAAACTTGTAAGTAGACCTGCAATCATTCTCTGTGTTTACCTTTTTATGTATCAACCTTCACTACAACTTTGTCAAATTATAATCTCATAGTAGCTATCACTGACTCATTTCTCCCAGCTTTTTAGGTTTCTCATTCCTTAACAAGTTCTCTCTTCCTTGATGTAATGTGAATTTCCTTTATTATTCATGAACATTCACTTCTTCTATAGAAAATTAGAAAAACAAAAATGATCACAAATTAATATAGAAACAAGTAGCTTGTGAGACAGAATTCATGGAACAAGTTAACAGTAGGTAAATAAATCTGCAAACTGTATGACAGATGCAGATAACATAAACATCTATGGGCTAAACATAGAAATATAAAGATCAAGTGGCACTTAATATTCAGAATACTCTAAAAATGCCCGAGGCATGTAATAATCTTGATGCATGACACATTCATGAGGCTTATGAGAATACTCCATATGTTTACTAGAGTACATTATAATTTGGCCAGCCATTGGAGTCACCTCTCTGGACCTGTCATCTCCCAAGAAACATAAATAAAATATACAACTGCTCTTCACGGTCAATGCAAACTTCAGCTTGGCCCAGCATACTTCCAACTGTATCTGTCTAACAGAATATATATGAGAACTCAAGCGGTGCATTCTTTGTGTCCTCCTTGTACTTTATCCAAAGAGCACTATGCTCCATGTATTCTTTTCCCTGGATTCTCATGGTGCGCTTTTTGAATTCATTCACTTTTAACTGTTATTTGAAAGTCTCCATTTGGTCAGTGAGTCTTTCTCTTCTTGAACTCTGGGATGCATTTCCTGGTGGTATTATGAGAGGCTGCCAGTGCATCAGGGTAAATGTCCACACAAGAACTCCCCTACTTAGGATGCTTCAGGCAGCACTGGACCCCTAAGAATAGCAATTGGAGGTTTACAATGGTATCTGTGAGTTCCTGCATTTATATGGTGAGAGAAAAAGACAAGGAGGAGCTTGCCAGAGCTTTCCATCTGTCTGTACTGGGAGCATGCAACAACCTTGCTCTGGTTGGATGGAGCTCATTGAGCATTCTTCAGCTGGCACATTGTCCCCAGCCAAGCACCTGTGTAGACTCAAAACATGAGCTCCTGCATTCCACTTGCCTTTCTTTGTCTCAGCTTTAGCATTCAGTTTCACTGCATCTTTAATTCTTTTTTTTTTCCTCTACAATATATGACTGCCTAAATCATCTTTAGCATATAATTATTTTGTCAATATTTTTCTCTATTTCATCATCTGCCTTGGTTTTGTCTAATGAAGCTGAACTTCAGTAACCGCTGCTGAAGCATTATCATTGCTGAGGAGAGAACAAAAGAAAAATGGCTGCTGAATCAAATGGACCCCAAATCCTACACAGTCTTTTGTTATGTCAATGTACTTTTGTTTACTTATATGTATTCTTTGCCCTTGTCACAGTTTGAACATTTCTAAGGTACTACATTAACATTCAAGGTCATTGGTGGAAAAATTCCAAAGCTAGCTACCAAATTAATTTCTTTCTCCTTTTGCTGTTTACTTTCTACTTAATAAAGTACTTCAAGTTCTCCTCTGCCCTTATTCTCCTCATTTCTAAATATTTCTTTATTCTACTCAAACTCCTCTTCTTCTTTCCTTCTTACATCCCTGCCCACTATTTTCATCTTCTTTTTTTCTTTTTAATCTTTCAAAATATTGGCTTATTTCTTTCCAAAATAAGTGATACTTCTAGTACTAGGCAAATCCCTTTACATACTGTCTTGTTTGAACTTCTAAATGACTAACCACTATGAACACAAAAGAGGTAAAAGGAATAAGGCATTTTTTTTTAAAATAGCACTTATACAAATCTCAAGGAAAGTTTTTAAAAAAGATCAAGTGGAAAAGCTCACTTTGTCCTTGGCTTGCAATGTGTACTCTGGACGAAGAGTAAGATCTTTTTACAGATCGTGCATTTAAGTAGGTAGAATTGGTTATCCCAGATCAAGATTATGAGCATCATTTTCAGTGTTTTACACTTTATGATAGATTCCCATACTGAGAACAATAATTTGCAAAAAAAATATTATTTTAAGAAATATCCCTTCTGTGAGGGGGAAATGAAGGGGAAGTAAAACACAACAAACTTAGCATTCCACATGTTAAAAATTGTTGGTCCTAATGATGGTAATTTACTCCTAAATACAAAGTCACTAATTGCTGTGCGTTAGTGGGTGTTTTTCTGAGAAGTTTCTTTGAAAGTGATAATAACAGCTGCTGGTGGTATTTTAAGTCTAGGCTTTGGTCAAGTTGTTAAATCAGGAAGGACAAATGGAAACATTGGAAATTAGGCTGTTCCCTTGGGATGTCTTTGGTTCTTCATCTTTTGTCTTCCTGGGTGGTGCTTCAATACCACAACCACCTCCTTGAGCATCTCTCCGTCACCACTACTTCTAGGGAGAGTAAGACATGCATTGTTGTTTAGCTGGTGATTTAAACCTATATGCTGCTTTGGGGCACATTTGCATATGGGTCACAATCAAAGAGATGTCAAGGAGATGTTGTCTTTTGTGACAGTCTTTTGAGTTACAGCAAATAGAACTTATATCTTCAAAAGGTTCAAAAGGTTCAAAATCAATCAGAAAAGAATGGCATCAGCACACCTGTGGCACCAATAAAGTTATAATAGGTGATGAGCTTTCCAGTGAGTGTCCAATGTCCCATTTGTCAGAAAACATGTTTTCTCTAATAAAGCTGTATTCTCTATCAATTACCAGCCAAGTACTGGGTGGGTACATTGTTTGCTCCCTCTGCAAATCGCCCTGTATGGGTAGTTGGCTGCTCTAATAGAGGGTTTTTTAGAAAGTTATATACTAGAAAATAAAGGATTTTGGGGACAATGCATCAAAATCTGATCTTAGTTTGCTATTTATTAGCTGGGTAACTTGGGAAATTAATCTCTCTGAATATTAAGTTTTTAGTCTAGTAAATGAGGATAATAATTCTATTTTATAAGACTTCTTAGAGGATAATAAATTCAACAATTAATATAAAAATAACATGAGTTGGATACCTAAGAAGTTTACAACAAATAACAATTATCATTATTAATGGTTATTTATGTAATTATAAATCATATTCCTATTGGGGAAAACATGATGTTTTATATATTATTTATATATATATATATATATATATATATATATATATATATATCTTGTACCAAGTTAATACACATTTAGTGTACTGCTAGTGTGTTAAATTGTGTTGTAAATTTAAGATTAAAAATGATCATAGAAAAGTACACATCTAATTAAGTTTATATCACTGCTACCACCTGTTCTCTGGATTCTATTCACAAACATCCTTGCAGAAATCTGGCTTTGTTGATATCTCCTCTTCTTTCTTCCTCTCCCTGACACACACACACACACTCTCTCTCTCTCTCTCTCTCTCTCTCTCTCTCTCTCTCTCTCTCTCTCAACATTTTTAACAATGCTTAAAAAGTCTATTTTGTTTAAATATCTCATATCAAATAAAAATTATCTTATGTCTCCCTAACATTTAGTTTGGGTTTTCTATCTCTTTCTTCCTATGATAAATTTCTTGAAAGTTATACACACCCATTACTTAGGTTTCTTACTACCTTGTCTTACCCTGCCAGACTCCTTGAATGAACCCCAGGTTTACATGCTCAGTTGACTTCTGGGCTTTTACCACCAAGCCTGAGGTCTCCCCAAAACTGACACAGAACCCAACCCGCCTCTGCTCCCTTTTCTCTTCAATAACAATCTTTCTCTTTACTTCAATTAGTGGATACACCTGATCACTCTTTCCAGATACAATAAAAGAGGCTCATCCTTGATTTCTTCCTCATTTTCACCCTGTATTCAAATTATCACTCATTATAGTTGAGCCAGACTTTGAAATACATCCTGATTCTGTCTAATTCTCTATTTCAGTCTCCTTCATTTAGTTTTCAGTCCAGGCTTACCTCTCCCTGAGGCTTTAGAAAGAGCAGATTTGTTTCCAACTTTATCATAATCAGATGTAAGGTTTACCCATTGCCTTTGTGTAACTTTGAATCCGTACCTCCACCCTGCACCCAAATGCTACTTTAACTAGATGATATTCTATTTCAACTCAACGCCAGGAAGTCCTTCTTGATTCCATATATCTATTAGCCACTCCTTTCAATTCCGCATGTGAAGTATTTTTGAGACCAGGTACTGATCATTGTGTCTACCACCACCTTTCCCATCCATTTCATCTCAGGACACCCATAAAATGTCCTCAGAGAGCAGTCTGCTTTCATTTCACCTCTCCAGCATTTCAAAGTTAATAATTTTGTAAAAATCATTAATTTATTTTACATCTCTGAAAAAATCCCCCTGGCCTTCCTTGTTATTTGACTGTGGGTCCTCTCCATACATCATTCACTTCCTCTCTCACCATGCTACTACTACCACTGCTTTCTCTATTGCAAACACTCTAGCTACCTTCTGTTTCGTGTCAAAACTAAGATTATTTCTGACCCAGGCTATTTATTCTCTGGACCTAGAATTTCCTTCCTAAAATCATCTCCCCCACCTCCTTCATTAATTTCAGAATTACAATCACATTTTTAGGAATATTATTAAAATTCACCACCCAACTCTGTATTTTTACCATGCTGGATTCTCCATCACAGCACTAATCAGCACCTGAAAATTGGTCATGTGTGCACACATGCTTACCATTCAACTCTGCCCCTCAAAAAGGGCCTCCATGGAGCTGTGCTGTGTCTGTCTTAATCAACATTCTATCAGATCTCAGTATAGAGCCAATGGCCTGACATAGGGTGTTCAATCTACAAATTGTTTGAATGAATGGATGTCATTTTATTTGTTCTGTTAGACTTTGAGCAAGTTATTCTCTTTTGTCATAGGTCTATCTCCTGTAAAATAAGAAGACTGGACCAGAGGATCTCTTCTAGTTCTGAGTCTTATTTTTCAGGACTCAGTAGCATATTCCTTTTAAATAGGTACCAATGTCAAGATCAAAGGTGTTCTTTTTCTATAATGTATAAAATAATAACCAAACATAACAAAATTAAATTCAATATGCAGTTTTTATTACTTAAAAATAAGACATATTGGCAGTTATCTTTAAATTCAGGTGGGTCTGGAGATTATGATTCAAATGAAAATTTAAGCAAAAGAAATGGCAAGTGTTGTCAAACCATTAAAAAAGAAGCTTGTTAAAGCAAGACTGATCATTCCTGTGACAGAATATATATCACCTTTACAATGTTTTTGGAGAAAATATTCACACTTCAAGAACTAAATATTAGAGCCATAAATATTTAATTCCATAAATCCGAGTTGAATTTTGAAATGTGAGTGGTTCCATTTTTTCTATATTGGAAGACTCTAAACATTTCTTTTTATTTCTGTTTTATTTGTGAATTACATCCTAAGAGATTAAAAGGTTAACACTTTCCCCAATATGAAAATGTGGAATATATTTTTAGTGACACTTAATGCATAAACATGAAGAATTCTGCCAATAATATAGATTACACCATAGCAGATTGCACCATTATTTATAGGACAACTGTTTGAGGAGAAAAATAAACTAAAAAAGTTGCCACCAAAATAATTTGAGACATGCTAAAGTGCACAATTCTGTAGAGAGATAAATGAATAAATAAACAATTATAATTGAAGCAATCAACATAAGGGAAAATGACCACAGAGATCACCGATTTGGCAGGCACAATTTAGCCCTTGCTGAGGATATAAAGATAAATGAGTAATACAGGCTGTCTTTATTGTGCACAAACCCCCTTATTATAAATTATTAATGAGGAGATAAAGAATATTTTCATAATATTCATCACTGATTAAAAACCTCCCAGGCAATTTTCTAGCTTCAAATGATATTTTCTTGATGGGTGTGTATGTGTGCACATGTATGTATATTTACAACTGACAGGTCTTTTATGTTGGAAATTTTTACTTTGCATTTTCTCTTGAAGCATGTTACTAAGCATATTTATGTAATAGTTATACCCATATTAAATACAATACAAATTCAGTTGTGATAAGTATGTTTATTTTTTATGAACTAGGTTTTTGCTTTCTTTTTTTTTATTAACAATGGGTGAAATAAAAAGCTAAAAGAAAGAAAAAATATCCAAGGAATGGAGCAAGGAGGTGATATAGAGAAGTGTGAATATTCTTTCCTCCCAGCATGGATTCTCCAAGGCTATTGCTGAAGGCACTATCTCTCTTGCTGAGAAATCAATGAGCCTGCCAAAAACTGGAAATGTTCACTCCCACTGTTCAGGATACGCTCATCTGGTTGGTATACAATTACAGAACAAGAGCCCCAGGACCAACTCTGAGAAGGAACATGTTGCAATATGGATCCCTTACAAAAACCAGTGGTGACATTTCATTTATCATAAACCCCAGATGCATAGCTCTGGACTTATTTGGTGAGTTATTTCAAAAGGATAACTGCAAGGAGTAACTTAGCATTACAAGTTGCTACTTGCAAGACTTTTACTTTTTTGGCAAAGAAGAGCAGTCAGTTTCTGTTCAATTTACTTAACAGTCTGGATGCTGTTTTGAAACCTCAAGAAATGGCTTTGACTATCAAACCTAGGATTTGTTAGATAATCACAAGCAATATAACTGGCAGCTTTTATTGTTATGAAGGCAAACGCTGATATAAATTCACAGTTGCAATCTATTTCTTTTCAGTAAATTTTGTTTACTTTCATTTGTCTGATGGAGAAAATATAAAAAATATAAACACTTAGAAAATATGAAATATTGGAAAAGACAATATTGTACATCATTCTACCATCCAGATATTTAAATGCTATTCAGATATGAGTATGTATTTTCCTGTTTTATTTTATAGATTATGAAAGAGGTTAACCTGCAAGAATAATAGCAATTAATACCAATAATTATTTTTATTGCATGATTTTGCTTAATGCTCTCCATATAGTTTTTTCACTTTTCATTTTTCATAAAATAATATGCTTATTTATTAAACTGAAACTAACTTATTTTAGTATGATGTCATAATGCAAGTTATGCTGTATAACGCTTGTGTTAAAAAATCTCCATTGCTATATGTTTGTTTCATTTTTTGTTTAGTTATTTGTTTATTTGTTAATTTTTGCCATCATACATACAGGTATAACAAATAAATTTTTGTATACTTTTTGTACAAGTGTTTATTTTCCTTAGTGAATCTACTAATATGGGAATTCTAGGATAAGAGACTGAGAATTCTTAATAATATGTGTTGTATGTTCACTTTTCCTCCTTTCCCTACAGGTTGGACTGATTCATTTATTCACTAGCAGAGGTTGGTCGTGCCTATCTCTCTCTCTTGAAAACTTACCTAACAAATCTCAGCCAATTTGATGTGTGGGAAATGCTACCTATTATGGTTTGGATCTATGTCCTCCTGTGGTCTGTGTATTAAAGGCTTGGTCTCCAGCCAATGTAGGCATGGAGGAGAACTTTACATCATTGGGGGTTGTACCTTCAAAGGGAGTCAGTAGTTCTGTGGACCCTTCCTCTTCTTCTCTTCTGCTCTCTATCTCCACCCCATGCCACACTCCACACTATAATGTGCTGACTCTAGATAGACCCAAAATAATAGCCCTAACTGATCATCCCAAACTTTGAACCAAAATAAACCTTTTCTCTTTATAAGTTAATTGTTTCTAATATTGTTATAATGAGGGAAAACTCAGTAACACAGTACCTCCATATTTTCTAAAGTCTTTTGCTTCCTAACTTGGTAAGGACATTTTCCATGTATTGAATAATTATCTATATTGATCTTTAAAATTATTAATGTCCAATTTCCTTTTTAATCTCTATGATGTCTTTAATTATATGTTATATACTAAGTATATAGAAATTTGATTCATTTACATTTATGCAGGAGGACTGGATATCCTATTTCATCAATATAATTGAGAGATCGAATTTTAAAATTGACAACAACAAAGCATCAGGAGAATGCTTCCTCAAATGCTGAATAATGGTAGGAGTGTGTGCATTAGTACTCACTAATCAATCCAGTAGGTAAATATAATTGCACTTTTTTCATTTGTCCATTAGTTATGCAATTCATCAGCCATTTTTTTTCCTAAATGAGAGAACTCAAACTTCCTGAACCACCTCCCTTTTCTTCCTTAAGTTGTCCAGACATGATATGCACTTACTTGCTCTTAATTGAGGGCTTCCAGTCATGTTTCCAATAGCAAAGTGAAGCAAGAGAACTGGAATGTTTCTTCAGAACCACTGGCATTTCTTAATCATGTTGTCACAACAATAATTTTAAACATCAATCCTCTATAACTTAATAATATTTGTGCAGTTCAGGTGATGCAGAGATTATTTTGGATCCTGCTGAGATCCAAGATTTTGGCTTATTTATTTCACACTTATGTGTTGAATCATTTCCCAAAGTGCTGCCACATGCCAGGCAGATGGAGCTGCAGAAGGCTGCAAATTTGGTTTCATGCCTGGGTCAAGACAAGCCCTCCTGATATGGTTTATATTAGACCCAGATCACAAGGCCAGGTGTTCTCTACTATGTGGTGAATTCATTCCTTTTCGGAGTCTTTTCATGCTAGAAAATTTGCTGGTGACTCTATCAGTTCATTCCCACTGTTACTCTAAGTTTGCAAACATGGGGTGAAAGGCACTGGATATTGTGATCTTTCCCTCTCAGAATGCACTCAGCTCCTTAGACTACCCCAAGTTTGACTCTCTAGGAGACACAAAAGCCTTTTATAAGCCAAATATACACTTCTACCATGTGAATTTTCCAAAACAAGGTGTTTCTCCTTCTGATTTGAGAAGAAGAAAGCTTCCATGTTGACTTTTGGCAGCTTGTTTTACTAAAAAATAAGCAACAACATTGCTTCTTATTGATCACTCTGATAAGAATGATATAAGCAAATTGCAAAGAGCTGGTTAGTATAAATTCTGGTAATGTCAGTATTATAGAATTTATTTGGTTGCAAATACTATAAAACATAATTAAATATTCAAAACATACCATATCTACTTCATCCTTTCATTCTTTTCTGTTACAATGATTCTTCTGAGCATCTGAGATGGTTATTCCTGGTTGATACTTATGGAGACAATTCACTGGGGATGGGAACTCTTCCTCCACTGGTAATGACTTAAACTGTAGAGTTTCAAGTGGTTCAAGTGTGGTCTGATTTGAGCTGCTGGGGTTGATTTTTCTCCTGATTTTGAGCCAGAGTGTTACTAAACCACCAAAAAGATCACAAAACAGTCAAGTTATGATTTCTTACTATTGAAGAAAAGTCCATGGAGCACCTTATCTATCCTCCATCTGACCCTGGGCAAAGTTCTAAAGTGGGTGATGATCAACAAAATTCCTCCCCAAACTGGAAAGCAATGACATGCTTAAGGAGTGACAGTCAGCTAAATGATAATAGGAAGTTAATTGGGAAAGAAACTCTAATTTTGATTCATTTTCTAATTTCTGTCTGGATTTGAGCATCTCTCTTACCTCTCTGGTTTCTTTATATGAATTAGGGGGTGCATTTTCAAATGTTAAGATTCTGTTGAGTTTTTTAAAGGACAGATGAAAGTAAGTGAATAGAAATTTCAACTTACAAACGAAGGCTAAAGATTTTTGAAAGCTGTACTCTTTCACATTTCCACAAGCAATTTATATGGGTTCCAATGCCTCCATATTCTCACGTTTGTTATTTTTTCATTTTTTATGATAGTTAATAGCTACTAATCTTATTATGGTTGTGATTTGCATTTCCCTAATGATTAGTGATGTTAATATCTTTTTATGTACTTAGTAGCAATTGGAACATCTCCTTTGAGGAAGTGTCTACTCAAGTCTTTAGTTCATTTAAAAATACTCGGTGGTTTTTCTTTTTGCTGTGAAGTGGTAGGAGCTCTTTCTATAGTCTGTCTGTTAATTTTTTGGTTAGATATATTATTTGCAATTTTTTTTGCCCCAATCTCTGATTTTTTTCACTTTCTTAACCATATCCTTTCATGCCTCAAAACCATTTGGATGAAGTCTATCTAGTTTACCTTGTGCCCCTTTCAAAACTCCATTGCCAATCCAAGATTATGGATATTTATCCTGATGTTTTCTTCTAGAATTTTATGATTTTTTGCTTCTAAGCTTCGGCTGTGAATCCAGTTTGAGTTAACTTTAATATATGTTGTAAAGCAGGGAACCAAACTCTACTTTTTGCATATGAAAATCCAGTTGTCTTCAAATCACCTCTCCCAGGCTTTGCAGATTGAACTTGTATGGGGGTACTTATTTGACACTTACTTGGTTTTTACTGAGCCAAGAAATAAACCAAAGATGGATATCTAAGATCCTTTCAAGTCTGTTCTTGGCATGCATATGGCTTCTCAGTATACATGGATATTTTTCAATATCCTAATTTTCTAAAGAAGCTTTCTTTCCTGGCTGAGTCCTTTCATGTATCATATGTGTCTACCCGAACTTTTTCCTTGGTGTTTGTGTGGGTTGTTCATACAACCCTACAATATTGCAGTGCCCACCTCTTTTCTGGTCCCCAGTTTTGAGTGAGGCAAACAGAGATGAGCTTCATCCTGTATCATTTCTCTGACAGTCCCCATCAGGTGAGAAAAGATACACAATACTATATGAATAAGGTCTGCTCTACTCCCTGCACACCCGTGGATCCTGGAATTCCCAGGATTGTACACTGGGAATCCAGGTTGTTATCCAAAAGACTGCCACCAAGTCGTTGAAGGAGTGGGATGAGGCAAGTAAAAATGTCACAAACCTTACACACAATTTTTAAGTTGCCTTTCCCTTGATTTAACATTCCCTTGGTTGTTACAAGCCTTTGACTATATTCCTAAATTCCAACAAAGTCACTTCTAACATGCTGAACTAACATGCTGAATAATTTTAAATCATTATCTGCTTCCTGAGCCTATTGTTTTATAATAATATCTAGATAATTAATGATGGCCCTAATAGCTATACTATACACAGTGCTGTCAGTCACTATGATAGTTCATCCTAACATCAAACCTGGAGGGCAGGTTTTGTTCCATCTTCATTTTTACAAAGTAATGGAATGGAAGTTGATCAAGTTGCTTGCTCATAGTCAAGGAAATAGATCTTGCTGAAATTGTTAACTGTCTCATACTAACAATAAGTCTTATATATGGAATCTTCTACACACATTGCAAATCTTCTCCGTATCAAATATTAGCTAAATATTTCACATACAATTACAATATTTATTTTTACAATAGCCTTTTAAGGATTTCCTCATTAAGTATGAATAAAATGGAAGCACATGGTATCACAGTTACTTGTGGTTCAGATGGGGTTCTAGAAAGAAGATTTGATTGCTGGTTTATAGGCTTTCTTCTTGCCTCTAGGAAGAATATTTGAGTTAATTTTCTTTGAACATTTTTTTAAAGTAGCAAAGAATCCAGGATGATAGCATGTGCTGACCAAATATCTCAATGTTAACAACACTGTCAAAATAGAATTAAATAGCCTGTAATTGATGAACTGACCTGCAATTAAGAAAGGGGAAATATCCCAGAAATATCAGAGAAAATAATACAACATTCAATGGATGTTATGACTCACAATGAATATACCCAAAGGGAAATCAAAGGTGATGGTGCTCTTATCCTCAGATGCTGTGTGGTTATCCAGCCTTGTGGCTTGGTACATCCTGTGTGTGCTGTGGGAGAACAGAGGCAGTTCTTAGACTCATGAAAACATAGAGGCAGTCTGTTACATTCATATTATGTAACAATGAGTCTTATATAGAGAATATGTTTCCTCCCCTGTACATAAGGGAAGCCAGTCCTATACAAAATCAACTTGAGTTTAAATTTTAACTGAGCCCAAACTTCCCCTAGTTTGGAAATAATAGCAATTGATGACTTAATTGCAGGTTTGAGTCTAAATTAATTTCTGCCATGTAAGCTTACTTTCCTTAGATTTTGCTTCCATTCATTAAAGGACTTTAAATACAATCACGTATTTCTTCTTTTTTATTTTTATATGATAGTGGAAGGCATTACAATTCTTATTAAACATATAGAGCACAATTTTTCATATCTCTGGATGTATACAAAGTATTTCACACCAATTCGTGTCTTCATACATGTACTTTAGATAATGATAATCATCACATTCCACCATCATTAATTATCCCATGCTGCTTTTCTTCCTTTCCAAACCCTCTGCCCTATCTAGAATTCATCTATTCCTCCCATGATCCCTCTCCCTATCACACTATGAATCACCTCCTTATATAAAAAGAAAAAAAATTGGCATTTGGTTTTTTGAGATTGGATAACTTCTCTAACTCCATCCATTTACCTGCAAATGCCATGACTTTATTCTTTTTATTGCTGAGTAATATTCCATTGTGTATATATGCCACATTTTTTATCCATCCATCTATTGAAGGGCATCTAGGTTGCTTACACATTTTAGCTATTGTGATAATCATATATTTCTGTCTAATCTATTGTCCATCTGTCCCTCTGTCTTTAGAGCTGAATATCTCCATCACCCTAAATCCTTGAAGTAGACATTTTGCAGATGCAGGAACTTTCTGCTGGTTTTGGAGTTTGTAGTTGCTTAAATAATAAGTTTTTGTTATTATTTCCCCATCCATTTTATTCATCTCCCTGTAAGACCAAAGTAGAGAATACAAAACAACTGGGTGAACAAGTGAAGAGCTGACAATGACACTTGGTGCCCAATGCCTGCTAAACTGTGATCACTGAAAGCAGCTAGCAGAAGCCCTGGCAGTTGCTGTAGTTTATGAAAACAAATGCCAGTTTAGTTGTGCTCTGTATCTTTGTTCCCATAGGCAGCCAGAACCTTCATCTTTCTCTACAACAGATAAATGAAACAAATAATATGACTGAATTTCAAGTGTTCCTTTGGATCTACACCTATAATTCATCATCTGCTTAAATCAAAGGCAGTCCATTTTGTTGTTGTTGTTGTTGAATGAAGTGTTTCTTGTTTCCTTCATACAGTTCAGGTTTGCATAGACTCCCAAGACAGGGTGACTCTTGACCTACAAATGCCTATATGTGGTGCTCTCAATTCTGATATCCTCTTAAAGGTTTTAATTGCTGAGACAAGTCTTTTTCTTAATGTTTGCTACTTGGTATTTTTTCCAAATATGTGTGTGCTAACCATTGGAACTTTATTCTATTCCAGAAACACTTTTACATTTTACAGGGTGAAAAGATGCATAGGGATGAACTCTATAATGCTTTAGAATGCTATAAGTTGTTGGACTTTTAAGAGTTTGGTTCTCTGAAAAATGGTGTAAGTTTTTAAACCATCCTCTCAGTTGAAATGATTAAGTTAAATTCTTCAGAGAGGTGGTCCACACCTCACCACTAAGGGCAGGTTAGGAGAACAGTTGCTGGGGATGCTGATTCAGCCACCAGAGATGGTGCTTTATGACATCAGTGGAAAGGAAAATTAAGTCATCATTTAACAGATAATTGGCCTTTCAAGGTCAGGAAGGTGTAGATATTTCAATGTTCTAATCAGAGCTCTTATCCCAAACTTATATTTAGGGGAAGCCTCCTCTACTGGACAAGATCTAGAAGTTCAGTAGTTCATCATGGAAAGAACCTAGAGCGGGAAGAGGACAGTGCACTCTTCCTCCTGATTTGCTTCCCATGCAGCCTCTTGCCCCTGGATTCCCTTGCTCTGATTAACATGGTTTCCCTCACACTGACTCACTCCATTTTCAAAATCTCTACAGTTTCTTTCATGGCTGCCTCTGGAGCCAGGGCTCCCAGGAGCAGTACTAGCCATCCTTGGCACCCCTTCCTTGTCAGCTTGCCTTCCTGCTACAGTTGTTGACTCAACACTTGTGAATAAAGATCACTTACAATTACTGATGTTAGATTTTCTTTTTACTTACAAGCTCAATGTTTATATTTTATAGTTTAGCCTTCAAAAATTTACATTCTGTGTAATTAAATGGATATGTGCAAATGTTTGTCTCTTTTCCTTAATTAAATTATATATTCATTATTTATTTGTTATACATGTTGACAGGGAGAATGCAATTCACTTATTACACATATACAGCACAATTTTCAAGTCACTGCTTGTAGAAAAATTATATTCACACCATTCTTGTCTTTATACATGTACTTAGGGTAATGATACCCTACTCATCACACTATCATTCCTATCTCTTTGCCCCCTCCCATCCACTCCCTATCCTTTGCCCTATCTAAAGTTCCTTCATTCCTCCCATGCTCCCTGCCATCACCATCCTGAATTATGAACCAGCATCCTCACATCAAAGAAAACATTCAGCCTTCGGTTTCGGGGGATTGACTTACTTCAAGTAGCATTATATTTTCCAACTCCATCCATTTACCTGAAAATGTCATGATTTTATTCTGTTTTAATGCTGAGTAATAATGTTCCATTGTGTATATATACCAAAGCTTCCCTGTTCATTCTTCTATTGAAGGGAATCTGTGTTGGTTCCACAACTTAGCTTTTGTGAGTTGTGCTATTATAAACATTGATAAGGTTGTGTCCCAGTAGTATGCTGTTTGCAAGTCCTTTAGATATAAACCAAGGAGTGACATAGTTGTGTCAAATGGTGGTTCCATTTCAAGTTTTGCAAGGAAACTCCTTATTGCTTTCCAGATTGGCTGTACCAAGTTGAAGTTCCACCAGCAATGTATTAGTGTTCCTTTCCCCCCACATCCTTGTCAACACTTATTTTTTATTGTATTCTTGATAGCTGCCTTTCTGACTGGAGTGAGATGAAATGTTAGAGTAGTTTTAATTTGCATTTCTCTAACTGGTAGAGATTTGAGCATTTGTTCATATTTTTGATGATTGTTTAACCTCTTCTGAGAAGTGTCTGTGCAGTGCCTTGGTCCACTTATTGATTGGGTTATTTGTTGTTTTGGAGTTACGGTTTTTGATTGCTTTATATATAATGGAGAGTAGTGCTCTATCTAATAGGTACGTATAGGCTTGAGGCTGCTATGACCAAGAAACTAGGATATATCTACTTTTATCAAGGGACAACACTAAGGACTTGATAAGACATCACCAAAGTCCCTGATGGCGTGGCTGCACCATGCCTACTAGATTCTCTACTAGAGATGCTAACAGTAATCTAATTGCTGAGGTAACAGAGAGTCTTGCATGGGCTTGCCTAACTTTTATTTCTACTATTAATAGCCAACAACTTATGATTAGCCTCACACTAGTCATATAATCTAATACCTCCACATTCTCTCATCCTACCTCATCAAAATGTCAGGTAAACCATTACCTGAACCAATGGACTATATGATCAAAGATAAGTGAACTCATCATTTCTGATTAAAGTGCAAAACTGTAAATGTAAAAATAGAAGCAGATAAAAGGCTGCACATTATATACGTTGAGAACTGTAATATTTATCTCTCCCTTAAAAGTGAAGTATTGGTAACCTGTAGGACACTGAAAGATGATAGGGCAGAAGATGTAATACCTTGGGTCTACACTGGAAGAGAATTAGACACATTGACATCAAGAAAAACCAAGGGAGGAAAGTACCCCAAACAAACCAAGACACAACAAAAATAGGATCAATAGATAGTACAGTAGGTGAAATGTCAGAGAAGGAATTCAGAATATGCACAACTAAAATAATTTAAAAATTAAAGAAAGATCTAAGTGAGCAGAGGCAAAAAAAATCAGTCACTCTAACAAAGTGATGAGAGAATAAATATAGGTTAAAATAGATTACTTTTGGAAAGGGATAGAAATACTGAAAATAAACAAACAAATTCTTGAAATGAAAGAAACAGTAAGCTAATATAAAAACTCAATCGATAGCACCATCCACAGACTAGATCACGTGGAAGACAGGATCTGGGACAATGAAGACAAAATATATAATCTTGAAAATAAAGTTGACCTCACAGTGAAGATGGTAAGAAACCATGAACAGAAATAATGCCCAAGAATTATGAGATATCATCCAAAGACCAAATGTAAGATTTATTGGGATAGAGAAATGTTCAGAGATTCAAAGCAAAAGAATGCACAATCTCTACAATGAAAGTAAATTTTCCAAAAATGAAGAAAGAATTGGAGAATCAAATACAAGAGGCCTATAGGACACCAAAGGTACAAAATTAAAACACATCTACACCAAGTCATATTATAATGAACATGCCTAGCATACAGAATGAGGATAGAATTTTAAAGGCCACAAGAGTGAAAAATCAGATTATCTATAAGGGAAAACCAATTCAGATCTCAGCATATTTTTCAACATAGACTCTCAAAGCCAGGAGCTCTTGGAACAACATATACCAAGCTCTAAAAGATAATGGAAGTCAACCAATAATCCTATATCCAACATTTAATGTTTGTTTCTTAATTGGAAATTTTTGTACGTAAAAATGATACTAGAATCAATAAATGGGATGGTATCAAACTAAAAACCTTGTTCACTGCAAAGGAAACAACCAAGAACAAGAATAGAAAGCCTACAGAATGAAAGAAAATCTTTGCAACCTGCACCTCAGATAGAACACTAATCTTGAGGATATACAAAGAATTCAAAAAAACTTAACACCAAGAAAACAAATCACCCAATGGATAAATGAGCAAAGGAACTGAAATAGCACTTCACTGAAGGAATGATTGGTGAAGAAATATATGAAAAAAATATTCAGCATCTCTAGCCATTAGGGATATGCAGATCAAAACCACATGGAGATTCCATCTCACTCCAGTCAGAATGGCAATGATCAAGAATACAAGTAACAATAAATATGGGAGAGGATGAGAAAAAAAAGGTTCACTTATACGTTGCTGCTGGGACTGCAAATTGGGGTAACCATTAGAAAAAGCAAAATGGAGCTTCCTGAGAAATCTTGGAATGGAACCACCATTTGACCCAGTTATCCCACTACTCAGTACATACTAAGATAACTTAAAATCAGCATACCATAGTGATGCAGCCACACCAATGTTTATGGAGCTCACCTAACAATAAACATGCTATTGAACCCAGCTAGGTGCCCTTCAACAGATGAATGGCTAAAGAAAATGTGGTATAGTAAACAATGAAATAATATTCAGCCATAAAGAAGAATGAAATTATAGCATTTGCTAGTAAATGGATGGAACTGCACATATCAAGCTAAGTGAAATAAGCCACTCGCCAAAAGCCAAAGGCCAAATGTTCTCTCTGATGTTTGGATGCTAACAAACAACAAGGGATGGGGGGTAGGGGAAGAATAGAAGTTCATTGAAGTAGACAAATGGGAGGGAAGAAAAGGAGTGGGGATAGGAATAGGAAAGACAGTACAATGAATTGACATAACTTACTTATGTTCATACATAAATACATGACCAGTGTCACTTCACATCATGTACAACTGCAAGAATGGGATCCTAACTAGAATAACTTATATTCTGTGTATGTACAATATATCAAAGTACTCTACTGTCACATATATCTATAAAGAACAAATAAAAACATTTAAAAAATACTATAAAGAAAGATACAATTACTTGATGTGTATTTTGCCTTATTTGTTTTAGTTTATATTTTGTAAGTCTCACTTCTTAAGCCCAATTTAACACCTAAAGTCTAATTCGTTCCCTGCCACTGCCATACCTCATCTTTCCATTATCTATAGCTTTCTGCTCAGGATATTATCTCTTTGCATTTGGTTCATTTACTTTCACGGACTCTAGGAGACTGTTAAAAAGATATTTTTCTTGTAAAATGTTTTAAAGCTACTCTTTTTTCTCCATCAATTTGAATGAAGCATCGGATCTCTGGTTCCTTTATATAAACATCCTTTCAAAATGTAATGTCCTTCATATGACAAAATCATATTCTGTATAAAATCAAACGCTTATTTCTTGGAATTAAAAAAGGGGGCTCAAAACATGGCTAAGTTAAAACTTTGTAAGTTAGGTTTCAAATCGTTTATTTGTATGTCTGTATACTTTTTGTTTCTTGGAGTATAACACCTGTTTAAACTTTCATTCATTCACTCATTCAACAATCTTTTTTCTTGGATGCCTATAATGGGCTGTACAACAGAGATTTGTTTATATTCTAGTAGAAGAGGAAGAGCAAGAACTAACTTAAAAGTGATACATTATATCATGCATTATGACAATATTTCTATGTTACCACTACATTTATGTGACAGCATACATGGAAGAAGCAGCACAAGTAGAATGAAGTAGAAAATTATTGAATAATGGGATGGGGTAGGGTTTACTGAAATACTAAGTAAGGTCACTTGTGTAGAGCTTTCAAGAAGAAAACATTCGAGTAGAGATTTTAAGGAAGAAAGAAATTAGATAAATAATCAAATGTTTTGCCAGATTATAACACAAGTAGTCTGTAGTCCAACTCCTGATAGAGTCTTTATTTCCTTCTGAAAGCTCATGAGCCAGGTGTGCATTTCTGTTGGTATTCTGGTCATCTGAACACCAGAATCCCTGTTCAACTCTTCTTACAATAATCTAAAGCTTTTCCAGCTCACTATTAAAAAGTCTTACAAAGTCTTTGTGGGTCAAAGGTTTCTGATCCACACAATGAGTTTATTCAGAGGAGTGTCCCCACTTCTCACTACACAAATGTCTGATTCTGTTAGCTTTGATTTCACTCTAACCAAAGCCTCTGATAAAAAACAAACTAGAGGATGGGCACATGATCCCAAGGGCTCAGTCCATAGATGGCCAACTCCAATTCTCTGGGTCCAAGGTGAGTCAGTGCACTATGAGGGAAAGGCCCAGTGGAGGAAAGCTGTTCCTCTCATGGCAGTGAGGAAGCAGAGAGACAGGAAGGGATCACAGGAAAGTAGGAGCTTTCCTGGCATGACCACAGTGACCTAGCTCCTCCAGCTGCACCCCACCTGCCTACAGTTACAACCCGAACTGAAACTTGGATGCTCTAGTTAGGTTACAGGTTCCACAATCCAATAATTTCAGCACTATTTCTGCATGAATATAGGAGTGTGTGGGGTGAGTGGACTTATGTCCAAAGTTTAACAGACTGTAAGCCTATGTACTCTGTTTACTGAGGCTGAACGATCACACATTCAAGCCCAGCCTGAGCAACTTAGCAACATTTTGTCTCAAAATAAACATATAAATAAATAAGTGGCTGGGGATGTACCTCTGTGTTAGAGAATTTCATATGTTTGAGACCCTGGGATCAATCACCAGTATGTCCCCTCAGCCAAAATAAAAAATAAAAAGTAAGTGCTTGAGGGATTGAGTTCAAAACTTCTTCCCCTTTCATCATGTGAGGATATGGCCACAAAATATTCTGATTTTGAGCTGGGAGAAGTGAAATACTACCAATAAATTACCCATTCCAAGGTATTTTGTTACAGCAGCAGGAAGAGACTCGTTCATCTGGGAAGACCTCCATTTCTTCTCTCTGTGGGAAGGACACTTTTGTCAGTGCTAGGATTCTTGGCGTCCACATTTTGTTTTATATCACTTTGAATATATCAACCCACTCTTCTTTGAATTCCAGAGTTTCCAATGAGAATTCCCTGGTAGGACTGTATGGGGCAATTAGGATGAAGCTTTACTCCCTCTTAGCCCCATAGGTGTTAAGACTGTGCTTAGGGAACAGATCATGTTGTTTCAGTATCACAATGGGAGCCAAGTGCTACTCTATTTTGACACCAATGATTTGGAAGAAAAAGAAATTGAATACCTTGAATGTAGATATGATAAGGTCTTCAGAAGCCCAGAATTATTAGAAATGTTTAGAACTGAAAAGACAAGTCCTTTTAATTTGCAAACAAGTAAATATCAGTCTCCATAACCAATGGGAGCAAAAAAAAAAAAAAAAAAAAAAAAAATTATGTCTGGAGTCCATTTGTATTCTTGTTGTGACATGGAAACAATTCTGGAGGCCCCAAAGGGAGATGACCACTGAGGGTTTAGGCCAGGCATGATTGGTCCTTTTGTTGCTCTGACCTCACAAGGAGCCATTGTGAGGAATCTTCAAAGAGCGGGTATATAAGAAAGTGGCCAGGGCTGGGTTTTTGTCCACAAGTACAGGAAGCTCTTGGTGGTGACCTGTCGGACTCCCAGATAGTTAGTGCGTTTGGTGGTTGGTGGTTGGTATTCGGTGGTTGGTGGTTGGTGGTTGGTGGTGCTGTGGTGTTTGGCTTTTGGTTTTTTGATTTGGGTTTGTTGTTTTGCTTTGTTTTGGTTTTTGGTTTTGCTTTGTTGTTTTGGCTTGTTATTTTTTTTTAAGCTAGCATCCTTAGTTGGTGTTCCTGCTTAGGATGTTTAGCCAGAGTAGTGAGAGTAGTGAGAGTAGAGTAGCAGCACTGCAGGTGCCAGGCTCCTGCAGCGTGGCAGCCTTCCTGGAGCACTATGAGTTCCTGAAGGTCATCGGGCGTGGTGGGTATGGCCAGGTGAGCCTAGCCCTCCA
The DNA here is from genome assembly GCF_045843805.1 of Urocitellus parryii. Lineage (NCBI taxonomy): Eukaryota > Metazoa > Chordata > Mammalia > Rodentia > Sciuridae > Urocitellus > Urocitellus parryii. The sequence continues at coordinate 33,094,858 of NC_135532.1, forward strand.
TCGCCTCTCAGGGGCACAGGTGGCAGTGAAAGCCCTGGATCTGGAAGTGGAGAACATTCCGGCCTTCAACGAACCCAAGATAATGATGAGTCTGGAGCACCCCAACGTGGTCCAGCTGTTTCACGTGATTGGCACCGAGAGCACCATCTACATGGTGATGGAGCACGTAGGTGGGGGACGACTGCTTGATCACATCACACGTGGCATGCAGGTGGAGGAGGTCCGGAGGGTTTTCAGGCAGATCCTGTGTGCGGTGGGCTACCTCCATGACAAGGGCATCGTGCACCGAGACCTGAAGCCAGAGAACATCATGCTGGATACCAGAGGCCAAGTCAAGCTGATCGACTTTGGTGCCGCCACGTGGTTCAGCGCTGGGGAGAAGCTGAGGCGGGTCTGGGGCACACTCCCATACCTTGCCCCTGAAGGTGTCTTGCGGCAAGAGTATGAGGGACCCCCGATGGACGTCTGGAGCCTGGGGGTCATCTTGTATTTTATGTTGACACGGAGCCTCCCATTTGACTCCACCTCCTCTGAGGACCTGCTGAAGCGGATCACTCACGCCAGGTACCGGGTCCCTGACTCAGTGCCTGTGGGAGCCCGAAGGCTCATCCACAGCATACTGACTGTGAAGCCCCCGAAGCGGCCCACAGTCAAGCAAATCTCTCGGCACCCATGGCTGAAGCAGGGTGGGGAGTGTGTACCCCAACAGAGTAGTGAGGGTCTTCCCAAACACCCAGACCCCCAAATAATGGCGCTCCTGGTTGACAATGGTCTCGATCCATACCAAACCTGGGTATCTCTGGCCAAGAGAAAGTTTGATGCAGGGATGGCCAACTACTTGATTCTGCAGCACCAGGAGAGCCAGGGGGGAGAGTGCATGTTCCCAGCGCAGCCTGTGCCTCGCAGGGTTCGGCTTTCCTCTTGTCCTGCGGGCCTTTCCCGGGGCCCTGTGCTCCCCAGGAGGAGCACGAGTGAGCCTGCCCTTGGAGCCTTGCCCTTGCCCCATAAGCGCCGGCTGCCTGAGGAAGCCGAACAGCCAGGGCAGGTGGGCATCAGAAGGGCCAGCCTGCCTGCTCTTCCTCGGGACTTCCAGCCTGCTGAGGCCCCGCCTCCTGACGAAGCCTCCCAGTCCAGCTCAGTGTCCTACTTGCCCAGCCGCTGGAAGCGCCTGGTCAGGTTAGTAGAGACAGTCCGCAGCAGTTCCGCCCAAGATGTATCCCCAGAGCAACCCCGAGAACCCAGGAAGAGCTGGACCAGGAGGATCGCTAACTGTGTCCAAAGACTGTGTTGTTGTTGCATGCCACGTGTCCGTGTCCGCAATAGAGTGTTTCCAAGGGTTCGCAGGAAAAGTGAGCCAGAGCCGGATCAGGAGACCTTTTCTGGCTCCGAGGTCGAAGTGGAGAGCTGAGCCAGACAGGACCAGCGGACAGCCTGGGATTCCTCTGCCCCCACCTGCCGAAGACACCAGAGACTGTTCTGCCTGGGACACTTCACCCTGCCCTGCCCCCTTTCCCTTCTCCCATTCCTCTGACATGTTTCTTGATACATTGATTTTGGACAAATTGTATAATAAATTTTTTGTTGCAAAATTTTAAAAAATGCTCTGATTCAAAGGAGGGTGGGCTCTGATTCAAAGAAAGGAGGGTCCTCAGGGTGGGTCAGGTCCCACCAGCCATCATCTCCCAGGCCTGGACCACTGTGCCTCCCTCTCCAGTGTAGACTCCCTTGCCCTTAGAATAGATGAGGACTCAACTTGTCTTGGTTGAGCCAGTGTAGAACATTCACTTGCTTTCACCTAATACAATCTGGTTTCTCTTGATCCAGTGTGCATGGAGTCTCTCCCATTGAGCCATTGTAGACATGCCCTTTAGCTGGTGACCATGGTCACGAGGAATACCTCCAAGAAGGCATGGAAGACCTCAGTGTTCCAGGGTATAATAATGATACATTGTGAGTAGGGAAGGTAGGGAAGGAAGAGTTGGCCAGTACAGCAGTGGCTGGGTGCCTCAGCACCTGCCATGCAGCCGCCTCACTCAAAATTGTCATGACTGTTGCTATGGGACAGAGTACTCAGGATTTCAGGACTGGAGGGGTCAGTTCATTCTATGGATGCAATTATCCATTAAGGCAAGGTGCACCCACATGGATTTACTCTTACCTTTGGATTCGATTACTAGGCTTGTCAAAGGTGACAGCCTGGGCACCTTGTTTCTCTGACATGTCCACTGGTCTGGCACCAGGAGCTACACTGACACCAGCTTCCGGCTCTTGCCCTTTGTGGTCAGAAATGTATACTATGTCAAACTGTCATCCTTGTGTAGAGGTCTGTAACCAAGAGGTCTGTCACCTCCTTGGTTACATTTATTTCTAATTTTTATAAATTTTTTTGAAGTTATGGAACACCTTTGCAGCAGATTCATTATTGGAGTAAAGAAAATGGACTGTTTTATATGTGTGGATCTTCTATCTTTCTACTTTGGTAGCTACTTTGGTAATGTCTTTGGTAATTGCTCTAATTGCTTTGGATACAGTTATGGTCTATGTTGAATCATAGTGGGGAGGGGAGAATGGACATGTTTTCCTTATTCCTGGTTTTGGAGGAAATGTTTTCAGTTTTTCTCCATTCAGAATAATGTTGGCCTTTGGTTTGTCATATATAGGCTTTAAGATGTTGAGGGAAGTTCCTTCTGTCCTTAGTTTCTCTTGTTATAAAAATGAATGGGTAGTGGCCTTTGGCAAATTCATCTTCTGCGATTCTTGTAATCCTGTGATTCTTGTCCTGAATTCTAATTATGTGGTTTGTTACATTGATTTCTGCATGTCTTCAACTGATATTTGGATTATTTATTTTCCTCTATGACCTTGAGGTGTAACATTATTGGATTATTTTTCTTCTCTATGACCTTGATGTGTAACATTATTAGATTATTTTTTTTCTCTATGACCTTGAGGTGTAACATTAGTTAGCTCTATGGTATTTTGGGTATATTATAATCTTTATAAGTTATCAAAAATCTATGACAGTGTGAAGAGAACTTAAATTTTTAGCAATGGGTTTCTATATTTTTTTTAAAAAAAATTATATAAGTTGTCTTCACTCTGTCACATAGATTTTTGTTATCTCCATTCTGATTTCTTTCCTACAATTCAATGTGTAGCATTTAATGTTCAATTGTAGGTGCTGGAATTCCTTTATTATTCCTTTATTATATTTCATCCATTATTATCTATGCAAGGAGTACTCTGTCTTTATTTGTGTTTCCTAACATTTGCTCCATCTCCTAAAATATGAATAGTCAAACAGATGTGATTACAAAGTGAATTGCTTTGTCAATGAATGAAATATTTTATTGATAAAGACATCCATTTGATTCATTGTTTTTGAAATATTTTTAGTTCTAAATAATCTTTATTTATGTCTGGATGCCATATCTAATGGTTAGAGAGCTTTGTTTAAATCCCCCAGTATTTTTTGTATTTTGATCTATTTCCTTCTTTATATTGAGAAGTTTGCTTTCTGTATGCAGAAGCACAGTTGTTTGGAGCATAAATATTAATAATCAGTATATCTTGTTGCTGGATTTCCCCCTCGTCAGTATGAAGTAATCTTCTTTATCTCCTCTAATTACTTTTGACTTGAAGTCTACTTTGACATGAGAGGAGCTACCCCTGCTTCCTTGCTTTTCCCATTTTCATGCATGTCTCTGTCTCCAAGGTGAGTGTCTTGTCAGCAACATGTTGCTTTGTATTGTTTTTTTTTAATCCAAACTGCCAATATGATTTTTGCTTTCATTATTATTATAGACAGATGATTTTTATTTCCTGCCATTTCAATTTATTTCTAATGCTAAATTCAAACTTGGTTATCCTTTAATGGACTACTCTATTGTATTCTTCTCTGCATGAAATATTCCATCAAGGACATTTGGCAGTGCAGACTACATGGTTACAAATTATTTTTGTTTCTGCTTATTGCGAAGGATTATTTTGCTGGTTATACTAATCCTGTTTGGAAGCTGTTTTTTTCCCAAGACTTAGCATGTATCTTTCCATGCCCTCCTAACTTTTAGGGTCTATGTTGAGATATCAGTTGAAATCCAAATGGGTTTACCTCTGAATGTGACCTGCTGTATTTTTCTTGTTGCTTTTAACACTCTAAGCTTCTTCTGTATATTAGGCATTTTCATTATAATGTGTCTTGGAGACGCGCCTATTTGGAATTCTATATGCGTCTTGAGTGTGGATTTCATCTTGTCCCTAAGATTTAGAAATTTTTCTCATATTCATTGAGAAGATTGTGTATTTCTTTAGTTCACCTTTCAGGAGTCTTCAAACACAATGATTCTTAAATTTGTTACCTGCAAACTGTCTCTGATTTCTGGAACATTCTGCCAATGGTCTCTTTGCATCTTTATTTTGACTCTATTTTCAAAATTATGTACTTTGTTGTTTAGATCACACTGAAAATCTATTTTCAAAGTGGTCTAATCTATTGGTAACATTTTGCCACTGAGTTCTTAATCCAGTTTGTTTATTTAGTTTTCATTTTCTTCATTGGAAAATATCCAATTGAAAAGAATTAAAACTATATTTGTTGTGTTCTTTCATCACAAAGGACTTAAACTAGAAAATAGTAAGATGAAAGAACATCTCCAAAACTTTGGAAAATAAGCACACTTCTATGTAACCTATGGATCAAGGAAGTCTAAAGGTGAACTAACTGAAAGATCATTGGGTCATTGGGCAGGAGGAATTTACAAGACCATACCATCAAGGATATGTACTTCAGGACAAGCCCACAAAGTTGTATGATTGCATGGATTGATGTAGAAATAGCACATGACAAAATTCAATACCAATGGATAAAAATTCTGAGAAAAGTAGGATTAGAGAGTGTTATGGGTTAAATTATATCTTCCAAAGCAATTGTTTAGGTTCTAATCCCACACCTAGCAATCACGGCTCCCCCTAACAAATGACTGAATTGTGATGTAATTACCATAATGGTGTCATAAGGGAGTAGGTCAAGCTCTTGGTTCTGTATGACAGACTCCTCATAAGGGGAGCGGGCAGGCTGCTCATTCAATGGCACTTTTGACCATATTTTTTACAGCAGAGCACATTACAATTTTTATTACATATATAGAGCACATTTTTCATATATCTCTAGTTGTTTACAAAGTATATTCACGCCAATTCCTGCCTTCATGTATTTTAGATAGTAATGCTTACCACATTCCACCATCATTAATTACCTTATGATTACCTCATACTCCCTCCCTTCACCTTCAACACCCTCTGCCCTATCTAGAGTTCATCATGTCTCCCATGCTCCGGCTCCCTGTTGTTATGAGGGAAAGCTGAGTAACACAGTACCTCGATATTTTTTAAAGTCCTTTGCTTCCCAACTTGGTAAGGACATTTTCCATGTATTGAATGATTATCTATACTGATCTTTAAAATTATTAATGTCCAATTTCCCTTTTGATCTCTATGTCTTTAGCTATATGTTATATACTAAGGATATAGAAATTTGATTCATTTACATTTATGCAGGAGGACTGGCTATCCTATTTCATCAATATAATTGAGAGATCCGATTTCAAAATTGACAACAACAAAGCATCAGGAGAATGCTTCCTCAAATGCTGAATAATGGTAGGAGTGTGTGCATTAGTACTCACTAATCAATCCAGTAGGTAAATATAATTGCACTTTTTTCATTTGTCCATTAGTTATGAAATTCATCAGCCAATTTTTTTCCTAAATGAGAGAGCTCAAACTTTCTGAACCACCTCCCTTTTCTTCCTTAAGTTGTCCAGACATGATATGCACTTACTTGCTCTTAATTGAGGGCTTCCATTCATGTTCCAATAGCAAAGTGAAGCAAGAGAACTGGAATGTTTCTTCAGAACCACTGGCATTTCTTAATCATGCTGTCACAACAATAATTTTAAACATCAGTCCTCTGTAACTTAATAATATTTGCAAAGTTCAGGTGATGCAGAGATTATTTTGGATCCTGCTGAGATCCAAGATTTTGGCTTATTTATTGGATCTCATTTCCCAAAGTACTGCCACATGCCAGGCAAATGAAGCTGCAGAAGGCTGCAAATTTGGTTTCATGCCTGGGTCAAGACAAGCCCTCCTGATATGGTTATGTTAGACCCAGATCACAAGGCCAGGTGTTCTCTACTATTGTGGTGAATTCATTCCTTTTCGGAGTCTTTTCATGCTAGAAAATTTGCTGTGACCTTATTAGTTCATTCCCACTGTTTCTCTAAGTTTGCAAACATGGGGTGAAAGGCACTGATATTGTGATCTTTCCCTTTCAGAATGCACTCAGCTCCTTAGACTACCCCAAGTTTGACTCTCTAGGACACACAAAAGCATTTTATAAGGCAAATAAAGGCTTCTACCATGTGAATTTTCCAAACAAGGTGTTTCTGCTTCTGATTTGAGAAGAAGAAAGCTTCCATGTTGACTTTTGGCAGCTTGTTTTACTAAAAAAATAAGCAACAACATTGCTTCTTATTGATCACTCTGATAAGAATGATATAAGCAAATTGCAAAGATATTTTTGTTTTTACATTCAGAGCTGGTTAGTATAAATTCTGGTGATGGCTTTATTCTTTTTATTGCTGAGTAATATTCCATTGTCTATGTATGCCACATTTTTTATCCATCCATCTATTGAAGGGCATCTAGGTTGCTTACACATTTTAGCTATTGTGATAATCATATATTTCTGTCTAATCTATTGTCCATCTGTCCCTCTGTCTTTAGAGCTAAATATCTCCATCACCCTAAATCCTTGAGGATGACATTTTGCAGATGCAGGAACTTTCTGCTGGTTTTGGAGTTTGTAGTTTCTTAAATAATAAGTTGTTATTCTTACTTTTCCCCTCCATTTTATTCATCTCCCTGTCAGACCAAAGTAGAGAATACAAAACAACAACTGAGTGAACAAGTGAAGAGCTGACAATGACACTTGGTGCCCAATGCCCGTTGAACTGTGATCACTGTAAGCAGCTGGCAGAAGCCCTAGCAGTTGCTGTAGTTTATGAAAACAAATGCCAGTTTATTTGTGCTCTGTATCTTTGTTCCCATAGGCAGCCAGAAACTTGATCTTTCTCTACAACAGATAAATGAAACTAATAATATGACTGAATTTCAAGTGTTCCTTTGGATCTACACCTATAATTCATCATCTGCTTAAATCAAAGGCAGTCCATTTTTTTTGTTGTTGTTGTTGTTGAATGAAGTGTTTCTTGTTTCCTTCATACAGTTCAGGTTTGCATAGACTCCCAAGACAGGGTGACTCTTGACCTACAAATGCTTATATGTGGTGCTCTCATTTCTGATATCCTCTTAAAGGTTTTAATTGCTGAGACAAGTCTTTTTCTTAATGTTTGCTACTTGGTATTTTTTCCAAATATGTGTGTGCTAACCATTGGAACTTTATTCTATTCCAGAAACACTTTTACACTTTACAGGGTGAAAAGATGCATAGGGATGAACTCTATAATGCTTTAGGATGCTATAAGTTGTTGGACTTTTAAGAGTTTGGTTCTCTGGAAAATGGTGTAAGTTTTTAAACCATCCTCTTAGTTCAAATAATTAAGTTAAATTCTTCAGAGAGGTGGTCCACACCTCACCACCAAGGGCAGGTTAGGAGAACAGTTGCTGGGGATGCTGATTCAGCCACCAGAGATGGAGCTTTATGACATCAGTGGAAAGGAAAATTAAGTCATCATTTAACAGATAATTGGCCTTTCAAGGTCAGGAAGGTGTAGATATTTCAATGTTCTAATCAGAGCTCTTATCCCAAACTTATATTTAGGGGAAGCCTCCTCTACTGGACAAGATCTAGAAGTTCAGTTGTTCAGCATGGAAAGCATCCTCCTGATTTGCTTCCCATGCAGCCTTTTGCCCCTGGATTCCCTTGCTCTGATTAACATGGTTTCCCTCACACTGACTCACTCCATTTTCAAAATCTCTACAGTTTCTTTCATGGCTGCCTCTGGAGCCATCCTCGGCACCCCTTCCTTGTCAGGTTGCCTTCCTGCTACAGTTGTCCACTCACTACTTGTGAATAAAGATCCCTTACAATTACTAATGTTAGATTTTCTTTTCACTTATTAGCTCAATGTTTATATTTTATAGTTTAGCCTTCGCAAATTTCCATTCTGTGTAATTAAAAGGATATGTGCAAATATTTTCCTCTTTGTTTTCCTTATTGAAATATTATTTGTTATACACGATGGTAGACAATGCAATTCAGTTCATATTACACATATACAGCACAATTTTTCAAGTCACCACTTGTACAAATAGTATTTTCACACCATTGTTGTCTTTACACATATACTTAGGGTAATGATGTCTAACTCATTCCTCTGTCTTTCTTACCCCCTTCCCCCTTCCCACTCCCCTTTGCCCTATCTAATATTCCACCATTCCTCCCATGCTCCCCCAACCAATCACCATTTTGAGTCAGCACCCTCTAATCAAAGAAAACATTTGGCCTTTGGTTATTATTATTATTTTTTTTTTGGCATTGGCTTCCTTCCCTCAGCATTATATTCTCCAACTCCATCCATTTACTTGCAAATGCCATGATTTTATTCTGTTTTAATGCTGAGTAATGTTCCATTGTGTATATATGCCACATTTTCCCTATCCATACATCTATTGAAGGGCCTCCACCATCAAAAACTAATTGACTATATGATAGAAGATAACCAAACTCATCATTTCTGATTTTAGTAAAAAAACTGCAAATGTAAATATAGAAGCTGATATAAGGATGCACGTTGGGTACAATGAGTGCTGTAATATTGATCTCTCCCTTAAGTGGGAGGTATTGGTAACCTGTAGGGAAACTGTAAGACAATAGGGCAGAAGCTGTAATACCTTGGGTCTACACTGGAAGAGAATTAGACACATTGACATCAAGAAAAACCAAGGGAGGAAAGTACTCCAACCAAACCAAGATGCTACAAACAATGGGATCCATAGGTACTATGGTAGTTGAAATGTAGGAGAAGGAGTTCAGAATATACATAAATAAAATGATCTAAAAATTAAAGAATGATGTAAGAGAGCATATGCAGGCAAAAATTGGTTACTCCAACAAAGAGATAAGAGAACAAATACAGGCAACCATTGATCATAACAACAAGGAGATAAGTGAGCAAATGCAAGTTGCAATAGATTTATTTCAGAAAAGGATAGAGATATTGAAAACAAACAAACAAACAGAAATTACTGAAATGAAAGAAACAATAGGCCAATTAAAAAACTCAATAGATAGCATCACCAACAGACTAGATCAAGTGGAAGACAGGACCTGAGACAATATAGACAAAATATACAATCTCGAACATAAAGTTGATCTCACAGTGAAGATGGTAAGAAACCATGAACAGAATATCCAAGAATTATAGAATACCATCCAAAGACCAAATTTAAGATTTATTGGGATAGAGGAAAGTTCAGAGATCCAAACCAAGGGAATGCACAATCTCTTCAAAAAATAATATGATAAAATATCCAAAGCATGAAGAAAGAATTGGAGAATCAAATACAAGAGGCCTGTAGAAGGGGTCAGGGTTGTGACTCAGTGCTCATCTAGCATGTGTGAGGCCCTGGGTTTGATCCTCACCACCACATAAAAATAAATAAAATAAAGGTATTTTAAAAAGATGTAAGCATAAAAAAAGAGCCTATAGGACACCAAAGGTACAAAATCACAACAGATCTACACCAAATCACATTATCATCAACAAGACTAGTATACAGATGGAGGATACAATTTTAAAGGCCACAGAGAGAAAAATCAGATTACCTATAAGGAAAGACCAATTCATATCTCAGCAGATTTTCAACACACACACTCTCAAAGCCAGGAGATCCTGGAAAACCATATACCAGCACTAAAAGATAATGGATGGGAATTTTCTTACTAAAAATGATACTAGAATAAATAAATGGGATAATATCAAACTAAAAAGCTTCTTCACCTCAAAGGAAACAATCAAGAACATGAATAGAAAGCCTAGACAATGAAAGAAAATCTTTGCAACTTGTACCTCAGATAGAACACTAATCTTCAGGATATACAAAGAATTGAAAAAAAAAAAACTTAACACTAAGAAAACAAATCACCCAATGAATAAATGAGCAAAGGAACTGAAATAGCACTTCACTGAAGGAATGATTGGTGAAGAAATATATGAAAAAAATATTCAGCATCTCTAGCCATTAGGGATATGCAGATCAAAACCACATGGAGATTCCATCTCACTCCAGTCAGAATGGCAATGATCAAGAATACAAGTAACAATAAATATGGGAGAGGATGAGAAAAAAAAGGTTCACTTATACGTTGCTGCTGGGACTGCAAATTGGGGTAACCATTAGAAAAAGCAAAATGGAGCTTCCTGAGAAATCTTGGAATGGAACCACCATTTGACCCAGTTATCCCACTACTCAGTACATACTAAGATAACTTAAAATCAGCATACCATAGTGATGCAGCCACACCAATGTTTATGGAGCTCACCTAACAATAAACATGCTATTGAACCCAGCTAGGTGCCCTTCAACAGATGAATGGCTAAAGAAAATGTGGTATAGTAAACAATGAAATAATATTCAGCCATAAAGAAGAATGAAATTATAGCATTTGCTAGTAAATGGATGGAACTGCACATATCAAGCTAAGTGAAATAAGCCACTCGCCAAAAGCCAAAGGCCAAATGTTCTCTCTGATGTTTGGATGCTAACAAACAACAAGGGATGGGGGGTAGGGGAAGAATAGAAGTTCATTGAAGTAGACAAATGGGAGGGAAGAAAAGGAGTGGGGATAGGAATAGGAAAGACAGTACAATGAATTGACATAACTTACTTATGTTCATACATAAATACATGACCAGTGTCACTTCACATCATGTACAACTGCAAGAATGGGATCCTAACTAGAATAACTTATATTCTGTGTATGTACAGTATATCAAAGTACTCTACTGTCACATATATCTATAAAGAACAAATAAAAACATTTAAAAAATACTATAAAGAAAGATACAATTACTTGATGTGTATTTTGCCTTATTTGTTTTAGTTTATATTTTGTAAGTCTCACTTCTTAAGCCCAATTTAACACCTAAAGTCTAATTCGTTCCCTGCCACTGCCATACCTCATCTTTCCATTATCTATAGCTTTCTGCTCAGGATATTATCTCTTTGCATTTGGTTCATTTACTTTCACGGACTCTAGGAGACTGTTAAAAAGATATTTTTCTTGTAAAATGTTTTAAAGCTACTCTTTTTTCTCCATCAATTTGAATGAAGCATCGGATCTCTGGTTCCTTTATATAAACATCCTTTCAAAATGTAATGTCCTTCATATGACAAAATCATATTCTGTATAAAATCAAACACTTATTTCTTGGAATTAAAAAAGGGGGCTCAAAACATGGCTAAGTTAAAACTTTGTAAGTTAGGTTTCAAATCGTTTATTTGTATGTCTGTATACTTTTTGTTTCTTGGAGTATAACACCTGTTTAAACTTTCATTCATTCACTCATTCAACAATCTTTTTTCTTGGATGCCTATAATGGGCTGTACAACAGAGATTTGTTTATATTCTAGTAGAAGAGGAAGAGCAAGAACTAACTTAAAAGTGATACATTATATCATGCATTATGACAATATTTCTATGTTACCACTACATTTATGTGACAGCATACATGGAAGAAGCAGCACAAGTAGAATGAAGTAGAAAATTATTGAATAATGGGATGGGGTAGGGTTTACTGAAATACTAAATAAGGTCACTTGTGTAGAGCTTTCAAGAAGAAAACATTTGAGTAGAGATTTTAAGGAAGAAAGAAATTAGATAAATAATCAAATGTTTTGCCAGATTATAACACAAGTAGTCTGTAGTCCAACTCCTGATAGAGTCTTTATTTCCTTCTGAAAGCTCATGAGCCAGGTGTGCATTTCTGTTGGTATTCTGGTCATCTGAACACCAGAATCCCTGTTCAACTCTTCTTACAATAATCTAAAGCTTTTCCAGCTCACTATTAAAAAGTCTTACAAAGTCTTTGTGGGTCAAAGGTTTCTGATCCACACAATGAGTTTATTCAGAGGAGTGTCCCCACTTCTCACTACACAAATGTCTGATTCTGTTAGCTTTGATTTCACTCTAACCAAAGCCTCTGATAAAAAACAAACTAGAGGATGGGCACATGATCCCAAGGGCTCAGTCCATAGATGGCCAACTCCAATTCTCTGGGTCCAAGGTGAGTCAGTGCACTATGAGGGAAAGGCCCAGTGGAGGAAAGCTGTTCCTCTCATGGCAGTGAGGAAGCAGAGAGACAGGAAGGGATCACAGGAAAGTAGGAGCTTTCCTGGCATGACCACAGTGACCTAGCTCCTCCAGCTGCACCCCACCTGCCTACAGTTACAACCCGAACTGAAACTTGGATGCTCTAGTTAGGTTACAGGTTCCACAATCCAATAATTTCAGCACTACTGCATGAATATAGGAGTGTGTGGGGTGAGTGGACTTATGTCCAAAGTTTAACAGACTGTAAGCCTATGTACTCTGTTTACTGAGGCTGAACGATCACACATTCAAGCCCAGCCTGAGCAACTTAGCAACATTTTGTCTCAAAATAAACATATAAATAAATAAGTGGCTGGGGATGTACCTCTGTGTTAGAGAATTTCATATGTTTGAGACCCTGGGATCAATCACCAGTATGTCCCCTCAGCCAAAATAAAAAATAAAAAGTAAGTGCTTGAGGGATTGAGTTCAAAACTTCTTCCCCTTTCATCATGTGAGGATATGGCCACAAAATATTCTGATTTTGAGCTGGGAGAAGTGAAATACTACCAATAAATTACCCATTCCAAGGTATTTTGTTACAGCAGCAGGAAGAGACTCGTTCATCTGGGAAGACCTCCATTTCTTCTCTCTGTGGGAAGGACACTTTTGTCAGTGCTAGGATTCTTGGCGTCCACATTTTGTTTTATATCACTTTGAATATATCAACCCACTCTTCTTTGAATTCCAGAGTTTCCAATGAGAATTCCCTGGTAGGACTGTATGGGGCAATTAGGATGAAGCTTTACTCCCTCTTAGCCCCATAGGTGTTAAGACTGTGCTTAGGGAACAGATCATGTTGTTTCAGTATCACAATGGGAGCCAAGTGCTACTCTATTTTGACACCAATGATTTGGAAGAAAAAGAAATTGAATACCTTGAATGTAGATATGATAAGGTCTTCAGAAGCCCAGAATTATTAGAAATGTTTAGAACTGAAAAGACAAGTCCTTTTAATTTGCAAACAAGTAAATATCAGTCTCCATAACCAATGGGAGCAAAAAAAAAAAAAAAAAAAAAAAAAAATTATGTCTGGAGTCCATTTGTATTCTTGTTGTGACATGGAAACAATTCTGGAGGCCCCAAAGGGAGATGACCACTGAGGGTTTAGGCCAGGCATGATTGGTCCTTTTGTTGCTCTGACCTCACAAGGAGCCATTGTGAGGAATCTTCAAAGAGCGGGTATATAAGAAAGTGGCCAGGGCTGGGTTTTTGTCCACAAGTACAGGAAGCTCTTGGTGGTGACCTGTCGGACTCCCAGATAGTTAGTGCGTTTGGTGGTTGGTGGTTGGTATTCGGTGGTTGGTGGTTGGTGGTTGGTGGTGCTGTGGTGTTTGGCTTTTGGTTTTTTGATTTGGGTTTGTTGTTTTGCTTTGTTTTGGTTTTTGGTTTTGCTTTGTTGTTTTGGCTTGTTATTTTTTTTTAAGCTAGCATCCTTAGTTGGTGTTCCTGCTTAGGATGTTTAGCCAGAGTAGTGAGAGTAGTGAGAGTAGAGTAGCAGCACTGCAGGTGCCAGGCTCCTGCAGCGTGGCAGCCTTCCTGGAGCACTATGAGTTCCTGAAGGTCATCGGGCGTGGTGGGTATGGCCAGGTGAGCCTAGCCCTCCATCGCCTCTCAGGGGCACAGGTGGCAGTGAAAGCCCTGGATCTGGAAGTGGAGAACATTCCGGCCTTCAACGAACCCAAGATAATGATGAGTCTGGAGCACCCCAACGTGGTCCAGCTGTTTCACGTGATTGGCACCGAGAGCACCATCTACATGGTGATGGAGCACGTAGGTGGGGGACGACTGCTTGATCACATCACACGTGGCATGCAGGTGGAGGAGGTCCGGAGGGTTTTCAGGCAGATCCTGTGTGCGGTGGGCTACCTCCATGACAAGGGCATCGTGCACCGAGACCTGAAGCCAGAGAACATCATGCTGGACACCAGAGGCCAAGTCAAGCTGATCGACTTTGGTGCCGCCACGTGGTTCAGCGCTGGGGAGAAGCTGAGGCGGGTCTGGGGCACACTCCCATACCTTGCCCCTGAAGGTGTCTTGCGGCAAGAGTATGAGGGACCCCCGATGGACGTCTGGAGCCTGGGGGTCATCTTGTATTTTATGTTGACACGGAGCCTCCCATTTGACTCCACCTCCTCTGAGGACCTGCTGAAGCGGATCACTCACGCCAGGTACCGGGTCCCTGACTCAGTGCCTGTGGGAGCCCGAAGGCTCATCCACAGCATACTGACTGTGAAGCCCCCGAAGCGGCCCACAGTCAAGCAAATCTCTCGGCACCCATGGCTGAAGCAGGGTGGGGAGTGTGTACCCCAACAGAGTAGTGAGGGTCTTCCCAAACACCCAGACCCCCAAATAATGGCGCTCCTGGTTGACAATGGTCTCGATCCATACCAAACCTGGGTATCTCTGGCCAAGAGAAAGTTTGATGCAGGGATGGCCAACTACTTGATTCTGCAGCACCAGGAGAGCCAGGGGGGAGAGTGCATGTTCCCAGCGCAGCCTGTGCCTCGCAGGGTTCGGCTTTCCTCTTGTCCTGCGGGCCTTTCCCGGGGCCCTGTGCTCCCCAGGAGGAGCACGAGTGAGCCTGCCCTTGGAGCCTTGCCCTTGCCCCATAAGCGCCGGCTGCCTGAGGAAGCCGAACAGCCAGGGCAGGTGGGCATCAGAAGGGCCAGCCTGCCTGCTCTTCCTCGGGACTTCCAGCCTGCTGAGGCCCCGCCTCCTGACGAAGCCTCCCAGTCCAGCTCAGTGTCCTACTTGCCCAGCCGCTGGAAGCGCCTGGTCAGGTTAGTAGAGACAGTCCGCAGCAGTTCCGCCCAAGATGTATCCCCAGAGCAACCCCGAGAACCCAGGAAGAGCTGGACCAGGAGGATCGCTAACTGTGTCCAAAGACTGTGTTGTTGTTGCATGCCACGTGTCCGTGTCCGCAATAGAGTGTTTCCAAGGGTTCGCAGGAAAAGTGAGCCAGAGCCGGATCAGGAGACCTTTTCTGGCTCCGAGGTCGAAGTGGAGAGCTGAGCCAGACAGGACCAGCGGACAGCCTGGGATTCCTCTGCCCCCACCTGCCGAA
Source organism: Urocitellus parryii (assembly GCF_045843805.1). NCBI lineage: Eukaryota > Metazoa > Chordata > Mammalia > Rodentia > Sciuridae > Urocitellus > Urocitellus parryii. Next base: position 33,110,322 of record NC_135532.1, read on the forward strand.
GACACCAGAGACTGTTCTGCCTGGGACACTTCACCCTGCCCTGCCCCCTTTCCCTTCTCCCATTCCTCTGACATGTTTCTTGATACATTGATTTTGGACAAATTGTATAATAAATTTTTTGTTGCAAAATTTTAAAAAATGCTCTGATTCAAAGGAGGGTGGGCTCTGATTCAAAGAAAGGAGGGTCCTCAGGGTGGGTCAGGTCCCACCAGCCATCATCTCCCAGGCCTGGACCACTGTGCCTCCCTCTCCAGTGTAGACTCCCTTGCCCTTAGAATAGATGAGGACTCAACTTGTCTTGGTTGAGCCAGTGTAGAACATTCACTTGCTTTCACCTAATACAATCTGGTTTCTCTTGATCCAGTGTGCATGGAGTCTCTCCCATTGAGCCATTGTAGACATGCCCTTTAGCTGGTGACCATGGTCACGAGGAATACCTCCAAGAAGGCATGGAAGACCTCAGTGTTCCAGGGTATAATAATGATACATTGTGAGTAGGGAAGGTAGGGAAGGAAGAGTTGGCCAGTACAGCAGTGGCTGGGTGCCTCAGCACCTGCCATGCAGCCGCCTCACTCAAAATTGTCATGACTGTTGCTATGGGACAGAGTACTCAGGATTTCAGGACTGGAGGGGTCAGTTCATTCTATGGATGCAATTATCCATTAAGGCAAGGTGCACCCACATGGATTTACTCTTACCTTTGGATTCGATTACTAGGCTTGTCAAAGGTGACAGCCTGGGCACCTTGTTTCTCTGACATGTCCACTGGTCTGGCACCAGGAGCTACACTGACACCAGCTTCCGGCTCTTGCCCTTTGTGGTCAGAAATGTATACTATGTCAAACTGTCATCCTTGTGTAGAGGTCTGTAACCAAGAGGTCTGTCACCTCCTTGGTTACATTTATTTCTAATTTTTATAAATTTTTTTGAAGTTATGGAACACCTTTGCAGCAGATTCATTATTGGAGTAAAGAAAATGGACTGTTTTATATGTGTGGATCTTCTATCTTTCTACTTTGGTAGCTACTTTGGTAATGTCTTTGGTAATTGCTCTAATTGCTTTGGATACAGTTATGGTCTATGTTGAATCATAGTGGGGAGGGGAGAATGGACATGTTTTCCTTATTCCTGGTTTTGGAGGAAATGTTTTCAGTTTTTCTCCATTCAGAATAATGTTGGCCTTTGGTTTGTCATATATAGGCTTTAAGATGTTGAGGGAAGTTCCTTCTGTCCTTAGTTTCTCTTGTTATAAAAATGAATGGGTAGTGGCCTTTGGCAAATTCATCTTCTGCGATTCTTGTAATCCTGTGATTCTTGTCCTGAATTCTAATTATGTGGTTTGTTACATTGATTTCTGCATGTCTTCAACTGATATTTGGATTATTTATTTTCCTCTATGACCTTGAGGTGTAACATTATTGGATTATTTTTCTTCTCTATGACCTTGATGTGTAACATTATTAGATTATTTTTTTTCTCTATGACCTTGAGGTGTAACATTAGTTAGCTCTATGGTATTTTGGGTATATTATAATCTTTATAAGTTATCAAAAATCTATGACAGTGTGAAGAGAACTTAAATTTTTAGCAATGGGTTTCTATATTTTTTTTAAAAAAAATTATATAAGTTGTCTTCACTCTGTCACATAGATTTTTGTTATCTCCATTCTGATTTCTTTCCTACAATTCAATGTGTAGCATTTAATGTTCAATTGTAGGTGCTGGAATTCCTTTATTATTCCTTTATTATATTTCATCCATTATTATCTATGCAAGGAGTACTCTGTCTTTATTTGTGTTTCCTAACATTTGCTCCATCTCCTAAAATATGAATAGTCAAACAGATGTGATTACAAAGTGAATTGCTTTGTCAATGAATGAAATATTTTATTGATAAAGACATCCATTTGATTCATTGTTTTTGAAATATTTTTAGTTCTAAATAATTTTTATTTATGTCTGGATGCCATATCTAATGGTTAGAGAGCTTTGTTTAAATCCCCCAGTATTTTTTGTATTTTGATCTATTTCCTTCTTTATATTGAGAAGTTTGCTTTCTGTATGCAGAAGCACAGTTGTTTGGAGCATAAATATTAATAATCAGTATATCTTGTTGCTGGATTTCCCCCTCGTCAGTATGAAGTAATCTTCTTTATCTCCTCTAATTACTTTTGACTTGAAGTCTACTTTGACATGAGAGGAGCTACCCCTGCTTCCTTGCTTTTCCCATTTTCATGCATGTCTCTGTCTCCAAGGTGAGTGTCTTGTCAGCAACATGTTGCTTTGTATTGTTTTTTTTTAATCCAAACTGCCAATATGATTTTTGCTTTCATTATTATTATAGACAGATGATTTTTATTTCCTGCCATTTCAATTTATTTCTAATGCTAAATTCAAACTTGGTTATCCTTTAATGGACTACTCTATTGTATTCTTCTCTGCATGAAATATTCCATCAAGGACATTTGGCAGTGCAGACTACATGGTTACAAATTATTTTTGTTTCTGCTTATTGCGAAGGATTATTTTGCTGGTTATACTAATCCTGTTTGGAAGCTGTTTTTTTCCCAAGACTTAGCATGTATCTTTCCATGCCCTCCTAACTTTTAGGGTCTATGTTGAGATATCAGTTGAAATCCAAATGGGTTTACCTCTGAATGTGACCTGCTGTATTTTTCTTGTTGCTTTTAACACTCTAAGCTTCTTCTGTATATTAGGCATTTTCATTATAATGTGTCTTGGAGACGCGCCTATTTGGAATTCTATATGCGTCTTGAGTGTGGATTTCATCTTGTCCCTAAGATTTAGAAATTTTTCTCATATTCATTGAGAAGATTGTGTATTTCTTTAGTTCACCTTTCAGGAGTCTTCAAACACAATGATTCTTAAATTTGTTACCTGCAAACTGTCTCTGATTTCTGGAACATTCTGCCAATGGTCTCTTTGCATCTTTATTTTGACTCTATTTTCAAAATTATGTACTTTGTTGTTTAGATCACACTGAAAATCTATTTTCAAAGTGGTCTAATCTATTGGTAACATTTTGCCACTGAGTTCTTAATCCAGTTTGTTTATTTAGTTTTCATTTTCTTCATTGGAAAATATCCAATTGAAAAGAATTAAAACTATATTTGTTGTGTTCTTTCATCACAAAGGACTTAAACTAGAAAATAGTAAGATGAAAGAACATCTCCAAAACTTTGGAAAATAAGCACACTTCTATGTAACCTATGGATCAAGGAAGTCTAAAGGTGAACTAACTGAAAGATCATTGGGTCATTGGGCAGGAGGAATTTACAAGACCATACCATCAAGGATATGTACTTCAGGACAAGCCCACAAAGTTGTATGATTGCATGGATTGATGTAGAAATAGCACATGACAAAATTCAATACCAATGGATAAAAATTCTGAGAAAAGTAGGATTAGAGAGTGTTATGGGTTAAATTATATCTTCCAAAGCAATTGTTTAGGTTCTAATCCCACACCTAGCAATCACGGCTCCCCCTAACAAATGACTGAATTGTGATGTAATTACCATAATGGTGTCATAAGGGAGTAGGTCAAGCTCTTGGTTCTGTATGACAGACTCCTCATAAGGGGAGCGGGCAGGCTGCTCATTCAATGGCACTTTTGACCATATTTTTTACAGCAGAGCACATTACAATTTTTATTACATATATAGAGCACATTTTTCATATATCTCTAGTTGTTTACAAAGTATATTCACGCCAATTCCTGCCTTCATGTATTTTAGATAGTAATGCTTACCACATTCCACCATCATTAATTACCTTATGATTACCTCATACTCCCTCCCTTCACCTTCAACACCCTCTGCCCTATCTAGAGTTCATCATGTCTCCCATGCTCCGGCTCCCTGTTGTTATGAGGGAAAGCTGAGTAACACAGTACCTCGATATTTTTTAAAGTCCTTTGCTTCCCAACTTGGTAAGGACATTTTCCATGTATTGAATGATTATCTATACTGATCTTTAAAATTATTAATGTCCAATTTCCCTTTTGATCTCTATGTCTTTAGCTATATGTTATATACTAAGGATATAGAAATTTGATTCATTTACATTTATGCAGGAGGACTGGCTATCCTATTTCATCAATATAATTGAGAGATCCGATTTCAAAATTGACAACAACAAAGCATCAGGAGAATGCTTCCTCAAATGCTGAATAATGGTAGGAGTGTGTGCATTAGTACTCACTAATCAATCCAGTAGGTAAATATAATTGCACTTTTTTCATTTGTCCATTAGTTATGAAATTCATCAGCCAATTTTTTTCCTAAATGAGAGAGCTCAAACTTTCTGAACCACCTCCCTTTTCTTCCTTAAGTTGTCCAGACATGATATGCACTTACTTGCTCTTAATTGAGGGCTTCCATTCATGTTCCAATAGCAAAGTGAAGCAAGAGAACTGGAATGTTTCTTCAGAACCACTGGCATTTCTTAATCATGCTGTCACAACAATAATTTTAAACATCAGTCCTCTGTAACTTAATAATATTTGCAAAGTTCAGGTGATGCAGAGATTATTTTGGATCCTGCTGAGATCCAAGATTTTGGCTTATTTATTGGATCTCATTTCCCAAAGTACTGCCACATGCCAGGCAGATGAAGCTGCAGAAGGCTGCAAATTTGGTTTCATGCCTGGGTCAAGACAAGCCCTCCTGATATGGTTATGTTAGACCCAGATCACAAGGCCAGGTGTTCTCTACTATTGTGGTGAATTCATTCCTTTTCGGAGTCTTTTCATGCTAGAAAATTTGCTGTGACCTTATTAGTTCATTCCCACTGTTTCTCTAAGTTTGCAAACATGGGGTGAAAGGCACTGATATTGTGATCTTTCCCTTTCAGAATGCACTCAGCTCCTTAGACTACCCCAAGTTTGACTCTCTAGGACACACAAAAGCATTTTATAAGGCAAATAAAGGCTTCTACCATGTGAATTTTCCAAACAAGGTGTTTCTGCTTCTGATTTGAGAAGAAGAAAGCTTCCATGTTGACTTTTGGCAGCTTGTTTTACTAAAAAAATAAGCAACAACATTGCTTCTTATTGATCACTCTGATAAGAATGATATAAGCAAATTGCAAAGATATTTTTGTTTTTACATTCAGAGCTGGTTAGTATAAATTCTGGTGATGGCTTTATTCTTTTTATTGCTGAGTAATATTCCATTGTCTATGTATGCCACATTTTTTATCCATCCATCTATTGAAGGGCATCTAGGTTGCTTACACATTTTAGCTATTGTGATAATCATATATTTCTGTCTAATCTATTGTCCATCTGTCCCTCTGTCTTTAGAGCTAAATATCTCCATCACCCTAAATCCTTGAGGATGACATTTTGCAGATGCAGGAACTTTCTGCTGGTTTTGGAGTTTGTAGTTTCTTAAATAATAAGTTGTTATTCTTACTTTTCCCCTCCATTTTATTCATCTCCCTGTCAGACCAAAGTAGAGAATACAAAACAACAACTGAGTGAACAAGTGAAGAGCTGACAATGACACTTGGTGCCCAATGCCCGTTGAACTGTGATCACTGTAAGCAGCTGGCAGAAGCCCTAGCAGTTGCTGTAGTTTATGAAAACAAATGCCAGTTTATTTGTGCTCTGTATCTTTGTTCCCATAGGCAGCCAGAAACTTGATCTTTCTCTACAACAGATAAATGAAACTAATAATATGACTGAATTTCAAGTGTTCCTTTGGATCTACACCTATAATTCATCATCTGCTTAAATCAAAGGCAGTCCATTTTTTTTGTTGTTGTTGTTGTTGAATGAAGTGTTTCTTGTTTCCTTCATACAGTTCAGGTTTGCATAGACTCCCAAGACAGGGTGACTCTTGACCTACAAATGCTTATATGTGGTGCTCTCATTTCTGATATCCTCTTAAAGGTTTTAATTGCTGAGACAAGTCTTTTTCTTAATGTTTGCTACTTGGTATTTTTTCCAAATATGTGTGTGCTAACCATTGGAACTTTATTCTATTCCAGAAACACTTTTACACTTTACAGGGTGAAAAGATGCATAGGGATGAACTCTATAATGTTTTAGGATGCTATAAGTTGTTGGACTTTTAAGAGTTTGGTTCTCTGGAAAATGGTGTAAGTTTTTAAAACATCCTCTTAGTTCAAATAATTAAGTTAAATTCTTCAGAGAGGTGGTCCACACCTCACCACCAAGGGCAGGTTAGGAGAACAGTTGCTGGGGATGCTGATTCAGCCACCAGAGATGGAGCTTTATGACATCAGTGGAAAGGAAAATTAAGTCATCATTTAACAGATAATTGGCCTTTCAAGGTCAGGAAGGTGTAGATATTTCAATGTTCTAATCAGAGCTCTTATCCCAAACTTATATTTAGGGGAAGCCTCCTCTACTGGACAAGATCTAGAAGTTCAGTTGTTCAGCATGGAAAGCATCCTCCTGATTTGCTTCCCATGCAGCCTTTTGCCCCTGGATTCCCTTGCTCTGATTAACATGGTTTCCCTCACACTGACTCACTCCATTTTCAAAATCTCTACAGTTTCTTTCATGGCTGCCTCTGGAGCCATCCTCGGCACCCCTTCCTTGTCAGGTTGCCTTCCTGCTACAGTTGTCCACTCACTACTTGTGAATAAAGATCCCTTACAATTACTAATGTTAGATTTTCTTTTCACTTATTAGCTCAATGTTTATATTTTATAGTTTAGCCTTCGCAAATTTCCATTCTGTGTAATTAAAAGGATATGTGCAAATATTTTCCTCTTTGTTTTCCTTATTGAAATATTATTTGTTATACACGATGGTAGACAATGCAATTCAGTTCATATTACACATATACAGCACAATTTTTCAAGTCACCACTTGTACAAATAGTATTTTCACACCATTGTTGTCTTTACACATATACTTAGGGTAATGATGTCTAACTCATTCCTCTGTCTTTCTTACCCCCTTCCCCCTTCCCACTCCCCTTTGCCCTATCTAATATTCCACCATTCCTCCCATGCTCCCCCAACCAATCACCATTTTGAGTCAGCACCCTCTAATCAAAGAAAACATTTGGCCTTTGGTTATTATTATTATTTTTTTTTTGGCATTGGCTTCCTTCCCTCAGCATTATATTCTCCAACTCCATCCATTTACTTGCAAATGCCATGATTTTATTCTGTTTTAATGCTGAGTAATGTTCCATTGTGTATATATGCCACATTTTCCCTATCCATACATCTATTGAAGGGCCTCCACCATCAAAAACTAATTGACTATATGATAGAAGATAACCAAACTCATCATTTCTGATTTTAGTAAAAAAACTGCAAATGTAAATATAGAAGCTGATATAAGGATGCACGTTGGGTACAATGAGTGCTGTAATATTGATCTCTCCCTTAAGTGGGAGGTATTGGTAACCTGTAGGGAAACTGTAAGACAATAGGGCAGAAGCTGTAATACCTTGGGTCTACACTGGAAGAGAATTAGACACATTGACATCAAGAAAAACCAAGGGAGGAAAGTACTCCAACCAAACCAAGATGCTACAAACAATGGGATCCATAGGTACTATGGTAGTTGAAATGTAGGAGAAGGAGTTCAGAATATACATAAATAAAATGATCTAAAAATTAAAGAATGATGTAAGAGAGCATATGCAGGCAAAAATTGGTTACTCCAACAAAGAGATAAGAGAACAAATACAGGCAACCATTGATCATAACAACAAGGAGATAAGTGAGCAAATGCAAGTTGCAATAGATTTATTTCAGAAAAGGATAGAGATATTGAAAACAAACAAACAAACAGAAATTACTGAAATGAAAGAAACAATAGGCCAATTAAAAAACTCAATAGATAGCATCACCAACAGACTAGATCAAGTGGAAGACAGGACCTGAGACAATATAGACAAAATATACAATCTCGAACATAAAGTTGATCTCACAGTGAAGATGGTAAGAAACCATGAACAGAATATCCAAGAATTATAGAATACCATCCAAAGACCAAATTTAAGATTTATTGGGATAGAGGAAAGTTCAGAGATCCAAACCAAGGGAATGCACAATCTCTTCAAAAAATAATATGATAAAATATCCAAAGCATGAAGAAAGAATTGGAGAATCAAATACAAGAGGCCTGTAGAAGGGGTCAGGGTTGTGACTCAGTGCTCATCTAGCATGTGTGAGGCCCTGGGTTTGATCCTCACCACCACATAAAAATAAATAAAATAAAGGTATTTTAAAAAGATGTAAGCATAAAAAAAGAGCCTATAGGACACCAAAGGTACAAAATCACAACAGATCTACACCAAATCACATTATCATCAACAAGACTAGTATACAGATGGAGGATACAATTTTAAAGGCCACAGAGAGAAAAATCAGATTACCTATAAGGAAAGACCAATTCATATCTCAGCAGATTTTCAACACACACACTCTCAAAGCCAGGAGATCCTGGAAAACCATATACCAGCACTAAAAGATAATGGATGGGAATTTTCTTACTAAAAATGATACTAGAATAAATAAATGGGATAATATCAAACTAAAAAGCTTCTTCACCTCAAAGGAAACAATCAAGAACATGAATAGAAAGCCTAGACAATGAAAGAAAATCTTTGCAACTTGTACCTCAGATAGAACACTAATCTTCAGGATATACAAAGAATTGAAAAAAAAAAAAACTTAACACTAAGAAAACAAATCACCCAATGAATAAATGAGCAAAGGAACTGAAATAGCACTTCACTGAAGGAATGATTGGTGAAGAAATATATGAAAAAAATATTCAGCATCTCTAGCCATTAGGGATATGCAGATCAAAACCACATGGAGATTCCATCTCACTCCAGTCAGAATGGCAATGATCAAGAATACAAGTAACAATAAATATGGGAGAGGATGAGAAAAAAAAGGTTCACTTATACGTTGCTGCTGGGACTGCAAATTGGGGTAACCATTAGAAAAAGCAAAATGGAGCTTCCTGAGAAATCTTGGAATGGAACCACCATTTGACCCAGTTATCCCACTACTCAGTACATACTAAGATAACTTAAAATCAGCATACCATAGTGATGCAGCCACACCAATGTTTATGGAGCTCACCTAACAATAAACATGCTATTGAACCCAGCTAGGTGCCCTTCAACAGATGAATGGCTAAAGAAAATGTGGTATAGTAAACAATGAAATAATATTCAGCCATAAAGAAGAATGAAATTATAGCATTTGCTAGTAAATGGATGGAACTGCACATATCAAGCTAAGTGAAATAAGCCACTCGCCAAAAGCCAAAGGCCAAATGTTCTCTCTGATGTTTGGATGCTAACAAACAACAAGGGATGGGGGGTAGGGGAAGAATAGAAGTTCATTGAAGTAGACAAATGGGAGGGAAGAAAAGGAGTGGGGATAGGAATAGGAAAGACAGTACAATGAATTGACATAACTTACTTATGTTCATACATAAATACATGACCAGTGTCACTTCACATCATGTACAACTGCAAGAATGGGATCCTAACTAGAATAACTTATATTCTGTGTATGTACAGTATATCAAAGTACTCTACTGTCACATATATCTATAAAGAACAAATAAAAACATTTAAAAAATACTATAAAGAAAGATACAATTACTTGATGTGTATTTTGCCTTATTTGTTTTAGTTTATATTTTGTAAGTCTCACTTCTTAAGCCCAATTTAACACCTAAAGTCTAATTCGTTCCCTGCCACTGCCATGCCTCATCTTTCCATTATCTATAGCTTTCTGCTCAGGATATTATCTCTTTGCATTTGGTTCATTTACTTTCACGGACTCTAGGAGACTGTTAAAAAGATATTTTTCTTGTAAAATGTTTTAAAGCTACTCTTTTTTCTCCATCAATTTGAATGAAGCATCGGATCTCTGGTTCCTTTATATAAACATCCTTTCAAAATGTAATGTCCTTCATATGACAAAATCATATTCTGTATAAAATCAAACACTTATTTCTTGGAATTAAAAAAGGGGGCTCAAAACATGGCTAAGTTAAAACTTTGTAAGTTAGGTTTCAAATCGTTTATTTGTATGTCTGTATACTTTTTGTTTCTTGGAGTATAACACCTGTTTAAACTTTCATTCATTCACTCATTCAACAATCTTTTTTCTTGGATGCCTATAATGGGCTGTACAACAGAGATTTGTTTATATTCTAGTAGAAGAGGAAGAGCAAGAACTAACTTAAAAGTGATACATTATATCATGCATTATGACAATATTTCTATGTTACCACTACATTTATGTGACAGCATACATGGAAGAAGCAGCACAAGTAGAATGAAGTAGAAAATTATTGAATAATGGGATGGGGTAGGGTTTACTGAAATACTAAATAAGGTCACTTGTGTAGAGCTTTCAAGAAGAAAACATTTGAGTAGAGATTTTAAGGAAGAAAGAAATTAGATAAATAATCAAATGTTTTGCCAGATTATAACACAAGTAGTCTGTAGTCCAACTCCTGATAGAGTCTTTATTTCCTTCTGAAAGCTCATGAGCCAGGTGTGCATTTCTGTTGGTATTCTGGTCATCTGAACACCAGAATCCCTGTTCAACTCTTCTTACAATAATCTAAAGCTTTTCCAGCTCACTATTAAAAAGTCTTACAAAGTCTTTGTGGGTCAAAGGTTTCTGATCCACACAATGAGTTTATTCAGAGGAGTGTCCCCACTTCTCACTACACAAATGTCTGATTCTGTTAGCTTTGATTTCACTCTAACCAAAGCCTCTGATAAAAAACAAACTAGAGGATGGGCACATGATCCCAAGGGCTCAGTCCATAGATGGCCAACTCCAATTCTCTGGGTCCAAGGTGAGTCAGTGCACTATGAGGGAAAGGCCCAGTGGAGGAAAGCTGTTCCTCTCATGGCAGTGAGGAAGCAGAGAGACAGGAAGGGATCACAGGAAAGTAGGAGCTTTCCTGGCATGACCACAGTGACCTAGCTCCTCCAGCTGCACCCCACCTGCCTACAGTTACAACCCGAACTGAAACTTGGATGCTCTAGTTAGGTTACAGGTTCCACAATCCAATAATTTCAGCACTACTGCATGAATATAGGAGTGTGTGGGGTGAGTGGACTTATGTCCAAAGTTTAACAGACTGTAAGCCTATGTACTCTGTTTACTGAGGCTGAACGATCACACATTCAAGCCCAGCCTGAGCAACTTAGCAACATTTTGTCTCAAAATAAACATATAAATAAATAAGTGGCTGGGGATGTACCTCTGTGTTAGAGAATTTCATATGTTTGAGACCCTGGGATCAATCACCAGTATGTCCCCTCAGCCAAAATAAAAAATAAAAAGTAAGTGCTTGAGGGATTGAGTTCAAAACTTCTTCCCCTTTCATCATGTGAGGATATGGCCACAAAATATTCTGATTTTGAGCTGGGAGAAGTGAAATACTACCAATAAATTACCCATTCCAAGGTATTTTGTTACAGCAGCAGGAAGAGACTCGTTCATCTGGGAAGACCTCCATTTCTTCTCTCTGTGGGAAGGACACTTTTGTCAGTGCTAGGATTCTTGGCGTCCACATTTTGTTTTATATCACTTTGAATATATCAACCCACTCTTCTTTGAATTCCAGAGTTTCCAATGAGAATTCCCTGGTAGGACTGTATGGGGCAATTAGGATGAAGCTTTACTCCCTCTTAGCCCCATAGGTGTTAAGACTGTGCTTAGGGAACAGATCATGTTGTTTCAGTATCACAATGGGAGCCAAGTGCTACTCTATTTTGACACCAATGATTTGGAAGAAAAAGAAATTGAATACCTTGAATGTAGATATGATAAGGTCTTCAGAAGCCCAGAATTATTAGAAATGTTTAGAACTGAAAAGACAAGTCCTTTTAATTTGCAAACAAGTAAATATCAGTCTCCATAACCAATGGGAGCAAAAAAAAAAAAAAAAAAAAAAAAAATTATGTCTGGAGTCCATTTGTATTCTTGTTGTGACATGGAAACAATTCTGGAGGCCCCAAAGGGAGATGACCACTGAGGGTTTAGGCCAGGCATGATTGGTCCTTTTGTTGCTCTGACCTCACAAGGAGCCATTGTGAGGAATCTTCAAAGAGCGGGTATATAAGAAAGTGGCCAGGGCTGGGTTTTTGTCCACAAGTACAGGAAGCTCTTGGTGGTGACCTGTCGGACTCCCAGATAGTTAGTGCGTTTGGTGGTTGGTGGTTGGTATTCGGTGGTTGGTGGTTGGTGGTTGGTGGTGCTGTGGTGTTTGGCTTTTGGTTTTTTGATTTGGGTTTGTTGTTTTGCTTTGTTTTGGTTTTTGGTTTTGCTTTGTTGTTTTGGCTTGTTATTTTTTTTTAAGCTAGCATCCTTAGTTGGTGTTCCTGCTTAGGATGTTTAGCCAGAGTAGTGAGAGTAGTGAGAGTAGAGTAGCAGCACTGCAGGTGCCAGGCTCCTGCAGCGTGGCAGCCTTCCTGGAGCACTATGAGTTCCTGAAGGTCATCGGGCGTGGTGGGTATGGCCAGGTGAGCCTAGCCCTCCATCGCCTCTCAGGGGCACAGGTGGCAGTGAAAGCCCTGGATCTGGAAGTGGAGAACATTCCGGCCTTCAACGAACCCAAGATAATGATGAGTCTGGAGCACCCCAACGTGGTCCAGCTGTTTCACGTGATTGGCACCGAGAGCACCATCTACATGGTGATGGAGCACGTAGGTGGGGGACGACTGCTTGATCACATCACACGTGGCATGCAGGTGGAGGAGGTCCGGAGGGTTTTCAGGCAGATCCTGTGTGCGGTGGGCTACCTCCATGACAAGGGCATCGTGCACCGAGACCTGAAGCCAGAGAACATCATGCTGGACACCAGAGGCCAAGTCAAGCTGATCGACTTTGGTGCCGCCACGTGGTTCAGCGCTGGGGAGAAGCTGAGGCGGGTCTGGGGCACACTCCCATACCTTGCCCCTGAAGGTGTCTTGCGGCAAGAGTATGAGGGACCCCCGATGGACGTCTGGAGCCTGGGGGTCATCTTGTATTTTATGTTGACACGGAGCCTCCCATTTGACTCCACCTCCTCTGAGGACCTGCTGAAGCGGATCACTCACGCCAGGTACCGGGTCCCTGACTCAGTGCCTGTGGGAGCCCGAAGGCTCATCCACAGCATACTGACTGTGAAGCCCCCGAAGCGGCCCACAGTCAAGCAAATCTCTCGGCACCCATGGCTGAAGCAGGGTGGGGAGTGTGTACCCCAACAGAGTAGTGAGGGTCTTCCCAAACACCCAGACCCCCAAATAATGGCGCTCCTGGTTGACAATGGTCTCGATCCATACCAAACCTGGGTATCTCTGGCCAAGAGAAAGTTTGATGCAGGGATGGCCAACTACTTGATTCTGCAGCACCAGGAGAGCCAGGGGGGAGAGTGCATGTTCCCAGCGCAGCCTGTGCCTCGCAGGGTTCGGCTTTCCTCTTGTCCTGCGGGCCTTTCCCGGGGCCCTGTGCTCCCCAGGAGGAGCACGAGTGAGCCTGCCCTTGGAGCCTTGCCCTTGCCCCATAAGCGCCGGCTGCCTGAGGAAGCCGAACAGCCAGGGCAGGTGGGCATCAGAAGGGCCAGCCTGCCTGCTCTTCCTCGGGACTTCCAGCCTGCTGAGGCCCCGCCTCCTGACGAAGCCTCCCAGTCCAGCTCAGTGTCCTACTTGCCCAGCCGCTGGAAGCGCCTGGTCAGGTTAGTAGAGACAGTCCGCAGCAGTTCCGCCCAAGATGTATCCCCAGAGCAACCCCGAGAACCCAGGAAGAGCTGGACCAGGAGGATCGCTAACTGTGTCCAAAGACTGTGTTGTTGTTGCATGCCACGTGTCCGTGTCCGCAATAGAGTGTTTCCAAGGGTTCGCAGGAAAAGTGAGCCAGAGCCGGATCAGGAGACCTTTTCTGGCTCCGAGGTCGAAGTGGAGAGCTGAGCCAGACAGGACCAGCGGACAGCCTGGGATTCCTCTGCCCCCACCTGCCGAAGACACCAGAGACTGTTCTGCCTGGGACACTTCACCCTGCCCTGCCCCCTTTCCCTTCTCCCATTCCTCTGACATGTTTCTTGATACATTGATTTTGGACAAATTGTATAATAAATTTTTTGTTGCAAAATTTTAAAAAATGCTCTGATTCAAAGGAGGGTGGGCTCTGATTCAAAGAAAGGAGGGTCCTCAGGGTGGGTCAGGTCCCACCAGCCATCATCTCCCAGGCCTGGACCACTGTGCCTCCCTCTCCAGTGTAGACTCCCTTGCCCTTAGAATAGATGAGGACTCAACTTGTCTTGGTTGAGCCAGTGTAGAACATTCACTTGCTTTCACCTAATACAATCTGGTTTCTCTTGATCCAGTGTGCATGGAGTCTCTCCCATTGAGCCATTGTAGACATGCCCTTTAGCTGGTGACCATGGTCACGAGGAATACCTCCAAGAAGGCATGGAAGACCTCAGTGTTCCAGGGTATAATAATGATACATTGTGAGTAGGGAAGGTAGGGAAGGAAGAGTTGGCCAGTACAGCAGTGGCTGGGTGCCTCAGCACCTGCCATGCAGCCGCCTCACTCAAAATTGTCATGACTGTTGCTATGGGACAGAGTACTCAGGATTTCAGGACTGGAGGGGTCAGTTCATTCTATGGATGCAATTATCCATTAAGGCAAGGTGCACCCACATGGATTTACTCTTACCTTTGGATTCGATTACTAGGCTTGTCAAAGGTGACAGCCTGGGCACCTTGTTTCTCTGACATGTCCACTGGTCTGGCACCAGGAGCTACACTGACACCAGCTTCCGGCTCTTGCCCTTTGTGGTCAGAAATGTATACTATGTCAAACTGTCATCCTTGTGTAGAGGTCTGTAACCAAGAGGTCTGTCACCTCCTTGGTTACATTTATTTCTAATTTTTATAAATTTTTTTGAAGTTATGGAACACCTTTGCAGCAGATTCATTATTGGAGTAAAGAAAATGGACTGTTTTATATGTGTGGATCTTCTATCTTTCTACTTTGGTAGCTACTTTGGTAATGTCTTTGGTAATTGCTCTAATTGCTTTGGATACAGTTATGGTCTATGTTGAATCATAGTGGGGAGGGGAGAATGGACATGTTTTCCTTATTCCTGGTTTTGGAGGAAATGTTTTCAGTTTTTCTCCATTCAGAATAATGTTGGCCTTTGGTTTGTCATATATAGGCTTTAAGATGTTGAGGGAAGTTCCTTCTGTCCTTAGTTTCTCTTGTTATAAAAATGAATGGGTAGTGGCCTTTGGCAAATTCATCTTCTGCGATTCTTGTAATCCTGTGATTCTTGTCCTGAATTCTAATTATGTGGTTTGTTACATTGATTTCTGCATGTCTTCAACTGATATTTGGATTATTTATTTTCCTCTATGACCTTGAGGTGTAACATTATTGGATTATTTTTCTTCTCTATGACCTTGATGTGTAACATTATTAGATTATTTTTTTTCTCTATGACCTTGAGGTGTAACATTAGTTAGCTCTATGGTATTTTGGGTATATTATAATCTTTATAAGTTATCAAAAATCTATGACAGTGTGAAGAGAACTTAAATTTTTAGCAATGGGTTTCTATATTTTTTTTAAAAAAAATTATATAAGTTGTCTTCACTCTGTCACATAGATTTTTGTTATCTCCATTCTGATTTCTTTCCTACAATTCAATGTGTAGCATTTAATGTTCAATTGTAGGTGCTGGAATTCCTTTATTATTCCTTTATTATATTTCATCCATTATTATCTATGCAAGGAGTACTCTGTCTTTATTTGTGTTTCCTAACATTTGCTCCATCTCCTAAAATATGAATAGTCAAACAGATGTGATTACAAAGTGAATTGCTTTGTCAATGAATGAAATATTTTATTGATAAAGACATCCATTTGATTCATTGTTTTTGAAATATTTTTAGTTCTAAATAATCTTTATTTATGTCTGGATGCCATATCTAATGGTTAGAGAGCTTTGTTTAAATCCCCCAGTATTTTTTGTATTTTGATCTATTTCCTTCTTTATATTGAGAAGTTTGCTTTCTGTATGCAGAAGCACAGTTGTTTGGAGCATAAATATTAATAATCAGTATATCTTGTTGCTGGATTTCCCCCTCGTCAGTATGAAGTAATCTTCTTTATCTCCTCTAATTACTTTTGACTTGAAGTCTACTTTGACATGAGAGGAGCTACCCCTGCTTCCTTGCTTTTCCCATTTTCATGCATGTCTCTGTCTCCAAGGTGAGTGTCTTGTCAGCAACATGTTGCTTTGTATTGTTTTTTTTTAATCCAAACTGCCAATATGATTTTTGCTTTCATTATTATTATAGACAGATGATTTTTATTTCCTGCCATTTCAATTTATTTCTAATGCTAAATTCAAACTTGGTTATCCTTTAATGGACTACTCTATTGTATTCTTCTCTGCATGAAATATTCCATCAAGGACATTTGGCAGTGCAGACTACATGGTTACAAATTATTTTTGTTTCTGCTTATTGCGAAGGATTATTTTGCTGGTTATACTAATCCTGTTTGGAAGCTGTTTTTTTCCCAAGACTTAGCATGTATCTTTCCATGCCCTCCTAACTTTTAGGGTCTATGTTGAGATATCAGTTGAAATCCAAATGGGTTTACCTCTGAATGTGACCTGCTGTATTTTTCTTGTTGCTTTTAACACTCTAAGCTTCTTCTGTATATTAGGCATTTTCATTATAATGTGTCTTGGAGACGCGCCTATTTGGAATTCTATATGCGTCTTGAGTGTGGATTTCATCTTGTCCCTAAGATTTAGAAATTTTTCTCATATTCATTGAGAAGATTGTGTATTTCTTTAGTTCACCTTTCAGGAGTCTTCAAACACAATGATTCTTAAATTTGTTACCTGCAAACTGTCTCTGATTTCTGGAACATTCTGCCAATGGTCTCTTTGCATCTTTATTTTGACTCTATTTTCAAAATTATGTACTTTGTTGTTTAGATCACACTGAAAATCTATTTTCAAAGTGGTCTAATCTATTGGTAACATTTTGCCACTGAGTTCTTAATCCAGTTTGTTTATTTAGTTTTCATTTTCTTCATTGGAAAATATCCAATTGAAAAGAATTAAAACTATATTTGTTGTGTTCTTTCATCACAAAGGACTTAAACTAGAAAATAGTAAGATGAAAGAACATCTCCAAAACTTTGGAAAATAAGCACACTTCTATGTAACCTATGGATCAAGGAAGTCTAAAGGTGAACTAACTGAAAGATCATTGGGTCATTGGGCAGGAGGAATTTACAAGACCATACCATCAAGGATATGTACTTCAGGACAAGCCCACAAAGTTGTATGATTGCATGGATTGATGTAGAAATAGCACATGACAAAATTCAATACCAATGGATAAAAATTCTGAGAAAAGTAGGATTAGAGAGTGTTATGGGTTAAATTATATCTTCCAAAGCAATTGTTTAGGTTCTAATCCCACACCTAGCAATCACGGCTCCCCCTAACAAATGACTGAATTGTGATGTAATTACCATAATGGTGTCATAAGGGAGTAGGTCAAGCTCTTGGTTCTGTATGACAGACTCCTCATAAGGGGAGCGGGCAGGCTGCTCATTCAATGGCACTTTTGACCATATTTTTTACAGCAGAGCACATTACAATTTTTATTACATATATAGAGCACATTTTTCATATATCTCTAGTTGTTTACAAAGTATATTCACGCCAATTCCTGCCTTCATGTATTTTAGATAGTAATGCTTACCACATTCCACCATCATTAATTACCTTATGATTACCTCATACTCCCTCCCTTCACCTTCAACACCCTCTGCCCTATCTAGAGTTCATCATGTCTCCCATGCTCCGGCTCCCTGTTGTTATGAGGGAAAGCTGAGTAACACAGTACCTCGATATTTTTTAAAGTCCTTTGCTTCCCAACTTGGTAAGGACATTTTCCATGTATTGAATGATTATCTATACTGATCTTTAAAATTATTAATGTCCAATTTCCCTTTTGATCTCTATGTCTTTAGCTATATGTTATATACTAAGGATATAGAAATTTGATTCATTTACATTTATGCAGGAGGACTGGCTATCCTATTTCATCAATATAATTGAGAGATCCGATTTCAAAATTGACAACAACAAAGCATCAGGAGAATGCTTCCTCAAATGCTGAATAATGGTAGGAGTGTGTGCATTAGTACTCACTAATCAATCCAGTAGGTAAATATAATTGCACTTTTTTCATTTGTCCATTAGTTATGAAATTCATCAGCCAATTTTTTTCCTAAATGAGAGAGCTCAAACTTTCTGAACCACCTCCCTTTTCTTCCTTAAGTTGTCCAGACATGATATGCACTTACTTGCTCTTAATTGAGGGCTTCCATTCATGTTCCAATAGCAAAGTGAAGCAAGAGAACTGGAATGTTTCTTCAGAACCACTGGCATTTCTTAATCATGCTGTCACAACAATAATTTTAAACATCAGTCCTCTGTAACTTAATAATATTTGCAAAGTTCAGGTGATGCAGAGATTATTTTGGATCCTGCTGAGATCCAAGATTTTGGCTTATTTATTGGATCTCATTTCCCAAAGTACTGCCACATGCCAGGCAGATGAAGCTGCAGAAGGCTGCAAATTTGGTTTCATGCCTGGGTCAAGACAAGCCCTCCTGATATGGTTATGTTAGACCCAGATCACAAGGCCAGGTGTTCTCTACTATTGTGGTGAATTCATTCCTTTTCGGAGTCTTTTCATGCTAGAAAATTTGCTGTGACCTTATTAGTTCATTCCCACTGTTTCTCTAAGTTTGCAAACATGGGGTGAAAGGCACTGATATTGTGATCTTTCCCTTTCAGAATGCACTCAGCTCCTTAGACTACCCCAAGTTTGACTCTCTAGGACACACAAAAGCATTTTATAAGGCAAATAAAGGCTTCTACCATGTGAATTTTCCAAACAAGGTGTTTCTGCTTCTGATTTGAGAAGAAGAAAGCTTCCATGTTGACTTTTGGCAGCTTGTTTTACTAAAAAAATAAGCAACAACATTGCTTCTTATTGATCACTCTGATAAGAATGATATAAGCAAATTGCAAAGATATTTTTGTTTTTACATTCAGAGCTGGTTAGTATAAATTCTGGTGATGGCTTTATTCTTTTTATTGCTGAGTAATATTCCATTGTCTATGTATGCCACATTTTTTATCCATCCATCTATTGAAGGGCATCTAGGTTGCTTACACATTTTAGCTATTGTGATAATCATATATTTCTGTCTAATCTATTGTCCATCTGTCCCTCTGTCTTTAGAGCTAAATATCTCCATCACCCTAAATCCTTGAGGATGACATTTTGCAGATGCAGGAACTTTCTGCTGGTTTTGGAGTTTGTAGTTTCTTAAATAATAAGTTGTTATTCTTACTTTTCCCCTCCATTTTATTCATCTCCCTGTCAGACCAAAGTAGAGAATACAAAACAACAACTGAGTGAACAAGTGAAGAGCTGACAATGACACTTGGTGCCCAATGCCCGTTGAACTGTGATCACTGTAAGCAGCTGGCAGAAGCCCTAGCAGTTGCTGTAGTTTATGAAAACAAATGCCAGTTTATTTGTGCTCTGTATCTTTGTTCCCATAGGCAGCCAGAAACTTGATCTTTCTCTACAACAGATAAATGAAACTAATAATATGACTGAATTTCAAGTGTTCCTTTGGATCTACACCTATAATTCATCATCTGCTTAAATCAAAGGCAGTCCATTTTTTTTGTTGTTGTTGTTGTTGAATGAAGTGTTTCTTGTTTCCTTCATACAGTTCAGGTTTGCATAGACTCCCAAGACAGGGTGACTCTTGACCTACAAATGCTTATATGTGGTGCTCTCATTTCTGATATCCTCTTAAAGGTTTTAATTGCTGAGACAAGTCTTTTTCTTAATGTTTGCTACTTGGTATTTTTTCCAAATATGTGTGTGCTAACCATTGGAACTTTATTCTATTCCAGAAACACTTTTACACTTTACAGGGTGAAAAGATGCATAGGGATGAACTCTATAATGCTTTAGGATGCTATAAGTTGTTGGACTTTTAAGAGTTTGGTTCTCTGGAAAATGGTGTAAGTTTTTAAAACATCCTCTTAGTTCAAATAATTAAGTTAAATTCTTCAGAGAGGTGGTCCACACCTCACCACCAAGGGCAGGTTAGGAGAACAGTTGCTGGGGATGCTGATTCAGCCACCAGAGATGGAGCTTTATGACATCAGTGGAAAGGAAAATTAAGTCATCATTTAACAGATAATTGGCCTTTCAAGGTCAGGAAGGTGTAGATATTTCAATGTTCTAATCAGAGCTCTTATCCCAAACTTATATTTAGGGGAAGCCTCCTCTACTGGACAAGATCTAGAAGTTCAGTTGTTCAGCATGGAAAGCATCCTCCTGATTTGCTTCCCATGCAGCCTTTTGCCCCTGGATTCCCTTGCTCTGATTAACATGGTTTCCCTCACACTGACTCACTCCATTTTCAAAATCTCTACAGTTTCTTTCATGGCTGCCTCTGGAGCCATCCTCGGCACCCCTTCCTTGTCAGGTTGCCTTCCTGCTACAGTTGTCCACTCACTACTTGTGAATAAAGATCCCTTACAATTACTAATGTTAGATTTTCTTTTCACTTATTAGCTCAATGTTTATATTTTATAGTTTAGCCTTCGCAAATTTCCATTCTGTGTAATTAAAAGGATATGTGCAAATATTTTCCTCTTTGTTTTCCTTATTGAAATATTATTTGTTATACACGATGGTAGACAATGCAATTCAGTTCATATTACACATATACAGCACAATTTTTCAAGTCACCACTTGTACAAATAGTATTTTCACACCATTGTTGTCTTTACACATATACTTAGGGTAATGATGTCTAACTCATTCCTCTGTCTTTCTTACCCCCTTCCCCCTTCCCACTCCCCTTTGCCCTATCTAATATTCCACCATTCCTCCCATGCTCCCCCAACCAATCACCATTTTGAGTCAGCACCCTCTAATCAAAGAAAACATTTGGCCTTTGGTTATTATTATTATTATTTTTTGGCATTGGCTTCCTTCCCTCAGCATTATATTCTCCAACTCCATCCATTTACTTGCAAATGCCATGATTTTATTCTGTTTTAATGCTGAGTAATGTTCCATTGTGTATATATGCCACATTTTCCCTATCCATACATCTATTGAAGGGCCTCCACCATCAAAAACTAATTGACTATATGATAGAAGATAACCAAACTCATCATTTCTGATTTTAGTAAAAAAACTGCAAATGTAAATATAGAAGCTGATATAAGGATGCACGTTGGGTACAATGAGTGCTGTAATATTGATCTCTCCCTTAAGTGGGAGGTATTGGTAACCTGTAGGGAAACTGTAAGACAATAGGGCAGAAGCTGTAATACCTTGGGTCTACACTGGAAGAGAATTAGACACATTGACATCAAGAAAAACCAAGGGAGGAAAGTACTCCAACCAAACCAAGATGCTACAAACAATGGGATCCATAGGTACTATGGTAGTTGAAATGTAGGAGAAGGAGTTCAGAATATACATAAATAAAATGATCTAAAAATTAAAGAATGATGTAAGAGAGCATATGCAGGCAAAAATTGGTTACTCCAACAAAGAGATAAGAGAACAAATACAGGCAACCATTGATCATAACAACAAGGAGATAAGTGAGCAAATGCAAGTTGCAATAGATTTATTTCAGAAAAGGATAGAGATATTGAAAACAAACAAACAAACAGAAATTACTGAAATGAAAGAAACAATAGGCCAATTAAAAAACTCAATAGATAGCATCACCAACAGACTAGATCAAGTGGAAGACAGGACCTGAGACAATATAGACAAAATATACAATCTCGAACATAAAGTTGATCTCACAGTGAAGATGGTAAGAAACCATGAACAGAATATCCAAGAATTATAGAATACCATCCAAAGACCAAATTTAAGATTTATTGGGATAGAGGAAAGTTCAGAGATCCAAACCAAGGGAATGCACAATCTCTTCAAAAAATAATATGATAAAATATCCAAAGCATGAAGAAAGAATTGGAGAATCAAATACAAGAGGCCTGTAGAAGGGGTCAGGGTTGTGACTCAGTGCTCATCTAGCATGTGTGAGGCCCTGGGTTTGATCCTCACCACCACATAAAAATAAATAAAATAAAGGTATTTTAAAAAGATGTAAGCATAAAAAAAGAGCCTATAGGACACCAAAGGTACAAAATCACAACAGATCTACACCAAATCACATTATCATCAACAAGACTAGTATACAGATGGAGGATACAATTTTAAAGGCCACAGAGAGAAAAATCAGATTACCTATAAGGAAAGACCAATTCATATCTCAGCAGATTTTCAACACACACACTCTCAAAGCCAGGAGATCCTGGAAAACCATATACCAGCACTAAAAGATAATGGATGGGAATTTTCTTACTAAAAATGATACTAGAATAAATAAATGGGATAATATCAAACTAAAAAGCTTCTTCACCTCAAAGGAAACAATCAAGAACATGAATAGAAAGCCTAGACAATGAAAGAAAATCTTTGCAACTTGTACCTCAGATAGAACACTAATCTTCAGGATATACAAAGAATTGAAAAAAAAAAAAACTTAACACTAAGAAAACAAATCACCCAATGAATAAATGAGCAAAGGAACTGAAATAGCACTTCACTGAAGGAATGATTGGTGAAGAAATATATGAAAAAAATATTCAGCATCTCTAGCCATTAGGGATATGCAGATCAAAACCACATGGAGATTCCATCTCACTCCAGTCAGAATGGCAATGATCAAGAATACAAGTAACAATAAATATGGGAGAGGATGAGAAAAAAAAGGTTCACTTATACGTTGCTGCTGGGACTGCAAATTGGGGTAACCATTAGAAAAAGCAAAATGGAGCTTCCTGAGAAATCTTGGAATGGAACCACCATTTGACCCAGTTATCCCACTACTCAGTACATACTAAGATAACTTAAAATCAGCATACCATAGTGATGCAGCCACACCAATGTTTATGGAGCTCACCTAACAATAAACATGCTATTGAACCCAGCTAGGTGCCCTTCAACAGATGAATGGCTAAAGAAAATGTGGTATAGTAAACAATGAAATAATATTCAGCCATAAAGAAGAATGAAATTATAGCATTTGCTAGTAAATGGATGGAACTGCACATATCAAGCTAAGTGAAATAAGCCACTCGCCAAAAGCCAAAGGCCAAATGTTCTCTCTGATGTTTGGATGCTAACAAACAACAAGGGATGGGGGGTAGGGGAAGAATAGAAGTTCATTGAAGTAGACAAATGGGAGGGAAGAAAAGGAGTGGGGATAGGAATAGGAAAGACAGTACAATGAATTGACATAACTTACTTATGTTCATACATAAATACATGACCAGTGTCACTTCACATCATGTACAACTGCAAGAATGGGATCCTAACTAGAATAACTTATATTCTGTGTATGTACAATATATCAAAGTACTCTACTGTCACATATATCTATAAAGAACAAATAAAAACATTTAAAAAATACTATAAAGAAAGATACAATTACTTGATGTGTATTTTGCCTTATTTGTTTTAGTTTATATTTTGTAAGTCTCACTTCTTAAGCCCAATTTAACACCTAAAGTCTAATTCGTTCCCTGCCACTGCCATACCTCATCTTTCCATTATCTATAGCTTTCTGCTCAGGATATTATCTCTTTGCA
Organism: Urocitellus parryii; assembly: GCF_045843805.1. Classification (NCBI taxonomy): domain Eukaryota; kingdom Metazoa; phylum Chordata; class Mammalia; order Rodentia; family Sciuridae; genus Urocitellus; species Urocitellus parryii. Next base: position 33,134,121 of record NC_135532.1, read on the forward strand.
TTTGGTTCATTTACTTTCACGGACTCTAGGAGACTGTTAAAAAGATATTTTTCTTGTAAAATGTTTTAAAGCTACTCTTTTTTCTCCATCAATTTGAATGAAGCATCGGATCTCTGGTTCCTTTATATAAACATCCTTTCAAAATGTAATGTCCTTCATATGACAAAATCATATTCTGTATAAAATCAAACGCTTATTTCTTGGAATTAAAAAAGGGGGCTCAAAACATGGCTAAGTTAAAACTTTGTAAGTTAGGTTTCAAATCGTTTATTTGTATGTCTGTATACTTTTTGTTTCTTGGAGTATAACACCTGTTTAAACTTTCATTCATTCACTCATTCAACAATCTTTTTTCTTGGATGCCTATAATGGGCTGTACAACAGAGATTTGTTTATATTCTAGTAGAAGAGGAAGAGCAAGAACTAACTTAAAAGTGATACATTATATCATGCATTATGACAATATTTCTATGTTACCACTACATTTATGTGACAGCATACATGGAAGAAGCAGCACAAGTAGAATGAAGTAGAAAATTATTGAATAATGGGATGGGGTAGGGTTTACTGAAATACTAAGTAAGGTCACTTGTGTAGAGCTTTCAAGAAGAAAACATTCGAGTAGAGATTTTAAGGAAGAAAGAAATTAGATAAATAATCAAATGTTTTGCCAGATTATAACACAAGTAGTCTGTAGTCCAACTCCTGATAGAGTCTTTATTTCCTTCTGAAAGCTCATGAGCCAGGTGTGCATTTCTGTTGGTATTCTGGTCATCTGAACACCAGAATCCCTGTTCAACTCTTCTTACAATAATCTAAAGCTTTTCCAGCTCACTATTAAAAAGTCTTACAAAGTCTTTGTGGGTCAAAGGTTTCTGATCCACACAATGAGTTTATTCAGAGGAGTGTCCCCACTTCTCACTACACAAATGTCTGATTCTGTTAGCTTTGATTTCACTCTAACCAAAGCCTCTGATAAAAAACAAACTAGAGGATGGGCACATGATCCCAAGGGCTCAGTCCATAGATGGCCAACTCCAATTCTCTGGGTCCAAGGTGAGTCAGTGCACTATGAGGGAAAGGCCCAGTGGAGGAAAGCTGTTCCTCTCATGGCAGTGAGGAAGCAGAGAGACAGGAAGGGATCACAGGAAAGTAGGAGCTTTCCTGGCATGACCACAGTGACCTAGCTCCTCCAGCTGCACCCCACCTGCCTACAGTTACAACCCGAACTGAAACTTGGATGCTCTAGTTAGGTTACAGGTTCCACAATCCAATAATTTCAGCACTATTTCTGCATGAATATAGGAGTGTGTGGGGTGAGTGGACTTATGTCCAAAGTTTAACAGACTGTAAGCCTATGTACTCTGTTTACTGAGGCTGAACGATCACACATTCAAGCCCAGCCTGAGCAACTTAGCAACATTTTGTCTCAAAATAAACATATAAATAAATAAGTGGCTGGGGATGTACCTCTGTGTTAGAGAATTTCATATGTTTGAGACCCTGGGATCAATCACCAGTATGTCCCCTCAGCCAAAATAAAAAATAAAAAGTAAGTGCTTGAGGGATTGAGTTCAAAACTTCTTCCCCTTTCATCATGTGAGGATATGGCCACAAAATATTCTGATTTTGAGCTGGGAGAAGTGAAATACTACCAATAAATTACCCATTCCAAGGTATTTTGTTACAGCAGCAGGAAGAGACTCGTTCATCTGGGAAGACCTCCATTTCTTCTCTCTGTGGGAAGGACACTTTTGTCAGTGCTAGGATTCTTGGCGTCCACATTTTGTTTTATATCACTTTGAATATATCAACCCACTCTTCTTTGAATTCCAGAGTTTCCAATGAGAATTCCCTGGTAGGACTGTATGGGGCAATTAGGATGAAGCTTTACTCCCTCTTAGCCCCATAGGTGTTAAGACTGTGCTTAGGGAACAGATCATGTTGTTTCAGTATCACAATGGGAGCCAAGTGCTACTCTATTTTGACACCAATGATTTGGAAGAAAAAGAAATTGAATACCTTGAATGTAGATATGATAAGGTCTTCAGAAGCCCAGAATTATTAGAAATGTTTAGAACTGAAAAGACAAGTCCTTTTAATTTGCAAACAAGTAAATATCAGTCTCCATAACCAATGGGAGCAAAAAAAAAAAAAAAAAAAAAAAATTATGTCTGGAGTCCATTTGTATTCTTGTTGTGACATGGAAACAATTCTGGAGGCCCCAAAGGGAGATGACCACTGAGGGTTTAGGCCAGGCATGATTGGTCCTTTTGTTGCTCTGACCTCACAAGGAGCCATTGTGAGGAATCTTCAAAGAGCGGGTATATAAGAAAGTGGCCAGGGCTGGGTTTTTGTCCACAAGTACAGGAAGCTCTTGGTGGTGACCTGTCGGACTCCCAGATAGTTAGTGCGTTTGGTGGTTGGTGGTTGGTATTCGGTGGTTGGTGGTTGGTGGTGCTGTGGTGTTTGGCTTTTGGTTTTTTGATTTGGGTTTGTTGTTTTGCTTTGTTTTGGTTTTTGGTTTTGCTTTGTTGTTTTGGCTTGTTATTTTTTTTTAAGCTAGCATCCTTAGTTGGTGTTCCTGCTTAGGATGTTTAGCCAGAGTAGTGAGAGTAGTGAGAGTAGAGTAGCAGCACTGCAGGTGCCAGGCTCCTGCAGCGTGGCAGCCTTCCTGGAGCACTATGAGTTCCTGAAGGTCATCGGGCGTGGTGGGTATGGCCAGGTGAGCCTAGCCCTCCATCGCCTCTCAGGGGCACAGGTGGCAGTGAAAGCCCTGGATCTGGAAGTGGAGAACATTCCGGCCTTCAACGAACCCAAGATAATGATGAGTCTGGAGCACCCCAACGTGGTCCAGCTGTTTCACGTGATTGGCACCGAGAGCACCATCTACATGGTGATGGAGCACGTAGGTGGGGGACGACTGCTTGATCACATCACACGTGGCATGCAGGTGGAGGAGGTCCGGAGGGTTTTCAGGCAGATCCTGTGTGCGGTGGGCTACCTCCATGACAAGGGCATCGTGCACCGAGACCTGAAGCCAGAGAACATCATGCTGGATACCAGAGGCCAAGTCAAGCTGATCGACTTTGGTGCCGCCACGTGGTTCAGCGCTGGGGAGAAGCTGAGGCGGGTCTGGGGCACACTCCCATACCTTGCCCCTGAAGGTGTCTTGCGGCAAGAGTATGAGGGACCCCCGATGGACGTCTGGAGCCTGGGGGTCATCTTGTATTTTATGTTGACACGGAGCCTCCCATTTGACTCCACCTCCTCTGAGGACCTGCTGAAGCGGATCACTCACGCCAGGTACCGGGTCCCTGACTCAGTGCCTGTGGGAGCCCGAAGGCTCATCCACAGCATACTGACTGTGAAGCCCCCGAAGCGGCCCACAGTCAAGCAAATCTCTCGGCACCCATGGCTGAAGCAGGGTGGGGAGTGTGTACCCCAACAGAGTAGTGAGGGTCTTCCCAAACACCCAGACCCCCAAATAATGGCGCTCCTGGTTGACAATGGTCTCGATCCATACCAAACCTGGGTATCTCTGGCCAAGAGAAAGTTTGATGCAGGGATGGCCAACTACTTGATTCTGCAGCACCAGGAGAGCCAGGGGGGAGAGTGCATGTTCCCAGCGCAGCCTGTGCCTCGCAGGGTTCGGCTTTCCTCTTGTCCTGCGGGCCTTTCCCGGGGCCCTGTGCTCCCCAGGAGGAGCACGAGTGAGCCTGCCCTTGGAGCCTTGCCCTTGCCCCATAAGCGCCGGCTGCCTGAGGAAGCCGAACAGCCAGGGCAGGTGGGCATCAGAAGGGCCAGCCTGCCTGCTCTTCCTCGGGACTTCCAGCCTGCTGAGGCCCCGCCTCCTGACGAAGCCTCCCAGTCCAGCTCAGTGTCCTACTTGCCCAGCCGCTGGAAGCGCCTGGTCAGGTTAGTAGAGACAGTCCGCAGCAGTTCCGCCCAAGATGTATCCCCAGAGCAACCCCGAGAACCCAGGAAGAGCTGGACCAGGAGGATCGCTAACTGTGTCCAAAGACTGTGTTGTTGTTGCATGCCACGTGTCCGTGTCCGCAATAGAGTGTTTCCAAGGGTTCGCAGGAAAAGTGAGCCAGAGCCGGATCAGGAGACCTTTTCTGGCTCCGAGGTCGAAGTGGAGAGCTGAGCCAGACAGGACCAGCGGACAGCCTGGGATTCCTCTGCCCCCACCTGCCGAAGACACCAGAGACTGTTCTGCCTGGGACACTTCACCCTGCCCTGCCCCCTTTCCCTTCTCCCATTCCTCTGACATGTTTCTTGATACATTGATTTTGGACAAATTGTATAATAAATTTTTTGTTGCAAAATTTTAAAAAATGCTCTGATTCAAAGGAGGGTGGGCTCTGATTCAAAGAAAGGAGGGTCCTCAGGGTGGGTCAGGTCCCACCAGCCATCATCTCCCAGGCCTGGACCACTGTGCCTCCCTCTCCAGTGTAGACTCCCTTGCCCTTAGAATAGATGAGGACTCAACTTGTCTTGGTTGAGCCAGTGTAGAACATTCACTTGCTTTCACCTAATACAATCTGGTTTCTCTTGATCCAGTGTGCATGGAGTCTCTCCCATTGAGCCATTGTAGACATGCCCTTTAGCTGGTGACCATGGTCACGAGGAATACCTCCAAGAAGGCATGGAAGACCTCAGTGTTCCAGGGTATAATAATGATACATTGTGAGTAGGGAAGGTAGGGAAGGAAGAGTTGGCCAGTACAGCAGTGGCTGGGTGCCTCAGCACCTGCCATGCAGCCGCCTCACTCAAAATTGTCATGACTGTTGCTATGGGACAGAGTACTCAGGATTTCAGGACTGGAGGGGTCAGTTCATTCTATGGATGCAATTATCCATTAAGGCAAGGTGCACCCACATGGATTTACTCTTACCTTTGGATTCGATTACTAGGCTTGTCAAAGGTGACAGCCTGGGCACCTTGTTTCTCTGACATGTCCACTGGTCTGGCACCAGGAGCTACACTGACACCAGCTTCCGGCTCTTGCCCTTTGTGGTCAGAAATGTATACTATGTCAAACTGTCATCCTTGTGTAGAGGTCTGTAACCAAGAGGTCTGTCACCTCCTTGGTTACATTTTTTTGAAGTTATGGAACACCTTTGCAGCAGAGTAATATTCCATTGTGTATATATGCCACTTTTTTTAATCCATCTATTGAAGGGCATCTAGGTTGTTTCCACAGTTTAGCTATTGTGAATTGTGCTGCTATAAGTATTGATGTTTCTTTGTCCCTGTAGTATGCTGTTTTTACGTTTTGGGGGTATAGACCAAAGAGAGAGACAGCTGGGTCAAATCGTGGTTCTATTCCCAATTTTCCAAGAAATCTCCATACTACTTTCCGTATTGGCTGCACCAATTTGCAGTCCCACCAGCAGTGTATGGGTGTACCTTTTTTTCCCACATCTTCACCAACACTTATTGTTTGTATGCATAATAGCTGCCATTCTGACTGGAGTGAGATGAAATCTTAAGAGTGATTTTAATTTATTTCTCTAATTTCTAGTGATGATAAACATTTTTTAATGTATTTGTTGATTGTACATCATCAGTTCCTTGACTCATTAATTGATTGGGTTATCTTTTTTTTTTTTTTTTTTTTTTGGTGTTTAGCTCTTTGAGTTCTTTTTATACCCTAATAACATTTGTGACCTTATAAGGAGAGCAGGGTGGCTGCTGGTTAAGTGAGATTGCATCATTATAAGAACAGGGCAGGTGGCTCATTCACTGTGACTTGTGTCCTTTTAAGGAAAGAAGGGCAAGCTAATCACTGTGCGTTGTATCCTTAATTATTATCTTTTCCCCTATCTAATTGATTTTTGAAGTGAAATATTTGAATTCCCATGCCTCTCATTGTTTGGATGTTCTATAGCTATTTCTGTGTATTTAGCAAAAACAATCTCCTTACCATGAGAAAGAGAAATGACTGGTGTGAACCTGTAACAGCATAACTTCAGTAACATGGAGAATGCTGGTCTTGGACATTTCCATCCCCACCCGCCTCAGTTACTGATGTCACAATGTAACAAACATGCATTGGGCAGAATCAAAGCTGAGGTGGGCTCTGAGGGCCTATGTGCCTCAGCATGGTAAACAATCTTTTAGGCATCCTTTGGGCCATCAGTATCAATAATGAACTGCTGAGGGTGAATGTTTAAATAAAACTATTTAGAAAAATAGGCACTGGGTCATATTCTACCCATAGGCAACAGTTGACTCACCTCTGCATTATAACCCAAAGAATTAACAAACTACCACTGTGTGCAACAACTGGAAAGAATTTTTCTTCCAATACCATACAGAGAAAGAGGCCAAATGCAAAGGACAGCATACTCTTTAAATTCATTTTTACAAAATTCAATAACTTCCCACCTCAGCTATGATTACAGAAGTTAGAAGTGTGGTAGTCTTTGAGAGAAAGTAGTAGGAAGGATCAAATCAGATGCTATTAATATTCAGCTTCTTACTCTGGGTGATATTCACATGGCTCTGTTCACTGTGAAAATTAGATGATCCCTCAGAATGTGCACACCCTTCAAATATAAATTTCAATAAAAAGTTAAAATATGATTTTAAAAAGATGAAGAATTGGAAGGACTTAATAAAAGCACTCCATTATCCATTATTCAGTGTACAAAAATGGGTAACATATACAAAATGAGAATGTGGAAAATGGTGATGTTGCGGAGGATCTAAGAAGTACATGGTTCTCATAATGAAAATTAGTAACTAACACATTTTGAGCATTCATTAGTTTCTAGGATTGTGCTAATTACAATCCCTGAATACAGCCCAAATGGTAGGCAGTATTACTAGCAATGTTTTTACAGGTGAAGAAACTGAACATGAAACAATTTTGAATACTTTTTTTTTTTAATCTACAAAGCTTGTTTGTGGTGGACAAGAGCAGAGTTATATCTGAGTCAAGAAAAGCAAAAGAAAAAAAAAGCAAGAAGACCCCTGAGTGTTATTAGAACATCTATGGAGGTGAAGACCTGATTCCAGTTAGGGAAATGACAGTCTTTTTAGACCACTGAAATAATAGAGAAACTCTCTAGACATTGTGGAGAAGGATGCATGTGTTCCTGATAGTCAATTCCTTTTTGTAAAGCAAAAAAGCAAAACTGCCCCCCAACACCACCACTGGATCAGGGAAAAAATGACCCTGAAACCCCATGTCACTAAGCAGATTATGATCTTATTCTGAGAGTTTGTCATCAGAACAAATCCTTGATTATTTCATTTCTTTCTTTATCCAATCAGAAACAGGAACTTCTTAGACTATCCATAATATCTTCACTACAATCCTCATAGTGTTAGTAAGAGATGCACATTTTTTAAAATTTGATTCAATAGCCATACCTACACATCATGCAAACCCATATTTGGAAGCTGTAGACTTGTTCTTAAGTTTCCCCCACCTGTTTCTCTTCTCCAAATGTTTGTTTTTACTTTTTATCAGACCAGGAAGGACTACCTGGCCCATGTTACTTAAAGAGATCCTCCCCACAAGGCACTTTCAACCAAGCCACATTGTAAATTTCAGTTGTTCTAATTGTAATTTTAATTTATAAACTCTTTGGCAATTAATAAAGACAATCATTCACAGGTGGTGTTTTAGTCATTGTTCTCCACTGGCAGTTGGAACTTTGAAAGAAAAAGAAATATATGGGAATAAAAACACTGGGCATGAAAATAAAAATTTTAAATATGTGCATTTCCAAATTATGACTCAAGGTACCAGAATGATACATTTTATCTCTTGCCAATAAGCTATGTTATTTGTATGGGAAAAGCATTATTTTAGAGATAGATGGCTTAATAATGGGAGATATAAACTGAATCTACAGACAGATGGAAAAATACTTTTAGATAAATATATGAGGCTAATTTCTATATGAATAAGTTTAAGGTAGCAAGAAAAGTGGAGAAGGTGGTCAGAAATTCACATAAGAAAAAATATTAATGGATATTAATTGAGCACAGATATGTACCTTAAATTCCAGGTATTCACATGTGTTGAAGAAGAAAATGAATGATAAACAACCTGGAGAGTCCATCACAGCACTGCCAACGTGGTCCTCTAAAAATCAAAACTTTCACATAAAGTTAGACTAGAATGAAAAGGAGAAAACTTTAACCAAGAGACAGACATGTTAAGGAAGGACGGGGAGAAGTGAGTCCTTGAGCAAAACAAATATAGAGGCAGAAAGAAAAAATAAGCCTAAGAGTGAATCATCCTATAGAGACCGTGGATGACATGTAAAGGAAAAGAAGAATAGCTTAGAGTCTATCCTACCTAGCCCAAGAAGGGAGGTGCTATAGGACAAAAACTGTTGAAAAAATCAGTAAGAAAATAAGATTTGCATTCATGTTAATGATACCACTGGTTATCAATGACAAGTCCTGCTTCCTCACAAGTTGAAGTATAACATTTGAGGAGCACACTGAGGCAAGCAAATTAAGCAGGGTTTATTTAAAAGGGGGGTAACATAAGACTGCTCCCAGGAGGGAGAAGGGGGCCATATTTGGTATTCTGGTATCCCAAGAAGTTAGAGCATTCTGCCTCTTTTATCCATTCTAAATTTCCTCTCCTGCTCTCTTCCCCCTTCTCGCTCTCCTTCCTGCTTACATGATTAGGCTCAGGAGATGGCCCAGGTGAGAAGGCCAAAAGGTGACAAGCAGATGGGCTGGAGGGGCCAAGGTAGAGTGATCCAGGCAGGAAGGGGACCCAGGGTGCATTAATTAACAACTTTTATGACTCCTTGTAGGGAGGGAGAATCCCTGGGACAGGTTACCTTAGCAACAGGTTGGAGCAGGGGCAGGTTATTTTGATAAGGATGAAGAAAGGGATCTGAAGGCATTAACATTTTAATCCCTCCATTCTCTAGATCCTACCCTTGCCTAACTGCCTGTCTAATTCTGGCTTCATTAATTTCCTGATTTGAAATTTCAGTTATGGAAAAGAATGTACATATTTTGGGAAAATGCACAGAAAAAACTACACACACACACACACACACACACACACAAATATCAGAGACATATGTGTGAATATATGAAACTTTTTGTATAATTGCTGCAATGACTATTTGGCTATTTCAAATCATGTCAAAAGAGCACACAATCGAGAAATGAAATAACTGTGTTCCTGTTCGAGATCATAGACAAATTCTTTCACTTGAAACTCAACTACAAAATGAATTTAATCCTATTTCTATATTCATTGTGATGATCAAATGAAATTGCTTTGTACTTTGTAAATTATAAAGTATAATGCTCACAACATTGCTATTATTGTAATGTAAGTATGATGAAAATTGTAGTAGACCCAGAGATATTATCATTGTGTGTACAAGGATATTCTGTTATCATTTATTTTAGAAGGTGGATTTTATTCTGTGAAAAAAAAAGTGAATTTTAAATAAAGGAGCTTTTTTCATTTGAGATTATCCCAAGCAAAATGCCAATAATACAGAGAAAAATTCTGAGAAAAACTCCCAAATCATAAAGTATTAATAACATAGAAAAAGTGTATATACAACACTAGAAACAGAATTTATATACAATATTAATCTTATCATTCAGATTAAAAATTAGGCAATTTTTCTCACATTTGTAGAAATTTCTTCATTTTGGTTTCTTAAATTATAATTATTCCTGAGGGTAATTCATTAAATTCTGTAAATGGCATATATGAACCCCCTGTTTCTAAAACAATGGAAAAAAGTATACAAAATTTCTTTGAAAGTACTATGAATGTGCGCGCATGCACACATACACACACATGCACACACAGACACACACACACACATTCACACACACACACACACACACACACACATACAAGCACACAAACCTTTTCCTAAGGTTTTCCTAATGTTTCTGTCTAAACTAATCCCCTCCATCAGGAACTAGCTGACTCTTTCTCAAAGGTGCATTGAATCTGGTCAAGTGCAGCAAGAATTTTTGCCAGCCTTCTCCATTACCTGCTAACCCTTCTCCAGAGTCTTTTCTTTGCTATTTTCACAGGAACACCTTGTTTCACACTGCTTGAGAAACTTTGCTGTAATTAGGGTCTTAAATCAGGATCGCACACCATCTCCTTTACTTCTTTCCCTTTTTCATATACAGATGAAAGAAAATCAGATTCCTTCCTTCTCAAAGCAAATTGAAGGTTCAAGAACTTTATATAATTATAGTCATTTGGCAAAGGAGCTTATGAACCATATATTCTAATTCTATAAATTTGTAAGAAGTATACAAATATTTACTGAGAATTTTATCAAAAATTGCACTGGATGAAGTTCAACAGGCAAGGAAGGATTTCTTCAAGATTTGCAATATGAGTCAAGAACTTTGCAATAGAAGAGAGAGATTAAAGCCAACTGAAACAAAAAGTGCTGAGTTTTCAGGTGCTGGAATGAGATAGCGAAAAAGCACTGAAGGCCCTATGGAGTGAAATGGGTCTATGTGTTTAGGCTATCTGAATTTGCCAATTAGGGCTTTATAAAAGTAGACTGCTTCTCTCACACTGAACTTGGGAAATAGGAATGCTATATTTTCTTTCTTTTTATTATTTTATTGAGGTATAATTGACAAAGTATACATACTCCAGACATACAACTTTATATTTTGATATATGTATATATACATTTGAAATGATCATTATAATCAATTATGTATGCATATACATTGATTAATTAATTAATTTATTGGTGAGAACACTTGAGTTTTAACCTCTTGACAAATGGTGAGAACACTTTGAGTTTTAGCCACTTGAGGCAGGCCTAGACAAGTCTGTTTTGGTGACAGAGGTAGGAAATTTTTCAGCTCCATTATCATCTTATGAAACTTCCTTTGTATATGTGTTTTATTGACCCAAATATCAGGGTGTGATTGGTGCATGACTGCATGTGTTTATAATGTTTTTGTCTCCATTCATCTATCAATAGACTTTTTTTGTTTCTTGGCTATTATGAATAATGATGTAATGAACATCGGAGTGCAAATGTCACTTTGGAATAGTTATTTTACTTCCTTTGGATACATGCCCAGAAGTGAGATTTTTGTGTCATGTGATAGCTTTATTTTTAAAAATGTATATATATTTTTAATTTTGAAGAACATCTGTACTGTTTTCCATAATGGTGTGCTAATTTTCTGGATGGCCACATTTCAAACAGATGGCTTCCAGATCTTTGAGGAAGACATACCACTGAGTTTGTAAAACTGGCAAGAGGCTAGGATAAAATACACATCTCAAAGGTAAAGAGAAAAAAAAAATGCAGTTTCAAGTTTTCCAGAGTAAATGCTTTAGGGAAAGAAAAGTTAGGGGACTATAGGTCAGAAAGAAAAAGTATGTAAAGTTTAGTCAGGCTGAGTGGAACATCAGGGTATCGCTTTCTATTTAATTCTAACCTACCCTATATTTTATTCTGATGGGCAAAAAAAAAAAAAAAAGAGAGAGAGAGAGAGAGAATCCTCAGAGAAAATATATTCCTTGAAAATATAAAAAATCAGAGTTAGTTTTCATTTTCCTAAAGGTAGGTTATTTGATTATACAGTCACTTGAGGCAGTGTTTGAGCTGTACAGAATTACTTGATTAGTTCTTTTTTTAAAAAAAGTCATAAATTGCAAGTTACAATTGACACCTACTAATCAGTAATTCAGAGAGAAATGACTGGTACTTCCTGTTTTGAAAAGCTGCTCTGATCCTGATACAACACCATGAGGAGAGCCAGAGCCAGTACATTATCTGTTCTGAGCATCTCTCATTCTAAAAAAAGTGAAAAGAAGAAAAATGTGTTTGTTGTTGTTTTTCAAAGTTGAGTGTAAAATATAGCAGGAGAATTTACGAGATAAAGCTGAGAAGGTTTTTAACTCCAGACAGGGGGAATGTCTTGCTTTTCTTTTCATGAATAGATATGCATTATAGATACATAGTGATTGCCTTATTTTTTTAGCAGTTGCCATTAAAGAATTACTATCACAGATGACCACATTTGTGAATCTTCCAGGTGTAAATGTAAGTGAATTAAATTATGTACAAAGGAGTACATATGTTATAATTCCATTAATAAAATTTCAAAAGAAGGCAAAATTAATTTATGCTATTTACTTTAGTGGATTAGTAACTGAAGGAGATCAGGGTGAAGAATTTTGATGTTCTTTGTTAGTTGTCTATGTCTTTATTTTGGTTGAATTATGGAGATGTGTGAAAAGTCTCTGAGTTTCTATTAGATTATGTTTACTAATTAGCTTAATATTTGTGCACTTTAAGTTGTCAATGAATTAGCCCAATGTACACACACACTCACAGATCAGGCTTGCAAGGGCTTCTCTGGGAACTCCTTTAAGACAGAACTTGGTGTTCAACTGTGATTAGTGCAGTTAGCTAAGTACCTTTGGCTCTAGTACCTTTGGGATCTGTCACAAAATTTGAATGGGGGATGCATTCTTCCTGGTCAGGCCTGAACCAGTGTTGAACAGCTTTGTAAGATAGGAAAAAATGAGGCATAATGGTTTTCTTTTGTAAATAGAAAGGCCAAAACAAACTTCCATGTATTTGCAAAAGAAGTTTTCCAAATACTGCATATTTGATAATTTTCTGCTCTACCATTTAAATGAAATTCTGGCAGAATCTAATTTAAGAGGCAAAAATATTGTTTGTATAATTCTAAATGCAATAACATAATATGCTCTAGCGAAGAAAACACATTAGAGGATTAATGAGTACTTATTCATTAAATTTTAATGGGAAACAATAATTAAAATGACAATGGTTAGAAAAAGTACAGATGAATTTAGAATCAAATAATAACAGTTGTTAAAACTCTTATATTTGTCAATCACTGAACTTTATATACTTGACTTCATTTGATATGCCCAAGGAATAAAATTTAAGTAGAATTACCTCCACTTATGTATGCAATAACTAGAATTATAGTGGATATCATTTAGGATACAAATCCAAATTCTTCTCACTTGAAGAGCTCTTTCTATAAATTGCACCATTTTATTTAAAAATACAAATATTGGTATTTAGACATAGAAAAACATGGCATACTACAAATTATGTATGACAAAAGATAAACTAAGTTATGCCTTTCTAAATAAAGGGGGTATATAGCTCTGTGGTAGAACTTAGCTTAGCATGAGCAAGGTCCTGATTAGTTCCCAGCCCTTCAGAATAAATAAAATTAGTAAATGTGTTAACTAGAAAAAAATAAGAAGAAATGTTGTTGTATTCTTATCTAATGCCATAATAAAAGAAATCCAAATTGGCCTATAGAATATGAAGAAACTAATGAAATTGTCAAATCAATAAATGAGAGAACAAATTGCTAATATCAAAAATAAGAGAAACAGCACCAAAATAGAACCTATAGATATTTAAAGTACAATAGCAATATTTTGAATAATTTAATTCAATAAATGAAATGGGAAAAATATTTGAAAGATACAATTTACCAAAACTCACCTGCAAAAAAAAAAAATACATATATATATATATATATATATATGTGTGTGTGTGTGTGTGTGTGTATCTGTGTGTGTATGTAGATAGATAGATAGAGATATATGGAAAGCTTTGTATCTATTCAAGAAAATGAACTTATCGTTAAAATTCACCCCATAAAGAAAACTCGCATTCTAGATGACTTCATTGATGAATTCTACCAAATACTTGTTTTAAAAAGTAGCAATTTGGGGGCTGAGGGTGTGGCTCAAGTGGTAGCGTGCTCGCCTGGCATGCGTGCAGCACGGGTTCCATCCTCAGCACCACATACGATATTAAAAAAGAAAGAAAAATTCTCTCTCTCTTAAAAAAAAGTAGCAATTTTCTAAAGTTCCTCAAATCTCAGTAAAAATACTACAAGCAAACAATTTTTAAAAAGTGAAGTATTTGAACAGACTTGTATTTAAAGATATATTCATGGGGCTTGGGATGTGACTCAGCGGTAGAGCACTCGCCTTGCACATGTGAGACCCTGGGTTCAATCCTCAGCATCACATAAAAACAAATAAGTGAAATAAAGGTATTGTGTCCAACTACAACTAAAAAATAAATATTTTTTAAAAAGATATATACATGTCAATCATTTTAACATATAAATTATAAGCATATAAATCATTAAGGAAGTATAAATTAAGGTTAGATGACATTACACAACTATCAACATGGTAGATCACACCAATTTTAAAGAACATATGGAACTAGAATCTGTATAATGGTTGGTAGAAATGGAAAATGGTCAAATTACTTTAAGAACAATTTGGCAGTTTTAAAAATTCACCTAGTATATCACATTATAAACATTCCAACTATATGCATTTACCATGAAAAATGGGAGCATGTACCCATGCATTATATTTGAATGTTCATAGCAGGTTTATATGTAACAACCAAAGAGATACAACCCAAATCTCCAACCATATGATGAATTGGAAAAAAAAAATTTCTGTGTATCTATACAATTCCATCTTATTCAGCATTAAAAATACTATTGATACATGCAACATAAGTGAATCTCAAAAAATACTGGAGGAAAGAAGCAAGAAAACAATTGTATATACGATATGATTCCATTCCTGTATTTCCAGAAAATGTAAACTACTCTCAAGTAACAGAAAGCAATAGATGGTTTTCTCTGTAGATAAGGGCAGAAGGTTGTTGAAGAATGAATGGCTACACCTTCCTGATACCCAATTCCTTACCTCATTTGGGTTGAACTTTCTAGAATGCCTTCCCCTCAATAAATAGGATGATTTCCCACGTGCTCGCTCTCTCTTTTTCCAAAGGACCCTTGACCCTTGAGGCTGAAAGCTGTCCCTGATTCCTGCAAGCAAAAGGTATTTCTGTGTGTTGCATGCTTCTTGAACTGTTTTCTTAGTTATTTATGTAGCCACCTCTTGTGAACCAGCTCAGGTTGCCAGCCCGGCTAGCAGACATTAGCAACCTATTGAAAGATTAACTATGTAAGGGCACAATGTAAGGGCACAATCTATATTTTCATATATTTGCAGAAAGTCTAGCTCTTTTAAATTCTGGAAAATTAAATAAAACATAATCTAAGAGGAGTTTCATGTTTAGATAGAAAATACTAGAGTCCAACCTTATGAAACAGATTATACTATATGTATATATGTGCTATATATACACCCATACCACATAGTATAATGCATATCCTATTTATTATACTCTATATATTCTATTTATCATCTGACTACTTTTATTTTCAAAAAAAGTGTGTCTAGTTTGTTTTCTATTTATTACTTACCAATTTCCACTGAACATCTGTTTCTACTTGGCTCCCACAGTGCTGAAATCATGGCCAAAAGGAAAGATTGTGTGTGTGTGTGTGTGTGTGTGTGTGTGTGTGTGTGTGACCTTCTGTGTTCCTCTGGAAATGAATAAGTAGTAAGAAATTCAGAGAAATATGTGATATTAGCTCTTATCGTTATGTTCTTAGGCAAAATTAATCCATTATATCTCCATCTATCATTAGCTCCATTCATATATTATTTTTTGTGCCATGTCTAAGTACATGCCAGAAATGATCTCATTATTTCAAACTATACAGAAAGCTTTCTCTCTACATAGGCAGTCACATATTCATTTAAACCTCATAGCATATTTAAAAATATGCTAGGCATTCAGGGTAAACTTGGTATTTCACTTCACTAGATGGCAAGTGATAGGAAATGATAACATGAGGCAGTCTACAAGAATCACAAAAATTAAGGACACCAAGAGATGAAGGAAAACCTGGAAAGTATGTCATTTTCCTTGCCTCATTTATTTGTACGAGCTGAACTCTCCAGGAGTTTAGTCTTCTTGAGCCAAAGATAGAACTCAGGATCCATAGTCCCTTTCCAATGTTTCCTTCCATTGTATTATTTGACCTTCCTTAGTGAAATGAAAATTAACTATGATCCAACTTGTCTGGAAGTTTGAAGCAAGACTAGATCATTCTGGTAGTGATAAATGAGTCAAAGAAAGCTTGGTTCTTTACTCTGAGCCCTAGTTTCCTACTCTGTGCTTGTTTTACTTTTTTTTTTTTACCCCAGGGGGTGAGGGTACCAGGGATTGAACCTGGGGGCACCCAACCACTGAGCTACATCACCAGCCTTATTTTGTATTTTATTTAAAGACAGGATCTCACTGAGTTGCTTAGTGCCTCGTTGCTGAGGCTGGCTTTGAACTTGAGATCCTCCTGCCTCAGCCTTCCAAGAGGCTGAGATTACAGGCATGCACCATTGCATCTGACTTGTTTACTTTTAGAAGTATTTGTTAGGAAATATTTCTATTGGAATTCGAAAAAAATTTTAGAAAAAGAGAAGACTCCCAATGGATACTTGTAATTTTGTATTAGACCTTCATGGAACACTACTTTGCTGTTTTACAAAGTGTTCCCTAGGTCCACTAGAACACATGGGAAAATCTGTTTGCTTTCCATTTTCAGTGTAGTTCTTGTGTGAACCAGTATGTGTATATTACCCCTGTCAAAATCAAACAAAAATATACAAACAAATATCCAACAGAGAATCTTTTATTTGGGAATAAATAAAAATTAATATTGCAATCAGGTATAGGCCAGAACAAAGGGGTTTAGGAATTTTATTAACACACACACACACAAAAAAAAAAAAAAACAGAGAAACAACAACAAAAATATCCTTTTCTGGCATTTTGGGGCTTTCAAGACTCTGAGCAGTAGGAGTTACTATTTAATGTAAGTCGCACCAGTTTAGAATTCCTTGCTAAGTAAGAATAGTCTCCAAGATAATGTAGGCTGTTTCCTTGGATAGATGCTGAGGTAGTTTCTGGGGGCAGGCATCTGTGACTTGGGTGTTCTCCTTCTTTTCCATGGGCATGGACTCTATCTTATTGTGACAAGACAGGCAGTCAGTATAGATAGGTAAATCAAGTCAGATCAGATCAAGGAGGCCAAGTTGAGTGAGTCCAGGAAGTTGGAGACTGCCCCCTGAGGGAATGAAAGAGCCCTTCCTCCACCCTATCAAGGTAACCTGCCCCTGCTCCAACCTGTTGCTGAGGTAACCTATCCCAGGAACTGTTGCTCCCTACAGGGAGTTATAAAGTTGTTAATTAATGTGGTCTGGGCTGCTCCATCATGCCCTTCCTCCTTTACCCACCTGGTTTCCACCTTTTGGCCATCCCACCAAGCATTTCCTGGGCCTAGTCAGGTTTGCAGGAAGGGGAAAGATAAGGGGAAGAGGGCAGGAGAACAAAGGAAGCCTAAGACATATAAAAAGGCGGAACACCTTGCTTCTTGGGATACCAGGGTACCAGCTATGGCCCCTTTCTCCCTTCCAGGAGAAGTCTATGTAACCCCTTTTTTAAATAAACCCTGCTTTATATGCTTGCCTTGGCATGCTTCTCTAATGTTATACTTCAACATTTGAGGGAGCAGAACTTGTCATTGGTAACTGGAAGTAACATTATTGGGGTGAATAACTCCATTTTGTACAATGCATTTTCACACTCCTGAATCTTAGGCACAAAAGATA
Organism: Urocitellus parryii; assembly: GCF_045843805.1. Lineage (NCBI taxonomy): Eukaryota > Metazoa > Chordata > Mammalia > Rodentia > Sciuridae > Urocitellus > Urocitellus parryii. Next base: position 33,151,681 of record NC_135532.1, read on the forward strand.
ATGCAAAAAAAAAAATGGTCATTAAACACAGCTAACAAATACAAGCATAAACATGTTGTCTTTGAGTGCCCCACACGTTGGTAACTGGGGACAGATGACACAGGGTGAATAAACATGACATGGGCCTAGTTGATAAAAAGCAGATTGTGTTTTGTTTGCACTTCATCCTCATGTACTGGCCAGTCTCACAGAAGGAGGTTTGCACTTGGCAGATTAAAAAGGAACTGTGTTGATTTCCCATTGCTGCTGTAACAAAATTACCACCAACTCAGCAGCTTAAAATAATGCAGTTATTTTCTTACAATTTTGGAGGTTAGAAATAAAGCAGTGATTTTAACAGGCTAAAAGTCAAGGTGGTGGGGGGGGTTGTGTTCCTTTTGGAAGAACTAAGGGAGAATCCATTCCTTTCTTGCCTTTCCAGCTCCTTGAGTCTGTACACATTTCTGGGCACCTGGCTACACTGTCCATCTTCCACATCTGTCCTCACAACTCCTCTAACCTTTCTGCCTTCTGATTACATTAGCCTTACCTGGGTAAACCAGGATAATCGCCCTAACTCAAGAGCTTTCATTTGATCGCATCTGCAATCTCCCTTTCCAAGTAAGGTAATGTTTATGGGTTTGGGGAATTAGAGCAGGTACATCTTTGGGTGAGAGGGCAACTATAATAACACTATATTTCTCAAAATTTTCCTCATCAAAGAGAATACACAATAACCTCAGGGAAAGATGATAGTATGTTTTGTGTTAAACTTGTTCGGAACATAGGAGACTACATTTGATTCCATCTTTCAGGATGATGAAATGTCTGTGTAACTGGTTATACTTCCATCAGAGTGAATTTGTGAATGTGGATGAAGCACTGAACTTGAGGTCAGCTGCCATGGACCCAGCCTCTAGCTCTGTGAGAGTTCCTTAGCATTGCTCCTGGGAAATCTTAAGTGCTCAATGAATATCTATTTCATGTAATTAAAAGGTGGTTTTAAAAAGCTAGTAAGAGCTCTTGAAAAGATGAGCACAGTGGGTGGAAAAAAAAGAGAAGGAAAGGGCATAATTTACCTTATGGCTTTATTAAGACATAGTGTATTCCCTAAATTGAGCTTTTACCCAATTGATAAAATTTTCCAAATATCATTAACTGTAATGAGACATTAAGACATGAAATATAAAAATGAACCTGATGGTATGATTCAGCATCTAATGAACCATGCAAGTTACAGAAATTGTTTCATAAAATAATTATCTATATGTATTGGATAATAAAAGATTTGGACCCAGAGAATTTAAGATTTGGATCTTAAAGCAAATTGAGCTGACTTGGAAGGAAAATAAAGAGGAATTAGCCAATTAATATGATGGGAATCTTCCAAACAGGGACATATACATAGCTTGTTGATGCATTCTTGGATTGGTGATTGGAGAAAAGGATAACTGTGCATTTTGGGACATGTTAGTGTGACCCGCTTAACAGCAATTCCAATTTTATAAAAATATTTATAGTTGTCACATAGGTGGACAGATTAGTACTGCATTTTCAGTATCATCACTTGAAGACAGCTAAGGTAGGTTTCTTGGACTGAGGATGCAGCTCAGTGGTAGAGCGCTTGCCTAGCATGCACAAGGCCTTGGGTTTGATTCCCAGCACCTAAATTATTTATTTAAGCATAAGTTAAGGTAGGTTTCCTGACAAAGCTATGACAACAAGTCATATGTATTATCAATAATCTCCTTAAGAACATTATACAAAGACTTAAGCTTTCTGCTTTAATGTTGAACAATATGAATAGTGACATTATTGACCTTTCTTTCCCCACTTTTTGCTGTATCTGAAGCAAGATACATGCACTCAGCTTTTTTTATTTTTGAACAAAGGTAAGCATTCTCATTGCTCCCCCCAGGTGTGTGCGCATTTGTGCATAATTGGGGACATGTATGCACTCTAATGAGTTGAAGGGTGGGGTAATGAAGGATTGCAGGGTTTTATAAATGAAGTCCCTCAGTATCTCTAAGTAGTATCTGTAAGGAAAATAAAAGGAGACACAGAGATAAGATACACAGGCAGGAAAAGAAGTGGCTGCCCCTTCAAGTAGACACATTTATTTATCAAAAGTTTATATTATGTCATTAGTGTCATGACTACATTATTATTTAGTATTACTTTAATCCCAGGTGCTGGGTATCTGAGATCATAGAATTTCTTATTGAAGGACATTACCATAGTAACTAGATACTGCACCTGTGTTAGTTATCTTACCAGGTTCAAGGAGAAAACTACTGAGCCTTCCAAGCATGGAAAACAGAGTGCCAGTTGCCCCCCAGGAATTCACCAGAGGAATGCTTTCAGGTACAATTTCATGGTCAGAATAACTACAAGTCTTTCTCTTCCCAGGAGCTGTGTGCCTGAGATGAAGATCCAAACTGATAAGACTTCAACAGAGTTTCCTCATCAAGGACATTCTACAGCAGCAGGCATCCTGAGTCTTTGCACAGAAGTTTCCCAGCAGTCAGGCATTCCATGTTTTGCAAAGAAACTTCATAGCAGTCAAGCATGCCACAGTCACAAAGTTTATCAGAGACCCCAATCCCAAACACAGAACCCCTACAAGCAGACTTAACTGAAGTCTTCAGACATGCTCTTGTCTATCTGCACCAACAGAGCACAGAGGCAAATTTACAAATTAGAAGCCAGATGGAACTAGACAGCAGGAAGGATAGAGGCAGGTACTCCAAACTTCTTCTCCTCCTGTTGTCCCATAATCAAGTCTCCTCCTGGTACCTCCCAGTGGACAAACTCAGCTGTCTGTCAGAGTTTGGGTGCTTAAGCCACATAGGTTAGTCTCCCAGAGAACTAAGAAGGGAAGATAAGTAGCGAAAATGGATACGGGTCAAACACAGATTAAAAAGACTCCCTTATCTTCATTTATCCTCACATCTATCCCGCAGAACAACCACCTGAAACTTGCTAAATTATTATTTGGATCTTTAGCACCACATTTTTATTAAATTCACTTATATCATTCAGTCTTGTTTTCTCAATGGTCTCTTTGCCTCCCAACTTCCATGCACACAAATATTTTAATGTTTTTACTCTATCAATATTGCCACCTGGTTACTTTGGTAAATCAGTATTCCATCTGCATTATGAAGATTACATACATAACTATTCACAGCTGAGCTGTATTTTGCATCATGACAAGTATTCCTTGCCTGGACAGATCTTCTTTTGTTCTTGTCCTCTAATTTTGATAATGGTCATTTATTTTCATCTGTTCAGTTTACCAAAAATGTATTGTTTATTCATACACTAATTTTCTGCCAATTGCATAGATTTGCTTTTAGGCAAATTCAGATGCATCAAGTATTACCTTAATTTCTTACTAGAATTCTCTCTCCCAGGGTTCTGATGTATTCCAGTTGAGACTGTTTGTTCTTGACATAAGATGTACCACTCTAAACCTGGAATAATATCTTTACCATGTCTATATTCTGTTGTTTTGTTTCCCCTATTTTGGGTATATTACATATTCTTTTTAATTTACTTCTTTATTATGAAGGGATACAATTTCCAGTGGAAGAAATATACAGAAAGTAAAATTTCTAAGACCTTTTGTATACAAAATGGTCATCATTCCACCCTCATACTTGACTAACATTCCAGGTTTCATGTGTTTCTACCTCAAGCTTTTGAAGGCACATCACCATGGCTTTTCAGGTTACCCATCTTGTCATTTTAAGTACTCAGTCAATTGATTACCTAACAGTTTTGGGGTGGCCTATTTTGTTTTGAATGATTGGTTTTTTTCCTTCTGTATGCTAAAATTTTATGAATATACTCCTTGGCTGTTATAGCAATTTATCCATCTTATTTCCAATAGCATCTCACCAAGAACTAAATGCTGGATCAATTATGCTATAGGTGCTGGAGGGAGGGCTTCACCTTGGGAAAGTGGTTCAGTGACACACATACCTTATTTTTCCACAGCTCTTCTTGAGAGAAAAAGGTTCATTTGTATCATATTTCCACTAATTAGTGTCATTCACTAAGGAAATCCTATATAGGTAAGACTGGCTAAAAATATATGAAATTACTATCTACAATTAATGCAATGCCTACCTACTATTAAAGCAATTCTTATATTAAAAAAAACTTTCATTGTCAAAATTCTCAATGTTATTAAACAGAGAGGCTGACCGTCACTGAGATTATTTACCAAGAACCTTACATATGGCACATAATAGTGATGAAATTCCAAACAATGTATGTAAATTCAAACACTGGAGTCCTTAATCTTTGGGAGAAAAGAAGGCATGGTGCTTACTTATAATTTCTTAGCATCTGTTAGTTGTTTAAATCTTTGGTTCAATAAATTTCTCATGTGTTTTACACTGTGTATTCTCAACTTTTAATTCTTCACGTAGAATTAAAATATAATGATAAATTTGGGTAAATTAAAAGTTTTAATTCTGTGACATATATCCTTCTGGAAAAGACTGACAGTGCCTAAAATAATTAAAATATGGTTATTCTATCCTGAACCTTCATCCTGTGTGATGGTGGTGTTGGGTGAGAGAATGTAGAGAAGGAACGCTGGGATCTCAGAAGAAAACAAGAGGTCCAGGGATTATATACTAGGACCAGATTCTCAAGTCTCTTTATATGTCCACATTCAGATTTCATTTGTTTGGTTGGGTTATATGGACTCTGGTGCCCAAAGAGAATCTGATCAATTTTGCTGATTTTATTCCACTTTGATTCTTAGAACCAATGAAGCCAAGCAGATGGTAAGACAGAATAACAAGCACTGGAAGGGGCTGATGCTGCTTGAGTTCTACCTGAAAATACATTTATATAATACCCTTTATCAGATTAGCTTCTGATTGGTCCAAGTTCATGACTGCACAAAGCTATGCAGGGTGAGCTCTGTATAAATTTGTTTGATGTGGAGAACAATCTGAGCCTAAAATGCAGTCTCTGATGTTCTTGTCATTATATATGCTGTGGCCCAACAGTTGCCAAAAAGCAGTAGGGTTTTTTGTTTTTTCTATTCATAGAAAATTGATTTATGTGCTACTGGAGAGGACTAGAAAGCAGAAATTCAAGTCTGCTTATAAGCAAGGGCAAGAAACCAAACCTTAACCCTGAAGCCACATAGATATGTTTACTTGATTAAGTCCTCATCTCCATTGAATTATATTCATTGGAAGTAATGCAAGCTCTTGAATTTTACCTTAAACTTAAATTTAAATCAGTTTCTCAAAATGTCTTCAAATGCATTACAAACAGATACAACATTAACACAAAAAAGATTAGATATACAAAAGGTTGCCTGTGATAGAAAATTTAATTAAAGGTAGTCAACAACAGGAAGTCTCCTAGAATAGTTATAGAAAATGTCACAGCCAGGAAAGGTGGGTGTGATTGATTCATCCTTGGAGAAGGATCACTTAATGTCTTACATTGATGTAGCTAAAGTTTCCAGGTGATTTCAACAGAAACTCTTTATAATCCATCTGAAAGTAATTAATTCAGGAAGATATAAAATCTAAATGTTACTTAAAAACAAATGACAGGGCTACTCATTTACATACCTCAATATTCTCTAGGACAGCTCTTAGGAGCCAAAGGGTTCAAAAAGATGAGCTCAAATTGAAAGAAAGAGTTATTCCGCTTCTATGCAAACATTAGAAGAATCTGTGGATCTGGAACCAGGAGAAAGTTTAAGCTAATTCTTTTTATTGCTGGAAATTTTTTCCCCGAGTTTGACTTTGACTTTTTGTTATAATGGATATTTCTAATTCACATTTTAATATTTTAGGCCAATTATAACTTATAACATAAATAAAATAAGTTCTAGCTTTCTTCACATTTTGCCATCATAGACATTACATGATTGTTGTGTGCTCCTTGAAAATACTTCAGAATACCCATTAACACAAAATGGGTTTGAATTCATAAGGATTGTTTTAGGTATATATGAAGGAAGAGAAACTTTTTTTCCTGTTTTCTACATGGAAATATATATATATATATATATATATATATATATATATATATATATAGTGGTTCCAAATATAATACAACTCTTGAAAACAAACAATTGGTAAAAAAGAAAAAACTTACCAAATGTTGTGCAAGAAATTAAAAAGACAGAAAGAAAAGAAGAAAAACTTCAATATAGAGAGACACAGGATGAGAAGATAAAACCATTACTTATCTCTTTTACTGATTAAGATATAATATTAATAACATTCAGATATGTGTCACATATCCCTCCTCTTGAAATATTTTTGTCAAATTATAACTATGCTTTGAGTCCAGTGTGTGCAAGTTACTTATAAAACTCTTAAATATATCTCTCAGGTATGGATATATTGAGATTTTTCTGCTAATTTTGACAATTTGGCAGTTCATATATTTTTAAAAAAATCATTCCACTGAGATTTTAAAATGTATTCATAAACACTTTATTATCATCTATTATTATCTCTTTTTATATATCCTCATTCTCTCCCAGTCTCTGAGTCTAGAAATATACCAGTTATATATGTATATTTATATAAATACACATATACAACCCAGTCAAGAATTTTTAAACATATGCAATAAAAGTCCCATAAAAAGGAGAGAAACAAGAAAGGTAGGCAGAAGCAAGCACTGGAGAGAAAATGACTAGTAAAGCTCTTAAAATGTTGAAATATATCACTCCATAGTTTCAAGAAGCTCTATAAGATGACAGGCAGAAAAAATATAAAGAGAGTCCATCAAAGTAAGACCTGGTCAAAGTGATGAAAAACATTGAAACAGAGGGAGGGAAAACCCTTAAAATTGAAGAGAAAAAAAAAGCAGCTGAAATGATATTCAAACATCCAAGATCAAACAGGAAGAGTACTATAAAAATGCTAAAACAGAAAAACTGCAAACCTCTAACACATTGCCAGCAAAAGTATCCTTCATAAATGAAAAAGATATAATATTCTCAAATCTAAACTTGTTGCTTACATATTTTTACCAAGAAAAATCCTATAAGAATTTTTTTGAATATGGAGAAAAATTATTTCAGCCAGAAATAGCAATGCAGAAAAGAATGAAGAGTACTGGAAAGGATAAATATGTTGGCAGATATGAATAAAAATGAATTGTGTAAAGTGGTAGTGTTTTAGAAAATCTTAAATACTTAAGAATTAAAATTCATGGCAAAAATGTCTGGAAAGGGTATATGTAGTTAAAATGTGATATCTTAATGTTACTGGAGAAATTGCCTAAGCAATGGTTTTAATACTACTTGTAAGTGAAGACATGTTGTAATTTATTTGATAATTCTGAAAATAAAGAATCTTGTTCTACTATGTATACATACATACATTATGATAGATATATCTGTATATATATACATTATGATATATATACACATATATACATAGTATACATAATACATTATTATACATAATATATAACACATTATATATTTTATAAATATTATACATATCATATTATATAAAATATATAATATACATACACACAGATATACATGGACTCATAAGAACATATATATAAGAGGTTAAATGGAAAATATTTTATTAATAGAAATGTTCCAAATGAAAATAAAAATGACATAAAACATGTAAGTTCATTATATACAAATTCCTTTTTTTAATATTTATTTTTTAGTTGTAGTTGGATGCAATACCTTTATTTCACTTATTTATTTTTATGGGGTGCTGAAGGATAGAACCCAGGGTCTCGAATGTGCGAAGCGAGTGTTATACCGCTGAGCCACAATCTCAGCCCAAAGTTCATTATATACAAATTCTTAAATGATAGTTTTTAATCAAACAACAGATTCAGTCGCAACCACTGCAAATGAATTATCTTAAACAAGATTATCTGATTGCATATAAGAAAAAAAATGCTGATCACAGATTGGTGCTTAACTATAAGGATCCAAAGGTGGGTTTTTATTTATTTATTTATTTTTTAATGGGCTCTCACTTCCATGACCTTCTCCTGATTTGCATCTCCTCTGCTGACTGTAACCTCAGTTCTCTGCTACTTCAATCCGCAAGGTTGCTATTTTCTGCTACTGGAAAAAGAAGATGCAGAACACCCTAATGATATTTTTAAGCCACAAACTCATAATTCTTACATATTACAGTTACTGTCTTTTCTAAAGTTAATTATTCCTATTTTAATTTCCCATATTTATGGGGTACAGTATGATAATTTGATATACATATGCGCAAGAAATTATTAAATCAAAGTAGGTAGAATTTTTATCCCTTAAGCTTTTAAAATTTATTAACATAATAACTGTACATATTTATGAGGTACAGTGTGATATTTCATTACACATATATTGTCTTTCAAGAGAGAATTTTCTTGCAGTTAATTTCAGCATTTAGTCACATACCAGATAGTGTCTTCAAATTGATTTTTGATGAATATTTTAAGTTTTATAATTATTGTCTATGGAAAAGTTTTCTGGATCAGACTATGACACTACCATTACTGGATGTAATTTTTAAATAATAATTTGGAAAACAACTTTTTTGAGAGAAAAAGATTATATTAAAGCTTTATTTTGCTATTTTTTGTAATTACTAGTGGGCATTTCCTTATATTCACCTCCATTATTATTTCTTCTGCTAATTGTCAACTAGTCTTTTTGTCATGTTTTAGATAAGCTTTCACTGATCTACTTCTAAGATACTTAAAATTTATCATGTATTTGATTATTCTATGTATCAATTTTATTTTAATGAGAATGTTAACTTTTAATTGGCTTTAAATAATATATTTCTACCATATTTCCTCCTCTTAACCTCTGAGCTTTATATGTATGTCTGATTTATTCAGTCCTAAAATAATTTCATATTATGTGTTTTGTTTTATTTTATATAGAACTGGATTATATCTTAGCATTAAGCAATCTTATTAGTAATGAAAATTTAGATTCAATGCTCCACTTTCTTGGTGTGTTTTATCACTTCTGCTTTTCAAATGACATTCCCTTTCCATTTTGAATTATTGCGAGTATTTTTGGTTGGATAGAGTATTTCTTTAAGTGGTATATTTTTGACAAAGTACTCATGAGGAAGGGCTCTGGAGTATCTGACATTTTTTTCATTTTACTTCAGTATGAATGAAAAAAGCTTACCTACTTATTAAATCCTATCATCACTGTATTTTTCTCTTGAAAACTCTAGAAACTTATTAGCTGCTTTTACTTTTAAATTTACAAAGAGAAATTTGAATTTTGCTTATGTTTGAATGTCTGTGGGTTTTTTTTGTTTTTTTGGTGAATATTTTAAAGAATTAAAAAATATATATTTTGAAAGACAAATAATTAGCTTAATTATGTTCAGGTATCTGTGCAATTTTTCCATAAAACTTGGCAATTTCTTTTAATATTCAGATACTGCCCTCTGGCAAAAATTAAAACCAGTAAAAATACCTCCCTAATAATATCTAACATACAGATAAAAGGAACCAGAAATGATGAATAATACTATTGAGAAATATATGGTAAGTGACTTGATTTGAGACATCAATTAGAAGGACCAAACTAGACTTCACACCAATCTGCCCAGAGCTGACAAATGTGTCAAAAAGAAGTCAATTAATAGAAGCATACTTCAAGTAAAGTTCAGCTAAGTCCAGGCACCTCTCCAAAACCTTTGTAGGCTTATTAGCTATACTTCACTGTTTTGGCTTAATACAGATTGCTTAAGAGGTACAGTAGCCATCTTATTGTTATGTTTGATCTTCCATCAAGTAATAAATGGAGTTACCAGTCTTGCCTACAATGGAATGTCCAACATATACCTCCACTTCCCTTTCCCCTTATATTGGGTCTTTCTTGTTATGCACTTAACTTCTATGTGTATTGTTAACTTCATAATGTGCTTCATTAAAATTGTTTTTTCTTACAAAGATCAACTGTCTTAACTGGATTTCTTAACATAAAAGGAAATGTCTCCATCTTCTCACTCACAGGTGCTATCTCTGCTGTTCTTTCTTTGTAGGGTGAATCTTCTGGTTTCTTTTGTATTAAGAACAACTTTACTTCTCCTTAGGTTTTAAAAGATAGTTTTCAAAATATTGTGTGTATGATTCTAGGTTATATTTTTTCCTTTTACTACTATAAAGGTGTTGAGCTTTCCATTTTTCCAGTGAGATGTCTGCCCTCATTCTTTGATTCTCCAGTTGATTGTAAGATTTTTCTTCTTATTGGTAGTTTTAAGTAGTTTGATTATGATTTGACAATATAAAATTTTTTATTTTGCTTGGAATGACATTCTTAGAAGCATGGATTTAGAAATTTCATCAAACTTTGAAAAAAATTGGCTGTTATTTTTTCAAATATGTCTTCCACCTTCTCCTCTTTCTCTTTTTTTAAAAATTTTTTTTAGTTATACATGGGCACAATATCTTTATTTATTTTTATGTGGTGCTGAGGATCGAACCCCATGCCTCATCCTCTTTCTCTTTTCACTGATATTTTCTATTCATATTTTTCAGTCCTTTTTCTACTTCAAGTAGTTCATATAATTGTCTTCAAGTCAACTCATATTCTCACTAAATTAATGTTGATGCCAATAAATATATTTTAAATCAAAATTTTGTTAATCCCTAAAATTTTCCTTTAATTCTTCCATGTGCCTCCTTAACCTGCTTATGCTTTCCTTTGCCTTTTTGTATATGTGAGACATCATTATGATTGCTCTTCTTAATGTTCTTTTTTGACAAATTCTATCATTTGTGTCATTTCAGTGACTTTTTATTATTAATTATTCTTCTGGTTATTTGCATGCCAATTAACTTTTTGTTGAGTGCCATTGTTAATTATTTGCTTTTGGGGTAGCTTTCAAAGTTTACTTAGACTTGTTAGGCAGGACCAGAGCAACAGTCTTGAGCTTATTATGCCCAATAATCTAATAATGATTTACTGAGTGTTCCATATGCATTATGAATTTTTTCGTCCTTGTTACTGGGAACATAAACTTTCTCCAGCCCTGTGTAAACTCCAGAGATTTGCTTCAGCTCTTTCTTTTGCCTCATATAATTTATTCACAGACAGGTGCAAATTCTACTCCAAGGAACACAGATCCTGCTCCTTTGCACATAGATTCCTCTTCTATAGTACTGTTCCCTGAAAATTCTAGCTGCCTTGCTCCATCAAAGTCTCAATCCTGTTCCTTAATTCAAGAAGACCACCAAGCTCTCCTTGCCTCCCATGCCCCCTTTCATGATAACTAACAAACTCTTCCCAGATAGTTGGAGCATTCACAGGGCTCATCACATTTAATTCCCCTCTCTCATGGAACAGTAATTGGTGCTATTGTCCATTATCTGGAAATCTATTTCCTGTTACTCTATGATGAGCAGAATTGGAAATCCCCAGCTGGTGTTTTTGAACTCAGCCCTTCTTTGCTGATACGCAAGCCTTTGAGAATAGGACCCTGCCAGCTGGTGCTGCTCTCTCTGAGGTGGTATAGTGTAGATGTCTCTAGGAGAATAAGAAAAAATGGACTTCAATTCCAACTGCTGCTGGATGCAACTCTCACTGCAAGGGCAAAGTTAGGCTGGGTGACGCCAATAGAAATAGCTAGCAACCCAGAAAGAATGAGTTTTCTCTTCCAATCTCCCTGTAGTGCCTCCTTCCTCAGAGGTATCTGATGAAGGAAAACATATGGTTTTCCACACCCAGCTTTATAAACCAAACACAGGGTTACTCAGACCAGCCCTGGGAGTTGTTATAACAGTGTGGATTTGTAGCTCCTTCAGAGCTTACCTTGGCTCCTCAGAGATACCTCATTCCAGAACATACCTATTCCTAGGCAGATTATACTTAATGACTATTCTTTACTAGGTTGTATAGGCCTGGCCATTTGTAGGACTATCCTGATGAGTCATAGATAAATCCAAGATTCATGTAGGACTGTGCAAGTTTTTATCATTCCTATGATTAGTTATTATCTTCTTCCTCTTCCCAATCTTGCTTCCACTCTTCCTCCTATGAGTATTTCTATTATATCCTGATTGCCAAACACAGTCTGTGTCTACTTCTGGAGCACCCCAACCTGGCAAGGTGTGTATAGAGCTGAGACAGAAGCTTGATCAGCAATGGAGTCCACCCCTTTGGTTACTCAGTATGCCATCTCCATGTAGTCCAAGTTCTGTGTAACAGTAACTCTTTCAAGATTTTCAACCAACATTTCTCTTAAAAATCATTATTTGAATGTGTGAAGAACTGTCATTTTCTCCTCCAAGGGGGAAGACACAGAGTCCCAATAGTCAATGCACTCTTTACTGGATAATTGTCAAAGCATCAATTTCTGGGAAGTGTGAACTATTCCCTAAATTTGCTAGCAGTCCCACCTGAATGTTCAGAATCTAAACCCCAAATCATAAAGTTAACCATCATGGCAGTCCTTATTTTAGATACTTAAGTAGCAGAAGGGAGAGAAAATAAATATTAGTTCATAAAAACATGTAATAACAGAAAATAATATTCATAGCTACTACTATCTTCATTCCAGATCATGAATCTATAATTTAGATTAATAACTTCAATTTTTACTTCCTACTTCTATGTACACCTGCAATCCATGATTTCTTTATGTCACTGAGGATCTCAGTTTTTGCTCCTCTTTATCTTATGGAGCAACGAAATCTTTCAGTTTTAAAAAGTCTGACTCCACAATGATACTGCCTTTCATGATTGACACAAGATATAAAAGTGATATAAGACAACTATTCTAGAGACAGCTGAGGCCCTTTATTCTACTCCACATTGCTTATCAGCAGCCCAATTTCTCCTTGATAATTAGGATCAACCACCCAGCATTGCAATGAAGTAGCCATCTTCTTTACATATTTCTCTGATGTCATGTGGAGAACAAAAGGTTCCTTTGGTAGAAATATTTCTTTATTGACTCCTAGACCTTAGGTCAGCAGAGTTAAACATTGTGGAAACAGAAAGCACAGATTCTGTGGCTATGTTATTACAGAGTTTAATGAGAGAGCAAACCCTGCCTTTCTTGATTTACAGATCCGTATATTCCAGTTTGGGGAGAAATGTTGATCTCTTTTAAGGTAAGAACAAAACCGCTCTGTGAACTTAAGCTGCATCTCACAAGTAAACTCTTTCCCATTGCTGTAGCTGCTGAGATATTTGTGTAGGCATGAAGCCATCTTCAGAAAGCAGTTTGAAACTACTTCTCTAGAAAACTTAACAGCTGCATTCTATGACAGAAAACCGTTGTTTCAAAGTGTTGTTTTCCAACTTGTGTCAGAACAATATCTTAGATGATAATTACACTGGGCCCCAGTCCAGTCATCAAAAGGGCAATAAAATTTCAGAGAAGCATTCCCAGCATTATAAAGCCAATAAAGAAGAGTGAGTCTGGAGCCAGGAGACAATGGTTTATTAACAGAATGACATGCCTGCAAGATGTGTGTATGCTCTGCATGCCCATAGATCCCTGGTTGAGTTCAAACTTATCTAAGGGTTATGGTAGAGAATTTGGGGCCAGCTAACGACACAATTTTGTTTCCTTTTTGAAATATCGCTCTAGTTATTCTGTAGAGGAAAGGTGCTCTCTTTGAATGTTAATTATGAAGTACTTATTGACCATCCAAGAGAAGATTTTGCAGTTGTATGGTCTGGTACTCAGTGAAGTGGGCTGCTCTACTCATTCAATTTTAAAAGTCATCATCAGCATATTGTGTTTTAGTTAGCTTTTTTTTTCACTACTCTGAATAAAAGACCTGACAAGAACATTTTAGAGGAGGAAAAGTGTATTTGGCACTCATGATTTCAGAGGTCTCAGTTCATACATAGCCAATTCCATTGCTCTGGGTTCTAGTTGCAGCAGAACATCATGGCAGAAGAGTGTGCTGGAGGAAAGCAGCTCAGAATGTGGCACCAGGAAACAGAAAGACAGAGCTCCACTCTCCAGGAACAAAAAAAAAATATATCCCAAAGCTGAAGCAGCACTTCCTCCCTAAGATGTTTCTTTTTCTTTCTGTTAAAAACTGCAACCTGCTAGTTTCTGCTTCTGTAATCATTCTTTCTTAGCAACTATGGCAGGAACCAGAGCTGCCTGAAGAAAGAGGAGAAAATCAAGGTGACTTGCATGAGAAAGTCTTGAAACCAAGAAGTCCATATAAAAGATACTGAGAACACAGGGCTGTGCTCTGCTTTCTACTGAGCCTGCTCCAGTGCTGAATAAACCTTGCTCTTCCACATCTCCAAGAGCTGCTTGTCTGTTTCCAGAGCCATACTTTTCCTTTTTTTTCTTTTTTCCTGCATTTTCCATAACAAAAGCACCCCCCCCCCCATGACCTGCCTCTTCCAGTCACACCTACCAGCCTATCAGGGGATTAGTGCACAAATTAGGTTAAAGCTCTCATAACCCAATCATTTCACCTCTAAACTTTCCTTCATTGTCTCACACGTGGTGATCTTTTGGGGTATACCTAATATTTAACTCATAACATCAAGATATATAGACTGTGGCTTAGGTCAAAGAATGATTAGGATCACACAGGGAAAATGCATAGATAGAAAAATTGAATGGAGAATTCTGGAGCTCTTCTATTCTTAAAAGTCGGTAAGAACGTAGCTTCTTGGGAGTCCTACTTGGTGAACACTCTGGAGGCTAATTTCTTTAGGGCCATATTTCCAAATACCTATTCTAAAATAATTTTCAGATCATAAAATCTGAGAAGAATAGATTGTCTCTAGCTTGTTAGTGAGCAGGAGCTCAGTGCCTTATTTATCTGATACTTTTTTTTTTTTTTACTATCTCACTGTTCCTCTTCTCTCGCTCACCCATCTTGGTGGTCTGTTTGTTTTTTGTAGATGGACCCAATACCTTTGTTACTTATTTATTTAGTGACTTAGTTAGTTATTTATTTTAACTGGTGCTGAGGGTGAAACCCAGTGCCTCACACTCGATAGGTAAGCACTCTATCACTGAGCCCCAGCCCCAGCCCCATCTTGGTGGTTTCTTGATCCTTGTCATAAAATTAAGTCTTTAATAAACTAGTGTTTTAGAAAAGCAGGGTCTAGACAACTTGTAAGTTCAGTTTTCCAACCAAGATGAACTTAAAAAATAATTCAAAATAGCAAAGCTTTCAGATACATTTTACCCAACCAAGTAAAATGAGTTCAGGATCTTAAGTCACTCATTATATAACCTTGAACAAATTATTATTTTTTTCCATCAATTTATTTATTTATTTATTTATTTATTTATTTATTGGTTGTTCAAAACATTACAAAGCTCTTGACATATCATATTTCATACATTAGATTCAAGTGGGTTAGAAACTCCCATTTTTACCCCAAATACAGATTGCAGAATCATGATACTTTTAATATTATTAGCTGTGGCTCTGAAGCACTCAGACTTGCAGAAAAGAGTTTGTAAAGTTTTGTTCTAGTTGGTCTCAACAACGTTGATGTATGCCATTTACCTCAATAATTATTATAGAGTTCACACTTCTCATTGGGAGGCTCAAAAGTATGCATTTTAATGATCTTTGCCTGCTCTTCTCTTTTTTCTCCTGAATTATTCCAAAAAGGCAGGATTAGGGCTTCAGTGAGTAGCAAAATCTTAGGCAGTGACATTGTATAACAAGTATCAATGAAATAGTTTAATCAACATTATAAGGACATAGAGTTTTTCATTGGTAATGCATCCTGACAATACTATTGATCATCAGAGCCCAAACACCTTTTTCCTGAAAGCCTCTCCAGTAGATTGTTTTGGTATGTCAGGAACAGTGCTTTAGATTTGCTATTTGTGGAATCCCTATAGATGGTTCTGAGATCAACTGTGTTTGGGACTACTCAGAGGTTATTGAGAGCAAATTATGGCAGTGCCTTATAGCTGACTTATCTGGTCAGTGAAATGGTAATGGCGTGTGATTACCACAAAGACAACAAATTACAACAAAGCTCCACTAGTGAACCACCATTTGTATCCAGGGAGGGCTGCTGCCTTTAGATACTTCAGTCTTAACACAGAGCAGCTTGGTCAGTGAGACCTGCCCTCCGGCTTGGGTACTAGGATGTTTGGTGGGTACCCCTTGCTAGAGGTATCCAGGACCCAGAAGACTCCTCTCACATTTAGAGATAAGAGTAGGGAGTTTTTAAGCACTCTGTTTAGTCATTTTTACATGCTCCTTTCCTTGATGTATGCCATTTACCTTTTATTGCCCCTAAAATTCAGTTGTAAGGTTTTTGTTGCAAACTTTCAGTGAAGTCCACCTTATGGAAATTTAGACAACAGGACATTAGTTAAATGATGTTTAGATGTGATTTTCTCCCCAGTTAGTAATTCAGCTAAATGAATTATTTATCCAGGTAAATAAATGTCTTCTGGAATATGAATCCATGAATGTACATGTATCTGTTATTGCCTAAATCAAATAGGTGTTGTTAAACCTTTAGTCACATTTTTACCACAAGTAAGTTTATGCTTTTTCAACAAATACACATTTAGGAAATCTTACTCCTTACTTTGGTTGCATATAAAAGTTATCATGAGGGCCTTTAAGCATTAGTTCCTCAAGGCATTAGATTAGTTAATGCCCCTTTGAAATCCTAAAGAAAGAAAAGATTTTGCAATATATCCTAGAGTAACATAAAGTGAGGAGCTACAATACACAAAACTATTGCTACAGAGCACCTCCCTGAACCAGCCCCTCACATCACACAAAATATCTATCTTCGAATCTCAAATCTGCTGTGGGAAGGGAAGAGATATTCAGAGAATATGAAGAACTCTGAGTCTTATTCATGTCAACATAGAATCAAAGTGAGTGGGCTGGATCTTTGCACTTCCTCTATGCTAAGACAGATGCCTTCAGGAATAGTAAATCTTAGCTATGACTACAATAACAAGAAAAAAAACCATTGTAACATAATAACCACCAATGGTGGCATTTATCATCAGAATTAACATTATATTATAGCTTCCATTTAATATGAATCTCTAAAATGTTAAGCAGAGTGTTAATACTTTAGAGACTCTTTAAATTTTAATTATGTTTAATTCCCTCTTTTGCTCCATAAAGAAATTATTATTACCCCTATTTTACTAATGAAACACTTGGAAAAAATTAGTTTACTTAAGGTTACACAGAGAGTGATAGAATAACTATATTAGCCCAAATTAAAAAAAAAAAAAAAACTATATTGGACCTGAAGATGGCTTTGGTTTGGCTGGCACAATATTGGAATGGTTTTGTTATTTGAATGTGTTCAGGGATACATTAATTTCCCTATATTGCTGTTGGTTTGTTCCTCCTTGACTGCTTTGCTTTATATTAAATACTTTATTCATTTACTGTGGTTCTAGAGATCAAACTGGGGCCTTGTGCATGCTAGGCAAGCTCTCTCTCTGGGATGCATCCCCAGCCCATTACATACTTCACAATGCTCATTTTAATTCCTTTGTTAATTTTTTGTTAATTTTAACTATATATTTTTAAGTTACTTTCTCAGTGTTTGCTCTATGATTACAATGTGCATCATGATTTATTGAAATCTACTTCATAATACTAAATGAATTCCACCAAAATATACAAATTTTGCTCCCATACAGCTTCATTCTCTCCTCCATCCCATATGCAATAATTTTCATGTACATTTTTTGGGGAAGGAAACAGGGATTGAACGCAAGGGCACTTAACCACTGAGCCATATCCTCAGGCCGATTTTATATTTTATTTAGAGACAGGGACTCACTGAGTTGCTTAGGGCCTCACTTTTGCTGAGGCTGACTTTGAACTTTTGATCCTCCTGCCACAGCCTCCTGAGCTGCTATGATTACAGACATGAGCCACCATTATTGGGCTTTTTAAGCCCAATAATCAAGTGCCATATTTTTTTAATGCAAACTCCTCTGTTTTTATAGTATTTTAAAATAGAAATAGAAGATATATCTTGGGGTGTTATAAAAATTTCCTGTTTTTAAAATTAATATTTGGCCAGTTTAGGGCCTACATTTTGGTATAGTTCTAGAGATATATTATGTTGAATATTTGTTGATAAGAGGTGCTATTGATTTGAAGAGACATCGTTCAGTGATGCCTGTCAAAATTTGCACTATTCAGACTCTTGGCCCAAGACAATGTTTATGTTGAAATCCAAGATCACCATCTTGGGTGTTCTTCATTTCTGACTGTATGTTTTATTCATTCATCAGAATTTTCCATTTTAGTCTTTTGGTCTTTTTTACTTATCTTGGAAAGTATGTTCTCAGTAATAGATACCTTCAAGCTCTGTTTTCCTGGAAATAGCCTTATTTGACTTCAATAAAATACTTTAACTTAACACATAATTCAACCATTTCAACTGCACAAATATAAGTACTTAAAATAAACTTACGGAGTTAGGCAACTATGACCATAAAACAAGTTTAGATCATTTTCATTGCTTCATTATGGTGTCTTATGTTCATGAAGTATAGCACTCCCCAATCTCAGGCAAATATTAATCCACTTTCTATATTCATTGAATTTTCTCATTTGGACACTATAAAAATATAATAATGCAATAATTGTCCTCCTGTATCTGGCTTTCATCACCCAGCACAATGCTTGTGGGGTTCATCTATGTCATATGAACATTAGAAGTCTGTTTTCTACCCTGCTGTGCATCATTACTATAAAGATAAACTATACTGTTTACATGGATCCACCAATCATTGACACCAAGTCTGGCTCCAATTCCTAGTCACCATTGAACATTGCCACTGAGAACATTTATATACAAATATCTGGGTGGGTATATGTTTTAATTTCTCTTGGGTAACAAACAGGGCTAATAATCATAGGATGGAGGGTGGGCTAGGGAACCAACTATGTGACTTGAGGATTGGAAGATTCAATCCCTTGACTTCTGGGAGGAGAGGAGATAAAGGTTGATTTATCCTCAAGTACAAATATTTGATCAAACATGCATATAAGATGAAATCTATAGAAAATCCCAAAAGGACAGAGCTTGGGGAGCTTCTTTGTTGCTAAATATATGGAAGGTGGTGCATCCAGAGAGCATGGAAGTTCCATGTGCCTTCCCCATACCTGCTTTAAGCATCTTTCCATCTGGCTATTCCTGAGTTGTACCTTTTTACAAAAAAAAATGTGAAGCAGCAAGTAAAGCACTTTCCAGAGTTCTGTGAGCCATTGTAGCAAATTACTGAACACAAAGTTAATGGGAGTTTTTGGGTTTTGGTAATGTGAATCACTGGTTTATAGCCTTGGTATGAAAGCACCAGTTACAACTTGGACTTTTGTTTGGCACTTGATGTAGGAGAAAGGGCATTCTGAGGGGACTCAACTTATGCCCATTGGATCCAACTATCTCCAGGTAGATAGTTTCAGAACTCAGTTGAGTTACAGAACAGCCAACTGGTGCTAGAAAAGTAAATACATGGAAATAAAATCCATGTATTAAAAATCAGCATAAGTGTTCCTTGTTGAATTTTAAAATTAGAGGAAAAAACAATTTGTATTTGTTCTTATACATTTATACTCAATATTTTTAGTGTTTTACTATAAGATTATTATATCGAATACGTAAGATTATCAGAGATCAAAATCCAAATACTCTTGTAAATAAATGCAGACAAAGTATTGAATAATAACCATCACTCACTTTTGATTTAGAAAAAAACTGACTCTGAATAAGAACACATATACATATATATGAATATACATAATTGTATGTTTATCTATGTATATATATATGCACATACATATATGTACAAGTATACAAATATGTATAAGTATACACATATTTATGTACACATATATACACAAACATACACACACATATATATACAAATATCCTTTATTGATAAATGAAAAACCTACCAAAACACAAGCCTTAATGTTTATAATAACCTCTGCTTAAACTTGTCCTGAAAAATCAGTCTAATATATTAAGTGAAATAAGAAAATCCTAAATATTTGAAAGAAAAAGTCTTAGGACTGCCTCCACCAACCTGCACAGAAGCCTAAGCCCAAGGTAGGCCCAGGTCCTTCCCTCTATAAGCAGGTCCACACTGGAGCTCAGGCCCAGGACCACCCCCACTGACCAGCAGATCCACTCTGGAGCCCAAGCCCAGGCCATCATCATAGTGCACTGCATGCAATATCTTCCACCTTGTGACAATAGATGGCCTAAAAGAAGCTCCATCTCGGAACAGACATCCCAAAGTCAGTGAAGGCCCACACTTTCAGCCCCATCTCTGAAAGAAGTTTCATCCATCTTGGGACACCCCCACTGCTATCTTAAGTCACCTCCACTCTTGCCACCACCACCTTTAGTTGCAGTAACATCCATTGTGGGACACCAGCAGGGTCTGGAAGCCCAACACCAAGATGAGGCACAGATAATTTGCATAGATACTACAAGATTATAGGGTAGAAACTGTAATACCTCAGGTCCTCACCACAAGAAAGGAAGACAAATAGACAACATGAAAAAACAGGGAAGAAAGTACCCCAAGCAAATCAGGATACTACAATAATAGCACCCATGGTCAGTGCAGTTGATGAAATGTCAGAGAAGGAGTTCAGAATATACATAATCAAAATGATCTGTGAATTAAAGAATGGCCAAAATAAGCAAATACAGACAAAAATTAATCACTCCAACAAAGAGATAAGAGGGCAAATACAGGCAAACATTGATCACACCGACAAAGAGATAAGGGAGAAAATATAGGTAGCAAAATATTATTTTAAGAAAGTTATTCTGAAAAAATTCAGAAATCCTTGAATGAATGAAACAATAAAACAAATAAAAAAACTCAATAGAAAGCATCACCAACAGACTAGATCACTTAGAAGATAGAACATCAGATAATGAAGACAAAGTATACAATCTGGATAAAAAAGTTGACCACATAATGACAATAGTAAGAAACCATAAATGAAGCATTCAGGAATTACGGGATAGCATCAAAAGACCAAATCTAAGATTCATTGGGATAGAAGAAGGCACAGAGATTTAAACCAAAGGAATACACAATCTCTTCAATGAGATGATATCAGAAAATTTCCCAAACATGAAGAATGAATTGGAAGATCAAATACCGGAGGCTTATAGGACACCAAATGTACAAAATTATAACAGATATACACAAAGGTACATTACAATGAAAATGCCTATCATACAGAATAAGGAGAGAATCTTAAAGGCCCCAAGACACAGGAATCACATCATATATAGGGGAAGACCAATTTGTATCTTGGCAGATTTTTCAATCCAGACCCTCAAACCCCGGAAATCCTGGAACAAGATATACCAAGCTCTGAAAGAAAATGAGTGCCAAGGAAGAATCTTATATCCAGCAAAATTAAGCTTCAGATTATGATGAAATAAAAACCTTTCATGATAAACAAAAGTTAAAAGAATTTACAGTGAGAAAGTCTGCACTACAGAGCATTCTCAGCAAAATATTCCAGGAGGAGGAAATAAAAGACATCCACAGACTGAAAGTGAAAGGGTGGGAATAAAATGTACCACTCATATGGACCACATAAAAAAGCAGGAGTTTCCATCCTCATATCAGATAAAATAGACTTCAAACCAAAGTTATTGAAAAGGAATAAATAAGGACATTTCATAGTGCTTAAGGGATTCATACATCAACAAGACAAAAATCATAAATATCTATGCCCTAAACAATGGAGCATCTATGTATGTCAAACAAAACCTTCTCAAATACAAGAACCAAATAGACCACAACACTTTCATACACCTCTTTCACCACTGGATAGGTCTTCCAAACAAAAATAAACAAACTAGAGAACTCAATAATACAATCAATAATTTGAATTTAACAGACATATATAGAATGTTTCATCCATCAGTGAGTGAATACATTTGCTTCTCAGCAGCAGATGGATCCTTCTACAAAATAGACCATATGTTATGCCACAAAGCAAGTATTAGCAAATAGAAAACAATAAAGATACTACTACTTTATATTCTATCTGACCATGATGGAATGAAATTAGAAATCAATGATAAAATTTAAAAGATAAGCTATTCCAACAAATGGAGATTGGAAAATACTCTATTGAATGATACATGGATAACAGAAGACATCAAGAAGAAGATAAAATAATCTTAGAGGTAAATGAGAGCTCTGATACAGCTTATCAAAATCTAAGGGACATTATGAAGATAGTGCTAAGAGAAAAGTTCATTGCATTGTCTGGAGTCGGGGGTCTGTTTGTATGTTTCCACAGGGAGAACAACAGCCAATTTGGATTCCAGAGAGATTAACTAAGGCGATTTCTACAGACCAAAAAGAAGATGATTTGGCTCAAAGCCATAACAGCTGATATCCAAAACTCCAGTTTGGCTATCCTTACATCTGCGACAGAACCAGGATGCTTTTTTCAATATCTATTTTATTATTACCCTTTCCCACATCATGAAGTTCTATTTTGCTTTTTGAGCTCATACAGACCTAGGTTAATGTTTTACTGATCAGTTCTATTTTTTGACTATAGAGTTTTTAAACATTGCAATGGAGATTTCACCTGTAAAAAGTTACAAGGCCTTTACTACTATGTTATGTGTTGTGTGCACACTTGTGTTTTACGTTGTATGTTTGTATGTACGTATGTTCATATATCATATATGATGAGCGCTCATGAAAAAATGGATCCAAATATTTTAAATGGTTTAATTTAAATTGGGTAAACAGCTGTTGAGGATTTTTTAAATATGTGAACAAAAAAAAGGAGGTTAAAAGATCTGTTTGTTTACGTTCACCTTTCCTTTTCATTATATTTAATAATTCTCTTCAAGATAATGTAAATTGTTAAGAAAATTGTTTTCTTTTAGTGCCTTCTGGAATGTTATACAATTTTTTCTTTAGCCATTATTGCCAGAATTCCTATCTTCATCCCAGTGCGGGTGAAGACAAAGATAAAACCAATCTACAGCTTCTGCAATAGCCATCACTGAACTGCTTACAGAACTTGCCTGGACTATGAATCACTTGTATGCATTGGGAACTCACTTGTATGCATTTTGAACTATCTGTTGGTGCAGCGACTTGTGGTAGTGTTGGAGTATTTATGCTGATGATGTCATCGGTGGTACAATTTTTCCAAAAGGAGCTGTCAATTGGCTTGGTGTATCTTCCTCCCTTCTGCTTGTCATGGTCATTCAGCTAAAATTTGGGGGCCAACAGAGGTGAGGCAAAGAACCTCACCCCCCCACACTGGTACCAAAGGCCTATCCACAGGTTTGGCTGTATACTGTACCCGTAGTCAGAGACGGGTAAGATCCAATTGCAATGGTACCAACCTAAGACAGGAGGCTGACACCTTGAGGTCAGTTCATCCGATAACAGGTAAGAAACTTATGTACTATTGGACAACCTAAGGCAGGCACAGTCCCTAAGCCACATGCTTGTTGTTTAAACAGAGAGGGGGAGATGTTGAGAGCCACAGCTGAAGGGGCCCCAGCAAACTTCCAGCTGCCAGCAAACTTCCAGCTGCCTGCTGATGATTGGCTCACAGCGGCCCCAGCAACTTCTAGCTGCCAACTGATTGGCTCCTTTGCGGTGATGCTCATTGGGCTGTTTCCCTGCCCTTTCAGACCATGGAACTGCTCATTGGGGGACTTTTTTGGCTCCGCCCACACGACCCAGCCAATTGGCCTCAAGAGCAGAAGGAGTGTGGGAGGTAGAGAGGCTTATGGGAAGCCGGTGGTGGCAGTTGGGCTCTGAAGGTTTTTCCTGAGGAACTGTTTTGTTTGGCAGTGTGTGGTTCTAAAAATAAAGTTCGTTTCTTTTGACAAGTGGCTCCTGAATTGTGCCCAGCCAGACTGCGGCACTGGTTCTTTGAAAAAATTAATAAAATTGGTAATCCTTCAGCCAGCCTAATGAAAAGAAGGAGGATAAAACTCAAATTACTAAAATTTGTGATGAAAAATGAAATATCATGACAGACATTATTGAAATACAGAAGACAATTAGAAACTATTTTGAAAATTTATACTCCAGTAAAATATAAATCCTTGAAGACACTGACAAATTTCTAGAGGCATGTGATTAACCCAAACTGAGTCAAGAGGACATACACAATTTAAACAGATCAATTTCAAGCAAGTAAATAGAAGATGCCATCAAAAGCCTGCCAACCAAGAAAAGCCAGGGACAAGACAAATTCACAGCTGAGTTCTACAAGATCTATAAAGAAGAATTAATACCAATCCTCCTGAAATTATTCCATGAAATAGAAAATGAGGGAAGCCTTCCAAACTCATTCTCTGAGGCTAGTATCATCCTGATAACAAAACCAGGCACAGACACATCAAGGAAAGAAAATTTCAGACCACTATCCCTGATGAACATTGATGAGAGAATTATCAATAAAATTCTGGAAAATCACATAGAATAACATATTTAAAAACTAGCACCATGATCATGTGGAGTTCACTCCAGAAATGCAAGATTGGTTCAACATAAGGAAATCAATAAATATAATTCAGCACAGCAATAGACATAAAAGAAAAGAATCACATGATTATATCCATTAATGCAGAAAAAGCATTTGACAAAATACAGCATCCTTTCATGTTCAAAGCACTAGAAAAAAATAGAGCTTTGTAGGAACATACTTCAACATTGTAAAAGCTATCTATGCTAAACCCAAGGCAAACAATATTCTAAATGAAGAAATATTGAAAGCATCTATCTTGTTCCATCTAAAAACCGAAACATAATAGAGATACTTTCTTTCACCACTTCTATTCAACATAGTGCTTGAAACTCTAGCCAGAGCAATTAGACAGACAAAATAAATTAAAGGGCTACAAATAGGAAAAGAAGAACTCAAACTATCATCATTTGGTGATGACATGATTCTATATTTAGAGGATCAGAAAAATTCCACCAGAAAAGGTCTAGAATTAATTAACGAATCCAGCAAAGTAGCAGAATGTAAAATCAATACCCATAAATCAAATTCATTTCTATTCATCAGTGATGAATCATCTTAAAGAGAAATTAGGAAAACTACCTTATTCACAATAGCCTCAAAAAAATAAAATAAAGTAAAATACTTGGGAATCGACCAAATGGTGAAAGATCTCTACAATGAAAACTACAGAACACTAAAGAAAGAAATTGAAGAACACTTTAGAAGATGGAAATACCTCCCATGATCTTAGATAGCCAAAATTAATATTGTCAAAATGGCCATACTACCCAAAGCGCTATATAGATTCAATGCAATTCTGATTCAGATCCTATCATCATTCCTTATAGAAATAGAAAAAACAGTTATGAAATTCATTTGGAAAAAAATAATAGAACCAGAATAGACAAAGCAATCCTTAGCAAGAAGAGTGAAGCAGGAGGCAGCACAATACCAGACCTTTAACTATACTAAAGAGCTATAGTAACAAAAACAGCTTGATATTGGCACCAAAATAGACATGTAGACCAAAGGCACAGAATAGAAGACACAGAGACAAACCCACATAAATACACTTATCTCATACTAAACAAAGGCACCAAAAACATACATTGGAAAAAAAGATAGCTTCTTCAACAAATGGTGCTGGGAAATCTGGAAATCCATATGTAGCAAAATTAAAATAAACCCCTATGTCTCAGCATGCACAAGGACCTAGGAATTAGTCCATAGATCCTGCGCCTAATAGAGGAAAAAGTAGGCCCAAATCTTCATCATGTCGGATTAGGCCCTGATTTCCTTTACAAGACTCCTAAAGCAAAAGAAATAAAGTCAAGAATTAATAAATGGGATGGACTCAAACTAAAAAGCTTCTTTAGAGCAAAAGAAACAATTATGAGTTGAACAGAGAGCCTACATTTTGGGAGCAAATTTTTGCCAAACGCACGTCAGATAGAGCACTAATCTCCAGGATATATAAATAACTCAAAAACTCCAAAAAAAAAAAAAAAAACACTAATCCACAAATGGGCTAAGAAGCTAAACAGAAGAAGATATACTTTCAATCAACAAATATATGAAAACATGTTCAACATCTTAGTAATTAGAGAAATGCAAATCAAAACTACTCTAAGATTTCATCTCACTCCAGTCAGAATGGCAGTTATCAAGAATATAGACAACAATAAATGTTTGTGTGAATTTGAGGGAAAAAGCACACTTATACATTGCTAGTGGGACTGCAAATTGGTGCAGCCAATCTGGAAAGCATTATGGAGACTCCTTAGAAAACTTAGAACCACCATTTGACCCAGCTATCCCACTCCTCATTTTATACACAAAGGACTTAAAAAGAGCACACTATAGTAATGCAGTCACATCAATGTTCATAGCAGCTCAATTCACAATAGCTAAACTATGGAAGCAACCTAAATGTCCTTCAATAGATGAATGAATAAAGAAACTGGTATATATACATGATGGAATATTACTTGGCATTAAAAGAGAATAAAATTATGGAATTTGCAGGAAAAAGGAATGGAGTTGGAGAATATCATGCTAAGTGGAGTAAGGCAATCCCCCCAAACCAAAGGCCAAATGTTCTCTCTGATAAGTGGATGCTGATCCATAAGGGGGCAGAGCATGGGAAAAATGGAGGAACTTTGATTGGACAAAGTGGGAGGAAGGATGGAGAGGAGGCATGGGGCCAGGAAAGATGGTGGAATGAGATGGACATCATTACTCTAGGTACCTGTATAACAGCACATACAGTGTGACGCTACATCATGTGCAACTAGAGAAATGAAAAGTTGTGCTACAACTGTGTACAATGAATGAAACTACATTCTGCTGTCATATGTACCTAATTAAAATAAATTAAGTAATTAACAAAAAAATTCTTAGAATTTATAGCAGAATTTAGAGTATAGTTTTACTAGATATAAGGTTGCTAGACAAGAGAATACTTACAGTGTTTCTTTATACAGACAACAACCAATGAAACCTACAGTGTTCCTTTATACAGACAACAACCAATACAGAAATAGAATTTTTAAAAGATAACATTTGCAATAGTAAAGAAACTATTAGAAATCTAGTTGGTAATAGATCTTAAGACTAGAGTACTAATGAAACAGTGACAAAAAAAGAAAGAATTTAGAAAATATATATTTATATATATATGTATATCAGAATATGGTATGTAACAGGTGTACAAATCAGTGGGGAAATATCTGCTTATTAGTAAATTATGGAGAGTTATTATTTCAATAAAAACTGTAGTGCTGGCGAGGATGTGGGGAAAAGGGTACTCTTGTACATTGCTGGTGGGACTGCAAATTGGTGCGGCCAATTTGGAAAGCAGTATGGAGATTCCTGGGAAAGCTGGGAATGGAACCACCATTTGACCCAGCTATTGCCCTTCTTGGACTATTCCCTGAAGACATTAAAAGAGTATACTACAGGGATACAGCCACATCGATGTTCATAGCAGCACAATTCACAATAGCTAGACTGTGGAACCAACCCAGATGCCCTTCAATAGATGAATGGATAAAAAAATGTGGCATTTATACACAATGGAGTATTACGCAGCACTAAAAAATGACAAACTCATGGAATTTGCAGGGAAATGGATGGCATTAGAGCAGATTATGCTAAGTGAAGTTAGCCAATCCCTAAAAAACAAATACCAAATGTCTTCTTTTATATAATGAGGGCAATTAAGAACAGAGAAGGGAGGAAAAGCAGGAGGAAAAGATTAACATTAGACAGAGACATGAGGTGGGAGGGAAAGGGAGAGAAAAGGGAAATTGCATGGAAATGGAAGGAGACCCTCATTGTTATACAAAATTACATATAAGAGGTTGTGAGGGGAATGGGAAAAAAACCAAGGAGAGAAATGAATTACAGTAGATGGGGTAGAGAGAGAAGATGGGAGGGGAGGGGAGGGGGATAGTAGAGGATAGGAAAGGTAGCAGAATACAACAGTCACTAATATGGCATCATGTAAAAATGTGGATGTGTAACCGATGTGATTCTGCAATCTGTAATTGGGGTAAAAATGGGAGTTCATAACCCACTTGAATCTAATGTATGAAATATGATATGTCAAGAGCTTTGTAATGTTTTGAACAACCAATAATAAATAAATAAATAAATAAATAAATAAATAAATATATAAATTGAATTAAAGGACAAAAAAAAACCTGTTACCTTACACATGTCATTATCAAATTACTTTTTTTTTTTTTTTTTTGGTACTGGGCACACAACCCAGAGGCAGTTAAACACTGAGCCATATCCCCTGTTGTCTTGCTGAGTTGCTAAGTGTCTTGCTAAGTTGCTGAGGCTAGCATTAAACTCAGGATCCTCCTGACCCTCTGGATTACAAACCTGTGGCACTGCATGTGACAAAAAATACATTCTAAATATATAAAAATCATTAAGATAATAAAACTCCACATCTTTAGAAAAAAGAAATATATGAGAGAGTTTTATGGCATATTAGGAAAGATTTTCTTTATCTAAATTAAAAGAAAAAACTCAGATAACAAAGGAAAAACTGTCTACATGAAGATGGGAAGCAAAGACACTACTATCATTTTTCACAGTGCCATAGGCAGTTTCAGAACTGATGTGAGTCAACTTTATCTTTCCTTCTTTATTTAACTGTATTTTAAAAGGTAAACTTCTTTCTGGCTTCTATAATAAAACATTAATCAAAGTGAAAGTCTAAGACCTGGTCATCCATAAAACTGATCTTCATTGTTACCTTCAATTCTAAAAGGAAAAAAAAGTAGAGAAATAAAAGATAATTAGGGCAAGAAACAATTTCAATTTCTTTGAAAATGCAGGAAGTTTTAAAAAACTTCTAAAATACTGTTAGTGTCTTATGCTTCAAAGAACCTGATCATGAAATGTTAAATATTTTGGAATTTTTACTAGTAATTTTTTTGTAAATTTTCCTTTAAAAATTCACACCGAGCTTCAGTAATTTGATTACTTCTGTTACTTCAATGTATCTCAAGAAATACTTATTAGAAGTTATTTTTTGTTTTATTACAAAAAAGATTATTCATGCAAAGCTTCTAGTATAAGAAACCTTAAAATAGTGTAAGACCTACTTTATTCTTAAAATAATAGATAATATTACCTTGTCGAAGACAACTTCAATTCTATACTACTACATTTTTGACAAACTGATCTGTTCTTTAAAAAATAACAGAAACATAAGGCAGTTTTCTACTAGTATGAAAATGAGGTGTTCTGTCAAAACTGATCAAATATGATACCAAAAACCTAAAATTGTACCCCTACCATTTGCTTAGTAACTGAAAAGAGTAATTGAGAGAAAACACTGTGTACAAACTAATTACATACTTTTCTAAGATACCATTTTTTAAAAGTGTAAGGCCCATCTGGCTCTGACATCTACAAAATTCCTATAATTAAAAGGGAAGGAAATAAAGTTATTCAGGGTTTTTGTGCACTTCATTAACTTTTCTAGGCTTTATCTTAGACTATTACTATGGACTCTATAAGAATTATACTTTGTTGAAATTGAAGGTACAGAGTTTTCTGATGGAAATTCTGAACATTTGATTTTCAGCTGGTCTTTAATCACTTGGTTTCTTCTACTGCTTATTATAAACTTGGTCATATAATTAAGTTCATCTCTCTGTTAGCCTTAGGAGTCAAACATTACTAAAATCAGACAATTCTAGATCTCTAACCATAGGAATGGGCAAATGAAACTATCTCAGCTAACTTAATTTATATGAATCAGTATGCTTACTTTCAAAACTCATTTTAATTCATAAATTATATCTTTAATGTTTAATTCTAGTGGCTGATATATATGTAGTAGTGAAGTAAAATTCCTGCTTTCCTGAAATTTCATTGATAGGTATTTTTTATTAGTCCTAATCAGTTATACATGACAGTAGAAAGCTCTTCAATTCATTGTACACAAATGGAACAAATTTTTTTACTTCTCTGGTTGTACATGAAGTAGATCATACCATTCATGCATTTATACATGTACCTAGGATAATGATGTCCCTCTCGTTCCACCATTTTTCCTACCCCCTTTCCCTCTCCCCTCTTCCCCTTTACCCCATCCAAAATTCCTCCACTAATCCCTCCATTATGGATTAGCATCCACTTATCAGATAAAACATTGATAGTTATTTTTTTAAATTTTAGCCCAATTACAAAAAGAGAAACCCAGACTCTAAGATGGATACACATGAAACAGAGATTTCACCCTCTTCCTTCTGTCTCTCAGTGAAGATTTCTGATTCTCCTAATTTTCCATTTAGTTTAAGCCATTTAATTAGGTAAAGGTGAAGTCACATACTCATTGTAGCTGGAGTCAAAAGAATGAGAAGCAAGTTAAAATGTGTTATTTAATTAGAACAAACTATATGGAGATTCTTGTATATAGTTAGGGATCCTACATAGCATTATTTTGTTTAAAATTTTAGGTAAAAGGCACTTATAGTATTGTTATATATGCCAGACAATATCTAAACAACAGTGAAAATATTTACTAAATCCTTTTAAAAGCACTTTAAAGCAAGTATATTGTAAAAATTTCATATATTTGAAAACAATCACCAGGCCCAAAGAAGTTATATACTTTGGGCAAGGTTATTCAGCTATCCTGTGATAGAGCCAGGATTTAAATCTAAACATTTGGGCTGGAGTGCCATGTTCTTTCTTGTCCACTACAAATACTGTCCTTCTCAC
Source organism: Urocitellus parryii (assembly GCF_045843805.1). Taxonomy (NCBI): domain Eukaryota; kingdom Metazoa; phylum Chordata; class Mammalia; order Rodentia; family Sciuridae; genus Urocitellus; species Urocitellus parryii. The sequence continues at coordinate 33,182,398 of NC_135532.1, forward strand.
ATTCATGGAGTTATGTCCCTGGGATCTAGGAAAATGTCTGCTATTATATTTTAAAAAATACTAAACTGGTAGAGACAATTTTGAGCAAAACAAATTATCCTACTGAACTTTCTGTTTAAAAAAAAACTGTGATTTTCTTTTTCTTCTTCAAGTCTATTGTGTCCAATAGTTTAAGACATGTGTCCAATAGTTTACTGAGTTTTAGCAGACACCGAAATGCTGTCAATTACAAATTATTTGCTTTTAGAAATGCAGAGTATTTGTTCTCAAGGCTCTCTATTCACCTCACAGATTGTTTCTTTTGCTGAGAAGAGACCTTTTAGTTTGAGTCCATCCCATTTATTGATTCTTGACTTTAATTCTTTCATCAAAGGAGTCTCATTAAAGAAGTTGGGGCCTAATCCCATATGTTGGAGATCAGGGTCTACTTTTTCTTCTATTAGACACAGGGTCTCTAGTTTTATTCCTAAGTCCTTGATCCATTTTAAGTTGAGTTTTGTGCATGGCGAAAGATAGGGGTTTGATTTAATTTTGTTGCATATGCATTTCCAGTTTTCCCAGCACCATTTGTTGAAGAGGCTATCTTTTCTCCAATGCATGTGGCATATATACACAATAGAATATTACTCAGCAATAAAAGCAAATAAAATCATAGCATTTGGAAGTAAATGGATAGAATTAGATAAGATAATGCTGAGTGAAGTTAGCCAATCCCCCCCAAAAAACAAATGCCAAATGGTTTTTTATAAGGAGGCTGACTCATAGCGGGATAGGGAGAGAGAGCATGGGAGGAACAGATGAACTCTAGAGAGGGCACAGGGGTTGGAGGGGAAGGGAGGGGGCATGGGGTTATTAATGAGGGTGGAATTTCATGATCATTATTATCCAAAGTACATGTATGAAGACACGAACTGGTGTGAATATATTTTGTATACAAACAGATATTAAAATTGTGCTCTATATGTGTAATAAGAATTGTAATGCATCCCACTGTCATATATACAAAAGTTGAAGAGAATAATTTAAAATAGGGAATAATTTAAAATTTATTCATTTATTTTACAAAAATCATTCAAAGCCATATAAACCAGCTAGAAAATTAATAAACATGGCCATTAAAATCCAGAAAGAAAGAAAGAAAGAAAGAAAGAAAGAAAGAAAGAAAGAAAGAAAGAAAGAAAGAAAGGCAGAGTATAGACCCCTGGGGATAAGTCCTTACATAAAAACAACCAGAGCACTGACAAAAAATTGTCAAGATCAACTTTTTGGAAATCTGGAAGTTAACCGATGACTGAGGAACTACTGAGGCTAGGTAAAAGTGGCTTTGAGCTTTTCCCATCCCCAGCTACTCAACTCCATAGTCTTAACCATCACTAATCTGTGAAACACAGCAGCACTGCAGCCACTAGAGGGAGCAGATGAGTATGGAGCGCATAAGTAAGTCTCATTCTCAGAGCATCATCAATTTGACCAGTAGCTCAGATCCATTGATAAGCTTCACTTGCAGGATGATTTTTTTTTATAATTTAAAGTCTGCTCCACAAGGAAACCCTAATGCCAGGGAATATGTTGAAAGAAATCAAAGGAATTTTTTTTTTAACATCCCAACTTCCTAATGATGCTGATATGAGTTGAGTTAGACAGGAGTGGTGGCTGTGGAAATACAAAACATAAAAGGAAAATCTGTGGAACAAACTGTCCTTAGGAGACTTTAAAAAGTTCTGACATATTCCTGATGATCTAGAAGATAACACACATGTACAGAGTTACATCTATGTCAGGAAGAGTTTGAATGTGCCACTATTGAAACCCCACCCAGGCAGCAAGAAAAAGATAAGTCAGAATTTTAAACTGTCTTCTTATAGAAAATGTGTCCTGATGGGAGAGTTGTCACACAAATCATTTTAGCAACTCCAGAGCCTGAGGATCACAAGTTCAAATACAGCCTCAGCAATTTAGCAAGGCCCTAAGCAATTTGGAGAGACTTTCGCAAAATAAAAGATAAAATGGGCTAACGATATGGCTCAGTGGTTATTAAGCTGGGGTGGGGGATATGTCCTCCTGTGAAGTAGCCACTAAACTGGCAATTTTTTGTTAGTAAACTGACAGAATTTTTTTCCAATTATGAAATCTGATCTATAAAGAGTGTTTAATGAAGAAAATGCAGATGAATTGTGGTAGGAAACTGTTGTACCATTTTTGCTCACCTAAGATCCCCTAGTCTCACACGTTGACACAATCACGTGGAAAGCAGTTTGCAGTCTTGGCATAACTTACCGAGGAACGAATATGGACTTAGATCTTTAAAATACCTTTTAATGATTCCCCTAAAAGACTGAAAAAGATGATGATCTTTGCTTCCCCCACCTTATGCTGAAGTAGATTTCTTGCTGCATTGAGATGTTTTCAACCATACTAACATTTAACAGTAACTTGAACCTATTTTAAGAAATAAGAAACAATAACATTATATAATGTAGAATGGCTCTGTATAGCAATAGTTTTTATATGCCTTTGGAGCTAAATTGATATCAATAAAAACTAAATTGTTATTAATTTAGGCTCTTCGATATAATTTCCAAAATAACTACTGAAAAAAACAATTAAAAGATATGCAGAAAAAGAAATGAAGAAATAACTTTAGAATTACACAAGAAAATTAATTAAGCAAGAAAGTATTTAAATAACAAAGAAAATATACATTGAATTTAAATAGGAAAAATGGCAGAGTCAATCCCTTCCTTATCAGTAATTACTTTAGAAGTAAATGGATTAATCCAACAATCAAAAGAAAGAGACTGGAAAGATGAATGAAAAATAAACATAATCCAACTGTCTACCAGTGACTAACTTCAGATACAAAGACACAAGCAATTTAAAAGTGAAAGATGAAACAAGATATTTCATACAAATGAGAACCAAAATAAAGCTGGGATGTCTATACTATTAAGAGATAAAATAGACTTTAAGTCAAAAATGCAAAAGAAAGAAATGAGCATTATATTCTTATAAGAAGGCCAGTTTATCAAGAAGATATAAAAATATTAAAAATGAAGAATAAACAATAGAGCTCCAAAATACATGCAGAAAACATTGACAGAATTGAAAGGATAAATGGACCATCAATAATAATAACTGAGGACTACCATATCCAATTTTCAACATAAATATAACATTTAGCCAGATGATCACTTAGAAATAGAGGAATCAAGTGACACTATAAACTAACTAGACCTAGGAAACATTATAGATCCTTCCAGCCAATAACTGAAGAATGTATATCCTTCTCAAGTACCCATGAAACATTTTCCAGGATATATTAGATATTAGGCTATAAAAATTTATTTTAAATTTTTGAAACTAAATTAATATTAAAATCATGCAAGATATTTCCCCAACTGTCATGGTTTGGATATGAGGTGCTCCTCCCAAATTCCTATGTTACTGGAAGAGAATTTAGAAGTGAAATGATTAGATTATGAGAGCTGTACATTAATCAGTAACACCTGTGGGTAGATGGTCATGGCACACCCCTAGGTCACAAGGGGTATGGCCTAGAAGTGTACTGGTTCCCTGAAGCTTCTTCCCATTTCCCACCCTGCTTCCCAATTGCTGTGAACTGAGATTTCCTTCACTGTGCACTTTTGCCATAATGCTTCACCTCACCTTGGGTCTAGAACAATAGAACAGGCTGACCATGGACTAAACCTCTGAAACTATAAGCCCAAAATAACTTTTCCCCTTCTTAGTTATTCTTGAAGGGTACTTTGGTCACAGCAATGCTAAACTGATTAACATACTTAGAACAAAATTAGAAGTCAATAACAAAAGAAAAACTGAAAGTGTCACAAATATAAGGAAATTAAACAATAAACTCTTAAGCAACCCATGGATTAAAGGAGAAATTGCAAGAGAACTCAGAAAAAGGCTTTGAAGCAAATGGAAAATGAAAACACAAAATTTAAACATGTATGAAATGCAAAGAAAGTAGTGCTTGGTAGAAATTTTATAGTTATAAAGGCTAACATCTCAAAAAACAAGAAGAGCAAACAACATAAAGCTTATAGAAGAAAAGAAATAACATTTAGAAGAGTTATAAATGCAATAGAGAATAGAAAAACGAGGGAGAAGCTCACCAACATCAAAAGAGAGTTCTTGGCCAGGAACCAAGGCACATGCCTTTAATATCAGTGGCTCTGGAGGCTGATACAGGAAGATCACAAATTCATAGCCAACATCACCAAAAGCAAGGCACTAAGCAATGCAGTGAGACCCTGTCTCTAAGTAATAAACACAAAATAGGGCTGGGGATGTGGCTCAGTGGTCGAGTGCCACTGATGCCCCTGAGTTCAATTCCAGGTACCCGCCACAAAAAGATGGCATTGCTGCGTGAAATGATATATAAATTTCATAAACCCAACATCTCAGTGATCTTTTTCTTTCCAGAAACAGAAATGTTAATTCTAAAATTCATATGGAATGGCAAGTGTTTCTAGACACTCAAATGAGTCTTGGAAAAGACAAATTTAGAGGAATCACATTTCCCAATTGCAAAATTTTTTTATTACTGCAAAGCTATAGTAATCAAAACAATGTGTAAACAGGGTGAATATTAACTTCTAGATTGATGTAATAGAAGTGAGGGTTCAAAACTAAACTTATACATCCCTGGTTAATTGACTTCTAACAAGGATACAAAGGCCATTTCATAAGAAAAGAGAAATGAATACGCACATGCAAGAGAATGATGTTGAAGCTCTACCTCAAAAGATACACAACCAATAATTCAAAATTGATGAGCAATCTGAATATAAAAGCCTAATTTTTAAAACTCTCAAAGAAATTATAGGGGTAAATCTGGGATTTGACAATGAACTTGACAATTTCTTAGATGTGGCAAAAAAACACATGAACAAAAAACAGAAAAGAAAAAATAAAATTAAAAACCTTTGTGCATCAAAGCACATTATCAAAAAAGAAAAATTCTATAGAATGAAGGAAAAACATATTTGCTTATCATATAACTGATAAGGTATTTGTATCTAAGCACAAATAACAGTAATAAACACACAACCCAATATATACACAGACAAAGAAGCTAAATACAAATCCAAATAAGATACAAAGTGGTCTAAAAACATATTAAAATGTGTAAATAATTTCATTAGAAAAATGTAAGTATAAATCATAAAGATATATATAACTTCATTCCTACTAGAACAACTGAAAACAGTAAATCAGACAATGTAAAGTATTCATGGGGTTGTAGAGAATTTGGTATCCATAGCATTGCTTATTGGAATATAAAATGGTACATTCACATTCAAAAGTAATTTTGCATGTAACACATGAAGTTACTCTCTGACCCAGTAATTCCACTGATAGGTGAGGTGCAATATTTCCATACAAAACTTGATACATGAAAGTTCATACCAGTATTGAACAGCAGTCAAAATAATGATATAGCTCTAATACCCATCAACTGATGAGTGGATAAACCAATGTAGTATACACATTCAATGGAATATTCTTCTATAACAAAAATGATGAAGTAATGCACAATACATCATGGATGAAACCTGAAAGGAGATATTCACATAAGAACATATATTCCATGATTATGTTTCTACGAAACATCCAGCATAAACAATTCTAGACGGAAAACAGATTAGCAGGACTGATGCGAGGTCATGGTGGACAGTAACTGTAATGCGTATGGTTATAATTTCTGAGGTAGTTAAAATAATATAATATTATGTTATATTATAATGGCTGCATGGTGAATATGCTAAAATTATTTTGATTGCACTTTATATGGTTAAGTTTTAAATACTTTATTTGCATCTCAATAAACATTTTCTAAAATTTCATTATTTCTTCAGTTTATACATTTTATCTTTATCAAAATTTATCTCATTCTTAAGGAAAGTTCCTGAAAAAGTATTAATTCTCAATATATGAAGAACTCCTACAACTCAACAACAAAAATACAACTCAAGAAGATTTAAATAGATACTTCTTCAAATAAGATGTAAAAATGACCAACAACATTACATTGTTTTCAATAGTGGCTGCACCATATTTTATGATGGCATCTATCAAGAAAAATTAAGTTAAAATTTAAAATATCAAAATAACAAATGCTGGTGAGGATGTGGAGAAACTGAAACCCATGTAATTTCTGGGAAGAAAATAAAACAGTGAAACAATTGTGAAAAGTAGTTGTGTTTTGCTTCAAACAGAGAATTTCTATATGATTCATTCATTTCTTTCCTAGGTATATACCCAAAGGAATTGAAAGCAGGTCCTGAAACTCAAATTTATAAGGCTGTGCTCACAGCTGCATTATTCATTCAACTGTCCATTCATACGAGTGGATTTTAAAAAATGTGGCACATACCTATAATGGGATATTATTCAGCAAATAAAAGGAAATGAAGTTCTGATATCTGCCACATACATGAAAGAGCCTTGAAAATGCAATGCTTGATTATGTGTATATTTAATGCACTAACAACTGAAAAAAATATGCTTAATGAATTAAGTTGGACACACAAGAACAAATATTGTGTAATGTCACTTACATGGGATGCCTACCATGATCAAATTTACAGAGACTGAACAGGGATTAGAATTACCAGAAATTTGGAGAAACGAATGGGGTGTTATTAGAGAGGAGTGATGGTTACACAGCATTCAAATGTAATTAACACCACAGAACTGCACACCACTTAAAATGTTAGCCCTGTACTCTTATGCTAGGTATATTTTATAATACAAAAAGATCCTTCCCCAATGGTCCTGAGCCTCTGCAGTTATTGTTTATATAGTAATGTTTAAAAGTTCCCCTTTTGTCTTGAGTAACTCCAGTTGCCCTTTACAGTTATTTACATTTATTTGACCTTTATAGACGATGAAATTATAAAGTCTCCATCGTTCTATAACCTTTCTCATACTTAAAATTTATTATAAATATAAACTTTTCTCTCCCATATGAAATCAGCATTTTAATCTCCTTTAAACAACCTATGCATTTTTCTCTATCATGAACTTTTCTTTGCCTATGTTTGAATTTTTCCTTATTCCTCTGAAGTTGGAGTAAAACTAAAAAAATGCACTTCAGAGAGAATGTCACAAATACTTAATATATTAGAAAGCTAAGTTATTTTCTTTTTAGATCAGACATCTATCTGATTTCTTTTACAGTATAATATATACTGCTTTTGCTTTTCTGTGTTTCACTTAAGACTTCCAATTCTCATTTTATGTTTGTTCCCGATTTACAGTACAATTTATCCTTGTTAAGTTACAGTACAGAAGTTGTCTGTCTAAAATTCCATTTTGTAACATCTAGTTGCTTTTCTAAAGTGTTTTTTAATTTCTAATTCCATCTGGCTAAGTGCTGGCCACCTCCCTTGGTGTCTGCCACAGGCTTAATGAAAATGTTCACTAATCCATTTCCCAGGTCACACTTGCCGTTTACCTCTGAGGGCCTGGTAGAATTTAATGAGATCATTGTACCAGTGTTCTTTGAAGACTTGAATTTTAGAAGAGCTCTCCAAAAAGAATTGTACTATGAGTTGTTCATGAAAAATGAATTTTATGATTTTCAGTTAACTGTTGAGGGCAACAGGTATTCAAAAGAATGAACCAAGCTATTGGAAACCTGAAAGACAGTTGTCAAAGCTGGAATATCCTTACTGATATAAAACTACACAGAAAGTACAGAGTCAATGGACTAGAAAGTCAAAATCTTTGAAAAATGTAAATATCTCAGAAACAAATTTCCAGTACCACTTACAATATCTTAGGAAATCTGAAATAGAAATTATACATGGGTGATGATACCAAGTCAATTTTAACATAATTATTTTTGATGAATAATCATTTTGTCATAGCAATACTTTATAATTATTCTTTTTCAAAAAATCAACCTAATTTATCTTTCCTAAAAACATTAGACAATAGCTCAGCTCTCAACTTCTGACTCATTTTCCCAGGCATTTATTTATTTTTTTAATGTGATGCTGAGGATCTAACCCAGTGCCTCTCACATGCAAGGCAAGCACTCAAACCACTGAGCTACAACCCCAGCCCCTGTAATCATTCTTATATTTTGAAAATATATTTATGAGAGAAAATTAACTCCAGTTCATAGCCATTTGCCATATTTCCTTTGATTATTTGGCTGTGTATTTATTTTAAATGATAGCAAATTATGGGTTTCAAGTAGCATGTGCTAATTTTAAAGGTATTTTTTCATTATATCATATAGTATTGCATATATAGAAATTTTAAACCAAAGATAAACATAATGACATTAGTCAGATTTCTACTCCTGGTAATATTTTGATATAGTTTAATAAGAGTTATTTTCCTTGCATTTCAAAATTTTCAGTTTTCTAACATGATTGTTCTTTGATAACCATTATGTATGAATGACTTTGTTATGCCAAAACAGGTAATGAAAACATACAAAAATTGAAAATTAAAAATTGTGACCAATGTCACCAGAGACATCACTGCTGATATATTGATTATAATTCTACCCTTCCTTTTGACATAAATATATATGTATATGTAACAATGGATACACAGAGACATAGGTAGACACGCACATACATATACACACTGTATTTCAAACTCACATTTCCATATCAGTAAACACATGCAACATAAAAATCATATTTATTTTCATTTTATAGAGGATGTATATATGGGAGGACTATAAAAGATAAGACATGGTTTCTGATATCAGCATGCCTCAATCATGTAATTTCTCTACCCTTAACAATATCATGTGCAGTCATTTGACCCCATTGTACATTAGTTTTCTTATCTGTAAAATACTAGAAAATAACAACAACGAACTATAACAAAAAACATGGAGCCTGTAATCCCTAGCTGCTTGGGAGACTAAAGCAGGAGCACGGCAAATTCAAAGCCAGCCTCAGCAATGGTGAGGCACGAAGCAACTCAGTAGGTCTCTGTCTCTAAATAACATACAAAATAAGTCTGGGGATGTGGGTCAGTTTTTGAACCTTCCTGAGTTCAATTCACAGTACCCCCCGGCCCAAAATGACATGGGCAAGTCATGAGTATTTAATGTAATAACATATATAAAATTTAAAAGGGTGTGATACAGTAAACACTCAATAACATATGCTCATTTTCATTGTTATGATGATCTTTATTGGTTAAACATTGTTCCTAAGGGTTTTTTTTATTACCATAAAGCATACTGTGATGATAACCTTCATACAATATATTTTTACAATTAATTATTTCCTTCCTGCAAGACTTAAAAACAAGAATGACTTGAAAGGGAGTTATTTTTTAAGATCTTATAAATCTCAAAATAGTACTCAAAAGATAATCTGTTAAATTTTTCACACATCAAATATGTACCATGCTGACTACTGGATCCTTCCCAACAGCACTAGATATTATTTTGAGTATCTGCCAATTTGGAAAGAGAATACAAAAAAAAATTAAATCAATTAAATACAAACTTGAACACTTTCATATATATTTATAAAAGTTCTTCTTTTGAGAATTACCACTCATTTTTGTTTAGTCATTGTTTTCCAAGTATAGTGTTTATTTTTTCCTATTTAACTTGTAAGTACACTTATAAAAAACCCTCTCCATTTCTTAAAAGTTATGTCTTTGTTATTCTCATTGGTTTATTCTTTTTTGTCCAGTTTAGAATGTTCTTGTCTAGTCCAAAACAGAACATCTTATGTAAGAACCTGGAGTGCTCTTCTTTTTTCTATATTTAAATAAATTAATAAAATTCAAATTCTCATAAGAATCTTGCACATACATAAGAATTATACTTGTTTCCTTTTAGTTTTCTTAGAAGGGGATCTTATTTGTACTGAATTTTTATTTTAGAGATATTATTAGTATTATTTCTGTTGTTTACTCTCCATATTGGCTTCAAATCTGTTCTAAAATTTTTCATTTCCTTACTATCTTACCTTATCTTTCTTTTTGTCTTCTAATATCAACAATTACTTCTTTAGAGATTTCAAAAGAATGCAAACATTTATTTTTATTTACTTTTTTAGACAATTACTTTGAGACGAATTTTTCTTGTCTTGAATTTGCTATGTATTTATTTAGTTTTAAAAAACATGCATTTTTTCACTACTAGAAACAAGGAATTGGCAGTAACAAATCTGTGATGATAATAATATTTAATATTTATTAAATACCTCTCAAGTGAAGTTTTTCTTACACGTGTTATCATTTAATTTCTCAGCAACTCCAGAGGTAGGCATTATTATCATCATTTACCAATAAGAAAATTGTGCCTGGAATTAAATAACTTGCATGCTATTAGGTAAAGAAGAAAAGTTGTAACTCACACTTGAATGACAAAGACTTCCCTTGATCCTATTCAATATGTTCCATTAAGCAATATTTTTATCACTCAACCTGAAGAAGCTAACATTGGAATATAATTTATTTGCAAAGACTTATAAATTACACCATCTCTGGGAAGATAGAATCATCACTGAACAACCCTGAATAACAAAATGTTCTATTTGAATAATAAATTCTATAGAATATGAAAAAGGAATGATAAATCTACTTCACTCCTATAATTCATGTTAGAACTTGAGAGAGATATGCTGTATTTTAGGACTGGGAAACCTGATCTTGCTGTAGCATGGCATTTATTGTGAGTAAAATGTCTATGTGGTTCATAGTGTTTATAAAATGGGAACTGGGACATCTAGAACCATATATCCAAATCCAGGATGCCTTTGGATGTAATGATTGCCTTGAATTCCAAACCTTATCTTAGAAAAAATTGGGAGATAATAAAGACAATTTTAAAATAATTTCATAGTCTAAGAATCAGTCTCCCTAAACACATTTACTGTGTGTCTATATTGGGCACAAGGACACAGAAGTGAAGAAGAATTACATTTACTATTTCTTTCCTGTCAGTACATAACAGTCTAGTAGGACAGATTCTCATGCACACAATCACTACAGTAGAGCAATAAGCATGAAGTACTTGCACAAGTAGGTTTCTAAATGGTGGTGCATGCACACCTAAATAATTAGAACACACTGAGATACATCCTATGGGGTTATAAGAACACAATTACAGGAGTGACTAATGCTATCTGTATAAAGAGCTTATGGAAGCTGCATCCAAGGTGTTGATTTGTAATGAGGGTCTTAGAAATTCATAAGGTTCTGTCAACCATTGAGGGAGAGAGAAAGTAAATGTCCTCTTTTAATTTTTTCATTCTTCTCCTACCTTTATTTCTAAATGTTTTGCACATGCTTGATATATTGAAAATTTCGATATCCCTAAGATGTATTTAGAGATCAGATTTAATGCCCCAAGTCCCATCTCTGCTGTAGAGCTTAAATGAGCTAAGTTTTAACTGATTTGCATTAGCTATTTGGTAGATTTAGGATCAAGCTACTCAGTGTTTTTAAAAGAGTGATTTCAAACTAAAAAACAATTAAAATAGAAAGTATAAGCCAAATGTGGTGGTACATACCTGTAATACCAGTGGCTTGGGAGGCTGAGGCAGGAGGATCACAAGTTCAAAACCAGCCTCAGCAACTTAGTGAGGTCCAAAGGAACTTAGAGAAACCCTGTCCCAAAATAAGAAATAAAAAGTGGTGGAGAATGTGACTAAGTGGTTAAGCTCCCTGGGGTTTAATTCCTGCTACAAAAAAAAAAAAAAAAAAAAAAACCCACAAAGAAATATCCTGAGAAGCTGCCTCTCTGGTTTTGCTAGTCTTTGTAGAAAGAATTTGAAATTGCTCTGACATCCCATCTCCACATTTGAAATCACAAGGAACAAGAGACTGCCAAAGTTAGAGCAAATAACTTCAAGGTGGTTTAGGATCCTAATCTCTGGTCTTGCTCAATGGAAATCTAGAACTGCTTTGAGGATCAAAATCTGGTCCAGAGGTTCCATACTAGTCCACAGTATCACAGGATAGAGACCTCAGTGCAAATTGTGGATTAAGGAAAGGGGATAATAAATGTGCTCTGTCTTTCCATTTTCAAAGCTTTCTCCTTCCTTATCCCTGACCCCCATGTTCTGCAGCAACTCTCTTGGTGTTCCTCACAAAAAAGACTTAGACTTCAGGTGGTGAATCAATTTATATTCACTTAGTTGATTATGGTTTAAAGTATTTCCTTCTGAAACAAGCCCTTTAAAAACTTCAGGAAAAATTTTAAGCACAAAGGAGACAATCAGTGATGGAATGGTTTGGGGTACCACAATAAGTAGTTGAAGTAAATGTTTTGCACAGAAGAAGGTTTTAAAGGCTCTCCTAATTCTCTGTGATTTACAGAGCTAGTGACTTTTGGTGCTATAATTATGTTGAATTGTGTTCCCTCTAATTATAATGTAATAGTGTATTATCATGTTATGTTGATATGCCTTGAAGGACTTTGTCTATCTGGCACAAATAACTAAATTTAATGGAGTAGTTGAAAACATGGATTTGGAATTAAATCAGCATGAAGTAATACTCTGGGGCTCAAATTCTAGCTCTTCCAATAATAAGCAGTGTGCAGATTGTTGAATTTCTGATGAATTCCAAGCTTCTTCCATCTATAAATGGGGATAGTATTTTTTAAGTTACCAAATGAGTTATTATACAAAAATCTCATTTCAGTGTTTAACTCAGTAACAAACAATACTTATTATTTTCTTTATGTCTATGTTTGGAACAAATGTTTGTGGCCTGCCTCGCCCCTGAATTTATATGTTGAAGCCTAATTTCCAGATTAATAATGTTGGAGGTGGGTTCTTAGGAAAGTGTTTTGACATGAGAGAGGAGTTCTCATGAATGGAATTAGTGCTTTTGTAAGAGAGGCCTGAGGGAGGCCCCTGGTCCCTTCTACCACGTCAGGTCACAAGGAAAAGAAAGCCTGTCTATGAACCAGGAAGCAGAACTTTGATAGATACCAAATCTGCCAGCACCTTGATCTTGTACTTCCTGGTCTTAAGAACTATAAGAAATAAATATCTTTTGTTTATAAGCTACCCATCCTATAGTAGGGTTTTATTTGTTTGTTTATTTATTAATGTTCATTTTAATAGCCCAAACAAATTAAGACAATGTTCCTTAGAGCCTGGAAGATAGTCCTCAAGGCACGTGTGCTGAAAAATATTGGTGCTGAGTAGTGAAATTTGGGTAATGGAAAATTTCTCAGGACATTTTCTGAATTGGATACTCATAGTAGTTTAAATTAGCCATTAAGAGGTAAAGTTAATTTCCCAACCTTTTGATTATCAAATGGTTTTTTGATTGGCTGTGAACAAAAAAAAGTGTAGCCAAAGTGAAATATCCCACTTTTGATCTTATGACTGAAGAAGTAGCTTTCTCTCTCATTGCTTTCAGAACCTTTCTCTGCCAATATGAACCAGAATAGGTTAAACCTCCCAGAAGATGAAAGAACACACAGAGTAAACATTACATCACAGCTTAGGCCCCGTGGACTATGCAGTCCTTAGTCAATATGGCATTTGACTAATGACACAACACGAACCCAAGCAACACCTGGAAAATAACTGCTTGATGAAGCCCAGCCCAAATTGTCAATCTGAAGAACTGTGAGATAAATAAATCATCATTATTTTAAACCACAAACCTTTAAAACTTTGCTGAAATTTTTTGTTTTAAATTTTTATTACAGAAACTAACCTATATAATGTTAAAGTCAAAGCATTCTTTGGAATGTAGGATACTTTTTTAAAGATTGGGTGGAGAAAAGGGCATCTTTTAATGTGTACCAGACCAGGGTAGTTTATAGTTCCTTAGAAGATTTAAGGCAAATTTGCAAAAAAAAAAAAAAAGTTAGCCAAATATCATAGAATTTGAAAAATGATTCCAAGAATTTTCAGCTTTTCATTAGTCTCATTTTAGGCAACTCTGAAATTTGACAGAAAAGTCATGAATCAGAAATATGAAGCCTAAATCCTTTAATACTAACAGAATTGACCAGAACATTGGTTATGGAACAGAAATTATCTAACTTCTGCTTGATTTATTTTACATGGTATAATAAAGTGTGAGTTTATTGATCTTTACACTACTTTTAAGAATAGCCTAGCTAAATTTTGGTATTCTACTTTATTATTAACTTCTGGGTCCTTCGTATGAAGCTGATCTTTTGTGTTTTGAAAGGTAGACAGCTTGCATATTGAAGAAACAGTGAAATCTTCGATGATTTTGAGCTGAAAGTAAATTGACAAAGGAAGACCCACTAGGAAGATGCCAACATGGTGAGTAATGCCAGAGATGAACACATGGGAAAAGAACAACCTCATAAGAGTGTGGACAACTGAAGATATTGATTTGATGCTTTTAGACACATTTTACTGGAAAACTTTGTTGTGAGATAAGTAGATTTTTTGGTACCTAGAGTTGTAACCTGGCAGATTTTTTTATTCCCCAAAGTGCTATTTCCTTAATGAGCATATAAATTGTTTCATCGATCTCTCTTTAACACTCAAGAGCAGATTGTTATTTCTCATAATAATTTACAAATAGTTATGACTTAACAACAAATACCTCTATATAATTTGTTTTAATGAAAATACCAAGTCTAATTTCACCCTTCCTAATATATTCAATAGACTGAGTTACTTTTGCCTTTCACTCAGATGATTTAAGGGTTGATTTAAAAAATATGTCACCCTAGAAATCATTTAACCCAGTTCCTTCATTTTCTAGATGAAAAAATTGAGGACAGAAAAGTTGTCTTGTTTTCTTTATCTTCTCCTGATTTGTTGATTTTTGAGTGGGGAGGTAGGCAGGGGTGGGTAACCAGGGATTGAATCCAGGGGTGTGTAACCACTGAGCCATATCCCAGGCCCTTTTTTTAAAAAAAAAAAATGTTTTGTTTTGTTTTGTTAAATTTTGAAACAGAGTGTCACTAAGTTGCTTAAGGCCTCACCAATTTGGCTTTGAACTTGCAATTCTCCTGCTTCAGTCTCCTGAGCTACTGAAATCACAGTTTTGCACCACCACACTTAGCTCAATTTACCTTTTAAAAAAGGTAAACCATGCAAAAAGATCACAGTTTATTTTTTCCATTAAAATGTCATGTTTTTCTGTTTTCCTTCTAGATATTCCATCATTAAGACAAACTATGAGATCTGCAGTGAAGGAAAAGTGGACCATCCTACAGAGAAGAAGTTGATGGAGCAAAGAAGGAAGAGAGTATAAATAACTTTCATCAGTAGAAAACCTTTTTAATAGCTGGAGGAGAAAAAGGAGAAAGTGGATGAAAGGGAAAGTGGGAATTATGAGTGTTCTTAAATCCTCTTCCCTCAATTCTTATTTCAGGCAATATAAATGACAAGATTAATAGAAACCCATGAAAACATAGCAATATAGGTCTCCAGAGCTGCGGGCTTGCAGTTCACTTAGCAGAGGACACCCTAGAAAAGTTGCACTTACATATTGTGTGCTACTCATCAGAGAATCAGACCTATTCATTAAGTCCTGAGTAGGATATAAGATATGGGTGAATGAAAAGCATTAGATAATTGGCCTGATACATCTTCCCCCAGCTCTCACAGCTCACCTGTGATGTCTAGGAAGATGAGATGCTTTAGGAATAAGAAAGTGCTCTGCATTCATGGCACTAAGGGGAATGGGATTCTCAATCCAAGAGAAAGATCAGGCACATCTCTTTTTCCTGTTTGACTCCAGTTGGATGAATTTCCTCCAAGGAAACAAAAATAAAACTGCCACATGATCTCCGTCTTCTTGAGGGAGAACCAAGAGAACAATTTATCTATGCCTCTGGACTAGCCTGCTTCCACCAAGCTGATGAAGTTCCAAGCATCCTCACTGCTGGCTTTATTTAAAATAGACTTTCTGTCTTTCAGTGATGCTATTTAAGATTCAGGTACATACTTCATGTCTAGTTCAAAGAAATCTCCTGTAGGGTCTAACCAAACTCACTGGAGTTCTACCAATAGTTTAGTGGTTAAAATTGAATATTTGTATAAAAGATTGCTTTTGATTTATCCTTTAGGATATATTTCTCTGAGTTCACATGTAAGAGTACATGTTTAAGGAAAGGATTTCGGTCCTTAACCAAATGCTATCTAATCTCACACCATTCCTCACTGACAAAATTAACTTCTTTGATGCTGCTTGTAAGTTTTCCAAGTGCACGTTCTACTCTTCATAAATTAGAGGGCAATAGTAAATTCAAATAGATTTAAAGAACATTGTTAGAGCCAAAAAATTGGGGGCATGCCTTATTTAAGTATACCCTGTTCAATGTAAGTCTATCCCTCCAAGTCTTCTTCTAAAGAGGGAATATATATGTTCATATGCACAGTGACATTTTTTAAATCAGAACAGTTAATTTCTTTCTCCAACTCAATACAATTTTTTTTCAGTTGACTTACTTACAGGACAACACACTTCTCTGACTTTTGTTCTAACTTACTATCATTTCTTTCTCCACCTCAGTTTCTGGCAAATGGATTCCTGTCACATTTAGATTAAAATATTTCATCTCCGTGAAGGCTTTCAAGTCCCTATATAATTTACCTTTTGATTGCTTCTTTATCATTCCCTCCCCACATTCATTCCCATTCCATCTTTAATGGATTTACTTCCAAATCCTGCCCATTGTCTGCCACACTAAAGGATAGGGAATGGGACTTGTGTTAACAGTTGCAAGGAGATACTGATTGTCTCTTGGTCTGAATCTTTAGGAACCAAATGTCTAGGATAAAAATGACCATCACACAGAGATCATAGATACAAAGGAAGTTTCCCCCACAGAAACTGAAAACTAAGAATGAGCCAACTCATAGTAAGATTTTCTAGATTCAGGGCTTATTCCTTTCTCAATGCCATACTTGGAATATGCTTGGTACCCCTTCCTTAAAGTCACTAATCAGCAAAGTTTCTGTGACATCCTCAAGATACACAGATAGGAAGCTGTTCCATCCTGGTGCAGCATATAGATCAGTTCCTGGGAACACTTAATACTTTGTGATATAATGTATAATTTTTCACATCAACAGCTTTCTCTGGAGGATGACCTCTTAAAAGGAAAATGCAGTCTTGTTTAAGGCTGATTTGTCTGAGAGTCAGATAAAGAAAGTCATTACACATGATTTACTGAGGAAACACTCCTTGAAAAAGTGAACACGTCAAGCAAGATAGGACAGAGAAGAAGCTAAGCAAGAATTAGAGCCTCGAGTCATCCTTCAGTCTGCGTTAGCCAGCTTTTTGTCACTGAGACCAAAATACCTGACAGGAACAACTTAAAGAAAGAAAGATTTATTTTGGTTCACAGCTGCAGAGGTTTCAGTTCATGCTCGGCTGCTCCATTACTTTGGGCCTGAGGTGAAGCGAAAGGGCATGGCAGAGCAAAGTGTCTTAGCTCATGACATCCAGGAAGCTGAAAGAAAGTGAGGCAGGGGCTGGAGGCAGGGACAAGGAAGGGACCAATACCTCAAGGGCATACCCCCAGTGACACAGTTCCTGCAATCGTGACTTGTTGCTTCTACCTCCTTTCAGAAGTCCATTCTCATTATTAATCCATCTGATGGATTAATCCATTTATGAGGTAATAATCCACATCCAATCACTTCCCCAAAGGCTCATCCCTAGGTTATCACTGCATTAGGAACCAAGTTTTTTAACACATGAGCTTTGTGGAAGCATTTCAGATCCAAATTATAACAGAACCCCAAAGAGAACTGAGAGCTGTGAATTCTATTTTAAAATTGTTCCCACTTTGACCCATTGGCATCTGGGTCACTTGTTCATTGCCTTTGGACTGCACAAAGAAGCGATGGCACCTTTTTTAGGATACGTATGCTTATTTATCTCACCTCAGTCCCCTAGAGGAAAGAAGAGGTGTAAATCCCTGGCAGCCATCTCTGCAGCAAGGGAGAATGGATTTGATGAGTGATGAGGCGGAATGGGATAAAACAGCACAAGTTTCCAAGTTTCCTGTCAATCTTTGTGTCCCAACATCTGTGGGGAACATGGAAAAATATTTACTATATCCTGAAATGAATGATAAGACTATCTATAAAAAAGGTACTGTGCTATGTACTAAGAATATGCAAATATACGTTCTTTAGTCAACCATTTGAGGTGAAAGCTATTCTGGGTGAGAGTGAGTGGGTGGGATAAAATTCCTCGTGCACATAATTTAAGGCAGAATATGATAACTTCTACAAGATGGATATATACATTTTAATGGAACTACAAATGTGGTATAAACTCCATCCCAAATGGAAAAATTCCAAAGACATGGAAATTTTAATCTTTATGAGTATATTGATTCTGAGGAAGAAAAGTAGTAAATATTCCAACCAGAGATAAATATTCCAACTGGGAACATTTACATGATAAACTTCATAAAACATTTCCCAACTGTAAGAACAAAGGTCACTCTTCTGCTGCTTATCTAAGCATGCATTTGTCCCCAGTATCTGCAGGATATTGGTTCCAGTACCCACCCTGATATCAAAACCCTTTTGATACTCAAACCCTATATTTAAAATGATATTGTGTTTGTATATAACTTACCCACATCATCCCATAGATTTTAAATCAGCTTTAGGTTACTTATAATAATTATAAATGTTATGCAAGTATTATTATACTATACTGTTTAGAGAATAATGACCTGGAAAAAGAGAGTCTATACATGTTCAATACAGACACAATTTTTTTCTAATATTTTTCCATCAGTATTTGGTTCAATCTGCAGATGTGGAACCTACATTTAGAGAGGGTTGACTGAATTATAGTGTGCTCATCTCATTGTAGAATAATAGTAAATATGGCCAGCAAGATTAATTGGAGTTCTACATGTGGAGGGTGTTAAGTGCAAATCAGAAAAGTTTGGTTTCAACTTTCAACTTAAATGGAAAGTCACTTGAGATTGTTTAACATGGAAGTGAAGTTAACAAAAAAGATCTTTCGTTTTAACCTACTGAGACTATGATGGGAGAGCATCTGGACATATGCTACAGTTTGGATCTAGAGTGTCCCCCAAGGGCTAATGTATTGAGGACTTGTTTTCCAGCCTGTAATACTACTGGGAGATTCTAGAGCCATTAGGAGTGGGTTCTAGTGGATTTATGTTAGGTCATTAGAGATGTACCCTTGAAGGAAACACTGGAACTTTTCCCCCTTTCTCTCTCTTCTCTCTCTCTCTCTCTCTTCTCTCTCTCTCTCTCTCTCTCTCTCTCTCTCTCTCTCTCTCTCTCTTTCAACATCTTTCTTTATTTTTTGATTAAATTATTTATTGATTCTAATTTGTTATGCATGATGGCAGAATGCAATTCATTTCATATTACACATAGAGGGCACAATTTTTTTTTTTAAAGAGAGAGTGAGCGAGGAGAGAGAGTGAGAGAGAGAGAGAGAGAATTTTTAATATTTATTTTTTAGTTCTCGGCGGACACAACATCTTTGTTGGTATGTGGTGCTGAGGATTGAACCCGGGCCGCACGCATGCCAGGCGAGCGCGCTACCGCTTGAGCCACATCCCCAGCCCAGAGAGCACAAATTTTGAAGTCATTGAGTGTACACAAAGTATTTTCACACCATTTGTCTTCATACATGTATTTCGGGAAATAATGTCTAACTCATTCCACCATCATTCCTACTGCCTTGCCCTTTCCCTTCCCCTCCCCCTTCCCTTTGCCCTGTCTAAATTTCCTCCATCCTCCCATGCTCTCCCCCATCACCATTTTGAGTCAGCATCCTCATATCAAGGAAAACATTCAGCCTTTGGTTTTCTGGGATTGGCTTATTTCACTTAGCATTATATTTTCCAACTCCATCCATTTACCTGCAAATGTCATGATTTTATTCTCTTTTAATGTTGAGTAATGTTCCATTGTATTGTATACCAAAGTTTCCCTATCCATTCATGTACTGAAGGGCATCTGGGTTGGTTCCACAATTTAGCTATTGTGAATTGTGCTGCTACAAACATTGATGTGGCTGTGTCACTGTAGTGTGCTGTTTTTAAGTCCTTTGGATATAAGCTGAGGAGTGGGATAACTGGGTCAAATGATGGTTCCATTCCAAGTTTTGCAAGTAATCTCCACACTGCTTTCCAGATTGGCTGCACCAATTTGCAGTCCCACCAGCAGTATATGAGTGTGCCTTTCCCCCCACATCCTTGCCAACACTTATTGTTGTTTGTATTCTTGATAGCTGCCATTTGACTGGAATGTGATGAAATGTTAGAGTAGTTTTGATTTCCATTTCTCTAATTGCTAGAGATGTTGAACATTTGTTCATATATTTGTTGATTGTATATCCTCTTCTGAGAAGTGTCTGTTCAGTTCCTTGCCTCATTTATTGATTGGGTTATTTGGTTTTTCTGGTGTCAAGGTTTTTGAGTGCTTTGTATATCCTAGACATTAGTGCTCTATCTGATATGCTTATGGTAAAGATTTGCAGAGACTCAGAATAGCGAAAGCAATCCTTAGTAAGAAGAATGAAGCTGGTGGCATTACTATTCCAGACCTTAAATTATACTCCAGAGCAATAGTAACAAAAAAGTATGGTATTGGCACCAAAATAGGTCTGTAAACCACTGGTACAGAATAGAGGACACAGAGACTAACCCACATAACTACAGTTATCTTATACTATACAAAGGCGCCAAAAACATACATTGGAGAAAAGACAGCCTCTTCAACAAATAGTGCTGGAAAAACTGGAAATCCACATGTAACAAAATGAAATTAACCTCTATCTCTCACTATGCACAAAACTCAACTCAAAGTGGATCAAGGACCTAGGAATTAAACCAGAGACCTTGTGCCTAATGGAAGAAAAAGTAGGCCCAAATCTTCATCATGTTGAATTAGGCCCTAACTTCCTTAGTAAGATTCCTATAGAGCAAAAATTAAAACCAAGAATCAATAAAATGGATGGAGTCAAACTAAAAAGCTTCTTCTCAGCAAAAGAAACAATCAGTGAGGTGAATAGAGAGCCTACAGAATGGGAGCAAGTCTTTACCACAAGCACATCAGATAGAGCACTAATCTCCATCGCTCTCTGTACTTCCTGCCACTACTAGGTGAGCAGCTCCCCACCCCGCCCCGCACCCTACCATCACATGCTATCCCCATGATATCCTATGATGCCACAGGCCCAAAGGAACAGGGTGAAGTGACCATAGACTAAAAACGTAAATCAAAATGAACCTTTCCTCCTTCTAAGTTAATTATTTCAGATATTTTGTCACAGTGATGCAAAGCCGACTAACACATGGTGAAAATGAGTTATAGTGCCACCTTGAATTGTGTTTTTAAATTAAATGCCTTCATTTTTCTGCTTCTTTACTTAAAGCTGCATTTTCCTCCATATTTATCTAATGAAATTCTTTTTAAAAAGTAAATGTAAGGCCTGGGGTTGTAGCTCAGTGGTAGATCACTTGCCTTGCATGTGTAAGACATTGGGTTCGAATCTAAGCACCACAGAAAAATAAATGAATAAAAGTAAATGTAAAAGCAGATTTTACAAACACCATATTTCTAGGTCATATGTAAATTCTGTTTTGTGTTACAATTTGGGAAAACACAAAATATGTCAAAATTACAAAGTATTTCTGACCCCAAACATACCATAATTGAAAGTTCACAAAATTTAAACTTGTCCTTATTTGTGTATTAATGTGAAATATATTCAAAGATAATTTTCTCAACTTATTTTATTTAATTACTTAATTAATTTTTAATTTTTTTGCACTAGGGGATTAACTCAGGGTTGTTTTACCACTGAGCCACATCCCCAGACCTTTTTGTTTTTATTTTTAAAACAGGGTTTCACTACATTGCATAGGGACTTGTTATGTTGCTGAGGCTGGCCTTGAACTTGAGATCTTCCTACCTCAGTCTCCCAAGTCACTGGGATTACAGGTGTGTGCCACCACACCTAGCTTCTTCAATTTATTTTATTATCTTAATTAGACATAAAATTATTAATTGCAAAAATGTATATTTATGAACAATAATATACAGAGAAAACATAATGGTTGAATTGAGTGCTTAAGTCTATAATTTTATCTTTAGAGTTATTTCACCTTTTATCTATATTTCATAAATTGGTATAATTTTGGTTAATCTAGTTAAAAATTACATATATTATATAATATTATAACTATTTTAAGATTAATAAATGTGTTCAAATCAATAGTATTATTCTGCAAATCATAGAATTTTCCTGTAAAGAATTTACAGCCAATCTTTTTTTTTTTTGATACTTAAACCAGAAGTTTTTGTTTGTTTGTTTGCTTTTTAATTTTTTATTGATATTTTTAAAAAAATAAATGACAGAGAAATGCATTACAATTCTTATTACACATATACAGCACATTTTTTATATCTCTGGTTTTACATTAAGTATGTTGACACCGATTCATGTCTTCATACATGTACTTTGGATAATGACGTCTATCACATTCCACAATCCTTGCTAATCCCCTGCCCTGTCCCTCCCTTACCCTCCCACCCTTCTGCCCTATCTAAAATTCATCTATTCCTTCTATGCTTCCCCTCCCTACCCCACTATGAGTCAACCTCCTTATATCAGAGAAAACATTTGACATTTGTTTTTTGTGGGTTTTTTTTTGGGGGGGGGATTGTTTACAGGCAATCTTTACAAAATTCCCCAACATTAAGTTTTATAATAACATTTTTTTAGTAATAAAATTGAAACTGAAAGAGGTCAAGTAGTTTGCTCCAGAGTAGGTATTGCTAATTTTAGAATTAGAATTAGCATCCAGAGCATGTGCTTTAAAGATTCTGTTATCTATAAATAGAAAGATACTTGAATTAAAAATTAAACAATGCAGAATGAGAAGCTTGTGCATAATTAAATGAACAGAAAGTAGACCAAACATATTAGTTTTCTATTGCTGCTGTAACAAGTTACCATAAATTTGATGGCATAAAATATCAATTTATTATTTTATAATTCTGGATGTCAAGAATCCAAAATGGGTCTCACAAAGTTAAAATCACAGAGTACAAAGGGTTTCATTTTTTTTCCCTGTAGATTTGGAGGACACCCATTATCATCACTCTCTAGCTCTTAGAAGCTGCCCATATTCCATGGTTCATCATCCCCTTCTATCTGCAAAGCTAGCAATGACTGGTTGAGACTTTCTCATGCTACATAACTCGTATTCCTTCTGTTTCTGTCTTCCACACTTAAAAGACCCTTATTATTTCATTTAACACAGCCAAGTAATCAAGAATGATCTCTTTATTCTAAGATCCTTAATTCAATCATATCTTCAAAGTACCTTTTGCAATATAAGGTAACTACTATATTCTCAGGTACCCAGGATTTTTGATTAGGACATATTTATGTCCATTACTTTGCCTACTACTCTCTGGAAAGGCTTTCTTAAGAAAAATGAATTATATAATTTGACCCTAAACATTAGAGAGTTAGGGTTAGAACATCATCACCTTGTAATGTGTTCCAAAACCCCCAGAGGATGCCTGAAACCATAAAGAATTCTAAGCCTCATATACCAATGTTCATATCCATGGATGTCTGTGATAAAATTTAATTTATAAATTAGGTTCGATAAAGATTGAAAATGATAACTAATAATAAAATAGGAAAATTATAATAAGACACTGTAATAAGTTGTATATGAATGCTGTCTCTCTCAAAATATCTTTTGTGCTATACTCGCCCTTCTTGTGATATGTGAGATGATTCAAGACTAATAGAAGTGAATCACTTAGACATTGTGACATAGCATTAGGCTGCAATGTTAAGTGTTCTAACACAAGTACTGTGGTACTGTCACAGACATTCTGATAACTGAGATGGCTACTAAGTGAATAATTGGTCTAGAGTGTATCCAACATACATATTCTGGACAAAGGGATGATTCATGTAGTGGGTGGAATGGGTTATGATGGTGCAATTTCATTCTACTACTGAGAGCAGAGCAGTATGCAATTTAAAATTTATGAATTGTTTATTTGGGGAGTTTTTCCATTTAATATTTTTGGACCATGATTGACCATGATTAACTGGAACTGCAAAGGCCTAATTGTGAATTAGGGAAGACTACTATATAAAGAAAAGACAAAGGAGGAATTGTTGTATAGGACACATACACTAAGAGCCAAGAATACTGCATGATCAATCCACAAAGTAGTTTTTGACCTTAGATAAATCAACTTAACTCTCAGGATTTCAGTTTCCTCACTGTGAAATGAAAACACTGGTCTAGGTTCATCTCTGCAATTTCTTTTTCCAAATATATGAATATGAATATGTATTTATACTTTGAATGATATACTAATGCGTATGCTTTAAAAGATGAACCTGTCACGTTCAAACAATATCAAGCCAGGGTACATGACACTAAGATGTCCATAAGATGGATATCGTGAACCTTCTGTTTAGCTTTATCAGCTTTGCATTTCTTTTTTGCTAGTGCAGTGCATTTTTAAATTGAAAAGTTAAATCTATTTTGAACAAAAAATGAAGCTATTTTGTATGTTTGCTATTCTTTCTTGTTTCATAACTTCTAATTTATGAAACCTTTGTCTTTTGTTAACTTTTTCATTTTATTCTAGTCTTACTGAAATATATTGTTTTTAATATTTTCAATGTCCTAAAATAAAAAAGGAACAATACAGAGATTAATTATGCACAGTTTGTATATATTAATATTATTTGTCTTCTGAAACTTACTGTGTTTTTTTTAATACCTTTCTTTCATGTGGAATAATTTTCATGCCAGGGTTTACTTAACAGAAACAAATGGAACTAATGATCTAAATTCAGAAAATAATTAAAAATTATTTTAAAAATGAAAATATTATATTAAAAATAATTCTATAGCACTGCAAACATTTCTATAGATGAACCAGCCATAAGGCCTGCATGTTTTTTTTTTTTTTTTTTAGTGTGATACCCTTTATTTTTCAGTAAAAAATAAATTAAAAAGTCCTCTTTGGTAAACTCCTATTAAAGGTCAATAAATTTTCCCTGAGAGAAGAAGCATATTATTGAATATCATCATAAATATATTAGCAGAGCACAATCCCTGAGTAGAAAGGTCAAAGAAATTCTACATTTCAGAAAGAGATAACATAGAAGAAGAAAGACTCAGGACATTTCGTTTACTCTGACATCAACTTGTTCTCTAGACAATGTTCTAGCTGAATTTTCACACCCCTTCCTGGATACCTAGATTCCTACATACAATCTCTTTAATATGCACCACATACAACTTTAGATATGTCATAATTCTGCTCCAAAACTTCTATTTGTGTCTCTTTTGTGTAAAAGATACAAAGGCTTCCACAGTGTGGATTACAAACTATCTTTTTAAGTCTATTAAAATAATTCTATACCACTGCAAACATTTCTATATATGGTTTATTCAACATACATGCATATATACCCATTTCTATCTTTACCTTTCAAAATACTTTCTTTGCCATGGAAATCTGGACTCCTTATTTCTAAATATACCTTACTAGCTCTTCCAGGTGACTAGTTCTTATTTCCCAAGTTTTTATGGATTGACTCATTCCTGAAATTCTGTATCACATAAAGTTTATATTCTGTTTGTCACAGAGCTAGCTCTAAGTTTACTTTTTTAAATGTAGTTTGCTATTCTTAATGTATATATTTTATCCCCACAACTACATCCTAAATCCCTCATGAATAGGGACAATGTCATTCTCACACTGTGGTATTTCCAATCCATAGCACATACACTTACTCATAAATAGTTCTCAATAGAAGTCTGCAGATGATTGTGGTAACTATTTTATGCTTTTGATTCAAAGGATGTAAATACTATGTTGACACAAAGCCAAGTAGTATTGACTATTTGTGTATAAATAGGAGTGAATCTTAAGCCATTCAGAAGCTCTGAGATTCAGGGGTCTCCAAATAAAAGCCATAATGTTTAAAATGCAGGTCAAAACTCTGAAATGAGCCCATATCTAGAGTTAACACAGGGATATAAAAAATGATGTCTTAGATGATTCCGTTGCCATGTATATTAAAAATGTTATATACTCACGAGGTTTAAAGCAACTTCTAGATAAAATTCTTGAAGATAAAGCCAACTGCCTTCCACTTAGCACAAAAGTTCAAAAGCTCTGATATATTATAGTTGTGATGGTTCTTAAATCACGAAAAATGATCCCAAAGTTCAGTATAAATGATACCTTCTTCTATTTTTTGTTTATCATGAAATGATTTTTATCTCAGCTGAGAAGAGATATGAAGTCACTTCTCAATTACTAGCTCAAACATTTCTTACTCTGGAAATCCATCTCCAAACCATTTCAGAATTAGTCATTCCTTCCAATGTACTCCAAAAACACAAGCTGCCTTTGTTTTAATACTTATTAAAATTTTATTTCATAATTTGTCCACATTTCTATAATTTACACTAGCCTAAAGATTTCTTAGGAATATTCTTCTTCTCTTTTTTTTTATATTTGTTTGCTTTCTTAAGGCTAAGAAACTTGCACATTAAAAAATGTTCCACAAATGTTTATTAAATGTACGTTTTAAGAGCATATGGAAGTTTGAAACTTCTACCACCTGATTCTGGGGATTTATTCCATCAGATGCATCTGTCAAGCTTAAAGCAAACAGAAGTTCATAGAGCCAATAAATGAAGTGAGCAGTTGCAACAGAGAGACTGAAACAACCTGCTTAAAAGGTTTTATCATACTTCCTTTGACTTTGTAATTCTCAAAGAGCACATTTGACATTCCTAATAAAGATTTACTGAATAAATGTTATATTCTGCTCTAACCATGTAGTTGCATAAGCAAACGATTAGCATCAGATATTGCCACTGAAAACATGTTAGAAAAGCAGGAAGCTATGTTATATACTATGTATTCTGGCTGTATTGAAATTCTGATGGTTTTGTTGCTTCCAAGTTGCTGCAGCTATAAGGACAAAACAACTCAGAAAAGTGTTTGAAGACTCACTCAACTCTGAATTCGTTTTTATATAACACCCTCACAAGTTATAAATAAGATTATGTGATTGCCACAAAGGTTATAAATTTATATGTGATATTACAATAAAATGACCTCAATACAAAGCATGTGAAATCCAATATTCAATGAAACTGTAGGTATTCAGGGTACCATCTCATTTGTCTTTGGGCTGAAGAATGTAGGCAATAGTATTAGCAGATACATGTTAATGGGAATATCAACATCTATTTGCAGGTGGGCACTTTTTCAGACTTACCAATATTATTTCTGTAATATCAGTTTACTCACCAATAGTATAAATGGCATTCTACCAATCAGAATCATGAATAATTATAAAGCTTTTGGTACTAAACTGTACCAGATGGCTTAACTATAGAGATTAAAATGAATGGTATTATATTTCTCAGACATCTGGATGCTTTTAACAACATATGGAGCTAGGACTAGCACTCCCAGTATTTTTTAATGGCAAAATCATTAACATTTGCAAAAGAAAATTTCTAATATGGTAGCATTTTATCCACATTCATTGTTAAGACTTTTTACAGTTTTCTTAATATCAATTTATGCAAAATGTTTACATATATACTGAGTAGTTAATAATATGTATGTGATATGAATTTTTATAGGAAAAACTGTATGAATTGAAAAGAGAAAAGAAAGCAAAAGAGTAAAGTATAATTTAACCTTGTTAAAAATATAGAATCCTTATTAGCTGAATGTTTGAGAGATTGAGTCTCTCTCGAAAATCATGATAACTGACCATTTACTTCATATTGGATTTATTTTCATATTTCGCACTTAAGAGAGTGGTTTGAGATATTTACAGACTTGATACCACCTGCCTCTGTCACCCTCCAGTTCATTTATTTATTTATTTTCTCAAAGTCCCAGAATTTACCTGATTGGGCAACAATTGAAGGGTCATATCTCTAACGTTCTTATAGGTTGTAACAAACCATTATAAATGAATTTTTTTAATTAGACAAGATTTCTCCAAATAACTTTAATAAGAATTAAATAGGATTAGAAGTAATCTCTAAAGTTAAGTGTAACCATCAGAGTTCAGCTAAGATAGTTTTGTAGCAATTGTCCAACCAATACATATTCTATGGCTAAATGACTGCATCAATACAATTTTAGCATTTCAATACATTTCAAACTGTGAAGACTTGAACACAAAGGAAGAAGAGAAAAGAAGTGGAGGGAAGGAACATAGAAAGAAGCTAGGAGGAAGAGAGGAAATAAGAACAGAAAGGAAGAAGGGAAAGAGGAAAGGAGAAACTTCAAAGAGATGTGGAGAGGAAAAGAGAGGAAGAAAAGAAAGTTTCAAGAAGTGGAGCAGAGGAAGGTGGACATTTACTAAATCACATCCTTGTAGAGAAGGAGAAAATTAAAAAGGGTTTTAAAGGAATCAGTAGGTATAAATTCTATTATTTAATAAGACATTAACAAATAGAGTTGATTCCCATATGTTGGCTAAGATAATAAATTTGTTTAATTCAGTTAGTAATACTAACAATTTATTTATACATTCTTTTGGGTTTTCAAAATACACAACTAGAAAACATTTAAAATGTATGTTGCTAACTTTCACTGGCTTGTGGAAATTCTCCTGTGGCATAATTTCAAATGCAGCTTCTATCTAATTCTCTCTTTCTTCTTCAGGGACTCTAATTGCTCATATTCTAGAGGTTTTTTTGTGATGCCCTACATATTTCTTGTGCGCATCATAAATTACCATCTTGATACTTTTTTTACTGATCTGTCTTCCAGACACTATCTGATGTTTCTAACATTCCATTACATTGATCAATTGAAATATTTACTCTGGTTATATGTTTTCTACCATTTTATTTTTTAAAATATTATATCAACTCTTGATAATATTACCTTTTACCAAAGAACATGTTAGTTGGTAAGCAGATAGAGAGGCTGTGAATCACCTTGGTCTTTTCATAGCTGTTCTCTTCCATTTGACCTTTACTTACTGACTGCCTAACTATCTTTTGGCCATGGTGATCTTTTTAAGGATATACATCCTCTGTGGTCTAAAATCAAGTCTGAACCACACATCTGATGAAATCTCAGTTTAACATTTTAATGCTTTAATTTCAATCTGTGGCTAAAAATTACCATAACTATCGTGGATTAATCTACTTTCAGAAGATCGAGTCATTTGCATGATCACTCACATTCAGATCTATTGGTTTACATACGCTCATTTTCTTGTATGCTATTTTGCCTAACAGATGTATCTCTGCAAGGAGTGGAACCTAAATGTTTGCTTTCTCTTATCTATTCTTGTAAGCATACCCTTCTGTGAATCTGAATGCAGAATCATTATAAACAATGAAATCGAGAAGACATTTGTAGTACAATGATGTGGGGTTTAGGTGTGAAAAATTGATAAAGCAGAGTTCCTCAAAATAGAATGGAACAGAATGAGGCAAAGAATAAAACAAGAAGAGGGCTAGCCTTGCCATGGTATAGTAGAACTTCTTTCTCAAGAATAAAAATAAAGATAGAGGAGGAAGGATAAAATATAGCCAATGGAAAGTTGAGGAAGTGGTTTGAGAACAGAGCAAAGTGTGCACAGTAGGGACAGAGATAAATAGATCTGATTGCATGATTACTGAAGTTTATTATGAGTTTACCTTGAGTCTGACATCATGGAGTGAAGCTCATGAGCATAGTGCTCAGGACTTGGGGTGATGCTGACTTCACACAAGAGAGCACAGCAGGAAAGGTAAGAGCAGACAATAGATGCACCATGCCTGTAACATGAAGGGAAGCAAAAATTATGGCATTTCTATGACAGCTAAGCTAAGATCAATCATTGCCCACCAATAATAATTATGTTATGCTCCATTTAGAAAATATTTGGAATTTCCCAAATATACCAGCCAAACATAAACATAATAACACCAACCTAAGAAACAGAGAATTTAAGGGGTAATTAGTTACTAAAGAAGACATTGAAAAGCAGAAATCCTGAGGACCTTCTTATTAAATTGTAATCAAAATGCTATCTAATCAACGTGGAAGGTGATGGAAATGCAGAAAAGACAGATGAGATAATTTGGTCCAGAATCTATGAAGTCAGGTGGTTGATTTTTGGTTTTGGTTTTGGTTTTGCTTATTTCAATAAACAAAAGAAATAAAGTTTTATTCTATAAGCAGCAATATAATGAAAAGAACGGGATTCATAATCCATCATATATAATGGCTTCTAGCTAGAAAATGTAAAGAGTTTAAAATTTGTAAAACAGTATTAATAGTAACAGAATTTTAAGTAAAAATATTGAGCATTGCAGCTATAAGTTTTTGCGACTATGTGTTTAAATTAAAATTTAAAGTCCTATGTATTTCAGATACCAATGTTCATCCCAGAGACTTGATACAATGCATATTTTTTCTTATTATAACTCTAGTTTCTATTGCTCATTTCCAGATGTATTATAAGTATGAATTATCCAATAATACATTATTCTACATTTAGTATGAAATACTTACTTTACTTTATAAAACACTGGATATACACTCATCTAAACTAAAATGAGCACAAAACAATTTAAATGTCACTTTCTTGATATCTTGCTAATTGCATTGAACCAATAAATAGCTCTTTCAACTGTTGATTTTCAATTCATCCAGTTCTGACTTATATTTTCATTTTTTTTCTGGCAGTAATTCCAAGATTGAACACTGGGAATGCTGAAAGCAACACTGTCACACACATTGAGACATAAAGGAAATGCATTTCATGCCTTGCATCCTAGCAAAACCAGCCAATGACACTTTGTTCCAAGTTAGGTAAGACTAGCTGACCATGCCCTGAAGTTGATTTCGCTTCCTGACTATACAGATCTGTATAAATGAATGTCTCTATTCATTTATTACTATTCATGAATTAGCTACAGAGAAAACATATTGCATTGAGATCACAAATTTTTTAAAAGTCTAAAAAAGACAATATGAAATATTTTGTATTTTAGAGTTAAATGTAATATATGGAAAGCTTTATGTATAATTACCAAAAACTTACAAATAATGCAAATGTGCTTCAACTACTTAGTGAGTACACACAATGTGGTACATCTGTATAATGGAGTAGCGTCCAGCAAAAAAAAAAAAAAGGAAAACATTAGTGATTCACACTGCAACATGCGTGAACTTCAGACATAATATGCTGAGTTAAGAAGCAACACCCAACAGGCTACATATTGCATTATTCCATTTATATTACATTTTGGGAAAGGCAAAACTATAGAGACAGAAAACACATCAATAGTTGCTAGGAGTTAGAGGTAGATTGAATATTTTACTATAAAGGAACATAAGCAAATGTTTCAGAAGAGAAACAATCCCTATATATCTGATAGTGGTGTAGCTTTCCTAATTGTATAGTTTTGCCAAAATAATAAATTATGCATAAATGAGAATTAGTTTATTTCATATGAATTATACCTCTATATAATCATGATTTAAAAATACATCTTTGGAGGCTGGGGTTGTAGCTCAGTGGTAGAGCACTTACCTAGCATGTGTGAGTCACTGGGTTAGATCTTCAGCACCCCATAAAAAAAATAAATAAATACAATAAAGGTATTGTGTCCATCTACAACTAAAAATAAAACAACAACAACACATCTTTGTTTCAGTGTCATCATGCATTTCTTGGTATGATGCTGTAAACAGGGCCCAGCACCACTTCTGGTTTTTTAACAAAAAGGTGATACTTTAACTAATCATGAGAACAAATTGACAACAAATTGAGGGGTAATCTGCAAAATAATTTCCAGTGCTTTGCAAAATATCAGGCCACAAAAGTCAGAAAAGCATGAAAGAATTGTTTCAGAATTGAGGAAAATTGACAACTAAATATAATTTTGAGTTCTGGACTGAATGCTGGACAAGAAAAAATACATTAGTAGGACAATAGGCAAATACAAGTAAGGTCATAGTACAACTAATGCCATGCCATAGTAAAAACATTCAATAAATGACAATTTCACTTGTGATTATGTAGTATTTTATCATTAGAGAGAGATGGCTTCCCCCCTGAAAATGCTGACTTTCAGATATTTCAAACTTAGCTCATAACTACTCACACAGGTAGCTTCAAAATATTCCGAAGGTTGATTAAAGTAATCAAAGAATGGGTTAAAAAATCTAAGTGAGGGTTGGGGTTGTAGCTCAGTGGTAGAGTGCTTGCCTCACATGTGTGAGACACTGGGTTCGATCCTCAGCACCTCATAAAAATAAATAAACAAAATAAAGGTATTGTGTCCATTTACAACTAAAAATATGTTTTAAAAAATCTAAGTAAACCAGAGAACACAGCAATAAAATGCATCCTAGTCAAGTCACTCAAACCAAAGAAGAAAATCTGACTTGTAACCACGGGAAAAACACACACACACACACACACACACACACACACACACACACATTTTGTTTTCAAAGAAACAGCAATAACACTTATAGCTAATTAACAAAAATTATGAGACCCAAGGTACAAAAAAATAACATCTTTTAAAAAGCAGGCATCTAAACCTTATTTTAAAATAAGACGCAAATACAAATGATTGCCTCTTTGAAGATATTCTGCAAAATTGAGGGAAAAATAAAGATGTGCCTACACAGACAAAACTTGAGAGATTATGTTTGGTGCAGACCTTTGGAAATACTTTACAAAATTTTTTAAGCTGAATGAAAATGATCCCAGCTGGAAGCATGAAATTGCAAAGAAATAATAAATACACCTGAAAGATAAAAATATGACAGTTGAACATCTTTTACAAACTAGAAATAACAATGCTTAAAAAGGTTTTATAATGCTTTTTGATTACAGAAATGTTAACTATTATATAAAAGGCAGAGACAAATGAATGGATATTAACTGAAGTTTTTTTTTTTTTGCATTGTTCAGTAAGTAGGGAAAATTATAGATTTCATCTAGACCAATAAGATATTTACCATAAGTGTAGTTAACTAAGATAAGAAAAAAGAAAGTATGTAAATCAAAAGTAAGATACAAATTGGATTTAGTAAAATAAAATACCAGGAATTATATGTAAGTGGATACTCTAAATTAAAAACAAATACAATCATGAATACCATTAGCAATTATAGTCTGCCATCATTATAGTCACATTACATATAAGATGATATATTAGTTGAATTAAAAGAAAGGAAAATGAATATTATTCAAAAACGAAATAAAAGAAAGCTGATGTGATTTTATAAATACCAGAATGAGTAGATATTGAAGCAAGAAAGATTACTTGAATTTTTGGAAGAAAAATGACATAATTATAAATATCAATTCAATGGAAAGATATGGTAATAATAATAATAACTAATGTATGTCAACCTAATAACAATTTGCAATATATAAACCAAACTGTGAAGAAATAGAGAAGTCCACAATTAAAAGAATTTTTTTAAGTATTTATTTTTTAGTTGTAGTTGGGCACAATACCTTTATTTATTTTTATGTGGTGCTGAGGATTGAACCCAGGGCACACACATGCTAGGCAAGTGCTCTACTGCTGAGCCACAACCCCGGCCCCTTAAAAGAATTTTTAAACATGCATATCAGAGTAATATGAAGAATATATTGTATACATATCTATATACTAATTAAGAAGTCTTTAATAGTTATTAACACTGTTAACTAGGCTATTAGTAACACTATTAAGTGACATACTTGACAACTGTAAAATGCTATGCTCAAAAATGGCAAGTACATATTTTAATTTTCCTTGGAGCATATATTAAAATAGATCATAATCTAATCTGTCAAGCAAGACTGAATGAATTTTAAACAATTGAAATATTTGACCACAGTGGAATTTATCTAAAAAGTCTAGAACAAAAATATAACTACAAAATCTCTAAATATTTGTATCCAACACCCTTACAAATAAGGTCTGGGCCAAAGAACTAATCCCCAGGGAGAAAAGGAAACATTTTTAACTGAATGATAATTGACTGCATCTTAAGCAGACTCAAAGAGAAATGGATAAATTATTTAAAAAAGGCTGAAAAACAATAAGCCTCCGTTTTAAGAATCAAGAAATAATAATAGCAAATTTGACTCAAATAAGTTAAAAACACAAAAAAAGAATACCACAATAACTAATAAGATGAAAAAATACATATCATAAAGAAAATCAGTAAAGAAATAACATTAACCCAATAGGATATGTTGGTAATAAACATAAATTATACCTTCACAGAGGATATCTAAATTTCTTAGATGTAAACATGAGTAGCTTCTCAACTCCTTTAATCAAGAGTGGTGAAATTTAATTCAAACATAATATAATATAATTACAACCACTAAACTAAATAAAATGAAAAATGCAGACAATAGCAAATAATCTTGAGTATGTGGAGTACTAGAATTCTCACATATAGCCTGTTGGAGTGGAAATTAGTTTTGGAACACTGATGTTTGCCTAATATTGAATATAAAAATGTATCATGATCCAGAAAATTCCATTTCAAAGTATCAGGCAAAAATTCAGAAATGCATTCTCCTACAAAGACATAGAGAAATATTCATTATTGCACTATTCATCATAGGAAAAACTGGAGACTACCCACATCCATTAATAGTGGTATGTATGTATAAGTAAATTAGAGCATAGTCTCCCAGTGGAATATTATAGAGCAAATAGAATAAATGAACTCTGATTACATAGAACAACATAGATTAACTGCATGGCCATAACATTGAACAAAAAGTACTCAATACAATGTAATGTTTGTTATATGATAATATTTATATACAATGCAAAGACAGCAAAACTAAAGACTACATATTTACATGTTCCTACATTGAAGGTAAAAATTTAAAAAAAGAGAAATATCACAAAATCCAAGATTTGTCAAGGTGCTCAAATAAACTAGTACTATGTTAAATACCAACATTAGTGATCATTTCATAACACTCCAATTGCTTTTTTAAAGTGAAGCTATTTTTTACTCTTCCATGCATATGGAATATTACACAATTAAAAAGAATGTTAATGAAGTGAGGAGTCTCCTATAAAATAGTCAAATGGTACATATTTTCAAAATAAAAAGTACAGGTTAGTGACATTTGAAAGATCATTTTTAAATACTTCTAAAGTTACCCCAGCCTGAACCAGAAGATAGAAGTTAGTCTCTATTCCAAATCTCAGTGGTTATAAAAGGTCCTCTTGCTATTGAACTTGGGTTTGACAAGAAGGAGATAATGATTTTCTGTATTAAACATAATTTATCAGACTTGTCATAGTTGGACGGTTAGATGGGAATTAGAAAGCTCCATATTGCAAACTGGAAAAAGTTAGTATTCTCTAGAGTAAGAGTTTGAAGTATGGTGTGGCAAGAGATAAGGTTCTGTCAGTATGTAAGGGTCTGATTATGTGGAGCAAGAACCTCTTCAATTCAGGAATTAATGTTTTATCTAACGTAGCCTATAGAGTCATGAATCCTTTTAAACAGAAAACTAGATGTGCATTTTAGGTAAATTAATCTGGTTGCAATGTGGAAGCCTAAATATGAAATGTTAAATAGCAACAGATTTTTTTCATTCTAAAACAGGCTGCAAAAACTAGAGTGATGATTTCTTTTTTTGTTTTTCATATCTTTTTGTAGTTTAACTTTCAAAAATTCACTAGTGCCAACAGAATAATATCCAAAGTAAGATCCTTGTCCTCACATACAAAGTTCCACAATTCTCTCTGCCAGGCTCATTTGTTGATGTGGTTTCTCACACCAGAATCTAAGGACCTGGGGGTGCCTTTCCTTGTCAAAAAAAAAAAAAATCCCATTTTCATTTCCATTGGTCACCTCCACATCTGCCTTTCCCTCCATTAGGCATTGACTTTTTCTTTAAGTCAATGATTTCTACTCCTCTGGTTGCATAGAACTTCATTTAGGCATCTATTGTGCATGTAGCTATCCTATCTTATAATTAGTTGCTGATGTATCCGTCTCTCTCATAAAATTATAAGTTTTTAGGTACAATTATTTACTGCAATATGTGTCTTTGCCGCACTCTCTGATACAACATGCACAGCTATTTTTCAATAATTCTTTAATAAATAAACCTTCAAAATATTTGCTTTGGAGATTAGGGTTTTCAAGGAAATTTTTTGAGAATTAATTAAAATGTATGATGTATGCACGGGTATGTGTATATACACCACCCAGGACCTGCTAGGCATTATTCTAGACCACATGCTTAACAGGTCATTATTACCCCAAGGAGGCAAAATTTGTTCTGGGATAGCAAGGGCAAAAAAATAAACCATAAATATTATATGATTTGTATACTGCTGCAGGGTGATAACACATCTGTGGTATTAAAGTTTCACAGAGTAGGAATGATTGAGAAAACATCTTAAAAGACTCTCCAGGGTGTACATAATTCTTAAAAGAAGTCAAGACACATTGTTGTAAACACAAAATAGAGAGCAGACAGATAAGCACCTACTCTAATGGAATTTGTGTTCTAGAGGAAAAAGACAGCCAAAGCATGGAGACTCAATCAATATGAAATAGTGAAAATTTCCTGAATAGAACAGGCTGAATAAAACTGGGTTTTATGATAGATTAACAGAGAAGCTACGTTAACTTCAAAGGTTATAGTTTGCCTATCTACTGATATAAGCTGCAAAATGAGACCTAAATAGTAAGAGCAAGCCAGACATTCAATATTGAAGGAGAAAAGAAGGCACGGCAGAAGAGTTAGTGCAAAAGCCTGATGTAAACATGTCCATGTCATGTCTGAGGCACAGACAACATGGCTATGTGGCTATAGCTTATAGCCAATAGTGACGGGGAGGTGAGGTCAATAGAAAGGGTCTCTAATGTGGAGAAACAGCAGCATGTTTTAAGGGGCCCAATACTTTTAGAGAAGTAATATTAGGAAGCCAGAAAGAGAATCACTGAACTGATGTCCATGGATGGAAGAGGGGATTAGATCCCAGTGCATAGCTATATATACTACTATATATAGTAGGCAGGAAGGTATAGAGCACATGATCAAATACTAATTGGTGGGTGTTTTCTTCTGATTTTTTAAATTTTCTGAGTGAAACAGAAATCAATATTATCAGTTAAGAGTGAGAACGGAAGAAAGGCCCTGCTAGAGTCTGAATCATGTACCCCCAAAAGATATGCTGAAATCCTTACCTCCATGTGGGACCTTAATAACGTCATTAGGTCATGAGGGTGGAGGCTAAAGGAATGCAACTAGTTTAAATTAGTTATAAAGACATAAAAGAAACTTTTTTTCCCTCTCTCTCTCTTCCACTATGTGAGGAAACAACAACAACAACAAAAAGAGTTTGCAAAACAGGAAATCAATCCTCACCAGACCCCCGATCTTTCTGGCTCCTTTATCTTAGACTTCAGAAGTCTTCAGAAGGTTAAGACAAGGTGGAGGAGATAGGAGGACTGGTTGTAAATAATTTCCCAATCAGTGAGCTGGAGAATATGGAACAATTGCCTGGGTCTTAAAGAAATCATTAGCAGTGTGTGCTGATGGATTTTTAACTAAGAATTGGTCATTGTGGTTAGGCAGTTTTCTCTAGTCACATTTATTTTCATGGATATGAGTGCAAAATAATAAAACATTTGCCTTTAACTAGAGTTGTGGTTCTGTCAAGAAGGTATGATGAAGAGCGAGGACAAGGGTGTGGATGTAATGGGATGATGATTGTGGGATTTGGATTGGACAAGGAAGCCAAAGAAGATATTCAAGAGATGAGAGACAGTGTAAGGTAATAAGATCAATGGCCAGTTTGGGGTTAAAGATGCTTAAAGATGGACTTAAAGATGGTAGCTCCCCAAAGTGAATATAAGAGAAAAAAGAAGTTGAAGACTGGGGAGCATCATGTCAGGAAAATAAATAAATAAAAAGAGGAGACATCCAGTTTGAGGTCTGACATATAAGGAACTGAAAGTCTCCACTCAATATTATACTAGGTGAAAAACTGAACAAACAGGAAAAGCTGACAACTCTTTTTAGAACCATCAAAACAGTAAGGTCACAGAGCAAATGGCTGCCCATGAAATTAAAGAGACAAATGGGCAGACACAGAGAATCACAACTTACCTACCAGGAGAAACTGCTAGAGAGCAGCTGTTGGGACAGCTATTGAACCATAGTTGACAAGTTTCTGGGAGCTCAATGCACAAAAAACTGAGTGATTAATCTCCAGGAACCCCATCAAAGTGGGGCAATCACACTAATTTTTACCTCTAGGCACTCTGACAGCTCCCTAAAGCGAATATAAGAGAAAAATCTTTTCATTGCATCTAATGGGGGGGTGGGGTATGAGGGGAATGAATCATTTTGAAATATGCCAAAGCACTGGCCTATTTAATAAAGCTTACCCCTAGGACAGTCTATTTTATTGGAGGGTGACATACTGGGGTTATATCAGAATCTGACCTATCTGGTTAAACTAACTTACTCAATTCTAAAATGTCCTAGTCTTCCACAGAGGGGAAAGCAAAACTGTAACCTTAGCCCTCTCCAGTCATCCTGCTCCATCAAAGTGGGATGGGGTACTGAAAACCATGGGTGAATTTCAAAGTCCAAGGGCACTGGATCACCAGCAGCTTATAGAATGCCTCCCCTTCCCCACACCTTACCACTGCATCACTAAAGGCCTATGTATCAAGTTTCTTTTACCAAGAACATCATATTCCTCTTTCAAAAGAAAAAAAAAGGCATAGTAAAAGTTACGAACAAGCATCAGAAACACAGTAAATAGAGTAGGAATGTTGGAATTATCAGACCAGAAATATAAAAAAATCAAGACTTTTAAGAGAAAAAAGTAGACAACATGTAGGAAAAGATAGATGATTTAACAGAGAGATATAATTCTATGAATCAAAAAGAAAAAGTAAAGCTCAAAAACATGTAAAAGAAATGAAGAATGCTTTTGATGGACATATTAGTAGATGGGACATGGCTAAAGGAAGAATTCCTTCCAAAGTTTAGCTATTGTACATTGTGCTGCTATAAATATTGATGTGACTGTGTCCCTGTAGTATGCCGTTTTTAAGTCCTTTGGGTATAGAACAAGGAAAGAGATAGCTAGATGCCCTTCAATAGATGAATGGATAAAAAATGTGGCATATATACACAATGGAATATTACTCAGCAATAAAAGAGAATAAAATCATGACATATGCAGGTAAATTGGTGGAGTTAGAGAAGATAATGCTAAGTGAAGTTAGCAAATCCCAAAAAGCCAAATGTTGAATGTTTTCTCTGATATAAGGAGGCTGATTCATAGTGGGGTAGAAAGGGGGAGCATGGGAGGAATAGACAAACTCTAGATATGGCAGAGGGGTGGTAGGGAAAGGAGGGGTTATGGGGTTAGAAATGATGGTAGAATGTGATGGCCATTATTATCCAAAGTACATGTATAAAGATACAAATTGGTGTGAATATACTTTGTATACAACCAGAGATATGAAAATTGTGCTGTCTATGTGTAATAAGAATTATAATGCATTCTGCTATCATATATAAGTTTAAAAGTTAATTAAAAAAAGAAAGAATTCCTTAGATAGAGGATATGACAATAGAAACTTCCAGAACTGAAAAATAAAAAAAAAATAAAGAGAATGGAAAAAGAAGGAAGGAAGGAAGGAAGGAAGGAAGGAAGGAAGGAAGGAAGGAAGGAAATCAGAATATCCAGGAAGTAAGCAACAACATGGAAACAAAACACAGCAAAATCTATGAAATGCAGCAAGAGTAGTTCCAAGAGGAAAGTTGATAGTGATGACTCAATAAGAAATATCCCAAATAAAGAATCTAACTCTATACCTCAAAAAATTAGAAAAAGAAGAGAAAACTAAGTCCAAATTTAGCAAAAAGAAAGTAGTAAATATCAGAGAAGAAACTTTAAGAAGTAGATACTAGAAAAACAAATCTTGAACATTAAACTGGGAAGATGATCCATTCACATTATTTCCTGATTTTCTACACCATTTTGCCAGTTGTTAACTCCACATTTACTTATTGTTCTGCCACTCAACACAATAACAATGAGAAGTGAAAATGCTCCTTATCTTGATTATGGACTATTGTAGGAACTCCAGAACATGGGAAAGCATACTGAATTCCCTTGCCTACAGAGAAACAAGAAATAAGAAGAAAAGGACAAGTGAGCTGGGTACAGTGGTTCACACATATAATCCCTGTGACTCATAAAGCTGAGGAATGAGGATCACAAGTTTGAGACCAGCCTTAACAATCCAGTGAGACCCTGACTCAAAATAAAAAATAAAAAGTTGCAGATGTAGCTCAGTGGTAGAGCATTCCTGGGTTCAATCCCCAGTACAGAGAGAAAGAGAGAGGGAGAGAGAGAGAGAGAGAGAGAGAGAGAGAGAGAGAGAGAGAGAGAGAAGAGAGAAGAGAGAGAGAGAGAGAGAGAGAGAGAGAGAGAGAGAGAGAGAGAGATGGACGGAAGGAAGCAAAGAAGGAAGGAAGGAAAGAAAGAAGGAAGGAAGGGAGCGAGGGAGGAGAGAGAGGTTGGGAGAGAGGGCAAGTGACTGTTTCAAATGGCTTGAAGTTGGTCAGAGATATTCTAGATCTTCTAACAAGTTTTATCACCCTTAGGAAGATTTCCAGTCAACCACATCATTGCTAATCTAGTGTCTGTGCCCTACATGATCTGGGTGGGAAAGGGCCCCAAGTGTGGAAAGTAGGACGTAAAGATTGGATTCCCCATTTGACCCAGCTATTGCTCTTCTCAAAGGACTTAAAAACAGCATACTATAGGGACACAGACACATCAATGTTTACAGCAGCACAATTCACAATAGCTAAACTGTGGAGCCAAACTAGATGCCTTCAGTGGATGAATGGATAAAAAAATGTGGCATTTATACACAATGGAATATTACTCAACATTAAAAAAGAACAAAATCATGGCATTTGCAGGTAAATAGATAGCATTGGAGAAGATAATGCTAAATGAAGTCAGCCAATCCCCCAAACAGAAATGCCAACTGTTTTCTCTGATATAAGGGGAGTGACTAACAGTAGGGTAGGGAGGGAGAGCATGGGAGGATTAGATTAATTCTAGATAGGGAAGAGGGGTGGGAGGGAAAGGGAGGGGGAAGGAGATTAGGAAGGATGGTGGAATGTGATGGTCATCATTATACAAAGTACATATATGAAGACTTGAATTAGGTGTCAACATGCCTTATATACAAACAGATATGAAAAATTGTGGTATAAATGTGTATTAAGAATTGTAATGCAAAAAAGTACATGTATAATGGCATAAATTGATGTGAACATACTTAATATACAGAGATATGAAAAATTGTGCTCTATATGTATAATAAGGATTGTAATGCATTCAACTGTTGTCATACATTTAAAAAAATAATAAAATCAATTTTAAAAAGATTGATGTTTCAAGTTGCTGCTCCAACTTCATATGCTACCTAATAGTTTTGTCCAGAGGAGATGAAGTGAGTGGTTAAAAACAGAAGTTTTAGAGGAAGAATTGAAACATAAAAAGGTAAACTATAGAAGACAAGGTTTGTATTTTTCTTATATGTTGAAAGATTTTCCAAATTCACCACCATTAATTTCTGAGTTACCAGTATTTATTTTCTTTTGTTTTTATATTCTAAGGAAACATGCATCTCATGTTTCTCCTTCTTCTTCTTAATTTTAAATGTGTCCTCTGTGTGAGTATGACGTTGTTAGGGCACAGTAGTGAACAAAATAAATAAATAATAAATCTGAATTAAATGTATCATAGAACTTGTTTCTAGACTTCCAAAACCATGGCAAACAATTTTCTACAGATAAGCTCTCTGGGGAAACCATACCACTGTCCACATCTCTCAAGAATGGGTACTTAGAGAAGGTCATGCTCAGCTTCATATGTCAAATATAGAAGCAGGTGAGAATTTAAAGCTATTGTAAAAAGCCACAGTATGAATCCCAAGGCCTTCTAGAAAATAAAATGCACTCTCTTTAGACTTTGAAAGAAAGGAATGTCATAAAGGAAATAGATCTTAACTGAGACCTAAAAGAAAAGGAAGAATTTTCAGAGCAGAAAAAGGGAAGAAAGGGAGAGAATGTGACCCAGAGTCGCAGAAGAAGAAAACAACTTATTTGTCAAAACAGCACCTCAGGGTATAATATCAGCTTTTGACATCAGTTATATTTTCATTCTCAACCTTAATGATTTCAATTGTTGTGATTTGTGTTTATTCTTATAAATCCAAAACATTTTCCTAGTCTAGCTCTTACTAATTGTCATATCCAAAGAGGCATATCCAAACACTTATTGGCATTCCAATTGAAGATCTCAGAGAAGCCTAAAATTCAACACAACAAAACTAGTATCCCTCTCCAAATATCTTTTCCTAAAAATGTGCTTCATATTTTCATTTATTTGGTTTGGGCCCTGATTATTGATTTCCTCTGTTATAGTGACTACAACCTAATTGGTCTCTTGAAACTCCCAACAAATTTATCTGCATCCAGAGGGTCTTGATCTCCATTGGAATCATAGAACTCTCTCTGATAAGAGTAATGGCTACTTTCTTACAGAAATGCACATATGCACTTAACACGGGATTTTTTTCCCTACAATTTTAAACAGATCTTATATGCAAGAATTCCATCCTTAATCCCTCTACGGATTCTTGAACCCCAGGTTAATTAATAGTTCTTACACTAAGCTATTCTCAAAATTTCTGCCAGAATAATCATAAAGAGCTAACTCTATGGTGACCCTATCCTATAGAATATAATTAAAAATCCTTGACAGCAAAGAAGCCTGTCATTTGCCTCTCTTTACCTTTCTAGTCTCTCATTTGCCACATATCCTCTTCTTTGATCTCAACCAGTCTGTTTCTGGAGAGAAATGTCCCTGATAATTCTACTCTTTTATGCATGTTGTTGTCACTGCTTCATCCAGACAGGTTCTCACACTTAAAGACAGCTTAGCCCTCGTGTTCCCCAACAAATCTTATCGAATATCCTTTTTTCTCCTCCATCCTCTGCCTGGATTAGCCACCACTCCTGTAAGCAACCTCTGTTCCAAAAGTAACACCAGAGTAGATCTATGAGTTTTCAAGTAAATCCCCCCAACCCATGAACAACTGGAAGCTCCCTGTGTTCACTTGGCTTGGGAGAGAGTTGAAGAATTCTTTGTTTGTTTGTTTGTTTGCCCATTGTTTTGGGCACAGGGATTGAATTGAGGAGCATTTAAGCACTGAGCCACATCCCCAGCCCCTCCCTCTTTTTTTTTTCTTTTTTTTTTTTTTTTTTTTTTTTTGCTTTTTTAATTTTGATACAGTGTCTCTCTAGGTTGCTTAC
This sequence comes from Urocitellus parryii, assembly GCF_045843805.1. Lineage (NCBI taxonomy): Eukaryota > Metazoa > Chordata > Mammalia > Rodentia > Sciuridae > Urocitellus > Urocitellus parryii. The sequence continues at coordinate 33,225,796 of NC_135532.1, forward strand.
AAGCTTGCTAAATTGCTGAGGCTGGTTTTGAACCTGCTAACCTCCTGTCTCAATCTCCTGAGCCTCTGGGATTACAGGCCTGTGCCACAGCACCCAGCTGTAGAAGGTTTTGATAGAAGGAGAAAGAACATTTTTAACAATTATCATGAACTATTTGACCTATGACATCAATGGATGAATTACCATTTTCCTTCCTTCCTTATTCAATTTTCTAATAAAGAACTGGGGAAAAGTGTAAGAAAGAGAGTTCTGCTGCTTTATATTAAGGGTTTCAATAGATTTTTCCTCTAATTCTTAGTAATAGTCTTTAGCATGGGAGGAGGATGTCAACTGCCTTTGAGTGTTGGCTATCTTTGTCATTTGATCGTAAAAACTTCCCTGTTTGGTGTCTGTGTCTGTTTATGTCACTTCTTCTTGCAGAGTTTTTTTTTTTTTTTTGTCCTGCCTGTAACATGCATCTTCATAAGGCTCACATCTAATTCGTGAGGCTAGATAGCACAATCTGAGCCACCCCACTATACAGCTTCATTCATCCCTATAAGAATCCTATACACAAATGTTTGTCCTTCCTAAGTCCAAACCCCAAAATACTCATGCATATTCACTTCTGTCAGTTTTAATCCATTTTTGCAAGTAGTCCTCATCTCCTCATCATTTCTGAACTACAGTTGGAGGATATTCAACTCAAACCTGGATGCATACTATATAGCTATTAAAGTACTTGCCACATTGCAATGTATTATCTGTTTGTTTGCTTCATGGAATACGGCCGCATTGAGGCCAACAACTTCATGTATTAACTGGATGTCCTGAGCATCTGGCACACGATTGGCAGTGGTCAGAAGAATATCATTAAAAAAGTTAAATAAGATAATGTTTAAGAAACCATTGCCTGGCACTCAGTGAGCATTTAGTAAATGTTATCTTGTTATTATACTAGGCAATGACTAAATGTTTGCTGATTGTTAAGGATAAATATAAAAAGGCTTAAAAATATCTTTCATTTCCTACAATTTTTATATAACTGGAACAATATCCAAAACATATTTTTCCAGTTTTAGATTCCAGATTTCTTAAGTTTTTTGAAACTCCAGGTGTCCATGTGTTTTAAACAAAGACATTTCTCAGTAGGAATTGTTGTAAAATGGAAGAGTCTCACTGAGAATTACAAAAATGTAATAGCCTACACCTTTTTACAGCTGGGCACAATTTCCTGAGGCTATACAGTATGTACTGCACAGAGAAGAATAGAAATAAAACTGACATTCTTAAAATTATATCACTAAAAACATCAACAGCTTCAGGCAAAGGAACAAATAGGAATTTATAGTACATCTGAGAAATACAATGTATTAGAGATTTTAAGGACAATAATAATAAAAGTAGGAGTATCGTGGACCAATCTAGTAAATATTCATGTTTCTGATGCAAAGAAGAACTTAGCTAGCTTATGGGAATACATGAAAAAATATATTTGAGTAGACTAATCAGTGCTTTTTGGTAAGTTTTCTTATAATGCTAATATAGAGGAGAATTGTCATTTTTTATCCTTAGCAGCATAATTTTTCCTTGAGTCTGAGTTACTTTAATTTTTATGTTTTTGTTAGTGAAATATAGTTAAAGGTAATAGTAGTGTTCATTTCAGCATATTTGTATATGCATAGAATAAAATTTGCTCCATTACAATCCCTAGCACTTCCACTTTCCCTCTCTTGCTCCTTTTCCTTCCCCAATCACCTTTCTCTACTAGCCTTCCTTTGATTTTAATTTGGTAATTTATAAAGGTGGAATTTACTGTAGTATACTCATATATGTACACAGTACATATTTGATCAATTTAATTATGAAGTTCCTCCCTTTTCCCATTCCTCCCCCTTCTGCTTAAACCCCTTTCCTTTCCTGTACTGGTGAGATTTCATCTCACTCCAGTTAGAATGGCAATCATCAGGAATACAAATAATAATAAATACTGAGGAGGATATGGAGAAAAAGGTCTACTCATACAGTGATGATAGATCTTCAAATTACTACAACCACTTTGGAAAACAGTATGGAGACTCCTCGAAAGACTAGAATGGAACCTATATGACCCAATTATTCCATGAACTGGAATTTATCCAAAGGAACCAAAATCAGTATGTTTTAGTGATACAGGCATATCACTGTTTACAGCAGTTCAATTATAACCAAGTTAAAGAACCAAGCCAGGTGCCTATCAACAGAGAATGAATAAAGAAAATGAGATACACACACACACACACACACACACACACACACACACACACACACAGTGGAGTTTTACTCAGCCATAAAGAAGAATGAAATTATAGCATCTGTTGGTAAATGGATGGAACTGGAGAATATCATGCTAATTGAAATAATCCAGACTCAGAAAGCCAAACGTTGAATGCTTTCTCTTACATTGGAAGCTAGAAAGAAATAAGGAAATTAAAAAGTGGGACAGGGATTCCATAAAAATATCAGCGTATCTTTTAAAAAATATTTATTGCTAAGTTTACACACAACTGAACTATATAAAACAGGAAATTGTGCAAGACAACTACAGGTTCTTTTCACTACATTCTGCTTCCCGAAAGCCTATCTTCTATGTAGTTTCTTGCATGGTTTGAATATGGTGTGTTTTTCTTAAGCTTTCAGTACTGAAATTTAGTCCCCATTGTGATATAATAAAAGGGGAAATACTTAACCTGGTTATGATGCTTAGAGCTGGGGCCTTTGAGAGATGATGAAGACTAGATGATGTTATAATTGAGCCCCAGTGATTGAATCCTGATATATTTATAAGATGGAAATACCTGAATACATATGCATACACTGCTCACCATGTCTCTTGCCATGTTATGATGCTCTGTTCCACCACCTAGGAACTCTGGCACAAATAAGGCCCCCAACTTTGCACTTCCAAGACTCTGGACCAAAATAAATTATAGTAATGAAAAACAGACTAATGCAGTTCCATAAAGCAAATCAGATTCCTTCCATTTCCTACTTAAAACCATCCAATGGATTTATTATGCATACAAAATAAAAAGCAAACATCCCATTCTTACAGTGTCCCACAAGATCTTGTCCCCACCAATCTGTTTAACTTCAGTTCATCCCCTCTACCTCCTATCTGCAAGTTGTAGAAAACTTCACTATATTATGTCAGGCCCCAAATTTTGTTCAGAGTTTCACACAGGCTCTTTTCTCCGCTGGAAACATTCTTCTGTCTAACTCATGCACTGGTGAATTATTCCCAGCAATTGACTGTTTACTTATAAAACTGACACCTTCTCAGAGACGACATTCCTGACCATTGAAATAATGAAGCCACCCAATCACATTCAGTCACTATCCTGTTTTAACTCTTCACACTTACCATTGGTGTTTGAGTTTTTTTCCTCTCTCTTCTTCCTTAGAATTTATATACTAAGTAATATGAACTTTATTGCTTTTATTGGCAATACAATGATATCTCAAAGAATGCCTAGTATTGTAGGATTTGAATGGATGGATGGATGGATGAATGAATAAATGATGAGTGGGCTCATTTATTTTTTCATGCCTTCTTCTACTGATTTTTGCCTTCTTTGCTTTCATTTTATTATCCTTAAATTCTTTCAGAGAGTTTCTTTCAAATACTCTAGAGAATTTTTAAAGTGCACCCCATTTTAAAATTCTTCCACATTCTCAGAAAAGAGGCACTCCAGCCCTATAGATAGAGAAATGCTAAGTTTATTTGTTGAGAGAAACCAGTTTCCATATTAAGACACAGCATCCCTCAGCCACTTATGCTCATTCTTTCTCTTCTATATGAAAACATTTTTTGTTATGTAAACATAAGTTTTCAACTATATCAGTCGACAAAGAGTGTGATCACTGTCAGGAGTCTCATCTTCACACATTAAGGATAATGAGAAATTGATTTGCTCCCGGCAGATCAGTTTGTTCCTTTACTCAGATAGCAAGATGTAGAAGGAAACCAGATGGCTGTGACTAGGAGGAGGAGGGGTGGCTCTGGAAAATAAAAATGCATCAATGCAAATTCTGTGAGAAATACTGAATATTTGCAGTTGATTTTTTTAACTCCTGTCTCTAGTTACATAAATTTTCAAGATATGCATGGTAGATCTGCGATTACCATATTTTTAAAAATCATTCTAAACATATAATGGGATTTTATTCTCAAAAGAGTACAAGGCACTTTACTGATTATAGTAATTTATATTTTCCAACGTTCTTGTAATGTAGATGGGAAACTAGACTTATGCATATATGAATTTTTAGTTCCTTTTGGTCCCCTTTTTCAGTCCTGTGACCTTGAGTAACTTAATGTCTCTTTTAAAAATCTCATTTTATCATCCATAAAATGAAAAGAATAATAGCTCTGCTATATGGTTTCTGTAAATTGTAAATAAACCAAAATAAACATGTAGCCATAATCCAAGACGGAGCACACAGTAGATACGCAGAAAGCATTAAAGAATTCCGGCTTTTTCATTTCTTCACAGCAAAGGAAACAATCAAGTGTGTGCAGAGAGAACCTAAAAATGGGAGAAAAATCTTTGCCACATGCACCTCAAATAGGGCATTAATTTCCAGAATATCCAAAGAATTAAAAAAAAAAACTTAATAGCAAAAAATCTCCACAAATAACTCATTCAATAAATGGGCAAGGAAACTAAACATACAATTCTCAAAAGAAGAAATGAGAACAATCAACAAATATATGAAAAAAATATATATTGCAATTAGAGAAATGCAAATGAAAACTACTCTGAGATTTCATCTCACTCCAATCAGAATGGCAATTATCAAGATTACAAATAACAATAAACTCTGGAAAAGATGTGGGGAAGGGATACATTCATACATTACTGGTGTGACTGCAAATTGTTGCAACCACTGTGGAAAGCAATCTGGAGATTCCTTTGAAAATTTGGAATTAAACCACCATTTGACCCAGTTATCACACTCCTCAGCTTATACCCAAATGACTTAAGATCGGCATACTATAGTGACACAACCACATCAATGTTTATAGCAGCTCAATTCAAACTAGCCAAGCTTTTGGAACCAACCTAGGTGCCCCTCAACAGATAAATTGATAAAGAAAATGTGGTATATATACACAGTGGAATATGACTCAGCCACAAAGAAGAATGAAATTATGGACTTTGTGGTAAACAGATGAAACCGGAGAATATCATGTTAAGTGAAATAAACCAATCCCAAAAAAACAAAGGTCAAATGTTTTCAACGATATGTGGAAGCTAAACAAGAGTAATGGGAGTGGAGGGAATAATAGAAGTTCACTGGATTAGACAAAGAGGAATGAAGGGAAGGAAAGGGGTTAGGAAAAGGAAAGACACTGAAATAAATCTGACATAATTTTTCTATGTACATATATAAATACGCCACAGTAAATCTCAACATTCGGTACATCCACAAGAATGGGGTCCTAATTAGAATAAGATATAGTCCATGCTTGTATAATTATATCAAAATGGATTCTAGTATATAATTAAAAAGAACCAGTATAAAAATAAGAATTCCTGCTTTTTACATAAGAGAGTTCCTGAATGTTTAAGTTATGATGTGATAATATATTTTAAATTTATAGATCTCTAGATCAAGAGCACAGCCATTTCAGCTCACCTCAACTCTTTTAACTGCCATCAGATTCTTTATAACAATTCAGTGCCCATCCAACCTTGTTGTTTAAGGAACAGAACTAAATGATTTTCAGAAAAAAACTTCTTCGGCCATGTACTAGATTCTGCATACTGAGGTTTCTTTCATTCAATTTGTTGTGACATTTTTCGTTAGTATTGTTTTTATCAAAAGAAAATCTCTTCACTTGAATCCTTGGTTCTATAAATTCATGGCTTTGTCAAATACACTAAGAACTATACCTTTCATTTCTTGCTTTTTAAAAACTCTGTTTTACTTCATCCTTTACATTACCATTTAAGGATGCTTTAACATTTCCCTTTCTTAAACAAAATTCATGAACCCATATACCTTCCCAGCTATTTCTAGAAATCTGCTCTACTTCTATTCACAGCAAACTTTTATGTTGACTGCACTCTATTGCTTTTTCTTCATTTTCTTTTTACTTGCTCTCCAACCTTCTCCTATATGAATACTGTTCCCACCATTCTCAACATCTATTGCTGATAATCTTCAAGCTTCAATCAAAGATCCATTTACAAACTTCTTCTTGACTCCTTGGTAGCACCTGGCATATTTATCAACATTTCATGCCTTTTCTATTGATTTCTGTGACATCCATCTCTAATCATTCTCCTACCACATCTATGAATATTTCTTCTCAATATCTTAAGTCCAAGTCGTCTCCTGTCTCTGATGTCTAAATGGGAGTTTTCATCACTTCATTCTACGTCCCCCTAGTCCTCACACTCGTTCTGAGTTTATTCAATTCCAGCTTCCATACTATAAACACTGGTTTCCAATTCTATATTTCTAATCTTGTCCTCTTTCTCTATGCTCAAATTCCTGCAATAAATTGCTTACATTATTCCTTTTCTTAAATATCTTATTCCTATCTCAAACTTACATTCAAAAGTATGCCTGCTTTCTTCTCTAAACCTGATTATTCTGTAGTCCTTCTTTATCCTTATTAATTGTACTACCATCTAAACTTGATTTTGACTCTTCCATGTGACTTATCACATTGAAAGAGTAAAACTTTATAACATGATAGCAATTCAAAAAATCCAACTCTTTATTATTTTTTTGCCCCAGTGCCTGATCAAATCTGCTATTTCTTTTTTTCAGGCCCTTGACATCTGAAGTAGATCACTCTTTCCATTACTTAATTACATAAGAATTAGGAGCTGTACCTTGTTATCGATGCCCTTAATTGTGAGAGATCATTTTACCACATATTGATAGCCCAGGTAGAGATCTGAATTCAAAATCCAAAGTACCACTTTTACTGAATAAATAGCACTTTTTTAACCACTGTAAAATAAAAAAAATCACAAATCAAGCCATCATAGGTCAAGGACCATCAGTATAGTGGCCTACTATTCTAATATGAAAAACTATGCTGAAGCAGATTAGTTAGGGCCTCAGGTGCACAGCATACAGATATTGATTTGATGAATGTGTTTTCCTGTCTTTATGAGAAAAAAGAAATAATTGTACTTTAACATAATATTGATAATAATGTCTATTTACTCTATGGGTGTTAAGATGCTGCTTTCTTTCATAATGTAATTTGAAGAGATCCTGGTGGTCTAGACAGCCCTGAGCATCACACTGATCCATTATATGAATAACATGTAACTCCAGCATGCTGGAGTCCTGAGCATAACACATGTATTCCAAAGAATGAGCATGTGATAAATAAGCTCTGTGAAGACTCAAGAACCTGTCACATGGCAAAGTTCCTCTAGTTCTCCTCTGACAGGTGGCAGACCTGTAGAATACTTTCGACAAAACAAAAGACAAGTTATTGCCTCTTGAATTTTTTGTCATCTACCTCAGCCTCCAACTTCCTAAAGAGGAAATAAAGAAACAAAGAAAGCCCAAACCTTTTAAACCTGGATTTTGTGGGGGGGGGGGGGTTGGGGAGGAAACACATTTCAGAATTAGTAATACTTAATGTGAAAGTCTGCTACCTTTGAGTGGGGCCTCAAGTGGTGAGGAGAGGATGCAAATTCTCTTGTAAAGACTAATCCCTCTTATGAGGTTCCATGCTCATGATCTCAAATAATCTTAATTATCCCCAAAAGATAATACTAAAAGATCAATATGATCTCCTTCTCCAAATATGATCCCATGAGGATGTAGATTTTCAGTATATGAATTTTGAAGGACACAAACATTCATTTCATGATGGAAGCAATACCTGGAAAAGGCCATTTCTGGATATGTCCTACACGGGAAGAGAGTGAGTAACTGTTGGAGATGTGGGCTGGCTGCGAAATAAAAGCTATGAAAGTAGCATTAAAAAATAAACACAAAAGACCAGAAATATACATTCATACACACACATATATACATATAGATTTTAATACATAATATATATATATATATATATATATATATATATATATATATAAAAGCAGGAGCAGTGATGGGTGGATTAGACTTGATGGTTCTGATTCCTCATCAAGAGAAAACCCCGAGAATACTTTATTTATAGCAGTACAGACCAAAGGGAATTGGTAAGGTGCTTCTTCAGGAAAAACAGCATATTTGGTGCTTGGCAGGTTACGACCATCTCTGTGCAGCAGTGTTTGATTCTAGGGCTGTGAGCTAAGGCTAAGGTGCCAGTGTGATCTGGGCTTTCTTGGGGAATTTCACTTAGGAGTTCCCAGAAAAGCAGCTTCCCTGCCTTATGTTGGCTCAAACAAACCCATAATTTATACATGGCTTCCGACAGACCATTACTAATACATTTGGAATTAAATATACCATCATATAGCTTGTTTTATATTGGTGCCACATGCTCCTTGTTACATTTTAATTATTAATAGGTGTTGAATTCAGTCAAAAGATTTATTTGCATCTACTGAGATTATCATATGGAACTCAGCAAGAGGGAAAGAAAAAAATTACTGTCTGTTACTATTGAAGATAGTCTGCTTTATCAAACAACTCCCAAATCACAATAGTTTATTTTTCTGTTCATTCTCAAGAGATGGAATTTCATCATTTGCAATTCGAGTGGTTATCATGACAATAAAAATAGAGTATGGATAAGTTTAAGTCAAATATTAAATGTTTCTGTCTATAAGTGACACTTTATACTATCATTTCTTGGGCAAAGGTAAGTAATGTGGCCTCAGACAATAAGGAAATGTGAACATCCCAATTATTTGGAAGTAGAGGGGAACTCAATAGCAGTGAATAATTACCTTCCACAATACCCATCTATAGTTCCTATGTTAACATTGTAAAAGAATGGAAATATAATGAGCCATTAAATCAATTTGAGGAGTATGATGAGTTTAACCTAGTAAACAGCAGGAAACATTGATAGCTTTAAAATGGAATGACATGTACAAATGTATCTCCTTTATTCTTTTACCCAAGAGCTTGTAATCACATGCTATTCTCATTTTAAAAATCTTTGCAAAAAAAAAAAGTCTTTGCTATTGCCAATGGTAGTAGAATAATAAGAACGGAGGCAAAAATATTACTAAAAAATCAATCCACACTATCAATTATGTTTTTTAATAGTGAAAGATATGCAATGCACCTGTCATTGATCTCCAAGCAACAATTGTCTAAATATGGACCAGTTCCATAAAATAGATAATAGGAAGCACTTAAGCACATCTTAAATGACTCCTCTTTGTTTTGTTCTTCAATGCATTTATTTTATTTTAACATGTGAGATTAAGAACTGTCTTTTCATGCAATGAGCCCAGTTATTTATTCATTTAGTGAATATTTATCTAGTTCTTCCTCTATTCCAGGGCATTCAGTAGAGCCAAAAAGGCATATGTCTCAATAAATGTATATTCTCAAGTTTAATGAGATTTATATTTTTGTTGATAAACAGTTACATTTTCTTTTAACATTAGCTTAAAACTTTTCAGTGGTCAAAGAAAAAAAAAACCCTCAATCTTCAAGTTCAAAGAAATGTTTGCTGTCAGAATCTTTCCTTTCTTCTCCTTAAATAAACATATTTTCCAGGTATGATTCAAACTTCATAAACATGTTATTTATTCCTTTCAGTGGCTTATACCTAGGGAGAAAAGAAAACCTTGCTAAAATAAAAGCCATAATTTTAGTAGCTTTGGTTTGACTTAATCATTTAACTTTATGATTAACAAAGGCATTTAAAAATATTTGTCCTAGTATGTAGAACCAAACAAAATAAAATTCACCTCCTAGTCTGCTGATTCACTATTATGAAATCTGAATAGAAAATTAATAGCTACTAATCAAGAATGTGCCTTGGTAACAAGTCATTCAAAGTGAAAATCACAGACTAAATAAGAACCTAGAAAATAAAGTGAGTTAGAATTCAACACTGTCAATAGTATCTCATGCATGAATATTGGACTTTAGACTCAAGTACTCTTAAACTCATCAATGATGCATATCAAACTACTTTTAAACTCATCTATGATGCATGTCAAAAGAAAATGAGGAGGAAGGGCCAAGGATAAGAGAGCATCTTTTCAAATTACAATATCTAGAAAGCATGTGAAGGAATCCATCACCTTAGGTTTTATATCAGTTTCTAGGGGAAATTGATAATTTTGTTCACAACAGTAGGAATCTATAAGCAGAAGCAATAATCTTGTAGCCAAGTAAGTAAACTTCTGCTAATTCAAAGAAATTTAGAGAGAATATCCATAGGCAACCACCAGGGATATTATGGTCAATGAAGCAATTTGAAGCAGCTTAATGAAGAGTACAGTCCACCTAAAAGAAACTGAGTTCATAGGAAGTTACCCAGAACTTTTTTAGTAAACTTTGGGATCTGCTGGGAAATTCTGGTGAAAAGGGCATAGAAAACAAACAGAAGGCTCTGTGGATAAAACTATAGGCAGAAAGGCTAATGAATAAAGGCTCTCTATCCTAGAATAGGCATTTGTGATTCTGGGTCTAGAACAAGAAATACCTACATATTGAGATGCAATCATGTTGTCATGTACAATTGAGGTATGAGATATATAACAAATTTTAGACATAGTAGTTTAGAAAATTTATAGACCAATATGAAGCCAGGACAGAACTCTGACCTAGGAAGCCTAGAAACTGGGGAAGAGGGCACCATTACTATATACCAAAGGGCAATTAAGCTGGAAAATCAAACTAGAGGAAAAATTGATAGAATGTGTAAGGATTAATCAGTGCATGAACCAGGTGCCTTTCAGTACAGAAAGCCTATTTCATGTAGATACAAGATAGTTTGGTTCTTCTTGAAGCATATTTTACTTTTGTCAATAAGCATTTGCTGCCAGTTATTTTTAATATATGAATCCTTCATGCTGCCTCATCATTATTTTAAATCCAGCAATATCCTTCAACCCATTTTCTCACAGCCACCTAAGTTTTTCTCACTTTTTTCAACCTAATGAAGATGAAACCATAAAGAGAAAGAGAATAAAATTATGTATTCTAACAAAAAGGTTCTAAGGTTAATTTTATATATTGGGCCCTTTCTAGTTGGGAAAATATTATCATTGCAAGTGTTGGCAGGAGTTTAGAACATTGCTCATTTCATATTCTGATTCATTAAAACCAGCATCAATATTAAGGGTTGAAGAGGCCACTGTATGGAGTTGGACGTTATGGTGGGTCTGGGTTAGAAGGACAGATATAAGGAGATGATAGATAAATTTTGATTATCTAAGACAGTTTGTTATTTTACCAGGAAAAATATCTAAAAGATGATTTCCAATTTTGTAATGTTGAGTGAATTAGTATACTAAAATGTGAATAAAACGTTATCATCCAGTTATCCCCATGTGTCAGTAACTCACTTATTTTGAGTTTTTTTTCTGATGGGGAGATATATCACCTGAAAATCAGGCTGAACAAACAATAATTTATCAATATAGGCATAATTATACATATCCTAAAGGGGAGATAGACAATGAATTATCATATATGGAGTATATGAGGGTTTATAGTGTTGCTGGTAGGAAAAGATTGAGTTAAACAGCTTTTTGTTGCATTGAACAAAATACCTGATGAGAAAAATTTAGAGGAGGAATAGTTTATTTTGGCTCATAGTTTCAGAGATTCAGTCTATGATCATCTAACTCTATTGCTCTGGGCCCAAGTGAGATAGAACATCATGGTAGAAAGTTGCACAGCTCAGGATGATAAGAAGCAGATGGGGAGAGAGGAAAGAGACATGACAGATATCATTCAGACCATGCCCCCTGTACCACTTCCTCCAGCCTTGCCCTACCTGCCTGCAGTTAACCATCCAGTGGTTCATTCAAATTATTAATCCTCAATTGAGTTAATCTACTGATGAGGTTACAGCTCTCATAATCTAATCATTTCACCTCTGAACAATTGCCATGCTGGATATCATGTTTCCCAGCACACAACACATGAGCTTTTGGGGGACACTTCATATCTAAACCATAACACAAGGACAGTCTTATTGAGGTAGAGCTTGGTAAGGAGAGGTTCAAACTCCCCAGTATCTCTTTGGGGATGTCACTGACAGTATTGATTGATTAATCTAATTTAAATCATCAAAATGTAGACAATAAAGAAAATTCAGATGGATACCTCCAAGAAGAGAATTTATGGTAAAAAAAAAAAAGGACAAATCAGTGATTTTCAACAATTCCCCAATGCTTCTATAAAGATGGTATTATTTAGTTGCCTGAAAAACACTCATATCTAGAATACATACTGAACTAGTTTATGGTATATATCAAATACTATCCAAATAAATAATGGCAGGATAATCTAGGAACTCCTCATCAAAAGGAAATTTTATCTGTTGATCTTTGATTTTTAAAAAATGCCACTCAAATGTAGTGGTTTAAAATAGCAACCATTTATTCATCTCATGCTCCTGTGGATTTAGATTTGGGCTGGGCTCAACTAGGTAGTGGTTCTTCTGATGCCACCTAATGAACCTATGTATCTCTCATGAATTTCAGGTCAACTGCCAGGAAACTCACTAGAGAGGTCTCAACTGGAATGGCTTATCATCTTCTGGCAGGTTATCATGGACACATTCATGTGATAGTAGATATTTTTAAGAGCATAAATTGAAGTGAGCAAATTATCTTTGAAGTTAAAATCTTCACCTCTGTGTTATCCAAATAAAGCCATAAATCCATTGTATACTCAAGATATGAGGAAACAGACTGTACTTCTTCATAAGGCAAGTAGCAAATAATTTCTGGTCATTTTTAAAATTAAACATAGAAGTTAAAAGTCTAATTGTTCATTTCAAAGACTAGCAATCATTATCAGATTCCCACATGTCTACTGAGAGCCAATAGGTATAAATGATGGCAGAATTAACCTCTGTTTGATTGTTTTTAAAATAATTCCCTCAAAATCTGCATTTCAAATCAGGAAGCAAATAGTTTTGCTGCATTTTTGTGTCCTGCTAAAGCAATAATTTGCACTTCCTAAAATTTTTCCTAGCAACCATTGTCCTGAAGTGATAGTGTGTTTTTGGTGAGTAAATTTTTAGAATGGCATACTCCATATGATGTATTTTGAAGGATCAGTCTAAGCTATTCATGAAACAAAATACAATTATTTGGAAACTGGAAACTGATCCCATCACACAGCAAAATTGGTGGACTATTATAATGAAATGCTCTACTCAGAATAAAACATATAACTTCACATGGTTGCTTCTAAAATGATGCATCTTATGTATGACAGTTCTCTTTATAGGCCATGTTATTATTTCCTTCAAAACAGCCCCTGCTTTTTTATGAAACTGCTTCTGATACACTTACAAATGTTCCCTGCATCATTGTAGACCTCACAGTGTCTTTTGCTCCATTATTAAATCCTGACTTTCAATACTTCCATGTGATTTTAATACTATCATGTGATTTTAAGTCTAGAGACTTGAAAAGTAGGAGGGAGTGGTCCCCAGGAAGTAAATAGAGTAACAGCCAAAGCTCTCAGAAAAATATTGACAGATTTTTGCAGAATCCAAGTTGAGATAAAAAAAATTAGTCCTAAAAATGATAACTTTACCAATAACACAAAAAGGATTGAATCTATCATTTGGTATGACCATCTACTCAGTGGTTTCTTGAACCATCCAGGTTTATTTCTTGAAGTTTTTGAGACAGCAGTGAAGCCAAGGGACTGACTAGCTCTCTTTTAATTTGTGGTGGGAACTATGGTACTTTGTCAGCTGAAGCCTCAGGGCTAGTCAAGGACTCAACTACCCAGACCCAATCATATTATGCAATGGACGGGTGGGAAGTGAATTTGTCAATTTATTTTTTAAAAACCTTCTTTCAAAATACTAACAAAGAGGTACAAGATCAGTCTAAATCCTTTGCTAAGGAAAGCATAGGAGAAAAAAGCCTGAAGAGATAGGTACGATGAAAAAGTTAAAACTGAGAGTGAAAGTCAGAGAGAAGGCAAGATCAATAGTCTATATGCAGAACATATACTATTTTCCATACATGACACAGGTAATGTTCCTATGTTATGATTAATCTTCTGAAAAATAACCCTGCAAGGTGGGTATCAATGTATTCATTTTATAGATAAGTAAACTAAATCCTTTGTTAGTCAAAGATTAGAGCTTCACATCAATGATTGATCTATCTTTAATATAAGCATCTTTTTCTTGCCATCTTTCTAATTCAAATTATTGCTTTATACACTAATATAACAATAGCCTCCTTATTGATCTATATTTGTCCAGAATCTCCTTTCTCCACTTAATTTTTAAGTCAAACTAGATTTAGTTTACTATGTCTTCATCATATTACACTTCATCATATTACACTTAAAACACTGAAATGAGTGTCCAAATCTTAAAATTAAAGTAAAACTCCATATACTTTCTTCCAACAATCTGAGCTCAGACACTATGCCAACATTTTACTACTTCTTAAAAATCACTCTCATTACCTTCTCCCACATGGTTCACTTCCTAAGGAATCTACTCAAATCTTCCTCTTACAGATTTTGCTTTCTTTTCCAGTTTGGCTGTGAACGACATAAATGCACCCTCCTTCATGTCCCTGGTTGCCTGAGTTGCAGAAAAACACTACACAAAAACTGGACTTAAACTGTTTCTTGGAAATTTGAAATAGGAACTGGGAAACTCTTAAATTGTCTCTTAGATTTTTGGACTATAAAGTGGTATAGATCTAGGATAGCAAAGAGTAAGTACTAAAGAAAAGGTGCATGTTTACAGACAGGAAGGGACAAAAGTGGTTTTTCAGAGAAAAGTAGTAATAAAAGTCCTTGAGAAAGAAAAGTGAGGAAGAGAACAACCTGTTTCCTTAAAGTATTGTTTTGTTTATTTTTTAAATTTCCTATTTAGAATGGTCTGTGCAAGCTCAACAGGGGCAATACCACTTTCAATGGAATAATTAGTTCACAGAGTAGAAGTAAAATTTTTAGATTTTGTAATAACTTTGGCCCCCTCCAAAGTTCAACTCGACTTGAAAAATACCTTATTTATTAGTATTTAATTCCAAGGGAGCAAGATGGTAGAGAAGAACCTCTTAAAAATGAACCTTACAAGTATGATAATGGTTTAAGTTGAGAAATTCAGCTCCAGCTCCTTATTTATTTAATTAGCAGTAATTACTAAACACTAGTTATATCCGGTATAAACAGTATTCTAGGTACCTAGATATCATAATCCATAAACCATAGTCCTGACCTGGTAAAAGCATCATATTCCAGAAGACATGTCAGTATCCTTTAATTATATTGTATTTTTTTCTGAAGCAGTTTGACTAGATATGTTTATATAAAGGAAAACCCTTCACTAAGGCACTTTTACATAAAGGAAAACCCTTAACTAAGGCAATGAATCACCCTTCCAACCAACTAGGGAGATCTTTAATCCCAGTTTACATGCAACTTCTTAGACTGATGACTATATTCACAATTTATTGAACATTGTCTGTATGTTAGATATTGAATATGAATTCGTTCAAGTCTTTTCCAAAAGCCACAAGATAGAGATATACTTGTTACTATTTTTAAAATGAGGAAATTGGGTTTAGGGAGGATAATTTGTTTAAAGTTTCAAAGCTGGCAAATCAGAGAACTGAGAGTTTTCACTAGTACTTCCTGGCTCTAAATTAATGCTTTTTCTGCTATACCATCCTGCTTTTACATACCTAAACACCACATAAAAATATGACATCTATGTTTCTTCATCTGCTCTGAGGATTTAAGGGGTTGCCAAATTTCTCTGAGTTTTAGATAGCTCATCTATAAAATCTGGGAAATAATGTCTGAATATGGTAGATAATTTCTTAACTTATTTCTTAGAGGAGGTAAACTAAACACTTAAAGCATAAGAGATTTCATCTACAATTCCTCAATGTCATACCACTTATAGGAATGTCAACTTAAGAAGTTCCCTTCCAAAAGGGAGTCCAGCATTCTTCCATCAGTTGGAGAAGCTTATTATGGGCAAGTTTTTTTCTGTTATTTAATCATCAAATGTAGGATTCATTCTCTTCTATGATGTAGAGGATTGTTTCATAAATCTTATGTAGTTACAGATACTTCCGTGAATTACTATTATATTCATTTGCTTTTAGACAATATTTAAATTATTTTTAAAAATTACATTTCTGTTTTTAAATAAGAAATGTAAAAGTTCAACTTTTACTAGAAAATAAATAGGGAAATGGATGATGGGGGGAAGGAACTTCCTCTCTCTCTCTCTCTCTCTCTCTCTCTCTCTCTCTCTCTCTCTTCTTTCCTTATCTGTTAACAAAATTAATAATTTTCACCATGAGCCAATATTTTCACATTTCTATTTATCAGTAAGTAAAATGAGGCACAAGGCATTGAGATACAAGAGGTTAAGCAGCTAAGGCTCTAATTATCAGTCACAATTGCCATGTTAAGGAGCCACACTCTTCCCACCAAATAACACTGTCTCCTACATATTCCATACAAAATTCACTTCCCACAGACGAGAGCTTTTCCTCTTTTTGCTCAAATTTTTTAACATCAACTCCATGAGGCTAGAATTAATGATAATGAATTCCCTCCCAGGCCAACATTTTCATTCCTTTTTTATTCCATTCAGCCCTCAGGCAAAGCAATTTATGGTAAAGGCAAAAATATCATTTATGTTTATGTTGTTTCAGAACAAAGTCGTTCCTCTCAGGAAACATAAAATCATGCAAAATTGGAGATTTTGAATAAGTTCCCACTTGTGTTTAACTACGACCAAAAGGTAAACTTTTAAGGGAAAAGTGCCTTGACTGTGTCAGGCCTTCTTTTGGCCCACCTTCCTGCAGCAGGAGAAGGTTCTCCAACTGTCTCCACAGGCAGAATCTGTAGTGTTCACCATAAGATGATTACTATGCCTCCTATACATGTTGCCTCAAAAGCATATAGATACGTAACCAACAGCACAGAATATTAGAAATTCAGGTGGCTCTTAAAATTTAATTATGAATGTAGGTGTAATCCAGCTCCTGTTTAAAGCACAAGTGAGATAACAGACAGAAATATGTAGTAATCCCTCTCAGTAGGGCACTATCTTTTGAAGAGTAGTTTTCCAGTATCATAGTCTTATGGAGTGGTTCTCTCATCAAAAGGCAAATTGTCTAATTGGTCTTAATTCACTGAATTGGAATCTCTGCGATTTGTGTCTGAGAATCTACTCTTGAATGACCTAACTCTACAGGAGGTTCTATGCACATTCACCTACTCTGTTTCTAGCACTTTCTTTCTATGTTTTGTTAGAATTTACAGCAAGAAATATAGAGAAATTATATTAGTTATATAGAAATGGTAGAAACTATGTAATGATTATTCAGATTTGCTTTGTAAATTGTACGGATTTAGGAAATATCTCCTGAAAGTATTTTTCCAAACTATGTACAAAGTATCAGATCAAATGACTATCCATTATATTTTTCATCCTTGGTTTAATTTATAAGGAAGCAATTTGTCTCTCAAGAAAAAAAATATTATTATTGTGATATGTCAATAGGAATTAGGTGACTCTTTATATAGGCAACTAAAAATACAAATCACCAAAATATGGGCCAACTACCACTCTAGCTGCTGGAGATGTAAACCAATTAAGATACTGTCTCTGTTGATGATATTATAGTCATAGATAAGGTACAAAAGAATTAGAAAGTATGTATCTTGGCCTTAATTTGAAAAGGACAAACTAAATTGCAGACTTTCAGTTTAAACTTTGACATGTAGTTGGTTGGAAAACATGACTACTTCTTGTGGGGAAAAAAAAACTGGGAAAACTAAAAATCAGTCATTTTTTACCCCAACAGAAAACTGGGGGCTCCGAACAAATTGCAAGTCCAAAATTCTAGGCAGACAGACACACACAGGAATCATAAACCCTACCTACTACATCAGGAGTCATGGAAGCCATAAACTGATAAGAATACTCGAATGGTAAATCTCATGAGTTGCTAGAGGCTGGATATGAACTATCTTGAGAGTAACAACTCTTTCTGCTGCACATGGTTCCCAAAACATTGTGGGCCTTATCTCTAGGAATCCCACCAGGTTTTCATGGTAATCTGAGAAAGCCCCCAGCCTGTCTCTAGCAGGAGGGGAATGACTCACTGTGGGATACACTCCCAGATCCCTCTCCACAGCATATACTCTCTAGGGAAAAACACTTTACCTTTGACTTATTCTAGCTTGAGGAAGGAAATAGTTCACACTCCAGCCCCCTATGGCCTTCTGTCTCACCTAATTCGAGGGTGGGATACAGTTAACAGGGGTCAGAACATGAAGAAAATGGATTAAGAGCACTGCAGCCAGAAGAGCTAAACCGCGGGTTTTAGTGGGCCCTGACACACAGTGGACAACAACTTATATTTGATTGTAAAATTACAGGCCATTCTCCATTCCCCACCCCTTACCACCAATACATCAGGGCTCCCCAGGATGATAACAGTGGATTAGAGCTTTAACAGCTACAAGGCATAGACTGTCTCTGGGGAAGAGTACCTAGAGAAGCCCAAAGTCAGGAAGGAAAATGAAAACAAAGACACTCCAGGAATTTGGAGTCCCTGGCACGCACACATTATGGCATTATTTAGAACAAGTATTAAAAACAACCAGCACCTGGGCAGAATAATGTAAATCCTCACAGCAAAGGCCTGCTTATCTCAGTACTTATGACTCAATACATGCCCAGCATTCAACAAAAAAAATAACAAGACATACCAAAAGGCTAGAAAGAAAACAAGCTGAAGAGACAGAGCAGTCATCATGCCCCAACTCAGATATGACACAGATGCTGGAATCCTCAAACAAGGAATTTAAAATAACCATGATAATATGTTAAGAAATGTAACAGAAAAAGTCGACGACATTGGAGCACAGATGGGTGGCAAGCAGAGAGACAAAAACACAAAGTAAAAGAAAGGAAACATTCAAAATCAAAATCCATTTTTAACAATTGTAATGGAAGTCAGGAATGTTTCTATATGCTTAATAGTAGATTAAACACAGATGAAGAAAATAAAAATCCATGACCTAAAGACAGTCAAATTTCCCAACCTGAAATGAAAAAGAGAAAAAAATAAAAGTGAATAAAGAACAGACCATCTGTGGGACAATTTCAGTGGTGTATCAAATGCTATTGTTCCAAAGCACAAAGCAGAGAATTGTAGAATGTTAATGAAGGACACCAAACTGTGGGTCTAAGAAACTCAGAGATAAAGAGAAAAAGATAGATGGAAAAAATATAGGATGTACAAGAACAGACCCTTGGAAAAATAAAGAAGGAGCAAATGAAGAGGAAGTACCAAAAATGAAAAGAAAATAATCTTGTCTAGAAACCAACAGAGATGGTTCCTAAGAAGGTAAATTTGGTCACTGGTAGGAAAATTGGACAGAGTTCAAACGTGAGGTAATGAGGAAGTAATTAGCTCTGGCTCTTAGTAAAAATGTGAGAAGAAATTTTCCCTCATGATGCACATTTCTTTTATAGTAATCCACAGTTACCATATTTTAGAGTAATTCTGCTCAGTCAATGTTGTTAAGAGTGAGACTGAGCCCATCTCTCACTTCAGCCCTAAAGATACAGCTCTGGCCAGTGTTTGACTCAGTATACAACCTGAGTTGAATCAATGGGATTTTCCCTCGTACAATTTCAGGAATGAGACCTTTTTTATTTGTTAGTATTTGAAAGTTGCAAGGGCATTATAAATTGTGTTCTAGGCCAGCCTGTCCCAGCATAAAACAAAAATGATGTGAGAGGGAACACTTCTTTATCTGATTGCAGCTTTTGACTGTCTGTCTGTCTGTAAGTGAATACAGCTTCTGTTTTTAGTAACTAAAGTCATCAATTAAAAAAAATAGAACATTGTTGTACTTACAGAGAAGAGTATTAATAGATTGGCTAGAATAAAATTCAG
This sequence comes from Urocitellus parryii, assembly GCF_045843805.1. Lineage (NCBI taxonomy): Eukaryota > Metazoa > Chordata > Mammalia > Rodentia > Sciuridae > Urocitellus > Urocitellus parryii. Next base: position 33,245,862 of record NC_135532.1, read on the forward strand.
CTATTTGTTAAAGAAGGAATGAAGGCAGAGAAAGTGAAAGCAGTCAATCAATGGTACTCTTTAAAAAAAGAGTTTGAACAATAAATGGGAGAAGTAAGCAAGCAGAAGCTTGTTCTGGAGACATTTTTCAGAACACTTTTTGTTGTTTTCTTAAGAACTAAGAACTTTTCAGGATGGAAAGAGAATGGAAAAAAACAAGAGGGAAGATTCAAGAAAAAGAAAATTTGATGTAGTTACATTTATATTGTCTTGAAATGCTTTTCTTTGTAGGCAGTAACTTCTGATAGGAAGTACCTGTTATAGCTTGAATATGAGCTGTCCCCCAAAAGCTCACAAGACAATGTTCAGACATGAAACCATTAATTATGAGAGGTGTAACCTAATCAGTGGTTTGACCCATTTGATGGGTTGATAATATGAAATTTATCATATTGGGTAGTAACTACAGGTAGGTGGGGTGTAGCTTAGTTTATATTCTCTGTAGTCCCTTCCCTTTCTGTCTCTGCTTCCCAGCTACCATGAGGTGACAGAGTGATTTTCCTCTGCCATTCCCTTCTTCCATGATGTTCTGACTCAAAAGCAAAAAAGCAAGCTGGCCATGGATTGAACCTCTAAAACACAAAGCCAAAATAAATTCCTTTAAGTTGTCAGGTGTTTTGGTCACAGTGACAAAAAGCTGACTAAAACACTACTAGAACCCTTTTCCAGAGTGACAATCACCTTTCTAAACCTGATTCCTGGAAACACTTTCACAAGTAAATTAAACCAATAAAAAAGAGAAGAAAAAAAATCAAAAATAGAAAAAAAGTGAAGGAGATACTTTGTAATTTTAAATATGGTAACTAGTTTGTCATTTAAAAATAGCTTTCTAGTGTATATTTAATATGTATGTTTTGAATTGCTAACTAGAGATAATTTGTAAGCCTAGGGATCTTATTTAATATTTCATGGTTTTTACTCTAGTGGCAGCACAATACTGAAAATGGGTGTTAATAGTTTTAATATGTTGGATCATTTTTTAAGGTTCTATGGTTTTAAAGATGATGAATTATATAGAGAGTATATTTTAAAGTTTGTACTGAATTAATCTGTATAATTATATTATAAGAAGAAGAGGGGTCAATAGTAGACCGAAGGCTTCTGGAAACTCCCTGGAGAATCATTGGCAGAGTTCGCTTTGGAAGACTGAAGGAGCAAGTGTCTGATGTCCTGAGGAGATGGCAGGAGTAATCAAGAATTCCTTCAAGGAGAACAGAGCTTGCATCTGCTGCTGCTTCCTTGTTCTTCCAACTTTATCCTGTCCAAGCCACCATCCTATTAGATGATGCTGCCCACTTTAAGGAGGGTTTCCACTTTAGATCAATATCCCACATGTCAGTCATTCCTAGACACACCCTCATTAACAAACCCAGAATCCTTTTAATCTTGGGCATCTCTTAATCGAATCAAGTTGACAATTCAGATTAACCATTACAATACTCATACACTTTCTTTTCTGCTGGGAATAGATCCCAGGGCTTCACAAATGCTAGGCAAGCACTCTACCACTGAGCTTCCCATGGGTCCCTCAATACTATTCTTATTTTTATAGAACATATAACTTCATAATTGTAAAATTCAGTCTTCATTTACTCTAGAGAAAGAGGTCTTTGCAATATGTTGCAGAGCACAATAGAAAGTGCTTATTATAACTTGGAAAACAGGAATTTTGAATACATGTGGCCGTCAAAACACAATAAAAAGTGAATCGATGTCCAATATAACATTTGTTACTTTATCAAACCTACCTCAATATTTAATATTTAATGTTCCTATTTACTTGTTTTATACTGCCTGAATAATCCTTAAACCAAAACCTAACAAGAACTTAATAAGAAAAGAAAAATATGCTATATGACAAGAATTTAATACCTACAACAAAATGTTAGTAAGTGGAATCTAGGGAAATATGATATAACATGACCAAGAAGCGTTTTCTCAGGAATGAGATTCTGATTGAAAAATCAATCAATGTAATACAGCACATTAATAGAATAAAACAGAAAAAATCATATGATTTTTTTCAATGGAGGCATAAAAAGCATTAGACAAAATCAGTACATATTCAGAAAAAAAAACCTCAACAAACTGAAAATATTTTAATGGGAATAGAAGGGCACATTATTGAGTTGATCAAATGTATATGCAAAGTATATATAGCTGATATCAAAATCAATGATAAAAATAATGGAGTACCCTCTATGGTGGTTTGAGAACGGTATTCATTAGCCCAATATAATGGAGTACCCTCTATGGTGGTTTGAGAACGGCATTCATTAGCCCAATGTCTCCCTCTACGGCATCGTGGGCAAATACCCAGTATTCTACTCCTTTGATACCTAGTTTTGTTAAACCCTCCTCCTATGGGGCAATTCCTTTTAAAATGTCCTGTTTGTTCACAATTGTAGCATGTTCTTGGCCTGGAATCTAAAGCCTGTTTTACTGCAGCTGCCACAATTTGCCCTTGTTCATTAATGTCTCTGGCATCTAAAGCCTGTTTTACTGCAGCTGCCACAATTTGCCCTTGTTCATTAATGTCTCTGGCATCTAAAGCCTGTTTTACTGCAGCTGCCATGACTTGCTCTTGTTCATTAATGTCTCTACATAATTTAATATATGTGTTTAAATCTTCCTGTTTCCATGGTCTAATGATATCTCTGCACCAACGATTTGCTTGGTCATAAGCCAGTTGTTTTATTAATGGCATTGCTTGTTCTGTATTCCCAAAAACTCTGGTAGCTGTTTGAATAAGCCTATCTACAAATTCAGCATAAGATTCATTAGCTCCTTGTATTATCTTAGATAATTGACCTTGTAAACCTCCATGTCCTTGTAAAGTCTTCCATGCCTTAATTGCATCTACAGCAATTTGTAAATATACACCAGGATCATATGCAAGTTGTTGCTGCCGATCCTCATAAGGTCCCTTTCCTAACAACATATCTAGATTTCTCTGAGGATAACCAGCTGCTGCATTTCACCTAGCCGTCTCCTTGCAAAATTCCTCATTGGCAACCTTCCATAACAGGTATTGTCCTCCAGTTAACACAGCTTTACAAATATTAGCCCAATCTGCTGGTGTCATGTTTAAGTTGGTAATGGATTCGACCAAGCTTACAGTGAAGGGTGCTTGAGGACCATAGGTTGTTACAGCCTCTTTTAGCTCCTTCACTGATTTGAAATTTAAACCCTGGTAAATTTGCTGCCCTCCTACCTCAAATACAGGGCATACTTGAGATCCTGTCTCAGGATCCCAACTATCAACTGCAGGGGTTGGGAGTCTCCTAGCATATGGAGGTGGTGCTGTTGATTGGACACTTATGCCCTCTGGTGATAGAATGCTTTTAGTAGCAGTCTCCTGTAGAGGTGGTGCTGTTGGTTGGAGACTTTCGCTCTCTGATAGAAAGGTGTTATTCGCAGTTTCCTGTTGTAACTTTTCCCCTGGTGGCTTTTTTCTGCTCTAAACTTCCTTCCTCTGTCTCACTAGCTCGAAAGACCTTCTCTTGTACTTGAATCTTTTCCTCTTTCTGACTAACTTGAGAGACCTTCTCTTTTACTTGAATCAATATGTCTTCTCCTTCCTCTACCTTTGTCTGAACTGAAGGCTTTGGACTAAGCAAACCAGATACGTTTGCCCACAATGTCAATGTGCCAACTGGCAGAGTCCCTGGGTTGTTCTTTTCTATTCTTTTTAAATCTTCACCATGATGGTTCCATTGTGATATATCTAACAACTCCTCCTTAAAAAGCCATGGGCTACATTTTTGTATTGTATCAACATATGCCCTGACTGCTCTTGATTTTACTGGGATGCCTCCTTCGTCTAACAATTTACTTAACACTCTTTCGGTTTGTTTTTTACTAATTGCTGATCCCGTATTTCTACTATAATACAACCCAACAAGATGACGCCAAACAAAACCGAGACAGAATGCAATAAAAATGGAACAAAAAAAATTCATTATAGCCTTTCTATCCTCCTGACATGTGCATCCGTCCTTTCTCCCTATCTGTTCCTCAGACACAAATAGTTTTTCCTCAGATGTGAGCGGTTTTTCTTCCCTCTCACTCATCTCCAGGGACAGGCAAGTTAAAACAAAAATGGAGCAAAACAAAAGAGTAAACTTAGAATGGCTACCCATCCTCTCACCCTGCCCTCAGGGGCGAGCAGTTTACTTACCCTCAGTCGTTCCCCGTGTGAGCCACCAAATGCCGCAGTCTGGCTGGGCACAACTCAGGAGCCACTTGTCAAAAGAAACTAACTTTATTTTTAGAACTACAAATGCCAAACAAAAAAGCTCCTCAGGAAAAACCCTCAGAGCCCAACTGCCACCACCGGCTTCCACAAGCCTCTCCCCCACACAAACCTCACCACCTCCCACAATCCTCCTCCTCTTGAGGTCGATTGGCTGGGTCGCATGGGCGGAGCCAAAGAAGTCCCCCAATGAGCAGTTCCGTAGTCTGAAGGGCAGGGAAACAGCCCAATGAACATCACAGCAGAGGAGCCAATCAGCTAGATGTTGCTGGGGCCGCTGTGAGCCAATCATCAGCTGGCAGTCTGAAGGGCAGGGAAACAGCCCAATGAACATCACCGCAGAGGAGCCAATCAGCTAGATGTTGCTGGGGCCACTGTGAGCCAATCATCAGCCAGCAGCTGGAAGTTTGCTGGCAGCTGGAAGTTTGCTGGGGCCCCTTTGGCTGTGGCTCTCATTTTGACCTTTCTTGAGGAGAAAAGTCAAAATGTCTATCATTTTTTATATTTTATGGGAGGTACTATTTAGTACAATAAAGAAAATTTAAAGGACAAAAATTCATAAAGAATGAAGTAAAAATATATTTGTAAAGAATATAGTGGTTACACAAAAGTTGCAAAGAAGTTAACAAAGGAAAAAACAATAAAAACAACAAACTGCACATTTACCAAACTTATACAAGGACAATGCACAAAGAACAATTATATTTTCAATTTGTAGCCATGAACAATTGGAAATTAAATTTAAATAACAAAATATAAAGTAACATCAAAACCAAAACATTTAGAAAGAAATATAATGAGAGTCTGATTGAAAAATACAAGTGATCTGCGTACTCAAAATGTCAAAATAAAATCAACTTCTGCAAATGGTGTTTTAGTCAACACTTGGTGGCTTATCTGACAATGATTCCGTAATATTATATGGACTAGTGACATCAGGGCCATCTTAATCACATTGTTTTGTCCAAACAATATAAAATCACCTGCCACATTTTTCAGAGTATATTCCCATGATTAAGTGATGCATGGCTGTATTTCTGAGAGGAATTCTAAAGTGCTTATATAAATGGGAAAAAATGCCATCCTCATGTATTTGAAGATTCAGTATTATTTAGATGCCAATCCTGACTAAATTTTCAAGACTACACAATACTAATTAAAATGCAAGTGGAATATTTACTGAAATTTTTATCCTGATTCTAAAATGAACATGGACTTCCACATCCATAGCAATGCTGAAAAAGAAAATTGAGATACTTATACCGCCTGGTTTTGTAGATTCCTAGAAGGTATAGGCAGAGGAGCATGGCATAAAGGAAGGGCATCGACAATCTGCAAGTATACCTGGTGTTCAGCCATATTGCCCAGGTAATATGATGGAAAAAGGGTGGTTGTGTTTTGGGGTTTTTTATTTGTTATGTTTGCCATGAAACTAGTTCAATTAGATTCCTCTTTGAAAAAAAACTTTGGCCTCAACACTGCCCATATTCCACCCACAAAAACAACTTTGAAATTGATTCTGAGACAAAATGTAAAAGCTTAAAATTATCAGGAATCTAAGAGAAAATATTAAGGAGTAGATATTTGGTCTGAAATTAGGTACCAATTTCTTGTACCAGTTGAAAAAACACTAGCCATAAATTATAAAATTAAAATTAAAAATTAAAAACCTACCTTTTAAAAATATTGTTAGAAACTCAAAAAGCAAGCCAAAACTATGAAAAACTATTTTAATTCATATATCTGCTAAATATTTACAATTCAATAATAATACAAATATCCAAATAAGGAAATAGACCAATTACTTGAATAAACATTTTACTAAAGCAGATATGTAAGAGGCCAATAAGCATATGAAAATGTTCAATATTAAAAGTCATTCTGGAAATAAAAATTAAAACTACTTTGAGTTACCATTACATAACTATTAGAATGGCTATTTTTTATGATGATATCAAATATTTGCAAGGTAAAGGATTGGAACTTCAGAAATGGCTGATGTAACTGTAAAACAGTACCACCACTTTGTAAATCTCTTTGGCGATTTTTTAAAAAGCTAAACATTCAACTATCAAGCAGTTCCACTATTAAAAATTTGTCTGTGGTGGCATAAAAAAATTTGTGTCCAAAACATATGAAAATATTAACAGCCGACTTATTTACACCACTTAAAAACCTGGAGACAGCCCAAATGTTCACTAACAATTATGCATATAGGATGGAATACCAATCAGCAATATGCTAACATAAAATAACTTGGATTGAGTGTCATACTGAATGATCTGAATTTGTTAGCTGGTGGGCAGAAATTTAAAAGAGCAATCACCTATACTTGCTTGAGAACAAGTTGCTGATGGCAATACCCTTTCAAGTTTTATCTTTGTTTCAGATAAAGCCTTCCAGAGAAAACCACAAGGGAACAACTTATATCACCAAAGGACACCTAGCCCCTCTTCTAGGTGACCTAAACTGCTCTGATTACAAGCTCATTATAGTGTTAAATTCTCTGGTTCAGAGATATTCCTCCCCATCATCTTAAACATGCAATGTGTGAAAAAGCATGTCCTCAAACTAAACATGCTCAGGAACATGCCTGCTTCAATATGCAGTGACAAATCTCTCCAGTATGAACATATGTGCTCTCCCAAAAAGTCTCTTGCTTCCTTTCTTCAAGAGGACACTGTTCTGGGAGTTTTCCTCCGTGACCTCCTTATTGTACATGTAAGAAATCTTCACTCTTTTATCTCTTGGTTGTGTTTATTGTCTTTGCCTCACTAAGGGGCATACTCACTGTGTTTGTTTAAAATGTATCAGAATCACAGTAAATTGCCAAAAGAAATAATTGTAACATCCTTAAAGACAAGGAGACAGTGAAACACCGTGTACCTGAATGGTCCCTTTTTGTTCCCAAAAACCTAGCCAACGTGAGGGAACAGTGAGATCAAACCTAGACTGGAAAGTCCATAAACTTTTTTTTTAAGAACACTGGCTTTCTTTCATGCACACTGGGAACTAAGGCAAGTTAGTGTCAACTGTAGAGAGCTATTTTCTTGCCTGTAACACCAGGACAGTTGCTCCTTGGGATGCTGATTATACAAGCAAACTGAGCAAGCTAATGCTAATGATCAAGGCAATGAACAGACTTAATTTATCTGGGGGGGGGGGGGTACCTCCTTCAATGGTGATGGTGCTGAGTCCCTGTGGAAAGGGTATATCTTACTTGTCCAGCTAGTGCCACTGAACAAAATGACATGAGGAAAAGGAGACACTGCAGCACAGCACCTTGAAGGATGGAGGTGCTATCTGTCCATCCTATCACACTGAACTCAAGATGGAGCAGTTGCTGACTGCTCATAAACTTTTCCAAATAAATCATGTCTCCCAATTTATTTCTGGACACTTTCCTTGACAATTTTTGCAACCTACCCTGCTGCCCTGGCACAACTGAGCTCTGAACCTGACAATGACAAAAGAGAAAATACTTAAAAAATTAAAATATTTTTGTAGCTTCTAATGCCTTTTGGAGAACAACAACAACAAAAGAATGACAACCACACTATGGTATTTACAACATGTGCAAAAATAATTAGGAGCTTTATGAACTGAGAATCTTTCATTGTATGTTTTATTGTTCCAGTTTGATCCAATTTACAGATTAAAAGGTTATATGCCAAATGCCAACATTTTGGTTTGAAAGCATTTTAACATACATATTATCTTCTTTCATTTTTACCATTTCATATTGAACGAAAAATCATGCAGAAAGGAAAGCTTCACAGTTTCAATATTGAAACAGGATATATTTAATTTATTCTTTTCAAGAGATTTCACAGATAATTTAATCAGCTATCAAAGCACACTATTCAGTTTTTTAGTCTCTTTTAAATCAAGGCTGTTTAAACCAAACTTGCTTAATTTTTAAAAATGTCTTCTTAACAAAGTAAAAAAAATATTATGTATGTCTATATATCATATAGATTTATAAATATATATTTAAAGCCCATATGTCCAAGTCTGCTCAATAAGAAAGTCAAAGTGCTTCCTGTAATATAATTTGTAATAAAAAGTCTAAGAATTGCTACTCAAAATTGTAACTAAAAATATATTTATAGGAAATCATTTTGTTAGAATGTTTGTAACAGAAAACTGCTATCTGTTCACTCACAGTTGAATGGCATGTTTTTATAGATGATTTTACCCCAAAACCTATGACCACTCATTATGATCTTCCTCTAATTAACTCAAGCACAAGTGAAAGAATGGTATGTATCCTCAAAATTAAGAACTCAGTTGGTGTAATCCCAGTGGCTTAGGAGGCTGAGAAAGGAGGATCAAGAGTTCAAAGCCAGCCTCAGCAAAAAATGAGGCACTAAACAACTCAGTGAGACCCTGTCTCTAAATAAAATACAAAATAGGGCTGGGGATGTGGCTCAGTGGTTGAGTGCCCCTGAGTTCAATCCCTGGTATACACTCTCCCCTGCAAAAAGAACCTAGTTAAAAGTACTCTACTTGCAATATTTAAATGTCAAAACAAAACAACTTCAAAAAAAACATTAAAAAACAACAAGGACTTTGCCTGTGATAATGGCAGATCACTTTGACCCAAAGACACTGCTGACAGCTGTGATGGCAGGGACATTGCTAGAAAGAGATAGGGGATATTAAAGTTATTAGGTTATTTTAAAATATTGTGTTAAAATAACAATAATTATTATTATAGTATATTATTATAGTAAATAATAATTTACTATGATTCTGATACATTTTAACACAATATTTTTAAATATTTTTAAAATACTGGATTCTAGTCTAAATTCTCTGAAAATTGGGAATCACATTAGCATTCCAAACTGGGAAACAAACTTTATTAAAATTCTTAGAAAATAAAAATTTCTTAATATATGTATTGGAATTTTTCAGGACAGATGAACTCAATTAGTTGAATTTTATGATGTTCAAGAAGATGAAAATTAAAGTAATGTGAAAAAAAAAGTGCTAGAAGGCCAAGTAAGTAATGTCTTCATAGTCAGAGAATTTTAATACTTTTGGCTTCCATTCCTAAGCTCAGCCTGCTAGACCACACTTCCATAACTCCTAGAATATAAAATCAATTAAAATTCATTTTGTGTCACATATTCAGTCTAAACTACACTGAATGTTTAAATCTGTTTATTTTGTTACCAAAAAAATAAATTTAAAAATGTCCATTGGAAAGTCTTTGAGTCTATCACCTACTAGCTGCCAAGCAGCTGGCCAAGAGATGTTCAATAGTCCAGCAAATTCCAATTTTAGAACCTGTTTTCAGTAGATGTTGGCCTTGGAAATTCGACATATCTGGAAAGCATCCTAATAATAGAATAGATGAATTATTTTTTTCTCCTGCTTAGCTACCAGAAAAATTCAAAATTATAAAAACCTTAACAGATTATGGTGCTGAAGAATCAAAACAAAACAAAACAAATTCACTCTTTCCAAATTTTCAGATTTCTCATTCTCCAACAGTTATACAAATTCCTCCCAAATTAAAGTTTAAACCCTATCCATGAGTTAACTGACATTATATGGAGGCTACAGAAGCTTATGCATAAATTACAAAATATCTTTTCATAAAGAAACATAAACTCTTTTAAGCAGGTTCTCATATTTAGTTATTTAATTTTTTTCCTGTTGTATTTCCAGTGGAGACTTATCTTAATCTCTGAAGTGTTATTGATGTTTAGACCTTTTATATTCAATGTAATCATCAACAGGAGAAAAAAATCTATCAGATTTCTTGTCAGAAAATTTGCAAGTCAAAAGTTAAGAGTAGCACCTTTAATATGCTAGAAGAAAACTAGAACTCTATACTTAGAATCTTTAAAAAATGGTGAAATAAAAATGTTTCCAGACAAACAGAAGCTGAGATATTTTGTGGACAACAATTTGTATCACACGAAATATTAGGGAAGGTTATTAATACCAGATATCAAAATGAAATTTTGAATGGAAGAAATGATGGCTATATGGGTAAATATGAATGATAGTTTGTCTCTTTTTTTAACTCTTTAAAAGTTAATTGTCTAAAGCTTAAGTAATAAAAAGGTGTTGGGTGTTATATGCAGAAACAAAGTGCATGGCATCAATACGACAAAGGACAATAGGTAGGTATTAGAAGTAACTACACCCAATCCCCCCTGCTAAGAAATTAGATACCATCCTGAACTCTCTGGCCTTAGTAAAGAACACATCTTCCTGTCTTTTGAGAATGTCTGGTCCTGTTGTAGAATCAGGCTGGCAATTTTAGAGATATAAGAAAAGGAGGCCAATTCCATTCTAATAAAAAAGGAAGGAAATTTAAGAGTGTACTCGTTTATCCATGGCTAGAACTGGGAGAGAAAAATATACAGTTTTGTGTTATCAGAAAAAAAATACCACCTTAGCATAGCACCTCTTCAGCACAGAGGCATTTTCTTCTTGGTGTAGACCTTGAACAAGTAAGAGCACAGGGAACTCTTAACCAACTAAGGTAAGCAGAGCAGTTAGCAAATTCCCCATCCTACTGATTATTTGTTTTGGCTTTGACATGTAACATGCACATTCAGAGGATTGTATTTGCCATTGTATCCCCATTAGCTCTGCGTTAAGGAAAACATCTTCAAGAAAAACAGAGTATTTAAAAAAAAGAAAAAAGAAAAACAGAGTATTGGCTATCAAACCAGCACACAATGAAACTGCTTTATCATCATTTTTCATGTTTTACTTTAATGAATTCATTGCTATTTTATTAGGAATTTTAGAATGATAGAACGTCTACTTAAGAGATTGTAAGCATTATCTTATCTTAATCCAGAAATCCATTTCGAAATTTTACTAAATAACCAGAGTTGATTCAGGACAAGTGAATTAGATAACATGTAAGAATCCAAAGGCTGAGTGTTCTCTCTGATATGCAGATGCCAATTCACCATAAGGGGAGGAGAGTACCGAAGAATAGAAATATTTTGGATTAGACAAAGGGGAATGAAGGGAAGGGAGAGGGAATGGGAATAGGAAAGACAGTAGAATGAGTCAAACATTACTTTCCTACATTCACATATGAATGCACGACGAACGTAATTCCACATCATGTACAACCAGAAGAATGGGAAGTTGTATAATATGTATGTATAATATGTCAAAATACATTCCGTTGTCATGTAGAACTAAGAAGAAAAACAACAACAAAAAGAATTAGATAAGGAGATTGCTATGGTTTGGACATTGAAAGTCCCCCAAAGGATCACATGTTAAAGCTTGATACCCAGCCTTTGGCACTACTGTGAGTTGTGAAAACGTTAAGAAGTGGGCCTGTCAGAGGTCTTCAGGTCATGGGTGGGGTGCCCTTGAAGCAGACAGTGGGACCCCAGCCTTGTTCTCTTATTCTCCACTTCCCCCAGGCTTTCCCAAGAAGATGTGCTGCCACAGGCCAAAGCAAAATGACCAACTGGTAATGAACTGAAGCCTCTGAAACCACAAACCAAAACAAACCTTCTCTCTTTATAAACTTATAAAGTTGACTATCTCAGGTATTGTTTGATAGAGAAGGAAACAGACTAACATAGAAGTAGATGGGGCTATGGACACCTGGAGATTAGTTGGCTTGCATATAAAAGGTAACAAAGTTGAGCCCTGTGCTATCTCCAAGAATTGGCTAACCCTGGGAGGGAGAACCTCTCAGCTGCCGGCAATCTTGGTAAGATGTGCAAACATCATAAAACACAGAAAATAAAAGTGTGATTAAAATACACAGATAATACAAATGTATTATTTTAGCCCTAAACACAAAACCAAACAATAAATATTCTAGAAAAATAGAAGATAACAGTAAGCTTTGAAAAAGCCTTTTGACTTCAATCTTAGGTTGTAAATTAAATGCTCTATATTATGCTTTCCATGAGGAATTATTTATGAATTATGAAATCTATATAGTGTGATCAGATATATTCAAAACAAATGTCTTCAATTTACTATTAATGCTAGGGAAAGTCAAATAAAAAGTTAACATGATTATATTTATGAGCATTACAGTTGAAAAGAGTTAAAAATGAGGAAGAAAATTTTAATTATGTAAATTTCTATTAGAAAGGGTTTTCATTTTCATTGTTGTTGTAGCTGTAATTGAAGTTTGAAGTTCCTATCAATAAGTTAGGATAAAAAACAAAACAAAACAAAACAGGCTAGGGTACCCAATCTCTTAGAAAATAATGACAGTTTTTGATGGTAGTAAAAATAAGACTTTCTGAGTAAAGTTTATTTATTTATCAAACATAAAATAAGTAGGACATAATGAACCAATATTTTATTTTTATCTAAATAATGTAGATCATATTCCTCCAACTGCTTAAAGAAGTAAAGGAGAAACATCCATCTCTCTGTTAATACTCTGATAGCTTCTAGAAGAAATCCTTACCAATTCTAGTTTGTGAACTGGTCATTTACATTGTAAGTCTACCTTTAAACCACTAATCAAAAATAAATAAAAATAATTGACATTTTGTAAGAGAGAATCCATTTCAATACCACAGGAAAGCAAGACAAAATGGCTATGAATGTTAAAAAAATCACGCAAAATTTTTCAAGAAATTATTATAGATTGTGTATATAGAATTAACTAAACTGAGGTGAACAGAGCTTCAAAAAGAAACCCAGAGTTTCAGGTGATAATAACATTGTTACAATATACTAAACTATGTAAGGCAGTTGATTATCTAAGATTTTCAGAATTAATACTGAAACAGTTAAAATCTGTAACAATTAACAGTTTTGGAATTACCTAGACTATATTATCCTAATATCTAAAATAGCTATCAAGCCCAAACTTCCTAATTTCCCATTTTGACACAACTCTTAAACCATGGGTAATGGTTTCACATATACAATTGGGACTTAGAAATCTCCAACTTCTGAATTTTTAAATTTGCTTTTATTAGTTATACATGACATTAGAATGCATTTATGCACTTTGACATATCATACATAGATGGGGTATAATTTTTCATTTTTTCTGATTGTACACATTGTAGAATCACATTGGTCATGCATTCATTATGTACATAAGGTAATAATATCTGTTTCATTCTACTTACCCTTCCTATCCCGATATCCACTCCCCTCCACTCCCTTCATTCTGCTCAACCTAATCTAACTATTCTTCCCTAGTCCCCCCACTCCCCTTTATTGTGAATAATCATCCGCATATCAGAGAAAACATTTGGCCTTTTGTTATTTGGGATTGGCTTATTTCACTTAGCATGATATTCTCCAACTCATCCATTTACCAGTAAATTTCATCCTTCTTTAAAACTGAGTAATATTCTACTGGAAAAAAATATCACATTTTCTTTATCCATTTACCTATGGAAGGACACTTAGGTTGGTTCCATAGTTTAGCTATTGTGAATTGAACTGCTATAAACATTAACGTGGCTGTGTCACTGTAGAATGGTGATTTTAACTCCTTTGGATATAAACAGAGGAGTAGGATAGCTGGTCAAACGGTGGTTCTATTTTGAGTTTTCTGCAGATTCTCCAAACTGCTTTCCATAGTGGTTTCACCAATTTGCAGTCTCACCATCACTTTATGAGTGTACCTTTTCCCCCACATCCTCGCCAATATTTACTGTTGCTTGTATTCTTGATGATTGCCATTCTGACTGGAGTGAGATGAAATTTTAGAGTAGTTTTCATTTGAATTTCTCTAATTGCTAGAGATGTTGAACATTTTTTCATATATTTGTTGATTGATTGCATTTCTTCTTCTGTGAAGTGTCCGTTCGGTTTCCTTGCCCATTTATTGATTGGGTTAATTTTTTTATGTTAAGTTTTTTGAGTTCTTTATGTACCCTAGAGATTAATGCTTTATCTGAGGTGCATGTGAGAAAGATTTTCTCCCAATCTATAGGCTCTCTCATCACATTATTCTTTCTTTTTCTGAGAAGCTTTTTAGTATGAATCCATCTCATTTATTGATTCTTGATTTTACCTCTTGCACTGTAGGAGTCTTGTTAAGGAAGTCAGTTCCTAGGCTGATAGGGTAAAGATTTGGGCCTATCTTTTCTTCTTGTAGACACAGGGTCTCTGTTCTAGTACCTAAGTCTTTTTTCTTTTTTCTTTTTTGGAACTGGGAATTGAACTCAGGGACACTCGACCATTGAGCCACATCCCCAGCCCTATTTTGTATCTCATTTAGAGACAGGGTCTCACTGAGTTGCTTAGTGCCTTGCTGTTGCTGAGGCTGGCTTTGAAGTCACAGTTCACCTGCATCAGACATTTTCTTCAGTCTCCCAAGGCATTGCGATTAAGGCATGTGCCACCGTGCCCAGCAATGCCTAAGTCTTTGATCCACTTTTAGTGCAAAGTGAGAGATAGAGGTTTAATTTCATTTTGTTACATGTGGATTTCCATTTTTCCCAGCATCACTTATTGAATAGGCTATCTTTTCTCCAGTGAATGTTTTTGGAACCTTTGTCCTGTATAACTGTATTTGTGTGGGTTTGTCTCTGTGTCTTTTATTCTGTATCACTGGTCTACTTGTCTGTTTTGGTGCCAATACCATGCTGTTATAACTTTAAAGTATACTAAACTATGTAAGTACCCATATGTACTTTGGCTAATAGAATTGCATCAAAAATGCGTTCCATAAGTCTGATCCTATATACTAAGGATCATAAACTCAAATGACTGCAGAAGACTAACAAAAAACATAAAGGTTTGATAGGAACAAAGGTATTGAACCATATGGATCTGTTCCAAATGTAATATGCACTTAGCTGTACTGTGTAGAACAACCCCAAAACTCCCAGAGCCACTTGCCACCAGCATACCACCTCTGTTCTATACATCACCATCTCTATCACGATGGAAGCTGCCAGAAAGGTTAATAACAATGAGCAATGTTGTATCTGTAAGTATAAAATTCTGAAAGAGTCAGTAGTGAGGTTTCTAATGCAAGGTCTCTGATTCAGAATGTCACATGTTACAGAAAGTAATGGTGAAGGAATATGTGAGGATATTCACATATTTTTATTCTAATGGCTTCTTTAGTCACACTTGATAAGAATCTTTAATTAGCCTTTTTTAACCTCTGCTTTTACTAGCAGCAGTAAATTGCATGAATTGCCTTGTCCTTTGAACAGACAAGCCTTAAAATAAGAACAACACAAGAATCTAAGTGTGTAAGTTCCTGCATTAAGAGCTTTTATGAGTGCAGTTAATGGAATCTACAAACATTAGTGCAACTGGAAAGTATTACCAATCTGTAATATTTTTAAGCAAAGATGAATTCATTCAACAAATATTGTCTGTGTACCTGCTGTATGGCAGATATTTATTCTAGGTTCTGGGAAATCAGCAAAATCTCATTGAGAAGCTCATTAATGAGTTTATTAATTCAATTACTTGTAGTTTAAACAATTAATATCAAAAAATAACTTGCATGGGCTCAAATTAGGTAAGTTTTGTAAAACTACATCTGTAACTGTGTTTTTCCACAGTCTCTCAAAAACCACCGGGGTTACCTTGGGCCTGTGCATCACCTCTTTGTGTTAATTTTGTGAGTTTTAAGAGAAACAACTGAATTCATCCTGAATGCTAAATGCCTTATTATAGAAATAAAATGGGGCTGTAATTGCAAAAGACTTAAAAAATGGCAATATGCTGCATAAATATAAAAGAAGATTATCAATCACTGTTTCTTGCTTTGATTAAGGATGATGGAGAATTATAAATGAAAATTTTTATATATCCAAGATCAACAATATCAAATTGAAAATAACTTTACTATTTTAATGGTAATTAAGCAGTATTTCTGAATTCATATCATTGCAACTTGTGATGCAATTTTTAGACAATTAAGATGTCACACTGGTTTTAATCCTTTCAAAGAGTCTCAGAGAATAAGCCACATCTGACAATTAGTAACATTTTACAACAACCGAAAATTCTCTTCTATCACCTTATTTATTGTTAGGGCAAAACATGAAAAATGAAGCATTAAAGGAAAAACAAATATCATCTAATACTATTAAAGAAACCCAATAAATAAATATTAGTTAAATAGGAATCTAGGACAAGAATTCACAAAATAGAATATTATAGAACAGTAAAATTTTAAAAATTAAGGAAAAGACAATTTTGTTCTTTCTTTAAATCACATATTTTTATCATGCGTTGACTAGTCCATTCAATTTGTAAAAATTAAAATATTTCCAGTAAATATGGAAATTACTTTTTCCTTTCTTAGTGACTAGGCACTTTACTTACCATTTGGCTGCATCATGTTTCAGTTTGAAGTATATTTTCACTCCATGTTTAAACTGTAAATTAATATGAATTATGTCATTATTCTTTCTGATTTTATTTTTATAATTTATTTTATTTTTAAAATAAACTAGTTTCTTTTCTAAATAACATGCTAAGTTATCCACATGTCTCCTATTTTTTGTTGATTTTTAAAATCCTTCCTTTACTGACATTTTTATTTTCTTATAACATTAAAACTTTATTTCATAAAGGCCTTGGGTCATTATTTGGCATTATTACAAATAATACTTTGCTAAGGGAGAGAAACTTTCACAGGGTAGTGTGGATTTATATGCTATTTGCTTCTTGTATAATTTAACTTCTGCTACAAAATGGATTAATTTATAAGATAACTCTCCGATAGATTGATGTGAAAGTAAAGCAATAAATGAAGATTTGGGTAGAAGAATTTTAGACAGAAATGAGAACTACAATCCATACTCCCATCCCCACAGCCCAATATGGTGTAGCATAAAGTGGTGCATGTCTTCAATTCACAATGGCACATGTTCAATGGATTAATTTTTTAGGGGGGGATGGGGACTAGGGATTGAACTCAGGGGCACTGGACCACTGAGCCACATCCCCAGCCCTATTTTATATTTGATTTAGAGACAGGGTCCTACTGAGTTGCTTAGAGCCTTGCTTTTCCTGAGTCTGGCTTTGAACTTGCTATCTTCCTCCCTCAGCCTCCCCAGCTGCTGGGATTACAGGCATGTGCCACCATGCCTGGCTTTCAATGGATTAATTTTATAGAGCTGTTCTGATGTGAGAATGATCTCTTCTTACCAAATTTATCTATATCTCCACATTTAGAAATATGATTCATTTTTTAATCCTAAATATTTATTGTTGGATAATAACAGACTATACATATAATTTTAAAAACTTTACATCATATTCTACCTTTAATATTAGGAAACTAAAACCAAATTATCACCATGTAAAATTACTTCAATATATATTTCATGTCTACACAGTGAGTTAAGAAATCATAGTTAATTAGATAATATCTGTTCAACAGGTAAATTCAACGCAGATATGACAGTCATAAATACATTCAGATATAGCCATGTTGAATTAGCAATTCAAATACAATGAGTGCTATAGCTATCAATGACACAATTTCTCAGGAAGTAAATCTAATACACAATTTTTACTCTCTTCTATACTGAACATACTATTGTGAATCCCTTAGTACCCTGCCCACTAAAAATTATGTATCATTCTCAGTCATTTGTTGTTGTAACTATTTTATTTCTTTTAGTTTGGAGGATTTTTTAAAGATACGCTCTTTCATTGAAATGTAACACACATAAAGTACACAGCTTGACAAGCTTTCACATAGTGAACATACGATAAGCACCCTTTAGTTCAAGAAACATTATGGAATCAAGGATGCTCCTCTTTTTCCCCATCCGAGTCACTATATAGGTAGGTGGATAGATAGATAGGTAGATAGATAGATAGATAGATAGATAGGTAGGTAGATAGATAGATAGATTGTGTGTGTGTGTGTGTGTGTGTGTGTGTGTAAAACAATCAAATCAGGAGAATAAGCATTTCCATCTAATCTTTTTCATGTATTGGAAACTTCTCACTCTTCGTTAAAACACTGTGCTAAAGAATAACCAAACATTATTCCTCCACTGAGTTTGGTGCCTCTTACTGAACTTCTTTCCATTCTTCCTCATTCTGCCCTTCCCAGTCTTTAGCAATCATTATTCCCTTTCATTCTTCTACAAAATCAACTTATTTCAACAAATGAGTGAGATTATGTGGTATTTGAGATCTTGATCAATTTTAAGTCATTACTATTATCATTGCCCCAATGATATTAGTGCCTTTTAGTGTACTGTGAGTAAAGATTATAGAATAAAATGACCAATTATTTACTCAGACATATAGCAACTTATTATGAATTGATCAAGGCATAATTTTATAACATGAAGTATTTGAAATAGAAGATCCTAAGATTTACCCCACTGTGATCTCTTTAGGATGACATAATTTGACTATCAGGTGGTCTTAGTCATAACAATACATACAACCATACAAGGTGAAAAAGTTTAAGAAGGTGAATTTTTTTTTTTGGCATCCAAATGTTGCATGTTTTCTATTTTACTTAAACCTTCCTAAATAAATAATTATTAAAATAAATTTTAGTCCTCAAGTCTTGTAATCCTCACAGAAATTTCATTTCCTTCTGATTCCATTCTGATAATGAGAAATTCATATGCTTTTGCAAATAGAATATCAGTATGTTTCAAAATGAGATCTAATATGGTCACTCTGTACTTGCACAATCATTTCTGTCTCTACATGATATGAATTGGATTTCTTCCAAAACCCATTGGGCCATTTATCCCATTTCTTGTCTTAAAATGTTACATTTGCCAATTATCTTCTAAAATTTCTGTTTATATCCATCAAATATATTGTAGCATTTTAGCTTTTCAGTAAATCAGAAAGTCCTTGTTTTGTTATAAAAATTGAAAACTGAAAATGCCTTAGGAACGTTTTAAAAACTAAAAAAATTATAAATGAATCCATTTATAAAAATCCATTTATAATTTCCTTTCTTATAAAAAAATCAGAAGGCTCTAGAAATTATGCTGACTCTGAGAACACACGTGTAAGAAGATAGAGCTAGAGAATTGAGATGAGAAAGAATTCTAAATATTTTGAAATAGGTACTTTTTGATATGTTTTGAGAATATTGTATGTTCACTATGTGAAAGCTTGTCAAGCTGTGTACTTTATATTTCTTTTGTTATTTTGACATGTGTACTCCAAAGAGGAATATGAATCTGAGTACTTAACCTCCTTGGATATGACTTTACTACTTTATATAATACAATAGAAATTCACTAATAAAAGTATATTTTTCTCTTTAGTATTTGTCACATTTTATACAGGAGCAGAAACCAACCTATGACTAACTGAATGTAATGTTTTACTTTAAAAATGTAATATTTATTAAAAATAAAGACTAGATATGTATACTAATCTCTCCATTGTTATTTGGCTAGCTGATGTTATCAGTAGGTTTATCTTTACTGCCATTCTCAAACATCATAGTCATTCCCACAAATTTTGTAGTTTTAGTTATGAAAGGTGTAACTATTGTCCCCCAAATCTATCAATATTTGCTTCCATCTTTGTATATGGCAAGACCTACAATTCTGAAAGTGAAGATAATGTTCCTGCAAATTTTGGTCAAAATCAGAACTCTCCTTTGGAAGATCTCACTACAGAATATCAGCTAAAAATTTGGCAAAGATGAAACTGGTCTTCGGCACCCCCACTATAATTTCTTGCCTGCTAGTCTCTTAGACATCTCACCTTAACATCTAATTCATATTCTAGGCAAGGGATCTACCACTGAGCCACAACTCCAGCCCCCCAACTCATATTCTAAAGATAACTACATCTCTCCATTAATTTAGTGGCTACCTTTTTTTTTCTGTTTTGTTTATTCATTGAAATATTTCTTAAAAAGCTAATTACAAATATTTTGAAAGTAATGCTTATTTTATAGAGAGGTTTACATTTGTATGAAGTTTAGAGGACAGCCCTCTTGCCTCATTATACAAGCACTACCAACTGTTAACTAGTGGGCTGGCACATCCCTGTCTTACCGGTTTTGAGTTCCCCCAGAGTTTAGCTTAGTGACTGGCACCCAGAAAGGATTCAAAGTTCATCGTTAAACTGAAGAAATGCAGCTGATGACTGGCAATCTAGAACTCCGGGGTTATTTCTGTTAATGAACTACTAACATCTTCTATTCAATCTTTTCAGCTGGAGTCCAAATCGCTCAAGTACTGGGATCTTTTCTTTCTTAAACACCCGAGCATGAGACTTCACATATACTATTTGTCCTTGATAACTCTCTTATTTGTTGAAACTTAATAGAACTCAGTATTGGAAAGTAAAATATGAAGAATAAAATAAGAGGAATAAAAAACGTACAGTAGGATTGGGATACTGGAAAGGCAAAAGAAAATGTTTGACAAAGTAAGGTTAAGAGTCCAGTTTCTTGAGCATCTTTGGAGCTTTCCGGTGTGCAGGTTGCCAAGCAACATTGGGAAAGGCCCCGCCCACCACCGCCCCTGCCCCCGAGTCCCGCCCCTGACCCACTCGCACCTCCTGGGTCTAGTGGATTTCCTTACTTCCGACCCAACCTCCCAGTGGAGCTTAGGGTCCTACTCTCTATGCTCAGACGTATTGTGCCTTACTAAAAATGTAACATAAATTAACTGAACTTAGAAAAACAGTATTTGTATGTAACTACTGCTATCTTTTCAGAGACAGAAGTTTAAAATACGTGATATTAGTGACTTTGGGGCCTGGTCTACCTTGAGAATCTGAAACCAGTTTTCAGGCAGTTCTTTGGACAGCAGCAGCTTTGGAGGTCCCCAGTTTGCGGAGGGAGACGTGGAGCTGAGTCGGGAGGGGCCCAGACGCTTCCTCACTGGTGAGGGCTTGGAGCTACTCCGCCAAATTGGCGTGGGGTGTCCGCCCAGACCTACTCCACCATGTAAGTCTTTGCTTTCTAGGCGCCCCAGTCGCTGATCCTCTACCGGATCCTAATTCTCTCCCTCGCTCTTTCTCAGGTCGAAGGTTTCCTTTAAGATTACGCTGACGTCGGACCCACGGTTGCCATATAAAGTGTGAGTAGCTGTGCCGCGGCGAGGGCCTGTGGTCTGGACGAGCCGGTGCTGGGCTGGACACTGTCGAACTTTTCCAAGGATTCCCACCCTACGCAGCTTGCTTCCTTTCCCTCCCTTTGCCCAGTCCGTGCCCTTCCAGGACCCTAAAGAAGAGGTCCCCGCATGCTCCCCTGAGTGACAGCTGGGCCCTCGCACAGGGGTAGGGCTGCGTGACTCTAGTTTATCCGGATCCCCTTTGGAATTCCTTTGGTGAACGAGGGAGCGGGAGGATATTTGAACAAGGCTCTGGTCCTCTTGAACAGCCCCTCACTCCTGGTGATTGCAAAGTCCTAGAGCCACGTTGGCAGCTGTTAGAGGAAGTTAGGGAAGACTTCCCAGTGCAGACTCTGAAGTTACTTGACCGCTTGTTGTCAAGTTTTTTATTTTGTTGTGTATATGACTCAACAGGATATCACAAAGTAATTGAGCCTCAAGCCACACGCTTCCTGTGTTGAAAGTTAATAAACAACGTAAAATATTAATTTCAGGCACTGTCTTACAGGTTACTACATTCTCTCCTTCCATCTGATTTACTGTAATGTCTTATACAAGACTTTTTTAATCCACTGATGACAGTGGCTTTTTATTCTATCACTCTCCACTCCCCAGTGCCATATCCCATTTATTTTTTCCTTATCCAGCTTATAGTTTGTGGTCCATTTTAAAAATCATTCCCTTGCAAATGCCCTCAATTCTAATGTCCCCCTTTCTCTTCCTGACATATTTTGCTTCATAAGACACCAACTCTTAACCATTTTCATTTTCTATTTGTGACTGAATATTCCTGGAAAAATACATAATTAAGCTTATGTGCTTTATATAAAATTAATAATGAGCACTCTCCTGTATTCCTCAAGCGTGCTCATTTTTCTCTTATTGCCAGAAAGGATTTTATAAAAATTTCAAAACTTTCCACAACTCCTTTTCCCTTTGCTATCAAGATAATAGAGGAGGAATTCTCTCATTTTTACCATCCCCTCATCTGTAAATTTACTACATACTTATAAAACCATAGTGTCCTCTGTGCATTTACAGTCAAAACATATCTACCCCTATGAAAAGCTGTCAACTTGGAAAATAAAACACATTGCCACATTGGGTAAAATAATGTTTAGATGAAAGGCAATAAAGTGGACTGAGGAACAAGAAGAAGAGATTTAAACTTCTTGAAATCTGTCTCTAGAAAGAATTAGCTGATATGTTAAACTTAATTGTATCAAAAAAGGTAAAATACATAAATCTACATCTGTGGTCATTAGCTCTCAATTTAAAAGTTTTAAAAGTTTTCAAGTGGGTAATTGTTCTAAGGCTATTTGCTTCCTTTTTTAAAAAAATTTTAGAGTCAATGAAAATAGTACTGTAATAAAAACAAATAATTCTGAAACTCAAAAGACAGCTTTGTCTAGATCACTTACAATGGAAGAAATAAAAAAAAAAAAGGTTCTTGAAATAAATCCAAGTTTTTAACATTCTTTAATTCTTCTTCCAGACTTAGTGTACCTGAGAGTACACCTTTTACAGCAGTCTTAAAATTTGCAGCAGAAGAAGTAAGTATGGAAATTGGAATTATCTTTGTGTAATACACTTTGGCAATGGCTTTCAAAAATTTTTGAGTTTGTATGTATTGTGACTCGGCATTTTCCTATGGGTTCATTGTTATGTTTATGATAACAGTGAAAGTTAAGGCTTACTTTTAGACCAAAAAAAATGAGTTGAACAAATTGTCACACCAGGTTTATGCAACTGTTAAAAACCGTAAGGAGAACTTTCCTTGAAATTGAAGGTAGTGAAGATATGTAAACTTTGAACAAAAAAAACAACAACTTTATATCACTCTAAATTTTGTACACTGATTTTTACTTGTTTTGATTCTGGAATTATGTATTTTTAAAAAACATTTTTATCATATTTTCTAAATCTTATGCCTGACCTTGTAGATTCTGAGTAAGATTGTTTTGAAAAGTGTCTAGTTTTAAAAGGTAAAGTTTTTTTTTTAGCTGTTGAGAAATAAAAAATTTTTCATCCATTATCAGAAACATGTATAATCAAATTTTTGCATATGACTCATGGAAAAGTAGAAATGGCACTGAAATGTAACTTGGGAGACTGTAGATCTCTTATTTTAGTTATGTCATTAAGTAGCTGTATGCTATAATAAATCCTTCAGTTCCTTTCTTCTCCACTTTGCTGGTGTGTGTGTGTTGGTTGGTTCCTCCTCCCACCTTCTTTGCTGTAGATCAAACTCAGGGCCTCACCCATGCGAGGGAGGCTCTTCACCACTAAACTACATTCCTAGCACTCTTTCTTTATCAATTTGTAAAATTAGTAGTGAATGCCTGTCCTTCCTATCTGATTAAGTAATTTTGTATAAAGATATAATACCTTTTACCAAAATTTTATGGGTAATTAAAAGTTTTAGATAGGTTCAGAGTAACCCAAAACCAAATGTTTTGGTCTTAGGAAAGTATAGTCATATAAAAATGATGTTAATAACTAAATAAACAAGAAACATGATTAACTTATAACCCTTCCCTGTATTTGTGTGGTTATTGAGAAGTCAGCCTACTAGTTACTGCTCTTAGCTCCTAAACTAATATTAGTTCACTAGCATCATTTGTTCCTTACTTAAAATTAAACTACTAAGTTTTATAGTCAATTTTGATTTATTCTTTATGCAAAAAGAATAGGTAAAATAAGATGAGACACAGATCTGAATACAGGATGTTATTATTGCTTTGCTGCATGCATCATTTGCAAGAAATATTCCCTGTCTTGGGCATAGTAGGTTTCTGATTTAAGA
Source organism: Urocitellus parryii (assembly GCF_045843805.1). Classification (NCBI taxonomy): domain Eukaryota; kingdom Metazoa; phylum Chordata; class Mammalia; order Rodentia; family Sciuridae; genus Urocitellus; species Urocitellus parryii. The sequence continues at coordinate 33,269,986 of NC_135532.1, forward strand.
AGCAGATCTGTAAAAGTTATAATAAATCATTATTATTATAGTATATTTTTTAGTTATTTTATGGTGTATCTTTTATAATTTTAATACATTGTTATAACCTTGGTTTTCTCAGGAAAGTAGAAGAAAATCTCAAGGGACATATAGTAGAAAATAAACTAACAACATTCACTCAACCATATATGTTAATTAAAGTTTTGATGTAGCATATAATTATGAATTGTGAGTATTACATGTTTTGAAAGAATATGACTTCAGGTAGAGGTGAGAAGGGCTCTCACAGAGAAGCTAATAGTCCAGATTTAAGTCCCTAATAAAATTATTTTAATAAACAATAACAAAATTTCCTATTACATGACTCGGAATTAACTTCACTGAGTTGTCAAAACTTCAGAAGAGCTTCTTAGCATCCTAAATTAAAAGAATTGTTGAATTGGAATAGAAAACAAAACTGAGAACATTAAATATTGTATCCAAGAGAAAACATGACAGTAGTGTAAGATCAGAAGATTACTTATTGTATTTGACATCACTAGTGACACCCAGCCCAGTTTTCACCTTAATCATTGCTTCTGTATTTTGGAGAAGAGACAAACTGTGTTAATAGTTGCTTTTGGCTTTTAAAGTTTATAAAATACTCAACCACTACAAAATGTGATTTAAGAAAATACACAACGTATGTTAAAATGGACATGATTTAAGAGTTGAGTCATGATTTAAGAGTAAGTAGAGTAATTGAAACTTTGTAGGATTCTTTGAAAATCTGAGTTGTTTAATAATTTGATATTTGATCAGAGCTTTATTAAGAGTATTGCTTCAGTATAAATGTTTTTCAAACTTAATGGTCACCAAACTGAATGATAATATTCTATAAAACTAGTCCATACAGACATGCTTAATAAATATTTGTTGGATAAAATGAATAAACTATAAAGACATGAACACTTTGTCAGCTCCAGGTCTCTAGAGCATTACAAGATGGACTCTCCCTTATCTACCAATAAGTTCCATGCCTTATCCTTTGATTCAAAAAGCACATCTTTTTATAACATCTCTGAAATAGGTCAGGAGTGGCTTCCTATCGCTGTTGCCCATGTAGCAGTCACATAATTGTCTAATTGACATTACCTGTACCTAACTGAACTTCATAGTTATTTCCTAGCAACATAATTGGAATATTACAGTCCTTTGAGATATACATCAACAAATCATTTAAGGAGATTTTGAGGAATACGGGCCTTGGTGGTTATCTAAAAATCTTCTGGAGGTACTCCCATTAAACACAAGAGAGCATCTGTTTGAAACCTGCCATTTCTATGAAGAAATTATAGAAATATTTTCATCAACTATACTTATTATTTTGCTTATGTAGGAGAATTATGCATGATAAAGGTAAAATGTCTAAGCCAAAAGAATAGGCCTTGATTGGACCATAGATTGACAATGTTTTCTTTTGTATAGTATATAAATAAGGAATGTTTTACAATTATTGGTCTCCTTTATGCGGTCAAATGCATTATTTAGAGTACAGGGCTCTTTATTAAAGCAAATTGTGCTTGCCTTAATGTCACTTATTCTGAAAGATTAATCACATACATTTTGGGATTTTAGAATTGGTGATATGTATCCCATCCTTGTTATTCTTCTTTGGTAGTTACACATTTTTTTTAATTTATTTTCTTTTTCCCTTTTAGTTTAAAGTTCCTGCAGCAACAAGTGCAATTATTACTAATGGTAAGAATTTACTTTAAAACTGTTACCTCAGAGATACAGATATTGTTTAAAAGAAATCAAATTAATTAACAATAACTTATATCCAAAAAGCCCAAATATACTAAATATAAATGATAAAGTTAATGGTAAACTATGCCAGGATTATTGTATCAGAAAATGCTCTAGAATACAGGGACTTAAGCAAGCATGTTCTTTTACCATGCCTTGCTTTACCTTTCCTGGTAGAAAACTCTTCCAAATTTGTAGTATTTTATCCATTTAGGGATACAGTTTTAAAAATTTGAATATCTTTGAATACTGATAAAAGTTTAGCATGATGGAACTATTCTTATGATGAAATAGTAGAATAAGAAAATGGGAGTGAAGCTTGCATGGAGGGTTTAATTGTCTTTCAAGTATACAGACTAATATAAATGGGTGAGCAAGTGGTTTATGTCCAGTTAGAATACTAAGAGAGGTGAGTTTAAAGTATGGTATCATGATGTAACTTAGGTATGTCAGAATTTCTTACTATGAAATATGCTGTAATTAAATTGAAATGTTTCTGTTTATAAGAAAGTTTTCCTACTTTCTGGAAAGTTTTAGGTTCACAAATGAATAACTCAAGAAAATATTTTGAAACTTTCAAATTGTAATTGGAACTTGAACTAAATGACTTTGTGTACCCTACCACCCTTAAGATTTCATATCTCAAACCAGAATGGAAATTATTAATGGCATACCTAAGATGCCTTTAGCTTTTTAGAAGAATTGACAAACATTTTTATGCTTTGTAGCAAAACAGAATTAAAAAACTGTGTCTTCCATAGAATTTATTAGACTCATCACATTGACAGCTATTTTTGTTTAATACGGCAATGTACATAAATACATAACAGTAGATTTAAACAGGTAACTTACCTGGAAGATTCTCACTCATGTTCTGGGGTTTATACAGCAGCACTATATTGGTAAATCTCTTCTGGTTCTTTAGAAATAACTTACATGACTTTATAATTTTTTTTTGGAGATGGAATAGGAATAAATCCTGCACAGACTGCTGGTGAGTATTTATTTGAAAATCATGAAGTAGGAGTGAATTATATGTCTATTGATGATGAGTATTTAATTCATTCTAATTACACATTTTTCCATAGGTTGTAGCTCTTGTTTAGGGAAAGTTTTTAACTAATACATAACAAAATGTATGAAGGTAAGATTGTATTCTCATGGAAATGATAATTTTGGCCTCTTAAGGTGGTTGTGAGGGAGCAGGTGTTTAATGTTTGCATTATGCATCCTTAGCATGTGGTAGGTCCTAGCTATTATTATTTTATTTTAAAGAACATAGTCATTTACATGTAACAGGGTTACACATAATTCAGAGTGACACGTTGATGTTCTAATCAACATGCAGAGTAAAAGTCCTTGTTAAAAGTAGTCTTAAGCTTTATTTAAAAAAAAAAAAAACATTATTTCTGAAATATGTTCTTTTAGGTTAACCATCTAATTTTAATGTTCTGAAATTACATATGATTTAATATAATATAACCTCATTCTTAAATAGTAGTTACTTTTAAATTACTATATTCTAAGGTATTTTTAAATTATAATAAAAAAAAATTTTCCTTAAAGACCACTAGTGAAATTTAGCCATGTAGAAAGTAAGGAATGATATAAAATTGTAAATTGTTAATTAAATCAACAGTTTTAAGTGTATGTATTTTTTTAATTGAAAAGGGCTTTTATTGAAAATTGTGAGGCATTTTATTATATACATGTATTCAAACTTAGTAGATTATGGTTTTGTCTTATTCTGGAAATTTTGTGTAGCATATGTTAATTTTAGCTATTACTTACTCTAATATTATGCTTATTATATTACATTTCAAAATTAATTTGTGTATCTCACTGGACATGAAGAAATCTCAGTGAAAATTGACCCAAAATAGATTCAGAGTATCTAGATTTTTGTAATTTATGTAACTTTTGTCTCGTGATAATTTAATTTTTTTTCTGTCTTTAGGTAGTCTATTGTGTATTAAGTCAAGTATTCATGATGAAATTAATTCTTGTTATTTGCAGATTGTTAGTATTTTCATGGCTAGTGTTCTTATTTAAAATTTTAAAGCAAACATTTGTTGATTGTAAAGCTATGGGAAGAATAGGAACAAAACTTAAAAAGCTTGGAATTGAGCCAAGGATGATGGTACACACTGGTAATTGCAGCTACTAGGGAGGCTGAGAGGCAGGAGGTTGGCAAGTTGCCTCAGCAGTTTAGCAAAATCCTGTCTCAAAATTTGAAAAAAAGTGAGCAGGAGTACTGGGGATATAGCACCTTGGTAGAATGCTTCTGGGTTCAATTCCCCAGTACCACCAAAACAAAAAAACAAAACATTGGAATTGGATTCTGATGTTACTTGATCTTTTGCACCCACTTTACTTTTTAATACACTGTTTGTTGTATGTAATAATCGTTGGATTATTAAGATAACTTGTCAATTTGTCATTTTTAGAAACCTAACTTTATGTTTTATTTGTTTGTGTAGGAAATGTTTTTCTAAAGCACGGTTCAGAACTTCGAATTATTCCTAGAGATCGTGTTGGAACTTGTTAATATCTGCTACTTGGAACATACAGTTACTTTTCAGAATAAATATTGGTATTTTTTGTTGTTGTAAATTTGAAATCAGGCATTTAGCGTACTACGAAAACACGAGAAGTCAGTGAAACAATGAAAAGTGGACTCTTCTGGTCCCTTCTTTGTTCATGATCTTCATGTGCAGAGGGAATGCTTGTGAGTAGCGGGAACTGCCACCACAGAAGGTCTTAGAGTTGTTGATTGCTACCTCACAACACAAGTACGGAGTTCATTTGTGAAAATGGATTATCCAACTGTATTTTTTACCTGGATGATTCTGATAATTCTTTCTGGAGAACTTTTGGAAAATTAAAATTTACTTAATCTTACATATTTGTATTTGAGTTAAAAATGTAAAAGGAAATGAGTCATAGATGGAAGTTTGCTAGATAGCATCTGACTTACAAACTCATAAATAGTTTGATTTTTAAGCGTATAGTTTGTGATGATGATGATAGACATATCAATGATGGTTAACTGTCTTGACTTTATCATTTAGTTTTATAAGTTTTAGACTTCATGTGTCATGTAAATTACATTTAATTCAGTACCAGAGGACCAAAAATCTTACTTTTGATCTAACCTTTATGTATATAAAGTCACATCCCACAACAAATAAGTCTTTTAACAGTCATCTTGGCAGAATCCAGTATATGTAATAGTGGCAATTGACAATGCAGTACAAACGTCCTTTATTGAATTATGCATTTCTGTATCAGTCTTGTGTAGTACAATGTTTGAGACAGAAATCTTCTAGAAACCATTGTCCTTTGGAGGATAATATTTCCAAATAACTTTGAAGAAGAGAGTGTTGTTGCAGAGAAAATATGAAGAATACAACAAAGTTTAAAGATATCAATTGAAAATTCCAATGAATTATACTTATTGAAGACCTGACTTTAAAAATGTGCTAATATTTTTCAACCAAATGGATAAGAAACCAAGTAAAGAGAGATGAGAAAGACTGGTTGATGAGGCTTTTGCAAGGAGGAAAGCAACAAGTACCCAGGGAAGAGGAAAGTAAAGTGTCACAGAAATAGCCAGCTGGTTGGACAAAGCTGCGGAGGGTATGTTGGAGAAAACTGAAAGTGAAAACAAAATATTTGACTTAATCTAAGTAGCAGAAGGCAGTTAGACAGAGGGCCTTGCCTGCATACAGATTTCAAAGTACCCTTTATGACAATTCAGAGAATATAATAAAAAATTATACTTGATCTTACAGAGGATATCAGTATCTAGGTACGTCTTGAAAGATAAAATGAAGGCTTTTAGTGATTCAGAATCATTTCTTGACGTGCTGTATTTTGAATGACAAACTCCCTAGAGGCAGGGCTTTTCATGTCAGATTCTTTCTAGAGCTGAAAGTGTAGTAGACATTTGGTAAATACTTGGTGAGTTATTCATGAATAAAGTCTAAGACCAGTTTTTATCTTACCATGTTTCAGTGTCTTCCCTGTTATAGTTCCTAGGTTTGATGGGGAAGAAATAAATACAAGAAAATACAACTGAATCATCTTAAGGGTGACATCGGTAGTTTAAAAAATTACCAAATAATATTCACAGATTTAATGAACAGCAGGATTCTGAATTATCAAAGTAAGAATTTTTTTTTTTGCCAAGTTAAAAAAATATACTCCTAATGTTTGGAATTTCATATATATTTTTATATATGAAAAAAAAAGAAAAAAAACAGTGATATGATGCTTAAAAGCCCTTATTTCTTATAATTGAGCATAAGTTAACCAGAAAGTTATGAATAACTATTCCCTGAATTGGGGGCTTAATTTAAAATTTCTTCCATTTTGCTTCTAATACAAAAACCTTTCTGTTGTTTGCTTAGATAAGTTTATTGTGTTCTGTGCCATAAAGTGATTTATTTAATACTTTTGTTCTTCAGTTTTGAAAATTAGATTGCAGTTCTCAAAAACCTTTCATTGAGTGAGATATTTTGTTACTAAACAATTATGATCTGTAAGCTCTTTGTGCAAAATATTTTGAAGTATTGTATTTTAGTTTAATTAACAGTCCATAATTAATATCTTATGAAAATACTTTTGTTATACTCTAAACCATATTGCCTATCCTTATTTTATTATTAGAATTCTTAATCAGCACACCGGTTGTGCCAGTTTATTAAAAATGTAATTATAAAAAGCAGAGATAATTAAATACCATAAATCATGGATAAGAATGTATATTTCCAAGTGTCAGTTTTTATTTTACAAAATAAAAAATTAAAACTCTGAAGAAGGGGTGATAGTAATTAACTGTACTGGTAGGTCCTAAACCTGGGTGATCATCAGTCATGTAGGGAATTAAAAATACAGATTTCTGGAAACCACCCATTAAATTCAAGTTATTAAATCTGGAATAGTGTAAAAGAACCTCTTATAAAAAGTTCTGGTGATTTCTGCAGTGCAGGTGATTTTAGAATTAATAAAATCAACCTTTTTACTATCTACCATACATTTTTACCCAAGGACTTGAAATAAATTGGAAGAACTAATATACTGTAATGTAGTGACTCTAAATTAACTGATATTAATGTTCTCAGGGCCATTTGTAAAACCACAGGAAACATGATTTATCTATGGATTATATTATTTGAAGGATAATTTTATTTATGTTGTCTCATTCTTCAAACTGCTAAATTATTGCCCTCACTTTATAGAAGAAGAAAGAGGCTTAGTTAGGTTGAGATTTGAAATTTGAACCCTTGTTTTGACTTTGACATACTGGAAGAAATTTATAGTATTCATTTCTTGTAATATACTAGAGCTGTGTTGAATTAGGAGTTACAAAAATTACAAATGTAAGTCTTAAAATTATATGTCAGTACTAAATACACATGTAATAATAAGGAACTATATTAATTTTTAACATAGTATGATGGTATAAATATAAAGTTCTAGGGCATTAAATATGAACTAAATAAATAAAAATGATAATACTGATAGTACTCCGTAGGTGGCCTCGTAGAAGTAGGAACTGTCTCTCTCTTTTCCTCAGCCACATCAGACCATTTGTTTTTTTAATCTTAAGTATCACAGATTTAGCTGTGAGACTGCTTCCCTAATAACCTACTCTTCCCACCAGGTTGTTGTTCATAAGCCCCTCTAGAATACAGAAATTCTGGAATTGTCCTCTGTTGGTTAATGCTAGAGATGGATGAAACATTATTTAAACTGGGACATTTAATTAGACTATTATTGAGATAAATATTCTTAAAAGGCTCGCTGTTAACATTCACATCCTGAAAACTGTCTATATACCAGATATGTTTTACTAATCATGATTCCTTTCTCACTATATAAAAGCAAACAATTACCTTAATTCTAAGCCACACCCATTGTTCAGTTAAAGCCCTTTTTATATTATTAAAAAAGCCACTGTTATTCCCATTTCTTCTTTCACAGTTGCCATAATGAGCTTTTTGACCTGATTGTGTACTTCCCACTAAAAAGTTCTGCTAAATAAAAACGCATACTTTCTATGACACATGAGGCCTTTTGGAGTTGTTACTACTGCTTTCCTGGTTTCCTTCTCTATGCTCCAGCTACATTCAACTGCAGATGATACTTAGAATCATCTTAGTGTAAACAATGATACACAGTATCATTGTTGTGCCTGTTCTTAGCATGCAGTGCCTTTACTTTCCCATATGTGTACCTGGAAAATACAGAACTCATTTTTCAAGTCCAAAGCCATTGAGCCTGTCTTCGCCTCTTCTAAGCAGAGTTAGGAATTTAACTATGTAAGCAACCAGTGTATTTTGTACATTTCTTTATTATAGCTCTTATTAAATATAGAATTATTTGTAAACTATAAATTTTATAAGTCTAAGATCATGACTGAAACTGGGTTTCAGAATTGCCTTGCTCATAACAATACTTTGAAAGACTACATAAAAGAAAGAAAAATATATTAGAAATTGAAATTATTTGTATTTTGTCCATAGTAACTTCTTTAGACAAGATATTTAATCAACTAGTATATTCATATTTCTATTGAGGTGGAAATTTACTCTCACTCTCAGAAATGAACTAATGAGTTAAAAAAGTACAAAGTATTCTATCATTTTAAAAATATATTAGCTATAAAATATGCTGGATATTAACTACTGAAGGCAAAATATAACTAAGACATATTTCCTTTTCTTGGACTTCTTGGGATTTATCCATTTCAAAAGCAAAAAAAAAAAAAACTATCTGGTAAAGGAGTCAGAGACATGAAGATATATATCAGATGCTTCTTTATGTACTAAGTACAGGTCACCCCAGGCGTTTCACATGCATTCTCTCATTTGATTGATCAAATGCTCGTGTTTATTTCTTTACTGTTAAGGGAGCTGAGACAATTGTTAATGTATTCAAGACTTGACTATAAGGTTTATATGATGATAACCACACACAATCATATTTTACATCATTTTTCATAGAATTATATTTAAATGTTTCAAAATGAGCACATCTGGAAGGAGCTTCATAGATTGCTATTGAACATTACTATGATTTCACTGTGCTTGGAAATTTTAATAGTAACTACATAAACATTGGCACTTACAGATTCCCTCTTAGTAAGCATATTCATTTATATACCACAGTTGTGAATATTTGAAAAGTAGGTTTATGACCTATTCTCTGCTTTCCTATATAAAAAGTGCTTTAATTTTGTCACTGGATGCAAAACACTGGCCAAGGTTGGCAGCAAATGTAGAGAGCCAGTGTTTTGGCATAGATATCTGATTTTCTGGCAAAACTCTTTTAGCAATGTAAAAGCTGTTATTGAGAGCATATTGTGATGATACATCATGTCAATATTTGTTTGGCTGAGTAACACTTGGATTTAATAAATTCTTAAAATGCACAGTTTACAACTGATGAGCTGTTTTAGAAATCAACTGTATGTATTGTTTGTTTTCAGTGCCACAAACATTTTGACAAGTCTTAAATGGAGTTGCTAGCTTCTCTGAATTTTTAAGATAAATGTATGGACAGATTAGGACTTTTGTAGTTATTCTCAGATGCCCACATTATGTAGGAATGAAACATAAGAAACAGTGAATGAATACATGGGCAAGCTACAGAGATAAATTACCAAAAGAGGATCACCATGTGTTTGTAGGAAGCTACATCCTTGAGCCTGGAAAGACTATTTCTCACAACAGTGGGAAATGAAGGCCTTGGACAGTGTGGGCATTGTGATCTCTGGTGACTTGTAGTCAGTTCCACATGCTTAGTAAATTTAATCTTGAATTTCTCTAATCCTACCATTTGAATTGGAGTAGGGAGCAAATGAAGTAAGAGATTTCCCTCTTTAAGAGATTTCTGAGGGCTTAATTGCAGATGCTTTGCAATATGGAAATAGTAATATTCCAAATATCTTGACTTAATTTTTAAATTATACTAACAAGTTATTACCTATGAAAAGATAATCTCTGTATTTCACAGAACCTTTTGTTTGGGGAGAGATCCTCTATAATGTAATCCGCCTCCCTGTGATTCCGTAGAAAGATATATTTTTGAAATCTTTATTTAAAAATATTTTACAGGAACTTTAATGAAGCAAGCCAGATTCCAAAGATGCCATCATCTTGCTGTAAACAAATAAATAAATATAAAATTCCAATCTATTATCCCTTACCTTTTGCTTCCTGCTTTTCATCTTCATCCTTACTTGCATGAAAAAGACATCTGTCTTGTTCTGGAAAGTTGTTAGATTTTCATAAAATGCACTTTCTTTCCTCCATTTTGAAGCATTTTTTAAAATTAACTAAGTCAGTATTTGGCATTGTAACCTTATCCTCAATCTGTCTAGACAGACTTTGCATTTCTTTGCTTTTTGAGTGTGAGATATTTTTTTTAAACACTAACTGTAATGCCTGTTCTGGTTTCAAACAGATCTATACATCATCTCATAGTCTACTTGGCTATACTACTATGTAGTAAATTTAAGTTAACCTTTGCAATCACAGGATGTGAAGAGCATCACAGAATAGAAAAGGTTTTCCCCATATTATCATATGCAACTGGACTTTAGTTTTTTAGTAGATACTTCTAGATGTATTCATAATTGAGGATCAATAAGAATTTTGTGTCAATGAAATATATAGTTCAGTCTTCTCTGGGTAATTAACATCATCTCTATTTTCATGTGTTTCATGTCTTGGAATAAGATTAGTTAATAATTAACTTGCAAGGGTCATATAATTAGTGCCAATTGAATATGACAGATAATGTCACAGTGATTCAAAGAATTATTGAAAGCTGTGCTGTTATAGAAGATTTAGCAGCAATGAGGATAATTTGAGCAGGAGCTTAATGAGAAGATATATACGAAAGCACTCGTGAATTAGTCAACAAGCATACTTTGAGCACTTAGATCCTAGACATTTTCTGAGCATCAGTGATAGAATAATGGAACAAAATGTCCCTGCTCTCATGGAGCTTGCAGGACAGTAGAAAAGAAATAGTGAATAAATAAACATAATGGCAAAGGCTATGATTAAAGAAAAAAAAGTCAATGTAGCATTTTAGTTAAGGTGATGAGGAATAGATGCAATTTTAGGTAAGATGAAAAGGAGTGCCTCATGTGAATGTGGGAGAATAATGTTCCAGAGAGTAGGAAAAGAAAATGCAAGCTGCCTTGTGGAAAAAACTGCATTTGGTAGGTACTTAAACGGTATAAGTGGATCCTTCCTCTTGGCTCCTACAGTACCATCTTGCAGGGCTCAGAAGGTATCAATTTGAGAATGTGAAAGGAGCCAGTGAAACTGGAATGCATTTGGAGAGGTAAACTGAGTAAGAGATAAGATCACAGAGAAAGCACAGCACCAGAACTGTAGGAACAAAGCTGGGTTTCAGAACTCCAAATAAAGAGGTTTTTCAGCAAGAGATAATGATGAATTTGACCTGAGTAGTGGGAAGGACAGTTGGCTCTGTAAAAACAGGTTCTCTGTCCTCAGATTCAACCAATCATACATCTAAAATATTTGGGAAAAAAAATTATTTTAATATGTACACTTTTTTCAGTGCTACTTCCTAAGCAATACAATTCTACAACTATTTTTATTAAGAATTGCAAGTTTTGTAGAGATGATTTAAAGTATGAAGGAGAATATGCATAAGTAATATGCAAATATTAATCATTTTAAATAAGGGGCTTGAGCATCTAAGGATTTGGTCATTCATCAAATTCCTAGAACCAGTCCCCCATGAATAACATGAGCCCACTCATTGATTCCTGTTATATCTTCGGTTGTAGACCTGAATGAATTTACCATTGAATATTGGATATGAGCGAAAAAGAAGAGTAAATTTGTATTTACCATTAGGGGCTGAATGACTAACTGGATGAATGGTTTTGCCATTGGTGCGATGAACAGGTTTGGGAAAAGAACATCTTGGAAGGAGTGGCAGGGCTAATGTCAGGAGTTTGTCTTAGATACCAAAGAAGGTTATATACTCTTAGTTACAAGCTATCTATTCTTGGCCTTAATACCCTCAGCAACTGACAGTATATAGGTTTAACTAGACTTTTAACTTTGAACTTTAACTGTTCTTTTTAAATGTTCAGAACCATAATCAATGTTTTCACCTTACTTTAAAAATTCCACTAAAGTTACCTAGTTGGAACACCTAAAATGGCTCACAGTATAAAAACTTGCCTTACTACTACAGATTGTCTTAAACCTTTGTAACCTGTGCACCTGTATTCCTGACAGACTCTTTGACTCAACACTCTCAGATTTGGCCGAGGTCTAGAAGAAGCCTTAAAAAATTGGCTGCTCTTTGGAGACTGGCAACTGAGTTTTCAGACATCACTTAGGAGCAGTAACTGTCATTTTCCCTCTTCCTTTTGCAACCAATAAAGGCTGTTCATTTCCCCCCACCTAAAATTACTAAATGATCAAATCATGTTTTATTTATTTTTTGACATGGAGGAATACACCTGCTATTTTGAACCTTAAATGTAAAGTCTTATAAAATCACTATTAGTGTTTCTTTCTGCAAATGTTAGCACACAGAAACAATTGATATTCATGCAGCTTTTACTATGTATCAGGCACTGTGTTATGTTTTACCTTTTTATTTAATTAATATAGTCTACAGCTTGATAATATTGTCATCATCACACTGTAGTTAACTGGAACTTTGGAAGGAACTTTGTAATTTTTCCAAGGTTACACAGCTAAAATAGACAAGCAAAGGTATAACTCAAATCTTGCCTGCAGACTTCAGAGACACCCCCTCTCTGTCACTACAATGCATAGCCTCTTTGGTAAGTTAACCTAGTTCAAATCCCAGAAAGATACTGCTACCCATGACATCAACATCTGCCTATCTCTCTTACTTTCTTACTCTTCTTGACCTACCCTCTAATCCTTTCATAAATCTTAAAGCCACTGAGAAAGGAAGGCGACATGGTGCATCCATATTTTCTCATGGTGGCTCATATCTATCTATTTGGAGTTCTGTCATTACTTTATTCAGCATTTATTAACTGAAGACAAAAATATTAAATAGCTCTGCTTATTGCCCTTAGGAATCCTATGCAGAGGCTTGGGAGCAGAGCAGGCTGGCAGCAAAGTCTTAATTTTTACTTTAAAAATTCCACTAAAGTTTCTTAGTAAGTACACCCCAAACTGTTCACAGTATAAAAACATGCCTTACTACTACAGATTGTCTTAAACCTTAAACCACATTTTGTTGGTCTTATTGGATATTCTCATCCAATGCTTAAAGCCTGACAGATCCCTGCTACATTTGTGCTCACCTAAACTTAACCTTCATTATGTAACTGGAATGGTGTCTAGTAAAGAGCAAAAGAGTCCCCAGAGGAAGACTGAGGCCAATGCTGTTGAATCTGAACACAGGGTAGAATTATAAGTAAAGAGAAAAAGTCAAGGCCAGAAGGCAAGATCATAGCCAGACAAAGGAGAAGGTCAAAAATAAATAGAACCTAGAATTGAAGAACTAAAAGATGAGACTAGAAAGTTTAAACTGCATCAGGAATCAGGAAGGCTTCCAGGCATGGTAGTAATACCAGCAGCTTGGGAGACTGAGGCAGTAGGATCATGAGTTCAAAGCCAGCCTCAGCAAAAGCAAGGCCCTAAGCAACTCAGTGAGACCCTGTCTCTAAATAAAATACAAAATAGAGTTGGGCATGTGGCTCAGTGGTCAAGTGCCCCTGAGTTCAAACTTCAGTACTCCCTTACCCCCTAAAAAGAAACTAAAAAGCCCATAGGAGATAGAAAGGTCAAGATGCTGTAGGTATGTTGGTGAAGGTGTGTCTCAGGAAGTGTTCAGAAATTGGACATTTAACTTACCACTCTTGCTGTCCCAACCAAGAAGCAGGAGGAAATCTGATTAATTTTACTGTCCTTTCTGTTCCACTCCCCACCCTCTTCCCTTCCTTCCCCTTTGTCTAATCCAGTGGATTTCTATTTTTCCACTATCCAACCTCCCTTGTTTTAGGTTAGCTTCCACATACCAGAGAGAACATTCTGCCTTTGGTTTTTTGGAATTGGCTCATTTCACTTAGTATGATATTCTCTAGTTCCATCCATTTATAGGCAAAGGCCATAATTTCATTCTTCTTTATGGCTGAGTAATATTCCATTCTGTATATATATACCACATTTTCTTTATCCATTCATCTGAAGGACACCTAGGTTGTTTCCATAGCTTGGCTATTGTTAGTTGAGCTGCTATAAACATTGATGTGGCTGCATCACTGTAGTATGCTGATTTTAAGTCTTTTGGGTACATGCCAACGAGTGTAATAACTGGGTCAAATGATGGTTCCATTTCAAGATTTCTGAGGAATCTCCATACTGATTTCAATAGTGGTTGCACCAATTTGCAGTCCTACCAACAATGTATGAGAGTACCTTTCTCCCCACATTCTTACCAATATTGTTACTTACATTCTTAATAATTGCCATTCTGACTGGAGTGAGATGGAATCTCAGTGTAGTTTTGATTTGCATTTCTCTAATAGTCAGCGATATTGAACATTTTGTCATATATTTGCTGACCATTCATATTTCTTCTGTGAAGTGCTTGCCTAGTTCCTTTGCCCATTTATTGATTGGGCTATTTGTTTTTATGGTGTTAAGTGTCTTGAGTTCTTTGTATAACCTGCAGATTAATGATGTATCTGAGTTACTGTTGGTAAAGATTTTCTCCCATCCTGTGGAATCTCTGTTCATGTTCTTGTTTCCTTTGCTGTGAAGCTTTATAGTTTGATACCATCCCATTTATTGATTCTTTTTTGAAATTTTTTTTTAGTTGTCAGTAGACCTTTATTTTATTTATTTGTTTATATGTGGTACTGAGAATCAAACCCAGTGTGTCATGCATGGGGCAATCCTCTACCACTGAGCTACAACTCCAGCCCCATTTATTGATTCTTGATTTTATGTCTTGCACTTTAGGAGTCTTATTGAGGAAGTTGGTTCCTAAGCGGACCTGAAGAAGAGTTGGGTCTACTTTCTCTTTTAGTAAGTACAGGGTCTCTGATCCTAGGTCCTTGATCCACTTTGAGTTGAGTTTTGTGCAGGGTGAGAGATAGGGGTTCAATTTCATTCTGTTACATATGGCATCATAATACCAGATCTTAAATTATACTACAGAGCTATAGTAACAAAAACAGCATGGTATTGGCACCAAAAGAGATATGAAGACCAATGGAACAGGATAGAAGACACAGAGATAAATGCAATTATCTCATCCTAGACAAAGGCACCATAAACGTACATTAGAGAAAAGATAGCCTCTTCAACAAATGGTTCTGGGAAAACTGGAAATTCATACATAATAGAAATAAATACCAATTTTAAAGTGTAAGCCTATTTATTAGTTTTCTAGAACTAACAAAGCTCCAGAAACTGGGCGTGGGGTTTACTGAACAACACAGCTCTCAAGATTGGAAGTTCAATACCAAAGTGTCAGCTGGCCTCTCTTTGGTTTGTAGGTGATCGTCTTCTCCATGTCATTTATATCATCTTTCCTTCTCCACTGGTCTGTATCCAAATTTGCCATTATTATAAATACATCAGTCATAATAGTTTAGGGCCCTCTCTAATGACCTCATTAATCCAATTTTCTCTATAAAACCTGTACTTCAAAATAAGGTTAACTTTTGAGGTACTGGGGGTTAGGACTCCAGCAATCTTGCTTTGTAGGAGAGAGATAATTCAACCTGCAAGATTCTACCTCATACAATTTGCTGGTGGCTGCTTTTCAGACAGGGCTGTCAGTTAAATATATAAATTGCAAAATGTGTCCTAAATGTTTTTTGCATATGTAATTACAATTCACAAATCCAATCTGAAATTTATGAATAAATCTCCATAATTTTAAATAGTTAATTGAATGAAATGGAACAAATAGAAGGGAAAAAAAAGAGAAGCATTATTAATCTACAGATTTCACCCTCACCACAGTCCATTACCAAGCACTGTTAAGCAGCAGTTTCAGTTCTCTTAAGTCCTCCCTTGGAAATTCTAAAGAGTAGAACAATGGCCCCAAAGGTGGGTTTCTGAAAGGCAAAGAAATTTGGGCAAGTAATTCATACACCTAACGATTAATCCCCAATCTTCAGCTCGGGTTTTCAACAGTGGCTGAAAGGTTTTCTTTGTGAGGTGCCATAGCTTTGTGTGTGTTACTGTATACAATCACAGCATTCCAATGAACAGAATATTGTTTACTTGTTTCCAGTAGTCAGACTACTTCCCATTGCCTACAATTCTTAACAAAGAGCTCAAACCAGCATTCAACAACCCCTTTGATTTAAAAAACGGGGGGGGGGGAGGGAGTGAGTACCCAAAATAACCTCTAAAAGAACAGACTGTAAGCAGCAAGAAGTTATTAATGCAGAGGCTTCATATTAAATGGGAAATTGAAGGAGCAGAGCCAATTGTAGTTACATTTCTAATTGTTGAAGAGACTTCAAAATAGAAGATTTTAAAATCTGCCTATAAAGGTCTTCTTTTAAGCAAGATTGGGAAAAAGAATTATGATAGACCATATATAAAAATGAACATCCAACTTGCCTATCAAAGTAATTTCTTTCTTCCTCTTCCCATATTCAAGGCACAAGATAATTGCCTCTCTGTGATGTTTTGTTATCAAGTGTTCTAAATAAACTACTCTCAGGTGGCCCCCTGAAGATTAGTCCTCCTAGGAATCCTCCATTGAGCCTCAAAACTATAATTTGTTCCAGACACTTTGGGCAAAATACATTCTTTCCCAATCTCTAAACTTGATAATTAGATGTGTTTAGTTAGAGTTAAAAATAAAATGAAGTAGAATGTTATCCAGGTGCAAATTATTAACCTGGAGTGCTGGCAGAAAGAACAAAGAATTTCAAAAAGCAAACCCATATTTTTGGTATAAGTCTTATGTTTTAGACACTTTGCTAAGTGCTTTATGAGACATACCTCTTTATTCTTCACAATAATCTATTTGCTTGATTCATGGATATTGAGAAAGATGAAATGACTGATACAGAAGTGAATGATAGATGTAGGATTTAATCATGTTTGTTTGACACCAAGGCTTATATTCCTTCCACTCAGTTCCAGAAAGTGAGGCATAGGGGAACAGTGCTTAAAAATATTCCAAACTAATTTCTGAACTCGTCATCAGGTGTTATAATCAGTCTGGGCTGCTGTAGCAAAATATTAAAGACTGAAAGGCTTAAAAAAACCACATTTATTTCTCACCATTATGATTTGGATGTGAAGTGTCCCCCAAAAACTCATGTATGAGACAGTGCAAAGAAGGTTCGGGGAGAAATGATTGGGTTATAAGAATCTTAGCCCAATTAGTGAATTAATCCCCTGATAGGGATTAACTGAGTGGTAATTGAAATGATAGGGTGTGTCTGGAGGAGGTGGGGCTTGGGGTGTGGCTATGGGGTATATATTTTGTATCTGGCAAGTGGAGATCTCTCTCTCTACTTCCTGATCAGCATGTTAGCTGCTTCACTCTGCCACACTCTTCCGCCATGATATCCTGCCCCATCTGAAGCCCTGAGGAATGCAGTTGGCCTTCTATGGACTAAGACCTCTGAAACTGTACAGCTCAAATAAATTTTTTGTCCTCTACAATTGTTCTAGTTTGGTCTTTTTAGTCACAGCAGTGAAAAAGCTGATTGAAACACTCATAGTTCTAGGAAGCTAAGAAGCCCAAGGCCAAAGTGACAAGAGATTGAGTTTCATTGAAAGTGTGAAGGCCCATTTCCTGGTTTGCAGATGGATGTCTTCTTGCTACCTATCCTTGCATGGCAGATAGCAGAGAAATTCAGAACCACCTGTTGCATCTCATCTCCTAAGAGCACTAATCCCCATCTTGAGGGCTGTCCCCTCTTGACCTAATTGTCTCAAGGCCCCACCTAGGATGTCAACATATAAACTTGAGGGGCACATAGCTATTCAGTTCATAATATCTGTGTTCTTCACACTTTGGTCCCTGAGGTCATTATCAGAATTATATTTCTGCTATGCTTTGGCCTAAATCTTGGTTTATAAACACTTTATGGGCATACATCAATACTTTTTTTGTTCTTGCTATTCTTTCTGTCTGAAATGTCCATTTCTACTTTTCTTCTTTTGCAAGAGATTTTTAACCAGTGCAATACCATTGTCTTAGGAGATTGTTTAGAATTATCCTGGTATCCATGGTTATCACCACTATTCTGATAATAAGTGCCCTGTATTTGGGGATGCTTAACAATCTGCAATGCCACATTGTATGGACATCTCCTCACAACAGAGTCACTCTGTGTCAGATGCTCATTGAGTACCTACTGAGGACTCTAACCCTTCAAGTCCTACTACCTCCAGGAGGTTTTAGATATCCTCTACCCTTGGGCCTAAAATGCTTTGCTCCTCTGCAAAATTTAAGAAACACTTCTTTCTCTCAGTCTGTGCATTTTTGTACTAATGTATTTTGAATTCAATTATTATTTCTTTTCTTTTTACACCCATGATTTTTCTTCCTAGTCTTTCTAAGCTCCTTGAGGATAAGTTCATTTTTAATTTTACCTTTATTCACCATCATAATAGCAAATATCTGTAGATCATGTATGTGCTAGCCACTGGTTTTGGTGCTTTGTGTATTTATTTAATTTATTTATTCCTCATATAAACAGTATCATTCCCATATTATAGGTAGAAAGTCTGAGGAAAACAGATGAGATAACTTTTTCAAGTGTCAGATCTGTGATACAAATCCTGGGAATTGGGCTGTAGAGTATGACAGATACTTTTGACCAATAAAGTCATTGGTCTTACCCAACAAGCCTGACCTGAGTGTCTGTTATCAAACACAAAATTAAAAATTTGATTCCTTAGAAAATATTCATGTAATGTGTTACATAGAGTGATGAAGTAATATATACAGAGGTCCACAGATGGTTATCTAACCAAGTTAACGAGATTTTCCAAAAGGATGAAATAAACTTGGAGCATCAAGTGTGAGACAAGGGTGATGGAAAATAATGCTGGAGAATTGGAGGAGAGAGGTCATAGAAGAATGAGGTCAAATAACTTAAACATCATCTTGTATGTAACATGATGCATTGGTCAACTTTCTATCACTTTGACAAAATACTTGATGTAATCTCTATATGAAATCTGAGGATGAGATTGACCATAGTGAAAGCTGTCAGGAGGCTGTGCTTGTGCAGAGCAAGAGATATTATTGAGGATGATGATAACTGCCTTAGTCTATGCTGCTATAACAAAATGCCATAGGTGGGGTAATTTACATAGAACACAAATTTATTTGTCCGAGATCAAGCCTCTCTGGCTTTGGTGTCATGTGAGGGTAGTCTCTGCTTCCAATATGTGTCTTGTTCCTGTGTCTTCACATGGTGGAAAGCTGAAGTGATCTTGTGAAATCTTTTACAAAGGCTTTAATTTCATTCACTAGGACTTTACCCTCATGACTTAATCATCTTACAAAGTCCTCATCTCTTAAAACTATCATATTGGTGGGTAAGTTTCAACATATGAATTTTGAAGGAGACACAAATATACAAACCATAGCAACAATAGTGATGATAGTGATGAGAGATTCCTGAATGAAGACATCAAAATTTTGGCTATGTACTGTTGTGAAGGGTCCCCTTTAAACCACACTGAATTCCCCATGTTTCACTCACTTTTTAGCATCCACCTAATATTCCCCACATAGACCATACATCTTGTATTGGATGAATGGATTACAAATCTAGCCTGTGTTTTATATTCTCAACATCTTATGCTGAGATGAGCACTGGGCTAGGGCTCTTAATATTTGGATTCAGTCCTAATGTTACTTTTGATTACTTGTATTAGTTAACCTTTATTAATCTATTTCATTATCTGTATAAATTAGGGTACAGAAAAGGCCAGAAAATGTCAGAAAAGAAGGCATTCCTACCTTCTTCAGGAATAATTATTGCTTATCTTCTGAACACTAAATGAATATATTATTATGAGCTTAGAAAAATTTAAATGTTTTCATCTTATTTTGACAGAAACTTCTATGTTCTTCTTTTGCCTGAAATAAGTTTTATTTTTATTATTTTTTGATTTGTAAACTAGCCTAGCTCTATCCTTGGTTCACTTCCTTGTCTGTTCTATATGAAGTCAGTGAGATGTGGAATGATGAGCTAACAGCTGAGCCTGGACTGTATTCCTGTCTGATTAGGGTGGCAGAAGGCCAGACCAAACAAAGTGCTACATTTGCACAAAAGATGTCTCTAAACCATGAATTTCAAAGGGGCTGCAGATCTGTATGGTCCTGTTTCCACCTTCTCCTGACCAACAGCCTACTTTGTAGGCAGGAGAAGGACATCTGTAAAGAGCATACATGAGGAAAAAGCATGTGCATGTGTATGTTGTGTGATATGTGTGTAATGAGTGGTGTATATGTGTGACATATTTAAATATTTAACATTTTAAATGAATTACTATTCATTACTGTTTTTGATATGTGTGTAATGAGTGGTGTATGTGTGCAACATGTAAATCTATTTGTGTATCCATGTTCAAGGCAAAATAAGGATAGGCAGGAATTCAGTCACAACACAGTCTCCTCCTGGAAGCCACCCAGCAGGTAAATGTCTCAAGTTCAGCGTGTTTTTCCTAGTTAGCTCTTGATGCACCTGCGTCCCCAGTCGATTGCATATGAACAGAGAATGTGTTTTCTGTATTTTCAGTCAGTGGCCAGTGTGGTGCTTGGCACATGGGAAAAGATATCAGTATGTTGAACTGTGTGATTACATCAATCCACATTTTTAGAATTAATTTGGAGCAGTTGTTTCTGCTCATCGTAACTCCATAAATTTCTCTTAAGTGGAGAAAAGAATATTTTTATTGTATATGGTAGGTAGAGTGTTTACATATAAGTGTCTTTGCAATTTGATAAGAAAAGAAAAACAGTGATGAATAGCAATTCATTTACAAGGAATTCAGATGGCTTGTTAGTGTATTTATTTTTTATTTATTTATTTTGAAAATATCATTTGTTTCTATTTACAGAGAATTCATAAAAATCTTTTTCTCACCAGTTCTATTTACTATGGATTTATAGAATTGGCATTCACATTACTTGTAGGGTCCAAAGCAATTCAGAAATATAATGGAATTCTAAAACACAAGAGGAAAGTGTTGAGTATCTGCAGACACCAACCATGCAAAAAACCATTCTGCCCATTCAGTTAAGGCCAGAATCTTCTCCTTCACTCCATCTGTTTCCAGTCAATATTTACCTGGTCTAATTTTTAACTGATAACAAAGCTCCTAAACAATAATATGTCACTGACTTGAAACTTTCTTGTGACTGTATACCAAAAGGGAATTCTTGTCTTCAAGGATATCACCTAGACCCAAAATAAGACTAATCTGCTTATCTATAATTCCTCAGAAAAGTTCATGGTCCATGTTCTGTCATTTCTTCCTTATCAGATCGATTATCAACAACCAGAAAACATTAATTTTTTAACCTCCTCTCTGGTCCTATTCTATAGTCTTTTTTTTTTGAGGGTGCTGCTATTGTTTTTTTAATTTAATTTATTTATGTATGACAGCAGAATGCATTACAATTCTTATTACACATATAGAGCGCAATTTTCCTCTCTCCAGTTGTATACATAGTATTTTCACACCAATTCCTGTCTTCATACATGTACTTTGGATAATAATGACCATTATATTCCACCATCATTAATAACCCCATGCCCCCTCCCTTCCCCTAATGCTAAGTGAAATTAGCCAATCCCAAAAAACAAATGTTGAATGTTTTCTCTGATATAAGGAGGCTGATTCATAGTGGGATAGGGAGAGGGATCATGGGAGGAACTGTTAGTATATTTAAACATTTTCAAATTTCCTAGATATCAAACAACTAGAAAAGCTAGAAATTTAAAACTCACTTGAGGCACAAAATAATACACTGAGATGATATTTTTTTCTATCAAATACCAAAAACTAAAGTGAAATATGACATTCAGAGTTGGCAAAGATTTAAGAAGCAGACATTCTCATAAGAGCAGAGGTAAATGTAAAATGATACAATCTTTCTGGAGGGTTACTGGGAAATATTATCAAATGTCTTAAATATTCCCTTTTATCCAGTTTCCATTTCTCGGAGTTTTTTAAAAAGAAGAAAACAGAGATATGCACAAAGATTTTTGTACAAGGATTTTTACCATAGCATTATTAACATAAGCAAAGAAGAAAACAAGTGAGTCCCTAAGCAACTTAGCCAGACACTGTTTCAAAACAAAAAAATTTTTAAAAAGAGATGGGAATATGTCCTAGTGGTTAAGTACCCTGGATTAAATCCAGAGTACCAAAAAGAAAAAGAAAAAAGAAAAAAATTAATCTAAATGTTTAATAATAGAGATTCAATTATGAAGCTGTAGCATTCAAAATAAAAAGCAATACCTTGATAATATAATAAAATATGCTAAATATATAGATTGTTCAAAATTCAACTATATATATGTGATTTTAATTTTTTGAATTGTCCAAGGTTTTTATAAAATAAATGCCTTTCACTGTGTTTGTGTGTATGTATTTAATTTTAAAAGAGTTCCTGTTATCAAATACTCAAAACCAAAGGAAGAAAAGGTCATTGAAAATGTATGAAAATTTTGGAGATAATAAATGTTTAATACATTACCTTTAAATATTTATTCATGAGGAAAATGTAACTGATACTCTTTTTTTCTTCTCCCATTAAGAATTTTCACACTTCTGTTCATCAAGGATATTGGTCTGAAGTTTTCTTTCTTTGATGTGTCTTTGGTTTTGGTATCAGGATGATACTAGAATGTGTTTGGAAGAGTTTCCTCCTTTTCTACTTTGTGAAATAATTTGAGGAGAATTTATACAAATTTTTCTTTAAAGGTTTGATAGAACTCTGCTGAGAATCCATCCAGTCCGGAGCTTTTCTTTGTGTGTAAGCTTTTGATGGCTGCTACAATTTCCTTTCTTGAAATTGTTCTGTTTAAACTTTATATGTCTTTTTCTACTTTCTGGCACAATTCCTAATGTTTCAGTTGTTTGATGGGTATCCACTCTGCTAATATTTTTCACTATGCCACAAGCTATTTCCAGACACAGGTGTTGTTTTTAACCAAGTGATTATTTTTGTTATAAACTAATAGATGGCCATAAAAATTATTTATAATATTGAAATATGTAAAGAACAAACTAAAAGTTTTTTTTAATTATCTTCAAGTTGTTTTGC
Source organism: Urocitellus parryii (assembly GCF_045843805.1). NCBI lineage: Eukaryota > Metazoa > Chordata > Mammalia > Rodentia > Sciuridae > Urocitellus > Urocitellus parryii. The sequence continues at coordinate 33,293,089 of NC_135532.1, forward strand.
TAAGTTTTGCGTTTCTTTCCCAACTTGTTCTATGTTTGCATAAAATAGGCATGTTCAATATGTTGATGGTTATTATTTATTTAATGGATATTTATGGTACATACCTATATTCTAAGACCTGTTCTTGGTACTGAGGGAATGCCATTGAACAAACATATCCCTGACTGAAAGACTTTCAATTTTAATAAGTAAGTCTCACACAAATGTAACCAGAAAAATCACATAAAATAATTTCAGACAGTGGTAAGTTCTAGAACAAACATATACAGCCCCATAGGAGGATCACAAGTAAGGAGAAGGATGGTGTACAGTAAGGTGGTCAGAGACAGCTTCTTCAAGAAGGTATCAGTGGAGTGGAAACATGAACAAAATGGAGGAAGAACCATGTTCATGTCAGAGGGATAACATGCCAGGCAGAGGGAAACCTGGGTGTCAGGGCCATGGGGCAGAAACTGATTTGGCATGCTAGAAGAACAGCAGGAGGACCAGTGTGACAGAGTGGAGGGCATAAAGACAAGAGTGAGAGAAAATCAGGTCGGAGGAGTATATACACCATGGAATCATTGTCTAAGTTTTATGGATTTTGTTCTAGCGTTATGGAACATTGTCAAAAGGATTTAGGACAGTGATGCCATCTGATCTCCAATTTTAAAGAGTATGCTGATTGCTGTGAGGATTGTAAACTGTAGATGGAAAAGAAGGAAAGAATAACACCAGTGTGAAGGCTCTTGTATCAGTGCAGGCAAAATAGAGTTGCTTGGACCAGAAATGAAGGCAATTAGAAGAAATCTGACTCTAAATATGTTTTATATATAAAACTAGTAGAATCTGCTAAGAAAGAGATGAATCATTGATGACTTTTACATTCTTGGGTCAAGAAACTGCCTGAACGAGGTTACCATTTAATTAGTGGGATAACTGAGCAGAAAAACAGTGGATATAAAAGTTTGGTGTGGACTTACTGAGATTCAGATGCCCACTAGGTATCTAAATTCAGGTGTGAAGGAGGCAGTGACACAAGGTCTGAATTTCAGAGATGAAGTGAGCTCTGAGATATAAACAAATAAATTGCATGCATATATAAATGATACTTAGAGCCAAAGAGTTAAAATAAATACACTTAGAGAGAGTGGGTAGATTAAAAAATAAAGTGCTCCAAGAATTATGTCATGTGGTAATCCTACATCTGAAGTTTGGGAAGGCAAGAAATGACTAGAGAGTGAAACTAGAAAATATTGCCAGGACTGTATCAGGAAAATAGAAAGAGTATGTAATCCAAACAGAAAACTGAAGCATTGTTCAGCAAGAAAATGATCAGCTGTTTCAAATTCTCTGAAAGATCTAGAACAAAGAATATAAATTGAACATTGATTTGACACCACAGAATTTGTTTTCAACAATAAGAGTAGTTTCAGTGGTGTATTTTCTATTCATGAATTTGACTACTCTAGATACCTCATGTCAGTAGGATCATGTAGTTATTGTCAATTTATTACTGTCTTAATTCACTTAGCCTAATATCCTCAAGGTTGATTCATGTTGAAGCTATGACACATCTTTTTTTTTGTCTAAATAATATTCCATTTTTTGTACATACCACATTTTCTGTGTGCATTCATTGATTGATAGACATTTGTTTCTAACTCTTGGCAATACTGTACTATTTTCTATATTGGCTGCACCATTTTTTTATTCCTACCAATAGTGTACAGTGGTTTCGATTTATTTATGCCCTTGACACTTATTATTTGTTGTTTTATGCAATAGTAGCTCTCCTAATGAATGCCAAGATATCTCATTATAACAACTTTATTACCTTGTTGATTAGTGATGCCAAACATCTTTTCAACTGCTTGTTAGCCATTTGTCTATCTTGTTTGTAGAAATGTCTATTCAAGTTATTTGCCCACTTTTAAATCAGGTTATCTATTTTTTGTCATTGAGTTGTAGTATTTCTTCATATATTCTTCATATATTTCTTTATATATTCTTCATATATTTTTTCATATATTCATATATTCTTCATATATACATGTATGAAATGCAATTATTTTATCCCATTTGAAAAGTCTCATTTTCACTTTGTTGATTGTGAACATTGGTGCATAGTTGTTTTTAATTTCGATGTAGTGAATTTTTGATTATTTTTACTTTTGTTGCCTGTTTTAGTGTCTCATCCAAGAAATCATAGCCAAATCCAATGTCATAAAGATTTTTCTCCAATGTTTTATAGTTTTAAGAATTTAAGCTAAGGCTTTTATAGTTCTTAAGGCTTCAATTTGAGTCTGTTTCATTTTCAAGAAGACTTTTACTCATGAAATGAATCTAACTTATTATTTTTTTTTTGCATGTAGATATCCAGTTTTCTCAACACCATTTGTTGAAAAGATTTTCTTTCACCATTTATTGGTTTCATGAAATTACATGGAGAAATGGATTTAATGAGTTGCAAGGGATGTATTATTTATACAGTCAATTAATCAAAGTGAGAAAAGTTTGAATTTTGCAGAAACTGGGAGCAACTCTGAACTGCATACATAAGCTTAATGTGTTCCCAACCAAAGTGAAAGGGCTGATGTGATCCCCTAATCTGAGACAGCTGCTGTAGTAGTAGTAGTAGGAGAGGAGACTCTTCTTCTCAGTTTAGCTGAATCTGTAGCACTGTTATTAAAGTACTCCAGGCTGCTGCGTGTCCTGGGAAAGGTAGCAATATTTTAGACAAGTCTCTTTTGCTTGGAGGAAGAGAAATAAATCTGTAATAGTTAAATGAGATTTATGAAGAGATTCAGTGACTGCTCTCAGAAATGAAGCCAATGATAATCTCAACATGAACTTCAGCTTGAAACAGGGAAGCATACAGATTCGAGGTGGTTTCTCTGTCTTTTGTTTATTTAGGGCCACATGGCATCTCCTCTTTTTCTTTCATCCTCTTTCTCTTCTTTGTACTAATCATATTCCCCTGATTGTTCTTTAGCAGTCACATGTACCAAAATGACACCCCAGACTAGATTTTACCTAACCTTTCATTACACTGATACCAATATCAAACTAATAATAATGATATCAACAATAAATGATATCTTTGAGTAATTATATGGCAAAGGCTACTTTAAGTGCTTCATGTGTTTCTAACTCATTTATTCCTTAAAAACACAAATGGTGAATGGGAATTAAAGTCCTACCAGCAGGCCTGTGACCTATTTTCTGCCTTCAGTGGAAATGCCTGGTAAAGGAAAAGCTAAGCATTCAAATTTCTTTGCCAACTTTTCAGTTATCAGACCTGCTTATAAATTTATTTTAATAAACAAAACTATTTATTAGCAGGAAAATAAAAGTTTAAATATGTGAAAGGCTTTTAGCAGAGTATCCTCAGTCAGATTAGGTTGTTTATTCTAAATAAAACTGAAATTTAAGGATTTGGAGGATTTTATTTCCTGGAAAAACTCATGTAACCTATCTAATTAATAGGACACAAAAGGAGATGTTTTGGAACCGAATGATTCCCTATTTAAGCCATATTCTTTTGTAAATTTTACATAACAACTATGTATTGAATCTGAACCATAAGGCCTCAAAACATGGAAGGCAGTGTCCAACATCCCCATGGAAGGAATGTTCACCTGGTCTTGCTATGGCTTCTCTGTTTTAAATTATTAGTAAAATGGATACCAATTAGTATTTATTATTTTTATTGAGTCCAATTTAACTGTTTAACTCTTTAGGTGATTGCATTTATTCATGACTTACAGAAAAAGAAATTAAGGAACAGAAAATGAAGTAACTTGGGGCCAGGGTTATAGCTCAGTATGAGAGCACTTGCCTATACATGTGAGGCACTGGGTTCAATCCTCAGCACCATATTAAAAATAAATAAGTAAAGGTATTATGTCCACCTAACACTAAAGTTTTTTTATTAAAAAAAAAAGAAAATTAAGCAACTTGCTAAAATTCATACCACATTGAGTGAAGGATTGCCTTCACAAAGTCCAACAGATCCCACCTTACCTGTTGCTATGCTACACTGATCCTATCAGGCCTATTTGGCTTCTCATCCAAAATCCTACCACAGAAAAAAATGTCATGGTTAGCTGGCAGACCAGTGACTTATCATTGTGACTTACTCATCTAAACAAGATCAATTAGAGTAAGGTTCACTAGTACTGATTATTTAAGACTGGAGTGGAAATAATCCTGACAATGTCTTTAATGTCTAAGATGTTCCTATTAGACTAATTCTTCCATAGATCCCCTTCTAGCTGTACCCATGGCCATGAAGATGTTATTCTTCAATATAATTTCTAAGGAAAATATTTCTTCTATCATAAAGCCAACAATAGTAAAAAAAAAATCACCTTACTGTTGGCCAAAGTTTGAGAAAATTTGTTGAGAATGTATGATGTTAGGAAGTCTTCATTCCTAGAGAACATTTTCAATAATGATAAATTAAGAGGCAAGCTGTAAACCAGAGTTTACAAAATGTTTATTAATTACTTCAGACAGATGAACTACCAAAACCATAATCAGGAAATGTAGTCAGTGCATATGTACGTATGTACACATCCCTATGAGGGACATATTTCTGCCTATCAAGATATTTAAAGCCTTTGAATGATTTTACCTATGTATTTTTCTTCTATTTTGATTTTTCAATGAATTCATCCCATTAAAGACTATATCTTGGGATTAGAACCAGCCCACAGCTATTCAGAAAAACAGGAAGCAAAAAATAACCCCAGCTGACCCTTCTGTATCATGATTTGTTATAAATGGAGAGAACATCTACTTCCAGCCTCAGCTTTTGAATTAAAGCACATTTGTATTAAGTTATGTCTAACAAAAGCAGTTACAATTTGGCACTACTGTGAATCTTTTTTTCCTCTTACAAATTCTATTATCAGATTGGGCTGGATTTATCTTTTCCCTGAAGGGAGATTATCAGAGCATTTATGTGCTTTGTGTATATTTGTGAAATTCTTTACCTGGACTTTTCATTATTTGCATAAAAATCAAAGTTCTTTTGTAAAGATTAATTTTCATTTCCAGACGTAGATTTCTCCATAAATTTATTGAATACAATTGATCCAAGGTGTCTGGATTTGATCACATTGTTAGTGTTTGGAAATTTGTAGAGCAGTTTTTTCCACAATTCTGAGAACAATCATGTTTACCAGGTCAGTCTCCCTTTTCAGGAGAAGTCAGGCTGGAGAAGTCACCTAGATTCTTAGGTGTAGAAGGGAACTTGCCTACTCGAAAGACACAGGAAGGCAGATTTAAATCTTGTATTACTTTTTTTACAGAAAATTAAAGTTGTTTTTAAAAATGACACTAAGCATGAATCGATGCATATGGAAGTAACTGGAAAAGCCCCCATTTAAAACTTAGCTTTTTTTTTTTCCTGTACTTCCATTATTTCTTCCTGCCATGAATGAAAAAAAAAAAAAGGCTGTTTTATAACAATACGAACTCTATCTTCGTTCTAAGACATAAGAATTCCTTCACTATCTGTACCCCCATCAAACTTTTGTGTCACACATTAATTTTTGTGAGGTGCTATTTTTTATTTCCATGACTAAGCAAATGTTTATTTTATTTCTTTGAATTTCCCCTATAAAGATTTTTGAAAATTCATTTCAACTATTATCAGAATCCTAGAAAATATACAGCATCAGCTATGGTGCAAATGTCATTAGCTAAAAAAATGATTATTTCCTGGTGAACTAGGGTTAGTTAGTCTGAATGAGGACTCCCACACAATTCTGAGCATTTTCTTCCAAAGACTCCTCGTAAATGGTCACAGACACCATTACTAACAGGCTGGCATTTTTGATGATTCATCAGTGTAATTACTCTCTATCTTGATGGAGTAGAGTACATTCTCAGGCTGTCAGATGAGCCTATGTGATGAAGTTGAAGTCAGTGGAATGTGAACAGAAGTGACATATGTCACTGTCAATTCTAAATTGGAAGAGAAAAGGCTCTCCTTGAACCCTAGTCTTTCTCTGTAGGGGTGTTGTGCAAGATGAGAATCACAATATGTGAGAAGCATTGATTTTGGGGTCACTTTGTGGAGGATGGCTGCTTGAGTCATCGGATGAGTAGAAGGCTGTGAGTGAGGAAGAAATAGATGTATATTGGCTTAACTCTTAAGAATTTGGGGATTCTATAATACAGTAAAACATAATCTATCTCTTCTTGTTCAATTTATATTCTGAGTTGCCTAGCAGCTAAAATTAAAAAAAAAAAATACTTGAATAACTGAATTTCTTTTTTCCAATTAAAATATATTTAAATAACATTTGATATAAAATATATTTGAATGCATGCATATGTCCTCATCAAAAGAAAAAGGCTTTTCATATAATTTAATAGGAAATTTCCCTTATTCATCCTCAATAAAGCATTAAATAATATTTCAAAAAATGGTATAACCAAAACACAATACATAATTATCAAAGAAAAACTTCCCCTCAGATAAGAGTATAAACACGGATCATAACCAATGAACGTCTTTCTCCTTTTCCTATATAAGTACACTGAGTTTTTGTGATCTAACAGAATGCAACAATTTAAATCACAGGATATGAATATCAAATGTATTACATATTCATCAGGTATTTGGTGTTACACTGAAATCAAATCAAAGTTTATTTCTCTGATGAAGACCACAAGTATCTATAAGCTATGTTATTGATTAGTAGGAGCTTTATGTGATTTATGAACAGCTTTTCAAGGCCACAATCTGTTTCATGAAAATTATAGTCCAACTATGGAAGACTTGTTTGGGTGGGATGAAGTTCACAAGAATACCTCTGATTCAGTCCAGAATTTTCCTCATAAATGAGATTAGATCCACAGTCTAGCAATTGTGAATTGTGCTGCTATGAACATCGATGTGGCAGTATCCCTGTAGTGTGCTCTAATAGATGAATGGATAAAAAAAAAATGTGGCATTTATACACCATGGAGTATTACGCAGCACTAAAAAATGACAAAATCACGGAATTTGCAGGGAAATGGATGGCACTAGAGCAGATTATGCTCAGTGAAGCTAGCCAATCCCTAAAAAACAAATACCAAATGCCTTCTTTGATATAATGAGAGCAACTAAGAACAGAACAGAGAGGAAGAGCAGGAAGAAAAGATTAACATTAAACAGAGACATGAGGTGGGAGGGAAAGGGAGGAAAAAAAGGGAAATTGCATGGAAATGGAGGGAGACCCTCATTGTTATACAAAATTACATATAAGAGGTTGTGAGGGGAATGGGATAACAAACATGGAGGGAAATGAATTACAGTAGATGGGGTAGAGAGAGAAGATGGGAGGGGAGGGGAGGGGGGATAGTAGAGGATAGGAAAGGTAGCAGAATACAACAGCCACTAATATGGCGGTATGTAAAAATGTAAATGTGAATGTGTAACCGATGTGATTCTGCAAACTGTATTTGGGGTAAAAATGGGAGTTCATAACCCACTTGATTCTAATGTATGAAATATGAGATGTCAAGAGCTTTGTAATGTTGTGAACAACCAAAAAAAAAAAAAAAGAACCAAAAAAAAAAAAAGAAATTAGATCTTTCTCAAGCACTTGAAGTTGGGTATAATCAAAGTCAGAGTCCTGATTCATAGCCTAATATGTTATTGCCCTAAAATATTTAAGGCACTTGATATTCTCTTTATTGCTTTCATTAGTCCATTATCATTATCCATAATGTTGGGGTTCATCTTGACATAATCATACATTCATGGAATATAATTTGCTCCACTTCAGTCCCCAGTATTTCCTCTTTCCCTCCTCTGCTCCCTCCCCATGTTCTCCTTCCTCTGGTCTACAGATATTCCTTGCATTTATTTATAGTTTTAAAAATCAGTCCTTTATACATATACATAAAGTTGGAATTTCACTACGGTATATTCATATATGTACATAGCATAATTTGGTCAATGTCATACTGCGATTTCTCGATTTCTCTTGTTTCCTGCCTGTCTTCTCTTCAAACCCTTCTCTACTCCATTGATTTATCTGCTATTCTTGTAGGATCCTCTTACATTTTTCCTCCTCACTTTACTCCAGCTTCCACATATGAGAAAGAACATTTAACCCCTGGCTTTCTGAGTCTGGCTTATTTCACTTAACATGATATTTTCCAGTTCCACAGCTCCACAGGAAACTATTAACTGCATTCTAAAATATTCCTGGGTAATTTATATGAAACATAAACTTTATAAAATCCTCAGAAACTACCTTTAGATGATGACATTAAAATTGTCCATTGAAATGTTGAAAATCATAATTACTTGAAAAGTTCAGGATTCTAATGTAGTTTATGCTAAACCATTCTAACAATTATTGACCAAGAATCTTCTTAAATGTGTTTGTTCTTATAGGAAAAAGTCAACAAATTTTTTTTTAAAAAAAATGAGTTCCTTCTGCAAATTGCTACTATAAATTATTGCATAATTTATGTTGATAACTTATTCATATATCACTCTGGAGTATTTTTACTTATATTAATAAATATCAGTAATTGCTGTGTGAATACAATATTAGCATTTTACAAGACTGAACACTGATGAGATTCAAAATAATTAAATATCATACCTAGTTTATTAGCTGGGATTAGAACTGGCTGAAATATAAACCCAAAACACTTTGGTTTAAACATGATAGAATTTAGTTCTTTCTCAAACTCTTTTGCTTACTTCTTTCTCAAGTTCAAGGCTGCTCTATGGTTTTACTATTGAAAGATCCAAGCTTCTTTTCTCTTACTGTTCTGCTGCATTCTGGTTTCATTCACAAAACCAACTCTTAGTCAAAGAAGGCTGCTGAATCTCAAGCAATTATAATCATAGACTAGTTTGAAGAAGAAAGAAAGGGAAAATTAGTAGTTTCTGGAAATTATGCTCCTATTTTTGACAAGATCATTTAGCCCACACAACCACACCTGGCTAGAGAGGACTCCTGGAAATCTTTTTATTCTGACAATCCCTGTATATATCTGAAAATGGGACTCAACACTTTGAAAATAGTAGTGACTCAATATAATGAATCTACATTTAGTTATCTGCTAATTGTATTTCATGTCTAGTAAATGATGACACCAAGACTAGAGCCTAGATTCCCCTGCTTTTTGTCTTAAGGTGTAATTGCAGTATGCTTCCATATAAGTAAAAAGAAAATGAGTTTGCACATAGGCTTATTGTTTACCACTTGCAGCTGAGATTGTATCTACCATGAAACTGTTCCTGCTTGATGTCATTTTGTCAGACTTGTTTGGATATAATCTTTGAAAAAAGCACAACTCACAGTTTTACTATTGTGAAAGATTGGTCTTTACAAAAATTCTCTTCATGTGGTTAACTTCCAAAATGATTTTTTCCTGAGTGCTATAAATGTCTTGTAGTGTTCTTGTTTTCTTTTAAAGAAATAACTGTGTATAACAGAAATCAGTTGTGAGATAATGCATCTTTTTACCCCATGCAAAATTTTAGATCAAGAAACTCATGCATTTTCAAAAAAAAAGGATAAATACCAATTGGAGGGACCACCATGAATGAATAAGTTTATAGTTCTAAAGCAATAAAAGACTTTACATCTTGCATCTGAAGTATCATCCTTTCAAACCAAAATCATGAATAATTTAGCTAAGACTGGGATTCATAATTCAGTATTAGAACCATATCTTTCTTTAAGAAAGAAATAATTTCCTGAGCATTTTTGAAGGTACGTAAAACATTGATGATAAGACTGGTAAAAGTCTCCACTGTGATAGACTGAATTTTTTTTAAAAAGTGTGTTTGACAGAGTTTTAGAACATTCATATAGAAATGGGCTACGTTTGGAATTGTGCTTTCAAGCTAGGCTGTCCTAAATATCCAGAAGATGTGGGAAAACAAAATGAAGCATAGTGAAGGAAATAAAAAGTTTGATTAATGGAAATGAAAAATACTTTATTACATTGGTGTCAGCAGATTATAGAAGTTTGAAATGAGTAAAAAGCTAAATGTATCTGGAGACATAAAAGAGAAAGTAAAGAAATAAATTATTTTTCTTGCCTCAAAAACTTATAAATGCCATTAATCTGAAGATGAAAAGCAGATCCTGAAGTTTAAACTTTTTTATTAAAGCAATGGTCATCATATTTTAGTGTATACCAGAATCACCCAAAGGGCTTATTAAAACACATATGAATGGGCCTTACCCTTAGAGTTTCTGATTCAGTAGATCTGGGATGAGGCTTAAAACTGGCATTTCTTACAAGTTTTCAGATAATGTTGAGGTATTGATTGCAGACTTCACTTTAAGACCACCACAGAATGGAATATTAACGTAAGGGAAAAGGTCTCTCTGTTGAAATAGTATTGAGATTGCACTTAAGTTTTTGAGAGAGTCATCTATAAGTTGTCATTTAATTTGTCATATCACTACTCTTTAGAAGTTAGAATTTTCTCAGCAAGAAATCCATGTAGTTCCTTAGAAAGGACCTTTACCTATAATGACCCTATCATGGTTACAACTCTAAAAAAGAGGATCTTATGAGCATATACAACAATGAACACTCAAATTAATATTATATGTTTTATCTAGTTTCTATTTAGCCTCTTTTCTAAAAGAAAGGAAACTAAAAATTCTAGTCTTGGTGAATTGCATATGTATGTGTTGAGCCCATGGTACTTTTAGGAATTTGCTTATTTAGAGTCAAAATTAAATAAAATACACACAGAAGGTATCTAAATGGATTTTTTTCATATTTTATATAACTTTTGTGCAAAACACATTTTGGGTCAAATAATTTATTATTTCTCATTTAGAAGGCTGATATTGTGGTGCTTCAAGACAAATAATTTCTTAGGCAGTACCACTAATGGATAGGACTCTTAGCATTAAAAGCATTTTTTTAGATAAAAGCATCATGTTGCATTATGCATGATGAAAATGAAAACTTCAAAGAAAGTAGGGTTACAATCTGATTCTAAGTCTAGGTTAGTTCACATAAAAGAGTACTCCTTCATAGAGAAAGGAGTAAATAGAAAATCTGTGGCAGATACCAAACTGTGCAATAACATGAAATAAATACTAAATTGTGAGAAGCTATAATGAGCACTGTGAGATGCAGGATTGGAAGTGGCTAAAGTATGCTGTACTCTGGTCAGTCAAATATCCGAGGAGCTATCAGATCATACATATAGTACAATTATGTCCATTAATTAACAATAATTGACCAAAACTCAATGCAGTAAAACCCAAGTCTGTGACTAGTATGATTTTCAGGTATAGCTGGTTTACTACAGGTAAATTCACTAGAAGTGATGTCTATGTAATGAGTACAAAGCCCAGTCTACAACTCATCTAGGGTCTTCCAATTGTTTGTCTAGAGGGTTGAAGAAGAGCAAACTGGCCAGTGTGGTTAACACACACAAATGACAGAGATGTTGTCACAGATAAGGCAAAAATGTCAGACAGAGAACAGAGACAGTTGGTTGAATATTGGTGGGACAGTATTTGTGTAAACCCTGAATTCTAAAAGGTTTTGCTTTCTTTCTCATGAGGTTCCCCAGATACCATGGAAATCAGAGAATGTGACATATTATTTATTTTAAGGATCCCTGAATATTATGTGACACTTAGAAGATGCTTTAGGAATAAGAAGAAGGAAGCTAGTCCACCAAGAACCCTGCTTGTGGAATCTCTCTCAACAGAGTCCCCTAACTTTACAGGACTGCCTAGTATAGTGCCCACTTGTCTCAAAATATTTCCAAGATATTATAAATGTTAGGACAGTTTTAGAATTACAGAAAGGAAGGAAAATTAGTCCTTAGGGTCCCTGTGTACCCTATACACTTTCACCTGTGGTACATATACGGCAATTAATGCATCATATTGATACTTCATTAATAACCAAAGTGCATATTTTATTTATATGTTTTTAATTTTTCCCTAATGTCCTTTTCTACCCCCACAGGATTCCATTAAGTATTCTACATTACATTTATCATGTCTCCTTAGGTTTCTCCTGCTGTGATAATTTGTCAGACTTTGTTTTCAATGTCCTTGACAGTTGTGAGGAGTAGCAATAAGGTGATCTGCAGAGTGTCCCTGAATTGATGTTTTTACCATGATTAGACTAAGGATAGATCACATCATATATAGGATCTGGACTACCAAGATGACATCACTGTTATAATTTTGATCATCTTGCTGAGATGATATGAGTCAGATTTTTTCAGTATGAAGTTCTTCTCTTATTTGCCTCTTTATATTGCCTACCCTTTCTCTGGTAGTGAATCCCTGCTTTCCAGCCTCTGTCACTTTGGAACCCCACAATCCCCAGTGGAATCAGACAGTCACTTTCCATGAAGGCATCTCTGTCAGACCTCCCCATCATGCAGAGAACTACTGTAGAGCTTTCCAGTGTTGCCAGTACTTTCTCTACCATTGTATTTCTCAATGACTCAGTGAAGGAAGCCTCCTCACTGTCCTTCCAATTAGAAAAAAAGATAATCAGTTAATCCCAGAATTTTTATATCCCTAAGACTTAGTATTTCCTTCTCTACTTGCATCTTAACTTCATTTAAGAGAGTCCTTGGTTCAAGCCAGGTTCCAGTTAATCATTTTATCAAAGTATTGGTATCACTCCTGCTTCCTTGAACTGACTTGTTGAATTTAGAATCTCTGGTCAGTTCATAGATTTCAATAGAATTGGCCAGATTATACTCTTTCCTCCTTGGTCTAGAAAAATTATAATCCATTTCCCACATAAATGATCAGATATCTGCAACCCTTAGACTCTCCATGCTTCCTTGGAAGCTGCTGGAGACACTGCCTCTGAGCAAGAGCTGCCCTGGCTGCTGTTGCTGGGAACTATTAGACAGCTGGAACCTTTAGTCACCTGCCGTCACTACCTGCTTGTATAATTGTGTCAAATTTAGAAGATTATGACTTCCATAATTTTTGCTTCTTTGAATATGATGCAATTTTCCTTGTAGTGTAAAATAAAAATGGTTTTTAAAAATGATTCAGGCATGCTTGAAAAGAAAATTCATTCTCCATAGGATGCAGGGTTAAAATATTAGGTTTGGTGAAATATATTATTCAAATTCTGTTTGTCTGTGTATTCTTTTGTTATTACGTATTTATGTGACAGAAGCTAAAATAGCTGTGTTAAAGTTTCTCACAGTGGTTGCTCCTGCTAGTTTTTCTCTGAATTTACTGTTTTTTCCCCTCCTCTACATGTCTTGATGTTGTGTTATTAAGCTGTCACAGTGTATTATATATCCTCTCAGTGTAGAATAACTCCCTTTGTCCTAATTTATTTTTTGCTTTGATTTTTTTGCTTTGCATCATAAAATTCTTGCTACATTTTCCTAGTTTTGTTTGTAGTTTATAATTCTTTCCATTGTTTTATTTTTGCTATTTTAATTCATTTATTGTATGAGAAATGCAAAATTGAATTTGGTTTTTAAATACAATATGTAAGTATTGGTTTCTAAAGAAGAAAGTTTTGCCGGTTTCCCTTTATTGTGATAAGTAATTTATCTGAGTACCTACTTTCATTGTACTTAATTTAAATGAATAAATCATGTAATAATATCAAAATTATTCAAAAGAAAAATAAAATCTAGTATACAAGAAATATACACTATAATTAAAAGTCTGAACTTTAGCAATGGCTGGATGAAATTATAGAAAACATGGGAAAGAAAATAATAAACAATAAAATCAGTAATTTTCCATTGAGGGATAAGCACTGTTAAAATTTTGGTACATTTTCTGCCTCCTCACATATTGTTTTGTATCACTGAAATTAAACTATATGCATTATTCTGCTTTTTACAGTTATCATTATATGGTAAGCATTTTCCCACACCATTAAACCCTTCTTGTAAACAATATTTTATTGGTTTCACTTTATTATCAAATAGGCTAATATCCTTTATTGACATAGCTCTATTATGGAAATATGAGTTCTTTCTTGTCACTTACCATTGTTAACAGATTTTTAATACATTTAAATTATTTTCTTAGACTGTAGCTATAGCATTGTTATATCAAAATATCATTTTTAAAAAGGACAATCAACACATAATATATTACCCTTTTCCAAAAATATGTGTAAATTCATATTCCCAACATATTGAACTTAAAGGTAAATAAATTTTATTTCAGGCTGATTAAAATGTCAACACTTTATTCACTGTTTTATCTCCAGGGTCCACAGTGTTTTCCATCTATAGTAGGTCTTCAGAAATTATTTCTAAATGAATAATTGAATTTTTCCTATCAAGGTAATATTGCAACAACAGAAAAGGGATAATTCTTTAGAATACAGGAGAATGAGTTTATGTGGGAAAAAGGAGCTATTTTTTGAAAGATTAAAAAATAGCTATTGACTCCACCACACTTTAAGACATAATCAAGTGTTATTTTTTTAATTGTGTTTCTATTTATCAATATGTAAAGTAGAAACTAATTCCAAGTATGTATGTGTATACAAACACACACACACACACACACACACACACACACACACACTTCATTTGTTATAAAGTTAAAGTCAAATTTGGTTTATTGACCAAAGTTAGCAATCATCTCAAACATTAGTCAACGATCATAAATGAAAAGCAGAATTGACATGGTGAATCACTTCTATATATTTGTGTAACAATCATTTATATTCATTTTTCCTCAAGTGCATTCTCCAAACATGGTGCTTGGGGAAACTAGAATTTAGACAGATATCAGAAGTCTTATGATGGACTTTGGGACCAACAGAACATCTAAAATTTGAGAAGAAAAATTCCAGTAAAATGAAGAGAGGGAGAGCACCTCCAAATATGCACAGAAACATTTACCAAACTTTTGGTGAACCTCAGCTAGGTATTTGGCTGAGTGATAATCTAAGGAGCCCAGCTAAGGAAGGGAGAAATGGAGAAGACTGAAAGAGGATGCAGAAATTTCAGCTGCTATCTGCTACCTGTTTTAGAGAAAATACTTTGGAATTCAAGTCTAAGCTAAAAGATGTTTATAAATACATTGTGATTTTCATTGAAACTAGCAAAGACCTACTTCAGAGAAGTAGTTTATACTTCTAAATCTGAAGAAAAAGATATATGCCCTACAATGAAGGCAAAGCCTAACAACTAAAATAAAGTCTACACATTTAAGATCATTCTTCAACAATTTAACTGCCTGCTAGAATAAAATAAAACACCTTTGAGAGGGAGATAAACCATTGTGACTAAATGAGTCATTCCCAATGCAGAATATATAATAAAATTACTAGACAAGCAAAAAAATCACAAAAACATGACATGTATCCAAGAAAAAAAGTTAATGAAAAAAGACATGAATATCTAAGACATTGAAGTTAAAAAAAAATGAGTAGCCATAGTACCCCTGAGTTCAAACCCTGGCGCCCCCCTCCAAAAAAAACAGCATAAATAACTATGCTAAACATATTTGAAATTCTTCAGAAACAGATCAACACTATGGTGGGAAAGCTAGATGATTTTAAAACTACAAAAAAAAAAAAAGATGAAAAGGAGATCCTAGAACTGAAAATACAATGCTTCAATTATAAAGTCTTTTATGGGAATAAGCAACTTAAATAAAATAACACAAGACGTTATAAACTTGAAGACAAGTTAGTAAAAGTTGGCACAAGTTGAAGGACCTAAAAAGATAAAAAGAGAGTTTTTTAAAAAGATAAATACAGATTTCAATAATTTGTGGGACTTTATCAAATAATTCAATATCTGTAATTGAAATCCCAAAAGGGAAGAAAGCAGAAAATGGGTCAAACAATGCATGAAATATATTATTCAAAAATAGTCTCATACATTTCTCTAAAAATAGTAACTCAAAAATCCAGAAAGCTCAGCAAGGACCAAGCAAGACTAATAAATATATCTAGTGAGGATGGGTATAGAATATTTGGCTACCATGTTCAATACCCAGCACTGCAAAAAGTAAAAATAAAAAATAAAGCTATATCTAGACATATTATTGTCAAATACAGAAAAAAATTACTATATATATAATAGCAGAAGGAAGAGACACATAACACACAGAACTCAGTAAGGAGACCTACCTTCCTTGACCATTGGAATAGTACCTTTAACATGCTAAAGAACCCAAACAACCAATTAAACAAACAAATAATCCTGTTAACCTGGAAGCCTATCCCCAGAAAAATCTTTCAAAATTAAACAAAATAAAGACATTTAGATAATTAAATATAAAGACAAATTTGGGCTTTTGCTATAGCAAGAAATGACCCCTATAGTCTCTCTCTCTCTCCCTCCCCCATCCCTCTCTTCCATTGATTACAATTAAAAACTCTAGACAAAAATGCAAAAACAATTGCTTGAGGATTCTGAAGTGTGAACAAAAGTAAATAGCTTATGAAAGGAAGTCAGACATAGGGCAGGGATGATGAGGGTAACATTTATATTGATTTCACACAGTTGCATAGTAGAACAGAGACAGGAGAAGATAAAACTTCTAAAAAAATCCTACATGTATGAAAGAGGAATCTAGAAAAGGAGCCTCAATCAGGGCAGACTGTTAAGGGGAATTTCAGAAAGAGTGATAAAGAATTTCTTACTCTCTAAATAAACCTGCACAAGTCTCAGACACTCCTCTGAGCTATGCATGAATTAAACAGATTCCAAATAGTATAACAAATATGTTGAGAGCTAAACAAAGATTTAAACCATAGCCCCAATCTCAGACTAATCCCTGAATGGTATGTATGTGTGAAAGACCAAATAAGCATAGCAAAAATTTGGAGTCTAAACTGAGATTGGAACCACTACCCACATAAAGCAAACAAGAACTTGGGGCCTGCACCTAACTGGGCTGATTACCTGCTAAATCAACAACAAAAACAAAACAGCAACATGATCAAGAAGATCATAAGAGAGCTCGTAGTTTACACAAAATAATAGCCAAAGTTTCTAGGATCCAATCCAAAATTATTTGACATAAGAAGACCCAGGAAATCTGACCAATACTGAAGTGAAATAATAATCTGGGAAAAGAGCCAGATGTTGGAAGTGTTCAGGGTTTAAAGCAACTGAGTAAACTGTTCCATGAAGTAAAACTTAATACACAATAAATGAATAAAAACTAAAAATTTTCCACAAAGAAATATAAAACATTTTTAATGGGAAATGTTAGAAGCTGAAATATAACACTTGAAATTTAAAAAAAAAAAAGTCATTGCATGGGTGCAATACTAAAATGAAGATGACAAAGGAAAAATCATGTTGACAATAAAACAGTTGAATGTGTGATCACCACAATAATGTAGAAAAAGCATTTGGAAAAATTCAACATTCATTTAAATTCTCAGCAACAAAACCTAGAAGGAATCATACTCAATGTGATAAAGGATATTTATTAAAACAACAGTAACACTTCAAACTAACATCATTCTCAATGGTTAAATATTGAAATTGTGCCTGTCAAAATTCAGAAGTAATTCAAGACGGCCCACTGTCACCACTATTATTCAACATTGTCGTGGAAGTTCTAATGAATCCAAAGGTTATAAATAAATAAGTACAAGCACAGACATTGTAAAGAAAGAAATAAAATTGTCTTTTTCACGGTGTGATTTTTTGAGAAGAAAATTCTGATGCATATAAAGGGAATCTAGTAGACAGTATAAATTATCTGAACAAAGTCATAGGAGTCAAGATCAAAATTTTAACAATTGTATTTCTCAATATTAGCAATAGTAATTGGAAAATTGAGTTAAAATAAGAGATTCTTTTTTAGAATATCAAAAACATAACTATCTGAAGAATCAATTTAATGTGATATATGTAAGACACCTACACTTAAAGGTATAAAATATTTGAGAAATGCAAAAATATCACTAAGAGAAATTAAAGACACACACAAAAAGGAGATACGTTTTCAGACTTGAAGGCTCAAAATCAGTGTCAGTGATTCCTAAATTAATTTATATATCCATAAAATTCCAAACTTTAAGTAGATGTTTTATAGAAACTTAAAGGGCATTTCTAATATTTGAATGGAAATACAAGGGATTTATAATAGCCAAAGCAATTTTTGAAAAAATAACTAAGTTGAAAGTCTTTTGCTACTTGATTTTATGGCTTATCATAAAGCCATTGCAGTCAGGATATGTAGTCTTGGCATAAAGATAGGCAGAGGTCAATGGAATCTAGAAAGAGATCCACACATATGTAGTGAATTGATTTTCAGCAAAAGTATTGAAATAATTCAATGTGCAATGAATAGTCTTCAACAAATGGTGCTGGAACAACTAAAGAAGAATATGGAAAAAATTGAATATCAATTCTATCTCAGAAAAAATTGATTTGATATAGATCACAAACCTAGACATAAAAACTAAATGCAAAGCTTCTAGAGAAAACTGAGGAATATGTATATGACCTTGGTTTAAGAAAAGATTTCTTACATAAGACTCAAAAAGATTAACCATAAAAGAAAAGAATCAATAAAATAGATCATTAAAATTTAAAATTTCTATTATTCAAAATGTACACTTAAAACATGAAAACTTATTTGAATAAAATATTATTATATTTTCCTGTAGCTCCGTATTAAAAATATAGTCAAAGTTTTGAACAAAAATATTGAAACAAGAAGATATAGTAGTAACTAGTAAGCATAAAAAAGTGTTACTAATCTTTAGTTATTAAAGAAGTCAAACCACCATGAAATGTCTTGTCACATACACTAGGGAATCATACGACTGAAAGATCCAATATTGCTAGTTGTTGACAAAGAAGAGGAGCAAACGGAATGCTCTTACATTGCTGATGAAAATATGAAATTACACATTTTGGAACATAGTCTGGCAGTTTCTTATATAACTAAAGGAATACCCTCCGATATAGCAATTTTTTCTCCTACTTACTTATTAAGATAAATTAAAGATACATGTTGAAAACCAGAACAACACAAGTAAATCCACTGTGGATTTCTTCATAATGGATCCAAATTGGAAACAATAAAATTTCCACCAATAGTGAATAAAGAAGTCTTGGTATATTCCCATAAATATACTCAGTAATAATAAGAACACATGCAATAACATAAGTGAATCTCAAAACACATGATCTGAATAAAAGAAGCTCAAAATAAAAGAAAATATATGATTTCATCTATATGAAGTTCCAGAACAAGGACAATTAAGCTATAATGATATAAATCAAAAGACATGTTGCATTTAGACTGAGAGTGAAGTGTTCAATTACAGAAGGATGAGAGCATAAAGGACATAAAGGACCTTCCGTGATGTTAAAATGTGTGTGTGTGTGTGTGTGTGTGTGTGTGGTAAAAAATGTCTAGTTGGATGCAGTGGTGCACACCTATAATACCAGTGGCTTGGGAGGTTGAGGAAGGAGGATCACAAGTTCAGAGACAACCTTAGCAACTTAGAATTTCCTGAGCAACTTAGTGAGACTCTCTCAAAATTAAAAACAAAAGGGGCTGGAGATGTGGCTCAGTGGTTAAGTGCTTTTGGCTTCAATCTCTGGTACCAAAAAAAAGAAAGAAAGAAAAAGAAAAAAAGTCATTATATAATGTGTATAAATAATGATTTTTATAACACAGATGAACATATTTATGAAACCCAGTAAACTATATACTTAAAATGGATGCTTTAAATGTATATATATTACATTCAACTTGACATTAATTATATACAAATATAATTTTTATTAGTAGTAGGCAAGCATTTATAACACCAACTTCTGAAAATTTGTATTGTTGCTCTGACAGATACTACCTAATTATTTGTTGTAGAAAGACTAAATGAGAATGTATGTATATATGTATGTATAGGAGAAAAATTAAAGGCCTTAGCTCAATGAACTATAGCTATTTTGAAACAAATGTCTGAAAAAAATCACAACAGTGAACGGGTGTTAGGTACACTGGTGGATGGTGTGCAGTTTTAAGCCTTGGTGTGCTATTTATGAGTGCCTGTAGGAAAGTCTAGGAACTGTAAGACTAGCGACTGCATGACTTCCCATCTGGACTCTGCCATCTTCACCAGAAGGAAACCTGGCAAGGCCACTACGCTGTCCCAATGCTTATACCTGTGCTTCTTGTCAGGCTCATCTGCACCAGCTATAACACCACCGGGGAGATCAGAAAGCACCTCTGATTTACCTCTATCAGGGACATTAGAAGCAGAGTTTATGGCTTTCATTCTAGTAATTGTCTCTAAGAGGAACAAAAAAAATTCATTTTTTCTAAAGTAGATCTTGGTTCATCTTCTCAGTCTACCAGTTTTGCCTGGTTAAGCTGGCATCTTAGTAAAGATGTGAATCCATCTTTAAGTATACACTTTGTGATCCTAAGTAGTAAAAATAATTGTATAATCTTTCACTTACATTATGTTGTATGAAATATCATTAGAGAGGTTATGGAAAATATCCATTTGCCTATTTTCCTTATTCTGGAACAGATAGGTCCTCTGACACACCTATTTCAAAGGATATAATTTATCCAAAGAGAGTTTCCAAAAAAGATAGCAGAAACAGAAAACAAATAATGTGTCCTATGAGGACAGGATTTTCCTTTAGTTTTGTGTCTAAGATTTACAGGCTGTCTGTCCAGGAGCATATCAGCACTGGATACAGAGTGTTGATATGCCTTTCTAAAGAAAATGAAGGAAGAATTTTCCAGTCTTCCTGAGTCTAGGATAATCACCTTGATTCTAGCAAATGTATTTAAATTAAAATGACCTTAGCATCTATTTTTTTTTCAATAAGAAAGATAAAGTTCTTTGGTTTACTTCCACATAAATGGAACTTTTATCTTATCATAAAACTGCTAATTAACTTGTGCTCACTGAGTTAATTTTATACTATGAAGTGAAAGTGGTCTAACAATTCACTCATTGAATTGAGAGGTCTTGGTGTCCCTGATTAGTAGTCAAAACACCTCAGAAACAAACTTCTGCTTTGCCAAAGAGTCTGACATTTTGTCATTCTTGTGTTTTAAAGTCTTATACCTGATAGCAATATAGTCTGTAATTACTGATTGCCTGAGAATTAGTGCTCTCTTCCTTTCATCTGTAACAAACTGTTCAATTTTCCTCTTTCAGATTTACTGCTATCCCTTCATTTTACTCTTTTGAAGCTTCTAATCTTTTCATCAACTTAATTTTTACATTCATGCACATGCATTGCTTGCAAATGATGTTAATGGCTTTGGGGTTTTTGTTATATTACGTTAGAAATTCAGGGAAAATTGTCATAGGAATCCTGTTCTATTACTATGAGAATCAAACAAGCTAATGCTGAAAGGGAACTTAGCACATTGACTGGCACATTTTAGATAGTTGATGAACTTAAGTTATTATGTGTGATGAGGAAAATTTTTATTTTGAAATTTTATGTATGGGAATTAGCACTGATAGATGCCATCACTCCCTAGTATAATTTCATAAGAATAATTTAAATTGTAAACATAAAATTGCTTTTACTAGAGGCATCCTTTCCTGAAGTTAATTTTTGTTCTCAACTAACAAGGCTCTCAGATCTTCAGTGATGCTTTTTAAATTTTTTTTTCTTTTTCCTTATTGGTAGGGGGAACAAATACATCGAGTAAGAGACGCTAACAAACATTCAGCAAATTCAGTAGAATCATCTAGTTGTGTAGAAATGCAATTAATCCTATAAAGTGGTTTCATTTATAGTCATAAATTACTTTTCTACTCTTGACAACTGTTCAACAAACCATAATTGACAAATAAAATGCCAAAGGATAATGCTACATTCAGACAATGGAATATTATTCAGCACCTAAATACAACCTTAGATATCAACCTATAAAAAATCATGGAAGAATTAAATGTATTATTCAAAGTGAAAGAAATCAATCTGGAAAAGTTATATATTCCTTCCATCTATTTGGCCTTAATGAAAAGGAAACATGATGGAGATAGTAAAAAGATCAGTGATGGCTAGGGGTTAAGGAAAGGAAGGATAAATAGGCAGAGTACACATGATTTTTGTGGCAGAGAAACTACCCTATATGATACTACAACCATGGTATATGTCTTTATAGATTTGTCCTACCTTAGAATGTACAACACCAATACTGATCCCTAAAATAAACCATGGATTCTGGTTGATAAAAAAAAATGTGTCAATGTAAGTTTATAGATTGTAACAAATACACCACTCTGGAGGGGAATGTTGATAACAAAAGGAGCTATACATGGGTAGGTGCAGGAGGTATATGACATCTCTGTACCTTCATTTCAATTTTGCTGAAAACCAACAAGTGCTCTAGAAAATAAAATTCTTCAAAAATAATTGCATATAATTTTTGCATATTTATTTTTAGTTCATATTCTTCATCTACCCCCAGCATTTTCCTTCTTGAAGCATGTGGATGTATGAAATTAGTAAAACTGGCAGAACAAATATTTTGATAGAATTTATGTATTTCTCTTAACATCCCATCTTCTTTCTGTTTGATGATGATGATGATGATGATGATGATGATGATGATTGGTGGTACTGGGGTTTGAACTCAGAGCCCTACACCTTGCACATCCTAGGCATCACTGAGCCACAATGCCAACTCTTTTTATTTCATTTGAGACAGGAACTTGGTAAGTTGTCCAGGCTGACCTTGGACTCGGAATTCTTCAGCCTCAGCCTCTCGAGTAGCTGGGACCACAAACATATATGACCATGCCTGGCGAATGTACAGAATTTTTAGGAAAGTAATGTCTTTTTGGCATCAATCCTTACTGCAGAAACCCATCACATACTACGATTCCTAGTGATTTGTTTTCAAAAATTGCTTAAACCATGGATTTTTTTTTTAGCATGCAAGCAACATATCATACTATTTGCACTGTACTACACTTCCTAAATCTTTCTTTTTTCTATCTAGAAGCAATTTTTCTTATCTCAAATTTCAGAGTGACCAAGTTACTCCTTTGACAGTGACTAAGTGACCAATTTAAACATATTCTATTTTTTCCCACAGAGATAATTATCCAGGTTGAAGGGGCATCAGTAACATTGTAAGTTATTTGTGGAAAACCAAGAGAACTTGATTTGAATTTTTTAAAATAACCACTCAAGGAAGTAGCTGATGATTCTGAATGACTTGAAATATAAGACTTTCTCAGAGGTGGCTAGAGCTGCATTTTTATCTGCACAGTAATATTAAATAATCATTACTCAAATTTCATTGATGATGTATTTGTTTTCTTTTTTCTTTATCAAATCAAGATAATTTATTTGAATATCTTTTCTTGCTTATAATTTTGATTTCCTCCAACATTTTACAATAGGTTATTATAGATATATTATATAACCTATGTAATAAATAATTCACTCAAAATAATAAAGTTTTAATTCTGATGTTTATTGTTTCTAAAGACTTTAAAGAGGGGTACATTTTCCCCATATGTTTTGTAATTTTGGACCTTTTACTAGTATTTGCTCAACTGAATATCAACAGATTCATGTGAAACCATAAATAGGGATTTTCTTCTCCAGAGTGCAATTTCTTTTGCTTCTGTACATTGCCCTGGGGTGATAATAACCCAGGACATGTTTAAAATGAATCTATTAGCTTTGGCTTCCACAAACACCAGCCTAATAACCCTTGTAAATCCTTATCTCAAACATAATTGAATGTTTACCAAATTTTATTTCAATGTTTGTTTTTTCTAAGTTTGTATAAAATTAAATAGGTTTATCAACAAATGTTAAATAATATGTATAGTATAGTTTATCATTTCTCTTTGTCCCATGTCTTTTCTATGGAAACTTGTCTAGAATTATAATCATTAAGTGTTCACATTGGTTATATCTGGATAATGCTATTCTAGTTGATTTGCTTCATTCTGTCTTTTTTTCTGTTTCTTGAATATTTATATTGAATATGTATTATCAAATAAAACATAGTAAATATTTTTAAAAGTAGTGAATTATTATCAGCAAAATCAAGTTCAAAGAAAACAAACATGTTTTAAGCAATGAATAATAAACTACTACTTACATAAACATACGGAGAACTTTATACATAAAAGAGCTGAACTGAAGAGTTTATGTTTTTAAAAAATCCCAAAGATCTAAAAACAAAAGGAGAAAATAAATTCCTTTCTTTCTTTCTTTTTTTACATTTTTTTTCTTTTTTTCTTTCTTTCTTACTTCAAAAATGTAACTCCCAAACTATATATTCAAGCTGGTAGGTAATCTGAATGATTTTCAAGTTAGCTGCAGGACAGTGATACAGAATATTTTACCACCTTAGGTTAAATAATTAATTTATTGCAGTTTCTTAAAATTCTGAACAAACATGTTTACTACTATATTTTTCATATCAAAATATTGTACTTTCAATCACTCCTTAGGATACAATTTTATGTATTACTAAAATAAATGTGTGAACATACATTCTGTTGTTTGTATTTAATGATATTTTAATTATGAAACATAAGATTTTTCTACATTTCACAACGGAGTGGAAATGCAGCATTAAACACTTAGGTGAAAATAAGTTAGTTGTCACATGTTAAAGCAATGGACATATAAGAACCCTGATCTGACTTGAAAAGGTTATTTTCAGTCATCTAGTTGTTTTTGGCATAATTATTCAGAAGTATTCATATATCTTAGTTATCAAATAGACCTAAAATTCAAATAAAGCATTTTTCAGTCAAGAACATTTTTATTTTATGACTCTGATCTTAAAAGAAGTTGCCAAATTGTTAATCCATGATGAAACCTTTAAAACAGAACCCCATATTATAGAAGATTCAGTAACAATATAAATTCAAAGTTTATCCCAAGATGAAAATTATTGCTACTTATTGAGACCTTTATATTGTTGAAATATAATTAAAATAATGATTAGAAACCCATTTGCATTCATTTAGCCAACTTTCATTGTTGAATGGCAGCCCTTTGACAGTCTCTATTTAAGACTGTAGAGAAGTTGTGCATATGAACATAATCTATTCCTTCACTCTTAATTGTCTTTATGGCAAATTATCAGTCTGTGAAATTCATATTTACACAGAATTACTAATCAATCACTCAGAAATTATCATTTTCCTCTTATTCCCCATACAGACAATGTAATATTTGTATTAAGCAATTTTTTTATATGGAGTTCCAGTTGCAAGAGTGAAAATATTGGTCCTATCCTAAACATTACTGTTTGGACTAGTCCTCCACCCTGTCTCTTTCTCTCTCTCTCTCTGGAACATTACCTACCCTTTGCCTTTACTGGTTGTTTTTATTTTTGTAATTCTGTTTGGTGTGTCTGTTGGAGATTGAACTGAGGGCCTTTCACATGCTAAACACCTACTCTATCACTAAATTACATACCCAATATCAAAGTTCTCCCTTATGATGTTACACAGAAAAGGCCCAATTTCTACTATTGAATTTTAAAATCCTCCTTTATATTACATACAGCCCATTTTTCTAAGGATATGTCTTATTTCCTAATACATAGTGAACACTGTAGTCTTGTTATATAAATGTATGAATCGACATTTAGCTTTATGCTAGAGACTAAATTCTCCATTCTGCATAAGTATCAAACAATTCAGATTTGAACAGATCTTACGGAATCCCAAAACATTACTTAATCCTTGCATCCCTAGATGAGTTAATGAATTTCTGAGATTTAATTTTTTTTTGTTGGTAAACTAAACATTGGAATGAAAAAGAAAAATTTTCATAGGGTTTTATAAGCTAGCATATATGAATGGCTAACACATTTCATAGACCTTTCCTGATTTCATTTTCAGCAGGTGATATTTCTGGACCTAGTCTCCCAGACCAGGGATACAGTTTGTCGTGCTTGCAACTCCTGAGACTTAATATAATAAGTGCTAATTGTATGGTAGCTATGAACATAGGTTACAATTTAATTTAATTCACAGTAATTGCTTTAGAGTATTCTCCATTTCCTGAAATCTTTTTGCTCACTCTTATAACTGATTATTTTTATGGGTAACTTGAACAGGAATGGAGTTTCCTAGGTTAAAGAGAGAGGTCTCTCACTAGTAAAGCATAGGCCATATGTTTTAGTTAGCTTTTTCACTGCTGTTACTAAAAAGTTCCAACCAAAACAACTGTAGAGGAGGAAAAGTTTATTTGAGGTTTCAGAGGTCTCAATCCATAAATCGTGGGCTCCATTATTTAGGCTCAAGGGGAGGCAGAACTTTATGGTAGAGGGAATTGGCTCATGTCATAATCAGGAAGCAGAGAGAGAGTCCATTTTCCAGATACAAATATAAACCCAAAACCACACCCCAATTCCCACATCCTCCAGTCACACCTCACCACTTTAGTTATCATTCAGTTAATCCTTACAAGGGGAGTAAATCACTGATTGGGTTTAGACTCTTACAACCCAATCATTTCTCTTCAACCTTCTTTGTTTTGGGGGGACAGGGGATATTAGGGATTGAACTCAGGGGTGCCATAGTCTGGCTGGGCTAAGTAACCGAGAGGTGACAAGAAACTTGAAGGTTGAAGCGAGAACTACTTTATTGCGAGTGAACTCAGCAGGAACTGAGCGAGAACTCAAAGTTAGATAGCAGGAGCCGCCTTTCTTCGGGACAGCAGAGGTACATATACCCAACTAATTACACACAGCTTAACTTAATTAACATCATCTAGATACAGCAGTCAGTCATTAAGGGATCCTCATCATCTTAATGGCTAGCTGGCATTACTTCACAAACCATTCCTCCTGGCAAAGTGCCAGGCGCCATCTTGACTTGATTTGCATCCCCAACACAGGGGCACTCAGCCACTGAGCGATATTCCCAGCCCTATTTTGTATTTTATTTAGAGACAGTGTCTCACTGAGTTGCTTAGTGCCTGGCCATTGCTGAGACTGGCTTTGAACTGGTAATCCTCCTGCCTCAGCCTCCTGAGTTGCTGGGATCACCAGCATGTGGCACCACACCAGGCCTCTGGTTAACCTTCTTGCACTGTCTCACACATGAGCTTTTAGGGAACACTCACACCTAAAAAATAAATTAGATTAAATATCTTACATTATGATAGTTATTGGGTCTATTATAGTTTAAAGATTATTAACCACACCTGAGTGCTGTTTTAAACTTGAATAAAATAAATATTTACTGAACAGTTGATTTAGGCACAAAAAGACAGGTCAAAGGAGAAATTTCTGTAGTTCTTCTGGTAATGTTTTAACCTGATTCCTGGTCCTTGATGTCCTCTTCTGTCCTGGCATCCTCCTCTTCTTCTTGGCACTTGGACCAACATCTCTGGAGGAACTTTCTTTCTTGATGCTTATTGGGAAGTTTTCCTGAGCCGCTGCACATTTGAAGAGCTTTGTGTCATAAATAGTGCATTTGCTAAGTTCTTTTAGAAGCAAACTACAACCATCAATTCAGGTGGTCTTAAATTTAAAAGGAGGAGGAGCAGAAATAAAATATTTGAAGAATACTCGAGTATTTGCAAAGAAACAGAAAAGGTTGAACTATCTCAGACTTAGGAAGGAAGAGAGTCTTGGGAACTCTACTGCCATGAGGACTAAAGCATGGAAAAAGCAGGTGTTTATTTTTCTCTAGAATATGATAATTTATTGAATTTAGCTTGGTGACTACTAGTCTCCATTATTCTCTGGACCACATTCCAATCTGGAGAGAAAGCATCTCCTTGGTCTACTTGCACTAGGTGTCTATTCTCAGAATGACCAATTGCAAAGAAGGGACAACTGTTATAATAAAGTATTGTTGAATGGTCATCCTGAGAAGTATCTACTCCACCTAATATGTTTCAGCCCTAAATTCTTTCTTTTCATGTAGCTACTGAATGTTCTTATTCTTGTCTAAAGTCGTTATGCCTTGAACAATAATAGATACTACCTTGCTGAAATACCTTTACCCTGAAAAACACAGTTTACATTTACAATTTCTTCTTCTTATGGCTAGAATGAGTTTATTATATATACCCTTGTATAGTGTTTCAGTGAAATATATATGGAGGTGATATTTGGAGAATGGTTTACTATTCAGGAATTTC
This sequence comes from Urocitellus parryii, assembly GCF_045843805.1. Lineage (NCBI taxonomy): Eukaryota > Metazoa > Chordata > Mammalia > Rodentia > Sciuridae > Urocitellus > Urocitellus parryii. The sequence goes on from NC_135532.1 coordinate 33,321,143, forward strand.
CTGCTCTCCATTTCAAACATTTTCAGTGGTGGAGTCAAATTAAGTACATTCCACAGGCTTTCACTAAAGCCAGTTAAATGGGAGAAAAGCCTTTCCTCATTCCTGCTTCCTGCTGGGTTTACATTGGCATAACCTAGTTAATGCAAGAATAAAATTAGTTCTAAAGTAGAAAGTAATGGTAATTCAAATAGATGTTTAAAAATCTATGGTTCAAATTAAGGGATTTAGTTTCTATAATTATTGCATGATATTAACTCTCAGCATTCTTTGTGGGGTTCTTGGGCTTGGAGTTTGGAGGTGGATGGGATAGAAATAATTAATATCTAAGTTTTTTTGTTTTTAAATATTTATTTTTTATTGTAGTTGTACCCAATACCTTTGTTTTCATTTTTATTTTTATGTGATGCTGAGGATCAAACCCAGGGCCTCGCACATGCAAGGTGAGTGCTCTACCTCTGAGCCATAACCCCAGCCCAATATCTAAATTTTAATCAGAGAATAAAAGAAAATGTCATTAGTACTATATGAAGTCTCAATTTATGGCAACTAAGACTCTAACATTAATATTTTAAATCTATCCATAAAGTTTAAAACCCTCATGAGTTCTGGGTTTATACACAGATGAACTCAAGTAATTCACATTTACAGTAAATACTCCATATCTCAATGCTCTGAGTCTTCACTTAATGAAAAGATATTCAAGCTTTTCTTCTTTCTTTTGCATAGTCTGAGCTTCAGACAGCAGCTCTGCATTTCCTCCATTCACTGCTCTTAACAGTCTTTATCACTGTAGCCCTGCTGCCCTTGAGACCTGTATGTTGTTATTTGGCTGATTTCCATCCTTAATGCTCCTGGATAGCACCGTGGTCCTAACTCAGACCATCAAACCATTGACCTCTGCTCCTTCTCTATTTCTCCTCTCAGTAGGAGAGCTCCTGTCTGTTCTCAAGACAAGTTCATTTAGACTGATTACCCCAAGACAGTCGTCTCCCTTGTAACTCTTTTTTTGCTTTGAATTACAACCCTCTACTTCTTTGTTCACAGAGACATTGGGGGAAGGAGTAAGGACTGGCCAAATACAGCTCTGCATCGCTCTTGCTGGTGTAGTCTCCCCAGGAACTCCATTATCTGTTCTGGATCTTATCCTTAAAGAAAAGTCTACATCCAAATTGTAGACTAGGAACAAGTTTTTTTCTTTAGTCCCTTGAGCCTGATGTAAATTAAGATGTGTCCCAGATCTTTGGGCTCATTCTTCCAAACTTTTTGTGCTAATAAAAGGCAAGTTTTCTTAGAATAGAGAACCTTTCCAGAGGGTGCAATTCTCTAACCTCTGTTCTAACTTTGACCCAGTCCAAGATGTTCTAACACATGTATATCTGTGTTATATAAAGACGCAATACATACATGTTCCATATCTAATACAGTTCTTTTATATCGTAACAAAATACGTATAATATAAAATTTGCCAACTTAACCACTTTTAAATGTACAACTCAATTGCATTAAGTCCATTTACATTGTGAAATCACCATCAATATCTGTTTTCATAACTTTTTCATCATCCCAAATTGAGGCTCTGAACTCATTAAACAACTCCTAATTTCTGCGTTCTCCATTTCCCTAATAACAATTATTTTATTTTATGCCTCTATGAACTTAACTTTTCTAGGTATAAATAAGATCATAAGCATTTGTGCTTAGCTCATGATGTGGCTCAGTGGTAGAACGCTTGCCTAGAATGCATGAGGTCCTCAGTTTTATCCCAAACATCACTGCCAAAAAAATAAATAATAATAATAATAAGGATGATGATGATTATGATGATGATGTGTGCTTTTGTATCCAGTTTATTAACTGAACATATTTTTAAAAAATATTTTTGGTTAGTTGTTGACAGAACTTTTATATATATATATTTATTTATTTAGATGCAGTGCTAAGAATTGAACCCAGTGCCTCACACATGCTAGGCAAGCACTCTACCACTGAGCTATAATCCCAGCCCTTGCTGAGCACAAATTTTTTAAGGCTCATTCATGTTGTAGCATGTGGCAGACTTTCATTACTGTTCAAACTGAATAATATTCCATTGTATATACCATAGTTTATTTATCCATTCTTCTGTCTATGGACCTTTGACTGAGTTTCGTCTTTGTACTATTGTGAATAATACTGCCATAAATATGCATATGTAAATATGGCCTATTTAGTTTCAACTGAAAAAACAAAACAAATAAATCAATCTACCTAACTAAATACATTACAATTAGGTAAGATATCCAGCTACTTTATTTAAACATAGGCCTTAAGGATTATATACATCAGCATATTAAGTCATTTATTAATATTGACTAATTCATTTATTTATATTCATTCATTGAATCATTCATGCAAATTATTGAAAGGCTCAGGTATACAAATATGAAGAAGATGTTTTTGAACTTAAAGTTCTTACAGTCCATATGGACAGGTAAACAAGAAAATGAGTACTCAAAGCAATGTGGTTAATGAGTAAAGTGTTGATCCACAGTGTGCTATGGCAATGCAGAGAAGGGCACTTAACCCCAAAGAGATTCAGGAAGGTTCCTGAGGAGAGATGATACTGGAACTGAGTCTGGAAACTGTGACAGGATATTATCTTGAGACTGGAAAAGTGGGAGAAGGAGTTTTCCTGGCTGGAAGGAGAATGTGAAAAAATAATGAAGGCTGGGAAAGTTGATTCAGGGAATGATGTGTAGCTAATGTCTACAGCCTTGTGTTAAAACTGAGAAGTGGTGAGAGCTGAAATTGGAGAGCAGACAGAGTGAGATGATAAAAAAGCTACATTCAAGCATGTGCTGAGGAGTTTGAATGTTATCCTAAAAACAAGTTCTGACGATGGGGTTAGTTCTCCGAAATATTTAGATACTTTCTGATGAAGAAAATGCTTCTTGCATTAGTTTGGATAGAGTCTTGTTTCCTGACAGGTCAGGCGCAGCACTGCCACCTACTCAGGAACAAATTGTACCAATACTTAATAACAGTCCACCCACATGGACTTTTCAAATCAGTATAATTATGAGAGATTATAGTTCTTTCATGTTAGTAATTAATTTGTTCACTGTTCTTATCACTGATAAGTGAAAAATGAATGCCAGATTATCTATAAGTATTCCAAATTCTAAATAGAATGTTAAAACTAAAATGGTTTGAAAATTCTGTTTTATTTTGAGTCAGACCAGGGATATTTTATAAAAGATCAAGCATTGCACACCTGTAATTTATTTTCTATTTGATGGACTGCACCTAAGGGACTTTTCTTTGCATATAGGCTAATCATAATGTAAAATGTTGGTGGACTGATAGAATTAATGGATCCAGGGTAAAAAGTGTTCCATTGTGTTAAGGGTGACACACTCTGTAAACCCAATACCAGTGTATTCCAATTTGGCTTCTATGACTCAAAATCAACCTAACATAACTCAGAAATAAAGTAACAAATTCTTTCAGAAAATAGTTCATTTGCAAATATACAAGAGGAGAGAGAGCCTTCTGAAATTATACATATTATAATTGTTCTAAATTTGCTAACAGTATATTTATCCTTAGCTAAAATTATGCAGAGATATATAGCAATGTCACCACACTAATGAAAATCACTATGACAAAAGGAGATTGCCTGTCTAACATGGGACTCTCAGAAAAAAACAGCCAGTTATATTCTTTGTATTTTCTAAAAGCAACACACCTAATTCACTCTTCCTGAGAAATTTCTCATACAATTCCAAGTCACCCTGAATGAATGTTAGAAAATCTGAGAACAGTAAACATTTTTCAAAAAAAAATTAAAAAAAAATCAATCCACATGTAAAATACTACATACAGGATTTTTATAATCAAGATGGCTGAGCTATAAATATTTTCATGTTTAAATAATGAAAATTTTGGAAAAATGACAAGAAAATTTCTTGTATCTAACCCAGTATATTACATAAACACGAGCATATTGCCATACATAGTGCACATGCAGATAATTTCTTTAAAGTATATCTGTCTTATAATTTTTCTTTATAACTATGTGTATGCTGTATAATAATATCTTTCTAGTATACGTTTCTTTATGAGAAAGCCTGGGAACAGAGCTACACAGAGACTCTTATATGCAGTGAGCATGCTATAGAAAAAAACTCGTTTCATGAATGTATCATCCACATCTTAAGGAAATATTTAATCTTTTAAAAAATGTCAAATACCAATACAATGCTAATCCCAAGTTTTAATCAGTTCATATTGCTATAACAAAATACTTAGACTGGATAACTTGTAATTAAAATTTTTGTTCAAATTTGGAAGCTAAAAGTCCAAGTTCAAAGCACCAGCACTTCTCCTTCATACAGGGCACCTTTTTGATATATCTTCACATAAACAAGCTCCCTCAGGCCTTTTTGATAAAGGAATTAACCTTATTCATGAAGTGGGCCCTTATAACCTAATCATCTCCCAAAAGCTTCACCTCTTAGTACCATCACCCCGGGGTTAGGTTTCATCATGTGAATTTTAGGGGGAGGGGGGTAAAAACATTCGGACCATAGCAATCCAAAAGTAACAGATGTTTGCTATATTTGCTATTAACAATTTACCACATAGAATTAAGTTTGATATATAGTAAATGTTTAAAACAATTCACTTAATATATAATAATATGCAAATTTTGGATAAAGTAGTTTTCATTAAATTTGAAGTAATTCTCTAAAATGTTAATGTTTGTTGGCCAAAGACAACCAGAAACACACATAAAGTTGTATTAGTTGGGTTTCCTGCTAGTTACAGTGGCAAAGAATACATGGCATGGGAACAAGGTTGGATCTTATAAGGAATTACTATAGAGGACTGTCTATAGGATTGGGACACCGGTTAGGTGACTTTAAGGAGGACTGAAGGAAGCAGGGATGATTCTATAACAAGTATCTCCACCAATCTTATCTGGAAGGAGGGAGAATGAGTGTGAGACCAGTGCTATATTTAGTAAAGAAGCAGTTATTACTTATGTTATTCAATATGGGATATTAAATATGGGTTTCATTGTTTTTGTTACCTGAGAAAGATAAAGTCTCTATCTTGACCACCATGTTCTGCGCCTTCTCTGATGCTGGTGCTTTGAAATTTTCTATAGTAGGAGACTACTAAGAGTTAGTATAATAATATCTTTCTAGTATACATTTCTTTATGAGAAAGCCTAGGAACAGAGCTACACAGAGACACTTATATGCAGTGGCCAAGTTAGCTAGCTGCCAAGCCAGTGGTGTGCAACACCAGAGCATGCTGACATTGCCAGACAAGTTCCTAGCTTGTCTGGTTATGAGTGGGGCATTAGAAATCACCAGAAAGCACCCTCCTTCCAGATAATATTGACTAAGATACTCAGTTATATAATTATCCTTGCTTCCTGACAAAGTCAAGTCATAGTAAAATTCTGGTTCCTTGAATCCCCCATAGTCCACTAACCAGAGCCCTGATCCTGCCTGGCCCTTGTTAAAACTCCTTACCAGGATACACCCTTGGTCCCCATGGTATGAATTCTTTGGCATCGCAACTAGCAGGTAACCCAACTCATTCATCTCCTGGTATGTTTCTAGTGGTCTTTCTCAAAATTAATCTACTATTTAATCTTTCAGTTTTGACTTTCATCTTTATTTTCAATGACTAACTAAATGTAGTAATTTCAAATTACATGTCAACTCAAAGAATACTTTGAAGATAATTGCCTAAAATTTCAAAATAGAAAGACAGTCTGAAATAATGAACAACAGAACTTCAAAGTGGTTACTTACATAATTTACGGAAGTATAGTGAGATTATGAGATTTTACCTGCTTTGTCTGGGTTTTTTCTATATTCTAAAATATTTTTAAAGTGTGAAAAATGCTTCAATACAGTGTTAAGTACTCAAAGTGCTCATAGTTAAATTTTATAATTCTGTGATAGTAGTAAATTTATATTATGAAGTTTTTTTCATACTATAAAAAATTTTGGATGAAATAGCTAAAATAAATGAGAAACCAATCTTTACAATCTCACCATCTGTGAGACAGGGTGTTCCATTGTAACTATCAGAGAGACAGGGAGGTCCCTGTAGAAGTATGTAAGTACTAATATCTGTGAACCATTAAGTGGGAGCTAACCAGTTTGGTGGAAGAAGGTAAAACAAAAACATCAAGATTTATAACTCCAAATTAGAGTCTTTCAGGCTTTCTGTAGTTTTTCACAGGCTTTTTGTTTGTTTGTTTCACACTCTATTTGCAAGGGTTATGTTCCAGGACCCATTCATTCTTAAATCCATTTAAAATGGCAAACCTGAGTGGTTTACAAGAGCCAATTGTGAAACTAAGGAAAGCAAGGCAGTGGGAGGTGGAGGCCAGAGGGGTGTGAACTTCTGATGGATATTCTTAACAATCTATTCCAATATCTGATTAGCATTATGAAATTGCCAGATTTGCTGCTCTATTTTGTCTGTCAGTGAGAGGGAGCTTGGGCAACTCCAAACTATGAGGCCATGAAAAAAATTATATAGTAGGAAAAGATAAACCTGGAAGACATAGCCAAAAGTAAATCCAAAACAGTCTCTCATTCATTTACTGATGCAACAGCTATCTATCAAGTGCCTACTATGTGCCAAGAATTATGGTAGATCCTGTGATTAAAAAGATTGAAAACATAAATTTTATCAGAATCAATTATGCATTCAGGATAGAATGAACAGAGTGGGAATGGGGAAATATAAACAGACACTATCATATGCTATCTATATTAATTTCCTATGACTGCCATAACAAATTAATATAATCATAGTAGCTTAAAATAACATAAATTATTCTCTTAAAGTTTTGGAGGTCACAAGTCCAAAATGGTTTTCACTCAGCCAAAGTATTCATGCAGGGCTTCATCTGTACTGTGGGACTGGGGATGAGCCAGTTACTGTTTTTTTTTTTTTTTTTCCTAGCTTCTGGGTTCTTTATCAGTTGAGTTGATTTTTAAATCTGAAAAGTTCAAATTATTTAAACATATTTTACTAAGTGTCATTTTTAGAACTGAAACTGGTTACAAAACATTAGCAGAAGACACACAGATTTCCAGTGCTATAACCCATTTCCCAGCCCATGCATGCATGGCCTGGCTATGTCAATATCTTCCACCTGAGGCATACATTTGTTGCAATTGATGAACCCACATTTAGAAATCACTATCACCCTGAACTAATAATTGCCTCTAGGGTTTAATCCTGGTGTTGTATATTCTATGGGTTTGGAAAAATGAATAATGATGTGTGTTGAGCATGATAGCATTGAACTGGTTGTTTCACTACCCTAAAAATCCAATGTGTCTGTCTATGCATCCTTCCCTCTCCCAGGCAACCACTAATTTGCATTCCTATGGTACTGAGTATGTGTTTACATAATTAAATTCTAGGCAATTGCTCTAAGAGACTATTTCTGAGTTTTCTTGAACAAGATAGAAAATAAGAAATATGACATCATATGACATTGATGATTTAACTGAGTATCATGTAAAATATATGAATAATTTTACTAGAATATGTTGATCAGTCACTGATGTTGTAGTGTCAAAAGGAGAATCTTTCTCTTAACTGAAAGGAATTCATATTGAAAGATACACAGTTTTGTGTTTTCCAGGATTCCAAATCTCTGAAGAGTTAGAATAACACAGCAAAAACTATTTTCAAATTGGTTTCTTTCACTTAGAAATATGCATTTAAACTTCCTCCTTGTCTTTTCATGGCTTGATATTTCATTAAATCTATCAGGTTTTCACTAACTGAAGGGCATTGAAGGACCTCTAGGTTTTGACAATTATGAAAATGCTGTTATAAACATTATGTCCAAGTTTTTGCACAGACATACATTTTCAACTCTTTTGGATCCTAAAGTGGGAATATTGTTATTTCTTTTAAAACCTCCCCACTAACATGATTGTACCACTTGCATCCCCACCAGTAAATAGAGAGTTCCTGTTGCTCCTCATTTTGCCAGCATTTGATGTTATCAGTTTTGGCAATTTTAATAGAAATTGAGTAGTGTCTAATTTAATTTATCATTTTAATTTGTATTTTTTAGAAGACATATCATGCAGATCATTTTTTATATGCATGTTTTCCACCTTTATGTCTTTTTTTGGTGAGGTGTCTATTAAGAACTTTGACCCATGTATTAATTGGGACATTTATGTTCTTGAAGAGTTTTAAAAGTACTTTGTATTCTTTAGATAACTGTTGCTTATTTCACATGTTTTTTGCATGTTTTTTTTCTTCTTATTTTCCTGAAGTCATCCTTTTCAGAGCAGAAGTTTTTTTTATTTTAATGAAGTCTGGTTTATTAATTCTTCCTTTCATGGATCATGCCTTTGGTGTTGCAACCAAAATGTCATTGTCAAATACAAAGTCATCTAGATCCTTCTATGTTATCTTCTAGGAGATTTATAGTTTTGCATTATGTATTTAGGTCTGATCCACTCTGGGTTAATTTTGGTGGAAAGCATATAAAGGCCTATGTTTAGAATTAATTTTTACATGTGAATGTGAAGTTTTCCCCAGTATAATTTATTGAATACTCTCTTGGCTCCATTGTCCTGCCATTGTTCTTTAGTCAAAAGACCAGTTGACTTTGTAAAAGTCTATTTTTTGGTCTCCTGCTCCATTGTAGCTGTGCTTGACTATTCTTCTTTAAATGTGATTTTGAATATATACCCCAAATTCCTAGTCAGGAACTAAAAGCCCCAGTGTACTTCAGGCAGCAGTACCCCTCTCTCTGACAGTGGATATTCTGAGCTGTACAGATTCAGGTTCAAATATGATCTCACAACCATCCAGGTACAGCAGCTGCCAAGAACTAAGAATCAAGCCCTATGTCTGGCAGCTGCCATTTAAACAAGTGCCAGTCATTTGACTTCACTGTTCATTTATTCCTAATTTTTTATTTAACAGGCCAATTTTGGCTGAAATTACCCTTCAGTATGAATTCCTTTCAGTTAAGAGAAAGATTCTCCTTTTGACACTACAACATCAGTGACTGATCAACATATTCTAGTAAAATTATTCATATATTTTACATGATACTCAGTTAAATCATCAATGTCATATAATGTCATATTTCTTATTTTCTATCTTGTTCAAGAAAACTCAGAAATAGTCTCTAGAGCAATTGCCTAGAATTTAATTATGTAAACACCTACTCAGTAGCATAGGAATGCAAATTTTACTAGAAATTATCATAACAAAACACTTTTCAAATATTTTCTGAAGCGTTACTTGAGACTGTATAAGGCAGAAAATTTAAATGATAACAATTCTCTAAGAGTTTAAAGAACTTCCACATATTGGTTTAACTCTCTTGCATTTTAAAACACATATAAATATTTGAATATTATATTGTGTGAAATTAGGGTATTGACACAATGAATGCTTGGAACATGTATATGTTTTACTTTTCAAAAGTCTTGGGAATTTCACTGGGTACAGTGGCACACACTCATAAACCCTGCAACCTGGGAAGTGGAGGCAAGAGGAGTACACATTTAAGATTAGCTTCAGCAACTTTTCAAGACCCTGTTTCAAAATAAAAATTTAAGAAAAGGACTGGGAATGTAGCTCAGTGGTAAAGCACCCCTGGGTTCAATCCAAATGTAAATCAGTGGGTAAATGGATCAATGAAATGTGGTATATTTATGCAATGGCATACTTTTAGACATCAAAAAATAAATTTAAGAGAAGATACATGTAAAAATATTGATATACCTTAAAGCTGGCTGAGTGAAAAATTAGTTAAAAACTGTATTTTGTATGATCTTATTTATATGAAATGTCCAAAATTGACAAATCTATTTAGAGATAGTAGAATAATGATTGCCTAAGACTGAATTATTGAAGGCAAATAAGAAATGACTATCCTTGAGTTCTGAGATTTCTTTCTCAAAGAATACATGTTTTAAAATTGATTATGGTGATGGCTTATAGAAGCTAGAGAATACACTAAAAACTATTGAATTGTGCACTTTAATGTGTAAATTATATGATATATTAATGATATCTCAATAAAGCTACCAGAAATGTTTTCGGGAGCTTACATTAAATCCTTTAGATTTTCTATATGAAAAGGCATAAATTTTATGAGATAAATTAACTGTATTTCTTAATGGCTAACTGAAAAAATACCAGTTTTCAAAACTATGTTTGTTGGCTTTAAAAATCATTTCAAGAGAAGATAGAAATGTTTATGATGGGAAATTGAGGACATCCTTACTTGTAAGATGAAAATAACTTTTCCCCCTTTGGTTAGTATAATAATTATTTATCATCTCTACAGAGTTATAAAGATTTTATAATCATTTTTTGAAATCAATGATTCTGGAGATTTCAAAATAATGGAAAAAATAGAATATGCCATGCCTTTTTTTATGTTTATTCAATTCATGGGAGACAAAATTCTCTCCAGAAAAGATTTCTCTAAGTAAATTAAGCAATTATTTCTAAGTGGCCTGTTCCTTTTCAAAACATCAACATGAAAGATAGAATGGTTGTCTATTGGCAAGAAAATACAGTAATTAGTTGAACTAGATAAAGAAGGAGCTTGGTTTTTCCCAATTTCTTTCTTTTTTAAAAATTTTTTTATTAAGACTCTGGCTTTTCTTTGGTTTGTATCAAATCATACAAGAAGTGTTTTTTCTCTGGTTCTCTCAAAAAAAAAAAAAAAAAACTTCCAGACTCTCAACCAAACAAATATGAATTGATTACCTGGAACACAGCTTCGTGTCAGTATCCAAGTAGCTTTATTAAGATGCAGACTCTGATTCAGTACTGTAGGGGTGACACACAAGAAGGCATTCCTAAAAAGTTCACAATTAAGGCCAAAATGGCAGGCAGCAAGGATTTAGAGAATGATTGACTTCAAGACCTTCCTTACCTTTCATGATAACATATATGTATCATGAGAAAAAAACTATAAGTGCTATATTATCTGTATTAAATAGTTTCTTGTGCGTTCTTCCACATGTAAATTATCCATACAGGATAATATTTACTAATTTGTAAACACAAAAAGTAACATCTAATAGCATTCTGCACCTGGGTTTTTTGTTGTTGTTGTTTTTATTTAACAATTGGATAATGTTCAAAATCATTATTTTCTTCCAATCTACTTTCTAAGTCATTGGTGCATATATAAAGAAATGCTACTCAGTTTGTGTTTGAATAATGTAGCCAGCTAACTTGCCAGATTCTGGTTTTTTGTTTGTTTGTTTGTTGGTTTTTAATGATTCTTTACAGTTAACTCACCAGGATTTTTTTTTCTGGAGATAAATTAAATCTCAAATAAACAAAATCTGACTTTTTTTCTTTCAGTATTTCTATTTCTTATTTTATGCTCTAGGGTAATAATTCCAGAAAAGTATTAAGTTTAGTGATGATAACTTTAAAAATAATGTAATTTAACTTTATTTAACTTTAAATATTTAACTTTAAAAAGAATGTAATTCACCACATAAAGTTAAGGACAAAACCATATGACTATCTCAATAGATGCAGAAAAAGCAATGGACAAAGTCCAGCATCCATTTGTGTGTGTGTATGTGTGTTTTCCATTTGTGTTTAAAACACTAGAGAAACTAGGGATAGAAAGAACTTATCTCAACAGTGTAAAAACTATATATGATTATCACTTCTACTTTTATAACTATTTAGTGAGCTTCTTTCTCTAAGACCACCCCCCTCCCAGGCTAGGCAAATATCCAGGCAAACTTTCACTCATTATGTGTCCTCTGCTATTCCCAGTGTCAAAACCATTTTGAGGAATGACATTAAAACTTACTTTCTAGGAAAAAGATGAGTAGAGCAGAGGAAATGGAATGGAAGTAGGGGAGGGAGAGGATGGGAAAATACTTGGGTCTGAATTAGAACAAAGTACATTCCATGCTTTTATAATTATGCTATAGTATATTCTATTGTCATATAACTAAAAATAATCAATAAAAAATAAATCATATTTACTACAATTACTTCAGGGCAAAGCTCATACTAATCAGCCTTAGAAAAAACAAAAACTTGTTGATAGTGTTCTTCATAGTTCCTCAAATCCAGGCATCAAATTGTAGTAGTATTCTGGTGTAGGTTGAATTAGTTATTAAATATAATAAAACTACTATCATATTTTATAGGGAGGAAAAGGGAAGGAGAAAAAAATGGGCAAATGAAGAAAATAAACAAAGTTAGAAAAGAATATTACAAACCAGGGTTAAAAATAAGAAAAAAGATGGATGGGGTGGGGGTGGGGATTTAAGGTAGTAGCAGGTAATGTAAAAGGGAAGAGAGGGGCTAAGAGGAACATATGTAAACCTGAGCTCCGAAAACCATGAGAAAATGCTTCCCATTAATGCCTTAAAACTCTGGAAGAAATGCAATCAGATACTGATGGTACATAGCAAATACTAGGAAATCAACTCTTAAATCAAAATGAAGAATATTTATAGTAATCCATGCCAAGTTGTAGAAAATTCTAATCAATTCTTCTTGGTTTAGGTTTTATCAGGACTTGGGACCTTTAGAAGATGCCCATCATTCAGCATTGGCTCCTCCCAGGGGTGCTGGGGCACAGGGGCAGATTTCCTGGTGGCTACAGGTTTTGCTGATTCTTTTTTTAAAAACAATTTTCATAGTTATAGATGAACAACACGCCTTTATTTTATTTGTTTATCTTTATGGGGTGCACATCACTTCACATGTGCTAGGCAAGCACTCAATGGCTGAGCTACAGCCCCAGCCAAGCTGATTCTTGTTCACCAGCTCAGGTGCCTGAAGCCAGATGCTTGGAGCATGCTGTGCTGTATCTGTTGGCTGCTTCTATTGAATGTAAGAGCATAGGTTATAGGGCTCCAGGCAGTTCATCTGATTGCTACAGGATGCTGTGCCCTTGCTCCATCTCCAGGGTCTCCAGTGTCATAGAGCCTGGTGAGTTTATCTGAGTGTTCACTGCCCTTGGCTGTGAATCTTGGGTGCCATTCCCCTGCACTGACTGAGACCATTGGCTCACTGATATCTGAGCTCTCTGTGCGTGGCTATGAATCTTGGTCCATTGCTCCCTTTTTTCCTGATCTCCCTCAGACACTGTGTTGAGCACTGGATCAGGGAAAGCACTTCCCGGTGTTATGTAGCTGCTCAGTCATGAATGAGTGAACAGAGAAATGACAATGAAGGGCCACTGAAAGCTATCGGGAACCTTATCTTATAGTTAAGCACATAAAGTCATAGGCTTGGTAGGTTAAAACCTTGACCAGCTTGGTTAAGACAAATTAACTTTTCAGACCATATATTCCTTATGTCTGCTAACCAAGTAAGTCTCCAGGACGCTCCCTTAACACAAAACAGGTCATACCTCCTGATCAAGCTGATAGCAAAACCATCAAGACTCTCACAAAATTTGATGGGGACTATTAAATGGGTAATGAACTGATTAAGGAGGAATTTGAGGCCAAAACAGTGTGACTAAATTTCCTTAAAAACTCTTAATCTATGAGTGCCAAACTATCCTCTTTTGGAGGTGGACCAGTTCCTACGCTGTCAGTCAAAAATCAGGACCCTGGGCTGAAGGGTGAGAGGGGCAGAGTGCAGGGAGAGTGGGGAGCCATCCTCTCTAGAGGACCCCCTCTCTCCCTTTCTCATCCTTCTTATAAATTCATGCCTGGTACTCTGCATGACATGTCTCAACTCTTTCTCACTTGATTGCAAGATTTGGGGCTTGAAGGGGGGCCTTGGTGTTGCCTCAGTTTCCTAGAAAGCGCCAACTCTCTAATTTCAAGTTATTAGGTCTTGGGCCTGCTTCACCGCACCTCCCTGGTCCGTGGTGTAGTGGGAAGTGTTTTAGTAACTTTCAGCTAGGAGCAATTCCTTCACTAGTTCCTTCTAGGTAGATTTTTGAGACAGCTCATTTCAGAGGTATTCCTGCTGGTTTTATTTGTTGCAATCTGAAGGTACAGAGGAGCTACATTGATTTAATTTCTTCTAGAGAGGTTGGCTAGCTATAAGCTCTATAAAATGGCTGCCAGGCCTAGCAGGGCTTTCAGTCCACAATTTGGGTTAAACTGCTTGATCTCCTTCATTGATTTTACTGTCTCTGTTGTGCCTTAATGTGATTTGCTTTGCTTTCCAGCTGTTGTGAAGGAAGTTAGCTTGTGTTCTTTTCCTCTCCCTCTTTCGCTCTTTATTTCCCATCCTCCCAGACGTACTCTGGTTCAGGTTCAGGATTAAGAATTTCTGTACTGATTTTCAGCTCCAGTAACCAAACTTCAAGTCTCTCCAAATCTCAAACTGTCCAGTATTGAGTCTTAGAGTATTTACTCTGTCACCCACCTGTCCTATAAATTCTTCTTTCACTGCTTCTCTTCTGGGCTGCCTAGATCCACTTTGTCGTTTTCTCCTCTTGCTCACTTTTTTAATGGATCATTTTGCTTCTTGTTGAAACTTAAATCTTTAAAAATATTCTGAATATAAGTCCTTTGTGTGGTATGTAATCCTCAAGGATTTTCTTCCAGTTTATAGATTGCTTTTTGTTTTTTTTTTTTAACTGAATCTTCAAAGGGATGATTTTTAAAAATATTTGTCAGGTTTAATTTATCAATTTTTAGATTTGTGTGTGTGCGTGTGTGCGTGCAGGCTTGTGTGCCGGCTTTGGAGATTCCAGCTAATGCAGTTTTGCTTCTTCAAAGTAGCAAAAGCTTTTCTAGTGATTTTTTTCTGGATCTGTTAGAGTTTTACCTTTGTATTTATGTCTGTCATCCATTTATAATTAATTAATAAGATGATGTGGAATAAGAGTTAATGTTTATTTTTTTTCCACGTAGCTATCTAATTTTCTAATTATTCCAACAGCTTTTACTGAAGAGACTTTCCTTTCCCCCATGGAATTCTTCCACCACCATTATTGACCACATATGTTTATGGTAATTTTTAAGTTCTCTATTCTGTCTCATTGACATACATGTATACTATCCACCAAGATCAAAGTCTTTTGGTTTCTAGAGTATATAGTATGTGTTGAAATCAGGCAGTTTAACTCTTCTAACATTATATTTCCTTTTAAGATTGCTTTGTCTCTGCTGGATGATTTGCTTTTCCATATGAATTTCAAAATCATCTTGCCATATTCTTTCTAAAGCCCTCAAAGATCTGGAGTGATATTACACAAAATGAATGGATCAATTGGAGAGAATCTGTATCCTAATAATACTAAGTCTTCCAATCAGTGAATATGCTAAGCCTTTATTTATATCATTTTAATTTTGCACAGTAAAGTTTACTAGGATATTTGTCACTTTTGATGGCTCTTCATTCCTTTCCTTCTTATGTATGTTGAGGCCTCAGAGCTTCAGAGAGCTGCACTGCCTGTTAGTGGAATCACAAATCAAAACAACAAGCAAAAATAGTCATAGTCAAGCCATTGTCATTTATTTTAATGGGATAAGCCATAAACAAAATGGGAGAGAGTGTCACCTTCAGCTCTGTTCCATTTTCTCTCAGGAAACTGTGCCCCCAGTAAAAGTCAAATAGATGAGCACTGGGGATAATTCCATTCCCATGGAAGCAGTGAACAAAATCCTCCTGCAGTGTTGCGATGGTGGCTATGGGGTAGAGGGAGACAGGGAAATACTGACTCAGTGCAGAAGAGGGGCTTCAAGGAAGAAAACCTATAATGGGGAGATCCAGGCAGAGGAGCCTGAGCTGAAGTTCCCATATAAAGAGGTCCTGAGACCTGGGCTAGTGTAAGTTTGTGGCTGGCTCAGGGGGCCTGAGTCCTTGTCTGCAGAACTTTTCAGAGACTTCAGTGCATTGACTGTTTATCAAGTTGGGTGTGGAAAGGACAGCAAGCTCTCATGGGGCCAGACAGGGAAAGTTTTGCAACTGACTATGGTTAGTCCTTAAAAAAAAATTATACATGAGTTTTGACTTAGAAACTGAATTTCTCAAGTGTGATTTTTCTTCTGTCTGAAGAATGGCTTTTAGCATTAGTTATGGTGCCCATATGCTGACAATACAGTCTCTCAACTTCCATTGTCTTTATTTACCTTTACTCATGAAAGATGTTTTGGCTTGTTGCAAAATTGGAGATTGATTGATTTATTTTCTTTTATGTTTATGCTCTACTTTTTCTAGCTGGCATAATTCTGATGAAAAAAACTTGCTTTCATTCTTTGTCTCTTATTTTTATTTGGGTCTCTGATATTTCTTTATCAGATTTGGAAAACTTTCACCCACTATATACTGAAACATTTTTTTTTTCCTGTAACGGCTCTTTCCCCCCTTTCTGGGACTCCAGTTAAATTTATATTACACTGCTTGCAAGTCCCTGATGCTCTGTTCATCTCCCCCCATCTATTCTCTTTCTTTGTTCCATTTCAAGTAGTTTCTATTCCTATGTGTCCAAGTAAATTCAAATTTTCTTCTGTGGTGTCTATATGCTATTCATCTCAAACAGTGAATAAATTCAAATATTATATTTTCTATGTCTAGATATTTCATTTGGTACGCCTTTTTTTCTTTCCTTTCTTACCTCATCATGCTCATTTTTCTATCACTTTTTTGAAAAATATGGAACATTTTATAGCAACTATTTTAACATTCTTTGCTGCTAGCTTGATCATCTAGTTCTGAGTCAAGTTCTACTGATTACATTTTCTCCCAGTTAAATATTATATTTTCCAGCTTCTTTACATGACTGGTAATATTTTACTGGATATCAGACATGAAGAATTTCATTGTTTTTCTCACTGCAGTGGTTGTATTTCTTCAAATACTCTTTGATTCTATTCTGACACTTAGTTAAGTTAGCTGGAAGATAGCGGACCCTTTCTAAGTGTACTTGTGAGCTATTTTAGAGTGCATTTAGAGAACTTTCTGTCTAAAGATATTTTAGTCTAATCACTAATACCCTTCAGAGGATTCTGCCTAATGCCCCAAGTAAATTAAGTTAATGAGAAGACAATCTGTTCCCAATTTTGTGTGAGCTCCTTCTTCTCTTTCCTAATGATTCTCTCCCTTGTCCTGAAGTTTTCTCTCCTGTGTATGTATTTGAACTTGGTTATACTCAAGGAGTCTAAATACTCCTTCTATTTAGAAAAAGCCCCCTTTGTCCATCTCCCTTTTACCTTGCCATGTGACTCACAAATTCTAGCTAGTTAAGTTGTAATTTTTGTTTCTGTGCCTTTAACTCAGTGTGACATCTAAGTTGTGTTTGGCTTTCTCCTTTCTGTACTACAGGTGCAGAAATAGGTCTCACATCAGTTGTTACCCATTTCTGAGGGCCATGGCCTTGTTCTACCTGTTGTTTGATATCTGAAAACCACCATGTCCTGTACTTTGAACAAATTTCTAGTTATTTAAAAAAGAAAATTGTATCAGGATCTTGCTATTCCATCATAGCCGGAGTGGAATTTGTGTAATTACCTTTCAATAAAAACATCAAAACTCTTATTACTGAAATGTTTTTTATGATTATTTTTAAAATATTATTTATTCTGTTCTTTTTGCTACTTTCTTGCAGGAACACTAATTATGAGTCTGTTAACTTTTACAAAGTTTTATACCTAATTATTTTTTAATCTTCCAAAATCTTTGCTAATTACCATTTATCAATTCTCTCATCTATATTCCGTATTGTGCTTTTTTTGCAATTTCTATTCTCATATGTGCTGCTTTAAATTGTGCATTATTTTTTTTCTTTTCGTTTCTGTCTCATGCTATGTTAGCATATTGTATTTGAACTCACTCTTTTGTCCCACCCTATCAGGCTTGAGATTTTGTATCTCTATTAAAAAGATTTTTATTTTTTATTAAGTTATTTGAGTTCATGGAACCATCAAAATGTAACAATGTATAAAACCAAATATTAAAAGAATTGGCTATAACTTTCATCGGTTGTAGAAACATGTTTCTTGTTCATGTTCTGCTTCTTCCATTTCTGTTTCTGGATTTTGCAAGATATTGTGTGCATGTGTGTCTTCATGCATGTGTGTTTATACACACATGTGTAAATGACATAATGTTTTTGAAGTAATTATTCTTCCACATACTTATAGGAAGTTCACATAGGGAAAATACTGGCAGGAGTTTCTTCTTATGAAGATTCTTTGTATGCAAAATTGTATATGCCTGTACGTTCTTTTAACCTTTGATTCTTCACAGCCAACCCAAACTGGCAATTACTTGCAGTTTAGAGTCCCACTTTTACTAGTTATTATAAAAGAGATAGCATATCAGGAACAAGCGAATTATTTCTGTTAATATATGTCTGGTTGACCTCATTCAGTCTTGACTTGCTATTTTCGGGTTCCCAAATGAATTCAAAGAAACACATACTATCAATCTGCACACTCTTTTTACTTCTGTATTTTCCACCAACTCTAAGAAAAACTATTTCCCTCATTTGGTTATTTAGCTTTACCTGCATACATACTTTCTCAGAATCTTTCCTGTTTGATAATCATATTTTAGTAGTTTAGACAAACTACTAAAGTATGATTATCATACTTTATATAGTTACTTTATATAGTTACTAGTATAAAGAAGAAATATGGTAAAATTCATTGTGATATTCAGCTGCCATATTACTTTGCTATTGGTTAGTATAGGTTGAATGATATCTGGACAGAAAAAGCTACAAAATGCGTCTTTTTAGAAAGCAAAAATCAACACTGGAGGAAAATGTAAAATTATTCTAATTCATCAATCAATGTTTAAGCCACCTCTGCAACATCATTGTCAAATGATTATACAATCTACTTCTGGTAAAATCCAGTTCAGATAAAATGGGTGCTCATATATATAAAGTCACTCATTAAATCTTTGGATAACATTATATATAAACACTGGTATTGACCACTTTTCTTTGATTTTAAACATCTCAATTTTTATCCAAAGAGCATCTTCAAATTTAAAAATTTTAGATCTTTGGAAAGGACATTAGGCTCAAAATAATGCCCTTGATTAAAACTCCTTCCTGAGACTATTTAATCCAGAAAACATTTATATCTTTTTGCATATGATTTAGCAAAGTATTCACAGGGAGGGAGAAGGAGCATGAATTAGAGGTGTTACCTAGTGGATCTTTTAGGTTTTTCAAATAATTGGAGTGTAAGTTTTCAAAATAGTCCTCAAAGATCCTCTTGTATTAGATTTGATACAAGTCAACCTCCACCTGAGTATCCAGCGGCTCTGGTAGTAATGGAATCTGCAACAGTAGGGGCTGAGACATAATAGACAGCCAACGTTCTTATAGTTATACAAGCCAAAGAACTCTGAGAAGCCTTGTAAGATTAATAATAAATTAATAATTATTTATTGATGCTTGACTTATAAGAAAATACAGGCAATCTAAAAGATGAATTTGACACTTTTTCTAAGTATATGTAAATACTATGTGTGCTATATTCTGATTGTGTTACAGTATCTTATTAGCAAAAAAATCTGTTTTGTAGAAGTTAAATTTGAGATGTCTTTTAGATATCAAAGTGATAACTTTGGGGATAAATTTACATATATGAATTTGTAGCTTAGAGGGAAAGTTGAATTGTAGATACAAGTTTAGATGCCATCAGTTTACATTTTCAAAACCATGATATTTGACAATTATATTTTAAAGTACTATGTAAATTACCATGTATGTTACTTGCTTCCTTGCTTAGTCATAAGACCTATGAATAAGGAATGTGTCTGTTTTGTTTACTATGTATTCTAGGAGTTTAGAACAGTGCCTGACCAATATATGTCAGAAATAGTCCAGAATCTTATTGACTGAGAAAGGTTATAATTTAAGGGTAGAGGAGGAGGAAGGTCATGTTGGAGATATGAGGAGAGAGAATATATGAAATAGTGTTCCTTCAAATTGGGAAGTCAATTGACTAGGGAAGTGTCATATTGCTAGAAAAAGCTAAGATTCGTGATCACAGTCCATACAATGCAGCTGTTTTTTCTCCAGCCACAGTAAGATGCAGAATTAGAGGAGCAGTCTGCAAGGAGTTGGGTTTAACTAAGGTAGTTTTAAGGGGTAAAACAGCAGGAGAGAAGGCAATGAGATTCATGAAATAGCTGCCCAAGGTAGTTAAAGACAATGAAAAAATAATAGAATAAATAGATTGGAGATTCTTATAGGTGATCAATTGGGTAAGTGAGGATATGGGATACTTAATACAGTTCATGAGGTGGGAAACTGAAAATTAGTGGTCTGAGAATGGAATTCTGGGTGTGATGCAATTACTGGAGTGTTGAAGTGAGTTGCAGAAAGAGATGTGTGAAAAAGAAGGAAATGAACTGAAATATTTAGTCAGAGATCAAATTCTAGGCAACTGCTAATAGCAAGAATGTTATGGTGACCTCTGATGTCTACAGAATTGCAAAACTTATTCAGACAGCTGATCAAACATATGCATTTTCACATATAGGCCAGACTGCCTCCAAAGTACATAATAATTACAAAGCAGAATGCTGAAGACTTCTGTTTGCAGAGTTTCAACATGAGGCTCTCTTTTAGACTCCAGAAGGGGAAAAAATTATATTCACCATTCTATTGTAATTAGAGTTTATATCTAATTAAATTAGAGAACAGATTGAATAGTTTAACATATTTCAACATTCATATGCCATTGAAAATCCTTTGGTTGGCAGCTGTGTAAATCAGCAGGAAATCCGGCAATGTCAAGGAGGAAATGAATATTTAGAAGTGGAAATACAGGCAGAGCTATTTCTAAAACACTCCTGACTGCTTGCATGGAAATACTGGTAATTAAGATGTGATTTTGTAAGTTATTAATATAGTATCAAAACAATAGTAATTTAAACAATTTTAATGTGTGCCTACTTAAACAATTTTAAGAAGTTGAACACATACAGGAGAGAAGAATAAATCTTGAGTGCTCTATCTCTCCTCTCACCTTCAAGATCCAAAAATATAAAGAGCCATTGTTATAATCACCATGCCCATGCAACATCCAAATATGGTTCATCTTAGAGACATGGAGCACAAAAATGTCTTTGACATTAAGCATCGTAACTTATAAACAGATGCTGTTACATAATTACCAGGAATTTGAAGTGAGCTAAAACCTCCATATTTTACCATTTAGGTTTTTTTTGTGAAAATATTCATGCCTGCTCAGAAGCCAAAAGTAAGATATGATGAACTCCCATATGCCCATAATCCAGATTTTATAATGATCAAAAATGTATCATTTTTTTTCATTCTCCTTTCTTTAGCTGAAGGAGTTCAAAGAACAATGTCAAGTATCTTATAATTTTATCCCTCCATATTTAACAATTCTATAGGTTGTTATAATAGTGTTATTAAATTTATCCAGGAACTTTTCAAAACTTTACCATGTCTTATTTATGAAAAGAATCTCATTTTGCATGCTTATCAAAAATAAAGTAATAGAAAAATTGGAATTTGAAAAACTTCATGACAAATCAATTTTATAAAGCAGACAATATGTAGTTTTTTTCATCAAACTTTTTTTGGACAATTGAAGATTTACATGTAGCTGAAGAAAATAGTATAGAAAAAACACCATCTACCTTTGCTCCCCCGTGATAATACCTGGTAAAACTACAATGCAGTTTCACAGCCAGAATGTTCACATTGATACAGCCAAGATAAGGAATGTTTCTAGCACCACGAAATCCATCATCTCACCCTTTTATATTTATGTCCTTCCTGCCCCTACCCTCTTCTTTTTAATTTTTTTTATTTGTTCTAATTAGGTATACATGACAGTAGAATGCATTTTGACATGTCATACATAAGTGGAGTATAACTTCTCATTCTTCTAGTTGTACATGATATAGTTATACAGGTCATGTAATCATAAGATGCACATAGGGTAATAATATCTGATTCATTCTACTATCATTCCTACCCCGATTCCCTCTCCCCTCTCTTCATGCCCCTCTATTTAATCCAAAGTACCCCTATTCTTCCCACCTTATTGTTAATTAACATCTGCATATCAGAGAAAACATTCAGACTTTGATTCTTTGGGATTGGTTTCTTTGCTTAGCATGATATTCTCCAGTTCCATTCATTTGAAGGCAAATGCCATAATTTCATTCTTCTTTAAAGTTGAGTAATATTCCATTGTGTATAAATACCACAACTGCTTTATCCATTAATCTATTGAAGGGCACCTAGCTTAGCTATTATGAATCCAGCTGCTATAAACATTGATGTGGCTGCATTGCTGTAGTATGCTGATTTTAAGTACTTTGGTATAAACCTCGGTGTGGGTAACTAGTTCAAATGGTGGTTCCATTTCAAGTTTTCTGAGGAATCTCCATACTGCTTTCCATAGAGGCTGCACCAATTTGTAGTCCCAGCAGTAATGTATAAGTGTACCTCCCTACCCTCTTCTTAATTCATGATAACTAATAAACTCCAATTTTATAATTCTGTCATTCAAAGAACATTATATCAATGAAATTATATAGTATGCAATTTTTTTGAGAGAGAGAAATTTTTAATACTTATTTTTTAGTTTTTGGTGGACACAACATCTTTATTTTATTTTTATGTGGTGCTGGGGATCAAACCCAGCGCCCCGCGCATGCCAGGCAAGCGTGTTACCACTTGAGCTACATCCCCAGCCCTAGTATGCATTTTTTTAGAATTGGCTTTTTGATCTAGCATAAGTCTCTGGAGATCTCCCCAGGTTGGTGAGTCATTTGTTTCTTGTCATTGTTAGAATGCGTTACAATGGATATACCCCTGTTTGTTAACCATTCACAGTCTGAAGGACACATGTGTTATTTGCAGTCATGCTTTTAGTGTTGAATCTAAGAGTTCTCTGCCTAGAGCTCAGTCCTGAACTCTGTGTTGAATTAGAGTGGTGAAAGCAAAGACCCCTACCTTGTTTCCCCTCTTAGGAATTCTAGGAGGAATGCACTTAGTCTTTTTCTATTCAACATGATATTGGCTGTGGGCCAACATGTATGTGTATCAGGTTGAGGACATTTTCATCTATACTCATTTTTCTAAGAATATTTTTCAGTTTTAGAGGTTTCAGTCCATGAACAATTGGCCCATTCTCTGGGCCTGTGGAGGACATTGTAGAGGGAACATGACCAGAAAGGAAACAGAAGAGGTGCTGAGGTTCCACTATGCTCTTAAAAGGCGTGCCCTCAATGACCCAAAGACTTCTCACTAGGTCCTGCCTTTCAAGATTTTCACCCCTCTGAAGAGCACCAAGTTGGGCACTCACCCTATACTCCATGGGCATTTGGGGAACATTCCACACCCAAACTATAGCGGTATTTACTGCCATAAATTTCAGCACTTGTTTTTCACAATTTTTTTGTATTGTCATTTAATTCAGAGTGTTTTAGGGTTTTGGTTTTTTTTTTATTTTTGCTACTTTTTTTTTAACTTTCTTGGGGGCTACCTTTTGACTTATGGATCATATAGAAGTATTTTATTCAATTTCCAAATGTGCATGCATTTCTTGATATTTTTCTGTTCTTGAGTTGTAATTTGATTCCATTGTACTTAAAAAAAAAACCATATTCTATGATTTAGGTTCTCTTTAACTTTTAAGGTTTTTTGTTGTGTTGTTTTTGTTTTGTTTTGTTTTTTGTACAGGATATTCTATCTTGTTGAAAGATAATGATTCATGGGTGCTTGAGAAAAAAATATTTCACCTTCAGTGTTCAATGTTGTCTTCTATACTATGTCAATTAAATCCAGTTGGTTGGTTGTTGTTGAGTTCTCCTATATTTTTACATATTTTCTATGTAGTTTTTCTGAGAGAAAAATGTTTCAATACCTACAATAAATGTGCATTTTTCTGTTCTGTTTCTCCTTTAATTTTTTAAAAAATTTTGATGTTTATAATACTTTATCATTTGGTACATTGCAGGTAGAATCACCTCTTGGTGAACTCCCCCCTTTTCATTGGATAATGTCATTCTCGGTTCGGTAATTTTCTTTCTTTAATATGATTTAAATGAGTTCCTTAAAGACAGCATACATAGGTCATGTTTCTAAATCCACTGCATAAATTTTTGTCTGCACAGATCATTTAATTTGATACAATTATTGATATAATAGGGTTTACGCTTACTTTATTTTTTGTTTGTTTTCTATTTTGTATTTGATTTTATGAAATTTAATCATTACACATCATGACACAGATTTATTTGAGCTTATTCTGTTTGGATTTTACTTAGCTTCTTAAAGCTGTAAGTTTATGTCCCTTGCAAAGTTTTGAACTTTTAGTTATTATTTCTTTAAGAACTTTGCCTCTTTCTCCTTTTCTTCTGAAACACTGATGGCACAAGTATCAGATTTTTTTTTGTTATAATATAGTCACATATATCATGAAGTTCTATTCTTTTTTCCTTTTTTCTTTTAAATTACTCTGTGTCGTTCAGATTGGTTCATTTTTATTGTTCTACTGCCCCACATATAGTTATATTTTTTAAAAAATTAAATTTGTATATAGTGGAAATAACAGTAAATAATGTGTATTTCTTTGTCTCTGAATGGTAAAATGTCATTTTAAATGTGAAAAATTAATATTTTGTTTTATTTTGGATTTGTAACAACTGAACTTTCTATCACATTTTTAAGTGACAAAATGTAAGAAATTAAAAGCATTTCTCACAGATTATTTTCTTGAAATTTAAAGTCATGCTTTTAGAAAAAAAATATGAGGTTAGTGTCATTTATTCTAAAGAGATGCATGCCAACAAGCTTGCTAATATATTTCACTTTTTATAATTTTAGTAAGAATCACCAGAAAATCTGGCCAATTCTGAGTATAAATCTTTCTATTCATAGATTTATTTAACTTTAAAATCACATGCAATAAATTAGTAGGTTATTTTTTATTTAAGTCACCTGTTTGCTTTACAACACTAACAGATTTATTAAATTTTGGATGAGCTGATTATCAACAAAAATCTTGATAATAAACACTAACAACAAACATGATTGTTCATGTCTTTGGCATTATTCAGTTATAAAGATGACCAAAGCACCAAAATGATAATTTTATAATCAACTATGTATCAAAAACAGAGAAAAGATCATAGATTCTCTGAGAAGGAATTAACATAATGATCTTCTTTTAACTTACCTATAAAATTTACTGTCAATTCTTTGCTCAGCATTCCATTTCACTAGTTTGCCAAATTGAACAATTTTCTCATTTTAAATGTGCTTTCAATTTTACAATGAATATGTTCCCAAAATACTATAGTAAAAGGAGTACAATTTTTAAACTTGACTGCTTTCTAATTAATTTTTTCATCTTTCAAGAAATATAAAAGCAAAGTATAAAAGTCACAATATAATAAATATTTTTTTTCCTTTGTCCTGATTGCTGGTTCTTGGAAAATGTTGCTTTTTAGTAGATAATCCTTTGGGATTATATCCCTTTTCTCCCCTCTATTGCATTCAGTTTTCTATATCTCCTGGTTTGAATTCTGACCTGAATTTGTCAAAGTAGGCAAGGTCTTTCTGTCATAATAATCACTTAAAGCTTGGTTTTATACTTACTATAGTAATTGATGAATTGTAAAGTATTTCTAAGTAAAGACTTTTCCCTCATCTCAGTAACCATCAGGTCACATTAATAGTTCTCCATTAGCACACATATATCAATTCTGAATAAGAGTTACAAAATTGTTAGGAAATTCAAATTGCAAGTCTTCTTCAAAAATATTTCAAATTATAACTGTATCATTAAACAAAAGTATTGCAAGTAATATTCACTTATTAATTCTTACGATATAGTAGAAAGAAATATTATAAAATCTTTTGTCTTAAATGAGGTCTAGAAAAAAGAAACATTCGTCTTTTCATCTTGAGCTTAGAGGAAAATCTGTCAGGAAAAACATCAGTAGGTTATACAATATCCGATTGGTTCTTTGAAGAGTCTTTTACCTTAGTTAATTAAAGGACTAGTGTTATGGTTTAGATATTAGTTGTCTCCCAAACAGCATGTGTGAGACAATGTAAGAAGATTTAAAGGTGAAATGTTTGGCTCACAAAAGCCTTACCAGAGTCGGTATGTTAGCTCCCTACAGTTACTACTGACTGTGTGGTAACCATAGGCAGGTAAGGTGTGGCTGTAGGAGGTGGACCATTGGGAGCCTGCCTCCTAATGGGGTTTATATTTAGTGCTTGTTCAGCAGAATGATCTCTCTCTCTCTCTCTCTCTCTCTCTCTCTCTCTCTCTCTCTCTCTCTCTCCCCCCTCCCTCCCTTTCTCCCTCTCTCCTTCTTGGTATGATATCTTCAGCTTCTTCTCTCTGCCACACTTTTCCACCATGATGTTCTGCCTCACCTTGAGCCCTGAGGAATGGAGCCAACTGTTAATGGACTGAGATCTCTGAAACTATGAGCCCCAAATGAACTTTTCCTCCTCTAATTGTTCTTGTCAGATCTTTTGGTTACACTAGTGAAAAAGCTGACTAAAACATGGAGCAAAAAAGACATTTTAATTTTTCATCTCAAAATCTATTTTCTACAGTTATGCCAATACTAGCATGCAAGGAAAGCAGTTTTTCTAGTATCTCTCTCAGTGAGTATTTAGCTCTTTATATCTCTAATCCAATTTGGGGTCATTTACATAATTCATTAAGATGCCAGTTGATCTTCACTTTATCCAGTTGGATTTACTTTTCCCCCTCAGTCCTTGACATTTTGGTGAATGTTGACTCTGAAGTCAATAAATATTAGCAGTACTTTGTTCCAAACCAGATGCTACAGTTTGCAGTGACACTGAAATTCTTGAATTCTGCTTTTCTTTATTCTTCTATTCCCAAGTCAAAGAGATAGAAGAATATTTTCCAAAGTACTATTCATTGCTTTAAAAACATAGTCTGGACAATAGAATGCTACAAGGAAGAACTCTGAGACTTAGCTGGTAGTGCCCTCACTTGGAACCTGGCTTAGGGTGTGGACCTTGTAATAGCTGAAGCTCTGCCACAACTTCCGCCTCCTCACTCTGTGGGCATGGTGTCTGCAGGATCATTTCTCAGCACTATCTTGATGCCTCTGTGTATTTTCACATCTAGCTCATCCTTTCCTTCAATTACCTGCAGACAGATGAGTCACAAGCTTATAATTTTCTTCAGCTTGGTCCTAAAAGGCTCCTTAGGAATTCTTTCTCTGTACACCTGTACTTTTCATTGAATATAAATGGACTTCAGAATCTATAAATAACCCAATCAACACTGAAAAGGGCCTTCAATTACTGACAAGCCGCTATTTGCTAGGTGCTCATACTGAGGCTGCACGCTGTTTGCATCAGCAAATCTTTTCCTTTTAATTTGCTCAGGATACATTCTTTGTGCTGTTTCCTTTGAAGTTTTGAAAAAAGAAAAATAGAAGATTCTGCCTACTAATCCTTTCAAAGAAGCATTAGAAAATAACGTTTTATTTAGTTGTTGGAATTGACATAGCTATGGAGTCATAATGAAGAAATCATTCTTAATCGCAGTCATTTGTGTAAGAACATTGTGTATATTTTATGTATGCTTGCTTAAAATTGCTATGAACTGCAACAACTTTTCAATATTACTGCATGAAGTACTGGAACTCTGCCTAATTTATCTTAATTGAAAAACCACATTACTGAGATTCAAAGGTCTCCTTAATTTCAAATTTCTTTACAAGGTGTATCTCAATATTCCTGATTTGTAATACATCTAATTCCTAGCAGAAATAGACCAGAATTTCTTTTAAAAAAAATGAAGGAAACATATGAATCATTTCTGAAACTTCAGAAAGCTATCCTCTACTATGTTTGATTTAATTAATATTTGGTATTTTATAGATGATACAAAATTGAAGAAAATATTAGTGATCCACTAATAACCTCCTTTTGGGAAAAATCGGTGTTACATTGTAACTAAATAGAAGAACTTTCTGTAGAAGCTCAGTTATACCCTAAATTTGAACAGCCAAAAGTAAAGGTGAATTCTGGAAGAGAGAATAAAAATCTAGAAGTAATAGACACATCATTCCTTTGTAAGTCAGCAAAAGGAGCAAAAATCAGTGTTAGGAGTTTGTGGTTAAGATATGCCATCATTAATTCCTAACCCAGGTCATCATCCCAGGAGTATTTAAGACTTGCCTAAACTTCACATTGACATAAAGGAGAATTTAGCATAACCACAAAAGACTTGAGAGAATTTTCACATTTTTTAAATATTAGAAAAATAAAATACACATTTTAAAATGTTAAAATATTGACTTTTTATTTAATAATTTGATTTAAAAATAAATGTGAGAATTGTGCTTAAATGATTAGAAAGGGATTTTAAAAGTTCAGTTTCACATCAAATATATTTTCATCTTAGTACAAATAATATTTACTAAATCAAAAATTCATTACAAGCACTTTGGAGAGCACTACATCCACAAGGAGGAATTACCAAAATATCTTTCAAATGCAGACAATAGGTCCTAAGATCAGCCTCTTTGATTTCCCTATTTCATGCTAGCAGCTGCATGGCCCATATAGTAGTGAATCCTCTCCTCTTAAAATGAATGAATGACTTTAAGTTGTCAAAGAATAAGGATTTTGAAAGAAAATATGTAAACATCATAATTTTTGTCTCTAGATAACAAACTCTAACCTGGAAAACCTATGTTAGAAACTAGACAAATATTTTGGAATATTTTATTGAGAGAATGAAAATATGAAACCTGTTCTCTAAATAAGATATGATACATATTTTTATTTTCTTTCCCAGACATGTCTAAATCCAGGTGTTAGAGTGAGTCAATTATTCTTTCAGTAAATGAGAAATACGTCTCAATGGAATAACCTAAATGCTTCCTACTTTGAAGCTTCTCATCCAAGATAATTTAGTTTCTCTTTG
Organism: Urocitellus parryii; assembly: GCF_045843805.1. Lineage (NCBI taxonomy): Eukaryota > Metazoa > Chordata > Mammalia > Rodentia > Sciuridae > Urocitellus > Urocitellus parryii. The sequence continues at coordinate 33,350,053 of NC_135532.1, forward strand.
TATTTTAAGAAGTAATGTGCACCAATAATAATAATAGTGTTCCAGTCACAAAAGATTATAATAAGTTATTCCCGGAAGTTAATTGCATAAAATGAAATGCATTTTACTGAATATCTGACAGGATCTGTGAGACAGGAATTTGAACATAAAAGGACTGAGCACTTTCTCTGCTCCTTGCTCTGTTCACTGAGGAAACTGTACATTCATTGGTCATTGCTGCTACAGTAGTGTCTGGTTTGGTTTGTAAAGTACAACAAAACTCCACTGATATAATAGAGAAGAGGCTGAGCTCAGTTGGAACTGTCAACTCGAGTACATACACATAGCATGACAATTCCACAGTACCTGCGTTTCTCACGTGGCAGCTGGATTTACCCAGAGCAAGTGTCCTATAACAGCAGGAAGAGATGCATGACATTTTCTGACCTTGCCCCCAAATCCATCACTTCTACCAACTTTTCTTGAATATAAGTCTTAAGACCAGTCCAGATTTCACATGGAAAAGAATTAGTCTCCATATCTTAATGGAGACTAGAAACATCATATTGTGAAATTATAAAATGGGAGAAAATGTTGTGTCAAAAGTTGGAATAAACAGTCTTTAAAATACAAGTTGGAAATGTTTTTATTGACCAAGTTCACTTGACTCATAAATGGTAGGTTTGGAATTTTAATCCAAGCTAAGTCTAACTTCAATGCCTTTTCCATAGAATTTTATAATGTCCGAAAGAAAGAAATAAAGAAAAGAGAAAAGAGACATGGTATTCTGTTTTGAAAGCTTTAGATTGAAATTTAGATTTTGAAAATATTAGCTTGCCATCTATCTCTTAAAGTTATTCTAACACCTAAGAATTTGTATGTGTCATGCCGTGTAGAAATTCTAGCAAAGACAAGACAATTTGTATTTGGGAAACTAAAGGTATAGTCATAAGTAATTTCTAAGAATTATAAATATTTGATTTTTGACCTCCTATTGAAGCATATTATCCGAGATTGTGTTTTCTTTTTAAATTTTTTTTTAGTTGTAGTTGGACACAATACCTTTTTTTTAAATTTATTTTTTATGTGGTGCTGAGGATCGAACCCAGCACCTCTCCTGTGCTAGACGAGTAAGCGCTCTACCACTGAGCCACAACCCCAGCCCCTGAGATTATGTTTTCTATATCCTAAATTTAACAGTCTTGAAGTTACACATTCACTTTCCCCTTCTTACCACTAACTTCATGTTAAATGTTATTTTAATAGAAAATGTTAAAAAATAGTTTGTGTATAACAATATATTGGATATTTTACAGAAACATTATTAGATTAAGTTAAATGTAGTAAGATAAATGTTGAAATTAAAAGTATAAGCCAAGGGGCTGGGGATGTGGCTCAAGCGGTAGCGCGCGATCCTCAGCACCACATACCAACAAAGATGTTGTGTCCGCCGAGAACTAAAAAATAAATATTAAAAAAAATTCTCTCTCTCTCTCTAAAAAAAAAAAAAGTATAAGCTAATAATTTACTATACCTCTATATTCAAAACTCGAGAAATTATATGATTTTTAACTCTGACTCCATCTTCAAGAAGTTACAAACTTTTAAGGTATATTTAATTAAATGTCTAGAAATATATTTCACATATAGAAATGTTTGTTCAGCTGCTAACCATTTTCTAAAAGTAACAATTGGTTTTATTCATACTCATAAATTTTCTCTCTGGAACATGGGAATGAATGAATAACATTTGTTTCTAAATTCTCTCAGATTTTCAAGAGCAGTACCAAGAATTTTTGTTTCATTACTTAGGAAGGAAGCATTTGGTATAATTTGTTTGCTCAGAAGAAATTATTCTATATGAGAAAAATGCAATGTTGCTATGGCAATACATCAGAAGAAATCGCAAATAAAAAGCAATATGATATAAAACCTGTTCATTGTGTTTTAGAAAATTGTTGAGGTTTTTTTAAATATACAGAAATTTCACTTTAAAAATTGAAACAATTGAATACATAAAAATCAAATTTTAATTTTATTACATTTCAAACTTTTCATGGAAAGAAAACTCATGGGATCTCACTTCAGTCTTTTTCTTTCCTTTAATGCCATTTGTTAACTTTGGAAAACATATAATATCTAGGAAGTATAAAGGAATAGCCTTTTACTGGCTTTTTAAGAAATAACAGAGAATATATAAATATACCATAAGATTTTTTTTCAATCCAGATATTGATGGATTCCTTGTTAGTCTTTGCTTTACCTAAAATCGGCTTTAGTTAGTTGACTAGCGTAAGCCTTTAGATGGTGGAGTGAAAGGTGACAATTTAGTGGACAGATAAGTAAGTAGGAAGAGACTTTGGTAACATGTCAAAACTGGAATTTAACTATTGCCATCATTTCTGAGGTTAGAACTTTCTTAAGTAGAGGACAAAATACATCCTAAAACAAAAAACAAACACTCTGCTGTGACTTCCATGTGGTGGAATCAGTCTACACTAAAAATTACTTTGTTAGTCTCTCAGACTTGGGCATTGCATTTGGTTCTCTATGTCAGTCCTTATTGTCTCAGGCCCTCACTATCAGGCCAATGATCACATGGTCAGCTGACTTGCTTGACTTCAAGGAAATGCAGGCTTTGCATTGTGCTATCAATAGATGAGACATGCTTGTTCCCAAAGCCATTATGCTTTAGCTGTCCCCAGAAGTTAACACATAGATGAATGAAAAAACTTCCTATCTCACTGAATTTGTCTTCTATAGTACCATATGATGATCTATGCAGTAAGCAGGCCTTAAATGTCTTCCCCAATCATGTGACCAAAAGTGAACATATCATTTTCTCATTTCCAGAAAGATAAAAAGTTATAAGTACAAAATTTTTAACTTCAAGTTAAATTTCTTTTACAAAAATGCCAAAGAATAAATATAGTATATTACCTCAACCTCTTTAAATGTGTTTATTTCCTCTATTACACTGACAATAATTACATAGATACAGTAAGTCTAAAGGAACAGAATAATATCTCAATAGCATAAAACAGATGAGCTCTTTTTATACTGAAAGTACTTTCTCCAAAAATTATTGACAATCACACTGCCTTTAAGATATAGCAATGCCTATTTTAATGCTTTATTCCTTATGAGAGATAAATTGATAATACAGTTGGTTTCCTATAAAATGCCACTTGAAATGGCAATGCTTTGTAAAGAACACCTTCCTTCCAAAAGGACAAAGAAAATTAAAGAAGTCATCAGGCTCAAAGAGCAACTTAGCAAGACCAAATCTCAAAATAAAATGTTAAAAGAGTTGGGTATGTAGCTCAGTGGTAGAGTACTATGTAAAGCCCTGGGTTGATCACTAGAACCACAAAAGAAAGAAAAAAAGAAAAGAAACATCTCCAACAGGTCCTGAAACCTAATATTATATGGACCCTTAATACTTCTTTAGCAACTGTACGTTTACAAATATGATTCCTCTGTTTGAAAGCTTAGACACTTATTTATCTATATCTCTTCAGTAAGAGCAGAATGATTTTCACCTAGAAGACAAATCAATCAATGTTTATTCAACAAATAATGTTACTAAGTCATAGGAGGAGGTTTTGATAAATCAGCTGGGGATTCTGTCCTAAAAGAATCTCCAACAATTTCATTCTGCTTTAATTAACAACACCTACACAAAGGCCCAATCATAGACAGATATCATTAGGTGAAAACCTGAACAAATGTGAAGATCTTGTTGGTGGGCTCCCCATTGCAACTACCCGTGAGGCATCACTCTCCTTCCTCTGGCACGAGAATCTATGCAACTATGAGACCCATATGCAGGACTATGCAAATGCCAGGGACTTCGTGTTTCTCAGAGCAGCTAATATGGAATGCAGCTGATAGACAAATACCTCAGCATCTTCTTCCCTCATGTATAAACATAGTATCTAGAGTTCTCCAAAGAACTGAGCCCCAGGTGCTTGACCTGTGCTTTGGATGGCTTCCTTTCCCTGTCTTAAATTGCTGTTCTCCATTTGCTGCTCAGGGAGACCACTACCCAAATAAACCACCAGAACTTATAACTTTTTCTCAGGGTGGGAAGCATTTACTTGTTTTATCATCCAGAAGTGCTTTAGCTTCTCTCAATTGAATTCTAAATCATTTATCTATATTTAATTTTTCTTTAATTCAATATGCATCTAAGGTCATCTGATAAGTACAGTGCATTCTTATGGACCGTAAGATGTTCTTTTAAAGAAGTCATTTCAAACAGAATCTCTATGTTTAATGAGGCTTTTGAAATAATTGTTTCAAGCAAATTTCAGTTAAGTGATCTTGCTTGTTTTTAGGCCAGAAGGAAAATGAAGCATCAAGTACTTTTTATCCCTACACCTCTTGTGCTTTGCAAACATAAACATGTCACCTAATATCTACTTAGTTCATAATTCCTAGTATTCTCAAATTGCATGTTTCAGCTCTGTACTCAGCAAAACTAGAAATTCTGAAATATTTCGGTGCTTTAGTCACAAAAGAATTTAAAATCCCAGTGACAAAATGGAGGCCCAGTGATCAAGTTTCACAGAAATATAGAACCCACATCCTATTTCATAAGTAAAAACTCACAAAACAACTCCTAGCAAATGAGCTTCTAATTTTATAGCATCCTCTAGCACGAAATAGACTTACAGAGGCATTTGTACAACCATTTAAATCACTATCTTCTCACATTTCATCAAGTCATTTATTTTCTTATTTTCCTTGTAAAGGAAAAACCCAGAAGAATCATGGAATTATTTCCTCCTCTGGCCCAAGTGTTACTGTCATATTATGTCTATAATACGAATATATGCAAGTGGAATTTATTTCCAAAGATATTTCAATATTGTACTTTACATAAATCTGTTGCTGTTTTCTTTTGGGGGTAGGTAAACAGTTCTCCTAAAGGCTAAGCAATTTGACATGTTTACATGGAATCAGGAACAGTCCCAGATGACCTTCTGTACAATCCAGGCTAGTTTCCACCCCCCCCCCCGTGACCCCTCCTACCATGGGTGAAATGGCTAACACCTCCACCTCTGGGGAAAGTGTTCATCCACTGCTAATTCTGTGATATAGAGAATCCTTATGTTTGAAAAGAAAAACTTTTCAAAGGAAATATTCCTAAGACTACACTCATATTGCCAAAGAAAAGGCAAGGCTTATTTTATTTCTTTGTATTGAATCAATTTAAATGCTTGGATGAAAGAATCTATCAAAATAGTCATTATGTAGGAAATTCAAAAAGAATAAATCCTGTGCAAATGACTGGATCTTAATGGAGCAGTGGAGTCATTGGCTTTCTTTGCAAAAGCTAACATCCAGTATGTTTATAGCTCATTGTACTATGGCTTAGTGGCAAAAACAAAATTACTGTCATCACATCAATGGTTGACCGTTGTAAAAAGGAAATGTTTCTCTCCAGAAAATAATCCCTTAAGAATCTGTATTTCTGACTGATTAGCAAAGCCGGTTCATGGACACCCTGCATAATGAAGCAACTTTTTCCTTAGCAACGGGAGTACAAAACATTCAAAGATGACGGACTTGACAATGAAGGGAGAAATCAGTGCAACTTGAAAAAATCAGCAGGAAAGAAGTTGATAGGCATTGAGGAAAGTTGTAGAATAATTTAGTTTTAAAAGATTCTTAGCATAAATTCCATATATAGAGGAGTATGATATTTATATTAAACAAAGTATTTCAGAAAAAGAACTTTTGTTTCATATAAGGAAAAATATTCACTGATTTTTTAATTATATTAAGACTTATTAGAACCTAACAACCAAGGTGTTAAGAAATGAGAGTAAGGAACAAATCATACTTATATGTTTTTAAAATGCTGGACAGGTGACCTAATCATACATTTAACAGATTAGCTGAAGTTTTAATATACAAGAAGGAAATCTTCATGAGACTGTGATATATGAAATGTCTTTTTATTTACTTTCCTAAGACTCATTGAAACTTTTAATAGGATAGAGAAATTACAGTGCATAATGCAAACATGTTTTTAAACACAACACTGTTGATTAATAATGATGTTCCTGTTTAGCAAGAGCTTACTATGAACTGAGTTCTTTAACAAACTTGCATACATTTTTAATTTAATCTTGAGAACACCATAAAAATGAGAATCATATTCCTCATTTTGCAAAGGAAAGCAAAACCTAGAGAAATTTGCTTGTGGCAGACAGAATCCTAATAAGGTCCCTAAGAATCCTCGGCTGTTAGAACACACCTCATTCTCCCTCTGTACCTAATTCTTCCCCCCTTTAGTATAAACAGAACCTGTGAATAAGGTTGGAAAATCATGCCTGTGATCAGGTTACCAATTAGTTGATTTCAAGTTAGTCAAATGGAAGGTTACTTTCAGGGACTTGATGTACTCAGTGAGCCTTTGAAAGGGCTGGCCACTTCCTGAAGGTAGAGAGATTGAAAGTTTAAGAACTAAGGGAGGCACACGTACCAGGGCACCTAGGAGGCACTTTTCAGAAATGAGCAGCCAATCCCAAGCCAGCATTCCGAAAAAACAGGGTCTTCAGTGATACAACTCTACAAAATGAAATTCTGCCTATAACCACCAAATCTGGAAGAGGGCCTTGAGCTTCAGCTAGGAATCGAAGCCCCAGAGGACACCTTTATTTCACCCTGGGAAGACCCTAAGAAAAGGAGTACCTAGACAAATAACATTCAGAGCTATGAAATGACATCTAGGTGCTCTTTTAATTCTCTTATAGTGATTAGTTAACTTGCGATCATTTCTTAGGCAGCAGTAAAAGAATAATACGTGCTTAGAGTCCTGTGGTCAGTAAGATGAAACCCAGAACAGTTTGATTCTGACAGCCTCACTTTCTAGCATCCTCACATCAATTTTCACATAAATTAGGGGGTTTATTTGCAATCTGTAGATGCTGAATTCTGGTAAACTGAAATAAAAGTGAAAACAGAAGGATTTAATTCCATATAAAATCTTGGATATCTCACAGAATGAAAAAAAGGAAAGCTAAACAACTTGTGTCAGAAAGGAAAGACAAGTATTTCCAGGATCTCAGTTGAAAAAAAAAAAAGATCATTATAGGTAGTTGCTATTGGAAAATGACTGATTCCATTATATTGGTCTTGAAACTCAAGCATTCTATTCTCTGGAAAGAAAGCAGGACTATCTCAACTAGGTGACAGACCCACACCTGTGGTCGGAGATTCTGGTAGTGTGATGGATAAAACTTTCAGAACCAAAAGAGGTAGAGAGAAAAGAAGTAGTGCAGGACTGTTTTTCATTTCTATTTTGTAAGGAATTGAAAGTTGTCATAGGGTTCCACAGAGAAACACAACTTACAGAATATAGAGAGATAGAAATTTATATACAAGAATTAACTGGCTCATGCAATGGCAGGCCAGCACTGGTAGGCTCCAAACTCATAAGGTAGACTGGGAAATTCCATTTAAGAGTTGATGTTGCAGTCTTGAGCCCCAAGGCACAATGGAAGGTACTTTCTTCCTCTTCCAGGATACACATCTTTTTTTCCTAAAGGCTTTCAATTGTATGATGAGGTTTATCTACATATGGAGGATAATCTTCTTTATTCAAAATCTACTGGTTTAAATGGTTAAAATCACGTCCAAAAAAAATTATCACAACAACATCTTAATTAGTGTTCTGATAAGCACCTGGGAACTTTTTTTTTCTTTTTTTTTTTATTGGTCGTTCATAACATTACATAGTTCTTAATACATCATATTACACGGTTTGATTCAAGTGGATTATGAACTCCCGCCTTTACCCCGTATACAAATTGCTGTATCACATCAGTTACCCTTCCATTGATTGACATATTGCCTTTCTAGTGTCTGATGTATTCTGCTGTCTGTCCTATTCTCTACTATCCCCCCTCCCCTCCCCTCCCCTCCCCTCCCCTTTTCTCTCTCTACCCCTTCTACTGTAAATCATTTCTTCCATTTGTATTATCTTGTCTTACCCCTCCTTTCCTCTTATATGACATTTTGTATAACCCTGAGGATCACCTTCCATTTCCATGCAATTTCCCTTCTCACTCCCTTTCCCTCCCACCTCTCATCCCCGTTTAATGTAAATCTTCTTCTCAAGCTCTTCGTCCCTACCCTGTCCTTGTTTACTCCCCTTATATCAAAGGAGTCATTTGGTATTTGTTTTTTAAAGATTGACTAGCTTCACTTAGCATAATCTGCTCTAATGCCATCCATTTCCCTCCAAATTCTATGATTTTGTCATTTTTTAATGCAGAGTAATACTCCATAGTATATAAATGCCACATTTTTTTTATCCATTCATCTATTGAAGGGCATCTAGGCTGGTTCCACAGTCTTGCTATCGTGAATTGAGCTGCTATGAACATCGATGTAGCAGTGTCCCTGTAGCATGCTCTTGTAAGGGCTTTAGGGAATAGACCGAGAAGGGGAATAGCTGGGTCAAATGGTGGTTCCATTCCCAGCTTTCCGAGAAATTTCCATACTGCTTTCCAAATTGGCTGCACCAATTTGCAGTCCCACCAGCAATGAACAAGAGTGCCCTTTTCCCCGCATCCTCTCCAGCACTTATTGTTGTTTGACTTCCTAATGGCTGCCAGTCTTACTGGAGTGAGATGGTATCTTAGGGTAGTTTTGATTTGCATTTCTCTGACTGCTAGCGATGGTGAGCATTTTTTCATGTACTTGTTGATTGATTGTATGTCCTCCTCTGAGAAGTGTCTGTTCAGGTCCTTGGCCCATTTATTGATTGGGTTATTTGTTATCTTATTGTCTAATTTTTTGAGTTCTTTGTATATTCTGGTTATTAGGGCTCTATCTGAAGTGTGTGGAGTAAAGATTTGTTCCCAGGATGTAGGCTCCCTGTTTATCTCTCTTATTGTTTCTTTTGCTGAGAAAAAACTTTTTAGTTTGAGTAAGTCCCATTTGTTGATTCTATTTGTTAACTCTAGCGCTATGGGTGTCCTATTGAGGAATTTGGAGCCCGATCCCACAGCGTGTAGATCATAACCAACTTTTTCTTCTATCAGATGCCATGTCTCTGATTTAATATCAAGCTCCTTGATCCATTTTGAGTTAACTTTTGTGCACAGCGAGAGATAGGGATTCAGATTCATTTTGGTGCAAATGGATTTCCAGTTTTCCCAGCACCATTTGTTGAAGATGCTATCCTTCCTCCATTGCATGGTTTTAGCCCCTTTATCAAATATAAGATAGTTGTAGTTTTGTGGATTGGTTACTGTGTCCTCTATTCTGTATCATTGGTCCACCCGCCTGTTTTGGTACCAGTCCTTGCCAAATACCACCACAGGAAGGCCAAAAACTGGGGGGAGGTTTTCAGCGCTTTCATTTGGGCTTTTCTAAATAATAATCCTTTACTCTGACCAAGAAACCAATGAAAGGATTCTGAAAATTGGAGAGCATCTCCTTCTATAATTAATGTCACCACATTATATCAAAGTTTTACATTGAAAATTATAGAAATACAATAAACATTTATGAACTACAGAAATTTTCTAATGATAGGAAAAATAAGCTGCTTCATTGAATTTTCAAAATGAAGAGAAATCTCATAATAATGATGAAACATTTATCTGAAAATTCCTTCTATCATAGTTTATGATCAATATTGAGTGAACACCATTTACAAAAAATATTATAGTAGATTCAGTAAATTTGTTCAACAAAACTTTTGGACTTGCCTTCAATGTAATTTCAAAATTAGAATAAACAAATAAAACATGCCATCTTCAAGAAAAAAATATTTTGAATTCTTATGAATTTAAATTATTTAATTCATTTAAAAAAACATATTGAGTGATTTCTCCAAATAAATGATTAAGTCATGTTTCAGATCCCCTTAATCTCTCTATATGATAGTTTTCCTCTCTAGTATAGGAAGCAGATCAAGTATAAACCATGATTATTATTTTTTTTATTCTTGAGTGATGAGTTTCAGGTCCTTGAAATACCTGATCAGATTTAGACAATATATTTTTGTTGGGAAGTAGCTAATGATCCTCTGTCCAGTTTTCAGTTTTGAGATTTATGCTTGCATGGTTATTTATATTTATATTCCTATAAAGAAACCTGAGGGAATTGTCCATTAACTTTCTAAGTAAGTGTAGTGAAGGTCGAGTTCAGATATCTGTGTGGGCCATAGATTCCTCCCTAATCAGGCAGCAAATGCTTGAGGAATTGCCCTTCTGAGGCAGTTATGAATCGGTATAACTACAGGAGGACTGCAAATACAAGGCCACCTTAGTGTACTGATGCTCTCTGTTTCAGACTGGGGACACTTCTTTCACATGCAGGCACCCAGAGACTACCTGCATATTCAGTGCGGATAAATAACATCAAGCAGTGTGCTGAAAACAAACAGGAAGCAATGCATCTAGGATCTCTATTCTTTGCTGTCATTGCTCGAAGCAGTGAAACATAATAAAAGATGTAAAGTTCTGATGCCTGGCTTGGAACTAACCATGGCTCTGGTTATCAATAGCCATGTGATGTTGTATGGTTTTCTGAAATTCTCTCTGCCTCACGTTTATTTTTTTCTCAAAATGTGGACCATAGCAATATATTCATAATAAGGAATACATGAAAATAATGCCTACAGAATGCCGTGTTCTTAAAACAAATACAAAAATAAATTAGTAATATTTATTGACAATTTACAACTAAGTATGGTCTTATCCAAAAGGCAGCCAAATCAAACAGGCTCTGATACACTCCCTAAGGTGGGTACCTACTTTATGACATCTTCTGGTCAATAAAAGAAAGATGATCTGTTCTGTACACCTGCTCTTCTTATGCTTATTATTTTTCTACTTTTTTTTTTTTTTTTTTTACCAACGTCAAGGCAATTAACAGCAAAAACCACTCGTCCCTCATCCGCTGCAGTGTATCCATGGTTCTGACAAATCTCCAGCAGATCTACTTTCATGTAAGCCACTATGCAGAGACAGCGGATTTGTTTGTTTGTTTTTTTTAAATCACATCTTAGGATTTGAAAAAAATATATCTTCAGTAGCTACCCTATGTGACTCTAAAACCAAAAGTGCCCTGATTTGTTTGACAGATTTGTAGATTTCTATTGAGCCCCACATGTTTCCCAGTAACTTCATATGAGGACGGAGTCTGTTATGGTTTGATAGGAACTAACCAGTGATCCCAAGATTTCCTATGAAGAAAACTTAGTCCCTAGTGTGGTGGATTTGAAATGATAGACCCTAAAGAGATGGAACCTAGTGGAATGTGGGGCACTGCCCTTGGAAGATTAAAGAAGATTAGTACTTATTTCAAGGGACTGCATCTATTTGAGGCATTATAAACAAACTTGGCTTTTCACGTCTTTCTTGCTTCATGTCTCATGTAATATCTCTCTCTCTCTCTCTCTCTCTCTCTCACACACACACACACACACACACACACACCATTATGAAGCCATTTTCCAGCAAGTCCTCACCAGAAACAAGCAGATGATAGCACCCTGCTCTTGAATCTTTAGAATTGTGAGTTGCATAAACCTTTTTTCTTTATATAATACCAGGCCTCAGATATTCTAATATGATCACAAAAAAGGACTGAGAGCTTTCAACTTTTTCACAATAAAGGAATTTTGAAACATAATCTATAGGCAGTGAGTGGCATTCTTATAGCTGGAGAAAGACTCTTATTTTAATCAATATTGCAAATAAATATTACTTTCATTTGTAGTTGAATTGCTTTATTGGATGTGATAAAACTATTTTGTATCTGAAAAGGCCAGTAGAATGTAATTTTGCTTTGAAGTTATTCCCCCCAAAAAAGCAAAGTGAAGCCACACAATCTAGAGAATGTGGTATAGTCATATTGCAGGCACTTTTCTGCCAATCCCCAACTCCCTCACTCTGGAACTAACCTACATGATTCTTGTGTCATTGTACCATTGAGCAAAAATATTAAATTTTTGTGATTATTTTGGTTTTTTTTATAGAGAAAGAGAGAGAGAGAGAGAGAGAGAGAGAGAATTTTTAAAAAATATTTATTTTATTTATTTATTTATTTTATTTATTTTCGGCAGACACAACATCTTTGTTTGTATGTGGTGCTGAGGATCGAACCCAGGCCGCACGAATGCCAGGCGAGCGTGCTACCTCTTGAGTCACATCCCCAGCCCCTGATTATTTTGTTTTGAAGCTAAAACTGTGCTTAAGTCAGATATCTCTCTCACTTCCAACATTCCTGTATCAAACAATATAATATTAGATAATATAATAGAGATAAAACAATGTAATATTATAATGATAATATCATTTAATATAATACCAATTACAATATAATATTATAGGATTATAAGATGAGTCCTGGATTCTCTTTTTTCTTTATCTGTAAAATAAAGAATTCAGGGTAACAAGAAATCTGCGGACATTTTTAGTGAAATTAATAATGATTACCAAGTAATAATAAAATTCCAAAAAGATTAATGTATTGTGGTACATTATATATAATACCCCACTCTTATTTCGTGAGCTCTTGAATTTTATAGTTGAAAAAATAGGCTTTCAAGTCAGAGAGTAGATTTGCTAAAATCCTAACCCAGAAAATTGACTTTGGACAAGTTACTTAACCTGTAATCCTTAATTACTTAATTCTCTGTAAAATTTGTTTCATCTCAATAATGTATCAAATTATTAATTCCCCGATAGATTAATCCACTGGTGAGGTTGGAGCCTTCATGATCCTGTTACTCCCTGGGAGTTTCATGTCTGGACATTGTTGCATTGGAGATCAAGCTTTCAACACATGAGCCTTTGGGGGACACTGTTGAGAGCCACAGCCAAACGGGCTCCAACAAACTTCCAGCTGCCAGCAAACTTCCAGCTGCCGGCTGATGATTGGCTCACAGTGGCCCCAGCAACATCTAGCTGATTGGCTCCTCTGCAGTCATGTTCATTGGGCTGTTTTCCTGCCCTTCAGACTGCCAGCTGATGATTGGCTCACAGCGGCCCCAGCAACATCTAGCTGATTGGCTCCTCTGCGGTGATGTTCATTGGGCTGTTTCCCTGCCCTTCAGACTACAGAACTGCTCATTGGGGGATTTCTTTGGCTCCGCCCACGCGACCTAGCCAATCGGCCTCAAGAGCAGGAGGATTGTGGGAGGTGGAGGTTTGTGTGGGGAGAGGCTTGTGGAAGCCGGTGGTGGCAGTTGGGCTCTGAGGGTTTCTTTTCCTGAGGAACTGTTTTGCTTGGCGTTTGTAGTTCTAAAAATAAAGTTAGTGTCTTTTGAAAAAAAAAAAAAACACATGAGCCTTTGGGGGACACTCCATCTCCAAGCCACAGCAGGGACCCTTTTTCAAACCACCTGTGAGACATCAAGATGAAGCAAGTCATCCGTGATGAGTTTCTTGAGAGTCATCTTTATACTTTGCCTGTAACACCAAGGTAAGAGCCTTACATGCTGTATTAGAATGATGTGAAGTCATCAAAACATTTTGAGCAGGTTAACATTAATTCAGTCTCTCAAAGGATTAGTCTTAATCTTTGTGAAGAATTTAGGGTTACAAAAACAGTAAAAAAAAAAAAGGCTTGTGCAGTAACATAAGAAAGAGATGATGGCTTGGACTAGTGAAGTGATGAGATGCAGCCAGATGATTTCATATTGTGAAGGTAAAGATGGGAGGATTGGATGATGAATAAGAACACAATAATGGCTGCCAATCTTACTGGAGTGAGATGGTATCTTAGGGTGGTTTTGATTTGCATTTCTCTGACTGCTAGCGATGGTGAGCATTTTTTCATGTACTTATTGATTGATTGTATGTCCTCTCTGAGAAGTGTCTGTTCAGGTCCTTGGCCCATTTGTTGATTGGGTTATTTGTTATCTTACTGTTTAATTTTTTGAGTTCTTTGTATACTCTGGATATTAGGGCTCTATCTGAAGTGTGAGGAGTAAAAATTTGTTCCCAGGATGTAGGCTCCCTATTTACCTCTCTTATTGTTTCTCTTGCTGAGAAAAAACTTTTTAGTTTGAGTAAGTCCCATTTGTTGATTCTATTTGTTAACTCTAGCGCTATGGGTGTCCTATTGAGGAATTTGGAGCCCGATCCCACAGCGTGTAGATCATAACCAACTTTTTCTTCTATCAGATGCCGTGTCTCTGATTTAATATCAAGCTCCTTGATCCATTTTGAGTTAACTTTTGTGCATGGTGAGAGAAAGGGATTCAGTTTCATTTTGTTGCATATGGATTTCCAGTTTTCCCAGCACCATTTGTTGAAGATGCTATCCTTCCTCCATTGCATGCTTTTAGCCCTTTTATCAAAAATAAGATAGTTGTAATTTTGTGGATTGGTTTCTGTGTCCTCTATTCTGTACCATTGGTCCACCCGCCTGTTTTGGTACCAGTACCATGCTGTTTTTGTTACTATTGCTCTGTAGTACAGTTTTGTCCCGACTGGCAGGACACATCAACGTGGGCAGCGAACCTAGATGGGGAGGAATGAAGGGACAAGAGACACGAAAGGTGACAGCAAGACAGGAGTTCTGATCAAGCTGCAAACTTTTATTGTTCACACAGAGGTATTTATGGGGTGGGAATGGGGAAGCTGTCTTATGGGCAGTTGCTGGATGTTTTCATAACGCAGGATGTTTCAGGAAGACAGATGGCCCCAGGATGTCTCAGGGAGATGGATGGCTGCAGTGTGTTTCCCATGGCCTCAGGATGTTTCCCAGGGGGCTGCTTCTTGTAACTGTCAGGCTATTCTTTGAAGGAGAACTCCCTTCTAGTCCCTGGCACAGTTTGAAATCTGGTATCGCTATACCTCTTGATTCACACTTCCTGCTTAGAATTGCTTTTGCTATTCTGGGTCTTTTAAGATTGGCAGCCATTATGAAATCAAACAACAACAAGTGCTGGCGAGGATGTGGGGAAAAGGGTACACTTGTACATTGCTGGTGAGACTGCAAATTGGTGCAGCCAATTTGGAAAGCAGTATGGAGATTCCTGGGAAAGCTGGGAATGGAACCACCATTTGACCCAGCTATTGTCCTTCTCAGACTATTCCCTGAAGACCTTAAAAGAGCTTACTATAGGGATACTGCTACATGGATGTTCATAGCAGCACAATTCACAATAGCTAGACTGTGGAACCAACTTAGATGCCCTTCAATACATGAATGGATTTAAAAAATGTGGCATTTATACACAATGGAGTATTACTCAGCACTAAAAAATGACAAAATCATGGAATTTGCAGGGAAATGGATGGCATTAGAGCAGATTATGCTAAGTGAAGCTAGCCAATCCCTAAAAAAACAAATGCCAAATGTCTTATTTGATATAAGGAGAGAAACTAAATACAAAGCAGGGAGGAAGAGCATGAGAAAAAGATTAACATTAAACAGGGACGATAGGTGGGAGGGAAAGGGAGAGAGAAGGGAAATTGCATGGAAATGGAAGGAGATCCTCATTATGATACAAAATCACACATAAGAGGATGTGAGGGGAAAGGGGAAAAAATCAAGGGAGAGAAATGAATTACAGTAGATGGAGTAGAGAGAGAAGATGGGAGGGGAGGGGGGATAGTAGAGGATAGGAAAGATAGCAGAATACAACAGTCACTAGTATGGCAATATGTAAAAACGTGGATGTGTAACCGATGTCATTCTGTAATCTGTGTATGTGGTAAAAATGGGAGTTCATAACCTACTTGAATCAAATGTATGAAATATGATATGTCAAGAGCTTTGTAATGTTTTGAACAACCAATAAAAAATAAATAAAAATAAGAACACAATAATGATGATGATATTATGGGTTGTTATAAAAGTTAACTGAGATAATGTGTATTCATATAACAAATAGCAAATGCTAACCAAGTGTTAGTCATCATCCATTAATATTTTATGGCATTTTAATTCTTATTTAGAGGAGATGGTTTTTCTTTTAAAGAGTCTTTAAAGAGTCAGAGTATCCAAACAGGCTGATTCTCTGATAGAATATAGGATCTTATAGAGATTTTATTGTTGTTGTCTTGTTACTTCATATATACCTAATTAAAATAAATAAATAAATAATTTTTTAAAAATCAAGTAATTGAAGGCTACGTGAGGAGCCGTTAAAATCTGAAATTAAAGAGAATTTCTTTCTTCACTCTTTATAATCAACCAAGAAAGGTGTGGGGGGGAATTTTTAGATAAAAGACTTCACCGCATTTAATTGCACCCTTTAATTAAAAATGGCTTGTGTCTGGAAACAACAGGTTATACTAAAGAAAAATAGCTCCTTTCACCTGTAAAAGATTCTGTGAGAGAGAAAAAAAAATCATGGCTTCAAATCTCAGTCTCAGGAGCACCACTAAGGTAAAAAGGGTTTGTAAAAAAGCCCATTGGTTCTCTGTACTTCTGAACAAAATATCAGAATCTCTATTATGTTTGTGCACAAGAAGGTGAGAGAAATTAACCAGCTCTCTCCCAGAAGATGACTGAGGTTTAATGAGTTTGGGATTGTTGAAGCTTTTAACTCCTGTGTATACAAATATTTAGAAGACAGTACTATATTATGAGTATATTATATTTAGGGTCTTCCTTTATCCTTATACAAGCAAAGATGATTATAGTTTTAAGAGATAAGAATTGTAAAGATAATTTCTCTCACTGGCTTTTTTCCAAAGAGATTCTCACATTGAGTACTCAGAATATTGTCTGAGAATTTAGAATGTTGTCTGTGTGGAGACTATGCTACAGACCTGGCTTTTACAACTAGAGAGAGGGGAAAAATAGAAAACACTGGAATGGTTAGATGCATTATTAATGCCAAGGGTAGCTTTTAGAATGGAGGTTCTTAACCCTGTATGTAAAATTAGAATTACCAAGATTTAAGCAATACTCCAAGAGGTGATAATTCAATTACTCAGGGGTAGACTCTGGACATACATTGATTTAAAAAATGTGATAGGTAAAATATTGGGCCCCAAATGTGTTCCTTTTCTAATTTCCAGTATCAGTCAATGTGCTATGTGACTTTCCAAATAAGGTTAATATTATAGATATTGAGATAGGGAAACTCTCCAGGATAATCTACCTGAAATCAGTCTAATCATTGAAGGCCTTAAAATTAAAAAAAAAAATATATATATACATACACTTCCTGGCTGGAGTCAGAGATGGGACAGAAAAATAGGAAAAATCTAAAGTGTGACAGTGACTGAACTCACAATCACTAGCTTTGAAGAATGGAGAAGGGGGCATGTGCCAAGGAAGTGGGAAGCCTCAGAGGCTGAGAATAAGCCTGAGCAGACTCTTTTCAAAGAAGTGGGAATCTCAATGGATGTTAAGTTACATTGAGATAAGAGCAAGAACTTCCCGTGTGTTATTGCACAATAGCATAACCACAGATAACAATAATATGCTGTTTATTTTAGAAAACCAGAAGACAAAAAATAAATAAATAAATGTTTGAAGAAATAGAAATGTTTACCTGATTTAAATACCCAGTTTCCCCTATTGTTAACATCTTATGTTAGTATAGAAGGTTGGTCACAATAAGTAAACTAATATTGAGACACTATTATTAAGTCAAGACCATACTTTGTTCACTTTTGCTTAATTTTTACATATGGTTCTTTTTCTGTTCCAGGACCCAATCCATACTACATTATATTTATTACACATTTCTCTGTAGACTCCTCTATGTTCTGACTTCCCTTTCTCAGACTTCCCTTGTATTTGATAAGCTTAGCAGCTTTGGGGAGGAATGATTAGACATTTTGTAGAATTTTCCCCAATTTGGATTCATCCAGTATTTTCTGGGTTATGGAGTTTAGGGTGGAATATGCCATTTGCATCACATCATCACAGGGTACCTGCTGTCTGCATGACCTATCAGCATGGATCACCTGGAATTTTGAAAGACATCTTCCATGGAAATTCATTCTTTCCCCCTTTTCATACTCTGCCCACACTGAAAGAGTATTGAGATATGTTCCATTTTCTTGAGGGAGGAATAACTACTGAAATTATTCAGAATTGTCCTACACAGGAAATTTGTCTATTGTTCTTTATTATTTATATATTTAATACTTGTGGCTGGTAATGTTTAGGCAACACTGTGCTAAAAAGCATTGGCATGCTAGCCTGGAATGTCTTTTTATATTTCTCTCCTTCAATCTAAAAGTTTCTCTTGAGTGACATGCATGTCTTCTTTCTTCACAAAAATAAATATATTACTATTAATGGCATTAAAATACAAAATCAAAATCATCTGGGGATTAAAAAAAATAAATAAAATCTCTGACCTCACCCCAGACTTACTGAACTAGAATTTCTAGTAAGGAGCCTGTACTTATTACACAATTATAAAACATTCTAATCATAGTCAGGTTTAGAAATTACTATATTAATCATACATTGCCTTTCATTTAAATCCATGAACATTTTCTTTCATCTCTCTAAAGAGCTTATTCTGGTGAGGAATCCTCTGCATCTGCTTCACTCCAAAGAGTCTCAGATGTCATGGAAATTCTACTCCCCTTGCCAGGATTTGTTTTATAATAGATTTGTGATAGACCTAATGAGCAATAGCAGAGATGACTTCAGAAAGGCTTGCTTGAGGCTAAGAAAGAAATGCAGTAATGCATCACAATAATGGGAACACATTCTGACCAACACATCAATAGGTGACTCTTTCATTGTGCAAAACCCATAGAGTTTCCTTACACAAACCCAGATGGTCAAAACCCACTACATGCCCATGCTAACTTGTATAGCATACTGTTCTTAGGCTGCAAACCTCTACATCATGCTACTGTGCTGGATATGTAGGCAGCTATAACAATAATATGTGTTTGTGTATGTACACATGTCTAAACATAGGGAAGATAGTAAAGATACAGTATAAAATATACAAATATTACACCTTTATCGGACACTGACTCTGGAGTTTGCAGAACTGGACACATTCAGTGAGCAATGAGTGAATATGAAAACCTAGGATATTACTGTACACTGTGCCTTAGGCTACACTAAACTTATTTTAAATGCTTTCCTTCAAGAATATATTAATCTTAACTTACTATGACAATTTTACTTTATAAACATCTAAATTTTTAGTTTTTTTTCTCTTTTGTAATAATAGCTTAAAACACGGAGCCACACCCTCATGCCTGTTTTGAAGTTTATTTTGAAATAGGATCTCATTAAGCTGCCCAGGCTGACCTTGAACTTGTGATCCTCCTGCCTCAGCCTCCTGAGTGGCTGGAATTATAGGTGTGCACCACCAGGTTTGACTACACCTGGGTTTTCTGAGCATTCAATTAGATGCCCATTATAGCTCATTTACTCATCGCAGGTTTCTCTGCTTATTTTCTCAAATCAGATTCTGACCCACAGCCAGCTGACCAGATTCTTTCTGAATGTGAAATCAGTGGTCAGAATTCCAATTCTGAATCTACCAGGAGATTCCTGTGGGACTGTCACCAGAGTCTTAGTTCAGAAACCTGACTCTTGGGGGTATGAACTGAACAGGTTCAGCCACTCATCCCAAAAAAACCAAATGGAAAAAGTAATAGTCAAAAGGAGGAAAGGAACCTTAATTGATATGGCCTTATTGGAAAGGCCCAATGAGATCAAGGGTCTCAGCCCTGTCTTTGGGGGTACCGACATAAGCTTTGTGTTTAAATAGAGGAAGAATTTGGGTAGGAGGTAAGAGGTGTGCATAGTAAGTAGTCTTGGTCAAACTGGAGTCTGGTTGATCATTATCTAGTTCTATGATATGGCTCTGGAGAAGTCCTTACTGCTTGAGGGGAAAATCTCCATTTTTTTCTCAGGAGGCTTGTCTATCAGATCTGTGATCCTTGAAGAGGGCAATCCAGTTCCCAACAAAAGGCAACTCCTGCTTAGCTGCTTAGCGGGTGCAATCTCATCATGGGGTGATCTGCCTGCCAGGTTCCATTGTTCCTGGAAGGTGTGGCAATGACTGGAGACTTCTAGGTGCCCCTTCAGGGGACTGAAACAGGATGCTGTAAATGCCCCTGCAAATCTTGTCTCAGTCTTGCAGGGAAATGAGTTAAGTGCAATAAATTCAGAGCTAATAAACCTTGTATTACCAGTTAAAAAATTTTAAAACAAATTGTACAAAAAAAATATTTTCTGTCTTTGTATAACCTTATTCTGTGAGCCTTTTTTTCTATTTTTATTTTTTGTTTACTTTCAAACCCTCTTTAAAAAAAAAAAAAACTAGATTCAAACACACACATTATCCCAGGCCTGTGCAAGATCAGGATCATCAATGTCACCGTTTTCCGTTTTGTCCCACTGGAAAGTCTTCAAGGGCAGCCACATGCGTGGGACTGTCATCTCCTATGTTAAGAACACCTTCTTCTGGGACACCTCCTAAGAGACCTACCTGAGGCTGTTTTTACAGTTACCCTTTGTTTTAGTCAGCTTTTTGTTGGTTGGTTTGTTGGTTTTTTGTCACTGTGTTCAAAACACCAGATAATAACATCAGAGGTGGAAAAGTTTATTTGAGGCTCATGTTTTCAGAGGCCTCGGTCCATAGACAGCAGACTCCATTACTCTAGGCCCAAGATGAGGCAGGGCATCATGGGGGAAGAGCCTGGTAGAGAAAAGCTGCTCAGCTCATGGTGGGGTCCGGAAGAAGAGAGAGGAAGGAGCTATAGGGAAGATGCACCCTTCCTGGGCATAGCCCCAGGGACTCATCTCCTACTATCTAAACCTGCCTAAAATTACCACCCTGTCAGTCCACGCAACTAGAATGGACTGATCTCATAATCTAATTAGTCACATCTGAATATTCCTGCATTAACAGGAGCTTTGGGGGGGACTCCTCATATCTAAACCGTAACAGTCTTATTAAGTACACTCTAATGGTTAAAAGTACAGTATCATAAATACAAAAACTGATAATATAGTCATTTGTTACCATTATCAAGTATCATACACAATTTTATGTGCTCTACCTTCCTACAGCTGGCAGTGTAGTAGGTTTACTTATACCAGCATCACCACAAATATTTGAGCAATGCTACCATGTCACTAGGTGATAGGAATTTCTTAACTCCCTAACAAATTTATGAGCCATCATTGTATATGTGGTCCATCACTGGCAAAAATGTTATGTGGTACAAGATCAGACCCTTCCTTCCTCTGAATGTGCTTGTGTCTGTGTTTGACCTCTCAGTTTGCTGCAGCCACCTTGCTGCTAAAATGAGGATGAAGCCAACACACAAAAAGGCCAGGTGAAAAGGACCACAGTGAAGCTGAGCCAGAGCTGTCTGCAATGCTCTGGCCATCTTGACTTGCTGTTATGTAAGTAATTAATTTTCTTTCTTCAAAGCCATTTTGAATTATGACTTTATTACTACAATCAAAATATCCCATCTGATATCATAGTAAGCATACTGAGTACAAGGAATGAATATTAGTGCCCACCATGCTTTCCCTCACATGTGCTAGGTAAAATAATAATGATAATAATTACTTAACTTTATTGGTGCTTATTTAAGCCAGGTGATTTTGTAAATGAGTTTACAGAGGATAATCTTTTGTGTACTATAGAGATTTCTAGAATTATTTTGATCACTATAAGAACCCTATGTTCTCTGCTTTCCTATTTGAAGTTCCCTGCCCTTTATCTCACAGGTAAAGAGAAATTAACTGTCAGTGGAGAGGCAGAGTGGGAGGGCCTGCTGGCATTAGCCACAGGTGGTACCCAGGCTAACTGTCTCAGTCATTTCTAAAGCCTGTTTAGAGTCCAATCTTTCCCTTCCCCATTTGAGTTCTGCTTTTAGGAAAGACTCTCATATTGATGAATTCCCTACACAGTATATTATCCATAGCTTGCCATTTTAGATCCCAGAAGGACTGGAGTTATGAATGCCAACTGTAAATTTGGAGGAATACTAATACCAAATGATTATATTTCTACAAAAGCAAAAACAAAAACACATAATATGAGCTCAATAAACATGAAATTAATGATTTTTTTTTAGTAGAAGAGACACAAATGTCACAATAGCCTTTAATTATACTGAAAGACATAAATGTTGTTTTCCATTAGGATCACCTGTAAATCTTCACAGCAAGCCTTTTCAGAATTAATTCTTAATAGCCTACAAAGAGAATGAAGGCTGCTTTTGCTGAAATAGCAAACACTATCACTGGTCAGATTCCTCATTATCAGAACCATGTAACTGTCCTCCTGCCTGCCTGTCTGGGCTTCCTTTGTTCCTATGAGATGCTGGCTTATTAATCACTGTCTAACCTTTTGGCCATATTTTATTGTTTCCCTGAATCCCTGTGGGATTTTCTGGTTGCTAACTAATCATAAGGTACTTGCACTGTACCTTACGCTCATTTTCTAGCTCCTAACCCCTTCTGATTTCTGTTTGACTACCTTGCCTGTGACCCCTGGTTAACGTGCACTTCCTGGGCTTTTTTATTTTTCCAATACCTGTCTCCTCATCCAATCCTCTTAACCTGTTTTCTATCCCCACTCTAAACTCTAGGGTCTAGAATTACATGTCTGGCTTGTTATACAATGCACTTATATGCTTTCAATAACTCCCTAAATAGATGGAGATCACATATTTAAATTAAAAAGGAAATTACGTTAAATTTGGGGGATTGAAATCATAGACAAGAAATAGAAAACAGGTAATCATGGAAATCATGAAGCTCTTACAATTTTTGTTCCATCACTATTTTTTGATGCCTAATGTAGGCTCATGTGCTATGCAAGGCATCAAAGAAGATGAAAAGATTATCCAGAGGTTTCCTTTTTGTCCTGCGAGTGCTGCTTCCCAAATCATCATAAAACATCTTAATCTAGATTGTTAGGGTCCATAAACAAGTCAAGATGGCACCTGGCATTTTGCCAGAGAGAATGGTTTGAGAAGTAACGCCAGCAAGCCCTTAAGATGATAGAGATTCCTTAATGGCTGATGCTGTGTCTAGATTATGTCAATTAAATTAAGCTGTGTAATTATTAAGATGATGAGGATTCCTTAATGACCAATTGATGTAAATTGAAACAAGTTGTATATAATCAGTTAAGTGTCTATATACTTCTCTGTCCCCTAATAAAGCGGATCCCGCTCCTGCTGTATCAACCTTCACAAGTTGCTCGTCACGCCCCTCCCCCCCCCCCCCCCCCCGTTAGTTTGCCCAGCCAGACTGCGGCACTAGATTAGGGAGAAAGTCTTCATTAAAGATGTGAAATAAAGCTACATTGTAAATTAACAATCCAACCATATAACTGAAGTAGACTGAGAATAGAAAGGAGATCAAAATATCAGATTTGATATCTTACTATTCAAGTTGGGTATCAAGATTAAAATATAATGTGTCAGAAATGCCACATAAATTATTCCTAAACCATCTTCAATAGTTTAGCAGATTTTTAATTTGAATTATTTTCCTTGATATACTCTACTCATTGACTTAGTTGTTCTTTTAAAGGACTGCAGTATAACATAACATCAATATACAATTGAAATGTGATGTGATTGAAATATTAAAAATAATAGAGTAATTAAGGGAGATGCTTAAATGACTATGCATGTTTGTTTGCTCATCTTCAATATGAAATCAATCTATGTAAACAAATTTAAATTAACCATTGGAGGTTATAGAGTAACATGCCAAATTAAGAAAGGCTTTGATTTAAGTATTTTTCTCAACTTCATATTTATGTGTATGATTATATGTATAATGAAATCATGCAGTGACCTGAAATAATACAAATAGAAAAGTCTGTATACAAAAAAATACAAACAGAAAAGTTTGCAAAAATAAGTTAAAATATAAATTATACAGAACATTCATCTTAATAAAGAAATTAGAATCTATTTCACCCACCACATTGATAAATATTTTTAATACCTAGGTTGGAAAGACTGAGGAGGAGAGAGGTACTTTTGTACAGATCTCATGAAAGTATATGTTTGACCAATCTTTTCAAGACATTTAAAGGAAATATCAGAGAAATCTTGTATGCGTTGATCCAGCAAATCCATTTTTGTGATTTAACCTGTTTTGGTAGAAGGGTGACTCCAATCCTCTTACATCCACCAATATTCTTATTTTCTGGATTTGGCATAGCACATGGAAGTTGGGAGTAGCTTACTTTACCCCAAAGTAACTCTAATGAAGTCATTCTTTGTTACTTATAGGAGGGTTTTGAGACCTTCAGGTGTCTTGGAACAAATATTAAATAATGATTATCATAATGCTCAGAAGAATAATTAACAACCTAGGAAGATATTCATAAAGCATAAGAAAGCAATTTCTGAAGTAATATTTAGAATACTTTTAAATGGCAGTTTTATCTTTAAAAAATACATATAAATAGTGGAAGGATTAGAAAAAATTTGAGTACATGCTAATTATATTTGTATCAAGAAGAATGATTAAAGTGATTGTATTCCTTTTCCTTATCTATATTTCTAAAGTGAATAGCACTTTTATAGTAAAAATAAACAAAGAGCATTTAATGCATATATTTCTTTTTTCATTCAATTAAAGCTATTATATTTTCTAGATCTGAAAGCTAATTGGGCCTGAAAGTTTAGATAGAATTTATAATAGAATTGCTTCATTTTTAAAAAGGTAATATGACTAAACAGAAAAAATAAAGATTATAAGCTCAAGGAAATCTGAAGATTATGTATGCCAGATCCAAGTTCTGGTGGACAGGTCTGTATGCAGTATTTGGTAAACACACAAATACTCAGCTTATTGATCAATAATTGATTCTGGGGTTAGCTCTCTACCATGGCAATTTGTTTTTTCCTGCCATCACTTCAAACTTCATTGTTTTTCCACAATTTTATTTCTTGAAATAAAAGAAGTTCTAAAGAGCTAGCTCCCTTGGTACCTGGAAGGAACAGGATGGAGAGTAACTCCTGTTTGTTTGATGAATTACCTGGAAGTGAGGAGGAAGAGATGAAGTAGTGTTTTTGTGGTCTGATATTTACCAACTTCAGAAATTCTCAGAACCTCTAACTAGATGATCCCTCTCTTTTCTTCTCCACCTTGTACTCTTTAATGATTCTTTCAGTTATGCCATGACTATCTTAAATCAATAATTGATTCTGGGATCAGCTCTCTTCCATGGCAATGATCAAGATCACCTTCTCCACCCTTGGGTATGATCTCAGGGCTTTCATCCCCAAAATGAAGAGTGGGTGAACAAAGGTAGGGAGAAGTTCTGTATGTTCAATCATAGCAGTTTTCCAATCAGCCCTGGTAATTTGGTTACAGATATATAGGGATAATGATTCCCTTTTTGTTCCCCCTAGATCACCTGCCTCTCAAAACAGCCTCATCTCTGTATCTCAGGGTACCCTATAAATATTATCATTTGCATTGTCATGATATAAAAAAAGTTTGAAAGGAAGTCTTAGAGAACACTTTCCAAAAGGACACCTATACTCTTCAAGGGCACATATAATGTCTCAGGAGTTTAAAGTCATGGGAAATAATGGAAGTTTTTTCATTTCTTTCATCGGCTCATTTTAATCTTGAGTAAGTGACTTTATCTTTGTGGATCTCTGAAACTTAGAGATCAAGAATAAATGAACTCTGAACTTCTAATATCCTTCAAGTCTAGGGATAGCTAAAAGTAAATGCAAGCCAGATACAAAGTTGAGACCTAACTGGATGCTGGCAGAGCTAGGCTTATGGGACATTTTTGTACAAAGTGACTTCCTTTGTATACATGAGTCTCATCCAAATGATGCTTTTTATGCCTGAGCTTTTGGCATTAATATGATAATTAAAGTAAAATGTCAGGAGAATTATTCAGAATTATCCAGAACATATAGCCCCATACATACTATCTCTCAGAAATTCAATTGGGAAGAGAAGGTAAATTGAATATTTTAAATAAGAGTTGCTAAATTGTGCTGTTAAAGACAATGAATGACTGAGTTAAATAAATTATATTTTTAAAAAGAGTAAATTGGAATGTTCTTTCAATGCCTTTAATCATTTTTTATTGAATGACTATCCATTTAATAAAGATGAAAAGAAAATATTTAATTTCATGAAGATGATTAGGATGTTTTATTATCAATCCTTAGATTATACCAGTGCAATCATCTTTAGACATGGATTTAACCAAATGACCCTTAAGAAAAAGCTGATCATTTATCATACACTTCAAAAATTCTAAGAGAAATTGGACAAAGTTATAGCAAAAAAGTTTGGGAAAAAGTCATAAAACTTCTCTTGCAATGTCCTTGCCAAGGGTTCCTAAACACTGTGAGTGCATATCTATCTTCATAATAATCGTATTCTCAATGGGATAGCTCTTTACAATGGGATTTTTTTGCAATGAGCTAATTATAGAGAAGTACTGATTATTTGAGCAAAATAATGGTCATTCTAATGTTTTTACACAGTGTATTTTTGAAACGTGGGGTGCATATCACTATGAAATAATTTTAGGAAGTGCATAGACATGGCATTAATTGGATTGAATCACACAGTGAGAAAGTTATGAAGTGTTGAGTACTTTTTTCACTCCTCACTTATTAAGTCAATAGAAATCTTAGTTTGATGCTAATTTCTTTTCCCTATCTTTAACTTAATGTAACTCTGAGTAAGGCAAATATGTCAACCATTAATTGAAACTTTTGTAACAAGTCTTGGTATCCAGTCCATTTATCTTTCCTGGAGAAAAATATTATTGCTAGTTTTTAAAATAATTCTTCCAACATCTATTCATTCAAATATGTACCACATCATTTTTCTTACTTAAATAATATTATATGTACTTCTGTGGCTTGCTTTTTTCCCATTATTATTGTGTCTAAACACTTGTAAATATCCCTTTTTTAACAGACTTGGACATTCACCAGTTAATGAAATCAAGTAAAAATTTCATAATGAATTTAAGAATCATGTTTCTTTTAAAATATATTTAAGGAAAATCATAATACTTGAATCCATTTTAAATAAAGAATAAAAATCCAAAAGGAAGTTCATATTAAGATAGTCATAGCATCACAGAACGAATTATTAAAGAGTGAAGAATTTGTATAGTTCTTTTGGTATTATGGCCATTTTGACTATTAATTCTGCCTATTCAAGAACATGGAGATTCTTTCCATATTCTAAGGTCTTCTTCAATTTCTTTTTTTTAGTGTTCTATAGTTTTCAATATAGAGCTCCTTTACTTCTTTTGTTAGATTGATTCCTGGGTATTTTTTTTTTTGAGGTTATTGTTGAAGGAATAGTTTTTTCAATTTCTTTTCCAGCAGGTTCATCATTGGAGTATAAGAATGCACTTGATTTGAGTGTTGATCTTGTATCCTGCTACTTTGCTGATTTTATTTATGAGCTCTAAAAGTCTTTTGGTGAAGTTTTTTTGATCTTCTAAATATAGGATCATGTCATCAGAAAACACAGATCCTTTGAGCTTCTTTTCCTATTTGTATCCTTGTAATTTCATTCTTTTGCCTGATTGGTCTGGCTAGAGTTTCAAGGACTATGTCTCTGAGGAGGATTGGTATTAGTTCTTCTTTAAAGGTCTGGCAGAACTCGTCTTAGAATCTATCTTTTCCTAGGCTTTTCTTGGTTGGAAGGCTTTTGATAGTTGCTTCATTTTATTACTTGATATTGATCTGTTAAAGATTTCTATATACTCATGGTTCAATTTGGGTAGGACTTACGTTTTTAGTAATCTCTTAATATCTTCAAGATTTTCTGACTTATTGCAGTATAAATTTTCAAAATAGTTTCTGATGATCCTTTGGATTTCACTGGTGTTTGTGGTAATGTTTCCTTTTTCACCTCTAATTTTGTTAATTTGAGTGCTTTTATTTGTTTGGTTATCCTTCTAAAATTAAAAAAATTAAAAAATTAAAAAATCAACTATTGTACAGTTTTGTTATTTACCATTTCATTGATCTTGTCTCTGATTTTAATTATTTCCTGTCTTATATTGATTTTGATGTTAGTTTGTTCTTTTTCAGGCCTTGAGAGGTAGTATTAGATTACTTATTTGGTATTTTTAAATTCTTTTGACGTATGAACTCAATACTAAAAACTTTCCTCTTAGAACTGCCTTCATACTGTCCCAGAGACTTTCATATGTTGTATTACTGTTCTCATTTGTATCACTATTCTCATTTACTTCTGAGGGTTTTTTTTTATTTCTCTCCTGATTTCTTTCACTATCCATTCATCAAAAGTGTGTTATTTAATTGCCAAGTGTTAGAGTGGTGTTCATCCATTATGATCTGGTAACACCAATTTTGATGTGGCTATGGAAGAAAAAAAGTCTCATGCATTATAAGTGGGACAAAATGGGGTACAACTACATTGGAACAATTTGTCAATATTTAGCATATTTTAAAATGGCTACTCACCTGTGACAGGAGACACTTATGGAATCATTCATTTCAGCAGTTCTAGAAACTAAAAATGTGAAAACAAACTGTGTCTACAAACAGAGATTGAGTAAGTATCCTATGTATATACGTATCAGTAGAAATGGCTTCATCTGGGTTCTAAATTCATGATATTCCTTTTGAATAACCAACAGACTCTGGAATGAAGAGGACAAAAGTTATGAACAACCAACAATAAAAAAAAAGAAATTCCCCCAAAAAACTCTGTGTGTGTGTATGTGTATGTGTGTGTATGTGTGTATGTGTGTGTGTGTGTGTGAGGAATTATATGTACATACAATATGTATATACATATACACATGTTTATATAAAACTCCTGCTAATTTTGCTGTCATAACTCAAAATGCAAAAGTTCAGGCCTCAGATAACAAAAACCTCAAAAAACAAAAATCAAATTACCTGATTTTAAAATGAGCAAATTTGGGCTGGAGATATAGCTCAGTTGGTAGAATGCTTGCCTTATATGCACAAGGCTCTGGGTTCAATCCCCAGCACCACCACACACATACACAAATGCCTTTGAGATCTTTACAAGTGTTTGCACATATAAATACTTCATTCCTTAAAAAATAAAATAAGATGAACAAATTGACTAAATAGATATTTCTCAAAATAAGATATAAAATAGTCAAGTATATCAAAAAAGACTCAACATCACTAACCAAGGAAATGCAAATCAAAAACACAATGAGATACAACCTCACCCAAATTATGTTTTAAAAAATACTGGTGAGAATGTGAAAAAAAGGGGGAACTCATACATTGTTGGTGTGAATGTAAATTAGTACTGCCATTATCAAAAAATAGTATAAAGTCCATCAAATAAATGGAAATAGAACTACAATGTGATTTAGCTATGTCATTACTGGGTGTATTTCCAAAAGAAAATAAATCATTGTGTCGACGAAAAAAAAAAAAAGTTACATCTACCCCATCTACATAGTGCTTTGTTTTCTTTCATAGAAATTATGTAGCAAAATAATAAAATGTAAATATTAATTCTTGATAGTGGCATATAGAAAGTCATACATTTCAAAAAGAACAGAATACATATGTTTTACCCAAATTACTGAACTTTCAGAAGTAAATTCTAGTCTTTGTAGGTTCCTGATAGTCTAAAAGTCCAAATATATCTGTAAAATGCTCAATCTTTTTCCAGAATAAGTTTGTTTCTGATTATACCATCATACATGTGATCTCAGTCTTTTCTATAACATGTACTCTGTTAATTGAACACTTTGTTGTCTTTGTAAAATGACTCAATATTTTGTGTCCATCAATTCATAATTGAGCTGCAAATTACCTTGAAAGAGTGAAAAACCATATGCAAATCTCTATCATTATTACTGCTCAACAGCTGTTCACTCGAAGTTGCAAATGATGCATATGGTATCTTTCCCATCACACATGGACTGGTGTGGGATTTTGATTATTTTGTTAGTTGTTTTGTAAAGAAAGTTGCCAACTGTCCACATTCATTTGGTACAACATCTGAATCTAGAACTATGCTATTCCTGAACTAATTTTTTCACATTGGAAAATCAGACCAGTGCTCATATCTGTGCATATTGAATTTTCTCTTTTAAGTGGGATCTTACATCGCCATCTTTTCTGACTCTTCTTTTGGTGACTACTTGATAAGAGGGCTCAATTAATTAAAAGGCATTTAATGAGCCCTGAAGTTGACATGTCCTATACTAGCTTCTAGAAATATAATGATGAATGATATTCAGAACCTGCCCCGAAGGAGAAAAGAGGTTGTGATTACCATAATCTCTGCCCAGCTACCTTTTCAGAGATAAACAATCCAATTACTCAAAATAGCTATGTTATAGACATTTCATTAAAAGTTAAAGAGAGTATGAGTAAATATTAAGTGACAAGAAAGATCACATGATAAAGTAAAACATGAATGTTTCTGAGATTGTACATTAAATTGGCTAAATAGAAAAAAATAAACAATGTAAAAGGATTTATTATAAACATAAAATCAGCAGACAATGTTTCCTTCTGGAAACATTGACTTCTAAAAAAATTCACCTGAGGACTGCAGCTTCCTGGGTGAGTTTCAGGATGGTTGTCAGGTAGAATGCTCTACCCTGTCAAGCTAAAGCAAGTGATTCTGAAGGGGGAAAAAATTAACCTTGATTATATATGAAGACATCATCTCTACCGACAGTAATGGTCAGTCTCCACCCAAATAGACAATGGGCTTCCCAAGACATTTAGTTCATCCCTAAACATAGACCCAAAATTGAAAGAGAGTCGGGTGAGAGGAGGAAAGGAAAGAGCAAAGGAGAGACAGAGAAAGAACTGTGTTACAGCCCCATCTACTAATGTCATTGAACCTCCTAGGACAGTACATAGTTAAAAGGGTGGACTTGTTTATCATGCTTAACTTCCAACAAACTTTATCTGAATTATAATTTATCCTCTGTTGAGATATTTTAAAAATTTAGTCTGAAACAGGCATGGTTTTTATTCTTTCCTCCAAGGTATTTTGTTTATGAACTATTTTAGTGTGTTCCCATGTATATTATCATTTGTGTTAAAAAGAAAACACACATTTTAATATTTCATTGACAAACCAAAGCACGTTTTGAAAACATACACAAAGCAATCAAAAATATCTAGTTAAAACCGTAAGTGACTGTAGAGTTTAACTTTTAAAAATGTATTCCTGATTTCAAGGCTGCCTTACCACAATCTGGAAAAGGCACTTGTTAGGCCCTTGGTGAATTGACTGCAGTGATAAAGGCAAATATATCATCTAGGAGGAAAGTATCCTAAAAGCAGATGTCACCTCTTTGACATATCTGCAGACAAATAGAGTAGACAGCTGGGGGAAAGAATTGAAAATTTGCTCCTTTAAGTTATGTGGAATTGACAGTGTCCGCTTAATGCCTCTTTATGTCATAGCCCAGATGTAACATTAAGCAATTAAGCAAGGAAGAAAAGATGTGAGTTATGAGTTTAGGTGCACCAAGGAGTCTGAGCTACACAAAGGGCAACTGAAAGAACCAGCGAGCAACAAAACATGTCACGGTGCCCTAATATATGATTGGATTTCTGTGAAAAATCCATTTTGATAATCATTAAACTGATACCCCTTTTCACAAATGAACTGCTTCATGATAACACCACTTTGGGGACATCAATAACATTTGAATGGACTGAGTATCAAGAAATAGACAGTTTAATTTTTTTATTTAGCTACTCTGACACAAATAGGTTGGTCTCATGCAGCCTGAAAATAGGTATTTTATAATTTGCTTTATTAATTCTAAGCCATGTAAGGAGATTTTATCCAATTTCTTACCATTATTTTTATTAGCTTTATCTATACCTTACTTTGGAATTTACATTTAAAGAATTTCACTGCTTAATAAGTTATTTGTTGGAGGTTAGTAATGAAATTGGAGTGGCTGAATTTTACTTATTCAAGAGACTTGCCAATAATACTTGTGTAATGTGGAATAGATGTGAGGAGTTTCAGTTTATTAATGAAATGTTTCAAATGTTTGTTCTATGATTGAAAATGTTCAATACAATGTGATTTAATTTTCTTGTAAACAATATTAACATTAACATGACCTATTAATATAGAAAACTGAGGTATTTCAGAGATATTGATAAATGATTTTAAGTGCTTTGTTTGATACATTTATGTTATATTATGCTAATATTTTGTTAAAATCTACACTCATGAAACACATTGGTCTGTAGTTTTCTCTTCTTGTAATGTCTTTATCTGGTTTTAAGTTGTTATCTTCATTGAATGACTTCAAAAGCACTCATTTTCTAGGAGAGATTCTAGAGAATTACTGTTATTTTTCTTTAAATTATTGGGAGAATTTACCAGTGAAGCCATCTGCAATTCTGTTTTGCTTTCTGTACGATTTTTAATTGATTTTTAATTATTGACCTCTTTCTTTAATATATATAAGCCCATTCACAGTATCTAGTTCACCCGAGTTTGGGTAGTTTGTTTTCAAAGAATTGTTTCATTTCAAGTAAATTACCAAATTTGTTATAATGAAGTTATTCCTTTATTATCCTATATTCCTTTATTATCCTTTTAATTGCTAAGGAATTATTGATTCTTCCTCTCTTATTTTGATGTCAATAATTTGTGAATCCTTTCTTCTTTTTCAGTAAGCTTGGCTAGTGCTTTATTAGTTTTATTCATGTTTTCAAAGAACCACCTTTTTATTTTGTTGATTTGTATTGATATTCTGTTTAAAAATTCACTGATTTCTGCCCCAGTTTTTATTATTTTTTCCCTCTTGCATTTGAATTGATTTGTTATCCTTTCTCGAGTTTCCTAGCTGGAAATTTACATTATGGATTTTAGATATTTTTTCTAATACATGTATTTAAGGAGAAAATTTCCCACTTAACCCTGATTTCACTGCATCTCATAACATTTGATTCAAAATATTTTTTTAATTTCTCCTAAGACTTCTACATTAATGATTGTATTATTTAGAATTGTATTGTTGAATCTTCCATATTTAGAGAATTTTCTTGGCATATTTTTGTTACTGTTTTCTAGTTTAATTTTATTGTGTTCTAAAAATGTACCTTTAGGCTTTTATTTTTGTTAAATTGTCTTTTATGGTCAACAATGTGGTCTATCTCGGTGAATACTCCATGTCAAATTGAAATAACATTTCCTACTATTATTGGGTGAAATATTCTATAAATGTTAGAACTGGTTAATTGATGGCATTGTTCATTTCAATTACATTTTTAAGTAATTGTCAGACTGTTGAATATATTTAAAGAGGCATACTAAAATTCTCAGTTGTAATAGGAGGTTAATCTATTTCTTACAATTCTATCCATTTTGACTTGTGTATTTTGATGTTTTGTTATTAGAAGCACACATTTAATAGATTTTTGTATCTTCATCAAGAATTGATGTTTTCATCATTGTGTAATGCCCTTCTTTATCACTGATAATTTGCCTTGGTCTGAAGTCTGCTTTGTCTGAATTAATATAATTTCCCAGGTTTCTTTTGATCAGTGTTAATATGGTAGAGTTTTCAATCCCTTTACTTGTATTATAGCTGTGTCTTTATATCTTTTCTTAACGTTTTTTTCTTTTCCCCTGAGGTCAGACAGGAAGGCTAGAAGATACTAGAGTTAGACAGTTGTCCCTCTCTCAGGTTGGATAAGGATCTGGTTAAGACTTTTCCTTTGAAGAATAGGCCTTTGTTATAGAAAATGTTAGTGTGCATTTTGAAACAGTGACTTTTCCTTCTGCCAGAAACATTAGGGTACTAATGCTTGGATCCTTACCATGAGGATCAGGGTAGCTTCTTTGAGAAAGAGCCAGGATAATTTCAACAGGAATAATCACTCTCAATGTGTTCCATACTCAGTGTCCAGATATTTATCAAAATTGTCATTTAAGTGCCCTCATCACTTTATAGTTATAATAATGTTAACTACAGTCAACCTGAGGAGCCTGCCTGTTCTAATCTGTCTGGCTCCTGGCTGGCTCCTACATGGCTGGATTCAATTGTCTGCCCACATAAGAAACAGGCAAGTGATGGAAAAAGAAAACGTGAATTTTATGCAGTTTGATCACACTGGAGAGAAGCAGCTGGATTATTTTTCCTACAGAAGGGGTCCTACAGAAGGAGTGACAATTTATAGAAACAAAAGCCAAGTGATAGGCATATATACATTTAGCTAGGCTGTGCTTAGCCAGAGAATATGTCTTTATTTCTTGGTTCCTTGTCATCTGGCTGGCAGCTTATTGTTGGATCATTCTGTAAATCCCATCTAGGAACTCTGAAATATAAGGAAGCCAGATCTTGTTTCTGCAGGAAGCAAATTTTGAAATATTTAATAGTTCCACCCCAGGGAGGAATTTCATTGTTGGTTTGGATAAGAACTTTCGATAACTTCCCAATTGTTTATTTTGTTGGGTAGACTCTTTTGTGATCTTCTCCATCTCTGAATGATTGCCTCTGAAGGCATTATTATTTGCCAAGTATTTGATTCCTTGATCTGACTGTCCCACCTTGGAGGGAAAGTGACAGTTTATGAGATGGCATCAGAAGATCCCACTTTAACCAATTTTAAGCAACAGAAGGCTTCAAAAAGATTTGCTCTTGGTCGAGTTTACCTATAAGTCCACTGCTAAGAAATTTGACAGGCAAGAAAAATACAAAACATTTAATAAGAGCAAAACAAGTCCAGTCTATATAGTAGA
Source organism: Urocitellus parryii (assembly GCF_045843805.1). Lineage (NCBI taxonomy): Eukaryota > Metazoa > Chordata > Mammalia > Rodentia > Sciuridae > Urocitellus > Urocitellus parryii. The sequence continues at coordinate 33,384,709 of NC_135532.1, forward strand.
ATTAAACTAATAAACATAATCTCTTTAGTTCTATAATTTTTATCTAATCCAAGAAAATCAACTTGTCTATCCAAGTAGTCCTTTCAGATTTGCATTAAAGAGTGCCTGTTGTTAGCATCCTTTCTGTGTAATCAAGATTAACTACCTTCGGGATAGAAAAATTAGCATCACATCTTTAGAGTTTTGGTATATTTCACACTACTGTAAAATTTGAATAAAGGTTATAAGAATTAAAATTATCTTACCAATTAAGAATATATATATGTTTTATATATATATAAAACATATATATATTCCTAATTATATTCATATAATATATATATATATATATATATAAAATATGTGTGTAATTGTTTTGTAAAGGCTAAATTATAATGGAAAGGATACAACTGAGAATTTTTTATATATAAAATCTCCTATATCAATATCCCTATTCTTACATTTTTGTTGAGATGGAGGATGAATAAAGCAGGCTTGCCTTCTACTAACTATGGAGTTATGAATTGCAACATCTCAAATTAGTATAAATAACATATAAGATAATATTATTACATAGACAAGTTAGCATCTTAATAAAATAATTGTTGTTTCTGCAACATTTTAAGACAACAATCATGATTTATAGCATTATATATGTATTATAAGATTTCTAAAATTTTAGAGTATTTCTATAAATAAGACATCACATCATCATAAAAAAAGTAATTCACTGAACTAGAGTTATGAACCAAGAAAATCTTCAGAACAAATAAAGATTTTAATAAACCCTAACTCTTGTCAGAGTTATTTATTTAAGCAATCAAAAGCCAAGAAAAATTAGCAGAAAACAGAAAATTATCTTAATAAAATATAAAATCCACTGCTGGTCTTACCTATAAATACAGTTTTAAATTACTTTTAAGTTCCTCTAGAATCACTAATCAAAACACCAAAACTCATTATTATCCTATGTTTTTATGTCATAAAAACTGGAGAAAATAAAAGACATTTAAAATAATACAAATCCTGAAGAATGAAACATATCTGATGACATACTCAAAACATATTGAGGTCATAAGCAACTCAGTGAGACCTTGTGTCTAAAAAATACAAAATAGGACTGGGAATGTGGCTTAGTGGTCGAGTGCCCCTGAGTTCAATTCCTAGTACAAAAAAAAAAAAAAAATCTACATTTACTGCCAAAAGAAATAATCCTTTGTTATTGTTGTTGTTTTAATTAAAAACATTGTTACAACATTTAATCCAAGCAAACTAGACTTTTGACATCAGACGTAACACAAGATCCATTTAGCAGTTTTGTCAGACATTATAAGAAAGCAGCAAAGGACCGTGCATATGATAAGACCATATAAACTCATTTTTCACTCTAGGTTAGCAAGGGACTGAGGTTAGTTTACATAAAATTGTACACAGGGTTTAATCTGTTTCTTTTGAAGGTTAATTAATAACAATTTTACTTTAAAAAATCACAAATTTCGTACCTGAATATCAGTATGAAAACTTTTAGCAAGTTTATGAAGATAAACTTAAAAAGAGGCAAGTTAATTTTAAAAGCTAATATCTAAAAGTTTGTCAAATACCAAATTTCTCTTGTATCAGACATGAAGAATATAACAACAAAATTCTGGAAATGACATTTAATTTATTGAATAAAGATATAGACTAATTTCTGAAAGTATTTCTGGAATTTATGGTCAATTTACAACAATAACAAAAACCCCACTATTTTTAGCTCATCATTGTATGATACCATTCCAGAAATCATTAACCAGAAACCATAGGCTATTAGCATTTTGTAATCATCTGTTATTTCCTTTGGTTTATCTAAGACATGGAACAAAGAAAGAAATGTCAAATAAAATTAATTTCTTGAGTTGAGGAATTCGGTCAATGTGTTGTAAATGGTGATTATAAACCTTTTAGAACTTAGTTCCAACTCAGTCTAGACATTAGCTAGACTGGTGCATAGGCTCACTTATGAATTTCCAAATACATTGAACAATTAATAATTTGGCCATACATGAATGTCACATATATGTATAAGAATTACATATTTATTTACAAGATGTATCTGAGATGTGAAAAATCTATGATTTCTGTCTCTGAACAAAAGTTCTTCTATAAAAATGAAGTTATTTTAAAATATTCAAGAATTCAATCTAAGCAAAGAATTGATAGGAAAATAACAGTAGTGTATTTATTACAAAGAAGCAGGTAAGCAGTTCCATTTTTTTATCATAGACTGTTGATGCTGTGTAAAATAAACATTTGGTAATGATTGATCTATTTGGAAAAGACTTTATTAAAGGACTTTTGTAGCAAAATACATAAGGTTTTGCTAAAAACTGATTGAACATTCATAAATTTCTGCCCTGTATATTTAATACTTACATATTTACCTCTGGAAATCAAAGTAATCTAAAGATTGTTAATTAAAAATAGCAATTTCAAGTTATTTTTTGCAAAATCCTAAAAAGTTGCTATACATAATAAACATTGAATATTACTTCTAAAAAACATTTTTATGTGTTTTAATTAGCTATACATGACAGAATGCACTTTGATACATCAGATATAATGGAGTATAATTTCTCATTCTTCTGGTTATACATGATGTAGAATCACATTGGTCATATAGTTATATATGTACATAGAGTAATACTGTCTGACTTATTCTACTATCCTTTCTACCCCCATACTCCCTCCCCTCCCTTCACTCCCCTCTACCTAAAGTAACTCTATTCTTCCCTAGCCCCCATCCCCATTGTGAATTAGCATTCACATATTAGAGAAAACATTTGGCTTTTGGTTTTTTAGGGTTGGCTTATTTCTCAATATCTCAGTTGGTTATCAGGCCAGGAAAAAAAAAGTGTTATCAAATTTTAAAGATGTCCTTATTATCAACATGTTTAAATTAACTTATTTGTCATAGATTTACTGAAGTCACATGAATCAAAAAAAATATGGGCTAATTTAGGAGCTTTTACATTGTGTGTTTATCTATAAGCCAATTTGTTACCATGTAAGAAAATAATATATAAATATAAGCATATAGGCACACACAAAAAATTTCAAGATTTAATTTACTATTTGCTAATTTAAATGTCAGATTGTTGATCTAATATAGCCTTCGGTAGTCCTTAGATCTTAAATGTGGATTTCTAAAGGTAAAACTCACAGTTAAGACCAACCAGAAAATTTACATCCCAAAGATTTAGACCAGCAAACTGAATAAACAGTTATTCTCATCAGAGAATAAAAGCTCAGATTGATAAAGAAAACCAAAAGCTTTTAATTGGACAAAAGAAAAATATGCAACTTTAATGTGAAGAATCAGAAAGAGGATTCGCCATAAAAATTCACGAGCTCAAAACAAAGTGATTATGGATAAATTTTATCTTTTTTTATTATTAGAGGATCCTCTGATGACTGAAGCAAGAGTCATGTTTGAAAATGTTTTGGATTAAAAAAAAAAAAATGTGGGCCGCATTGTGGCTCAGTGCTATAGTGCTTTCCTAGGATGTGTGAGATACTGGGTTCTATCCCCAGCACCACATAAAAATAAACAAACAAAATAAAGTATCGTGTCCATCTACAACTAAAAAAAATATTTCTTTAAAAACTGTGCTGCTTTTAAGAATCTTTTCCCATTGTATGAACAGTGGGTCAGAGATTCAGAAATCCCCAAATACCAATGGTTAAGGGAACACAGGGTGTGGAGATGGACATGTTCTTATGGGCACCTTCTCAGACAAGCTGCCCAGAGTTCTTTTCAACCACAAAACAGGGTATGTTCTGAACATATTTCTGAAAAGAAATTTTATATCTTGTGTATATAAATCTGGTTCTACAGACATCAGAGTTTACCCTGTTAAGCCAACTGTCAAGTTAACAAACATATAAAGCAATTTTATTGAATCAGAGTGCACTTTTGAAACCAGAGTTGGAGGTAAAACTCAATTCGCCGCTTCTGCAGGCAGGTGGGGTCTGAGTAAGCTGCAGGCCTCTGTAACCCAGAAAGTCAGTTTTAGTGTTAGCAGCTAATCACTGCAGGCAGCAGCTCCTAGGGTCATAGCTGACAAAAAGGAATTCTCCTCCCACTACTGTCAAATAGCATGTTGCAGCTCTTAATGAAGGATCCTAGCAGCTCACCGACAGTTTCTTTTCCATTCTGTCTCATAAATCCAAAGAATGAAATCCATGGACAACAGCAAAAGGCAAGAGCAGAAGGAGTAGGATTTATTTAACTGAGAACAGATAGATCTCCCATAAGGCAAGAGGGGACATTATAGCAAGTTACCATTTAGGTGTGATAGTCCAGGTGTTAATATAGTTACCAGGTTAAGGCTGTTAATAAAAATCCATGTTAAACATGGATATGTGTGTAATAAGAATTGTAATGCAAAAAAAAAAAACCAACCCAAAGTACATGTATAAAGACATGAATTGGCGTGAACACACTTTATATACAAAGATATGAAAAATTGTGTTCTATATGTGTAATAAGAATTGTAATGCCTTCCACTGTCGTGTATTTAAAAAATAAAATTAAAAAAAAAAACAGGTATTAGAAAAGTTCCAAGGCTATTGGCTTGAGCTGTGACCTTCTAATTCATTATGCCCTTTTAGCCCTTGATTTTGAACTTTCTTCTAACCTTTATTGGGGTCTGACCCAAAAGCCATTTTCTGGCCACTGCAGGATAAAAGCTTGGCTGGAATATTTGGAATATTTCTACAGATCATTTTTGTGAAATGGTCTTTACATTTGAAAAAAACAAAAACAAACACTTTAATTGGAGCCCATTATCCTGACTCCCTGACCATTTTACTACCTATTGTATCTTATTCACTTTCATTCATATATGTGTGTGTGTGTGTGTGTGTGTGTGTGTGTGTGTGCACGCGCGCACAAGCACACCAGGCGGTAATCAAAACTTCTTTAAGGAGCTGTGAGATAGAAGTAGCACTTTGCATTTTCACAGCAAAGATGTCTCAAACAAACCCCTAGTTCTCTATATCTTTTAGTGTCTCTAACAACCAAATTGGCACCATCAAACAAATAACCTCTGTCAAAGACAAGGCCATATTTTCTATCAAATGACAGTTTAAGAAAAAAACTCCAAATTGGCTTCAGAGAAACCCCGAATTGGCTACATAACCCAAGATGACAGGAAAGGAAGAACAAGGGTCAGCATGCACTGATGGCAAGACTGAGGGCAACAGATTTCTAAAAATTCATTTTTCCATTCAAAAGCAACAAAGGTTAGTCAGCTCTGGTTAAAAGGAAATGAAGGAGAATTCTGAAACAAAATGAATCTTTGCAGCTGTGGGACATTCCTTACCAGTTCTTCTGCTGCAGGATGGGCTGTCCATGGGCAGCATTATAGTCTAGCAAGAATCTCCATCTTGCTGGGCATAATGGCTCACACCTTTAATCCCAGCAGTTTGGGGGACTGAGATAAGAGGATTAAAAGTTCAAAGCCAGCCTCAGCAATTTAGGGAGGCCCTAAGCAACCTAGTGAGACCCTGTCTCAAAATAAAAAATAAAAGGGCTGGAAATGTGGCTCAAAGATTAAGCACACTTGGAGTCAATCCCCACTACCAAAAGAAGAAAAGGGGTCTCCACTTTTTACCAGCAACCAGGCCAGGGAAACTGCCTGGCTCCTGCCTGGCTGGTCTCAGTCACCCATTCCCATAAGAAATAGGCAAATAGTGGGGAAAAGAAAAATTAATTACATGCAGTTTAATCAAACTAGAAAGAAACAGCTATTTTGCTTCTCCACATCCCACAAAAGTAATTATGACTTATAGAAACAAAAGTCAGGTAATATGTGTACATTTAGCTAGGCTGTGCTTAGCCAAAGAATGTGTCCATCTTACCATTCTTGTCACCATGCAGGCCTAGGGATAGTTTTTATGTTCAGCATTAGGAAGTTCAGGAACTCATTGTTTCATGTTGACTTCATGGTGTGCTAACAGTAAAGATATATTTAGATTAATATGAGTATTGAAAAACAGGAAAAAAAAGATTTTTTAGAGAGGATATTTGGGCCATGGAAAATAAGCAGGAATTAAAAGATTAAAGGGTGTGGGGATATGAGTTCCTAGAAAATTACAAGAGTAAGGAACACATTACTGGCAAAATGAACAGTATCAAATAAGCCTAAAGTTCATAGTAGAATTTGGCCAGATTTTGAAGATCTCCAAAAAATTGTAAGAACTGATTGATAATATGTAGTCTAACATTCCACAGATTTTCAAAAGCTTTTGATAAGCCACTTTGAGACTATAATGAAAGCTATCAAACTTCTCCCTAGAAATCATGCACAGGTATGCAAAACTGTACATTAAAATTTTACGATATATATTAATACCTTGAAGTTTATCTCAATCATATTAGGTGACAGTGACCTGGATAAAGCTGAGAGAGGCAGTTTTAAGGAGAAGGAAATAAAACAAGAGTCACAAAAAGAGAATGACAAGGAATAATCAGAGCCTAAGCAGGAAAAACCATAAAATATTGTTGTCATTCAAAAGAAGAGAGTGTTTTAATATACTCAGCCAAATATATCAGAGAGATCCAGAAAGACAGTGATTAAAAACTGTTCTTTGAGATCTGAGATTATTGAAGTTACGTGCTATCTTTACCAGTGTAGTTCCACTGGAATATTATCTATTTAAAGTTGATTGCTCCAGATTTGATAGTCAGTGGGAAATGAGTGAGTAGGAACTGTCAGCAGAAGAATTTAGGCTTAGCTGAGAAAGAGAGAATGGAAGAGGGTTTATAAGCGGTTATAATGTCTGGGAAGGGATTGCTATTTCACAATGGAAATTTTTGATCTTGCTCATAGGATGTATCAGAGACAAATTGTAAGGAAATGCAAAGGAAACCAAGTGGTGGGGAGTATATAATTGGAGTGAAGCCCCAAAGAAGTCAGAAAAGACCAGGCCACAGATGCATTAAATAAGCACAAGTAGGAAAAAAATGACAATTCAAAGGCCAACCTGACAGCTCTGGGGATAAAAGGGGTATGTGCCATTTATTCGCCACCACATTTCTAGCACAGTGCTTGGAACAATGTTTCCATCTTTCATGAAGGTATCTCTTAGCTTTCATGAAAAAATTATACTAGGTCCTGTTACACATGAAATCTCTCTTTTATGAAAGAGTTTTAGTCCCTTTCAATAAAAAAAAATCAATCAAGGCATTAAGTAATCATCAGAAAGATATTTATGTATAGAATTGTATTTATGATAAAGCATAAATGAGAATTAAATGTTGAAAAATAGAAAAATGTTTAGGTCAATAATATTATATTCACATAGCATAGCCATTGAAATTATGGTTTCTATTTCCATTTTCCTTTATGTCTGGGGATAGTAAATGCACATTATAAATTAGTTGAAGAAATAAATATTCACCTAGATAGGAAATCTTAATATGGTCCCATTTGTGCATGCTTACATCTTAATGAGAGAAGAATTCTTAATGCTTGTGAAATTGAATATTAGACAATAAAACTTCTGGCTTGCTACTAAATGCTTTGTGTTAAAAAGGCATTTCAGGGAAACTCTTTCCTATTTTGTCTTCTGTCTGTGTTTCTGTGTTGCTATAAAATAGACATGACTGTCAGCTAACATGCCCTGTTTCAACAAACAATTCGGAAACACTATTATATATGATACCCTGCAGTCAAAGATCATCATTCCTCACTAGCCTGATTTTGGAGGGTAGCTATACATAGATCATGCTTTTAAACTAGCATTAACCTCATGCCCCTTTATATTCCCTCCAATATTGCAGGGACTGATGCCTGGAAACATATTTGCAGAACCTTTAGCAAGAAGTTGCATAAAATGAAAGCAGAATGGACCCAAAACCCATCAGTCTCTTTCAGAAGTAGCAGACAGTCGCAGGTGCAGCCCCATCAGATCTTAAGTTTTGTTTAAAAAAAAAAAAACAAAAAAACCTCCCAGATACTCCCATACTAACCATGTAACTCAGTGGTAGAGGCAGCTGTGACCACTCAGTGTTTCTTTCAAATCCTGACCTGGCAGCACAGTAATTTCCCGACTCCTTGAAAATTAGCTGTAAAACTGGGACCTGCTGTTGGTCCTCCTAAGTGTTATAACTTTAGGTCTTTGAGAGGCTTTGAAACCACCTGCAATGACTCTCTTATTACTTGGAACACCAAAGCAGTTTAGTTTTTCCAAACCAAACACTGACTGATTAATCTGTCCTCTAGCCAGAAGTAAGAGAGTAAAATATAAACAAAGGGTGTAGCTGTCCTCGTGCTTTCTCTTCCCATAATGAGCCCATTCACCTTCACTGATGGATAGCTTCTGCCATTTGTGTTCTAGATACTCTCCCATTCTGAATGTGGTGTCATTGCAACTATCTTGAATAGATTATGATAGAGTTTAGTACAGAGGTCCTAAGAACCTAGACAAATAATCTCCAGAAGTCTTTTTTTTTTTTGAAAGCCCATATTTAGGGAGTCACTGGATTGTCTGAATATTTTCCTATCACTAATTTCATGTTCCAATCACAGTCATTCATTTTGATTTTATAACATGCTGCATCTGCTTGTAAAATTATAAGCCTTCTGTTAAAGTTATCTCTTCAAAATGATGCCTCCTGTGGTGTTTTAGTAAGAAAATAGTGGTGAACTTCAAAGTAATAACAGAGCTTTGAAAATTAAATCACCAGTAAGTATATAGGGGCACTCGATCTCCTTCCTCCCTCCAATTCACCCTCCATACCTTCATCAGAAAATCTCTTTATAAAAAATCAAAACAAAACAAAAACTTTCTGATTAAGGCATCACTGTGCTCAATTTTTTCCAAGTCTTACCAGGAAGGCAGAAAAAATAATGGACTCCTAAGTATGACATATAGGTTCTTCCATGATTTATTCATTTCATATGCTTGTCTGGGTATTGACTCCCCTTTAATACACACTTAGCCATCTAAAAAGACTGGACCACTGGCCATGAACCAGACTATAACAAATCTCAGTTGCTAGCTTGTGTTTTTCTCTCTCATATTGCCGTCTTAAAATCTTACCCACTCTTTAGACCTCAGACATCATTTCTCCATAAATAGTCCTTGATCACATCAACTCTTTTCTTTAAATTCTCTTAGGAATTTTTAGTTATTTCTTTCATAGGTTTGACACATTTCACAATAGTGAGAAAATCAGATGAAACCATAGACAAGAATCTAGCAGGATGACCAAGATTGACAATAGAGATTTTGAAAATTACCACATAGAAGCGATAAATGCAAGTTCTATTAGAGCTGATTACAGTTTAAGCATTCTAGTGGACATATTCAAATGCAGTTTGCCTTTTCTATTTTGGGGAACTGCAAAACAAAAGACACTCGGCTTGAAATTAAAAAAAAAAAAAAACTGAACCCAATCAGTGAAAGTTGTTCAACTATGATCATGTTACCTTTTGTGGCAATTACCCACTACAAAGATTGCTTGAAGCGTTCTATGCTTGGTGAACTTATATTTAAAAGTTGGGTTAATTTCTTTCAGTTCTTTTGGAGATAATTTAAGCATATTGAGAAAGACTCTTCACAGCATTTTTGCTAAAGCAAGGTTCTAGTTATTTATTCATCAATGCATCTATTCCCTTGACTTTGAAGCATATATAATATGCAGAGTTTAGCAGTTAGAATTGAAAAAATACTGGCAAGTTTGAAGAACAATGGGTGTGGGTGATTGGACCATGGATGTCATAAAGAGAAATAGTGAGAGAAATGATTTCCAAGGTCAAATGAAGTCAAATCACCAGGATTGTAGATAATTAGGCAAACCATATTGATTTTTTCACTGAATAAAGGAATTGGTTCGAGTTATGGTATAGGAAAGAAGATAATAAGGGGTATAATACAGAAAAAGTGTAACTAATATAGGTATTATGTTGGGAACTACTTCCTTATTCCACGATTACAGTCGTCTATGGGAAGAAGTGATTACAAATACAGTAGAAAGAAAGAAAAAGGAAGGGGAAGAGATGGATAGAGACTTTGGAAGTAGATGTTCTAGGACTGGAATTTGAGATGCCTGGAGCCAAAGCAAGTTTGGCTACAAAATTTGAAAGGCCCAGTGTAAATGCATGAGTAAAAAAATGAAAGTTGGGCTGGGGATGTGGCTTAAGCGGTTAACACGCTCGCCTGGTATGCTCGGGGTGCTGGGTTCAAACCTCAGCACCACATAAAAATAAAGATGTTGTATCCACCAAAAACTGAAAAATAAATATTAAAAAATTCTCTCTCTCTCTCTTCTCTCTCTCTCTTTAAAAAAAATGAAAGTATAGAAACCCCTTAATGCTGCAGTCTGGCTGGGCACAATTCAGGAGCCACTTGTCAAAAGAAACTAACTTTATTTTTAGAACTACAAACGCCAAACAAAACAGCTCCTCAGGAAAAAACCCTCAGAGCCCAACTGCCACCAAAGGCTTCCACAAGCCTCTCACCCACACCAAACTCCCACAATCCTGCTCTTGAGGCCAATTGGCTGGGTTGCATGGGCGGAGCCAAAGAAGTCCCCCAATGAACAGCTCCGTGGAGGAGCCAATCAGCTAGATGTTGCTGGCGCTGCTGTGAGCCAATCATCAGCCGGCAGTCTGAAGGGCAGGGAAACAGCCCAATGAACATCACCGCAGAGGAGCCAATCAGCTAGATGTTGCTGGGGCCGCTGTGAGCCAATCATCAGCTGGCAGCTGGAAGTTTGCTGGGGCCCCTTTGGCTGTGGCTCTCAACATCTCCCCCTCTCTGTTTAAACAACAAGCATGTGGCTTGGGGACCGTGCCTGCCTTAGGTTGTCCAATACTACATATGGTCCTTACCCGTCTTCGGATGAGCTGACCTCAGGGCCTCAGCCTCCTGTCTTAGGTTGGTACCATTGTAATTGGATCTTACCAGTCATTGACTACCGGTCCAGTATACAGCCACACCTGTGGAGAGGTCTTTGTACCAGCGGGGGGGGGGGGGGGGGTGAGGTTCTTTCTTTGCCTCACCTCTGTCGGCCCCCAAATTTTAGCTGAACGATCATGACAAGCAAAATGGAGGAAGATATACCAAGCCAATTGACGGCTCCTTTTGGGAAAGTTGTACCACCGATGACATCATTAGCAAAAATACCCCAACACTACCACAAGTTGATGCACCAACAGATAGTTCACAATGCATACAAGTGAGTTCACAATGCATACAAGTGACACATAGTCTAGGCAAGTTCTGCAAGCAGTTCAGTGATGGCTATTGCAGAAGCTGTAGATTAGTTTTATCTTTGTCTTCACTGGCACTAGGATGAAGATAGGAATTCTGGCAATAATGGCTAAAGAAAAAATTATGTAACATTCCAGAAGGCACAAAAAGAAAACAATTTTCTTAACAATTTACATTGTCTTCACCAGCACTGTGATGAAATAGGAATTCTGGCAATAATGGCTAAAGAAAAAATTGTGTAACATTCCAGAAGGCACAAAAAGAAAACAATTTTTCTTAACAATTTACATTATCTTGAAGAGAATTATTAAATATAATGAAAAGGAAAGGTGAAAGTAAACAAACAGATCTGTTAACCTCCTTTTTTGTTTACATATTAAAACAATACTTAACATATTAAAACAATTCTACATATTAAACAATTCTTTACATATTAAAACAATTCTTTACCCAATTTAAATTAAACCATTTAAATCACGTGAATAAAAAAAAATATTTGGATCCATTTTTTCATGAGCGCTCATCATATATGATATATGGACATACGTACATTCAAACATATAACACAAAACACAAGTGTGCACACATAATATAATACATACAACACATAACATAATAGTAAAGGCCTTATAACTTTTTACAGGTAAAATCTCCATTGCAATGTTTAAAAACTCTATAGTCAACAAAAAAAAGAACTGATCAGCAAAATATTACCCTAGGTCTGTATGAGCTCAAAAAACAAAATAGAACTTCATGATATGGGAAAGGGCAATAATAAAATAGATATTGAAAAAAGCATCTTGGTTCTGTCGCAGATGTAAGGATAGCCAAATTGGAGTTTTGGATATCAGCTCTTATGGATTTGAGCCAAATCATCCTCTTTTTGGTCTGTAGAAATCACTTTAGTTAATTTCTCTGGAATCCAAATCGGCTGCTGTTCTCCCTGTGGAAACACACAAACAGACCCCAGACTCCAGACAATTACAGACCTCTACACAAAGATGACAGTTTAACATAGTATACATTTCTGACCACAAAGGGCAAGAGCCGGAAACTGGTGTCAGTGTAGCTCCTGGTGCCAGACCAGTGGACATGTCAGAGAAACAAGGTGCCCAAGCTGTCACCTTTGACAAGCCTAGTAATCGAATCCAAAGGTAAGAGTAAATCCATGTGGGTGCACCTTGCCTTAATGGATAATTGCATCCATAGGATAAACTGACCCTCCAGTCCTGAAATCCTGAGTACTTTGTCCCAAAGCAACAGTCATGACAATTTTGAGTGAGGCAGCTGCATGGCAGGTTATGCATCAGCCACTGCTGTACTGGCCAACTCTTCCTTCCCTACCTTCCCTACTCACAATGTATCATTATTATACCCTGGAACACTGAGGTCTTCCATGCCTTCTTGGAGGTATTCCTCGTGACCATGGTCACCAGCTAAAGGGCATGTCTACAATGGCTCAATGGGAGAGACTCCATGCACACTGGATCAAGAGAAACCAGATTGTACTAGGTGAAAGCAAGTGAATGTTCTACACTGGCTCAACCAAGACAAGTTGAGTCCTCATCTATTCTAAGGGCAAGGGAGTCTACACTGGAGAGGGAGGCACAGTGGTCCAGGCCTGAGAGATGATGGCTGGTGGGACCTGACCCACCCTGAGGACCCTCCTTTCTTTGAATCAGAGCCCACCCTCCTTTGAATCAGAGCATTTTTTAAAATTTTGCAACAAAAAATTTATTATACAATTTGTCCAAAATCAATGTATCAAGAAACATGTCAGAGGAATGGGAGAAGGGAAAGGGGGCAGGGCAGGGTGAAGTGTCCCAGGCAGAACAGTCTCTGGTGTCTTCGGCAGGTGGGGGCAGAGGAATCCCAGGCTGTCCGCTGGTCCTGTCTGGCTCAGCTCTCCACTTCGACCTCGGAGCCAGAAAAGGTCTCCTGATCCGGCTCTGGCTCACTTTTCCTGCGAACCCTTGGAAACACTCTATTGCGGACACGGACACGTGGCATGCAACAACAACACAGTCTTTGGACACAGTTAGCGATCCTCCTGGTCCAGCTCTTCCTGGGTTCTCGGGGTTGCTCTGGGGATACATCTTGGGCGGAACTGCTGCGGACTGTCTCTACTAACCTGACCAGGCGCTTCCAGCGGCTGGGCAAGTAGGACACTGAGCTGGACTGGGAGGCTTCGTCAGGAGGCGGGGCCTCAGCAGGCTGGAAGTCCCGAGGAAGAGCAGGCAGGCTGGCCCTTCTGATGCCCACCTGCCCTGGCTGTTCGGCTTCCTCAGGCAGCCGGCGCTTATGGGGCAAGGGCAAGGCTCCAAGGGCAGGCTCACTGGTGCTCCTCCTGGGGAGCACAGGGCCCCGGGAAAGGCCCGCAGGACAAGAGGAAAGCCGAACCCTGCGAGGCACAGGCTGCGCTGGGAACATGCACTCTCCCCCCTGGCTCTCCTGGTGCTGCAGAATCAAGTAGTTGGCCATCCCTGCATCAAACTTTCTCTTGGCCAGAGATACCCAGGTTTGGTATGGATCGAGACCATTGTCAACCAGGAGCGCCATTATTTGGGGGTCTGGGTGTTTGGGAAGACCCTCACTACTCTGTTGGGGTACACACTCCCCACCCTGCTTCAGCCATGGGTGCCCAGAGATTTGCTTGACTGTGGGCCGCTTCGGGGGCTTCACAGTCAGTATGCTGTGGATGAGCCTTCGGGCTCCCACAGGCACTGAGTCAGGGACCCGGTACCTGGCGTGAGTGATCCGCTTCAGCAGGTCCTCAGAGGAGGTGGAGTCAAATGGGAGGCTCCGTGTCAACATAAAATACAAGATGACCCCCAGGCTCCAGACGTCCATCGGGGGTCCCTCATACTCTTGCCGCAAGACACCTTCAGGGGCAAGGTATGGGAGTGTGCCCCAGACCCGCCTCAGCTTCTCCCCAGCGCTGAACCACGTGGCGGCACCAAAGTCGATCAGCTTGACTTGGCCTCTGGTGTCCAGCATGATGTTCTCTGGCTTCAGGTCTCGGTGCACGATGCCCTTGTCATGGAGGTAGCCCACCGCACACAGGATCTGCCTGAAAACCCTCCGGACCTCCTCCACCTGCATGCCACGTGTGATGTGATCAAGCAGTCGTCCCCCACCTACGTGCTCCATCACCATGTAGATGGTGCTCTCGGTGCCAATCACGTGAAACAGCTGGACCACGTTGGGGTGCTCCAGACTCATCATTATCTTGGGTTCGTTGAAGGCCGGAATGTTCTCCACTTCCAGATCCAGGGCTTTCACTGCCACCTGTGCCCCTGAGAGGCGATGGAGGGCTAGGCTCACCTGGCCATACCCACCACGCCCGATGACCTTCAGGAACTCATAGTGCTCCAGGAAGGCTGCCACGCTGCAGGAGCCTGGCACCTGCAGTGCTGCTACTCTACTCTCACTACTCTCACTACTCTGGCTAAACATCCTAAGCAGGAACACCAACTAAGGATGCTAGCTTAAAAAAAAATAACAAGCCAAAACAACAAAGCAAAACCAAAAACCAAAACAAAGCAAAACAACAAACCCAAATCAAAAAACCAAAAGCCAAACACCACAGCACCACCAACCACCAACCACCAACCACCGAATACCAACCACCAACCACCAAACGCACTAACTATCTGGGAGTCCGACAGGTCACCACCAAGAGCTTCCTGTACTTGTGGACAAAAACCCAGCCCTGGCCACTTTCTTATATACCCGCTCTTTGAAGATTCCTCACAATGGCTCCTTGTGAGGTCAGAGCAACAAAAGGACCAATCATGCCTGGCCTAAACCCTCAGTGGTCATCTCCCTTTGGGGCCTCCAGAATTGTTTCCATGTCACAACAAGAATACAAATGGACTCCAGACATAATTTTTTTTTTTTTTTTTTTGCTCCCATTGGTTATGGAGACTGATATTTACTTGTTTGCAAATTAAAAGGACTTGTCTTTTCAGTTCTAAACATTTCTAATAATTCTGGGCTTCTGAAGACCTTATCATATCTACATTCAAGGTATTCAATTTCTTTTTCTTCCAAATCATTGGTGTCAAAATAGAGTAGCACTTGGCTCCCATTGTGATACTGAAACAACATGATCTGTTCCCTAAGCACAGTCTTAACACCTATGGGGCTAAGAGGGAGTAAAGCTTCATCCTAATTGCCCCATACAGTCCTACCAGGGAATTCTCATTGGAAACTCTGGAATTCAAAGAAGAGTGGGTTGATATATTCAAAGTGATATAAAACAAAATGTGGACGCCAAGAATCCTAGCACTGACAAAAGTGTCCTTCCCACAGAGAGAAGAAATGGAGGTCTTCCCAGATGAACGAGTCTCTTCCTGCTGCTGTAACAAAATACCTTGGAATGGGTAATTTATTGGTAGTATTTCACTTCTCCCAGCTCAAAATCAGAATATTTTGTGGCCATATCCTCACATGATGAAAGGGGAAGAAGTTTTGAACTCAATCCCTCAAGCACTTACTTTTTATTTTTTATTTTGGCTGAGGGGACATACTGGTGATTGATCCCAGGGTCTCAAACATATGAAATTCTCTAACACAGAGGTACATCCCCAGCCACTTATTTATTTATATGTTTATTTTGAGACAAAATTTTGCTAAGTTGCTCAGGCTGGGCTTGAATGTGTGATCGTTCAGCCTCAGTAAACAGAGTACATAGGCTTACAGTCTGTTAAACTTTGGACATAAGTCCACTCACCCCACACACTCCTATATTCATGCAGAAATAGTGCTGAAATTATTGGATTGTGGAACCTGTAACCTAACTAGAGCGTCCAAGTTTCAGTTCGGGTTGTAACTGTAGGCAGGTGGGGTGCAGCTGGAGGAGCTAGGTCACTGTGGTCATGCCAGGAAAGCTCCTACTTTCCTGTGATCCCTTCCTGTCTCTCTGCTTCCTCACTGCCATGAGAGGAACAGCTTTCCTCCACTGGGCCTTTCCCTCATAGTGCACTGACTCACCATGGACCCAGAGAATTGGAGTTGGCCATCTATGGACTGAGCCCTTGGGATCATGTGCCCATCCTCTAGTTTGTTTTTTATCAGAGGCTTTGGTTAGAGTGAAATCAAAGCTAACAGAATCAGACATTTGTGTAGTGAGAAGTGGGGACACTCCTCTGAATAAACTCATTGTGTGGATCAGAAACCTTTGACCCACAAAGACTTTGTAAGACTTTTTAATAGTGAGCTGGAAAAGCTTTAGATTATTGTAAGAAGAGTTGAACAGGGATTCTGGTGTTCAGATGACCAGAATACCAACAGAAATGCACACCTGGCTCATGAGCTTTCAGAAGGAAATAAAGACTCTATCAGGAGTTGGACTACAGACTACTTGTGTTATAATCTGGCAAAACATTTGATTATTTATCTAATTTCTTTCTTCCTTAAAATCTCTACTCAAATGTTTTCTTCTTGAAAGCTCTACACAAGTGACCTTATTTAGTATTTCAGTAAACCCTATCCCATCCCATTATTCAATAATTTTCTACTTCATTCTACTTGTGCTGCTTCTTCCATGTATGCTGTCACATAAATGTAGTGGTAACATAGAAATATTGTCATAATGCATGATATAATGTATCACTTTTAAGTTAGTTCTTGCTCTTCCTCTTCTACTAGAATATAAACAAATCTCTGTTGTACAGCCCATTATAGGCATCCAAGAAAAAAGATTGTTGAATGAGTGAATGAATGAAAGTTTAAACAGGTGTTATACTCCAAGAAACAAAAAGTATACAGACATACAAATAAACGATTTGAAACCTAACTTACAAAGTTTTAACTTAGCCATGTTTTGAGCCCCCTTTTTTAATTCCAAGAAATAAGTGTTTGATTTTATACAGAATATGATTTTGTCATATGAAGGACATTACATTTTGAAAGGATGTTTATATAAAGGAACCAGAGATCTGATGCTTCATTCAAATTGATGGAGAAAAAAGAGTAGCTTTAAAACATTTTACAAGAAAAATATCTTTTTAACAATCTCCTAGAGTCCGTGAAAGTAAATGAACCAAATGCAAAGAGATAATATCCTGAGCAGAAAGCTATAGATAATGGAAAGATGAGGTATGGCAGTGGCAGGGAACGAATTAGACTTTAGGTGTTAAATTGGGCTTAAGAAGTGAGACTTACAAAATATAAACTAAAACAAATAAGGCAAAATACACATCAAGTAATTGTATCTTTCTTTATAGTATTTTTTAAATGTTTTTATTTGTTCTTTATAGATATATGTGACAGTAGAGTACTTTGATATATTGTACATACACAGAATATAAGTTATTCTAGTTAGGATCCCATTCTTGCAGTTGTACATGATGTGAAGTGACACTGGTCATGTATTTATGTATGAACATAAGTAAGTTATGTCAATTCATTGTACTGTCTTTCCTATTCCTATCCCCACTCCTTTTCTTCCCTCCCATTTGTCTACTTCAATGAACTTCTATTCTTCCCCTACCCCCCATCCCTTGTTGTTTGTTAGCATCCAAACATCAGAGAGAATATTTGGCCTTTGGCTTTTGGCGAGTGGCTTATTTCACTTAGCTTGATATGTGCAATTCCATCCATTTACTAGCAAATGCTATAATTTCATTCTTCTTTATGGCTGAATATTATTTCATTGTTTACTATACCTCATTTTCTTTAGCCATTCATCTGTTGAAGGGCACCTAGCTGGGTTCAATAGCATGTTTATTGTTAGGTGAGCTCCATAAACATTGGTGTGGCTGCATCACTATGGTATGCTGATTTTAAGTTATCTTAGTATGTACTGAGTAGTGGGATAACTGGGTCAAATGGTGGTTCCATTCCAAGATTTCTCAGGAAGCTCCATTTTGCTTTTTCTAATGGTTACCCCAATTTGCAGTCCCAGCAGCAACGTATAAGTGAACCTTTTTTTTCTCATCCTCTCCCATATTTATTGTTACATGTATTCTTGATCATTGCCATTCTGACTGGAGTGAGATGGAATCTCCATGTGGTTTTGATCTGCATATCCCTAATGGCTAGAGATGCTGAATATTTTTTTCATATATTTCTTCACCAATCATTCCTTCAGTGAAGTGCTATTTCAGTTCCTTTGCTCATTTATTCATTGGGTGATTTGTTTTCTTAGTGTTAAGTTTTTTTTTTTAATTCTTTGTATATCCTGAAGATTAGTGTTCTATCTGAGGTACAAGATGCAAAGAGTTTCTTTCATTCTCTAGGCTTTCTATTCATCTTTTTGATTGTTTCCTTTGAGGTGAAGAAGCTTTTTAGTTTGATATTATCCCATTTATTTATTCTAGTATCATTTTTAGTAAGAAAATTCCCATCCATTATCTTTTAGTGCTGGTATATGGTTTTCCAGGATCTCCTGGCTTTGAGAGTGTGTGTGTTGAAAATCTGCTGAGATCTGAATTGGTCTTTCCTTATAGGTAATCTGATTTTTCTCTCTGTGGCCTTTAAAATTATATCCTCCATCTGTATACTAGTCTTGTTGACGATAATGTGATTTGGTGTAGATCTGTTGTAATTTTGTACCTTTGGTGTCCTATAGGCTCTTTTTTTATGCTTACATCTTTTTAAAATACCTTTATTTTATTTATTTTTATGTGGTGGTGAGGATCAAACCCAGGGCCTCACACATGCTAGATGAGCACTGAGTCACAACCCCGACCCCTTCTACAGGCCTCTTGTATTTGATTCTCCAATTCTTTCTTCATGCTTTGGATATTTTATCATATTATGTTTTGAAGAGATTGTGCATTCCCTTGGTTTGGATCTCTGAACTTTCCTCTATCCCAATAAATCTTAAATTTGGTCTTTGGATGGTATTCTATAATTCTTGGATATTCTGTTCATGGTTTCTTACCATCTTCACTGTGAGATCAACTTTATGTTCGAGATTGTATATTTTGTCTTTATTGTCTCAGGTCCTGTCTTCCACTTGATCTAGTCTGTTGGTGATGCTATCTATTGAGTTTTTTAATTGGCCTATTGTTTCTTTCATTTCAGTAATTTCTGTTTGTTTGTTTGTTTTCAATATCTCTATCCTTTTCTGAAATAAATCTATTGCAACTTGCATTTGCTCACTTATCTCCTTGTTGTTATGATCAATGGTTGCCTGTATTTGTTCTCTTATCTCTTTGTTGGAGTAACCAATTTTTGCCTGCATATGCTCTCTTACATCATTCTTTAATTTTTAGATCATTTTATTTATGTATATTCTGAACTCCTTCTCCTACATTTCAACTACCATAGTACCTATGGATCCCATTGTTTGTAGCATCTTGGTTTGGTTGGAGTACTTTCCTCCCTTGGTTTTTCTTGATGTCAATGTGTCTAATTCTCTTCCAGTGTAGACCCAAGGTATTACAGCTTCTGCCCTATTGTCTTACAGTTTCCCTACAGGTTACCAATACCTCCTACTTAAGGGAGAGATCAATATTACAGCACTCATTGTACCCAACGTGCAGCCTTATATCAGCTTCTATATTTACATTTGCAGTTTTTTTACTAAAATCAGAAATGATGAGTTTGGTTATCTTCTATCATATAGTCAATTAGTTTTTGATGGTGGAGGCCCTTCAATAGATGTATGGATAGGGAAAATGTGGCATATATACACAATGGAACATTACTCAGCATTAAAACAGAATAAAATCATGGCTTTTGCAAGTAAATGGATGGAGTTGGAGAATATAATGCTGAGGGAAGGAAGCCAATGCCAAAAAAAAAATAAAATAAAATAACCAAAGGCCAAATGTTTTCTTTGATTAGAGGGTGCTGACTCAAAATGGTGATTGGTTGGGGGAGCATGGGAGGAATGGTGGAATATTAGATAGGGCAAAGGGGAGTGGGAAGGGGGAAGGGGGTAAGAAAGACAGAGGAATGAGTTAGACATCATTACCCTAAGTATATGTGTAAAGACAACAATGGTGTGAAAATACTTTTTGTACAAGTGGTGACTTGAAAAATTGTGCTGTATATGTGTAATATGAACTGAATTGCATTGTCTACCATCGTGTATAACAAATAATATTTTAATAAGAAAAAAAAGAGGAAAATATTTGCACATATCCATTTAATTACACAGAATGGAAATTTTCGAAGACTAAATTATAAAATTGAAAAGAAAATCTAACATTAGTAATTGTAAGGGATCTTTATTCACAAGTAGTGAGTGGACAACTGTAGCAGGAAGGCAACCTGACAAGGAAGGGGTGCCGAGGATGGCTCCAGAGGCAGCCATGAAAGAAACTGTAGAGATTTTGAAAATGGAGTGAGTCAGTGTGAGGGAAACCATGTTAATCAGAGCAAGGGAATCCAGGGGCAAAAGGCTGCATGGGAAGCAAATCAGGAGGATGCTTTCCATGCTGAACAACTGAACTTCTAGATCTTGTCCAGTAGAGGAGGCTTCCCCTAAATATAAGTTTGGGATAAGAGCTCTGATTAGAACATTGAAATATCTACACCTTCCTGACCTTGAAAGGCCAATTATCTGTTAAATGATGACTTAATTTTCCTTTCCACTGATGTCATAAAGCTCCATCTCTGGTGGCTGAATCAGCATCCCCAGCAACTGTTCTCCTAACCTGCCCTTGGTGGTGAGGTGTGGACCACCTCTCTGAAGAATTTAACTTAATTATTTGAACTAAGAGGATGGTTTAAAAACTTACACCATTTTCCAGAGAACCAAACTCTTAAAAGTCCAACAACTTATAGCATCCTAAAGCATTATAGAGTTCATCCCTATGCATCTTTTCACCCTGTAAAGTGTAAAAGTGTTTCTGGAATAGAATAAAGTTCCAATGGTTAGCACACACATATTTGGAAAAAATACCAAGTAGCAAACATTAAGAAAAAGACTTGTCTCAGCAATTAAAACCTTTAAGAGGATATCAGAAATGAGAGCACCACATATAAGCATTTGTAGGTCAAGAGTCACCCTGTCTTG
Organism: Urocitellus parryii; assembly: GCF_045843805.1. NCBI lineage: Eukaryota > Metazoa > Chordata > Mammalia > Rodentia > Sciuridae > Urocitellus > Urocitellus parryii. The sequence continues at coordinate 33,405,926 of NC_135532.1, forward strand.
GGAGTCTATGCAAACCTGAACTGTATGAAGGAAACAAGAAACACTTCATTCAACAACAACAACAACAAAAAAAATGGACTGCCTTTGATTTAAGCAGATGATGAATTATAGGTGTAGATCCAAAGGAACACTTGAAATTCAGTCATATTATTTGTTTCATTTATCTGTTGTAGAGAAAGATCAAGTTTCTGGCTGCCTATGGGAACAAAGATACAGAGCACAAATAAACTGGCATTTGTTTTCATAAACTACAGCAACTGCTAGGGCTTCTGCCAGCTGCTTACAGTGATCACAGTTCAACGGGCATTGGGCACCAAGTGTGATTGTCAGCTCTTCACTTGTTCACTCAGTTGTTGTTTTGTATTCTCTACTTTGGTCTGACAGGGAGATGAATAAAATGGAGGGGAAAAGTAAGAATAACAACTTATTATTTAAGAAACTACAAACTCCAAAACCAGCAGAAAGTTCCTGCATCTGCAAAATGTCATCCTCAAGGATTTAGGGTGATGGAGATATTTAGCTCTAAAGACAGAGGGACAGATGGACAATAGATTAGACAGAAATATATGATTATCACAATAGCTAAAATGTGTAAGCAACCTAGATGCCCTTCAATACATGGATGGATAAAAAATGTGGCATACATAGACAATGGAATATTACTCAGCAATAAAAAGAATAAAGCCATCACCAGAATTTATACTAACCAGCTCTGAATGTAAAAACAAAAATATCTTTGCAATTTGCTTATATCATTCTTATCAGAGTGATCAATAAGAAGCAATGTTGTTGCTTATTTTTTAGTAAAACAAGCTGCCAAAAGTCAACATGGAAGCTTTCTTCTTCTCAAATCAGAAGCAGAAACACCTTGTTTGGAAAATTCACATGGTAGAAGCCTTTATTTGCCTTATAAAATGCTTTTGTGTGTCCTAGAGAGTCAAACTTGGGGTAGTCTAAGGAGCTGAGTGCATTCTGAAAGGGAAAGATCACAATATCAGTGCCTTTCACCCCATGTTTGCAAACTTAGAGAAACAGTGGGAATGAACTAATAAGGTCACAGCAAATTTTCTAGCATGAAAAGACTCCGAAAAGGAATGAATTCACCACAATAGTAGAGAACACCTGGCCTTGTGATCTGGGTCTAACATAACCATATCAGGAGGGCTTGTCTTGACTCAGGCATGAAACCAAATTTGCAGCCTTCTGCAGCTTCATCTGCCTGGCATGTGGCAGTACTTTGGGAAATGAGATCCAATAAATAAGCCAAAATCTTGGATCTCAGCAGGATCCAAAATAATCTCTGCATCACCTGAACTTTGCAAATATTATTAAGTTACAGAGGACTGATGTTTAAAATTATTGTTGTGACAGCATGATTAAGAAATGCCAGTGGTTCTGAAGAAACATTCCAGTTCTCTTGCTTCACTTTGCTATTGGAACATGAATGGAAGCCCTCAATTAAGAGCAAGTAAGTGCATATCATGTCTGGACAACTTAAGGAAGAAAAGGGAGGTGGTTCAGAAAGTTTGAGCTCTCTCATTTAGGAAAAAAATTGGCTGATGAATTTCATAACTAATGGACAAATGAAAAAAGTGCAATTATATTTACCTACTGGATTGATTAGTGAGTACTAATGCACACACTCCTACCATTATTCAGCATTTGAGGAAGCATTCTCCTGATGCTTTGTTGTTGTCAATTTTAAAATCGGATCTCTCAATTATATTGATGAAATAGGATAGCCAGTCCTCCTGCATAAATGTAAATGAATCAAATTTCTATATCCTTAGTATATAACATATAGCTAAAGACATAGAGATCAAAAGGGAAATTGGACATTAATAATTTTAAAGATCAGTATAGATAATCATTCAATACATGGAAAATGTCCTTACCAAGTTGGGAAGCAAAGGACTTTAAAAAATATCGAGGTACTGTGTTACTCAGCTTTCCCTCATAACAACAGGGAGCCGGAGCATGGGAGACATGATGAACTCTAGATAGGGCAGAGGGTGTTGAAGGTGAAGGGAGGGAGTATGAGGTAATCATAAGGTAATTAATGATGGTGGAATGTGGTAAGCATTACTATCTAAAATACATGAAGGCAGGAATTGTCGTGAATATACTTTGTAAACAACTAGAGATATATGAAAAATGTGCTCTATATATGTAATAAAAATTGTAATGTGCTCTGCTGTAAAAAATATGGTCAAAAGTGCCATTGAATGAGCAGCCTGCCCGCTCCCCTTATGAGGAGTCTGTCATACAGAACCAAGAGCTTGACCTAATCCCTTATGACACCATTATGGTAATTACATCACAATTCAGTCATTTGTTAGGGGGAGCCGTGATTGCTAGGTGTGGGATTAGAACCTAAACAATTGCTTTGGAAGATATAATTTAACCCATAACACTCTCTAATCCTACTTTTCTCAGAATTTTTATCCATTGGTATTGAATTTTGTCATGTGCTATTTCTACATCAATCCATGCAATCATACAACTTTGTGGGCTTGTCCTGAAGTACATATCCTTGATGGTATGGTCTTGTAAATTCCTCCTGCCCAATGACCCAATGATCTTTCAGTTAGTTCACCTTTAGACTTCCTTGATCCATAGGTTACATAGAAGTGTGCTTATTTTCCAAAGTTTTGGAGATGTTCTTTCATCTTACTATTTTCTAGTTTAAGTCCTTTGTGATGAAAGAACACAACAAATATAGTTTTAATTCTTTTCAATTGGATATTTTCCAATGAAGAAAATGAAAACTAAATAAACAAACTGGATTAAGAACTCAGTGGCAAAATGTTACCAATAGATTAGACCACTTTGAAAATAGATTTTCAGTGTGATCTAAACAACAAAGTACATAATTTTGAAAATAGAGTCAAAATAAAGATGCAAAGAGACCATTGGCAGAATGTTCCAGAAATCAGAGACAGTTTGCAGGTAACAAATTTAAGAATCATTGTGTTTGAAGACTCCTGAAAGGTGAACTAAAGAAATACACAATCTTCTCAATGAATATGAGAAAAATTTCTAAATCTTAGGGACAAGATGAAATCCACACTCAAGACGCATATAGAATTCCAAATAGGCGCGTCTCCAAGACACATTATAATGAAAATGCCTAATATACAGAAGAAGCTTAGAGTGTTAAAAGCAACAAGAAAAATACAGCAGGTCACATTCAGAGGTAAACCCATTTGGATTTCAACTGATATCTCAACATAGACCCTAAAAGTTAGGAGGGCATGGAAAGATACATGCTAAGTCTTGGGAAAAAAACAGCTTCCAAACAGGATTAGTATAACCAGCAAAATAATCCTTCGCAATAAGCAGAAACAAAAATAATTTGTAACCATGTAGTCTGCACTGCCAAATGTCCTTGATGGAATATTTCATGCAGAGAAGAATACAATAGAGTAGTCCATTAAAGGATAACCAAGTTTGAATTTAGCATTAGAAATAAATTGAAATGGCAGGAAATAAAAATCATCTGTCTATAATAATAATGAAAGCAAAAATCATATTGGCAGTTTGGATTAAAAAAAAACAATACAAAGCAACATGTTGCTGACAAGACACTCACCTTGGAGACAGAGACATGCATGAAAATGGGAAAAGCAAGGAAGCAGGGGTAGCTCCTCTCATGTCAAAGTAGACTTCAAGTCAAAAGTAATTAGAGGAGATAAAGAAGATTACTTCATACTGACGAGGGGGAAATCCAGCAACAAGATATACTGATTATTAATATTTATGCTCCAAACAACTGTGCTTCTGCATACAGAAAGCAAACTTCTCAATATAAAGAAGGAAATAGATCAAAATACAAAAAATACTGGGGGATTTAAACAAAGCTCTCTAACCATTAGATATGGCATCCAGACATAAATAAAGATTATTTAGAACTAAAAATATTTCAAAAACAATGAATCAAATGGATGTCTTTATCAATAAAATATTTCATTCATTGACAAAGCAATTCACTTTGTAATCACATCTGTTTGATTATTCATATTTTAGGAGATGGAGCAAATGTTAGGAAACACAAATAAAGACAGAGTACTCCTTGCATAGATAATAATGGATGAAATATAATAAAGGAATAATAAAGGAATTCCAGCACCTACAATTGAACATTAAATGCTACACATTGAATTGTAGGAAAGAAATCAGAATGGAGATAACAAAAATCTATGTGACAGAGTGAAGACAACTTATATAATTTTTTTTAAAAAAATATAGAAACCCATTGCTAAAAATTTAAGTTCTCTTCACACTGTCATAGATTTTTGATAACTTATAAAGATTATAATATACCCAAAATACCATAGAGCTAACTAATGTTACACCTCAAGGTCATAGAGAAAAAAAATAATCTAATAATGTTACACATCAAGGTCATAGAGAAGAAAAATAATCCAATAATGTTACACCTCAAGGTCATAGAGGAAAATAAATAATCCAAATATCAGTTGAAGACATGCAGAAATCAATGTAACAAACCACATAATTAGAATTCAGGACAAGAATCACAGGATTACAAGAATCGCAGAAGATGAATTTGCCAAAGGCCACTACCCATTCATTTTTATAACAAGAGAAACTAAGGACAGAAGGAACTTCCCTCAACATCTTAAAGCCTATATATGACAAACCAAAGGCCAACATTATTCTGAATGGAGAAAAACTGAAAACATTTCCTCCAAAACCAGGAATAAGGAAAACATGTCCATTCTCCCCTCCCCACTATGATTCAACATAGACCATAACTGTATCCAAAGCAATTAGAGCAATTACCAAAGACATTACCAAAGTAGCTACCAAAGTAGAAAGATAGAAGATCCACACATATAAAACAGTCCATTTTCTTTACTCCAATAATGAATCTGCTGCAAAGGTGTTCCATAACTTCAAAAAAATTTATAAAAATTAGAAATAAATGTAACCAAGGAGGTGACAGACCTCTTGGTTACAGACCTCTACACAAGGATGACAGTTTGACATAGTATACATTTCTGACCACAAAGGGCAAGAGCCGGAAGCTGGTGTCAGTGTAGCTCCTGGTGCCAGACCAGTGGACATGTCAGAGAAACAAGGTGCCCAGGCTGTCACCTTTGACAAGCCTAGTAATCGAATCCAAAGGTAAGAGTAAATCCATGTGGGTGCACCTTGCCTTAATGGATAATTGCATCCATAGAATGAACTGACCCCTCCAGTCCAGTACTCTGTCCCATAGCAACAGTCATGACAATTTTGAGTGAGGCGGCTGCATGGCAGGTGCTGAGGCACCCAGCCACTGCTGTACTGGCCAACTCTTCCTTCCCTACCTTCCCTACTCACAATGTATCATTATTATACCCTGGAACACTGAGGTCTTCCATGCCTTCTTGGAGGTATTCCTCGTGACCATGGTCACCAGCTAAAGGGCATGTCTACAATGGCTCAATGGGAGAGACTCCATGCACACTGGATCAAGAGAAACCAGATTGTACTAGGTGAAAGCAAGTGAATGTTCTACACTGGCTCAACCAAGACAAGTTGAGTCCTCATCTATTCTAAGGGCAAGGGAGTCTACACTGGAGAGGGAGGCACAGTGGTCCAGGCCTGAGAGATGATGGCTGGTGGGACCTGACCCACCCTGAGGACCCTCCTTTCTTTGAATCAGAGCCCACCCTCCTTTGAATCAGAGCATTTTTTAAAATTTTGCAACAAAAAATTTATTATACAATTTGTCCAAAATCAATGTATCAAGAAACATGTCAGAGGAATGGGAGAAGGGAAAGGGGGCAGGGCAGGGTGAAGTGTCCCAGGCAGAACAGTCTCTGGTGTCTTCGGCAGGTGGGGGCAGAGGAATCCCAGGCTGTCCGCTGGTCCTGTCTGGCTCAGCTCTCCACTTCGACCTCGGAGCCAGAAAAGGTCTCCTGATCCGGCTCTGGCTCACTTTTCCTGCGAACCCTTGGAAACACTCTATTGCGGACACGGACACGTGGCATGCAACAACAACACAGTCTTTGGACACAGTTAGCGATCCTCCTGGTCCAGCTCTTCCTGGGTTCTCGGGGTTGCTCTGGGGATACATCTTGGGCGGAACTGCTGCGGACTGTCTCTACTAACCTGACCAGGCGCTTCCAGCGGCTGGGCAAGTAGGACACTGAGCTGGACTGGGAGGCTTCGTCAGGAGGCGGGGCCTCAGCAGGCTGGAAGTCCCGAGGAAGAGCAGGCAGGCTGGCCCTTCTGATGCCCACCTGCCCTGGCTGTTCGGCTTCCTCAGGCAGCCGGCGCTTATGGGGCAAGGGCAAGGCTCCAAGGGCAGGCTCACTGGTGCTCCTCCTGGGGAGCACAGGGCCCCGGGAAAGGCCCGCAGGACAAGAGGAAAGCCGAACCCTGCGAGGCACAGGCTGCGCTGGGAACATGCACTCTCCCCCCTGGCTCTCCTGGTGCTGCAGAATCAAGTAGTTGGCCATCCCTGCATCAAACTTTCTCTTGGCCAGAGATACCCAGGTTTGGTATGGATCGAGACCATTGTCAACCAGGAGCGCCATTATTTGGGGGTCTGGGTGTTTGGGAAGACCCTCACTACTCTGTTGGGGTACACACTCCCCACCCTGCTTCAGCCATGGGTGCCCAGAGATTTGCTTGACTGTGGGCCGCTTCGGGGGCTTCACAGTCAGTATGCTGTGGATGAGCCTTCGGGCTCCCACAGGCACTGAGTCAGGGACCCGGTACCTGGCGTGAGTGATCCGCTTCAGCAGGTCCTCAGAGGAGGTGGAGTCAAATGGGAGGCTCCGTGTCAACATAAAATACAAGATGACCCCCAGGCTCCAGACGTCCATCGGGGGTCCCTCATACTCTTGCCGCAAGACACCTTCAGGGGCAAGGTATGGGAGTGTGCCCCAGACCCGCCTCAGCTTCTCCCCAGCGCTGAACCACGTGGCGGCACCAAAGTCGATCAGCTTGACTTGGCCTCTGGTGTCCAGCATGATGTTCTCTGGCTTCAGGTCTCGGTGCACGATGCCCTTGTCATGGAGGTAGCCCACCGCACACAGGATCTGCCTGAAAACCCTCCGGACCTCCTCCACCTGCATGCCACGTGTGATGTGATCAAGCAGTCGTCCCCCACCTACGTGCTCCATCACCATGTAGATGGTGCTCTCGGTGCCAATCACGTGAAACAGCTGGACCACGTTGGGGTGCTCCAGACTCATCATTATCTTGGGTTCGTTGAAGGCCGGAATGTTCTCCACTTCCAGATCCAGGGCTTTCACTGCCACCTGTGCCCCTGAGAGGCGATGGAGGGCTAGGCTCACCTGGCCATACCCACCACGCCCGATGACCTTCAGGAACTCATAGTGCTCCAGGAAGGCTGCCACGCTGCAGGAGCCTGGCACCTGCAGTGCTGCTACTCTACTCTCACTACTCTCACTACTCTGGCTAAACATCCTAAGCAGGAACACCAACTAAGGATGCTAGCTTAAAAAAAAATAACAAGCCAAAACAACAAAGCAAAACCAAAAACCAAAACAAAGCAAAACAACAAACCCAAATCAAAAAACCAAAAGCCAAACACCACAGCACCACCAACCACCAACCACCAACCACCGAATACCAACCACCAACCACCAAACGCACTAACTATCTGGGAGTCCGACAGGTCACCACCAAGAGCTTCCTGTACTTGTGGACAAAAACCCAGCCCTGGCCACTTTCTTATATACCCGCTCTTTGAAGATTCCTCACAATGGCTCCTTGTGAGGTCAGAGCAACAAAAGGACCAATCATGCCTGGCCTAAACCCTCAGTGGTCATCTCCCTTTGGGGCCTCCAGAATTGTTTCCATGTCACAACAAGAATACAAATGGACTCCAGACATAATTTTTTTTTTTTTTTTTTGCTCCCATTGGTTATGGAGACTGATATTTACTTGTTTGCAAATTAAAAGGACTTGTCTTTTCAGTTCTAAACATTTCTAATAATTCTGGGCTTCTGAAGACCTTATCATATCTACATTCAAGGTATTCAATTTCTTTTTCTTCCAAATCATTGGTGTCAAAATAGAGTAGCACTTGGCTCCCATTGTGATACTGAAACAACATGATCTGTTCCCTAAGCACAGTCTTAACACCTATGGGGCTAAGAGGGAGTAAAGCTTCATCCTAATTGCCCCATACAGTCCTACCAGGGAATTCTCATTGGAAACTCTGGAATTCAAAGAAGAGTGGGTTGATATATTCAAAGTGATATAAAACAAAATGTGGACGCCAAGAATCCTAGCACTGACAAAAGTGTCCTTCCCACAGAGAGAAGAAATGGAGGTCTTCCCAGATGAACGAGTCTCTTCCTGCTGCTGTAACAAAATACCTTGGAATGGGTAATTTATTGGTAGTATTTCACTTCTCCCAGCTCAAAATCAGAATATTTTGTGGCCATATCCTCACATGATGAAAGGGGAAGAAGTTTTGAACTCAATCCCTCAAGCACTTACTTTTTATTTTTTATTTTGGCTGAGGGGACATACTGGTGATTGATCCCAGGGTCTCAAACATATGAAATTCTCTAACACAGAGGTACATCCCCAGCCACTTATTTATTTATATGTTTATTTTGAGACAAAATTTTGCTAAGTTGCTCAGGCTGGGCTTGAATGTGTGATCGTTCAGCCTCAGTAAACAGAGTACATAGGCTTACAGTCTGTTAAACTTTGGACATAAGTCCACTCACCCCACACACTCCTATATTCATGCAGAAATAGTGCTGAAATTATTGGATTGTGGAACCTGTAACCTAACTAGAGCGTCCAAGTTTCAGTTCGGGTTGTAACTGTAGGCAGGTGGGGTGCAGCTGGAGGAGCTAGGTCACTGTGGTCATGCCAGGAAAGCTCCTACTTTCCTGTGATCCCTTCCTGTCTCTCTGCTTCCTCACTGCCATGAGAGGAACAGCTTTCCTCCACTGGGCCTTTCCCTCATAGTGCACTGACTCACCATGGACCCAGAGAATTGGAGTTGGCCATCTATGGACTGAGCCCTTGGGATCATGTGCCCATCCTCTAGTTTGTTTTTTATCAGAGGCTTTGGTTAGAGTGAAATCAAAGCTAACAGAATCAGACATTTGTGTAGTGAGAAGTGGGGACACTCCTCTGAATAAACTCATTGTGTGGATCAGAAACCTTTGACCCACAAAGACTTTGTAAGACTTTTTAATAGTGAGCTGGAAAAGCTTTAGATTATTGTAAGAAGAGTTGAACAGGGATTCTGGTGTTCAGATGACCAGAATACCAACAGAAATGCACACCTGGCTCATGAGCTTTCAGAAGGAAATAAAGACTCTATCAGGAGTTGGACTACAGACTACTTGTGTTATAATCTGGCAAAACATTTGATTATTTATCTAATTTCTTTCTTCCTTAAAATCTCTACTCAAATGTTTTCTTCTTGAAAGCTCTACACAAGTGACCTTATTTAGTATTTCAGTAAACCCTATCCCATCCCATTATTCAATAATTTTCTACTTCATTCTACTTGTGCTGCTTCTTCCATGTATGCTGTCACATAAATGTAGTGGTAACATAGAAATATTGTCATAATGCATGATATAATGTATCACTTTTAAGTTAGTTCTTGCTCTTCCTCTTCTACTAGAATATAAACAAATCTCTGTTGTACAGCCCATTATAGGCATCCAAGAAAAAAGATTGTTGAATGAGTGAATGAATGAAAGTTTAAACAGGTGTTATACTCCAAGAAACAAAAAGTATACAGACATACAAATAAACGATTTGAAACCTAACTTACAAAGTTTTAACTTAGCCATGTTTTGAGCCCCCTTTTTTAATTCCAAGAAATAAGTGTTTGATTTTATACAGAATATGATTTTGTCATATGAAGGACATTACATTTTGAAAGGATGTTTATATAAAGGAACCAGAGATCTGATGCTTCATTCAAATTGATGGAGAAAAAAGAGTAGCTTTAAAACATTTTACAAGAAAAATATCTTTTTAACAATCTCCTAGAGTCCGTGAAAGTAAATGAACCAAATGCAAAGAGATAATATCCTGAGCAGAAAGCTATAGATAATGGAAAGATGAGGTATGGCAGTGGCAGGGAACGAATTAGACTTTAGGTGTTAAATTGGGCTTAAGAAGTGAGACTTACAAAATATAAACTAAAACAAATAAGGCAAAATACACATCAAGTAATTGTATCTTTCTTTATAGTATTTTTTAAATGTTTTTATTTGTTCTTTATAGATATATGTGACAGTAGAGTACTTTGATATATTGTACATACACAGAATATAAGTTATTCTAGTTAGGATCCCATTCTTGCAGTTGTACATGATGTGAAGTGACACTGGTCATGTATTTATGTATGAACATAAGTAAGTTATGTCAATTCATTGTACTGTCTTTCCTATTCCTATCCCCACTCCTTTTCTTCCCTCCCATTTGTCTACTTCAATGAACTTCTATTCTTCCCCTACCCCCCATCCCTTGTTGTTTGTTAGCATCCAAACATCAGAGAGAATATTTGGCCTTTGGCTTTTGGCGAGTGGCTTATTTCACTTAGCTTGATATGTGCAATTCCATCCATTTACTAGCAAATGCTATAATTTCATTCTTCTTTATGGCTGAATATTATTTCATTGTTTACTATACCTCATTTTCTTTAGCCATTCATCTGTTGAAGGGCACCTAGCTGGGTTCAATAGCATGTTTATTGTTAGGTGAGCTCCATAAACATTGGTGTGGCTGCATCACTATGGTATGCTGATTTTAAGTTATCTTAGTATGTACTGAGTAGTGGGATAACTGGGTCAAATGGTGGTTCCATTCCAAGATTTCTCAGGAAGCTCCATTTTGCTTTTTCTAATGGTTACCCCAATTTGCAGTCCCAGCAGCAACGTATAAGTGAACCTTTTTTTTCTCATCCTCTCCCATATTTATTGTTACATGTATTCTTGATCATTGCCATTCTGACTGGAGTGAGATGGAATCTCCATGTGGTTTTGATCTGCATATCCCTAATGGCTAGAGATGCTGAATATTTTTTTCATATATTTCTTCACCAATCATTCCTTCAGTGAAGTGCTATTTCAGTTCCTTTGCTCATTTATTCATTGGGTGATTTGTTTTCTTAGTGTTAAGTTTTTTTTTTTAATTCTTTGTATATCCTGAAGATTAGTGTTCTATCTGAGGTACAAGATGCAAAGAGTTTCTTTCATTCTCTAGGCTTTCTATTCATCTTTTTGATTGTTTCCTTTGAGGTGAAGAAGCTTTTTAGTTTGATATTATCCCATTTATTTATTCTAGTATCATTTTTAGTAAGAAAATTCCCATCCATTATCTTTTAGTGCTGGTATATGGTTTTCCAGGATCTCCTGGCTTTGAGAGTGTGTGTGTTGAAAATCTGCTGAGATCTGAATTGGTCTTTCCTTATAGGTAATCTGATTTTTCTCTCTGTGGCCTTTAAAATTATATCCTCCATCTGTATACTAGTCTTGTTGACGATAATGTGATTTGGTGTAGATCTGTTGTAATTTTGTACCTTTGGTGTCCTATAGGCTCTTTTTTTATGCTTACATCTTTTTAAAATACCTTTATTTTATTTATTTTTATGTGGTGGTGAGGATCAAACCCAGGGCCTCACACATGCTAGATGAGCACTGAGTCACAACCCCGACCCCTTCTACAGGCCTCTTGTATTTGATTCTCCAATTCTTTCTTCATGCTTTGGATATTTTATCATATTATGTTTTGAAGAGATTGTGCATTCCCTTGGTTTGGATCTCTGAACTTTCCTCTATCCCAATAAATCTTAAATTTGGTCTTTGGATGGTATTCTATAATTCTTGGATATTCTGTTCATGGTTTCTTACCATCTTCACTGTGAGATCAACTTTATGTTCGAGATTGTATATTTTGTCTTTATTGTCTCAGGTCCTGTCTTCCACTTGATCTAGTCTGTTGGTGATGCTATCTATTGAGTTTTTTAATTGGCCTATTGTTTCTTTCATTTCAGTAATTTCTGTTTGTTTGTTTGTTTTCAATATCTCTATCCTTTTCTGAAATAAATCTATTGCAACTTGCATTTGCTCACTTATCTCCTTGTTGTTATGATCAATGGTTGCCTGTATTTGTTCTCTTATCTCTTTGTTGGAGTAACCAATTTTTGCCTGCATATGCTCTCTTACATCATTCTTTAATTTTTAGATCATTTTATTTATGTATATTCTGAACTCCTTCTCCTACATTTCAACTACCATAGTACCTATGGATCCCATTGTTTGTAGCATCTTGGTTTGGTTGGAGTACTTTCCTCCCTTGGTTTTTCTTGATGTCAATGTGTCTAATTCTCTTCCAGTGTAGACCCAAGGTATTACAGCTTCTGCCCTATTGTCTTACAGTTTCCCTACAGGTTACCAATACCTCCTACTTAAGGGAGAGATCAATATTACAGCACTCATTGTACCCAACGTGCAGCCTTATATCAGCTTCTATATTTACATTTGCAGTTTTTTTACTAAAATCAGAAATGATGAGTTTGGTTATCTTCTATCATATAGTCAATTAGTTTTTGATGGTGGAGGCCCTTCAATAGATGTATGGATAGGGAAAATGTGGCATATATACACAATGGAACATTACTCAGCATTAAAACAGAATAAAATCATGGCTTTTGCAAGTAAATGGATGGAGTTGGAGAATATAATGCTGAGGGAAGGAAGCCAATGCCAAAAAAAAAATAAAATAAAATAACCAAAGGCCAAATGTTTTCTTTGATTAGAGGGTGCTGACTCAAAATGGTGATTGGTTGGGGGAGCATGGGAGGAATGGTGGAATATTAGATAGGGCAAAGGGGAGTGGGAAGGGGGAAGGGGGTAAGAAAGACAGAGGAATGAGTTAGACATCATTACCCTAAGTATATGTGTAAAGACAACAATGGTGTGAAAATACTTTTTGTACAAGTGGTGACTTGAAAAATTGTGCTGTATATGTGTAATATGAACTGAATTGCATTGTCTACCATCGTGTATAACAAATAATATTTTAATAAGAAAAAAAGAGGAAAATATTTGCACATATCCATTTAATTACACAGAATGGAAATTTTCGAAGACTAAATTATAAAAGTGAAAAGAAAATCTAACATTAGTAATTGTAAGGGATCTTTATTCACAAGTAGTGAGTGGACAACTGTAGCAGGAAGGCAACCTGACAAGGAAGGGGTGCCGAGGATGGCTCCAGAGGCAGCCATGAAAGAAACTGTAGAGATTTTGAAAATGGAGTGAGTCAGTGTGAGGGAAACCATGTTAATCAGAGCAAGGGAATCCAGGGGCAAAAGGCTGCATGGGAAGCAAATCAGGAGGATGCTTTCCATGCTGAACAACTGAACTTCTAGATCTTGTCCAGTAGAGGAGGCTTCCCCTAAATATAAGTTTGGGATAAGAGCTCTGATTAGAACATTGAAATATCTACACCTTCCTGACCTTGAAAGGCCAATTATCTGTTAAATGATGACTTAATTTTCCTTTCCACTGATGTCATAAAGCTCCATCTCTGGTGGCTGAATCAGCATCCCCAGCAACTGTTCTCCTAACCTGCCCTTAGTGGTGAGGTGTGGACCACCTCTCTGAAGAATTTAACTTAATTATTTGAACTAAGAGGATGGTTTAAAAACTTACACCATTTTCCAGAGAACCAAACTCTTAAAAGTCCAACGACTTATAGCATTCTAACCTATTATAGAGTTCATCCCTGTGCATCTTATCACCCTGTAAAGTATAAAAGTGTTTCTGGAATAGAATAAAGTTCTAATGGTTAGCACACACATATTTGGAAAAAATACCAAGTAGCAAACATTAAGAAAAAGACTTGTCTCAGCAATTAAAACCTTTAAGAGGATATCAGAAATGAGAGCACCACGTATAGGCATTTGTAGGTCAAGAGTCACCCTGTCTTGGGAGTCTATGCAAACCTGAACTGTATGAAGGAAACAAGAAACACTTCATTCAGCAACAACAACAACAAAAATGGACTGCCTTTGATTTAATAAGATGATGAATTATAGGTGTAGATCCAAAGGAACACTTGAAATTCAGTCATATTATTTGTTTCATTTATCTGTTGTAGAGAAAGATCAAGGTTCTAGCTGCCTATGGGAACAAAGATACAGAGCACAACTAACTGTAGTTTTCATAAACTACAGCAACTGCCAGGGCTTCTGCCAGCTACTTACAGTGATCACAGTTCAACGGGCATTGGGCACCAAGTGTCATTGTCAGCTCTTCACTTGTTCACTCAGTTGTTGTTTTGTATTCTCTACTTTGGTCTGACAGGGAGATGAATAAAATGGAGGGGAAAAGTAAGAATAACAACTTATTATTTAAGAAACTACAAACTCCAAAACCAGCAGAAAGTTCCTGCATCTGCAAAATGTCATCCTCAAGGATTTAGGGTGATGGAGATATTTAGCTCTAAAGACAGAGGGACGGATGGACAATAGATTAGACAGAAATATATGATTATCACAATAGCTAAAATGTGTAAGCAACCTAGATGCCCTTCAATACATGGATGGATAAAAAATGTGGCATACATAGACAATGGAATATTACTCAGCAATAAAAAGAATAAAGCCATCACCAGAATTTATACTAACCAGCTCTGAATGTAAAAACAAAAATATCTTTGCAATTTGCTTATATCATTCTTATCAGAGTGATCAATAAGAAGCAATGTTGTTGCTTATTTTTTAGTAAAACAAGCTGCCAAAAGTCAACATGGAAGCTTTCTTCTTCTCAAATCAGAAGCAGAAACACCTTGTTTGGAAAATTCACATGGTAGAAGCCTTTATTTGCCTTATAAAATGCTTTTGTGTGTCCTAGAGAGTCAAACTTGGGGTAGTCTAAGGAGCTGAGTGCATTCTGAAAGGGAAAGATCACAATATCAGTGCCTTTCACCCCATGTTTGCAAACTTAGAGAAACAGTGGGAATGAACTAATAAGGTCACAGCAAATTTTCTAGCATGAAAAGACTCCGAAAAGGAATGAATTCACCACAATAGTAGAGAACACCTGGCCTTGTGATCTGGGTCTAACATAACCATATCAGGAGGGCTTGTCTTGACTCAGGCATGAAACCAAATTTGCAGCCTTCTGCAGCTTCATCTGCCTGGCATGTGGCAGTACTTTGGGAAATGAGATCCAATAAATAAGCCAAAATCTTGGATCTCAGCAGGATCCAAAATAATCTCTGCATCACCTGAACTTTGCAAATATTATTAAGTTACAGAGGACTGATGTTTAAAATTATTGTTGTGACAGCATGATTAAGAAATGCCAGTGGTTCTGAAGAAACATTCCAGGTCTCTTGCTTCACTTTGCTATTGGAAACATGACTGGAAGCCCTCAATTTAGAGCAAGTAAGTGCATACCATGTCTGGACAACTCAAGGAAGAAAAGGGAGGTGGTTCAGGAAGTTTGAGCTCTCTCATTTAGGAAGAAAATTGGCTGATGAATTGCATAACTAATGGACAAATGAAAAAAGTTCAATTATTACCTACTGGATTGATTAGTGAGTACCAATGCACACACTCCTACCATTATTCAGCATTTGAGGAAGCATTCTCCTGATGCTTTGTTGTTGTGGATTTTAAAATTGGATCTCTGGATTATATTGATGAAATAGGATATCCAGTCCTCCTGCATAAATGTAAATGAATCAAATTTTTATTTCTATATACTTAGTATATAACATATAGCTAAAGACATAGAGATCAAAAGGGAAATTGGACATTAATAATTTTAAAGATCAATATAGATAATTATTCAATACATGGAAAATGTTCTTACCAAGTTAGGAAGCAAAGGACTTTAAAAAATATCGAGGTACTGTGTTACTCAGCTTTGCCTCATTATAACAATCGGGAGCATGGGAGACATGATGAACTCTAGATAGGGCAGAGGGTGTAGGAGGGGAAGGAGGGGCTATGAGGTATTCATAAGGTAATTAATGATTGTGGAATTACTATCATTCCTATCCAAAATACATGAAGACAGGAATTGGCGTGAATATACTTTGTAAACAACGAGATATATGAAAAATTGTGCTCAACAAGATATATGAAAAATTGTGCTCTATATATGTAATAAAAATTGTAATGTGCTCTGCTGTCATAAAAAAATATGGTCAAAAGTGTCATTGAATGAACAGCCTGCCTGCTCTCCTTATGAGGACTCTGTCATACAGAACCAAGAGCTTGACCTACTCCCTTATGACACCATCTTTGGTAGTTACATCATAATTCAGTCATTTGTTAGGGGGAGCCGTGAGTGTTAGGTGTGGGATTAGAACCTAAACAATTGCTTTGGAAGATATAATTTAACCCATAACACTCTCTAATCCTACTTTTATCAGAATTTGTATCCATTGGTATTGAATTTTGTCATGTGATATTTCTAAATCAATCCATGAAATCATACAACTTTGTGGGCTTGTCCTGAAGTACATATTCTTGATGGGTATGGTCTTGTAAATTCCTCCTGCCTAATGACCCAATGATCTTTCACTTAGTCCACCTTTAGACTTCCTTGATCCATAGGTTACATAGAAGTGTGCTTATTTTCCAAAGTTTTACTATTTTATGTTTGAGTCCTTTGTGATGAAAGAACACAACAAGTATAATTTTAATTCTTTTCAATTGGATAATTTAAACTAAATAAACAAACTGGATTAAGAATTCAGTTGCAAAATGCTACCAATAGATTAAACCACTTTGAAAATAGATTTTCAGTGTGGTCTAAACAACAAAGTACATAATTTTGAAAATAGAGTCAAAATAAAGATGCAAAGAGACCATTGGCAGAATGTTCCAGAAATCAGAGACAGTTTGCAGGTAACAAACTTCAGAATCATTGTGGTTGAAGATTCCTGAAATGTGAACTAAAGAAATACACAATCTTCTCAATGAATATGAGAAAAATTTCTAAATCTTAGGAAGAAGATGAAATCCACACTCAAGACGCATATAGAATTCCAAATAGGTGCGAGCAAAAATCATTCTCTCCAAGATACATTATAATGAAAATGCCTAATAGAAAAATATATATAAAAATGCCTAATAGAAAATGCCACAAAAAAATACAGCAGGTCACATTCAGAGGTAAACCCATTTGGATTTCAACTGATATCTCAACATAGATAGGAGGGCATGGAAAGATACATGCTAAGTCTTGGGAAAAAACAGCTTCCAAACAGGATTAGTATAACCAGAAAAATAATCCTTCGCAATAAGCAGAAACCAAAATAATTTGTAACCATGTAGTCTGCACTGCCAAATGTCCTGGATGGAATATTTCATGCAGAGAAAATACATAAAAATAAAAGAGATGAATACAATAGAATAGTCCCATTAAAGGATAACCAAGTTTGAATTTAGCATTAGAAATAAATTGAAATGGCAGGAAATAAAAATCATCTTTCTATAATAATAATGAAAGCAAAACTCATATTAGCAGTTTGCATTAAAAAAACAATACAAAGCAACATGTTGCCTACAAGACACTCACCTTAGAGACAGAGATATGCATGAAAATGGGAAAAGCAAGGAAGCAGGGGTAGCTCCTCTAATGTCAAAGTAGACTTCAAGTCAAAATTAATTAGAGGAGACAAAGAAGATTTCTTCAAACTGACAAGGGGAAAATCCAGCAACAAGATATACTGATTATAAATATTTATGCTCCAAACAACTGTGCTTCTGCATACAGAAAGCAAACTCTTATCAATATAAAGAAGGAAATAGATCAAAATACAAAATTACTTGGGGATTTAAACAAAACTCTGTAACCATTATATATGTCATCCTGACATAAAGATTATTTAGAACTAAAAATATTTCAAAAACAATGAATTAAATGGATCTTAAAGACATCAATAAAATATTTCATTCATTGACAAAGCAATTCACTTTGTAATCACCTCTGTTTCTGTTTTAGAGGAAATGTTTTCAGTTTTTCTCCGTTCAGAATAATATTGGCCTTTGGTTTGTCATATATAGGCTTTAAGATGTTGAGGGAAGTTCCTAATATGAATAGTCAATGTTAGGAAACACAAATAAAGACAGAGTACTCCTTGCATAGATAATAATGGATGAAATATAATAAAGGAATAATAAAGGAATTCCAGCACCTACAATTCAACATTAAATGCTACACATTCACAAGAGAAATGAATTGTAGAAAAGAAACCTTAGAAAGAAATCAGAATAGAGATATAACAAAAATCTATGTGACAGAGTGAAGACAACTTATATAATTTTTTTTTTAAATATAGAAACCCATTGCTAAAAATTTAAGTTCTCTTCACACTGTCATAGATTTTTGTTAACTTTTTTATAAAAAATCATAATATACCAAAAATACCATAGAGCTAACTAATGTTACACCTCAAGGTCATAGAGAAAAAAAATAATCTAATAATGTTACACATCAAGGTCATAGAGAAGAAAAATAATCCAAATATCAATTGAAGACATGCAGAAATCAATGTAAAAAACCACATAATTAGAATTCAGGCCGAGAATCACAGGATTACATTGATAGATGTGAAGATGCATTTGCCAAAGACCACTACCCATTCATTTTTATAACAAGAGAAACTAAGGACAGAAGGAACTTCCCTCAACATCTTAAAGCCTATATATGACAAACCAAAGGCCAACATCATTCTGAATGGAAAAAAAACTGAAAACATTTCCTCTAAAACCAGGAATAAGGAAAACATGTCCATTCTCCCCTCACCACTATGATTCAACATAGACCATTAACTGTATCCAAACTAATTAGGTAAGAAAAAGACATTACCAAAGTAGCAGGATAGAAGATCCACACATATAAAACAGTCAATTTCCTTTACTCCAATAATGAATCTGCTGCAAAATGTTCCAAAACTTCAAAAAAATTATAAAATTTAGAAATAAATGTAACCAAGGAGGTGATGGCTGGGCACAATTCAGGAGCCACTTGTCAAAAGAAACTAACTTTATTTTTAGAACTACAAACGCCAAACAAAACAGCTCCTCAGGAAAAAACCCTCAGAGCCCAACTGCCACCACCAGCTTTCACAAGCCTCTAACCCACACCAAACTCCCACAATCCTCCTGCTCTTGAGGCCGATTGGCTGCGTTGCGTGGGCAGAGCCAAAGAAGTCCCCCAATGAGCAGCTCCGTGGAGGAGCCAATCAGCTAGATGTTGCTGGGGCTGCTATGAGCCGATCATCAGCCGGCAGTCTGAAGGGCAGGGAAACAGCCCAATGAACATCACTGTAGAGGAGCCAATCACCTAGATGTTGCTGGGGCCACTGTGAGCCAATCATCAGCTGGCAGTCTGAAGGGCAGGGAAACAGCCCAATGAACATCACTGTAGAGGAGCCAATCAGCTAGATGTTGCTGGGGCCACTGTGAGCCAATCATCAGCTGGCAGCTGGAAGTTTGCTGGGGCCCTTTTGGCTGTGGCTCTCAACACCTTATCAAGCTTGTTCCCATTCTGTTCCTTTAAAGTCTTATTACTTGAGCTACAGATGTAGCTCAGCAGTGAAGAACTTGCCCAGCATGTATCAGACAGTGTTCAATCCCCAACATGACAAAACAAATAAATAAAAGTGAAATCTTATTACTTATAAAATTTAAGAAGTGTAATATAGACAATGATTAAGAACATAGTTTTCAGAAATGTGAGAAAATATTTGGTGTTATAATTTTATTTATGTAATTTAATTTATATAACAATAAATAATATGTTATATTAATCAGGCATAAGATTTTTCTGACTTATATTTTCACAATCATTTATTATGGTATTGTAATTTATTCTTGAAAATACTTTCTTTTCCATCAAATAATTGAAAGTGACAGCAGATGCTCTTGGGAAAGACAACAACTCAAGTAATTTTTTGATAATTTTTACTTTGGAAAAGAATTTCTTTCGCTGGTGCAAGTGTTACTGGAACTCCTCAGAGCATTTTCTAGGCTTTGAAAACATTAGAATAAATTGTTAATAAAACATTACAAAATGTACACTTGAGATGGGTAGTTTTAGGAAGTCATACAATAATTTTTCTTAAAAAATTTAATTCTTACAAATCAGTTTGGTATAAATGTTTTTAAATGTAAATTTGCAATTCATAAATTTACTTTTAAATTTCTTTTATAATGTAAAATTTTCAAATGGCATTTCAATGTTTCTGGTATTTCTTTTAACTTGTGGAGATCACCTGTGTAAATCATAAAAACAGACTCATAATTTAAAACACCTGTTTATGCACTTTATTACTTAAATTATCTTCACTTACAGTATTTTTAAGTACAAGAAGTTAATCCTAAAACTGTCTTCCTTGAATATATGCTCTTTTCCATCAAATATGATGAGCTTTAAATTTTATTTTTCTAAGTCTATGCATATTTGTTTTGAAATACTGCAATGCTTTTCAAAACCAGAGATTCTTTTTCTATTTATTTATTTATTCTTTTTGGATATACATGACAGTAGAGTGTATTTTGAAATATTATACATACATGGAGTATCACTCACCTAATTAGGATCCCATTTGTGGGTTGTACATGATGTGGAATTTCACTGGTTGTGTATTCACATATAAGAATAGAATAGTTATGTCTGATTGATTCTACTGTTTTTCCTATTCCCACCCACCTCCCTTACCTTCATTCTAAACTCAAGTAGTCTAAGAACTCCTTGATATGCCTTATTGCAATGTCAAGGTGTACACAAATAGTTTGTAACTGTTGAAAGACTGCTTGCTGTTTTCTGGCAGCTCCCATCCAGTCCAGCACTCTGGAGGAAGTATTAACATTTGTGCTGATACTACAGTAGAAAGGCATCAGGGACTGAGGGTAAGCTAGCCTCTCATCACAGGCCAAGGTGCATCTAACCAGGGTCACAATCACTTCTGGTGGTACTATCACCAATGACTACCATTCTGAAAACAGGAGTTACCTTGCCAATTCCTTAGTGTCTCATGGCCCATAGAGCTCCCTCAGTCATAAAGCTGCCTACCCACCAGTGAAACTTCTGTGCATTGCCCCCTGTGCCCACACCTACTGCTGGACCCAACCCTGCTGCCTGACATGTCACCTCTGTTCATGAGCTGCTGTTTGTCCCATCAGACTCCACTTACAAAACACAAGTTCGAACATCAAATAAAGAGCATCCAGATGGTAAGGGCAGAGCATTAGGCCAAAGGTGGGGGGCAGGGGCTTTACAGGATTGGGACTGTGGGACTCACAGATCTCATGCTCATGAAACCATCCCTGGACATGAGGAAAAGGGAAGAGTCTGAGATGACTGTGAATTCTTGAGATCTGAGTGAGTGGCATTTACCATTAACAAAAACCAGCCCTTGAAGGATTAGTTCTGAAGGGATAGGAGAGGATGGAGGCAGGAGATAAGAAGCTCAGCTCTCATAATCAACTGAATGGTGAGGTAAAATATAAAACTAGCCAAAGTTTCAGCAGTGAGCATTTTTGGTGGAGACTTGTTTGCCAGAAACAAGCAGTTGTGAAAGCTCTCCACATTCCCACTTTCTTTGCCTTTTTTTCTTGTATTGTCTTTTCAACTTCAGTCTCTCTTCCACCTCTCTTTCATGTCCAGTGCTATAGTTTGAATATTGAATGTACCCAGAGGCCTGTGTGTTAAAGGCTTGGTTCCTAGTAATGTGCTATGGGGAGGTGATGGAACCCTTGGGAGGTGAGGTCTTATTGGAGGTCCTTAGACCATTAGGGTGTGTTCTCAAAAGTGCTGATGGGACCACAGCCCACTCCTCTTACTCTTTTTTTGCTACATGGACATGAGGTGGGCGGTTTTGTTTTGTTTTGTTTGTGCTACATGGTCTCACCATGACGCACTGTATCATCAAAGGCCAAAGCCACAGGGTCAGCCGATTTTGGACTGGGATCTCCAAAATGTGAGTCAAAATAAACCTTTTCTCTTCATAATTATCTTACATATTGTTTGTGATGAAAAGCTAATTGACACACCTGGGATGAGGTAATTTAATTTCAATGTAGTTAGTGCAACTCTAATGCCTATATCCAAATTATTTGACTCTCCTATGAAAGGAATGTAACTGCAACCGAAAAAGTGGAAGTGACACATGGAAGCCATGCACTTTCAGCCTGATTCTGTCGGTACTCTTGCAGCAGAAAATGAGGGTTATTATGCCGAGTTCTGGAAGCAACTCTTTATTAGTGGTACCATGACCTAGAGGGATTATTCCCAAAATCTGAGCCCCAAGTGCACCAGGGCTTTTACTTTTATACATAAGCAAGTTTGGGGTACACCAAGGCAAGGGAGTTAGGGCAATTCTAATGGGGGGTGCATTCTACCTTCTTTGTATGGTACAAGCTTGTCAACAGCCTAGGTCCTGTTAGTTCATACAGCTTGGTGATTTTTACTGTAGTAAGCCTAAAGAGGATTGTTCTGTCCACATTGCTTTGTTTCCTGCTTCTACTATCGCAGTTACCTTTTACAGGTACATGTAGGCCACTGCAAGCCTCCATGGTTGAATGTCACCATGCAGAGCTGCTTTGTGTAAATGTGCAAAACCACAGTCTGTCAGCTCTTAAACTGCTAAATTTCTCATTCTGTTCTACCATATTTCCCCCTTTGATGTTTGAATATTGTTCAGGTTAGACAGCATCAGTCTCGTAGTCTTGGTTGGCTATGAGCTGATACTTGTACATAGCTGAGAAGCAGTAGGACAACACTGATAGAGATTTTGAATCTACCTAGAAATGAAAACCATCCTACAAAGAGACTATCTATTCTTTCAGGTCTGCACCAGGACATGGGCTACCTTCCTGACATCGGCAATGTCCACTACTGCCTATCTTTTATCATCTAGGTTGAGACAACAATATCACTGATTGAACTTTTTACATATTTCTCCCTCTTCTGTGAAAAAGCATAATGGTTCATTTGAATTGTTGACTTGATTATACAAAGAAATGCTGAAGATTAAGAGGTTTCTGGGTGTGTCAGTGAGAGTGTGTCTAGGAGTGATTGGCATGTGGGATAGAGAATTGGAGAGTCTCCCTAAGCTTGAGCAGCACCATCCAACAGGCAGGTGGCTTGGATGGAATAAAAGTTGGAAGAACAAGAAAGCAGCAGCAGATGCAAGCTCCATTCTTCTTTAAGGGATTCTTGATGGCTGCGACAATTGCCTGAAGATATCAAACTCTCCTTCCTTCCCTCTTCAAAAGCAGATTCTGTCAGTGATTCTCCAGGGAGTTTCCAGAGGCCTTTGGTCTTAGACTGTGGAAGTGTCACTTATCTCTCTTGTTCTGAGGTGTCAAAATCTTGGACTGTGCAGCTACTGGTTCCTCTAGCTCTCCAGCCTGCAGAAGGCCATTGTGGACTATCCAGTTTCTGGTTGTGTAAGCCAATCTAATAAATCCCCTTTTTATAATCATATTTCCTGTTGATTATGTTCCTCTAGAGAACCCTGACTAATACAGAAATTGACACAGAAGTGGAGTTGTTGCTATAACTCACCTGGTTCAGAATATTTGGGAGATTTTGGGAATTAGTTGGAGGAATTTCGGGATATAGAGCTACATAAGCTGGAAATGCTTCGTGAAGCACTCCAGTGCTTTAGATTGTTGTAAGTGGAGCTTAATGGCCAATTTTGGTGGGAGCCCAGAAGATCAGAATGCCAATAGGACCCTGTACAGTGAAGACAGGGCTCAATAGGGTTTAGTAGAAAAGGAGGAGACAATTAGTAATTGTAGTAGAGGCCATTCATGTTATGATCTGTCTGAGAAGTTGTCTGCATTTTGCCCGTGTCCTGAGACTTTCTGTGAGGATGATTTTTAAAAGCAGTGGACTTCTTCATCTGGCAGAAGAAATTTCTAGACAGCATAGCATTCAGGAAGTGGCCTGGCTATTGCTGGTGGCTTTTAGTCAAGTTTATAGTGATATTCAGAAAGAAGGGCAGAAAGATTTTTAAAACTTGGACATGAAAGGCAGAAGTGGAATGGAAGTTGTAGTTGTTAAACACATTAATGCCATTAAAGAAATGCTTAAGGCTTTGCCCAGAGACAATAAGAAAGATGGCTTGAGGGCATCTCAGGAGCTGGCAAGATCACACGTGTCTCAGGTTCAAGGGAGTAAAAGTGAAAATTCTCTTGAGAAGAGACCAATGGGGAATCCTTCTTGCACAAGGGGGCCTAGGAATGTTTTTCCATATGCTCAGCCACTCAGACACTCACAGGCTACTTTATCCAGGGTCACTGGAGGACTTACTACTGTTTGATATGGTGACAGAACTTGGCTTCAACCATGTGGTGCTGGTTCTGCAGGAAGACAGGATGCTGGATTTAGGAGGTCATGGCAGTTTCCACCAAGATTTCAAAGGAAGGCCTGGTAGGCCAGGAAGGGTACAGCAGGGTGAGAGCCCCTGAGGGCATTCCCTGAGAGGA
Source organism: Urocitellus parryii (assembly GCF_045843805.1). Lineage (NCBI taxonomy): Eukaryota > Metazoa > Chordata > Mammalia > Rodentia > Sciuridae > Urocitellus > Urocitellus parryii. The sequence continues at coordinate 33,430,419 of NC_135532.1, forward strand.
AAAGTATGGAGATGTAAAGAGGAATCCAAGCTTTGGTGAAGACCCCAGAGATTAAGAAATGCCAGTCATGTGGGACATAATCCTAGGCAAGCTGCAGGAATGAAGCAGAGACAGGCCAACAGGAAGGCCAGTTGGGATGTAACCAACAAGGCCAAAAGGTGGAGCTATACAAGCTCTGTGGACTGAATATCACCATGCCATGTGCCCCAGATGCCAGACGTGGGGCTACAGGACTTGTGTGCCCAGCTGGATTTTGGTCTTGTTCTAGTCCTATCCCGTCTTTCTATGCCCCTAGTTTTGTAAATGGAAATGTTTACTCTGTACCATGATATATTGGATACTTGTAAGTTGCTTTTAATTTCACAGGAACTCATGATGCAAGTTTGCTGAGTCTCACAGGAGACTTTGGACTTGAACTTTTGGGCAATCCTTAAACTGTTGAGACTATGGGGACTCTTAGACTTAGTACTAACTGTATTTTGCATTTTTGTGAGATGGTCATGAGCTCTTCAGGCTAGTGATGGAATGTTATGTCTTGGATATGAGGTGTTCCCCCAAATCTCATGTGCGAGACAATGCAAGAAAGTGTGGGGGAGAAATGATTAGGTCATGAGAACCTTAAGCCAATCACTGAATTGATCACCTTGATGGGATTAGTTGGATAGTAAGTGAAGACAGAATGGATGTGGTTGAGAAGGTAGGGCATCAGATGCATGGCTTTGGAGAGTGTGTGTGTGTGTGTGTGTGTGTGTGTGTGTGTCTCTTGCAAGTGGTGATCTCTGCTTTCTGATCACAATGTGAGCTGTTTCCCTCCACCACACTGTGCCACTATGGTGTCCTGCCTCACCTTGAGCCCTAAGGAATGGAGCCTGCTGTCTATGGACTGAATCCTCTGCCAAATAAAATATTCCTCCTCTACAATTGTGCTGGTCAGATCTTTCGGATATATCATCAAAAAAGCTGACTAATATAACACATAATCCAACTCTAAGTGGTTTGGTTGGTTGTAATCTTTGTTATTGCTATGGTCTAATAATTCTATATTATATATTAGTCTTTTGACGTCTCTGTCCTTGGTCCTGGACCTATTGGTCTGTTGTGCCTATTGGTCTGCCTTTTTATTTCCTTGGACAGTGATCAAGTTTCCCTTTTGGTGGTCTTGGCAGTCTATTACAGCTTCAACCATATGTTGACCAATCACCCCACAGAGTGACTAGAGGATGGCTTGCAAGTCATTGATGAGTTGTGATGGGCTTCTGTTGGAGGATGAGTTTTTCAGGCTATTGTGGATCTGTTTTTCAGCTCCAGTAGATGCTACCAGTTTCAGTTGGATGTGATGAATCTAAGGTCACCTTAGCCACCTTGATAGCATTGGGCATACATAAAAGAACAGTGTAGGGACCCCTCCACAGGGGTTTTAATGGTTGGGTGTTCCATTTTTTTACCCATACTAGATGCCCCAGCTGATAAGGGTGAATTGTAATAGAAAGACTGATTAGGAGATGATCTTGGACCCATTCATATAGCTTAATTAGAATTGTCCCCAAGTCTTGTATCTGTTGTTTCAGGGGGAGATTGCCAATTTCTGTCAAGTCTCCTTTAAGACTTTTGATTAAAGGTAGAAGCCTTCCATACAGAATTTCATAAAGAAAGAATCTGGTTTGTTTATAAGGACTGCATCTAATTCTAATTAGGACAATTGGCAGAACCTGTGTCTATTTTAGGTGGGTGTCCTGGCATAATTTACCTAGCTGGTGGTGATCTTCTGTGTTCCAGGTCATGTACTCCACTTGTAGTGTGTAGTTTCCAGTGCATTCCTAGACCAGATGCAGTTCTTTTAATATTGTTGGTAAGAGCAGCCTCCAGATCTAGTGTCAAGGAGGCCAATTTGCTGCTGGATTTGGCTGCAGCCATGCCTATTGGTCTGCCTTTTGATTTCTTTGGATAGTAATCAAGTTTCTCTTTTGGTGGCCTTGGCAGTGTGTTACAGCTATTTTCTCAGCTTCTAATAACTCAAGTATTTCTTGGCCATATTTAACATCTTTGCCTCCTGAATTTATGAGTCCTTTTTCCTTACATAGAGCTCCATAGATGTGCAGGGTAGCAAAGGTATACTTCGAGTCTGCATAGAAGTTTGGCCCCTAGCTGTCAGTTGTAGGGCTCAACTGAGAGCTATAAGTTCAGCCTTTTGGCAGAGGTGCCACTAGGTAACTTTTTGGCCTCGAGGATGGCATGGAGAGTGAGCACTGTATAAGCCTACTAGCCTTTCTCCTTGGCTGACAAAGCTGCTTCCATTGGTGAATTACTCCACATCAAGGTTACTAAGCAGCTGATTGGTTAGATCAGGATGGCTAGAGAAGACTTCACCCATAACTTCAATACAATTATAGTCTGATCCTCTTGGATTTGCAAAAGGAGCATAGCAGGACTTCAGGTCTTTACTGACTTGATTTGGATGTGTGGGTTGTCACATGACATACTCGCCATCTGGTGATGCAGGCATTGGTCAGTCAATATTGTCCTTAATATTACACGAGAGTTAAAACTGTATAAAGAACTGGTACTACCAGTTTCAGTTGGCTGTGATGAATCTAAGGGGTCACCCTTAGACACAATCAATGTGCCTAATGTCATCAAGAAGGTCATTGGAAAGAAATTGACCCTGAAAAGCTACCATCAGGGTTTGACCTAGGGTCTATCTGTCTGCTTCAGTCATCAATAATGTTGTTGCCGCTAGGGCTGGCAGGCAAGGGAGCTATCCCTTGGCAACAGAGTCTAGTTGTTTAGACAAAAATGCCACTAGTCAAAGCCATTCACCAATTAAATAGGCACCACAGCCACTGTGCCGTTTCTCTTGTGCACATAGAGGAAGAATGGCCTATTTAAATCTGGGAGTCCTGGCACCAGAGCTTGGGAGAAAACCCGTTTGAGATCTTCAAAGACTTTTTGCTGCAATTTTCTCTATTGTAGTGTGTCTCATTCTACCTGTTTTGTGGCTTCATAAAAGGGATTTTCCATGACAGCAAATTTGGGGATCCAGATTCAGTAGAACCATGCTGTTCCTAGGAACTCTCAAACTTGCTTTTCAATGCCCAATTGTTCTTGGTGAAGAACTGGGTACTGCCACTATCTGACAGGAATTGCCCTTGGCGGGAGCTCCACTATCATGGGAGAAGCCTATTGGGTAAGTCCTGGATAATCACCTTTAGTTCTAACTCCTGGAACAACTGGAAAAGGCAGCTCTACTGGTTCGGCTGGCTCCTGTGGCACAAACAACCACCATCCTTCTGACTGTTGTAGTGACTGTCCAAGAGAGAGAGTTGCCTTGCCATTGTGAGTGAAGGTGATTTGTGCTTGGAGTTTTGACAGCAGGGCTCTCCCCAGTGGAGAAACCGGATAGTCTAGGAGAAATAGGAATTCATGAGTAACCTGGCAAGTTCCCATATTGAGTAAATGGGGATTCAGAAACAGTTGATTAGCAGCTGCTCCCATGGCCTTACCACCATTGTTTGTCTTCCAGATATGGAGCTGATGGCTTGGGTGACCACAGAGTGTTTCAGCATCTAGTCCACCATAAAGTCTACTGGGAAGCCCTCTACTCATTCTGACCCTAGGTTCTTGGAGACCTAGAGGAATAGAGTCTGTCCTAGTCTTCTGAACATTCTTTCAGTGATACCATGCTAATAAAATCTTCCAGCACCAGAGATATCTTTAAGGGTGAGTATCTTCCCCTTCTTTCTTGTTCCCTTACTTTTGTGGCCACAGTAGCTTTTCAGGGCCAATATCTTTGCAATGACCTTCTCCATGACAGTAGACACATTGATGGTATCCTAGGCATCTCAGTCTGTTGAACTGACCATGGTCTGAAGAGTCTCCTCATTCCTATCCTCCTCTTTGTCCCTGATTGTTTGGGTCTGATCTTTTAGACAGGGCTGCTGCCAACATATCCATTTTCTTCATTATTCAGTCTTTTTTTTTCTGGTGGACCTCTTGATCTCAGTTGACAAAGACCTCTGTAGCAACCCCAATAATTAGCTGGCTTGCATTCGTTCCAGCAAAGCTCTTTGGCTTTGGGATCTTTTGGCAAATGTCTCCCTGGAATTGACTCACAGAGGCTGCATTGATGATTCTTTGGTTTGGGGATGGCTTCTGGATCAAAGGGAGTGTATAGACGAAATGCCTCGTGCAGACATTCATGGAACTGGCTTTGAAAGGCCTCAGTAGTCTTGCTCATGTTCATGATTTTCTTTGCTTTCCTTCTTACATCATTAATGAGAGTTTCTAGGTAGCACTGTAGTCGGTGATAATCTTCAGCATCATTTAGATCCCATCCTGGATCTTCCTTAGGGAACTGGTTTGGGGCATACCAATGTGCATCCCCCGCATCAGATTGGAGCATGTTAGGGCTCCCTGGGTGACCGGTGGTGTTCTTCTGTGTCGAAGAGGGTCAAGAACAGTTAGTAGCATTCCGAATAGATGGGTTTATGAGTTTGGATGACAGACTAGAGCTTTTTAGTAAATGAAGAAGTATGATTCTTCCAGTTTAGGAGGTTGGTTTTAGTGAATGGCGGGTACACAAAGACTTGGAGACCTCTCCAGATCTGCACTCTTGGTCAGAATAAATAGGCCTTCGTGCCTCTCCTAGAGGCATCGGGAGTGATTCAGGATTCTGGATGACTGGCTGGCTTCTTGGAATTTGGCAGGGTCAGAGAGTTTTCAACTTTGGCTCTGGAGATTGAGGAGGAATGGCAGAGGAAAGCACTGCAGCTCCAGGAGGTCTCTCTGGCAAGAAAGCCTCCATTGAGGAGGGTGAGGGTGTTAGTGCAAACATTGGCACTTTCAGTGGCATAATGTCAGGGAAACTGTAGGGCGCTGGATTGTTCTCTGGTTATGCTGTCAAGATGGGTTTTTCTTCAGGCCTCTTTACTTTGTTTCTTTTTTCAGGGTATATGATGCCTGTGTCCAAAAGCCTCGTCATCATAACTTTGGAATACTCTTCTGTGTATACTCTGAGCCAAGAAGGTTTGTTTCTGACTAGATCCCACCAAATACTGATATTTAAAAAAAAAAAAAAAAACTGATCTGGTGCTTTGGCTTTTCCATGACCACCAAATAAATAGACTGGATGATCTTTTAGTCAATGACCCCTCAGAAGTTCACCTTACATCAAAATGGGGCCACTCAATCTCACAAAGCTTTCTTAGTTTTTGACAGGTGAGTTTTACACCAAAACAAACAGTCCCTTAAAATTCTTTAATGTAACTTCAAAAGTAACACACTTTCTCTGATTAACCCAATTCTACCCTTTACCAGAGGTAAAGACAGACATAGAGGGAGTCGGGTTTTGAAGGAAAGGTAAGAGGTACTTTTCTCTGAAACACAAAGGAAAACAACGCAGCTTCATCTGGCCACTCCCCTCTTGGGAAATTGGGGTCCTCTTAGCCTTAGCAGAATGCAGTATAAACCCCCAAGGGGTTTCCACCTAGACTTTGGTTGATGGAAATCCACCTTTGACTGTATGAGGTACCGAGAACCATGGATGGGGACCCAACACTCATTTCAGCACTTTGGTTAGGTGGGAAAGCTTCCTCCAAGGTCCATCTTGCTCTTTTACCTGCTTTCACATGACACCGGCCCTCTGCCCAATTTCCAAACCTCAGAGACACAGTTTCACCCATATCATTCTACTCCTGATAGGACCACTGGGGTGTCTCTGTGACACATCTTCACTCTATCCTTTCAGAGCTGATAAGAGTCACAGGGTGTCTATGAGATTTGATCAGGCTCCCCTTCTGCCTTCAGGGGCAGAACTGATAGAACAGAAACACAGTTTCTTACTGATTCAGATGGGCAGAGCTCTGGTTATTGGCCCTAGTTCTCATTGAATTCCATTGTTGCCCTGGGGCACACGACTTTCAAATGAGGAGAGACCCCCCTCAATGGGAGAAATGACCAGTTAGAGCCAGAGGTAGTAACCAGTCTAGTGGCATCCTTGACAGGTCTCTGGGAAACAAGGGAGGTAAAAGACCACCATCCGATTCCCATTTTCCCAGCCAGTGCACCAGAAACATAGCCAGAAACGAGGATCAGGACACAGAGATCTGGAAGCAACACTTCATTAGTGGTACATGGCCCAGAGGGATAATTCCCAAAGTCTGAGCCCCAAGTGCAGCAGGGCTTTTATACACAAGCAAATTTGGGGTACATAAAACTCAAGGGAGTTGGTGCAATTCTGTTGGAGGATGCATTCTACATTCTTTATATGGGTACAAGCTTGTCAACAAGCTAGGCACTCTTAGCTCATACAGATTAGGGACTTTACTGTACTAAGCCTAAGGGGGATTTTTTTCGTCCCCATTGCTTTGTTTCCTGCTCCTGCTATTGCAGTTATCTTTTATTTTTTTTTTATCCTGATTAAAATCCTGATAAATCAGGATTAAAAATCTTTTTTTTTTTTATTGGTCGTTCATAACATTACATAGTTCTTAATACATCATATTACATGGTTGATTCACGTGGATTATGAACTCCCGCTTTTACCCCGTATACAAATTGCTGTATCACATCAGTTTCCCTTCCATTGATTGACATATTGCCTTTCTAGTGTCTGATGTATTCTGCTGTCTGTCCTATTCTCTACTATCCCCCCTCCCCTCCCCTCCCCTCCCCTTTTCTCTCTCTACCCCTTCTACTGTAAATCATTTCTTCCATTTGTATTATCTTGTCTTACCCCTCCTTTCCTCTTATATGACATTTTGTATAACCCTGAGGATCGCCTTCCATTTCCATGCAATTTCCCTTCTCACTCCCTTTCCCTCCCACCTCTCATCCCTGTTTAATGTAAATCTTCTTCTCAAGCTCTTCGTCCCTACCCTGTCCTTGTTTACTCTCCTTATATCAAAGGAGTCATTTGGAATTTGTTTTTTAAAGATTGACTAGCTTCACTTAGCATAATCTGCTCTAATGCCATCCATTTCCCTCCAAATTCTATGATTTTGTCATTTTTTAATGCAGAGTAATACTCCAAGCAGGAGTGTCCATACTCATATCTAATAAAATAGATTTCAAGCCTAAGCTAATCAAAAGGGATAAAGAAGGACACTTCATACTGCTCAAGGGAACCATACACCAACAAGACATAACAATCATAAATATATATGCCCCAAATAATGGAGCAGCCATGTTCATCAAGCAAACTCTTCTCAAGTTCAAGAGTCTAATAGACCACCATACAGTAATCATGGGAGACTTCAACACACCTCTCTCACCACTGGACAGATCTTCCAAACAAAAGTTAAATAAGGAAACTATAGAACTCAACACAATTAACAACCTAGACTTAATTGACATATATAGACTATACCACCCAACATCAAGTAGCTACACTTTTTTCTCAGCAGCACATGGAACCTTCTCAAAAATAGACCATATACTATGTCACAGGGCAACTCTTAGACAATACAAAGAGGTAGAGATAATACCATGCATCTTGTCTGATCATAATGGAATGAAACTGAAAATCAATGATAAAAGAAGAAAGGAAAAATCAAACATCACCTGGAGAATGAACAATAGGTTGCTGAGTGATCAATGGGTTTTAGAAGACATCAAGGAGGAAATTAAAAAATTCCTAGAGTTAAATGAAAACACAGACACAACATATCGGAATCTATGGGACACATTGAAAGCAGTTCTAAGAGGAAAATTCATTGCTTGGAGTTCATTCCTCAAAAAAAGAAAAAACCAACAAATAAATGATCTCATACTTCATCTCAAAATCCTAGAAAAAGAAGAGCAAAACAACAGCAAAAGAAGTAGAAGGCAAGAAATAATTAAAATCAGAGCTGAAATTAATGAAATTGAAACAAAAGAAACAATTGAAAAAATTGACAAAACTAAAAGCTGGTTCTTTGAAAAAATAAATAAAATTGCAGTTATCTTTTAAAAGTACCTGTTAACCACTGCAAGCTTCTATGGTTAAATGTCAGTATGCAGAGTTGCTGTATCTCAACGGGCAAAACCATAGGCTGTCAGCTCTAAAACTGCTAAAATTCCCATTCTGTTCTGCCACGCTCTTATTCTCTAGATGTCTCCCAGCACAATGTCTCTCAGAACCCAGTTCCAGGCTGTAAGAAGCCCAGATCACACGGAAAGTTGATGTGTAATTGATTCTGCCTGCACCTCGCCTTAGCCCAGTCTTCAGTCATCTCAGCCCAGGCACTTATACTTATAAATGAAGATACCTTCATCTGAGGTCAACCTCTGGTCCTCTGTCCCTTTGTTGTCACCCTCAGCTTTTAAGTCTTCTCAAGAAGGTCCCAGATACCACAGAACAGACATGCCACCCACACTGTGCTTTATTTGAATTTTTAACTCACAAAAATCAAAACATAATAAAATATCTGTTTTATACCAGTAAATTTTTAGTTTGCATCCCTGAAAACCTGAGATAGCCTCTTTTTTCAATACAAGTTGAGTCAAAAAGAATTTATTTCTCTTTGACATCCTAGCTTATTGTGGTAAGCTGGGGTATTTTAAAGATGTTTTCCAAAGTGCTGAGGATAACAAAATAAAATAGGGAATACAGCAAGTGCATAAAAGTCTTCAATCTTACAGGGATTAGATTTCTGATACAAGTACATCTAATTTATAAGCATGCATTTTTTTCTAAGAACCCAGAGAAGCCTATTTTTTCATTCTTACACTCTTTCTTCAGCTACTTTTTTCTTTGTGCTCTGGGTTTGAGTAATGAATCTTCAGGTGGGAAAAATGGAAGGACATATTCCCAGATGAACAGTGTAATGCTGACAGTACTCCAGGCAAAAATTACTACCATTCTAGGCATAAAAACGCTATCACCCTCCTTTTTCCCCCTTTATTCTTTTTTGAGCGAGATCAGGTAAAACCTCACCATGCAGATGACAATTAGGTGAGGCCTTAAAAGACAACATGTACCTGGAAACCTCAACAGATACTTTGAAGAAATGAATGGAATAGGCAAAGGACCGGGGTCGGGGGAAGGAACAGTGGCCAAGAGAAATAGTACCCTATTGTTTACCCCCATCGTCAATGCTGGGATCTGAGTGTGCTTCTAAAACAATGAGACATCATAGGAGAGTCTTGGACTCAAAGAGGGACTTCTGTAATTCTTCAGCCAAATCAGACAGTGTGAGCATTTTCTGCAGAGCACATAAGCCATGATATTTATTTGAACAGGCTTTCTGAACCTTTATTTGGACTTTTACTTTAATGTCACAGAAGCCATGATATTTATTTGAACAGGTCTTTTGAACCATCATTCTGACTTTTGCTTTAATGTCATAGAAATACGTCGTTAGTCAAGAGCTGCTCGATAATTTTCCATTTCAGTATTTAATCACATAAGCGATTTTTAAACCATAATTCATTTCAATGGAGCATTGAAAATATCTATAATGAGGACTTTTGAAAATTCTGGTAAATTTCACCCAGTTCTCCTTCATTTATCCTTTTCTGTATATGAAAAATCAAAGCTATTTTTTAAACTTGAAAGATCATTTTATTTAATAAGTGTTAGCAGGGCTTACAGTTACAGCACAAAAATGCTCTTCAACAACTCCAAGCAGAAAGTGATTAAAGACGATTGATTTTGGAAAAATTAAAGATATTTCAAAGAGCAGAGCCCACGGGTTCCACATGGCTGTAATGTATCTGGATATTTCTGTGCACAGGGGATGGGGCCAGCATGGAGAGAAACTGGGAATTGTGCTGATATGGAAAGCCAGCTGTAATTTTAAAAATTCAATGTGGAACATTTGGCTTTATAAAAATGTTTTTATCTAAGCCAAAAATGTAAGATCCCTCTTGCCCCAAACATGTGAACACTGATTCATTCAATATTCTCCTTGAAAATATCTACTGATATGGGAAAAATGGTCCCCTCTGTCATCTAGATGTCAGTGGAGAATGACTCATTAGTCAAACAAGGAACTCAAATCTTTCTTCTGTAACTTAAGCCCTTCTGGAGTTTTTCACAGTTGCTAATAGCAAACATTGCAATGCCAGAGATAAAATACAAATGTTTTATGCTTGAATTTTGTTTTAAATGTATGAGAAAGTTATCAACAGAATAGGCTTAACTGTGTGCTTTTATGTTCTGTGAATCTATTATAAGATGACAACTGGCAAACAATATTTTTATCTAACTCATTATCTTTTTTATTGAGTGAAGAAAAATATTACCATTATCAAAATTTCTCTTCCTCTTTTCCCACTCCCCACCTGTTTTTAACATTTAGGAGCCCTTCTACACTAAAGCTTTCAGGCAAAAACTATACATATATATGGTAATGTTTCCTATAATCAAAAGTTTAGTGTCTTTATAATTTTTAAATATTTCAAACTTTTCAGTGGAAGCCAAATAACATACTGAAATATCAAAGCAAATAGTACACCCTTAGGAAGAATATTATTTTAACTACTTTTCAACCATACATACTTTCTTTCACTGATTTTGAATCTCCTCATCAAAACAAGATATAGACAACATAAGCTTTCTAAGGAGCAAAGGTAATTTATTTCTATTCATTGATTCATACAGCATTTTTTTAGCACCTGCCAGATCTAGCACCATCTCAGATAATTGAGGTAAACTATAGAAACAAGGTTTTGCCCTTTAAAAAAAAATGGAAAACTTAGCCTACTTTGAAGGAAAAGGGGTATTCATAAATAAATCTGAGCAACAAAACTTTTTTAAGGTAAGGTCATTTGAAAACTTGCTAAATTTCAAGACTACTGGCTTCTTGGAGGCTAGACCTCACTTTAGATTTTGTAAGCACCAGGAAAGAGAAATTTCAGAACTTCAAATATTTGAGATCTGTCAATGACTTTGCTATATGCTGGTTACGGAGTTGTTTCAAACATTAGTCATCTTGCACATAGGACCTGGCAAAAGTTGCTGGGTCAAAGACATGGCACTGAAAATCCATAAGACCCTGCCATTTGACTACTTCAAAAGACGCAATTATCCTGACCCCTTTAATTTCCTTCTTTGTGGGTGGGCCGTTGGAAGGCAAGTCTAAGGGTGATAACCCATGACATCTTCTTCACATCCTGCAAATGCAATTCATAATAAGTATCTCACAAATACTTTTCTGTAAGAGGTATGCCCATGCCCTTCTTTCTGGCCTCAGATATCTTCTGTGTACCTAGATTCAGAGCTTGAGTATTCACTATACGCACTGTAGACACAGTGCCTAGGACTCACAATAGTTTTGGATGCCCACAAACACCTTTTGATTTAATTTTAAAGTCAGAATAAAAACAAATACAATCACAATGAATATGTAGTTATCAATCCAGCCTGGACTATATTTATCTTTATGTCAATGCAGTCATGAAATGCATTTTTTTAATATTTTTGCATAAGGCCATTTCTTCCCACAAGGCAAAAGAAAAGTGCCTTGGAGAGAAATGAAGATGACTCCCAAGCGGTTCCTTCCCTGTGACTGGTGGCAAACTTGCACATTTCTCCAATGAATGTCACCGTCTCCTCTCTCTTTGTAGGTCTAGATTGTTAGGCCTTTTATGCAGCCAGCATTCAAACACTGGTTCTTCTGGGAGCTTCTAATATTCTCTGTATGCTGACGAGATGCTATAAACCACAGACACCTTCTGCACTACCAAATCATCCCAGGGGTGCAGATGTCCACTACAGGGTGCAGTGAGATCTCGTAGTGTTCCTGGACACTCCTTCTCTTAGCCTTATCTTCGTTTCCTATTTCCCTTGGCCCGGTATCACAGCTGTTGGAGAGAGCTATGAATGGTTAATGTTTCCGAAACCCTGTTTCCTCTTTGCCTTCCCCAGATTAACTTTTATGCCCTCACCTTGACAAATAGAATCAATTCATTTTGGCCTTACGTGAATCGTCTTATGGATTTAAAGGATGTGGCCCAAGACATGGTTTAATTAGCGAAAACAAACAAGCAGAACACCTGTTTGGAGTATGCACAATGACAATTGCTGATCCAGCTGATTACCCCAGGGCCCTATGAGGGTACTCTAATCAGTACTTCCCATTCACATCTTATATATACAACTTAAATATTGGTTAATATGATGTTTACATATTACATATTATCAATACGATATATATATATATATATATATATCATATACTACAGGAATGACATCATTAGTAACAAAAAAATTAAAGGTAAAAATAAATCCATGCATATGATATGTCAAGATCATTGTAATGTTTTGAGCAACCAATAAAAATAAATAAATGAATAAATAAATAAATCCATGCCAAAAATATCAAATACAATGTTTCATTATTTTAAATTTTAGACTCATAGGATATTTTTCCAGGACACTATAAACAGAAAATAAAGTTTTACTGTGGACAGAAAAATATCACCTTTTCTTTGATTAGCATAGTCTGAATTTTGTTAGAAGGAAAAAATCAATAATTTCCTATAAAATAGGAGCAGCTTATTAACAAAATTAATCACAAATGGATATCAGATGAAATAACTTTGAATTAAGCTCCCAAACATTTTTTTTTTATTTTTAAAAAGGAAAGCATCTTGGGATTGGGGATGTGGCTTAATGGTAGAGCTGCTGCCTAGTACATGTGGGACACTGGGTTTGATCCCCAGACCACATAAAAATAAAATAAAGGTGTTGTGTACAACTAAAACAAAATATTTATAAAAAGAAAAAAGAATTGTATCTTATCTGAAAGTGCTAGATAGAAAAGGCCAAAATAAATAATTTGAAACATGTTCTAGAATTTATAGCAGTTAAATGAATTGACATTTATTTTTAAATGTAATTAATTTATAAGAGTATAAAAGCACTCAACAGAAAATAAACTGAAAGCTAGACTATAAGCCAAATCATTCTGACTCTAAGTTCCACAGTCTCTTCTCTGTATCAGTGCTGGTGGCATATCGGTGAAGTGGTGAAGTACAACCTAGGCCACAACTCCTTCCCTACCCACTCTTATGGCAGACATTGCTAATTAGTTGTGACCATTTTCTACCAACCCTGGACATAGGCTCCAAATACTTCTCAACAGAAAGTCAATCACAAGTAACGTGAAACCTCTTTGGAAAACCTCTCCTATATCTGTAGACTGTATGTTCTTCATCTAATTGTCTCTAATGAGGATCATAGTTCTCCCTTTCTGTAATTTTTTTTTTCTTTCCTAAGTCTTTATCATTAAGGCAAGTCCGTAGAACTTACTTTCCTTGGCAAAGTTTGGACAAGTAAGCACGTCAAATTTAAAAAGCCCATAGAATAGTGGGAAATGGTGTGATTTAAGAAAGGACCCAGACAGTAGAACATGCAAGGTAGGCAAACCTTCTCCCATTGGAGAGCAGGAAATGTGTAGAGAGAGGCACTTACCAGGATGAAGACAATGACTTTAGTCCCTAAGGAAACCTTAGGGCCTCCGGTCCTGAACTTGGTCAGAGGTGAGGAGGATGGAGGGTGGAGACGTGGGGAAAAAAATGATTTGGAGGTGATGGGGTAGAAAAGGAGGGCTAAATGCACTGAAAGAGAAGCCAAGAACTATTGGGCTAGTGTTCTAATTTGTTGAGGTTCTTAGCCCTTTATGTGTGGCCACAAAGATAGTGATAAAAAAAAAAAAAAAAAAAAAAAAAAACTGGACTACTGGGCTTGAACTGCATCTCAGCAAAACATGTCTTCCCACCAGAATCTTTGACTGGGATGTGGGGGTCTTTGTGCCTGTTGGAAAAGGGATACAAGAACAGTAAGAGCATCCATGCAAGCCAGAAGTCAGAAGCCAGGACGGAGGAGGTTCCTTGTTCAGTATTCACACCTGAAGCAGACACAAACTCAGTGGCTTCGGTGAGCACAGTGGGATGGCTAGATGAGTTCTAGCCTGACCCATCACACACCACCTGTACCAGAGGGAGCAGGAGGAGGAGAAATTCCAAAGCCCTGGCCTTCCTCCCAGGCTCCCTGATGGAGAGAGGTGGTTTGTTCCTCTGCAATCAGATGCCATTTTAGTAATTTAGATGCCATTTTTATCCTACTTTTGAGGAGAAAAAAAATATCTACAAGATGGAGTTTGAATTCTTCAAATTGACTCAATAGTCACTTTCAAGAGGCCGTTTTCAGTTAGGAAGATATTGTTAGATTTTACTGGATTATTTGAGTTCTTCCCTACCATTAGAGATAATGGGAGCTGCAGGGCAAGATGAACTAGGTTAATGAAAAACAGAGAGGCTGTTTATAGCTTCTTCAAAGGGACTGACATCTCTCCATTTTTCTAAGACAGGAACTTTCAGAGCTCCTGGGAATGGCAAAGGCTGACAGCCCACAAAGGATCCAGCTACATTTACTGGAAAAGCAACAAACCCACTGTCTGTGTAATTGTTCTTTAACCACCCAGGGATGAATTCAGCAGAGACAAGAAGAAGTGAGCCTTTACCTTCAAGTATTATTATTCCCATTCTTCAGCGAGAGAATCAAATCTCATGTCTAATAGCGAGAAAATGATAAAGCCAAGATTTGAACACTCATCTATCTTATTTGGGAATCCATATTCTTTCCCCCGTAGACTATTTTACATCCAAATATCTGATAGCATCGTCATCATCTTGATATCCCACAGGGACCTTAAACCCAATGTATCCCAAAGTGAGCACATCATCTTTCCTAACAAACTTGCTCTTTTTATTTCTCATATTTTTCATGTTACAGATACTGTTTAAACTAAAATCATCTAAGCTTTCCCAGTCTCGTTCACTTCTTAAAACAGTCCAACAAACGCTGTCTTATTCTATTTCCTGAAGTACCCCCCACCCCAACACTTTACAGGTCCCCTGTGCCCATACATGAGAGAATTGAATTCAGAAAAAAAAAAGCACTACGGATGTATTTTATATTTCTAAATACTTATGATAGAAGCCAGGACTGGAAAATGTCACTGTTACTTGAACAATACCAAGCCAGTATTTACAGTAAATCCATCAGGGAGCAATAAGGAGCCCAGATACTTCCCTATAAATTAGCTTCATTTCTTGAAAAAAAGATAACAAGATTCAAGGGAAGGTGAAAAAATACCTATTTGGAAAACAGATTCAATGAAGAGAATCTCAAATGGGGGTACACCTAAAAAATAAGATGAAGTGATAAGGAAATACTTCAAACCTAGGTCTGAGTGAGCCAATCAGAACACTTTGCAAAAAGAAGCAAGAAGCCCAGAAAGAGAGAGACCACACTCCCACACTTCATGGCAAGTGCAGTATGAGGAGATGCATATCCAAGGACAGAGGGTAACTCAGGACCTTTCCCCTCCAGAAGAATCCAGAGAATAAGAACTATAGTTACCTCTTGTTGCCACTCTCTCCTGTCTCCCTCCCTTCCTTCCCTCCTTGTGAGATTTTGATTTGTATTTTTGTATTTCCTCAACAAAGCATTGGTGACAAGAAAACACTTTGTTAGTTTATATTTATCCTCTCTTTACATCTTGGGTTCCGATGAACATTTTGTATAGTGTTCGTCTTGCCCCACATTATATTTGCTTCCCAAGTCTGTCCTTTAGACTTTGCTCATGAACTTGAAGCAAGTTCCCTTTGAAATTTCCCTGTAAAGGCTTGCCTCCTAATTCCATCCAGTATTAGCCATTTGTTTTGATCACCATGTGACCGTGTTTTCTTCCCTGGCTGCTGAAATTGCATCTCTTCGGCCCTACCTGAGTGTTTAGGCTGTTCCCTTTTCATTTGTACAAGCCATTATAATTCTGTGTCCTACAACACTGGAGAAAAGTGGCTGTAATTCCTTTTGCTGAGAAGAATAGCTTTACCATGACAGGTATATCACCATTATGTGTTATTGAATGGCAACAGAATTTGACTTTGATTGATGTGAGTTGAAAAAAATTAAGCATTTTACACAATCAACAGGAGGGTTGGAGCATTATGCTTTTTGTTACATTATGCTGAGAATAATGGCCCAAATTATACGTACAACTGCTATGATGAGGAAACTTATTTTCCCACTGAGTTTGCACTGTGGGTCCTGCTGCTCTGAGAACTACTACTGTGAGACTCATGGCTTTCTGCTACTTTGAATCTGATGGGCTTCCAGTTCAATCTAGGAGATAGGTGGATGTCAGTATCAGAGTTTCATAGCCCAAATACAAAAACAGAGGAGATAATGAATGTCCGGCATTTTTTGTCTCTATAAGGTGAGGTTGATTCTGCTCTGTATAAGATTCATAAAATCTTATAATATTATCCCAAATAAAGGCAAAGAATTCAGATACCATGTTGCCAAAAAGAATGACAAACATCTAGTATAAGCATCTGAGTTCAAAATTGTTGCCCTATAGAGCAGAACCATAAAAGCGTAAACTTTGCAGACTTCCAAGTCCCCCAAGCAGCCTAAACATGTATTCTTATTGACTCATGTCTATGGCCAATTTCCCCTAGGATACACATGCACACATACACACACTCCTCAAGGAAAATAAAATCACAATGTCACTTGTTCCTAAATTGTAACTGGAGAGTTAATTTATCTAAGTGCTGAATTATTCAATGACAAATACAGAGTAAATAGATATTAATCCTTTGGGATACTTTTAGTATGATTTTGTCCATCTTGGACTTTTGCTTGGGGTTTTGTATGTACTTCATTCTAATTTTGACAAATAAATACTGAATTGAGTGTATTAAATGTATCCTCTATTCTTGTCTCTGAAGAGGTTTTCATTACTATTGGAACAGAATCAAAATAAAAGTAGTAAGTTTACAAAGTTCTAAGCTATGAAAATATTAGGGCACATGTTTCTTGTTTTAATATGAAAATCTTAAAATATTAAATATAATTAGGTGAGAGTGCATGGTTTTTCTATACATAAACTAGTAAAACTTATATTATTATTATATATCCATGTGAAATTAAATGGGTAGGGTGTTGGACAGTGAAGCAAAATAAAAAGAAAAACTCAATCATTTCCATTTGTCTCTTGATTTTTAAGTATTCACTAAAACAAAATATTTTTTAAAAAAGAATTGCATCGTAAGTTAAAAGGCCAAAATAAATAATTTGAAACATATTCTAGAATTTGTGTATATCAATTATAATGGTTAAATGAATTGACATTTATTTTTAAATGTAATTAATTTATAAGAGTATAAAAGCACTCAACAGAAAATAAACTGAAAGCTAGACTATAAGCCAAATCTTTCTGACTCTAAGTTCCACAGTCTTTAAATATTTATAAACTACATAGCATGAAATTTGCTGACCACTTGTTTTGTTTTAATTAAGCAATATAGTCTTATTCACCACTTCAACAGTTTGGAGCAAAACAACTAGTTGAAACAAACCTGATATCCCACCACCACCTTAGGCTGAACTGCTATGTAGCACACCAGCACACTCTTTTGGACGCATAGGATAATGAACATGGTCTTCAAATCAGCATCTTAATGCTGTTAAATTCTGCTCTTTATCTTAATTACAGGGTATCTGTTTTGTGCTTACTTTATGGAATAAGCTGAAATGACATGATATTAATGGAAAAATCCAGAAGTTTGATATGAATGAGAATAGAAAATACAAAATTAGGGGCATTTTGTCCAAACATCTGGCTGACCTAATCATCTGTGGGACAATTGGAGAGGAAATGAGAATGTTTCAGATCAGGGTTTATCATGCTAAACAGACAAAACACAGCTCATAATCACCCATTCAATCAACACTTGTGAGCACTACTTTCTATAGTTGTGACTTACCATGACTTTCTATATTCATGACTTACCATGTGGATAAAAAGATGGCTAGGATCTAGGCCTACACTCGCCCTCTAAATAATTGTTAGGGTTAAAATGTTTATAAAATGTTTCTGATACTAAGGAAGCAAAATATGGATGGGTACAACATAATTTTTAAATGTCCAGGAGCACAATTCCTGGTATTCTGGCAAATTTAATACTTTTCTCAGAAATAAGAGCCAGGAATCATTGTTAAGAACAAGGATTCTGGCTTACTTTCTCTTTATACCCATATTTGGTTACGATTTCCTTTGATATCATTGTAAAATGTTTCTGAACTCACTTTCCTATCAACAAATTATAAGTGCCACATTGGATCATAATAAAACTGACTTTTTTAAACCCCTAGTGTTGGAAATCCAAACCAGGGCCTTGCACTCTCCCACTGAGCTATAATCCACAGCCGTAAAACAATGTTTTAGTATTTATGTTGTACTAAATTATTTTGAAAAGGCTTCGAGTGTGTTATCTCAATTAATGTTCACAACAACCCTATTAAGAATATTGCTATTTTCTCACATTATTGATAAAGAAAGAAGGCATAAAAAACTTATATGATACCCAAAGATCACATAGGTTTTATAATTTGCAGAGTCGGGGTTCAACCTTAGGGTGAGTGATAATTGAGCTATTTCTGTCATAAATAAAATGTGGGGAGTATCTGGAATGCTTATCAGCAGTTTAAGACCTTTAGAATACCAGAAATCTAGAGAGGAAGAGGGCATCTGGTTGTCTCTGGCTGAGGACTAGTTATAATAACCAAGAAGACTGGTTTGTAACTTGCCATCATTTAAGCGACTATAATATGTCAGATCAGCATTGCTATGAGGAGTGATGACGATGAGGTTTTCTATGGAAATCATGGTGTTTCTACCCTCAAAGGTGACCGAGTGCACAGCATGTGTTCTGCTACCCCAGTCAAATAAATCAGTAGTATAAATAAAAGAGAAATGTCATTTTGATAATCACACAAAAAAAATGTTGAACAAAATCTAATTCAGCATCAATATGGAATCAGTTCTTGGTTCTTTAATACTCTTATTAATAAATTCTGTATAATTCCCATGCCCTTCATTTAGGTCTTTTATTCATTTAATTTGTTTATTTAAGTCCTCCATGTGAGTGCAAACATCTTGAGGGTTTAGATTTTATTTCTTGGGTAAGTTTCTTACATAACAGTACCAAATGTTAAAAAATGGAAATTAACTTTCCCATGGTGAAAATGATAATTATTAACATTACAAAATAAATTGCCAGAGAGGCTTAATTTAATGACAAATATGCAAGTTTTAATAAAAGCAAGTTCTTTCCCGAACAATTCTCACTCCTATTTCATTAAAACCAATGTTTTATGCCCTGGACAGAAATTAGAGATTCATGCAAATGTATATTTAAAATATTGTACATATAAGACATACCAATACTAATTTGATTTACAAAACCAATGTTACACTCCTTTAATTGGGCAACTAAGAAATGTATAAATAGGAGCAAAAACACACACAAAAAAATGGCAGGATAGAGACGTCATTATCTTGTAAGAATGAGACTAATCAAACAGCAATAATTTTGATTTCCATGTGGTTGAAACCATTAATAAACACACTAAACTAATATTTCTGTAATGATAGGGAAAGTGATACTTCTGGATTTAGATATAAATGCAATTATAATCATTCATCCCTACCTTCACAGCTGAAAAGGAAGAAATGATATGTAAGCTATGCCAACAAAATGTCAAGCACATTCTGTCACCTTTTATATCACATCGATAGGTTCAATCTAAAGGAGTCAAATGGAAATCGCTTATTACCATCTACAGTGCAGACCAGGAGTTGTCCATCCTAATCAATAAGTATTATTTAAAGAATTCTGAAACTGGAAGGATCTGATTCATCCATCCTCAGGGAAAACTCTCGCCTCTCTGGTGCCAAAACATTCCATTGAAATGTCAAACTTGAATTAATGAGTCAATTATGTATTTTTTTGGTATTCAAAATAAAGGACTGGTATGATTCCATTTATTTTAATGCTTAAAAAAAAGCAAACAATCTTTTTTTGACATTATTTGGAGAGAACAATGTGTTGCAGAAAATGCGATCGACAGATGAACAGGGAGTTACCTCTGGGATGTAGTAAGTGAGACCTGGCAGAGCCACAGAGGGGACTCAAGACACTGCAGTGTTTGCTCTAAAGATTGATTTTAGCTGTGGACATAGAGGTGCAAATAATTATGACTATTTATCATGATTAATTTGTAAATGTCTGTTATGTGTCCCATTAACTATGTGTGGTATAGTTCACAACCAAAAATTCAAGTTTAAAATGATTTTTAAAAATTGCTGGATGAACTCATTCTGTCATCCTACACACCCTTCGGGTTATCCTACCTATTTATGTTTGATAATTATAGCGTTAAA
The DNA here is from genome assembly GCF_045843805.1 of Urocitellus parryii. Lineage (NCBI taxonomy): Eukaryota > Metazoa > Chordata > Mammalia > Rodentia > Sciuridae > Urocitellus > Urocitellus parryii. Next base: position 33,450,638 of record NC_135532.1, read on the forward strand.
TTATTTCATATTTTTCTTGGTGCAATATTATGTCATTTTAGCCCTTAATTTGTTTTAATTAGGATCAAGTTCTGCTTAAATGAAAGAAGGGAAAACAACAGTAAATGAAAACACATAGTTTACTTTTCTCACATTAATAATGTTCTGTAGCAGGCAATCCAGAAGTGATGTGATCTCAGTGTTCCAAAAATTTTCCAGGATCCCAGGCTTCTTACAGCTTTCTGTACCACTATCCCAGGACAATGGTCTTCCTACTCATGAGGAGATAGAGTTTCGGCATACCATCTGGGGTCCAGGGGGTGGGGTGGGTCTTCCTCTGGTGGCATGTGCCTAGCAAAACTTCTTACTGTGGAGGAAGAAAAAAGATCCCTAAAAATGTTGAGTGGACTGAGAATAATGTAGCAGTATCAATTATAAGAAAAAGTGTCTGATTGTCCCAATTATATATTTTAAGGCTTTTATCAGTGCATTATAGTTGTACATGGTAGTGGGGTTAATTTTGACATAATCATATATATGCATGGAATAGAATTTTCTCTACTTCAGTTCCCAGAGCTTTCTCTTTCCCTTCTCTCTTCCGTCCCCTATTCCCCTTTGCTCTAGTGGTATACCTTCTATAAATTTAGTTTTTAACTGATGTTTTATAGATATACCTAAAGGTAGAATTCACTGTGATATATTCATATGTGTACATAGAATATTTTTGTCGAGTTCATTCTGCATTTCTTCACTTTTCCCATCACTCCTCCATCCCTCTCATCTCTCCTTCATTTACTCCACTCATGTTCCCTCCGTTTTTGTGAGATCTGGGCCCCCTCCGCCCTTGTACCACCTATTTTGCTCTAGGGTCCACATATGAGAAAAAACATTTGACCCTTGGCTTTCTGAGTCTGGCTATTTCACTTAGCATGAGGCTCTCCAGTCGCATCCCTTTACTGGCAAATGCCAAAATTTCATTCTTCTTTATAGCTGAGTAAAGCTCTTCTTTTCTCTCTCTCTCTCTCTCTCTCTCTCTCTCTCTCTCTCTCTCTCTCTCTCTCTCTCTCTATATATATATATATATATATATATATATCACATTTTCTTAATCCATTCATCTGCTGACTGGCACCTGGCTGGTTTCATGATTTGGATACTGTGAATTCTACAGCTATAAACATTGATGTGCCTGTGTCACTACAGAATGCTGATTTTAGTTCTTTTAGATAAATGCCAAGGAATAGCTGGATTATAAGGAGGATCTATTCCTAGTCTTTTGAGGAATCTCCGTACTACTTTCCAGCATAGTTGTACTAATTTTCAGTCCCACCAACAATGTATGAATGTGCCTTTTCTCCTACATTCTCATCAGCATTTATTATTATTCATATTCTTGATAATTTCCTTTCTAACTAGAGTGAGATGGAAACTACATGTAGTTTTGATTTGCATTTCCCTGGTTGCCCGGAGGTTGAACACTGTTTTCTATATTTGTTGTTCATTTGTATTTCTTCTTTTGAGAAATATCTGTTTAGTTCTTTGGCCAATTTATTAATGGGAATATTTGTATTTGGTGTTTAGTTTTTTGAGATCTTTATACATTCTGGCTATTAATCTCCTGTCAGAGAAGTGACGAAGATTTTCCCCCATTCTGTAGGCTCTCTCTTCACATTCTTAATCGTTTCCTTTGTTGTGGCAGAGCTTTTAAATTGGATGCCAGCCCACTTCTTGATTGGTTTTATTTCTTGAGTGTTAGGAGTCTTTTTAAATAAGTCAGTGCTTGTGCCAATAGGTTGGGTTGTTGACCCTGTGTTTTCTTCTTATCAGTTGCAAAGTTTCTGGTCTAATTCCTAAGTCTTTGATCCACTTTGATTTGACTTTTGTGCAAGTGAGAGATAAGGATCTAGTTTTATTCTTCTACATTTGGATATTTAGTTTCTCAGCACCATTTGGACAAAAGGCTATCTTTACTCCAATGTATGCTTGTAGCACTTTTGTCAAGTATCAGATAACTGTATGTGGGTTTATCTCTGTGTCTTCTATTCTATTCCATTGGTGTTTTTTCTCCCCTATTCTATGTGTTATTGGAGCTCAAATGGGGCTAATTTGCATTTGGAGTGAGGTTTGCTGTTACTTGGCTGAGTTATGAGTATAGTTCAGTAGTAGGATCTCTACTCTGTGAATTTGTAATACCCCATCATTTCCTAGTCCCTCTTGGAGAAAGGGGGAGCAAGGAAGAACACCAACCAAGGCACAGCCTTAAAATAAATGGCCAGTGCCTACTATGACATCCAAAACACTAATTGCCATCTAAAGAGGAATCTTTGGGTGAGCATCGACAATATACAGTCATGAAATAGATCAGATGTTACACAACAGGTGTCAACAACGACATTATCCACTGTTTTAATGGCTAAAACAAGAAAGGGGTAGGAATTATATAAACTAAATAGTTCTATCAGTGAAATTACAGTTCCTGAAGTGAAGTGAAAAGGCAGGAAGGCAAAAGAAAGTTTGAAATACTTAAAAAGTAAAGAGGGGAATCAGGAGAGAAGTAGCAGGTGAGGGTTATAAAGGAGAAATTAAAAAAAAATAAAAGTAATCAAATACATAGAGGTTATAAGGAGGGAAGAAAGTGTAATAAAAGGAACAAAATAAAGGTACAAAGAAATAAAAAGTCAAACCAAATCAAGTCTACATAAAATTTTACCTCATCAAACTCAAAGCAAGGCAATTAAAGTGGAAACAAATTATATGAATATATATGCACACACACACACACACACACACACACACATTCTCAATCAGTGAGAGCATGCACATAACAAACGCACATACATACAATCACACAGAATGGAAAAGAGTAAAAAAATACAAACTAAAATAAATTAAAATTTTAAAAGTGGGAAAAAATTCTTAATGAGAAATAAAGGGCTTGTTTCCACTGAGGTGGTCAAAACGGTTGGCAAGCGTGCATGTTCATTGTTATGCTGTGGTGCCATTCTTTGCATTTCTTTCCTTCAATCAAGGATTGGGGGACTGACTTCCTTGCTTCTCACCAAGCTGCCAACCATTGTACTCTGGATTCAACTGGTTGTAGTAGCTCTCAGCTTCCCATCTCACAATATAGGACAGGATAGACTGGGAGCACTGACAATGGATGTGCTCCCAGATTGGGGCTGATGCACAGTAATAGAAGGAAAGTTCTAGTGGCTGGGTTTAGTTCTGATGGCATTTTTAACTTTGATGGCAAGCATTTGAGATGAAAGCCACACTCCCAGTTGCTGGGCAGATGTGGACTTCTGCTGGATTTCTGGGTCTCAGGGACCTCTGTAGGTCTCACAGATCCCATTGCCGTGGATATGAATTACCCAGGATCAGACTAGGAGTGCAGTCACACCTGTCTGACCAGTTTCCTCTCTGTTCCCAGCTGCTGGTTTGGGCTGCCAGCAACAAAGGGTAACTTGACAGGCAACTGCTGGGTCAGACTAGCAACCACTTCATGAGCTCCTGATCTCCTGCCTCTGTTGACTGCCACGTGGCCACTTGCAGATGGCTCCTGCAGAGACTCTTCTGCTCCTAGACTGGGGGATTCTGGTCACCATCAGTGTCGGCACCGTCTTTCGGTCAGTTGAGATCAGCCTCCCTCTCTATCCCCCAGGTTCCCCCCAAGTCCTTTTTATTTGCTTCCTTTTCCTCTCTGCCTGTGTCGCCCCTCCCCTCTACAGTGGGCAGGCATCTCTGGCACCGAATGTGGCTCTAACGTATTATTTCTTAGGTTCAAAGCTTCTGACTTTGAGTCTCTGATTATTTTACTGTTCAGTGTTGAATTTCAGGGAATTCCCTCGGTTTCTCACCTCACTAAGTAACAATATACCTTCTGCTTGAACCTTGAGCCAAGGAGCAGTTGGAGAGCTCACCCTTGCCCTGATCCACCCTCTTCCCTTACTCCTGTTACGTATTTTTAAAAACTTAAAGTTATTTTCAAGTTTATCAAATTAAAAACTTTCTTTTTAATCTATGTCTTCAATCTGTTTAGATACTTTAATTCACAGACTAAATATGTTTTTAAAAGGCCATCCAGGTTTACTCAGTTATATTTTAATACAAGAAAAGGAAAATACAATAAAATAAAATCAAAGTGCTTTCAACTTTTGTTAAATTATGGCTATGACTTAAAAACTATGAGTAAAATTACTAGCGTTTCCTACCATGGTTTTGTTAATTAAATTGAGTAGTTTAAAGCAGTTCATATGAAACTAAAGTTAAACTAAAATTTTAAGTATAAATTATAAGTACAAGTTTATTTTCTCTAATTATCACAATTTGATTATTACATGAAAAAGAAAATATTATAGTCAACATTTCTTACAGTAATTTATCTAAAATAGCATAGCAAAATGATATTTTTAGAACATTTCAAAGAAATTTTCACTCATCCTTTTTACATACCCAAGAAAAATTATAAAGCAAATATTTAGAAATAATCATTAAGAAAAGTATGCTTTTTTCTTAGTTTATCTATATCCACACCACAAATTTTTTTAGATACACACAAAAAATGTTGACTGAAGTTCAAATATTAGTGATAAATCAAATCCTATTTCACTAGTAATATTTTAAAATTTCTTACCAATACCACCAAAGTGCTATGTTTACTAAATAATATATGATTGCCAAATCAGAATAAAATAAAATGTAGCAAAGAGAAACTATTAAAGAAACAAAGGTATATATTATTGGCTCTCAGGAATTGCCATAACTGCCTGTTCCATAAACTGAAACTTTAAAATAGAAAAGAACATGTTAGATGTAAGTAGAAGACATGGTGGTACAGGAAGTTTCTCAAACATGAAGCGCTCATATATACGCTGAAATGGCAACCATTTTGCTGCCAAATCCTCCATTAGCACTTGCTTCAAAAGTTTCAGGGCTGGATTCTGCACCTCCTCCTAGTACCTGCCTTGGTATTAGCATCAGAGTATTGGATTCTGAGAGAGGAGATTCTTGATTTGTACAGAGCTTCATGTCATATTCAACACACACACACACACACACACACACACACACACACACACACCCCTGTGAGGAACAGCTCAGCCACATTCAAGTCTAGTTAAAGGGAAAAACACTTTCTGTTCTGAGTGCATCTTCACTTTCTTCTTCTCTCTATTATGTTTCAGATTACATCCCAGGCTTAGCTAAAGCCTCTACTAGAGACCACATGTAGGGGGCTGCAACCTGGGAAGTTTGGTCAGAGCCCGCCCAGTGTGGTGAGAAAGCCTAGTTTGTATTGGCAAGGTGACTAGGGCACAGTGAAGTTGAGTTAGTGTTCTTGAGTCAGCTCAGTTGGGTTCAAATCTTGGTTCCACTCCTTTTATAGTCTTGTGATTTCAACCAAGTTAATTAACCTCTCCTGCTTAATTAATTATTTGTATCATGGATAAGATTACCAAGGTGATATGTGAAAATGGGTAATATTTGCAAAGTCCTTTCACCTACTGAGTGTTCAAAATATGTACATCATCAGACATTTTAGTTTCTGTAGAGGTGTGCATAAATATGTGCATGAAGATGACATCTTAAGAAAGACAGTCAAAATACTAAAAAGAAGAAAGACAGTGGTTGAAATGTCAGTCAACTTCTTAAAAAATAGTATGATATTCTTGCACTGTTTACTCTTTGCTTTATCCTCAGTGATTCTGATTGCTGGGTCCGAGTTTGGACTCTAGGTCTATATGTGATGTTTCAATCTTCCAGGTAGTAATACACAGCCAAATTGAATAACAATTTTCATCAAAAAATCATCAGGACCCACATTTAAAACCAACCCACATTTAAAACTTTCTCTTTCATTGTACCTTCCCTTCTCACCTGACTGATTTCTATTTCTTAAACACACCATTTTTTTGCTCCATGTATCTGTGAGTTTGCATGAAATACTACTTCTAAATATTCTTTCCCACTGTCTCATCCATGAATCAGTTCTTGTTCCTGTTTAAATACCCAGCTCAACCATTATGTCCTTCCCATGCTTAACAAGTCAGTAGTTCTGTCTTCTGAGTTCTTTCAGTCCTTCCCACTTGCCTGGTGAAGCCCCCATCCTGCCTCCTACTGTCCTGTTCTGTCACAGGAAGATTTCTGGACTGTGAGTTCATTGGTGGAGATTTTCTCACTTTGTTTTCCCTAATGCCCAGCTCTAGAGTAGGGTCACCACTCAACGAATGACTGTAACAACTGGATAAACTCAGGTTGCTTAATAGAAAACCTGAGACACATAATTTATGCTAAAATTATCTGTATATATCACAGAGTGAAATGCTAAATGAAAATAAATTATTACAGAAACACAGAAGAATGAAAAATAAATGTTACTCTATTAGTGCACAAAGACAAACCAAGATTTTTCTTGTGCTGAGATGCTGTAATATACTACAAAGAAACTAGGAGAGTGTGAAGCATAATCTTGCCTCACTGAATTTGCATCAAATTAGTGAGGACAAGGCCAGCAGTGTCCAATTAAGAGATGAAATTAAGAGGCTTACAAAAGTCTAGAGAGGAGGAAATCATATAAAGCTAAGTTAGCATACGCAAAGATAACTTTCTTAAGGAGGTGAGACTAGCTTTTGATATCCAAAAAGACAGTGTTTGTACCAAGTAGGGGAAAAACAGATGGTTTTCTCAAAGTGTGAAGGAAGGGGAGGAGAAGGGAGGGCTGCTGTGTTAGGCAACTGCTGAAACAGAGCCCAGAATGCATGTTAGGAAGTAGTGGGAAATAATGGGAGATCAGTAGGTCGAGCCAGATGATAATAAGGCTTTTAAAGTTACTCACTGCCAACTAAAGTTTGAGATTTTTTATGGTAACTGAAGCAAATGATTGATTGATGAGGGGGGAAAAAACCGTTGTGTTGATTAAATGTTGACCATTATAATTTTCAGTGCAACAGCTGCTACTGAAATTGCAGTAATTCTAAATGAAAAATAGACACTGTTGTTCTAAAATAGCTTGGACTATTTGGAACCCTGTAGCATGAGTTTATGCTATGTAGTTATGCTAGGAACATGATGGGGTGCATGTTCCTTTTTTTTCATTTTATCATAATGACTTGTTCTATGGGTGGAGAATTCAAACTGAGCAACAATTTCACAGCTAGAGTTGGAGTGTGGGTTGTATAAAGTTGTAAAAGCACTTTCCAAAGAGATGAAAACTCTCCCAACTACCTAATTAGAATTTCTAACTAGAATATTTGAAACACATAAATTGCTTAAATTACTTAGCTATTAAAATTTAATTATTGTCAACTCATTATTTATAGTTTATCACTTCTTTTACAGTTATTTTCTGGAAAATTTGAACCCTAAAGTTTGACTGGCAATCTATTTTCTTCAAGATAAATATCTATTTACCAAACTAACCATGTTATACAAATTTCCAAGGTAGGAATAATCAGAATATAATTTACAGTTAAACCTCATAATTTCTTGTTGTTTAATATTTTATTTCAATATTGAGACTTTAGCTCTTTGAGGATTAGTAATCTTAATAATGTCAAAACAAGTGTGGTTTAGCATTAATATACTGTACATTCTTGTTTATTACCAGTATGTCATCTCTCTGTACCCATAATTTATTTGAGGATACTTTATCATATCGAAAAATTCAGCTATCATCGCATAGTAGATTCTTGAAAACAGAGAGAAAGTAGGAAAATTCCAAGCTATGTTTTGGAAAGATAATGCTAATAGCAGAGAAGTCTGAATTAGAAGACATGGGAAGAGAACGGAAAAGGGAAGAACTATAAACTCTAGTTTGTAGTTTATATTTAGCTACACATGGTCAGGAGGAGTAGATTTTTTTCTGAAACAAAGGAAACAGAAACGTATATGGAGTATATGCATTTGGGATGTTGAGCAGAACTGGTTATTGGATACGTAGAATTAACAGGTACGCAAGGGATGACCTATCAGTGGCAGAGTCTCAGCTACACCTGGAGTGAAAATGGAGCTCTGGGTACTGTAAGTAGAGAATAGCAGGTTGCTATAGCAACAGTATCCTACCAAGTGCAAATAGAGTCCATTGTCTCTGCCAGTTGACCAAGGGAGGTTTTCAGAAGGCCAAGATGCATTAGCATTCTGTACCAACTGGTTTTTTGTTATGAAAAAAATGATCATCAAGTGCATATCATAAATGTAGTTAGCACTTGATCCACAGCAGATTCATGGATTTAAATGTTTATGATAGTAAAACAAGGCACATTTTATATAGAGGTACACTCCTTAACCCTTCTATTCTAGGGGAACATAGTTGCATAACAGCCTTGGACTTTGTATTCTTTATCTACAAGACAGAATAATAATCATATTATCTCTAGCTTATAAACCTGCATGTTGCTTAGAGAATGCATGCCACATATTAATACAAATGTTAGACATAATTGTCATCATCACATAAGTAAGTAGTGGTTAAGAACTTGCACTCTGGGAACACAATGCCTGAGCTTTGATTATTATTATTTTTTTGTTAGTAGTAAAATATGGCAACTTTCAGTTGCATTAACTTGGGCAAGTTATTTTAACCTCTTTGTGCTTCAATTTCCTCACCCATAAAATGGGCATTAATAATTGATCCTACCTCATAGAGTTGTTATCTGTATTAAATAAAGAAATATCTGTAAAGTGCTCAGATCAGTATCAGGCTCACAGTGAATATAAAACAACTATTTGTTAAGCAGAAAGCTTTCATTAGCTTCTTCTTGGAGTTTTATCATTCTCATAATAGCTCCTCTTTCTTAGTAGCTTTGATGTTTTAGTTTACTTTTATGCTTTTTCCATGGTTTTTGAATTTAAAGGAAGTAAAAAGGAAGGCAAAAAAAAAATCTTGAAATGTATTGCATTTCTACTTTGTTCCAAGGCCTCTCCTCGGTATTATTTCCAACAATTTGTTATTATCACATTTAAACCTCACAAAAACTACAGGGAGACTCAAGGCCTGGGTTCAATCCTAGCACCATAAAGACACTGTGGTATAACTAAGAAAATACAGCAATAAAATTGACATAATGTAAAATTCTACAGCTAGTAAATATTTTTTTAATTTGTTTTCATTAGTTATATATAACAGTAGAATGTATTCTGACATACTATACATATATGGAGTATAAATTCCCATTCTTTTGGTTGTCATGATGTGGAATTACATTTGTCATGTATTCATATATGAACGTAGGAAAGTTAAACCCGATTCTTTCTACTGTCTTTCCTATTTCCACTCTCCCTTCCTTCCCTTCCTTCCCCTTTGTCTAATCCAAAGTACTTCTGTTCCTCCATACCCTGCCCCCCTCTTGTGAGTTAGCATCCTCATATCAGAGAGAACATTCAGCCTTTGGGCTTTTAGTATTGGCTTATTTTACTTAGCTTGATAGTCTCCAGTTCTATCCATTTACTGGCAAATTCCATGATTTCATTTCTCTTTATGGCTGAGTACTATTCCATTGTATATATATATACCACATTTTCTTTATTCATTCATCTGGTAAAGGCCACCAAGGCTGTTTCCATAGTTTAGCTATTTAGTGAATTGAGCTGCTATAAACATTGATGTGGCTGCGTCACTGTAGCATGCTGATTTTTAAGTCCTTTGAGTACAAACCTAGGAGTGGGATAATTGGGTCAAATGGTGGTTGCATTCCAAGTTTTCTAAGGAATTACCATACTATTTTTCAGAGTGATTGCACCAATTTGCAGTCTCACCAGCAATGTATGAGTATACCTTCCTCCACACATTCTCACCAACATTTATTCTTACTTATATTCTTGTATTGCCATTTTGACTAGAGTGAGATGAAATCTCAGTGTAGTTTTAATTTGCATTTCTCTAATTGCTACAGATGCTGAACATTTTTTTTATATATTTGTTGACCAATTGTATTTCTTCTGTGAAGTTCCTGTTCAGTTCCTTTGCCATTTATTAATTGGGTTATTTGTTGTTTTGGTGTTAATTTTTTTGAGTTCTTTATATATCCTGGAGATTGATGCTCTATCTGAAGTACAGGTGGCAAAGATTTTCTCCTATTTTGTGGGCTCTATCTTCACATTATTGATTTTTTCCTTTTTATAAGAACATTTTTTAGTTTGATACCATCTCATTTATTTATTCTTGATTTTTCTTCTTGCACTTTAGAAGTCTTATTAAGGAAGTTGCTTCCTAAGCCAACATAATGTTCTTCTACTTGTTCTTCTGTTAGGCACAGGGTCTCTGGCATAATGCCTTACAGCTAGTAAATATCAAAATCAGAGTTTCAATCAACATATCATTGTTTCCAACATTAATAATCTTTCCACTATTACCATACAGTATTTATCAGATAAGTTCAAAGAAAATAATAGTTTATAATCATAATTAGTAGAACCATATTAATCATAATATGCTAAATATTTTATTCTCATTTTATTCTTATCAAACTTTATATTTTTAGTAGTCAACATTTTTTTCTACCCATTGTAATATATACCAAATTATCAACCTGCTACAGTTCTCCATGTTTTGTTCAAGAGAGCTTAATGGTTAATTAGTGATTAGCTGACTGATTAAGAACATATTCAGTGGAGAAAATAGCCTAACCCATAACGTTAAGAGCCCACTGCAATATTTAAATATGCCAAATTTTCTATTATAACTATATCATTTGGTTTCTTTCCATGTTTCAATGCACTGATATTTTAATCTGTAAACATTATTTGTAGCATCTTACATCTCATAGTTTATTGAGTTCCGAGATGATGGTGAGATTCCTTTATGCTCTTGTAGGCATAGGAAGCACTTATTAAAATATTTTTAAAGAAATTATGTATAATTAAAGCTTTTAAGTTCATCATACATAAAGCAAAAAAAAAATGTAGACTCCACCACAGACTTAAGTGAAGTATTTGAGATACACAGAATTCATCATTGCGTTTCTCAGTATCACCAAATTTAGACTTGATACAAATGACTTCATCTTTATTTCAGTTAATTTTCAGTTCAGCATTTTGTCAAATTTTATTTATAGCTAGTGTCCCCACTGCACAGAAGCACCAATCTCTACATCAACGTTTAAAGGAAAGCGGAGACACATTCTCAGATAGCAAGGAAGGAAAACAATTACTGCCATTAGTCACTCCTTAAGGATCAAGGAGAAAATAGAAATGATTTTATAATGTAGTTTTGTTTTGTTAAGACAGGATTTCCCTATGTTGCCCAGTCTTGTCCCAGACTCCAAGGTATCCTCCCAACTCAGCCTCGAGACTATGGGTACTTGCCACAGGGCCTGGTTCTAAAAATGATTTTAGATGCAAATGAAAAGGTGAAATGAGCTTTTTCTTGTAACTCTCATGGACTAGTTATAAAGCAGTGTGATGAATAAGAATAGCATCAGGATACATAAGAATGTCATCTAACATTGCCTCTATAAGTTCGAGTGAATCATCACATCCATTGCATAACTTTTAGAACATCCAGTGAAGGTGTTTGCTACCTGCAAATTCACCAGTCAGTTGTTATGTTTTCACTCATATTACTTGAGTATACCCTTAAAATGGGAGTGATCTATTAGTGAATTGTTTTCAGCAAGACAGGATAACAAATCCTTCCCAATAATTAAGCTTTTTAAACTCAGTTTTTACAATGTATTATTCAATGAACATGTTTATGTTTCACCTATCATGAAAAAGAAAACCATTTCTCGATCCCCATAAACCACACCTCAATTTAATGTGTGAGAGAGCTAGTAAATACAGCCTTTCAAAAACTAATTAATATGCTGGGCCTGGTAGCATTGGCCTGTAATCCTAGTGGTTTGGGAGGCTGAGAGCAGGAGGATGGCAAGTTCAAGGCCAGCCTCAGCAACTTAGCAAAACCCTGTTTCTAAATAAAATATTTTTTAAAAAGGTCCAGGGATGTGGCTCAGTGATTGAGTGGCCTTGGACTCAATCCTCAGTACAAAAAAATAAAGTAAAATAAATTTTTTTTAAAAAAATCAAATGGTTAGATATTATTTTATGCTATGAAATTCCATCAAAGTTTGTGATATCAAAACTTTCCTTTAAAATTACTGCCTTAAGAAGTGGATTTAGAAAACTTGTACCAAGTACAGCATTACCCATGCCTTAAACAGGGAAAGATTAAAATAGTTTTAAACAGAGAGGAAGAAGGAAGGTGGAAATATAGTTGAAAAATTCACAAGGAAGAACAGAAGTTGTGAGTCTTCAACTATGACTTAGTATATTTTTCTTAAAGGAAAATACACCTCAGAGGGATTTAAATTTGTTGTAAAGTGAAATATTTTTTGTGAAATGGATGTTGAGTGTTCAAAAGCTTTTCCATTTTTACCTCCATATTCAGACTCCATTCTTCATCCTGCTCTGTTCCTTGGAAGAATGAACTCCATGAATTGTGCAGGCTCCCTCTGACTTTCACTTGGATTTGACTCTTTGAAAGGATTCGTGGGAGATCTAAACATTAAAGGAGAGTGAATCAGAACATTTATCCCCCAGCCAGCCCTTGCCAGGTTACAGGTTGGCAGTAATTTTTTTGGACCCTATCCAAAACCAGATGTCCTATGTGGCATCCTCTCCTATGACCATAGCCACATCTAAAGCCACTCTGACATCTCCTTCAGAATTCTAATATCCACTCCCCTTCCAGTCTAGGATGGTAAGAGTTTCCAGCTATTGTTAGTCCAGAGGTTTATCAGACCTTGCTGGTTTCCTTTGTTCAGTCTACACCTTTCTAAGTACCTCCTTTATTAAATTATCCTTAATGATCCCATTTGAGTGTGTCATTTTCCTTACTGACAAATATATGCAACAAATGAATGAATTCCCAGTATTAGCTTCCAAGTCCTTTCCTTGATCCATTAAAGAACTTAAGATGCCTTTAAAACAATTTACAAGTTTTTGCAGGTTCCTAGACAACAGACAACTCCCTTAGGTTAGGTGCAACTGGTAAATCAATGACTACTTAAGTTTTAAAGTTTAAGGCTTAATGTTTTCTTCACTGGAAATAAAGTGTGTTTTCACAAATGGGTAACTTATTAAGTCACAAGAAGGAAACTTAGACAATTTTAAGGAACTCTACTCAGGAAATTATGATATTTGCTTACGTGTGATTTTTGTTGTTGTTGCTGTTGTTCAGGTATTATTTCCTACCTTTAAATATTGCAAATAACAGCATACTACAAAGATGCAGCTACATATAGCAGCACAATTCACAAAACTGTGGAACCAACCGAGATGCCCTTCAATAGACGAATGGATAAAGAAACTGTGGTATATTTATACAATGGAATGTTACTCAGCATTAAAAAAGAACAAAATTATGGCATTTGCAGGTAAATTGGTGGAGTTGCAGAATATCATGCTAAGCAAAGTAAGCCAATCCCCAAAACACAAAGGCTGAATGTGTTCTCTGATTAGTGGATGCTAATCCATAATGGGGGAGGGGATGAGATGAGTGGAGGAGATTTGGATTGGGCAAAGGGGAATGGGGAGGCACGGGGATAGGAAAGATGGTGGAATGAGATGGACATCATTACCCTAAGTACATGTATGATTGCATGTATGGTGTGACCCTACTTTATGTACAACCAGAGAAGTGAAAAAATTGTGCTCCATTTGTACATGATGAATCAAAGCGCAATCTGCTGTCATGTATAACTGATTCGAACAAATAAATTTAAAATTAAACAATTCCAAATAAAGTGACTTCCTATTTTTCTAAGTTTTAAGCATATTATTTTACCTTACATACCATCTTAAACAAAGACAATACCTTATACTGATTCTACTACATTTGGGTCTTTCATCAATATGTTGATATTCACACAGGCATCAAAGAATGTTCTGTTTTAAAACTTATACCAGCAAAGCCTCAGACATAATCAATACAGAAAAGCTGTAGGGAATAACAGAAATTTTCACCTTCAGTCCATGTTTAAACTAAAATATTAACATTTCACATCTGTCCCAACTGCTCAGTATCCTTTTTACCATACCAAAGCATAACTTTCGAATCCATCAAGTTCAAAAGAAATGAACTTGGAGTATTGGATGAAGGTTATGAATTCCTTGAGTCTTAATCAAAGATTGGTTACACCATTAAGGTACTGATAAGAAAGAAAGAAAAAACCCTTCATGCCTATCTCAGAAGTCTGAAGCATTAAAGGCCAGCAAGCCCTCAACTATGAGAAGAGTAGGCTACCACACACTTTTCTCAATGTCCCTGTCACAATTCTTCTTATTCAGTGTGTAAACCTACATTTACACCCTTCACTTGCTGAATTCTATCATGATTATTTTTATTTATTTGGTCAAAAGGCAGAGATAGCAATTCTTTATTAAATTTAATATGGAAATGGAAAGAAAAACTAATTCATTATGCTCAAAAATCACTCAGTATGTCTACGGAACAGACACTTCACAGAAGAAGAAATACAATTGGTCAACAAATAGATGAAAAAAATTCTCAATATCTCTAGCAAGTAGAGAAAGGCAAATCAAAATTATTCTGAGATTCCATCTCATTCCAGTCAGAATGGCAATTATCAAGAATACAAGCAACAATAAATGTTGGCGAGGATGTGGGGGAAAAGATATACTCACACCTTGCTAGTGGGACTGAAAATTAGTGCAACCTCTCTGGAAAGTAGTATGGAGATTCCTCAGAAAACCTGGAATGGAACCACCATTTGACCCAGTTATCCCACTCCTCAACATATACCCAAAGGACTTAAAGTCAGCATACTACAGTGACACAGCCACATCAATGTTTATAGCAGCTCAATTCACAATAGCTAAACTATGAAGACAGCCTTGGTGCCCTTCACCAGATGAATGGATAAGGAAAATGTGATATATACACACACACATGGAATATTACTCAGCCTTAAAGAAGAATGAAATTATGGCATTCGCAGGTAAGTGGATGGAACTTGAGACTATCATGCTAAGTGAAGTAAGCCAATCCCATAGCAACAAAGGCTGAATGTTTTCTCTGATATACAGATGCTAATTCACATTAAGAGTGGGGGATGAATAGAGGTACTCTGGCTTAGAAAAAGGAGAGTGAAAGGAGAGGAGGGGGATAGGGGGAGGAAGGAGGAAAGAATGAATACAACATTTTACCTATGTGCATATATAATTACATGACCTGTTTAACTCTACATCATGTACAGTCAGAAGAATCAGAAGTTATACTCCATTTATGTATAATGTATCAAAATGCATTCTATTGTCATGTATAACTATTTAGAAAAATTGTAAAAAGAATGTTTATATAGTTCTCATTGTAACATATTTTACATGATAAACATGTATACTTCACGAGATGGTATCATCAGGGAAAGACTGCTTGTTACCCCTCACCCTAGTGGGTTTGGGAGGAATCATGGGGAAGGTCAGGGTGCCTTGCATGTTCCAGCAGAGTCTAGAAGAGGGGCATGATACTGATCATCCTATCCTGGGCTGACAGTGCCACAGGTCGTTTGATTCTTACAAGCCTCTTTTCTGCACCTGATACAGGTTCTGAGTGTAGAACAGCTCAGAGGTTGCCATCCCCTGGGATGGGTTGGGATGATGAGGATGGGAAGGGAAGACTCACTTCCCTCCCCCATGGAAGTTCTGTTCTCCCAATTTACAGTAGACCTGGCCAATTAGGTAGCAGACCCTGCATAGATCACACACATAATAGTTCTGGATTCCTTCTGAATTGTAGAAGAATAAACTATTCTATTATTTCCTTCAATATGGCAGAGTTCAATGAGAGAGGGAACTTGAATCAAGTTACAATAACAAAACAAATGGAACAACAGCTTGGGACATGGCCTTGATTGGCTTGAAAGAGCCTCCAGGTGAGAATGGGTTGAGGCAGAGGAGATCTCACACGTGTTTTGAAAATTGGTTATACATTGGGGATATTAAAATTAAGTGTATATATGATTGCCGCAGTCCGGCTGCAGCAAAATAACCTGGGGGTGATGAAAAACTTGTGTACATTGATACAGCAGGAGTGGGAGCCATTTGTTGTAGGACAGGAGGGGTATATATCCATTCCACACAGCTTATCTTAATTAACATAAACTCGATACAGCAGTCAACCAATAAGGAATCTCCACACTTAATGGTTCGCTGGTGTTACTTCACAAACCACTCCCTCTGGCAAAATACCAGACACCATCTTGACTTGTTTACAGACCCTAACATATGATAATTATAGGAACCAGATGTCTCATTACTTGAGAAAATACAAATTTAGAAAGGAGAAAAGTGAGAATAAATCTTCAAGTGTTGAATTGGATTTGCCAACTCATGATTTTTAATACATATAGATGATGGGTGCAGACAGAGATGCAGATGTGAGGGAGACTATAGATATTTGTTTGTGTATACATTCCGAATTCTGCCTGCTGAGAAAATTTGGAAGTCCAGAACCACACCAAGAATCCAGATTTTACTTTTAAAGATTTATTTATTTCAATAAATAAAACCAAGAGTCCTTGAAAACATGGATGAGTCAGAGCAGAAAAAGTAAAAGTCAGTACTGGAATACTATGTAGTACTAGGAAAAGAAGATCAAAGAATACTCCAAAGAGCAAAGGAACCACTTTATAGGGATTTTCACTGTCCTATCCTGGGACAATTAAAGCACCAAATAATTGATTATAAAAATGCTATATATAGGGAAAAATGCAGTAATATAGGAATCCAGGAGTCCCTGCTGATATAAATGTATAAATGAATGAATGAATAAGTGAGTGAAAGACATTGGAGAGAAGGGAATACTCTGTTATAGTAAAATTCCAACCAATAAATATAGAAATAATTGTAATTTATAATATCACCATTTAGCAATCACTCATTATTTCTTTATTAAACATCCCTGACTACCACTGGACATTTCACTACTCCACAGTTTTGTTTCGCTTTTCTTCAGAATGCCATAGTTACCATCATAGAGTGATTAACCTTTTCTGACTGGCTTCTTTTTACTTAGTAACATGCTTTCAGGTTTCCTACATCTCTTTTTATGGTTGGCTCATTTCTCTGTCTTCCCAAATAGTATTCCATATAATAGATGTGCCACAGTTTGTTTATCTATCCACCTATGGAAGAACATTTTGCTCCCAATTTTTGGTGATTGAGAATAAAACTGCTTGAGGACTGGGGATGTGGTTCAGTGGTAAAGTGCATGCCTAGCCTGTGTGAGGCACTGGGTTCTATTCTCAGCACCACTTATAAATGAAATCGCACAAAATAAAGATCCATTAAAATCTAAATTTTTTTTTTAAAGAATAAAACTGCTGTAAACATACATGTGCAGGTTTTTGTGAGTTTCCAGCTCACTGGGGTAAATATTTAGGAGCATGAACATGGGCTAATGTGGTAAGACTGTTTGGTCAGAAGCTCCCATATTACTCTCTTCCCAAGCACCACTTTGCATTCACACTATGATGAATGGCATTGTCTTGGCTCCATTTGCTACAGTCTTCGTTATTATCAGGTTTTGGGATTTGTTTCAATTCGTAATTCCCCAATGACATACAGCATCTTTTTGTAGGCTTCCATGCATACAAAATATGCATGAAGATAAGATCTTTCATCAATTTCTAAATTAGATTGTTTGTTTTCTTATTTTAGAGCTTTAAGCTTCTTTATTTTGGATATCAGATATGTGTTTTGCAGGCATTTTCTCCCAGTCTGAGAATTATTTTATCCATGTATTTAAAAAACTCATCGCAAAAACTAGGATTATCTAGATTTTATATTATCTTTCAGGAGTTTTATAGTTTTGCAACTTGTATTTAGGTGTATGATTTCATTTGTGTTAAATTTTGTGAAAGATGTAAAACCTGTGACTATACGGATCTAAGAAAAGTTGTTGATTTTCAGTTTGTTTATATTTTTTCCTGTTTGAGAATCGGTGACAATTTCTAAGGTCTTGACATGCCAGAAGTCCCAACTTTTTATTAAGTACAAATACTGGTCCATTAATTCAGGATGAATAATAGCCCTCTGAAGACCATCTCAACATCCCTAGTTATGAGAAAGAAGGGCACCATATGCCTACTGATAGTATGCACTGAGAAATTGTAGCCTCACCTGTAAAATTCTGTCTAAAAATGTATAACCAGAATGTAATGATGAGTACACAAAAGCCAAATCCAAATCAAGGTCATTCTACGAAGTCACTGAAATATATTCTTTAAAATTATCATGGTCATTAAAGGAAAGCCCTGTTTGGAGGAAGTAGAATATTTGTAAAAGGAGCAAGAATAAAAATTCATACTGTGAAAAAATTAAGGAGCAAAAGAGGAAGACTGACATTGGGAGACACGCAAAAAATGAAAAATTCTCATCATTCTTTTTCTGAAAATTCTTCATATTCTATAATTCTTAATTATCCCCAGATTTTCAACAAAGACTGTTTCAAAAAGAAGTCTGTTTGGGGTGTTGTAGAATGCTAGAGGACATAGTTATGAAATCAAACTTCACTGCATTGGCTTTGTTCTTTTATGTGCTGTGTAGTGCTTATTATGTAGTAGTAGCCATTCGTGAAATCTTGACAATGTGTGAATGAATTATTACTAAATTATAATTTAATAATTACTAGAAAATAAGCAAATAACATAAATGTAGATTCACTTCCTAAAGAATCTGACATGTTAATTGAATCAAATTAATCACAGAAGTGGCAGTCATATTCCAAGTTCAATGAATATCTCCTATGCGAATCTTAAAGTTACCTTAGAAAGTAGAAATTGGTCATCATTTCCAGTTTCTTATTTTGCACAAAATAGCTGAATGACAACAACAACAAAACATGATCCATGGTGCTTATATAAGTAGAATAAATCTCTATTTAACCATGTAGGCAGTATTGCATAAACTCATCTTTCAGGCTTTCATATGTTCTTTCTCTATAGTTTGATCCAGAATTTTATAATTTCACTATATTATATATTCAAACATAGTGTTTTTTGAATCTCATTTCCACATAATGTAATATTTCAGAATATTTTTACATTTCTATCTATGCATTGGCTTTTTCTGTTTTTTTTTTTATCAAGAAACTGCTTGACACATTGTTTGAGTTATTCCATCTCCTCAGTTAATTGAAAGTTTGAATATTCTTATAGCTGTTCCTTTTCATCTGAAGAATATAATGTACAATATCCTTAAAACATATCATCTAATGATATGTGTCAAACATTTAGTTTCTTTCTGCTTTGCTGCAAAGAATCTCTTAAGCAGAGCTCAAATATCAATATTCAAAACATTTATTCCAGAAAGCTGTGAAACTCATCTGAAAGGGAAATAGAATCAGATAATCCTGTGATAGGCCAACATGCAAAATATTTTCTGGCTGAAATATGTTCACATGAGGGAAACGTATGAATTCTATTTATTTTTGGCTGGCTTTAGGGGGAAGGTCACAGTACTTGTGGTCATTGCCAGGAGATGCCATCCCAAATTTCCAATGAGACCAATGAAATTAAATCATTTCCAATTAAACTGTAAGAAACTCCCTTAGAAATTTACAGAGAGATGATCTTCTGTAATGAAATTGAAAACTAGAATTCAAAGCCTTATAAATACACTAAAAGTTAAATTGCAATTTACTGTTAACCAATGAAAGGTCAGGTATATTACTATGTTTTATAATGTTTCAAGTTCAAGTTCCAAAAGATTCTGTTGACTTGGATCAATGATATTAAAATGTGAAATTTCAAATACATGGAAGAGATTAACAACTGCAATGTTTGCTTTTATTTGATGATTGAAGTTAAACATTGTACATCAGGAATATAGGTATTTTAATCAGCTTTCTATCACTATCACAAAATACCTGAGATAAGTTATAAAGAAGAAAGATTTATTTTGCTTACAGTTTTGTAGATTCCAATCCAAGATCAATTGCTATTCTGTGAGCCTATTCCAAGGTAGTACATTATGACAGGAGCACAAACTACTGTTCAACTCATAGCCAAAAAGCAAAAAAATAAAAATAAAAAAGGAAGCACTTCAGGTTGCACAATTTCTTTGAAAGGCACACCCCAATGACCAAAGGAACTCCCACCAGTTGTCACTTCTTTAAAGTTCCCTACCATTTCCCAATAGCACCACTTGGGGACCAGTCCTTTAATACATGGGCTTCTGGTGACATTCAAAATCCAAATAATAAAAATGGAGTATAGAGAAATAAAGAAAGTTAGCAAACTAAGTGTGTTATTCAGCTTTGCAACACTGTGACCAAAGTAACAAGAACAGCCTCAAAGAAAAGTTTATTTTGGCTCATAGGTTCAGAGGTACGGTCCATGGTAGGCTGACACTGAAATTCTGGGCCCAAAGTGTAGCAGAACATCATGGCCAAAGGGCCGGGTGGAGGAAAGCGGCTCTGCTAGTGGCAGTTGGGAATCAGAGAGAGGAAGAGAAAGGGGCCTTCCAAAACCCGTCCCCAGTGACCCATTCTTCTACCCCTTAGTCCATTCCAATTAGGGTGGACTGATTACGTCACAGCTCTTACAGTCTAATCATTTCACCTCTGAACAGTGGTGCAAAAACACTGGAACTCTGCAGAGACACCTCATATTCAAACGAGAGCACTGAGAAAGACTGTGAGAGCAAGGGAAATTTCCCCCTTAAAACAGAGATTAAAGAGCACATATCTCTGCCAATACACCAATGAAGAGGCATCCTGGGTCTTCTTTAGGTTGGATTTTCCTCTCTTTGGAGTAGTGTGGTGGACTAAAGCAGCCTAGGATGAGATGCCTATGGAGATGTGTGTGTGTGTGTGTGTGTGTGTGTGTGTGTATTTGTTATTTAAAGGTCAGCTAGGTATAAGGGAAAGAATCTGGATAGACGGGTGCAATGTCAGAAAGCCCCACCCACATACCAACTCAGCAGACACTATTTTTGGAGCAATAAGGTGGGAGATAAACCAAAATTATAGAGAACCTCAGTGGCATTGTTTCCTCTAGGCCAGGGCTGATGATCAGAGCTGCTGTTCTAGAACTGGGCTCCTCAACAGCAATAAGAGCTACGTCATCTGCAACGCCAGTTCTCGCATGTCTGCCTCACTTAATGTGAGCCTTCATGGTCCAGAGTTCCAAGAGCCACCCTAGCAGGGCATCCTCACGTGAGTGCTTTCCAGAGTGTCCAGTCTTGTATTATGGTCACCTTCTCTCTTATCCAACTTGTATGGCTTTCCTCCTCCTCCAGCGCCCTCTGGATGGAGTCCCATGAACACTCCTCGGCCCATGCTAAGTCCCACCACTTCTTCCAGATATATTTCCCTGTCTTCCTCAGCCAGCCCAGCACTTTGTTGGATGGGTTTTTCGATAACTCAACCCTTCTCATTGGTAGGAGGGACAGTGGGTACAGATCCTAAGGGGAGCACACATCGTCTTACAAGGAAGAATATTGTGTATCATCCTCAAGCAGGAGTGAGGGAGTTCTGCAGGCCATCAGAGGTGGGGGTTGCAAGACTTTTAAGTGAGCTGACCCAAATAGCACATCCTGAGTCCAAGTGAGTTCCACTCCTCCCAAACTTGTCTTTCATCTTGGTAAAGAAGCCTTGTTTAGGATGGGAATTCATAGCTGTCTGGAGTTCAACTACCCTTCTAATTAATCACTGGGCCTGAAGCCCAGGATTTTCTAAAAGAGATATGCTGCCACAGGGCCCTTGACTTTCACACTTTGCCTTAAATTGATGATTAGTCACCGCTGAGATTTCACAGTGAGAACCATCTTTATTCTATCATTCTCCCACTTACTGGTTTCTCTAACCTCTCTCTAACACCTAAGAGAAACATTCTCTTCTACCACAACTTGAGTTTTTCATCCTCCACCCTCCTGACATTTTGGATGGGATGAATCTTTCTTGTTGGGACCTGTCCTGTGCCTGGTAGGATATTTAGCAGCATCCCTGGCTGCTATCCACTAGTTGTAAGTAGCCCCCCTCTCCACCCTACACACACTGTGAATACCAGAGTGGACTCGTAACTTTCCCAAATGTTCTCTGAAGGGCAGAGGGAGGCAGAAATCACACCCCAGAGAACTGCTTAACTCCTTGCAACTCACCACGAGCGAGTTTCAGCAATTGCATGGCCACCATACCACAGAGGTTGTCCACACTTCACCTTTGACCAAGGATGGTGTGGTCACTGTCAATAGGCCAGAGGCTTTTTGGTTCCAAATTTTTATCTTAGATTATTTTTCTATGGTGTTACATTTTAGTCAGCTTTTTCGCTGCTGTGACTAAAAGGACCTAAGCAGAGCGATTGTTGAGGAGAAAAGGTTTATTTAGGGGCTCATGGTTTCAGAGGTCTCAGTCCATAAGGAGCTGCTGGCTCCATTCCTCAAGGCTCAAAGTGAGGCAGAACATCATGGTGGAAGAGTGGGACAGAGGGAAGCAGCTCATATAATGATCAGAAAGCAGAGAGAGAGAGGTCTCCACTTGCCAGATACAAATATACACCCCAAAGCCACACACAAATACCCCTACCTCCTCCAGCCACACCCTACCACTCACTTAATCCCTATCAGGTGATTAATTCACTGATTGGGTTAAGACTCATAACCCAATCATATCTCCTCTGAACCTTCTTGCTTTGTCTACATGTGAGATTTGGGGGGATACCTCACATCCAAACCACAACAGTGTACTCTTGGTAGCACTACTAAGGTTCAGGTTCCCAGGGGGGACTAACTGTGGGGTGGACATTTGAGAACAGGAAGCTTTTTGTGGAATGCTGGGGTGTATGGGGCACAGGCAGAGGGAGAAGCTGAGCAGATATGCAATTGAAACAGAAGTGTTCTTCCCATGGAGAGCATTGGTGCAAGCAAGGATGACCCTTCAAAGATGTTCAAAGTAAGGCAATTTTGCATCTCTAAATGAACTGCCACTGGATGTAGCTGCCCCCACCTGCTTCTGACCAAGGGTGGTTCCTGCTAAGTACTCAATTGCTAGTCATCAGTAGCCAGCACTCCTGACACCTGCGGAAATGAGTGCTTCCCAGGGCCTGTGCACCAAGACAGGGACTGCAGTTATTGAAAGAGAAAATATTGCAAGTAATTTCTCAAATGAGTTGGATAAGTACTTAATTTTTGCTGTTAAGGAGAACCTAGTAATGCTATGGAACATTATGACCAGAGTCATTCGATGAGCAAAGGTGTACTGAGTGTCAAGCACAATTCTGGATGCTGAGCAGTGAACTTATATTTGATAAGTGACATTATGTTGCAGTTACAAAAATTAAACCTATGAAGAACAAAAATGAGATGTAATCTATAACATCAATTGTTGTCTTTAACAGGGAAAGGAAACAAGATAACGTTAATGCAAATTCCAGCTTCTCAAGGGTTTCATGTGGCAATTCCAACAGTCTATGGGCTTGTCACTTTTATGTTCCATGTGATGAGCATAACAACATCTCCAGTGCATTTGGTTGATTGGTTTGTTATTTGTGGAAAAATCAAGCTCCAGTGACAATTTTTTTCTAGAAACCCATCTTTCGAATAGGTCTGGATGTTAAAAACATATTTGCTTCATTTATGCGGTGACCAATGAAGGATAATAAAATTGTCTCCAAGGTAGTGATGTTGTTGTTTGTTCTTAAAAATATGTCCCACTGATGAGATTTGATGACATCTTTAAATGCCCTTCATCTGGAAGAAATGAAGCTATTCATTAAGAAAGGAACTGAGAAAAAAAATTAGGGGGAAGTGGGTACCGGGGATTGAACTCAGGGGCACTCCACCACTGAGCCACATCCCCAGCCCAATTTTGTATTTCATTTAGAGACAGGGTCTCACTGAGTTGTTTAGCACCTTGCTGTTGCTGAGGCTGACTTTGAACTCGTAAACCTCCTGCCTCAGCCTCCCGAGCTGCTGGGATTACAGGCATGCACCACTTCATCCGGCAAGAATTTTTTAAAGAAATGAGTTATGGAGCAAGTATAATGTTATAAAGTTATTCAAATTCTAAAATATAAAATAGTGATTCTCAGCCAGCCGTGATTTTTCTAACGTCTGGATATAATTTTTGTCGGACTCACTTGACAGTGTGGCAGTGGTGTCAGGAGTGCTACTGGTATCTAGAATAGTGGCCAGGGATCCTACAATGAATAGGACAATCCCCCACCACAAAGAAATCTCCATTGCAAAATGTCAAGCTTACAAAACCTTGATATAAGGAGAAATCATATTCTGCTCATTATTGTTGGACATTTTCTGAAAACACTGTAGGGTCCTACACATTATAAGTTCATAAAATATAATAGTCATTTCACCACTGTTAAAAGACCTTAAATCTAAACACTTTTCAGATAAAATATTTAAGTTCTCATAGAACTAAGATAACTGAGATAATGCTTTTTGAAGCATTGCAATTTTTGTGCATAACATTTTTATAACCACTGTACATCTCTGATACTCAGCCTTATTTTCTTTGCAATTGCATGCCCAGCTCCTTAAGGAGGTATAAATTTAAACCTTGACATACAGATCAATCACCCTCTAGTCCCCAAGTTAGCTTCACATAGGCCAGAAATAATCTGTCTTCACGTCCTTACCAACTACTGAAGAATGAAGTTGAGTTGCCCTCTGAAATCAGGGATCCAGAGAAATTTCTCGATTTCAGCCTAGCCCATCTTCCTTTTTAAGGATGATGATATGAATTATATGCAGCACCCAAATCACCTCATTTGTCTCTTCATTGCCAAATAACTACCCTTTTCTAGATCTGCCTTTTCTTCTTGTTTCTATTCTTTGTTGTGGTCAGTTACTGTCCCTAGTACCAAGACCCCACTGAAACTAAAGTCTTTTCTAAACTCTGGTTTGGAGACAGTTGACAAATTTTTCACATCTGGTTCTTTTTTAGAATTTAAGTCAATCCCTCCACTATAGTCTGGCTATTAACATAATGGTTTGCGACAGATTAACTAGAAAATGAATACACACTTGTTTGCTGACTAGCGACCACTGTCTGAATTTAGACACTGTCCTCTTTGTTCTGCAGAACCTTGTGCCCCTGTAGCATTTTGACTGCTGTACTGAAATTTTTTTCTTTATTGATCTCCTTTCCCAACCAGGCTTGGAGCTTCTCAGAAAAGTGACTGATTTTCATCTTTCTCTGCACTGCACAGAACAGTGTATGGGGCATAATGCTTTTCTAACAATATATGATAAGTACTGAATGTCTGGTTAGAAATTCCACTACAATTTCATCTTTGGAAAATGGCTGCCTTTCTAGACTTTAGAATCTAGAATTAACCCTGACACTTGTCAGTTCCTCCTGCGTTTGCCCTGCTCAGGAGCTGGACCCTGCCTGTCTCTGTCCTTTCCATGTTGCTACGAATAACCTGAATAACCCATGTTTTCTTGTACCTGAGCTGTGCACAGATACTTCACCATCTATAAACTCAAATGTTGCAAGGAATTTCTTTAATAAATACCTAAATAACTAATAATTAACTTAATTCCCAACATTTCTGTGGCTGCAGCAATAAACACCATTAACAATGAAAAGCCTCAGGCACCTAAACTAGTTTAAAGAAAGCAGTTACTCTTTTCAGTTACTCTTTTCAGCAGTGACTTGCAATGAGAGGCCCCAAAGCTATCACTGGAATAAGGCAGTTTATCCAGAAACAACTAAAGGCTGTACTTTAAATAAACATATTTAGGGTAAAAATAAAGGATGGATTAGCATTTGCATAGACTTGACATAGCAGCAGTGAGCACCAATATTAGAAATGATGATGATAAAGACCTGTAAAGGATTGTATGTATTAAGCCTGAAGTCCGTTTGAATAGAAATGAGCAAGAAAGAATCGATCTATTATCCAAAAATCATAGAGTAAATAAATGGAGCTTTGTAGCAGTGCTTTTTTTTTTCTTTTTCTCTTTTTTTTTATTGTTGGTTGTTCAAAACATTACATAGTTCTTGAAGTGGAATAATCCTATAGGGATTGTGTCTTAATACTATGAATTTTTGTAGTATGAAGGTTGAAATGCTGTCTAACTACTATTTTTGAAAGGATTTGATTCATTTATTCAGATCATCATATAAAAATAAATATGTGATATTTAAAACATCTCTGCACCTTTATTTTCTATTTATGGAA
Source organism: Urocitellus parryii (assembly GCF_045843805.1). Taxonomy (NCBI): domain Eukaryota; kingdom Metazoa; phylum Chordata; class Mammalia; order Rodentia; family Sciuridae; genus Urocitellus; species Urocitellus parryii. The sequence continues at coordinate 33,476,773 of NC_135532.1, forward strand.
GCTCTAAGATTTATAAATAATCAAGTTGTGTCCATAGTTTTTAAAATTTAAGTAAAAGAACCTGAGATTGTTACATAGGTCCAAAGAATTTTAAATGAAAGATGCAATTTAGAAATAATCTTTTCTTGTGATTAGAATTTCCAATGAACAATGAAACCATTCTGCAAAGGCCTTCAGATTTTTAAATTTGGCCATGTTTTGTATGTAAAGAATGGAGATACAGAGACATTGTAACACCATGGAGACATTTTCAAGGATTATTAGTGAATATTTATTGTGTTTGAGTGATGGACCTTTTATGTGTACTTAATTAATATTTTATTTTTATCCACTGATAAGCCACTTTGTTTCAAAATTAGGACAGCTACTTAAAATGCATATAATTCAAGACCAGACATAGTTCAAAATGAATGGATGAAATGAATGCTAAGTAAGTTACCCAGAGGCGGAATTATGTCTGCAAGTGAGGAGGGTTGTGCTCTTGCCCACCATTGTCTCTCAATGCCTGGAATGAGAGGACCTGGAACAGAGCAGGCGCTCTGATTTATTTGCTAAATAAACTGATGACTTACAGGCCCATTTTAATTTCTCCTCTCTTAAGATTTTGTTGAAATAGCCATCAGCACAAGGAGAATAGAAAGATTTCTTTTAGTCAGGATGTGATCTAAGAAAAAAAAGTGGTATTTACAACAAAGGAGTTTATTTTTGCTAAATAGGTTGGTGATGTGGCCAGAGGAGTAAAAATAATTAAAAACTTAACTGATCAGGTAGGAAGGAACAGCCTATGAGTATCTATTTCCATAACCTTTCCGTGGGAACATTCCAAGGACCAAAGACCATACTGCTGGAAAAAACAAGGAGTCACTTATTAGAACGCTTATTGCTGGACACTAATATTCCTGCCTGGTGCAGTGTGAGCTGCCAGGTCAAACTGGGAGCAGAAACGTCAGCCTTTTCATTTCTCAAGCAGTATGCTATTGGATTGGCAGAGAAAACTGGAATAAAGATTGAATTTGTCACCCCCCTGAACAATTTCAGAGCACTTTGAATATTAGCAAGCACTGAATTTCTTGATAAATAAAAGCAAATAGTAAAGAACAGTCATAGTTGTGATGATGATAATGGTTATGGTGAAGATGAAGATCATGATGAGGGTGGTGGTGGTGGTGGTGATGGATCCAGAGAAGACCTTCCAAGTTTTCTTCTGGATCAAGTATTGCTCTATTATTAACCCTTCTGGTTCTACACGTCTGAATTCTAATATGTACTAAGATTTTATTCTTTGTCAAAATCAAACTGATAAAACAAATTAAACAGACCTTCCTAACCCAGAAGGCAAGGTCTGTCCTCTGAGGAAGCCCTCTCTGTCTCCAGGTAAGGAACCACGAGAAAATTCATTCTGACACCAATACTAATTAAACCAGATGTTCCATTATGTTCACCCCTGCACAAATCTAAACAGTGTGAATGAAAGGAATCAACTGAGAAATAGAAGAAACTTCTGAAGAAAAGAATCAATAAAACGTCACAATATTAAATTATCACTAGATTAAATAGCTGTGGGTACTATGCATATCTAATCAGGGAAAAGTAAAAGTGAAAAAAGTAAATGTTTACTAGATTAATAAAAATGCCGAACAAAACATGAAACTCCAAGTAATTAATATTCATATAGAGATCCAAGAGACTGAAAATGATTATATTATATAAATGTTTCTTATAATAATTAAATAAAACTGAAGACATGGTATATGGGACAGAATGATTTATTCTTAACATGGTAAAAAACTAATCAAAATTGGTATAATATTTAGTGGTGAAAAATGGAATTACCTTTATAGTCAGGAATATACTACTGTCACCCCACCATTATTATTGAATGTATGTTATTCAGACATTCTAATCAGTGCAAAAGTGTGAAAATGCAAATAATTATCAGAGAAAAAGTCGTAAAATTATATTAATCTATTCATTATTGTGCACCAGGAAAATAAAAGAAAATTAACTAAACATGACAAAATCTCATAAGTGAACTCAGAAAAATGTCTAATTACCAAATTAATAGAAATTCAATAGTCTCCTGTGTACCAAAAATAATTTTTTTGAAAATTCTAAGGGAATAAATATTGTTCATAATATCAGCCAAAATTATATATTTTTAATAAATTTATTAAAATATGATAGAATATGAAGAATATGAAGAATCTAAATAAACTACAAATAGTTCAATGGGTCTCAACACACGCATACACATACATACAAATGCAGATACATACTGTAACACTGGAGCAGAAAACAATAAGGCACACATACCTGTTTTCCTAATTAACATCTCATGAATATAATTATAATAAAAATCACAGTAATATATTCCTGAATATAAAAATCACAGTACAAAAATGTTACTGGAGCTTGTGCAATTGAAAAACTAGATTAAAATGGTCAAAATAAATTGGGGGTAGAGTACATTATCAATTATGAAAATGCATTTAAAGTGTTTCAATAATTAGAACAAAATAGCTCAAACTGGAAAAAGTTCTAAAGCTAAAAAGAAGAGAAAAACCCCAAAGAAGAAAGGTATAAATAGAATCTATGTATTGGTATTTTGTGTAGAAGTTTAGAAGTAGTCAAGTTAGTACTATCTCCACAGTGTGATCAAAATTCTGACATCCCCCCAACCCCATGACACTCTCAGGGTGTGTCTTCATCCCAAGTATGAAGTCTATTCTCCAGATTAGGATTTGGTCCAATACATTTCCTGGAACACGAAAGGAAAAGCAAAGAAGCAAATGTGTGTTCCTTCTTGGGTGAGTGGGTTCCCTCTCATCAACCTTCCCAGAGAACCCACATCATAACCTTTCCAACATCTTCCTGGCCAGAACCTGGACACATATCACAGGGAGATCTGGAAAGTACAGAGTGTCATTTTAGTGACAATGTACCTGACTCAAAAACAGAGAGGTGTTTCTATTAAAGAAGCAGAGAATCAATGCCAGGCTAAGCAACCCTTAGTCTCTGACAAATGATAGAAAGTTAGCTTATAATAAAAGTGTTAATGCAGAAATGATGATTTGCTTTAAAAATGGTGTTGCAAAATTGCTTAACTATTTAGAAAAATACTATTTAATCTTTTCTTAGTGTATATCAAATTTCAAATTATTTATTGAAGTTCTATTATTATCACTTTTTCTGATTTAAAATAAAATGACATTGAAGAAAATTTAGAAAATATAATATAGTATATCAAGGTCCCACTAATGTCTTTACAAGCGATCTCAATGGTTGATATTCTGTATTTTTATATATTAATGTATGCATATATTTACATAAAATCAGGTTCAAGGTATAGAATATGTATTATATATTATATAAATATGTATATACATGTGTGTGTACAAATATATAAATAGGTATAAAAATATATACTCAGATAGGTCATATTGTATGGCTCAGTTTGGGTGGTAGTTGAAACATCAGAAACTTTTAACCCCCATTTAAAAAATGATATATTAAAGAGTAGTTCACCAAAGATTTGAAAATCCTATAGGAACAAAATAAACCATGAGCAACAAGTTATAGCCAAAAGTTAGATTACTGCAAACCATTGTGTCCTAGAGAAGTTTTAAGATTTAGAGAAGAACCAGAAGTAAACCACTACGCCTTCCAGAGATGGGATCAACCATATTTTCTGGAGTCCACTAGACATAAACAGCCCTCTGCCTAAAGCAGGACTGCAAAGAAAGTTCAACCTCAGGTCCTATACATAACAAGCCATGCAATATAATGCATCGCAATTTCAACAACACTGAAGCAACATAAAAAGGCTATCGCTTATCTCTCCAAGTAAGCCAATATAATCTTGGCCATGTGTAATTCAATAAAAGATGTTCTACAGGAAGCCAGAACAACTTTGTCCAACTCTGCGGTAGTGTGTTTTTCTGTACACTCCAATGAAAGAATTGAGAATCACTGTACCAATGTTTCATACTGTGTTCCAGTGAAAGATCTCAGGTTCCGGGAAGAAAGCAATTTACTTTTAATTCTTGGAGTGCTGCATAAAATTTGTTTGAAAAAAATTTGGTTATTAAAAATGATAGTGAGTTTTTAAGAATATTTTAAAGAATAGTAACCTATATGCTCTTTCATTTTCAAGAAATACTAATTATCTTAAACTTCTGATAGTAAGTGAAAACATATTAAACACTGAATGCCATAAGAATTGGCTCAAATAAAACCATTTTAGATAGACGAAGCATATAATGCATGTTTGATGTACATTTAGAAAACTGGGTATAACACTGACATCCTCTTGGCAAAGATTGAACAGTCTGATAAGAACACACATCTGAATAAAAAGCCATCCATACAAGGCTTGGGTCAGGAAAGTATCTACATGCAAAGCCAAGATCTTCTCCAGGAATTGTTGTGGGTCTGTATTAATAATCAGATGAAAAGTTTCTAAAAGCTTTAAAGTGTTAGGTCATGGTGTAACATTGAAATTAATTTAGCATATTGGGACCTACAGCTACATTCCAGAAGTAAAGTTTGGTATTTGAGTGAATTCTTAGGGACCTACAAGATATCAGGAAATGCATTCACTGAACTTACCATTTCAGACAACAAAATGAGGGTAGCAAAAAGAAGTGCTTTTATGAAAGTGGCGAGATAGATAGTAATTAGAGAACTTAAGAGTTTCAGAATCACCTAACCAACACACACACTCAAGAACAATGCAGGCTAAGATAATGAAACAACTCAAAGTAAATTTTTATTATTAATGGAACTGCACACCCATAGGCCACTGCAAAGATTCACTCTGATAGAAGCCTTGTGCAATGCAATCCTAGAAACTCAAACCAAAGCTGGACAAAGCATCTTTTTTTTTTTGTGTGTGTGTGTGTGTGTGTGTGTGTGTGTGTCTATTTGCAGCTCAAAAGCTAAACCATAAGCTCCATATTTTAACCTCTTTGATTTAATGAAAGATTACATTCAAGAGCATAAATAGATGAATGTGTTCAATTAATATGGGTATAGTTATAATTCTCCCTCTGAAATTTTGCTCTTAGAAAACACATCCCAGTAGTCTCTGTTCCAGAATCTAGTTAAGCACTTTGTCTTCCCAGTAAAATTAGGCAAGTAGGAAGAAAAGAGTTGAGGTTGGATGGGGAGAAAAAAAGACTTCTAGGATTCCTTCCCAGGAAACCAACATTCCCTTGGGTGTTTTGTGTAATTAGTTAACTAGGAATATGGCTATTCCGCTTGAGGGAGCTCAATGGAATCTAATAACAAAGTCCCACTGAAAACTAATTAGATACCAATACAAACTGTTAGAATGAAGTGATTTGTCGGCAGTTTCTGAAAAGGGACACTGAACTGTCCACCAGGAGTGAAGTGACCATGAGCCACAGCCACACTTCACCAAGGCTACAGGGACTTCACCCTCACTAACAGAGCTTTGATTTCCTCCTTTGTAACACTGGCATGGTATTGACTTTATAATTCGTTATCTCAAAGAATATATTGAAATGCAAACAATAGTTTGAATCATGTTCTGTAAGAAAGCATTAGTCAATTATTTTAGAATATGCACAATTGTACAAAATGCCAACTTTTAAAATTCACATTTGGTTGCTAACTTTTTTTTAGTACACTAAAGTAATTTCATTTCATAACTTATTATATTATGGGGCTGAGGACTTCCGGGGAAAATGAGGCAGTGTGAAGACCACCTCTTCAAACCCCAATTCTTCCCATCAAGTCAGAAAGATTTCAGACATGTCACTCAGGGTAACAGTAACTCAACAACTCAGAGTTTATTGAAGGAATAGGAAAAGGAAAAGGGGACACTCAGGGGAGACAGAGGGTCCTCCCAGAGAGGAGAGGGACAATGTGCCTCTCCTACACTCCAGTTTTTATTGGGAATCGAAAGGAAGTTTCCAGAGAGTCCTGCCTAGGTTCACCTCTTGACTTTTGACTGACAGCAACATGACCTCAGGCTTTCAATTTCCCATTGCCATGACAACCCCATGTCATCTTGGCCCACGCTGAGTGGTTCTAATTGGATTTTTAATCATTTTTACAGGTTTTATGGTTAGAGGAATTATCCTTATCTTCAGGAGATCTGGTCTGTGAAAAGGGTCACAAAAGTCTACCCCTTCAAAGTAAGTTGGGTTCCTCTTATCAACATTATTTCCTGCCTGCATTTCCTTGCAGATAACCAGTAGTTTGCTGAGGAATGTGACATATCCTGTCCACTTAGGCCAGGCAGGGCTGCAGGTAAATTGCTTTTTGGAAAAGGAAGCTTGTGGGATTCAGCACCGTGGGCCTATTTTATACAATTATTCTTTTAATATCACCATCCTCATCTGTTTGTTCCCTAACAGTTTACATTAACACCTGTAATGACTATTGTGAGAGAAGCTTTATTTTTAAATTGGTGTATATGTTATGCCCAAGATTGTAGGATGAAGATGCTACCTTTAAAATAAATTATTTATGGTAAAATATATTATTTAGTATATAATTAATTTAATTTCTTTTCTTAAAAATTGTTTACTCTATACTATAAGTAGAATTGTCACTGTGTTTGTATGCTGTCAGTAGAAGGGGGACTGACTGCTATTCCAAGGCTGTTTTAACCTAAGCAAAGGAAAAATTATTTAACACCTTGTTGATAGCTACTCCAACAAATGGTATTTCGGACCTTCATTTTTGTATATAAAAGAAACATACTTCCATGAAAAATTTTCTCATTGAGCCAAATGATTCCACTGATCTACATTCTCTATCAGACCTTCTTTCATATTTTCAAGTTCATGTACAATAGTGAGAGAAATCCTGGATCCCATAATTAAAATTGTAGTATGTTCTCTTTCCTATTTTTGGTCAAAAGGTATTTCTAATAAGGCAAATGTGTTGTGTGAACCATTAGGGTTCAAGTTCTGCAGTTCTGAAAGCTCAAAATCTGAGGTCAGAATTCTAGCGTGGTCGGTTTCTGGTGAGGGGCCTCTTCAGGATTGCAGAGTATGTACTGATTGTATCCTTATATGGTGGAAAAAGTGAAGTTGTCCTTATTCTAATTGTTATGCTGAAGCATGTCTTTTTTTATGCATGCAGCTAAGTTTGCCAAACATAATTTTATAATGACCAAAAAGTCAGAGCTGAGCCCACATACACAATAGTGATATATAGGAAAATTCCCACTCTTCTTTTTTGTAAGTATTTTATTGCATTATTTGTTTATTTATTTATTTTTTATTTTTGCAGAGATGGGTTCAAACCTGAAGTGTCTCACATTCTAGGTGAGAGCTCTACCCACTAAACCACATCCCCATCTTCCTACCATTAATTTTATTAAGTAAATTCTTTGTTGTTGTTGTTAATGCAGTTTGAACTTTGTTTTTTATTTGTTTTGGTTTGTTTGTTGGTTGGTTGGTTGGTACCAGGGATGGAACTCAGGTGTTCTTAACCACTGAGCTACGTCCCCAGCCCTTTTATTTATTTATTTCTAATTTTGAGACAGAGTCTTGCTAAATTGCTTAGGGCCTCACTAAGTTGCTTAGGCTGACTTTGAACTTGTGATCCTCTTGCCTCAGCCTCTCCAGTCACTGTGATTACAGGTATGCACCACCATGTCCACCTGTAAATTCTTACCCCACAGAAAACTTAGAATTTCCCCCAATTTTTCTTTTCTGAAAAATTGAAGAAATCCTGAAAAACAGGATTGTTTTTTTTTCCTGCTAACTCTTAAAGCTCCTTCAGAGTATTTCAACCTAATTTTTTTTCATGTAACTTTCCCATTTTTCAAAGCTGAAGGAAGTCAGTAGTTGTTTTTTTTTAAAGCTATTGCCCCAATAAACCCAAATTCAGTTCTAAATGGGGGAAATGTTTAATTTCATTGTATTGTGGAAACATTTTCAACAGCATAATTATAATGTAGTAGAGGGCTGTTTTTTCTAAGTCGGTGAGAGCAGGCTGGAGCAGCCAGCAGATTTTGATTGGTTCAAGGAAAACTAATCTATCAAAAGGACAAGTCAATTAGATGGCCTTGCTGGGAGTCTTCTGACTATGCCCCAAGGGTGCTTAGGCTAGACCTCTCATCACCAGGAAGGGGCCCTTATTTCTATTTTAATTTTTCCATTTAACTTCTTTGTGTCTAGCATTTGTGATTCTAGGTTGAATCAAAGCTTGCAAATTGTTTATTCCAAGTAGCTTTTATTGAGTTGGCACAAATAATCTAGTAGGATAGTAATTAATTTAAGCTAATTGGCCAGACTTCTTAACTATTCAGATGATTGTCAGTTCATTGTCTTTTACTACTGCTAATATAACATTTGGATAGCTGTCTTCACACATGTTCCATACATTCCTTATTTTATAGCATGGGACTGAATTTCCTAGTTAACCTACCTAAGGCATGTTAGAATCTGCCTGGGTGGTCTGCTTACACATGTTTCAGATCCTTCTCTCTAAATACTAACAGAATTAACAGTAAAAGCCTAGGCCCAAAGGTCCCATCTGCTCTTTATTTTGTTATTTAGTATCTACAAGGTTACATTGCTGAGTCCTCTACTTGTTCTCTGTCACCTTCTTTACCTTTTTATTCCTCTTTCAATATCTTGTTTTTTATTTTCTAATGATTTCTAATTGGGTTGTTTTATAACTTACAAATAGGAGAGTAATACTCATCATTAATAAATATATGTACAAATAAGTCCACACATAATATGATTTCACAGGGTGAAGACTTGTTATAAAATAAAGATGATCATATGGAATAATAAAAGGCCATGTACAGTTTGGATAATATGTGCTGTTAAAGAATAAAGAGACATGTCGGGTTAGATGCCATAACATTATTTTTTGTAGGAGAAATTCCAATTTTCAATTTTTTAACAATTTGTGAAATAAACTTTTGGCAGACAAAAACTCACATTAATTTATGCCTTATACCATTACGGAATTGCTGATTTACTTCTCTTCTTCATTTTTAAGATAAAATGTGAATTGAGTTTAAACATGCAGAGAAGATAAAATATTCACTCTCAAGATGTGTCATTTATAAAGGATTGACAAATGTCTAAAAATACCTTTAATCTGAAAAAATGTACTTTTTCTATGAAATTAATGACATTTAATATAAATATATTAGAAATATGTAATCATGAACCAAACATGTGGAGAGAAGATGACAGAGATCTGTAAGAAACCATAGACTCCTAAAGAAACTGGAAATATGAAAATAATAGTAAGATGAAATAAAGCTTAGAGGTTCCAATAAACATTGGTTTTACACCTTAAGAAAATGATTCTAAGGTAGATATTTTTGAATTTTCTCAAAAGATTTTCAGATTGTTTCTTGTAGAATACGTTGTGAAACCTTGGGACCATTACAGCTACTTTGAAAACACTTTTTTTAATAAATAGAAGATTTGGAAAGCATGTTATTGAGGTTATGTACAGCTCTATGTAAGTTAAGGGGAAAATCATGTTGATTTCTGTGTTTCTTATATTTGTGTGCACTTGGAACCAAATGCCGTAAGCTCATCCCTAATGCACCTCTTTCCATATGTAAGGGAATTCATTGCAAATTTTTCTTCCATGGATGTAGAACTTTCTGAAATGTTCTAGTACTTAGGCTGCCCCACAAATCATTTTCAACTGTAGGAGTTGTCTTTGGCAAATTTAGCTGGTATATTAGATGATTTACACTATCATCATCTCATGGGCACTCATACATATTTATTTAATCTAATAAATGTGTATATATGTATTATGCCATATCCACCCTGTGTATGTGTGTCTATACATGATGTCAGTATATGCTGATTTATTCATCATCTCTGTATCACTTTAGACTTGCTGTGTGAGAATGTGATATTTCAACATTTGTTTTCACTTAAATCTCTTTTCTCTTGGCTTTTGCATATGGAAACCAGTGTCTGTATTGCTTTTAGTTTGGCATTTATAAATATTTTATAAAACATAATATAACTCAGATGTCTTTTGGTTTAAAGGCGACTTTAACCCATTCATTATGGGTTAAAGAGATTCATAGAGTATGGAAAAGAACAAAGAAAATTAATTTTAACATACCTTTACCTCTGAATATTGAAGGCACAGTGCCATCTGGTGGAAAGAAGAAATTTAGAGAAAAAAATAAAAAAGCACAGCATCTCATTGACCACAGAAAGATGCTGGGGGACAAATTAAGGCATGCACAAAAAAACAGAGATAAAATGTCCCTCCTTAGCCCTCAAATTTCAGTTTGTTGATGAGGACAAAGTCAGGAAGAGTTGAAGATCTGCTGCAGGACAGCTCTGAGCTATGCTGCCATGAAGTTATTGCAGATGGGAGAAACAGTCTGATCCTCTTAATCTCCAGACCTTGTTTTATTCATTTCTTGATCCATTGAACAACTACCTGCTAGGCACCCGTCCAAGAACTAAAGATGTAACAACGAGAAAAGAGGATGACCTCCTTGGCATTATGAAACGCATTCAGTTGGAAGGACATGGTCTATAAATGAGTATGTGAAGTGACATGTTAAATGCTCCGGAGGAAAAATAGGCAGGTGGAACTCTTGAGGGTCAGTTGGGGAATAGGTCAGGCGGAGATGAAGGAGACAGGTCAGGTGGAGGTGACATATGAGCATATCAGTGGGTCAACTGTGAGAGCAAGCCATGAAGAAAGCCGAGGGAAGACCATCTCCAAGTAGGAGGAAGAGCAAGTGTCAAGGCTCCAAGAGAGGTGGAGAGGTGCTGGGATTTTCAGGAATTAGAAGAGAGTGGTTGGAGGAACATGAGGAGAAGACTTGCCTAAGATGGGGTGAGGAGGTGGGAGAAGACATATCCTGTCCTGCTGTGTGCACATTGCTTGCTATCTCAGGGACCATGGCTTAAAGAGCATATGTTTATATGTATGTGCTCCAGAGAAGAGAATGCTCATTATTCTAGGATGAATGAAAGCATAGGACATTGACCTCATTTATGCATTAAATAAATATGTATGAGTGCCTATTAGTTGCTCTACCTCATGAGCAATGTGAAAACACGTTGATAAATATGATGTTCTCATTTACGTCAATCTAATGGGATACATAAGTAAAATAACAACTAGAATTAAATGTCACAAATACCACATAAATGCTATTACTATGTATGTGGCATAAGAGAGGAATTCTAGATACTATTCATGGGAGTCTTCTGAAAAAAGATTAGGTTGATATGTGTCTTAAAGACTAGGATGACTATTAGTGGTAGAAGGAAAAGTGGAAAAAATGAGATTCTAAGCAGAGGAAACAGGACAGTCAATGGTATTAACATTCATGGATTTAACTGTGTGCCACATACTGTTCAGAGTGCCTAAATATATTAATTTATTTCATTCTCACAACTGTGTCATCAAAATAATACCATTACTGGTTCCATTTTGTACATGAGGAAACTGAGACTCAAAGACATTGATTACTTAGTCCAAGTATTGGGAATTATTAAGTATTGGAACTGGGATTGGATCACTGGCATTCTAGATTTGAAGTTTCTGTTCTTGATCTCTATATAATTCTATCTCAATAAAATACTCCAGAATACAAAAAAATGGTGTGTCAACCAAGAAAAAATTTAGCTAAGAATAACCATGCACTGGTAGAGGAAATGGAGACAGCAATGGAGGAAGATATACAAATGACAAAATTGAAACTTTTGTTGCTTATTTCCAACAGATATCCAATGATCCTGGAGGAAGGCTCTAATTAAGGGCATCATTGACACATCCTTCTTGTATGCACCAGTCATTACCACAATGATTTCCGTGAGTCATGCCCCAGACTGGCACCTCTCTTAATTGTTCAGTTCAGAGAAGAATTGAAATTGTTCTCTTAGTTTCTCCTCCGGTATGTGACAGGAAGGAGATCCAGAACCACTCTCATGCCCTATAAGGAGCCAAAAACATGATGAAAGTAACTTTGGATTGAGACAGAATGGAGTTAAGACAAGAAAGAAGCAAAAGTTGTGGAAAACAAGACCAGGAACTAAAGTTGGGAACAATAATATCTGAGATGGCTGCAGTTCCCAAGAATTGGGGTGTCCTAGCCTGGTAGCCTCAGATGCAGCAAGAAAAGAGCAAAGAGTCCAAGTAAGAGATTCATCTCAGTAGTATTAAATTGGGCACAAGGCAGCTTTCCTAACTTGACTTCCTGCTGGTAAACTGCAACCTTAGTAAACAAAGTCTAAGTTAAGAGTATAACAGTTGAGTTTCAACCCATTATTACCAGTCAAGTTTTGCCCAGTTACAGGCAGCCAGCTTATTACACCATTCTGGAAGAGGACAAATACCTATTTGTCATCACACCATGCCCAAACTAGGCAGTCACCCAGCTGCAGGCAATCAGGTTATTTCTCTACTTTGCTATAATGTCTGGCCTCTAAAAACCCCTGCTCACACTTCTGGATACTGTCCTCTGGGCCTTCTTTGGTTTTGAGTGCTGACCAATTCATGAACCATTCTTCATGCAAATAAACTCTGCTACGTGTCACAAATACCACATAAATGCTTTGACTATGTATGTGGCATGAGAGGAATTCTAGATACTATTCATGGGAGTCTTCTGAAAAAAAGATGAGGTTGATATGTGTCTTAAAGACTAGGATGACTATTAGTGGTAGAAGGAAAAACGGAAAATGAGATTCTAAGCAGAGGAAACAGGACAGTCAATGGTATTAACATTCATGGGTTTAACTGTGTGCAGTGTTTCTTTCAGCAGCAGTAACAGAGACAACAAAACAGACACCTCTCAGCAACCATTCCATTTTCCAAATTTCTTTCCTTCTCCAGAAAGGAGAAAAGAAAGACTTTGAAGGAGAGTCCTAAAGTTATTCATAAAGTATTTGAGTAAAGTGTTTTAATCTGAAAAAATATGACTTGAAGTGAGTACACCTTGCCTTTTCTGCCATCTTTGCAAAATGGAATGAATCAGAAAGCTAAACTTTTGCACACCTGAGTTGCAGGGTACAAATTTTAAGTTGGCTTCTTATCTATGGTATTTTTTAAATTTTTTATAGTTGTAGATGGACAGCATGCCCTTATTCATTTATTTATTTGTTATTTATTTATTTTATGAGTGCTAAGGATCAAACCTATTGTCTCACATATGCAAGGCAAGCACTCTGCCACTGAGCAACAGCCTCAGCCACTGTGGCATTTCTTTATAAAAACTAAAAGCTAGGAATAGTGTTCTAGAATATCAAGGAGAATGAAGAATGCTCATATTCATATCATATGTTATCATACTTTAAAAAAAATTCTATTGAGAACCAAGAAAAATTTCTTTATTTCATTAGCCTGGTCTGACCAAGTTGTCAAAGTCAAATCTCATTTTTTAAACCAGACTGCCATTTGCTGGGAAAAAAAAGTATACTAGTTCTAGACCTGGAGACTAGAACCCACAATATCTACATCCAAATCCTAACTTCACCATTTCCTAGGTATGTGACTATGGTCAAGCTACATAATTTCACTCCTTGTCTTTGCATTTCCTCATCTGTAAAATTGTAGTAATAACAAGTCCTACCTCATATACTTCTTAAGAGAATTAAATACATTACTATTTGAAAAGTACATGAATGTTTCCTGGTATGTAGCAAACAAAGTAGTGACGTTTTATTCTAGAGGTCATTTTAAAACAGAAAGACATGTGTCAGTTTTCTGTCACTGTAATAAAATACCTGAGACAAACTTTATAAGGAGAAAATGTTTATTTTTAGTTTAACTGGAAACTTGAAGTTTTGGAGGTTCCAACCCAAAATCAATTGGGCCCATCACTATAGGTCTGTGGCAAGACAGCACATCATGGTGGGAGCACAAGGTAGAGCAAAACTGCTTCCCTGTGGCCAGAATCGAAAAGGAGGGACCAGGGTGAATTCATAATTAATTATTCCATTTGAGAGTATGCCCCATTCAAGGACCTTAAGACTTTTCACAAAGTCCCACCTCTCAAAGTTTTCCCCACTTCCCAATAACAGTACTCTAGGACCACACGTTTAACTCATGGGCCTTTGAGGGACAGCCAAAATCCATCTATAGCAACAAATGTAAACACCAATGATCACTACTCCCCATTTAACTCAACTTTATTAAACAGTAACAATGTAATGGTGATAAGTAAACACAATTTATTATTCTTCGTACTGTTTTTACTATGCCTGAAATGATTGAGAGGTCATTCTTGCTTTTTTATTCTAACATTTACAAGAAAATTCCCAATAATGAAAGTACTAATAAATTACTCAGCTTTAAATGTGTCATTTTTATGTCTGATATCCACAGTAAATTTTGGTTTTTGAATTCTCACCTTACAAATATAAACAAGAATAACTCCAGATTAAAATAAAAATCACTAAGGACAAAATTCCTAAATGATAAAAAGCGGGATTACGAATAATTGTAGGATATAATTATATTAATAAAAAGTTTCACTAATTAAATTATAATAGAATTTCTTCATCACTAGGTTCACCTTTGCTAGAACTTAGTTTCAAAAAAATGTACTTTGAATATATTTGTTTGATCTACTTTTTAAATTGTAGGTGGGTTTGTTCCCTGTGTAGCCTGTGCATTTCATGATGCACCATGTAAAGAACATGGTGTTTGGAATCTTTGCCCGGAAGTGAATTCCAGTCTGGCCATTGGTTAAAATGTTCTAAAAAAAATATTTCAAGTCCCATTGCTATCTTTGCATCTATAAATGACAGAAAAATTCCAAACCACATAGTGGTTAGAATCATAAACTTTATTTGTTCTTTTTAGATATACATGAGAGCAGAGTGTGTTTTGACATATGACATATACATGAAGTATAACTAATTCTAATTAGGATCCTCTTCTTGCCTTTATACATTATGTAGAGTTTCACTGGATGTATATTCATATATGAACATAGCAAAGTTATGCCCCATTCATTCTACTGTCTTTCCTATGCCCATACCTTCTCCCTTCCCTTCCTTCCCCTTTATCTAATCAAATGAACTTCTATTCCTCTCTCCCACACTCCTTATTGTGTGTTAGTATCCGCAAATAGAGAACATTCTTCCTTTGTTTTTTTGGGGGGGATTGACTTATTTCCTTAGCATGATATTATTCAGCTACAATAAAGTCATTCTTCTTTATGGCTAATATTCTATTGTATATATATATACAACATTTTCTTTATCCATTCATCTGGAGAACAGCACCTAGGTTGGTTTCATAGCTTAGCTATTGTGAATTAAGCTGCTATAAATATTGATATGGCTGCATCACTGTAGTATGCTGATTTTAAGTCCTTTGAGTATAAACCTAGGAGTGAGATAACTGAGTCAAATGGTGGTTCTATTCCCTTTTCTGAGGAATCTCCATACAGCCCTCCAGAGTGGATGCACCAGTTTGCAGTCCTACCAGCAATGTATGAGTGCACCTTTTCTCCCCCAAATCCTCATCAACATTTGTTGTTGCTTGTATTCTTGATAATTGTTATTCTGACTAGAGATGGAATCTCAGTATAGTTTTGATTTGCATTTCCCTAATTGCTAGAGATGTTGAACATTTTTTCATATATTTGTTGATTGATTGTATTCTTCTGTGAAGTGTATGTTCAGTTCCTTTGCCAATTTATTGATTGGGTTGTTTGTTTTATTGGTGTTGGGTTTTTTGAGTTCTTTGTATATCCTGGAGATTAATGCTCTCTTTGAGGTGCAATTGGCAAATATTTTCTCCCATTCTATAGACTCTTTGTTCATGTGCTTGATTGCTTCCTTTGTTGTGAGGAAGCTTTTTAGTTTGATATCATCCCATTTATTGATTCTTGATTTTATTTCTTGCTTTAGGAGTATTGCTTAATTTCCCTTTTTTAACTTAAATTGGGGTTGAATAAATGACACTATGTTATATTGCTACTCATAAACAGTACAGCACAATGCTAACTTAGCATTGTTGTGATTATATTAGAGTTCCTACAGTGTCACATATATACTCACAGCATATGCCCTAAACAGATGCTCCTAGACTTTGCTTGGGGTTACTTCCCCATAAACTCATCATATGTTGGAGCTACCATAAGCCCAAAAATGTATTTAATACACCTAACTTGCTAAACATCATAGCTTAGTCTAGCCTCCCTTAATATGCTTAGTACACACAACAGTTGGGGGAAATCACATAACACAAAGTGTTATTTACAATAAAGTGTTTTATATCATGTTATTTGTTGTATAGTGAAATACAGTAGGCACGCTTTAGCACCAAAATAAAATTGAAAAGTTGTAATTTAACAATTGTTATATAGGTACACACTGTATTCTCTATTCATCAAGATAAAGCTAAAAACATCTAAGAAATACAATGGAGCATTAGTTTCAGCTTAAAAAATAAATGTTCTAGTTGATCAAGTTTTTTTTTTGTTGTTGTTGTTGTTGTTGTTTTAAGAGGAAAAAGTTAGTTAACAAGGATTTTAAGTATGGCAACCTCTGTGTCAAGGACTCCTAAGGTAAGTGTGTTGGGCAGGGGAGGGGTCTTTTTACATATTTACAGCACAGAAAATATGTATTTTTCTGGCTAAAAGGTCTTCCCCTCCATATCTTTCTTCTCAGAAGCTCTTCTGCTGATCACCATAAAGAACCAGCCATTTGGAAATTAAGAACTTAGAAAATGATTGGTCAGACTTACCCTAATATTCATATTCCTCTTCCATTTCCCCATCACAGTTGACCTTCATTATAGCCTTGTTTAACTGCTGAATATTCTCAAAACCACAAATGCCCTAGGCCTTCCCTCCACGCTGTCCAGCCACACACACACACCTGACTCAACCTCCTCTAGACCCTCAAAGTTTTACTTCAAATTCTATCCCCTCCAAGTTTCTTTCACTCATTATCTTAAGTGAAATAAAGAACTTAAATCTTTTCTCTTTCTTTAGATCAATACATATATAACTCAAATATATTTCCTCTGGAATTTCGATTTGTGTTTTTGCGAGTCTCTATTCTCTCTCAGACTATAAAATGGGGGACCAGGGCCTTTACCTATTAATATTGTATTTTATATACTTACCACATGTTGTTTGAACATGGTAGACACTCATTAAGTGTTTGAAAAATGTAAATTCAAATCAAGAAAAGATTCCAGAATGGCAGAGCCATTTCCCATTTATAACAAAGAAATGTATCCTGTAAAAATATGAAGTCTTAAATTCAGAACAGACAGAAGTTAGGTTCATAAATGTTCGTTTGAAATAAGTGAATTACTTACTTCATCACCATAATTAAACTTGAATTTCTCCCATAATCATTTTCACACTTAAAAACAAATAATGAAGCCTAAGAGGAGAGGTACAAATGACATCAAATACTTATTTTCCCCTCTAGGAGGTTTTTTAAATCTAAAACTGGATATTTTTTTAAGTATAACAAAATTACAGCAGAGCATGTGATTCATGGATACTTTAAGAAATGGAATTTGAAGTAGGGTTTTCCTAAATACCCTGTGGACAGAGGCTTGATATCTATAACCAGCACTTACTCCCAACTTCAAAGTCAGACCCTTCCCCTTTTGTTGGAAGGTGGCAATGCAAATCAACCTCAGCTCTCTGGTGATTATGTGTAGTCTTTGTACATGGTCATCTAAGATGAGTTCTATGTGGAGACTGTGATCATCAAAGGAACCAGAAGCACAGTGAGGCTTAAAGTATCACTTGCTAGAAAGATAATGATGCTTCGGAAAGGTGGTGTCATTTGATCGTTAGTTCTGACATAAGTGCCATTAAGTACCTTCTTGGCCAAGTGTCAGACCTAACAAACCATGTGTAATTCAAATCTCCAACGAGATTGGACAGGAATGTGCACTGACGAATCAAGAGAGAGGAAGAACTGGAAAGCAAAGCACTTTGGCCCAGCCTTTGCTTCCACCTGCCTGTCAGTTAAACAGTCCCCGTGAGACTGATTCGGGCCACTGCTGCTGTGCAGTCAGTGTCTGAAAAGAGAAAGCAGCTCATCTCAGATTGCCTGCCATACTTGATGTGATAATAATCAATGGTCTTCCCTAACAGAAAATTGATCAAGTTTAGCAAAAATGAGAATGGTCAAAAATAGCAACTACCTAGTTGCCAGTGACTTTCGATGACTTTAAATAAAATATTCCTATAAGGGAAGAATCATTACTGAGCACCTTCCATGTCTGGCTCAGCACTAGGTCCTGCAAGTAGGACTTACTTTATTTTTAACAATAACACTTTTCACTAAGTATTAGTTAGTGTATCATTGAGGCTCAGTGAATCTATTTCCAAGATTTCATGATTAGGAATTATCAAATCCAAAATTTGAACTCAGGGATAATCTTATTTCCTTTCCACTATAGCAAACACATCTCTATTTTACTTGTGGTCTCATTATTTCTAGTCTTAAAATTCTCTTTTTCCTACTAACTACTTTTTCTCTATTCTTCTTTGTATCTCCTTTGCCGCAGTCTGGCTGGGCACAATTCAGGAGCCACTTGTCAAAAGAAACTAACTTTATTTTTAGAACTACAAACGCCAAGCAAAACAGCTCCAAAGGAAAAAACCCTCAGAGCCCAACTGCCACCACCTGCTTCCACAAGCCTCTCACCCACACAAACCTCTCACCACCTCCCACAATCCTCCTGCTCTTGAGGCCGATTGGCTGGGTCGCATGGGCGGAGCCAAAGAAGTCCCCCAATGAGCAGTTCGGTAGTCTGAAGGGCAGGGAAACAGCCCAATGAACATCACCGCAGAGGAGCCAATCAGCTAGATGTTGCTGGGGCCGCTGTGAGCCAATCATTAGCTGGCAGTCTGAAGGGCAGGGAAACAGCCCAATGAACAGCACCGCAGAGGAGCCAATCAGCTAGATGTTGCTGGGGCCGCTGTGAGCCAATCATCAGCCGGCAGCTGGAAGTTTGCTGGCAGCTGGAAGTTTGCTGGGCCCCTTTGGCTGTGGCTCTCAACATCTCCCCCTCTCTGTTTAAACAACAAGCATGTGGCTTAGGGACCGTGCCTGCCTTAGGTTGTCCAATACTACATATGGTCCTTACCCATCTTTGGATGAGCTGACCTCAGGGCGTCAGCCTCCTGTCTTAGGTTGGTACCATTGTAATTGGATCTTACCCGTCATTGACTACCAGTCCAGTATACAGCCACACCCTTTGGCTGTGGCTCTCAACACTCCTTTCCCCCTTTTATCTTCTCACACAAAAAAATAGTCATTCTTCATTACAAGATTCCCCAAGATTTTGTCCATTGCCCTTGAAACATTCAATCATGTACCCTTAAATTCTAGATTCCTATTGTCTGAAAAGCACACACTTTTTTGTGCTAAGAACTCAGTCTCCAAATATAAGCAAATCTTCCATGTTTCAAACAGACTCAGAAAATAATTTTAAAAGGCGCTGTACTCTATGCATGACTGCTTCATCAGCAAGACCAGCGAAGAGAAACCTACCATTAGCAATGGTGTAAATGTGTCCTTGTTACACTTTGCTTATGTTCATGTGCAAGGTATTAAAAAATTTTATATCCTACCCAAACAGTTTTCCCCATTTTCTTCTTCTTTTGCAGAAAGCAAATATTTCACTAGACTTTCAGGGAATGTTTTTTTCCTAATTCTAATTTTTCAGATCAGTGAGCTAGCAACTAGAGAACAAATTGGTGGCAAGGCCTTAAATTTCTGGGAATGTTTTCTAATTATAAGCCAGTTATATGAGATTATGTATCTTCAGATATGTGCCAAGATTTTTCATTTTTGGACTTTAAGGTTTTAGATTGAGGGAAAGCAAAGCAGCAAACATTTTGTAGTTAGACCACGTATTTCTCTCAGCCGATCAGTGTCACGACCATCGCCTCCCATGCCTCCACATATAGTCCTTGGTCAAAGACTTCAGTAGCTGCTGCACAGTCTGTTTTTCTGCCCAAATTTTGCTGTCACCATCGTAGCCAATGCCATCATCACTGACAGATAGGATCTTCACCTGTATCCTCCATTCCCCTACAGGTAAGCCCAACGACAGTCCCAGATTAGCTCTCTCACCCTCCAGGATGGACCTTCTTCATAATTCTTTTTTTTTAATATTTATTTTTTTTAGTTTTTGGCGGACACAATATCTTTATACACAATATCTTTATTTGTATGTGGTGCTGAGGATCAAACCCAGGCCACATGCATCCCAGGCGAGCACACTACCGCTTGAGCCACATCTTCAGCCCCTCTTCATAATTCTTAAATTCAGACTCATTACAGCTTAACTATGACAATTTCATTCAATTATTCACACTTTGCCAACTCTTCCACCTAATCAGCACCTCTGATTTTAGTATCTCTCAACCTTAGATTCTGTACCTGTCTTCACTTCCTTCAGTTAAGCTTGGATCCCACAGCAATTACTCAATTCCCTGTTGTGCCACTTTTTCCAATTATCTTCCCTACTTTGCTCACAGATGTTTATAAAACCTCAACCATCAATCTCAGTGCTGCTGGGAACAGCTGGAAAGTCATCACACATCCTCTCCTTGGATGAGTCTATGTACTCATGAGAGCCTGTCTTGACTTTGGTTTCCATTCTCCTGTGTTCCTAGAAGTTCTCCTTTTCCCCAGACACGTTCTTCTGATCTTATTTAACTTTGCTAGAACTTACTACCCAATCATCTTCTTCCCTCTCACATTTTTTTCATTTATTTATTTATATAATATTTATTAAACATCTACTATTTGCCAAGCCCTAATTTCAGCAAATGGCCTTGACTGCTAATTTGCAAAGAACATGGAATTTATTAGCCAGGTTATTCTTTAACTTCTTGTTATGCCAGCTACAAACTACTCAGCATCTCTTTCCATCTTTACTTTTTTCCTCTTTAGGAAAGAATATCTCCCACCCCCCAACCTCACTGAAGACACTTCTGTCTTTCTTTCATAGTCTACTCCAGCTTCTTCATCTTTGTCCTCAGCCTCTTTGGTTCCATATAACAAGTTTGAAACATCCTCAAGTCCTCTCAGTTTAAACAAATAAACAAACTGCTCTGCTACTCCCATTCCAGCTACTGATGTTCTTTCTTTGTCCACTGCCTCACCTCCCATTTCCCCCAAAGCCTCATGTAGATCTGCTTCACCTCCCACTACACGACCAGAGCATCATTTGCCAAAGATTTCTGTGATCTCTTTGATTCTATGGCCAGGAGACAGTGGATACTCTTCACCTTTCTGAAATGTCTAACACTTGTCTACTCTCTCTTCATAGACTTCAGAAGCATCTGTGCTCCTAGTTTTCTTATTACCTCCTCAGATTCTTGGTGGGTGCCTCAGTCTTTGTCCTTTGCCTTTAGACTGATGTCCCAATCCACTAATGTGGCAAAAGACACCTTTAAGTTCTCACCTTTGCCTTTCCACGGTGCCTCTCTCCCATCATAATACATATAGCTTCAGTTTTTCATCTCCCCCACACCTTCCCTTTCCACTTTTGCCCAGTAATACCTACCCCCTCAGGTGTGCTGCTTTCTTTAATTCCCTTTCCATTCTATTTCAAATTTCCATTGAAATTTCCTGTGTTCCCATGTGATGGTGAACTTCTTAAAAGCAAAGAGTTATGAAGAATAGACAGTGATATAACATAGGATCTGGAAAATAGGTGTCCAGTGACTTTTTAAAAATTTATTTCATTTATTAATTCTATGTCTTTGTATGTTTTTAATTTCTTCATTGTAACTTTCTTTGATACGGCCTCACAAAATTTTTCAAAGATATGGGTTCCATATTTGATGGCCAAGCATTAAATAATTATTCTTTTAAACATAGTGCTTTGTAGGCATGCATGATTAACTTCAAAAACTTAAGTTGGTCTTGATATTATGAGTCTCTAGTAAATTAACCTCCTCTTGGGTTTACCATTGTCATAATAAATTCTAGTTTGAAGTAGAGTATGTCTAAAGAATTAAGACACATATTACAACATACACAAAGCTTACCATTTTTATAGTAGGGGACTGCAGATAGGACAATGGACTAAGACAAAAAAATCCATAGTCACAGTATATATGGACACTCCATTGGTTTTGGACTGCTGCTGTAACAAATTGCCACAAACCTCGTGTTTTATAAGAACATCAATTGATCACCTTAGAGTTCTGGTCCAATTCAGATCTCAATGAACTAAATCAAGGTTTAGGCAGGGCCATATCCCTCTCTAAAGGCTCTGAAACAAAACATGTTTTCTTGTTCTTTCCAGCTTCTAGAAGCTGCCCAGACTCCTTGACCCATAATCTCTTCTTCTTTCTTTAAGGTTATCTTTCTCCATCTTTAAAGCTGTCTACATAGCATCTCTTTGACCCTTGTTCTATCATTACATCTTTTTCTCTAACTATTGCCAGACAAGGTTCTCCCCCAAGGAAAGATTCATGAGATAAGATTGGCCCCACCTAGATAATTTAGGGTAGTCTAACTATATATGAAGGTGATATCACAAATCACTAGGAAAAGAAGGTGACATCACAAATCACATTATAATAATTGGTGTTGGGTCAGCTTAAACAGCTATTTGTAAAAAGATAAATTTTATTTGTATTTCACGTAATTAATAAAGATAAACCACTTAGATCTCTATGTATAAAATAAATCTCATATATACTCAAAAATGAGAAAACATAAAAGCTTGATGAGTTTGACTTTATTGTAAAATGTCAAAATTTAAATGACAAATTAAGAGAATATATTTGTGGTTTTCATTAGAAAGAAAAAGGTCTAATTTCCCTAAGACAAAAATAATTATTAATAGGAAATAGGTAAGAAGACAAAACATAACAATAAAAAATGAGCAAAAATATGAACAGACATTTAGCAGAAAAATAAAAAGTCCTAGACATATAGAAAAAAAATATATCACTCTCTTTCATAATTTTTGCTAGAGTTTGGTCTGAAATGTCTCCCAAAGACACATGCGTTAAAAGCTTGGTCACTAGCCTATGTTGCTTTAGGAAGATGGTGAACTTTTAGAAGGTAGGGCCTAGTGGAAGGAATTAGGTTGTTGGTGGGGCCCTTGAAGGGGATATTGGGACCCCACCTCTTCCTCTCTCTCTTTCCTTCTGGCTGCCAGGAGGTGAACAGCTTCTCATGCTACACACTCCTACCATGAGAGTTTGCCTCACCACAGGCCCAAACGGGGCCAAGTGACCATGGACTGAAACTATAAGCCAAAATAAACCTTTCTCCTTTTAATTTGATAATCTCAGGTGTTTTATCACAGTAGAAGTCAAACAGACACAATTGGAAAATGACAAGGTAAAACTATACAATGATGCAATGCCTCACCCATTTGATTAAAAAACGTTGAACAAGTTGGCAATATCCTGCGGTGAAACATTCACATTACATACATTCAAATATGTGCTGAGGAATATACCAAATTAAATAAACCCTAAAAAGGGAATTTGCCATAGTTAATGGAATTAAATATACATATAACTGTTAGCCAGATAATACTAAGAGAAAAATCAACCGTGATCTTCACAACCATGAAGTAACCTATGCCTAAAGTTCCTTATGACAAGATCATTATAAGAACAGCAAGGTTTAAATAAAATTATGTTATGCCCAGGGGTGGAATTCTGTGCAGTCAGGCCAAAGAAAAAGGACATTCTCCAGGAAAGAAAGGAAGTGTGTTCAGCGATCCATTTCCTGTGCTCCCTTTGTGTGAGACTGATAGGAAAATTAGAATTTTATGTGTATAAAATGTATACATATATTTGTATGCATGCTGTTTCTTAGCTTTGGTATAAGAAACACAGGAAGAATAAATAGAAATTAATGAAAATGGTTAACTATATATTGGGTATGAATAAGAAAATAATGTAGAAAGAAGATCCTCCTTATATTCACTAGAATATTGAATATAAATGGAAAGAAATGAATCTAGTTGTTATTAACTTCAACATAGAGAGAAAAGAATTATTATGAGAAACTTTTGAACACAGGACTCTGTAGATCCATATTAGGTATATTCTGAGGACAATAATAATTTAGAGAGAAAATAGGAAAATATTAATTGTAGAATAATGAGAAAATTTAAGTATTTTAGTAGTTGTCTAACTTTTCTGTGTATTTGAAATTTTTTATAAGATATCAAAAGACAATCTGATACAAACATTTCTTAAGAAAAAAAGAGAAGGCTCTACTTAGACAGTATAATAAGAAATTAAAGCACTTCACAGATTTGATATTTCTGCACAATAATCATCCTGATTTAGGAAGGGCTCAGTCTATAAATTTAAGTGCCCTTAGAGTTATTATATTTAGGTACACTTAATACATATTTCTTCTTTCATAACATTATTTATCTTGCAGTTGCCACACTCTTTGAACAATCAGAAAATCCAAGATGGAAAATAAATTATCCACTTCATGTGAAAAATTTTGCATAATTATTTTGAAAACCAAAGCAAAGTACTTTGATATATAATATTTCTAATATTTATATAAAAACCTTCACTTTCTCAAACATTATGTTTCTCTGAGATAAATTAATAATCTCAGAGCATAGAAACTTGCAGCTCTAAACCCAGCAGTATTGCTAGATTTTAATCTAGACAGTTGTTTATCCTGTGTGTCCTGGAATCACCCTTTCACCCAAATGAAAGCAGAATAAGAGTCTGTCTCTGGAAGCATGGTCACCAAGACCACTCTGAAATCTCACTCCATTTCATCACTGGCTTTTGTAGTGCTGGTATGGTTTATGTGTATGAATTTACAGAATACTGCAGCAATCTGAACTGAGAAAGATGCTAATTCACAAAGTACTTGAGAAATGTAAAGTTTACACAGTAAAAAATAACAAAACTTGAGTAATTTTAAATGGACATCAACTCAAACTACCAAAATGTAACTCACTCTAAATGAGTAAGTTGTTGTGCCTTCAGGATTTGAAATAGTGGTTATCAGTGTGGACTTTGCATTCATGACAAAATGCCTATTGGATTGACAAGTTAGGAATAAGCCGTTTGTCATCAAATTTCTGGATGACATCTCTTCACAGGCCAGTTTTCAGGTCTTGAGGAAAGGAGGCATGGTCTTTATCAGAGTCGCCTTGTTAAACAGAATCTGGTGGTGCAAGCCCCTCTACAGGTGTCAAGAGGGGGTCAGCTCCAAAGACACTAACAGCAAGGCATTCGAACAAAATTCATTTTGTTTTCGATTAGTCTCCCTTTCTGAAGTCTCCTAAATTATGAGCATAGTTTTAAATAGGAGTATAACATACTATGTATGTGTTAAAATTTAGTAGAGTATGCCTCCTATGGTACTTATTTCACGACACATTAACAACAAAGTATGAGGCTGCTTGGTAAATCAGTAAGGTCAGTGCAAAACACATCAAATAAATCATCAGCTATTATTAAGACACTGCTTAATTTAAGAAACATATGGAGAAATCAAAGACATGAAACAGCTCTCCCTAAGCATCAAACACAATCTTTCCACTGTTTTCCAGACATTTATTTATGAAACACTACAGTGTCTATAGCTGTAAATCAGATATGGACCTTGACCCCCAGGTATTTATAGTCTTGTAAAAGTGATAAGGCCAATTGCCAAAAAGCTATAAAGCTGAGATAGCTAAAGTAAAGGCCTGGGAAAGATATTAAAAATACAGGAGTTGGATGAAGTGAAGAGGATAGACGGTTTCACCTGAATGGAAGCTTAAACCCAACATGTCTCAAATTGCACACCTCTCTCCTCCCTTGCCCATGCGCTTGCTCACTGCTTTCTTCAAAGAAATGATAACGTATTAAACAGAATGTAGGCATGGGGCTATACTGGGGATAGAACATTGAGTCAAATGCAATGCCAGTGCTCAGAAAACTTTCAGCCTAGTCACAGTGTGCCTTGACTCATGGCACCTCCATATACCCTTGCATCAAGCATCGAACCTGAAAATTATTTTTCATTCCTTCTCCTTTATATTTAGTTGGATGTCAAGCCTGACCACTTCTACCTCTCTTCTTTTCAGCCACACCTCTATGCTCCAAGTCCAGCTACTTGTAAATCCTTTGTTGCAACAGCACTGTCTCCAAACGTGGTCCTTTAGCTCAGAAAGTTTACAAAAGGATGTCTGATTCGTTAGTGTGGACATCAAGACTCTCATATCCAAATGCCTTTCTCTCCTGCTGTGCATTTCCACCTTGACTGCACCTACCTCTCAAGATGATCACCTTTCCTGAATTTTAAGTTTTTTTTCTACATTAGAAACACTATTTTCATGAAGTCATGTCTGAAATACATGATTAGAGGAGAGTAGCTACATTGTGCTCAGTCGTGGATTTAATCTAAATCTTAAATCTCCACCGTTTTTGCCATACTAGAAAGTTTTAGAATTCACCTGAACTATTATCTTCACTTCTGGGCATTATGCTTTAAGTTGAAATGGATCAAATAGAAATATAACTAGAAGGAAATCATAAGGTTGATGAAGGAACTTGAAACCCTATGATCCAGAAAACTGTTGAATTAGAGAGGCTAATTTTGGGAAAAATGAATATTCAGAAAGGAGATGATTGTATTCAAATATCACTTGAAAATGAAGATTGTATTTGTATAAGACATCAAGATTTAAACAAACAAACAAAAATATCCAGTGGGTAAAAAGTTTCAGGTAGAAAAGAATTTAATAAATGTTTTAAATTCAAGCACTACTTTTTTAACATCTCTTAAAAAGCCAGGGTTGCCTTAGAAAATAATAAAGTAGTAAATTCCCTTTCACCACAGAAGTTTGAAGAGAGTTGGCAATGACCTGATGGTCAGTTCTACAACATGGACTCTGACACTGGTGATGACCAAATTATCCAATTTGCAACTAGGAATTTTATGATTCTTTTATTCTGTCGATAAAGACAGAGCTCTTAAAAAAAAAGGATTAGACGTCTTGAATGTATTTCAAACACAGAAATAAAAATAGTTATTACTCCAATTGTAAAGTGATATTTGTTTTTCTCATTCTCTTCAAAATAGGTAAGTTCCAATGAGTTTTTTTTCATCTTAAGGAATCCAAACAATAAGTTGAAAAATTAATAGTACATTAGTGTTCAGTTATCTTTTACTTATCCTCAATCTTGCCTGTTCTATGTGAAACTGAACTAAAGATGGTTCTGGAGATGAGGATTTTCTCTAGTGAGGTTTTACAGAATAAGCAGAAAGAACATGGCCAGACAGCATGGAAAGCATTTCATTACAATAAGGGAAGAGAAGAGAAAGCCAGGTGGAACCTTGGCCAAACTACAAAGTGAGTGGTCTTCAGAAGCAACAATTTTAACTTTTTACTTTTTCATAATATTTGAAATTTGTTCCAGAAACTCTGTTTTACTTTAAAAAGTTGCATTTAAAATAACTCTGAAAGTTGAGGACCAATACTTCTTCAACATTCAATAAATATGAATGAGTTTCATTATAGAAGTGCTCAAAATGTATTCTTATCTCTTTAGAAAGGGTTCTGCTTTACTTATGATTTAATTTTGGATTGTACTCTGCATAAAATGTATATTAAATGTAAATACATACAAAGGAATAAGAGAAGTAAAGCACTATTCCTATCTTCGTGAAGCTTATAACAAAGAGAAAGAGCAGGTATTACATCTATAAAGTAATCACGGGGAATGTATACCAGGCAACATATTAACAGATTGGATTCACAGATAATGGCAAAAGCTATGCACATAAATGCTAAAAGAAACCTATATTTAAAACAGGATTAAAATTAGGTGGGGTCACACAGAAATATTTTCTGCATGGGTAGGGTTGTTAATGAAAAATTTAAAGATAGGAATAAAATAAGCTTTCTGACTTCTTTATCAATCTTTTCATTTTTAAGACCTTTCATGAATATTTAGCAAGAAAAAAATCAGTCATCTCTCTGTTTTCAGATCATTTGCTTTCCATTTGCTAATAACCACTGTATCTTGAGTTTGAGGGAGCTTAACGTTACTTAGGCTTACATACCAAATGACAGATTTGGGGTTCTTCTCAGGCACACTGTGTTTTAGAAGATCCTGTCAAAGACAAAGTTTGCTCAAACTTGCATTGGGAATCAAAAAGCTGCAAAGGGACAGCCCAGTTTACCTCAGTGAGTGCTGTTGCTACTTATATTAACTGTCACTTCTGTTGGCCAGACATGTTGCTGGTGATACCATGGGCAACCGCAGGCCTTAGTAATGACTCTCGCACTTTTATTATCCTTTCTTTCTTCCTCCCTCCCTCTCTTGATCTCTTCCTCCTTCCCTCTCTTCCAATCTCTCTTTCTTTTTGCTTTCATTACTTTTTAAGGAAAAGTGACCTTGAGTCTAATTTTCTTCCAGCCACTAGGCCAAGATTCTCTTGCTCATATATGGGACCTCTAAGACCTAAGCTTACTTAATTATGGGCATGATAGATTCCATTGTCACTTTCATCAAAAGAAAGCAAAAAGGATAAACATAAATTAAATGTGGACACGCCGCTTTTAGCTTGTGGTATACAACCTATGAGGTGGACTGATTGACTTAAAACGCATCTTAAACACTATTGCCTTTCTTCACAGTGGGGTCCAGGATTCTGGATCTGGATTCTAGCTATGATGTGCCCAGTGCTTGATAATTTATCTTTCTTTCTCTGCCACACACACCCTCTCATTTAATTCTCCAAACAACCCCATAAAGAATATAGCTTAGCCCTATTTTTTTAAGTTAAAAATGTATGTTCTAAGAATTTAAATAACTAACCAATTGGCAGGCAGAAATCCCTAGCATAACCACAGTTTTGAACAGATTTCTTCTGAACTCCAACACATGTGTGCCTGAGGCCTGACAGCCCTGCAGGTCTTATAATCATCCAGCTGGGGACCCCCATGTACAAGTGTGGAGAATGCCACTCCCCTCAGTAATAGGGTCCCCACCTGTGTAGCCTCTTTTAAAATTATGTCTGGGCCTCTTTCCTTTCTCATTCCCAGTTTGAAAAGTAAATACTCAGCTATCCTCCCCCGCCACACACACACATCCCCACATAGACACTCTCTCCTGGTTGTGCGGGAGCACCTCTGGGGTTCCTGTGCTGTATTCTAGTGAACTCCAGAGGATTGTCTGAAAGGCCTACCCCCTTCTGAACCCCACCCAGGAAAGAGCTGGCATTAAGCTTGACAAAGTTAACTTACTAGCACTTGGCTCAATGTCCCAATTCTACTTCCTAGGATGTCAAATCGGAGAAGGTTCCAGTCCTTCATTCTACTCTTTCTTCCGACTCCTCCCATCCCTAGGAAGGGCTCCCCGCCCCTGCCTTGCAGGAAGCCTTTGACTTGGTGACTCCTTCCTCCTATTCTAGCTCTTTGTGAAAACCTCTGTGCTCTAGTATTCTAGAGTCAGCTTTCAGGACTTGAAAGAAAACCATTTCCTTATTCAACAGAGTCTGATTTTTACAAATCAAAAGCATTTGCTCCTAGGCTATGATTTCTGTAAGAACTCAAAACATGGTATTTATTTTAAACTCAAAGCAATTTCTTCTTTGTCAAGGATTTTCTGAAATAATGAATGTCCCATTTTCAATGGGAGAAGGACTCAGACGAATTAAAGGGTAAGAAAAACAGCCACACACACAAAAAACATATTGGTCAAATTTTATCAGAAAAATTTATCCTGACATTTTAAATTATTTTGTTCACTTTAAAAAGTAAAATTCAAAACTTGAAAAGGGAAAATTCAAATTGACTAAAAATAATTTCTATTTCTTGTTTGGACTGGTTTAAAGAGTCATCACAAAATCTTTTTTTTTTTTTGGGGGGGGGGGTTGTGGGGTGGGGAATGATTGGAGATTGATTTCCAGGGGCACTTTATCACCAAGCTACATCCCCAAACCTATTTGTTCTTTTATTTTGAAACAGTCTTGCTAAATTGCTGATGCTGGCCTAGAACTTAAGATCCTCCTGTCTTAGCCTTCAAAATTGCTGGTATTGCAGGTGTATATCACCATGCCCAGCATGAAATATTTTTAGGTCATTTAAAGTAACGATACTTGACATCATCACATAGCTCCTGAAGCAACATCTAGAGCACATAAGTAGAAATGATTGGCTTAAGAACTCTGCTTTACAATCAACTATAAAATGCTTCAGATTAGGTCATCTATAGCTATAGGTGCTTCTTTCTTTCCATGTTTCTCAGAAGATCTATGAAAAAGATAAATTGCAAATTTTAAGCCTCTAGCAACAATTATACAGACACATGAATAAAGTTTATTTTACAAAATGGCACTTGCTTTATCTATATGCAACAGAACTATTAAAGTTATGCATTTCTGTTTATAAAAATATGGCTAAAAGCATTATGTTGCTCTAAAATTTAGTGTTGTGATGGTTATACATATATGTGAATATACTAAAAGTTATTAAATTAGAGATTTTAAATGGGTGAATTGTAAGATGTGTGGATTATATCTAAGGCAAGAGACAGGAGGCAAAAGTCAAACATTAATGGACCAATGACTATTTTTGTTTGTTTGTTTTTTTGGAACTGGAGATTAAACCCAGGGGCACTTAACTACTGAGACACATCCCCAGCACTTTTTATTTTTTGAGACAGGTTCTTGTTAAGTTGCTTAGAGTCTCACTAATTTGATGAGACTGCCTTTGAACTTGTGGTCCTCCTACCTCAGCCTCCCCGACTACTAGTATTATAGGCATGTGCCACCAGGCCCAGCCCAGTGGCATTCTTTATTTATAGGGAAAACAATTCATATGGACCACAAAAACAAAATAACAAAAAAACTGAATAGCTAAAGCAATCTTAAGCAGAAAGAACAATGAAGTAGGCATTACACTACCTAACTTCAAATATATGGAAAGCTATAATAAGCAGCATGTTATTGGCATTTAGTACAATCATACAGACCAATGTAACCGAACAGAGAGTCAGAAGTAAACCTACACCTCTACAACCAAATGAACTTTGACAAAGTCTAAGAACACACTTTTGAAAAGGAAAAATGTTTCAATAAAAGTGCTGGAAAAATTGGATATCAACCCTTTGTGTATGTCAGCCTTCTGTTGCTAGAAAATATACCTGAGATATTCAACTCAAAAGGATGAAAGATTTGTTTGGGCTCACAGTTTCAGAAATGTCAGCCCATGGTCACATGGTTCTGTTACCTTTGGGCCTATGATATAGGCCCAAGGAAATATATAATGGAGGCAGCAGCTTACCTTATGCAGACAGGGGACAAGAATAGATAAATAAATAAATGAAAAGGAGAAGTAACAGGATCCCAAGGTTCCTTTAAGGGAACACCCACACAATGACTTAATTTCCTCTAATTAGACCCCACCTACTAAAGGTTCTACCACCTCCTGAGAGCATCACAGGCTGGTGACCAAATCATTAGGATATAGGCCTTTGGGGAACATATATTAACCAAACTACAACATCTAATGCAGAAGGACAAAACCAGACCATATATAAAAATCAATTCAAAATGAAGTAAAGAGCCAAGCACGGTAGCTAGCACATGCCTGTAATTCCAGGGACTCCAGAAGCTGAGATAGGAAGATCACAAGTTTAAAGCCAGCTTCAGCAGTTTAGTGAGGACCTAAGCAATTCAACAAGACACTGTCTCTAAATACAACATAAAAATAAAAAGGGCTGGGGATATGACTTTGTGGTTTCATGCCCCTGGGTTAAATCCCCAGTAAAATATCTAGGGATATATCTGGGGATAAAAATCCCCCCACCAAAATAAATAAATAAATAAATAAATGGATTAAAGACCTAAATATATAACCTGAAACTAAGAGATAAAAGAAAACAAACACAAAAGGTTTTTTTTTCTAGATGAGACCCCAAAAGTTTAGGAAATAAAAGCAAAAATAGACAAATGTAATTTCATCCCCTTTTCCTTTGCTTCTGCACAGCAAAAAAAAAAAAAAAAAAAAAAAAAAAAACAAAAAAAAAAACAACAACAAAGTAAAGAAACAACCTACAGAATGGGGAAAAAAATACTTGCCAACTATATGTCTGACAAGGGTTTAATATCCAGAATATTTAAAGAACTCAAACAATTCCACAGCCGAATATTTTTAAAAGAAACCAAATAATCCAATTGTAACATGAACAACAGATCTAAATAGACACACAAATGACCAACAGGTATGTTTAAAAATATTCAATATTAATAATCATCAGGGAAATGCAAATCAAAACCATAGTGGGATATCATCTCACTCCAGGTAGAATGGCTATTGTATAAAAGACAAAAGATAATAAGTGCTGAAAAAAGACGTAGAGAAAAGGAAACACTTGCATATTGTTTGTAGCAATGTATTTTTGTAAAGACATTATAGAAAACAGTATGGAAGTTCCTCAGGAAATTAACAATAAAACTACCATATGATCCAGCCATTCCTCTATAGTATTAGAGCCAAAAGAAATGAAGTCAAAGTGTAAAACAGACATCTACACTCCTATGTTTAACAGCATAATTCATCATACCCAAGAAAAAAAAAACAAGCTAAGTGTCCACCCATTGAGGATTGGATAAGGAAAATGTGGTACATATACATAACAGAATATAATTCATTCACACACACACACACACAAAAGAGGAAATCCTGTGAAATCTTGACATTTGGAACAACATGGGTCAAAATGGAGATCATTATGTTAAATGACAGAAATTAGGGACAGAAGGACAAGTATCATATGATCTCACTTGTATGTGGAATCTCAAAAAGTTGATCTCATAGAATAGTGGCTACCAGAGGCTGGGGGTTGTAGGGAGGTGAGAGAGCTTGAGAACATTTGATTAAAAAGACCAAGGTATAATAAGATGAGATAAAGCAGTTTTGATGTGCTATTGCACAGTGGTATGACTATCGGTAATCATGGATTGTATAGTATTTTTAGGGGAAAAAATGGGTAAAATAGTTTTAAATGTTATCACCATAAAAAAGCAATAATTGAGGAGGTAGATATGCTTACCCTCATTTGAACATTTCACAATGCACACATTTGTTCAAAATCACATGGTACCCCTAAATATGTGCAATGTTTATGTATCAGTTTAAAAACTTGCATGGACAAGGGCTGTAGACATCTAGAATGTATGTAATTCAGAAGCAAGATGTACCTGGGTAGCCAGGCACAGTGGCACACGCCTGAGTTCAAGACAAGAGGATGGCAAGTTCAAAGCCAAGTGACTCAGTGAGACTCCATCTCTAAACAAAATAGGCTGGTGATGTGGCTCAGTTGAGTGCCTGTGTTCAATCCCTGGTACCTCCCCTCCAAAAAATTTACATAGATCTGTCAAAACATTGCAGAGGAACTAATTGATCTTGTTGGAAGAAGGAGCAAAAGGCCTGCTGATAAGAAAACTATACCCTAGGGTAAATGAGCAGGAAATCAGAAAATTATGCTCCCATGTGGATGTTCCTATCTGGTCATTTTGGATAAAAGTTAAAAGTTACAGTAAGGATAATTTTCTTTTTTAGTGATTTTTTCTAAATCATGAACATAAGAAATTCACCTATATGAATAATTGTGTCTACTGCAAGCAGAAACACTACAGTTTTTAACAGTTTTGTCTTTAATTCCCTACTGAAATAATCTTGTATTGCAATTGTAAAGAACATTCAGAATGAAGATCTATTAATCTGCTACCTCAATCATTGGGACTGGAATAGTCAGTTAAGCCAGTTTACTCTATTACATTTTAGAACACTTAGAAATAGTTGTAAGTAAGACATACAACTGAAAAAAAATTTAAAAAAAATTAAAACATGGTTTCCTACTAAACGAAGTTTACTATCAATGATATTAACTAAAATTGAGCAGTTATTGCTTGGCTTTCTCTTCTGCTACAAAGAAGAAAAGGTTTCAGATGTAATAAAGTTGATTTATATATATCTAAGACAGCTATTTTTTAAAATTTCCTATCACTAGGCAGTATTTTAAGAGCCCCCTTAGGAATGTCAAACCACACATGAAAAGAAAAAAACAATTTCATCTGCAAAAAATCTGTTCACATACTAGTTGGCAGGTTGTCTGGCCAGTTTTTAGTCTTATATGTATGCTCCCTTGTGTGAGGAACACTATCTGACATTTTAAAACATTAGATCAGAGGCTGAAGCCAAAGATTGTTTGTTTGGAAATGTTTATCTGTGTCTCCAATCCTTTCCTTTAAATGTGTATTTGCTTTGAACTGTATAAATAAATGAATGAAGGAGTGTTTGTTTCTAGGTCACAAACTGCGTTGGAGGGTTACCCCTATCATTTTCCTAACCTGTTCTTCTTATAACAAAAGTGGATCCTTCCCTTCTCCAGCAGGCAGAACTGCAAAGCTTACACAAGGTGTTCAAAGAATGCTTTGATATATTGCTTAAAATACTGTCCTCACAAATATACTGAGAATCTGCACCTGACCCCATTTTAGCAATATAAATATGGGTGCTGGTTTCTAGGAAGATTCAGAGCTTGGTAGTCAGGAAGGATGTGGCAGAGAATTAACATTGACTTCATTCATGACTGCCTTTAATGCTAGTGCCACCAATGCTTCTTAGCAGTAACAGCAGTAACCCCCTGTAAGAAGAGGCCAAAGAGGCCAAAGAGGGATGCTCTGGGAAGTAGGAAATAGCTCAAAGGGGAAAAAGGAGAGGAAATGTTAACAGTAAAAAAAAAAGGCAGCACTAATTCCTTTATACCTCTCAAAACTCGAAAAGCATATACATCCAATTTGAGGGTTTGGACTATAAACCAACTAGTAAAAGTTGCAAAAGTGAAAACAGAATCTCCTTCACTTTTAGGGATCCACAAAACCTATCACTGGGTAAAAGACCAGAAAGGGGAGTGAAAAGCTACTGAGTTGACATTGTTTCCTTGTTTATCATAATTAAATTTATTATCTTGTTCAATTGAAGTCTACCTATGAAAATATTTTTAAAACCTAAGGCAGCTGCAACCCTCGGGCGGGCGGGTCAGGCCCAGCAACCAGCCAAGTGACAGAGCAGCTACACGCGCCTGCGGGGAACGCTGACTGGACCCACTAGGACAGGTCCAGCGGCTGGCTGAGGGCCAGGCCCGTCCCCTCCCCCAGTGTCTGCAAGGTAGGCGGGACTGTGAACACCAGCAGAGCGGGCCCAAAGCCTGCTGAGGGGCGGAACCGGCCCCTCCCCCAGTGCCTGCAAGCTACGCGAACCTGCAACCCATCGGGAGGTTAGGCCCAGCAACCTATGGAGTGACACAGGTGCCCCTGGCGCCTGCTGGGTAGGCGGACCTTTGACAGACCAGCAGAGCCGACCTAGGGCCTGCCAGCATGGTAGACGGATCACACTAATTGGAGGAGGATAACAGCCACTACCTGCCCTGCAAGGGTGACTTTTCAACTATACAAGAGCAATATAAATAAATAGAGGGAAAATATCAAAGACACAACAATTTCACCAAGCAGAAAGAAACGCCAGCAGTATGAAACGACAAGGAAAGAAAGAACCACAGGCAATGCAGGTCAACTCAACTTTAGAAGAGGTAATAGCTGCAACAGATGGAATGTCAGATAGAGAGCTCAGGACATACATGCTTCAGAGGATCTGGAGTCTCAAGGAAGACATGAGACAGCAAAATCAGACAATGAAAGATCACATTGACAAACAAATCCAGGAAGTAAAAGATCAATTTCACACGGAGATAGAGGTAATAAAAAACAAACAAATAGAAATCCTAGAAATGCAGGAAACAATAAACCAACTAAAAACTCAATTGAGAATACTACCAGCAGAGTGGATCACTTAGAAGATAGAACATCAGACAATGAAGACAGAGTATTTCAACTTGAAAAGAACATAGATAGCTCAGCAAGTCTACTAAGAAACCATGAGCAGAACATTCAAGAACTATGGGATAATATCAAAAGACCAAACTTAAGAGTCATTGGGATACAGGAAGGCACAGAGCTCCAAACCAAAGGATTAAGCAATCTATTCAGTGAAATAATACAAGAAAACTTCCCAGACTTGAAGAATGAGACAGAATCCCAAATCCTAGAAGCCTACAGGACGCCGAATGTGCAAAATCATAAGAGATCCACACCTAGACACATTATAATGAAGATGTCCAACATACAGAATAAGGAGAGAATTTTAAAAGCTACAAGGGAAAGGAAGCAGATTACATTTAGGGGTAAACCAATCAGGATAACAGCTGATCTCTCAACACAGACTCTAAAAGCTAGAAGATCCTGGAATAACATATTTCAAACGCTAAAAGAAAATGGGTTCCAACCAAGAATCGGGTATCCCGCGAAATTAAGCTTCAGGATGGAAGATGAAATTAAAACATTCCATGACAAACAAAAGTTAAAAGAATTTGCAGCTAGAAAACCATCTCTTCAAAAAATCCTTGGCAAAACACTACAGGAAGAGGAAATGGAAAACAACAATGAAAACCAACAGTGGGAGGTAGGACAGTAAAGGGGGGAAAATAATCAAAGAGGAAAACAAATCAGGTTTAATAGCATTAATAAACAAACTATGGCTGGAAGAACAAACCATATCTCAATAATAACCCTAAATGTTAATGGCTTAAACTCACCAATTAAGAGACACAGGCTAGTTGAATGGATCACAAAACAAGACCCAACAATATGCTGCCTGCAGGAGACACATTTGATAGGAAAAGATATACATAGACTGAAGGTGAAAGGTTGGGAAAAATCATATCACTCATATGGACTGCGGAAACAAGCAGGAGTGTCCATACTCATATCAAATAAAATAGATTTCAAGCCAAAGTTAATCAAAAGGGATAAAGAGGGACACTACATACTGCTCAAGGGAACCATACACCAACAAGACATAACAATCATAAATATATATGCCCCAAACAACGGGGCTGCTATGTTCATCAAGCAAACTCTTCTCAAGTTCAAGAATCTAATAGACCACCATACAATAATTATGGGAGACTTTAACACACCTCTCTCACCACTGGACAGATCTTCCAAACAAAAGCTGAATAAGGAAACTATAGAACTCAATAATACAATTAACAACCTAGACTTAATTGACACATATAGAATATACCACCCAACATCAAGCAGCTACACTTTTTTCTCAGCAGCACATGGATCCTTCTCAAAAATAGATCATATATTATGTCACAGGGAAACTCTTAGTCAATATAAAGGAGTAGAGATAATACCATGCATTTTATCTGATCACAATGGAATGAAACTGAAAATCAATGATAAAAGAAGGAAGGAAAAATCATGCATCACTTGGAGAATGAACAATAGGTTACTGAATGATCAATGGGTTTTAGAAGACATCAAGGAGGAAATTAAAAAATTCTTAGAGTTAAATGAAAACACAGACACAACATATCAGAATCTATGGGACACATTGAAAGCAGTTCTAAGAGGAAAATTCATTGCTTGGAGTGCATTCCTTAAAAAAAGAAAAAACCAACAAATAAATGATCTCATACTTCATCTCAAAATCCTAGAAAAAGAAGAGCAAAACAACAGCAAAAGAAGTAGAAGGCAAGAAATAATTAAAATCAGAGCTGAAATTAATGAAATTGAAACAAAAGAAACAATTGAAAAAATTGACAAAACTAAAAGTTGGTTCTTTGAAAAAA
Source organism: Urocitellus parryii (assembly GCF_045843805.1). Taxonomy (NCBI): domain Eukaryota; kingdom Metazoa; phylum Chordata; class Mammalia; order Rodentia; family Sciuridae; genus Urocitellus; species Urocitellus parryii. Next base: position 33,514,427 of record NC_135532.1, read on the forward strand.
TAAATAAAATTGACAGACCCTTAGCCATGCTAATGAAGAGAAGAAGAGAGAGAACTCAAATTACCAGCATACGGGATGAAAGAGGCAATATCACAAGAGACACTTCAGAAATACAGAAGATAATCAGAAATTATTTTGAATCCTTATACTCCAATAAAATAGAAGATAGTGAAGGCATTGATAAATTTCTTAAGTCATATAATCTGCCCAGATTGAGTCAGGAGGATATAGACAACCTAAACAGACCAATATCAATTGAGGAAATAGAAGAAACCATCAAAAGATTACCATCTAAGAAAAGCCCAGGACCGGACGGGTATACAGCAGAGTTTTACAAAACCTTTAAAGAGGAACTAACACCAATACTTTTCAAGCTATTTCAGGAAATAGAAAAAGAGGGAGAACTACCAAATTCATTCTACGAGGCTAACATCACCCTGATTCCGAAACCAGACAAAGACACTTCAAAGAAAGAAAACTACAGACCAGTATCTCTAATGAACCTAGATGCAAAAATCCTCAATAAAATTCTGGCGAATCGGATACAAAAACATATCAAAAAAATTGTGCACCATGATCAAGTAGGATTCATCCCTGGTATGCAAGGTTGGTTCAATATACGGAAATCAATAAATGTTATTCACCACATCAATAGACTTAAAAATAAGAACCAAATGATCATCTCCATAGATGCGGAAAAAGCATTTGACAAAGTACAGCATCCCTTTATGTTCAAAACTCTTGAAAAACTAGGGATAACAGGAACATACCTCAACATTGTAAAAGCAATTTATGCTAAGCCTCAGGCTAGCATCATTCTGAATGGAGAAAAATTGAAGGCATTCCCTCTAAGATCTGGAACAAGACAGGGATGCCCTCTTTCACCACTTCTGTTCAACATAGTTCTCGAAACACTGGCCAGAGCAATTAGACAGACGAAAGAAATTAAAGGCATAAAAATAGGAAAAGAAGAACTTAAATTATCACTATTTGCAGATGACATGATTCTATACCTAGCAGACCCAAAAGGGTCTACAAAGAAACTATTAGAGATAATAAATGAATTCAGCAAAGTGGCAGGTTATAAAATCAACACGCATAAATCAAAGGCATTCCTGTATATCAGCGACAAATCCTCTGAAATGGAAACGAGGACAACCACGCCATTCACAATATCCTCAAAAAGAATAAAATACTTGGGAATCAACCTAACAAAAGAGGTGAAAGACTTATACAATGAAAACTACAGAACCCTAAAAAGAGAAATTGAAGAAGACCTTAGAAGATGGAAAAACATACCCTGTTCATGGATAGGCAGATCTAACATCATCAAAATGGCGATATTACCAAAAGTTCTCTATAGGTTTAATGCAATGCCAATCAAAATCCCAACGGCATTTCTTGTAGAAATGGAGAAAGCAATCATGAAATTCATATGGAAGAATAAAAGACCCAGAATAGCAAAAACAATACTAAGCAGGAAGTGTGAATCAGGTGGTATAGCGATTCCAGATCTCAAACTATACTACAGAGCAATAGTAACAAAAACAGCATGGTACTGGTACCAAAACAGGCGGGTGGACCAATGGTACAGAATAGAGAACACAGAAACCAACCCACAAAACTACAACTTTCTTATATTTGATAAAGGGGCTAAAAGCATGCAATGGAGGAAGGATAGCATCTTCAACAAATGGTGCTGGGAAAACTGGAAATCCATATGCAACAAAATGAATCTGAATCCCTTTCTCTCGCCAAGCACAAAAGTTAACTCAAAATGGATCAAGGAGCTTGATATCAAATCAGAGACACGGCATCTGATAGAAGAAAAAGTTGGCTACGACCTACATGCTGTGGGGTCGGGCTCCAAATTCCTCAATAGGACACCCATAGCACAAGAGTTAACATCTAGAATCAACAAATGGGACTTACTTAAACTAAAAAGTTTTTTCTCAGCAAAAGAAACAATGAGAGAGGTAAATAGGGAGCCTACATCATGGGAACAAATCTTTACTCCTCACACTTCAGATAGAGCCCTAATATCCAGAATATATAAAGAACTCAGAAAATTAGACAATAAGATAACAAATAACCCAATCAACAAATTGGCCAAGGACTTGAATAGACACTTCTCAGAGGACATAGAATCAATCAATAAGTACATGAAAAAATGCTCACCATCTCTAGCAGTCAGAGAAATGCAAATCAAAACCACCCTAAGATACCATCTCACTCCAGTAAGATTGGCAGCCATTATGAAGTCGAACAACAATAAGTGCTGGCGAGGTTGTGGGGAAAAGGGTACACTTGTACATTGTTGGTGGGACTGCAAATTGGTGCAGCCAATTTGGAAAGCGGTATGGAGATTTCTTGGAAAGCTGGGAATGGAACCACCATTTGACCCAGCCATTCCCCTTCTCGGTCTATTCCCTAAAGACCTAAAAAGAGCATGCTACAGGGACACTGCTACATCAATGTTCATAGCAGCACAATTCACAATAGCAAGACTGTGGAATCAACCTAGATGCCCTTCAATAGACGAATGGATAAAAAAAAATGTGGCATTTATACACAATGGAGTATTACTCTGCAGTAAAAAATGACAAAATCATAGAATTTGGTGGGAAATGGATGGCATTAGAGCAGATTATGCTAAGCGAAGCTAGCCAAGCCCTAAAAAACAAATGCCAAATGTCTCCTTTGATATAAGGAGAGTAACTAAGAACAGACTAAGGAAGAAGAGCACGAGAAGAAGACCAACATTAAACAAGGATGAGAGGTGGGAGGGAAAGGGAGAGAGAAGGGAAATTGCATGGAAATGGAAGGAGACCCTCAGGGTTATACAAAATTACATACAAGAGGAAGTGAGGGGAAAGGGAAAAACAGTACAAGGGGGAGGAATGAATTACAGTAGTGGGGGTAGAGAGAGAAGAGGGGAGGGGAGGGGAGGGGGGATAGTAGAGGATAGGAAAGGCAGCAGAATACAACAGACATGAGTTTATCAATATGTAAAGCAATGAAGTGTAACTGATGTGATTCTGCAAGCTGTATACGGGGTAAAATGGGAGCTCATAACCCGCTTGAATCAAAATGTGAAATATGATATATCAAGAACTATGTAATGTTTTGAACAACCAACATTAAAAAAATAAATTAAAAAAAAATAAAATAAAAAAAAAACCTAAGGCAGTCTGGATCGTCTTTTTCCTTAGATTTATGTTGATTTCTCTGAATGATTTTAATTTAACATTGCTATTACTACAAAGTGCCTCCCAAAAGATTTTTATTGCAGACATCCATGTGTTTTATAAAGTATTTTTAAGCAAGTCACTTGTACATTTAGTGTACATAATTGCCTAATAGTTTTTTTTTTTTTAATGCAGATGTATGGGCTTTGTGAAAGTTGGCTTGAAATGAGAAAAAAAAGTTTATAATTAACTCCTTTGTCAAAATATTTCAAGGCAGCGAATTCTTCAGGAAATATAACATGGTCCACTGCCAGTTAGAATGAATTAATGCTTCATTTTCCCCAGGAAATATCTCACACCTGTTTCTAATATTTGTTCCTTTGGACTAATTCCATACACTTGGTTCATTGATTTCTCCTTTTTTTAAGTTGGGCCAGTCTAAAAGAGTTGAGCCTAACTATAAAACCCTGGTGGTCTAGAAACTTTCATCACTGTTGATTGTAGTTGACCTGAGAGGGTGGTGGTACACGTGTTGTTGAACAAAACACACCACCCACCACCTTCTTTAAAGATGTAGACCACACAGTTCTACTTTTACCCATTCATGTATTTGCCTAATGAGATGCATAAATGAATTCAGCGTCTTCAAAGAAAATGATCTAGCAACTTCCAACATGAACATGAACTGTTATGCTCCAAGGAAAGCAGGTGGTGATGAATCTCTTTTTGTGGTTTTGAAATTCCTGTAAAGACAACCTGAAAAAAAAAAAAAAACAGTGCTAGACAGTTGAATGGATTTATGCTTATAAAGTGATGAAGCTTTATTTATTTCCATTTCTTTGGTGAACATTTTTTGCCATTTGATTCAAAGCCATGGATGCAGAGATAAACTGAGTCTTAGATTTGCTCACGCAGGCAGGTGAAATATATTTATTCAATGCTTATTTTGAAACATAAAATCCTTGTCCTTATAAAGGTCACAGTTTTGTGATGAAGGCAGCAAAAAATCTACAGAAATATGATACATATTAGAGTGGGGTTTTCAGACAGAATTCACTACTAAATCTTAAAGAAAGGAAACTAAATCAGGACTTTGAGAGAAGGAGAAACCAAGAGTTGATGTTCCAGGGAGATTTCCTTCTAAGCTGAGCATGGGATCTGTAGAAATTAGTTAAGTGCAGAAATAGAATATTCCATAGAGAAGAGGAAAAAAATGAAGGTAAGAAATAACAACTGTGTTCAAGAGAATTCCGGGCCATTCTATGGGGCTAGCACATGAGACTTTTATGGAGAGTGGGTGGCAGAGGTGGGAGATAACATTAAGTGGGTGGGCAGGTACTTAATCATAGGTCATCATACCTGTTGATTTGAATTTTGTATCAACTGAAAGTTTAAACTACAAGTTCACATGGTTAGGTTTTAGATTTCAGACAATCGTCCTGTAACCTTTTATTGATTGGGAGGGTATCAGTTGGGATATAGGACAGATTTGGAGTAAGGACCATAAACAAAATAGTGATACAGGGAATAAAAGGAAGGATACGAATTATGAAGATATATAAGGGCAATCCTAGATAATTTTACAATGGAATTATGCATAGATTTCCAAGTGACTGGTGTAGCAAAGTGTTTTAGTTAAGGCTGCCCTGAGGAAAAGCACAGACTGCATCACTTAATAGAAATTTTTGTTCACAGTTCCGGAACAGAAGTCAGCCGGTTTTCCCTACGGCCTCTCTCCTTGACTTACAGACAGTTGCCTTCTCTTGTGTCCCCACATGGTCTTTAGTCTGTGTGCCCCTGTGTCTGTCTTTTCCCTTTGTGATGAATCCAGTTCTATTGGTCATCCTTATGACCTCATATAAGCTCAGCTATCTCCTTAGAGGTCCCTTCTCCACATACAATCACACTGGCAGTTAGACCTTCAACCTATGCACTCTGTAGAAACACAATTTAGTCTGTAAAACCAAGTGAGGACTGCTCTCAAAGCACACTGTTAGATTTTGGAGGATATGGAGATTAAAATCACATGGCTCTAAAATCTTAGTAATACCCTCTATATTTCCCCTGCCCCCATCCACTACATAACCAGTAAGAACGTAGAATCGAAAGAGTGCAGAGTTAAAGAAGGGAAGGGATCCTGGGTCCCTGCATGAAGACAAGAAGGGGCAGGCCTCTTGCCGTCCCATGCTGGACTGTGCTGGGAGGAAGATATTATTCTTAAAAACATATTTACTTTTATCATATACTTTACATAGATAGTTTTAAGAAAGAAAGTAACTGCAATAATGACAAAAGCAACCCCTGGTCAATAAATATCTTTCAACTAGAAAGGTATCTAGAAATATAGGTAGTCATTAAGTCACCATATGAACAAAGTATGTAAAATATAAATCTCAAAATTGAGGATCATGCATGATCAATTAAGTTACTTTGTCACTATTGTTTTTAAATCATTTTTGTTTTAATCCCATATACATCCATTGCAAGAGTTAAATTAGACCCCAGGTGTTAAGAACTTAAAATTCTGGTTTTTGTTACCTTAAAAGAAAATTCAGCTTAAAAACAAATTCAAGGAAATTTCAGAACCCTTGATCAGAAGCTCTCAAGGGTTGGTGTACTAACTCTCATGAACGAGGTTTAAATAACCCTTAGAATAACAAAATGTGTCCTTTTTCCATTGAAGATTTGATCTAAGAAGTAGACAAATGAGCTGGGAGCTCTTTAGGAACTAGCTCAATAGCAGGATGTTACCAGTAGATGATCTCCCACTAAACTCACCAGATTTGAAAACTTGAGCCAGTGTCACAAATAGAAAACATTTAGTGTGACTTTTAAAAAAAATTGTAAATTGACAAATTATAGTTGTATATATTCATGATATACAAATCGATATGATGATTGATGAATAAAGTATGGAATAAATAAATAAAACTAATATACATACCTATCATCTCAAACACTTATGTTTTGTGTGCATGTAAAAAGAACATTTGAAATTTGTTCTTCAGCCATTTTGAAGTATACACTACATTATCATTCACTATATTCACCATGCCCATGCAAAATATAGAGTAACAGCAATTAATACCAACATCACAAAAGTTTTGCCTTCTATAATCATCTTTGAAATGTTAAAGGTAGTTTCCATGTGTGGCTCATCTGGTGTGAGAAGGTGCTGATAAATAGCAGAAGAGCCACTGATTGAAAGGTCATCATGTAGGGACAACTCTGTTAGTATAAGACCAAAACCTCCTAGCAGCACACCTTGGCCTCAGGAGATCTGTTTTGTTAACTCTGACAAGGGTGCAAGCTCTTGTGGCCCAATCTGCCTCTCTTCCCTGATGTGTTTATTCAGGCAAGATGGTTTAAATAGAAATCCACCAAACAACAACAACTTCACAGTTAACATCATGATTGTTCTTTGTCTTTGTCTCTAAAAGCAATAATTTCTGAAGAACCCACAAAGGTGAAAGCCAAATGATAAAAGGAAGCATCAATATTTCCCTTCAAAGTCCTCTAGGCTTAGTTCTTTGAACTCTCCATAGGCAATAGCTCTCCCCTTACAATCGGGCACATGCTGGGTGGTAGCAGGAGCATAATAATGAGTTGCTAATGCTAGGAACTGATGCTAAAGGCACATTTTGCTTGACAAGACCCAGATCACGATGTCTGTCAAGCACTTTTTCCCAGAGGCCTCAGATCTAAGGGCTGCAGAGGCAGAAGTGCCCATGGGACACTTCCCAAAGTGACCTTCACACAGTGCTGCCAACTGTGCTGGGGTGGATGAAGAAGCTGTTAATTGTGTTAAGTTCCTAAATTTGGGGCTTGTTTGACACTGCAATTAGCCTATCTTGAATAACCTAAATTAAAAAACGTTATTTCAGCAAAAAATATTTCCTTAGAAAAATACATAAATCCTTGTGAATGCTTACTGTGGAAGATATGACAAATTTAGTTTCAAACACTTGAACTAATTTCCATACTATAAACAAATAGGTGAATTGAGAAAGATGAATACCCAGATCTATTTGACAACAATGTGATTACTCCATTTTGTTAAAAAAGTGCATATATCACTCAATGACAGTCTCAATGCAAGAATTTAAATGTTTAACTTCCCATGCTCAGCACCCACAAATGTGGCAATAATAGTGTTATAAACCAAAGCAACCCCCAGGAGTATATGAACTTGTATAATGAGGAGTGCTTTGCTTTGGAAATTAAATCATGAGAATTATTTAAAATATGGGGTTTTGTTATTGTTGTTTAGTTTTCTGAAAGGTATTTCTGGGTCTTAGTTTTCTAAATCAGTGATGAAAATAATACATCATCCTGTGTTCTCAGTTATAGAAATATTATAATCAATGCTCCTTATAATTTTTTATTGACAAGAAAAACAGCAAATCGTTTAGGAGCTTCTTAATTTATTCATTCACATAATGGGAAAATAATCAATGTTCATTGAGCACCTGCAGTGAACTGGTCACAGTGTGTAAAAAAGTGGGCAGTAAAACAGCTTTTTAATAATGTAAAATGTTGATTCCTGAAGCCTTTTGTTTCAGAGTCATCCTAGGCTGAAGAGTGGAGAACGACATTGAAAAGCAACCACTTTTCCTTCGGTAAAGAAGGAACAATGAAGAATCCACAGACAGAATGTGAGGAATGGGAAAGGCTCACTGTATGTCACAAACATATTTCCAGGTAATTCAGAATAAGTGGAAAGCAGTTAATTCACTTTGAGAGATGCTAAGACAAATTTCCTCTCAATGATGTTTAAAAATATAAATTTTCTTATGAAAACTGCATCAAGAAAGCATGGAAACTAGTGAAATAATATAAAGTTGAACAGAGAAATTTCCACTTAAATTCCCTCCCCCCATACAGAGATAACATCAGGAAATATCCAAAAATATTAAAGTGGTTAAGGCTTTCGTTTCACAAAAATACAGAAATTTGGGAGAAATCATAGAGATCATCAGTGTCCCCATGATCCACCCTCTTTTCCTTCTTTTTAGAAAGGGAAACTGAGCATGGTACATTGTATGAAGTTACCTAACTGAAATGACAGAATTGAAACTAAAACACAACATATCTGCTTCCCACGTAAAACTCTTTTGCCTGATTATGAGTCTCTTTTGCAAAATATTTTTAAATGTTTTTTTTCCTGCTTCATTATTCCTACCATTCCTCATCCCCAAATTTCACACAATATTAACAAAAATCATATTTGAAAAAAAAAATTATTTAAAAAATTATTCACCAACCAGGCACACACCTGTAATCCCAGTGGAATGGGAGGCTGAGACAGGAGGATCGTAGGTTCAAAGCCAGCCTCAGCAAATTAGTGAAGCTCTAAGCAATTCAGAGAGACCCTGTCTCAAAATAGAAAATAAAAAAGTTTGGTTGAGTACTTCTAAGTTTAATCCCCAATACCACCACCACCACCATCATCATAATAATAATAATAATTCACCAACTATATGTAATCCTTAACTTTTGAATAATAACATTCCAACATTCAACTGACCTTCAACTATATTCCTATCACACTGAGATTACAATGTACATTAAACAGAAAAGAGGCAACCATCACCCCATGGCTATGTCCAGGAAAATCAAAAAAATAAGCAGAAGAAGAAAAAGGAGGAAGAGAGGGGAGGAGGATGGGGATGAAAGTGAAGAGAAGAAATATTTGGTACATTTTTTCCAGACACAACTTGACTAAAAATCCTATGGTGATTCAATTCCAGAATGAAAACAATCAATGTGCTAGAAAGATAAACATGGAGAAACATGGAAGCCAGAGATTTTTGAGATGGCTAATCAATACTTGAAGAAAATCCCTGTGTATTCTTATATCCCTCACAGAATATTAAACCATTGAAATACTAAATAACAAAATTTTTAGCTTCTTTATTAGTAAATCATTAGATCAATAGCAATTAACATTTCCATGATCACTCCAGTTTACAACATAGTTTTTAAAGGGTGCTTTTTAAAGTTTTGTAATCATTCTAATAATTAGATTATGTTTTCATGCATATTACATATTTGTTTTCTTATTTTTCTGAAAAGGAAACAGAAGCTCAGAGCGTTGAAGTGACTTTCCCCATATTATGTAACTAGATAGTGGTGGAGTTGGAATAGGAAAAACTCTACTTACTACATCACCTGTGTTCTTTCTACCATGATTGTAGAATCTACCATGATTGTAGAACCATAGGCAAGTAGATCTTAATGTCTCTAAAGTGCTGATCTTCAAATCTGTGACTTTGTTCATCTCCATAATTTAGTTCCAAAGGGTTTGTTATTCAAGATGGTTCAATTAGATCAAGTCCCGGGATTATAAAATGCATTGGAATTATTGCAAAGTTTAAAACAAAACAAATAGTCTATGATTCAACTCACAATGGTCAAAAGTAAGAGGAACTTTTTCAATGTTTTCTACAGATGCACATTTCTGAAACACTACAGGATGAAGCCACTTTTTAGTGGTCAACCATCATAAAAAAAAAAATCTTGAAACTCAAATCTATACTCTAATCCTTACTTGTAATCTGAGCCTAATATAATCCAAACTGAAATTATTATCTTCTTCTCAAAGCCAGGCATCCATTCACCACAAACACGATTATATGATCAGTGTTTCAATTTTGATATTTTTACACAAACTGTCAAATGGCCTGTATGTATGCTGGTTGATATATATTACAATGAGTACTGTCATTTCCTGAGGCAGCTACCTGGAAATGTTACCTTTGAGTCATGGTCAGGAAGCCTTCCTGTCCAGCACCGTGAGCCTGGATACCGGAAGGTTGTCTGTAATCTCCTGATCAGGGCCAGTGGTACCTGGCTTCTGGCTGTCTGCACGCCTCAGCAGTTTAAAAGCTCCTGTCACACTTCATCTAGACTTCCTTTCTCTTTTGCTGAGCACATGCTTGGACATTTGCTTCCATCCCCCCTCTCTCTCTCTCTCTCTCTCTCTTCCCCCCGCCCCCCCGTATTAGAGTCTTTACTCTGGAGTAAAATTAATAAACTTGATGGTAGCAATTAGTAATTGAGGATAGGCTGTTTTGAGTTTTGAATTCTCAGTATACCTAACTGTTTTTATCAACTACATGATGACAGATCTTTCTCTGCATTTGTATGGTATTTGCTAGCTCAATCAATTGAAAGAATTAACCACAAGATAAGTGCTATCATCATATACAAATTATAGCTTCTATTTTGTGTAAATAATTTTACTATTATTTATCTTCCCAGTTTTCCCTCTCAGTCAGGACTATGAGAAGAAAACATATCTCCTAACTGCCTTGAACAGTCTCTCTAATCCACTCACACCTGATAGATGGCATAGGAAACCTTCTGCTCCCAGATGCATTCTGATATTGGATACTTAAGTGTATTTCAGGCATCTGCAGCTCTCTGACCAGCTGTGGCCCACACTTACTGCCAAACAACAGAGAAAAATGTTTGCTGTGTCTTAACAGGTGCCTTTTGGGAAAGACCTATTTAACATTCATTCATTTATTTACAAATTCAACTGATATCTAATGTACAAAATATATCATCATAGTGATGTTGACAGAAATGCAGAAAACAATATCTACTCTATCCAAACCCTTAAGACTCACTCTCTTTTATGTTCAAGTATATTGATTAAAAAAGCATTAATTGAAAGCATCTTGTATGCACCTTATTCCAATAGCCATCTAATGTTTTTTAGGATTCTCTTCAAATTTTCTCTTGACTGATGTGAATAATCATTGCTCTAAAAACTAGAATCTACAGGACTTGGATTCCTGACATGACACTAGGGCTTCCAGAGAAGTTTTCATCAATCATGGCTTGATGTGCACCAAATGCCAGGTTGGCAATTAGGAAGATAAAAGAACAAAAGAAAAGACCTAACATCCAAACCAAGTAGCTCACAAGTGAGTGATTCTCCAGGCTGATTCTGGGACCAAGTCAATGTGCATCTTAAAGAAGTAGGACAGCCTATAGCCGTAAGAATGAGGAGGGAAAGTCTTGTTATATGGGATTTCAGAGCAGCTGGGAGCATTAAGGAACAGAGATGAATCATAAGTCGAAATCCTAGGGCAAGAGGCTGTCAGAAACAAGACAAAAGCTGTCCCAGCCTGTAATGCGGGGAATCAGATCACTCCCCTGGCGCCAGCACAAGTGCCAAGAAGTGCCTGTCGAGTGGATTCCGGCTCCCAATAACCCCCACCCATCACTTTGAATAAAAAGAAAAACAAATGTTCACAAAAACACTTCCACAAATATAGCAGCTCTTTTCATAATATCTTACACACACACACACACACACACACACACACACACACACACACCCCACACACACAGAAAGAACCCTGGTATCCAGAAATTGAAGAACAGCTTAACAAATGATGGCATAATTGAATACAACTCTGAGATCGAAGGCCATGAGCTACTTATGCAGGCAACGACATGGGCATTACCACAGAAACGTTGTACTATGAATGAAGCCAGACTTGAGATACCACTTCGGGAATTTGAATGTCCCCTCCAAAATTCATATTGAAATTTAATTGTCATAGTGATAATATTGAGAGGTAGGACCTTTCAAAGGTGAGTAGGTCATGAAGGCTGCACATTCAGGAATGGATTAATGACATCATTGAGAGATTAGGTTAGCATCACCAGTGTGGCTTTGTTACAAATGCAAGCTCTCTCACACTCATTTTCTTTCCTTCCTTCCTTTCATTGCTTCTTTCTTTTTAAAATTTGTTCTTTCTAGATATATGTGATAGTACACTGTATTTTGACACTCACACGTAGAGTAAGTATAACTTGTTCCAATTAGGATCCCATTTTTGTGGTTATATATGATGTGAAGTTACATTGGCCGTGTATTCATATATAAGGATAGGAAAGATATGTCTGATTCATTCTACTGTCTTTTCTATTCCTATCACTCTCCCTTCCCTTCATCCCCCTTTTTCTACTCCGATGAACTTCTAGTCCCCACTCCCTTGTGAGTTAGTATCCACCTATCAGAGAGAACATTCTGCCTTTGGTTTGGGGGACTGTTTTATCTGATTTAACATGATAATCTCCAGTTCCATCCATTTATCTGCAAATGTCATGATTTCATTTTTCTTTATGGCTGAGTAATAATCCATTGTGTATATATACCACATATTCTTTATCTATTCATCTGTCGTAGGGCACCTAGGTTGGTGCCAGGGAACAGGGATAAATACTGTATGATTCCACTTATATAAGTGACTGGACTAGATTCATCCATAGAGATGAAAGAAGAATGGTGGTTTTGTTACCGCTGTTGACCGGTGACGAGTTCTTGCTCCCCGATGTTGAAGAATAACACCAAAGAAGCACGCCGAGGCAAGGTCAGAGTAGAAATTAGAAATTTATTAAAGGACAGAAGAAAAGACTTCTCCCGGAGGAAGAAGGGGACCCAGAAGGTGGAATCCAGTTAGCGGGCAATGTGTTCCCCTTTTATAGGTTTGGTGATGGAATGTAGGTGGGAAGGGTTTGGGACAAAGGAGTAATCTGGTCATTTCCCAGTCAAGTTTGCTGTTCATTAACATTTCTTTGGGATGAGCTATTTCCAAAACTGTTGGGGGCTGTATCCTGGGCTTCATTAACATTTCTTTGGGATGGGCTGTCTTCAAATCTGTTGGGGGATGTTCATTAACATTTCTTCCAGGTGGACTTTGGCCTAGGGCCTTTTCGGAACTTTATTAACATTCCATGAGTTGTCCTGTTTTCTCTGAGTCATTCCCAGCATGGCCTCCATTTTAGATTTCACTCGATATTAGACCCGATTTACCTAACTACACTGACTACCTAACTTTAAATCTGGCTTCAGTTTCTAAGGTCTAGGGGAGAGTGGAGTCGTTATTCAATGGGTACAGAGTTCCAGTTAGAAAAGATGAAAAGATTTCTGAAGACAGATGGTGACAATCATTTTACAACAGCATGAATTTACTTAATGTTACTGAAATTATACACTAAAAAATGTCTAAAATGGTAAATATGCTATGTATATTCTAACAAATTGTAAAAAAAAGATTTTGAATGGAAAATATGTTTAACTGCATTAGGTTCCTTCTTCTATAAAGTTTGTCACTTTCCTGGCCTGGATACTATCCTTGAAGATCAAAAGTGGACTGGAGTCCTCATATCCTAGCCTAGACGTGTATACATCGTCAGTATTAACTAGCGTCTTCGTGTTGGGAGAGCATCATAGTGTGCTCATAAGAGGTTTCCTAAAAGAAAGAACTAGGTTGTTTTCTTTTATGAGTGAATTGTACTTTTTTCTATCAGGGATTTATTCATTCTTTCTTTTTTTCCTTGTTTTTCACCCATCTACTGCATGTTAAGTGCTGGCTGTAGGTTCAGTCATTAAGCTTTTGTTTTTCCAGATCCTTTTTGTGGGATGAAATAAGATCATTGAACCGTGGGGCTGAGTGGAAATTCAGAGGAAGAGAGAAACATGCCTCTGAGGTCGAGAGTTTGTGGCTGCTGCTTCAGAGTTACCTGGAAATGAGGGCTGTCTGAGTATACATTTCTTTGTGGACTTCTGAATTTCAAATAGTTGGAGACATACATCAGGGTTCTCATTGTGAAGAAACCCAGTTCAAACTGCCATAATGACTAACAGGCCCTGTGCAGCCCAGAGGGAAACCTTGGCTTCAAAGGTGACTGGATCCAGGGATGCAAAACTCTTTGTACTCCTTGTCTTGTCCTCCCTTCTGTGGATCATTATCCGGTGACAGTGTCTCCTGCTCCTTATTTACTCTGAGGCATCTGCATTACCCTTTTAGTCTGTTTTTAAAACATTCTTAGCAGGAGCCTGCCTTAGGACTTGCTCTTCTCATTCTGCCTGGGCATCTTCCCCCAGGCTCACTCCCTCATTGCATTCAGGTCAAATGTCACCAGGACCCAGAAGTCTGTTTACCATAGTGCACACACTCCCACTCCCTCAGGCTCACACACATCCCTTTCTAGCCCTATCCTCCTCCTGGTCCTGCTTTATTTTTCTCATGGAACTTATAACCATTTTGCTGCCTTACTCTCCCAATTGTAATGTAAATGTCCTGTGGGTGGAGATACTTATTTTTATTGTTGGCTGTGTTCCTACAGTCTAAGGCAGGGGTCTGCAAACTCAAGTCCACAGACCATATTTTCACCACCTGTTTTTATGTGGCTTGTGAACTAAGAATGATTTACCAATTTTAGATATTGGGAAAAAAGAGAGAAACCTTGGCTTCAAAAGAAGAATAACAGCTCACGATACATGAAAATATATAAAATTCAAATTCTTGTGTCCATAATAAAGAGCAAGCTGTTGGATCACAATCATGTGTGTTTATCCATGTGTTGTCTATGGCTGCCTTCACCCTACAGTGTCAAAGCTGAGAAATTAGGGCAGACACCATGGTACTGTAAAGCCTAGACTTAAAATAATAATAATAATAATGTTGACCCGGATCCAGAACAATACTTGGCACATGAAGATTGCTGAAATAAATGATGGTGAACACATGTACTTTTGCTCTCTCAGTGAGAGACCCCGAGAGATCTGAAAACTATGAATAGCTTTTTTCTGACAATTAGCTCCTCTAATAAAAGGATGTAACTGTTGCTAGGGATAAAAGAATTGGAACAAGACCAAAAAATAGACTACCAAAAAAAAAAGATTAAGAACAAGTAGCAACAACATTATATCACAGCATAAGAAAATTACTATCAACAATATCACTTAATAAACTCAACAATCATTTCCAAATATTACATTATCATTATATCCCACAATTTGTTCATACCTTTTTTTCTTCTACTGTCTCACACAAGTCATTCTTTGATATGTCTTCTCCTTTAGCAAAATTGAGTATGACTCTCAGCTCCCAACACACCAGGTCTTTCTTACTCCAATAAATCTGCACCTTCTCTTCCTTCTGCCGAGGATATTTTCCTCTTTTGCCTACTTGGTAAATACCTACCTATCATTCAAAAGATGAGAGCTCAGATACTACCCCTGCCCTCACCACCCCAGTATGAAGACTTCCACACCTTACTATGTATATCTTCCTTCCTTCCTACCGCCCTTCCTTCATTCGTTTGTTCATTCATTGAACAAATATTTGTTGTTCAAATGCTATATGACAGTCATTATTCTGGGTTTGGGGGTTTCAACAATAAGAAATTTAATTCTACTCTTGTAGAATCAACATTTTATTGGGGAAAAAAGGATATAAAAATTTGTAATCAATACAACTGGGTTTAATAGTCATATGAGCTATAAAAATCAAAACCAATTTGAAAGTGAGTATAAAGGTGAAAACATGTTGGCATTCAATGCCACATAATACCTTACCTGTATGTCTATTGCCATGTATAGACAGCATGGTGTGTGTCTGTGTTTCCATTTGGCTCCCAGAAGCGATCTATTTCATATTTTCTTTTATCCCCAGGGCACAAAATTGCAAGGGACTTTGCAAGGAATGATGATTGGATGATCCTTGAATGACAGACTGATATTCATTGTTAGCAATTTTATTTTTCTTTAGAGCAGAGATAATAACTACATGAGCATTTTAAAATATTGGGAAAATGTGCATCAAATTCATAGTTATGAAATTTGAGAGAGAAATAATAAGATAATTAAAATGATTGATATTTAAAGATCTATTTTAAAAGAAAGCTTAAAGTCACAAAAAAAGAAAATCTTTAGTGTAAATTTAAAATCATGTAAGTAGGACAAACTTTTGTAACTGGAACTAAACCAGATAATTCTTAAGTCATTTGGTTCATTGCTTCACAACTCATTTATGCAGCTGGAATCTGGAAGTACTGGTTTTACACATAAATACCACCCTACTTTTGAAGTTAAACTGACCATGTTTTTAAGATTTGACTTTTCTTGGGGGGATAGTAGAGGATAGGAAAGGTAGCAGAATACAACAGTTACTAATAGGGCATTATGTAAAAATGTGGATGTGTAACCAATGTGATTCTGCAATCTGTATTTGGGGTAAAAATGGGAGTTCATAACCCACTTGAATCTAATGTATGAAATATGATATGTGAGGAGCTTTGTAATGTTTTGAACAACCAAAAAAATAAATAAATAAGTAAATAAATAAATAAGATTTGACTTTTTTTTATTGATTCCCTGCCATAAGAAAAAGGAGGGTTCTCTTTTAAGCTAATTATATTCATGTCAAATAAAAATTAAAAAGATACAAGTGTCCAAAAGCAATAACATGCTTTTTAAATTTTATTTTTAAAATTTAAAACATAGGCAGATCCTATATGCTCATTTTCCACAATTTCATATTCATATCTACAAATGTATTCAGTAGATTCAAATGACTGGAACTAAATAAGCCAATGTAAGTTTTTTGAGAGTTTACTTTTTGGAAAGGGTCAAATAAGATCAATATTATTTCTTAATGCCATAGTTTCTCAGAACTTTCCCAAGACATCTAGAAAAAGAAAGACAAGAAAACAGTTCTTTGAAATGTGGCTTAAAAAAAATTACAACAGAAACCTTGTATGTGTATATGTATATGAAAGCCCTATGTGTCAGAAAGTGTGTGTGGGTTTGTGTGTATGTGTGTGTGTCCACTTTGCATGCATACATGTGTGTGGGGGGGTGTATCTGTATGTATTTTCATACTAAGAGAACAAGGATAACATAAACATTCTGGAATGTTTTTGAAAGAAACTTACTCCAGTGTGATAGGAGCAGGGATTATATGATCCTTGCTGTTGACATATCAATCCTAATTATAGAGGCTCCATGTCTTGGGTGATCCCTTCTTTAGATACTCTTAAGACACACCCATTGAAAATAAAGACAGTTGCTCAAGTGATTTTTAAAATTGGCCTTGAAGTCATGTGTTAATGCATGAGGATAGAAAGGAATTTACTTTCTTTCTATAGCAGGACAATCCCTATTTTTTGGCCTTCAGGGTGATCTGCACAAGAGGACTTTTTCTCCCTGTCTCTGAGAATTAGCAGAAAAATGCAATTTAATTGCCTTGGATGATGTGTTCTCATATTCATCTGGCTAATAAATAGTTTTTTCATTTCTATGTATTAGATAAATACATTTTTTACAGATGTCTCAGAGTTTCAGTTTTCTTTATCTCCAAGTATAAGTACATCATATGCAAAATAAGTAGAAGGACCACCATAAATATGTGACCATCTACCTGCCTAACATTAAAAGTGAGAGCTACCTGGCAACCATGTTTGAGTTAGGCTGACTTTTGATGCTTAGCAATATTAAATGGCACTCTGAAGTTATCATTAATGTAGCTGAATATGGATATTTTAAAAAATATGAACTGGCTATTAAAAATATGATTAGTGGTTAATCATGGAACAAGTCAATGTTATTCAGTTAGAAAAATCCAGTCTAAAAAGTATGCTTAGAATATTGTCCACCTTTAACTTGTAGGCATCTAAGAGTCCATTTATCATCAGTCAGTAATGAGCTTCATGGACTAACCAGAATAGGTCACCTCTGGAACAGTCCAAAGATTAGTCATTACTCTAGTTAAAAAGAACAAGAATGAAGGAATGAACAGGAAAAGAAAAAACTGGATATTTGCTCAAGATACAGCTCAAATGATCTAGTCATTAAATGTAAGCTTAAGATCTATGTTGCTGATAATGGGAACATTAAAAGGTGGGACAGATTAGTTTCACAAGGCACCACCCTAAGCAACCTATGAAAGTTCCAGCACAGTGCAAATTCACTTAGGGAGAGTAATAATTTTTCCTTGGGATGTTTAATATTTGAAAAGTGTTGACAAATGTTCTTGGCTCTGTTCAAAGCTTAGAGAGGAAGAGCTTCTAGGTGGTAAGCAATTTCCTTGTTCCCACCCATGACAACTATTACTCACATTGGCTTCTTTGTTCTTTTCCTTTTCCTCCCCAACACAGTTCATACCTGTATCACGACAACACACTAAAAAATAAATATGTAGTACATATACATGTATATACACATAGCCCACACAATACTTGATTGTGTTCTTTGGCTGTCTGGAGCCTAAGGATCTAGATGGAAGACAACTACTTATAAGAACAGAGTTTTGGATGACAGTTGGATGAACATAGTAATATTCCTGTCTACAATAAATTCTCATTTATTTGAACTGTGTATTCAACAGAGATATACTGACTTTGTAAATATGCCAGGAGGTGCTGATTTAAAACTGAACAGCATGTTCCAGAGGCTGTAAGCAGGTCTGTTTGTCTAGAGAGGTGGGTCAGCTAAGGGAAGGGAAGAGACAGGCATTCCCAGCTCAGGAAGAGCCATGCACACAAAGCTCAGTGATTTCAAACGTTATCCTGAAAACTATACAGTCATGGACTCACATTAAACCATTGTCACAAAGGATTGCATTGATATGGTACCAAAATCATCATTGCTGTGGCACAGAGGAGCCTCAGATTAGAGACAAGGAAGACACTCTTAAGATTTACCATTGGGGGTGGGGGGGGTCGGGAATAATGAGAGCCTGAATTCAAGCAGTGGGAATAAAGATGGAGTGGAAAGGAAGGATTTAGAAATACTAATGATGTTGAATCTCAAAGACTTAGAAACTGAATGGATGTGGCCTAAGTGAAAGTTGGGAGAAAGAGACATGAGAGAGAGGAGAGAATTTAAGATGAAGATTTTAGACTGGGTGACAGAATTGGTAATAAGAAGAACATATTGAAAGATAATCTTTATTAGATATCTTCAAGATTGTATTTTTTGTGTGTGCGTAGTGCTGGGTTTGAAATCCCAGGGTGCTCTATCACTGAGATACACCCTCAGCCCTTTTTATTTTCTTTTGAGATGGAGTCTTTCTAAGTTGCTGAGGCTGGCCTCACACTTGCAAACCTCCTGCCTCAGGCTCCTAAGTTGCTGGGATTACAGGCATATACCACTGCACTTGTCAAAATTGTGAATTTTAAAAGCATCTCTATCAAGACAGAGTGCACACACCACACACTTCACCCTAAAGTACAAAATGCAATAGCTTGTGGGATGTTAACAGAGGTGTGCAACCATGACCACAAATTTAGACCATTCTTGTTGCCTTGAAAAGAAACATCACACCCTTTAGTTGCTATCCTTAATATACCTCCTTTTCTCCCCCATGCCTAGGCAGCCTTCAATCTTTCTGTCTCCATATACTCATCTACTTAAAGCATCTAATATAAATACAGTGATATGATGTTATCCTTGGTGAATGACTTTTTCATGTAACATATTTTTAAGGTTCACCCCTGTTGTAGCATGTATGAGCACTTCAATTATTCTTATTGCCAAAAATATTCCATTATGTAGATTTATCACCCACTATTTTTCATTATTATTGGGCATTTGTATAGTTTCCACTTTTTTATTATCTTAAGTAATGCAGCTGTGAGCACTGACGAGCATGTTTTTGTGTGGACATGTTTTCGTTTCATTTGAAGGATACATGCCTGGCATGGTGACTCACTCCTGTAATCCCAGCCACCTGGGAGGCTGAGTCAGGAAGATCATGAGTTCAAAGCTAGCCTCAGCAATGGCAAGGTATTAAGCAACTCAGTGAGACCCTGTCTCTAAATAAAATACAATATAGGGCTAGGGATGTGGCTCAGTGGTCAAGCGCCCCTGAGTTCAATCCCTGGTATCAAAAAAAAAAAAAAAGAAAAGAAAAGAAAAGAAAAAAGAAAGAAATATACATTGAAGGGGTACAGCTGGGTCCCCTTATAACTTCACATGTAGTCTTTTATGGAAAAAGTGCTTTACATAATGACTATGTCATATTACACTCCCACCTACTGTGGGGGAAGGCTCTGATATCCCCAGAACCTCATTAACACTTGTTCTTCCTCTGTTCCTTGTAGCCATCCTAGTGAGTGTGAAGTGGCATGTCATTGTGTTTTGATTTACCTTTCTCTGATGGCTAATTTGTTGGGAATCTTGTCATGTACTTATTGACCATTTGAGTATCTTCTTTGGAGAAGTGTCTATTTGTTCATATCTTTATCCACTTTTCAATTGGGCTCTTACTTTTCCTACTACCTAGTTGTAAGAGCTCTCTGTGTGTATTTTAGATACATGTACTTTATCCAATATGTGATTTGCAAATACTTTCTGACCTTCTATGGACACCTTTCTTGATGGTGTCTTTTGAAGCACAAAAGATTTTAATATTAAAGATATCCAATTTCATATCTGAGAAATCACAAACAAATCAAAGGACACAGATATTTATGTCTTTATTTTCTACTAAGAGTTCTATAGTTTTAGATCGTACATTTGGGCCTTTAATTCACGTTGAATTACTTTTTGCAGATGTTGCAAAGTAAGGCTCCAACTTCATTCTTTTGCACAGAAATACCCAGTTCTCCTAGAATCACTAGTTAAAAATATTATTCTTTCCCACTGAATTGTCTTGGCACCTTCTCATGGTCCTTACTTAACTGAACCGAGGTTGGGCATCTGACTTAAATATAGTTAATGTATAAATTGGCCAAGAGTAATGATGTGCCCTGATCTCAAAACACCCTTTCAAATAAGGAAGAGGCAGCCCAATCCCATTGGAAAAGAAACTAAAAGATTATGAAGAAAAAGAAGTTATAAGTCCTGTAATAAATATGAATGAGCTGAATGATGAAGTAAGATAGAGAAAATATGGCTGGGGTAGAAAATGACCTCTTTGATATGAAAGCTGAGAGGATAATGAAAGAGATGCAAAACCTAACAGAGCTGAGTCTTGTCAAAGGTAGAACACAGGAAGGCACAGGAGCTGTTTCTATGGGTCTTATGCAACTGTCATTGTTTTTTAATTCCTGAGAGTGCTTTGTTAACTAGAAAGATCATTGATCTTTGCAACCAAACTGACCGACCATTTATGTTTCAACTGTTCAGTCTCCGGGTTTCATAGAACAATGTTAAATTAAATTAAACATCTTATATTAGTGGGCCTTATCCAGTATCTGCTTCATAAATTCCAGAAATGTAACTTTCACTGATGAGACTCTCCCTTTCATGGCTACTGTCTTCATTCTGCAGTTATCATAGAAGCCTGAAGTTATCCTGTTATGGCAAGGATACATGACAATCTAAGTCATAACCAAAATTCCTTTTTATTTGAGGAGTAAGCACTATAATAAATGGTATGCCAAGCTTCACCGATCAAATGAAGACTGTCCAAATCACTTCCTTCTTTGTATTTCCTATTCATGTTCTGAGGTCATCTTTTTTTAATTGGAGTCTTTTTACATGTAGAAAATATTTGGGATTTGATATAATACTTATCTTCTCCCACTTAATAAAAGAAATCACACTGAAAATTAATATACATGGATGCCAGGAATCCGTGAGTGACCCCACAGATACTATATCAAAGTGTTCTCTGTCACATATTGTTTCATTTAAACTCATTTATAATCATCTTTTTGTCTTTGATTTCAGGTAATGTTGAGTCTTTCGTTTTTTAATCTCTTCTGCCAATGGATTACATTTGAGAAGATAAGCCTCTAACTATGCTTCTTTGCAAGAAGCCTGCATTTTCAGACAGGGATGATAGGGGTGGGACTCAGATTTTTAGGCAAAGTGCCCGGGTAGGCCACAATAGCAACATTCTTGAAGAATTAGAACTTCATTCAGATTTTTGTGAATATTGACTTTGCTTCCTTGGATTTAATACTGTATAAATCCTATGTTTTCTATGAAAACAACTTTAAAAATTGAGGCAGGTCTTATCACTAAAATAACTATTTAGTACAACATACGTTTGTACAGCACATGCTCCACACGGGCACTGTTCTGCTTAGTGACAGGAAGAGATGAAATAGAAACCATTTCTAGGCTCAAGGACTTTACAATCTATAGAAGAGGGGAGAAAAATCATAGCCTATTCATTGACCTGCTTTCTGAGCCATCTGGAATCAGTAAGGCTTCTGGAATTCAGACCTCACTTCTATGAACTTAATGAAGTTATTTAAATTATTTAATCATCCATAAAATGGGACTAGTTAACAATTCTTGCCTCTGGGTGTTTTGGAGATGATTCTACATAGACAAAATGAGACAGCACATGTGCTTGTCACAGTTCTAGGCAATAGTAAGACTCAATAAGTGCTAGCAATTATCTTTATGATTTTATTTGAATATTTTGAAGCTTCATGCATACAATAGTCCAGGCATATTATTCTAATAATAATAACATTGTTCCTAATTGCTAAGATGTTGGTTCTGTTCTTACTGTGTTTAAACATAATTTGTTGTCAGTTTGGCACAGTTCAGTTTCAAAACTCATCTCCTTAATGTGCATCACTACAAATGTATAATTAAAGGGATCCACAATTCAACTGCACCTAAGACTGTGCTTCATACTTTGAAACAATGTTTCAGTTTATCTAAATATGTTGAAAGCCATTCTAGTGATAGATAGGTTTAATGATTTTGATTTATGCACTAGTTCTTCATTAATTGTAATTTATAATTTCATTTGAATTTTAAAAGACGGTTTTGACTCTTAGAAGAAAACTACTCTGAAAATTTGGGCATTTCAAGATTCTCAGGATATCATTATAAGGAGAAAACTTTGACCTACGCTTCTATAGAATCTTGGGAAAAAATGTGTATTGTGTGGATTATTTTTTAATCTTGTGTGAAAAAATTAATAATGAATAAAATGATCACTGTATCTTTGTTCATATGACCTTGACAAAATACCACTTTATAATTCGTTCAGAGCAAGAAACAATTTATGATGGAATAAGAACAAAGATCCCTCCCACTAGGAAGACCTAGTTATAAGTCTATTAGAAGATTTGATGGCATTGATTTTACTAAACACATTGTAAATATCATAAATGCTTGTAATTAATAATATATACACTATCAGTGACATTTACCTTCAGGGAATTATGACAAGGCTTCATCTACCATCCCAAGTTTCTGCTTTGCTAGTAGTCACATTTCTTGAAATAGTTTGTGCCCTGGATTTATACTTCACTTACCACTACTCTTCAAACAGGCTAGTCTGTCCTTTCTCCCACCTTTCCTTAAAACCACCCATCAGGGAAACAAGAACCCATTGTTAGCACATTTATAAATATGGTTCTTCCCTCATTGGGTTCAACCTTTCAGCAGCATTTGATTCAACTGACCACTTATCCTTCTGAAACGTTCTGATCAGATCTTGGGCTTCTCAGTTTTCCTCTGAGAACCACTCAGGTTCTCATGGTAGGCTGGCAAGTATTTAATAGCCAACTCTCTGGGAAAGAAGAGCCTGAACTGTATTGTTGGCCAAATTTAGTTTAAATAATTCTACTATAACTGATTTCAAATTGCCAATAAAACATTGCTAAGCAAGGCAGAAATGCATGCAAATACGTCAGCACACCACCAATTCTCTGCAGTGACATCTCGGTGGTACTGAGTACTAGAATTATAAGGAGTGTCTTATAGAAATTTGTTTTTGTGAAATTTTAACAAGATGTAATACACATTCAAAAGAAATTTTCAAACTTCGATTATGTTTGATGATTTTGATTTGTGCTTTTGTTATTCATTAATTGTAACTTTTGATTTCATTTCAATTTTAAAAGATAGTTTTGACTCTTAGAAAAAAACTACTCTGAAAACTTAAATAAGACTTCAATTTTAATAACATATAAATAACTATTCTTTGGATAGACTGATATATTTTATTTTACTCCTCAGATCATTACTAATGACAGAACACAATTTACATGAAAATCTTGGTTACAATACCATAATTAGTGACTTTGTTAAAGTGGTATCAAAATAAATACAGAGAATAAATAATAGTTGCAAATTATGTATGTGTTTATTAATCATCTAAACCTCATTGATTATCAGCAACACTTCTCCATGTAAACATAGTTGTCTGATATTTTGCCAATTTTTAATCATATAAAATACATATTTGCCTGCATTTTAATATTGTCACTACATAATTGTGAAGACAGAGGGTAGAGCACATTTTTATTTAATAGTTTTCAAATGTCATATATAACTTTTAAATATTTAGACATATCAGATGTGGGCCTCCATTTGTGCTCTGTAAATGTTAAGGGTGGGGGGCATGATTGGGTCATCACAATATAGTAGGGATTTGGGTTTTTTTTTAAATACCTTTATTTTATTTATTTGTTTTTATGTGGTGCTGTGGATCAAACCCAGAGCCTAGCAAGTACTAGGTGAGTGCTCTACTATTTAGCCACAATCCCAGACCTAAGGTGGAGGTCCTTAATCTTGTGGATTTGAACCCAAATCCATCAGATTTCATAATTTGTGTTGCTAATAACTAGTTTCTTGCTTACATACATTTTCAATAGTAAATAAATAGCTGTTTACATAATATAATATCTAGTTCAACACTTCAAATCAGGAGTTTATGAATTTTCCAAGTACTATTAAACTCAAAAGCCAGAATTAAAAATTCTCCAAAATGAATCCAAATTAAGGATACTCTTTACAGAATGCTAATGCTATTAAAAAATATTATTGCCCATCATTTTTGAGGAACATAATGTTTTTAACAGGTTTTTCAAAATACCAAAAGCAAGGTGAAAAAGACTGCTTTCAAAGCCAAGGAGCTACTTGAATAAAGTGTGAATGAATTAGACAAAATGGAAGATTGTAATTTAAGGTAAGAGTAAAGAAGA
The DNA here is from genome assembly GCF_045843805.1 of Urocitellus parryii. Taxonomy (NCBI): domain Eukaryota; kingdom Metazoa; phylum Chordata; class Mammalia; order Rodentia; family Sciuridae; genus Urocitellus; species Urocitellus parryii. The sequence continues at coordinate 33,539,326 of NC_135532.1, forward strand.
GAGTGGAAATGTCGTGGGTTTCATGGCTTTTAAATGAAAAGCAAGGAGAAGCAGGCCTTGGAGTGAGAGTTTATTTATTTGCAAGGCACACTATGCCCGATTGCTTCTTCCATGTACAGTAGCTTTATTTGCTTTCTAATGTGCATCCAAAAATCTTTAATATTTGATATTCAGCTCAGGTCATCCCAGGCTGCTGAGTTATTGTCCTAGGACCTCAGACATGTGATAGATGCTCATTATTTTGTGTAGGGTAAATCATCAGAATGCTAAAATATGTTTCTTATTATATTTTATTCTCACACATAAAAGGTCTAAAATATGAGAATAAAATTCAAGGATATTTGGGGCAGAGATAAGACAAAGACATAAATGCTGCCAAGACAACAAACCTTTAAAAAAAAAACACACTGAGCTTAAATCAGGCATCATCAATATAGTAAAGTGATGTTTTCCTGTCTGGACTCTGCCGTGGAGCTAATGATAGCTACAGATGGCAGTAAGTTATTTTGGTAACAAAATTCAAGTGATTACTAATCCTCCTTTTATTATCACTTCACTTGAAGTCACCATTCTCAATGACTTTAAAGATTAAAAATTTTCCTTTTATGTAAGTTTGAAGATCTGCCTCAGAAACAATGTTTTGCTCTTTGGCTTCTGGGAAAAAAGTCCATCATTATTTGAAAGGCAAGTTTCTAGTTACCTCTTCTCAAGACACAGAGTTCCATAGTGTCCTTTGGATCACAACTGAAACATCTCTTCTGCAGAAGGATCTCTCTGGATTCCCCAGTCTAAATCTGGTCACGTGGTTTTTGCATTCTCATTGGAAATATTCTATGTGTTTCCTTTATAGGGGTGGTTACGATTCCCATTTACGTATGCCTTTATGTGTTTAAAGTCTATCTCGGTAGACAAAATTCCACTATTATAAGGACCATGTTTTCTTGATTAACCAACTTTCCATTGCTTGCTCAAGAATGATTTTGAATTAATTTTATCCTTTTCCTTTAAAAAGAAAAACCAGTGCCATTTGTATAATCTGAAATTCATAACATAGACAAAAAAAGTACAAAAGAAGGGAAATAATGAAACAATACTTAAGGATTGTCAATGTTTTAAGGTTTCCAGATGATCACACAGCAAAAAAAAAAAAAAAAAAAAAGACTTGAAGTTAAAAGAGGTTTTAGTTTGGACAGTGAACAGCAGCAAGGTCAATAAGACGGACCTGGGTTTAGCTCCCAACTTTTGAAGGGATATTGGCAACATGGTAGTTGTTTTATGGCTTCTTGAAAAATGGTTGCTTAAGAAAGATGCAACCAGCAGATTCATAAATGAACAACATTAGCATCAATCCCTATAATTCTGAAGACATTTATTTCAGTTTATATCTATCACTAGTATGGTGGTTTGCCAAAGGGGAAATAAGATTTCCAGAAAATAATTTTAGAGATTTTATCCATGCTGAGACCTCATAGATAAAATAATTTCTAAAATGTTGGAAAGTTTCAGTTTTCCACTTCTTCTTGTTTCTTTGGGTTCTATACTTAGAGGGAATACACAGTGGCCTTTACTTTGGCCCAACATAAAGATAATGCCTGTAATCTACCCAATTCCAAAATTCAATGTGAGCTTCATTTCTTGTTCATCTTAATGACCCTGTGGTCTAGGGCAGCACCTGCCACACAGAAGACACTCAAGAAATATTTATGGAGTGAAATATCCATGAAAAATACCTCATCTGGACATCATCCTTTCCCCACACCTTTACCTCCTATCCTCAGTCCCATTAGACTGAAAAGTCCAAATGTGCCGTCCGTCTGCTTAGGGTCAAGGAGATAGCACCATCAAAAAAAGATTTCGCAGAAAGTTGCTAAAGACTTGGAGAAGCCACTCCACACACATTTCCTGGATAGGAAATTAATGTCAAATAAGGTCTAACCAGCACACAGAAAATTCATCAATTTCCTGTACAGATAAGAGAGATCTGTGGGGAAGTTTGAATGGATGGAGAGAGTGGGTTTGAGATAGAATAATTTCAGGACATTCATATGAATTAACAGCAGCAAATCAACTAGGAAACAATGTCCTGGAAGACACAGAACAGTCATGGGTACACACCAAGCAAAAGGTCAGGGCAGTGGTTCCTTACCGGAATCAGGAACCTCTTAGAAAATCTGATGAAGACATTGGATTTTTTAATTAATATGTCATATATAATATTGAGGTTCATTTTTATATAATTATACAAGCATAGAATACAATTTGCTTAATTCAGCCCCAGTACTTCCCCTTTCCCATTCCTCCACCCACTCCCTGTTCCCTCTCAATCTACTCTACTGGTCTTGCTTCTAATTATTTATAGGTTTTTGTTTATTTTATTTATTTATTTATTTTTGGTACTGGAGGTTTGACCCAGGGGCTCTTTAACACTGAGCTATATCCCCAGCCCTTTTTGGTCTTTATTTTGAGACAGAGTCTTACTAAGTTGCTTAGGGCCTCGATGAGTTGCTGAGGCTGGTCTTGAACTTGCAATCCTCCTATCTCAGCCTCCCCAGCCACTGGGATTTTTTAAATTAGTGCTTTATAGATATATGTATAGGTAAAATTCACTGTGGTATATTCATATATGTACATAGAATAGTTTGGTATAAATATTAAGTAGATGGCTCTTTAGAGGTCACTTAGAAACAGAACAACAAGCATGCAGTAGAAGTTCATTATATAACTAAGATGGGGCTAGATTTGCAAAGCCTGGTGCTTGCAATGCACGTTGTTAGGGGAAGTATCCTAAGGATCTCAGGGCCCTCTATACCCCATTATTCAGTCAGCTCCTAGTTGAGTGGTTTATCAGATTGATACATGTCATAAGAACAAATCAAGCACTCTCTGCCTCTTCCTCTTTGGAGTAACCCAGAAGCAAGACATGCTCTGGAGATGAGGTAGACTTCCTCCTTCTCTGATCTCTACACCTTACTTAGTGCAGAAGCTTGATGAGGAAGCTATTTCATGGTTCCCCTTGGAGTCCTTCACCATTGGGTAATTAGGCTTAATACATGTCATACTTTGTTCCATCCATTCATTGATGTGCACGGAGTTCTGACATTAAGCAAATCTCTTGAACATCTCCAGATTCTCAGGGTATCATTATGAGGAGAAAGTTTTGGCATACTTGTCTATAGAATCTTTGAAAAGAGTGTGTATTATGTGGATTATTTTTTAATCTTGTGTGAATAAAATTAATAAGGAATAAAATGATCACTGAATTTTTGTTCATATGACTTGACAAAAAAACCACCTTATAATTTGTTCAGAGCAAGAAACAATTTATGATGGAATAAGAACAAAGATCTTAAATTCATTCATGTGTGTTACATAGTAACATAATCTATCCTGGTTGTTTTTCTTGTTGCTATTTTCTCAGCATTTATTAGTCAGCATTTTTCCTTCTGGTTTATATGGCTGATTTAATGATGATATCTCAGAGAACTAAATGGTAATCAGATAAAACTAATTTTTTTCCATCAAGTGTAAGTGTTGAAATAAAGCTCTGGAAATCACTTAAAATCCCAAATCCCAGACTATATAAGAATACACAAGTGGACAGCTTGCTGACTTTGATTTTATGATAAATTTAAACTTCTCAGATTTCAACCTTGACTTTAAAAGAACTCAAACACTGTTCAAACGGATGTCCTCTGCAGCCCAGAGGGCTAGTGAGTAGAACATGCCCATGTGCATCTTGCACCTCGGGAGGCTGGTGCTGTCTAGCTGAGCTGAACCATTGATGGTATGCCATTAAGAACAAGTTGGGCAGGTCAGTCCACTCCCCACAGATGCATGTTATCGACAAAGACCGATTAAACTTTAACTCCACTTTCTGATACTGTTGCAGACTTTTGTGGCTGAGCACATTGAGGGATACATAATACAGGAAATGCATTTTTAAAATAGTATCTACCAGGTATTTGGTAAATAACATTTGTGTCTGCTCCAGAATGATTGCGGGAGATAGGTTGGATATATTCACAGACTGTCTTTAATTTAGAAAAGTTTAAGTGTGGTTTCATACAAAACATTATCTTTACAGAATAAAATTATCGCATATTTTTAAAAACATGTTGTGCTATCTGAATATAGTGCCTTTAAAGAATAATTTGAGTATATCAGATTTGGGGATAGAGAAGCCTTTACACAACTATAGATGGCTATTTCACATTTTCTATGAGTTTGTTAGTCCCTAAATAAATATACGATAGCTTATAATTGTAAAAATTTAACTAAATCTGAATTATTTCTTTAATATTTAATATTTAATAATTAGTAAATCTGTTTCATTGCTATTCAAAACATACAAAAAATAGTCAATGGAGATTAAACCGTGACCCTGATTTCTGAAATGCTAAATGAACTGAATGCTTAAATGAATTTGAGATTTGATGGTAGGCAAATACAATTCGGATGGCAGAACTACCAACGTTCATTGCATTTACAATTAAATGCTATACAGAATAGATGACGAGAGGGAAGAAGTAGATTCTGAGGCCACAATCTTTCCTGCAGGCTACTGCAACTAATAATCCTGAATTTCGTTTGTTATTTTGTGACAAGGAGCCAATTCATCCAGGCAAAACATGGATTATGTAGTTGGAGCTCATTAGGTAGAATTTTGTTTTTTAGGTCAATGAGGAGCCCTGGAGATATCCTACAAGGAGCACATATTCTAAACACCACCTGAGAAAGCAGCATGTAAAAGATGAAACTGATGAGGTAAAACTGTAGGTAGGGAGCTGAGAGAGTGATGGCAGAAATCCAGACTCAGTAGGCTTGGAGTCCTGAGGGGGTCCTTGAGGAGGTACTGCATGGGGATCAGTGGATGATTATGGGAAAACAGGTGGGAGAAACATGGTAGATTGAAAAAGTGTTTCCTCCTGAAACAGCATTAAAATAATGACCAAAGGATTCTTTTAATAGCATCAATCCACAAGGACAAACAAAAGAAGAGATGTGGCAGCAAAGTCTGGAAGCAGGTTGATGAGGGCTAACTAATTTAGCAGGCTCTAGAAGTGGCCAGAACCTGAGCCAACAGCAGAAAACAGCCAGAAGCAAGACCATTTGTATGGTCTTAAACTCAGTATAAACTTAGAAGTACTATGTACCTCCAAAAATGAGGTTGTGCTTAAGAATGAATTTAAAATGGACTAAATGTCCACATAGCATCAGCTAGTCTGCCAAATCCTGTCCCTTACCCACCCTACCAGGCAGTTGCCCCTAGGCCACCCAGACAGAAGACTCATATTTGCCTTCCAGAAAGGTTGAAGTAGAGTGAATCTGCAGCCCACCATCAGGCTGAGCTGGGAATGGACTGAGCTTGCTAAAAACTGGAGATTCTATGAAACACACATGCAAAAAACAAACAAACTCTCACACCACTTTTTCCTGTTGACTCTGAGAAAAAATTAGATGGCTTATACTCCATTCTCTGTTAGGCAGAGCAGAGAATCTTTTTCTGGGGAAATGAAACCTACCAAGAGAGAAGATTGCAGACACCAAATCTTGAAGGTTCCTCAACAAAACCATCCTACAGTGATCAATTCAGATGGCACAAGAAACCTACACAAGAAACCCCCTTCAGCCCATATACAAATGCACACAGGCACACGCGAGCATGCGCGCGCACACACACACACACACACACACAGCAGGCTGTGAGGCCGGTCATCTCTCCTTTGATGTTCCACCACATGCCATGGTACTAGGAGCTCCTGAGGTCCATACTGCCAGCTCTGCTGTGGGTATTCATGGTAGGACTACACCTAAAGGAGGTGGGCAGGGCTCCCCTAAAACCCACCTATTTTTATGGAGAACACAGCATTGGAAAAATTCCAATGAACTCTATGCATAAAGGGATAATATTAAAATTATAAACAGAAAAAATGAATAAAATCAAGAGAGCAAGAATCAACATGCCATCAGGTTTCTAAACAACTGCTTTGAAAACTCAAAAATTACTTCTATCAAAATTATTGTGCCTGTGGGAAAGCATAACAAAGGACTTTATTTATTTATTTATGGTATCAGGGATTGGACCCAGGTGTGCTTAACCATTGAGCCAAAACCCCAGACTTTTTAAAAATTTTATTTTGAGACAGAATGTCACTAAGTTGCTTACAGTCTCCCCAAGTTGCTGAGTCTAACTTTGAATCTCGATCCTTCTGCCTCAGCCTCCCAAGTGGCTGGGGTTGCAAGCATGAGCGGCCATGCCTGGCCAAAGGCCTTTCTAGAAAAATAAAGTTTCACAAAACATAATTGTCACCTGAAACTGAAAAATCTGGAAATATCAGGAGAAGTATGATATTTACAAATATGAGGATCAACACTAAAGGAACAGCTAACTGAACTGAGAACTCTTACCTCTAATTATAAGAATATTAGAGGCAGAAGTTTACTGTTTGGTTTTATACCTTGTAGAACTAATTGACTTTTAAAACTGTTTGTCTTTACAATATTGATTAAAATAATCAATTATTGATATGAAGATGTTGATATGAAGATGCAGAGCCCCGCCCTCTGTCCCCCACACACTCCTGCTTCTGACAGGTTGGTGACAGAGCTGGAGGACCATCTGAATGTGCGTCAGGTGGTGGGGAGGGAGGCCATGCGGCCACCGGCATACCTCAGCTTCTCCTCCTGGTAGAAGGCAGCTTGGGGAGGGTGGCAGAGGCGTCATGTTCTACTGGCAGCACCGAAGGCGTCTGTTTCTTAGGTTACTCCCTGTCATTAAGTTACATTAAAGTAAAAAAAACAAAACAAAACAAGCAGAGGTAAATTAAGGTACAAAATAGTAGATGCAGCATGCTTTTGACAAAAGAAATGGAGGTTCACTTGCTTGAATATGCCCAGATGATCTCCAGAGAAGAGGAAACAACAATTATCCTCAAAAGAAACTTTAGGTTGCACTGGAAGGGTTCTTCTAATTGTGTATGTATTATATTGCCGCAGTCTTGGCTGGGCACAAAATCACGAGCCACTCACAGCTTTGTAGATTCAAACAGCAATTCTTTATTCCCGAACTCACACTGGCCTCTACACACACGTTCTGGGGAAATCCAAGTTCTGCCGCACAATTCACATCCCAAATACTTTCTAAATTCCATGAGAACTCAACAGGAACTCAGGCAGCAGGATACGCCCTTTTCCCAGCAGCAATAACCTTAAACCTGGAACTGCCTTAAATCCAGATTGTCCTAAACCGGGAACGCCCTAAACCCAAATTATCCTATTAATTATCCAAGTATTACTGGGATACTTCCTAAAACCTGCAGGATACACCCTAAACCTGGATCCACCCTCGTCCTTGAGCAGGGTCACCTTTCTCAAACACACATGCAATGTCACAGCGAATTTCCAAGGCAAGTCCATTTAACATGGGGTACGCTGGCAAGGAAATTTCAATGCGTCATTCCTACTTGGCAATGGCCCTCAGCATTATATGATCCTAATTTCTGAGTTATTTCTATTTCAAATCCTTTAAATAACCATTTCTGTTTGTTTGAAGGACTGAAAGTGGCACCAGATATTCATTTGTCAACGTGCAAACCAGATTTCAGGAATGAATTGTAGGGACTGATAAAAGTTTGTCTGGATTCCAGGCAGGACTAAATTTTAAAAATGTATGAACAAATTTGAGAACAAAGGAGGAAAGGAATAAGGAGCAAGTAAATAAGTCTCATGTGGGTTGTTGGTGCCTTAGCACTGAATTCCTTGCATATGATGGGAAAGAGATGAAACACTGAAAGACGTGGGAGGTAGAGATGCTCCGCTATCACACATCAGCATGAAAAATACAACTCACACCTGATAAATGAACAGATAGACTTGTTGTAAGTTTGGTTCCCCAGAGATAAGTTGTTTAGAGCTTTTTAATCATCTTTTCAATCAGCTTTTCAATGAGGGTTTTCAATCACTTTAAAACAAATTGAAATACTAGGCACATTTTAATATTTCTCAAAGATGGTCTACCATCCTTTATATTAGAAGGTAATCAGAAATTCCATTTAGTTTCTTTATGATAATTTTCACTTTTTCCAAATCCTTTATTTCTGACTGTAGAAAAGAAGAGGTTATTTGAGTAAATTATCTGGTCCTATAAATATGGATGTCTGCTTTTGCTAGCACTACTCTCTAGTGGACGCATAGACCAATTTTCACGCTACTCTAGCCATTTTCCTTGATAACTGGACACTCTGGAGCTGTGCTCTCCAATATGGTAGCCACTGATCACATGTGGCTATTAAAATTCATTTTGAATTTCTTCATTCACATTAGCAAAGTACTCAATGGTCATGTGAAGCTGTCGACTGCTCAGATATATAACAAATCTGTCATCACAGAAAGTTCTAGTAGACTGTGCTAATCTAAAGTAACATGTACATTTCAAAACATGGGAATGTAAATTTATTCAACCAAAAGAACTTTTCTGTCTCTTGACAATAAATGAGCCAAAGTTATCTCAATGCACTGAATTCTACTCTTAGCATCCAAAATCTGTAGAATCAAAAGCTGACTGCTTTTGACACTTGACTAAAACATAAACCTTGCCCTTTTGTAGACAAATTAGATTTCTTTTAATCCAACAGAATTCATTACCTCAACAATTCCCAAGCTTTGAGGTGGCAAATATAATAAATTATTTTTAACATATTTTTGCTTTCTGAATTTATGAGATGCAATCATAGGAGGCTCTCCTTTCTTCATTAAATTCAGAGAGATAGTAGAATAGAAATTCATCTCTTTTCTAATGAAGGCTAATTAAAGGCAGAAAAAAATTAAAGGATCTATAACTATCCTATAGAGTTACAGAAAATATTCATTATCACATCAACATTAAAGAACAGTCTAGAACATTCATGATAAAGTTAACATTTCTGATAGGGTTTTTTCTTATTCCCCCAAACATAATACTATTACATCAACATCTAGAACTATGGGGCTTAACAACATTTAAGTAATAATGAACACCTGTAAGTTCTGGATAGCAAACAGTCCCAGTCTTTGAGGATAGTACCTGTTTCGTGAAATTAGTTCTTAGTGGTAGAATTCAGTCACATTGGTATTACACCCCTTTGCACATCATGGAAATGTGGAAAACAGGATGGTGAAGCTAACCAACCTCAAATACATGTGGGTATATCTACTTAATTAATTCAGTCACCATTGTCTGGTATGTTTCATGCATGGAGCACTGTGCTAGGCCCTGGGTATACAGCAGTAAATTGGACAAAGTCTTATAATTTCAAAGAGCAATCAGGATTAGTTTAATTACCTTCAAATGTCATCTCTCCCTTAGTCTTGAGCTCATAAAGATTTAATAATTTCTTCACTATACAGTAAATTTTATCTCCTGGATATTTAGTTTGCATCTTAAAAGCAGAAATGGGTGCTCCTTGACTCCTTTCTTTTTTAAGTTTTTTTTAATATGGACATAATATCTTTATTTATTTTATTTATTTTTATTTGGTGCTGAGGATCAAACCCAGTGCCTCACATGTGCAAGGCAAACGCACTTACCACTGAGCTACAACCCCAGCCCCCCATTGACTCCTTTCTTTAAATGGTTACAAATATTTGTTGAACCTTGCAGTGCTCACCAACTGACAAGGTTAACAAGTAAATAAAACCAAGACATGGCTCCAGGAGAAACGCATCCAGCACTATTGGAAAATAAAGAAAGCTACAATAAAGTCCTCGCTGTTCCGGAAGGACTAATGGAGATTCATAAAAAGAGAGAGGACATCTGCTTAACTTCTCTTGCCCTTCCATGCCGAGAAGGGCAGGGCATGCATTAGGAAAAAACAGAGCCTGCTGAATTTAGTCTGGTGGTGTGGAGTACAGAGGTCAAGGACAAGAAAGGCAAGGGAACAAGATGACATATTTTCAGAGGATATATTTATCCCAAGAGAAAAAAAAAATGTTTTGGAACTGAATTATCAGGGACTCTTTTATAATTCGACCTAAGAGCCAAACATCTACTTCCTCTAAGTCTGATCACAAAAATTTATCATTCTGAAAAAGATTCTATTTCAGTCATGCTGGTTGACAGAAAGAGAATAAAAAATCATTTTAATGTGATTTTTTTACCTACATATTTAACAAATATTTTAAAACATCAGCATCAAGTATGATATACAGACTGATAATAATACAGAAAGGCAAGCAAAATGCAGTCTACCTTTGAGGGTGAGCTGCTTAAGTGGAGAAGGAAAGATAATTACACAAAAAATATAACTTGTGTTCTGTTAGAAAGATGGATAAATTCTTTGGGAACAAAGAAGATGTGATCATTACAGGGATAATCTAGGACATTTACAGAAAAAATGTAGTATCTTCTGGGTGTTTATGCATGATTAAGATGTTTCCAGAAGGAAAAGTGAAAAGAAGGTATTCCAGGCAGCAAGATAAATTATGTCTTCTAGCTATAAATGTTCCAGGCAAACATTGTTCTGCCCTTATTTTGCACATTAATGAATGTATTTTCAAATTTGAGAAAATTATTTTATGATGGTACTTGTTAATTACAAATGTCTGTTTTACCAGATTTTATTCAGAGCCAACTGGATATCATACTTTAGTAGAATGTTGTTTGAAATGAACACATTATTGAAACAAAATCAATGGACCCAGTTTTTCATCATGTTCTAGATATTTTTCCTCTATACAGAGAACTCCTCTTGTTATCACTATTGATAAGAATGAGGAAAAATTTGGAGTAAAACAAAAACCTTGCTAGCATGGGAGACTAAAAACTAAGAAGTCAGACAATTTTATTCTGAATTCCCCTTCCAGTATTTCTCTAAATTTGGTCTATTGCAAAATTGGGAACAGCTTAATGATAAGCATCTAGACAGAGTTTCTCTCCTTTCCTATTTAACTCTTCTTGAATCTTACTCTTATACTTGCAAATTTTTGATAAGATGTAATTTACACTTGATGAAATACAAAAGTGTTTTGTCAAATATATACATACATGTAACCTATTCTCTAAACAAAATTAAACCTTTTTATCAACCCTCAATTCTCAAATTTCATCTCTATAAACTGATATAATCATGATTGCTATCTTTAATTGTATACTTTAATTTTATGACCTGTATTAGCAAGCAAACAGAAAATATAATCTCTTCCACAAAAGAATGGTGTTTAAATATAAACATAAGCAATGCACAAACTAAAAATTTTAATTTTACAATTACAGTTTCCATATATACATAGCAGTGATTTTAGCATGTAATAACAAACCATGATCATCACTAAAACCATTTATTAAGCATGTTTATCAGATGAAGACTGTAAATAACTATATTTCTATGAATGAAACAAAAATCCAAAATAGAATTACTACCAAAGGTAAAATCCATAAAATAACTCAAAATAGAACAATAATAACATAGATTCATAGTAAATACCTCATGGAATAAATGAGTTTCAACAGAGTTGGAAGGAGATAGGGATATTATAGTAGTTGTATGTGTGCGTGTGCCTGTGCATGTGGGTGTGCGTGCGTGCGTGCGTGCGTGCGTGCGTGTGAAAGAGAGAGAGAGAGAGAGAATGTGTGGGTTTGGAGCAACTAAGTATGAAACTGAATATGATCTGTGAAGCATTGGGCCCTAGTATTTGCTTAATAAAAATATAAAATAAAAATTGAATCTAAAGAGGCCACAGAATCCATTGAGTAACTGCTGAACATGAATGTCTCAAATTTTCAAGCAAATCCCTAGATGCAGAGAACTGCAGTACAAATGATACTGTTGTAGAAAATTTTGTTCTGATTTTGTGTATAATTAGCTGACTTTGACTGTGGGTGGATATCTTGAGCTCCTTCCCTTAGATGATTCTTACCATTAAAGATAAAATAATGCTTGTGATCCAAGGTTGTTATGCGGATGGCATCCTTTATAGATGAAAACAACAACAAACACCTCTAGATCTGTGTGCATTGATTAATGTTACACTATTCACCTTCCACCACAGCATTGCACACAGTCTAATACTGACATGCAATCTGCACTTGGACTTGCTTGCCTCTAATCTTTGAACTTATTCTTATAATTTACATGAATGTGATCTGTCTCTCCCAATTAGTCTGCAAACTCCCAAATGTCTTGAGCTTAGAGTTCTACACTTACAAATATTCACTAAAGATTGAGGATGAACTGGTATTAGATGGTCACCCATAATGTAAGCTCACAAAACTTCAAGCAACACACGGTAGATATGAATCTTTGTTCATTTACTCTTCAAATATATCCATATGGCCCTTTGTAAAACAAGAAATAAATGTTATATATTAATTAAGTTTAGGCATCTAAATTCATTTTTCCCCTTTAAGTTATAAATCTCAAGGAAGAAGTGACTATTTATCTCCAGTCAAAAAACGCCTAACAGAACACAAAAAGCTTCAGTAAGGTTACGTAATCTAACAATGTTCTGAGTTAGGCCAAGCACTCTGGCTGGAGTACAGTATAAGCAGAGTGAGCAGGCTTTCAACAACTGTCTTTAATTGGGAAAATAAGCCTTTCCAAAAAAAAAATATATTGCATTTTAAATCAATATATTATAGAACTATAGTGGTGGGCAGGGAGGGGGGTTACTAAAAGGAACTAGACAAGGGAGTAGGGAAATCACTAAAAGTAAATGGAAGTCTTTGTGGTGTAATGGTCTAATGAGTAGGTTACAATCCTGTTATCCATTTTAGCTGTGAAAGTATTTAAAGTCCATTATCAGTTGACTTTAAGTAAGGGAAATGGTCCTAAATAATTTGAGTAGGCCTAACTTAATTATTTCAAAGTTCATAAAAGCAGAGCTGAGGCTTTGCTAAAGAAGTTCCACTTGAAGCTGTGGATGGTAGCTCAAGAGATCCAGCCTGCACAACCTGACAGCCTGCCCTAAAATAAAGATGCAGGACTTACTTGCCCAGTCAGCACCCCTAACCACACAAGCCAATTCCTAGCACCAAATCTCTTAACATAGATCTCAAGTAGTTTTGCTTCTCTAATTGAGCACTGACAGCATACACATTACACATGCTAATGTCAATGCTTTTCTATAAAAACTTCTAACCCAGGCCATTATTTTCAGTGACAAAGAGCTTGCCATAATTCCATCCTAGGATGTAAATATACTGAGAACATGGAGATTTTTTTTAAAAGTAAATTTACTTAAAATCATTTCAGAAATCTTTGTATTAACAGGTAAATAAAACTTGTAGGTTCAAATATTTTAAACAGAACTTTTTATATTTTTCATTTCATTTATTTTTAACAGATACATGAAACCAAAAAAATTGCTTAGATTTGTATACGTTGTATAATGTTTAAATTGGGTTAAACATATCTATGTCCTGAAATATTTATCATTTCTTTATGGTAAAGTCATTTAAAATTCTCTCTTACAGTTTTTTTTAACAATTTCCAGGGGATGGGGTAAAGTACAATATTGTAATATAGTTAAATATATTATATTTTAAATCAATTTCATTTTTATTTTCTATCATCAGAAAACCATAACCAAGAAAACAGCCTTTAATTCACTAGATGCAACATATGAATTACAATAACCAAGTAAAAAAAATTGCAATCAAATTTTTTCAGGTCATTAACTTCATAGGTTTTAAGGCATGTACTCAGAGTAATAGTTCAGCATTCCTAGCTTATTTATTTATGCAATAAGAGCCATTAATCATTCCCTTTGAGCTTAAGTGTCTATATTTGAACCTTGAACTAGAGCTCTGATATAGCAGCATACTGCCAGTGAGGAATTTCTTTTCATACTTCAACAAACAATTTGGTTTAGTTCAAACATTTACTGAATAGTCATTAGTTGCTAGGAATATAAATATTTTATGACTAAGTTTTTGCTATTTACTTATTAAAAGTCTCAAATATAAAACAAGTTGTAGCATTCAAATACATACAATATTGAAGAATGTTTAAAATGAGAAAAATCATCTTTATTCAGGTTCAGATGGAAAGTTTTTTCCAGTGACTCTCAAATGAAAGTATTTCTAATATTTTCACAAATTTGAGATATCTTTTTTCTTTGAAAACCATTCTAAGTGCCTTTATAGTGAAATTTTATACCTAAATTACTACCAAATACTTTATTAATGAGTGGATTTGGAGAAAATTTTATATTATAAAAATGGATGACAAATCAGAAAACTACAAATAAATGAATGTGAAGGGTGGGTAGAGAAGTGACTTTTAAAAGAAATTTACAAAAATAAGGAATATAGAGCAAATTAAAATTGGGAAGTAAAATAGCAAAACAAAAGTTAAGGAGTAAAGTTCAATAAAAATGCATTTAAGAAATCATACTTCTGGGCTGGGGTTGTGACTTAATGGTAGAACACTTGCCTAGTACATGGAAGGCACTGGGTTCAATTCTCAGCACCGCATATGAATAAATAAAATAAAGATCCATCAACAACTAAAAAGTATATATTAAAAACAATCATACTTCTGCCAGGCATGGTGGCACACACCTGTAATCCCAGGGACTCCAGAGACTGAGAGGAGGATCACAAATCCCAGACAAGCCTCAGTAACTTAGTGAAACCCTATCTCAAAATAAGAAAAATAAATAAATAAAAGGGCTGGGGTTATAGCTCAGTGGTAAAGCATGCCTAGGTTAGATCCCTAATACTACAAAACAAAACAAAGCAAAACCAATTTTAAAATTATATTTCTGTAGAACAACCAATTAACAATAAAATATTTACAAATCCCTGGAGAAAAGGTTATATAATATAATTAATCTCATGTAATTATGTCTCTTTTTTCCATCAACTAGACAGGCGAAAGATCACTAAATGCTTAAGGCAAGAAAGCTGATCCTTCAGAATTCAGATTTAATATAATGGTAACATTGGCAATGACATTGAAATACACCCGTATTTCCCTTGTTAGAAATATCCAAGTGGTTTGACATCCAAGCAAAATATTTTCTTGACAGAATGATATGTTAGGGGCACAGAATTCTTTTAAAAGGCTTATGTCTTTACATTAATAGCATAAAATAATGTTTGTCTACATCTACATTTAGCTCATGATGTCTGAGCATCTGGCACACTTTATGTAAAGAACTTCTTTTGTCTTTATAGGATTGAATAGGTATGGATGCAACCTATTTGTGGAATCTTAACAGGAATATCTGAAGTCAGATCTGTTATTGACTCAATGCTGAAACTCTCATTTTTGCCTCCTTTCTGTAATATAGCAGATTTTGTGCATGAAAAGTTGGTTTGGAGCAAATTTTTTGAAGCAAGACAAATGGACAGACTGATGCCAAAACATCCGATTTTATAAAGATCCCTTGCTTTAAATATTTTCTCTTCTGATTCATCCTGTAGTATAAAATGAAAACAAAGCATATATTTCTTCCAATCAAGACATTTAATTCCTTCAAAAGAACACAGAGAGTAAAGACAGAAAAATGGTAAACACATACCTAGTGAGTTTAATGTAAATCCCAACATGAAAAATCTTAACTACAAAATCCCTGTTTTGCTGTGTTAATCTTTTCATCCTTGCCACTGTTGAAGAATATAAGTCCTGGGTGGTTTCCAAACATTCTCTAACCCTAGAGAAATTTCTCAAGGCTCTAACCTATTTGTAATGATTTATGAACATTAAAAAAAATTAAAGATTTAAGTCCTAAGCATGGTCTCCCTGCTAATTAAGTTGCTATGTATGTTCCTTCCTTAGGCATATTTCACATGGTGCTGTTTTGTTGGAATCAGCATGTTGGAAATTCCCAGGATTGTTTATCTGAAGCATTAGTTACTGACATACTGAATGCTTCCTGTAGTTGTACTTAATGCCCATGCATTAGAGGAGAAATGATTCAGTGATTGATAAAAAGGGGGTGGTGGGATCAGTTCACCCGTTAAGTGATCAATTAAAATATTTGATACTGAAAGCAAGGAGAGAACAAAGTGGGAAAGGAGATAATAGGACAGGGAGAAATAAAGTAATGGATGACATCCCATGAAGGATGCTTCATGTGGGAGTCTCACTTCCAGGTCATTCAATTAATTCAGCTAAGAGTCAATTAGTATTATTTTTATTTCTGTTGTACAAAGGAAGAAACTGATACACAGAGAAATAAAATAATTTGTCCAGTGATAACACAACTAGTCTACGATAAAAAGGGGATTCTCTTCACAATCTGCTATATTAAATTACCTAAATTGTTTCCCTAAATTAGACACTAATATCTCTATAATTTGAATAATACTATATCTTAGCAATGTCAGTAACTCCCAGCACAAAAGCCAAATGGCAATCAATGTTCTTGCTGATTATGCAATCTTAACATGTCACTAGATGATGAGATTTCTCCAGATTTCCTCAATTGCTTTGTTTCAAAATTTTCTCCTCCTTACCACATAATACTGTAAAAACACAGCTGTCACATACTAGTACTGTAAAAATGTAGTTCTCACATTTTCTCACCCCATAAACTCTTCTTGTTCTTAGAAATCTATAAAAGTTCTCCAAAAATTTTGGTTTATGTAGAATGTACCTTTATGTATTTATTGTATTAGAAATAAAATTGGAGAAAAAAATTTAAAGGATGCATTTACTAATTACTTAAAGTAATAGCAATCCATTAATGTTAACATAAGGAATCATTTTTACAAAATTAAAAAAATAGTGAGAAAATTAGTATCATTTCGCATTTCTGGCAAATCTTCAATGTCTAGAATAATAGACAGTGACTAAATCTTATGTATGCTTTTGCATCTAGTTTGTTGTGATCTGTTGTTGGAGTTGAGGTATACAGAGAAAACCTAGCTTCATACAGTTACATAGTTGAAAAAGGTAAACATATTTTAGCCTTTTTCAAATAATCATGGATAATCTTCTTTAATATGACACCAAATCTCACTAAGGTTAGTCCATAACAGAGTAGGTACAATAAGAAATAAAATCATTTTAATGGAGATTTTATAATACTGTTGAATTAAAATGCATTGGTCTATCTTGAACAAAAAGAGAATTTTTATGCACAAATGATTTTGTAACATCACGCATTGATCATTAGTAAAATACTGGTTCACTGAATCTTCTGAGTGTTAATTTTACATTTCATTATCCAATATCATTTAATTATCCAATTGTTAGTTAAAAGTCTTTCCAAATTCTAATTTTTTCTTGAAGTCTCAAAATTTATCATTGGCAACAAATACCATCAGCCGTTTTGCTTGAAGTGACAGCCACATTTTTGTTCATTTCCAAAAAAAAAAACATTCATCAAATATCCAAGTCCAACTAACCATAGTTGGCCTGTCAATCATTTCTTCAACTAAAAAGCACTGTTACTTGGAAAAAGTGGCTCATCCAACTTGCAACTCACTTGCACAAATACTTTCGCCCAAGATAGCCATCACATTTTGGTAGGGAGCAGAAAGTGCTTCATGCATATTTCTTATTTGTCATACACTATAAATAAACTACAAGAATTCAAGGATTGCAATTTAACAAAATTGATATATTATACTGCTTCATCAATGATATTCTTAACCGATAAACAATACAATGGCAACAAATATAGTCGTGTGCATCATATTGATATACCCTAAGTCTTCAAGAGTTTTGCCCACTACATTTGCCTCCCAGTACAAATGCCAACACATTGCAAAAGACAGATAATGTGTTATTGTATCAATGAGAGCGGTTTGGACCTTGAAAACTCCCTGGAAGTGTATTAAGGAACCCCAGGGATTTGTAAACCCCAACTTGAAACGCACTATGTTAGAGAGCAAAACGAATATGTGAAGCTGTCTTAGATGAAAAATGGCTCTCCACTAACCTTGCTGACATAACTGCCCCCTCGCCTTAACCTGATACAGTGCATTTAGGGAGGGGAAAAAAAAAAAAAAAAACTCAAGTGCATTGAAAAAAAAAATACTAAAGGTAACACAGACCAGTAAATTTTTATCTATTGAATTTCCACCAGTAGACCAACAAAAGGTAATGGGGAAAAAAATCATTATTTTTTTATACAGTGTTTTTCACCATTTCTTTTTCATTCAACAAGACAAATTGTGGAAGAAGAAAAAAAATAATAAACAGCTTAATCTAATGCCAAGAACACAAAGTAGGGTAGTGCTCCCTGCTTCGGGTGGCAGCTGTTTCTTGTAACCAAGACACGTTTAGTTTTCTAAAACAACATGAGGACCAACTAATGACTGCAAATGCCTGCTGTAAAATTAGCGAAGTTGTATTTTTATTTAGTTTGGGGAACTTTACCAAAAACGAGATCAAACGCTGTTTAAAGGAATTGTTTGAAGTGCACTGAAAAAGAGGTATGGTGAGCAATTTTATGATGCTAGGTCTCCTCTTTGATACATACTGCAAAAAAACCCTGGCAGACATTTGTGTTCAGCTACAGGGCTTGATGAGTGACTGTGTGATCAAAACGGCACAGCCTGGTGGTGAAGACCAGACTGCAATGGCTTATCATCCCATCTTCTGGCAATAATTAACCCCTTGGCTATGTACAAAACAGCTAAGCAGCATTTATCTTTGTTACTGTAATGTTGTTAAAAGAAACTATTTTCTTGGCATGCACACCACAGACAAAAATCTTGCAATAATCAAGGTGGGGGATGATAAAACTCAATTCTCTGTTCTTCTAGAGGGCATCTGTGAACACAAATTTTTTAAAAAGTATGGATTGATTCAGAATGACTGTGCCAACACTATCCAACATAAATTACAAACAGAAGTCCTTCATAGATGTTCTGACAACTTCCCTAAGCTATAAGGGTACCTCTTTATTCTTGGTTTTGCCAATCTCCTAATGGAGGCAAAACTAAAAGTTAAGTGTAATGTCCTATGCTCTGTATGTGTCTGTGTGTGTCTGTGTGATTTGAGCATCTATGCTTTTAGCTAAAGCATTTTTACCAGCTTTATTTAAGGGAGTGTACTTCCCTTAAATAAATGTGCTCTCTTCAATAAATGTCTCCCTCTGATAACTTATTATCTGACTAAGGATTTCTCTATTTAGTATAGACTATTATTGTACCTGCCTGAGCAACAAGAAGTCTGTCATCCTCCTGGATGATGATGGTAAGGCTAAGAACAAGGGTTTTCTGCATCCCAGTGCTTAGCACAGTGTCTGACACACAGAAGGAGCAATGGAAGTACATATCTTACATTCCACAAGGGCAGAAATTTCCTATTGCTGAATCCTCAATGTCCAGAATTGCAATTGGAATGCAGTAGATTGTGTTGATTGAATGGCACAATTATGTTCAGTGACTCACGCATCCCCCACAAATGGTTTAAGATACTGTGTTTATTTTCTATTTATTTTTAAATTGCATTTTCTATGCTACACATGTACTTTTGGGACTTCTGTGTATACTGATGTGCTCTAGGTTGACTCTAAGTTTATAAATTCTTCAAGAACCAGAAGCAATTATAGTATTCAAATGTAAAAACTCTGTTCACATTTCTCTTCCCAACAGTAGATTCTAATGATCATTCATGGTAAAATGTCATATTCTTAATTCTGTCATAATCCAAGATAAACTAATGAAAATATTAAATCTATGCCCTTCATATCTTACTTTCTGCATCCACCAATGAAGTTGAGAAAATTGAGTAAGTCTATGGGGCAAAAAAAGAATGCTGGAAATATTAAATAATTTGCAGTAACTTGCTGAAAAATCAGAAATAACCACAAAAAAACTTTGAAGATGAACCATTACAGGTCAATGAAATTAATAGAAGCACTTAATAGAAAACTCTTATCTCCCTTCCATTACTCCTGGTTTTGATCCAGGTTTGTCCTAAGACAGTTCTCTAATTGTGAGGAAATAAAGACATCTAGGATGTGGCTCAGGAGGCAGGGATATAGTACCATAGCTCTTGGATCTAACAATGGCCATTATGCATAAAAGAATGGAGGTCTACAATGTCTGATTGCTGTATAATGGCTACTAAGAGAAAACACCCCCACAGAGACAATACTGAAGTTCAGTTCTCCAAATTAAAAATTCACTTTAATATTACAGTGACAGTGTAATCATATCAAAGTCAAAAAATAATTGTGAAAATGAACTTTGTTGGTTTTGATGTGAAGTGTCCCCAAAAATCTTATGTGTGAGACGATGCAAGCAGGTTTAGAGGAGAAATGATTGGGTTATAAGAGCCTTAGTCCAATCAGTGAATTATTTTATGATGGGATTAACTGGGTGGGATGCCTTTGAGATATATATTTTATATCCAGAGTATGGAGTCTCTCTCTACTTCCTGATCATCATGTGAGCGACTACTGCCACTCTCTTCCACCATGATGTTCAGCCTCACCTTAAGCCCCAAGGAATGGAGCCAGCTGCCTACGGACTGAAATCACTGAAACCATTAGCCCTCAAATAACCTTTTCCTCCCTTAATTTTGTTCTGGTCAGATCTTTTAGTCACAGAAGTGAAAAAGATGACTAAAGCAGTCTTTTGACATTACAGTCTCTAAAATATTTAAGTATTTAAATCAGGATTTGATTAAATATGACAATAGAAATGGGATCTAGCTAATTTCTATATTATCATTACATTCTTCAGATTGTGCTACATTTTATTTTTATAATTTGTACATTGGAGGTTCTCTTATAATAAATCTTCTCAAAATAGTTTTCAGTAACAACAAACCCAAATATATGACAAAGTATATATATATATATATATATATATGTATATATATATATATATATACATATATATATAACAAAAATGAAAGTAACAACCATGGAATAAAAAATAATAAGAGAGTGTCTTATAAATAAATGTGAAAACTGGAGTGAGTAAAATTATTTATAGAATATGATTATCGCAATGAGTGGCATGACCTAAAGCTCAGCTGTTTGGGTTAAACAAAAAACAACAACAAGAGGAGCTCCTCCCAGACCACAGCTGCCGGTGCCAGCTTCTGTGCGGGCTACCTCTACCCCTAATCCAGGGCCCTGGCCTTCTCAGGCCATGCAGAATGCCACCACAGGCTCTGCACCTGGATGTGAATGCGTCGGGCCTGGCAGATGAAGTGGGGATGGGAATTCACAAGAACATAATTAACACCAGCATGGTAAATATGGCTCTCACTCATAATTGTAAGCTGGAACTTCTTTAAGATAGTTTCATTTATATTCTGAAGTGCTCTAAGGTAAAGAATTTGAAGTACCATGGAGACGTCTAAACACGCACAAAACTGGAGTGATCCCCTCTCAGCCTTCCTAGGGGGAGGAGGTCATGACATGCGGTGAATTTTGCTTCTGTTAATTAGCCAAGCTGGTAGCCCAGTACTGTTCCCGTTTTTCATAGAAGGCCATAATCACCTTTACCCACGTTCTCCTATTTCCTAAATAGTCTCCCTTCATCCCCATTCCACTAATGAATTGGCTTCCCCAAAGATTCTGACTCATCTTCTAATCGTTAAATCCAAAGACGGGTATTTACCCCATGTTATGTGTGATTTTACTGAATTACTCCATCTCCTGTTCTATTTCTGCCCCTCATCTTCCATTTGAAATAGGTCTTTGATCTTATTATTTTCTCACTCTATCTTCCCTTCCTCAAAGATTCTTCTTACCTGGCCTCAACAAGCTCCCTCCTATAAGGTGAACTTCTGAATCTATATTTTTATTCTTAACTTTGCCCTGAGCTTCAGTTCTGCATCTTCAGCCACCAATGGACAATTCCACTCATCACTTCAAATTCAGTATACTTAAAATTGGACTTTTCAAGTTGGCCTTGACTACCAATTGTCTTTCCTTTTTTTACTTTTATTTCCGTGTGTAACAGTCTTTTTCCAAACCACATATATGTATTTTCAAATATTAAATATTACTAATTATTAGATATAATTTTCTATGTATACAGGTCAAAAATGGTCAAATACCAGTGTTTTCTTATGATTCCCATCATAAAACTTCCATCCCTTTTGATTCCAATTTGCTCTAGTAACCTCCTGACTTCTGAACCTTTATTTCTCTACCTAAAGTTCATTCTGAAGGGAACCAATTTATTAATTCCTCTGAAATACTCACCTTTGAGAATTTTCTAAAGTGAAAAGATTAAATTTCTTCATTTTTTCATATATGCACATTATGCAATTGGCCCCCAAACCTACCTTTGTGGTCTCTTATCCCCATCAACCTTTAGAGTTCCTTGTTCTAAAATCACACTGATGTAAACATCATCTCTCCTCTCTTTATTCAGAGAATTATCTTCCTTTAGAAATTCCTATGCCCATAGACTGACCATAAACTTACAGAACCTACTGACTTCTCCACTATCACTCTTTACTTTTTAACTAATTTTACTCATTAATTGTCCTTTGCACTATATAAATGCTTTGAAGGCAAAAAAAAAAAAGAGTATATAATGTTAACTCTCTATTTCCTCATTAAGCAGTGTATGTATAGAAAGTGATCAAAAAGCAGTTTTTCCTGCTTTTGTGATTTCTTAAGTGATCCAAATCCAGCTTACTTAATTCACTCTTCCAAAAATAGTTGTTCTTCCCAGAGATGAGATGTCTTTTAAAGTCATTTTCACTTCTGACCCTACTTCCCACCAATGCTAGAGCAGTTCATGCTATTATGCACTTAAGGACCCATCTATCCCCTGAGAAGACTCCTAGATTTCATCTGAATGAAAACTGATGAAAGATACAGAGATTTTCCCCAGATTTTTAAATTTGTAGACTAGACTTGAATTGCTTTATTTCTGGAGCAATGAAATCTTGGGTGGATGTGTAGCAACATATCTGAGAATCTACTAAATCCAAACAGTTCAGTGACTACAGTTAAATTGAGAAGCTTTGATACATGAGTCCTATTTTCATGGGCCCTCATATCTGTTATCTGAACATCCAGGCAAGAAAATGCTTCTTTTGTCATCAAGTCATAATTGTCTAGCTCTTCCACTGCCTGCTTGATTTATTTTCAAATACCCTTGAGTTTTGTCTTCTCATGGTTATAAATAAAATAACCCTTACAAACTCTGCAGTTCCTCTAATGTCCTCTATCCTTGTTTCATCTACCCAGCCAATTACTGAGATTCAATACAAGATCATTTAAAAATAAGCCACTTTATGATTGTAGATAGTGCCCTAAAAAAAGCAACTCAAAACCATAAAGTTGTATCTCTTGGGATATTCCTTTTGTATTGTATATTTTCTTTTATTGCACAAAGGAAGAAAGGCAAAGAATATGTTGTTTTTAACCATATAATAATTCTGCTATTCATAAATAAAGGTAAAGATAAGAAATAGTTTATGTAAAAGGGCATACTCCCTTTTGTTTCATTACATCATTTTCAAAGGCTACTTATCAAAAAGGAGTGAAGATAATTCAAGGATTAGACTGTTAAACTCTAGTAAGGAAAAATAAATTAGTTCAGAGAATTACAAAAATGTGTAGACAGGGAATACAATAAGCTAAATCTGCACATTTAATGTTCAAACAGAACATACTAGATAAATTTTGTAAGTATGTGATATGATAGTATACAAGGTCACTTGGTTTAAATTCATGATAAATAAAAATTAAGATGGTGTTTACTTAAAATGTACTGTATTCATTTATTATTGAGCCACATGAACTGAGTTGCTATTTTAACTTTGGTTAAAGATTAATTCTGGTTGTTCTTAAACTTCCTTAAGTCTTTATACTTTGTAATTAAGTGGAAAGATTGCACTTAAAGTTAATTTCTCTGCCAAATTAGGAAGGGAAGAAAATGGATTGCACAGAGTAGAAAAATTTCTCTTAAGTCATGTTGACCAAAAAATGAGGGAAAAATGGAAGAAAAGATTTAGGGATTTTTGTTGTTGTTGTTTTGTTTTTCATTGCAGTCTTTGTTTCTCTTTAATTTTCTTGAAATAGATTACAAAGTTTTCTTTCTTTTTATTTATTTTTTTTGTTCAACATAATATTATTAGAAACCAATAGAAACCCATCAGTAGAAATTCACATTACCATTCATTCTTTCTTAAATACTTTATCTGTGAACTAAGTTAACGATAGTTTTTAACTGAACATAAAAATTCATTTCTCCAGATGAAAAACAAGAACATTTCAATATGCTATATTTCAATGAACACCCCAGGGTATTTATGGAATGTCTACTGCAGGAAAATGGTTTAATAATTTAAATTATATTTTGTAAGAGATCCAAGTATAAGGTACAGTTGTTTTGATTCTGCTAATATGAGGTGTGGTAGGCAGTCTTCACAATGGCTCCCAGTGATCCTTACCTTTGGGGGCTTGAACCCTTGTGGCATCCCCTTCCACATCATATAAGGGTCCATCTGTAAGAAGCATAATATTACATAATTAAGAACTTAACTGACTTTCATTTCTCATTCCTTGTAGGGAACTTCAAAACCCTTGGAATTTCCTAAGTGATAAGAGTGTCTGTTATTCACAATGAACCCTCAAACTACACCTGGGTTTATGCTAACAAGGTGACTCATGATAGGCCCCAACATAGTTTTAAGATAAGTTTGGTTTTACCAGAATAACCAACCATGTCATCAGAGGTCAGTCTGACCTTTTGAGAAGAAATGAAACCCTATGTTTAATTCAATCATGTGGCCAATGATTTAATTAGTCATGCCTATACAATGGAACCTTAATAAAAACCCTGAACTCTGAAGAAACTCAGAAGAGCTCCCCGATTAATAATGCTCAAAGATATGCTGCTAAGGTGGCAAGTCCTGAAGACATAGAAACTTTCCATTTGGGACCCTTCTAGACCTTCCCCTATGTGTATCTTCATTTGATTGGTCCTACTTCTTATTCCTTTTAATAAAAGAAAAATCATAAAATCGTAATAACTCTGAGTCATTCTAGCAAATATTGAACCTGAAGGGTGGTTAGAACTCTAGAATTTGTAGCCAGTTTGTGAGAACTAAAGGTAGTCTGGGACCCCCTGTGCTTGTAGCTGATGTCTTGAAGTTGAGAACAACCTTGTAGGAGACTGTGCTCTGAACCTGTGAAATTTGACCAACTTGGGGAAGTTAGAGTGAGCAGTGTATTTCATATGGTGTGGCACTTCCAAAGTCGGTTACAAAAGTCAGTGTGACCTATGCTCAACCCTCTCTATCTATGATCCTTTGCTTTGGAGGAAATACACTGCCAAGTGGTAAGCCATCTAGGAAGAATTCCTGGTGATAACCTGAGATCTTCAGCCAACAGTCATGTGAGTGAATCTCTTAAGAACTCAGATCCTCTAGCTTCACCAAAACTTTTAGATGACTCTCTCCCCAGGTGACATTTTGGTTGTAATCTCATTTGAGATCCTGAGCAGGAACTATCCTACAAAGACACTCCCAGATTCTGACTCACAGAACCTGAAGATGGAAAATGTTTGTTGTTTTTAACCATTAGGCTTGAGATAATTTGTTGCACAAAAGTAAATAGCTACTCCACCAGGGTATTTGAAATTATTTGCATTTTGTTTTAAGATTCACATCTCTTGCTTTCCAGTTTGTCTCAAAGAATAATTTAACTGTTCCTTTGCTGCTATCTTTAATTTTCGTGGATCTCAGTAAATTAGCATCTTGTCCCCATTAAGAAGTGACATTGCTCCTATTGACTCTAGCATAGTCAAAACCAACCCCCAAATCTCAGTCATTTATCATAAAAAGAAGAAAAGGCATTCTCATATGCACCCAGATACGCAGGTCCCTAGGCCATAAGTTCTGACCTGAATGGCTTCTAAGATGGACAAGCTAGTGCCTAACTTCTCAAGCTCCTCTCATTTGCAGACAATGCCTTTATTGAACTTATGAGGATTTGCTAAGCTCAGATTCTGAGCCAGCCCTCACCATGGCAGTCTGCATTCCAATGGGCTTAGGCACAGCAACATGCAGCAGCAGGGTTTAATTAAAATCTTGCTGCCTAAGTATATGCATGTCTCTCACCTGCAGCCTTCCTCTCCAGTCCATTCCCCTGCCACCACTAGCACGCACTCGAACACACACACACACACACACACACACACACACACACGAGAGAGAGAGAGAAAAAAGAAAAAGAAAAAACTCCCCCACCTCACTTTCCACATGTGCCCAGTCCATGTGCTTGAGCTACTTAGTTGGTGTCCATTGCCCACTCTGGAATTGAAGCACTGGACTAAAATCTGACTACCCTTAGGTTCAACTAGTCTCTTGGTAAATTTGAATCTGAACTCTCCCTACTCTACATATTTTTACTTCCTCTGGAAATGCACATTCCTTTCTGCACCTGCGGTTTACTGCTAAGGTTGCAGTGTGTGTCATGGCCACACTCGTGTGGATATGGAGGAACATCATGGTTGGTTTTAGCCAAAGACCCGAGAAAGGCTCTATTGGCTAGAGACAAAGGATATGCTTAAAACGCATGAATATTTATTTTTTAAAATTCAATATTTTAAGTAATTTTTTAACGTGTAAAACATTCAGAAATTACCCTAACATTGTATATTCATATGCATGGATGATAATGCTATAATAAAATGAAGAATATAGAAATAGACATGAAATGTATAAAAATGGATTATGTTGGAAAAGGGAAAACATACAATAATGTAAAAGGATTTTAACTCATTTTCTCCTTCTCTTTTCGTGTGTGTGTGTGTGTGTGTGTGTGTGTGTGTGTGTGTGTGTTTTATCCAAGGTATTTGGGACTCACAGAACTTAGAATGCAAACTCACATTTAAGATTAAAAGACAGTTTTGTGGCTCCTTGTCATATACCCTAAGATAAAAGGGACTATCCAAAAATCCAGATTCTCCTTTCCCAAAAAAATCTATCTGCAGATCTACCTTGCACTTTAATAAAATAGCAAGATTGAGATGTTATCATGTTTTATTACCTTCATGAAAAACAGGTGAGGACAAGGCGGATAGATGGAAAAACTGCAGTAACAAGCTCATTTATCGTTTAAATCTTAACTCATCTAGACTATCCAAATTTGGAAATTCAGTATCTTATCCTAACTCAGCTCTTTTTTTTTTTTAACCAAAGAATAGGGAAAGAAATTTTTTAAAAAGTAAAATAGTCTCATGTGTTCTGACCTTTTTCTGTTGGGGGATCTGAAAAATATGCTTTCAAAAACAGGTGTTTGATATTTTTCTTTCTGTTCTCTTTGGAAGAAGAGAGCAGGGAGCAGAAGTTTCCACTGTCGTCTTCTAAGTGCTGTTTTTTATCTACCAGCCGTGCATAGTGAGGACAGGAGGTAGATTACAAAATCAGTTCCGGCCTTCTTCTTAGGATGAGAGTTACTATGAATTATTGAACTGAAGAACTGGGCAGGACCCCAGCTGCTCACAGGCAGTAACTCTCACAGTGGAGATGAAAGGAAAGCTGGCTGAGAAACACGGACAGAAGTTTGACCTTCCCCTTACCAAGCATAGTAACTAAGTCCATTTTGTCTTCACATTGAAGTTGGGTGGGAACTTTTCTTTCCAAAGAGAACACTAGAAAATCCTTTTTCCCTATTTTAATAATCAACTCTAGATTAATATTCTAACACTTCTATGTATGCAATTTTCCATTTTGGAGGGCTAACTTTCAGGCATGTGGTACCATGGGTCCTAGGCATCTATGGGTCCTTATCCAGATTGAACCAACTATGTTTCCAAAATAGTTTTCAAAAGTCTTGGTACTGAACATACACAGATTTTTTTTCTTTTGTCATTATTCCCTAAACAATGTAGCATAACAACTATTTGCAAAGCATTTACCTTGTATTAGGTATTATAAATAATCTAGAGATAATTGAAAGTGTCAAAGAAAATGATATTCTACCATTTGCAGTAAAGTGGATGGCACTTAGAAAACACTGTTACATGGAATAATTCATATGCAGAAAAGTAAATACTGTATGTTTTCTCTCATATGTGGATGTTTAAACAAGGTCAACTGAAATGTATAATATTATCTGAGGCTGAGAATAGTGGCATAGAGGGAGGTTGAATAAGAGATACTCAAACATAATTAGAAGAAAAGATACCCAAAGGAAAAAATGTTTGTAAAATGGGTATCTACTATTGTTCAACACAGTCGGGTGACTATAGCTCACAATAACCTGACTTGTATTTTATGAATCACTAAGAAAGGATTTCAAGGCCTCCAAACACAAAGAACATTAATTGCCCTTATTTGATTGGTACATCTTGCATATATGAACTGATATTTCACACTGTACCCCATAAATTTGTATGATTATTATGCTAATCAAACAAATTTTAAACATTTAAGAGGATGGAAAATTTAATTACCCTGATTTCATCATTACACACTATATTCATGTACGGAATGATCACACTGTACCTCATAAATTTGTACACTTAAAATAATAACAAAAAATTATTTGTAGACTATCTGTACACTGAAAACTATAAATATCCCATTGTTCTATTTAGATTTTTTGCCACAAGAAATATCATCCTTTAAATGGAAACAAGTGTGGATGAATATCTCACTTCCTAGCTATCAAAGAGATTATAAAGATAAGTAATGGAATAGCAGAGTTATTTTATGTCCACAGTGGTTTAAAGTGAGCAAATTAGCCTTTGACATAGGAACATTATGTGAAAATTAAATAAGCAGTGCTCAGTAAATGCAAGTTCCTTCCTTTCCTACCACCTCATTTTCATCCCCTTATTTTTCCACAAGTACTTCTATATCTCCCAAAGTAAAAAATGAGAAATTTAATCTCTAATTTTTCTGTTTTTAAAGTGCTCCCATCATCTGCCCAGTTTCTGTCAAATTTTTTCACATAAATGCCTTCTCCTGACGTTTTTCTATCCTATTACTCTTCTTTGATTCCTTTGCAGTTTCTCTTTTGAAATATTGAAGATATCCTTACTACCTCCCAAGCTCCAACTGCTCCTCCCCCAGGTCACTGATGTCAGAGTTGTCATTGTGACTTCTTCTAAAGCACTGGTCCCCCAAATAACAGCAAAATAAAGCTACTTTCATTTATCACATGAAGAAACCATTTTACAAACATTTTTTCCTTTGGGTGTGTCATGTATTTTATAAAAAATCATTGCATTTCCCACTATAAAGGAAGGAATCTTCAATAAAGTCACAAACATTAGGCTACTGCAAGTATATAATTTTTTTTTTTGGAATGCTGGTAAAATTTGCAATTTGCTTGTTTATAATTTGTCTTGCCTTCAGTTTTAGGGTCTCCAGGGGTGAGATGACTTTTTTGCTTTGATTTAGTTCAATTTGGATTGTTTTTTTTTCCTAAGGTAACACTATAAACTCAGAATATGACTGAATGAATGACATAAATTTAAAACTGATGCCTGAAATTGAGGATTGGCTTTGCATACTAGTCAACTGGCCATCAACCCATTAGTCAACTGTGTGCCCCCTACACAGTGTGTGGCAACTCTGCATTTTGTCTGCCTCTAGAAATATTTATCTGATTTTCAAACTGTCAGCATCACTTTTCCAAAGGTTAACTAAGGTAGAAAGAGACATGTGGAGTTGGATTGACAGTAATGAACTATACATGTTCAAACTTGAAGGTGTATCATTTTGATGTTTGCATAATAAAATCTCTCTGAGTGATTTATGACACACATGTATGAAGAGTATTTTGCCTGAAGTAGTACCAGGAAGGGTTTGATCCTTCAAATCCTTGAGAATCAAAGACAGACACACAACAGCCACCCCTGGGTGACTTAGAGGAAAGGTTTTCTTATTTGGGGGGAAAACCACAGACCTGAAGTGAAGTGATGTGCCCATCATCATGAAGTAAAATGAAACCTCCATGTTCACACAGAGCACACAGGTTATGAACTTCCTGTGGAAAAGCCCACATTACTGATACACTGTATTTTAAAAATATTTTTAATTTCTATTTGATTATCTCTATCCACTGCACTGAAGCTGAGTGACAGGGCAAACAAACCTTATATAGAGGACACAGAGCATCAAAGATTGTTCCGGAGGAATGTCCCAACATTAATCAACCTTGTTTTAATAGTTTTAAAATTTAAAACTTTCTGGAAGGGAAAAGAAAGAACAAGGATCAGAGGAAACCAAAACCATGTAGGATGGATTTTATTATGTAGTAGAGGGGTTAAATTGATAGACTCTATTCCTGGCTGTATTACTCCTGTTTCCAGCCTTTATCCCACTTTAATGTTCATATTGAAATTTTAGGTGTGGGCCCTCTTTTTGCCTTTTTCATTTGGTTTCTGGAGAGCAAGTATTTTGAATCTCAGATCCATGTGCTCCTGGACTCCATGGATGAAAATGGTGGGTATGCAAAGCTTATAGCCCAAAACTCCCTGATACCTTTTATGAATGTGCAGATGTGTAGTTTACTGATATTGAGCAAATAATGTTAATGAAATTGTCATAGGGTATAATACTACAAAAAAAATAACTCTGTAATTACTGCCATTATAAAAAAGAACAAAACAGGTTTTCACAACAAGGCCTATGGAGAAATAAAAAAAAAAGTATTTGTTATATTTAGAAATACAAAGAAAGCACTAACTAAAAGCATGTGGTCAAATCAAAGAAACAAAGAGTTAAATTGGGAGTTCATAACCCACTTGAATCAAATTGTGAAATATGATGTATTAAGAACTATGTAATGTTTTGAACGACCAACAATAAAAAAAAAATTGTCATTTTTGTGCTAGCCGTGGGTCAAGTAGAATTATAGTAACACTAATTCTCCTGCCCTCTAAAAAGGTCACCCTCCAAAAAAAATTTTGCAGGAGTCCTACAGTAGAATCCTGCCTGATGGCCCTTTTTTCACTCCCCACTGATGGCTATACTGGGGCCACCAGATGCTATTTGGATGACACTTCACTTGGGATTGGTGACATCCCCAAGTGGTTCCCTACCTCAAACTGGATGAGTAGATGTGGATTTAAACAGAACTTAGACAATAGAGACTAAAGGAGTGGGATGAGTAGCAGTTACCACCATCAGCACATCCTGGGAGCAACAATGAAATGGTAAGAAGATACTCAGGGTTTGGATTTGCTGATGATGTGGCTACCTGTTCTTGTAGCCACAACCAATAGTTACATATCAGCACAGGTTTTCTGATACTGAAGTGTGTAGACAGCATAGACAAGGCAGACATACACTAGGAAAACCTGTAAAGGATGAAGAAACAGACAGCCTTCAGACCTAGATCTGGTCCCAGCAGGTATGACAAGAGTCAGGGGAGAATCAAGGAGGAAGCACTTTAGATCAAGGTGCTGTTCTGAAATCCTTTTAACCAGGCAAATGCTGAATGTAAGAGGAATCCCAGGTTAGACAAGAATGAGCCTGGTATTTGTGTCCTTATCCTCTTGAGCATTTGATTGGGAGCTGCCTCAGGGAGCATGATCTCGTGTGTGGGATCCAAAGAAATGGAAACAAGAGGAGTCAACTAACTCAGCTCCCTGCAGAAGACTTTCCTGAAGAGAGACAGGATCAAGGTATCTTTGTGATCACCACCAGATATAACATCTCTATCATGTTATCCATAGAAGTAAACATTAAAACTATAAAAAAAAATCATCTAAACACTACTCTCTGGTCTTACTCTGTGTTTGGAATGGCATGGCACGGAAATGTTGAGAGATAGGCAGATTAACAGAGACAGTGAGAGGTAGAAAGAGAGAGAGGGAGAGAAAGAGGTGATGACAATCAGTCAAGAGCAAACTTCAAGCAAAAATGAAGGTTTCTTCCTCCTTCAATAGCATTTAATAGCATTTTTGAAAATACCATATTTTCAAATAGTATTTGAACTAACGCATAGAAAATAATTGACTTTTAAAGTTGATAGCATTTTTTTAAACACTCAAATCTTCTAAATAGGAAACTTAATCAGAAACAAATCAGTGTAGAAATGTGCTAGGGTAAATGGGGAAAAGAGTGTCTCTGTGCAACACTGTATCACACTGTTGTTAGTGATTTTTTCAGGAATAGAGCTGTGGTTTGAATAGGGTTTGTCCCTCTGAACCTCCTGTTGAAGTTTAATCTTCACTGTGATGTCCTGAGGGGGTGGAAACTTAATCTGGCTATGGAAGGTAGAGGTGGGTCCTCTCAGAAGTGATCAGGAGTAGACAGTCGTCAGGCTAGAGACCCCATGACTGAAAGCTAGTGGCTTTCTAAAAAGAGGAAGAGACCACAGAACACAATAACTGTGGGCAGTGCTCCTCTTGCCGCGTGATGCCCTGAATTGCTGCAGGACTCTGCCAGCAAGAAGGCCACCGCCAGATGCAGCTTCCTCATCTTGTATCTCCAAAGCAGTGAGTCAAAACAAACCTCTTTTCTCTGTCACTTACCCATTCTGAAGCACTGTTTTCTACAACAAAAAGTGAACTAAGAGAGGAAAAAAAATATCTTTTCATTCATAGGAGCTTTCCTCCATCTCCATCTCTTTGCCTGGCAGAAATCAAAGCTTTGCTCACAGTGTTTTCTGAAATCCTTTCCTTTCA
The DNA here is from genome assembly GCF_045843805.1 of Urocitellus parryii. Classification (NCBI taxonomy): domain Eukaryota; kingdom Metazoa; phylum Chordata; class Mammalia; order Rodentia; family Sciuridae; genus Urocitellus; species Urocitellus parryii. The sequence continues at coordinate 33,571,835 of NC_135532.1, forward strand.
AATTTTTTTTTTTTATTTCTTTCCTGGTAATGGATCTGACAGTACATACTATGACTCTCAATTTGCTATGATTTCTCCTATTAGAGTCAAGTTTCCACTATACATTTCAGTTTGCATCTGACTGATAATAGTGAACATTCATTGAGGGGCTTAACATCTTAAGACTACAAAAAAAAAAAAAGAAATGAAGAAAGGAAAATATCAGTAAAACTAAAATTTGGCTTTTTGGTAAACAAAATCAATAAAACTTTAACTAGACTTTAAAAAATGAGAGACAAGGAGGAGGACCCAACATGGCTGACAGCGAAGAGGCAGCACATACAATGCCTCCGTGGTAAGGGGATCAGAGAGACTCATTAATACACCCACATGCGTCCTGCTGAGAAACTTCAAGCAAAATTCCACTGAAAGGAGACCTTCCGGGAACTAGTAAATTTAATTGGAGGTGTCAGCTTGTCACAGACTACTGAATCTCGGCAACGCAGAGCAGGGGCACAGTCCCCCCGGGGCGCCAAATGGCCTCTGCCTACACGTTGCAGTGAACATAGGAGCGGACACTGACCTCCTGGGCCCCCGCGGGCGGGCTCTGTGAACCGCCGCCGGCTACCGCCCACACGTTGCAGCGAACTTGGGAGCGGTTGCTGCCTGCCTGGGCCCCCCCGGGCTGGCTCTGTGAACCGCAGCCGGCCACCGCCCACACGGTGCAGTGAACTTGGGAGCGGGCACTGCCTGCCTGGGCCCTCGCAAGCCGGGCTCTGCTAGCGGCCTTCGGCTGCAGCCAAACACCCGCTGCCCACACGTTGCAGCGAACGAGGGGACAGGCGCTGCCTGCCTGGGCCCACACAGGCCGGCTCTGTGAACTGCCACCGGCCGCCGCCAAGCAGCCGCTGCCTACACCCTTGCAGTGAGTGGGGGAGCTGGCGCTGCCTGCCCGGCCCCCGCCGGCCCGACTCTGTGAACCTCCTCTGGCGGTTTGGAGCTGCAGACGACCACCCCCCACCTGCCAGCCCAGTGCTGCAAACGACCCCTGACTGGCTCTGCGAAAGGCCCCGCCCACAGGGCGAACAGCAGGAGTGGAGACCCGCCCAGTCCGGGAGGAAGAACTGCTGCACAGTGATTGACTCCCGCCTACTGAGAGGAGAAACTTGGCCCGGTGGACATAGCTCCATCTACTGGAAGAGCTGTTAATCGAACTCTAGGACTGCATTTATAAATTTTTTTTTGCTGTCTTTTTAAATGTTTTTTTAATCCATCTTATTTTATTTTATTCTATTTTTTAATTTCATTTTCCATTTCTACTATTATTATTTTTCTTTAAATTCTTTTTAATTTTCTATTTTTTTCTTTCCTTCTTTTCTCCTGTCTTTACATTTCTTTTCAATTTTCTTATTCCCCCTTCCTTGAATTCTACCTGCTTACTCTCATTCTCTTTAGTGACTTCTTCCCATCCCTTCTAATACCTTTCCTCCCAAGCATCAAATATATCTATAGGAGTAAACAGTAACTCAACAGTCAAACAGAACAAGAAACAATATGAACAACATGAAAAAGCAAGGAAGAAAAGGAGTGCAAACAATGCAGGGCAGCCTAAATATTCAGGAGGATATAGTCACCAGAAAAATGGTCATATAAAGAACTCATGGAACACCTGAGACAGATGGAACAGAACCTTAAAGAGGATACAAGACAGCAAATTCAAGCAGCGAAAGAACACATTGAGAATGAATTACATAAACAGATAAAAGAAGAAGTTAAGCATCTTTATCAGGAGATAGAGATTATCAAAAAGAATCAAACAATAATCTTAGAAATGAAGGAAATTATAAACCAAATTAAAAACTCAAATGAGAGTATCATTAATAGAGTGGAGCAAGTAGAAGCCAGAACGCCAGATAATGAAGACAAAATATATCATCTGGAAAAGAATCTAGCCAACTCAGACAGGCTGGTTAAAAATCATGAGAGAAACATACAAGAGATATGTGATAATATAAAAAAACCAAATTTAAGAGTCATTGGGATAGAGGAAGGGATAGAGATTCAAACCAGGGGAATGAGTAATCTACTAGATGAAATAATTACAGAAAACTTTCCAGAAATAAAAAAGGAAACAGATATACAAATTGTAGATGCATACAGGACACCGAGCATACAAAATCACAGTAGACCAACGCCAAGACACATTGTTATGAAGATATCCAATATACAGAACAAAGAGAAAATATTAAAAGCTACAAGAGAAAAGAGAAAGATTACATTCAGGGGTAAACCAATAAGGTTAATAACGGACTTCTCAACTCAGATGCTGAAAGCGAGAAGATCCTGGAACAACGTATTTCAAACACTGAAAGACAATGGATGCCAACCAAGAATTCTGTACCCAGCAAAATTAAGCTTCAGATATGACAACGAAATAAAAATCTTTCATGATAAACAAAAATTAAAAGAATTTGCAGCCAGAAAACCAGTGTTGCAAAGCATCTTGAGCAAAACACTTCACGAGGAAGAAATGGAAAACAATAACCAAAGCCAACAGTGGGAAATACCTCAGTAAAGACAGACGGAGGGGGGAAAGCTAATCATGGTGAAACAAATGCAATTAAAAAAAAAGAGATAAATAATCAAACATGGCTGGAAGTACAAACCATATATCAATAGTAACTCTAAACATTAATGGTTTAAACACTCCAATAAAGCGACATAGGCTGGTAACATGGATTAAAAAAACAAATCCAACAATATGCTGCCTCCAGGAGACACACCTGACTGGAAAAGACATACACAGGCTGAAGGTGAGAGGTTGGGAAAAAATATACCACGCACATGGTCCTCGCAAGCAAGCAGGGGTGGCCATGCTCATATCGAATAAAATCGACTTCAAGACTAAGTTAATCCAAAGGGATAAGGAACGACATTATATACTGTTAAAATGAACCATTAAACAACAAGACATAACAATTATCAATATTTATGCACCAAATAATGGTGCTTCAAAGTTTATAAAACAAATTCTCCTCAAGTTCAAGAATCAAATAGACCACAACACAATAATTATGGGTGACTTCAACACACCTCTCTCACCATTGGACAGATCCTCCAAGCAAAAGTTGAACAAAGAAACTATAGACCTCAATACCACAATCAATAACCTAGACTTAACTGACATATATAGAATATACCAACCATCATCGAACGGATATACTTTTTTCTCAGCAGCACATGGATCCTTCTCAAAAATAGACCATATATTATGTCATAGGGCAACCCTCAATAAATATAAAGGGGTGGAGATTATACCATGCATTTTATCTGATCATAATGGATTGAAACTGGAAATTAATGATAAAAGAAGGAAGGGAAAATCCAATATCACATGGAAAATGAACAATATGTTACTGAATGATCAAAGGGTTACAGAAGACATAAAGGAGGAAATCAAAAAATTCTTAGAGATAAATGAAAATTCAGACACAACCTATCGGAATCTATGGGACACAATGAAAGCAGTTTTAAGAGGGAAATTCATCACCTGGAGGTCATTCCTCAAAAAAACAGAAAAACCAACAAATAAATGAGCTCACACTTCATCTCAAAGCCCTAGAAAAGGAAGAGCAAAACAATAGCAAATGCAGCAGAAAGCAAGAAATAATTAAAATCAGAGCGGAAATCAATGAAATTGAAACAAAAGAAACTATTGAAAAAATTAACAAAACTAAAAGTTGGTTCTTTGAAAAAATAAACAAGATTGACAGACCTTTAGCCATGCTAATGAAGAGAAGAAGAGAGAGAACTCAAATTACCAACATAAGGGATGAAAAAGGCAATATCACAACAGACGCCACAGAAATACAGAAGACAATTAGAAATTATTTTGAAAACCTATATTCCAATAAAATAGAAGATAGTGAAGACATCGATAAATTCCTTAAGACATATGATTTGCCCAGACTGAGTCAGGAGGACACACACGATTTGAACAGACCAATATCAATGGATGAAATTGAAGAGGTAATCAAAAGACTACCAACCAAGAAAAGCCCAGGACCGGATGGGTATACAGAGGAGTTTAACAAAACCTTTAAAGAAGAATTAATACCAATATTTTCAAGTTATTCCAGGAAATAGAAAAAGAGGGAGTTCTTCCAAATTCATTCTATGAGGTCAACATCACCCTGATTCCGAAACCAGACAAAGACACATCAAAGAAAGAAAACTACAGACCAATATCTCTGATGAACCTAGATGCAAAAATCCTCAATAAAATTCTGGCGAATCGGATACAAAGACACATCAAAAAAATTGTGCACCATGATCAAGTAGGATTCATCCCTGGGATGCAGGGATGGTTCAATATACGGAAATCAATAAATGTTATTCACCATATCAATAGACTTAAAGATAAGAACCATATGATCATCTCAATAGGCGCAGAAAAAGCATTCGACAAAGTACAGCATCCCTTTATGTTCAAAACATTAGAAAAACTAGGGATAACAGGAACTTACCTTGATATTGTAAAAGCTATCTACGCTAAGCCCCAGGCTAGCATCATTCTGAACGGAGAAAAATTGAAGGCATTCCCCCTAAAATCAGGAAAAAGACAAGGATGCCCTCTATCACCACTTCTATTCAATATAGTTCTCAAAACACTGGCCAGAGCAATTAGACAAATGAAAGAAATTAAAGGCATAAAAATTGGAAAGGAAGAACTTAAATTATCACTATTTGCAGATGACATGATTCTATACCTAGAAGACCCAAAAGGGTCTACAAAAAAACTACTAGAACTAATAAATGAATTCAGCAAAGTGGCAGGATATAAAATCAACATGCACAAATCAAAGGCATTTCTGTATATCAGCGACAAAACTTCTGAAACGGAAATAAGAAAAAACACTCCATTCACAATATCCTCAAAAAAAATAAAATACTTGGGAATCAACCTAACAAAAGAGGTGAAAGATTTATACAATGAAAAACTACAGAACCCTAAAAAGAGAAGTAGAAGAAGATCTTAGAAGATGGAAAGATATACCCTGTTCATGGATAGGCAGAACTAACATCATCAAAATGGCGATATTACCAAAAGTTCTCAATAGGTTTAATGCAATGCCAATCAAAATTCCAATGGCATTGCTTGTAGAAATAGATAAAGCAATCATGAAATTCATATGGAAAAATAAAAGACCAAGAATAGGAAAAGCAATTCTAAGCAGGAAGTGTGAATCAGGTGGTAGAGCAATACCAGATTTCAAACTATACTGCAAAGCAATAGTAACAAAAACAGCATGGTACTGGTACCAAAACAAGCGGGTGGACCAATGGTACAGAATAGAGGATACAGAGACTAATCCACAAAGTTACAACTATCTTATATTTGATAAAGGGGCTAAAAGCATGCAATGGAGGAAGGATAGCATCTTCAACAAATGGTGCTGGGAAAACTGGAAATCCATATGCAACAAAATGAAACTGAATCCCCTCCTCTCACCATGCACAAAAATTAGCTCAAAATGGATCAAGGACCTTGATATCAAATCAGAGACTCTGTGTATGATAGAAGAAAAAGTTGGCTACGATCTACATATTGTGGGATCAGGCTCCAAATTCCTTAACAGGACACCCATAGCACAAGAGTTAATAGCAAGAATCAACAAATGGGACTTACTTAAACTAAAAAGTTTTTTCACAGCAAGAGAAACAATAAGAGAAGTAAATCGGGAGCCTACATCATGGGAACAAATTTTTACCCCTCACACTTCAGATAGAGCCTTAATATCCAGAGTTTACAAAGAACTCAAAAAAATTAGACAATAAGACAACAAATAGCCCAATCAACAAATGGGCCAAGGACCTGAACAGACACTTCTCAGAGGAGGACATACAATCAATCAACAAATACATGAAAAAATGCTCACCATCTCTAGCAGTCAGAGAAATGCAAATCAAAACTACCCTAAGATACCATCTCACTCCAGTAAGATTGGCAGCCATTATGAAGTCAAACAATAACAAGTGCTGGCGAGGATGTGGGGAAAAGGGTACTCTTGTACATTGCTGGTGGGACTGCAAATTGGTTCGGCCAATTTGGAAAGCAGTATGGAGATTCCTGGGAAAGTTAGGAATGGAACCACCATTTGACCCAGTTATTGCCCTTCTTGGTCTATTCCCTGAAGACCTTAAAAGAGCGTACTACAGGGATACTGCCACATCGATGTTCACAGCAGCACAATTCACAATAGCTAGACTGTGGAACCAACCCAGATGCCCTTCAATGGATGAATGGATTAAAAAAATGTGGCATTTATACACCATGGAGTATTACGCAGCACTAAAAAATGACAAAATCATGGAATTTGCAGGGAAATGGATGGCACTAGAGCAGATTATGCTTAGTGAAGCTAGCCAATACCTAAAAAACAAATACCAAATGTCTTCTTTGATATAATGAGAGCAACTAAGAATAGAGCAGGGAGGAAGAGCAGGAAGAAAAGATTGACATTAAACAGAGGCACGAGATGGGAAAGAGAGAGAAAAGGGGAATTGCATGGAAATGGAAAGAGACCCTCATTGTTATAAAAAACTACATAAAAGAGGTTGTGAGGGGAATTGGAAGAAATAATAAGGAGTTAAATGAATTACAGTAGATGGGATAGAAAGAGAAGATGGGGGGAGGGGGATAGTAGAGGATAGGAAAGGTAGCAGAATACAATAGTCACTAGTATGGCATTATGTAAAAATGTGAATGTGTAACCGATGTGATTCTGCAATCTGTATTTGGGGTAAAAATGGGAGTTCATAACTCACTTGAAACTAATGTTTGAATTATGATATGTCAAGAGCTTTGTAAGGTTTTGAACAACCAATAAAAAATAAATAAATAAATAAATAAATAAATAAAAATAAATGAGAGACAAACTGAATAAGTAAAATTATAAGTGAAAGAGGAAACATTATCAATAACATTACAAAACCCTCATAAGACAAATATGAATAATTGTATGCCATAGAAGAAATGGAGAAATTCTTAGAAACATAAGATCTATGAAAACTGAATCATGAATAAATAGAAAAATCTGAAGAAGCCAATAATGACTAATGACCTTAAATCAGTAATTAAAGACCTTATAATAAAAATCTTAGGATCTCATAGCTTCACTAGTGAATTCTACCATTTAAAGAATAATATTAACACTTCTCAAACACTTTCAAAATATTCAGGAGGTGAATTTTACAGAATTAGTACTCCCCTGATATCAAAGCTAAATAAATCACTACAAGAAACAACAAGGCAGAGGGGAGTGAAAGGAGGAGAGGGGGATATGGGGGTAGGAATGATAGTAGAAGGAATCGGACAGTATTACCCTATGTGCATAGATGACTACATGACCAGTGTGATTCTGCATCATAAAATTATGTATAGAAGGAAGGTTCCTCAACATAAAAAAGGCCACATACATGACAAACTCACAGCAAATATCATACTCAATGTCAAAATACTAAAAGCTTTTCCTCTGTGATTAGGAAGAAGGCAAGGATGCCCATTTTTGCCACTACTATTCAGTGTAATACCAGAAGTTCTAACCAGATCAATGAGATAAGAAGAAATAATAAAATTCATACAAATACGAAAACAAAAAAGTAAAATAGTCTCTGTTTTGAGTATATGATCTTATATAGCCTCTACACACAAAAAAAAAACTGTTAGAAAATTCATTAACAGGGCTAAGGTTGTGGCTCAGAAGTAGAGTGCTTACCTAGCATGCATGAGGCACTGGGTTCGATCCTCAGCACCACATAAAAATAAAAAAATAAAGGTATTGTGTCCACCTACAACTAAAAAATAAATGTTTTTTAAGAAGACAATTCAGTAACATTGTAGAATTCAAAATCAATGTATAAAAAAAGTAGTATATCTATACACTAAAAAATGAACTATCCAAGAAATAAGGAAATAATCTTATTTACAGTAGTGTCAAGAAAAGAATACTTAAGAATAAAATTAACCATGGAGGTAAAAGCTCTCTACACTGAAGACTATTAAATATTGTGTTTCATTGCTGTGACTAAAATATCCAAAAAGAACAACTTAGAAAACATTTATTTTGAGCTCATGGTTTCAAAGGTCTCAGTCCAAAGGTCTCAGATTGACTCCATTGCTTTGGGTTGGAGATAGAGGAAAGCTGCTCACCTCAATAGAGCCAGAAGGGGGAGGGAGGGAGGGAGAGAGAGAGAAAGAGAGAGAGAGAGAGGAAAAAGATACAAAAAAGATACAATCCCTAAGGGCAAAGCTTCAGAGACCTAACTTCCTCCAGCCACACCGGACTTGACTGTAGTTACCATCCAATTAATTCATTTAAATTACAAAGGATGGATTAGGTTATGATGCACATAATCTAATCATTTGGCCTTCTGCATTAACACAGGAGCTTTTGGGAGACACCTCATCTCCAAACCACAACAAACACTGATGATAAAAATTGAAGATAAAAATAAATGGATATCTCAAAGCTAAATAAGTCACTACAAGAAGATAAACATAAATGGCTATCTCAAAGCTATCCATGTTTGTGGATAGGAAGATGGCCAATGTTTGTGGATAGGAAGATTCAATGCAATTCCTATTGATATATCAATGCTACTTTTCACAAAACTCAAAGAAAAAAATCCTAGAAAATTCACATGAAATCATAAAAGAGATCAAAGCTGGGGGTATCACACTGCCTTATTTCAAAATACACTACAAAGCTATAGTACTGGCCTAATAACGAACATATACAGCAATGGAACAAAACAGAGAGCTCAGAGATAAATCTACACATGTACAGTTAGTTGATCTTCCACAAAAGTAACTAGTGAGAAAACACAGTATCTTCAATAAATGTACTGGGGAAACTAAATATCCACATATAGAAGAATAAAATCAGACACCTATCTCCCACCATGTACAAATGTCAACTCAAAATGGATTACAGACTTAGTGGTAATCAGTAGTAAAGTGTCAGTTTAGCATGTGAAAAAAAATAGGCATAAAACCTGAAGCTACTAAAAGAAAAAAGAAAGCGAAAGAGTCTTGTCATTGGTGAAGAAAATGACTTTTTTTTTTCTAATAGAATCCCAAATGCCTAGTCAAAAAAGAAAAATAAACTAATTGGAATACATTAAATGAAAAGGCTTCTGCACTTATAACAGTCAAGAGACAGCCCACAGTGGGGGTGGGGGTGGGGGATTTGCAAATCATATATGTGCTATGGAGAGAACATTCTAAAATGCATAAGGAACTCAAACAACTCAATATTAAGAAAACAAATAATTTTAAAATGGGCAAAGGACCTGAATAGATATTTCTCATAAGAAGATATACAAATGGACAACAGGTATATGAAAAAGTGTTCAACATTACTAATCATCAAGGAAAAGCAAGTTAAAACCACAATGGGATACCACCTTACATCTGAAGGAATACCTCTTATCAAAAAGACAAAAGATAACAAGCATTGGTGTGGATGTGAAGAAAAGGAACACCTGTACATTGTTAATGGGAATATAAATCATTATAGTCATTATGGAAAACAGTATAGAAACTCCTCAAAAAAGTAAAATAGGATAGACATATAAGTCAGCATTTCATTTCTGAATATATATTCAAAGGAAATCAATATGTCAGAGATATCTTTACTTCCCTGCTCTTTACAGCATTATTCCTAACAGCCGAGGTATGGAAATCACCTAAGTATCCATCCATGGATGAATAAATAAAGAAAATGTGGTGTGCGTGTATGCGTGCGTGTGTGTGTGTGTGTGTGTGTGTGTGTGTGTGTGCATGCATGTGTCTGATGGACGAATCTGGAAGTAAAATAAGTCAGGTGCGGAGAGAAAAATGCTGCATGAACTCTCTTATATGTGGAATCTAAACAAGTCAAAATCATTGAAGCAAAATGCAAGTAATGTTTATCAAAGACTAAGTCACAGGGGAAATGTCAGTCTAAAGACATAATTTCAGTTAGGAGGAGGTTCTATAGGTCTATTGTACAGTGTGACTATAGCTAATAATAATGTATTATATACTTAAAAATTGCTTAAAGAGTGGAACTTAAATGTTCTCATGACACACAAAAAACAATATATGGGTGATTGAAATATTGATTAGCTTGATTAAATCATTTCAAATGTATACATACATAAAATATCACTTTGTATGTCTCAAAAATATACAACTTTTATTTGCAAATACACTGAAAGCTGAGAAAGAGGGAAAAAAAAGAAACACCCTGATTTAGAAAAGATACTCATCTACAATCCATCTAAAGCTCAGCACTTTCATATTATGATGATCTCATATTTAAAATCAATAAGTCTAATCTAAAACTGGTTTCTCAACTTGATTATAGAGATTTTAGGGTCAAGCAATCAAAATTAAAATTCTTTCCTTCCTGTCCTCAACTTTTTGTGTTAATTCTGCTATAATAATTACAAGAAATACAAAAACAAAGGACACAGTAGCAAAAATATCCCATCCTGATATGATTTTTATTTGGAAATCTTTTCTTAAAAATCTATGTTCCTAGGAAAAGACTTGATTGTTCTGTAGCCATGGTAATGAGTAGCTATCAGAACAAGTCTACATTTGGTTTAATCAATGACAACTTGGCTCTGGGAACACACTTGGGCAAGGCAACAGTCAGAAAACAGTTCCTCACCAGTCAGCAATCAGCCAGATGTGAGCAGGCTCAGACTTAATCCTCTAAACCTCTCTCTCTGTCAACCAACCCACAGAAGTCTCGTCTGAATAACTAACTCTACAGATAATGTCAATATACTCCCCCAAATCTGCAAAACTTTGGATTCCTTTCTTCCCATAACCCACACCAACATTCTACTCCATTCAAAGAAACTGTGTCAACAAATTTTTCCATTGCTGTAGTAAACAATAAATTGAACTTTGTGCTTTTTGATCATTTACTGTGTAGTTATTTTACATTCATTTTTACATTCATCAGGCCAAACCTAAACAGTCTGTGTTGCAATGATCTCTTTTCTTTTCAATATTCATCACTGATAAATAGGCTACATGAAGCAGAGGCTTAATTCAGTTGCACTCTTGCTGTCTGATAAAGAAAATGTACTCCTCACACATGTTGAATAAATAAGTGAATGCATGCAAGGATAGATGAATGGATGGATGGACAGACAAGAGAGGGAGCCAGTGGACTGGTGGAAGGGTAAGTGGGTAAAAATATCATTGGCATCTAGAAAGTTCTGGGAGACAGAACTCCAGGCAAAGAATCACAGGTCTCACAGAGAACACCAGTAGCAAAGACAATGAAAAGATCCATTTACACAAGAGCTGATGTTGTGCCTCAGTGGTAGAGCACTTGCCTAGCATGTGTGAGACACTGGGTTTGATTCTCAGCACTGCATAAAATAAATAAAATAAAGATCCATTGACAACTGAAAAATATTTTTTAAAAAAGATCCATTACACAGAGTGGCTATAAGTGAGACCTAAGCAAAGATTCTCAAAATAATTGAGGATGAATTTTAATGCAATCCTAGTTTTGTTCTCGAAAAGATGAGAACAGGTGCGTGACAGGAATTGATTCAGACACAGAGGGTCTCAAGAGAAATGTCATCAAATTTTACCTTCATCAGGCCAGACCTAACAAAATTGGTTACTGTCAAGGTCAACAAACCATCACCAGGTCACATAGGTAACTGAGTATTTGGAAGCTACACATTAGTGTTTTCATTCCAAATCCAATTGTCTTAGGTTGGGTTCCCTAGAAGCTGAGTCCAAAACAGGGATTATTGTTCAAGTGATTCATTGAAGAGCTCAGGAAATTGAAAAACTCAGAAGTTGGATAGTGCAAGGAGGAAAAAAGCAAAGATGTAGCCTCAGCTACAGACTAGCTTCAGTGAGATCCCACAAGACAGCTCTGAGCATTAATTACTCCACAGAACAGGTCCCACATGGAGGCAAGGGTTGGCCTTTGGAGTCATTAGCCTTGGTCTGATGATGGTTGGATAGACAATAGTCCTAGGCTCCTTCAAGGAGAGACCCTGAGGGCTTATCAGCCAACACTCAGAAGCTGAATGGAGATCTATACACGGCGCCAACAATGTCCTTTATCTAAAGCCACAACAGGGTTTCTCCATGTGCCAGCATTGCCATTTAGGGACAGAAAGGTCTTTTTCATGCAGGAGATCTCCTGTGCATGGCAGGATGTTCAGCAGCAGTCCCGACCTCTACCTGGACAACGCAGGTGGCATCACACCCCTCCCCCAACTGTGAGAACTAAAAATGTGTCCAATATCCCTGGGGGTCATCCATCACCCCTGGTTGAGAAAAACTAAGCTAATACAAGAAGCAAAGGTAAAGGTCGATTAAGTAACTATCCTTTTGAACCCAGAACAGTGACACAAAAGTATCACCCAGAAGTTTTTGAACAGTATTTCAAACTGTGAGGAAAGGGAAAGGGATCCTAAAAAAAAAGAAAAGAAAAGAATTCTCAGTTGACTATCCAGTAAGAAAATTTTTTAATAATTTTACTCTTTCAGAGTAATGAAGTATGCAACCACTAATTATTTTGAATGCGTAGATAAATGCTTCTAACTCAACGTAAATATTGTAGTGTTAAAATTCCTAAATATTACAGTGCTTTTTCCAAATCACCATGTATCTGTCACCATAGGGTTTTCTTACAGTGACAATTATTATCAAAAGGGCTTATTGTTGAAACTGGGAAAGTGCAAAGAAATTCATTGTCAAAAAAAAAAAAAGGCTCAGAGCAGAGGATCAGGATCAGATTAGACAAATAAGCAGAGTTAAGCAGAAAATTGGAGAATAGTAGACAATGCTAAAACCTGAAAATTAGTACATGAGAAAGGGACAGAGGGTGACCAATATATTGATTCAAGTGGAAACTGCTCTAACATAAATCTGTGGCTGGGGGCTCTGCAGAGCAATGTCAACTTGAGCTCCAGCATCAAGTATCTGAAACAGTCATGGAATTCACTTGCAAAATGCCCTTCCCATCCATCTACCTGATGAATGAGTATTCATCCCTTCCTTAAGACTTGGTGAATTTCTCTTCATCTTCACTCTGAAAACTTGCCTGGCCCTCACAAAAAAGAGAAGAGTTTGCCCTTCACCTGTAGCCCCCCGCCCCCGTATTTAGCCCTAATAGAATATTTACTACATTGTTTTTTCACTGTTGATTTTTTTTTTTTTTGGTCACTCTGCCAACAAAATGGTAAGTTTCTTAGGACAGAGTTTGTTGTTTATTTATTTATCCTTGTGGCTTAACCGTCTAGCACAGCAGTACAATATTCCCTTGGCAAACCTTCACGGGGTACTTGCTATGAATTAGTCACTGTGCTATGAACCAGACACTATTTGCCATAACCTTAGTGCTCTTTCCTAACTTCCTATAACAAGGAGAAAAGATGCTTCCCTACCCACCACTCAAAAAGAAAATACTACCTCTCATTTTCTTGAGAATATGTCACCTTAGCGCCTCTCTGCCTCTGTGATGGACACTGGTTACCCCTCTCCTCCAGGGAGAAGCTGTACCAAGATGGATTCAGTGTCTCATGGTGTCCTATGCCCTAGGCACTGCCTGTGATTTATGTCAGCCCACAGAGGGATAAGAAGAGCTCAGAGTCCTTGCCCATGCATTATGCATGTAATGTATGACTCTTAATGAGCCACTTATGCAGAATGCCACTAGCAAAGTGGGGGATAATATTGTATTTGATAGACCTCTACTAGACCGCCTGATTTTTATTGCTAGTTTGTAAGAACTTATGTAAATCATAGCCACCACTTCTCATAAAATTACTGAAAGCCAGATTTTTTTCTATGACTAAAATCTGGTATGTCATTTCAGTGACTTGCAAAAGGAAATGATTATGTTATACTGAGGAGTCAAACAAATTCTGATATCCAAATAGTTATTTTCCTTCATTCACGTCACCAGGATTAGAGACATGAAATGGATTCCAAGAAAGAAACCATATTTAGACTACACTTTCATTTGAGGACATTATCTCTTTTAATAGCCTGGTTTTCCCCTACCTAATATTATCTCAAACACTTGTGAAATGTGTTGATATTTATAACACACCAGTACTTTCAGTCACATAAATTCCCAGATAATATCAGAATAATACTATGTTGAGTAAAACTTTTAATATTTCTACTACATATATATTTTTTTCTGACTTAAAACTCATTGATCCGCATCTGTGAATGTAACTCAGTGGTAGAGCACTTTCCTTGCATATATGAATCCTGGGTTTGAAGGAAAAAATAAAATAAAATAAAGCTCATAAAAAGACTCATGTAGCTTAACTGCACATTTTTACAAAACCATCCACACACAATGTAAAGCTGTATTCGAATACTTAAGTACCTGGCCAGACAGACATCAACATGCAGAAATCTTGAGCAAATTATGACTGTACCAAAAAATATTTGTTTGGCTACATAATTAAGAGAAAAAAAAGTTTCAGACTTTAAGTCACAAGGTACACATTTTTAAATATTATAATTACATTATTCTAAAGTCTAAAATAATCATCCAAAGACCTAGAAGAAAAGTTCTCATTGGAGTATGAGGTATTACAACTATTCTTCATAACCCCAGAATAAGTATCTTTGAGTATAATAGTTTTTTTTTTTTTAATACCAGGAATACATCAAAGAAACTTAACAGCCTTACAAATAAAATTACAGGCCTTCTTCTTCTGGGTGGTACTGTGGCTGATGTGGGTGTGTACACACTGACATCAATGCATCCTCAGGAAAAACTCAGGGCACAATCTCTTCCTAGGTGGTGCTGGGCTGCTGTTCTCTGGGCCCATGTTCCCTACGGGCTTCAGCTCTCCCAGCTCTACATGTGTTTTCAGGGGATGAGTCTAGTTACAAACCATAAAGCTGACTTTGATTCTCCTGTCCATTCTCTGTTCACTAAGCTTCTGTCCATTCTTAGCACAGTCCTTTGCATGACATAAGAAGGAAGCAATTATTTCTTCAAGTTTCTTGCTATGGATATATTTTTTACTTCCCCAAATCCTGGACTTTTTCCTTTTTTTTTTTTTATTTCTACTGTAACTCTCTTCTTCACATCGCATTCATTCCATTGCAATGACTTCCTTGAACTGCAACCTCATTCAGCTTACAGAGAGATGGCTGCCTTGTGAATATTTTTTTCATTATTATTATAATGATAATGATGCTTTCAGAATTTCTCCAATGGCTACCACTAATTTCATTTCCAAATCTTAATGCTTTATTAATAATGACTCTCTAAGCTCAGAAACTTCAGCCTACTCATCAGTCCTTTTCTTTATACCCCTAAAGAACTGGTTTTCACCCTGAGTGTCTATTAGGAAGGGGCAGGTCTAATTACAACTCTGAATTTTCTTCCATATATTTCTTTAGCCTATAGTCTCTCTCTTATTCTTCAGTTATCCAAATTTATCCTTTAATTTCCAACTCAAGTCCAGCTCCTTTATTAAACCTTCCTACTTTCTACTATAATGACCTTCTCTTCTTTTCTCTGAGCAATCACAGTCTTTACCTAGCAATATATATTATTTAATTGTATATTATTCAGAATTCCCCTCTAGTTATTTAATATAATATTTTATTGGCTGGTATATCAAATTTGGTTGACTATTTTCAAATCAAATCTTTTTTTAATTGTTATTATTATTCTGATACTGAGGATTGGACCCAGAGCCTGGTGATTGCTAAGGGCACACTCTTACCATTGAGCTACACCCATGACCCCTATATATCGATTTTGATTATGCAAAGTCAGAAGATATCAGAGAATTCATTCACAAGAGAAGTAAAAAACTACATTTTTCTTCTAAGAAATCAAAGTGAATGATGAACATTGTATATAAGCTACAAAGTAAAAGCAAGTTCATTAAGTTCAAACTAATACAAATTAGTTTACTTATTAGTGCCTTCACCAGTTGTTCTGATAATTCTTTATAAGTTGTAAAAAAAAGGAAGATAAGAAACCTAACTATTCTTACAAGAAAGAATAGCATTAAATTTTATAAGAAAATAAACCAAAATTTAAGAAAATTTAAGTTTCAAGGTAAATTATTTTTTAAAGTCTTATATTTAGTACTAAGTTATATTGTTAATTATTTTTATCCTGCTGGGAATTGAACCCAGGGCCTTGAACTTGCTAGGCAAGTGCTCTACCATTGAGCTACACCCCATATCTTAGTATTAAGTTATAATGTATTTAGTCATTTAAAGTTAGATACACACATTTTGTTTTATGTAACTGACATTTTTTAAGAGAAAATTATCTCTTCATTTTATCCAGTCAATCCTTGACTGCTTGGTCTTGCACATAGTAAATATTCAACAGTTATGTCTTCAAGTTCCTTATTATGAAGACTTCCTTATTTACAAATTTCCTAATTTTTCCTTTAGCTCATTATTCCCAAAACTGCCCTGTCTGGCCCTATTATTATTATTTCTGGCCATATATAATATTTTAAAGTATTAAACAATAATTATGAGCAGTTGTTAAATAAACATATTCACCTAAAATGAATTTCTGGTGCTGTTTTGGTTGCTTAGATCAAGGTGGTACACTGGAACAGGAATGTAGCTGTGAATCAATAGGATTGGTTCTTATATAAAAAGGTAGCATTTGCCTACCTTTATTATATAAAGTATTTCTCAAATGGCTTCTCAGTTAATTCTAAGCCTTACGCCCTGCCTTACATGTATTTTGTAATTCTTTGTTCATGGATATATGATGGTACATGTCAATTTAAACAGAATTTTAACCATAAGTGACCTGAATTGGGGTTTCTGGAGTTGAATATCTACTATGATTAGATCTTAAATGTTAATGACTACATTTTCAGTAAAAAAAAGGGGGGGGGATAATCTATTGAACAGGAAATTAAGGTATGCAAAATATATGCACTGAATAATTCAAATCAGCCACTTATAAGAAGCAAGGGTCTGGGTTACTGTGTATATGTAACATTAGAATATTTCTGGAAAATGAATGACTATAATGAGGTTGGCTGGTTGCTCCTACATTGTTGGATGAATCAGTACAGGAAAAAAAAAAAATGAGCTCAGAGATTTCAATTCCCAACTGAATCACAGCATGAAGAGCTTGAAGCCTTCTGTGTTCACCCTGAAAGAAACTCTTATTTCCTGTAGCTGTAGGGATAAGACTGCCACGAACTAAATACAGAGTCTCATCCTGAAACTTCATAAATGAAATACAAGTTGAACTCCCAGATTTACAGGGTGTCTATAGTTAAATTGCAGGCACTAGCTGGGAAATAATGGGATCTTTTAAGTTACGAGGCACGTAGGAAAACTTTGATGAAGCCAGAGTCATTGAGCCTCTAAATTCTGATGAGTCTTCTTTTCTTGTGCAACAGCCTTTCCATCCCCAGTGGAAGTGGCTTCCCCGTTCCCAGGGGTATAGATCCTTTCACTCCAACTCGGAAAATTATGCAGGCTTCATTAGAAAATGGACAGCTATAGCACTCCATCCCCTTTCTGGGGCCTTCCCTGCAGGGCAATGCTTTGATAACACTAACAGCTGTGGGCTTTCAGGTGCTTTAGCTGTTTTCAAGGTATCCCATGCAACTTCTGATCAAGGAATCCACTTTACAGCAAAAAAGAGTATGTGGCAATGGACTCACGCTCCTAGAACCCCTGGTCTTACTATTTCCCCTAAAATCTTGAAGCAGGTGGTTTCAATGGTCTTTTATTCACAGGTAAATATATTTTTTGCATTACAATTCTTAATACACATATATACCACAATTTTTCATATCTCTGTTTGTATATAAGGTATGTTGGCCCCAAATTCAAATCTTCATACATGTATTTTGTATAATGATGACCATCACATTCTACCATCCTTGTTAGTCCCCTTCCCCCTTCCTTTCCCTCTCACCCCTCTTCCCTATCTAGAACTAATCTAATCTTCCCATGCTCTCCCTCCCTACCCCACTATGAGCCACCCCCTTATATCAGAGAAAACATTTGGCATTTGTTTTGGGGGGATTGGCTAACTTCACTTAGCATTATCTATATTTACTGAGTAAAAATACATAAATGTTAACATGGATTATGAAGCAACGCCTACCATGTTTCATTGCATGCCTTCCATTATAGGTTATTCACTCTCTTAATATTACAAAGACATAAATGTGATAGATCCAGCCCCACCTGATACTTTATAATAGATTTTTTAAAAATGTATGGTTACACCATTAAGGTACTGATAAAAAAAGAAAAAGAAAAAACCTTCATGCCCACCTCAGAGTCTGAAGCGTTAAAGGCCAGCAAGCCCTCGGCTATGAAAAGAGTAGGCTACCACACACTCTTCTCAATGTCCCTTTCACAGTTTTTCTTATTCAGTATGAAAACCCTTTACTTGCTGAATTCTATCCTGATATTTTTATTCATTTGGTCAAAAGGCAAAGATAACAATCCTTTGTTAAATTTCGTATGGAAATGGAAAAGCGAATTCATTATGCTCAAAAATCACTCAGTAAGTCTACTGAACAGACACGTCTCAGAAGAAGAAATACAATTGATCAACAAATATACAAAAAAATGTTGAATATCTCTAGCAATTAGAGAAATGCAAATCGAAACTACACTGAGATTCCATCTCATTCCAGTCAGAATGACAATTATCAAGAATAAAAGCAACAATAAATGTTGGCAAGGATGTGGGGGAAAAGGCACACTCATACTGGTGGGACTGCAAATTGGTGCAATCAATCTGGAAAGCAGTATGGAGCTTCCTTAGAGAGCTTGGAATTGAACCACCATTTGACCCAATTATCCCACTCCTCAGTCTATACCCAAAGGACTTAAAAATAGCATAGTATAGTGACACAGCCACTTTGATGTTTATAGCTGCACAATTCACAATAGCTAAATGTGGAAGCAACCTAGATGCCCTGCAATAGTTGAATAGATTTAAAAAAATAAAACCTGGCATATATACACAATGGAATATTACTTAGCATTGAAAGATAATAAAATCATGTATTTGCAGGTAAATAGATGGAGTTGTAGAATAACATGCTAAGTTAAATAAGTCAATCCCAGAAAACCAGGGGTTGAATGTTTTCTCTGATAAATGGATACTAAACCATAATGGGCTGGGCATGGGATGAGTGGAGGAACTTTGGGGCCAAGGGGAGGGGGTCTGGGGGGAGAATGCATGGGGGTAGGGAAGATGGTGGAATGAGATGGACATCGTTACCCTAGGTACATGTATGATTGCACGAATGGTGTGACTCTACTTCATGTACAACTGGAGAAGTGAAAAACTCTGCTCCGTTTATGTACAATGAATCAGAAAGCTTCCTGCTGTTGTGTATAACCAATTAGAACTAATAAAAAGAAAAAGAAAAAATGTCATCCATTACTATAGTTTATATATCTCCAAAAGCCCATATGTTAAAGGCTTAGTCTCCATCCCATGGCACTACTGAGAAGTGGTAGAAAGTCTTCTGGTCACGTGTCCTCAAGGGGGATATGGGGACCTCAGCCTCTTTCTTTTCTCCCCTTTTCCACTTCCTGGCCATGAGGTGAGCAAGTTTGTTCTGCTAAGCACTCCCTACCATGATGTGTTATCCCACCACAGGCCCCTAAGCAATGGGACCAACAAGTCAAGGCTGGAACCTCCAAAAATAAACCCTTTCTCTCTATAAGTGATTATCTCAGCTATTTTGTTATAGTGATGGAGAGGTGACTAAAAAAAATCCATAAATCTATCAATACAGACCAATAATGATTTTTCTTTTTGCCTATTCTTCCAATTTTTTCCTATATTCTTCTTTTATATATTGCAATCATCATGTAATAGTTAATATTATAAATTTTCTCTGTTGCTTCTTTATAGACATATCATTTTAAACAATTTTCTGCTGAAAGAGATCAATGAAGATATTTTCATATACTTTTAAACTTTTTAAAAATTGTAATAAAGGAAAAGCTTTTTTTCTTTATTGTTCTTTGTGATCCAGTCAAGTGATGATCTCTTGTTTAAACTGTTTATATCCTACTTCATTCTAAGGTTTATTTGTAAATCCAAAGGTAGAGAATCTGTAAATGTTATGCCCTGACATCATTGGCTTCAAAAATATCTTTTTTTTTTTAATATATATATATTTTTTTATTGGTTGTTCACAACATTACAAAGCTCATGACATATCATATTTCATACATTAGATTGAAGTGGGTTATGAACTCCCAATTTTACCCCAAATGCAGATTGTAGAATCACGTTAGTTACACATCCACAATTTTACATAATGCCCAATTAGTAATTGTTGTATTCTGCTACTTTTCCTATACCCTACTATCCCCCCTCCCCTCCCCTCCCATCTTCTCTCTCTACCCCATCTATTGTAATTCATTTCTCTCCTTGTTAATTTTCCCAGTCCCCTCACAACCTCTTATATGTAATATTGTATAGCAATGAGGGTCTCCCTTCATTTCCATGCAATTTCCCTTTTCTCTCCCTTTCCCTCCCATCTCATGTCTCTGTTTAATGTTAATCTTTTCTTCCTGCTCTTCCTCCCTGCTCTGTTCATAGTTGCTCTCATTATATCAAAGAAGACATTTGGTATTTGTTTTTTAGGGATTGACTAGCATCACTAAGCATAATCTGCTCTAGTGCCATCCATTTCCCTGCAAATTCTATGATTTTGTCATTTTTTATTGCTGCATAGTACTCCATTGTGTATAGATGCCACATTTTTTTTATCCATTCATCTATTGAAGGGCATCTGGGTTGGTTCCACAGTCTAGCTATTGTGAATTCTGCTGCTATGAACCAAAAATATCTTAACAAATGGCCTAACCGAATGTTTAGGGACATTAAACTAATGTAAAGGGTGCCAAATGAAGGTTTCTAGGCTGAGCCTCAGGCCACATGGTCAGCTCCTCTCAGCTCTCTGCAGCCACAATGGCTTGGCCTAGCTTCATTCCCTCCTCCAAACGTTTTGGCCAAATGTTCCTGATAGTTAAAAATTGGCATATTTCAGAATATAAAAGAAACAATAATCGGCCAATAGCAAAGTAGAACAGGTTGAGTATCCCTTATCTAAAAATCTGAAATCTGAAATGCTCAAAATTTTTGAGTGCTCACATAATACCACAAATGGAAAATTCCAATCAAAATGTAGATGCACTAAAAATACTGTATAGAAGGAATTCCGTCTGTATATGAGATGTATATGAAACATAAAATAGTTTCATCATGTTTTACAACATCTTTGCAAAGTAGTCAAGAATGTCATGCAATTTTCTTCATACCAATCAACAGAAACTGTCCTTGGATAAAGTAAACAAAAAGAAAATTAAAAGATACTAGATTGCTTCCACAATTTCTGGGATGACACAAAACCAAAAACCAAGCCACCAGAAGCACAGATTCTGATATGGTTAGTATTACAACCACTGCTGGGCACTGAACCTTGCCAGTGACACCCCACTACAACCAGCACCCAGCGTGAACCAGCCACTTGGAAGCCATTGCCTCTACTGGTTGTAGATTTGGGGTGTCACTAGAACCACCAATGAAATCAATTATTCTCTGTCTCTGTCAAAGTGATTGCAAAGATCCAGGCATGACCAGATTATCCAAGCCTAAGTCACAGGCCACTGTGCTGACTTCCAAGGGCATGGGGAAGTGACTGTTCAGACTTTTTGGTCTCTTGGAGTCTTTACCACTAAGAGTCATATTGTGGAAATTCCTCACTTAGAGGATAATATTTGTATTTGAGAGAGCCAGACACAATCACTGCTCATTATAGGATGATAAGTATCAATTGTACCATTTTATATTTGAGAAAACTGAAACATCTTAGGGTTTGGTGAATTTTTTTAAGTTTTTGTGCTTACTGACAAAATAAGAATAAATTAGATTAAATGAAAATAAATTTTAAAAATTACAATTGATGTCATCGTACTATAGGTTGAGTATCTCTTATCTCAAATGCTTGGGACCAGAAATGTTTTGGAATTCGGATTTTTTTTTCAGGTTTTCAAATATTTGCATGTACAAAATAAGCTCTGTTGGAGATGGAATCCATGCTTAAACACAAAATTCATTTATGGAATCATAAAAGGAAGAGACATTTCGTTTGATAGGCAAGGGGATACCAGAAAAGATTTTTAGCAAAATACTATGATAAAGATGGACTTTGTCTTATCTACATCAATGTGTAAGGTGGCAGATGTTAATAGCAATGAGGCTGGGATCTGAAGATCTGGCGAGCAGAGAGAGGGTGGTGATAGACAGGAACGGAAAGAGAAAACAGTTGTGAAAGAACTGTGGAGAGACATTCTCCCCCGCTTGATGATGGACTGCAGAGGACAAGTAGAGGCATGATGAAGAGAATTTGTGAAAGAAACATTACCTTATGGAAAATTCATGAATCAATTGGATAAGAAATTGAGGAAGTAGAGATATATGATTCAGGAATATTCCCAGAGAGTTTGTGCCTACTTGGAGGAGTTACTGCTGTTGAGGAAAACTGTGTTTCTACAGAATAGAAAAATTAAGCATGATTTTAATCCAAGCAAAGGAACTAGAAAGACTGAAAATAAAGGTGAGAGAGGAAAACTAATAGAACAATCAACACATACTATCAGTAGATATTATTACTCATTATAACCATATCAAACATCCCTTCATTAATAAGATACTAAGAAAAAGTCCAGAAAAGGAGAAAAGGGGAATTAAAGAGAAACCAAGAATTTGTCATCTTTCACTTTGAAATATATATATATATATATATATATATATATATATATATATATATATATATAGGAGGGTTATAAATATATATAGTGGAGGGTTAAAAACAATGACTATTTCTTATCATTTCTACTTTGCATATATATACCCATACATAAATACATACATACTTTGTATTTATATATGTATTATATCTTCCCAATCACACATTTTTAGAGATGGACAAGGTGACTTGTCCTGAGATTCAAGGAAGTGGGAAAGCCAGTTTAAAACAACGTTTTCTGGCTTCTGGGTCAATGTTCTTTTCTTACCTGGTAGACCTGCATCGGAACACAGCTTTATATGAAAGTCTGGGTGTTTGTAAGCTACATGAATCACCAAATAAGTGATACATCTTAAAATTCCATCTATCCTCAAAATAACTTTAATTTAGTTTTGTATTGATTGATTTTATCTCAATTTTTAAAATTTTTTTTTAGTTGTAGATAGACACAATACCTTTATTTTATTCTATTTTATTTATATGTGGTGCTGAGGATTGAACTCAGGACTTCACACATGCTAGGCAAGCACTCTACTGCTGAACCACAACCCCAGCCCCTCAATTTTCTTTTGAGCTAAAAAACAATGGTAATTTTAAGATATATTTAAGTTGCCCACATCCATGAATGCAAATGATGCTCTATATACCTTAGAAAGGAACAATTGCTCTACAGGCAAGAGGCATGAGCTTTGAGATCTGATTTAGTTTTCTGACATAGTAAAAATAAATACTTTTAAAAAATAAATATTCTCTCAGTCTTTCTGGGAAGAATGAGAACCACACATAATATGGGAAGCACAATAGCAGTTTGTCCATAAATTTGGTCCTATGGCACTAGCATATTAGGACCAAAAGGGAACCTGTCTGCAAAGGCAGTTCCTCACGTTACATTTGAGGAGACTGAAATTGCAAAACAGAACTGGTGCAAGTCACACGTACAATCACAACATACAGTTAGTGGATGTCAGAACCCAGGCTGGAATCAGCCCCTGGTTAATCAGTCCAGGGCTGTTTGCTCTCCCTGATTGCTGCTCTGAAATCAGTCAAGTTTTTTTGTTTGCAGGCAAGTCATTGTATTAAAGCTATTGAAGAATAAACCATGTCCACAACTAGTAAAGATTCTTGGTACAAAACTGAAATCTTTTGTCTATACCTACAGTTAGCCCTCATAATTTACATGTTCCATATCCATAGATTCAACCAAGCAGGGATTAAAAATGCACCCAAATTGGATTGGGGAAAAAAATTACATCTGTACTGAACATGCACAGACTGATTTTCCTTGTCTTTTATTCCCTAAAAATATAGTACAACAACTATTTACATAGAATTTATATTTTATTAGCTATTATAAGCAATATAGAGATGATTTCAAGTTTATGGGAAGATGTGCATAGGTTATATGCAAATACTCTCCATTTTATAGAAGGGAATTGAGCATTTGTGAATTTGGTATCTCAGGAGTCCTGGGACCAGTCCCCCTTGAATACTGGTGTATAATTGTGCATACTGAACATATTTTTAAAGTGTTTATGAGGCATTCTCCTCTATTAAAGTCTTATGACCCAGTAGAGGAACATTAGAAAAATAAAACAATATCTACAACGAAAGCTGTAATATTCAAAATTTAAATAGATGCACTTTTAGCTTTAGTCTGACTTCAGAGTCCCAAACCTGCCATTGAATTTCCACTTGTGTATCTTGTCTGAGTCTTAAATTCATCACATTAGAATGATGAATTTACTTTAGAAAACAAGTTCTCTGGTACTTTACCTTAGGTCAGAAACCATTTGAGTTTTAACAATCAATAATTTTAATTTTAAGTTTTTTTGAGGATACATTTCAAGTGTTTAAAATATAAAAAATATATATATTAATGAACATTTTGCTCAGAATATGTACTGGAAGCATTACAAGGCTTTCAAAAATAAGAACTGAAGTATTAAGGTTAGATTTTCTTTAAAAAATCACACATTGTTAACTTAGTTTCTTAAGATATTGAGAATGTCTTAAAACATTTTCATGCTAATTAAGCACAAAAATCTTTTAACACTGTACTATTACTCTGAAAAGAGATGATCATCATCAATGTTAGTGGCTTTTAGAGGAAAAGGTAAT
Organism: Urocitellus parryii; assembly: GCF_045843805.1. Lineage (NCBI taxonomy): Eukaryota > Metazoa > Chordata > Mammalia > Rodentia > Sciuridae > Urocitellus > Urocitellus parryii. Next base: position 33,596,792 of record NC_135532.1, read on the forward strand.
GTTTCTCTATTTTATCAATGGTCATTAATATAAAGATTATTAATTAAATCATATGTACTGCCTTCTGCGGAAAAACAAGAAAACCCCAAGAGTTACACACACACACACACACACACACACACACACACACACACATCCCAAGAAACATTCCATCACTTCAGTCTGGCAGGTAAAATTTAAAAGTCAAAAAAGATTATAGTTTATTGATTTCCTTAGGCTACTTAAAAATAAATGTGGACCTGTATTCTTTGCATGAAACAAAATATTGAACTCTGCCCTTCAGGCATACTACCATACTTCAAATGCTGATCTTATCATCAGGGGCAAGTCAAACAGAGTTGGACTTTAAAAAGAAAAAAGGAAAACCCTGGAGCCACTGGGAAGCATCAAGGGTCAGGTTGTTGGTCTGGTTCTGGTCAGAACTCACCCAGGGTCACCATGCCTGACTAAGAGCCACTAGGCTTTAAGATGACATTTTTCAATAAAAACAAATAACCAGAATTTGAAACATAATATGGAAAGAAAGAGTGTATTCTGAAATTAATTTTCTTTTCCACTTGGCATCTTCTTATTATCCATTCATGAACAGGAAATAGAATATTGTCATGTCTCTGTCATGAGAATTCTGTATGATAAAATAATCCTAATAAATTATAAAATAATAATGTCAAAGAAAATTGCAAATTGGTGAGGAATTAGATGGAAATTTTGTCATGTGTTTAAAATACTGGCCACATTCTATGTTTCTAGATGCTCATTTTGTAATATTGTGAAATGTATCCATCAACTTTAAATGTGAGTTAAGGCTCCTCAAACAGTGCAGAGCACACACAGTAAGGTTAATTAAGATTCAATTAATTAAACCTTGTTTATTTGCAGTAATGTTTTGCTTTTTTTTGAAAAGTTTCAAAACTTTCCATCTTTGACTTGTAGGGACCCACTGCCCAGAGTGCTTCCTAGAACAGAATCTAACATCTCCCATCTGACATCAATACTTACAGAATTTATGACGTGGCCTGGAAAGTAGCTGAATGGGTCGAGCAGAAACATAATCTTGACACAGAAGCTAAAGCTAAAAGCACAAAAGAGTTAAAAGGATAGGCAACATCCTGAAATTATCCTTGAATACATCTATATCTTAAATTTAGACTGAAATTTAAAAGGGTATTAACAGTTTCTTACACACCTCTCTTTTCCAAATTAATAACCTTTGAGGAGGAAAAGAGCAAGATTGCTATTATTCTGTGTTTCTGTTTTAAAATCAGATATTTATTATTTTTAGGGGAAAAATCACCCCAAATAAGACATTTTGACCATGATATAAGCAAGACTGCTCAGGGAACTAATTGAAAATGGTCGCTTTAATTATGAGAAGTTTTGAGGGAGTGGGGTGGGGAGATGAGGGTGGTAAGAAAACCTGTTACAAAGGGAATCTCTACACGACTGAAACCAGACAAACACAAGGGGGCAGGAAGAGCTCAGCTCTAACCGGCTGACTGAAATGGGATCTAAACTATGGTAGTTCGCCCTCCGGATATTTATCAATTCTCTCGGCAGGCAAAGAAATGTGAAGCTGACAAGTGGGTTTAGTTTGTTCTTGGTCTAATTACTGTGAAGAGAACAGGAGCGTCTCTAATGACAGCTACCCTAACAGCGGCGGCTTTGGGACAGCCTGGGGCTACATTCCCTAGAACTTATTCTTTGGTGGGAGACTAGCGATTCTGATCAGACTACATTTCTCACGCATTCCAAATGCCCTATTTTCGTTTTACTCCGTGAACTTTGATTGCAAAGGAGGGGCTTGTTAAAAACTCACCAGTCCGAGGACTGTGTCCATTGTAAACTTTTGAGAAGGTACCTGGGGCGGGGCTGGGGGGTTGTAACCTGCTCTTGCTTTGGCTTTTAATTCCAGCTGCCCTTTTTTTTTTTTTTTTTTTTTTTTTTTTTTTTTTTTGCAAACATGCGCCCGGAGTTTCTTAAACTGCTCTGGGTTTCGATTCAAACTCAGGAGGCATTGTGTTTACTCCCCAGCTTTGCAAGTTTCGGTGAAAAAAAAAAAAAAAAGCTATCCTCTTTGCAGGATTTCATTGCAGCGGGGAGAGGGGTTAATTCGGGATATTCTTAATTGCAGACAAATTCTAAGAAGTGAATCCCGCACCGCAGCGAATTCCGCTTCCTATGAGTGATCCCCAAATCTAGCAGCTCAGAGCAAAACGCGATCAAGAGCAAGAAGCTCCAGGTCCCTTTTCGCTGCACTTTCAAGACAACCTGTTGCTCCTTCTTTCTCCTCCCCTCCCCACTGTTTCCCCGCCTCGGTCCCTAGAGCTGATGGACAGAAATCACTACCCAACCCTCGACTCCCGTCCCTCCTCCCGGGACCAACGATTGGTCTCCTGGGAAGACTGGAGTAAGGGGGTAGGAGGGGAAGGATTTCCCTCACAGCCTGGGGTTTGGGGACCTGGGAAGTAAGAGTTGGAGGGACTCAGTTCTCCGCGTGAGTGAGCCGGCAGCGGCGGAGTCCGACGAGCTGGGAGGGCTTATCCTCTTCCGCTGCGGCTCCCGCAGGGACCGCACCGGACACTGCCCATCCTTCTGGCCCAGTCCCAGTTACAGGGGGACTCAGCAGGCAGAGTGCGGTGTTCTTGGCACTTTACGAAGGTGTCTTTTTTAGCCTGCCTGAGGACTGACTGCATGCTTTTCAGACTGACCTGTCTGAGCCCTCACACCGGGATCATGCACCCAGCCAGGACCCCAGAGGTCTCTACCCGTGCGCGCCGGACAGCCAACTCCACCAGCTCTCAGCCAATACTTGTTCCGCCACCCAGTCTGCTGCTGCTTCTCCTATCACTGGTAAGCCGTATCTCGGCACAGCCCGCCGTGGGTGACCGAGCATTGCTGTCTCCGGGTCTCGCGGGGGCTGCGGGGGTTCCTTCCGAGGAGGCCATAGTGATGGCGAATCGCGGACTCAGGGTGCCTTTCGGGCGTGAAGTCTGGCTGGATCCTCTGCACGACCTAGTGTTGCAGGTGCAGCCAGGGGACCGCTGCGCGGTGACTGTGCTAGACAACGACGCGCTGGCTCAGAGGCCTGGCCGCCTGAGTCCCAAGCGCTTCCCCTGCGACTTTGGCCCAGGAGAGGTGCGCTATTCCCATCTGGGTGCGCGCAGCCCGTCGCGGGACCGCGTGCGACTGCAGCTGCGCTATGACGCTCCTGGAGGGGCAGTAGTGCTACCACTGGTCCTGGAGGTGGAAGTAGTCTTCACCCAACTGGAGGTTGTGACTCGGAACTTGCCCCTGGTCGTGGAAGAACTGCTGGGGACCAGCAATGCCCTGGACGCGCGGAGCTTGGAGTTTGCCTACCAGCCGGAGACGGAGGAGTGTCGCGTGGGCATCCTGACGGGTTTAAGTGCGCTGCCTCGCTATGGAGAACTCCTCCACTATCCGCAGGTCCCTGGAGAAGCCAGAGAAGGAAGTACCTCGGAGCCTCTCTTGATGGACTGCAAAGTTTTTCAGGAGCTAGGTGTGCGCTACCGTCACACAGCCCCCAGTCGCTCACCCAACAGAGATTGGGTACCCATGGTGGTGGAGCTGCGTTCACGAGGGGCTCCTCTTGGCAGCCCTGCTCTAAAACGCGAGCACTTCCAGGTGCTAGTGAGGATCCGAGGAGGGGCTGAGAACACCGCACCTAAGCCCAGTTTTGTGGCCATGATGATGATGGAGGTGGACCAGTTTGTACTGACCGCCCTGACTCCAGACATGCTGGCAGCCGAGGATGCTGAGTCTACCCCTGACCTATTGATCTTCAACCTCACCGCTCCCTTACAGCCCGGCCAGGGTTACTTGGTGAGCACCGATGACCGCAGCCTACCCCTCTCCTCCTTCACTCAGAGAGATCTGCACCTTCTGAAGATAGCCTACCAGCCCCCTTCTGAAGACTCTAACCAGGAGAGACTCTTTGAACTGGAGCTAGAAGTAGTGGACCCAGAAGGAGCAGCCTCCGACCCTTTTGCTTTCATGGTAGTGGTGAAGCCTATGAACACACTGGCTCCGGTGGTCACACGAAACACTGGTCTTATACTCTACGAAGGTCAGTCTCGGCCTCTCACAGGCCCTGTAGGTAGTGGACCACAAAACTTGGTCATCAGTGATGAGGATGATCTAGAAGCAGTGCAACTGGAGGTGGTGGCTGGGCTCCGGCATGGTCACCTTGTCATTCTGGGTGCTCCCAGCAGCAACTCTGCTCCTAAGACCTTTACAGTGGCAGAGCTAGCAGCTGGCCATGTGGTCTACCAGCATGATGACAAAGATGGTTCACTGAGTGACAACCTGGTGCTCCGCATGGTGGATGGAGGAGGCAGACACCAGGTGCAGTTCCTGTTCCCCATCACTTTAGTGCCTGTGGATGACCAGCCACCTGTCCTGAATGCCAACACTGGACTGACACTGGCAGAGGGTGAAACAGTGCCTATCCCACCCATTGCTCTGAGTGCAACTGATATAGACTCTGATGACTCTCTGCTGCTTTTTGTGCTGGAGTCACCCTCCTCGACTGCAGGGCATCTGCTTCTCCGCCAAACTCATCCTCCCCAAGAGGAGCAGGAGCTGATCAGTGGCCTTTGGAGGAAGCAGGGGGCATATTATGAACGAACAGTGACAGAGTGGCAGCAGAAAGACATAACAGAAGGGAGGCTCTTCTATAGACACTCTGGGCCCCATAGTCCTGGCCCAGTGATGGACCAGTTTACATTTAGAGTTCAGGATAACCATGACCCCCCTAATCAATCTGGACTACAGAAGTTTGTCATACGTATTCATCCTGTGGACCGCCTCCCTCCAGAGCTGGTCAGTGGCTGTCCCCTTCGGATGGTGGTGCAGGAATCCCAGCTCACACCACTGAGGAAGAAGTGGCTGCGCTACACTGATCTGGACACCGATGATAGAGAACTCCGTTACACCGTGACCCAGCCCCCTGTGGACACCGATGAAAACCACTCACCAGTCCCACTGGGCACCTTGGTCCTGACTGACTACCCATCCACTGTGGTGACCCATTTTACCCAAGCCCAGATCAACCACCATAAAATTGCATACAGACCCCCAGGTCAAGAACTGGGAGTGGCTGCTCGAGTGGCCCAGTTCCAGTTCCAGGTGGAGGACCGAGCTGGGAATGTGGCTCCTGGTACCTTCACCCTTTACTTGCAGCCCGTGGACAACCAGCCACCTGAGATCCTCAACACTGGCTTCACTATTCAGGAGAAGGGCCACCACATCCTAAGTGAGACTGAGTTGCATGTGAGTGATGTAGACACTGATATGGCCCACATCATTTTTACCCTCACACAGGCACCCAAACATGGCCACATGCAAGTGTCCGGACAGACACTGCATGTAGGAGAGCTCTTCCACTTGGAGGACATAAAACAGGGGCGAATTTCCTATACTCATAATGGAGATGAGTCCTTGACTGATAGCTGCTCCTTGGAGGTCAGTGACAGACACCATGTGGTGCCTATCACTCTCAGAGTAAATGTCCGGCCAGTGGACCAGGAGGTACCCATTCTGAGCCTTCCTACAGGTACTCTGGAGTCCTATCTAGACGTCTTAGAAAACGGAGCTACTGAAATCACCACCAGTGTTATTAAGGGGACTGATGAACACACTGATGATTTGATGCTGACTTTCCTCTTGGAAGATCCACCCTTGTATGGAGAAATCCTGGTCAGTGGAGCTCCAGCAGAGCAGTTCACCCAAAAGGACCTCTTGGAGGGCTCCGTTGTCTATGCCCACACCAGTGGTGAGATTGGCCTGTTGCCCAAAGGAGACTCTTTCAACCTGAGCCTGTCAGAAAAGTCTCAAGAATGGAGAATGGGTGGCAATACTATTCAAGGTGTCACGGTGTGGGTAACCATCCTCCCTGTGGACAGCCAGGCTCCAGAAATTTCTGTGGGTGAACAGTTTACAGTAATGGAAGGTGATAAAGGTGTTATAACCTCAATGCACATCAGCGCTGAAGATATTGACTCCCTGAATGACGACCTCCTGTGCACAATCGTTATTCAGCCAACCTCAGGCTACGTGGAAAACATTTCTCCAGCCCCAGGCTCTGAGAAGTCCAGAGCAGGGATTGCCATAAGTGCCTTCACTCTGAAAGATCTCAGGCAGGGCCACATTAACTATGTCCAGAGTGTCCACAAAGGGGTGGAACCTGTGGAGGACCGGTTTGTATTTCGTTGCTCTGATGGCATTAACTTTTCCGAGAGACATTTTTTCCCCATTGTAATCATCCCTACCAATGATGAAAAGCCAGAAATGTTTATGAGAGAATTTATAGTCATGGAAGGTATGAGTCTGGTGATTGATACGCCCATCCTCAATGCTGCTGATGCTGACATCCCGCCGGATGACTTAACCTTCACTATTACCCGATTTCCCACTCATGGCCACATCATGAGCCAGCAGATAAATGGCACAGTTCTTGTCGAAAGCTTCACCTTGGATCAGATCATAGAGAGTTCCAGCATTATTTATGAGCATGATGACTCTGAGACCCAGGAAGACAGTTTTGTGATTAAGTTAACGGATGGTGAGCACTCTCTGGAAAAGGTGGCCCTCATCATGATCCTCCCTGTGGATGATGAGACCCCCAGGATGACCATCAATAATGGACTGGAGATAGAAATTGGGGAAACCAAAGTCATCAACAACAAAATATTAATGGCCACTGATTTGGACTCTGAAGACAAATCCTTGGCTTATATCATCCGTTACGGGCCAGGACATGGTGTATTACAGAGACGAAAACTTACAGGTGCCTTTGAAAATATCACGCTGGGCATGAATTTTACCCAGGATGAAGTGGACAGAAACTTAATTCAGTATGTCCATTTTGGGCAAGAGGGCATCCGGGACCTAATTAAATTTGATGTGACTGATGGAATTAACGCCCTCATCGATCGCTACTTTTATGTGTCCATTGGGAGTGTTGACATTGTCTTCCCTGACGTGATTAGTAAGGGGGTGTCCTTGAAGGAAGGTGGTAAAGTCACCCTCACAACAGACCTACTAAGTACAAGTGACTTGAATAGCCCGGATGAAAACTTGGTTTTTACCATCACCAGGGCCCCCATGAGAGGTCACCTAGAGTGCACTGACCAACCTGGAGTGTCCATCACATCTTTCACTCAGCTCCAATTGGCTGGCAACAAAATCTACTACATCCACACAGCTGACGATGAGGTGAAGATGGACAGCTTTGAGTTTCAAGTCACTGACGGGCGTAACCCTGTCTTCCGAACGTTCCGTATCTCCATTAGTGACGTGGACAACAAAAAGCCAGTGGTCACCATCCATAACTTGGTTGTCAGCGAAGGTGAAAACAAGCTGATCACGCCCTTTGAACTCACTGTTGAAGACAGAGATACTCCCGACAAACTCCTGAAATTCACTGTCACCCAGGTGCCTGTTCATGGTCATCTCCTTTTCAACAATACCAAACCTGCCATGGCTTTTACCAAGCAAGACTTGAACGAAAACTTAATCAGCTACAAGCATGATGGCACAGAGTCGAGTGAAGACAGCTTCTCCTTCACGGTGACCGATGGCACCCATACAGACTTCTATGTTTTCCCAGATACAGTATTTGAAATGAAGAGACCTCAAGTGATGAAGATCCAGATCTTACCTGTTGACAATAGTGTCCCCCAAATTGCAGTGAATAAGGGGGCCTCTGTGCTTCGAAATCTGGCCACTGGTCACTTGGGGTTCATGATCACAAGCAAAATATTGAAAGTGGAAGATAGAGACAGCCTGCACTTCTCTCTGAAGTTTACTGTGACAGAGGCTCCTCGACATGGATATCTCTTCAACCTGGACAAAGGCAACCACAGCATCGCTCAGTTTACTCAAGGTATGTTTCCTTTGCTTTCCTTATACCCAAAGGACATTCCAGGTCTTATTTCCTGAGAGTGTGGCCATCCCTGAAAGCCTATAAGTAGAGCATTGAGTTAGGGTCCAAGGGAAGAGAAGGGAGAAAAGAAAAGGGAAAAATAACTGTATACTTACTTTCTTACAAAAACAGCTGCCTTGCTGCCAGATGTATCATTACAGTGACCTTTATTAGAGAGAGTACTGATATATTTCAATAGTGGCAAGTTACGTTGCCAAAGTAGGGGCAGGATTGGTGAAATAAAATTGAAGCAGACTTTCCAATTCTGCTGCATTAGCCACAGCTATCCTCTGAGCATCCTCTGTTTCATATGCTATGCATGCTTCATGAAGCATTTCAACACTTTATAGCTAGAGTAGCTCCCTAACTTGTATTTATTCAGATTATTATCATTATTAATGAGCATCCAAATAAACCTTTAAATTTGTGTTACTTTGATTAATGCTGAAGAGCATCACTGATACTGTTGTGGTTGCTAGGAACTTTGTAACTAAAAGAAAAAAAACCACATATGTTCACATTTACATGGAGACTTTCACAATTCTCTTATAATATTTCATGACTCAGGCAAACACCTGTCCAAAGACATAACAGATAAACACCCATCTAGAGTTACAACAAGTTATATGAGTTAGAATTATATGTGATAACACAGGATATACTGACTGGGGGGGATACACCCAAGAAAAGGAGATTATATTACACTTATAAGAAGACAATGTATTCGTCACCAAACTGTACACTTGTTTCATTATTTAGAACCTGAAGATATGTAAACAAGATTAATAATACACAGAGGAAATTATTTCATCATTTTTGAGCCCTCTCTCTGGCCTGTTTCAAACACCCGTTGCCTCAAGCTCCTTTGTTCTTGAGGTAACAGGGTTTTTCTAACCTGAATTTCCCTGGTGGGTGGACACAGTCTGAGACAGGAAGGGCAGGTGACCTGTGCTGGGTTATTCAGTGAGAGAAGGGACAAGTCCATTCAGTGTGCCAGCTTGGGAGTTAGGACTCTGTTCTCTAGAACGTGCATTACAAAGGCATTTGGGTTGCTTTCATGAAAACCTCACCATGTCAGAAAGGAAATCAGATCTCCCATTTGTGGGCTCTGTGGGTAGAGATGGAGTTTAACCCCAGGGCATCCCAGTGGGGGTGTTCTTTTCCTACAACAGTGTTCTGCGCTTAGATAACAGATACTTTAATAAACATGGATGTAGCAAAACGTAGTGTTCAAGTGAGCTGCTTCTCTGTTTGATGCTGGCAAGTAGCCTCACACTCCAACCTCCTGATTCTTGGCTGAAAGCCTGAATGTATCCCAGGGCCTGCAGGGACAGGAAAACCCCAGAGTGCCAAGTGTCACGCCAGACCAGCAGGAAACTTTTGTGTGAAGGCTTTCTGAGGGTGGGGATGCCATGCAATCCTACACTGGTTCATTTTCATGGAAAGTGAAGAGGATGAAAGGAATATATTAGAGGACAGAAAATGTACTTCAAATCCCTCTCCAGACCTGAAATGGGAATCTGATTTTTCAGAGAATTTTTTTTAAAGAATTTTTAGATGAAGACAAGCAAATGATTTGAGTTCTACAGACCAAATCCAGCAGCTCAAAATATTGGAATGTTATTTCTTAAATGTTCAACCCTAGAAATTATGCCACTTTATTCTAGGCAGTTGTTCTATTTCTCACTGATTTTGAATTATCTTCACTAACTTTTGTGGGTTTTTTTTTTTTTTTTTTTGGTAGATGTAGACTAGTTACAAGTTTGTTGCAAATAGAGATTCTCTTTTTAGGGGGAAAAGTTAGATTTTTAAGGGAAGTTATTACATTGCAATACAAACTCAAATATCGACTAGGAAAACTGTTGGTTTTAATTTAGTCACACAGCACTCACATGAACAAGTTGAGGCTGGAGTTTACTTCATAGCAGTTATTTATGGAGATTAGATAAGCAATTAAAAATGGGGGGGGAAAGCTTCATCAGAGAACTGATAGGGCAGCTCTTCCAGTAGGAGAAAGAAAGCAGAGGAAGGACTGTCCTGTCTTTTAATTTGTTTTTGCTTTGTCTTTATCATCTAGGGATAAGCTAAACTATATTTTGATGGATTTTTCAGTGCACTGACTTGATTCAATTTTGCACAGATAGCCAGAGAAAATTTTTATGTTGATTGACCAAGTGGTTCCTAGGAGAAAAAGAAGAATTGATTTGTAAAATTTTAATTGGAGTTCATTATAAGGAAAAATTAACAGTGTCCAATGAATCAGATTAGGAAAATTATCATTATTTTGTGGTATGGGGGTCTGAACTCAGGGCCTCATGCATGCTAGGCAAGTGCTCTACCTCTGAGCTACAGCCACAGTCAAAATTATTTATTTATTTCGAACTTTACAACTTTCCCAAGGTGCCCCCACCCTCCCTCTAGCCAACACCTCACTCCAGGTCTGAATCATATGTCTTAAAAACCTGGATTTTTTTTATTTGCAGTAGGTACATAATGATACACTGTGTGGGATAATTTATAAATCAGTTTCAGTAAAGTGGAAATGTCCCCAAAGAGTTTGAACCAGATGTGGTTACCAGACATGTTAATGAACTTACAATAGAAAAGACAGAATGATTGTGTGGGTAAACTGAAAATAAATGTAATTGCATGTTTAACCATTAGAAGAAACCCTGGTTAATTCCTAGATGTTTCCTTGAAGAAGATAGCATTTTAACTTTTGAGTTTTTATCTTCTTAGGACTTAGGTGCCTTAAGAAAGCTAGAGTTAAGGCATATTTACAGTATGTTTATGTTATTTCCAGAGGCACCTGGAGGATAACAATATTTTGCCCAAAGTACTTACTTGAGATTTAAAAAGCCTCTTTTTAAACTATAAATTAGTATCAAAGTTTCAGAGAAAATTAAAAGAATTTTGTTAAGTTCCAATTAATCAATAACACATTCACTGGTTTGGAAGGGAAACATGACACCTGAGTGTCATATTGCATTCATAATCTCTTTTTCTTAAAAAAGGAAAGTTCTGAAAAATCAGTTTTGAAGCAATTATTTGTTTCAATGACACTGTCTCCAAAATACTGTATTTTTGCCTAAGAAATCATTGACACCAATGTGGGATGTGCTAAGCAGGGCTTTTTTTCTTTCTTTCTTTCTTTCTTTCTTATCTCCTAGTAAAACTTTTACATTTTCTTATAAAATTTAAGAAAAGGTGAAAATACTGGAAAGAGTCTTCCCCCATGGCCCAAAGCTGTTTTCTCCCATGGTAGGGATGTATAGTCAATGGAGATGATTAAACTCCTTACTGACAAAGGGAAGGTTACAGGAGTTGAGTTAGGAGGGTAAACAGACCAAGAGATTCTGAGGGCCTGCACTCCTTACCCTGCAGAAACCCATCCATGCCAAAGGAGAGATGCAAGTGTGAGCCATCAGGCAACTTAACATCTTCGTTTTACATTAAGGAACATTTGAGCCTTTACTATAAGGGACTATAAGACCCTGAGCAAAGGACTGGGGAAGTTAAGATGGAAAACAATATATCCAAGAAATTCTCAATCTACTAGGAAAGACAGCCACACAGAAAGATAAAAATGACACTAGGCAGAGAGTTTTGGAAATTATAGCACAGCTGAAAGGAAGTATTGCAGGAGGTCAGAACATCTTGAACTTGCTTTGCCTCCACGTACCTCTTTTAGCAAGAAGGTACCATTAACTATAAAATCAGATTTTCACCCCAGGGATTCCTGACTGTGAGTCACCTTTCAAACTTGTATGAGCCAGTGAGGAGCACATCTCACATGTATAGAGTAGGGCTGTAGAAACGCATGGATCCTAACACCTTGCCTCACTCAAGTTTATTCTTTCATAAGTTATTGTATTTCATTAGGTGTATATTATATAAATGTGTGTGTGTGTGTGTGTGTGTGTGTGTGTGTGTGTGTGTGTGTGTGTGTATATATCCTCTGAACTCCCTAGCATGAACTGAAGTAGAGTTTTTGGGAGATGAAAAAAACCCTAAAACACATACCAGGTAAATATATATTATAGAATGTTGTTGAAAGCTATTTTTAACTGTGATCCAGTTTTATGTAACCTTAGGAAACTCACTGATTGGCCCAGGTCAAATAACCATCTATTGTGAGTGTCACAGAACAGAATATTTGTCCTATTATATTCTCTGTGCACTATCATTAAGGAGGAGAACTGACAAATTGATGACTAAATTTTAAAAATTGTGCCCTAGTAATGAAAACAAAATATCATTTAATTTGAATTTCATAGAGTGAATTTGATATCAAGTGAATTCAACAAGAGTAGGAAACAACCTGAGGAGGTATAACTTTGTGCTCTAAATAAAGCTTTCCATTCTTATTAGATGTTGTTTTGTTCTAAGTTCTCTTAGACATCGAGTCAGAATAGTTATTTCAATCTGTGAGGTTTTTAAAGAAACACCTCCTTGATTTTGCCTTTTAAACTTTGGAGCCCTTTGAAACAGCCTGCTATACCACAGAAGGTAAGAGTGAGGGGGCAAAGCCTTTTGCTTCTGAGGGCCCTAAGGTTGTGATTCAAGAGGGCCAGGAAATCTGCCATGCCTCAAAATATCTTCCTTTCCACCTGTCATGGTGCTTGACATTCCGTATTTAGGAGTCACTCTTGGTGCACGAACATGTGAGCACTATTGGGAGTGGCGACACCTTGCTATTATTACATCCTATGTCTCGCACTCTTGTGTAGGGCATCAAATTTCCACAGACAGCTGAAATCAAGGGGCTTAGAGATCTGACGGTTTAAGATGGTACTGTTCCCCTGGAAGAGGATCTAAACACATTTACAGAAAGGCAACAGCCGATAGGATTTACTTACAGCAAGTAACTTGCCAAAGTAATTAATCATCTTGCTTTTGGTTATTTTCTAGCTGACATTGATGACATGAAAATATGCTATGTCTTAAAAGAAGGGGCTAATGCCACAAGTGATGTGTTCCATTTTGCAGTTGAAGATGGTGGTAAGTATTCCATTTTTCTAGTAGTGAAATGGAGGAGAGGGACTTGTCTTCATTGCTCTTTGATATCAATATTACAAGGAGTCTTGATCAAGTATCACTTTATGCTTTTCTGAATTTAGGTGGAGTGAATTTAATATTTGCTACAGAAAATTTTATCATTTAAATCTGACACAATGCTAGTCTGTAATGACTATAGACATGTTATAGTTGTATCCTTTTTGTCTTGGTGATTTGTAAGCACTAAAGAGAGATCTGTATAAATAGGATCTCCACGTCCAGTTGTTCAGAATATGTCTTGCATGAAGTTGACTACTTGAGGTGATGCAAGGATATTGGAATCCAGCCCAGTTCCACTCAGCCATGTGCCCGCTGGGTGTATCTACACAAAATAAGTATCTTTTTCTAATTTGCATATGGTGCCCTGTGGATTCATTCTGATAGAAAAGGTTGGTACTCACAGAGAACTCAATGCTAAATAAAGGGTTGTTTTATCTCACCTATCTCAGGATACCTAATGTTTTTCTTAGTTTGAGGATTTTTTTTTATGACCTAGTCTAGCTAAAAAATTTTCCTTGGTAAAAAAAAAAAAAAAAAAAAAAAAATTCCTTGGTGAATTCTGAAGAATACTGCAGAGAATGGGTATAAATTTCTGACAGAGTCCAATTTTTCATTATTGTGACCAAAATGCCTGATATAAGCAACATAGAGGAGGAAAGATTTATTTTGCCTCACAGTATCAGAGGTTCCTGTCCAAGGCCAGCCAGCTCCATTGCTTTGGAGTTGAGGTGAGGCAGAACTTCATGGTAAAAGAGCATAGCAGAGCAAAGCTGCTCAATTCAAGGTAGCCAGGAACCAAAAAGAGAGAGAAGAGAGGAAGAGGCCATGAACAAGATGTCCCCAAGCATGTGCCTCATGACTTACAGCCTTTAACTATGTCCCAACTGTCTACAGTTTCCACCTTCTCCCAGTAAACAATTCAAATTATTAATCCACCAAATGGATTAATCTACTGATGAAGTCAGAGACTCATGATCCAATCACTCCTCCAAGCCCCACATCTGCATGCTGATGCACTGGGGACCAAGTCTTCAACACTTAAAGCTTTGAACAAACATTCCAGACCCAAACTGTAACAATTTCCATCTAAGTTTCTGGGCAATGTTATTACTATTAATTCCCCCAAACCGGCTGCCACTCATGCTCTTTCCAGCTCCCAGTGCCTCTTCTTCTAAACCCTATGGACTAGGAGAAAACTGATCACTTCTGGATTGGTTATAAAGATGTTTTGTTCTTGTGTGCCCTCGTGGGAAACAGAAGAGACTCAGCAAGTACTTATGTTGTGTGAACGGGACACTGGAAGGAGGGCATGTATGAGAGAAAAGAGGGAGAAGCAAAATGAGTCAGACTCAGTCATTTGTTTCCTTATGATGCCTTTTAAAAATGGCACACTATTAAGTCATCCATCTCAAAATGATTGCATCCTTAGCCTCCATATTCATTGAAGCAGTAAATAGAATTTGTTTAAAATATCACTGGACACAACATGATCACAGCTCTCAGAAATGACATCTGCTGAGTGTGTTAACTTGGGCTCAACTATTTAAATCAGAGCTTAATAGAGCTAATGCCTTTATTTTGAGAGTGACAAGTCACAGCTTAGTACTCTACATATTGAAAAAAGGAATCCTAGCAAAGAACACAGTTCTAAAGAAAGAAATCAAATTTATTTTTTAAAAAAGTTTCCTGGATCTTACTATTCAAAGGTTAAAGTCTGCTGAAAGAGACTGTAGAGTGACACCAGAAATAATCAAATATTGATGCAAGACATCAGATCTGTCACTTAGAATGTCTAAACGAGCCCTAATAGCAAAATTTAAATCCTTTAAAATTACAAGACAAGTTTAAATCCCAATAGCTACAACTATTCTAAGATATTATAGATCGTACATTTTTTTTTTTTTGCTTTTCTTCCCCCATTCATGCCCACACACGTATAACACTTTTATTCTATTATTCTGCACGCCCTTAGCTGGGTGAAATAATAGCATTTTCACTAAATTTAATTCTGTGTTCAACTTTGGAAAGCATGTAGTATCATATTTCCAAATATTAAGTTAGGATTGACAGGCTGAAGAGACTAGGCTTATTTTAGAATTCCTGGAAATGTGGTGTGACTTCTGAAGATTGTCTTTGTGTTTATGGGAACAAGTAGGAAATCATTCGAGCTTTTTCGGAGCTCAGTTTCACATAAAAAGAAGAATTTCAGAGATATTCTTTCCCCTTTTCCTTTCCACAGGCATAGCATGACTGACAGGGTTCAGGCAGATTCTGGAAAACTCTTATTAAACAAAGTTTACCTTAACTTCCCTGATGTAAGAAAATTTTCCTTTGACAAAATAAACACAGAAACTTGCAAGATTGAAAATAAAAACCACATATATATCTCAAAATTATTTTGACCTGATTCCTTTTATAAAAGTATTCTTGTATTATCTCATAAATAGTCTCACATTTGAATGAGAAATACAGTGTTCTTTAAACTTGCAGAATATGATCTATAGTGACTAATTATTATCTACTTCATATAGTAATAGTAAGCATACCCTTAAATTGTACCCATGAAATACATGAAGCACTTCAAGTATTTTACATCTGGGAAGCCAGTCAAGACATGATGGCTTATAATTAATAATTCTTTATTTCAAATGTCATTCCAATCTTTAAATTCACCTTCAAATTAACAAGTCTAATTTTAGGATGGTATCCCTCTAAGTAAATTATTGGTGCAAATATAATCCTTGAATAATCTTAAAGGTAACAAATAATTTAATTTCAGGGATCAAGTAGATTTAATTGTGTGATCGTGGACACCTGTCTGGCCACAGGATTTTTCTATCATGAGGTAGCCTTGGATTAGCGATGGTCACCACATTTTAGGTTTTGGAGCACTTTGAGGTTCCTACCAAATGACAGGAGTAAAGAGTACTGAGGAAAAGATAATGTCAGGGTTTTCTTCTCTGGGGGATTCTACTGTATTTGGACTTGATGAATGTTGTTGGTTGATATAGCACTATGTGTTTAAAAGCCCAGGGATCCTTACATCTTAGGGTTCTTTCCATTAGATTTTAAACTTTCTATATGGTTTATTGGTAATATTGCCTTCATAGCATCCCCGTGAGCTTGATAAAACAACAACAACAAACAGTATGATTTCCTATATAACAGATGAGGAAACTGCACCACAGAAATGGGTAACTGACCCCTTTCAAGTTGTACAACCAGGTAACTAGAGGCTGACTTCAATCCCTGATTCCTTTCAGAGTGATAACTGATAACTTCCCATTTGCTTTGGATAGCCACAGGATAGGGAAAGACTCCTAACTTCTCTGCCTTGTCCAGACCAAATTTTTAGGTCTATTTAATTGATGAGACTGAGTCAGAATAGGTTTTACCGATAAGGCATACAGAAAGTTTTGTGTCTCCTGGAATGTGAATTTTTAGAACCCTTGAAAGGTCCTACCTCCATAAACTTTAGAGTGCTCTTCCCTGGTATTATGGTGCAATTCTTAAAATGATTATTTAGTAATGAAATATGTTTACTAGAATGTTAAGGAAGAGCATGCAAATGTTTAGTCAGACTGGCCCATCCATCCAGGTATTCTGGGGCCAGTCACCACATGTGGATGCACAGTACCAACCTGGAAGGACAAACTCTGAAGTTCAGGGATGTATTCCAGTAACATGTGGCTTTTTCTAATGAGCCTGTGCATTTAAATACCTTTAAGCCATCACCTATGGATTTAATCAATGGGTCTTCCATTTCTTTTCAGGAGGCTTTCCCCATCCTGTGGCTGTCCTCCGCAAGTGGGGCATTACCAGTTATCCCTGGGGAAAGAATCTGGGATTGAAGTCAGCCTCTGGTTACTTGGTTGTACACATTGAAGGGGGTCAGTTACCCATTTCTGTGATGTGGTTTCCTCCTCTGTTATACAGGAATCGTACCATTTGTTGTTGTTGTTGTTTTACCAACATGATCCTACTACAGACCTGGGAAACGCATCCTCCTGCTGGCTGCCTCTGAATTCGAATTCCAGATTTAGTACTCCAGGCTTCTGTGGGGGTGTTCATTTGTCTCCTTCATCACTGAACACATTCTTATCTGATTCCTTCTCAGCCTTCAACCCTGTGGTTTTTCTGTGAGCTTGTTTAATACAAAAGTGGTTTTTTTCCCCAGTCGCTTTTTAGTTTTCTCTTCAGGGAGCTCCTCTGGTTGTGTATTGGGATGTGAAAGACAGTCTCACAAAACTATTCCAGGTATGTCCCACCCTCAAACCAAATGACTGTTAATTACTCTTCCAAACCAGGCTCAAATGTGGTTTCCTCTCCAGAGTTATTCCCCAAATCATAATGAGGAAGTTAGCTTCACCCGTCTTTGTGCTTCTATCCATAACTTTATTTGCAGAAAGAATGTGGTACTATGATTATTGGTTAACATCAAGACTTCTATTAGTAGGAAACAAGCTCCTTCGTATCAAAGGATATCGTTAATCTTTGTACCTCTAGGCCCACAGGGCTGAGCACATGGCATACTTACCAAATATTAAAAAGGATGAATGGATAAATGGGAGGGGAAAACTCAATTAAGTAGTATTTTAAGAAAAGTTCCTATAAACAATTTCCAGTGGACCTTCTGCATTCCTTTACAATGATCTCTTATCCTAGCTTTAATATAAATCCCTGTGGCACCAAGAAAGATTTTTAGTAAAGCTTTCACATATATAAATACATGAAATCAACTGCTGTGAAAATTCCTTTGAAATCTTCACTGAAATATACTTCAGATTGAAAAAATTCATTGTAGCCGCCAGTTCCAATCTCAGATTATTCTTAAAGAATTCTTTTCAGGAAAAATCAATATTTGTCAATATACTACATAAACTATTTGTCAATATGCTATATAAACAATTATACAATTTAAAGGCAAATATACATTTTTAAAAATAAATCACTGAAATTTTGAAGCCAGAAAAACTATCATAAGTATTCTGTATTTTGGTTACACCAATTTTTTCCTCATGTGATGAGACAACATTATGACAAAGAAATAGAAATCTGTATAAGCATAAAGTATCACCAGTTCTTATTAAAAGATTGTGGTGTAAACTTTTATAGTTTGCTTTTCTTTTTTCCTTCAGTGCTCAGGATTAAAACCAGGGTCTCGTGGCCTCATTCATGCTAGGCAAGTGCCCTACTACTGAGCTACATCTCCAGCCCTAAAGATGTTTTTGATGGTCATAAGAAAGAGTTAGGATATGTGGTCATTTGGCTTAATAATACTGAGTAGGAGGAGCTGGGCTTTATTCTTCATTATCAAAACCTGTTTGCTGCTTCCTCATTTGACCTCTCATATGACATGGGCATGCCATCTGGGTGCTGCCTTCCAGTCTTGGCATTGACACTGGGGCAGTGACATAAAATCTGTATAGGCCATTACAGTGCATCTGGTTCACAGCCAGACATTTTTTTTTGCTGCTGTCTGTGATCATGCCTTTTGGTGCCCAAGTCTCCATTCTCCATTCGCCAAGATCCTTAACTTGTGTGCTATTGAAAGATATAAATAGCATTTTGACATAGTAGAAGAGTTTCAAAGTCATTTTTATCTCTGATATGTCAGTTAAGGTCGAGGCTTTTGAATTTTTATCCCATCCTTGACAACTAAATACTCAAATGCAAAAACACCACTAGAAACTCTTTATTCTAGATAGAAGGAGCCCGAGTTTTAACTTGAAGGTGACCAGTAACCTCAGGGTTTATGGTAAAGCAATTACTGATATTTAGCTTGAAGTTAAAGCGAGGGCTGGAAAAATATAAATCAGTACTATGAATAGAAAAATAAGGTCTGAGTACAAGCATTAAAAGATTATACAGAAGTACTCAGCTTAGAGAGTGAAGCATGCATTTTTGACAATAAAATTAATTGCTAGTGACATGACAACCAGAGGAAGTATACTAGTTATAGTAAGATGGTGAAGTAATGTCAGGCACTGATACAAATATTTTTAATCTGTTAGCATGCACAAGATCTACTAGAATACAGATCCTGGGGAGTAGTGTTGCTAGTGTTAAATGTACACAAGCTTTCCCCCCCGCCCCCATTGAGTAGTTCAGAATCCTTCAAGTCATTAAGATCTTTCTTTGCTGGATCCTGGACTTTAAAGCATCACTCTATTAATATACCTGTTGTTCAGTGTCCAGGAAAGAAGTTATACCTTTTAGACAGAAAAATACAAACTGAATTGTATCAGTTATTATGCTTTAGGCTCATTCCAAAATTATCATATGACTTTACTGTTTTTATTGGCTTTAGTTCAGAGGACACTTTCCCGAAATCATTAAATCTTTTGGATGAGTATGAATTCTTATCAGGCACATCTCTAGAGATTTTAACATGAACCTCTGTTTACATTGAGAACAAATCACAGTCACCTTTTAAAAACTTTCACAGGTGATTAAAATACCATAATCACAAATCAAATATTTATTTGTGGTATTTATTACACAATTCAGTTATATTCCATTCTATCTCATTAAGTTTCCTCTGGGTGACTGGGAGAATCCCAAAGTGGTTTTCAGTGAGCACTTTCACAAGTATAAGTTGCATTATTCTCTATTTGCTAGAAGCAATGAGAATGCATGAGAGAACCAGGATGGGATATCATAGAAGGATCAGAGTTTCTATGGTGAAATTTATTTGCTTAAAAGAGATTCCCTATTCCTTTAAATTATTTGACAAATATGTTTTGAAGTACCCACTTCATTTGGGGTGTCTATTGGGATCTGGGAAGACAATAATGAATATAACAATCATAATCTTTGACCTGAGATTCATCCTGAAGATAAAGCAATAGATGAAACATTTGTGCATTGTTTAAAGTATTCTGGAGGTTAAAATATAGAAATGCAGCCTTCAGGAAAGGCTTCTAGAAGGTGATATTTAAACTTAGAATGAGATACAGCTGCTCAGGAAAGAAGAAGAGGTGCTCCAGGCAGAAGGAGAAGCATATGCAAAGGTACTGAGGTTTGGTGATCAAGTCACTGGGAGAGCACCAGCATGCCTGGAGCTCAGTCAACAAACCAGAGACCAGGCGGAGAGGAGCCCCTGGCCTGATGGTGCAGAGCCTTGTAAATCAGTGGGAGTAATTTAGAAAAGGAAGCCCTCAAATCATTTTATAGCAAGGGAGTAACATATTCCACTTTGTGCTTTAAGAAGAGGACCCTTGCGACTGTAGAGAATCGATGGAAGGTCAATAAAGCAAAGAGGGAGATTAAGATGAGGCCGACGTTAACATGAGGTTCAGTAGGACAGATTTGACGTGGAAAGGAGATACAATTTGGGATCTAAATCTATAGGACTTATTGATGAATTGGATCATAGCAAAGCAAAAAGGAGAACTTAAGCAAGCGTGATTCTGGGTTTCATAGCCCCCAAAGAATATTACTAATATTTACTAAGATAAGGGAAAGGCTGGAAGGAATGGCAAAGGTTTAAAGCAGGAAATTAGGAGGTCCTTTTGGGCATGTTAATTATAGATGCCTTCCTCCTTTGAAATGTGCACACAGGAAGGCCAGCCCCTGACCCTGCTTATCTTCTCCCCATCAGAGTTAGCTGCACAGCCTTTAGAGTAGGAACTAGAACACGCACTGGTTCTCTTGCTAAAATTGTTGATGTGACCCTGAGCCAAGTGATGGAAACATTCTTAACCTTGATTTCATTGATGAACTGGGGATAATAATAGTACCTTTCTAATAGGGTTCTTTTGAAGATTAAGTACGATGTTGCATGGAAAGAAGATCACTCACGTGGTGCAGTGTCTGCTGAATATGACCTACTGTGCAGGGGCTGCTGTCCCTGCTGCTGTCCCTGTCCCTTGGAGGGACTTCTGGGAGTCATTTTGTTCTTTACTCTTCTTGTTTGGTCTTTTTGTTTTTCCTTTATTTAACTTTCTCGTTTTCTCTTCTCTCCCTTTCTTCCTTTTTTGTGTTCTCTTGTTCCTCTCACAGCAGTAGTCTATACCATTGTCTGTTTTTGGTAGAGAGATGGGGAGAACTACAGTAATGGAAAATGGAAAGGTGAGCAGCCTTTCTGTAACACATAGTTTAAAGGCTAAGGATGCTGCCAAAGTTATTTTACAGGTCGTAAGGAGCTTAACCAAGATTTTCATGAAAAAAAAATATATATATATACACATAAGGAATTTTCCCTATGATCATATAAGAGAAATACAAAAGTCTGTGTCTCTTGAGCCGAATATAGCATGTTTTATTTCTCCTTTCTATTGGCTGGAAGTATAAAATTTGTAGGCTTGAAGATTAAAGTTCTTAACTTGATTTTATCAAAATATAGCTCTCCAAAATATCTAGGTTTAGCAAATGTAAAATCCAAAGGATAGCTTTTCTTGCAAATCTTTAATACACTCAGTCACAACAGTCTGAAGATATTGATAAGATGCCATGTTTATTCAGGTCTTAGAATTACATTGGCTTAGTATGTACAGAATGCTGTAGTTGCCCTGATAGACAGATGCCCCATTTAGTGAATATTTTAAAGAAAATAAAGCAATTAAACAAATGTACCTTTGGAAATGCTCATAAGTTTAGATTGAAAATTTTCTGTTGAGGTCATTGAAAAACAAGTGCTGAGTATATGTGCATATACCCAGCATGTTCCTTAAAAAATAAACGTTGCTTGTGAGAACAATTTGTCATAAACAGATACTTCTTGTTTCCATGTCATGAAAATATAAAATCTGTTTTCCCATGAGATTAGGGGGAAAATATCTATTTTTTTAAAAATCTTGTAATCCTGGCGTTCTTATAAATAATGATTGGATAATGAATGGATTTTACTGAACAGCTACAGTGTTAAACTTTCTATTCTGTAAGTATTAAAGTTTATGTCTTTTGGTAATATCCCATTGAGGTCAAAGGGTCAAATGTCATATTTAATCCTGATTACAAATAGGAAAAATAAGACTGATTGAACTTTAACTTTGTGAAAAATTGATGAATGAATGAAGCACACATTCAAATAAAGTATTGGTGCTCTTGTTAGCACTTTACAAATGTAGATTAATTTTCTTTTTTTCTTGTGTTTTTTTTTTTTGTTCTGGTTATACATGACAATAGAATGCATTTTAATGCATCATACATAGATGGAGTATAACTTCTCACTTTTCTGGTTGTACATGATGTCGAACTACACTGGTGGTGTGATCCTATACATACATAGAGTAATAATATCCGATTTAATCTATTATTCTTCCTACCTCCATGTTCCTTCCCCTCCCTTCACTCCCCTCTGTGTAATGGAAAGTACCTCTATTCTTCCCTAAACTGCCCCCCATTGTGAATTAGCATCCGCATATCAGAGAAAACATTTGGCCTTTGGTTCTTTTGAAGGGGCTTATTTCGCTTTGCATGAATTGTGGGCTTCACAGGCGAAACAGTGGGCTAAGAACAAGCTCCTATATCATATAAGTAGATAGATGTATGTTTCCTTAGAGCAAAATGTTAATGATAATGAGAAAAAAATTTTTCTTTAATATTCTGTTTTATAAAAATCATTGTGAATATGCTAAATTATTAATTTATTAATTTGGCTCTGCCCTTGTAAGTAAAAATAAAAAATTGCCAAGTAGCTATATGGGAGCAATTTTCTCTGAGAGAATAAATATCATGTTCAAGAAACAGTGTACCTTCAAATGATTTAAATTTAGAATTCTGACATTGTTGTTAGAAGAGATTTTTCCAGAATGAATAATTCAGCTATAGCTAATTATCATTCAAGATTTATTCTTTAAACAGAGTATCAGTATTCTTGGAACAAAGAAATTAAAAGAAAAAAGAGTAAGAGAATAATTATAAAGTTATGTTTGGTTTGCAATTTAGAACTACTCTTTGTTCTTCATGTTAATTTTGAACTAAGCTTGGAAAATAACAACCTTCCTCGCACCTTTTGATGAAGGAACCCAGGACACAATTCTCTTTTTGACTGGAGACAGCTCTGACTACATTCTTCTAGACTGAGAGCAGAACCACTTGCTCTCCATTCCTTTGCTGGATTCTTTAGTAAAGAAAGGTTGAATCATTTCATCTTGGTAACGTGCCACCTGCTGCCTCTAACTCCACTTCTGTAGCTGTGGGAGGCGGTGAGTTGAGAACACTGAAAACAGTGTTTTCAAGCACCGTTCAAGAGAGCCACTTCGGAAATTGAAAACAAAGTGGTGAAACTGGTTGGAGAACTTCAGAAATCCAGGAGACAGGAAAAACCATCTCGGGTTCCCATAATTCTTCCCTCACTTTATTTTAGCAAAAATAGCTGAAAATGAAGTGATTTGCTTTTCAGCTATAAAATTTTAAAAGGTAGATTATACTTACCCACTTAAGATTTTTTTAAATCCCCTCAGAATTATTCTTGCTACCTGGACCTCAATATCATTTTATGTCACTGACCACTTGTTTTTTTTTTTACCTGTTTCCTAAATTGTCACATTCCTGCATGTCACTCCATGTCTATTTACTTCTGTTACAACCACATTGATGTTCATCTTAAATGACTTAATAGATGGAAAGTGCTTAAAATAATCACTGGCCCAAAGTGAGCCATTTCCCCCACTATAATGTAGGCTGATACCCATGAAAACCAGGTGTTTTATCTCTATTTTTCATGGATATGTCTTTAGTGCCTGGCACACACAGATGCTCAATGATTTCTACGTAGTTATTGAATGAATGAGTCTATTTCGTCAAATGCACTTCTCCTCATGGGTGTCTTTCTTTCTTGTTGTTTTCCCCTTTGATTCATATATGCCTGTTTCCATGGTTACTAAAAATAGCAGATGTGATATTAAATTATCTTTGTAAAAAAAAATCCTCTTCCCTCCCTTCATAGTTAATTTTCTAAAATTCAAATCTGAGCTGTCCTTAGATTTCAACTCTCATGACCTCTTCATGGCATAAAATTCAGACTTTTCTCTTAATGTACAAAATAGCCATTTCTGACCAAGTAGCCACAGTGCTAACTCAGGATTCCTGTGCTCTGTGCTTCTTCCTGCACTCCTGCCTCTTCTTGAAAACCCTCTATTGCCTCTGCATGAGATTCAGCTCAGATAGCACATTTTCTCCCTGACTCCTTCTGCCTCTGTCCGATCAGACATCACCTCCTCTGCACACCCATAACCACTCATATTTGTATCTGGGGGTTATATTAAAAATATTCATTTATATAACAATATAGTGATTTAAATCATAATTTAAATCATGCCAACAATAAAATCTTACATATATGCACACATACATGTATATGGAATTGACTCACCATATAAGTAGAAGACAAATAATTAATACCTAATGTGTAAGGTTGTTGAAATACTATTCAGAATAATATATTATATATGTGCATATATCTATGTTTTATAAATGCATGTTATAATACAAATTGCTCCTCAAAGGATACTGATAATATTTAAATCTTTTGGTGTCACTTTTTATTAAAATCGTTTTCACAAGCTAATGGATACCCTTCCTAGGCCATGATTTTATAGGCAATACATGTCAAACTCTTAATAGGACTTCACCCTTAAACTGGTTATTATTGAGTGACTTGCATCCCCAATTGGCAGAAATTTGCCCTTAACATCAATGATCTTGTTGTGAAGCTGAATCTACTTACTCTCAGCTTTTCCTAAACTAAGGCAATCACATCCAAACTATTTCTCAGCTTTACAAAATAGATGACATTCGTGTTTATCCAATATCTCTGTTTATACAGAAAGTTACAAAACTTAATCATTGGAATGCAAGGTTTAGTTCAGTGAAATCTAATACATCAGGACAAATAAAAAATGTTTACGTTACATCTTGGTTAACAATGTAAGCTATTTTAGGCATTTTGAGCTTGAATCCTGACTCCATTAGAGTTTTAAGTTATCTCTCTGCTTACCTATAAATCAACAGAGAAGTACCCGGTATTTTAACCATCAGCACAGCGGCCCTGAGTGTACCATTTGGTGCTGGAACTTCTTCTGTACCCTTGTGTTTATGAAGCTTCTCAACTACAATAGGTGTTCTATGCATACGTGTGTCTCCTTGTCCAGTGCCTAGTCACCAGGAAGCACATAGTAGGAGATCAAGAAATGTGAATGAAGTTATGAGTAAACGCAGAATGTAAGTGAATGTTGATTTGTTTCCTCTTAAAGAATAATGTGGAGGAACTTCGGGAGTCAAGAGAAAAATCTAAAGTAAAAGAGAATCGTCTTACCAGTTAAAAATAATGTAAAATAAATGGAAGTCTATGTTCACTTCCAGATATCTTTCAAGCACATGTAGGAGTATGTGAACATATAACTTTCCCACTATTCTTTGCATAGACTTTTATGGTGACATCCAATGGTCTTACTTTTTATAAAATGGAGCATATTTTCCTATGTGTATATGCCTGGGTATGTTTCTGGATACGAGATTTTGCTTCTAGCCATTTCAGCATTTATGGATGCTACAATTTCTCTTCCTTGGTTAGTATAAGACATGCTGAACCTTATGGATTCATGTTCTAGATACATGAGAATGGAGTGAGTTTATACCTTCATCTTAGTAGACTCATTTCACTCTCCCTTGTCCCTGCATTTCTTTGACAAAACAGAGACAGCACCCACCCCTTTCCATCCCCATGTCCACCTCTTACCAGTGTGCATCTGTGAGGAAAGTTGGAAGCCAATTAAATGACACTGGATGTCTGTTTAGTTTGGAGCAAAGGTAACACTAGTAGAGAAGAAGTGGATTAGCAAAGCAATTTATACTAGAGGTTTTCCAAAAAAAAAAAAAAAAAACTAATGTTCCTAGATGATGTGATAAGGGATATCTTAAGGATGTCTATCTTTATGAGTTTTATTTGTTTACCTTAATGATTAAATGTTCACTGTGTGGGAATGTATGCGTAGAGAATGTACGTGGTAACAACCATGAGCTGTGAGTCCTTAGAGTTACTGATACTGTATAGGCTTTAATTCTGAAGTTTCAGAGAAGGATTGGCTATCATTCATTTCCGCAAATGCAAGTTAAAGAACTAGATGTAAACAGAGCAGAGAGGAAGCATGTGGTGGAGATCCTGGCTGTGGTTAAGGGCTCTTCTGCAACACTCTAAAAAACATGATTCTGCCATGTCAGGTAATTGCTTAATCCAGGGTGATTGTGTCACTTGGCCCAAGTTTTCTTATTGTCAATTGTAGACACACTGAATTCGTGATTAAGCCTCCTTTGAATCTAAGTTATCAAAATAGCCTAATGCAGGCTGTGTCATAAACTGTATTTATCCCTCAAGAATATATCCACATAGGCCCCTTGCAGTATTTTAATAGTCATTTAATACCAGTATTAATTAGTATTAATAAGTTTAGTGATCACTGTAAGCCTGCAATCTATTTCACTACCATTTTGTGCAGTGTGTTTCTCTATTTTCAATCCAGAATAAGTATAAAAATCTAATTAGCCTGCATTTAACTACCGTCCTCCAGCACAGCATATTCAAAGCATTGATTTTATGTCTCTCTTCCCCATTACCTTCCCTCATATCTATCTCCACTTTGTTGGCTTTGAAGTCATATATATATATATGTTCTTTTCCTTCCAATACACACATGTGCACTCTTGCACACATATGTGTGTACACATATACATACAAATATAAGCTAGATACCCTTTTTGTTTTTTTTCCATTGCTATACATTAAGCCATAGAGAGCTTGCACTCGAATGCCTGTAAATAACTCCATGCGGGACCCAGAACAATAGCTGCAAGTAAAAGAAAGGTCTGATTTGATAACAGTGAAACAGAAGCTCTTAACAAGTGCTGTTTGAAGTTAAAGTGAGCTTCCATGTGACCATAATCGTTCTGTCACAAGAAGTATTCCAGACTGAATAACTATTGCCAAGTGTCTTAAAAACTGATTCCTAGACAGGGTGAGAGACTGGGCTAGATATTAATTCTAAGTTTGTACGATTCAGCTTCACTTGAGAAAATGACTTTTCAAATAAAAATCTATGGATCCTTATTTTGATGATTAGGAATGTGTTTTTTTTTTTTTTTTGTAGAAAACATTGCCCATTTACTATCTGCAAGAAGATTAGAGGGAGTTTTTATCAGTGGGATTCATTGAGGGATTTTTTTTTGTACAAAGTATATATGTTCATTATAGGAGAATTGCCAAATGCAAAACTAAAAAAAAAAAAATGAGTAAGTAATCATAATCCCATTAACTGAGAAGAAGCACAATTATCATTTAGCTTTGTTTTTTTCCATATCATGTTTTACCAAAAAAAAATACACCATTTAACATAAACTTGTTGAAGGCCTAGCTTTCATATTTCATGTATGTTTTGAACATCTTTTTAGATCAATGAATACAGATCTTCAACTTTGTTTTTAATGTTTCCTTGGTACTTCAGTATGTGGTTATGTTCTATAAGTTACTTAAACAGTTACTGACATTTTAAAGAAGTTTATATTTTTAAGAGGTGAGTGATTAAGTAGCTTTAGTTAACATTACCAATGAAGGCAGCCCAGCTCTAGGGGTGAAAAGATACTTCGGGATCCGTTTATGGATGTTCTGTCTTCCACTGTTAGCAGGTGGAATCTAGCTACATTCTTTCTGCTTTTAAGGGTTGATAACACCCACACCCCCTACCACTCCTTCTCTGTATTATTAATAGAAAGAAAGTATAGTTTATAATGACCTGTTGACCTTGGAATTTCTGGCATACCTATTCAGAGCACCTACTCGCTCAGAAGTCATTTTGTATCCTCCAGTGATAAACTGTACATAAACAGTTTTTCTTCAGTATTTGCTGATGGCTCGAATTCTACCAGTTTTCCCTTTAAAAATTACACTAATATCTTGGAGAGAAAATTCTATAATTTTTATTAAATAATTACCTTTTAATCACATACTCCCGGTTTTGAATATAAGCAAAACAGCAAGATTTATGGTAGTGGTTGGTAGTGGGCCAGCAAATGGAGAAAAGAGATGAGGAAAATGTGTTGACTATTTCCTCTGTGAGCAGCACTTTCGCCAAGTCTACTCATCGATTGTTACAGGACCAATCAGTAGTTTCCATTATTCTCCTTTTACTTAGGAAGAAATTGAGACTCAAGAAATTGGATTTCTCAGGGGAGAGTGGGTGGGTTGTAGCCTAATGGTAGAGCACATGCTTAGCAGATGCAAGGACCTGTTTAACCAAAATAAACAAATGGAATTCTCAAAGTTACTATATTTATTTCCCATTGCTGTTACAACACGTTGTCATAAACTTAATGACTTAACACAAATTTATGGCTTTATATATTGGACATTAATAATCCGAAATGTGTCTATCTGCATCAAAGTCAAGATGTAAATAGAGCTGTTTTTAACTGGAAGCTCTAGAGGAGAATTTGTAGTTTTAAATTATTTTTATTTACTTTAAATTGACAAATAATAATTGCATCTAGTTATTTGGTACAATGATGTTTTGATTGGTGTATATATTATATGAAGATTCAATCAAGATAATTAAACATATCTATTACCTCACCAATTTAGCAGTGTGTGTGTGTGTGTGTGTGTGTGTGTGTGTGTGTGTTGTAGCACTAAAACTTATTCCTCTTGTCTAACTGAAACTTTGTACCCTTTGATTAACATCTCTTTTCCCCCTTTGTTTAATCTACTGAACTTCTCTTCTTCCCCTTCCCACCTTTATTATGGTTTAGCTTCCACATATCAGCAAAAACATTTGATTTTGGGGTTTTTGGAATTGTCTTATTCCACTTAGCATGATAGTCTCCACCTCCACCCACTTATTGGCAAATGTCATAAAGCATTCTTCTTAATGACTGAGTAATATTTCATTGTGTGTATATACCACAATTTATTTCTCCAATCATCTGTTGATGGGCATCTACATTGGTTTCATACCTTAGCTATTGTGAATTGTGTTGCAAAGAGTATTGATGTGGCTGTGTTACTGTAGTATGCTGATTTCAAGTTCTTTGGATATATGCTGAGGAATGGGATAATTGGGTCAAATGGTGGTTCCATTCCTAGTTTTTTGAGAAATCTCCATACTGCTTTCCAGAGTTGTTGCACCAGTTTGCAGTTTCACCAACAATGTATGAGCATTCCCTTTTCCCCACATCCTTCCCAACATTTGTTGTTACTTATATTCTTTATAGTTGCCATTATGATTGAAGCGAGATGAAATCTCATAATTTAATTTGCATTACTCTGATTCCTAGAGATGTTGAACATTTTTTCATTTATTTGCTGACTATTCATATTTTTTTTCTTTTGAGAAGGATCTGTTTCGTTTCTTTGCCCATTTATTGATTGAGTTATTTGGTTTTTTGTTTGGTTTTGTTTGTGTGTGTGTGTGTGTGCATGTGTGTGCATTAAATTTTTTGATTCTTTGTATATCCTGGAGGTTAATGCACTATCTGAGTTTCAGGTGGCAAAAATTTCATTTAACAGAATCTCTCTTTTTGTGTTCTTGATTGTTTCCTTTGCTGTGAAGAAACCTTTTAGTTTAATACCATCCCACTTATTGATATTTTATTTTATATCTTGTGCTTTAGGACTCTTGTTAGGAAAGTCAGTTCCTAAGCCAATATGTTGAAGTGTTGGGCCTACATTTTTTTTTCTAGTTTGTGCAGGGTTTCTGGTCTAGTGCCTGGGTCCTTGATCTACTTTGAGTTGATTTTTCTGCAGGATGAGAGATAGGGGTTAACTTTCATTCTATTATTAATAGATTTCCAGTTTTTCCAGAACCATTGTTGAAGAGGCTTTCTTTTCTCCAATGTGTTTTTGGCATATTTGTCTAGTATGAGGTGACTGTATTTACGTGGGTTTGTCTCTGTGTCTTCTGTTCCATTGATATTCTTGCCTATTTTGGTGTCAATACCATGCAATTTTTGTTACTATAGCTTTGTACTGGTATTGTGATGCCTCCTGCTTCATTTTTCTCACTAAGGATTGCTTTAGTTATTCTGGGCTTCTTATTTTCCCAAATAAATTTAATGACAGCTTTTTCTATTTCTATGAAGAACATCATCAGAATTTTGATGGGAATTGTATTGACTCTGCATAGTGCTTTTGATAGTATGGCCATTTTGGCAATATTAATTCTGCCTATCCAAGAACATGAGAGGTCTTTCCATCTTCTAAGGTCTTCCTCAATTTCTTTCTTTAGTATTCTGTACTTTTTTTCTATAGAAGTCCTTCACCTGTTTTGTTAGATTGATTCCTAAGTTTTTTGTGTTTTTTTTCCCTTAGGCTATTTTGAATGGGATGGTTTTCCTAATATCTCTTTCACATCATTCATCATTGGATTATAAGAATGCAGTTTATTTATGGTTGTTAATTTTGTGCCCTGCTACTTTGCTGAATTCATTTATTAGTTCTAAAAAATTTACTGATGGTGATTTACTGGTGGTATCAGGGTGATACTAGCTTCATTGAATGAGCTTGGAAGGGTTCCCTCATTTTCTACTTCATAGAATAATTTGAGGAGGATTGGTGTTAGTTCTTCTTTGAAGGTCTGGTAGAAGTTGGCTGGAGAAACTCTCGGGTCCTGAGATTTGCTTTTTTGGTAGGCCTTCAATGGCATCTTCAATTTCATTGCTTGAAATTGCTCTGTTTAAATTTTCAATATGTCCTGGTTCAGTTTGGTAGGTCATATGTCTCTAGGAATTTGCCAATATCTTCAATATTTTCAGTATAAATTTTCAAAGTAGTTTCCAGTTATCTTCTGTATTTTAATTTTGTCTTTGGTAATATTTCCATTTTCATCACAGATTTTAGCAATTTGAATTCTTTCGTTTTTTCTTTGAGTTAGCTTGGTTACGAGTTTTATCATATTTTTATTCTTTCAAAGAATAAACTTTTTGTTTTGTTGATTTTTTGAATTATTTTTAAATCTCAATTTCATTGTGTTCAGTTCTGATTTTGACATTTCCTGTCTTCTATTGTTTTTTGTGTCAATTTGTTCTTTTTATATGGCCTTGAGATGTAATGTTAGATTATTTATTTGGCATTTTCTATTCTTTAATGAATGAACTCAATGCAATGAACTTTCCTCTTAGAACCACCTTCAGAGTGTCCCAGACATTTTGATATGTTGTATCACTATTCTCATTTATTTCTACGTTTTTTTTTAAATTTCAACTTGATTTCTTCTGCTATTCATTTATCATTCAATATTTAATTATTTAGTGTCCAGGTGGTAGAGTAATTTCTACTTTTTGTCTTATTAATTTCTAATTTTATTCCATGATGATCTAATAGTATACAAGGTATTATCTCTACTTTTTTGTATTTACTAAGAGTTTCTTTATGGCCTGGGAAGAAGGTTTATTCTGTCATTGAATATTCTGTATATATGTCTCTATATATTCTATATATATATATATATATATCTGTTAAGTCTGGATTATTGAATGTACTTTTCAGTTCTGTAGCTTCTTTGTTTAGTTTATGTGTGGATGATCTATCTAGTCTTGAAAGAGTTATGTTAAATCACCCAGTATTATTGTGTTGTGGTCGATTTGATTCTTGATATCAAGGAGCATTTGTTTGATGAACATAGCTCCATTATTTGGAGCATAAATAAATTTTATGACTGTTATTTTTCCTATTTATGATTTTCTTAAGCAATATGAAGTGTATTTTCTGATTAACTTTGGTTTTAAGTATACCTTATCTGATATGAGAATAGAAACCCCTTCTTGTTTATGAGGTCTTTGTGATTGATATATTTTTTTCTACTCTTTCACCTTCAGTCTATGGATGTCTTTGTTTATGTGGTAAGTCTCTTGGAAACAGCATATTCTTGGGTCTTTTTTAAATCCAATCTGCAAGCCTATGTCTTTTATTAATGAGTTTAGACCATTTACATTCAGAGTTATTATTTAAAGATGCTTTTTATATCCTATCAATCATTTTATTTACTTATAGTTTATAAGTTGAATTAGATTCTTCTTTAATTGAGTATTCTTCTAGTGAAGTTTCTCCTTCTACTGGTTTTCATTGTTATTCTACACTTCTTCTTTATGAAATATTTTATTGAGTATGTTTTGTAGTGCCAGCTTTCTAGTTGTGAATCTTTTAACTTTTGTTTATCATGGAAGGTTTTTATTTCATCTTTGAATATGAAACTTAATTTTGCTGGATATAGTATTCTTTATTGGCACCCATTTTCTTCAAGCTCAGTAAATATTATTCCAAGACCTTCTAGCTTTTAGGGTCTGGGTTGAAAAATTAGCTGAGATACAGATTGATTTACCTCTAAATCTGACCATTCATTTTTCCCTAGACACTTTTAAAATTCTATCCTTATTCTATATGCTTGGCATTTTCATAAAAATGTGCCTTGGAGTGGTTCTGTCACAATTTTGTATATTTGGAGTCCTGTATGCCTCCTATATTTGATTTTCTATTTCATTCTTAAGGTTTGGGAAATTTTCTGACATTATTTCATTGAAATTTTTGTGCATTCCTTTAGTTTGTATTTCACAGCCTTCACCTATCCTAATGAATCTTAAATTCAGCTTTTTAATGTTTTTCCATATTTCTTGAAAGTTCTGGTCTTGTAACATCTTTTCTCTATAGTCAACTTTATTTTCAAGATTGTATACTTTGTCTTTGAGGCCTGAAAATCTATCTTTCAAATGATCTAGTTTGTTGATGATGCTTTCCATTGAATTTTTTATTTGATTTATTGATTCTATCATCAATCTATGGCTTCTGCCATATTATTTATTGTTGTAGCATTGGTCGCAAGGTCAGATTGTGTGGTGTGACCACTGCTGGGTTCTATGAGAGGGGCTCTGGTAGGTGGAGTTGCCTGGACTTGGGTTTACTGAGGTTCCAGTTGCTTTACTGCTTGGCGAGTATTCTGTCAGGGCTGGAATCAGTGTACACCTAGAGCCCAGTAGATGCCAATCTGTGTTGATAGACTGTACCCCATGAGTCTCTCCAAGGTGCCTTTGTACCCTTTCTAGTCCACCACTGAGACGCTGATAGGCCATTTAGCAGGTGGGGCAGGAAGTGGCTAGCTGGGCCAGGCAGTGAAGTGGTGGGTCAGGTAGGCTGAGCTGGCAGGGGCAGGGCCCTGCATTGAGCTGGATTGGGTGTGCTGAATTGGCCTGGATGGGCGATGGGCCAGGTGACAGGCTGGCAGAAAAGAGGGACAGGCAGGCCTGGCAGTGCCAGACATAGGCCAGATAGGGGTCAGGCCAGCCAGACAAGCCAAGAGCCAAGCGCCCTCACATACACTCTTTCAACTTCCTGACCTGCTATAGCTGGCATTGTGAGCTGCTGCCAGCCACCAGACTCACCGGGTTGGGGGGAGCTGGGTTGTTTCCAGCCTTTCCAACTTCTGTTCCCCCCTGGGAAAATCCTCTTAGCTTCTGATTTTCCCTGGGTTTGTTAGGCTTGGTTAAGTCTTTGCTAGGCTCAGATAGGTTCACAGGGACTTAGCCTTGAACTCACCCATCTGGGTTTCCAGTCTCTGTTGGCGCCGCCGGGCTGTAGTTCCAAATTGGGTCACTTAGGAATAAGTTTAACCAAGGAGGTGAAATATCTCTATGCCAGAAACAATAAAACATTAATGAAAGAAATTAAAGAAGATACAAATAAATGGAAATATATCGCATGTTCATGGGTTGGTAGAATTAATATTGTTAGTATACTCATAATGCCCAAAGTCATCCACAGATTCAATACATTCACTATCAAAACTCCTATGGCATTTTTCACAGAAATAGAAAAAAAAGAACTATCTTAAAATTCATATGAAACCAGAAAATGCTAAATAATCAAAAACAATCTTGAGAAAGAAAAAAAAAAGAACAGAGAGCACAGTGCCTGATTTCAAAATGTACTATAAACCTATTGTGATCAAAACAACATGGTTCTGATATCATCAAAAGAGACACATGGAACAGGAAAGAAAGTCAGAAACACAATTACTACAGTCAATTTCTCTTCTGTAAACGTGCCAAGATCACACAGTGGGGAAAGGACTGTCTCCTCAATCGTGTTGGAGCAACTGGATAGCCACATAGAGAATGATGAAGTTAGACTCCTAGATCATTTGCAGGAAGGAGCGGGGAGGGCAAATGGATGAAAAGATCTCAAAATGGATAAAAGACCTAAATATAAGACCTGGAATTAAGGGACTAGAAGAAACTCGGGTCTCCATGACATTGGTCTGGGTAATGATTTCTTAGGACTCAGCATAGGCAACAAAAGCAGGCAAATGGGATTGCAGTAAAGTAGACAGAAGCTTCTGCAAAGTAAAGGAAATAATTAGGAACACACAACCCATGGAAGGGGAGAAAATATTAGCAAATCATGCATCTGATAAGAAGCTAAGGAAAACTATGCAAGAAACTCAAGTGACTTAATAGCAAAACACTGAATTTCTTGCCTTTCCCAGTTCTTAGAGGTTGCTTGCTTTTGCTTGGCCTCTGTCTCTATCTTCATCGTCTGTCAGTCATCTTTGTTCTCTAGCTCTAACTTTCTACCTCCCTTCTTCACTTAAAAGGACCCTTGTGATTATACGGAATTTATTAAAATGATTCAGGATAATCTCCCCTCTCATGGTCAGTTGATTAGCAAACTTAATTCCCTGTCCCCATGTAAACTCACACATCCATAAATTCCAGGGATTAGGACATGGATATCTTTGGGGAACCCACATTCAGCCGACCAAAGTCATCCTACTTATAAGAAGGAGCCACATGATAAGTCCAATCCAGGTTTATCTTCCTGTTCATGGGATTCCAGGGACTCAATGTAGGTCTTTGGATGAAAAAAATATCTAATGCACAGCTTGTTGTGATGCTTGAAATTCCACCATTAGAATTGATTTGGGGCGATTTCTGTTCAAAAGCCTTTAAGAATCCCAAAGTGACATTCAGATAACATAGGTGCTCAGGAGATGGTTCACGGGTAGTTTACTGAGTACACACAGAACATTCCTAAAGAGGGGGAGGAAGGGAGGCAGAGGTCATGGAAAGGGAAGGTGGAGTGATAGAAATTTTCTTTTTAGCCAACTATATCATTTGGCCCGGAGCCAGTCTTAGTGGTAAGATTTCCCTCTTACTTAGGCATACAAACATGTACAAACAGCATTGTAACTCTGAATTATTAATCCTTATTTACTACTATCTTGTTGATGCTTGACAGTTGAACTCAAAGAAAATCAGTGGGCCTGCTGTCAGCTAGAATGGAATGGAGGTTTGTCTGCAGAGATTAGCATGAGGAGTAGTCCATTCAATTGGACAAATTTTCATTGAATTCTTAGTATATACAAACCACATTGCTTAAAGCTATGTAGCTTATACATGCTCTGGCAGATTCTAATTGTGTCTCTCATTCTGGGTAGATTCTGACACACACAATCCTAGATTTACAAATTCTGACTGGGTGATCTAAATGAGTCTCAGAGAAAGCTTTCTGAATCACGCCCTTATAAAGTCAGATGCCAGGCAGGATTTCTGAGAGCCTGAGCAGAACCAGGGTAAGGGCGGGCGGGTTTTTGGCCCACAGCCAAAGGAGCAAAAATCTAACGTCCTCGGTCCAACTGAATTGGAATTGAAGGATCCAAGATGTGTTTTGCAAATGCTACATGAGACAAAGTGACAAATGCTAAAGAAACCAAGGCAGAGCAAACAGATTCCAAAGATTGAAGGAAAGACCAGACCTAGACAAGGTGTGGCCTCTTAAGGACACTGGTGTGAAAAGGGAGATGTCAGGATGTCCAAGAGTCGTGTTTTAAAATAAAAAAAAAAAAATCCCTTTTCTAAAGGTAGCCACTTGGAGGAGTTGAGAAGTAGCACCAGTCCAAGAGCACCACAGCTGTCTGTGGAACATGCATTCGTTGTGTGGCAGTGGCAAGCTGATCCTTAAGGCAGAACATTCCGGTAACCAGCTGGTTGTATTGGAGATAACCATCTGCCAATTCTGACCCAAAAGGCATTCTAACAGCAAGACTTATGAGAAAGAGTGGCTAGCCAGGCTATGCATACCCAAGTGATAAAATATCAACAAACTGTAAAGCTGGAGGACAAAAAGCATTAGCTGTTTTGTAGTTCCAATTTCTAAGGCTAATCTAGCCCTTGGAAAATAGTTTAGCACTGGATAAATCCAGTCATCTTGATGAAACTTACAAAATTTTATTTTGAAAACAGTAAATGAAGCAATATTTACCCTTTATTTTTAGTGGAACACATGCAGATTCATTATCTCCCGATGGTACCAAAAGCTACCAGTGCCAGAAATAATAGAAAGTTTAAGATGATGAGTTGCTATCCTTCTTGGATGCTGTCTACTCTTTAGAGAGAATAAGTGCTGATCTGTTATCAGAATCATTTGGAGAATTTTTAAAGTCCCAAAGCCCAGGACAAGCCTAGCAGTCTGAATCTCTGGTTTGGGGGCACAAGCATTGGTCTGTTTTTTAACCTCTTCAAGTAATTTCAGAATGCAGCCAAGATTGAGAAACACTGGATTAGAGAAAGTAAATCCTCAGTCCTGGCTGGCCTGCATTTCTGAACTTTTTTTCCCCTAATACTTATTTAACTTACTGAGCTAAGTCAGTATTCTTGAGCAGTGGTCCGAAAATTGTAGCAAGCATCAAATTAACCTGGAGGGCTTCTTGACCCACAGGTTGATGGCTCCACATCCGATGGATCTGATTCCATAGGTACAGGTGGGACTCAGGATGCCAAAGCTATTGGCATTGGAGGCAAGTGCTGAGAAACCTTGTCCTCACAAGATGGTGTAAAGATGACCAATGTTGATGTCTGGTAACACTTTTTCTTTTTTTTTTTTCTTCTCTTTTTTAAAATTTTATTTTTTAGTTTAGTTGGACACAATACCTTTATTTTATTTATTTTTATGTGGTACGGAGGATTGAACTCAGGGCCTCAAACATGCAAGGCGAGTGCTCTACCACTGAGCCACAACCCCAGCCCTGATAACACTTTTTCCATCCTACTGCCTGTCCACCTGACCCCAGAGACTCAATCTGTGGCCCAGTGCTAATATAAAACACAAGACTTTAAGTGCTTTGTATTATTCATTTCTGACAACATGTCGAAAACTTCTAAATAAAGTTCTAGGTCAAAGCATTGAATATTTAAACTTTGAAGTATTCAAAACATAGCTGGAGATGTCCTTGGGAGGGTGTCTTAATCCGTGTTTTTATTCATTGTACATGTTAGTTTTTGTATCTGGCACATAGTATACACTATGTAGATCTTGATAACATGTGTGCCAAATTTTTGGTTTTGTCAAATATGGTGAGAATAACTTTTATCACAAAATTAAGGGTGCTTGCATGCCTTCTCCTGCCCCTACATTTATGAAGAAAGATTCCTTTGTCGGCTAAGCCAGAAACCAAGCTTTTGGTGAAGTGGGGTGGAATGGGATGCAAGAATATTTGGTTGATGGGGTCCACTGTTATTGGAAAGAAAGTCAGGACTTAGGGAGAAGTTGATCTCCTTTAGTAACAGGGAGATTTCAGAGCATGGCTCCACTGAACAAATATATCACCATGAATAAAGGAACATGTAGTCCTTTAAAAATATTTTTTGGGTTAAGAAATGTGTGGAAATGATTTTTAGAATCCTTGCTGCATATGGGCTGTGAAGCAACTGTCCCTTCACTGTCTCTTAAAGAGAACTTCTATAGTCCTTAATATTTATTGAGCACTTTCCTTATCTCTTATCTACCAGTGTTTGTGAAAGTCCATTCCTAATGCCCTAAAACATCTATTGCATAAAATCAATTTACTTCATGACTATTCATCTAGAATGGTCAGGCCTTGATCAACTGAGAAAATAATCACTGAAATAATTTCCTGTAGGACTGGAATCTAGGCACTGCTCCAAGCACTTTGTGGGCTGTAGCTCATTTAATTTTTGCAAATATTATAAAATAGATTCTATTATTTATCCTCCGTTTTCATGGGTGAGGAAACTGAGGCACAACTAAATAACTTGCCCAAGGTCATAAAGAAAGTAGCAGAGGAAGAATGGTCCCCTTTAGGGACCCCGATTCTTAGTTGCTGTGCTAGATTCTTTACAATGCAAATGTGTTTGGAGTCAGACTTGTGTTTCTTTTAGATTTACTCATTTACTGAGTCAGCTGACCCAACACCTCTGTGCTCCAGCACTGTCCCACAGATTGTTCCACGGCATGTTATATCTGTTAGTGGTTGGGGATGGCAGTGAGTCGTACAGTAAAGAGGAAGAATCATGGGAAATCAGCCCTGAACAAAGTACGCAGCTAATCTTGGATTAACAATCTGCCATGAGATTTGTGCGTTTTCTCACTTCACTCCCAGTGGTGCCTTCTAAGATAAAACACATTATAATTTAAATACCTCTGTGCTCCAAAAAGATAAAGTAACCAAAATGCCACCACCAGCATATGACAGGGATATGTTATTAGATTCCAAAGCCCAAAGTTCAGATACTATCTTTTATAAGATATTATTTAAAGAACTAAAGGCTTTAAAACAACTTTATGTAAAATAAAAAATATCCTAATAATAGTAGCATCATATCAACTACGGCTCTTTATATTGAAAGTGATCAAAAAACTTGAAATTTGTTTAAATAAAGAATAAATGTATTTGAAGCCAGGGGAGAATGATTTCAGAGATGATTAGAACAAGCATCCTGAGCACCTGAGGTCTTTCTGTTTCTATTTGGCTCAGCTCGCCTTTGTTAATTGTCCTTATTTTCTGGGCAATATGGTAGCAAGATGGCTACAGCACTTGTTTTACATCAACTGCATTCAAGTTCAGTGGGAAGAGCAAGTCTTGTTTGCGGTAACTCTTATAAAATTCCAAGATTTACTGTAATTGTATCAACTAAGAACACATGCCCGTCCACCTACCAGAAGTTTCTTTGGTGGGGAGACGTGGGTGATAGGCTCCATATGATGTTGCTGGGGTAACAGGAAATGTGTCTGGAAATTTTTAAATATAAAATATATTTGTTTTGAAACATGTCCTTTTGGGAAGGAAAAGAAGAGACAAAGTTATAGATAAGACTTATGCATAATCCCAAGTTTAGGTCCTATAAACCACAGCCAGTGATCTGAATATGCAAATGGGAGCGTATACATACAAATTCATTTGTCACTCACTCATTCATTTATTACTTGCCTTTTATCGGCCAAATTTATGTCAAGTTGTAACACTAAGTGCAAGATTTAGACCACTGAATAAAACATGAAATCCCTGCCTTTGTGGCACTTAAATGCATGAGGAAAACAAACAGCAGACTCGTAAACAAAGTTTTAAAAAATGGTTATAAAGTATAATGAGTGGTTTAAAAATAAAAGGAAGGGCTGGGGTTGAGGCTCAGCGGCAGAGTGCTTGCCTAGCAAGTCTGAGGTACTGGGTTCGATCCTCAGCACCACATAAAAATAAATAAATAAAATAAAGGTATTGTGTCTGACTACAACTAATACATATATAAAAGGAAACAAAAGTGTGGTTGGGGAGTAATGGAGAAATGAGTAAGTGTAGAGAGGGCTTAACTTTTCTAAAGCATGGCCTTAGGGGATTCTTGTAGAGCTAGGTTCAAGCTGAGCTCTGATGAATGAAAAGGAGTTAACCCTGGAAAGACCTGGGGGAAAGTGGGTTGCTCAAAAGAAATAGCCCAGGTCCTTTGTGCAAAGTTCTCAGAAAGTGAAAAGCTCCACTTCTTTGGAACTGAGAAGCCCAGGATGGCTGAAACAAAGAGAGCTAGAAGGAAATGGAGGAATTGAGCAGAGGACCAGTCAATCAAAGCCGTACCCTCTTGAGGACTGTGGATCCATTGAAGTACCTTGGACGTTATGGAAGGTTTTCAACCTAGGGAACAAAGTAATACCTGGCAAAGCCAAGTGTGCATGCCTATAGTCCCAGCTATGTGGAGGCTCTAGCAGGAGGATTGCTTAAACAAGTTT
The DNA here is from genome assembly GCF_045843805.1 of Urocitellus parryii. Lineage (NCBI taxonomy): Eukaryota > Metazoa > Chordata > Mammalia > Rodentia > Sciuridae > Urocitellus > Urocitellus parryii. The sequence goes on from NC_135532.1 coordinate 33,636,787, forward strand.
GAGACTGGCCAATGTAGTAAGACCCTGTCACAAAAAGAAAAGGAAACGAACAAATAAAAACCCTACTTTATTTTGACAGATCTCTGTAGAACGGGACTGGGTTTTTTTTTTTTTTTTGGTTCAAATAATTGGAAGAATGGCAAGACTGACGTGGGTCATGTGAGCGTTAGGAAATGAAAAGTTTGGCTGTAGAAATGTCAGAATGGAGATATCTATGAAAGGTGTCCAGCAAGCAATTTCATTACAGAGTTGTAGAACTCACAGTAGTTTGGGATTATTTTTAATTGGAGATCTTATTACTCAGATCTAGTGAGGCCAACAGGAGACAACTGCTATTGAAGTGGTATCTGTTATTTACAGTTTCCAAGAAAAAAAGGGCATACCATCCCATGCAGAGCCACATGGGGAAGTAACGGGGTCGGTCAGAAAGCAGAGGCAATAAAGGGACAATGTGGGCATCATCCTGCATCGTGGTTTCTGGGGGAAAGGCAAAGCATGGTAAGCAAGCATTGGCTAGTTCAAACCATTTCTGCAGGTCTGGGATGCACCGTCTGGCTCTAGTTGTCTGGGAACTGGGCCTGAGATGATGATGACAAAGAAATGTCGCCTCCTAGAATGTAAAAGCCAAAAGGAGGAGGTGTTTGGAGTGTGCGCTGGAGTGGTGGATCTCCTTGTGAAAGGCACACTGCTGGGATAGTTTGCTCTCTCTAGGAATTAACTAGCCTTGGGCAGGCATTTCTCCTGAGTCAGCAAGGCTCCAAGTGCCAGAGCACCAGGAACACAGAAGGTATGAAAATATAGCCAATACAGGATGTGAATGTGTCAATGACACTTGTCGTGTGTGGCGTTGTGGGTGTGGAGGAAGGAAGTTAAGATATACTGGCTATCCCAGATAGCCTCGCTAAAATGCTAGAAGGTGCATCCAAAAGAGAGGTTGGAGCCCGGTGCAGTGGCGAACACCTGTGATCCCAGGCTGAGGCAGGAGGATCTGGAGTTCAAAGCCAGCTTCAGCAAAAGCAAGACCCTGTCTCTAAATAAAATACAAAATAGGGCCAAAGGATGTGGCTCAGTGGCTGAGTGCCCCTGAGTTCAATCCCCGGTACCAAAAAGAGAGGGCGGGGGCGGGGGGAGGGAGAGAAATACTGGAAAATATTTCTTTTAACATTGTTTTTGTTTCCTCCACTACTAAAGATGATGGCCAGAGGGAGTTTAGACAAAAAAAAAAAAAAAAGAGCAGCTGCCTTCTCCCAACCCCATCCTGTTGCCCAAACTGTTCTTATGGGATGTTTTATGTTTGAGCACAGACACATGATTGTTGGTGGAGGAAATAAAAATATTTACCTATTATGCATATAATGAAATCACAGCTGTTGTTGCACCTTCATTTGGAATCTGATAGATGTTTCCAACAGAGTTAAGTGGTAGTTCTGTTAATCGGTAGAACTTCTGCCAAGTCGCTCGGTATTTTAATTAAAATGGTTGAAATGAAAGGTGGTGATTGTCAGGCCTGACAAAGTGAGATTCTTTATTGACTTTAATTAAGGTGCAAGAAAGTATTGTTTTAATTCTCCAAAGCCTATTGGAAATAGTTTTTATGCTTTCAATACAATTTCAGTAGCACTCAAACAAAATTTTCTTCTACTGCAACAAAACACCTCTAAATCATAAGAGATTTGAGTTTTAGATTTGAGCCTAAGATATAGAAATCTTTTTGTTTATATAATTAATCCTAAAAAGTCACTCTGGGTATAATATTGTTTTTTTCATTTACTTAAAGTACTGTAAAAATGCAGATCATTTTTCTATTCAGGTATATCTGAGAATTTTTCTTTTATAGATAAAATGTTTACAAGCTGCTTAAGGCAGGGTTCATGTGTGTTCATCATTTTTTCTAGCACCTAGCATAGCACTTGGCACAAAGTAAGCTCTCAGAAAACCTCTGGTAAATACGTGAACCAGGGTTTACCAGGTACACTACAATGGCCATGAATTATCTATGCAGTGAGCATTGCCATCTCCTCAAACAGTGTGCAATGCATAACCTCTGAGGAGCTTCTGGCAATAATATTTCATAATTTTATTATGTAATTTTAGTGATGGCAAAATGGAGCACATTAGAGCTCTATGATTAGTCACATTCCTTTTTTGTTATAATTGCAATTAAAAGTTAACCCAAGATTGTCCTGTGACCATGGCTTAGATGAAAGTCAGAGACACAATAGTAACATTCACAAAACTTTTGAGAAAGTCATATTTAACCCTCTAGCATATATTGGGCATAGGTCATTTCTCAGATGAATCAAATAAGGCAAGTAGAGGTTTAGGATATGTTTAGTTTGATGCCATTAATTAATCATACGTTCAGGACTAAAATCTTGGATAAACTGTGCCCTCGTGTGCATACTGCACCATTAAACAATGCAGAACATGGTATCTTTTATTTTTTCCTAGCTGGTGATGTTATGAATCTCTGTAAGGACCAAGTTACCAGTTATCATTGGCAGGAGTCTGAGTACTACAATTTTTCACCAAGTACAATTTAAATAATAGGGACAAGTATACAATGATCATGAATTTGGTGTTCCCATTTGGGTACTTCAGAAGGTTGCATGATAAGGAACAGTCCTTGTGTCTAAGAAGAAACACCTAATAGGACTCCATGCTATTATTTCCATGAAAACTTTCTACAAAAAAGCAGGTTCATGAGATGTTAAATGAAGAGTTCCATAGTCAAGTACATTCGGGAAATTCCACCTACTTATCTGTCTCCTGGAGAGTCACAGTAAAGAGTACTGAAAAAAAGAAACTTGTAACTCATACTCATTTGATCACAGGCATTTCCTTTCTCAGGTAACACCAAGGTGTCCTGTGGAATTTGGTTTCTAAAGAATGCATCTCATGGTGCGCATTATGGGATTAAGTGATGAATACTCTTTGTGCATATGATACTGTTCTTCTCCTGAATTATTTTATTTCTAAGATAATATCAAGATAAGAACTTGTATGTCATTCTTGAAATGTAATACCATCACGCTGTCTAAAAAGAATGTGAATTTGTAATAGCCTCAAGAGTATGAAAGCATATAGTTTTTCATTAGCGCAACATCACCAGGATTGTGATTTTTAAATTTTGTTATAATCATTATTGCTGAATTCTTGACCTAACTAGGAATTTGGACTATTTTCATCTCTGACATTTTCAGTCTTACTAAAAGACTTGAATTTAATTTTCACTGAACTTTTGTTTTTAATAAAGGATACCTCTCTGAAGACCTGTTACTTATGATATGTGCACTTTACCAGAAATCTCATTTTTGTTAGGTGTACATGTTATAAAAGGGCATTGATACCAGGATAATGAGCTCTGCTGTATTCTACTTTGTTCTCTCTTCTTACAGACTGGAAATCTTGAAGGGAAACATTCATTTCCAGTTGGTTACCTTATCTATTAAAGTTGGGGGAAAAAATCCCTTATTGATTTTTACTTTCAATGTAAAATTGCTTGATTAAATGGCATTTAAAAACCAGTGACTCTGTCTAGACACGTGCGATACACATATTGAAACTTTCTTTGAAATTCGATTGTGGCTAGATGGTACCTAGAAATTGTGAGCAGATGAGGTAAATAAGTTTTCTTTTTCAAAAATGCATAATTACAGAGTGTTTAAACGTGGTTCATATAATGAGTGGTGAATCAGGAGAATTGATAGTGTTACTGTGGTCTAGCAATAAATAAAATGTCTTTATGTTGGCTTACTATAGTTTTTATCCAGATTTTTCCAAAAAATTAAACAGAGAAAATTGTCAGGATAAAGCTACATTCTATGAAATACATGAAGAGAAGAATTCTTCATTTAAGAAGGAATTTCCCTTTTTTGTATAATTATTAGAATAGTTATTTAGGAATGTCAAGGGGAAGTGGATCCATGATGGTCAAAAATTGAGAAATTGATAGATAAGTAAAGATTTCTATCATCAGACATCATACAGTAACCCTGGGTCTGGTGACAATGTGAAGAGATCTTTCCTGTAACTACAATTTCCCCATTTTCCACTGCACTGCCCAAGGTCTGCTTATGATACACTTGTTTTTAAAATGTGGGGGGGATCCATACATTTAACTTCTTAATGAATAATATTTCTTTTGTTTGTAAAGTGATGCTGCCTGTTAACCATCATTCGGTGGTAAAAACACAAATGGAATCTAAGAACTTAACCTAAGGATGATGTGCAGGGAGTGTGAACAGGGCATCCTGGCAACGACTTGGAGGCACTGATGTGCTTGATGGGGTGAGGGATCTCTGAGCTTTTGCTGTTCTACCAGTGTGAATCTGCATCCCATTCTGGGAGAAAGGAATGCTGGATTGCTGGAGATTCTCATTAAGACCTGGCACTTTCTTGGAAAGACTTGCAAGAAGAAAGGAAAAGAATTATATTTGACCTCTGCCTCAGACTGTGCACTCTCCTATCCATATTCCCTCAAACCTATTATTTGCACCTATGTGTTTTGAGATGTGTTTGTAGCTTTATTCTTTTAAGATGAAAATGGTTTTCTTTTATGGAACTACAATTTGTCATTTAGACAAGACTCATTGCCTGCATTTTGTAGGTGCAGATAAGATGAATCAGCCAGGAATATCATTGTTTGTATATTAAAGTGGAGAAGGTTCAAAGATGCTATTTTTCTTTGAGTTTTTGAAGTTTCAAAGTGTAAAAGCTGGCTCAAATACACCGAAATGGCTATAAAACATTCTTATGCAACTTAGTTTTCGTGAGTTTTTCTTCACAACAGTTCTTACTTATGTCTTTGCTGAGAAACATTAATGTTCTTATAGATAATGGAGCATTATTAGATATTAGACATTGTCTAATCTGAAGAATCCATAATTTATCAGATTTAAAATTGAAGGCAAAATTTAAAGCTCAATTTCTACCTTTTATTCATAATAGTGTTCCATTCAAAATTTTATGTCTGAGAATTATCCCACAACAGTGGCAAGAGTAACACTTAAGGGGGCTGGGCTTGTAGCTCAGTGGTAGAGCACTCACCTAGCATGTGTGAGGTACTGGGTTCCATCCTCAGCAACACTTAAAAATAAATAGAAGTAAAGGTATTGTGTCCATATATAACTTAAAAAAAAGAAAAAGAAAAAAAGAATAACACTTAAGGAAGACTTCAAAAAGTCTGTGCTAACTTCTAGAAAATGTAACCTTTGTGGAAAGAAATGAAGAATATATGCTTAACTGACTTTATTTTCTTAGGAACCACTTTATGTATTAAATCAAGAAAACTATAATGATTTATTTTTATGTAAATGAGTTATAATGATTTATGTTTACACACATTTTTGTATGTAAAACATACAAAACAGATGATTAAAGATTATTCTTAGATAAATTGGATTTAAAAATAGCATGTAACTGGGGTCTCCCTGAAATTGTGAGATGCTGGTGAAAAGCAGTCAAGAAGCCAGTCTTCTGTTGAACACGTTACCTTAACAATGGGCTACTTCATTATCTGAAAGATCAGATGGACAATATAATTTATTATCTAGATAGGACACTTTTGAGAGAGAAAAGGGGATTCTAACCATTGAACATGAAATCAACCAATATAAACAAGGGCCGTCCTGGACAAGTAAATAATGGTCAACCTACAGATTATGGATTTATTTGCACAAGAGTAAAAGAAAACTCTTCAATAATCACATTACACCATCACTGATTTTGTTCAAGATGTTGTCCTAGTCACTGGGAACAACTTTGAAATAAGCAAACTAGCCTGCCCTCCTAGAGCTTACCTACATTACCAACTACAAAGCAAACATTTGCTCAGAATAGATTGAGCTGTATAAATGGCCTCAGTGAAGCAGCTACTGTTTGTCCATAAAATTAAAAAGGAAAAGAAATATACTCTTCACTGTTCAGTAGAGACTAAGCAAACAATTACATTGGAGGAAAAATCCCACTACTAAAAATAGATCCCACAAATCACCAGCATTTGATATCTGGCCTAAAAGACTTGATTTTGAACTTTCATTTTTAATATGTCACCCTGAGCTTTGAATTGTTAGTATATGCTGGACCACCAGTTACTTCATGTTCAGGGAATCTGGTGACTGCAAGAGGAAAATGGAATTAGAAGTGTATTGTCCTTTTTCATTCAGAAGAATGAGATAAGGATGCATAAAATTTAAGCTTCATTAAAATTCCTTTAAAAGAATACAACGAGGTTTGACAAAATCGCCTGTCTTATTAGTCCTTTAACGCTTAAATTTTGAATACTGTTCACTCAGAGTTTTCATGTTAAGACTGCACATAAATCAGAACTTGTCAATTCAGGTTCCATATCTTGCCAAATTCCTAATTGGACTTAGCTCACCCATGAATGTTGCTAATTAACAGAAATCACTGCTCATAATAAAACGCCATGACTGTATTGTCATTCAGATACATTGATTTATTTTTACCTAATAAGCTACTTGAGTAATGGCCACCATTATTTTTAAGGTGTAGTACATATGAGTTCAACAAGTGTCTGTTGAACCCTCAGAAGTCTTTATGCTCAACTCTGTATGGTGACTCAAAGGTCACCAATATGTAGCTACCATCCCCCCAACAGTGGTGTAGAAGTGGGGAAAGAGGTGACCCTTGAGTCCAGTGGAACTGGGTTCAATCCAAGACTTGCATATACTATCCCTAGCTGTGCAGTCCCTCTAAATATCACTGAAGCTCACTAAAGTAACCCATGAAGATGAACTTCCGGAAGTAAGAAGCCCTCCTGGCAAGATCCAGAGGGGAAGTTAAGAAGAAATTAATATCAGAGTTGCCAAATGTCAATGAAGATTCAGTACCATCTGGATAGTGAGTCTGTGGAGAACACTGTCATAGTTTGGGAAACTTCAAACAAACCTTCAGAGCCTGGGGAGTCACACTGGTTTGGTTAACAGTGAAACATTTTCTGGTATTACTGGAAATATTGTCTCAGTAACTGATAGGTCGCAGTGATGCTGGAAGAGCATCTGTCATCCGGACATGAAGGAGGTTTTATTGGTTTTTGTTGCCGCTTTATGAGGCTTTTTGGGTTTGTGTTTTGCTTTGGGTTGTTGTTGTTAGAGAATGGCAGTGAGCAGCAGGTGACAGAGCAAGGAAAGCTGCTTGCTTGAGCCATCAAGTACAGAGGAAGGGCATCTTGAAGGTCAAGACTACAGTGTGGAAAAAGTTGTCACGAAATGGCTGAGGAACCTGCACGTCCTAAGAGGCACTGAGGAGTAAGAAATGGACCAGCACCTACTCCTCACTGTGGCGGGGACAAGCAGGAGGAGAGAGCAACCTTCCTTGCAGGAGTTTAGGAATAATGGGTTTTTCTGATGATGGAAAGATTGGATTTGAAGGCAAAGAAGAAAAAGACCATAGAAATGCTCAAAAGCACATGTTTTTGCCTAGAACTGAATAAAAACAATGAAAAGAACAGTAAATTTTCTGAAACGATGTTTACCTTTACTCTCTACAATACACTGACACTTTCTATTTTTATTCCTTTTGTTAACTTGCTTGTTACATATCTACCCAGTAAAATGATTTCAGTAACCATTAAAGGAACGTGTTAGGAAAACATACCAATAAAGGATTTTTTTTTGTAATGAATACAAGATTTTAAGAATCTTTAATCCATACATCCATAACAAGTGGTATGATTCAAACAGAGGCATATTTTCTCTTTCAAATCCCTTTCCTTTGTTTTACTGTTTTAAAGACATATACAAAAATAATCGGTCAAAAATCAATTTTTAAATTTCATGATATTTTAATTCATGCATTTTAATTACACTGAATAATGAACTTCATTGTTGCATATTCATACATGCAAATAGCATACTTGGATCATGGGAAACATAAACTGCCTGTGTTTCACAAAATGTCTTAAATAAGACTATTTTTAATGCCCAATTAATGATGAAAATGGGCTTCTAGTCCTAAACCAGAATAAGTAGTTCATCTAAACAAATGTGTAGGGAGCCTAATAGGTCATGTTAGTTAATGAAAGGAGAGCAATGCTGTACAATATAAACTAAATGACCTATTATAGTCTACAAAAAGACATTTCAAGTTAACAAACCAGGTAAAATGAAACACTTCAAAGAACTTTTTATTTGTAAAAATATCATGTATCACCTTATCTCATTTTTTCAATAATCATGTGTGTTCACTAAGCTATAAGTGTTCAATATATAATTTTGAGACTGGCTGGAGGCATAGCCCAATACAAGAAAGAAGAGGCCTAGATGAATCCTTAAAAAGAGGCAGAGTCTCTCTCTCTCTCTCTCTCTCTCTCTCTCTCTCTCTCTCTCTCTCTCTCATTTTCAGCTACAAAGTATATTTTAAATAACTAGTTTTAAAATATTGTTTTTGTTAACCTGGGGCAGTTTTATGACCCAGTTATTATTATTTTTTTTTGCATATCGTGTAGCAGGTTTTCAGATGTTTCAGACCTAGGATCTCTTAAAACTTTTCTGAGACCCTCAAATAAATCAGATTTTGTTTGGGATATACCTATTCATGTGTACCATAATTTAAACTGAGAAAATAGTAATTCAGATAGTAATTTAGCAATTCATTTAAATATAAAATAATTGTCGTATACTAAAATAACAATATTATTAACAGTAACTCCATGTTCCTAAATAAAAATATTGGTGATAAGTGCAGCACTAAATGTTTTAAGGAATATCTAAAATGCTTGGCTTAATAGAGGACGGCAGGGCTCTCAGATCTGATTCCACATCTGATTGGTGGTGATATGCCAGGTGGGTTGAATATACAGCCTTGCTAAATTTTCCCTCTTATGAAGAAGTCCATCTTCAAATGCTATATTTTTAATTTTTAGAAATTGAGGTGTTCATCTTAATGCATAAAGCCTTAGAATCATCCCAATTTACAACAATCTTCACATGCTAAATTATCAATGTGCCACTTGATTTAGAAATTGTGTGGTTGAATTTAGACCAACACAGACCTATGAGGGCAACACACATGTCCTGTGATGTCTTTGTTTGAAAGTGAAATTCATTAAAGGAAGGAATCACCTGTTTTCTTTGATGGTTCTCTCTGATTATATCTGTGAACACGATAACCACTCCTTTGTCATTTCATTTTCAGTTTTTATTCTTACTGAAAGAAACACCATTTATCAAAATAGTAATTACTTGTCATCATCACAGCAGGAAATTATAGAGCAAGATCTCTTTTAAAATGCCTTCTTGGGAAACCACTCAGGAGAACTTAAATAGCTGTGGCTGGAAAGCTTAACTTACTGGTAATGAGAAGTCTCAAATGAAGAGTTTGGGTTAGTCAGAGAATAGAATGGCTTTTCCATAGACTCAGAAGCTGAGCATCTGTTATCAGAGACACAGCTCCTGGTAGGGCTTCAACATCTTGCAAGATTAGATTATACCCTCTCCTTCCCCTGCCTCCCTCTCTGCGGAACCATCTCCACCTGTATTTCCAGGTGATTCAGACAGATATGAGAGTTCGTTCACCTGGACTTTTGCAGTCACATAGGTGCCCTTGGTGTGACAGCTGGTGTCCTCACTGCTGCAAGGAACACAGAGAAACAGTCGGTAGCAGAACGAGGGACACAATTGTGCAGAAGGCAGATGCCCTTTGGCTGTATTAAACTACTTCAATGTACCCAACTTCCCCTAGCCACATTGCTCAGGCCCAGACTAGATTACACTGTTTATTCAGTCAAGCTCTTTTCTGCCTCAGAGGTTCACTTAATGATACAAGCTATCTCAAACCTTGAAAGATAATTTTTAACTAGAAAGTAACCTATTTATAAGAATGATTTTCAGCAGTGGTTCTAACTGCCATGTGTTTTCTGGCCTAAGGGAGCTACAAAATTGCTCTGAAAGGACCTAAAAACAAATGACTCGAAATTGGGGTGGAGAGACTGATCTAGGAAGGGAATCTGTTTAGAAATATCATGATTTTATTAACTGCTATTTCATCAAAAATGCCAGGGAACAGGTATTTTCGTTTTTGAAAAGTCAAAGGAAAAGTATTTGTAATTTATTGTAGGACTTTATGTCATGTCAAAATTTTTGATGGTTTACAATGAAATATTTCCATTTTGTTAAATATTTACACCCCAAATATTCATATAAGACAGCGAGTTTTCTTTATCAATTTTGGGGGTATGCAGCATAATATTATGTAACAAGACTATTTTGAGCATGAGGCTTACAGAAGAAGCAGACCCTTGGATACATGGTGAAATCTCAACTCTTAGGAAGACAAATTGAAGAATTATTAAATAATCCTAGTTAAAATAAATAATGAAAATCATCATGCAAAGAAATTCATACTGATGTTACTGATGTTAAAAACTAAACATCTCCCTTTGATGGAATTTCCATTAGCCAGTGGAACAGTGTTAACTTTTAGAAACTATACAGACATCTAACTCATAGATGAACTGTTTACTCTCATTCCTGTTCCTTTAATTCTTTCTTACTTCTGTTTTTTCTCTCACCACTTACTTTTAGTAGGCCTCTGTATTTGGTAGTCTCTCTGGCTCAAATGCCCTTACTCCCCTTTCCTATTTAAAGTAAATCCTTGTTTTTGAAGACTCCACTTCAGCATGTTCTTCTCTTAGAAAACATTACTAATATGAAGCAATTTCTTTCTTTCACCCACCAGAGCCCTGCACAAGTGGGTATCATGTGTGGGGATTTCAGTAGTTGGTTTTCCTGTCTCTCCCCAGGAGAGACTGTGTGTCTCCTTCATTTTTGTGTTTGCCTGTCCAGCACAGCCCCTTAAACATTGTACATTTTCAAGATCACTGAATAAATGAGTAGAACGATTAAGGAGCTTAACTTTTGAACAGTCAGGAACCGAAGAAGCTCTAAATTGTTGTTATTTTAATGCTAGATAGATGGAATGCACATGCTTTTATTATTTAGATTATTTTAATTAAAACCCAAGACATTTGTGAGAGAGAGAGAGAGAGAGAGAGAGAGAGAGAGAGAGAAAGAGAGAGAGAGAGAGAGAGAGAGAGAGAATACAATGTTAGTATAGTTCTTTTTAATATCTTTGGCAAAGAGCAGGCTCTTAAAGATTATCTAGCATATATGAAACTTGGGAAAATCTGTTTTGATCTGTGATAGACAAACCAGTTCTGAGCTATAACTTGAAAGTTGAAACTAAGTTAAAACTATATGTCTTAAGAATTTTATAAGACAACGGGATAAAAGGAAACAGCCCAGGTCAGTGTTTGGTAAATCTAGACACTCACTGAATGTCGATTAGAGTCAAGTGGTCCCTTGAGGGTCCGCATCATGTTCCTGGACCCTGAGCAGCATGGCATGACTTAAAGGAGGGGTTGATATGGAGACAACAGGGCAGTGAGACAGACGGGGAGGTTAAGGAGACCACAAATCATGAAGATTTGGTCATGTTGTTCTAAGGTTGTAGACTGTACCCTCGTGCCCATAGGGAGTTAGTGAAGGGTTTCCGAATGGAAATGACATGATTTAGCTGGCATTTTAGGAAGATGATTGGGACGCTCCATGAGGATGAAAAGGGGAACAGAATGTGAAGCGGAACACAGATGCAACAGGTAGAAACCCTTTGCAGAGAGATTATGTGGGGCTGACAGAAGGGAGCCATTTTAACTTGCTATGGCAAAAGAAAAGGGGGGATGAATTCCAGATGTGTTTAGGATTTGATGCCTGATTAGATGTGGAGGTGAGTGAATGAGAGAAGCTGGTGTGACTTCTCATGTTCTGTTTGGTACCTGAGATCAAGAAGCACTATTTATCATAAAATCTAGAACAGTTCAATTTCAGGAGGGGGTGTTGGAATAGGCCAATTACTGAGCTAAGGACACAACACCAACTCTTGCCCCATTCTCTTCTTCCCAAACCCTCAAACAAAGGGTTCTACAAAATCAATCCCAATTCCTTTACCTTCCACTACTAACACTGTGCCCATATGGCAGTAGGTCTTCTTGTCCCAAAGTGATTATTAAGTTCACCAATCAAGTTTAAGTTTTCAAATACATTGGGAAGTTTTTGGTACCTATCTTCCTTTATCTTTTCCAAATATTTGCCAATTTTAAAAACCATATCCAATGGCTTTGAAATTTTCCTGATAGTAATAAAATAGTGATGATGATTTCTACTATTACTGCTCCTCCATTTCTATTACTTCTGATGCTCCTTTCACCAAGAGCAATTACTGTGGGTGTAGGTGGGAGAGTTGTCATGGCCCAATGTGCTACATATGTGATATCATTTAATCTTCACAGAAATACTATGTTGTTCTAAGGTTGTAGACTGTATCCTCATGTCCATAGGGAGTTAGTGAAGGGTTTGCGAATGGAAATGACATGATTTAGCTGGCATCATTCCTCATAGATAGATGCTATGATCGTGACATTTTCCAATCAGGAAACTGGCCTTAGAGAAGCTAGTTTTGTCTAGGGTGACATTGCTAATATTTCTGGAACTAAAGTATAAAAACATGACTGTCTCATCCCAGATCTAAGACCTTAACCATGTGATAAGAGCATTATCTACTGATACTAGCAAAATATTATCTTCCCATTTAATTAGCTTATGTTTAAGTTTCTTTAAAATAACAAGGCAGATCACAGTTCTTCCTTCTTATAATTATCTTATCATTTATAAATTATATTTATAAATTATCTTATAATTTATCTGCATGGCAATTCAAAGCCAAAAACATTGCATACTTCTACAAAAACATCACCATATTTTATAAACCCAAAGGAAACTTTTCAGTTTTGAGCTATAATTATCTATTTTTAAATGTTCTTGATCAATGTGTTTTGTGTAAATCAGTAAGTCCAGTTGTAATGCAAGAGATTAGGGTTGCTGAAATGCTTAATAAACTATCAAGAAAAAAATTAGAAGGACATTTATTATATACTGCATTTTCATGGTCTAGAGTTATGTTACTTCATTTTATAAACATTGAAGACTTGTAACAAAGGAAAAATGAGAGAATAAAATAAACAAGATTTTAAACATATAGATTCAGAAATGGGACATTAACAATATGAGCACTCTTAGGAGACAGGGCTTTTAAAATGAACTTGAAATGCATTAATTACTGAGGTGATAAATAGGAGCCAATAAAAGAACCCAATGATTACATTGTATTCTCTGTTATATTCTTCACTGTAAGAACAAAACAGACAAAGAAAATTATAATATCCCATTTGGAAACATCATTCCTCATAAAGTAATAAATGTATCATTCTGGATTCTGTTCTCTGATTTCATTGCAATACACATCATAAACAAAAATACAGTAGAGTGCTATTAGCCCTCTGGCTATCAATAAATATTGATGATAATTAAAATGTTAATTGCAATGAAATGCAGTTCTAAGCTACCACTGTAAAAATGATTGTTCTCTTGCACACTGTATTAAGGTATTAAGGAAACTTTTATTCATGGTGTTAATTTGGAAGCTTGCCGCTTTATTAATATGGTTTCTGTTAGAGGAAAACAGGAATAAGAAATTTTCTTACAGCTCTTGTGCTTTGTCTTTCTTAAAAATGGTAAGGAGGCTGAGGTTGTGGCTCAGTAGTAAGTGTGCTTGCCTCGAACATGGTAGGCACTGGGTTTGATTCTCAGCACCACATAAAAATAAATAAAATAAATAAAGTAAAGATATTGTGGCCATCTTTTTTTAAAAAAAAGAATGATAAGTAAGATAATTTCAACAAAAAAGTGAAAAATAATTTCACTTTCAGCAGTGAAATCCTCTGTGTACATACAGGTCACATGTAAAAATTTCCACAATAAATCGGATAATATATCTTTTTGTTTTACAGTCACTGACTCCAAATCCTTACCCTATACGGTATTTATCCACACAATAGAGGTAGGAAACCAAGGCAGAGAGAGATTAAATATTCTTAGTCACAGGGAGTAATTGACAGAGCGGGGATTCAAACCCTTGTCCGATGTAACTCCAAAGCACCTGTTATTTCCACTAAAGTACACAGTCCCTGTTGTAGCCGTGTAGCCAGAAAAGAGACAACTGTGGTTCATGCCTGATTTAGCACTGGTGGAGACTGTGGAGAAGTAGTGATAGACACTCAGAAATACAAAGATGAGTGCATGGCATGTTACATATTTCAAAACATGGAAGGAATATTCCATCTGTCATGTTACAAACAGAATTTCTTCCTTCTTTTGTGCCTGAATCAAGTCATCAAATTACCATTAATTAAGAACTCAGTAATCTTTTTCTGAAAAAAATCATAAGCAGGGTCGATGGAGGATGCTCTCAAGTGTGTACGATGAAGTGTGTGTCAAACTTCTCTTGTCCCAAGTAAGTCGCTGTTGGAAGTGAATGGGGGTACCGGCGATACTTGATTTTAGTTTTTCCTAGGAAGCATCATAAGTCTGAGATGGCTACTACCTTTGCAACACCTCAGCGGCCCTCTTGCTCTCTATATTTTGAAAGGGCTGCTTTCATTCACTTACTTGAGATGAAGTGGCTTTGTTCTTCAGTCATGGGAGGTAATTGCTATGTATCCATTGCTCTAGGCATGCATTTTTATGAGGATGTGAAATTGGGAATCATTTCATCAACACACCGGTAGAAACTTCCCCCAATATACCAGTGTGTAAATCTAGGGCTGACGTCTATTATGCTTCTCTGGAGATAGAGGAGGCACTGAAGTTTGCTGATTATTAGCTTATGCTTTCCATTTGATAAATTTTGATGCTGAAAAATAATACATTTTGAGCAGAGGTCAGATATACATAATGAATAAACCATTAAAACGGTATGTTGAATGATTGAACTCAAATGAAGCAAAGTAACATTTTCATTATAATAATTGGACAGTCATTTTCCTCTTTGGCAAAGTTTCTTCCTTACAATGAGTACCCTTTAACTGTTCAGGTTTTAAGTATATCTACCAGTTAGTGAGTGTATGTTTGGAGTTCTTAGTTCATATAATTGCTTTAAAGAACAATTTAGGACAGATGAATTGAGATGAATGTAATTGATGAGTTTTATAAAATTGTGCATTTGCAAATCTAATAAGAAGTATTTCTGCTTTATTAAGTGAGGTAGGATTTCCTCAGTTATATGATACAGGAAGGAGTCATGAAAATGAGAAATGAGATCAAATTCCTCATACAGAAAAATTATGTGGAATAGAAAGAGTATAGGAATGTGAATTTGGTACAGGGAACAAACAAAAGCTAGCTGTGAGGAACCACCTGACATTATTAATGTCTAAGTCTTTCTAGGTATATAGACACAAATTGGGTTGTCTGTGGATTTTTTTCCCAGGTCAATTTCATTTTGTGCTTTTTCTGATATTCTGGTCTGTTTCACTAACCCACCTGATTCCAAATTACAAATGTTTTATTTTGCCTTATTTCCTGCTCTCTTTGTTCTTGTGGGATTATACCATTTTGCTGTTTTACAAGACTAGAATTGTTGGGGTGCTTCCAAAGAGCATAGAAATATCTAAGTGTAATCTTTGGGTAATTTTTTTAACCATGAACCTCAAGCTTTGTTCTTTACTACATTGCAGTAGTTCTTCCAATGAGTTTTGGGACTGAAATGAGGATTTAACTTCTACATTGGTAAGAACAATTATGAATTATTGCAACTGTAAAATAATCATGAGGGCTATAATCATGAGGCAGTTTATGGAAATGGCCCAATAACAAGATCTGTACTAGGATTTCTGGGATAATATGAACTGGGCTCACAAGTACCAATAAACTTCACATTTCTCAGACTCAGTGTACCTGGCAAACTAACCTATATGGAATACCAGTAAGAAGGAGCAGGAAGGAAAAAAATCTCCTAAACAAAATTGATGTCACTGAGTCCCTGTACCATTGCATCCCAATTATCACAGATGTGCGCCAATCTCTTCTTACTAAATAGTACGCTTGGGATATACAAGCTAGGGATGCTCCAGCCAACTTCATACTTGGCACACTTAAGTTTTCTATCCTGATTTTTCCTATTTTTGGATAGTTGGATACACAGACACACACAGGAGAAGTCAAGCACCCCAATTCAAAAATACTAAATCCACAGTGCTCCAAAATTTGGAACTTTTTGTGCTCCAACATGATGCTACAAGTGGAAAATTCCACATCATAAAACTTTAGTGCATGCACAAAATTATTTTCAAAAATAGTATTAAAATAGTATAAAATTATATTCAGGCTATGTGTAGAAGGCGTACATGAACCATAAGTGAGTTTTGTGTTTATGAGTGGGTCCCATTTCCAAGCTATTTCATTATGTATACATGTAAATACTCCAAAGTCCAGAAAAATCCAAAACACTTCCAATCCCAAGTATTTTGGATAAAGGATACTCAACCTGTATATAATAACAAACAGATAAATAATGATGAGGATCATTGAGCTACTTTTGAAACAAAAGGCACAAAAGAAAATCTTCCTAATTTTCATAGGAATGGATGAGTAGAGTTAACAAAATAAAGATAAATTTAACAGAATTGTTAGTCAGCTTTCTGTTGCTGTGACAAAATATCTGAGGTAATTCGATTTAAAGAAGGAAATTTTTATTGACTCATGGTTTCTGAGGTTTCAGTCCATGGTCACCTGGGCCTGTTGCTTTGGGCCTGTGGTAGCAAAGTACATCAGAGAAGGAGCACATGGTAGAGGAGGCTGATCATCTCATGGTGGCCAGGAAGCAAAGAAGGAGAGAGAAAGAAGGGGCTCAGATCCCAATACCCCTTTCAAAGATACTCTCTGTTATGGTTTAACTACAGATGTCCCCTAAAAGTTCATGTGTAAGACATTGCAAGAATGTTCAGAAGTGATATGATTCTATTATGATTCTATTTCCATGTCCTTTGCTGATTTTCTGTGCCACACCTTCCCGCCATGATGTTCTTCCTCACCTTAGGCCCAGAGCTATGGATCTAACCGACCATGGACCGAACCTCTGAAACCATGAGCCAAAATATACTTTTTATCCTCTAAGTTCTTCTAGTTAGGTATTTTGGTCACAGCAATGGAAACCTGACTGAAACACACCCCCAGTAACCTACCTTCATTCCACCACCTCCTGAAGGTTCCACCTTCCAAGACAGACTGACAGCCAGACCTTTAGCATATGATCCTTTGGGGGACAGTCACAATCCAATCCATAACAGACTTCTGTTCCATATTTTAAAAAATAAATGAATAAAACAGTGTATATATTTACTAATATTTTTTCACATCATTATTTTTTTTTATTCTGGTATGATTTCTTTTAAAAGTCAAGAGGTACTATTTAATCAGGTGTCTGAAAACACCTGGCTCATTCCTGTCCTTCTCATGTGGTTTTGTTCCTTCTTAAGAACTTTCCTTCCCCCTTCTTCCCCTTTATCAAACCAAAGAAGTGAGGTCGGCACTCTACTCTGGTCACCGTTTTCAGGGATCACCCTATATAAACATGACCACAGAAGAATGGTTGGTTGGGGTTTTTTTTTTCCCTCCAACATCTCTTGGGCACAGATTGAAAGAAGGAAAATTTTATGAACTCATGGTTTCTGAGATTTCAGTCCATGGTCAGATTGAAACTAAGTAGCTGACAGAGTCAGCAATGGGTTATTGTTCATATTGTGGGAGCAGATTCAGGGGTAAAATTAGGAATCTTCTTCCTATATGTGTTTCCCTTCTTCATTTTTCCTTCCTGTCCCAACTCCTTACAGCTGAGCCTGTATTTTGTCCCTTGTGCCAAATTCACATTTTATATCCCTTCTGGGCCATGTAATTGTTTCTATATGAGGACTCTATTTCACACTTCATGATCCCTGTACCACACAAATTAATGAATCCTGCCTCGTGGAACACAGCAGATATTCTCATTAAATTCGTAACCGTGCATTTTTGTAGAACTCTTACAGTGGCATAGTAGTAGCATTCATTTCTACTCTTCTGCCCCGAATTGTTCTCTAGACCACTCATGCCAAGGAGGAGTTCTAAGCATAGCCTTCATAGCTGTGAAATTTTTTTTCTACAAAACTACATCCCAACCCTATTTAACATTTTGATAAGGCTTGCAAACAATCCATGACTGGAGAAACCTGTGCACAATGAAGCTACTGTATGTCTTCAGGCTGTTCCCAGTGAAAGTTCTTTAATACTGTGTTGAGAATAAATACATTTAATACATTTTATTGAGAATAAAATGCCATAAAGTCAAGATTTTTTCCACAATACATAAAAATGCTCTCATTTATATTGACAATACCTAGATTGCTTTTCTAGACGAAAGTCTTTGGCAATAACCAGGTGAGGGAAGTGAATGGCCAGGAGGTGGGGACAAGAAGATGAAATGAACCAGTCATGTGGTTTTGTGAATTTATACTGCCCCGCAAAGTAATGAAGAACAATGGTCTCATGTAGAAAAATATTGTTGAAAAACTCATTCATAAAAATATTCCCTCTCAATCCTAATTAGAATAAGTTATACTCCATGAATGTATACTATGTCAAAATGCACTCTACTATCATGTATATATCTAAAAAGAACAAATTAAAAAAAATTAAAAGAGGATGTACTAGGGAATAAAATAGACTAAATTATATTGTGTGCATATATAAATATGTAACAATAAATTCCACTATTATGTATAATTATATTAAAAATATTCCCTCAACTAGAAGGGTATTAATATCACAAAGCTCTTTCCTTTCTAGGAAATCTTAAAAAAAATAAGCCTGTGCATCTTTTAGGCTAAATAATTAATGAAGATAAGCTGTCCTATACCCGACAAATGGCAGTGAGGTAAAGGGGTTTATAATTGAGATTGGGCCGAAAGAAGGGGAGTAGCTGAGTTGCAGTCTGGCATGAAAGGAGAGAGGGCTTTAAATAACCAAAGGGGGGTTTAACTTCCCCCAGAGAAAAAAATGAAGCCATGCAGGAGGAGTTTCCCAAGGCTGGAGTGCACGGGGCTCTCCTCACCAATTTGGCAGCACTTCAGGTCTTTGGTACAAGCCAGTGCAGAGTTCTAAA
The DNA here is from genome assembly GCF_045843805.1 of Urocitellus parryii. Lineage (NCBI taxonomy): Eukaryota > Metazoa > Chordata > Mammalia > Rodentia > Sciuridae > Urocitellus > Urocitellus parryii. The sequence goes on from NC_135532.1 coordinate 33,655,840, forward strand.
CACTGGCCAGGTTGTACCCTCCAGACTAGTCCAGATGTCTTAATTCAGTGCCTGACTACAAATGAGGACAACTTAGTCCTGTCTGCCTTGTTCATACTTCATCCAACTTCTGCAAGTTCCAACAAGGAATGCCTTGGGTTCCATCTGCCACATACTCCGTCCCCTGTGTTGAGGAAAGAAAGGCAAGAGAAGGTCTAATAGAAACAAGAAACAGAAGCGCTCCCAGGTGTCTGTGCTCACTTGGTTACCAGTAAGGTACTAAAAGATAATTACTAGATTTTTCTTAAGAATGCGTTCTATGAATCTTCTATATTCCTAAAAGATGGTTTTCCTGTTATTCTTTAAAAGGTACTCAGGGCCTGATTTTCTGAGTATACATTTTCTCTTCTTAGAAAAAAAAAAAAAAAACAGTTTTAGTTTCTTAGGGGCATAAAGTTGGGTGATAGGTATGTAGATGTGAATATGTGTGTGTGTGTGTGTGTGTACTCTGTTTCCTAAAGCCCTAAATGTCCAGAGCATCCGACCCTGACATACAGTTGTGTGTACACACACACACACACACACACACATGCACATACACACACACACACATTCCTGTATACATATATAACACGGGGTAGGTTAATTAACCATTTTCATTTTGTAGCCCATTTGGTTTTTCAGACAATAAAAGGTATTTATAAACTTTTTTATAATATAAGGGAGAATTTGTTAATATCATTATAGCAACCCATTGAGATGTGAATGGTTGGCTCAAAATGTCTTTCACCTTCCTTCTGATGAGGACAGAGCCGTTGTATTTGTGGATATTCTCATGGGAAGCAGTTACTGCTCAGAGGAAGAAGAACAGACCAGGGAACAATGTGCTTTCAGAATTTTTATCTGTTTATCAGCCTAAAGTTTATGTTGCAGCATTATACTCTTTCCAAAACCCAGCTTAGCCCATGCTTCCCGTGCTGGTTGTTTTAATAGCTTCAGAAGCATTCTTCTTAGTAAGCCTTTAAATCCCTTATCAGAGTTGGGCAGATCATAGGGTTCAAATATCCACGGGGAGTAAGATCCCATTGAAAATGGGGGCTGACATAGCTCGTTGTACATTGGTGATTTTAACTCTCTCTCTCTCTCTCTCTCTCTCTCTCTCTCTCTCTCTCTCTCTGTGTGTGTGTGTGTGTGTGTGTGTGTGTGTGTGTGTTTGAACTGACCAAAATCCTAATCTTTGTCTCTTTTGAGATTTGATTCCACATTTAACTAATTAAAAGGCAGGGTTGAAGAACTATATTGTTAAGCCACCAAAAAGGTAAAGCATGCGTCTCCAACAATAAATGTGGTAAGCATACCAGTCATCAGATGTGTTCACTTGAACAAAGCTTATTTTTCTTGGCAGTCTACAAACTAACATGTTTACTTTGACATTTAGATTAGGAAATGGAAATACCTTGAGCCAGAATCTGGATTGTTCATAGTGAGAAGAACAAAAAGAAAGAAAGAAAGCCCTTGATTTTGCTTCTAAAGATTATGAAATACAATTCCAACTATTGGTATTCAAAGTGGCAATTGAATATTATGTGACCTGAATGTGATTGATACTGCACAAGGCTGTATGCTTATATCTGCCTTTTAAATCATCCATAGTTGAAGCCAGCTTGTCCCAAAATGCATGCCATAGAACAGAGTCTACGTGAAACCTTAAGGAATGGGTTTCCTGGTAAAAGAGATTGGGGATGCTGCATGCCCCTGAGAATTGCTGCAGTGGAGAATTCTATTAAATATTTCTCTTCTGGCTGATATAGAGTGATTTCTTTAAAAAAATAAAGAATCTCCTAACATCTAGGAAAAAATAAGTTTCAAAACAAAACAAAACAAAAACATATTTTGGGAAATCTTTCCCTAAATTGTTCAGTGAAGAGACTATAAAAGGTGCTGTGTGTTGAATTCTTTTGTAAAGTGGTTGGGAAACTATTTTCAGCCTTTGTAGAAGCAACAGTAAGGATGCACATGCAAGTATGTACATGGGTGTGTGTGTGTGTGTGTACATGCACACAGGTGCATTTGAACACATGAATTCTCAGGTGCCCTGGTGAAACCTAATCTGCCAAAAAGGTTGAGAGTGGAAATCACTGCCCACATATTTGATTTCATGCTAAAATCTAAATCTTGCAGGGAGTTTTACTTGGACACAGTTTGCTGCATTTCTCAAGATCTTTCCTCACCCCTAACTTCCCATGGGATTAGCCATAAATTTTAACTAAGTAGGAAAACTACTGGCTCAACTACTTCCTGAAATAAGAGAATAAACACTTTGTACTCAGAATTTTTCCACATGATTGATGGATTTGAACAGTTCTGCATAGTTACATAAGACAAGGAGGCAGTTTTATCATTTGATCATATGTATTGTTAATTCAGCTCTTAAGAAAGAGTGGGAAAGCCAGATAATATGCTTATGCTAGGGTATATGTGTTGATATGTCAGAACGTAATAAATTTAGACTGTGATTTCTCAACACTAGCACTAGTGACATTTTGGGCCAGATGATTCTTTGTGTAGAATCTCAGCCTCCCTGGTCTCAAACCACCAAAACATAACAATAACAACCTCCTCGCTCTCCACTCCGCCCCCCACCCCATTGCAGCAAAAATATCTCCAGACACAACCAACCCTGCCCCTAGTGGCAAAATCATCACTGAAAGCACACGAAAGAAAATACAAAAAGAGAAAGAAAATGGAGGCAGACCTCAGTAGACCAGTGATGCTTTATTCAGCAGTGGAGGGGCACATTTTTGAGGGGAAAATGGTAGCAAGCCACCACAAAGGTCTGGGTTTTATAGGGTTTAGCAGGCCCAGGTCATGGGAGGAGTTTGGGTGGTGGGCTCATGGAGGGCGGGGCAGCGGGGCAGGTAGGGGAACAGTAAGAACGTTTCCTGGGACCTCTGGTCTATATCCTTCAATCACCCACTCCTAGATACCATGGGTTTAGACTATATTATGAGTTGTAGAGTCATTCTAGTTGCTTCCCAGATGTGCTTTCTTAAGTGGCTGCATGTCATCAGTCAGAATTCTCTGCATATTCAAATTGTCAAATCCTCAGCCTATTCATAAAATGCCACCTGTGTTTGAATATTAACCAAGTAAAGAGAAAATATGGTTTATCTTGACCCCAAAAAAAAAGAATTTTGTCACATTGATTCTTTCTTCTTGAGAGAGAGAGGAAAAGAGAGAGAAGCATGATTTTTGCCTGTGATATCATTTGGATTTTGACCAAATAGATAACCTAGTTCCAAAACTCCTTCAAGGAATCCTGCCATGGTTTCTTTTCACTGCTCCAGACAAATGGGCTCTTGGATTATGTTCCTTTGCATCATTTTCCTAAGGAATTTTTTAAAAATGACGTTTCTTAAAGCGTGATGCAGATCCTAACTCTCCTGAACCCACATCCTTCCCAGGGGCAGCCTGACTTTTCAGTTATCTCTTTCTTCTTCCCACTGCTTCCACTGACCCTGCAGAGCTGGACTGATCCCTTCCTTCCTAGGAGCCTGCCCATCATCCTTCACCTGCAATTGTTTCCCTGCAGTTCCCCTCCAGGGGGTCCAGCCCTTTGTGTCCCTCCTGGAGACCTCTGTACAAAGCCCTTAGTGTCCTTCCTATCTCACACCCTTGCACAGTCCACTGAGCCCCAGATACTTTATGTTTACATCTTTAATACAATTTCTGTGTGGTGTTTGGTTCATCCCCTTTATTAGAATCTAAGTTTTACAGAAGGGAATATACTTGAACCACTTATACGTCCTACTATATGTGCTTTGCCCAGAGCTCTGTTCAAAAATACACATTGAATTAAACAGCTCCTTGTTCAATTTTTGTTTGGCTAGCAGGGTCTGATGCTCTATGACAAAACCAACTTCTCTGTAAACTTATTGTAGTTGTTTTTTCTTCTTCTTCTTCTTCTTCTTCTTCTTCTTCTTCTTCTTCTTCTTCTTCTTCTTCTTCTTCTTCTTTTGGCAGCTAAATATGTAAATGAACAACTTTCAAATTAATCTCAGATAGGGAAATCACCAAGGAGAGCCGCATTTTGTAGCTCTGGCATAATTTTAAAGGGATCAGAGCAGTCACCAAAGGGTTGAACTAATTAAATAATATTACAAGTTAAGTACAAGAGCTAGCTTTGCAAAACTAATCTGAAATAAATGAAAAGAAAATGTGAATAAACATGTGCATTGATATTATAGTATTTCACCTCTTCTCCATGTCTCTCTGTTTCTCTGTCTCTGTTTCTCTTCCCCCCATCAACACACACACATTCTCTTCTTTTCGTTCTTCTCTTATAGAAGAAATAGCTATTAACCAATCATGATTCCATAAATTTATTTTAAGCCTACAAATGTAAAACTGCCACATGTTGATTTTGCTACTGAAAGCAAATATAGCTGAAAAATGTTACCAAGCCACATTTAAGAGAACAATAGCAAAAAATTAAACAAAAATGATCTTCAGGAAATTCTCACTTAGTTCTAACTTTCCAGTATACTAAGTTAAAATTCAATCACAATATTTTGAATTTGTAGATTAGCTTTTGTGCTCTTGTCTCACACAAATCCCTCCATCCTGGCCATCAAATTTAAATTCTGGGAATAATGGAAAAGGTTAAAGGTTTTTTTTTTCTTGTTAAAAGTTAGATTGATTCCCTTCTCTTTTATACTTTTGTTTCCTGAAGTGAATATACCACATTGTCAAAAGATAATCCAAAATACAGTTCAGCGTGTAATGCACATTAATTGCAATGAGATTCTCACAGTAATGTGTCTAGTACTGTTATACACATAGGAATTAGAAAACAGCCTTACTTTGCAGGGAATTAACTAAATGGTGCTAAACCGGTTACTCCTGGAGGTTCAGGGTACCCAGAACCACTGCCTTCCTTTCCCCAGCCTCTTTGGGGGTGGGGGAGATGTCTGGCGCCACAAAAGGAATTAGGTTCTGGTTTGAACAGAGACCTGAAGGCTATTAAGTTTATTTTAAGAATGTGTTGCCAGAGATCTAATAAATTTATTTGTAGCTTCAGGCTGTGCATGCATGAAATCTTGCTGCACAGGTGTTTTGCCTTTTTTTCCTTTCCCCAGAGGGAGAAGAGGGTGTGGATCATCCCCACAAACTCAGCTTTCCATAAAGCATTTAGTGTTTCTGTGAAAGTGCAATTTTTGCTTTTTAATTTTGACTTTTCTTGGTAAATGAGAAAAATGATAGAAAATTATTCCTAGGCTGCTTTAAAAAGAAAAACGTAAGTCCCTCCCAATTTATATATATATATGTCTATGTACATACATATATATATGTATATATAACATGTCATAAATTACAATTTAAATATGAATTAGATATAAACATTATATGTAATATATTTTACATATAATTTTAAGCATATAATTTTAATATAAATTAGACACAAAATGTATTTTATATAATATATCATACATAAAATTTTAAGCACATTATTTTTATGATCTTGTCCTTGCTTAAGGACAGTATTTGAGATCAGTCTATTAAATATAAAGACCCCTAAACCAGAAAGGAAAAACCTATGGGAACATATTCCTCTTTTTTATAAATATTCTCTTTATAATTTTATTCAAATCACAATCTTTCTGGATCTTGGTAAAATCACAATCTTTCTGGATCTTGGTAAAATTGCATGAGAAAAGATACAATACAATGTTCATTCTTGCTCCAAAATGCTTGGAGTCTATATTTGTATTGTTCACCAACACAATTATTTCTTGAATTAGTTTGTGGTTTTGTTTAAAATATAGTGTTACATCTGTATTTTTAGCAGCAAAAAAAAAAAAAATTCTTAGCTTCTCACATTGCATCATTAAAATGGCAAAGTTAGCTTTTCATTTAAGATTCCAAATGACAATGCAGTAACATCCTTGTGGTGAGTGAAAGTTCACCTTGCTATTACATGTTGGCTCTGTCCTTTGTGCTTTGTGGATGTGCACCTGAATTCCCTACCCTAGGCCTGCATACCAGCAGTAAAGACATTCATGACACTGGTGTGAAGGTTCCAAATAAGAAAGCAAAGTGGGACAAAATTAAGTCAGATTTGATTAAGGAAATCTGCTTAAACCTTAGGTGAAGGGATGTAAACTTGTGGTTCTGCTCTTCTCTTTTTCTTTTTGTTGCAGAGAATGGAAATAAACACAATTTGTTAGAATTTAAATTTATTTACTTATTTTAAACTAGAGCTGGGGGAGGGTTCTGTGCTTGGGTAATGCAAAGAAGGATTTCTGCAGGCAGGGGCTTGCAGATTCCACCCCGGCTGTGGCCTGATGGGTCAGCCTGGATCAGTAAGTGTGGAAGAAGACTCTTCCTTTCAGCCTTCCCAGCTAAACTATAAATTCATTCATAGAAAAAGAGGATTTTGAGTCTTAGCTTGTGTTAATTAATAAGTCCATATTTAGAAACTGACTTTCAGATTCTGGCTTTTTGCTTTTTGTTTTTATTTATTTTTTTAAATTTTTTAACGTTTTTGTTTATTTTTTAATTTTTACTATTTGCCTGCTTCGTTATTCATTAGCATCAGAGATAGAAGGAAACTCAGGTAATATTTTGCTCCTATTCAATAGCATTAATTTGTAAATTAAGTTAAGCAAATCAGGATTAATCTGGAATAGCCTGAAAAGAAATATTGATCTGAATGACATGATCTGATAACTTGGAGGAAGTTTAGAAAGAATACTAACAGGCTGGATTCAAATCCTAGATCTGCCACCTACTAAATCTATAGAGATTTTAATTGGGTGACTTAACCTGCACTCATTTACCTGATTCATAGAATGTGAAAATTACTAACTTGCAGGGTTACTGTGAGTTTCATTAAGATTATGTGTATATTTTAAAGATCACACTGACCATGGCCCCCAGTGTGTCCAGCCCTCTGTAGTGGGCATTTTTAGGGTCTTCAAGGCTGAACTGAATTCAGATATCTTGCAAGTACATCCAGGTTCCAGCTGCTTTTGGCAAGTCTTTTTTTATGGCTTAATACCTGCATTGTCCCAAGGCCTCCTGGTCCAAGCCCATGCCACTGGTTGGTGAAGATAATGTTTACTATCCCTGCTGCCCAAGAGTAGGTGTTCTCTACAGTAAACCTGGTCCCTTGATACCAGCAGAGCTCCTCAGAAATTCTAGCAGCTATGCCTGGCTCCCCCATAGCATAGGCCCTGCCTGTGTCTCCAAAGAACCCCAAGGAGTGGGCCCTAGAGCTGTGTGGTAACCTTTTTCTGTTACTCTGTATTGAAGAAAAAAGGTGTCCAAAAGCTTGCTACTTGGACCCTGGTTTGGAAAAAAAAAAACTAATTAAGCAACTCTCTAAATTTCCACTTGTAGTTTTCTCTTTCTTGGGACCCAAATATTCATTTAGGAGCCTGGGTAAAAGTCAGAGATGAAGAAACTTATACTTTGAAATCTGCTTCACACTGATACTTAAAACTTTGTATGGAATCTATCTTTGTGTCTGACATTGATTTCCATTCTTGTGAGTTCTCTCTCCAAAGGCTCCCTATAACCCGAGAAAATCAGCTTCCATGAGGTCTGTCACTCCAGTTCCCCACATAAGCATAGGTAGGCATGAACCCCAGTTGTGGGCTGTACTTTAAACACAGATGCTAATATGAATTATCCTAAGACACTCTGGCAGGATTAGGAGCAATTCTGCATCAGAATTTCTTCCATGCACATTACTTTCACATAGGTTAATAGCAATTCTCTAAATTCTCTTTGTTTGTTTTTTTTTTTTTAATATTTATTTTTTAGTTTTCGGCGGACACAACATCTTTGTTGGTATGTGGTGCTGAGGATCGAACCCGGGCTGCACGCATGCCAGGCGAGCGCGCTACCGCTTGAGCCACATCCCCAGCCCTAAATTCTCTTTGTTTATCCTCATATCATGGCACATAGTCATGCAGGAGGCAGGACACCCTTCATCCATGAACCACAATGGTGTCTGCATCCTTGTGCAGTGGTAGCCAGGGAAAGATGGCTGGAGGAAGGCCAGGAGTTCCTGTCTAAGAATATAGTGAGAGTTCCTTTTAGTTCACACTCCTGAGCGTAAGCCAGGGAATGTGTTGATTCAAGAAATGGGAAAAGGTGTTGGGAAGAAGAAGTCGTTTCTGCTCCTGTGCCCCATTGTGCATGTCTTAAAAGAATAATTTATTGTAACTTGTACTCAGCAAGTTCAGTTGGTTTTCATTATTCACAGCAGTTAGGTTCTATAAAATCACTATGAATATGAAATTAGCAAAGGCTGAATGGTTGTTCCTAGGGGAAATACAGGGTTTGGTTCCTATGAGCTCCAGTCCATTTCCATCAACCAATCAATACATGGCCTGGTTTCATGTATGCTTCTGTTCAGAGACACCTCATTTGATATTGCTTGTTGATTCAGTAGCTTTGCAGCCACTGCCAGTAGCACTATAACTCACATGTGAACAGAAGTTATCCAACACACACATTTTCTTTCTAAGACACGTTACAGCTTTCTTGTGTTTAGGAAGACTTGATGGCACTTCAGCACTATGATCTGGAGTCATTTTAAATGGTGAAAACACCAAGAAAATAATACCCAGATGTGAACAGTGTGGTGCTAAACAGACTGTGAAAAGGACACGTGTTTATGAAAGAGGAGCTAGAAACAGAAAGCCAAGTAGCAGGTTTTGCAAAAATTTTGACCCTATAATGCACATGCCTAAGAATGACCTTGGAAATACTTGGAGTACTAATTTGGGGATGATAAAATTATAAATTTTGATAAGTAGATGAATCTGCAAATATGAAATCCAGGAACCATGAGTATGGACTATGAGTTAGCTTGTGATCTAGTAGAAAAATAGGAATATAAAGTCTTTGGAACCACATGTACAAATACCCACTATACACCCACGTTCTCCACCTGTTACGGGTAGATATATCACCAAATCACATCCCCAAGGAACAAAATTACAGGCAATAACATGGCTTGTGATACTTTCGGCTTTCAAGGTGAACATCAGTATATTTGTCAGACGCAATCTGTACCCCCATATCACCTGGAAATTCATCTACAGGTTCTACAGAAGAACAGAGAAGAGCATGAACTACTCCATACCTGAGCTCCATTCAACGTAGTTTGTGTGACAATTACAAGATATGATATTTCCATTTATTCTTTTAATGAGGAAGGGTGTGCTTGTTTGCATCTTTCCTGAAAGTAGCCTACAAGATCCTGGATGGGTGTGTGTATCCAGTAGAGACCAACATGTGCTCCCCTTGTTTCTCTCTACCTCCTGGGTCTTCATCATTTCTTTTTCTTTCTATACATTTCTCTACACATTATCTTGTTTTGGATTTGTTTTGTTTGCTTGTGTGCATGTGGTTTGTTTTGTTTTGTGGATCTGACCCCTTGTGCATAAAATAGTGGAAATGTGAGGTGTGCAGAATGGAGGAAGAAAACAATATATCAATGATCAAAAGTTGAATATGGTGATAATTTTTTCTTTTTGAGGTACTGGGGATTGAATCCAGGGGCACTCTACCGCTGAGCTACATCCTCGGCCCTTTTTATTTTATTTTTAAATTTTTAGAGTCTCACTAAGTTGCTGAAGCTCTCACCATATTGCTGAGGTTGGCCTCAAATTTGTGATCCTCCTGTCTCAGCTTCCTCACTAGCTGGGATTACAGGCATGCGCTGGTAGTAATTTTTGAACAATTAACTATCGAGCCAAAACAAGCATTAAAATTATTAAGTAGTCTACAAATATTAAAAACTATTGCCGGGGGAACAAAAGGAGTAAAAACAAAAACTATGTTGGCAATTCTTCAGGGTCTGTCCGAAGTTCCTCAGGAGTTCCACAGTCACAGGAAGGCACAGCTGCTCTTGGGTCAATAGATGATCATCACCTCTGTGTTTCTTGGACACCTCAGAATGCACACCCCTTCCCACCCAAAAGGGCAGAATTTGGATGCATCTTAACTATTGCTTCTTTATCTCTATTATGCAATCATTTAAATAGGAAAAGGAGCAGGAAATAAATATTTAATAAATGTCCTGAGCATCTACCTGAATTGAATTCTTTGAAATTCATTATTTTACAGGATTTCTTATCTCTAGTTTTATATTTAATCTTCCAGAAACACCTTCCTCTCCATCTCCTTGAATGTCCAAGAACCACCCTGTACTTAAGGCCCATTTGAACACAATCTTCTCCATGACTTTTCCTTTGATGCCCAGAGGTTAAAGTCCCTCCCTCTTGTGAACTCTCATAGCTCCTTAATAGTGCCCTTCTTACAGTATCTGTCAGGATCTAATTTATGCGCAATATCTCTGGCATGTGCCATCTCCTGTGTCAAATGCCAACCCCTGAGGGCCCATAAGAGCCGAGTTGGCTTCAGCTTTGCACCAGATGGTTTCCAGTAAACAGTAAAATCAACCTGACTTCAAGGCCCAGAGGACAGGATTCCACAAGCTTAGATTCTATGGAAGATTCTAAAAACAATGCAGAGTTTGAGAAGATCATCTTATCACAGAAATGGAGATAAAACAGAATTCTCATTTTTACTTTAATTTTACCTTCTCACCAGAATTACCAGCTCTGATCCTGACGGTGATTGCACAGTTGTTAATCATTGGGCTTTTCCTGTAAGTGAGCGAGACCCCTTAAAATTTGCCTAAAGGGCTGGGGATGTGGCTCAAGCGGTAGCTCGCTCGCCTGGCATGCGTGCGGCCTGGGTTCGATCCTCAGCACCACATACAAACAAAGATGTTGTGTCTGCCGAGAACTAAAAAAAAAATAATAAATAAATATTAAAAAAAATTTCTCTCTCTCTCACTCTCTCTCACTCTTTCTTTAAAAAAAAAAATTGCCTAAAACCAAATTATTTCATTTCCCCCAATAAATTAGGTAATAATATTATAATCTTTTCTAATGTAAATACCTATTTCTGTTGCTGGTTTAAATTACTCCATCCAGGTTTTTTGAGGGGTTTCTGTCTGTCTGTTTGTTTGTTTTAGTAGCTGTATATTTGGTTTCCAGCTCAGCTTCTAGGTGGAACTTTATTCTGGGCAAATGAAATTTTACCAAGCTAGAAAATACCAAGAACATTCTCTATTGTTAACTAACTTGTCCAGGAAGCATTTTCTTGTCAGTGTTAAAGCTGCACCAGCCTTTAACAAGCACAAGTCAAAGTTGTGACACTAGTTTCTTATTATTGAAGAGGTCTGCTTTGTCTCAGGGAAATCAGGGGCCCTGTGTTTTTAGGGAGGGCTAATTGAAGACTGGGATTCTTTGTTATTCTAAAATAACTATTGAGTGTGAATTGAAAAAGAAAATGAAGAAGCCTGAAGACCAGCTGGAAAAGTTCAAAAGGGGTCTTTTCATCAAAACCTTAATGACTTTAGTGTCAGGGTTTGAGGACAAAGCATTTGGGAGTGTGGTTATCAGCTGTCAGGCACCTGTTGTGTGGATTTATGGTGCAAGCTATGGACTTTGATTCCAATGAGACTAGCTCCTCCAGCATCATAGATGACAAATTCTATTTTAGAAAGGCAGCTAATCACATGCAAGTAAAAATTTGTCAGGTTTTAAGGTTACTCAGTTCCATCTACAATTTCACATGCAGTAGCTGTAGCTAGTCACTATTCCCATTTATTGCAGTTTTATGAGGCACTTGAGAGGTGTATAATAAATGAGTAAATAAGATGACCTTCCACTCTTTAGGCAAACTACAGAGTTAAATTAGGCAAGATCACAGTTTCAGTAAAGGGAGTTACAATGAGCTATAGCTCAGTTCCTCAAATCCTGTATCACTCTAGCATCAAAAGTGAGTACTGAGATTTTACAAATTCCTATGATTCAGAAGAGTTTTGTCGTATTTACCTCTATTCAGAGTTAAGGTTTATAGACAGAAGTTTATATTCTCTAGTTAAACATCTATTTTAAAATCCCAGTATTAGAGTGGATTTTAAGTTGATATAATATTTAACTTGGGGCATCTCATTGTCTTTCAGGGCAAAGTTTCTTGATATTGTTTCTGAATTTCATTTCTAATGAGATCTCAAAGTGGTGGGTGGACATGTGAAATATTGGCAGATTTGTTCAACTGTGGGTCATATAAAACCTTGGATTAACCAGCATTTGGGCTCCTTCCTTCAATTCTGTGTTTTATCTAAACTTGTGGGCCTTTGGGAAATATTTGAGTTTTAAACAATAGCTATGGTTACTGTGAACTGTATCCCCCACCCCACTGTGCTGTAGAACACTAGAATTTACTCCTACCACCTCACTGTGTTTGGGTAACCCTTATCCAACTTCTTTCCATCCCCAGTTCCCTCCACCCTTCTCAGCCTCTAGTAATGGCATTTAAAAGAATCTCTTTTTTTTATGTTAAGGGAGATGCAAATGCTTACTACTCTGATTTGATTATTGCGCATTGGGTGTATGTATCTAATTATCACACCGGTGCCCCTGAAATAGGTACAATTAATAGTTTTTAGAAAGGAAGTGATGGGATGTGCAGCTGAAGGTGTTAGGATGGATAAGGAATGGCTTGGGATAGCTTGACAAGTTTGGAATAAAATCTGGGCTCACTGGAACCACAATCAAAATGGACAAAAATGTAGCCTAAAGTTGTTCTCATATGATAATTTGTTTAGAAATCATACCTGTTTTTAATAGAAAGGAGGTCAGTAGAGTAGAACAAGTGGATCGGAGGAGGAGAGGAGGGAAAGGGAAGGAAACTGAGCAATGAGATTGATCAAATTATGTGCGTGTGTGAATATGGCATAATGAATTCTACCGTTAAATGTAATTAAAATGCACCAATAAAAAAATAAATCAAACTGTCTTTGCCTTCACTTAATTGATGAAGCGTTGACAGTTGTAAAAGAATGGTCACTTTCAATTTCTGTCATAAATTAGTACAGTCAGTAAATTAGGACAATCAAACTATATGAAAGATAATGATTCAGAACATAATTATGCAGAATCATCAATACATGAGCAGCTATTGAATTCCAGAGGTTCAGGAGACTTCAGGAAGTTGCTGGGGAAAAAGAGATTTCAAGAGTAGAACTTTACCAAAGTACATCTTTGGGGCAGGAGAACAAGGTGTCAGAGGAGTAAGGGTAGCACAGTCTGGGCACTGCCAAGATCTTGGCCTGAACACAGAGTGAGCAGCCTCAAGAGTAATGATAGGGATAGGTCAGGCTGAACCTGGAAATCCACAGAGAGGGCTGACTTGATGTGTGCAGCAGCTGTAGGGAAATGGGGCTAAGGAGAAAGCGGCACAGGTGGGCTTGGGGAAGATGAAGAGTCTAGCCGTGGGGGTGCAGGGTGGATTTGCGCGTGCATTGAGGCAGGGCGAAGTAGGCTGACATTTGTTGAAGGATTCCATCTCTGGACCGCATGGTGCTGTATGTGTATGGGTTATCTCACTTGATCCTTGAAGTAATCACAGGAACAGATGGTCCTGATGCTGTGAGTGTAGCTACCTAAAATATGGTATTACACATGAGAAACTGCTTGGTGCTTTAAATGGAAGGGATTGTGGACATATCCATTTTTTACTTAAATATAAATTGATTTCTGACCAGGATTTTTTTTTTTTGTCAATTTAAGAAGGAAACTCATTCATATTTTGTGAACTTGTTATGCCAAACATTTCCTGGTCCCTGGGTACTCCCAGCTCTGCAGAGGAAAAGCTGTGGATGAGAAGACTTAGAATTCAAGGACCACTTCATTTCTTATCTGTTGCCTACTTTGGGGCAACTTTCTTCTCTAGACCTCAGTCTCTTCATCTGGAGAGTCAAATGACATTGCTGCTAACTACCACCTGTAATTATTTCAAGTACACACACTATGCATTGTTTGAAGTGTTTCAACAAGAATCTTTTATTTTTTGTTCAGTGTGCAAATAACATTTTATTGATTTGATGTATCACAATATAGTTAATCTTAAATTTTTCGGGTTTGGGGCTATTGTAGAAAATATGGCAATGAATGATTGCTCACAAACACATTTTTACTTCTCCCATACAAGAATTTACAAGATGGAGTGATATGAACATGGTTTTTCTTCTTGTATACATTGTCATATGGCTATCTTAAAAGGTATGTGCTCATTTGCAAGTCAAACAAAAATAAACAGGAAAACCCATTTTCCTACATAATCTCAGCTGGACTAGGTTTTTATTCTTTAGTATGTGTTAATTGGTAACTCAACGTCACTGTAATTTTTATTTTTGAAAAAAATTCTAGAAAAAACAACATATTTGTTCACTCATTTCCCACTATGTAGATTTTTTTTCACCAGTCTATGAAAGATTTTTTTTCCCCATCTCATTTATTTTTCTTTACTATAGCTCTCTTTATGTGAACTAAGAAAAGAAACTAGAATCGAAATTGTGCCTCTAGCCATGTTTATTATTTGGGCTTTTTCCCCCTACTCTTTTCCAGAAAGACTTAAAAGGAATTACTGATGCTTTTGTTTATAAACCTCACTTTACTCTGAAGTAATTGGCAGAGATCAAAAGGAGTTTAGGGATAGGTGCAGAGTGATCAGCTGATAACCATTTTTTCCTTTCATTTACCCAACATAGTAGCTTTCACAATAGAAAGATCACACGCAAAGGTTATTTTCTCCTGATAGGCAGCCAGCTTCGTTTTGGTGGGAAGGTGGGAGGAGAAACCTTTATCTTCAGAGAGGAATGGAAGTCAATGAAAAGAGTTGTCTGTTTGCTCTGAGGAATGGAGGGGAATCTAGTGGAGAGGGGCGGCGGGGAAGGGATATTTGTTTTTCCTTAAGTGGTTATAATGAAAGCCTTCCACCCAATTGCTCGGTGAACCAGAAAAAGGTATTTGTGAAGTTGTGTTTTTAAGAACATCACAAAGGAGCCTGGAGGACCTCTCCGTAGAAAAGCTTGCTCTTCAGCGACACCTTGTGGAAGGTGCATCATCCTGCAATGTGGATATTCGGTTTTAGGATTGAGCTAAATTGCCTCTGTTAGTTGTGTGCTTCTTCACCCTTACCAATCCCCGCCCCCCCCCGAAAGAGGATGGTATTTTTGAACAATTATGTCAGCTGTTTTGTGTCTGTGTAATAACCACTGAACAGTAAGCTGTATTTCATGTCGATTTCGAGAGTTGTGTATCAAACCATGCAGCTGTATGGATTCTTCAAGTTGCATGCTGGAAAAAAAATTTTTTTTAAGCATCAGAAATTTATTAGTTGCTCAAAACATTACGTTGATCTTGACATATCATATATCATATACATTTGTTTCAAATACGGTATGAATTCTTATTATTCCCACGTGTACAGATTGCAGGAGCATGCTGGAAATTTTAAGGTCACTCTTTCAAGAAAGTATTAATGAAGGGTTTTAAATTTTTATTTTCCAGGTGGAAACAAGTTAACCAATCAGCATTTTCGTCTGAATTGGGCATGGATCTCCTTTGAAAAGGAATATTACCTGATCAATGAGGATTCTAAATTTCTCGATGTTGTTCTTAAACGTAGAGGTTACTTGGGAGAAACTTCATTTATAAGTAAGTTTAATTTGCATTTCTGTCTCAAAATCCCATTATTCTAGCAGCAGTTTATAACTTCCCTCCAGTTCACTTCTCTAGTTTAAACATTCAGGAAGACATTGGCATTTCTTTAACTGGTTCAAACAAACAAACAAACTGCAGATTTGTGTCAAGGGGATGTACTTCTTCAAGCTGTCAACCTAAATGTGTTTTTTTTTCTGATATAAAATAACTTTATAAAATAGGAAGTAATCACTCATGAGTTAACAACTAAAAACAAATGTCACTAGGTCATAGAATAAGCTTAGGCTTATTCTAAATTGAAACAACAGTGTAAAACACTAATAAATAAACAAAAAATCTATTCAGTGATTTATTAGGCATGAAAGTGTAGTTTACTATTTGTTGAATTCAAATGCTCAAACTGGTCACTAAAAGTTCTATGAACATCATCAATGTGTTACGTAAAAGTTTATGTTGTGATTTTTCTTGGTAACAAATATTAAAGTGTTAATTATTACTCACTTTCTTCTGCTTTATTTTCTTTTAGTAAAACTGAAAGTCAAAAGCAAATGAGTATAACTTTTTCAACTCTAATTCAAGTTCAAATTCATTCAAGCATAAAATAGGGAAAAGTAGATATACTGGTGACTTGAAGCTATGATATAGTGGCACAAAATATTTGATAATGTCTATGAAAATCGGCAGCACCTTAACAATTGTATTATTTTGGGTACTATGTAGTTTATGGACATTTAGGTTGATAGAATTTATATGGTAAAAGCTTTTCATTAAGTTAGACTATCAACTAAGAAATCTAGGGCAGTATTAGCAAAATAAAAGGGTAGTAACCCTGTTTGTCTTCAGAATGGTTATTTTGAAATTTTACTGGTCTATGAACCTTTAAGTAGTACTCAGTCCTTATCAACAGAAAACCACCCCCTCATACCACCACACCTTTGCCTGGCCGCAACCTCCTGCCCTCCTCATGATTTCCCCTGATGTGTTTTAATACTGGATATTAATTGCTGCTTACTTTAAAAATACTTCTTTTTTTTTAACTTTAGAAAAGGGTTTTCATACTCTGTGGATTTCTTGAGGCTGGCTTCGGGGGGCGGGGGGTTGGCACCTGCAGATGTTGGGGCAGCTCTGCTTCCTTCTTTGTTTGCATGTGCTCCCACATGGCTGTCCTTTAAACTCTGCGTGGAACCTTCTAGGGTATAATGAGTGCTCTTATTGCTCTCCCTTTGGGGGCATGTTCTGTCTGCACACACAGGCCCTGCAGAACCTGTCCTACCTGTTGCAGTGAGAGGTTAATCTGTGGGGGAGTTGGGGGGTGGGAAGGTGGTACTGGGGATTGAACCAAGGGGTACTTTACCACTGAGCCACATCCCCAGCCCCTTTTACTTTTTATTTTGAGATGGGGTCTGGCTAGGTTGCAGAGGCTAGCCTCAAAACCTGCAGTCCTTCTGCCTCAACCCTCATCTACCCACACCCTGGTGCTGGGATTACAGGCCTGTGTCACTGCACCTGGCAGAGATTAATCTTAACTGTGCTACATGTTAAGAATATAGCAAATAAATTGTTCAGAAAAGTCACTAAAAAACAGTACCTTAGCAACAGAACACCTTAGCAATTATTAAGGATATCTGGGTAGCATTTGTTTCCACTCCTCCCAAATTTATTTGCTCACAACTGGCCTGTGGATAAAAGTGAGAAGTTAATAGTTGGAAAAGATTTTAAAACTGTCCTTTTGGATTTTTTTCCTCCACTGCCTGTTGTTTGTTTGTTTTCCACTTAAGCCCAATGCTAAAATATTTTAAAAGAGCTGTTTTCCAAGTTATTTATTTTTTTTTTTGTTTCAACGAACTATTATTTCCCTACAAATTAATGGTGGCACTGGCGATTCTTCAAAAGCTCTAAAGCGTTACTTGGTTAACCTCAGATGATGACTTAGTAAACTGCAGTAATAGAAAATTCTGTGTGCAGCCCACCTCTGCCATCATTGAAAATGGCACAGCGTTCTTGCTAGCGCCTGGAATGAAAGTCAGATTACCCATTAAGTCCAAGTTTCCTTGTTTTAATGAAATTGACACAGGTTCATTAAAATAGTTTGGAAGTCATAATCTAGAGCATATATATATATATATATATATATATATAAAATATTAATTAGATTCTAATTACATTATTATGTAATTATGCTACATATCATAAAATTATATTGTATGTTACATACTATATTTAAGTGTTTAGAGGTGTTCCATGTCTGGAATGATGGGACAAAGCAGGATAAACTGAACTTCAGTCTGGTAGGTCTCTGCACTGAGAATATTTCATGTAGCCGTCCCCACACAACTTCCACTGTCACTAACGGACTTTTAGAAAGAGCTAGATTGCACGATAGCTAAAACCAAAATATCACTTGAACAGTGAGTCATGAATTATTTGTAGATGTATTTCTCAAAGCTGATCATTCACTTTATTACTGTTATAATCTACTAATAAACTAAATGTGTATTTGTATTTCACAGTAGTCTTTGTATCTCAAAGATCTTATTGCTACTATTATCAAACATTCACCAAAGGCAAAATACTTTATCATAAACATGAAGCACTTTATGTCTCTCTCTTAGTCCACAGCAACTCTTTACTCACTAGCTCAACTAATATTTTCTAGAGTGCTCATTACATGCCAGGTGCTGTGTTAGGTAATGGCCTTTGAAGTGCTAATGATAGCTAACATTTACTGAATTCTTCTTATGTGCCAGGCCTCATTCCCAACACCTTCCATAGTTCACCCCGCTAGAAGAGTGCCATTATATCCCTCATTTTACAGATGAGAAACAGAGAGGTTATGATATGCCCAAAGTTATACACTTAATAAGGGACAAAGCTGAGATTTGGCTCCAAGGCCCACACCCTTAACCACAGAATCATGGGTTTCTTATATTGGAGAGAAGGCAGTAAGTCATCTGCAATCCCATGTCTATATACTGATTTGATACACAAAATCTTTTTTTTTTTTCACTCCAAAAGTACATGGGTATTTTTCCCTGTAAGACAAAAAGATGCAATTGTGGTTTCATTTCATAAGCAAACTGAAAAATTATGGGTGTTTCAGTAGCAACATTTGGGATTTGGTTCTTATTATTTGTCGGGTTGAAGGAGTTGATTCTTGTGTAGTGAAGATGACTAGTTGGCACTAGTTTCTATTCCCTGCATTACATGAATAACTTTTTGTTTTTCATGATCTTTTGAATCTCCAGGAAAAGAATGTATTGGTGATAAAAGAAAAACACAGCAAAATAGAACACAGGAGCTACCAGAGGCAGACTAGCAGATTTTTGGTGGTCATGCCACTAGGGATGGATGGGTCAGTGAGCAACATTCATTCTGGAACTTCACAGAGAATGGTTCCTTCTGTCATCCCCTTGGTGGTGGATTGCAGTGGATCCAAGAGGTGTTGACAACCACTCTGGGCATTAGGAACCAGAGAGCCAACATTAAGTCTACAACATTGAGCAGTATGCATACTATTGTAGTTGCTATTCTGTGGCCCTTCTCCTGCCATTAAAAAAATTATATTCCATCCATAACTGAAAAAGAAACACACAATGCAATCTTTATCTGTCAGTTATTTTTCTAAGACCTGTAAGACAAATGCTTTTGACAAAACCTGTATTTTGATCCTCATTTTAACAGCCAATAATATATTCAGATGAATAAATAAATATTCAAATTAATTTTGTTTGTGCTGAGAGCCAAGGGTTTTTTTCTGTTTTGTTCTCTGACACATACCCAGCATATAGAACAAAGCCTAGCACATAGTAAGTACTCAATGAATATTTGAGGTTGAATGCTTCTTTTTTGGTACAGTTTCAATTCTACTTTTAAAAACAAAAGGAATTTTTTTTTCCTAAAATGATAATTCTTTAATTAAAGAAAAACTGTTACAAATAAGTGATTTTCAGACTTTTAAATTTCACAATCACAATACTTTTTGTCCCCTCTTTAAATCTTCCTTACCAACTTCTCAGAAATTGTGTCAATGTTTAGAAAAAATACACTTGAAACTTATACTTGATTTGCCTGAGAGGTTCTGATTCAGTACTTAAGGATATATAAGGTACTATTGTGATTTTACAACCTTTCTATGACATTGAATTTGTTCACTGCTTTTTTGATAATATATCCTATGGTTTGAGTCCCTAGTATAGTAATGCTAAAGATCTTCTTGTGATTTAGATAGATAGAGGCTTGGTGATTCTTCGGCCTTCCCAGACAGCTGAAATTGACCTTGAGTGAACCATCCAATAAGCCAAGCATACTGCTCATAATAACTATATCTATTTAGCTCTTTGATCCTGTTCACATAATTTCAAGGATGGGGTGTTCCACAACTAAAAACCTGGAAAGGACCATAGTAAAAAACACTGAATTAGATTCCCTTAAGGGTTTCAGTTCCATTAAATGTTTAAGAAATATTATAATTTTTATTACCATTTGACCATGAATTAGATTTTCAAAGAATTAGATTATCAAAGAATTAGAATTAGATTATCAAAGAATTCTTTGTCCCACAGAGTGTTTTTATTGACCTGTATTTTCTAGTTAGAATATGATTTTGTAAGAGTACAGATATTATTCAACATGAGCATGAATTTACTCAGTCTTGTTTTGTATGAAATTCTAATGCAAACTTAGCTCAAAGAGTATATTGCAAAACCATAACTGAGGCAAGAGTAGAACAGAATCATGAACTACCAACACATACAGAAGAACACTTTCATCAGCAGAGCCATACTCCATTTTAGAGAGTCAAGCAGGGTCTACTTTACTCTGCAGGACAGACATATGAATAGTTAACAAGGAAAGCCTTAACACAAATGAAAACAAAACTAAGAAAATGATACTATGTTTCTGTGCAGGTATTGGCACAAGAGATGGGACGGCAGAAAAGGACAAGGACTTTAAAGGCAAAGCACAGAAACAAGTGCAGTTCAACCCTGGCCAGACCAGGGCCACGTGGAGAGTGCGTATCCTGAGTGACGGGGAACATGAGCAATCCGAGACCTTCCAGGTGGTTCTCTCGGAGCCAGTGCTGGCTGCCCTGGAGTTCCCTGCAGTGACCACAGTAGAAATTGTTGACCCAGGAGATGGTAAGAACTTGTGTAATTGCTGGTGGGATTTTATGACAAAATACTTTATAAAGAAAGTTTAAAATTCAATATTTGTATCTTCTGTTGAAGGAATTTTCTGGATTAACAGTTTAATATTTCCAGATTCATTAATGGGAAGAGGGAAACCTTAGAGTAATTAAAGTAAGCTGTATTTTTTCGTTTAAGTAAATGAACTACACAGATGACCACATGTCCTTTCTGTTATTATGATTCTATCCTTTGGAACCAATATTACTCATCTCATTTTTCTTATTTATTTATAATTGTAGATGGACAGATTGCCTTTATTTTATTTATTTTCATGTGGGTGCTAAGGATAGAACCCAGTGGCTCACACCTCACACATGCTAGGCAAGCGCTCTGCTACTGAGCTAAGCCCCAGCCCACTCATTTCCTTTTTCTTGAACTAATTCATCAGTTTTTGAGTCTTTTAGATGTCTTAAAATATCTTTCACATGATTTAAGAGTTAGACCATTTGGAGATTGATTTTTTGCTCCCAAGATTGCATTTAATCATTCAAGTTTCCTTCATTTATTCCACAGCCAAAAATTTTTCATTTGGTTGTGGTTTCCATACTTGTTACATAATATGCATCCCACCTACCTGACCCTCCCCCATCGGCAATGAACACAAGGTCTTGAAACACTGCTCTTAATTTCTGATAGGTTATGTGTTCTTATCATTGCTCACTCTTGGCTAATGTTGGTAAAAGTGAACCTTAATGCTTTTGTGTGTAACTTGACCTTTTTCTTCCCCTTGCCAAACTTCCACAATCCTGGCTTGTTAAGCAGAAAAAAAAAAAAAGAAGAAAAAAAAAGTTTGAATGGCTTTTTTGAGGGCTGGCATTTAGACAAACCTTGTAGAGACTTCTAAAGCTGAAATCCTGTCAGAAGCCAGACATGACTTTCTTTAAAGTGCCAGCCTACTTTACTTTGTCAGTCAGAACACTCTTAAACGTTCAGCAAAGATATAATCTGCTGAGTACATGAAATGGAGATGCATGTGGAAATCCCTGTGTTAAAAGGCTGAGCATAATTAACGAGAGTGGATAAGAACACAGGAGCTCTGACATGGTTTGTTTAACTAACATCTCTGCCTTTAGTCAAATATGAAGTCCAATTGTGTTTATCATTTCCACTCAAGAACAGTTAGCATTTAATTACATTTAATTTTATCTGCATTATCTAGGGCTAAGTCATTAAACTTTCTTCTAGTCCTGAGCTTTGGTATGTACTTCAATATTAAACCTTTTCTCTTTTAAACAGCCCGTGACAGCAATAATACATTTAAACTAATCCATTAGTTAAAGCTAAAGGCCATTTCTGGAGACTTTCTTTACAAATTTGGTACAATTGCTATACTTTACTTTAAGGAATAGAACATTTTAAACCTATTTCTGCCTTCCTATTTATAAACCCAGAATGACACACTCTACCAGTGATATCTGAGTGGTGGCATATTAAAACACACACACACATACACACACACACACACACACACACACACATACACATAAACACAATCCCCTATATCATTTCTTCTTAGTATAGGATATATAAAATAAAATTTTACCATAATTTTATTTATTTAATGATTATCTAATTTTTTTTTTGGAATTTTCTAGATCAAATGCAGCCCTTTTCATTTCAAACCATGATTATCTTTTCATAACTGACAAATGTTCCACAATGCCTGGTATGTTCCGTGTCTTGTTGAAGACTATTGGTCTTTAGATTATAAGACTTTAATTTGATTCCAACTCTATTATTTCTAATTGTATGATCCTAAATCAGAGAGCTTTTATTCAGATTTAGTTTCCTAATGCACAAAACAAAACACACAATAATTCTCTTATTACAGCATTTCTATGAAAGATAAAACAGAATACAAATATTGTTATTCTTAAGATCATAATCTAATCTAATATTAGATTCCATTTTAAGATATTAATAATATTTTTTTCAAACAGATAATCACTTTCCCAACCTCTTCAAAATTTTTTTGCTGATTATTATACTTTCTTTCCCAGCTTTTCAAAAGTAAATTAACTTGCCCTAGGAATCATTATGCTTATAAACTTTCTCTCTCCTCCCTCCATATATTCACTCTAGAATATACTACAAGATTTTTTTTCCATGCATTAAAAAATGATCCAGTTCATTCTCTTACTGGGAACTACAGCTGAACTATATCAGGAATGCAAAGACAATAGAATGAAAGTCTTACTCTCAAAGACCATATAGCAGGTGGGAAAGAGAGCCCTACAAATAGGTGCTTCCAACAGAACATGACATTGCTGAACAGATTCTGGGCCAGGATTGTGAGGGCCAGAAGAGTTTAAGCAATTCCACTTCATTTTATGCTGGGAGCTACTTTTCCTTATTAGTTGATTCATATGAATACAAGAAAGTGCATACTTTCTCACAATACTTTACTAACCAATAACAGGTTCAGATAATGGTAATGATTAAAATTCATCAAGCCCTTATTATTCACCAGATAGCAAGCTTAACACCTTATTATGCTCTTTCAATTAACCCCCTTTCCCTCACTCCGTTGGAGATGTGTGTTCCATTTTAGGCATTGTACTCCATGTTTTTAGGAGACTCTTAATTTCACGTGTGCCAAGTTTTAAAGCATTTGTTCCCAAATTGTATAACAAAAACAAACTTTTAAACATAAATTCTATATACACACAACATATATATATAGCATATGCATGTATTCATCTGGCTTCTTACATGCTCATAATTATACATTATAATTTTCTCTATCCATTTATATATTTTTAAACTATGTACTTATGATTTAGACCAAGATCTTAAATGACCATGTGTTTTACTCCATATATCAGCATCCACATCTATTGGAAAAATAACAAACACCATTGAATGCTTACTTATTTACCTAAATAATCTGAGGCAATACCCAGTGCTTACATGGATGGTTTATAATTCTTCTTACGTCTGCAGATGTCTGTGTCCCCCCTCCCCCAGTTTGAAACCACAGCTCTATAAGCAATAGAGTTAATTCCCCTGTCAAAAGTGGCCCAGTCATCAGGTATTCTGCAGCCTCTGTGCAGAAGCACAGCCTGTCTTGAGTGGCACACACCAGCAAGAGTCTGCTGCAAGTGGCAGCCAATCACAGACCTGAGAGCTTTGGGAAGGCATGAACATGATGGAGCAAACTCTTAAGGCTGTGCTCACAGGTGCTACCTACCCCTGCCAATCCGAGAGGACCACCCAGGTACAGTGCCACTTTTGGAAGGGCTTGGGAAGTCCACGTTTTTGTACAGCACAGACATATTTTTCATTTGAAAATGCAAGACTGAAAAAAAGGTTTTTCTGATATTCATTAAACTGCTGTAGGAGCCCTGAAGAAAGAATATACCATTCTGCCATGATAATGAAAATCAACAACTTCCTAGACAAACGGATTCATTCATTTATTGAACATATAAATACATTCAAAATCCTCTTAAATAAAGAGAAGAACTAAAATAAGGAAAGAACAGGCTGCTTACCCTCTCTTTGTAATACCTCTTTGTAATACCACAAATGGGGACATTTGTGGCCCCAGAGTTTGCACAAGTGGAAAATTAGCTATTTGTTGTCATGATTTTTACCTCACTCCTTGGTTCTTCTCTAGCCCATTACTGTCATTCCTTATTTCGGTTGGATCCCATCATCTCCTTCTTTTTTATATGCATGTAGAAATTTCCAATTAGAAGGGGCTTTAAAGTTCATGGAACATTTACCACATTTTCTAAATGAGGACCTGAGAAATAGAGTTATCCTTTATTCTCTGCAGAAGTCAACCAGTTGCAGGCTGTTTGGTTTGATTTTCTTTGGTATTAGCAGAAATGGGTGTGATTACACTCCATCTGAGGGAACAGAAATTCCACTGAATGGCAACTGAAAGATTCCCATCGAATGATCCTTTTGCCAATGGCAGATCCTCTGTGCCCTCACAAATCACAGCAGGAAGATGCACCGGAATGACTTTTAGTCGTTTTTGAATGTGCCAAATTTTTTAAAAGCAGTGAACACTCAGTGCTTTTATCCCTGTGCTACATTTCCCTTTCCTTCCTTGATCTATTATGGCAAATTTTTAGAAGATAATTTGTTCTATCATGTTTTTAGCCAAGTCTGATTATTCTTTTTGTTTGTTTTTTCATTTGTATAGTATAATTGAGCAAAAGGACAGCATGAACATTCTCTTTCAGATAGCTACAACTACTTTATTTGTGAGAACAAAAGTCTTTTTTTTTTTTTTGCCTGAGTTGAAGCACAGTCAAGACCTAAAAATAAAAACAATGGTTACAAATGCAAATGTTCATTACAGTACAATCACATTGACTAATAATGAATGCATTCACTCAATTCTGCTTTATCTTTCAAAATAAAGGGTAATGAAACCATACTGAAAGTCTAAAAATTACACACTTTTATTATCAAAAAGACAAATCCAAGATGTTAATAATAGTGGAATACAAAAGTGGGGGTGTAGGGTTATGTACTAACTTTTCTACTCTTTTTTTAAACCTAAAACTACCAAAAACTAAATCATATTAAATTTTGTAAAAAGTCATTTGCAATCCTATACATAGGAATAACAATTGCTAATGTTTTAGAGCATGACTCTGTAGTCATTTTTGTTTGTTGACTGGTTGGTTTTTGAGTGGTTTTTTTTTTTTTTTGTACTGGTCTCTACTTACTTTGCAAGAACTTTGTATTTCTATAATTTAGCCCTTTGATTTTTCCCTCAATGAGTATCTTCAGAAAGACAGCTATAGTTTCAATATAATGTGTGAGTGAGATTTACATATATACTTTTATATAATATCCATATGTCATATTCTCTTTATATACTAATATGTATGCTGTACTGCTGTACATATGATACTTTTATAACTTTGTATGTGTACAATTGCATGTCTATATAAAATTTCTGTGATGGTACTGGGGTATTTTTGGGTTTTGGGTTTTGGGGTTTTGGGGTTTGTTTTTTTTGTTTGTTTGTTTGTTTGTTTTGGTACTACAGATTGAACCCAGGACCTGTAGCCACTGATACACATCCCATATCTCCAGCTCCTTTTTAATACTTTATTTAGAGACAGGATCTCACTGAGTTGCTTACAGCCTCACTAGGTTGCTGAGGCTGGTTCCGAACTTGTGATCCTCCTGCCCCAACCTCCCAAGCCATTGAGATTACAAGCATGCATCACTGTGCTGGGTCTAACAGTACTTATCTTTGAATTATTCCTCCCAACACTTGTTTCTAGTTTCCCTATACATTCCCCTAGGCCCCTGCTCTCTCCCCCTCTCAGCAATACTTTAAATTCCTCTTTTCTCATCTTAGTTTAGCCTTTTGTTTTCCTGGGCTTTGAGCGATACTCTCTGAGAGTTCTCCCTTCAGACAATAGAGCACAGGCTATGAGCAAGGGTTCGGAGATGGGCTGTCTGGGTTCAACTCCATCAACACCTGCCAACCTAGCCCTTCCGGGGGTTTCTTCACATCTGTGAGCCCCATGTCCTCAGAGGTAAAATAATAGCCACAATAGTTCTCCCCTCAAAGGTTGTTGCAAAGATAAAACTAGCCAGTACACGTCAAGTGTTTAGAATAGGGCTTAGCAAACAGTAAGAAGTCTGTGTGGGTTAGCTAATCATTTTTAAAGATAATACCGAGAATGACGCTTTTAGAAAATTTTCTCCTCAAGAGCTGTGCATACTTGAGGCAGCCTGTACATACACTTCTATTGTATATACAAATCGAAGTTGAAAAATAATGTTAACAGAAAAGTCTACCAGGGAAATCTTTCTTCGTCTCCCTGATACCCTTTCCTAGTTTCTCCCACAGATTACACATTTCTGTTAGAAGTTAGGTCGACAGAAGACCTGCACTTGATACTGGGCCTATTTACCCTCTGTCAGATCAACTGTAGGAGGGAATTCCAGAGCTGAGGGCATGATCCAAATTCTCAGTTTTCTTCTTTATTCATCCTTCAACATGCTGGCACTGCCAAGAAGTCCTGTCTTGTTTAATCAATGCTGCATGGGTCATGGAGTTTAGGAGGAACCTTAGGTATTAAAGGTATAAATCTTAAAGGGTTTATGCAATTAAAATCCCACCCAGAAAACTTTTTTAAATAACTTATTTGAAAACAAAATTGGCCAGTATAGGTTAGTATTATGAATATTACATAGACTGACCATGTCTTAGCTCCAACTGTTATACCAAGATATTGGGGGTGTTAACAGACAGTTCTCTTTCACAGTTATGGAGGCTGGGAGATTCATAATTAAGGTGCTAGCTGATATGGTTTGTGGTAAGGGTCCTCTCTTTCTGGCTTATAGACAGTTACATTCTTGCTGTATTTGCATCGTATCACTCAGCACTCTTTGCACACTGATGGAGAGAGATTTCATTCTTGCTCCTCTTATAAGCACATTCACGCCACCCTAGGGGCCCCATGACCTCACTTAACCTTATCACTTCCCAAAGGCCCATCTGCACACCACCACACTAGATATTAGGGTGTGAACACATGAATTTGAAGAGACACAAACATGCACCCCTTAAAAAACCCTAGAAAAGATACCAAGCTTTCCATGATATTTCATATTCCATGCCACAAGTGCCGGACCTAAAGTCTGCCAAAACCTAGGTGACATAGGGCAATTGTACATCTGTTAATGAAAAAAAAAAAACTTTTGAAACTCAATATTTGAATACTAAAAAAAGAAATGGAGTGTTTTTTGCACTAAAATCAGGATGATTCTATGTTGAAATTTTTAATTGGTAAAATCTTACTTCATAAATGTAGGTGCAGTTCTTGCCCTTAGAAAAATTCATCTTAAAAATAAACCAGATTTTCTCTAGTTGCCACTTTGATCCCATTTAAAGTATATGAGAGAAATTCTTGTGCCTATTGTCTCCAGTTCCTGTTCTCCCATTCTCTTGTAAACCCACTTCTTCAATATCTCGTCCCTCTCCTCCACTGAAACAGTCCTAGGGAAGATGGCCAACTTCTGGTGCCTTCTCTTTGCTGAATCTGATAATGAGCTCTCACATCTCATCTCAACTGATTTAGCAGCATTTGAAACAAATGCTCTCCCCCTTTTTCTTTCTTTCTTTTTTCTTTGGAGGGATGGGTACTAGGAATTGAATTTCAGGGGCACTCAGCCACTGAACCACATCCCCAATCTTATTTTGTATTTTATTTAGAGACAGAGTCTCACTGAGTTGCTTAGCGCCTTGCTTTTGCGGAGGCTGGCTTTGAACTCATGATCCTCCTGCCTCAGCTTCCCAAGCAGCTGGGATTATAGGCATGCTCCACCGTGCCCATCTTCCCCCTTTTCCTTGACACAGGTTTTGCACTTGACCTCCCATGTCTTCACTCTCTTGGTTGTCCCCATCACTGATTAGCCTTCTTTGTTCAGTCTCCTCCCTGACATCTCAATGCCCTGAAGGGAGTCTGTGGACCCATTCCCCTCCTTGTCTGTAATCCTTTCCTGTGTGATTTTTTTCTGATTCACTCACTCTGGGCATACCATCAACCTGCCCCCAACTCCCACCTGTGTATTTCCAATCTGGACCTCTCCACTGAAATCCAGGATTATATTCTCAGCAGGGCACTCCGTCATTTCAATGTGGATAATTAAGACACCTTGATTTTAATATGTCCAGAATGGAATTCCAAGTTCCCCCCAAATCTGACTCACCTATAGTCTTCCTCCCCTTCGTAAACAGAAATTTCATCTGACCATTTAGTAAAGACAACCAAACTTGGAGTCATCCTTGGCTCTTCAGGTTCTCGTACATGACATATGTGATTTTTCAGAAAATTCTTTGGGATCTTCCTTGGTAATTTATCCTCCAGGGTCATAGAGTAACACATCCAGTAACACCTCTAATGTACCTCCTGGTCCAATCTTCTGTGATTTCCTCCCTGGGTGGTTGCAAAGTCTCCTAACCAAGTTGTTTGCTTCAGTTGCTGCCACTTAATGGCTATCTCACGACAGCCAAAACTTATGTTCTGAAAATATATTAGCGTACTGTGCCATCGCCCCATGGCCAGAGCCCTACCATGATTCCATTTGGAGAGACTGAATGTGCAGAGAAGGCCATACCACATATGAAAATTCAGCTCTACCCAGGACCTACAGAAGCCAAACCACAATCTCTATACCAATCAGACCAAGATCATCAGGACTTGACCTGATACCTTCCCTAATTCTTTTCCTTATTTCCAACTATAGGCCAACTAGAAAAACCCAAATATACAGCCCTTCACAATCCCATAGGACACCCTAATTAGTTAGCTTGCTACATCTTTCCTTCCCCACAGCCTGTAACCAGGGATCACGGGAGATTCCCTTTCCCCTACTAAGCTTTCCCGCTCCTTTGTCTGCCTTTGGCTTTCTGTCTAAACACAAGTAAAGGTGGTGGGCTCCATCGTTATTGCAAGCTCTAAATAAACAACATCTCTTTACTCTCAAAACTTTATTTCCATTCTTATTCACCATAAAAACCAAGGTCCTGCTAATATTCCTGAAGGCTTCCTGTGAT
The DNA here is from genome assembly GCF_045843805.1 of Urocitellus parryii. Taxonomy (NCBI): domain Eukaryota; kingdom Metazoa; phylum Chordata; class Mammalia; order Rodentia; family Sciuridae; genus Urocitellus; species Urocitellus parryii. The sequence goes on from NC_135532.1 coordinate 33,685,149, forward strand.
CCATCCACCATCCACCCTGTCACCTTCTCTCTGGTCCTAGGTCTTAATCCTGCCTTCCCCAATTTGCTCTGGCTGCTTGGGCTCGTGGCTGTTCCTTGTACACTCTTGGCACAACATGGCCGGAAACCCTTTTCACATATTCATTCCTTTGCCTGGAACTGTCATCTATCTCTGCAGTGTTCTCTCAAAATGGAACCATGGAGGGCTCCGTTCATGGGGTGGTGGCACTGTACACTGACATATTTTTAGAACATTAGGGCATCTCATCACTACCTTCCAACCTCAGCTCTAATGTGACTCTATCAGAAACACCTCCTGTGACCTCTGTGTATCCTAGAACCCTCCACCCCCACAAGCCCAGCCCCAGCATGCCCTGCTACTGGGGAGCACATTTTAGTTGACTATATCATACCCTGATGTGATGTCTTTTATATATATTTATTTTCTTCCTCTTCCCCATCCCCCAACTAGAATGGAAACTCCAGGAGGGCATGGGTTTTGTTTACTTTTATATCTGCTTTGCTTAGTTACAGTTCCTATTGAGTTGGGGTCACTCCATCAATATTTGATAAATGAAAAAATTAGTTATTATATCTTATATTCAGATTTTTTAAATATAAGCAACTTAAAAATTAGTGTGTCAGAGACCCAGGAGAAAATAAATGACAGGCTCAAATAGAATTTAATAGAATTTAATAAAATTTAATTTAATAGAATTTAGCCTTGTGACTCTTTTACCAAGGTGAAGAAAAGGATCTTTAGAAGCCCAGACATAGCAGAGTGCCCCAAGATGAGTGAGGTTACTGCCCTCACCTATGGGCCAGAGGGGCACGCAGCCAGCTCTGGAAACCTGAGGTGGGCAGGGATAAATGCTGAAACTCACTAGGCTCTCGCCCCCCAAGGCCACTCCAGTGTCCCCCTTTGGCTGACCCACCTGCAAGCTAGAAGTTGAAAAATGAACCATTATACATTTCATATATTTTCCAGGGTCTGGGAACAGAGCAGGGTGCACAGTGGACCTCAAGGCCTGTATCCACCATCTTTTATAACTATCCACCAAAGTGGGGCTGACGATTTTAAAAATAGTCACAAAACATCTTGTGGGTGTGTATGATATGATACTTTCAGGGAAACACCCTCCCAATCAAATACAGGGTGCCGGTTTGGGATTTATGATGTCAAACTATTGAACTCAATGGTTTTATAATTTTACATAGTAACTGTTTTTTTAACAATTTAATTAATTATGTTATTTTTATTATTTAATGTACCTTTTAATTATGTTAAAAGTGAATTGTTGAAACTTAGTACATAAATCTAATTTATATACCACATGCTATGATTATCCTGCTAGGAAAGGATACTGCAGAATCATTCCCTGCAACTGATAAATAGATTTATGAATTCTAAAGGAACTGTTATGTTTAAATGTGTCAAACAGTGTATTATTATATTTTAAATCATGAATCATCCAAAAGGACCACTCTAAGAGTGAAAAGAATTAGAGTAGACATTACATGAGCTGAATTCTAATCCTGATTCCATCAGGGAGAGTCTTGGCAAGTAGTTTCAACTGTGCAAGCCTAGATTTCCGCCCCCCACCCACCCCATAAGGTTTGAGGAAATGACTGAGGTCACAGGCCTCTCAGATTATACCCCTCCAGGGGAAGGAGAATAAAGTTGGATTTAAAGGAACTCTGTCAGCAGCACTTATTAATTGAGAAATGAGCAGTACACTGGAGATAAAAGTCATGATGGGTTTTGTGTAGATTTAAAACATCAGTGGCCCACAGCCTGCATACATTACAACTCCTTCTTTTCCCCCTCCTCTCTTTAACCCTCACACTATTACTCTAAAAGAATACACGAAAGGAAAAAAAAATAATTAATCACTAGAGAAATTTTAATTTGCACAGGAAATTAAAGCTCAAGCAAAATAATCAGAGCACCTTGATTATGTTTTCTCTTCAGAATCAACTGTTTTCATTCCCCAGTCTGAATACTCCATTGAAGAAGATGTGGGCGAGCTGTTCATTCCCATCAGGAGGACAGGAGACGTCAGCCAGGAGTTCATGGTGATCTGTTACACACAGCAAGGTAGAAACTAAACTGAAATAGGACCCAACCATGTAAATAAGCCTCTTTAACATGGTGGAGCCATGACATTTTGCCATGAAGGGTTTGAAGTTTTTATAATCACAAAAAAAGCATTTACTCAGAAGTTGTCTTCCATGTCACACCTCTGAGGATGCCCCGGAGAGCATCTGCTACTTACCGCAGATGTTTCTGACTCCACATGATCACCTACTGTAATTCTCAAGGCTTTTCAGATGACAAGAAACTGACGCCCATTCGAGCTCTTCAGGTTGAGGGGAGTTATTGCTTAAAACAAACAAACAAAAAGAAAAAAGCAGCAATGTATATCCAAGGAAAATAAACTAACTTAAAACTAGTGGGAAACTCATTTTAACCAATTTCAAAATACTTGTTTTGCTCTTGGACAAGCACCCTATGAAAGGTGATTTATGTCATGCAAAATTAAAACGAATACATAATATTCTTTAACATACTAGATGCCTTCTGGGAAAGCAGTAGATTTTCTTTTTTGGCACTGGGGATTTAAACCAGAGGTACTTTAAAACTGAGCTACATTCCCAATCCTTTTTATTTTGAGACAATTGTTGAGGCTGGAATTTACAATCCTCCTGTTTTGGCCTCCTACATTCTTGGGATTATAGGCGTGGGCCACTGAGCCCAGCAAAGCAGACGATTTTCTAAGAATGCAAAAGAAAAAGTCACATATGCATTGATACCTGAGCAGAGTTCCATTAAATTTTTTATTTCTGTATATGAATTTGAAGGCAGTATAGAATAATGATGAAAATAGTCTTCAGAATAAGCTCTGGGCTCTGAGCTCCAGAGTAAGTGGTTTAATGTCTATAAACCTCAGTTACCAAATGTGTAAAACCCAAAATGATAGTTGAGAGGATTAATAGATGTCAAGCATTTGAATAGAGGGACTATTATTTTATAATAGCGTGTTGATCTAAAAGTACATGGACAGGAAAGACAAAGAGAAAACACTGGAGATGTAAAGGTTTGAGGTCACCCTAAAGTTGACTCATGATAGTAGAACAGTCTACAGTTGCTATTGCAATTCTGGGGGTATTGTATATACTAATGACTTTTAAATGACTTCATATACTGCATATGAAACAGTGGTTTCTGGAAATAACCCTGTAACATGTTCTACATAAAACCTCTTGGATTCTCCCCTCCTCTAGGAACAGCGACTGGAACTGTGCCAACTTCCGTGTTGTCTTATTCGGATTACATATCCAGGCCCGAGGACCATACCAGTGTTATTCGCTTTGACAAAGATGAAAGGGAGAAAATGTGTCGGATAGTTGTTATTGATGACTCCTTATATGAAGAAGAGGAAACGTTCCGTGTCCTTTTGAGCATGCCCATGGGTGGGAGAATTGGATCAGAGTTCCCAGGAGCTCAGGTTACAATCCTCCCCGACAAAGATGATGGTAAGTTCTCATTTACCTGCAAATATCAAGCACAACTTCCTAGACAGAAGCATGGAAATCTAAAGCAATCAAAGCATGCACGTTTATTTTATGCTCGATTCTATAACGTGAATAAGATTCAGTGGTGTGGATTGGTTGCCTCAACCAAAGCCTCATTCTTGACTTAATGTTTTTAAAGGGCTGAACAACCTGTATGGTAGTTTTGTTATTGTTGTTTGAATTTTTTGTTTTTTGTGGGTTGTTTGTTTGTTTGGCCCCCATAGAGTTTCTTTGATAATACCATTTACCATTAGGTGATATTACACTTTTAAAATATCATGGTGAAGAACTGAAGTCGTTTTAATGAACCCAACTTATTTCACTGTGTTTTGCTTGGCTTTTAAAGCTTGTTTTTTTTTTTTTTTTTTTTGTAACTTTAATCTTCTCAGCGTTCAAGCCCCTTTTTCCAGAGAAACCCATCAGATAAGGCTGTTCAATGAATAACTGGAAAGGTAATGAATATATGGGAAATTAAGTTCCAACAGGCAGTTCCCTGACCCCGAAGATGAAGAGAGGTGGATACACTAGACCACTCTTTGCTGGGAAACTAGCTGACCAGGAAGTCAGACCTTCTAAAAAGTAAAGGAGGTCTTAATCCTCCCAATTGGAGAAATAGTTTGTACTTTCTTATCAGGAAAGAGAATAAGAGCAAAGATTATAAACAATCTTATAATGAAAGCAAAGAGCAGTGAACAGAGAGAGCAGATGGCCCTGCCCCACCTGGCACTGGACATTTTTCTCATGGGAGCTGAAAGACAAGAAGGAGGAGTCTTTCGACTGGGAGGAGAGTCAAAAGACTTTAATCACAAATCATCTTTAAACTCAGCAAATTGAAAATAATCCACCAGGAATGGTCTCTGCTAGTTAAGAGAAAGGAGAATGTGAGAGGCAGAGGTGGTCAGGGGTCAGTGCTGGATTCTTTGTGCTCTCTTGTGCTTTATTTCCCTGTGAGAATAATGTCCTTTACTGAAAAGGCTTAAAAATCCTGATGATAAAATTAGGAATGATTTTATCAGGAGAAGATGGAAGAAAGCCTTGATTCTACCCCTGGATATGGATAAGCTCCTTATCCATAGATAATAAACTGTATGGAAAATATTTTTAAATGTTGCTTTAGTGTATTAGTTTAATAAGAAGTTCCATTCTGAATTTGAATAAAGTGTAGCAATTTTATTTCAAATGGAATCAATATTAGAGAAGGCACCAATATATTGAATGTCAGTCTAAACAGATCTAAGGATTCACACTAAAAGACTACGTACTGCCCAGAGAGCTCTTCACCTATTGATAATCTGTATGAACAGGAAGAATGAGGTTTAGTGTAAAAATAGAAAAAGTCTACTTGATGCTTACTTTAGTTCAGTTTGTTTCATTGGCAAAATAATTAATAATAATAATAATGATGATGATAATAATAATAATTTCTGTATGGATCGCTACAAGATGCACATGGGGAAAATAATAAAGGTGCACAAATAAACCATTAAACATATATATCACTAAATCTTTATAAGAAAGAAGGTTGATGTCTTTATCCCTTTTTCAAGATGACCCAGTGAAGATTTAGGGAGACAGAGACAGACTGTAATTTGCAAGGCTGGTGTACAACACAGTGGTCTCTGGGCCCCAAATGCATGACCTCTGCTGTCACTCTGCCCTTAAAGTGTCTCCCTCATAGTGATCGGGTTGATGATATGGTACCATTAGCTAATACTTGTAAAATATTTCATCATTATCAGTGTTTCATCTGAGCTTTACCAAACCACAGTGTGAACAGGGCAAGTGGCATTTTAACTAGGTAGACATCATCTGGGATAGCCAAAGCTCAGTGCTCTTCACCCCAGAACACAGGGCCGCTGGATTTTCACCATGAGTTCAGGGTACCATGTGCTCAACCAGCACTTTGTCAGGCATTCTCAGCAACCGTCACGCAGCCTCCTCCATTCGCCCAATCCATACTCAGTGGATCAGGAGTCCTGTGCAGACTGCTCTGTTTTCTTCCATCTGTCTTTTTCCTTCCACTTCTAACAATGCTTTTCTAATTTGGGCAGACCCTCTTCCTTTCAGATGTAGATTATAATAAACTTCTCACAGGCCCCAAAGCCTCAGATCTCTTCCCAGCCAGACCTTGGTTCCCACTGAGACCAATTTCATCTTGCTGAAACTCATACCATTACCATTCCTCTGTACAAAACTCAAAACCATTAACAGCAAACTTTACCGTCATCCGGATGTTAGGCACATTTCACTCCCCCCAATCAAGGCAAGAAAGAAAAAGCAAACAGAATATTGCTTAATCTATTCTGATGGTGTAATGGTAGAAAACCTATAAAGTCGTTTTCTAATTAAGAACGTATTTATTAATGTTATTCAATAAATATTGCAATTATTTTCTTAAAAATACAATGGCCAGTCCAATTGCAGAATAAGGAGAAAGAAAAAGAGAGAGAAAGAAATAGAACAAAGAGGGAGGCACAAAGAGAATGAGCCTTATGAGACAAACCAAAGACAGGACAAAGAGTAAGACAAGGACATTCCAAGAAATTAAGGGAGAAAAATGAAAGAGCATAATATCCAAAGAGGAAATAAAGAGATAATACAGAAAAAAGAGAGAGAGAAAAAGGAGACTAGAGAAATCCAGTAGCATCTCTGCTCTGGACAAACCACTTCTATGACATCCCAGTACCCATTTGAATGGTTGGGAAAACTACACCTAGATTCAGGGGTTAAACCCTCGGAGAAGTTTCTCATTTATAGTAGTAGGAGCCAGACTCTATGTTAATTTTCCTCTTATTTTAAGATTTTCAATGCTACATAGCTTGAAACTTTATTCCCCTCCACAGTCCAGGCAGAAATAACAAGCTCCATTAGAAGATGGATTTTATCCTCACTTGTATACCTCTTTCAGGATCCAGGATTTACATTTGGGGTTTCAGTTGCAAATTCCCACCTTACATCTCCTGTTCCTATGTAGGTAGTGAAATGCAATCTGCTTAGGGCAGCCACAGTATTAACTCATTTACATAGCATTCTGTTTTTTACTTTTATTCCATTTTATTGAAAGTATCCCTTTTTTATTCTAAGACCTACATTTAAAAGAACATTGGTTATGATTGTAGCATATTTTATGGGAAGGTTTCCAAGTATCTATTTCACAATATTGTCATTGTAATTCATTGGAAAAGCTTTTACTGAATGAAAATGACGCGTCTCTAACACTGTTCTCTAATGGGGCTCTGGTCTACTCTTGTATGATATTAGGTTGCCATGTGAACTAACAGTTTTTATTTCAGAAACATCAGGGCTAAGCCAAAGATCACATCCAAACTTTGTTTTTATTTTATTTTTTGCTAAGATAAATTTTTCTTAGGAACCTTAACTTCTGCACATAACCCTCTTGGGCACAGTAATTTAATTACTGAGAGAACCCTGCTTTTCTTTTATTATCTTGACAGATATCTAAGTTAAACACAAAATCAGTTGTTTGAAGTCTTATTTTAATCCAATTTGAATGTTTTCCACAATGCATTCTTCATACGGAATTTCAGAATGAAGTTGTCAATGGCCTTAGTAAAATTCCATTGTAAACCAAGTTCTCACGTGAAAAAGACAGCAATACTTGACAAGGTAGAGGAAACTGAATAGCAACCAAAATAGCTCGCTTCTCATTTAGCACCAGGTATCTCTAGAGACTGAGACTCAATAGAGGGGAAAAGTCAATAAATTAAGTTTGGAACCCATGAATTAAGTAAACAGTCACAGTACTTCCCCCAACAGCACATCTACAAATATACATTTTAATAAAATAAATTTGAAAAGCCCTCCCTTGACTTATTTTCTTTTTTGATATCTAAGCTGAAAAGAGTTGAGGATCAAGGAAGGGTCCAGTGAATGAGCCAAGCAGCTCAGTGTCCACGTGTGAATTTTCTGTTTAACATTCTCTTGCATGGTATCTTGATTATTCACCCTTTCCTTGCCTTGGCTAAGATCCCTAAAATTGCATATGCATGAAGAATAAATGCAAAATTACAAAAAAAAAACACAGAAAGCCAAAATTGCCATATTTTTTTCCACCTGGTTTGTCTTTCAATGCAGAAAGGATCTATAAGTAAAAAGAGTGAGTGCACATCTGCCAAACTGTCTCTTTCTTCCCTGGCATTGCTTATCTGCTCCTCAACCTAATATAGCACACCCTGGTTTTTGTCATTTTAGGGGAGGTCCTTTTTGCTTTCCTGTGGGAAGTCACTTTAAACACCTATCATATACTTGACATGAATAATACAAAGGAAAACATGGAAACAAAAGTATCCCTCCCCTTCTTCTATGGGTTAAAGTTACTCTGATGTGTATATTTGGTGCTTTATTTTAAATGAACTCACACTGTAAAAATTTCAACTTCATGTATAACATAGATTTCACTTTAGAAAAAGAAACCACTTTAAAGATTTTCTGATTGGAGCAAATCATAATATAGAATCTCTGGAGGATGTCACATTGCAGTTAAATAACTACTTGTTCAAAAAAATTTTTTTTGAGAACCTATCACTCACCCATTCATTCAAGAAATGTGTGTTGAGCATCTTCAGACCTACCCATTGCTAGGTGCTGAGGATATAATAGGAAACAAGAGAACCATAGCCTCTTAACTCCCAGGCCATTCAGACTTTGGGCATATACAGATAAATGAACAGACAAACATAAAATAAATGTGACAAGTCATCTACATCTTTCCCAGCCCAGGAAAAGCTTCTTTGAAAATATGATTTTCTAGCTAGAATTTGAGAACAGTATCAGGATAGTCTGGTGAAAGTGTATTCCTAGGGGAAGACTCATGAGCACATGGCTGTGTGGCTGTAATGCATCCATGAGACTGAAAGTTTGTATGTGGCAGGGACCTGGACGTCACACGAGGGAGTAACAAAGAGGAGTTGGAAAGATGGACAAGGCCCAGTCTGCTAAGGCCCTATTGCCGTGTGAAGGAGTTGTGTTTTGTTCTTAAAACAGAAATAGGACACTACTAAAAGGTTTTAAGTCAAATGACAAAATTAGATTTGTGTTTTAGAAATATTCTGCTCTGGCAACAGTATAGAGAATGGCTTTGAAGAACTGGGGATGGGGAGTGTGGGATGGGTACAGGTGCTGGGGACAGCACTGGAAACAGAGTGGTTATAGCCAGGGGAGAGACCAGCAAGCAGCCATGAGATAGTGCTGAGAGAGAACATGACATGGTAAGTAATTACCATGGAAAGACATGGAAAGATGAAGAACAGGTCAGACTCGGGGGATGCTCTGGTTTCTAGCTAGGGCAGTGGGATTAAGAGTTGGTCCAGTTCACTGAGAGGGAGAATGGAAGTAGAATCAGATTAGGAACCAAATGTTGAGTTCTTTTAGGCCACAATATTTTGAAGAGCCTGAATGACTTCAAAATATGGGGTGTCAAGTAGGCAAATGAAGATATGGGTCTTCAGAGATCACGAGTTCTGTGCTAGGCAGAGTGCTATGCTAGAGAGATTGCTATAAGTTATCTCTATTAAGGATAAAAGTCTTAGGAGACTATATAGTTTGTGTCAGTCAGCTTTACATTGCTGTCACAAAACACCTGAGAAAGTCAACTTATAAAAGAGGAAAGACTGATTTGGGCTCACAGTTACAGTTTCAGTTCATGGTTGCCTGGTTACATTGCTTTTGAGCCTGTGGTGATGCAGGACATCATAGCAAGCAGCATGGGGTGGAGCAAAGCTGCTCATCTCATGGCAGCAGGAAACAGAGAGGGAAAGGAGAGGGTTTCCCAGGATCCCATCAAATGGCACAACCAGTGTCCTAACTTCCTTCCACTAGGTCTTCACCTCATAAAGGTCGCACCACCTCCCAGTAGGCGACATGCTAGCAACCAAACCTTTTTAGCACATGACCCTTGGGGGCCACTGAAGATCTAAACCATAACAAGATTGCTTAAGAAAATATGCAACATTGATCCTTACATGACTTATCCCATGAGTAAATTTTATGATTCTCCATTTTAAAGAATATAAAGATGCTGGGGAGTGATATCAGCCAAAATATTGTTATTTTGTGTACATGTATGAAAATGTAACAACAAATCCCGTCATTATATACAGCTATCATGCAACAATAAAATACGTTGAAAGGAAAAAAAAAAAAAAAGAATGGCTTTCATGAATGCTGACCAGAGAGTGGAAGTGGTGAACAGGAGAGAAGTCCATATGACAGTGTGAGAACCCCTGAAAATGAGGCACTGAGAAGAGTACAAGTATCAGGCTGGGGTGTAGCTCAGTGCTACAGCACTTGCCTAGCAGGTGTGAGACCTGGGTTCAATTCCAGTACTGGGAGAGAAAAAAAAAAAAGGAATCTAAGGATCAAACACATTTCAATGTCTAAGTGTTATGAGTTGTTCCTAAACCTGCATCTAGCATGTGACAAGCTGGGTCATTGTCATATCCCTTTTGCTTCCTGAAGGCTTTTAACCAGCCTGGGGAGATTTTTTTTTTCACATGTAAATATGTCACCAACTTTTAAATAGTAGGTAAGATAAACCCACAGTTGACGTTAGAGGAATTTGCTTTGTTGGGAAACTTCATCTTTTATTAACTTCAGGTTTTATTAGTGTCTCTAGGTCTCGGTTTCCATAGATTTAAAATGGTTACACTAATTGTACCTATGTTGTGTTCAGTTTTTGATATCTAATGGTGACGTTTTTTGCCTATCATGTACAAAGTTTATAAGTGAAAAAGAACATCACTAGCTGTAAAGTATTAGAAAATTGCTTAAGACCACACAGCTGTAAAATGTTGGATACGTGTCCTAAATATAAGTCTATTAAACTCAGAGTCAGAGTGTTTCACCACTACACTATCATGAATCCTGAATGTACTCAAGGGTGTTAAAACTAAAATCTAGGAGAAAAAAATAGTAAAATTATATGTCAACATTTGTCAAGAGGAAGATGTTTCCAAGAGTGGCCAATTTTTTCAATCCCTGAAAATTATGCAATTGGAGTATGGAAAATATTCAAGCCTGTTACTCAGCCTGAATGAAGAGTGCCTCTTCCCTTTCCTATGCCTTTAGCTCTGATCTCTGTGTTTCTATGGGAATAGGGATACCAGATGAGAAACACACCAACCGTTCTCTAACTAAAAAGAAATAAATCCCTTGTAATTTGTATCATAGGGCAATCTGAATTTTAAAAAGTTTGACTCTGCAAAGTTAAATTATTCCTCATAAAATTATAAAGTGAGATTTCTGTGTCTGCAGAGCAGAGGACCAATTCATGGATTGCTAGTGGTTCTTCTTAGGTGCACATGTCTGAAAATCTCTACTGGAACCCAGCATTTTCTCTCTGTGTCAACCTTACTGTAGGAGAGTAAGGCAGGGACTCTAGAAGTACAGAAATGAGTCGTGATAAAAATCTGTTAGGTCTTTAAGAAATGAGAAAAAAACTTCATTGTGTTTGGAGAATAGCATGTTCCATGCCTGACGTGCAAAATGCTCTCTGTGCTGATACCCTAAACATCCTGCGTCCCTGTCTTCAGTCCTCAGTATTTCAATAAGGTCACAGCTTAATACCACAATATTAGTTCCTTAAGGCTGTGCCAAGAATATTTCACTAATCTTTGCTGTCAGTCTTTGGAAGTTAATTAAGGCACATTCAAGCTAAATCCATTCTCTGCCTTTGTGTGAAGCCTGCAGGGGTTTTTTTGCTAAAGTGCTGTCTTCCTTGACCACCCTGGAACAATTACCATGCCCAATAGAAACCAGGAACACGTGAAAGACGACATGGTGAGCCCTGTGGTAAATGTACCTCAATTCAATGTCATTCGGAAGCTTACTGACATCAGAAAAGCTCTCTCAACAGCAGGAGTAGCTTAGAGAAGAAAATGTTTCTAGTGTTTGAAAAATACATCATGGGATAGTGTGTGGGTGAAGCATTTTTAAATTCATTTGTGCAAAGCTGAAAGACCTACTCACTATCTTTTTCCTGCTTAAATGCAGTGATTTGCATTAATGTTAGCTTCGATGAAGGAATGCCAGGCCAGTCATTATAAGAAATGGGCAGATTGAATTAAAGCCCCAAGGTGACAAAACAAACTTACATTCTGTATTTAGTCTGCCTAAGGTAGAGCAATATTAAATATCAAGAAATGGAAAAAATGAATTTCTCAATGCTCAGAATACTACTGCATTGCAGCATTTATGGACTAATAGTGTTGATGGTGCCAAAGATTCAATGAAAACCAAAGGATGTTTAGGGAGTTTCTGCCCCATGAAGGCACAGAAGGGGTGACTAAGAGACATTATACCCATTTTTCCATATGGGAAGGATATTAGATATAGTGATATAGATACTACATCCTTTTGAAACAAAAATAAAATAAAAACAGTTTATGGGAAAATGTCTTGCCATTTAGAGAAAGCTATTCTGAGATCCCATACCTAGGCAGCAAATATTTGTTTTCCCCCTACTAAGTATATAAGTAGGAAACACAAACACACGTAGGACATAGGGCAGGATCTCAAAAGACTGAAAAACCTATGTAAGACGAAAAAATAAGTTTATAAAAGGTTAAATGAGAATAATTTATTTTAAACAGAACTTGAAGCCATGAAAAGAACTAAAATGGCAGACTGTGATTAAAAGCAATCACTCTATGAGTCACTATGAGTCAGGGCAAGAACGGATGGAGCCGTTAAAAGATGAAAAGGACTTAAATGAATAGAGAATAAGGCCAATTATTCTAAGATTACTTGAGAGAGAGAAAGGCTGCTGGGAGCGGTGGGCAATCCCATTTGGCCAGGCTGGGGGGAGGGCGGGGTATTGGGGTATGAACTTAGGGGCACTCGACCATTGAGCCACATCCCCAGTCCTTTTTTGTATTTTATTTAGAGACAGGGTCTCACTGAGTTGCTTAGTGCCTTGATAAGTTGCTGAGTCTGGCTTTGAACTTGCCATCCTCCTGCCTCGGCCTCCTGAGCCACTGGGATTACAGGCTGCACCACCATGCCCAGCTAGGCAATGATTCTTGACCAACTGAGGTTTCTTTTGGACCAGTCCACCTTTCTTCTCCATCCTCTTCTCCTCGATTGAAGCATGAATAAATCATCTCATGCTTACAGAAATTTTGGGAAGACCATACAATATGATCTGTATGGAATGGCTTTTAAAACGACTTAAACAAAAGAAAGATAAGACTCCTTGGCAGTACATGATGGAAAGCAGGACTGACACACTCCGTGGGTGGCTTGAATGAAGAAGGAGGTCTGAATTTATCTGATACCAGAGGGTGAAATAATCAGAGCAGGGTTTGGAGGTTACCAATTACATAGCAATGTAAGTGGACCAAAATTAGAACCAAAAAAGGAATTGGAAGCATAAAGTTAGGAATTAAGACTGGATCGGAAATGACCCATTGTTAAGAAAAATCTGACAAGACCAGGACCTCAAGTAGAAAGGAGAAAGGAGAGGAATTTTTTTAAATGCATATCAAAAAGTTTGTGCATGGAAGGTTCAAACACTGGTACTATGATAGGAGGTTAGAAGAAGAACCAGTGTAGGAAAAGGAAGTTGGAAGAATATGAGAAGTTCTTTACAAACTTATTGAGGTTGAGCGTCCTGTGGGACTGGGCAAGAGAGCTGAGTTAATACAGAACTGCATAAGCTGTGGTGTGAGAATTGTAAATTGCATTTCCAGTGGTAATAGCTGAAATTAGAAGGGAACATGACAACTACAAGGAAGGGGAGAGAGGGTGACAGAAGTTAAGTTACCATGCACTAGAATTTCACATATATTTATATTAAATGAAGTATGTGAAGTAGAGTGATAAAAAGTTATTTGAGGATATTTCTACTAAATATTAGCATACACAATGTATTGCAATGGTAATTATCCATCATTATATGACAAAAAAATTATAGAAATATGCAGGATAGAGTACTTTATTGCAGTGGTCAAACAATAAGTATATTTTCAGAGCTTTTAGATAAACTGGCTTTAAATGTTGCTTCCTTGAAATATAACTAAAAACAAATGAGTATGGTTTCATTCTCTCATTTTGTAAATCCTTTCAGTTAAATTTAGACCTCTTTCTGATAGAATCACTGTATGTTGTCTTTCTAATTGTGATGATTTCAGGAGAGGGATTGCAAAATCACAGTATTCATTTTTACATTGGAAAAAAAAAGGCAGAGAGGAATAGACACTTTTGAAAATGAGGAAGTCTTCTACTAAATATGAGAAGTGTCCAGAGAAGTGAGATTTTTCCAGGTATGACCTTTGGGGACCTATGGCCCCTCAAGGTCCTAATTCCTAGCCCTCTCTACTTAATTCTGGACATGGATGCAGCGCTTAGAAAAGCAGCCATTAAGGAGAAATAGTTCCATGGTGGCCTGGGGGCGCACCAGGCAAAATCAAGACAAAAGATCAAGGGTCAAACTGCTAGAAAAGGGTCATTAGCAATGAGTGTCCCTTTGGCTCAAACTCCAAAGGAGACCTTCCTGCTGTGCTGCCTGCTGGGGACTCCCCTGGTTTTCTTGAAACTGTTAATTCAATGCTCTGCTTACCCCAGGAGAGGCATCAGGAGCTTTGTTCCACCACACACATGCAGGCTGGCAAGCAGCCACTTGAATCTCTCCTGCTAGTTGCAGGAAAACATCTCTCCACCATTACCAGAAAAGGCAAAGACTCCAGAGTTCTTTATGAGAACAGCTAGCCGTTTCATATAATTTACCCTGAACAATGACCTTCTTGCCCCCAAGAAAGTGAGCACAGGGAACCGTGCCAGGACACAGGGGCAGTTCACCCAGACATGAGCTCTCAAATTCTTGGAATGTACATCTGTGGGCATGAGGTCTGCTGGGGTTGTTCAAGGTTAAGACACTGAATAGGACGATGCTGTTCACAGTATAAAATGAACTCATGTCTTTATTTTTCAGGGCCACGTAGACAACATATATTTCATGTAATCATAGCTAACATGAGCACCCTCCTAGGCATGCTAGACCTTTGACTTGAATTATTTCATTTTAACTGGCATGCCCAAGCACACCCATATATTATGAGCAAGTTGTGTTATGCGTTTCATCCTCTGTGAGTGGTCAGGTAACCAGGAAGGCAGTTTGATTTCAGCATCAGTGCCATTAACCTCTGCAGCCCACCTCTTATTTATATAGCACTTATGTTTATTTAACAAAAACAGCTGCCTTCTGATTCTACACTGTAATACTCAAAAGATGTTATTAGATATCCTAACAGAAAGCCTTACAAGATGAAACAAGGCATATATACTTTTATATGAATACAAACTTTTATATGAAAACCTGAACATTATCCTAGAGTAATTAAAATGTTACAGATCTTGGGATAACTTGTTAATGAGCTATTCAGGTTCACCTTTTGGCAATTATAATTCCTCCAGGATCATTAGGAGCTTATTAATGTAGTCTGCTACTGTGGTCGGACAAGAAACAGCCTCGCTTTTTCCACATCATTTAGCATGCTGTCCAGTGGGAGTGTTTGCCTTTCTGAAGGATTGAGCTGCCTCTATTTTGTCAGGTTCTTTATGTTAAATACTGTCTTGTGTTTGCTTTGTCTTTTTCATAGTAACACTATCTGCCTGATTCTCATCTCTTCCAAACAGGAGAGTGAAATCTGGCCATGTATCTTGTAGACATCAAAGGATAAGTAGTGCTGATTTATTCTCACTAAAACCCTGGAAGCATATCATTAAACGTTGATAGAAACCTCAAGAACTCAGTCACCGACAAATTCCATCAGAGTGGCAAAAATCACATAAATCTGAGAAGCCACTTCTCAGACACTAGACTTCAGAATCTGTAAGCTTAACACTACTGGAAAAAAAATCTTAATAATAAAAACCAAATGAATAAAATGCATGAAAGGTTGAATAATTTTAGAAGGTCTTCTCTTAAGAATGTTATTGAGAGCATTAGAAAGTTCTAATTATTTGCCAGCAGCAGGGCTCTGGTGAATCCTGTTTTTGAAATCATAAAATACAAAAAACAAAATACTGATAAGCCAAAAGCTGCTGCTTCAGAATGTTGGCCTGTATGCCCCAGTGATGCAAGAAAGACCAGAGCCTATGAAATGCTACAGGGGACTTTTAGGGCTATGATTTCTTATTTAGCAAGTCCAGATAATACACTGTGCACCTGTGACCTCTTGTTGAAAACATGTGCTCATAGTGTCCATTTCTAAACAGATAGCAACATCTCAATTTATGGTTTTAAAATGAAAAATCAAGAAAAAGTTTTTGAAACGTATACTACCTTCTGATACTGGTGACATATCAAGGTCACTGTAGAGCTGTGAAAACTTGTTAGTTTGTCTCCTTATAAAACCCGGAGTAGTTCTCTAACTAGGAGTCCTTAGAGTGTCCCTCCGTGCTCTGTCAATTTTTCTTTCTCTTGACAGGTTGATGTTGCCTTTCATGAAAAACAGTTACGGCTTCACGTTTTCCCTGAGAAGCAGGTCTTTGTCTGTCCCAAAGACTCGACTCTCCTTTCTTTATTCCTCATCTATAAATCTTATACATACTGTTTTTGTAAACTATACATGCTGTTTTTGTAAACAACCTTTTGTAAAGAAACTTATCTTCCTTAGAATGATACAGAAAACCTTGTCAATGATGGAAAGAGATAGAAGATTGCACAGTAAGGAGCAGAGATAACACCCCTTGGTAAAACCAGTGAACTACTTTATGCTACAAATAATCACAATAATAATTGATGTTGGAATTATGAAATTTAGCTAAAACTAAAAATGCTCCCTTTCTTTAAGTCATTTCTAACAATTTGAAATTATGTATAAAATTATGTATAAAATTTTCCCTTCACACTTTTAGAGAAATAAAGCATCTCTTCATCATTTCTCTGAGAAACATGACTTGTGCCCTCCATATCCATGGGTTCTGAATCTACAGATTTGACCATCCAAGGATTGAAAATATTTGAGAAAGATTGTATCTCTATTGAACAATGTACAGATTAATTTTTTTTTCTTGTCATTAATCACTGAACAATGAAGTATAGCAACTATTTACATAGCATTAACATTGTATTAGGTATTAAGTATTATATTAGGTATTTATTAGGTATTAAGTAGCCTATGGAAAGATGTGTATAGGTCATATGCAGACACTTTTCAGTCTATTTTATATGAGGACTGGAGCATCTGAAGATTTTTGTATCCAAGAAAGTCCTGGAACCGTGGTTATCAAGAGATCCTCTGAATTCAGTCATTTATTAATTTAAAATACTTGCTGAATATCTCCATTGTCCCAGCTACTGTGTTGGGGAAACAGAGACCAAGGATTTCTCCAATCCTCACTCCACATATTGGCTAGGCCCCAACTAAATGGTAGGCACGCCCTAAGTCACTAAGGGTACCATGCTGAATAAGATCAGCTCTGTTGTCGAGGATTTGAACAAGGAGAAAGACAAACAGATGCAACAAGGCAAATGATAAGGCCGGGCTCCACGTGTGATAGAAGGAAGCTTTCAGAGGTCATGCACCTTGGCCTTGGGTTCCAGGAAGCTGGCTCCCACACCAAGAACTTAGAAGAGAGGGTCATTCAAATTGGCAGCTTGTAAATTGATGAGCATTGTCACATGTCCCCTTAAGCTGTGACAGTCTCTCTGTTGTGAAGACAACCACCATTTGGGTTGAGCCACATCCCGGCACAGATCAGTTAGTCCCTGCAAAGAGAAATAAAAGGGATGTAGCTCTTGACTACTGAGTACTTAAAAAAAAAAAACTAGAATATAGGCATTGTGGGGGAAATGTTTCCTTTTACACCTTCTAGGCTGAAATAGATCTCAGCTTCAATTTCTCTGAGGGTGTATCACAAGCAATCAGTTTCACAGTTCCAGGAAACACTGCAAAGCTAGAGATCTATACCAAAATACCAGCAAGGAGTTCATTCTCTTTTGGGGGGATTTGGTCGGTTTTTTTTTTTTTGTTTGTTTGTTTTTTTTTACTTTTTCTTTTTAATAATCGCAGTTATTGAGAGGGGTAGTTTTTAGGACCACACTCACTGCTTGGAAAAGTTTTTTTTGTTTGTTTGTTTTTTTGTTTCTTTAAAAAAAGCTAAACCAAAAACCTAAAAAGCCCAAGTCACAGAGTCCTCACAACCCCAGTACTGCAATTTTTTGTCATTAATTTTACTTCACATTTTACCCGTAAATATGAGGTAGAATTACAAATGGGCAAGGTGCTGGCTTTACGCCTCTGTGCATGGTCTCCATCTCAGTGTATGGAGCAATATTATCCATACCACACAACAGGGTTGAGAGGTACAGAGATTTGTACCCATTCTCCAGGGAATCCCTGTCCTCCCGACAAATCTAACCTGCGTGTTTTCACTGACATTCATCCAGAATAGATATTTTGAAGTTCTTTAAAGTGTCAGTACCTCTAGATAGTAATAGGTACTGAATTTACATCGTATACTGGAGGACAAATCCTCCATTAGCAGGAGACGTTTGATTAATTCTCTGAGGAACGCTTCATTACTGTGTTCAAAACATTACATCCCTTGACATTTCTATGAAGAGGGGGACTTCAGCAAACCCTTGTGTTGTAATTATAGAAGACCAGTATTTTAGCTGTGAATGAGAATTGTTTTGGTCTTCTTAAACAGTAAAAGATAAATGATGTAGGCACACAAGTTACCAAGGACTCAGAGTCTTCAATTCTGAGAGAAATCAAAGTAAGTCAGGGAGGGGTATAAATAGGAGGGAGAAGTTAGTCTACTCTACCCTGGTTTTCCTCCTATATTTCTAATCTTGGTGGATGCTTCTATTGCTATTGGACTCCTTTCTTTCTTCTCCCACCCCAAATCCATATTCTACCTCCTTTATATCTATGCATCTGTGCTAGTTAACTTTTTATTGCTTTGATCCAAATACCTGAAAAGAACAATTTAGAGGAGGAAACGTTTATTTGGGCTCATGGTGGACTGGATCCATTGCTCTGGACCTGAAGAGAGGCAGAACATCATGGCAGAAGGGCCCAGTGGAGGAAGCATCTGAGCTCATGGCAGTTGGGATGCAGAGAGAGAATTAGAGAGAGGAAGGAGGTGGGGAGAAGACAAGTACTTCCAGAGTTCAGCCCCGATGACCTCCTTCCTCCAACCTGGTCCTACCTCCCAAAAGTCCATCCAGCTATCAGTGGATTAAGTCATCAAGTCCATCAAATGGATTAATCCACTGATGATGTCAGAGCCCTCTTAATAGAATCATGGCCTAATAGCCCCACCTCTGAAGCTTGCTGCATTGAGGACCATGCTTTCAGCACATGAGCTTTTGGGGGACAGTCCATATCCAAACCATAACAGCATATTTTATCCTTACTTTCCTCCCCCATCTGATCTGCCATCATCTGAGCCAAGACAGCTTCAAGTCTTGCCTAGATTCCAGCATTTGTCTAACTGGTTTCTGTATTTCTGGTTTGCCCAACTTCCCTCCTCCCCAGCCCACTTCTCCTCCAGACCCCTAAACAAGCATTTCATCATGTCCTTTTCCTTTCTCAAAATTGAGCTCACCTCTCACTGTTAATTTGTAAAACAAGGTTCTAACCACAATGGCCTTCATGGCCCAATTTCTTTATTCACCCCATCTCCTTCCCCAATCAGTACAGCACACCATACTAAACTGTGCAGTCCCCAAGCCTACAAGACTGTCTACTCAGCCTGTTTCCACATCTGCACTGCTCCTTATGCTTGCAAAGATTCCCCACTCCACCTTGTTGCCCTTTTAACTCACATTAATGCCTCAAAATCCAACTGTTAATAATAATGATTTTTATGTTGTGGTCATTTTCATATTTTTCTTTTAAAAGCAAACACAATTAATGGACAGGGAAGAAATGAAAGGGATGAGAGAAGAGCTGAGGGAAAGAGGTATCATAGAAGCAAAGGGATAAAGGTGCAAGAAGAAAGGTGTGGCCAACTGTACTAAGCTCTCCAGAAATAAAGACAAAGATTCACAATATGCAGTTGGATTTTGCAAAGAGAAGGGTACTGGTCAACATGGGGAGAGTAATTCTTGAGTGTTTTGGAGGATGAAGTCATTTCTCAGTGAATTTCAAATCAACGGAAGTTGAGAACACCAAGGTAATGGAGAGAAGCTTTCAAGCTATTATTCAAATGAAAGAAGAGAGAAATTTTAAGATAGGTGATTTCCATAGTAGACAAAGGGGTAGTAGTATTGGGGAGAATTTTTTATGATAAGAGAAAAAAGAGTGACAAGAGAGATACATTTTCATAATGTAAATAAAGTAGTAAAACTGTATAGCACCATCTAAGCAGTTAGACTTACATAATTCATGGAGAAGCAGAATGTATTCGTGCAGCCATACTGCTTGATGACTAATCCTGGTTCTGTCTCATAAGTAACCATGTGCCTGAGGTTACTAACCCTCCTGAGCCACAATTTCCACTTAATAGGACCTACTTTATAGAACTGTTATGAAGAAGAAGAATTAAGTTAAACAGATGCGAAGCATTTGGAACACAAGTATGTTTAGTTGCCGCTGTTATTATTTCCAGGACAACTGTGCAATGGTGTGTTTGTTTTTTATTTCAACTGGTGGATCTGGAACTCTTTAAAAACAAGGGCTTTTTTCTATTAGTGTTCGCAGCATGAGTGAGTGCCTAACCCCTTACAGATGTTCAATACATAGGTAATCAACTGAAGGGTGAATGCATGGAGGCAGGCAGATGGCCAGATTTTCATTTCTTAATATTCTTACTGTTACTTACTGTTTTATAATAAAATTCAGATAAAAATGGAGCTTTACTTATCTCATTTAGTGTGTTTATGAAACATCAATATTTCCAAGAACAAGATGTGTTCTTTGTAGCTTACTAGAATTTTTCTCAGTCTTTCTCTGAAAATCATTGGTGATCCTCCCACCCAAAGGCTGCAGAGAGGCACCATCATTGCTCCAGAAACCTGTGCCTCCTCTAGCTTATATGCAGCTGTTAGAGGAGAAGTGCTAAATAGCTTCATAGTGACACCATATTTATCTCAACACTAATAGCCTTAAATTGGCTTTTAAGTTTCCACATAAAAGCCATCTATTGAGCTGTCCAATTCCATTACCCAGCCTCCTCTTTGAGCTGCCTATTAACTATTTGGCTCACAAGACTCTGCCATGAGCATCCTCAGGCCTTCAATTAAGGCTGCTTGCTTCACCCTACGAGGTAATATGGCTTTATATTTTTACTTTTAAAACGTTACATTTATTCTCAGTAAATTAAATGATTACTAATTTAAGCAGTTATAAATTAAATCATTTAAATGATTAAACAAGGTGGTAGCTTAAGAGCCAGCTATGTTACTGAGTACATTTTCTTCAAATATAAGAAGTCATATGAAAATCATAACGCCTAAATTTTTATCATGTTGGTTTATGGTTTCCTTTTTGACAAACAATTTGTAAGACAAGAATGGTTTCCTAAATTCTGGTTTTCCTGGAAAGGAAGCAAACTCTCTTCCTTCCACTGAAGAATGCAGAAAATAAGTATGAATGGATTGCATGAGAGATGGCTACCAAGTAGTGCCTACTAATGCTCAAAGACGAATCTATGAGAGAATAAAAGCTCTATCATGAGACTTCACAAGGCACAGCTGGATTATTTCCATACTGACCTACAAGACCAAGACCCCATAGGTGGGTCTCCCAATATCAGGCATTTCATAATGACCACAAGGGGGTAGATACCGTGGGTTTGGAGGACAGTGATTTTCCCGTCCTGCATCAGGAAGCAGAGCAGCAGAGCTGTTGGTCACTAAGCAGCAACTCTCATACCAAGGAAGGATCCAGACCCAAAGGGAGTGCACTTCTTTTCCCTTGCCATACAGTAGCTTTAACCGTCCATTCTGGATTCCCTTCCTTGGCTGCCCGCAGGCCCGTTTCAAGTGTCAAGTGTTAGGCGGTCTGTGGTCAAGATTATTTATTTTTTGAGTGTCAACCTCATGCCTTTGTTCCCGAGACCTCACACAGGTTGTGTTTAACACCTTATTAGTTGTAGCTTTTCTTCCTTCAGCTGTTGGGATTCCCAAATAAATCAGCCTGATGTCAGAGTTTCTGTTGATTCTGAAATCTCACATGATTCACTTTAGTCAGCAGGGACAAACATACATGGATAGCTTCTGACAGGTGATTTGGAGGCATTGATGATTTTAAAGGTACAGAGAGAGTAAAGCATAGCTCATGCTTTTTCCCTCTTCGTATGATGGTACACCCTTTGTTTTTAAATTAAGAAATGTTCCTCACAACTTAGGAATACGGACCTGTATAACACATTCTTATTTTCTCTTACATAGAGTATAGTGTTTTTCCCTTTTCCTTCAAGAACACTCTCTTTATGCATCTTTAAATGGTCTAAAAAACTAAATATCTAAAACTGTTTACTTGTCTAGATATTTAACTGTTTTCAAAGAAAGTACTACTTAATGAAAAAAGGCACGCATTTTACAGCATTAGCGTTTTACATTGGAATCCTGCTGTATCACATGCTAACTATGTGATCTTGGACAACTTATTTAACTCAATTTTGATGGTAAACAACAGATACCTTGCAATGTTGTTGTGAATCCTAAAGGCGATATATAAAAAAACAAAAACAAAGATTCTAAAGATCTTGATGTGATTTGCAAAGACAAACACTCAAAACATATAGCTATGGGTATATTATGTTACATTATAATGTAATAATAATTAATAATAATTTTATTGCTATTTCATTAGCTATAGTGTTAATTGGTGTGTTCTCACACAAAAGATGAACAAGATGAGCTTCAAAGCTAAATAACTGCATTTTTTTTTTTTGATAGTGAGGATTGAACCCAGGGGTACTTAACCACTGAGCCACATCCCCACCCCATTTTTATATTTTATTTAGAGACAGGGTCTCACTGAGTTGCCAAGTGCCTCTCTAAGTTGCTGAGGCAGGCTTTGAACTCACAAATCCTCCAGCTTCAGCCTGGAATTTTGATTAGACAATTTGCAAGCAGTCATAGTTTATGTCCCCACCTATTTTGTGTGTGTGTGTGTGACCTATATGCTCCAGCCTCATGCTTTTTTATTGGAGTTCACAGATAAACAACACATGATTCCTGCCTTCCAGGAGGTCTGTTTAATGAGTGAGAGTGTTGTGTGAATGAACCATTTCAAAAGTGCAATGTGAGAAGTGGGAGAAGGCAGGACACGTTGCAGCCATCAGTTGGAAATAGGTTATATCTAAGAATGAAAAGCTACAAACCCTGCAAGACCTTGAGACTTCTGAGGTAATGATTTTTTTTTAAAGTGCAATGACTATTCATTTCCTAGATAGCATACTTGTCCTAAACACTGTGAAATGCTGCAGCAAGCTGGTAAAGATGCCAAAACCTGCTAACAGATCAGAAACTTTCTGTTCTTTAATATTTTTTTTCTTAAATTGAATATGCTGAGATTTTGTGTAAAGGAGACAATTCTTAACCATTTATTATTATTCCTCACTTTGGTATTACACCAAAGGTGAATATTTATTGTTGATGATAGAGACAAACACACACTATTACATAAAATAAAGCATCTGGGGTCCCCTTATGCTATTTGTAGGATAGTATGCTAAGTAGTGTAACAGAGGAATGGAGACATTAGTGGAAAATATTCTTTTTTTAATAGATTTTATGTTCTTTGTGTTAGTTTCACCTGTTAATTGAGTATAGAACTCATTCCATTTTTTGATGAAACAAGTACATAAATGATATCTAGAAACTGGAAGAAATACTTGGAATACACAGATTTAGGAAAAAATTTATTTTGCCCACATCAAACAACTTGGCTACTTTCCAACAGTGATTCATTCTCAAAAGATGCTTCTCTCCAAATTTTGTCTTTGCTTTTGTCTTGTAAAATATAAGGCACTGACTAAATACAGTATTTTTACTAGTCCTCTAAAATAAATATACTCATAACCTTAAATTTAATTCTGTATATATTAACTCTGCAACAATCTAAAGGATGTCCTCATCATTCCTCATAAAGAAAAATTAGGAATTTTCTTCTACCCTAAAAGAGGAATCCACAGGTGTGAATAGAGCATGTTAACATACAAATATTCTTACCTAGATAATTTTGAAGAAATATATCACACTAGACTTGGTACAGTGGCACACAACTGTGATCCCAGTAACTCTGGAAACTGAGACAGGAAGAACAAAAGTTTGAGGTTAGCCTCAGCCACTTAGCAAGTCCCCACATAACTAGCAAGACCCTGTCTCCGAGTGAAAAATAAATAAATAAAAAGGGCAGGACGTGGTGGTGCACATCTGTAACCCCAGCAGCTCGGGAGGCTGAGGCAAGCAAGTTCAAAACCAGCCTCACCAATTTAGTAAGGCCCTAAGAAACTTAGCAAGACACTGTCAAAATGAGAAAAGGCTGGGGATGTGGCTCAGTAACTAAGCACCCCTGGGCTCAATCCCTGGTACCAAAAAAAAAAAAAATGAAACAAAAAGGCAAGGGTTGTAGCTGAATACTAAAGTACCCCCGGTTCAATCCACAATACCTGTGTGTGTGTGTGTGTGTGTGTGTGAGAGAGAGAGAGAGAGAGAGAGAGAGAGAGAGAGAGATACCAGAGTACTAGGAGAGATAGCAAATAAAAGCAAGGAGAATGATTGTTTCTGAGAGATTAGTTGTCAATAGCAAAACAGTGACAATATAAAGAACTTTCACAATGAAAAATCTGCCAAGCTGAATATTACCTCCTCATCCACCTTGATGTTGCCCTTCATGTGTAATTGAGCACAAAGCATTGTGTTTATTTCTGAAGCCCTTCTTGATTATGATTTCTTAGCCTTCCCTCTCCCACTGCCTTAGCTAAGGACTTCAATACCTGAATCCACTGGACCACATGTTGGTTTGAATGGTTCCCAGCTCCTAATCCTGCTTCAGTTAGTACATTGCACTCCTAGAGTTCTCTTTTCACAAATCAAGTTCCGATCCTGTCTCTTCCAGCTTAAAAATCAGTAATGAGTCTCCTTTTCTTTGTTCTTAGCATGGAGTGCTAGAACTTGCACAGTCTGGTTCCCACCTAAATGTCTTCCCCTGCCATTTCCCCTCAGCTGAGTTCTAGACTCCAGCCACACCACTTTCCATCCCATCAGGTGCTGTTCACTCAGCTTTTTCACTTTCATGACTAAAATCCCAGACCAAAACAATTGTAGAGGATGAAAAGCTTACTTAGGGCCTCACAGTTTCAGAGGTCTCAGTCTATAGACGGCTAGCTCCATTCCTCTGGGCTCCAGGTGTGGCAGAACAACATGGCAGAAGAGTGTGAGGGAAGCAGCTCACATGATTATCAGGAAGCAGAGAGAGAGACTCCACTCTCCAGATACAAAATACATACCCCAAAGGCACACCCCCAAAGACCCATTTCCTCCAGCAACACCCTACCCACCTTCAGTTACTGCTTAGTTAATCCCATCATTTCTCCTCTAAACCTTTTTGCATTGTCACACACACAAGAGATTTGGGAGACACATCACATCCAAACCATAACACCTCTTTTTCCTCCTACCTGAGATGCTTTTCCACTTCATTGCTGTTGGCCAACCATGCTCAGGATGCAAGGCCCAGCTCACATGTTCTCTTCTCCTGGTTGCTGCTCTGGAGCAGCCTGCCATCTTGGAAACTGGGCTGCAACACCTGTCACCTGATGCCTAAACTCTGCTCCTACGTCCTCCCACACTAACTAAAGGGCAGGCTGCCCTTCTCAGTCTCCAATTTGCATTCAGTTCACCTGAGACCCTTTAAAATTTTTGATTCCTTGGGGACTTAAAATTCAGATCTGTAAGCACCTAAGGAAAACATTGTCATAAAGAACAAGTGTTTAGAAAATCATGAACTGCATACCATGGAGTTGAGAAATCACTGAAGAGGTCATGACCAGTTTTTCCTTCCCCTCCATGTTTATGGGATATCGAATCATATAGGATAAAAAAAAATAGTCTTTAAAACAGAAGACAGGGAACAGGACAATGTCTCTTGAATAAAGAACATTCATGAAGCTTCACCACATGCTACTAAATGGTAGTAATTTTTGTTGACTATGACATTTAAATTTCAATCTAAACTTATGTTGACCCTCTAAAAGATCACATCAGAGTTTTGGAGTAAAACTATATTGGTAATAGAATCTCTGATAGCATTATCTTTTTGGAGAACAGCTATATTCTTCACAGAAATCTTGGAAAGTTTCAGTTGTTATCAGCATCCTAAGCATGTACAGGCTTTCCTTTTTTCTCTCTGAAAAAAATCATAGTTGGCAAGAAAAAACAATGTCAAACATGCCTTTAAGATGATATATGCTTTTAAACTTTCCCCTTAACTATACATTTGAACTTCAGTTTTTCAACAAGAATTTTGAAAATGCTTTCTGAAGACTAGATTAAAGATCATTCTTAAGAACGTTTGTTTATATATTTAAAATATTTCTTGAGAAAGTGGAAAAGTCTCAGTCAAAATTATTTGAAACTATTTTTTAAAAATATATTACTTATTATAGGCAGTTCATTAGGGTTTTTTTTTCTTCTGCATTTTTCTAATTTGTAAAAATAATAGTCTACCTTTAAAAGTTAAATGTACAGCAAATGAACCTGTATAAGAAATATATGACTTAGGAGGTGAAATGTCCTCATAATCTCATGCCTAGCCAATCAGCAGTCTGACATATAATCTTTACTGTTTTTTTATGCATCAGTAATATATACATACATTTTAATAAAACAATCATTTTATGCATGCCATTCTATAACTTCCATTAAAAAATTTTCATCACAGAAAAGTTCAAAAATATAAAAATAATACAGCAAGATATGTCCTCTGTATCAAACTAAGCAATGTTGCTGTTTTTCAGAGTTTCTTTAAATATTTTTGATTTGCTTTGTTTGTGCAAGGCACATTCTGTCACTGAGCTTCACCCATAGCCTGCTTCAGATCTTTTGAAGGTATCAAGCACAGCACTATAATATTAAGCCCCTTTAGGATCTTTCAACTGCCATTGTCCCCAAGAGCAGCGGTGATCATAATTAGATATATATTTATTTCAACCCATTTTTTTAATTAATGGCATTGTATTTTGAAGATCTGGTCATTTTGAGGGATTTAAGTGAATTTTAATTAACTCATTCTGAGTTTTCCCCTTGCTTTGTAAGTATAAATAATATTACATTTTACATGCTTGTTGATATTTTTGAAAATAAATAAATATATGTACATATATATATATGTATATATATATATATATATATATGTGTGTGTGTGTGTATTCTGTAGAGTATATTTCTAATGGCCTAATGGCCTTGTAGTTAAACAGCTGGATTGCACTGCATATACACTTTAAAGTTTGCCAGTTATTACAAAATTTCTGTAAAGTGCATTCCTACCAACAATATCTGAGGATATCTATTTTCTTATAGAATTGAACTACTTTCGTTTTGCTTATCTTTTAGAATTTCATTGGTGTCTAATTTTTTTTCCCTGAGTAGTAACACAATTATTTATGTATAACAATATAGTTTCTCTTCAGACACTTGCATGGTTATATAATTCTCCAATTCTTCCATTTGCTGTTAGACTTTTTCTTATAGTTTTCTTAGAGCTTTTATTCATTTTGAATACTGATCTTTCATTTTAGGGGGGCAGGAAAGTAAATGCAAACCTTAGACAAATCTTAGGTTTTAACTTTTTATATTCTTATTAAATTGTTCTGTGTCCTCTCCATTTTATGAAAGTGATTCAATAAAAACCTACTCTAATTGTAGACTGATCAATGTTCTCCTTTAAGTCTGTCAATTTTCACTTTAACTCTTTCAATGCAAAGTCAAGATTATCATACAATTTTGATGGACTGTAGAATTCCTTTCTCTCCAGAATTCTGCATGTGAATTTTTTCTTTGCTTCCCCTCTTTCCTAGCTTCCCATTATTTGGGGAACATTTTCTTTATTCAGAGTTATTTTTATGACTTCTGCCTTCTGTCCCTTTAGTGACAACACTTATAATTTCAACAAAGATATTAACTATGTATCTAAGAAAGTTTGCTCTCTCAAGCCTGGTGCAGTGGCACACGCCTGTAATCCCAGCAGCTCAGGAGGCTGAGGCAGGAGGATCAAGAGTTCAAAGCCAGCAACAGTGAGGTGTTAAGCAACTCATTGAGACCCCGTCTCTAAATAAAATACAAAATCAGGTTGAGGATGATTAAACTCAGTGGTTGAGTGCCCCTAAGTTTAATCCCCAGTATCCTCCCCTCTCCCCCACCCCCCCCCCCGCAAAAAAAAAAGAAAGATAAGTTTGCTCTCTCGAAAAAGACCATAAATACAAGACTAAACTCTTGCATTTATAACCTTTTTATTCTTGTCTCAACTTTTAGCTTTGGCATTGAATAGAAAAATATCAATCATAATTATTATTTATGCCTTTTATCAATAGGTATCGAGTGTACCAGCAAACTTTATTAATTTCTTTGTTTCACATAGTTTCTTGTAACCACCATCCATTGAATTTCTTTTTTTATATGTGTGCTTTTAGTAATTTTTCAATGTGCATCTTGTGGATGGCTGAACCTTCTTCATCTTTGATACTTGAAAAAAAAATCCATATTTTACCTTCACTCTTTTTTTAATATTTATTTTTTGTAGTTCTACACATAACTTTATTTTATTTATATATTTATTTTTATGTGGGGCTGAGGATCGAACCCAGGGCCTTGCACATGTGAGGCGAGCGCTCTGCCGCTGAGCCACAACCCCAGCCCCTACCCTCACTCTTGAATGGTGTTTTAATTCAGTTTCCTGTGCAACCCCCTCAAGTCTAGATTCACTGCGTCTCCAGACTCAGAGAGCAGCGGAACCACGCTCACTTTGCTTCCACTTAGCACTGTGAGGTTCTAATCCACTTTTAACTCACTTCTTCTGAGTGCAGATTTCTCCTTCCTCATATTAGTATATTAATGATAAAAGGGGAAATCTTCAAAGTTTCTAAAAGGAAAGAAGAGATTGTCTTCAATTTTTCATCTAACTTTTGATGTTGGTAAAGATAAGTGGAAAATATAAGATACAGTATCCCACAGTTGCCCTTAGCATCGATATCTCAACTAGATTGTTTTTTTTTAACCTGGAGATATGTGTGTGTATTATATGCAATAGCCTAGTAGTCTACCCTTTGTTTTCATTTTCCTTCTCTTTTTCTTTTTCTTTTCCCCCTGGTGCTGGGGACTAAATGCATTAGTGTTCTACCCCTGAGCTAGCCCAGCCCTTTTTACTTTATTTTGACACAAGTTCTTACTAAATTACCCAGGCTGCCCTTGAACTTGTAATCCTCCTGCCTCAGTCTCCTGAGTAGCTGGAATTACAAGGGTGTGCCACACAATTGGCCTGGTAGTCTATTTCACCATAGAACTATATTTTAACCAGCCCCCTTCTGGGGGATTTTGGACTTGTTTCTATGACACCCTAATATGAATGAAAGAAGTACAGTAAACATTCTTTTGTGTGTATCCTTGTACATGTATGTTAGCATTTCCATATGATGAATTTCTATGTAAAACTTTTTACCGTTAAAATCTTGTGGAAACCTTTTATCATTATAACTCAGTTCTTTCTTCATAGTTGTTGAGGGTACAGATTCATTATCTAAATATGAATCTTAACTCCAACATTTCCCTGATGTGATACTTTTGGCAAATCTCTTGATCTCCTAAATCCTTGGCTTTCTCATCTTTGAAAAAAAAAAAGGATTAATATAGAATATACTCAAAGGGTGGTTGTGAGCCTCAAATAAGATAATTGAATTTAAAACAAGTGTGGCATCTAATAACGAAGTCACCATCACTAAAGACGATGAAGTGAGCTAAAACAACATGCAGATTGCTCATGTAGAGATTTTTAAAAAACTGGTTCTGTGCCTGTGTAGAGACAAGGGGCCTGAGGAATCTGTATCTTCTTGCATGAGACAAAAACTGCTCTAAACAATAAACTCCTTTTAAAAAAAAAAATCTGGTGCCTGGAGGCCTGTGCTGAATATTCTGATGGGATATATAAGAGGTGAGGGTACTTTTATATCTCCTTGGATAATTTCAAAGCACATTCAACACGAGGACCACTGGAGACAAAGTATTAAAGAAAAGGGGGTGAGGGATGGGGTTCTCTAAGAGTTCATTGTGATTCCATTCCCTTTCCCTGTGGACTTCTTCCTGATCCAAAGGGCAGCCTTGCAAAGTGATTTTATGGCTAGGACAACCCCATGTTTCTCCTTGGGAGACTCCTATGCTTCCAGGTGCTCACTCACCCACCTCAGAAACAGACATGTTTACTCTCTCAGTTGAGTACCTATTGCCAGGTACAGGCAGAGCTAAGTACGGGGACAACACCAGTGAATAAAGAAAGATTAATGTCTCCCCACAGGTAGTTAGTTCAAAGACCATGGGGGACAGGACATGCAATGATAGTGGAAGATGAGCCAGGGCTTGGACAGGAGGTCAGCGTGCTCTCATAGAAGTGACGTCCCAACAGATTAATTCTTGGGAATTAAACTGTGACTCCTAGGCTAGGATGGATGAGCAAGAGTTACCCAGATGAGGAGCAGGGAGGAGTGTCACTGATAACAGCCAGGTCTGGGACTGGTACAAGCAGGACATTGGAGACACTGCCTAACCAAGCAGAAAAGGGACAGGAGGTTGAAAAGGTAAACTGAGCCAGATGTTTCAGTGTCTTATAAGCCATGTTAGAAGCTTTTCAGCAAAAGGACTGCCCTGACACCATGTGCTCTGGGGATGGCCATTCCAATTAAGAGCCTGTTTCGTGGTTATTAGGGGAATTCAAATGGCAGGTGACGCTGGCTGCAGAGGCATCTAAGTTATTGGCAGGAAGACAGAAGGACACTAGGGGGTGTGGTGGCACTGACTTGATCAACTCTGTTTTGGAGAAGTTTACCTTGAGGTGCCCTTTGGGATGTGGTTAGGTAGGTGGTGAATTCTCAAGGTCAAAGCTCAGAAGAAAGATCTGAGTGGGAGACAGTTTTAGGAGGCTTCTTTGTATTATTTTCAGCCTGAACCAAAAGAAAGCATGAAAGCTTCTATTCGGTTCAGTTCTAAACAAACATGTTAGTCAGATCCACAAAGGTTATTTGACTGATGGTTCATGTACACGTGAGTAAATAAGACTTGGCTCCAGATAGCAATTACTCCAAGCACCTCTTGCTTTCATCTCATGAGACACAGTGTAATTGTAAACATCAATCTAGACACCTTAAAAAAAAAAGTTCACTTTTACCCTATGGGAAAAAAACTGAAACTATTTCCCTTTGTTGCAGGTGTGTACACTGTGTGGCTTGCCAAGCCTTCTTTTCTGCCTTTGCAGGAAAAAAATGTGATTGTTTCTGTGCCATGTGGAGTAAAAGTATCTCCAACTTTGAAAGTCTTAGTAATGCTTATTGAGCTAATTGCATCCTGGACTTGGAAGTGCAATGCCACAAAGCTTGGAGAGTAGATTTTTTTTTTCTCCCTTTAGGAATCTCACACCTTCACTAGGCCAATTGCAAACCTCCTCTGTACTGATCACAGCAATTTGGACATGACTTATCTTTCCTCTGCAGAAGAAATAAACTTGCATTATGGAGTCTCACCTGAGGGTGAGGGAGTGCTGAGAAATGGCTTTTGTATGGTATCATGTAGGTGTGGGCTGCAGGATGTGTGGCTTTCTCTGACTATCTGCTCATTCCTGGTTATAATATCAGCTACTGACTGTTTTCCCCAGTAAGTCTGTGAACTTCAATGTAACACAAGGCATAGTGTATATTTAAGAGCAGAATTAGAGAATTAAACAAGTGAACATGCTTTTGCTAACTTACTCTTAAGTTGTCATATGAGTATTTCCATGACTGATCCACAAAAATCTTCAGTTAATGCCTAGAAGAAGCTAATTTCCTAGGCAAAAATAAATAAATAAATAAATACCAAAGGAAGATATGAGTCAAAAATCTTACTCATAAATAATAATTATTTGCTAACACAAGCAATTTTTCTGGATTTTTCATAGGTATCCTTCAATCATGGACAGTCTTCACCCATTTATCCTTTTCTTCCTTTAAAACTCGCTTGGCAGCCATTAAAATATTTCAGGAACATCTTGCTGTTTTTCCTGAGTGATGTCTATAACTCAACTCACTGCTTAAAAGATCTGTAGCTCAGGGCTGAAGTTGTGGCTCAGTGGTAGAGAACTTGCCTGGCAAGTGAGAGGTCCTGGGTTTGATCCTCAGCACCACATATAAATAAATAAAAGAAAAAGATCCATTGACGATTTATATAGTTTAAAAAAAAAATCTGTACCTCACCGGGCATGGTGGTGCATGCCTGTAATCCCAGCAGCTCAGGAGGCTGAGACTGGAGGATCGCCAGTTCAAAGCCATACTAAGCAAAAGCAACATGCTAAGCAACTCAGTGAGACCCTGTCTCTAAATAAAATACAAAATAGTGCTGAGAGATTTGGCTCAGTGACTGAGTGCCCCTGAGTTTAATCCCCAGTAGCTCATTTTTATGCATAAGGTTTTGTCCCAGAATTAATAATTATAAACACTATTCAAATGTTAGAGATTTTGAAAAGATATTGAGAAATTAAACTACAAATAATCTGCATGTGTTCTAATTCATCTAGATATAAAGGTTCTAATATCCAATCATTTTTATTTTACCCCACCCAAGAAACTAAGTAGTTAGGGTATGGGTGTTTTTTGTTTGTTATTGTCTTATAGGAACTATTTAATTGTATTTTAATCTCATAATAATTAATCACCTCAAACTTGAATGCAATGATTGCAATTTGTGTTTAACCAATTTTCCAGTCATCCTCAGTGGAGCAGAGACAGAAAGAAATCTTCTAAATAACTTAAATTGACTGATAATCCAAAACTTCCTTTTAAGGAAGTAAATAATTAACTTTCCTAACTCGTTCTATTAACTGTTGTTTTATAACTGAGGGATTTAGGATTAAAACCCTGTTTAGATTACCCCTCCTTCTTTCTGCTAGAGCTAACAATACACCACATAATAGGCAATATGACAATATTGTTTGCATCATTTATGGAACTTATTTATGGCATTGCTATATGCTGCTCCCCCCCACACACACACATGTATATAAAGTACATGTGTCTACTTACGTTAACTATTATCATTACTCCTTACTCTGAATGACCAGTTGGATAAAATTCTCAGAGTATGACATAGGACCTCCCACCACCACCACCATGTATGGATTATGCATTAATCTATAAAATAAAAATTGTTCTAAAGTTGTTCTTAATTATGCATTAAGCTATAAAATAAAAACTTGTTCGAAAGTTGACAAAACAAATCTGAACACACAAATGCAAAAAAAAAAAACACAAATTTTTCCTCTGGTAAGTAGCTCCTTTGGTGTTTTATGGTTGTACTTCCATGATTTTATTCCATTCTATCCTAGTACATATCTGTGAGGAGCAGGCAGATGGGAGGTAACATTATTAAATAGGTGATTGGTCCTTCCTGACTGCCTTCCACAGCTCTATCCCATAACTCAGAAACTTAATCTGTGCAATGCTATGGTTTCCCAGGAATGTAAAGAGATTTAGAGAGCTCACTTTTTGGTTGGAGGTGATTGAGCCTCCATGATAATTATAAAAAGCCTTTGAAAAGACATGCAGATGTGCCTGGTTTGCCATCTGGCCAGAGTAAGCCTTGTCAGGGCTTTCTGTCTTCACCTTTGCCCCCTCCTTAGTGTGAGAAATGTAAGGAATGTATTGGCTTGCAGTCCAAGTCTGCTTTGACTAAGGTGGATAAGATAACACCTTCATCTATACCGTGCACTCACTTTCCCTAACAGCAGCCACCTTGGAGGGATGGTAGGGAGGTGGACTATGCTGTAGGCAGATTTATCACCTCCTGAACCAAAATGTGCAAACAAAATGTCCAACATTGGTTTGGGATTATTCAAGAATTCAGGGCGACTGTGCTTTTAATCGTGTAAAAAAAATGAACAGACTTTTCTAATTTTAACAAAAGTAAATTATTTAGGGCAAGAAAATAAAGAATTCATATTCAACTTGAATAGTGCACAGAGATTTTTTTTTTTTTTTTTTGGCTTCTGCAGTGGCTTTTTGAGCCACTGTTGCCAGGTTTTGCTCCATTTTGGGGGAATTTGGGAATTGGATCAGATTCTCTGGAACATG
Source organism: Urocitellus parryii (assembly GCF_045843805.1). Lineage (NCBI taxonomy): Eukaryota > Metazoa > Chordata > Mammalia > Rodentia > Sciuridae > Urocitellus > Urocitellus parryii. Next base: position 33,719,009 of record NC_135532.1, read on the forward strand.
ACAATATCTTGTTAATGACTTTGTGTTCCAAGGAACAGTGATGTGAATTGCCCATCCTTTTAGATACAGTCCTTTCAAATCTCATAAAATAGAGACAAATGACTAAAATGTTCACTTCAAAGGGCTGTTCATTTTATGTGTGTACAATTAATTTTCTTAGTGACTTATAAAGTGAGCTCACAAATAGGAAAAGTATAGACTCCACTTTTTTCCAAATTCCTATGTGCCTCTCTGTATTTCAAAATACGTTCTTAAAAAACTCACAAATTATCTCTCAGTTTTATTCATTAGTCACCTGACTGCTTTATTTCAGACTCCTAACAGCTCTATCACAAAGTAAACTATTGGTCACAGGTAGAATCAGATGGAAAATAATTATCAGATTAGATAAATTCAGACTCATCACCAATCCTGGAGAAAAAGACAAAGTCCCAAAGCATATGTCCTAGTTTTGTAACCGGAGTCACATCATCTTCATATATAAGGACAAACACTGAAGTCTTGGAATTAGATGGTTTACTCACTGTTTTAGTCAGCTTTTTCACTGCTGTGACCAAAAGACCTGACAAGAGTAGTTTTAGAGAAGGAAAAGTGTATTGAGGGGCTAATGATTTCAGAGGTCTTGGTCCACAGATGACTGACCCTATTCATCTGGGTCTGAAGTGAGGCAAGAAAGAACATTGCAGAGGAAGTTCATGATGAAGGAAAGCACCTGAGAACTTGGAACCAGAAGGCAGAGAGAGAGAGTCCACTCACCAAGGACAAAATATATACCCCAAAGGCATGTCCCCAATGACCCACCTCCTCCAGTTACACCCACCTGCCTACAGTTACCACCCAGTTAATCCCCATCAGATAATTAATGCACTAAATCGGTTAAGACCCCCATCACCCAATCATTGCACCCTAAAAGCTTTTGCATTGTCTCACACATGAGCTTTTAGGGGACACCTCATATATAAACCATGACACTTTAGGAAAGCTTCAGTTGGTAGAGAAGATCCAAAAAAAAAAAAAAAAAAATACACAGGTAACCAGCAATCAGTTCTCCTTAAAGTCCTTGTGGCTAGTGATCATGCATATTCAGTCTCTTTGCACCAGTACTTTCTCACACTATTTATTATAATGGACCCAAATACATTGGATTAAGCCCAAAATCTAATAGATAAAAGACAGAATGCAAGTATAATGTCTCCGGATCAGAGTGGAAATTTGGTAGGAGATGATGAATGCTGGGGCCAGACTTTAAAAACAATCAGTCTTATGTGTTACATTTCATTTCGCTCTTTTTTCCATCTAAGCTTTCAAGAAGTACATTTAGAAGCCATTCATAATCCCAGATAGGGACGACAAACTCATTCTTATGCCTCAAGGTTAGAAAGTTCCATAAAGCACTTTACCGTAAAAGTAAAGTGAGCCATGGCACTTTTACCTAACAACTGTATGGATGCACAGAATAAAGAGATTTTAGCTTACTAAAAGGAAAACTTATGATGACATAAGATGAAGGTAACTCTTCTTTGAAATCACGTCAGTAGCATTTGATGTGAAAGAGTAAAAATAACAGAAGTGGTTTGTGTTCCATTCCTAACAGAACCCAGCTTCTACTTTGGGAATGTGCAGTACTCTGTGGACGAGAGCTCCGGCCACGTGGAGGTGCAGGTGTGGAGAACAGGTACCGACCTCTCCAGGCCTTCCAGTGTCACGGTGAGATCTCGGAAGACGGATCCTCCTTCTGCGGATGGTGAGAGGTTTCCCACATTAGCTCTTTTGATTGCTCTGCAGCTTTCAACTATCAGGACACAAAATGCTTCACAGCCAGAATGGCTCTGCTCTTACTGAAACAATCTGGATGGATGTTTTTTCCCGATATCTACTCGTAGTAGATGAACCTGGGCTTTATTTACTATTGTGGGACATTCAGGGCCATGAATCAGAGGCTAGGTTAAAATAAAAGACACAGAGACTCTAAATTCTATTTTTATTTCCAAAAATACTTTAAAAAAAAAATTTATTGTTGATGAAATTTTTTATTTTATTTATTTGTATGTGGTTATTGGTTGCAGGACTCCTCTGTGGCTACCTAAATCTTCGGATGCTCAAATCCCTTTCATAAAATGATGCTATATTTGCATATAATATACATACATCTTCTGGGTACTTCAAGTCTTTTCTAGAGTACTTATAATATGTCAGATCACATAAGTTCTATGTGCATTGTTGTTATATTCTAGTGTTTAGGGGATAATGATTAGGAAAAAAAGAGTCTGTACATGTTCAGTCCAGATGCCACCATTGTCAACCCATGTGTGAGCACATAATGGTGACTCAAGGTGAAGATGCCCCAACAATGCAGAAGAGAGACCGCAGAGTGGTGAAAGTGGGAGGCCATGTAAGGTGCATCTACATGTCACCTCACTTGTAGGATTCAACCTAGTGCTTGGAATGTGGCAAATTCAAGTTTCGCTTTTTGTAACTTTCTGAAAAATTTTCCACATTTTTTCTTGGTGCATCATAGTTGTACATAATGATGGAAATGTTGTTAAGTATTTGTACGTGCACACATATGACAATATAATTTGGCCATTATCACTCCACAGCACTTCCCAACCCCAGATTCCTTTCTTCTACTGATCTTCCTTTGATTTTCATGAGATTTCCTGCCCCCGCCACCTTTATTTTACTTTTTCTTCTTTAGCTTGCACATATGAGAGAAAACATAGGCCTTGACCTTCTGAGGGTGGTTTATTTTGATTAAAATAATAGTTCTAGTTCCATCCATTTTCCTGAAAATGACATAATTTCTTTGTTTTTCTTTATGACTGAATAAAACTTAATTTTGTATATATACCACAGTTTTTTAATCCATTCATCCATTGATGGACACTTAGACTGGTTCCATAGATTGGTTATTGTGAACTGGGATGCTGTAAACATGGATAGACAGGACCCCTAAATCTCAGGAAATAATACAAAGAGTTGTTAAATGGGATGGCATCAAATTAAAAAGCTTCTGCACAGCAAAGGAAACAATTAGGGATGTGAAGAGAAAATAATCAGAGAAAATAATCAGAGAAAATCTTTGCTAGCTACTCTTCTGACAGGATTAATATCTAAAATATATAAAAAACTCAAAATTTCACCCCCAAAAAATCAAATAACCCAATTAATAAATAGGCAAATTAATTAAACAGACCCTTCTCAAAAGAAGAAATGCAAATGACCAACAAGTATATGAAAAAATGTTCAACACCATTAGCAATTTGGGAAATACAAAGCAAAACTCTACTGAAATTTTTATCTCACTCCAGTCAGAATGGCAGTCATCAAGAACACAAATAACAGACCTGCGCAGGACCTAGGCCCAGGGTAGGCCCGAGTCCATCCTGCCACGGGCAGACTCCTGCTGGAGCTCAAGCTCCAGCACAGGGCTGCCTCCACCCACCTGCACAGGACCCAGGCCCAGGGCAGGTCTGACTCTGCCCCACACACCCCCAAACCTGGAAGCTCAGACCTAACCCACTTCCATTTTGGGACACTGCAGATATCGCCATAGACTTCCCCACGCAGTAGCCTCTAGCTTTGGACAACAGGGTCTAGAAGCAGCTGCATCTTGGAGCAGGCATTCCAAAGACAGTATAAGGCCATCCTTTCAGCACCATCTCTGAAAGACATTGCATCCATCTTAGGACACCTCCACTTCTATCTTGAGATACCTCCACTTATGGCTGCCACCAACTTTAGTTGAAGTAGCATACATCGAGGGACCCCTGCAGGGTCTGGAAGTCCAACATCAAGGTGAGGTACAAATAATCTGCACAGATACCACAAGATTATAGTGTAGAAACTGTAATATCTCAGATCCACACTGCAAGAAAGGAAGACACATAAACAACATGAAAAAACAAGGGAGGAAAGTGCCTCAAACAAACCCGGATACTACAGTGACAGATCCTACGGACGGTGAAGTTGATAAAATGTCAGAGAAAGAGTTCAGAAGGTTCATAATTAAAATGATCTGTGAATTAAAGAATTAAATGAGCAAATACAGGCAAAAATTGATCACTCCAACAAAGAGATAGGAGAGCAAATATAGGCAACCATTGATCACACCAACAAAGAGATAAGGGAGCAAATAGAGGTAGCAAAAGATTACTTCAAGAAAGATGTACTCTAAAAAAAAATCAGAAATCCTTGAAATTAAGGAAACAATAAACCAAATAAAAAAACTCAATAGAAAGTATCACCAACAGACTAGATCACTTGGAAGACAGAACATCAGATAATGAAGACAAAGTATATAATCTGGAAAATAAAGTTGACCACACAGTGAATATAGTAAGAAACCATAAACAGAACATCCAAGAATTATGGAGTAGCATCAAAAGACCAAATCTAAGAGTTATAGAGGAAGTCACAGAGTTTCAAACCAAAGGAATGCACAATCTCTTTTATGAGATAATATCAGAAAAATTCCCAAGCGTGAAGAATGAATTAGAAAATTAAATACAAGAGGCTTACAGGATACCAAATGTACAAATTTACAATAAATCTACACCAAGACACATTATAAGGATAGAATCTTAATAGCCGAAAGAGGAATCAGATCACATATAGGGGGAGACCAATTTGTATCTCAGCAGATTTTGCAACCCAGATCCTCAAAGCTAGGAGATGATGGAACAACATATACCAAGCTCTGAAAGAAAATGGATGCCAACCAAGAATCTTATATCCAGCAAAATTAAGCCTTAGATTTGATGATGAAATAAAAACCTTTCATGATAGACAAAAGTTAAAAGAATTTACAACTAGAAAGCCTGCACTACAGAATATACTCAAGAAAATATTCAGTGAAGAGGAAATGAAAAATAATGATGAAAATCAGCAGAGAGAGGTATTACACTAAGGGAAAAACTAATCAAAGGAGAAACCAAGTTAAATATCAAAAATAAACAAAAATGGCTGGGAATATAAATCATATCTCAATAATAACCCTGAATGTTAATGGCCTAAGCTCACCAATCAAAAGACATAGACTAGCAGATTGGATTGAAAAAAATAAAAGACCAACAATTTGCTGCCTGCAAGAGACTCTTCTCATAGTGAAAGACATCCACAGACTGAAGGTGAAATGTTGGAAAAAATCACACCACTCACATCGACTGAGGAAGCAAGCAGGAGTTACTCAAATCAAGTAGACTTCAAGATATATAAAGAACTCAAAAATTTTAACACCAAAAAAACAAATAACCCAATCAATAAATGGGCCAAGGAACTGAACAGACATTTCTCAGAAGTTGATATACAATTAATTAATCAACAAATATGGGAAAAAATGTTCAACGTCTCTAGTAATTAGAGAATGCAAATCAAAACTACTATAAGATTTCATCTCACTCCAGTAGGAATAGCAGCTATTAAGAATACAAACAACAGTAAGTGTTGGTGAGGATGTGGGGAAAAAGGCACATTCATACATTGCTACTGGGACTGCAAATTGATGCAGCCAATATGGAAAGCAGTATGGAGATTCCTTGGAAATCTGGGAATGGAACCACCATTTGACCCAGCTATACCTCTCCTAGGTTTACACCCAAAGGACTTAAAAACAGCATACTACAGGGACACAGCCACATCTATGTTTCTAGCAGCACAATTCACAATAGCTAAACTGTGGAGCCAACCTAGATGCCCTTCGTTTGATGATGGATAATGAAAATGTACTATACATACACAATGGAATACTATTCAGCATTAAAAGAGAAAAAATCATGGCATTTTCAGGTAAATGGATGGAGTTGGAGAATATTATGCTAAGTGAAGTTAGCCAATCCCAAAAATGCCAAATGTTTTCTCTGATATTAAGGATGCTGATTCATAATGATGTTGGGGGAGATCATGGATGGATTAGACAAAATCTAGATAGAGCAAAGGGGAGGGAGAGGAAGGGTGAGATCATAGGGGTAGGAAAGGCAGTGGAATGAGATGGACATCATTACCCTAAGTACACGTATGAAGACAAGAATGGTGTGACTACTTTGTGTACAACCAGAGATATGAAAAATTGTGCTCTATATGTATAATATGAATTGTAATGCATTCTACTGTCATACGTAACAAATTAGAATTTTTAAAAAGAAAATGAATAATAAATGCTGGAGAGGATGTAGAGAAAAAGTAACACTCTTACACTGTTGGCGAGACTGTAAATTAGTACAACTACTATGTAATTCGGTAGCATCCTCAAAAGACAAGGCATAGAACCACAATATTGACCCAGCTATACTACTCCTCAGTATTTTTCCTAAAGAATTAAAGTCGTAATACTACAGTGATATATGCATGCCCACATTTGACTTCACAATAGCCAAACAGTGATATTCTAAATTCTAATGCCTATGTTTGCATGAGCTGATTTCCATACTTGGGAAATCTAACATGGTTCAATGTTGTTAAATTACATGCACAACAGTAATGCTGACTGCCCTCACAGAAAGCTTAAGTGTCATGCATCTTAATTTGACTTCCTCCTTATTTTAACCAAGTGTCCCCAGAAGTACATAAGACCCAAAGTCTTTTTCATACTTCATTGTACAAACTGTCCCAGCTACCACATGCTTCTCTCTTATTCTGAGATCTATATCCCAAAAAGCTGATCATAAATTTAGGGCAAGCATAGGGTTCAAGATTTCCTTTTTTTTTTTTTTAAGTTGTTGATAGACATTTATTTATTTATATATGGTGCCGAGAACCAAACCCAGTCCCATATATATGCCAGGCAAGTGCACTACTGCTGAGCCCCAACCCCAGCCCCAGCCCCTTTCTTTTTTCTAGTCAACCAAGAATACAAAGTCTCGCATATATATAGATTCATCATTGTGTTAGGAATGTGTGAACTGTGCACACATATGTCATATACATGTCACATATTCATGCATGCCATTTTCAAAAGTCAACTAAGTTTTATCTTTTTCAATGCAATGGAACTAGTGTGGTGCTTTGCATACTGCAAATATTCAGTAAAAGTTGTTCAGCCAATTTTTTATTTTTTTCCAAATTTTTTATTTTTGAAAGCAAAATTCAAATCAGAATCTGGAGGGAGGGAAAGACAAATGAGAATAAAATGTAAGAAATGGAGGCAAAGAAAATAGAAAAAGAACTACAAGGAGATTTTTGTTGTTTTATTTTATTTCGCTTTTGATTTTTGTTTTTGGCACTGGAGATGTAACCCAGGACCTTGTGCATGCTAAGCTACAACCCCTGCCCCAGGAAATAAAGAAAAGTCTTGAAATGAATTAACGACAAATACTCTTAGAAAGTTGTGTATTTGGAGGTAAAGTAGGTACAAAACGAGACTTAGAACAGCAAAAAGTATGAAAACAGAAGCAATAATGCTAAATTACTTTCCTCTAGTTTTAAGTCTTTATAGATGTAGTGGCTAAAGATTAAAAGATAGTTTCATTTTTAGTTACTTTAGATTTTTTTTTAATATTTATTTTTTAGTTGTAGTTGGACACAATACTCTTGTTTCATTTATTTATATTTATGTGGTGCTGAGATCAAACCCAGGGCCTCACACGTGCTAGGCAAGTGCTCTACTGCTGAGCCACAACCCCAGCCCACTACTTTAGATATTAATGGAGATACCAACATTTCATGGTCTGAAAAATATTAAATCAAAGATCAAACAAATCTTTGGAATAGAAGCTTGCTCTTGTTTCCTGGGGTGAATGTGGGTAGGGGTAGGAAACAGCTGCTCATACCTGAAATATGTTGCTGTATCTAACAGACAACCATACACCTAAACAGGGTGTTCTATGGTAGCTCCAGAAATATAGAAATAAGAAGTATGATATTAAACTAATGTTTAAAAATGCTTTGTATTCATATATAATAATTTATATTAAATTTAACATTTGATTGACACTGTTGATTGTTTTAGGTTTGTTTTTTATTAATTTATTTTAATTATGTATATGACAGCAGAATACATTTTGATTCATTGTACACAATTGCAGCACAACTTTTCATTTCTCTGGTTGTACACTATGTAGTGTCACACCATGTGTGCGGTCATATAGATTTGATTTTTATTCGCTCCATTAGAGGATTCTAATAAAGACAGAGGAACTATAATGCAGAAAGCTAAAATAAGGAATCCAAAGTTCAACCATTTTACATAGATTCAGTTTAGAACCTGATCTTTGATTCACCCCCCTCAACAGCCAATGTGGATACTACTAATCTTTTGCATTTCATTAAAGTATTTTTCTGTATTATTATGCTTGTCTCTATTTTTAATAAAATATATCTATATAATTTATTTCTTGTATATCTTTTAACTGAATAATCCTTTTGTTACTCTCATAGCTGGAACAGACTATGTGGGAATCAGTCGCAATTTAGATTTTGCACCTGGAGTCAACATGCAGACTGTTCGTGTTATCATTCTGGATGACCTTGGACAACCAGTGCTGGAGGGAACTGAGAAATTTGAACTGGTGCTTCGTATGCCTATGAATGCTGCCCTTGGGGAGCCCAACAAAGCCACGGTGTTCATAAATGACTCTGTCTCAGACTGTGAGTGCCTGTTAATTTTACAAATATAAAATGATAAGCCAGGGTTTATATGATTCACAAGTAGAACAATAAGCTATGTATTCCTATATTCATCTACCAGAGCCGCCATGATAAAAGACTACAGACCAAAGGACTTCAACAACAGAAATTGATGGTCTCATGGCCTCGGAGCCATTGGCCAGAAAGTGCTAGCAGTCTTGGTCCCTTTTGAGTTCTGCAAAGGAAGGGTATTCCAGAACCCTTTCATTGACTGGGAGGTGGCCCTCTTATCCCTGTCTCTTTATATCATCTTCTGTGTCCAGTTTTCTGTGTTAAGAGAGAGAACACCAGTCATCTTGGAGTTGGGCCCACAATAATATCCTTATTTGAACTTGGTCACCTCTGTAAAGTCCCTGCCTACCAATAAGGTCACATTCTAATGTTTCAGAGGTTAGGACTTCAACATGTGAATGTGACAGGGGCAGTGGTAGACACAGGTGCAGCCCAGGCATATACATTAGCAGGCCCCATCCTCCTTTCTCCTCCTATCATTTTGATAGAAAAAGTCTTAGAAGGAATCCTTTAGACTTCTCAAATTTCAAAGAAAACAGTGGTGTTGTCGTCAGTATTTGGTTTGTATCCCAAGAATTTCCCCACAACAAATGGGTAGAACTCCATGGAGCCGTGCAGACCATTACTCAATGGTCTTTTCCCAATTCATAAGACCCACAAGACACTTTCATTTCCTTCACCCAGCCACTTCTTAGATTTCCCTAATACAGTGCCAAATATATTGCTCTGTGACAACCGGCCGATGAACACATGGCAGAGCTCTCTGAGGCATCATCACAAGGGAATTCTGAACATGTCAGCCCTGATGATTCTGATTATGCTTAGAGGAAAGTGCTTGCCAATGAGACCCAGGTGTAACTGACCCAATTTATGTGCCACCTAAAAATTATATATGTGCACACTCATTGTCAACTTTCTCAGCATGGTCTGCATGAACCTTTTGTAATTAAGTGCATAATATTTAGTGTTCGTCATACCAAGAAATTCTGAAATCCCCTGTTTAACACACTGATTAGGTTAAGGCTCTCATAACCCAATCATTTCACCTGTAACCTTTCTTGCATTGACTCCCACCTGAGCTTTTGGGGAACACCACATATCTAAATCATATCACCTACTTTATCATTTCATTGCATATCTTTATTCCACAAAATAGGCAGAGCAAAATTTCAATGATAAGGAAAACAAAGATCTTAAAGTTAAGTGATTTCAATTTCAAAACATAGGCAAATGACCGAGTAAAGACTCAGATCCTAACTTCTCATTTCTTTTCTCTTATTCTTTCCACTGTATCTCATCTTTCAAAATGCCATGGTCCTTGAGGAAATTTCTATTCACTTTGATCCATAAGATTATTTGTTTTTGCAGTGCCTAAGATGCAATTCAAAGAACGAGTTTACACTGGCAGCGAAAGTGATGGGCATATAGCTGCCATGATCCACAGGAGCGGTGATATCCAGTACAGGTCTTCAGTGCGATGCTATACACGGCAGGGGTCCGCACAGGTGATGATGGACTTTGAAGAACGCCCAAACACTGACGTCTCCATCATCACATTCCTCCCTGGTAAATCAGAGCTTGGAAGTTTCATGTGGAATTTAAGAAAAGCAAGTGTTTGTTGAGAAGTATGCATTTGGGAAATACAAGTGCCTTGACTTCAAGCTTGTGAGATGTTTTCACATTCACTCAATGATAAGATGAAGCAGCTGAGACAGGTTGAATGAATGTGCTTTGTGTTTCTGTATTAACTCACTGATTCCTAAGGAAGTGCTATATTGTTTATTTGCAACTAAGTGGACAAGAACATATCAAATGAGCAGATCTCACAATACTGGGACTTGAACTTCATTTTGAAATGAAATAAACCTCACATTTTAAATATGTATTCAGTGCCTTCAACTATTTGATTATTTTGATCCAGTAATTATAAGAATATATTCTTAAAGAATAATAAATGTGTTAAAAAGTTTACTTATGCTGATGTTTGTCATAAACTAACATTTATTGTAAGGGAAAACTGTAAATAACTTAAATAAATGTCCAACAATTAGAGAACTAGTTATTTGAACATCTATACTATAGTATATTTCATTGCCATTAAAAACCATTTTAAAAATTATTAATGAGATGAGGGAAAATTTAGGACATAATATTGGCCCTATTCATCAGAGGCTGGGACCTAATTGGTCTTGACTTAATGCTTTATTTAATAAGACAAAAGGTAATAATACTAGAAACTAGTGTTGTGGTCAAATTAATGATAATCAACTAATACAAATCCACTCAATTTGCTTCCTAATCAGAATGCTAGAAATTCCTCGGCAAAATTGGCATATGCTCTTTTTCCTCTTTGTTTTCTAAGATGAGTGATAGAATTTAAAGCAGACATTAAGGAAATTCCCTGTACGAATAAGGTCAGTCATAGCATGTGTTTAAACATTTATTCACTCGTTCGGCAAATATTTATTGATGGCTTATTTCATGCCAAACACTATTGTTTCCCCTGAGACAACAGGGGAAAGTAACACTCCTGCTCCTGTGATGTTTAATTCTAATTGGTGACATATGGCTCCTGGCCTATGGGATGTGACTGAACTGCTGTTATTGTTATTTGTTCCAGGTGAGATTGAAAAGCCATGTGTCCTTGAGCTGATGGATGACCTACTCTACGAGGAGGTGGAAGAGCTCCGCCTGGTACTTGGCACTCCGAAAAGCAGCTCTCCCTTTGGGGCTGCAGTTGGTGAACAGAATGAAACTCTGATAAGGATCCGAGACGATGCTGATAGTAAGAAGTCCTTGCTCATGCTCAGCTGTGAAATCCATCCCTGTTGAGGTTTTAGGCAGCTCAGAAAATAACCCCCACTGGCTGACTAAGATTTGAAAGCAAATGAGAAATAAGAAAAAGATTAAGACAAAATGGAGAACAAAACAAATCATTAAAACTGATAAAGTTTGAAGGCTTGGTATGAGGCTCAATGGTAGAGTGCTTCCCTGGAATGAGCAAGGCCCTGGGTTCAATTCCCCAACACAGTAATAATAATAATAATAATAATAATAATTAATAATAATAATAATAATAAAAAGAAAGAAGAAAACCAAACTGAAAAAATTGATTTTGGAGACTATGACTTATATCTAAATAAGGAAGCTCAAACATTCATCCCTGGTCCTCTCCTTACACACACTTTGGGTACAAGTATTCCTGGGCCAACAGTCTGCTCCCTGCCTGTCCCCTGCCAGTGGTTTGCTCCTGTATATTTATGGCACAAAGGGACAACCCAGAGCACATGTTCTTTGGGGATTGGTTAAATCCCAGAAAGGAGCTGAGCTAACTTAGCAGCTTCACTTTACACACTAACATTGAGTGAGGGGACAGAGAGAAGCCAGGATGTAATAGTAATAATTACTCTCCTCCCACATGGAAGGAAACATTAGGAATGGGAGAAAAGTGTTCCCCTAACTAACAATTTAATCTGTCTGTTGTCCACAATTTTAGAGACTATTATCAAATTTGGAGAAACCAAATTTAGCGTCACAGAACCCAAAGAACCAGGAGAGTCAGTCGTGGTTGAAATTCCAGTGATTCGCCAAGGAGACACTTCGAAGGTCTCCATTGTGAGAGTCCACACCAAGGATGGCTCAGCCACCTCCGGAGAAGACTATCACCCTGTGTCAGAAGGTACGGGGCTCCCAGGGCCTGTCACCATGTGGATCATGCCAGCACTGCGTGTTGGTGCTATGCCCTTGAGAAGAAGAAAAGCTTCAGCTGAAATGCAAATGCAGCCGCTCTTTTAAATTCATCTCCTTTAGAAAAATAAAGAACAGAATTTATTTCTAGCATTTTCTTTTGATTTGCAGGATATATGTAGTAGGACTTGGGGAAATTTTGAGTAGAAGACCTAGATGATCTATTTGGTATCTAACTTTCCTCTCTCTGATTTTATCTCCATCTAGTGATCAGACATTAAATAATAATTTTCCTGTAAATTTCCTATTGGCCATGATGATAGTCTGTTTCAGAGAACACCCACGATAAATATCTAAAGCTAGAAAATTTTGTGCTAACAGAGGACAGTGAAAGGGACCCCGAGTTCTCTGGAATGTAAGAGCCTCTTTGGGTACATTCCACTTTTCTCTTTTTGAAAATTATTGGATCATTTTATTGCTTACTTTTATGACTAATTAAAACAAATTGATTTCTCTATCTCTTTATTTCTTCCTCCTAACCCCCATCCCCGCTTCTAATTTATTTATTGACAGACTAAACATTAGACTTACATCCAAAATTAGGCTTATGAATTATTTGGAATTTTGCTTATCCACCATGTTTATATTTTTCTACCTCTCACTACCAGTAATCAGTTTTTGACCATCCTCGCACTTCAGGCATTCATATTGATTTTCTAATTTGCTAACAAGATTTAGAAAGTGACGGATGGGTGTTTACTGAATTAGTAACAAAGTTAATGAAGTCATAGAAAAGAAATACCATCTTCTACAAAGGGGTTTGTATGTGTGGTGAACATTAGATAAACCACTGTAGAACTTCAAAGTTATCCCCATATCATTCTCAATATAATTGAAATAAATCACCTAGAATGCAAAAGAAGATAAAACAAAACTGATTAGCTACTGAATTGTAAAAATCTAAAGTCAGTCTTTTCTATGATGAGCAGATTTTACATAAAGGAAATGTCTTCTAAAAATTAATGGTATGACCTTTCATAGAAAGATTTTTCTAAGAATTAAAGGTATTCTTTTGTCTAAAACAGGAGCAAAATTATAACTATGTAATGGATTGATAAATGAATTCAGAGAAAAGTTGAATAATATTAAATCAACCTGTGGCTTTTACTCTATAAAAGTTAACATGCTATTTATAATGTTTATAATAAAAATTAAAGGGACTATTTTTCCTGAAACATCCTCTAATTTCTCTTCTTATGACTTAAGTCAAGATCAGTCTTGACTTAATAAGAAGATAAAATTAAACAGAAAGTTTAAAAATTTTTGTGCACTGAAAATTTAGTAACAGATTCAGGAAAGTATACCTGAGAAGCTTTGATTGTCATCTAGCAAGTGTACCATCAGAAAACAACAATTTAAATATTCAAAACAAGTTCTTTGTTTTAACTTCTTATAAGAAGTGCTTGTGGTTTATATAACTCAGAGGGTTATAAAAACCTGAATGAACACAAAAGCAGGACAAACAGTGGAAATGGGTAATAAACAAAAATATGAAGGGAAAATGGAATGATTGAAATATTCTCAAACCAGAAAGTACATTCCTTGTTGAGAAAAGCCTGTTCGATCATAACCACCTAACTATCCTGGTGCATAAAAGGGAAAAAGAACTCAAAAATCCATAGTTTCCTTTGAAAATCCTGGATTTTTAAGTGTCAGAAACTAAAATTTTTATTGTCACATCACACAAGTCTAACTAAGAAAATTATCTTGTAACCTCATGTTGTATACATTAAAAAAATGCAATAAAATTTATTTTAAAAAATTAAAGTTAAAAACAAATAAGTGGGCCAGAATTAAATCTTATCCCCTGGAACAAGAACCATAAATTATCTCAGGGTCTAAGAAGCCTGGAACTGATGGGATGAAGAACATGCTAGGGTTATGGGGCAAGGGCATGGGGGATACCATCTCGAGAAACAGAGCTAACTGTAAGGAAGTCTGACTCACAAATGCGATTTTAAAGAAAACAGTTTTCTTTGTCATTGATAATAAAAGAATTGAAGTAGGAAAAAAAATATTCTAGAGTTGCATTTTTTTTCCTGCCAGACTCTAAATTTATAACAATTGATAGAATTATAAATTTATAATTGATAGGATTCTGATACAATAACATCAGAAAGCAACTCTTATCTCCTCTAATTTGAATGATTATGCTTTATACTCTCTATATTTTTTCTTCTAAACCAGTTTCTTGAAAGATTTTTTAAAAATCCAACAAAATTGTATATTCACGTTTAACATATGGCCAATGGCACAATAATGAGTTCAATAAAAACCAATGATATGAAAATTTTTAAATTTGTAAAGAAACGGTTTTAAAAAAGGATTCTGATAATTTGATTTAACTTTCATGATAATAAAGCAATTCTTTTTAGTGAGAAGGAAAAGGGTGAGGGAAAAAGTCACTAACATTTATCTGTAGTAACTTTTCTAGGTTTCAAAAAAAGCAAAAAGAAATATTTTTCAAATATAATTTTATATTGCATTTGAAAACTCAATTTTTTTTCCAGTTTGTCTACATACATGTAAAGTAAATACTACTGACACACCATTATACCCTTGATGCTATTGGTTTAGGATTTCTGGGAAATGAGAGGTGAGTTTGTCTGATTATGACCCAGTGTAAGAACTATTAATTATACCATAACTCAGCATTATTTTTCAAATTGTAAATCAACGAATCAATTTAGAAATATACAATCAGGACTTCCTTTTGTGTAGAGAAGTGGGGAATAGGGTAGATTAAAGTAGAACAGAACAGAATATATCACAGTACAATATAAAAAGTAAGTGATGTTTGTTAATCTTGTGTTTTGGCACCTATATGCACATGCATACACACACACACACACACACACAAATTTACTGGATCACAAGATAAAATGTATTTTTCATTGTATACCACAGTCAAAAAGACTTGTTTAAAAATTTTCTTACTCATATTCAAAAATTTTATATCTGTAATTTTGTATTTGTAGAAATTGAGTTTAAGGAAGGAGAAACCCAGCACATTGTTGAAATTGAAGTAATCTTCGATGGGGTGAGAGAGATGAGAGAGGCCTTCACTGTTCACTTAAAACCTGATGAAAATATGATAGCAGAGACCCAGGTGAGTAATTTGATTTTTATAACTCATGGCCAACAAACACATTTAAGAAATCAAATAGTATACAATAAACTAATGAGACTTTGTACAAGCCTTACATGAAAGGGACGTACATAACCCTTTTTCCCCTCTGAAATAAATTTTGTTCTGATTAGATCATAACCAGGGAATTCTCTCTGTTTTTGACAAATCATGTTTATAGAAATTTCAGGCATGGAGTCACTGAGCCCCATATCATACCCTGTACCATTCCCATGTCACTCAGTAGTGACTGAACGTGGAAAAGTGAGAAAGAGCATCATCTTGGTACAAAGATGAGATATTAATTTAGCACCATAACTCATTAAAGCATACATTCTAGCCCACAAAACAGTTGACTAACCATCAAAATTCCCACCTATTTCTCCTAGTTGGATTAGAATTTGATGCTCAGAGCTTCATGTCCAAAATGTTACAGTCCTAAGACCGGTTTTGTACACTCATGTAATTTATATTGTATCATCAGCCAGATGTCCTCAAGTCCATCGTAATTTCCACAGAATTCTGACTTCTACATTGAAAATAATTTTTTTAAATTACATTTCCTTTTAGGAACATATCTATTTTAATAAAATCTAGGCTTAAACTTACTTGATTGCTTTTACTATTTATTTCCTCATTACTATGAAGTCAAATTGGAGAAAATTGAGAAAAATATTTTTTAAAACATTTTTATCGTTTTATCATTTTTATTGCTTGAAGGTGTTTCTGCTACATTGTGTTACTCTTTTTCAAGTCATATTTTTTATAATATTTTTCTTATAATCAAGAAGTTTGGATAGAAAATCTTTATCAAACATTTTTTATGTCTTTACACATAAAATGAATCTTTATTATTATTTTTATGGTTTAGTGAAAGAAATAAAGATTCACTAAAATCACTTCCAGTTATAAAAGCTTCTCTTAAAAGTACATAAACAATCCCTGGAGCTGAGACTGTAGCTCAGTGGTAAAGCACTTGCCTTGCATGTGTGAAGCACTGGGTTCAATCCTCAGCACCACATAAAAATAAATAAAGATACTGTGTGTCCATCTACAACTAAAAAAAAAAAAGGTACATAGACAATCCTTGATTTATAATGATTCAACTTAACAATTTTTTGAATTTACAATTTTGTAAAACTGTTATGCATTCAGTAGTTTCCTACTTCAAATTTATACTTTTGTCTTTTCCCAAGTGATCAGGAACAGCTGAGTCTCTGCAGTGCACTTTGCTGCTAAACTATGATGCTCACCAGGTCACGTGGGTTAGATACATTTCTGACTTACAGTATTTTCAACTTGCAATGGCTCTATGGGATGTAAACGTTCTATAAGCCACAGAGCATCTATTCATATAAGGTTAGGTTTAAGAACTTGACACTGGAAGTTATTTGGGAGTCAGAGCATTGATAGCAAGATGTTTCTGTCACCCTGCCCAGTGCAGATGCACTCAGATTCCTCATGTCTGGAATTCATCTTCCCTTTGGGCTTCTGTCTCCTCTCTGGGCTTCAGGCAATGCCTTCTGACTTTTGCTCATTTAGACTTTTACCTCTAACTGGTATCCACTTCATCATCTCCTACACAATCCCATGACCTAGAGGGTCTCCCTTCACTCAGGGTATCTGCAGCTTTCCTCCTACTGTCAAATAATTGATTTCTTAGAACTTCCACTTTCCAACCCCAGATTTAGCACTATCATCACAATAGAAGGGAAAAAGAACTTGGACCCCAAATATTCAGGGACCACTGACCAACCTCTGGATTTACTGCCCCAAGAACAGGTGTCCCCCACTGGAGACACAAGACAAGAGACAGGTGTCAGGGCCCCAGTTCTGTCACTCTGCATGGGCTGTGGCTCCACAGTTCTCATCACAGTGATCCTACGAGTTTGCCCAGCATCATGAGTCTTTGTCCTAAATAGTAGAAGCACCAAAAGTCTCACCTAATATTTCGCTAATCAATTATAATTATCTTTTCCTTCTAGGTGACCAAGGCCATTGTGTATATAGAAGAAATGAACAGCATGGCAGATGTCACTTTTCCTTCTGTCCCTCAAATCGTGTCCTTGCTGATGTATGACGACACAGCCAAAGCTAAGGAGAGTGCAGGACCTGTGTCCGGCTATCCCATCATCTGCGTCACAGTAAGAAGTTGACAAAACTGAGTGAAATTATAATTAATTATGATAATTATACACTTTAATCAGTATTATCATAAGTGGGAAAATACTCCAAGGTTTAAACTTTGACCTTTAAAGAAGAAATGGTAATAACATTCATTAAACGAAGCTCCCATTTTTCTTCCTTTACCTAATAAAGTTTTATTAACTGATGTATACATCAAGTAGGAGCCCAGAGTATGTCACTAATAGAAAAACAGGTAAACCATGAACTTGACACACAATTCTTTGAAAAAAAAAAAAAAGGAAAAGAGGGGTTGGGGTGCATCCAGTGGTAGAGTATTCACCTAGCATGCATGAGGCCTGACTTCAATCCCTAGTGCTGCAGGAAAAGAAAAAGAAAAGATAATAATAAAAAGAAAAATACATAAAAGAGAGTATCTCTAATAGAAGATGTGATTATTATCATAGGAATGATGCAAACTAGGAAGCAGAGTTGCAGCTGCATCTATTAAGGAAGATTTAGGATGGTCAGGTAGAATTTCAAGAAAGATCATTCAAAAGTAAGTGATCAAAACACAAACTACAGCCAAAGGAAGATCAGAATAAATGGCCTGTCATCATTATTTTTTCTAATTTGCCTTTCCTTGACTCTAAATTATAAACTCCTTATGAGCAAAAACTGTGACTTGCTTTTTTTTTTATTATTATCACAACAGCCCTGTTGTAACAATCCACGTTTAATAGGTAGGCAATAAATGCTTATTGAATTAAGAAAGCATACATAACCATTTGGTGCCAAATGATAAAGGTTCTACATGAACTTCACTGGTTGGATAGCAGGGAGCTATTGCATAGAAGGACCTCATGATCGGAGGGGTGATGTTGGAGAGTTAGCAGGGCAGTAATGTGTCACTTGACTGGAAAGAAAGAACTGAATTAGATGAGGAGGTGGTGGTGGGAATGGAAAGGAAGTAACCAATGTAAGAGTCATGGCAAAAGAAGAATAATAAAACTCTCTAATCCACTGGACATGGCAGGAAGGAAGGAAGGGAGCCACCTACCAACAGCAGATTAACGGTCCTCAGTCACCCGCAGGACAGATGGACTTTAGCACCTTTTCCATGGAGTGGGGGGGGGGTGGGGGGAGATAAGGATAATTTGACCACTCTGAGGGTTCCAGATGATATGATTGGATACTTTACATGTATCTGCTTACAGGTGGAAAAGTCCCATATGCCGTTTGAAATCAAGCTTAACAGTTCATAAACGCTATTGTGACCAGGAATAGAAATTTGGAAGTGACATGAACAGCATATGGAAGTGGGGGTGGGGGTGGGGAGCACTGAAAACACTAGGATTGAGAGGACTTGAAAGGAATGATGTCCACATCGTTGTGTACTGTGGTCCTGATGCAATTATTTGTTTTCACAGGCTTGCAACCCCAAATATTCAGACTACGATAAAACGGGCTCTATTTGTGCAAGTGAGAACATCAACGACACTCTGACCCGCTACCGATGGCTGATTAGCGCTCCTGCTGGCCCTGATGGTGTGACCAGCCCCATGAGAGAGGTGGACTTCGATACCTTTTTTACATCATCCAAGATGATCACCTTAGACTCCATATACTTTCAGCCTGGCTCTCGGGTACAGTGTGCGGCTCGTGCTGTGAACACCAACGGGAATGAAGGCCTGGAGCTGACGAGCCCTATCATTACCATTGCCAGGGAAGAAGGTGAGGCAATGTGTTTCGCATGAAGATCACCGGAACATTGTGGAATGTTACATATGTCTAATACATGATTATTAACTTTTCCAAATGTCCAGTGTGTTCCATACTACTCTACATCCAAATGAAAATCTCCTTTTTATAAAAATATGCATCAGAAAAAGTTATTTGTCCTTCATTTTGTGAGCAATTTTGGGTGATGTAAGAAAAGAAGGCAAGATCTTAGTCCTCCAGGAGTCCGTAGGAATGTTGAGGACACAGATAAATTTGAGTCTGGGTAAAACACTGTAATGCAAATATAGGAGTGATTAGTTCTGCCCTGGGTGGATCAGGAAAGCCTCCTCATAGAGGCAAAGCTTAAAATGAATTTTGGAAACAGAAGTGATGACTTCTAGAAGCATGAAAGAACATGGAATTTAGGAGTGACCAGAAGAGAAATGGGGGAACGTATGAGAGAAGAGGAGGAAGGATGGAGACACAGCAGGATGGGATGTAAGGGCCATGTCTAAATGGGGAGGTTTCTGTGTCATACAAGGAGCTCAGCTGGTTGTTGGATGAATAGGAGTTTTCTGGGAACAGGAAGATATAGTCCAGGTGGAGAGTTATGTGCACAGGCTCATACATTTTTATTATAAGAGAGGTTGTGTTTGGAGCTAAAGCTAAGAATGCATTAGGGATAGAGAGTAGGATATGGCTGAAGAACACTGGAAAAACAGAAAATCCACTTTATTAACTAATTCCTCACTTTGCACAAGAACTTTTAAGTTAGATTTTGTTTATTTTTGGTGCTGGGAATCAAAACCAAGGCCTCACGCATGCCAGATAAGCCCTCTACCACTGAGCTACAACCCCAGCTCTAAATCAGATTTTTTAAGTTATATGTATGATTCAATTTCTAAAATTTCTATTTGCATACAGCATTCAGAATCACATTTAGGGTTGGGAATGTAAGCCAGTGGTAGTGTGCTTGCTTAGTATGGGTGTGATCCAAAGCACCCCTGTCTGTCCCCACACACATACCACAAGTACCTTTGCTGATAAACAAAAGTAATATATGCCAAAGTACCACTTTCTACCTTTATATACTCAGGATCAAATATTTTTTTGATATGATATCACTTATAATACACATTCTCTTCTAAATGGATTATGATGTATGATTTTCAAATTTCTCTTAAAATTGAACTATTCTTTGGTTCAAAAAAAATTAAACAGTACTTTAAAATTAGTGTCCTCATTAAGAAAATAGAAAGCCCAGATTCTGGGGCCTATCTCTGATTTTACCACTATTCTAAAAATGCCTATTTATTTTCTCTGTTGTGTACAAACAGAAAAGAAGTTATATATTTCCCAGTTCTCTTGAAATTAAAATCCAGCATTTTAGTCTCACATGCTAACAAATTACATAAAAAGAGAAAAACTCTACGGTATATTCAGTTTGCTCTCTGATTTTAAGGAGATGTTAGTTTTTGTTTTTAAAATTAAAACATTTTTTTAGAATCTGGGGATGTTGCTCAGTGTTCAAGCACCTGCCTAGCAAGGTGAAACCCTGGGTTCCATCTAGGCATTGGATGGAAAAAAAAAGAGCACATTTTTAGTTTTATTCACTAGGAAATTATGTCTACTTTATAACTAATCATTAGGGTATTATTCTAGGGTAAAACTCAAATTTGCTTGATTTAAATATGCTTTTTTCCTACTGGCTTTCAATCATTTTTTACTATCTCTGTTAGTACTATATATTTGAAATTATTTTTGGAATATGTTCATGATCTAAAATGACTGGCGCGTATTAAGTCATGTTGAATAACAGCTGCTTTTTCTCAAACCTTTTAAAGTCTCTAAAATGTAAAGAGGCCACTCAGCTGTGTGCTGTGATGATCTCTCACCTGGTAGTGTTCAGCTTCCTTGGAATGCACATTCTTCACTAGTAGTCCCTAGGGAATTGTGAAGTATGTAGAAAAATAATAGCATGTATTTTAAAATTTTTTTTAGATATTATCTTCTTTCAGCATAAATGTGTTTGATTTCCTCCAGGTCTTTGTCAACCCCGTGTGCCTGGAGTAGTGGGGGCTGAACCGTTCTCAGCTAAATTGCGCTACACGGGCCCCGAGGACCCGGACTACTCAAACCTTATCAAGCTCACAGTCACCATGCCACACATAGACGGTAGGTGACTTGGGTAAGCGAGCCCCATGGAAGAGTTTTGGGCTCCTCATTATCTGGTTTATTTGATGTAACCTCCTAAATAGCAAGGCTTAAATAAGTGTTCAGTTTGCAACTTGAGCTTCAAGTCCTTTTGTGTCTTTCTGGACTTCTTTCCTCCCAGCTTTGAAAAGTCGGACAATTTCAGCACTCTTTAGAATTAAATCAGTTTAACACATTTCCCCAAATCCGATAAATTTAACACAGTTCCAAACCCAGGAAGACAAAATCCTGGTTCCTATGCTCCCTTGTAGGCATGCTCCCGGTGATCTCCACCAGAGAGCTCTCCAACTTCGAGCTGACCCTCAGCCCGGATGGCACCAGAGTTGGGAACCACAAGTGCTCCAACCTCCTGGACTACACTGAGGTGAGGACCCACCATGGCTTCCTGACGGACGCCACGAAAAATCCAGAAGTCATTGGAGAGTCATATCCTTACCAGTACAGCTCACCTCTCAGAGGAAACAGCACTTTACGCTTCTACCGGAACCTCAACCTGGAGGCCTGTCTGTGGGAGTTTGTCAGCTACTATGACATGTCAGAGCTCCTCGCTGACTGTGGAGGCACCATTGGAACGGACGGACAGGTACAGATTTCTAACTTCTGAGCTTCCATCCCTGCATAGACCAGCTGGTCTGTTCTATGCAGAATTTTTTTTAACTGAATCTTAACTCCAGTCTTAGTAATAGAGGTCATTAGTTACAAGTGGGACCAGATAATTGACATGGATGACATGAAAACCCGTGCTATTTCTGGAACATTGTGTCAAAATGCATGTATTTTTTTCCTCCTTTTCTTAATTTGTTCTAGTTAGTAATACTAGAATGCACTTTGATACATCATATATAATAGAGTATAATTTCTCATTCTTCTGGTTTTACATGATGTAGAATCCCACCGATCATATAGTTATATATATGCATAGGGTAATAATGTCTGATTCATTCTACTATCCTTCCTACCCCCATACCCCTTCTCCTCTACCTAATCTAAGGTAACTTATTCTTCCCTGGCACTCCATTCTTATTGTGAATTAGCATCTGCATATCAGAGAAAACATTGGTCTTTCAGTTTTTTTTGGATTGGCTTATTTCACTTAGCATGATATTCTCCAGCTCCATCCATTTAGCAGCAAATGCCATAATTTCATTCTTCTCTAAGGCTGAGTAGTATTTCATCATGTGGTATTTTGTGTGTGTGTGTGTGTATGTGTGTGTGTGTGTGTGTGTGTGTGTGTGTACATGGAAGAGTTTATATCTCACATTTTATTTATCCATTCATCTGTTGAAGTTCACCTAGGTTAAATAAGTGTTCAGTTTGCAACTTGGATCCATAGTTTATCTATTGTGAGTTGAGCTGCTATAAACATCAATGTTGGCTGCATCACAGCAATATGCTAATTTTAAGTCATTTGGTTATATTTTTAAATAAGAGACAGCATTAGTTTTGTATGGGGAGAACACTGTGTAACCATTGCCTGAAATTGCATACAACTCTGCATTTAAAAATCCAAATACTGACCTCTCCTTAAAGTATACATTGTCATATCTGGTATATATGTATAGATGCCTACAAAACTGTATCATACATCATCTAAAATGAGGATTTACAATCCCAAGGATAAGTCTAATTTTTATCCCTCCTTACTATCTTTTCCTTTCCCCCTTCTTTCTCTTCCTCTGTCCCCTTGTTTCTTTTTTTAATTATTTATTTTTATTGTTCCTTGTTTCTTTTTCCTCTCTTTTCTTTCTAATTTTCTTCCCTTTTTCTCTTTTATGTCTCCATCACTAATAGTCAAAGTCATTTTCATTAAACATTTTTGTTGTTTCTCCTCTACAATTAACAATTTCTCTTCATTTATGCATAAAATACACACTTGCACACAAAATCCTCTTCCCACCACCATCATCAAAAAAAAAAATGTTAAAATGTTAAGGAGAAGTCAGTTTGGGTGTATGGTCTTTTAATCCCAGCCATTTGAGAAGCTGAGGCAGGAGGATTCCAAGTTCAAAGTCAGCCTGGGAAATCTGTAAGACCTTGTAGCAAGATAAAAACAAACAAAAGAAGGGTTATGGAGGTAACTCCATGGTAGAGCACTTGCCTGGCATTCAGGAGGGCCTGGGTTTGATCCCAATACTAAAAAAAAAAAAAAAAATCATAAGAAAGCAGGTCTCCATTGGGGCCATAACAGAAAATATAAATATGTTGAGTATAGGCTAAGATTGTAATGCATATTTGAACTAAAAGCAATGCTCTGTCTTACTTGGACTGAATAAAGAGTTATAAAAGTAGGTTTGTACATTAAAGTAGTAAGGGGTATGCAGAATATAACTTTTTTATCTTTCAAGATTTAGCCAAGATGAGGCTCAATTCCTAATGGAATCCACAGTACCTAAATTCCTTTAGGCTTCTTTCCTAAGGTGTTAAAATATAAAGCAAGTAGTAGAGAAAGAAAAGTCAGTGATAACTCATTATCAGTTTAATCCCATGGCAAAGCTGTGGGCCTTGACAATCTCAGCTGGTGCTGATGTTGAATTGAGCAGCCACATGTGATGTCTGGAGCTTCGAACTAAAGGTCGTGAGACTTCATCTTAACAGCCTCCTTTAAAAGCAGTAACCCTTGGTAACTTGCACAAATAAGGGGAAATGCCAAATAAAAACACCAACATAAAGTCAACGTGAAATAGTGGTACAAAACCTGGATACTGGGATCAATCTAATGGAGACCCAAACTTGGTTCTAATATACTCTTCCTATGTTTTCTTGGGTAAGTTACTTAAGCCCTCATAAATGACAGCTCTTCATTTCCTTCTGTCCCAACCTGTCTTAGCCACGTGAAAAAAAAAAAAAAAAACATGATAAAATATCCAATCCCCAGAATAAATACAAAGGTTCATTTTACTAACTCTATCTCAAAAAAGTTTCCTTTATAGATCAAATCTCTCTAGTTCCTTTAGCTCCTCCTCACAGAGCCTATTTTTAAATCCATTATTGAATCACTCTGCTTTCTCTTCTGATTGCTCTGTTCTCAGGAAATTGGTCAAGTCATGGAATGTTTTCTGTCTTCTCCATAAAATGGCAACATTGTCTTGTCTTTTTATATAAGTGACTCAGCCACCCTCTTCTACTTAAAACCTTGCACTTACCCTGCCTAAGCTTTATTCCTTTGTGTCTGTATAGTTCTCCAATGTGTCAAGGTCATTTTGAATTCAGAGCTTGCCCTTTAAGTGTTCAATCCTCAGAACATATCAGCCTATATAAAATGCTCGCCTAAACTGACTCTTCTTTCCTTGGTTCTTAAATTCCAATTCTTCTATTGAATTCTTTAAGTTTAAAACATTTTTTTTCTTCTCATGACCTCTAATGACCAGAAGAGTCATTGCTCTGCTTTTGTAGTTAAGCTACCTGGCAACTATAGATTTCAGTTACATTCCACCAGATCAAAAGGCATATGTGTGACATAATACTTAGGAAAAAGAAAGAGCATCATATGAGAAAATTGTGACAGCACCCAGTTCTGAACTAATTTGTTTTACCTTTTGTAGTAGATAACCAGCTTGTATAAGTTCCTTCTGAAGGGATTCTTCTATGTAGGCATTTTTGAAAATAAATTTAATAGCATACACCATGATGATCAATATCATAGAGATGAACAGATTATTGTAACTCATTGAGATTTCAGGACCTTGTTATGAAATTATAAAATGATCAGTTTAATCTAACTGGTAAAACAAGCTCATAAAACATGTTGCTATGGGCTGAAGCATAGCAATGCACAACCCACCTGCCCCTACTTTCTTCCTTGGGCTTTGACTTGTATTTCTCCACTATCAATATCCATTGATATTCTCCCACATTGTCCCCACAACACACATACATATTGCTTGCATATAGGTGAAGGAGTAGAAAATAAAAATTAAAGTAGAAGAAAGCTAACCTGCTGAGATATTTTCTTACTTTTCCTCGATTAGATTTTGGGTTCCAGAGAAGAAAATGAAATCTCTAATAATAGTATTATCAATTAACAATGATAATAATCATAATAGCTAACATATATTTAATATTCACTATGAATCTACCATTCGTTTAAATACTTTGTATATTTTCACTCATGCTAATCTCACAACAACCCTCTGAGATGAGTACTATTTTTGTCCCCTCCTTACAGATAAGATGCTGAAGCAGAGAGAATTTCGATAACTTGCCCAAGTTCATGTAGCTAGTAAGCCTAGGCTCCTAACTACATCATAATGCTTATCTGGGTATTTATTTAACTGAGTGAGTGAATGTGAAGAATGGATATGGTCACAGATGCAGTTGCAAGGAAGCCAAATGAATGTTTCCCTTTGTTCCTGATACAAGAATGCTGCCCATTAGCAATCATGAAAATATGCACCAGGTTATGCTCACACCCACTGTTGATAAAACGGAGCAAACTCACATCCCAACAGTAGTGATCCTCTAAGGGCAGACATCTCAATTTTAAATGCAGACATATTTCATGTGATGGCACCTGAAGAAAAACAAAGGAAAAGTGCAGAGAATAGATTCTACTTTAGAATTTCATGAAAGTCTTCCAACCTCTCACATTTCTGCATTTTGAATGTGAAAACAGGCAAAAATAAATTGGAGCCCTCAGTGTGCATGATGTGTGCTTTTGAGTAGCTTCATTTCAAGTGGTTTTATCAGCCTCCTCTGTAAGCTGCACAAGCAGGTATATTTGTCCTCTGCAGAGCCATAGAGACGTGGCCAAGCACCTAGCAGACATTACTTCCCTTTCTAGTCCTTTCTTAGACTTGGCATTTTATTTATTTATTAATTTTAAAGAGAGAGAGAGAGAGAGAGAATTTTTTAATTTTTTTTTTTAGTTTTCGGTAGACACAACATCTTTATTTTATTTTTTTATGTGGTGCTGAGGATCAAACCCAGCGCCCTGCGCATGCCAGGCAAGAGCGCTACTGCTAGAGCCACATCCCCAGCCCAGACTTGGCATTTTAGATTAAGGTAATCACTGTGCAAACAACTTTTATTAACCTGTAATTGCTTCTGCCAGAAGCTATGAGATGGGGAACTGATTTTTTTCTTTATGTGTTTTTAGTAGATAAAGCTAGCACCATGAAATATTGCCAAGTTCTTGCCTCTGTGTGTGTGATTAGAGATCTGTTTCTGACAGATTCTAAAAGCGTTTTCTGCCTTCATCAACCACCCAGTTTAGATTATTTATCATATAAAGAGGAGTTACCAAAGTGAAGGAATCACCTGGAAAATCCAGGATAGTTATCGGTTGACTTTTTTATGCAGTCTGACTACAATGATCTGCTGCTGCTATCAAGATTTTATCAGTTTTGGCCATCTTATTCATTTGTACATTCATTCATTAAAGAAAGTATCCATGAACGCCGAATCTGTGCCAAGGAACATATCAGATACCGGGAGAGGACACTAGACAGAGCTTACAGTTTCAATGATACAAAGTGAAAAGATTTAGACCATTACTTGTGTAAAAGTTAAGAATTCCACTTGCCAAGAAAATGAAATTTTGAATTTCTAAAATTTTTAATCATTAGTTTCTAAAATATAAAAGCAGAGCCATAACAGGAAAAGAAAAATGTAGATGAAACAAATTATTTGATTCCACCTTTATGTGTGCCTGTGTTTCATTAAAAAATGATGATAATAAAGTTGTTTGGGTATGCAATGAAAAACACTCTTGATACAAAATAGTTATTAACATTAAACTAAGATTTTAAAAGAATTGGATATTTTTTGTGATTTTTTTCATGAAAACAAGTTCTTTAAAAAATAAAAGATGTTCTTTTACCTTTTATCAGCTATATTGCAAGGTAAGAATCTTAACTTTCACCTTGTTAGGTAAACATCAACTGATAACATGGTTCAATGTGTATGAACAAGCTGCAGAAATGCAACCCAGTTACAGTTTGTACTTAAGACATGAAATTGCAATGAATTTGTGAGAAGATATGACATGATTTTAGAAAAGTATAGAAAAAACTTCTAGTTGCTTTGTTTGATGAATAATTTGCCTTCTTTTTACTGGTGTGTTTGATTTTCAAACATGGACTTTGAGGCTGGAATATGCTTTATTGAGGTCATCTGTTTTCATCCCATTACTTTGCATTTAGTGCACTGATTCTCTTTTAAGTATAAGCTTTAAATCATTTTGCAAGAAATAGCAAGAGAAATCCAAAATGTATAACTTTAACAAACTTTCTGTGTTGCTTCCTGTTTTGTCAAATTTACCAATTAATTTTTTAACCATGTGTGTGTTTTAATGAAATATCATTGTGGACATCTAGGGAACTAAAAAGGTAGAAAGAAAGAAAAAATACCTTACCTATTATCCCACTATTGCTGTACAAAGACATAATATTTCTAGTTTCCTTTTAATATGCATCACATTTTTAAGTGCAGTGGCATAATAGTTATTATAACATTTTGTATTCTGCTTTTTAACCTAACATGGGCATTTGCCACGACAAGGAACATTCTTCAGATCTATGACTTTTGATAGCTACACGATACTCACATGTATGGTTGAATTCAGCCATCACACTGAATTCAACCATCTTTTTGTTATTGGTCATTTAAATCATTTATAATTCTTTCATTCTAACTATCCCATAGAGTGCTCCTTGCCGCAAAAGAATTTGTGGACCAATATTGACACCTATTCCAGGGTTTTCACCTGCCTCTCTGATAAACAGACCTTACCTAAACCATGCAGCTAAGCATACCTGGAGTTATTGAAATTGATGAACTTTTTTTTCCACATTCACAAACACCACCATCTTGATGCAACATGTTGATGTTTCTGGCAACCAAAGAAGCAACAGAAAGATATTTCAACCAGTGGAAAATTCCCAGCAGTGATAGCCCTCAGATCAGGTTAGTTTTTAATCTGTGAGGCAAATACAAACCACCTATCTTAGATAAAGGTGCAGAATGCACCTACTGGTAAAAATAGTTTTAAATGATTTTTATTTTGAATATGTGTGAGGTAGTTGAAGAAATTGAGGATAGAGGTTTACATCTGCACCGTCCAAACTGATAGCCCCAGCCAGGGTGCAGGTAAAATACATACCAGCTTTCAAAGATTTCATGTAAAAAAGAATGTAGAATATCTT
This sequence comes from Urocitellus parryii, assembly GCF_045843805.1. NCBI lineage: Eukaryota > Metazoa > Chordata > Mammalia > Rodentia > Sciuridae > Urocitellus > Urocitellus parryii. The sequence continues at coordinate 33,747,719 of NC_135532.1, forward strand.
ACCAAAAATTATCTTACATTGATTACATATTAAAATGTAATCTTTGATATATTGGGCTAAGTTAACTGTATAATTGAAATTAATTTCACCTTTTTTTTTTTACTTTTTCAAATGTATCTATGAAAAAATTTAAAATTATATTTGTGACTCATAATATATTTTTATGGAACAACACTGGTGTATGTACTTGGATGTTAGTATATATACATATATACTTCTTGTATGTTTACTTATATGAGAATTTTACAACAGACACACACACTAACACACACACATTTATATATCATATTTTATGAGAAGTTTAAAATGTAAGTTGGATAGTTACAACTGTAGGCCCAAAATAAGCGAAGAATTAAAACTACTGCAATTTTCCTTAACATGAGTTCCCACCTCAGAAAATATTACGAGTACAGTTTTTCTTTGGGGGCACAGTCTTTCTCTCTGTTCGTCCTTTTCTGTATGCATCTCACACTGATTAGCAGACATTCTCTTAGGCAGATAATATACTCCCCAAATACATACTTGCTACTTAGTAATAGTAATATAAATTTGACAAGGTGTTACCTTTTCCAGGGCATTTAGATTCTACACTTTCTCTTTAAATATAGTATATAAAGTGTTGTTTCCCATTGTTGAAAAAGCTTCAAAGGTCAGCAAGGACACATGGAATCATTCACTGTGTCTCCATTTAAGATTTGCCGTTTTTAATATAAATGAATACCTTAAAAATTCCTGTGTTACAGCAGGCCAAAAGGAAATTGAGTGCTATCTTTAAAGTGACATCTAAAGTTAAATTGATTACATCTCATGCTTCAATTAAAAAAAAAAAAAAACAGGTGACCTGGAGGATCAAGGTCATTCCATTTAGGCTCCAGTTCCTCAAGACAGAGATTCTTTTTTTTTTTATTGGTTGTTAAAAACATTACAAAGCTCATGACATATCATCTTTCATACATTTGATTCAAGTGAGTTATGAACTCCCATTTTTACCCCAAATACAAATTGCAGAATCACATCAGTTACACATTCACATTTTTACATAATGGCATATTAGTGTCTGTTGTATTCTGCTACCTTTCCTATCCTCTACTATCCCCCCTCCCCTCCCCTCCCATCTTCCCTCTCTACCTTATCTGCTGTTGTTCAGTTCTCTCCCTTGTTTTTCCCCCCTTTCCCCTCACAACCTCTTATATGTGACTTCGTATAACGTTGAGGGTTTCCTTCCGTTTCCATGCTATTTCCCTTCTCTCTCCCTTTCCCTCCCACTACTCGTCTCTGTTTAATGTTAATCTTTTCCTCATGCTCTTCCTCCCTGCTCAGTTCTTAGTTGCTCTCCTTAAATCAAAGAAGACATTTGGCATTTGTTTTTTAAGTATTGGCTAGCTTCACTTAGCATAATCTGCTCTAATTCCATCCATTTCGATGCAAATTCCATGATTTTGTCATTTTTTAGTGCTGCGGTAATACTCCACTGTGTATAAATGCCACATTTTTTTTATCCATTCATCTATTGAAGGGCATCTAGGTTGGTTCCACAGTCTAGCTATTGTGAATTGTGCTGCTATGATCATTGATGTGGCAGTATCCCTATAGTAAGCTCTTTTAAGGTCCTCAGGGAATAGTCTGAGAAGGGCGATAGCTGGGTCAAATGGCGGTTCCATTCCCAGCTTTCCCAGGAATCTCCATACTGCTTTCCATATTGGCCACACCAATTTGCAGTCCCACCAGCAATGTACAAGTGTACCCTTTTCCCCACATCCTCGCCAGCACTTGTTGTTGTTTGACTTCATAGTGGCTGCCAATCTTACTGGAGTGAGATGGTATCTTAGGGTGGTTTTGATTTGCATTCTCTGACTGCTAGAGATGGTGAGCATTTTTTAATGTACTTGTTGATTGATTGTATGTCCTCCTCTGAGAAGTGTCTGTTCAGGTCCTTGGCCCATTTGTTGATTGGGTTATTTGTTATCTTATTGTTTAATTTTTTGAGTTCTTTGTATATTCTGGAAATTAGGGCTCTATCTGAAGTGTGAGGAGTAAAGATTTGTTCCCAGGATGTGGGGCTCCCTATTTACTTCTCTTATTGTTTCTTTTGCTGAGAAAAAAACTTTTTAGTTTAAGTAAGTCCCATTTGTTTATTCTTGTTATTAACTCTTGGGCTATGGGCGTCCTATTAAGGAATTTGGAGCCCGACCCCACAATATGTAGATAGGAGCCAACTTTTTCTTCTATCAGGCGTAGAGTCTCTGATTTGATATCAAGCTCTTTGATCCATTTTGAGTTAACTTTTGTGCATGGCAAGAGAAAGGGGTTCAGCTTCATTTTGTTGCTTATGGATTTCCAGTTTTCCCAGCACCATTTGTTGAAGAAGCTATCCTTCCTCCATTGCATGCTTTTAGCCCCTTTATCAAGTATAAGAAAGTTGTAATTTTGTGGATTGTTCTCAAGACAGAGATTCTAAGTAGACAAAAAGAAGACTTGGCCAAGGATAATCAGAAAATGAGATCAGATGCTAATTTCATGTCTTGAGATGATCAATTTCTAATTCACCATAAGAATCAAACAAAATCAAATAAGAATTAGTCGTGGAGTTCTATCCCAATTATTCATAGCAAGTGAATGTTAACAATTCCCTTCAAAATAATACACTGAGTAATGGTATACCATTGGCAAAAATCATAAAGTTTAATTTGAAATTCACAACTGAATTTCTGGTTGCTTTTGAAAACCTCAGGAAGAAATATGAATCATAATGACCACTTCTTGCAGATTGATTTAATTACCCTCCATTACACTGCCATTCTTGGAAAACTGTCTCTCACAGAATTTGTATTGCAAGGAACCTTCTTTGCTGCCCAGATTAACAGGAAATGGGAAGTGTTAGCTTCTACAGAGCTGGGAATCCACTTTATTGGTTGATGGTTCTCATTTTATATATTTTTATTAGTGATTCCGGTGATCATTTTTGTGACGTGAGTTCACTATTAACTCCATGGTGGCATGCCATATTAGAGTTTTCCTGATTGAAATTATTTGCTCACTTGGGTACTGATTCCTCTTGTCAACTCGGCATAGAGAAATGAGACTATTATCTCCCAGCTGGCTTTGAACTTCTAAAGAGTGTGACCTGACCTAAGTCCATTTCCACTGGCACAGAAGATAATAGTCGGGTTTGTCCTGCTGTTCTTCAGAGAATTAGAGCTATGATAGTTTTTGTTAGATGATGTTTGGACTGTTGCCAGCTTTGTTTGGAATGTGATTAAATCATAGTAAGAGTAGAAAAAGCATAGACCAGAAGCTGGATTCTAATTTTGGTGGGGCCACTCAGGACCTTTAAAGTATCCTGGGAGAAATGTACCTTATTTCTTCAAGAGGATTTTCCTGTCTCTTTCTCTGTCTTTTCATTGCCTATCCACCCATCCAATCGCCCACACATACAACATAAATATAATTATGGAGGAGAGTGAAAATATTAAATAGCTTTTTTTTGGAATCTAGTACATTGTCTGAAATGTGATCAGTACCAATAAATAAATATTACTTTAATCTCCAGTACTCCCAGTCCACCTGCTAAGGATCTGAAGAGGAAAAGTATAAAGACACTTTACTGAAAATAATTATTTATTTTTTTGCAACTAATTATTCTTAGGTCATCTTAAATGTTCCATGTCATTATTAAATATGTTTGTTTACAAATCTTCGATGCTTTGTCTCATCTTCCTCTGTTTAACTAAAAAGAAAAGTAGCTTACAGCAGCATTTTTCATTATAACCCCAAACTGACAACAACCCAAATGCCCATCCACTAATGAATGAATAAATAAAATATAATGTATACACAAAATGGGCTGCTATTCAGTTATAAAAGGAAATGAAGTATTGAAACACAGCCACCCTGAAAACATGCTAAGTGAAAGAAGTCCATTCCAAAAGGCCACAATTATATGAATCCATTTTTACCAAATGTCCAGAAGAGGCCATGCATGGAGACACAAAAGTAGACTAGTGTTTCAGGAACTGTGGGTAGAAGGGATTGGGGGATGGGGGGACTGCTGATGGGTACCAGTTCTTTGGGCAGGTGACAAAAAAATATTCTGAAATTAGTTGTGATGATACTTGTACAACTCCTTGAATATACTAAAAACTACTGATTTTTCCACTTTAAGCAATACCGATATATGAACTATCTTAAGAAAGCTGCTACAAAATCAAAAGGACTGTGTGAGCATACTGTGCTCAAAATAATGTTCATCCTAAGCATTTCTTTTGCATAACCCTTTGCTGCAAATCAAGGTGGTAGTAACAATGGTTTAATGGATCCAAAGTTAAGAGAGGGGGGGAAACAGTGTTACGGAATGAATGCTGTCATTTCCTTTCCTCAGTGACTTAATGTGAAATCCTCAGTTAAGTCTAAGGAGAAGACGACTTGTACAAAATCGGCTCCTCTAGTTAACACAGGATCATCGTGTTGATAGGTATGATTTTAAAATGATTTTATTGTTTCAGGTCCTAAACCTAGTGCAGTCTTACGTGACCCTTCGAGTACCTCTGTATGTTTCCTACGTGTTCCACTCCCCAGTGGGAGTAGGTGGCTGGCAGCATTTTGATTTGAAGTCGGAGCTGCGTCTGACTTTTGTGTATGACACTGCCATCTTGTGGAGCAATGGGATTGGCAGCCCACCAGGAGCCGAACTCCAAGGTGCGTGCATCGGACAGGCACTCCACAGTTTTCTTACCCACTTGCATTACTGAAGAGAATTGAGTGTGGGTGTTTGTTTTGGCTTGGTTTGTTCACTGTAGCTAATGAACATAGAAGCAACTTCAAGATTTTTTTCTTTTTCTCTTCAGTACTGAGGTCATTTCCATTTTGTGGTGGACAGAATTTTGTTTAATGAGATCATAGCAATGCCTCGAATTTTGTATATGTGACTATTAAATATAGCTTTCTGCATTCCATGGGTGTTTTATTCCCAACAATCCATCTTGGATGATTAGCCATTGATGTATATTTCCCTTGGGTTCTAGAAAATGGATAGAGAAACTAGCTGTGTGATTTCAGGTATGTCGTTTAACCTTTCTGGGATGCACAAAACTTCTAATATCTCTTAGCCTATTTAAGATTCTATTATTCTGTGATACTATAGCCAAATATCTTAAAACACAAGTCTTTGAATGCTTAAGATCCATTGGCAGATTCAAAATTTTATTTCAAACTCTGTGAGAATAATAACTCAAAGTCTATCGGCTTAAAGTTCATTACTCCATTGTAGATGAGGACTTTTTCTTTTCAGACACACCTTATTGTTCTGGTTCTAAGAATGTTATAGCTTTGTGCTGAAACTTCATTACTAGCCAGAAAGAAAGCAGAGTAGGTAGCATATCTCCATCATAAATATACTGTCCTGAACAGATTAAAATAACCATAAAGCTATGTGACAAGTAACCTGATCACGCTAAGGAATCACTCCAGATATGTCCAGTATTTTAATTCCACATCTCACCTTAGATGGATATTTAAGTGAATCTTAATGATTATCCTCCCTTGGTTCTCAGTGTGTGCATAAGGATCTCATTTCTTTCTTATATGTGGAACTAAATTTTGCCAAACTATTAAATGTCTTGGGAAAGCATCAAAGTTTTCTTTAAGCCTGTAAAATTTGCAGTCATTTTGGAGAACACAACCCCATTTCCACTTAGATGTCCAAAGCTCTATATGATTTTGACAAGTTTATCGTGTCTCTCAGTTTACAGCTTCATTTTTGTAGACTAAACTTAAAAAAAAAAAGCTCTTTCTACTGTAATCAATCTGTGTGTTTCATAGTGAACTGACACTACCTAATTCATTTCACCTCCCTTTTAGATGTCTTTTCTCTTTAGAAAATAAATAAATCTCTCTCTCTAATTATTCAGATTTCTTCTGATAATATCCTTCACCTGTGGTGCTTAAAGATGAGAAAAATTTTATTTTGTTTTTGGAAAGAATCAGTACATTAGGAGTCTCTGCTCACCTGTATTTCCGCTCTGTGTGCTGTTCCCATTGTAGGGTCTCTCTACCCAACGAGCATGCGCATCAGGGAAGAGGGGCGCCTGGCTGTGAACTTCAAGACCCAGGCTCAGTTCCATGGCTTGTTTGTGCTGTCACATCCCGGTAAGCGCCACTATCCATTAGTAGTCACTCCCCACACAAGAAAGAGATGAAGTTTCCATACTCACACGTGTTTCGGCAGGCTTGCCTGCTAGCTTTGAAGCCCTAAATTTCAAGTGAATTTTATATGTGCAATTATCTCCTTAAAGGCTTGATAATTGTTTGCTGCTATTTCATCATTCACAAAATTATCATTATGCAGACTCTTGGAGATAGTGGAATGTAAAAGGAAACCTCACAGAGTTCATGTTTAGTAGAGTTTTCCTTATATAAAGAACATGGGGATAACAATTCCTTTCCCCACTTTGCTTCTGTTGTGCCAAAATATATGTATATTTTTTTCCTTTTAAATTTCAGATGATTCATTTAGCAAACACTTCTCCATTTATAGCCCTTTTCTAGGTATTGTGAGAAATCCTTATAAGACAGCCAGAAGTGGTACTTGACTTTCATACTGAAGTTTCAGATGTTTTAACTGCTAGGACTGTCTAGGCAATTTTACTCAATGTGATGGACAGTGCTTTGAGTATGAGTGAGGCTGCAGTCAGTGAAGCCCCATGTTTCCTTGTTTTAAAAAGGACATTTCATTACAAATAATTTGTTTTCCTATTTGACTTTCCATACTACTATAAACTGGTTTGCGTATTTAACTGGAGTGCCAACTTCTGTCAGATTAGAAAGGAAAATTAGTTGACTTTCCTTCTCCATATCCTTCCCTTTTCAGGATGTAAGCCCTAATGAAAGAGAGACCAGAGCTGAATATGCAGGCAAATAAAGAGGGTTCATTGTATTTTTATGAGATTGAGCTACAAGAAAGAACCAAAAGGAATCATTTTGCATTATTGTAATTGACAGTTCTGAAAAAGGAGGATTTCCTGGTCTTTACAGTTCCTTCCCCAGGTCCACCTTTCTCATAAACTGAATCTTTGTTTAGCCTCAGTTGCAGGGAATCTAATTAAATTTAGATCCCATTTGTAGATTGGGGTTGCCCAGCTGTGCAGATGCTAACAGACTATTTGAAGTTCAGCTCACAACGTTGGTGCACAATAAAAACATTCATAGCCACTCTGATCCCTCTGCACTGACACCCTGGAAAGTAGTCCTGAGCAATTTGAGCATTTCTGTACAATTACCTTTTGAGAAAAAATCATAGCAGAAAAGACACTGAATTAACAATCAGAAGTCACACACCCTCTCTGTGTGATGAGCTTGGGACAGTCATGTAATTGCTCTCGGCCCAATTTTTTTTTTTCCTGCAACATGAAGATTACCATACCAACCTTGACTATTTTGCAGACTTATAAGAATACAAGCAAATAATATGTGGTAAGGTATTTTGAACACGAAACTGCTGTGCGCTCTTTCAATGTAACCACTGAATTGTTGTTATTGTTGGCACTTCCCTAGCATCTTTTACCAGCTCAATGATCATGTCAGCTGATCATCCAGGCCTGACCTTTTCCCTCCGCCTTGTAAGGAGTGAACCAACCTATAACCAGCCTATCCAGCAATGGAGCTTTGTCTCTGACTTTGCAGTAAGTAAGGCTTGCTTAATTCTCCTTGTCTGCTGCCTTCGGATTGCACCTTGAGTTTTTAAGTGAAAACTATATAAATGCCTTCTTTCCTTCTCAAAGGTACGTGACTACTCGGGAACCTATACTGTAAAGCTGGTGCCATGCACCACCCCATCCAATCAGGAGTACCGACTGCCAGTCACCTGCAACCCCAGAGAGCCTGTCATCTTTGACCTTGACATCCGATTCCAACAGGTGTGTTTCACAGGGTTACTTATGCCATGACTTGTGGAGTCCCACTTCATTAAAGTCATGGTTTACTTTGATCACTACTCCTTTTTTCACACATGAATGACTTTAATTCTTCTGAGAAAAAAGTAAGTCATATAGGAAGGAAGCAGGGGAAGAAAGAAGGCAAACGGAATTGAATTTTATCTGTTGTTGGTCCTAGATTTTAAATCCATAGATTAAGTTCATGCAGGAGTGATTTTTCTCTTATCTGATCTCATCTTGTCAGCTCCTGCAGTTTGCTACCTCAGAGATTTGAGAACTTTCTCAGAGTTCTGCCCATCTACGTCTCATTCTTAATCTTCAAGGAGAATGAAATCTATAGTTCAAACCACTTTAAAGTACCTAATTGTTATTATGTATTAAATGTTGACCCACCACCAACCATGATATTTTCAGGTTTTTTTGTATGCCCCAATATGCCAGTAGAAATGAGTTCAAGCAATGCTTCTTGGCCCCATTCCAAAAAAAAATGATTTAATCCCAATAGTTTTGCTTTTTCAAGAAGGACAAAAATGAACATAATAATTCCCTAAATTGACTTGATTGGATATGGAGATTGCAGCATGGTGTTTAGTATTCTACAAGGCAGTACACAGTGGACGTGTACGTGAACAGTATGGTGTGTGCTTGTGAATCTTCAGAACCATCAAGAATACATAAAAGGGCTTTCACCCTTGGTTTTAGGTCAGCGATCCAGTGGCAGCTGAATTTAGCCTCAATACTCAGATGTACCTACTCTCCAAGAAGAGTCTCTGGTTGTCTGACGGATCCATGGGATTTGGACAAGAAAGCGATGTTGCTTTTGCAGAAGGTATTACTTCACAAATGAGTAGGGCTGCTGGGTTTGTCCTTGCTTTATTGGGATTGTGTTTGAGGGAAAAAATGACAGCCTCTCCTGTGGATGTAAGAATACAATCGAGTCTTCATCACTCCAGCAGATATGAGGAGTCACTAAAATTGGGCAGATGCCACTGGATGGTGTCTTTATTCTGTTTTTAGCCTCTGTT